>NC_134243.1:2187500-4687500 GCF_965152275.1 Natator depressus
TCCTTTCTTTGATTGGGCGGTGCAATTAAAATGATACATAGCTACTCTGTCTTAAATATAACTGTTTTTTGAAACAATTATTTAAAAAAAAAATGAAAAACAATGAGGTGTTTCTCCATTTTGACTTGTCGTAACAGTTCAGAGGGGCTCTTTCACATGTTTGAAGAGGCACTGCACTGCCAGCATCCGATTTGCTACTCTATAAACTATTTTCTGAAAGGAGCTCAGCAAACAACTCCATGCGGTTTTATAAGTATGGTAAATTAAACTGCACAACTTGATAAAGAGCTGGAAGCTAAGAACGTCTACAAGTCAGAATGAACATAAAACACAATTAATATTTCTGCCATGTGCAATATTTCAAAGAAAATCCAGAGAGTCAACTTTGTACATTAATGATTCTTCAGAAATGCAGTTTTCTTAGGAAATAGAAACAGATTTCTGTTCTTGGAGTGATATCTCTACAATGCTCTTGAGTTACATTTCTGATTCAAATCACAGCCCAGAAACTGCCTAGTTTAGCTCTTACCAGGGGTATATCTGGCATCAGAATTTCCCCATCCTCCACCCAAACGAAGGGAGTTATCCCATGTGGACAAAGGTGGTTTCTGGCCTGTCAGCCCTGGTGGTGGACGGGACGGAGCAGTGATGCTTTTAGGTGGCAAAGGGACTTTCCACAGCTCATGAGCCAGAGAGGTGTTAGTGACTGAACCAGGAGACCACGTTGATTTGGAATCACTGTTTCTGGCTACTAAAAAGAAAGATGAAGAGCAATGACAGTTTTCGTACAGGATTTAGTCATAACATTTCTAGGACTGCCAGTCACTACAAATAATCATGCACTGGTACAAGATGCGAAGGGAAGTTGTGATATTACCATCGCTAGCAACTCTCAGAGATGAGCCATAAACAGGCTTAGCAGAATTTGTTTTTTTGGAAGAATTCGATTTTTTATAATTTCAATGGATATCAATGTTTATTTTTAAGCATTTTTATATTTTATTCTATTTAAATTTTCAGTTTTGGAAAATTACAGGGTCAGAAAATTATTTAATGATACTCATGTTCAAAAAGTTAAAAGCTTTATAACCATTAATACACATTGTCAGCATCCTGTGTCAAAAAAGAGACAATGTAAATAGCATTAAGTCAAACTAACAAGTTTTCACGCAGCATTTCTCTTACTACTTTCCATGTCTGCAGATTTCGATAAAAGTATTTTTTTGGGTCAGTTTGTGTCTGTGTGGAAAAATTAAAGTTTATTGGCATTTCCTAATAAAAATCCAAGCCTTCCAAGCCTAACTATAGAGAAATGGCTACTGATGAACTGGAGATGCTGTATGAATCTGTGAAACTTATTCTGAGGTAAATAGGAAACATTAACAAAAACGACCGTAGAGGTTCCATTCAATCCTTGCCTCTGTGGATCTGCACATATTTTGGGAAGCTTTTCCTCACAGCATGTGACTAGGTGTTTATCCATTTTCCCATTTTCATAGACTAGCAAGCAGCCACTATAACTACACAGCTATTTCTCCTCCTCTCAAACACCTTTCTGCACGTTTATTGTATCAAACTGAATGTGGGGAACATAAACAGGTAGTTAGTTTATACCACTGTCCACCACAAACCTCTCCCTTTTTAGTTTAATGATAAATATCTGAAATTCTTCCAAAACTTCATAGCTTAGATTAAGAGACAAGGAGTGAACCAAGGTCCCCTTAACGGTCAACCTGAACTTCATGGGTATAAGATTGACTTGGCATTTGTGGAAGTATTTCAAAATTCATAAGGCTTCAAAATTCTGCTAAAAATTGCTCAATTAAAGTAAAACCAGAAGTCATCATCCTGGAAATTAGCGATGTCGTCATTGAGAGGAAGCCTTCCGTATTACTTTTAATTACTATTCAATGCGTCAGTGACCAGCGCAGAGGGCAGGCAAAGTGCGGGCGGGCTCTGAACTTTGAGCAATACAGAGACCTTACCTGAAGTGCTTTGTGCTGTACTGCTGAGGGAAACATTGTAGCTGGAGGCACGAATGGATGACCAGGCACTAGTTGAAGGCAGCGCGGTGTTCAAAGATGAGGATGACCCTGTTAAAAATGTAAATTACACAAAGAATAGTCCTCTCAGTGAAAAGGCAACAAGAACTGAAGGCATGAATCATAAATCCAGGCACATGTGCCTTAATGTTGCCAGACTAGAGACACTTCCATTCCATTCAGCCCTCTCTCCCTAGTGAACAGAGTGGCAAGTGCTTTGAATACCCAAGCGTTCAGCATCTAGAAGTTACTGTAACCAGAAAATATAGTTCCATTACTATAACCACAGCTTGATATAGCCTTGGGATTGCAATGCTGCCAGGTTTTGCTTCCCCGCATGTTCAGATAATTGCTTCTCAGCGCCCTGTAAAGGGCTAATAGCATGTATAATTACTTGCTAGCATTCTCTGCATATTGTACTCCTGAGGGAATTCTGCACCAAAAAAATTAAAATTCTGCACCACAAAATTAAAAATTATGCGCATAATATTTTAAAGTTCTGTAAAATTCTGCAAATTTTATTTGTCAATAAATAAATGTGACTCCAGCATGGCAGTGGGGACCACTGGCTGCACTGAGGTGGGAGATCACCCTGAAGCCCCCACATCCCCCGGTACAAAGACTCAACAGTGAGGCTGCACCTGACCTTGACACACCAGGTGCGGGTGGGCAGGCTCAACTCAGGAGAATCGACATCTGTGGGGATCCAGGTGTGGGGTGAGAGGTTTCTGCGTGGGGCAATCTGGGTGCGGGCGGCTCAGTGGGGGATCTGGATGCTCAGAGGCTCGTTGGGGTGTTCTGGGTGCAGGGACAATGGGATCTCCAGGGGATCTAGGTGAAGGTGGTTGAGGCTCTCAGGAGGGGTGTGTGGGTGTGGGGAGATGGGGCTTGGGGGGTCTCAGTGGGATGGTCCGGATGCTGGGGCTTGATGTGGTGGGGATCCAAGTGCAGCTGGTTGGGGGATCAGTGGGGTGGGGGGCTCATTGGAGGGGTCCAGGTGTAGGGTCATAGGGCTTGTCAGGGTAAGGGTTCAATGGGCCTGCTTACTGGGGGAGCCCCAGTTGCTGTTGAGAGGATGCTGCATGCCAGGCTCCCGCTTTCCCCCGCGATTCCCCTGTTCCCTTTTTCTTCTCCACCCCCCCTCCCCACATTCTCCACCCCCTGCCCTATTCCACTCCCCATTCCTTCCCCACTGCTTCTTCCTCCCCTCACCCCCCCTTCATAGAATTATAGAAGATTAGGGTTGTAAGAGACCTCAGGAGGTCATCTAGTCCAACCCCTTGCTCAAAGCAGGACTAACCTTCCCTCATTTCCCCCACCACCATCATGGGCATTTACTGTTGCACAGAATAGAAAACAGGAAGGCTCCCAGCACACAGAAGGGGAGCCTGACTGGCACTAGGACCCAGGAGGTGGCATTCAGCTGCAGAATCAGCTGAGCTGAGACACAGCCTCCTTCAGCTGGGCAGCTCTGCGCTGGCATGAGGGTGGCAGTGGCATGTAACCCCGTGTGCCCCCCCCCATACCTTGCCTGTTTGGAGGGGGCAATTCCCCTCAAAAACTGCACCCAAGGTTGCCTCTGTCCTTCCCCCACTGGCAGCTTCCCCGCTGTTTTCTGCAGGGAAACGCAGGAAATCTGCAGTGGGTGGGGCATTTTCTGTGGGTGTGCAGTCCTGCAGAATCCCTCCAGGAGTAATATTGTTACCCTGCACCCAGAAACTCTGCTGCATCCACAGGATATTCTTCTAGCCATGAAACCTGTACTGTCACAAATGTTAAATGAGAATCTAGAGAAGTGGCAATCCTCATCCTTCAACAAAATGTCTCTCCAGGTAGTTGGATCGTGATCCACTTATACATACCACTGTTCCTGTCCCTGAGGTGGTCAACTTCCCGCACAGTATTAATTGAAAGATTGTTTATGACACTGCCAGGAGTGACGTAAGGGTCAGTTTCAGGGTCGATGTTTGGATAACCTTTCCATGGCTCACCAGGACGAAATTCTAGGAATAAAGATGGGGGGGGGTGGGGTGGGAGAAGCAGCTTGAGATATGAAGTTGGCTTATTTCCTTTTACAGGCAATTCCTGTCTAAGCCCTATAAACTCTTACTCATGACCTAGATGCCCAAGTATCTAAGCTCCTAATTTATTCTCTCAATTTAATTCCCTCACTCCTACTTTTTTGCACCTCTGTCGCCAGGGCAAAATTTCCAAGCACGGGGAAGGTCCATATATGACAAAGTCATTGACAAGACAGACCTCAATAAGATCCCATTAAACGCATGGCCACAATGATTTTTACTTCTAATGCCTGACAAACACAGAACAAACATTACTGAATAGATACAAGGCACACAATGAGTTAATTAATGCCAAATTTTACCTGGTGGCCAGTTAACACTGCTAGAGCCATTAGGCGATTTGGCACGTGGCCAGCCATCCCCAACAGATCCAGGAGGACTGGCTGGTGAATTACTGCTGTTCAAAAAGTCATATGGAACAAATGGGGAATCTTCCAGCCTAAAACCACTTGAAATAGCACCTATTAAAGAAAACAGGATCATCAAATATTCTTCTCAACTGACCTCACAGAACTACAAACCTCATCCCCTGCAAATGTGGCATATTCATATCAAACACAGCTGAAAAGGTTTACTGGGTCAGATTTTAGCTCCCAGTTGCGTCATTTCAAACTTGCAGTGGGCACAGCGTATTTAAGTCTGAGCAGTAGAAATGGAACATCTGCAATTTTTTTTCCTACTAAAAATGTGCTCCTGGTGATTTTCCAGGTCACGAGAAGCTGGTCATTAATAATCAGATCAATAATCTCAAACTCCTGGTGTTTTATCTGTTTGTAGTTCTTACCGACACAAAGACAGACATGGACATGGCAAGGTCTTCAGCACTCCAGTGTGGAAGTGAAGTGGCTGTTAAAACCATGGCTCTCAGTGGAGACTCTGTAGGTTCCCCTCTTTTCCACTATTGAAGGTCTCATGAACTGCCCCATTAACTGGCACGAAGGAACTATTATTCACCACCACACTAAATAAAATGTAACACCCATATGCCAAAAGGAAACAACAGCTACCAGAAAATCTGAAGTTTGTAAATGAATATGAATTTTCAAATGAAATAGGAGAATCAGATTTTCTAGGTTACTGTGTGCTTCATCCCCAAAATGAAAATCTTTCTGGACTGAATTCTAATAGATTGTATCGGAGGTAACATGGTTCCTTACATATACTTATTACTAATACAAGCCCTGTAAATAACAAATGCAAATAATTAATTACAAAGTAGGTTAGTAGCAATGTATAGCAATTAGCTTAATAGTACTCTGTATTTAAAGTATGTTGTCAAATCTAAGAAGAATTCAAATCCCGCATGTAAATTCATGAATAAGTCTATGGTCTAAAAGAGAAGAACCCTCCTTGATCCATTTGCAAAGTGCAAAGAGTACCTCTGCATACTCAGTCTCCAAAAAGCCTGTGCTAACTATGTAGTAAATTCATTGACAAAGGTGTTTTGTAGGTTTTAGCTTTTTAAATAAACCTGCTGGCTAACAGCATCTGGCACAGAACAATGACAGAACTGACAGGGCAACTAAAATGTTAATCAGCTTTTTGATAATGCTCACAAAGGTGGGAGAACTCCAGGAAGCACTGGTTGGAGACCTCAATAAACCTTAAGTTATGTCACTGTCACTATCAGCAAACAAACGAACAGATATAATTGTCACCACAAAGTTATTTCTGAAGTAATGATAACTTCCCCGGATATACGTATCTTCTATAGGCCCACAGCAGGGTCAGAACCATCAAATTTCTAACATTGAGGTAACTCTTATTTCTTAAGAAACTCAGGTAAGAGCAGCACATCTACTGGCATGTATAGATAATGATTAGCTTTCAGAACAAACAAGTGCAATACCAGGATAACCCCACCAGATGCTTAGGGCAGTGAGGACTTTCCATAGTGTTAAAGCAGCTGACAAATCTAAACATACAACTAATGCAGCCCCAGAACTGAATTGCAATGAGAGACCATGTGAGGCATTTTATAAGTATTCATCTAGAGACTGTATGTCAAGTTTCAATCAGATGAGATTTCAGGTGATTTAAACATTGTTAAAATGCCAATTGAGTCTTGATTACAGAGTCACAGCACTGATTTGTGTTGTAGATTTGTTTGTTTGCTTATTCTAACATGGGGTATAGTAACCCTATTTTTCTACCCTTTACAAACACTCTGCATTTATATGTACATACACATTCTCAATCCAAACCTAAAAACAGAAGGTAAGACACAAAGACAAAGCATACATTTGTGGAGTTAATCCTATTGTAAACTATGATTAGATTAACACACTGGGTTGAGTTTCAAAAATTTTAAAAGCTGAAGAAATGTAAGCCTTTGTTTTAAAATAAATAATGAAGTGTTCCAATCCAGATTAAGGTAGGAACTAGTATTCATGGCCACACTTTAAAAACAGGCCTTTTTTCCAGTTTCAATGAAGTTTTAAAAAAGTTATCCTTCCACGCATCAAAGCTAGTCACGCATCAAAAGACGACTGGCTGGTGCTGAAGATACATAGCAAGTTTTAGTCTAAAACAACATTTTAGGACTAATAGAAATTCTGACAGAACATAACTACATGCAACCTTAGCAATGGGACCCCAGTATACTCCAAAACATAGGGAATGGACGTTTCATATGCACACAGACCTTGAAAAGTTTTGTCTGATGCATATGTAACATCAGTGTTCTCACTAACAATGTGTTTAACATACCATGTTTGCTGGAGTTTTGATCCAATGAGGTGTTAACAGAAATGCTGTCCACCGTTGTCCATTTCCTCAGTCGTGATTGTGGCTCCTTAATACTGCTCATATCCATGTTTACATTCAAGTTTGAGTTCATTCCTAGAAATACATTGGTTTATGAAATAGAGATACGATACTTTTTGTTTGCTAACTGCCATGGTTTTCCTAATTACCCTTTAAGACCACATTGCTTTGGTCTGCTTGGTTCATGCTTCCAATTCACTATGTTATATTTTAAATACATTAGAGTATTGAACACAGTGAACTTACTACAGACATAAGCACAGCAGTGCAAGCACTGAGCTCTTGGCTGATGCCCTCATGCAAAAATGCAAGTGGAAGGAGCCAAAGAGGAGATTATGAATTAGACCCATATGAACAACACACACACACACACACTAAGAAGTAAACATTCAAAAAATGAAATACAGAATTCTTTTCCCCCCCTAATACTGGTCTCAGATCAGTATAAAAACTTTCAGTCACAAGCAAAGATATCTATTTCAAGTCTCCCCGAGTCCCAAAGGTAGGTTTTGGTGAGTATCTTTGACCTTATCTGTGTAGCAAAGTAGTACTACTATTCAATGAAAAGTCACATTCTAAAGTTGGCATCTTAAGGGACATCTCACTGGGGTCCTATTCAGCAGAAATGATATCTGGGCTTCTCCAGCTGGCATCTCGTTCCCGTGCCTGGCTGAGCTAGTCACAGGATACTTGGCAAGGAGATGCACAGGCATCGCTGTTTTTTTGTTCACATTTATCCATTTGTCCACAAACAACATTAATCCTGATTCAATACGAAACAAAAACAACCCACTTCCCCCAACCCGTGCTCTTTGCACGTTCTATGGACGCAGTCTGGATTTGGAGCTAGAGTATAAATGGGGCACAGTCTGCCAAACCAGAATCATGGAAACTATCTGAACTGCCACTAACATTCTTGTATGGGAACCCAGTACTTAGTATTCAAGCTTAATGAACACACTGTATCAACTCTGGCATTCTACACTCACGCCAGTTCCTTCAGGGTACCCTCTGGCAAAGTCACAGGGTGATAATCTGAACAGTGAAGAGACAGCAGCCAAAGGTAGTTTAAAGAGTCTGAAGGCGATCCTCCTGATGCTGAGTGAAGTGGCAGAGACCTCATGGTCCATTACAAAGTATAACTCTGGAAACTTAAGGGGCATTTTGCCATCAGATCTCTATTTACAGTTTGCTTCATTCCTGTAAATCCTGCACATGGACCGTGGGGTAGCATTTTCATATACAGCTACAGAGTCACAGGATTTCATGATTCATTTTACTGGCCTACTCACTTTCACTAGGAACTAGTCAAAGTTATTTCACTAGGAAAAGTTAAAGTTTGATACTGCATTCTTTTCTCAGGCCAACTTTTGCTGCCCTATGTATGGTCTCCAAAGAGAGCCCACAAGTAGATGCTGATGCCAGACAGGCTACCACTATTCTGCAGCACCCTTTAGGGAGCTTCCCAGCAAATGTTTCACTAACTGATAGGTGAACAGATGCAACATCCAAGATTCTGCAAATGTCAGACAACCGTCAGATCTGAAACAGCAGAAAGGAGAATAAAAATACGCCAGTGCTTGACCCCTCTATCTTGGGTTCTTTGCAAAGCAGTTGTGGGAAACACAATTGGTGCTCATTTCACATCAGTGATCTCTGCACCCTTTGCTTCAGCTCCAAAGAAGCTAGTGCAGAGGAGTCCACTGAAGTCTCCACACAGGGTATGACGAGGATCAGAGACTGGAAAATGGCCACAGCCAGCTCATAAAGGGGGATTCCATCTTGTGTACAGGAAAGTCTGCATGGGCCAAGTCCCATTATTTGATCTATGTGCAATGGAGAATGAATTTCACCCTCAGTACATGATCGGTCTGGACCTGACCTCAGCAAGTCATCACGTAAGCCACCGTACATATCTGAAATGCTCCCATGGTCATGTTCTTGGGAAATGCATAGTATTTCTCTACAAAAGGAAGAAGATATATCCATAGCAGAGGAAATATTTTTAAGACTAATAGGATCAGGCTATGGGAGGGTGAGATATAGAAAAACTGAATTTCCACTGAAAAAGAGCCCTACCTTGACGCACACAGATTTAATTCACTTATCTAAAGTGTAGGGAGAGGCTGTCCTGCTCTGAATGCCAAAAGAAGCCCCCTAAAATGCTGCAGAAGTATAAGCAGGAAATATAGCAACCTTTAGGAAGAGGTTTCAGAGTAGCAGCCGTGTTAGTCTGTATTTGCAAAAAGAAAAGGAGGACTTGTGGCACCTTAGAGACTAACAAATTTATTTGAGCATAAGCTTTCGTGAGCTACAGCTCACTTCATTGGATGCATTCAGTGGAGATGAGAGTATCCAGTTTTGAGAGCTCATTCTTAATCTTTCCCTGTTTTCTGTAGAGGATGTTGATCAGGTGATTCCGCAGTTTCTTTGAGAGCATGTGGCACAAGCTGTCAGCATAGTCTGTGTGGTATGGAGATTGTAATGGATTTTTTACCTTCAGTCCTTTTGGTATGATGTCCATCTGTTTGCATTTGGAAAGGAAGATGATGTCTGTCTGTATCTGTATGAGTTTTTTCATGAAGTTGATACATTTCCACTCCTTACGGCTAAATTCAGTGCCTTGCATAATGACAGGTTTCAGAGTAGCAGCCGAATGCACTGCATGCATCCGATGAAGTGAGCTGTAGCTCACAAAAGCTTATGTTCAAATAAATTTGTTAGTCTCTAAGGTGCCACAAGTACTCATTTTCTTTAGGAAGAGAACTCTCCAATTTTGGTTCTTCCTCACACTGTAACACTACTGCAGTCTGCTGCTAGGGATTGCCACCATCTTTCTTACTGACTCAGTTCTTCACTGATAAGTTTAGTTTGTTCCAGCAACCTAATATTCTTATTCTTTAACTTTCACTTGTGACCTGGATTCTCCTACACTTTTGATTTTATAATTTATATAGTGTTAATTCAAAGTATCTCAACAATTTTACAAACACTATTGTCACCCACCAGGGACTTGGAGTTAACCCTGGAAGTGAAACAACATCTGTTTAACAATGTACAGCAACATTACACAACAGTTTAAACCAAGGAGTGAAGAATGCTATATCCAGTTGAAACAGCAAGGGGAATTCAAGGTTGGCAAGATGTAATTACCCGATTTGGAATCTGGTAGGAGATCAGCATTATATATCCCTACTCTTGCAAGAAGTGCCATGGAATCATTAATGACCACCAGTGGGCCACATATTTACATATCCTCTTAATTAGCTACCAAGAAGCTGGATCTGGACACCAACCAACAGCACCTATTAAGCAGCAGCTTAGGTTTCAGTCTGGCCACAAGCAAAGTGCCAGGGGGCTACATGCAGTGCAGCAGCACGGCCTGCACTAATCTACTTGCACCACATCATTCAATCTCTAAAGCAAGGGGATTTCAGCAGCAGAGTCTGTTAAAAAAAATATTTTTTTTTCCTACAGAGTAGAACAACATGAATGCAAAGGAGACTAGCTCAACATAAGCAGCTGGACTAGAGAGATGTGCAAGCAAAGCAAACTGGGCAGGGAAGGAGGGAGAAACAGCGAATACCAATTTTAGGAAATATTAAAAAAGTAATCAGAAGGGACCTAAGGAAGGAAAAATATACAAGCCTGGAATTTCTGAAGAGGAAATTGGATAGAAGCCTGAAAGTGTAGAAAAAAGGGGAGAGAAAAAGGACATGATGTTTGCAATTATAAAAAAGTTAATTTGTTTTGCCTACAGTGATAGAAGTATTCTGAGTTCAGAGCCAACGTTTTTTTATGTAATTAAAGCAGCTGGATAAAACTTTTACAAGTTAGCAAAATGGTATTTGCTATCTATGTAATTCCATAACCAGGGAAGACATTTTAATAGCTAGAGAAATAAGACCTTTCATGTGGGTTCCTCACACGGATACTGGAGTCACAATTATGTACTTAGGATTTTATGTCAGCAGCTCTGGACCCGCAGGGTCAGAAAGACAAATACAAGGAGACAGACATTGCAAAGAACTGAAAGCATTTTGCACTGTAACACAGACTTATTCACCGTTGGAGATGGTATGAGTTTCATTGGCCAAATTCTTTCCTGAACAGAGACAACAGGATGAGTCCAATAGAAGGGGCTGCTGCTCTTCGTGACAGAGAAGCACTAACAGGATACAAAACAGGTTTGTTCCCAGAGGGGAAAACACCAAAGAAAAAGGTAAAAGGGAAGGTTCTGTATCCGGTGGCACACAAGCATCAGTTACCTGCACTAGACTAGCGATGGAGAAACTCACCTATAGGGAAGCTGCTGAATGCATTTATTGGTGATGGCCCTTTCTGCAGCTCAGGAGTAGCATGGGGTATGACATTCTCAAGGAAAGATTTCATGGCCGGCTGATGGAGTGGCTGCTGTTGAGATGGTGGAGTCTGCTGCTTCATTAACAGGTTTGGATCAAGCTGACGGGACTGTTGCATCATCTGTTGCTGCATACTAAGAGATCGACCCTTAACAAAAATCCACATCAGTCATGAAATAAATGGGGGGTGGAGGGGAATATCACATTTGGCAAGAGCAGATAAATACACTAATGCATTTTCCTTTGTATATTTTAGCTCAGCAAAATCCATCACTAAGGTTAAAGTGCATTCCATGCTGTGGTTCAAGCACCATGAAAGTCTCACTTACCTTGTCCACATTTGTAAACTGCTCGTTATTAACTATATTCTAAAATAAGCAACAAACAATTCTCTCAAGACAGTTTAAAAAAAGTTTTTTTTTTAAAGCTTGTCTAAGATTGTACCTGCTGTTCCTGCTGTTGACGACCACTAGAAGGCATGCTTCTCTGATTCTGCGCTTTTTGCTGCTGAGCCAACAACCGCTAAGAAACAGAACGTTTTTATGAAGGGGCATAGTTCAGATAAAGTTTTTGATCAGACTTTAAAGTTTAAAAAAACAGAATGAGTAGGTTGTTTTGCTTACTTGTAACTGGGAGATCTGAGAAAGCTGGTTCAACTGGGATAGTTGGTTCAACATGGCTACCTGCTGTGGGCCAAAAAGTGGACTCAGGCCACCGTTGTTTGGTGCATACTTCAGTAAGGATACTGGAACCTGTAAAATGGGCCATATTATAGCATACGGGGTTTGACAGAACATGAACCATGACAATCTACAGTTGTACACTGGTAGATTGACAGTAACCTATGCAGTTAACCAAAAGTAAGATAGGCAGTTATACAGCACAACCATCAGGTCAACAAGAATTCAATGCTCTGAAAGTGTGAAATATGCTCCCCTATAAAAATAATTAGAAGATAAATATAGTAAAATATCAAACACGGACACTAGTAAATGCAAAAAACGTAAATTAAAACATTACATTTTCACAATGGAAGGCACAAAAGTCTGGAAAAGCATGATTTAGGGTTCCGACACCAATTTTAACTCAACTGTGTTGCAATCCCTGTTTGCTTAACACTATGTACCTAAGAGAGATCTTAAGTTCAGGATCTAAGAAAAACAAACAGAAAAGACTACATATGTGCAATGCCACGGAGTAAGCAACACTGTCAGAGCTCTAAGTTGTAATTTTTGATTGTGTGTAGCAGCATTGGAACATGTAGGTTACTGCCCCTGACTTCTGATTTTGAAAGAAACATTAGTGGAACACAGACGGGTCTCTGTCACCAGGAACGGCATCCTATACGAATGCTCTAGGAAGTGTGCACTCACAACTTCACTTCAGAGACTCTTGTAATGCTGCACCAGTGCTTCTATGGAGTCCCTTCTAGTCTCCATACAGACAAGGAACTCGGGGTTTGGCTTCAGGACATCCTCTGTAACTGGGAGAGTATAAGTAGGGAGAAAAGTGCGCTTTGGAGAGTTAGCTACAGGGTGGGAGGATCCAGGTTAAAGTCAGGGATGCTGCTGTCAGCATTACAGGAAAATCAAGCACATGCAGGTCACATCTAACATCCTGCCTATTTAAGGATGTTTCCTATGGCTTATTCTCAGCCTCGCATTTTCAGATATTTATAAATATTTTTAAACCGTTTTTCCCCAGATCCAGCAAAGATTGTGTTGTTCACTAAGAACTGACTTTTTGGGTTGAGAGAAATTTTGGGTTGAGAGAAAAGTTTATTATGCCATAAACCTCAGTAAATGAATGGATAGAATTTGCTCCAAATTATAAGTAATTTTTCAACCGAGACCAAGTATAAACAATTGTACTCCCCCACTGGAATGTTTTGGAAACTGTGGATGACTGACGGTAAGGGAATTCGGTCATGTTAACAACAGCGGGTGCACTGTCTCATATTACCTGAGGGGAGAGTAATGGAGGAGGCACTTGAGCACGTGAGTTAGGCTGGGATGAATTAAGAGGTTGTGCTGGGGGCTGCTGCATGCTCCTGGGCTGTGCTGCTATATTACCAACGCCAAACACACTGGGATTGCCATTCTGGAAAGAGAAAGAAGCATTAGTGACAATACCCCTCTTCTGCGGCTTCCCCCACCCCTATGTATTCAGAATTAGAATTTAACAGTATATCAGCCAAAACAGTAGTTGAGATGCTATTTCAAAGGAATAAAACGCTCTCATCAAGTAACATGCCAAGGATATGCACATGGCCTTACCTGTCTAACAGAATTCAAGTTTTGCATACCCAGCCCTGCTAGGGAGCCAAGGGCTTGGTTAGGTAGTGCACTATTTGAAGGGGGAAGCTTCATGTTTTGATTGGAAATAAACTGCATGTTTTGGGACTCGTCTGCTACAATGCCATCCTGATTGGATAGACAAACAGATGCGCAACAACCAGCCAGCAAGCAAGCAGAAGGGAGAAACCATTGCCAGGAACAGAAGGGAAGAGTCACATGACAGTCCAGCATCAACAGGAAACAGGCAGAAAACAAAAAAGACCAGATTAGTGTTATCTGCACTGCAAGTAGAAGAAGAGCGCTATATAAGTGCTTAGTATTGATAAATAAGTTAAAAGGACAAAACAAGTTTTACAGATTAAAAGTAAAGCCCTAATTTATCTCTACACCTAGTACAGAAGCTATGGGACAAATGGATCATAGCTACAGACTGCTGTCTGAATTCACGTTCGTCCGGGTTAGAGTTAATCTGTCACTAACCTTATCAAAATAAGGACTGCGATCCATGGAAGACTCTTTGGAAATCTGAGGACGAGAACCAGGGCCCTTTCCTACCACCCGATTGTAATCTCCAACGTTCAGGCCATGCTTATCCAACTCTATTCGTTTATCCTGTAATATTCCTAATAAGGTGAAGAAAGAAAGGCGATGAAGTTGAAGAGTCCAATTAGTTGCTCAAATACTTAATAGTAAATAAGTATGTACTATTCTATCACTGCTCTAAACGAGGCACTACTGAATAAGATGTTTGAATGATTTTAAACACCATTTTTCTTGTTTTGCCTTACAGTGCAAAAAATACTATGACGACTGCTATACGAGATTGCCACAGGACTGATTAAACAGATTTTACTGGTCTTCAGACAAAACTGACGGCATTGTTTTTGTGGAGAACATGGCAAGTCTCACATGGCGTTTGAAGTTTGTATTTCCAGATGTTAACCACACATTCTTAATACTAGCAGTAAAAATTTTCCTGATTTGCAGTTACATTTACCATCTTCCTTCTTTTTGGATGAGAAAATTCCATAAATCCTTTAACAAGTACTTCATTCAGTTACAAAAATCCTTTAAAGAAACAATAGATAAAAATTATTTAAGATATCTTATCTGCATATACTAGTGCCACACTGGATAATTAAACCAGAAAAATTTAAAAATCCAATTTACTTTTCAAAATTTAAGAGCGGCCATACTGGGTCAGACCAAAGGTCCATCTAGCCCAGTATCCTGTTTTCCGACAGCGGCCACTGCCAGGTGCCCCAGAGGGAATGAACAGAACAGGTAATCATCAAGTGATCCATCCCCTGTTGAACATTCCCAGCTTCTGGCAAACAGAGGCTAGGGACATCATCCCTGCCCATTCTGGCTAATAACCATTGAGGGACCTATCCTCCATGAACTCATCTAGTTCTTTTTAGAACCCTATTATAGTCTTGGCCTTCACAACACCTTCTAGCAATGAGTTCCACAGGTTGATTGTGTGTTGTGTAAAGAAATACTTCCTTATGCTTGTTTTAAACCTGCTGCCTATTAATTTCCTTTGGTGACCTCTAGTTCGTGTGTTATGAGGAGTAAATAACACTTCCTTATTTACTTTCTCCACACCAGTCATGATTTTAATAGACCTCTCATATCCCTCCTCAGTCGTCTCTTTGCCAAGCTGAAAGGTCCCAGTCTTATTAATCTCTCCTCATATGGAAGCTGTTCCATACCCCTAATCATTTTTGTTGTCCTTTTCTGAACTTTTTCCAATTCCATCACATTTTTTTTTACATTAGGCGACCAGATCTGCATGCACTATTTAAGATGTGGGCGTACCATGGATTTACGTAGAGGCAACATGATATTTTCTGTCTTATTACCTATCCCTTTCCTAATGATTCCCAACATTGTTAGCCTTGGCCGCCGCTGCACATTGCATGGATTTTTGTTTACATTTTGCCTTTTAGCTTATCCAATACAAATTAGCTATTCAGTTTAATTCTCTCTCTCCTACTGCACCATGCAGGGGACTGTAAATTTCAATAAAAAAATGACAATGCAATGATCTTAATAAAAATATTTATAATTTGTTTACAATTTTCCTTACACAATCTAGAGTAAGGACCAAAACTACCTGACAATGTGCAATTCTGAACAAATTCTGCTCATCTTTGAGATGCACTCACAGAATGGTCATCTTGTAACTAGTGGATACTGTTTTTTCCTCCACAAGAGACTTCTACTGTACACCTTTCATTTTCACTCATTATTCAAAGTAATTCTACTATGTTTATTTGCTAGAGAAATCACTCAAACTTACTATGAATAGACCAGTTCCACATAAACAGACTTTCATTAATAAGAGGTTACAGTAAAGATAAATATACTGTAAAATATCCTTAGCATGTAAGATTCTTTTATAGATAATGAAAACCTCTGAACAGCTAAATTTGTTTGTTTCTAAGAACAAACAAAGTGCATTAGTGATTGATGCTGTATCAGAAATCTGTGTTTCCAGTAGGAACGAAGTGGTTCCGGAGGAGGCCTAGGTAGGGTTTTAAATTCATAGTTAGGCTCCCATCATGTAAACACTTATGCACATGCATAACTTTACCTTTGAGTAATTCCATTGCCATCACTGGGACTAATTACATATGTCAAGTTTCTCAGGTGTGCAAACATTTACATAATCAGAACCTTAGTTTCTTTAGGGGAATGAGAATTTTATTTTTTAGTAACTCAGGAGAGGATGCAAACAAAAAGATGTGGAAGATTTGATAGTTAAATACAAGACTAATTTCCCTTATGCTTACCTCCAGACATGTCCATCTTATTGCTCGGTATGGTTTCTTCTGGTGATTCTCTCTGAAGTAATAAAATGAATCAGTTTAGTAAGAACCTTTTAAAAAAACACAAAACAGAGGAGATCCAGATACAGTGAGTATTTCATTCAACTCTGCAAGAAAGAATAATCAAACTTCTGACAAAGCAAGTGTGATTTTGCAAGCCTTTTTTTCCTATTTTCCAACTTCTGTATTGATGAAGTAAGACATTTTCAGACACACAAAAAATATTGTACATGCTACTAGAATTAAAACTCAGTAATGTTTATAAGTTTTTCAAACAGGTGTTCTTATATTGAAGGTCTGAACAGTAAAGGAAAGGAAAAAACAAATCAAAGAAGAAAGGAGTCAATCTAAATTTGAAAATGATTTAATTGAAACAAGGGTATTTATCAAGCCTGACAAACATACCATACTTACTGAAAAACTGAGATTTGTGAATTGCTTAATGAACGGATTTATCCATGTTTCATCTTGTTTATTTCCACCTTTCATTGTTCCCTTAAAAATAAAAGGGATTACTGTGATACTTGAAACAGTCACCAGCACTTAGATTACATTGTAAGAAAGGATTAAATTAAAATGTAAACAAGGATTAAGCCTTCCTACATAATTGTACAACAGAGTTCAACGGGGTCCTTAATACTGACTGGGGCATTTAGAAGCTACTGTAATACAAAAAAAAAAAGCCAAACAAAAAAAACCCCACACCACACAAACTCCCCACACCTACACCTACCCACAAAATAGTTCCGGTGAGAGAGGCTTTTAGGAATTATCCATTTTCTGTCCCTCAGACTTCTTGCATTCTTAAATTCCAGCATCACCTCGTAAAGTCATAATTACCTTTGTAGGCATTTTTTTCATGTACGGTGGCCAATTCAAAGATGGGTTAACTTCTTGGGATGAACTGCTGTTCCACATTCCAATCTCTACATCATCTTCTTCCTCCCAGCTGGTCTGACGACTCCCTGGCAATGACATATCATCACCACACCAACCATCTTGCATAGATTTAGGCCCTGGGTGTAAAGATTTTTCAGTCATGAACTCCCTTTAATGCAAATACATCTTAAGGTTGCCAGACTATATTCAATTGTTAAGTCAAACTATATTATTGTGACAAACCTGATATTCTGCCATAATCTTGTGAATCCAGGGAGATCAAAGGCAACAGAAAAAGAAGTCAACCAACAACGTTTGTTTTAACTTATGTCACTAGTTTAAAAAAAGCTGCTAATTTCCCATTATTATTAAAAATACTAATGAAAGTAGAATTTATCTTCAGTACTTAAGATCTGAGAAAGTCACTAGCAAATTTACAGAGCCTACATCTACCTTTTGTATTTATGTAAATGTCAAGATACAAGGCTTTTATATTTGAATTCACAATCAAACTTCTTGGTCACTATTTCACACTTCACCACCTGCATACTCAAAGAAGCTACAAAAGCACATACCAGGTTTACTTGAAGCCTGCTGACCAACAGAAGCATTTCCCCAGCCAGACGTGACTGCTGCATCACTGATGGGCTCTCCCCAGCTAGTACCAGTATCCATGGGTTTACCCCAGGCGGACGTTCCATTATCTACAGTAGTGGCAGGAGTAGAAGGCTCTCCCCAACCTTTTTAAAGCAGCAGGAGTTATTGGTGAGTTTAACAAGTCTTAAAACATTATGTAAAATGCTGAGGGGTTCTTTACACTCAAAATATAATACAGCACAAATAACTAAAAGCAAGATAAATACACATTTTAAATCAAGTAAAATATTGCAGTTGTAAGATTCTTCATGAGGAAAAGACTAAATATAACACCAATTCCATACATGAAGACATTACATTTTGATTACAGAGGATTTCTCAAATGAGAAGACATTAAACATCTAAAAACTACACTTCAAATTGAAGGCTTTCCTTTTTTGGATCGGATTCAAATGCAACTGAAAATTACTGGAAGGCAAATACTTTCTTAGATATACTGTGCAAGCTCAACTACCCTTTCCCTCAATCTATTAAGGTCAGAGCTCTTTTTCTGAAGTCCAATCCTGCTATAGCAATATAAAACTCCCAGTGCCTTCCCTCACCAAAAAGTGAACAGCAAAGTGCCCTCCTCACTGTTGGCAATAAAAATTCTGTCTTAAGCACACAGGTGAAGTCTTGAGCCTGCACTGTACCTTGCAGACACCTCTTAACACCACTCTGTTTGCTATAGAGGCTTAAAGTTAATGTCACAGTTGAAGTTAATTAAAATCTGGAGCTACATACAAAGCAAAAGCGCTTCCCTTTCTGGACGTTGCTTTTTTATTAATTATTATTATTATTAAATTCTTCCTCTGCACCCTCAGCCACTTAAATGCAAGAGTAGCCTAGCCCTAACTATACCGCTCAAGTTCACTTTTTAAATTTCAGAAAGATTCCTTCAAATAAAATACAAGCACTGAAAACCTATTTGCACTGTTCTCAGTTCTCTGACAAAATTATTCCCTACCTTACAGAAGTTTCTAGTTTCAAACAAAGACCAGAGAAGTGTTTTATAATTGCCCAAGAAAACACAAGTCTAGGTAAAATGAAGTCTTACCAGAACCATTACTGCTCTCCTTGTTGGACATGGCACTTGAAGGCAGTAGCTGCTGATGTACCTGTGCTTGCTGGTCTGAACTGCTGCTACTGTTTGGGACATTTTTATTCCACATATTCACATTTTTGTAGTTGTATTTGCTTGGATCACCCCAAGCAGAAGTTCCATCATCAATTTCCATTTTACGGCGTATTGATTCTGGGGATGGCTCCTCCCATCCTGTGGGTTCCTCTTCCTTTGCTGGACTTGGTATTGGTCCACCCAACCACCCGGAACCTGGTGGTTTATTTGTGGTAGATGGTGCTCCCCAAGATCCAACATCTTGCTGCTTGTTCCAGTCTGGGGAGTTGACTGGCTTTGACGAATCACCCCAACCTTGAGGCTGATTTGATCTGGGAGGTTCTCCCCAGCCCTGACTCGGATTAGACTTTGCAGGCTCATCCCATCCAGAAGCATTATTTGGGTTAGTATTACTACTTCCCCAAGTAACAGAATTTGATTTAGCAGACTCATTCCAACCAGATACTGATCGGTCACTGTCACTACCTCCTGAACTAGATTTCTTAGCCTCACCCCAATGGTTGCTTCTTGAATTTTCTCCCCAGCTGTCATTGGCAGAAATTGCCCAACCTTGGCTGGCTTTTTGTCCATCTACCCATCCCTGTTTGATCTTCTGTGCATCATTCCAAGACGACTTGTCCTCTTTGCCACTTACCCATATTTGATTGCTCTTAACCATTACTGTAGCAGCAGAATCCTCTTCCCACCCCCCTTGACTGTTTGAGCCTTTGGAGTCTCCCCACCTTGTAGCAGACTTTGGATCTCCCCACCCTGATATAGATGAGGTATCATTAACATTAGGGCTAGGTCTCTCCACACATCCCCCTGAGCTGGAAGTCTGTGTCACAGAGCCTCCCCAGGCCTCTGTCCCATTGTCAGTCTTTCTTTCACCTCTTGGCGATGTTTCAGTATCCCAGGCAGTGTTTTGTTTAATTGGAGTCTGTCCCCAACCAGTGTTGGAAAGGACACGTGGATCTAAGTCAGTTCTGCTCACTATACTTTGGAGTAATGCATGCTGGTCAACTTTTCTTCTCTCTCGGTTCTGTCCTTCTGCAGTTACTTTATCATCATGGCATCCAGTGCTCTCTGTACTACCCTCGCTATCCCCAGTACCTGTTTTGGCCCATACATTGTTCTGCTCAGTTATCTGAGATGCAGCAGAATTCTGGCTATTAAGATCATCCTCTTCAGCAGATTTCCATCCATTTGTAAACTTCCTACTATTTCCATTTACGCTTTCATTGGAATGCTGATTGCTAGGCAGTTTATTCCATTCCCCATTTGAAATGCTAGTGCCAGTGTTTTGTGCAGCGTTGCCCCATCCTCTTCGACTTCCTCCAGAACTCACACCATTTGCGCTTCCCCATGGCATATTTTGGGAGTTGACTGTCCCTCCCTCCCATACCCCTCCTCCTTTATTCCCATTGATTTGAAAATTAGTGCTGCCAGGCCCATTGATGCCAGGCTGCGTTAGAGTTGCATTCACAGTGTCACTATTAGCTTGGCTGTTTGGGCCTGAACATTTGTCTCCAGAGTAATTAGAACCATAGGCAACCCATGTAGTACCATAAGATCCACCATTTTTTGCCTCACCATTGCTAAGATGAGAAGTGGAAGTGCCATTTGTAACTGGAGAGGCCTGAATCGGAGAATGATTCGTTGTGCTCACACGCCAGGCCCCAGGCCCTGTATTATTAGGCAGTTCGTTAATCTGTACTGAACCAGCAGAGTTTGGTAAACTAGAGGTCATAAAGTTAGTAGTGTTATTTGGTCCATTCATTTCAGTGTTAAGGTTTTGAGGTTGTCCACTGAATGAAACCTTCCTTGTACCATTCACTTCGGAATCACAATTTTCCTGAAGGCTTGCCCAGGAACCATGGGCTGAACCACCCACTTTAGAGTTAATACTCTGATTGTTAGACTTCTGACCTATGGTACTGCACTGAATATTTGTGCCAGAATTACCACTCCCTACAGACCCTTTCAGGGCATGTCCATTGTTCTCCAATACAGGCCAGGCACCATGGTTGCCATTTGAATTCAAAGTGCTTGGATTTAACCCTCCATTTGATGAAGAGTTTATGGTGCCCCAAGCATTCATTCTATTGTTGCTACTTTCAGATTTGCTGTCAGGAGCATCCACAGAAACTTGACATGTGCTTATTATGGTTCCATGGGATATACCCCATGGCCCATTAATACTTCCATTGCCCACATTATTGCTGTTGCTACCAACCACAAACTTATTTTGAGAACCATGTCCAATGCCATTCCGAACGCTATCGTTTTCACCACCTGTGCTCCCTGAAGCCATTATAACAAGATTTCTCTCTGACCCAGAGCTAGAGGCGGAGTCAGTGTCCATACATTCTGAAGCCAACTCTGGGTCACTGCCTGTGATTGATGGCCATGCTTCTTTGTCAGAACCGTCTACGATAACTTTATCCCAGTTTGTGCTGGAGTCACTATTTGAAGAGACTGGTCCCCAGTGAGAATTTTCATAATGGGATCCTAGACCACTGTGGTTCAGATCTAAAAAGAAAAGGAAAACAAAAAAGTCCTTCTGTAAATTCAAGAATTTTACGACAGTTACAGACACAGACACAGACACACACACAAAATACAGTAGAACCTCAGAGTTACGAACACCAGAGTTACAAATTGACCCGTCAACCACACACCTCGTTTGGAACCAGAAATGTGCAATCAGGCAGCAGTAGAGAGATAATTTTATTTTATTTTATTTATATACACATATATACACACATATATATATACACACACACACACACACACAAAATAAAGGGAAAGTTAAAAAAGATTTGACAAGGTAAGGAAACTATTTCTGTGCTTGTTTCATTTAAATTAAGAAGGCTAAAAGCAGCATTTTTTCTTTTGCACAGTAAAGTCTCAAAGTTGTATTAGGTCAGTGTTCAGTTGTAAACTTTTGAAAGAACAACCCAAACTGTTTTGTTCAGAGTTATGAACATTTCAGAGTTATGAACAACCTCCATTCCCGAGGTGTTCGTAACTCAAGAGTTTTACTGCATAAGACACGTACAGCAATTCAAAGATATTGCACAGATTACGCTAACACTTATCACTGGATGTTATGAAGACATTATTAATATTAGTTGCCACATATAATACCTAGCAGAACACTTAGCAAGGGCATGGGAAAATATATTCATATATTTGAGGTACGAAATGAAATACGGCATCCCTAATAAACTACAGTTTGGATTGCCATTACAGTTTGTGTTTTTAAATATTATGCTGCTCATGTGTAGAATACTTTATGAAAGGGGCACTACGCCAATAAAAAAAAAAACAATCGTTAAAGCCTGAAAGTGATATTCTGAAAGGGAGAATGTTATATATAACAGGAAGTTAAACTGACCTAGAACCACAGACTACTATGCCACAGTAGCCAGGGAAAAGAAGTAAGGAAAGAAACACCATTAAAAAGGACATTGAATAATATATCTTAAGTGACAGGTTATTCAAGGTATTTATTTTTGTACATCATCCTCCATATGTAGAATAAGAAAGTGCTTTACAGGAATTCACTTCAAAGAAAAAGAAAAAGGAAGGTAAAGGTGAGATTTAAAAGGAAGTGGCTTAGTGGCAAGGTTCAATCCATAGAAGACTGCAAAAATTAAGTATACATTCTGTGGAATGAAGAACAAGAGGGGAACTCTACTGTGATATTCAGAATTATAAGGAACAGAGTAAAAGCTAATCAGTCCCTCCCCTGTGGAATTCACTGTTATGGAGTGCAAATCAAGTAGCATGGCTGAATTTGTACCTGTGCAAGTTAAAACATTTTCTCTTTCAGGGTATAAGCTGATCACATGCAGGAACCAAGAAGAAATTCTCCCCAGCTATTTATAAGTATTTCACAGTTGGCTACATGCAGAATAAGGTTTTTAACTTTCTATTAAAAAGTGTCAGACACAGGCTGCTGCCAAAGGCAGAATAGCATACCAAAATGTGTGCATTTTGCCACACATTGGGTCATCCTGAGTTTCTAAAACTCTATTATAGAGACTTGAACTCATTTTTCTTCCATCAAACCGACAATCTGAACAAAAGTGCTTCCCCACATCAAATATTCTAATTTTTTTTTGAAGTTTGCTGTAAGTTATATGAAAAACCAACTAACTAATAGCAGGATAGCTATTTGGAAATACAGTACTATGAAAACATGTAATGCTTGAACAATAATATGAAGCAAAATACCAAAACCTAATAGAAGATGAGGAAAAACTGTCAGGTAAATTACTAGCTTAATATTTGTATGAACAGGAAAAAAAGCAGCATAACATTACATTCTCAAATATATTTTGTTCCTGGAGAAAAGGACTTCTCACCATAGTAAGACATTCAGGATTTGCTAAGAAAACTGCACACAATTTTCTTTTAAGCTAACACAGTTAATGCCTTTGCTTCAGACTATTCAAAATCTGAATATTCAAAACACTTGATAGCTTTATTTACCTGGACAATTGTTAATTAGCATGCAAATGTTTCTCTGCTAAACATGTATATTTGTTCAGTGGACTTAAACCACCTAGATAAACATGTTCTCCTTTAGATGATAGTTATGGAAAATGCATAGTTTGTGGATGAACACAGACTATTAGTGCATTTACTAATGTATATTTGACTTAAAAGGGACACAAGCTAATTTCAAACAAATCTCTTGCTTGTTCCACTACCATCTTAGATCAGCAAGTCTCAAGCGTTCATGATTGGTATTTAGCATGTTTAAAGCATGAACAGCAACTAAGGCACTTTACAGTCAGTCATGAAGACATGACCCCAGCCTCAAAGAATTTACAATTTAAATAGGTAATATAAAACTAGGGAAGAATGGGCAGGGGAATAATTAAAGCAAAGTGATGTAAATTCACTTTCTCTAGCTAACATCTAGTCTAAGTATCAATTTGTAGGCAATAGCACCTTGCATCTAATCTCAAAAATTATGCTGGTTTTCATTAAACACCCCCAAGAAATTTTAACCATTAATACTTATAAATAAAGCTAGAGTATGTACTCCACCACTATTAATATTTCACTCATCTGTTGCAAGTTTTTAATGTGTTTTTAAAAATGACATTTAGAAAAATGGTTACATCTTAAAATACCGACATTACTTACGAGCTTTTCATGTTTCTTTGACATATGCTTTTAAGGACTGGTATACAACTGAAGCATAAATATTGGGTCAGATTTTTATTTTAAAAAATAAAAGCCTTAAGTTTAAAATGACTGCCAAAGCAAAGACCTTATTCCTGCATCTCTCTGCCAATATTTGTGTCACTGAATGTATGACTGAAAATGCTTTGACGAAGGAATTGAATAGCTTTATTTCACTGAAATCTTGCATAACATTTTGAAAGGCAATGACTTTACAGCAATATGAAGGATTTTTTTCTTTGCATTCTACTCAGATGTGAAGTTCAGCAAAAATAATCACTGCAAGACTCGCTAGAGCGCTCTACACAAAGAAGTTTTCTGAGATTGCTCTGAAAAAAATATATCTTACTAGTAGACATCTTATAAAATACACTTCTGTATTAAAAGTCAACATTAAAAATTCGGGTCTGTGCTCCTTCATAAAAATACCCAGAGCTTGATACTACTTGCTGATAAAAACAGGATAAAAAAGACTAGTAACCTTAAGGTTTGTTTAGAACATGTCTTTCTCCACCAATTTATTTTATATAAGGTTTAGAATTAATAGTCAACTATATACCAAAAGTAGAGACTGCAACATTATGCACCAGCTATCATGTATTTTTAAACTGCAAGAAAGGAGTAGAAAATGTAAAATGATATCAACTTGCTTAAAAGAAAAGTTTCTTTTCAACTGCTCAGATTCAAAGAACTTGCAGTGAAGATTTTCAAGAGTTCATGGAAAGAAGAAAATATTTTGGAGCTGTGGTTCCCCATATTATGGTACTGCTAACACAATTACAAAGGTTGCGGCAATGAAAATTTATAAGAAAAGGTATTAAAAAAATTATCTGAGTCAGCAAAGATAATGATAGCACGTTTCATACTTGAGGTATTATAATGTAATGAGTAAAACGAGGGAAGTGCAGTTACTGTGTAAGCAAACAACTACTACAATGTACTCCAGCAACCCAAAACCATACATGTGAGAACTTGTTTTGTTCAGAGAAAGATTATGACTTGAACACCAATGTTATCTTCCTTTAAATTAGAATCTTTAGCACCCTTATGCACAGATATGTGGGAGGAAAAGACTTCAGTTTAATATCTCAATGGAAGATGACAACTTTGTCAGTTCTTGCCTCTTTCTACGCTACGCATGAGCCAGTCTCAACATAATATATGAACAAACAGCCTTCAGGCTCAGAAGCAAGTGACCTAGTTGTAACTATTCTGCTAAAAAAGCCCATTAAGTTACTAAACTTCCAACACAATTTAGCACAAGTTAAAATGTCTAGACGTAGGTTTGCTGCCAACAGCTCATTCTAGGATATTGTCAAGCACATAAGTACCCAAACATTATTCAGCAAAAGTCTGTTCTTAATAAGTACTCTGCATGAACCTTAAAAGGAGCTGTATATTGTATTATCTGTAATTCTGACTGACTGACTAGTCTAAAGAGAAAAACATCTGTCTAAGCTTCTGAGATGTAAAAAGGGATAAAACTATAACACTGAAGGCTGACGGATCCTTCAGAGTTACAGGACACGTGAAAGCAGCCAAAAAAACACAGACAACTGAACGTTTTATATGGCTGTTGCTAACCAAGGGGAAAACACATTTCTTGGTTTTATGTTACTTAACTAGCTGAAGGAACAAATCAGAACCTGAAATTTCATATTACTATGGATACTTATTGACGTATATAATACAGTATTTATTATCAGTGGTCACAATTAATCATATACAGCACTTAACTGTGCATTGGAACCTACTGGTGTAGCCCAGAATTTTGCCCCAGAGAATTTTAATATAAAATTAAGAACTCAACCTAACTGTAGTATATAAGTGCATAAACAAACAGTAAGCATTTAAGTCAGTCATACACATTAACAGTCAAGCTTCTAAAACAACCAACCAAGAAGCAAAAAATCAATAGATAATTGTGCAAGTAGTTACTGAAATGTGTAACTCTTATACACATACACGTAGTGCACAACAAACATGAGACTGAAATAGGTATGCATCACCTGACTGGTTAGGGGAATGGCTGACCAAGTCCCGAATGGGAGGCATGCCTATGAAAAAGCAAAAAATTACAGAATTGTTATTGAATTAAAGTATTCCTTTGGGATTATTCCACAAAGCACTCTATTTTAGAACCAGTTTATTATCACTCTCTCTCAGAAAAGAAGTTTTTCCTGTCAAAAGGGCAGTCCATCTTCATTAGCTAGCGTTAGTAGCTGCAAATTATAAACCATCTCATATAGCTCTAGAAGCAGCAATAAATGCAAATGTATCGGACAAACACTTCAATTTTTTACTAATATCCTGCCAAGACAGCACTGCATATGTGAAAATTTTGTCTTTATAATTTTGCATTTCATTTTTGCTCAGTGTTTCCATTCCTACTGGATTTCTATTACCTTGAAGTTGTTTTAAAATTAACAAACACCCGAAGTATAAATAGTTTCAAAAAATTCTTGACTTATAAAAAATTAACTGGACTTGTTAGATAGGTAGTTTTTGCCATTAATACAAAGCTACCATAAAATGGTCTCTTGTTAAACTCATGAGACTACTATAAGAATCACAGAATTGAACATTGCCCTCTAGCACAGTGGATCTTAATCTTTCCAGACTACTGGACCCCACTCAGGAGTCTGATTTGTCTTGCATACTCCAAGTTTCACCTCACTTAAAGACTACAGCTTATAAAAATCAGATGACATAAAAACACAAGTGTCACAGTACACTATTCTGAAAAAATGCTTACTTTCTCATTGTGTGGGCGTATGAAATTTTAGTTTGTACTGATTTTGCTAGTGCTTTTTGTGTAGCCTGTTGTAAAACCAGGCAAATATCCAGATGAGTTGATGTACCCTCTGAAAGACCTCCGTATACCCCCAGGGACACATGTACCCCTGATTGAGAACCACTGCCTTTCCCCATCCCTGGTCTCAATATTAATCTAATTATCTCGCAATATCCTTGGACAGTATGATTTATTCTTCAGATGAAAGCCCTTTCTTTATCTGCTCATATTTTGCTTCTTGGTTTACTATAAATTTGTATTGCACCATAGGACCTAGCCAAGTTTGTTTTGGATGGGCTGACTAAACCAAACTTCTAAACACTACATACATTTTTTTGCTAGCTTCTGCCTCCAGCAACAGATTAACATTTGCTATTGACAAAGTATGCAATCAAATAGTGTAACATTTTTAAATCCCCCTTGCTTCCTCCTTACTCTCTAAAATCTATTACATTTCAGATTTAGAAGGCTTCCCAAATTAATTTGAGCCCCACGATTACTAAGAACCTTTCAAACCCAAACCCCTTTTATTTTTAGAAAATTACCTAGGGCATCTTGATTCACATATTGTTTCTGCATGCTCCTGTTTTAATACAATTTTACAGTGGCATTGTCAAGGCACAAGGGTAAAAGGAGACTTGCCCAAAATCAGACAAAGACTCAAAGTAACTCAGCCTGGATTAGAGCCAAGATCCTGATGGCTTCTAATCCATTGCTCTACAGGGAAGTACCTCTTAATGTGCCTCACAGGTCTAAATAATTTGTAATAGCCATACATACAGCTCACTGTAGCAAGCAGTTAGTGGTCTAGTAACTATCTGCTTATCATTTTGGTTCATATTACAAACTAATGAAGATTTCAAGATCGTCAAGATAGAAGACTGGGTTGTCATGGCAGAAAACAAAAGAGGAAGGATTTATTCTGAAGATCTACCTCACATGGTTTACAAATGGGGCAAAGTTTTGATAAAGAAAACTATTACGACTGGCATGAATATATTCTCATAAACAAGAGCTAGCTGTAAACAGATCTCAGAAAGCATTTCCCATGGTTTCAGCCTTAAGAGTGTTCCACAAGTTAGCTCCATTAGGAAGACTTGAGGAAAAAGGATTCACCACATGTTCTCAGAGTACAAATATAACATCTACTTGTAGAGCTATTAGGAGCTAGTTTGGGAAGGTTTACAGTTAAACAAAACAGACTAATTTTCAAAATGGAGAAGTGTGGGTCCACAGGGAATATAGGCAATAAACTACCTTTTATTACAGATAAATATTAGTTAAGGATGCCCAGTCCAGAAAACTTACGATCAGTCTACACTGGCCAGGGAAATCAATATTAGCATAAATTGTTAATCTGCCTTCCCTGGCCTTTACAGAGAACCTAAAAAACAAGAGGGTAAATTTGCTTTAGGAATAACTCACAAAAAGCCTGTATTTAGATGTTGGGCATCTGACAGACACTCAGAGTCAAGATTCAGATATCTGACAGCTCCATTCTAACCTCACCTTAAAATGCAGAGAGGATACAAGCACATAGAATACAAAGTTCTATTTATTTTAATTTGTGAATATCATTTTGCAAAACTAGTACAAAATGAGGTGAGTTAGGGAGAGAGTTTTCAACTCTAATCTTAATTCCCTTATTTTTATGGTTTTGCAGGGTTTTTTTTATATTGTTCACACATTAGAAAAAGCCCATCAATTATACACAAATTAGTTGCCAGCTTTTATTTTTCTTCTGAATCTCTTGCAAGCCTATTTAAATCAGAGGTGCTTTGTTCACCATCCACAGTCTCATTCTGTATTGACGTAATTTGTGTTTTCAGAACATCACAGGGTTAAAGTTGTTAGAGCAGGATGTGGATATTCACTCCACTGACTGAAAATATCTACTTCTGTAGATGTGTGAAGGACTTTACAACCTCAGGACAGTACCAATCCCTGGTGTTCTTGTTAAACAGTTGCTGGAGCCATGCCATCAGGGTATATGGTACACTCTTTCAAATAGGTTTCAGAGCGGTAGCAGTGTTAGTCTGTATCAGCAAAAAGAACAAGGAGTACATGTGGCACCTTAGAGACTAACAAATTTATTTGGGCATAAGCTTTCGTGGGCTAAAACCCACTTCATCAGATGCATGCAGTGGAAAATATTTGAAGTGGGTTTTAGCCCACAAAGGCTTATGCCCAAATAAATTTGTTAGTCTCTAAGGTGCCTCGTTCTTCTTTCAAATAGGTTACAGGTTTGCATATTATCTCGTCCTGCTTGTTTGGTCTTACCATCTGGGCTACTGAATGTACTAAAGGGACATTATCGTATCTTTTGGAAAGAGGTAAGCAGGGTGCATTTGGTGGAAGAAGGTTCCATGAGTCTTATGCAAATCTTGATGAAAGCAATATATGCATTAGGATGGGTTTCAAGGCTTGGACATTCTTCTTGACTTTACTAACCTCTCGTCTCCTAGTGAAGTGCAGAATTCTTTGCTGAACATCTCATCTGCACAAAGACGTTCTTTTAAAAGTGAAGGACTTTAAGAGATTACTTTACTTTCCTGATGTTCTGATATCTTTAATTTCTGGAATGGGATACTAGTACTAGTGAGCGGACCTAAGATTTTTTTTGATGGCTGGGGGAAGGAGAAGAGAGAAGTAGCAAAACGACATGGAGATTAGCAGATTATTCGCATCAGTTTTCTTCAGGTATGATAGCAGCAACTGACATCTTCAAGTAGCTCTTATGCAGCCAAACTATGGTAGTCTCCAAAGCATGCTCTACGCTACACTGTTTATTGCAATCATTCTTTGTACTTTATCATCTCATCTACAGATCTCAAAAGCACCTTACAAACATTAAATCTCCACCCCTCTGGACATTATCCCTACTTCATACATGAGAAAATGAAACCTTAGGTCACACAAAAGGCATGTGGCACAGATGGGGGTAATTAACTATAGACCCATTCTGACTCTCATACGTGACAATTCCATGAGACTAAAATGCAAAGTGACAAGGGATCTGGTAGCGCAGTGACTGTCTGGGTGCAACAGCTCACACAGCCTGTTTTGAGAAATGGAAGAAGGATGGCCAAGACAACTGGATTATTCTCTCCTCTCTGGAAAAGTTCCATGGGCCCTTTTATTGACCATCTGGACAACGAAAGAACCAGGAGGGACCTAGATTTAACATCTCATTCAAAGAATAGCAGCAGCTCATACCCTTAATACAACACTGCTGTGTCACTATTGGGGGAAGAAACCAGGATCTTCTAGCTCAGAGATTACTCAGCCATACTAGTAAGTGCTCAGTATTACAATAAACAAAGCCAGAAAGAGAAGAAGTGTCCACTTAGCTGTAAATAAATATTTTCCACAGGTTGGAATCCTATAAACCACATGAGAAGAAAAATAAATAAAGAGTCTATATAAGACTGTGTTGGAATGTAATACTCAACATATGTAACCAGTTTCTAACAGTTTGCCTTGAGGGAGAAATTTTTAATAAACTACACGTGAATCTTTCTTTGACATCACAGGCCACAAGACTAGATCAACAGACAATAGACCTATGGAAAAAAATTTCATCTGTAAAAAACTAGTTGTTTTTTTTAAAACCTGGTTAACTGTGCTCATTCTGTTACAAACACAAAACTGAAGAGTATAATCCCCAATATAAGAAATCACTACCCAGATTAAAAAAAAGCCATCCAACAATCCATACTATTTTAGTTTAGATATACATTTGTATAGTGTTTGACAGCAACATACCCGACAGTTTACCTTCATTTTAAATAGTGCTACCTTCTAGATTCTGTGATGAGTTCAAGGATATAAAATGGAGCAAAGTATCGAGGTTTTCCTCAAGAATTCTTTTAAAAAGGAAAATCACCTTTTTGTAACTGGAATGCTTTACATCATATCCTCTGTAGCGCCACACATCAGTGATCTTAAGAAATACTATAAATTAAAGCCAAGTTTAGATGGCTCAGGTGAAACAGTTGTATCATAAATGCTAAATGTCTTTCAAAAAACTAAATGCAGCTACAAAAACCAGCCCAAGAAACATACACACTTATGAAGATGATGGCTGAGCGTGGAATACCAAGATGCTTTGGAAATTCCTGGAATTGAGTTATTTCTTTCCAGTCAAGAATACATTACCTTTATCTTACTAACAAAAGATCAGTAAATTATAACCTAGTTCATTCATTAAAATTGCAAACTTATTCATAGATTCCAGGGTCAGAAGGGACCATTGTGAGCATTTAGTCTGACATTCTGTATAACACAGACTATAGAACTGACTCAAAATTAATTCCTAGGGCAGGTCTTTTCGAAAAAGATTCAATTTTGATTTAAAAATTGTCAGTGATGGAGAAACCATCATGACCCTTGGTAAAACGTTCCAATGGTTAACTGCTGTCACTATTAAAAATGTATACCTTACACATCCAACATATGAACTCTTTATTATACTGTTGTGAAAGTATTTGAAGGGTAGGTTGCTCAAGCCAACGAGGACGAAGAAGGATCAGAGTAAAGAGTTTATGAAAAAAGAGAATACACTGATATGAACAGCAGTCATTCTCTTCTCAGATTCCAGAGAAGCAGATCCTGGAAGAGGCCAAGATACTCTGTCAGCAGAGATAATACTTGGGATTAGAGCCCTGCATGGACACAAATGTATATCCGCACATGCAGATATCCATGCAGATATCCATAAATCGGTATCAATGGAACCGCAGGGCTCTCTCAGGAACCGCAGCAGCGAAAGGAGCAGAACATGGGGCTGCTGCTCCCAGGAGCCAACACCCTGCGCCAGCAGCTCCTCCGGCATGGCTGTACTGCCCGCAGACCCATTCCCGTCACTTCCATTCAGCTGTCTGTGTCTCCTGTCTGGGGGCGTGCATGCCGTCTGAACTCAAGAGTGCGACGAGGGACAGCTGCCAGTGAGCCTGGTGCCCGCCCAGTGGGCTGGGTGGGGACAGTGCAGCCACGATGGAGGAGTTGCCAGCATGGGGTGCTGGCTCCTGGGAGCGGCGGCACCATGTTTGGCTCCTTTCACCGCTGCAGTTCCCAGGAGAGCCCTGCGGTTCTGCGGATACTGATTTATATCCAGGGATATAAATCTGTATCTGCGCAAGGCTCTACTTGGGGTACATGAACAAATCTAATCTCTTTAGCAAAACAAACCTTAACATCAGAATAATGGCTTTGATTTTTTTCACCCAGAAATTCAAGGTGATGTCACTGGACCTGAAACAAGAAGCTTATTCTGAGGATGCTACTCAGATTCCTGAATATTGGACATAGCTCTAACGAACAAACTTGTGGCAGAGTCTTTACGTAAAGGGGTTCCCTTTAAAGAGACCTTTTTGATCAAGATGGGGATCTAGAAAAAGGATATTAATATTCACCTAAACTTAAACTTACATTGTTCAAAGGTAGATATGCATCTGTATAGTACAGAAACTGCATTAATCAATAACTAAGATGAGCTGGGAATGATCAGAGATTCAGTTAAAAGGAAGATAGAGCACAGGAGACCATGTTTTAAAGTTAACGCTTAACATGAACAACAGACACTGGAGAACTCTCTGCCCATTTACCCTAAAATGGATTCTGTGTTGTACCAATTCAATCAATCTAATCTAGTTACTAATAAAATATCTAACCTCACTGAAAATAAGTTACTTCCTCTCTCACCTGACTGTTTTTTGCTGCTGCTGTTCGGCACTTCTCCGTTGGTCACCGGTTGTTTACTTGTGACAGCACTGCCTCCTGATTGGCTGTTTAATACTTTAGGAGTGGATCCCAGGTTTGCAGCTATCACTGGTAACTGCTGACCTCGCTTTAAAAGCTGTTTCTGTTCCTGGTGTCGAAATCGTGGTGGTACTTCACGAGGAGGGTATCGAGGCAAGGTCTGCTGCTGCTGCTGATTGTTGGCTGTGGCCCGCTTGGCATTATTATTAGTGCTGGTTGCTGTGGAAGTGACGTTAGAGGTGACGGGCTGAGGCTGGCTTACACTGGTCTTTGTTTGTTCTGGCACTAACCCACACCAAAAAAAAAAAAAAAAAAAAAATAAAAGTTGAAGAAAATTAATCACAGGTACAATAGTTTTCAAACTCGAAAAGAAACAAACATGTTTTGGGTAGGGTATAGATTATGGAATGGCAATATTTGCTCCCGTTAAAGCTGCAACCCAGTTTCCACTATAAGCCTTGCTATATGCACATATGCATACACTATTTTCTAGAATTGGTATTACTAGTGATAGCAGGTTTGGCTATAAACAAATTATCCCAGCTCAAGTCTTTTATTACCACTCCTTACAAAGATCCTAACTTTTTTGATGGATCAGCACTTCAACAGACCAAGTCTGTTTTAGCAACTGAAGCAAAACTACATTTCTCAAAAAATTAAAAACTTTAAAAAAATCTGGGTTGCATTATTTCCTACAGTGGGAAATTTAAAAAATCCTTGGTGTACACGTCTTTTATGAAGTCAAGATAGAAGAGAACACAAGGCAAGGCTAGGAACAAAGAGAATAAGTGGTTAACACTCGCCTGTCTTGTCAATCCTGACATCCAAAGTCTTCACCCAGTCCATTATCAGTAGAAAGTGATAGCATAAATACCATGCACCATTTGACATGACTGCTTGCTTGCCTCCATGGATGAAATGCCAAGCATTCAGCTTAAATGAAATCAGAATTACCTTTCATAACCTTGACAGCATGGCCATTTTTAGGTGTGATTGAGGCCAAAGAATTTGCAAGAAAGGTTGTGTGTGGGTGTATACACCACACATGAACTGTGAACAAACAGGTGATTACAGTATTCATGGCTACCTGTTTAGTTGCTCCATCACACCAGTACAAACGCAAACAAATTAAATGAAACCCAGAAAGGTACAGAATGGAGTACCTGGTTGGGCCTGGTCTACTAAAGCACACAAATACTCTAAAGGTGTGGAATGCTTTACAGTAATTACGTTTAGAGATCACGCACAATTTAAAAAAGTTTAAACCAACTCTATTGTTGTCACTGTAACACACTTTTTTCAAGTCCACTATATATAGCAATGATCACACACAATTGTGTACATGTTCAGTTTACTTTTTCTTTGATAAAGTAAGTACAGAAGGCTATTAGGTTGAGATTTTCAGAGCTGACTGGAGAATTTAACCACAACTGTCCTTGAAATTAATGGGAGCTGCAAAGTTAACTTTGAAAAGCTTAACCTTAAACAATATTATAAAAAATGCTTGCACAACTATTGTCTCAATAGCCAGGTCCTGAAGGTACAATTAAAACTGTAAGGCACTCCTACGGCTAAGTGTGTGATTGTTGGGTGTTTCGGGTCCTATTAAAATTAAGCTTGAGTTACTATAAAGTTTTGTTTATCTTCCTTTAAGAGTAACTCTGCACATTAGTATGCTTTTAATGTACTCTAGGCTTTTGATTGTAGCAGCATTTCCTAAACCATTTCTTTTTGTGTTTCATTAAACAATTCCCTAGTGTGCTAGAAGCAAGAACAAAATGGTCAAATGAAAGAAAATTACAAAACACGAAAGTCAAACAACAACATTCACTTTCAGGTACAAATGCAAGTGAATACAACAGTCTGGTCTTAGAAAAATCTAAGAAAAATCCAGCTCCCTGAAGCTTTGTTTTAAAAAAAAATTCCAATATAGGGAATATGACTGTTGCTTTTAACATGATTAGGTAAAAAATACACATCCCTCAAGAAAGGCGCACACAATTCTATGCTCCTTACAAAAATGTGTGTCCTGTGGGATCAAATCTGTCACCCAAGTGTCAACGGAGCACCCACCTGTCTTAGCGCCGAGAATTGCAGTGATCAGTTTTTCAGTCTACAGAAGAAACAACAAAGCCCAAAGAAAGATTTTGTATATAAGGGATATTTGGAGCATGTACGCGATTTCTTCTCCAATGGAGGGCTGACCATTATAAATCCCTGGTATAAGTTTCAAGGGCAGAGAGAGGGATACACTATTTCAGGTGATTACAAACACGTACACCACCACAGTACCACCATCTTCCACTGCTCTGCCACAGCAGTGACCCAGTTCTACTCTATTTCACAGCTGAATGGAGGGGGACAGAATTAGGTAGAAGAATGGCCATGACATAAGTCAATTTAATGCATAGGAGCCTGCATAGGGAAGATATTCACAAGTAATTAGACAAACCAGTAAGTTGGATAAAATGACTAACACAGTATTAGATTCTGCTGATGTAAGAGTTCTGTTACCTATTTTAGAAAGCTACTGAATTCAGATCCTTAACGACATTTCACCTGCACACATTCAACAGTGTATGAATGACCTATGATCAAATGCATTTAATGTTCAAAAGTACAATTCAATGCCTTCAAAAATTCTGAACATATTTCCAATCTATTCCTTTCTAGCATATTCCCCTTGCTTTGTTCTTTAAATCTTAACATTAATGAAATACAATCTAAAATAATTAGGAGGGGAGGGATAGCTCAGTGGTTTGAGCATTGGCCTGCTAAACTTAGGGTTGTGAGTTCAATCCTTGAGGGGGCCATTTAGGGATCTGGGGCAAACATTGGGGACTGGTCCCGCTTTGAGCAGGGGGTTGGACTAGATGACCTCCTGAGGTCCCTTCCAACTCTGATATTCTATGATGCAATAGAGGAAAACAATTTATATTCCTCTCTGCACTTCTAAACCAGTAATTTTTCTTACTGGTAAATCTGCATTATAATTAATATAAATTACTTATAATTATGCAGAAGTTATTTTAAAAAACTTCATACTACTTTAGTCCATTTACTAATGCAACTCAGACATTTAAAGAGTTGGTCTTTCATATACCAAACTCCACTTCACCACCCACAAATCTTCTGTTATTTAACTTCCTAGTAATCTACATTTTATCAATATACCTTTTGATGCAACTGGTCATAATGTCTAATCTTTAAAGTTAAAAAACCGTACTTTAAGCTTGATCTAAAAAAGTCTGTTGACAGCAGTAAATGAAAACAAACACACTACTTGCATACAGTCTACCAGCATTACTCCACCAACAAAGTACTTATAAATAACTGCACTGCTTAGTTTTAATCCATTTTTGGTCACCTGGTATTGTTTGTATGAATTATACTGTCTTTCTATTTACACTGTAAACTCCTTGGTGCAAGGACTGTTTTATTACAGCACATAATGTCTTGTTGGTGCTCAATAAAATGATAATTTTCACTTCACCTACTATTCCTTCCACAGTAGAATTATTCCTTGCAGATTAAATACAAATCATTTACATATGACATTCCAATGGAAGAGAACTGGAGTTAGAAAAAAATCACTCCAGAGCAGAACGGCAACAAAGCAACATTCATTCCTAACTTTCCTTATTTAAGCCCCTTTAAAGCACAGTAAGTACATCTTAATTAATTGAACTAATTCCTGGTTACTCATTCATTTGTTAACTATAAAATGATAGAGCATATTAGTAAATGAGATCCCTTTTAGTAAAATAAACACCAAATAGCTACAGTATGAACAGTACTTTTTCAAAACAAATAAAAAATTACATACAGATAACACAAGAAATATATTTACTTGGTAGCTAAAAGCAGTAACAGAATGATTCATTCTTTGTGTAAAGATTGACAAATTCAATAAAATGCAACCAGTGTTCAGGTAAAATTTTTAGTTTGAGCCATGTTTTCTCTATTGTCTACAGTCAAATATGCTTTAAGATGCAACTTAAAGTTTCAGTTATTTTCAACTTAATCAAATGTATTATTGACGTCTTCAGGCCCTATACAACCATTTATCTTAACTAAGTGACGGGGGGGAGGAGAGGGAAGAAATCACACAATTTGTTAATTCTTTCCAATTGTATTTTATAATCAGCAACTTCTCAGAAGATTAAACTAGCTCTGTTGCTAATATCTCACTTTAACTAACCTTTTATTGTTCCAATATGACTATTATAAATTCCAATACCCCTTAAATCCCAGAAATGTGTTATAATTTCTCTAATTTAACACTGTTAAAAAACAATGATAAAATATTGTTTAGCACATCAGTATTTTACTCTACATCACCCTAAAGTCAACTTTGTTAATGGACTTACAGTGTATTACTCCTAATTTTCTTGACAAGCAGCAGCAAAAATACAAAAGAATATAAGGAGAGACATTTTCATAAACAACAAACCTGCTGAAAACCCACAAAGCAGTGGAAGTTGAAGTTACAGTCAGCACGACCGTGACAGAAACAACAGTTTACAGAGAGATTCCAAAGAAAGACGCTTCCAACTTGTGTTGCTTTCCCACTCTGCAGATTTCATTAGAAAATGGAGGAGAAGCATGGTGTCATTTTACTGCTACAAGAGTACTGCTTGCCAACTCCTCCTGGAGTAGGGGCCCAGTGACAAACCCCCCCTCCCCAATAAAAAAATGGCAGCTGTTTGAACTTTAATGCAGATGGAGAACAGTTTCACTCAAACAAAATCAGTTTACATAGATCAAATCAACGACTAAAGCACACAAAAAGCAGCACCAAACTGTCATTTAAGTGTTCTTTTCTTATTACTGCTTAAGCTGACCACTTAAAAATGTACGGTAATACACTTTCCTTGCATGTCATGCCCCAAAGAGTTGTCAGTTCTGGAATGCTGAAGGGCAAACAGAGGAAGTCTGGCTTTCAAGCTGACACACGTAAGATGTAATGCTAGAATTTTCGTTGTGGAAAAATGGCCGCAGCTGTAAGCTCAGCTAGCTGATCTGGAAAATATCTAACTGTTTGCCAATTCATTAACCCCTGCAGATCCATAGAAAGGTAAATTATAGGGCATTTATATGGGTAGTTTTAACAGCAAGTATTCATAGCTCAGTTCATTTTTTTCTTTTTTCTACTTATAAGCTTTAAAAGCTAATATAACAGTTTTCCATTAAGGTAAAGCAGTAATATAAGTGGAAAACAAAACTTCTGAGAGTATGGACAGTTTTGTTTCACAGAGAACAGATGAATGAGAAGTTTCAAAGGTAGGAAATATGAGTAAAGGAATTCAATTCCATATCCAGTTATTTTTAAAGGCACTTTCTATTTCAGTGGTGATCCAGAGTTTATCCTAGTCTGCAACAAAAGCAGTAGTTTTATGCCTACCCCTCCACAAAACAGGGAAATTTAGAGAAAAAGTTGAAAAAAAATCTGAATTGATTATCTAACTTTTGTTATTTTGCAAAGCACTAGAAGACTCAACAGCATGAGTGACAGCAGGAATATCAGCCTTAATCCAATCGCATAGTTTGTAAAACTATTTCACTGAAATATTACCTAGGTATCTTGAAATACAATATGTAAAGGAAATGTTTCACATTACAAAGCACTGTCCTGCACACACGTACATTTGTATTTACAGTGACAGCATCTTGTTTGCTGAAGAGTCTAGGAAGCTGGTATTTTGTGGCAAAATTCAAGCTAAATACTCATTGTATAACGTTTGGTTTAGCACAGGGGTTCTCAAACTGGGGGTCGGGACCCCTCAGGAGGTCGCGAGGTTATTACATGGGGGGGGTCACGAGCTGTCAACCTCCACCTCAAACCCCACTTTGCCTCCAGCATTCATAATGGTGTTAAAGTGTTTTTCATTTATAAGGGGGGGTCACTCTCAGAGGCTTGCTATGTGAAAGGGGTCACTAGTAAAGAAGTTTGAGAGCCACTGGTTTAGCATATAGCGTACGATGCCATTTTCTTTGCATAGCTGAAGTGGGGTTCGAGAGATTTCTTTTGAATGGGATATTCATGATGAATGGGGAGGTTTGTTTACCTTGAATAGCATTACAAGTAAAATGCAATAAAAGCTATTATACCAGGCTACTGTGTAAGTTAGAGTAGACCACCACCACGTTTGACAGTTCAATAGCACATTTAATTGGTAAAAAGATCTCAAAGCACTTTCCAAACTTTACATTTTATTTATATTAGAGTACCTACAGGGTCCCAATCGAGATGAGGGACTCTCTGGGCTAGGTGCTGTACACATACATAGTGTCCTCCTCTGAGGGACTTAGGAATTATTGAATGGCTGAATACATTTAAACCTAAAAAGCTGGTAAAATGTTTAACTTAAAAACCAGCTGCATACAAAATACAACTTTTTATGTCAATGCTAGTGTATCAAACAACCTAGATGGAGCTACTATAAGGTGGGCGCATAACTGATTGGAAAACCGTTCCCAGAGAGTTATCAATGATTCAAAGTCAACCTGGAAAGGCATATGAGTGGGATCCTGCAGGGATCTGTTCTGGGTCTGGTTCTCATCGATATTTTCAATGATTTAGATAATAAGAGAGTACACTTATAAAGTTTACAGATGATACCAAGCTGGGAGGGGTTGCAAGTGCTTTGGAGGATAGCATTAAAATTCAAACTGATATGGACAAACTGGAGAAATGGTCTGAAGAAAACAGGATGAAATTCAGTGAGGATAAATGCAAAAATACTCCACTTAGGAAGGAACAAATCAGTTGCAAATATACAAAATGGGGAATGATTGCCTAGGAAGGAGTACTTCAGAAAGGGATCTGGGGGGTCATCGTGGATCACAAGCTAAGTATGAGTAGACAGTGTAACACTGTTGCAAAAAACAAAATCATTCTGGGATGTATTAGCTGGAGTGTTGTAAACAGGTCATGAGAAGTAATTCTTCCGCTCTACTCCACGCAGATTAGACCTCAACTGGAGTACTGTGTCCAGTACTGGGCGCCACATTTCAGGAAAGATGTGGACAAACTGGAGAAAGTCCAGAGAAGAGCAACAAAAATGATTAAAGATCTAGAAAACAAGACCTATGAGGGAAGATTGAAAAAATTGGGTTTGTTTAGTCTAGAGAAGAGAAGAGAAGACTGAGAGGAGACATAACAGTTTTCAAGTACATAAAAGGTTGTTACAAGGAGGAGGGAGAAAAATTGTTCTTGTTAATCTCTGAGGATAGGACAAGAAGCAATGGGCTTAAATTGCAGTAAGGACGGTTTAGGCTGGACATTAGGAAAAACTTCCCGTCAGGGTGGTTAAGGACCAGAAGAAATTGCCTAGGGAGGTTGTGGAATCTCCATCACTGGGGAGTTTTAAGAACAGGTTAGGCAAACACTTGTCAGGGATGGTCTAGATCAGGAGTCTCAAAGTCCCAGCCACTGGTAATCTGCAGCCCAAGAACCTCCCCACTGCGGCCCGCGGAGAAGAGACCCATGTAGCCATGCTGCTGGCAATGTCTGCTGCAGGCACTGCCCCCCGCAGCTCCCATTGGCTGTGGGAGAGGGACAGAGATACCATCATACAATATAAATGTTTTCTTTCTGAACACCATCTTCAGTGACATTATTGGCCTGGTGGGAGGATTTGAGAACTGGCACTGGTCCCCAAGGTAAATTGAGTTTGAGACCCCTGGTCTAGATAGTACTTAGTTCTGCCATAAGTGCAGGGGACTGGACGAGATGACCTTTCAAGGTCCCCTCCAGTCCTATGATTCTGTCTGCCATCTTCATTAAGTGTTCAGTCCTGAACCCACTGAAGTCAATGGCAAAACTCCCACTGCCTAACGAGTTCAGGATCAAGCCTTAAGAGCCAGATTCTGTAGGCAATGGTACTGGATGCACAAGATGGCTGCAGATCCAGGATTTAAGGAAGTTAGTCTCCTAATGTAGGTTCATAACTCCAATTAATGGAAAGGACAGTGCATTAAGACCCCCATCACACACAATGTAGAAGCTCTTTTTGCCTCAAAGCAGTGAAACGTAAAGGTACTTTTATTCCTTTGATTTCTGTCACCAGTTTTCATATATTTCTAATAGATCATTAAAAAACACTTCCTACCCACACAACCTTTAGTGTATTAGGAGCCTATTATGCTACAGAATTTAGCTTTTCTGTGCAAGTTGTCAACTCAATTAATCCACTGCAAATTGAGGAAACTAGATATAAACTCATCTTAAAGTAACAGGTAATTACTGCTGCATACCTAGACAGCAGGATGAGAAAGCACCTTTATATGCAGAATTCACCACCTGATCTTGAGCTATTAGGACTAGCTAACACACTTCACTGTTAAAAAATTTCTAGTAATTTGTCTCAAGGCTTAATATTTAACGGAACAGTGTTTCTAAAGATAAAGGATTTAGCAAATGTTAGCCCCCTGCATAAATATACAACGAACACAACCTGAATTAGAATGAAAAAAGAAGTTAAGTAGATAAGTATTTTCTTTATCTTAAAAATATAGCAAGTACTTGAAAGGAATCAAAATATATAATACAAATATTCAAATTAATCACAATACTCCCAATTTGTTTTTGAGCTAAATTAGAGCTCATGGACACAGGAATCTGAGCCCTTTACACCAAGATGAAACTGCTGGATGTGTCATTTCAATGACAGATGGGCAATTACTGTGCCTATTACTCTGATGTCCAATTGCACTAACAGCACATTTGGAAGAACTGCCTCAAACAGATTAACTACATCCCATGACCTACAATACGGCTGGATTGGTAGGAGGATGCAATTTTTTTGGCATTTTTTTAAAAGAAAGAAGAAGAGGACGAGAAAAATAAAGGAGAGGAAGATAAAGTAGAACACTGCTTGTATGTACAGTGCTGTATAAATAATTAAGAAAAGGCGAATAAGAGTGAAGGAATATACCAAACTATTAACAATTTTCCATTACCTTTTCTGTTTTTTTTTTTTAAACTGCTAAATATACCATTGGCACTCTGTTTTCCCAGACCCTAACTTTTAAGGCTGAGTCAAAATGTTTCAGACCTCTCCCCCCCCCCGCTTTTAACTCAAACACAAATTAAAACACCTACTCAAACACTACAAAATATAAATAGCTTTAAAGTAACTTACCTTTGATTTTTTGTTCAATGGCCTACAACAAAAAAAGAAACAGTATTAATAATTTGTACAGATTGTTCTTTTCTGATATTTTGCCTGCATCTGTATAGTCTCACAATAGACTCCTGCCTTTTCCACCAGCCCTCACTTTATGGCTGCAAAGCTGTTTAAAAACATTATACTAACACAAGACCAAATGGATCACACATTCATTTCTAATTCAACCTAGTTTAGACTGCGTTCCTTTAAAAATGGGTTAAAATTATCAGCATTTATTTGCATGGCAAAAGTCATAGGAGGTAGAACAATTTTTAATTTAGCTAATGAAAACTGAACAGATTAAACAATCCCCAATCATAACAAACAGAAAAACTCAGAAAGGAGAGAGAGTGTGTGCGCGCGCACGCAGAACAAATCTAAAATCTTCACTTTTCAAGAGCCTGCGAAAGTTTGACAAGCTACCTTTAGAGTTACCTGTGTGAAAGGGCCAAGATAAAAGGTCAACGTTGATAAATTGTATCATGAGGTAACAAAATGTTTCTCTCTTGCTGCTGTATTGAAGCGCCCCCTATATGTGCAGGTCTAATTACACAAGAGAAGACGGTACATAAGGTGCTCTCAAAAGCACAAGTAAATAGTGGTTCCCCCCTTCCACCCCGAGCTCTGACTTACAAGTAACACAGATGATTACTGTAACAGAGAGCAAAATATTTTCAAAGCAGAATTGAGGTTTAACTTCACAGTATCCCTTTCATGTGTGTTCATAAAATGTTAGTGTTATAATAAATGTTCTGCAGTATACAATATTCATTAAAATTAATTATGACTTAGTAATATGAGACCTTACCACAGTGCTCTGCAATGAAATCCTTGAGAAGTGGTCAAGTTTGACAGATTTGATCATTATTATTTTTAAATATTAGTACAGTAAGAAACAGTGAGAGCTGATTATACTGAAAAGTTAATAATGCCCTTTACTATCATGGCCACCCATCTGTTAAAGAAATCAGGAGTTCACAGTATTAGCAAATTCTGTACTTCATATTAAATTTTGTTCCCCCAACAACTGATAAAAGCAAGGAAGTGTACGCTGTCAAATCTGGAGGAGAAATTTATTTTGATGGCTAAGGAAGTTTTATAGTAATTTTGAACTGCTGAGTTTTGTATGTGCAATTATTGTTCTGTGCCTAGAGCTCAGCATGCTTGTATGGATACAAAGTGTAATAAAACAGTAGAGCTCCCATATAAGGTGCTCCACGGCAGCATGAAACAGACCGTTTCCCCTTCTGAAGCCAAGTAACATCCTCACTGTAATAACTCTTCCTCTTGTGTCTTTTCCTACTCCTTTCCTCTGAATCCATTAAACAAAAACACACCCCCCCCATACAATTCATGTATCAAACAAAGCTGTGTCTTTTCTCCCCTCCACCACATTCATTTGCTTGTGTATTACCACCTCCTGCCCTACCCTTTGTCAGTATGCATCTTTAGATTGCAAGCTCCTCCGTGTACATGGATTGTCTTTTTCCTATGTTTGTACAGTTCTCAACATAGCGGGATCTGAAGCCCGGTTTTACTGGATCTGAAGCCCGGTTGGAGATTTTAGGTACTACCATGATATAATATTTTTACTACTACCAAGTTGGAAAGTGCTCTCTCCCACCTCACCTAAGTTAGGACAGTCATCACAGCCACCAGGGCCCAGTCACTGAAATTAGGGAAAAAGACTTCCTTGAATACATCCCCAAACCCTGCCATTCCCACCAAAACTTCTACCTGAATGGAGACATCACAAAATTGTCCCATTAACAGGGAGACTATAACAAGAACTTCTCCACACTGAACAAACAGTCCATTATACATGTCAGGAAACTTGCTGTTACCCAATATTAAAATCTTTCTACATGTCTTCCACTCCATAATGTTATCTCAACTTAGCCTAGCCCTCCAACCCCAAAACACCTCACTTGAAGACCTGAGGACTTCATACAGACGTTACCATTTATTATACCTCGGCAAAAACAGACTGACTGGGCAATAGTGTATTCGGACAGTACTGTTCTGTAAAAATACTAACATTTCCAGCTGGATGATTTACAAATCTTAGGAGATCATATATGCCTGAGGCTGGATTTTATCACTGCCACAGCTCTGCTGAATGAGCTTCAAGTTGATCTTTAACTGACAATTCCAGCAGTGGCTCAGGAATAGGAAAACAAAGGAGGCAAATTTTTGCATCTCTACAGGTAGTGCGTTGGACTCAACTGTCCACAATGATCAGGTGCAAAGGCTACCAACTGACTCTAAATCAGCCCTATTTAGGGGAGTTAAAAAGCCAAAACCTTTTTTTAAGTTAGCTCACACATTTTAATTAAGTCATGTTTAAAAACATGTCGGCACCTAGGACAGACAAGGTTTTACTTTTTTTTTTTTTTTTTTTTAAATGCTAGCTAGGGAGCCTAAAGCAGATCATAACCAGCCAACATTTTTAAAGGTGCCAAGCCCTGTCTGTACAAGGTGTGCTGGCACATTGTTAGACACCACTTAATTGAAATGCGTTTGCTTAACTTGTTTTTAAAAACTGCTTTTTCCTAGTCTAGAGAGCTCAAGCTTCTCCAGGGCCGCAAGCAAGCTAGTTACATTCTACTGCTCTCCCTACAGAGAAACTACTTACATTTCTGAAGAATCAAGCCTAAAACACTTAGCATTCTGTTGCTTCTACAGTGAAAGCAGGGGAAATCTTTTGGCTTCTTAAGGACAGTCAGCATGGCCACATGGAGAAAGGAACTAGTTTAGACAGAATTTCAGTAAAGTTCAGTTACAAGGCTGTGTATGTTCAGTATTTCTTTAAAACACTTAAAAAAAATTCTTTCTGGTGCATAGTTTGTCATGGAATGAGTCAAGCTTTCTGCTGGAGACCCAAAAAACCCCAACCAAGCACATTTTGGGGCAAGGATTCCAGCAATGGTAACAGGCAGGTCTACACTAGAAGCGTTACATCAGCACAGCTGTACTGATGTAGTCGTGCTGCTGGTGAAGACGTTCTGTGCTGACAGGAGAGTGCGCTCCTGTCAGCATAATTACTCCACTTCCACGAGAGATGGAAGCTATGCCAGAGGGAGAGCATCTCCAGCCAACATAGCGCCGGTGTGGACAGCGCTTAGCTCACTGTACTTGCATCGCTCGGGGGGGGAGGGGGTGTCTTTTCACACCCCTGAGCAACCCAAATTAGATTGGCTTAAGCAGGAATATAGACCTGCCCTTATATTAATATGCAGTGTTCAGCACTGACGTCTATGAAGCACCATCTCAGAAAAAAGTGAAGCCAAAATCCCATGAGCAAAGACAATCTCCTTTCCAGTTAAGGGCATTGCTGAAAGATTTTGAACCCTAACAGAAAACGATTTATGCATTTGTACTTGAGCACTAGTGATGGAGTTGTACACTACTGAAGCAAGTCCCTATGCAGTTTGTTGTCACTGCCATGAAGGGTCTCATTCTGGGTTATAAGCAAATACCCCATTTCTTCTAAGGAGTGTTCCAGGAAAAGAGGACCGGGTTGGGGTGTGGGGGAGATAACAGAACTAGGTGTGTACTTAGTTTATGTAAATGAGATAAACCCCTTTATTTTGACAAGAGGTCTGGGTTGCAGAATTGACTAGCCATTTTTCTGCATATGAACTGATCATTTAACATTAATCAGCAGGATCAAGAAAAAAATTGAGAACTAGGCTTATTTTAGATGTCTCCTTAAAGGAACTGGAAGTCTGAAATGGAGATATGTTCTTAACCAGATTTACAGGCTCCTTTCAACCAGGGCATCTACAATGTTAAATACCAATGACTGATGGATACTGTTTTAGCATTACACAAAAAGTAATTTTGTATTTTTCTTTTAAAATATCTCAGGAATAATTTTTAGTATTTATTCAATGCTCTTATATCTTCAAAGCACTTTACCATAATTAGTCTTAAACCCCACTCCCTGCTGCCAGTGTTTTAATTTTATCCATCTTTGATAAAGCATATGTGATGAAGAGTCACACTCATCACAGGAGGCTAATCAGATGCATTAAAATAAGGCTAACAGCTAAAAACAACTATCTTAAAAAACATTTTATACTATGTCAGTCTTCACATTGTGTATTCATGGGCTTGCATCCAGAAATGTCCCTATCAACTGAAGATCTGTGAGCTAAATGGATATCTAAACAAGAAATTTAGCTTTGAAGAAACTATGCCTGCAAGTTCAGTAAAGATGTTCAGTAAAACAGTTCCTTGATGATTGCCTTGTGCTTTGGAAGTGCTATGGTTAGATTTAAAAAAAATAGGCTTATCTTTAACAGCTGTGCTACAAAAAACAAAATTAGGCCGAGAAAAAAAAAAAAGCCAAATCCTTTTTTTTTTTTTTTAAAAACTTAAATGATCCACATACCTTTTTTTGAGCAGCTTCCTTCTTTTTCTTGTCTTCTTTTCTCTTTTTCCTTTCTTCCATCAACTGTTCTTCCTCGTCTTGCACTAAATCCCTGAACCACACAGTTTGTAATTAACTCTCCCAAAATGCATTCAGTAGACATTTCTATTCCTTCATTTATACTCTTTTTAGAAGTGATCTTAAAGAGATATGGGAATTTTATCCCTAATTTGTTGACTGCATAAAATTTCTAAAGGGATCAGTTAGTCTAAATCAAGATAATATATACTGTCACTCTACATCACAAGTGGTAAACGGTTTTATTATGGTGTGTGTTTTAATAGGCCTATTTTCAATATGCAACATCCAGGAGCAGAGATCCTTCCTCTACATCCCTGAAATTGAAACCACCACCACCAAAAACCATGTGCAGTACCATTCTATATATGGTACCGCCTTTCTACCAAAGGACATAATTAAGGCTTATTCTTTTTAGTTTACTTTAATTCACAAGTCAGTGTTAGCTCTAAAGGGTTGGTATGATTCCAATACTATTTCATCTTTACCTTCTGCTGCAAATTAGCTCTGAAATTGAACTTTTACATGTCAAATTTGCCCCATCTTCTTTCAGACATAACCAGCTTCCACAGACAAATATTAAAATAGCAGCATAGTTTAATAGAGTTGGAGCCAGGAAATTCTTACATAAATTTCAATTCATCCTTACATACTTTATGCAACACAATGTTCACTACCAATGCAGCTGTGCAGCCTTATGATGTATTCTATTCTCACTTTCTAGGCAGTTTTAAAAGCACTCCATTCTTGCAGTTAGAATGGAATTTAGTCCTTTGAACAAGAACGGGAACATATGAATAGAAAGGAAAGCTGAAATTGAAGAGCAGTGAAGATGCAAGTACTCCTACAGACTATGCAGCAAGAAATGGTAAGATAGTAACAAAGACGAACAGTAAGGTTTAAGTAAACTGCAGGTTAAAGAAAGTTTATCAAGGTAATAAAAAAAGTAAGAGTGGCCATATTGGGTCAAGTTCGTGGCTCATCTAGCCCAGCATCTTGTCTCTGACAGTGCCACATACTTCAGAGGGAATGAACAGAACAGGGAAATTTCAAGCGATCCATCCCCTGATGTCCAGTCCCAGCTTCTGGCAGTTGGAGGTTTAGGGACACCTGGAGTATGGGGTTGTCTCCCTGACCATCTTGGCTAACCGCCACAGATGGACCTATTCACCATGAACTTATCTAATTCTTTTTTGAACCTGTTATGTTTTTCGCCTTAACATCCCCTGACAAGGAGTTCCACAGGCTGACTGTGGTTGTGCGAGGAAGTACTTCATTATGTTTGTTTTAAACCTGCTGCCTGTTAATTTCATTGGGTGACCCCTGGTTCTTGTGTTATGAGAAGGAGTAAATAACACTTCCCTATTCACTTTCTCCATACCATTCATGATTTTATAGATCCCCATCTCTTTTCTAGCTAAACAGTCCCAAGTCTTTTTAATCTCTTCTTGCATGGAAGCTGTTCTAACCTCCTCATCATTTTCGTTGCCTCTCTCTGTACCTTTTCCAACTCTAATATATCTTTTTTGTGATGTGACAACCAGAACTGTATGCAATATTCAAGGTGTGTGTTTACCATGGATTTAAATAGTGGCATTAGGATATTTTCTGTTTTATACATATATATATCCCAGGCCTAATGATTTCGAACATTATTAGCTTTTTTGCTTGCCACTGCACACTGAGCAGTTGTTTTCAGAGAACTATTCATGATGACTCTAAGAGCTCTTTCTTGAGTGGTAACAGCTAATTTAGAACACATCATTTTGTATGTATAATTGGGATTATTTTTTCCAGGGTTCATTACTTCGAACTTAACGTTGAATTTCATCTGCAATTTTGTTGCCCAGTCACCCAGTTCTGAGAGACCCCTTTGTGACTCTTTGTAGTCAGCTCTGTACTTAACTATCTTGAGTAATTTTGTATCATCTGCAAACTTTGCCACCTCGCTATTCACCCCCTTTCCCAGATCATCTATGAATATGTTAAACAGCACAGGTCGCAGGAGAGGGTCTTGGGGGACCCCATTATTTACCTCTTTCCATTGAGAAAAGAGTTTGAAGAGATGGTCTAGAGTAGACTACAAAGTTAGGTCGACATAAGTCACCTTGGGTCAACCTGTGCATGTGTCTACATGTCTACACTCAAATTTGTCTACAGCCAACTTAAGCACCCTGTTACAGCAACACAGTAATACCACCTTCCCAAATGGTGCAGAGATATGATTGACCTATACCTCCTCTCTGGTGCCAGTTTTCCCCCTTTGCCTCACAGATATTATACAGGACACCACAGGCAGCTATAACCATATATCTCTCACTGAAATTCAATCTAGTGATTAAACACCGCCAGCATCCCTTCCATCTACCAAAAGCACATTCAACTGTCATTCTGCACTTGCAGAGCCAGTAGTTTAATCTTTTCTTGGTGCTGTCAAGGTGGCCAATGTACCGCTTCATAAGCCAGGGGAACAAGAGGTAAGCTCAGTCCTCCGGAATCACCATTTGCATTTCAATATTCACCAGTCAGGAAAAAATGTCCCAGCTTGCAGCTTTCCGAAAAGTCCTGTATTCTTAAGATGCAGGTGGCACGTACCTTCCCTGACCAGCCCACACCGATATTGGGGAAGTGTCCCCATGGATTCACCAATGTTTTCATAACCATAGAAGAGAAGCCCTTTCTGCTGATGTACTCAATGGCAAGGTGGGCTAGAGCCAAAAAGGAATGTGCAAACCGTCTATTGCCCCATTGCAGTTTGGGAACCCCATTATTGCAAACACATGTGCTATGTCCTGCACATTGTCCAGAATCAAAGTCCTGCATAGCAAGAGGTGATTAATGGACATTAATACACACTTGCACAACAATGGCCCTTACTATGGATTTTCCACTTCCAAAATGATTTCACACCGACAGTAGCAATCCGGCATCGCAAGCTTGCACAACGTGGTAGCCACTCACCTCCCCACTGTCAACACAGCTCATTGTGGTGCTGCTGCACTAGAGGGTTGGGATGAGCTCAGCACAACAGATCCAGGAATGAGGCCTTTCAAACCCAAAAGTTCTGCAGCCATTGCTCAACATCTCAAACCCGCATTACGATGTGATTCCACCAGTCAGTGGTTGTATTTCGCTCCAAGAAGCGGCGCTCGACCATCTGCAGCTGCTCTGTGAATGTCGGCAACAACCCTGAATTGTTTGTCTCTATACCTCTCAGCAAACTGTCCTCAAAGAAACTGTCATGTTCCCCTGTTGTTCTGGTACTTCCTAAGGGTCAACAAATACAGGAGAATCACGCATCCTGTATTTGTAACATTCACAAGAATAGCGTGGAGCTCTGAGGGCTCCATGCTTCTGCCAAGAAGAGAGACAGGGAAAAGTGCTCCACAGGTTTGTGGGAGTTAAAAAAAAAGACATGGAAAATTATGGGCTATGGATGGCATCATGGGATGGAGAAAGTTGCATGCTGGGAACCTGATACCGAGCTCCAGAGATCCATGGGTGAGTCATTTCTATCCCACAACACACGGCAAGAAGTTCTCAAAAGGCACTGAAGTTTGTAGTGTAGACTGAAGTGACTATGTGGCTGGAATGAAGAGGAATCGCAGAGAACCACAAGTGGCAGAAGGACAAGACTGCAGGAGTAGGCAGAAGAGAAAGTGAATATAAGTTAAGGGTGCAGCAAGTCCAGGATAGTCTAGAGGGTTCTTGAGAATATGAGTTAGATATCCCTGACAATAGTAATCTGCTTTTCTTCAGCAGATTACAGTAGTACTGTAATCAAGATGGCTCACATTAAACACACACAAAAAAACTAAGAGAACTTTGAAAGGCACAAGATAAACCTAACAATAAAAAGGAAACAGCAGCAGCTACTAAGGACTCACCTGCAGGTAAGGAACATGTTCACTTGCCCCAAGAGAGATTTAGTGGGGGGCTTTATTAGAACTAACTACTTCAAAATTCTATAGTCCAATAAAAAAACCTTTTATATTAGGGAAGTTTAGAAAGCCCACTCACAATACACTCCACTGCTACTTTAATGTCTGAAAATGCTTCCACTGACTTGCGTTCTCATCTCAGTAATACTTCCTAGATTGGCAGGTTAGGCAAGATTACAAGTAAGTTTGAAAGTTTTCTTCTGGTCATCTTGCAGAGGCAGTGTTGTCTAGACCACCACACACAATTGAAAGTTTGTTCCCTTGCCTTGGGCAAGACATTCACCCTCTGCCTTAATTTCCTATTGGGTGCTGCAAGTAAGTTAATGTTTGTATAGTACTTTGAATGGGGCTTTAAATATCCACTAGCCTACTTACTACTGGTAAGTAGGCAGTTTCCCAGAGTGGGAGAAGGTACCTAATCCATTAATTTCTGCAGAATTTAAGCTTTCTAAAATGAGGTCCTTAATCCTTAGATTGCCTACAGATTCAGGAGAACAATACTTCATCACATTTGGAAGGTTAACTGCTCTACCTTCTTTGCCACTCCTAAAATTGTCAAGCAGCAGCAGTTAAATTGACAAGAGGTGGCCAGGGTCGCTATACAGAATTCTGTGGGCAATGAAATGGATTAGAACCCATGTTAGTGCCACTCTCCTACTGCTTTGAAAAACAAAAGAACAGCCATACGAGGTCAGACCAAAGGTCCATCTAGCCCAGTACCCTCTCTTCCAACAGTGGCCAACGCCAGGTGCTTCAGCTGGAATGAACAGAACAGGGAATCAAGTGATCCATCCCGTTGCCCATTCCCAGCTTCTGGCAAACAGAGGCTAGGGACACCACCCTTGCCCATCCTGACTAATAGCCATTGAGGGACCTATCCTCCATGAATTTATCTAGCTCTTTTTTGAACCCTGTTATGGTCTTGGCCTTCACAACATCCTCTGGCAAAGAGTTCCTCAGGCTGACTATGCATTTTGTGAAGAACTACTTCCTTTTTTTGTTTTAAACCTGCTGCCTACGAATTTCATTTGCTGACCTCTAGTTCTTGTGTTATGAGGAGTAAATAATTTTCTTATTTACTTTCTACACACCAGTCATGATTTTATAGACCTCTCTCATTTCCCCCCATAGTCATCTATTTTTCAAGCTGAAAAGTTCCAGTCTTATTAATCTCTCCTCTTATGGAAGCTGCTCCATATCCCTAATCATTTTTGTTGCCTTTTTCTGAATCTTTTCCACGAGCAGCAGCTGATGCACTGGAGCTGCTGGATCTGTACATGGCTATTGGCTCTTCCCCATCTTTTATATCATCTTCTTGCTAGTGTGTCTACAAATTTTTCAAGTCCAACCTTTGAATGCGTAAAGCTGTGTAGGTACTAACCATGCTATTCATCTAGGACGGAGAGTTAAATAGCAGACTTGAGAGTCAAATAGCTATTTTAATTCTTAATTGGTTTTTTGGGGGGTAGAGAGCATGAAGGGGTAAGGGAAAAGAAGGTACTTTTATTGCAAGTTTACTGATTAGCTAATGCTACTTTGCTAAAATTAATCCTATTTCTCTCATTTGTAGACTCAAAATTCAGCTTCACTCACCACAAGACATTATGGTCTATTTAAAAGCACTGACGGGAAAAAACATGGCTTTTTAGGGAAGATGTGCACTTTCCCACTTAGATGATTTCAACATTGTGAAGCCAAAGTCTGCTTGGCTGCTATCATTACAAAGTTTTTCTTTGGCAGCAAAGTTACATACAATTAGGCTCGGCAAGGTAGTCAATTGACCAACCAAATAAAGTCAATTGACCACCAATTTGGCCATGGTTAAATATTCTCGCAAAAATGCCTTGATGTAGGTGGAGACCTACATTTTTGATTGCATCATGGTGCCAAGTGTTAGCAAGCCTACTTAAATGCCTTGACCACTTACTTTACTACATACTGTCACCGGTTGGGAAAAAGGTGAACTGAAAAATGAGCATCTTGATTGGCTGGAATTCTCTAGAACAAACATTCTAAGTTTGTATGTATATATTTATTTGTATACCAGGCCATCAATGCACACTGCAGTTTACAAAGCACATTAAAATGATGACAAAGGTACAAATGAAGTCAATAAAGATAATGAAAAGCAAGATGCTTGAAGAGCTGGCCAGCTGCCTACCTAGCATAAGTGCATTTTAAAATGACTTTTATAGTTGCTATGTGTTTATTTTATTTCATTTTTCTTTTTAACTGTTCAGTCTTGAATAATATGCACATTGAAATGCCAACTTAACATTGCTAAAAAAAGTAATTATTCTTTCATTTTTTTAGAACTCCATTTCATTGTGTTTCACATTTCTGGGAGTTAAAATAACTCAGTTAAGTAACTTGGTTTTTGTAATTAGGTATAAATATCTAAAGCTAAGTCTACACCATAAAGTCTTGCTCCTTTTTGTTACTACTGTTACTATTCTAATAAATCAGTGCTTTAAAATATTAACCACTTTTGACATATTTGAGCAATGTTTGACCAGCAAATTGACCAAGTGTTTTTGGATCGCTCAAATTTCCAACCCTATATATACACAATTACGAAACTGGAGTTTCCAACAGCAAAACAAGATTTTTTTTTTTTTAACTTAAATAAAAGGTAAAACTTACTGCATTTTTAGTATGCAAATACAGAAGAGGGAGAAACAGGAAAATCACATACCAAACAAATTCCTATGAAAACTACTGATAAGACTAATTTGCACACTTAGAAAACTTAGAAACACAGAGAGCCAGCTTCCATGTTGCATCACAGTGGAAACAGGGCTTAAAGTGGAGGCAGATTTCAGTGTCTTTATGGGGAAGAGCCACATATGCCTTTAACTCAGTTCTGCTGCTGAGAACATGCAGTTACAGCTGTCGTGGCAATTTACATCGATATACTTCCTAGCTTTCCAACAGACAGAACAAGGTCTCCCATTCAGACTGTCTGTTATTTTAGGCAGTGCCCAAATAAGTAATACTAAAAAGCAGCCTCTCTTTGTGGGTACACTCTACTTGAGGGAGAGCAATTATGTTCAAGCACCCTGCAGAAAGTTCCAGCTGTTTTGAGAAGGCCAAGATCACCATTATTGCTGCTCATTTGAGTTCCATCTCTCAACATCTTGCTAAAGAATCTTATGGTTGAGGCAGAAGGCCAACTTGACCTTTAAAGTGACTCTCCTCCAACATGGAACAATGCCACAACAATGATCTTTAAACTTCATTGCTTGTAAGCACGTGGCATGACAGTACATTTCCACAGCATTGAAAAAGAAAGGAAAGTTCCCAAACTTCAGAGTACATATAAGACAGGACATATAAGAACCCAAATCTCTATTAACTTTGTCCTAAATACAATATAATTGATCTTATTATGGGCTGACAAACATTTTCCTCAAATGTATTTTTGCTTTTTAAACTATCAGTTTAACAACTGATCTATTGACTCTAGATGGTAAAAATATCTTGGTCAGATTAGAACAGAGAAGAACCAAAGCAGAAGTAATGTAATTTCAAACCTAAAAAATGTACCATATTTTATATATATAATAATTTCCCCTCCTTTCCCATTCTTTTTAATTTGTCTCCATAGAACAGAAGTTCTTTGGAGCAGGAATCGTGTACCTCTGTGTATAGCTCCAAGCACAACCGGGATCATGTTATGACCAGACCACTTCTGCAATATGAGAATTAATAAATAAAACTACTAGAAGACAAACTGCTTTCTTTTCAATGCTGAATGTGCCACCACTATGGACACCTTCAAGTTGCTTCATTAGAATCTTCTCTCCTTTTGCATCAAGCTTAAGATCTTGTCCTTGTTTTCAAGGTCCCCCACACTTCTTATTCCTTCTGTCATAGTACCTTCCTAAATTTGAAACAGCATTATTTTCTTTGTGCACCAATGTTCTGCCTCTCTATCACTTTTAGGGTGCCTGTTGCAAGTACTTGTGAGCCATGTGGTGTGTTACACATGTACTATTGCTCACAATGTCAAAATGTTCTAGCAGACACAGGGCTCTAGAGTGCTTTGGCAAAGTATGGGCGAATAGTTCTAGAGTTTTTCCCCACATGGAAGTACAAAGCAGTAAAGCAGTACAAAATCGTCTCTCTTAAAAATAGTGATCACGGGCCAGGCAATCTTGCTCTCAGTCAAGATTTTCGAGAGACAGAGTGAGTGTTATTTCTACTTTTACACAAGACAGCTCAGGTTATTAAAGCAGCAAGAGAAAATGTATGTTCTTGGAGAATACACATGGAGATCTCAAAACAAAAGGCATGTGTAATATTTGTTTGCACTTGACACTCGCAAGTCCCAGACCTGTGCAGGACCATAAGGGTACAGCATGGCCATTCTGTGCTTTACCATTCATATAATTTGGTCATAGGTCTGCCTTGCTGCAAAGATGAGCTCTGCAATGGCAGAAGGCTGATACATGTGTTCATAAGCCTAACACCCTCCTCAATGCCAGCATACCAGGTGAGGCTACAGAAAGAGGGGCACGGTTTGGGGGTGGGGGTGGAAATCACACTGATCCTTTTCTGCTTTCTGTGACTGCTACAGGCAGTTTAAATGGGAGCAGCTCTTATGCTGCTCTAAGAGTAGGAGATAATGATCCACCATAGATCTGCAGTAGAAACAACAGTTAAAAGTAGAAATTAAAGCCACATTTGTGCATCACCATGTACTTGCACACGCTGCATTTCTGTCTATATCAAAAGCTCTTGCCCTGATCTTCAGTTGGACTTGGTTCAGTGTATTTATTTTTCAGCCCAGACTAGTTGCTATGGCAGCTAATGGAGAAAGCACACAGGTCAGAAGTCAGTCTATTCTAAGAAAACTAACTTCTAGATAGTATCAGTAGCTTTGAATTTTTCCAGGATATGAAATACATTTACATTTTATTTTATTTTGTAGAAGAAAATTAAAATTCATTAATTGTTAATTCAGAAAGATACTACTTCTGTAAGCTCTCTCGAGTATAAGCAGCATTATGTAATTAACCTGCCAACACTGCACGATGCCTGTTTGATGTGCCTGTCTGTTCCTGCAGCATATTATATTTACAGTATTTGTATTAACCTGGCAAGTTTATCTCAAGAAAGTGTTAAGGAAATCACTAAATAACTCAGGGTTTTGTACCAGAATTTTTTAGTACTGTACCAACTGCAGAGATCACTGATTTGAAAGAGTCATTCAGGTTTTTGGAAAGCAATACAGAGTAAAATGCATATGCATTTTAAAGAGTAAGCTTCATCCTGAATACTGTTTTCAAAGCAAAAATATTCCTAGTGTGAAAGTAGGTACAACAAAGGTGAATAAAATTAGATTAGTCAACCTGGCTCCAAACCTGCTGTACTTACATTAAATAACATTACTGTTTTACGCTGCAACTCTGAAGCTCATCTTGAATACTGATGACTAATTCATATATATACTAAGCAATATAGTAAAAATGTTTTGCCACAGACTCAGTTTCTACACACCAATCCTAAAATTCCTAAAACATCAAAACTTACACAACTCCATTTTCATCTATTTAAAGGAACTGATTCTGGAAGCCAAAACCTGCGAAAAATACAGTAACATGTGAGATCCTGTTTGGCCCTCATGTCACTTCTCTAGCAATGTACAACACTTAAAATGTGTGCCTCTATCAACAGAAGAAGCATAACACTTATATATCAGAACAACAACAACATTAAAATAAATGGCAAACTATTTTTAACACTGCTCCACAAGAAGTGAAAGTGTTATCACAACTATTTCCCACCCCATGACTTCAGATATTAATAGCTGGTAATGTCTGAATAGCACTTAGCATTTATTTATTTGTGTGTGCAAAGTGTCATCTTTAGTTTCGTTACTTTCTACTGTACAAGAAATGCCACAGAAAGTAATTTTAAAAGCAGGATGTAAAGCTAAGAAGCGAACTAGTTTCTTTCACTGATCACATTTCTCCCACTGACTTAATATGGCAGAGGTGCTCAGAGAAGCATCATAGGTGTATTCTTGGATCTCCCAGCTAAGGCATACAAAAATTAGGAACTCAATATATTTAATTCTGGTTCATATGCTCACACAACGCACAGTCAACCTGTGGAACTCCTTGCCAGAGGACGCTGTGAAGGACAAGACTATAACAGGGTTCAAAAAAGAGCTAGATAAATTCATAGAGGATTGGTCCCTCAATGGCTATTAGCCAGGCTGGGCAGGAATAGTGTCCCTAGCCTCTGTTTGCCAGAAGCTGGGAATGGGCAACAGGGAATGGATCACTTGATGATTACCTGTTCTGTTCATTCCCTCTGGGGCACCTGGCATTGACCACTGTCGGAAGACAGGATACTGGGTTAGATGGACCTTTGGTCTGACCCAGTATGGCTGTTCTTATGAGAAATACACAAGAAGAATTCTATTATTTTCACCACCACACATTCACACGTCACTAAAATGCATGTATGTGTGGGTAATTTCCTTTTCCTACAACATAATTTGATTAATATGTTCAAAGTTAATGGTCTTAATTGAAATGCAAACCTTATTTTTCAATTTAGACCAACTGAACATGAAATACCCAGACTATACCACATTCAAATTTCAGACTGAAGCAGAGGCCTTCCATTTAAATAACTTATCTTAAAAGACAACAGAGCAAATGTAAATGGATTTTCCTTTCAGGAGGGACCTTTAAATTTGATGACTATACTCTGTTTGAGGAGAAAAAGGAAGCTGCTACTATCTATATAATTAGGAGTACACGGAGTGCCAGATAAGTGTGGCAGTTAATTTAATTCCAAAATGGATAATCAGATTTTTGAAGCCTCAGTAATTATACCTCACTCAACATAAATCTGGTTCATACAAGTAAAAGAAAATACAAACGAGAATTCAGAATTACTGGCTCTTTGTTCAACCTAGGCTGTGTCTAGGATACAGACACTACAGCACCACAACTACGCGCTGCAGCACCGTAGACACTTGCTCCTGTGACAGAAAGTTTTCCCCATCACTTTAGTGAAAACACCCCCTCGATCGATGGTTGCTAGGTCAACAGAAGAATTCTATACAGGGGTTAGGTGAGCTGAACTTTGAATCTCAGGGTGTGAATTTTTTACGCCCCTCCATGACTTAGCTAAGTCAACCTCAGGGTTAGGTATAGATCAAGCCATTTTCGAAGCACCAACCAAGCCGTCCCCCCCCCCCCCCCCCCCCAAGGCAGTGTCTACACTATGGGCGATACAGCAGCACAGATGCAGGTAGCAGCTATGCTGCTCTAGCGCCGTAGAGTAGATGCTTCTGACATTGACAGAAGGGGTTTTTCTGCCAATGTAGGTAATTCCCAAGCAGCGGTAACTAGCCACATTGATCTAGCCACATCTACACCAGGGTTAGGTCTGTTTAACTATGGCGTTTACAACCCTGAGTGACATAGCGATGTCGATCTAAATTTTTAGTGTAATCATGCCTGAGAAAGAGGTGTTCCTTGGTGAGAGAAAGAGTGGTTTATGGGACTAAACTCACAGGTGAGATTCAGAGATTTCAAATCTAGTCAAAAGTTGTGCCATTTACTCATTGTATTACCTTTGGTAAGTAACTGAAAAGAATATCAAGTTAAAAACCATGTTCTGAAAACAAGTGTGGCATAACTTTTGACTAGTTTTGAAATCCCTGGTTCTCACAATTAATGTTCTTTCATTTTTTCCCTACATTAAGAATGTAAGAATGGCCACAGTGGGTCAACCAATGGTCCATCTAGCCCAATATTCGGTTTTCCAACAGTGGCTGGAGCTAGATGCTTCAGATGGAATTAAGTAACCCGGACTGTCGCTCGGTCCCAGTTTCTGTCAGTCAGAGACTTAGGCACACCTGAGTGACACTCTCAGAGCATGGGGTTGCATCCCTGACCATCTCAGTTAGCTAATGGCCATTGACTGACCTATCCTCCATAAATTTACCTAATTCTATTCTGAACCCAATTATATTTTAGGCCAGGGGTCAGCAACCTTTCAGAAGTGGTGTGCCGAGTCTTCATTTATTCACTTTAATTTAAGGTTTTGCGTGCCAGTAATACATTTTAACGTTTTTTAGAAGGTCTCTCTCTATAAGTTATTATATAACTAAACTATTGTGGTATGTAAAGTAAACAAGGTTTTCAAAAGGTTTAAGAAGCTTCATTTAAAATTAAATTAAAATGCTGATCTTACACTGCCGGCCCGCTCAGCCCGCTGCCAGCCTGGGGTTCCGTTCACCTAGGTGAGCAGCAGGCTGAGCGGGACCCTGGCGGGCAAGGGGCAGCAGCCAGAACCCCAGACCGGCAGGAGGCTGAGCGGGGGGCAGCGGCCGTGACCCCAGACCGGCAGTGGGCTGAGTGGCTCAGCCCGCTGCCACTCAGCCTGCTGCCGGTCTGGGATTCTGTCCACCGGCTCCTGCCAGCCAGGGTCCCAGTTGCCGGCCCCGCTCAACCCACTGCTGGTCTGGGATCCCAGCCCTGCCCACATAGAGTGGGTACCTACCTTCTCCCTGGTTCTAGCCCTTTCTCTTCCTCTCTCTCTGCACTGACCTGAGGGTGGGAGTGCAATGAGCACAGGGCTGGGGTGCAGGGTCTGGCCAGGAGCTAGAATTGGGGGGAGTGGGGGGGAGGGGAGGCTCAGGGTTGGGGCAGGAGGTTTGGAGGTGGAGTGTTTACCTGGGCAGCTTCCGTTTGGTGCGAGGGATGGGAGTGGGAATGTAGGGGGTGCAAAAGTTAGGACATGGGGTGTGGGGGGCTGGGGATGTGTGGGGGGTGCAGTAGTCAGGGCTGGGGGCGTGTGAGGAGGGTGTAGGAGTCAGGGCTGAGGGCTGCGGGAGTGTGAGGGGGTACAGGAGTCAGGGCAAGAGCTGTGGGGGGCTGGGTATGTGTGTGGAGGGTGCTGGAGTCAGGGCCGGGGTCAGGGCAGGAGGCTGGGGTGTGTGTGGGGGGGAGCAGGGGTCAGGGCAGAGAGCTGGGAGGGTGTATGAGGGGGTGCAGGGGTCAGGGCAGAGGGCTGGGGGGTGTGGGCTGGGGTCGTAGGGGTGCTCCCAGCCCCCTGCCCTGAGCGGCTCACGGCAGGGGGCTGGAGGGGATATGCCGTGATTCCACCCCCTGTCCCCATCCCCACCTCTTCTCCACCTCCTCCCTGGAGCAGCAAGCGCCACCAGCTGATCGGCGGCAGGGAGGGAGAGGAGGAGGGGCAGGAACCATGCACGCTGGGGGAAGAGACGGGGGGAGCTTGACTGCCCTGCAGCAGCCACCGGCAGGACCAAGCTTCTTCACCCTGCCCCGGGGGAGCGGAGAAGAGTGGGCTGGGGCGGGCAGGATTTTTAATGGCATGCTGCTGCCTGCCAGGGTCCCGGCCTGGGTTCGGCAGTGGGCTGAGCGGGGCTGGTGGCTGGGACTCGGCAGGCAGTAGCGTGCCATTAAAAATTGGCTCGTGTGCCGTCTTTGGCACGCGTGCCATAGGTTGCCGACCCCTGCTTTAGGCCTTCACAACATCCGAACAAGTTCCAGAGCTTGACGGTGCACTGTGCGAAGAAGTACTTCCTTACATTTGTTTTAAACCTGCTGCCTATTAATTTCATTGGGTGACCCCTGGTTCTTGTGTTATGTGAAGGAGTAAATAACACTTCCCTATTCACTTTCTCCCCACATTATTCATGATTTTACAGACCTCTATCATCTCTCCTCTCAGTCATCTTTTTTCTAAGCTGAATCTTTTCAACCTCTCCTCACACGGAAGCTGTTCTATATACCTCTTCATTTTCGTTAACTTTCTTAGTACATCTATCTATGTGTCTGACAATTCTGTTCTTTACTATAGTTCCAACCAATCTGCCTAGTAGTCAAGTTAGGCTTACCAGCCTCTAACTGGCAGGATTGCCTCTGGAGCCTTAAAAAAAATAAAATAAAATACAATTTAAAAAAACGGCATTACATTAGCTATCCTTCAGTCATCTGGTACAGAGGCTGATTTAAGCAATAGGTTACATACCATAGTTAGTAGTTCTACTATTCCATATTTGAGTTGCTTCAGAACTCTTGGGTGAATACCATCTTGTTCTGGTTACTTATTACTGTTTAATTTTTCAACTTATTCCCAAACCTCCTCTACTGACACCTCAATCTGGGGTAATTCCTCAGATCTGTCACCTAAAAAGAATGGCTCAGTATGGACAATGAAAACAGATGAGTCCGTTTTAGTTTTTGTTTAATCACATTCATATTCTGGCTCACTGTAATGCGGTAATTTCTGGGTTACAAACATTCAGGAGAGTGTTTATATCTGATCAACATTTGATTTTTTAAAAAAAATATTTTAAGTCATGAAAATATCACCAATCTGGGGTCCACAAAGATCAGGTTAGATTTTGTAAAAACTTTGGGGCTAAATTAACTTGACAGTGTCTCTTTAGCTTCTGTATTCTAGTTTTCCCATCTGTAAAACAAGAATATTTACCTATAATCCTCAGAGACGTAATGAGGATTCACTAGTTAATATTTGTGATGCTCTAAGTGCTGTTATTTAAAAAGGAGATACAAATACAAAGCTTGCAATACAAAGCTTGAATTTTTAATCATGCAGTCAGGTATTAATAGTTATTGGTGAAACTTACCTCTGAATTTTGTATCATTAAAATCTTAGCCATACAATTGCACTAATAGGTTGTGTGCGTATATTTAATTTGCAGTGAAATACTGAAAAAAACCACAGTTCTTATACCCTGCTGATTTTAGTACTGATGTGAGAACTAGCGGCTTTCTAGGGTCCAACGGTCACTATTCCAGTTGGCAATACATTAATACACGTGAACTCACTTAAGAGATTATTTTAAAAGGATACTATGAAGGGTGGCTGGTGAGCCAAAATTTGTCCTTATCTCCTTCAGTTTGAGATTTTTCCCCTTTTCAGAACAAAATGAGTCATTTTACTAATACCATTAGTTACCCATCACTCTTCTAACAAATTACTTTGTATGTGTGATAGACAAATGCATTAAAAAAAGTTCAGTTTCAAGCTTCTAAAGGGTTATGCCAAACAGAAAAAAAATACATTGTTTTTCAGATGAAATTTTAACCACACATGTATACCTTGAGGATGTTAGCATTACCTCAATGTTCAAAATATGTTCAAATTAGGAGCTTGCAAGTGAAACAGATGACTGTAGAAAGAGTACTGCCAAGTCTAAATTAAAGTCACATCAATCCCACAAGGTGGTGCTAGTTCATTTTAAAAGATTCTTTGCTAACACATCACCAACAGATGTTTTTAGAAGTCTTCTACCTGTGATGGAATTCTACCAAAATGTTTTATTAGGTTCATTGTGAACTACTTCAAAGTGCTATAAACCTATACCTCTGACTATTGTGTTCTCATTGTTATGTCCTTCTGCAGGCAAACATATATTAAATGTAAAAACTGCCCCACTAGTCCCAACTGAGGGGAAATTTTGGGATTGGGAATGAGAGAAGAAGAGATGACAACTAGCTACCAGCCACTCAACTAGCCTTGTATTAACTAGACTTCCTAGGGTAAGACGATATTTATCACTCCAATACCCTGACGTCAGTACATAAGGCACTGGATATACTGCTACTAAAAGGCTTATTCTGAAGCATAACCTAACGTGCAGTAGAACCTCAAAGATACGAACACTAGAGTTAATTTATTGGTCAACCGGACACCCCGTGGAACTGGAAATAATCAATCAGGCAGCAGAGTGGGGGGGAAAAAAAAGACTCCCCCTTCCCCCCCCCCCCCCACCAGTATAGCAGATATTGTACTGCCTCGGGGCTACAGCCACAGCAGATGGGTGGGTGGGGGGATTTCTGACTCTCGGGAGGCACCAGGGCCCAGGGATGATGGGTGGAAGGAAGAAGAGCTGGAGGCTCAGGGCTTCAGCCCTGCACTGGGGAGCAGTAGTTCAGGGCTTCAGCCATGGGGGGCTGGGGCTGCAGCTGCGGGGGGTGGTGGTGATTAGTGCTCTGGACGGGTGGGGAGGGGCAGAGAAGAGCCTTGGGAACACTGGGGCTCAGGGCTTTAGACCGGGGAGAACACTGGGGCTTGGAGCTTCAGCCCTGCTGGGGGCCCCGCGACTCCATTGTCAACTTCAGCCCTGTGGGAGGCACTGGGGCTTGAGCTACAAGGGGAGCACCGGTTTCAGCCCCAGCGTTCCCCCTGTAGTTAAAGCTGAGCCCTGGTGCCCCCACCCCGAAACTGGGAACGGAGCCGAAGCCCCGAGCCCAAGTGCTTCCCCCAGGCCTAAAGCCCTGAGCCCCGTAGCTCCCGCGGGGCAGAAGCCCCGAGCCCTCCACCTGGCGCCCCAAGGGTCAGAAGCCCCAACTCCCCCCCACCCCACACTTATCCCCCCATCCTGTGGCTGCAGCCCCAACCCCTTGCCCTGGTGGCTGAAGTCCATAACCTCTTGTTCAGAGGTATGGACAACCTCCATTCCCGAGGTGTCTGTAACTCAAAGATTCTACTGTATGAATTTTCAGTTTAAGCTGCACATTGTTTCGTGCTTTCCTAGCTTCTTTCTGTAGATGGTTTTCTAGTTTACAAAATAATTTGCCTTTTTGCCAAAATAGCCAATATTAAATTAGTTGAGCATAATGTTACCAATATTGATCATTTGCCTAACGTCATTAATATTTTGTCCAGTAGTTTAAAAATATGAAGCAAAGTAAAATTGTAAGGGCCTATTCTACAAGCCAGTCTAATTACAGCTCTATGGAAAACCTGTGTAGTTCTACAGAAGTGATATATTTGATAATTGGGAGCTAACACCACCTGCTGAACTAACAGCTCATTCTAGACTGTGACCAGACACCAAGGGCATTGCTATATTTTGGGTTCAAAACATGCCAGCAAGTGCCATTAATACTATCCTATTCAGAGGTCATGGACACCTTTTCGCAATGATCTGCAGTTCTGTCAGACCATTCAGAATACTGTTCCTCTAACACAATTGGACACTCAGAGTTGTGATATTTTCATATGAAACAATAATGCTGTCAACTTGAAATCTAATTACGGTAATTTAAAGAAAAAATGAAAATGAAGAACTACACTGGCCAGCTGAGTCCCCAGACACTTTTTTTGGACTGTGCAATCACATTTCTGAAACTGTGGCTCTCTCTTCCCCACCCCGTTATTGTGTGAAATATATATAAACAAAAGGGGAAATAGTGAAAGTGACTATACATAAGTGCTTTCAAATCTACTCTCAGGTTTCTTGTGACAAGTTACAAAGCAAACTGAAAAGAACTTTTCCCTCTTTAATCTTTTTCAGTTATAATAATCTGAGGTGCAACTCATGACAGTAGATGTAACATTTTCAGGCATAAGTACTATTTTTAAGCTGACCGCACTTTAAGTGGATCTAAATTCCAAGACCCTTTACTGTTAAAGGGTAATCGTTTGTGTAACAGACATTTAGCATATACATAAAACCTATATCCAACCATAAATTTGGAATTTTTGATGTCTAATCACTCACATTATTTAGACCTTATATTCTGGATATTTCTCCTATATTTACACATTCTGATCTAGCGTTTCAATGTTTATGGGAGGGTTATTCCATTTTAAACTTCTGAAATACAGTGTAATTTTATCTTTCAGCAACAAAAATGCCACTCTTCATCACTCTGCTCAAAAGTGATCATTTTTCCTACAGCACGTAAAATGTGTTCATAACTAAAAGAAACTTACACATAACATGCACTTATTTTGCTTAAAAACAGCTTACTTCAACACCCACAAAAGAAAAACACCCTGATCAAAAACCCCAAAGAACCACATGGCACACAAAGTCACACTAGATTTAACAAAACAAAAACCAATTAAAAAAACAAAACAAAACAAAAAAAAACAAAAACAAAAACAAACCAAAGCTATGGTCCTAAATTGAAAGATTCTTTGACAATTCAAAGAACTGCAATTTTGCATATCAGGTGAAGAGTTAAAACACTCATAAGATACTGTAAATAAGTGACAATCTTTGCATATATATATATGTAAATAAAGTCAAAGGTTTGGTAAGAAAGTTAGTTGTAAGACAGCAACTATAGCTAATCATGAAACCTATGAATATCATTTCAATGCAGATGTTAAGAATCCTGTAAATAAGGATCAACTATTTAGTTTTTGATTTATTTTGCTTTAAATTCTCAATAATGTGTAATAACTCCTCAGAAACTTGAAAATTTAATTATTTTCTCTACAAAAGCTGTCCATTTACCAAACATCGTTCTTTCCCATTTCTCAGATGCAGAGTTTGCCTACGTGCTCCTTAAACATTAACATCGGCATGTGTGCGCCAGAGTTCTGGAATATTAGTCTTACAACAGCACCTGGTACCCCATTGTGTTAGCAGCTCTACAAAATACATAACAGACTGTCCCTGCCTTAAAGAGTTTACAATACAAATAGACAAGACAGACTCCTTGTGTGAATAAGGGACTGATACTCCCATTTAACAGACAAAGAACTGAGGCACCGAGAGATTAATTCACTAGTCCATGGTCAGACAGAAAATCTGTAGGAGATCCAGGAACTGAACCCAACTCTCGTGAATCGCAGTCCAGTGCCTTAACCATCAAACCATCCTTTCTCTGTGGAATACTGCAATTTTACTGCAGCAGTGCCAAAAAAGAAAGTACTGCATCTCCTGTCCATGTGAAGGGATACATTATTCCTTCCCTAGTTTAGTAACAGTACAAGAAAAAAAGAGTTACTTTCCAGGGACATTTAGACATTTACTTGTGGCCTGAGAACAACCATGCTCATTGTAGCCATGTTAATCATTTTGCCTGTGAGGGTAGTAAAAGCAAAGCTCCTGGAACAGGGCAAGTGGGAGGTTCCCTTTACTCCATCACAACCTTCTTAAGCTGCCACATGGAAGCCAGGGTATTATGAGGACTTTTTTTAATTAACAGAAATAGCTAATCATTCACCTCATTGCCAATGTCTTTCCTTTTTTTGGTCAGCCCCCCTCTTTCATTTATTTTCTCTAGAGTGGATGAGAAAACCATGGTTGGTTGCTCTTATTTGCTAGAGTCTAAAAGTATGATGACACTGCAATAAAAGACATGTGGCAACGAGTCTCAGAGCTTGAGTCAATTGACTCTGTATCACAGGGCTTGGACTACAGGCCTAAAAAGAGCAGTGTAGATATCCTGTCTTGGGCTAGAGCCCAGACTCTGAGACCTCCCCAATCATGGGGTTTCAGAGTCTGGGTTCTAGCCCGAGCCAGAACGTCTACACTGCTATTTTCAACCCCGCAGCCTGAGTCCTCTGAGCCTGAGTCAGCTGACCTGGGCTCTGAGACTCACTACTGCAGGTTTTTATATTGCTTTGTAGACATACCTTAAGGCTCAGAGTGGGGATTTAGTATAATGCCTTTGGACCAAGTCTGATGGGATAGCTGATTTGGATAAAAAACACCCACTGTCCCAGAACCAGGATATGGTTGCAACTAGTATAGACCAGAAGTTGTTCCAACTGCAATGTTTGGAATGGAAATACAGATAGAGGGATGAATGCTTTGTGAATTACTTGCTGTAATTTTGCTTTTTAGCTTGTTTTTGTTTCCAAGAATAAAATTCTTGTTTCTAGTTAAAAATGCTGCCGATTTATTTCAAGCCATTTAACCCGCATTCTCAGTTCTACAAGATGACTTGGGAAATAAAACATCACTTCCCATTAGAATCCATGGTGATTTCCTAAATTAGAAGAATTGTAAGGTATCTTGAATATCTGACATATAGTGTCCACCACCCTATTGATTTCAAATGAACCATTTATTTACATAAGCGCTCACTCCTTAACAGTTTCTGATTTTACAAAGATTAAACTCCTCTATTCTAGATTTTAGGGATGTAGTCTTCCAATTAACACCACACAGATGTTGCAAAATGTTCCACTGCACATTACCTGTTCAACAATATATCAGACAGTGCTGAACATACTGAATAATGGGTGAAGTTTAATAACCCCATACAAAACAATAAAATGTGTAGCAAATTGATATGTTAATCAGAGTAATTCAAAACATGAACTACAGCTTATATGATGGAATGCTAATGTATGGCATTTAATCCCAAGACTAAACATTTTGAAGAGGTTGTGCAGACTGTAAATAGAGATCCTATCTCTATATTAAAAAAAGGCTACCTACGACAGTCCAAATTTTGATTCCCTGAGTCACGATTATCATTCAGGCTGGACCAGCAGGATGCAGTAAGTTTCAATAAATTAGCATCAGCAAAAATATACCGTTATCCTGCCTGTAAAGCAATATCAATTCCCAAGAGCTGGCTCACGCACTTTGTAGCTTTGTGAGCCTCGTTATCACACATGCCAGAGGCTCCTTGAATTCCTCCATTCCACCCCACAAACTCCCTGCATGCCACCTTCTCATCCACCTCTATTTCTGGGGCTCCTTGCAACTCTCTCCAGTGTCTCCCTGCCAGGGGTTCTGTGTGATCCTCCATTTCCACATCCTCCCATGACAGGGTCCCCCATTTTCTCCCCACAGCAGTGGCTCTGCGCACCCCCATTCCTGCACCCCTGATACTAGAGACTGTGTGCAGCTCCCCATTCCCCACCCACCATCATCTGTCTGGGAGATAAATCAGTCGGCATGTTAAATTGTCAAGATGGGCAGGTATGAGATGGAATATTCTGCTGGAATACGTTAATGGGTGCCATCAACCAGTTGTTTGATCTATAGACAATTGCAGAGGTGCTTGAAGCTGTAGAAGTGCTAAACCGATGGCAAGTGCTCCATGTGTTCCTCATTTCCTCCTAAATTAATAGGGTTCTAGCCATTGATGCCAAGACCATTCCCTGAAATTTTGAAATTGATCAGATGCAGCTTTCAAAAGTTAACACATTACAGATCAGAGAAATGCCATCAAGCTGAACATAATGCCTTCACAAGCTCGGCCAAATGGCTGGAAAGCTCTCTTAATGCTTGTTAAAACACAATATCTTCTATCCTTGTATTAGCCTGCCAGCGTTAAGAGGACTTTCCTATCATGTTAAACTAACATGACTGAAAAAACACATCATTTTTGCCAAAGACAGCGTCAATGACTTCAACATGACTGCTCATGTGCTTAAAGTTAAGCATGTGCATAAGTGCTTGCAGGATGGGGGCCTGCACAGACAAAACATCAAAAGAATGGAGACTAAGTAACAAACAAATGCACCTGTGGTTGAGAGGCACCAAACTTCTAATTAGCTCCATGTTTTAAAACAGATACTCTGTCTTTAAAATGGAGGACTAAAGTTCACAGGCTTCAAAGAAGAAATGTGTCTTAATGGGGAATGTGGAGGACAGTCAGATATAGCATAAGGGAGCAAATCCTGAAATGGAGAATGCAGGCTTCCATTCGGAACATTCCATTCCAAAAATGTAGGTTTGGTATTTTAACTTGATTCCAGCCAATAAGAAACTTTTACATACGAATTTTTTAAACAGCTGGCTTTTAAACTTAGAGAGGCTTTGCCAATAGGGACAAACACCACAATAATATGAGGTAAAAAGAAAAGGAGTACTTGTGGCACCTTAGAGACTAGTACGCCTTTTCTTTTTGCGAATACAGACTAACACAGCTGCTACTCTGAAACCAATAATATGAGGTGTTTGCGGGATGGGCATTACTTACCAAAAAAATGAAATGACCTAATTTGTGTTAAAAAGCGGACAACTGTTTACAACAGAATAGCAGTTATTGAAATGTTGAGATTTTTAAAGCAGATGGGAGTGACATCTAACCATTAAGATTTCCTTTCTGGACCTCTTTTCATTCCTCTCTACGCAGTACTCTATACTCCTCTCCCAGCTCCGACTATGAAATCTATATCACCTCACTTATCCATCCTTCTGGCCACCTCCTGTATCTTCAGGGTGCAGGAAGAGACCAGCAGCAGCAGCAGCTCCAGTCTCTTACCTACATAGATTCTAGCCTCGACACCTCTCCTCCTCTTCATTTCATTCAAGTTTTTTATCCTCTGCTTTTTTTGTACAGCCACTTTCAGCAATTCCTGTGACAATCTTACAAACCATTATAAGCCACATTACTTTTCCAGTACCGAAAACTTACTAAAAATACCTTCAAAATGAGGTGAGAGATCAGAGACCTCATTACCAACTGAAGCTCCCATAGTAGGTAGAATGTTCACTTTTAAAACAAATATATTTCAAGTATTCATTTATTAGTATCACTTAATTTACTGTGTGTTCGCCAAAAACAGACTGGTAGGAAGACGGGACTGAATGTTTCAGTGATTTACCAAAGCCCAAGGAAGAAGATGGAAAATTAAAAATTTTGAATAATCATAAGGGAATTTAATTCAAACACTGACAAAGGACTGAGCAACAATCTGAAAACAAAGGCTCCCACAAAGTTCTAAGAAAATGGAGAGAGAGAAGATCAGATTTCATAACAATCTAAAATGAACTCAAACAATAAAAGCATCGTACATTTCCTGGTACCCAGACCCCCACGTCTCAGAGTGAGACTTGCTAAAATTATGTAATGATCAAGTAAAGGTAGTAAAATACATCTAATAAGTAAAATAGTAGCAATATAAAAACAGCCACTTGACATAAATTAACTAAAACTTGTTTACTATTAGTTCATGTTGAAGCCTAACACTTCATTGTGATTCTTAAGTAATCGTATTTGGCATCCATTTAAATTAATTACAGGACTCATACTATGGAGTCAATTCATTAAACATCTTTTATTAAGGCCAGGTCTGAACAAGAATCTTTTGCCAATATTATCTCTCTCGACAGGGGAGTGATGTGTGTCATTTTTATACTGATAAAAGCCTTAGCGTTGACACCATTATGGCAATACAACTTATTTTGTTTGGGGAATTGTTATAAGCTATGCCAGCAAAAGCACGTTTTTGCCAGAAGCTGCATCTACCTTTTCTTATGTGGACTGGACCATAGTGTGTTCACTCAAATCTTACATAGTGAAATTCAAGAATGTTTTGCTAAGAAATAGTCCTCTTGACAAATAACCTTGCATAGCAAACACAGAAGTGATTGTGTGACCTATTAAGTAAAGTTAAAATGTGTCATATACTAAATTTGTATCCAGGCTATGCAGTGTGTGATAAAACTCCCTTCATGATTGAAGTACAGATTTGATGAGTAACATTAAAAGCTTCAGCTGAAGACAACTGATATTTAAATACTAACTTGAAAATCCACTTTAGAATACTTAAAGCTGTTCCAGTGTGGTCGAAAAATTGTATCTTATACTCTCACACTATGGCTATGCGGGATTAAACTTTACTTGACAAAACACACAATTTATGTATTTCTGTAACTTTAGAATCATTCCCTTCAAGTGGGCTCTATTTGACAATGACCCTGAAATATCTTATGTAAGAATTCAAAGCTAGTTTTATCTTAAGGCTTTTACATAAGCTGTACCTTAGCTTCCAATTTATATTATCTCCCTCAATACAGTAATATTTAACAAGAAATGCAAAATGCCAGCTCCTGAACACACATTACAAAGAGGAGGTATATTAAGGAATTAGAAAGCTCTTCAGCTTTCACAATGTTGTTATAAAAAGAAAACTGAAACTTGAAGGTGAACTACATGCACTAAACAACAAAGCATATGAAATTAACACTTCATTCTACCAGTTGCACTCAGGTTTTGGCTGAATTTTAAAACTTTCAGCCTTGCCAAGTAAAAGGCTCTTTTGGGTCTAACTGAATCTACAGGGGACAGAAAGAGGAAAACCAAAGAAGAAAAAAAACGCAGAAGACAAAAAAGTACAAAGAACATTCTAAGAATTTTCAAGAATATCATCATGCCAGAACAAGACATATGTAAGAAATGACATCTTGAACACAAAAGTGAAATATATAATACTTGTATATACTTCATATTTCTATAAACTAAGTAGCTGGCATTGGAATTCCCATTCCTTAGGCTTTCCAACACATTAGGACACAAAAATCACTAATGGCAGATTCAATGCCTTCACTCTTTGATATGAAGAGCACAAGTAACCACTAGTTACCTAGTAAGATGCATTTTATGCAAAATTCAAGGGCAAGGCTAGTGCCTTGACAACAAAAAACCACCTGACTGGACAGGATTGAAAACAAAATCCTGCATTCACGTGTGCACTCCTAGTGGCAACAACTTAAAGTGGAAAAGAAAGATTTTTTTTTTTTAAATTAAAGCTAATGTTAAAATTATATAATACGTAAGTTAAGAAAAGAGTGTCTGTACATCTGGGTATAGTGCTTACATTATTCACAAATACAAAGTTTGTTTTAACAGTCATAAGATACATATATTAAACAAGAGATCTGAAGCAGTACAAAAAATTTTGCAAAGGGACATTTTCCATTTATACGGTTTTTACCATAAGATTCAATATGTAATTATTACATAGTTAATTATCTAGAAAGTCACAGGTTTATAGTCAGACACACAACTTGGATGATGTAATATATCTTTACTGGACCAACTTCACACAGAAGAGCTCTGGGTAAGGTTGAAAGCTTGTCTCTCTCACCAACAGAAGTTGGTCCAATAAAAGATTATCTCACTCACCTTGTTTTTCTAATATCCTCAGATAAAACAGCTACAATGCTGCATACAATTATTATAGTCAGGCATTTGCAGCAGAGCAGACTTCACTGAAGTTTACCTTTGCAAACATTATTTTCAGATGAAACAATGGAAAGGTTTCACTATCTACTAGAGAGCTACACTTTTAATCCAACAATTTTTCTAGCAACTAACATGAAATTAAGGCTCCATATAAAGTCAGACCTGGTTTCCATGAAGAGGAGAAAAATAACTACACAAACCCTAGGCCCACCCTGTCCTGGAATCAGAGAAGTAAATTCAAACACACGTCTTACCTGCTTAGTTTTCTTTCAACTTCTTTGGTAGCTTTAGCTTCCAATTCTCTGGAACAGAAAGGGATGTTGGTTACCATGTCAACAGAAGAGCAGAAGAAATATAATTGGGATGGGTTTGAAAGACACACTGATCCTCATGTGTTGGTTCCTCATGGGGGAGAGGCTAGCAATGATCTCTGAATACTGATATCCATAGGTTTTTATCTCAGGATGAAGGGAGAACAGGGATGGAGCAAAACATACAGACACCAATTAATCTATTTTTCCTCACACTTCCCTAAAACCGTTTGTTAAGCCACAAAAAATAGTGTCTTTTCCATGAAAAAGGGATGAGGAAAAACTGTGCTTAACCTTGTTAACCTAAAAAGAAATAGAAAGCAAGGTATGAGCAGTATGCTACACAGAGACCTGACTTTGAATTATGGACAGACAATAATGACCTACGAACACAGGAGATCAAACCTCCAACACAGTGGAAAACTAGACCCTGGGCAGGAGATTAAACCCCAAACACAGTGACCGGCTCCAGTCTCCGGGAGTATCGGATGCATTTTATCCCACAGAAACCCAAGAGCCATTCTTCTTTAAACTTCAACAGCACTTGTTTAGCGTGTGGGGATAATAAATCACCAATGCACAGAACCGCTCCTGGAGGCGGCGAGCCAGGCACCGGCGGACGGCTGAGTTGGGGCGAAGAAGATCGCTCCTCTGCCCCAGCACAGCCACATGTCGGTCGGCCGGGAAGCCCTTCTGAGGCCCTAGCTAGAGAGACTCGAATGGTTTTAACCAAGTTACACCCAGGCCCCAGCGGCAGCAGGGACGTGTTACCTGAAACTAACACCAGCGCAGCCCCAGGGCACCCGCCGTGCAGCCCAGCCCAGCCCAGGGCGGGACTCGCGGGGCCAGGAGGCAGAGCCGGGCGGTAGCCACCCTCCAGGACCGCCCGGCCAAAGGGCCGCATCACCCACCTGCTCCCGTCCCTGCCCGGCATGGGGCTCCCCCAGCGCCCCCCGCTCCTCCCCATCCCGGCTCCTCCAGCTCCGCACCTCCCTTCGCGGCCCCCCATCCCGACTCCGCTCCCCCCCATCCCGGCTCCTCCAGCTCCGCGCCTCCCTTCGCGGCCCCCCTGACTCCCGGACCCCCATCCCGACCCCCCCCCCGACTCCCGGACCCCCACCCCAACTCCCGGACCCCCCGCTCCGCGCCTCCCTTCGCGGCCCCCCCGACTCCCGGCCCCCCATCCCAACTCCGCTCCCCCCCATCCCGGCGCCCCCCGCTCCGCGCCTCCATTCGCGGCCCCCCCTGACTCCCGGCCCCCCATCCCGACTCCGCTCCCCCCCATCCCGGCTCCTCTAGCTCCGCGCCTCCCTTCGCGGCCCCCCCCGACTCCCGGCCCCCCATCCCGGCGCCTCCCTTCGCGGCCCCCCCCGACTCCCAGCCCCCCATCCCAACTCCGCTCCCCCCCATCCCGGCGCCCCCCGCCTCCCGGCCACCCATCCCAACTCCGCTCCTCCCCCATCCCGGAGCCCCCATCCCAGCTCCTCGCCCCCCATCCCGGCGCCCCCAGCTCCGCGCCTCCCGGCCCCCCATCCCAGCTCTTCCCCCTCCCGGCGCCCCCCCCCGCTCCGCGCCCCCCATCCCGGCCCCCCATCCCGCCGGCCCCCCTGCTCCGCGCCCCCCATCCCGGCGCCCCCCGCTCCGCGCCCTTCACACTTCCCCGCCTATCACCTCATGTATGTAAAGTGCTCGGAGTCCGGCCCGGGATGACTGCGGCCCGGGCCCGGCGCTGGCGCGGCGGCTCTCTAGGCGGCCTGGGCCCGGCACAGTGGAGCTTGGGGGCCCGGCAGCTGCTGCAGCAGCGTCGCCGCCATTTCCTGCCTCCCTCCTAACTTGGCCGGGTCCGGCACTGGCCCGCCGCACCGGAAGAGAAATCCCGCCGGAAACACCACTTCCGGGGCAACCAGCATCCCCCAACATGGCGCCCTAGCAACCCCCTAGCAACCGGGAGGGCAGAGACCACCCCTCCCCCCGTCTGCGCATAGCGAAGGATGCGCCGCAAAGAGACACCCCCTGGACCTCAGCACGAGCGCCCCCAGCCGCCGAGGAAAACGGAAAGCAGGAGGCCCCCGTCCCCGAGAGAAAGAAAACCCCGGCCAAGACCCTCCTTCCCCGGCTCCCCCGACACGACCCCTGAAGAGCGTCCCACAACCGCCTGCCCCGGCGTCCCTGCCAGCGCAGCCCGGGGCTACAGTGAAAGGGTTTGCTGGCCTCATGCCCAGGGCCGGCGGGTGTGCGTAATTTGTGGTGGCACCCAGAACGGGTCTAAGTTCGGCCCCCGCTCCCCCGCATGTTGGCGCGCATACCGCAATTAATGGGGTGGGGCAAGTGGTCTGGGGTGTGGGCAGGGCTCAGGACCGAGGCGTGTGCATGGGGGGGGTGAGGGCTGGGGACGAGGGGTTTGGGGTGTTGGCAGGGCTCAGGGCCGGGGCGTGTGCGTGGGGGGGGGGGAGGTGAGGGCCGGGGACGAGGGGTTTGGGGTGTGGGAGGGGCTCAGGACCGGGGTGTGTGCATGGGGGGGGGGTGAGGGCTGGGGACGAGGGGTGTGGGAGGGGCTCAGGGCCGGGGCGTGTGCGGGGGGGGGAGGTGAGGGCTGGGGACGAGGGGTTTGGGGTGTGGGAGGGGCTCAGGGCCGGGGCGTGTGCGTGGGGGGTTGAGGGCCGGGGATGAGGGGTTTGGGGTGTGGGTGGGGCTCGAGGCTGGGGCAGAAGGTTGGGGTGCGGGCTCTGGGGTTGGGCAGGGGATGAGTTTGGGGTGCAGGCAGGCTGCCACAGGGCTGGGGCCAGAGAGGCAGACTACACAGTCCCCCCAGCAGGACACTCCCCTGGCACCGTCACTGCATGTGCTCCTAGGGGCCGGACCCCTCTCAGGTCCAGCAAGCCCCCTCGCATCCCTTGTGGGTGCCGGAGGGAGGGAAGGCTGCCATCACGTGTGTGCCTCTTCTCTCCGCAGGCAGCGGCTGTGCCACCACCTCAGCCTGCCGCCAGCGCCGCTCACTTTTGTAGCCGGGAGTGGCCGGCGAGGGAGTGTAGTGCAGAGTGGTAGGGCCATTGTCCACTGCCCAGGGCGCAGGCAGGGACGCTCCGGGGGAGGTGCGTGGGGGCAGCAAGCAGGGGCGATGGGTGGGGGGCAACAGCCGGGGCCGGGGAGAGACCTGGCCCTGAACATTGGTGGAGCCAGGCCCCTGGGCCCTGAATTTGCTGGAGCACGGGTACTACAGGCCAATATAACTCACTGCCCCTCTCATGCTGCAGGTTAGGAGTGTGAAAAAAATCTAACCCCTGCCTGCCAGTTCTTTGTACCCGCCTTTGCTGCCATGCCAGCAACAGCCCTACTGTCTGTACCAGCAAATCCTCACCCATATAGACAGGACCACAGAGACCCCATCTTTCATGGTGAGATTACAACCCACCCTTACAGTGTGAGCTCTACAGTACAACCCCCCCTCCCCCCAACTGTGACTTGAACTGTTACTTTACAGGTAGGCGTGGAAGAATTAGATTTTTCTCCCCCATAAACGTGAGTAAATGTCAATTTCACCACACAGACAAAACAGTGAAAAAATATTTTCATCAACAGTAATCATAATTTACAGATAAAGTAAAAAAAATGCTTCTTGAAAACTTGTAAGAGTTTGATTTAAGAATATTTCCTGTATATTTTGACGTGATGTAGAATTAAGAAAAGGGCAACAAAAATGATTAAGTGTATAAAACAGCTTCTCTATGAGGACATACTTCCATAAAGAGGCTGGGACTGTTCAGCTTAGAAGAGAGATGACTAAGGGGAGATATAAGTCTATGAAATCATGAATGGTGTGGAGAAAAAGAATAAGGAAGAATCATTTATCTCATAACACAAGAACCATGGGTCACCATCTGAAATTAATAGGCCGCAGGTTTAAAACAAATATAAGGCCATATTTCTTCACACAATGCACCATCAACCTGTGAAACTCGTTGTCAGGGGATGTTGTAAAGGCCAAAAATATAACTCTGTTTGAAAAAAAAAAAAAGAATTAGATAAGTTCATGGAGGATAGGTCCCTCAATGGCTAGTAGCCAAGATGGTCAGGGACACAACCTCATGCTATAGGTGTCCCTAAGCCTCTGATGCCAGAAGCTGGGACTGGACAACAAGGGATAGATCACTCGATAATTGCTCCGTTCTGTTCATTCTCTTTGAAGTATCTGGCACCAGCCCTCTGTCAGAAGACAGGATACTGGTCTAGATGGACCATTGGTCTGTCCTAGTATGGCCGTTCTTATGTTGACACTTTGTGTGTTAAGGGTTTTAAAGCTTTTAACTTTTTAAATCTCAGTATCTACTGTCATTAAATAATTATTGTCTGATCCCGCTAATTTCCTGCAACTGTGAAAAATTAAATAGATAAATATAAAAGAATACTTAAAATAAACAAATAGTATATGTTGAAATTATATTTTAAAAAAATCTAATTCTGCCTATTTATAGGGTGATGCATGCTCTGTGTGGCGATGTAAGAAATCCAGCCCTGGGGCATGAACCCCCCACCATGAAAGACCTCCTTATTTATATACATAAAGAACATGATAGCTGCCTGAACCCCAGCAGCACCAGACCTATGGAACTTATTCAATGCACCAGTCCCAGTTTTGAATGGGAACTGTCTTGTGTCCTGCATCCAGCAAGACAATAAAACTGCCCTGAGATACCTTTGAGACACAACACAATCATCTCGATATTGCAATAGACAAACTCCACCCCCAAAAGATAGTATAAAATATGGTACTCTGTAATGGAACCACAAGTGCCACCATGGCAGTCAACATGGACAGGGAAAGTCACTCTTAATAAGTCAGTTCCTTCAGCCACCATGTGAGTAGTTTTGATCTAATTTCTCAACATCATTAGGTTACTTAAGTGACTGGAATTGAACAGAATTTCAATCCATGTCTCACCAATATCATAGAGAGAGAGACTATCATTTCCCTGAGCAACCTAGGAAGATGCAAAGCAAGTAGCTAGGAGAGTAACAACACACCATTTTCATAAAGTAATTTTTCTGACCATTATTATTTTATTTTCTGGGCAGTGTCAGTGTGCTCAGCTCTGTATACAACACAGCAAAAGAACACACATTTTGAGGAATCAGTATTAACTTACTAGGTAAGCATCAGAAGTAAGACAATAGTCTGCAATCCCTCTAAAAATGAAGAATGTAAGGAAGAAGGAGTTAATGTGTTAAGAGACTGCTAATTAAAATAGGAGGTAAAAAAATATTGTACTAAAAATGGAAAAGAAGGAAGCTCACCATCACGGCCACTATCCACTACTCTCTCTGCATTCAATTCATTCCTAAAGACTTTTCTGCCACAAATCTTACTACTGACATTATTATTTATTTATATTACTGCAGCACCTGGGAGCCCTTATCATGGACCAGGTTTGTCATGTACAAACAAAAAGATGGTCCCTGTCCTAAAGAGTTTACATCTAAGTATAAAACAAGAATAAACAGACAGATGGGGAAATGAGACAATATTGATCAGCCTGATAAACAGTGGTCTCCCCCCATAAGCAGCCTATCCATTGTCAAGTTTTTTATAGGCATCATGGAGAAGGAGAGTTTTGAAGAATAATGCAGTAGCTTGGTGGCTGATCACAGGGTGCTCCTTCCAAGAATGAGGTGCAGTGTGGAAGAAAGCATAGAGTTGCTTATTTGAAAATTTAACAAGAGAGTGATGGAGGATGACATTATCGGCCATCCAGAGGCATCTTGATAGTTAATGGGAGATAAGTAGAGTGGGGATAGACCATGAGGGCCTTGAAGGTGATAACAACCAGCTTATATTAGATGCAACAAAGAATGGGGAATCAACGTACTGACTGATATGTTTGAAGAGTAATTGCGACTAATATAAAAAAAGTGTTAATTTAGTATTACTAAGACATAGCCAAGCACCCCCTTGTCCATGCTACTAATGTATTACATAGCTTTCCCCCATCTTTTTGTCAGTCTTTAGATTGTGGGTTCCTGGGAGAGGGACTATATCTTCTTTACTGTTTGGAGAGTATCGAGCACACTCTGGGCATGAACCTCAGTAAGTAAAAAACATACTTAAATAAATAATAGTCCAAATAAGAATACAGAGTTGTCTGGGGCTTGGATGTGGAAAATAAAGAATGCAAAAAAATATATGGCCAAATTCATCCAAGTTTAATTGCACTGACTTGAATAGAGTTACCTCAAAAATGAGTTTAGGCAAATGAAGCTAGTCAAAGGGATTAAGGGGAATAAAGGGAGGGAGAGAACTGGAAAACATTAATGCCAAGAGAGGATTGGGGTTATAGTGGATAGCAGATCAGAAGTTTGCAGTGCAATGCAATTTTTGATTGCATTCTCAAAAGCATCATGTTACCGCACACACACACCCCCTTTTTTTTTTTGGTGCAAATAACATTGTCCTGCTGTGTTTTTAACCCAGAATATCGAAGCAGTGAGAATCTGAAAATGAAACTGACTATTAAAAAAAATCAGGAATGATTTGATTTTCATCATCCAAGCCCAGAAAACATAGGAAGGAAACAAAGAGCATAAATAACAGCAGGAAACTGATTTATTGTGATTTAATATTTATATTCCATTACTGTACTGCCTAGAGGCCCATTGTACAAACACATAGGAAGATAGTTTCCCTTCCCCAAATGGATTATAATCGAGGGCCCTGATCGTACAAGTTATTCTTTGCAAGCAGACCCCAAATGGGTAGGAGCTCCGTAGGTTTCAGAGATCCATTCACACATAATATCTCCTAGGTTCAGGGCCCAGAAAGACAAGTGATATATGGATGATGGGGAAGAGCAATACAATCAAATATATTTAGTTTTTATATATCTATATATAAAGTTACAATTAAAAATATTATAAAGTTTTTGCCAACTAGCCTTATCTACCCAGCATTAACTGACTGATTTTCTATAGACATCACAGCAGAAGTGGATTCTGGGGACATTTTTTTCAATGTTTAAAATTCACTTTTAGCAATCTAAGGTGTTAATACTGACATCTGAGGAAATGGGTTTGTTTACAATGTTAATTTTAAGCTAACTGTGTCCCTTTAACACACACTGGGACATTTATTAATATGATTAATTTCTTCCTATTTTTCAAACTTGTACAGATCATTTATTTTACATGTTTACATCCTTGTGTTTAGTTAGTGTAAAAAATTAGTAAGGTTTCAATATGTGATCAGTAACACCACACAAGGACAGAGACACAATATTGCTAGTGGTCAATATAATAAATAGCGAGAATAGATAATAGGTTTTCACCCAAAACAGCTAAAGTGAAAAGGACTTATTGCTGTACCGGACAGACTAATAGCGAGGATGTAACATACTTGTAGTTACATCTCTACAAACCAATCTTTTTTCCCCTCATATGTTCAGATACATTAGCCTACTATACATGGTGTCCTGCACCACTGCTGGAGTATTTTGGTGCATAATAAGCCTGTCACCCAGATGGTTGCTTATCAGCAGTTCCTGCATTTAGCTCTGAAGCATTACTTCAAACTAGCCTAGGAGTTTGAACAGTTACTGTTCAAGGAAACAATTATTCTTGTACATGCCTTCAGTGCTATTCAGCAATTTAATTTTTTTCTAAACTCTTCTACCGTTAACATGGAAATAAGCACAGAGTTTCATTTGTGCTATCATAGGAGATTGTGAGAAAAAAGAATGAAGGCAGGTAGGTGGTTTGTTGGTTAGGGAAAAACCTTTTGCAAAACTGTCATGAACATTTACCAGCCCAGCTGCAAAATCTCTTAATTTGGCTTTTAACCTTATCACTGGTACTAATGAAAAAATAACAGCTATTTTAGTCACCTATCAAAAATCTGACTCACCTGGACTAGCGAGCAAGCTGACCGTCACATATATTTTGACCCCCAATTGTCCTCAGACATCTGCTGGAATACAGCCTGTCTTGCTGGTAGAATGAATGGGTGCAATATATTGCTGCTAGGGAAGCCTTATGTTATTAAAGCCAAGCATTTACAACAAAGCAGCATAGATAATAAAGGGTCCTTTTCATCCTGTTCCTACATGCTAAATAATATAACTTGGATTATTGTGCAGCTGGAAAACACACACACACAAAGAGATTGTCATGTTTCTCTTACTTAAATAGGCAATGGCAACCTTAAAATCAATTTCTTTGTTACTAACAGTAGCTTTGAAGCTTCTAAGTGAAATCTCCTTTGAGATTAATTTTTCCTCATATATAAAAGCTGTTTGGGGGTTATTTATGTGTAAAGCTGTGTAACTGGAAGCCATTCTTTGTTGACATTTCTGTTCCGCTTCCTGTTACTATGCCTCATTCCCCACACTCCCATTTCATCCACTCTTGAAAGGGATAGTATTTGATGCAATAGAACTGCTGCTATGTCTGTCTTCATTTGGGAAGGTTAACAAATATATTATGCACTCTAGTTATGGCTTGTTGTTAACTGAATCATGGCACTGTCAATAAAAATCATAGTCAAGGTCTGTAGGTTTCTCAATTATTTTAGACTCTGCTCTAATTTTATGCATACACATGCTCCCAGGAAGTGGTCTGCTATTCAGCAATTGCTTCCATTCAATCCCTAAATACCAAGGCTTCAGTGGACCTATCTACTCCACTAACTAACCCTGTATCATCCCCCCTCCCCGCATGTTCTGATCCCAGATCTTCCAATTCCAAAGTCTCATTTCCCTGCAACTCAAAGAGCCAAATTTGCAGTTTTAAAATACCAGCAAACTGGCCTTGTAACAGCACTACAAAATTCAAGCTAGGTGACAACCCTCGAGTAGGGAGTCTCTTCAGGGGGAAGTGCAAGGAGGTGAGAATTCACCGGCCAAAAAGCAGTGCCAGCTATTGTGGCAGTATTCATAGGGCACTGTATGGCAACAGGATGCAAGCAATACCAAGTCGACATGCACTCTATGTATTTCATCTTGTTTCACATCTTGCCAATGATGTGGACAAAGCCAAAATAGGATGCTGAGCGTCATACCAGTAGGACTTCTGCTCTGAATACAGGATTTCATCAATTCGGCCATAATGAGGGAGCGATTGCGGATCATGGATGGCAGGGCAGCACAGGCCCAACACTAGCCCATATCCACGATGGGCCAGATCTTCTACCTCTTTCCTTGCAGAGATATCTGGGTTAGGTGCAGAGGAACTCCAGGAGGATTTTTTTCCCAAAGTAATTCTGCTGCTGCTACTCCAACCAAAGTGCTGGTGCAGGCTTAGCAAGAGACAGGCCAGGTATTCTGGGTTTCCTTAATGCTCTCTCTTGTTTTGGACCCCAAGAAGATTGTAAGAGCAAGGTTGTCAGGTTAGATTGTATTTAGGGTCAGTTCTACTCAGTATTTGCCATCTGTCCTTAGTTTCATAAGAACGGCCATATTGGTCCATCTAGCCCAGTATCCTCTCTTTCAACAGTGGCTGGTGCCAGGTGCTTCAGAGGGAATGAACAGAACAGAGCAATTATTGAGTGATCCATCCCCTGTTGTCCAGTCCCAGCTTCTAACAGTCAGAGGGTTAGGGACACCTATAGCATGAGGTTGTGTCCCTGACCATCTTGGCTACTAGCAATGAAGGGACCTATCCTCCGTGAACTTATCTAATTCTTATTTTGAACCCAGTTATAGTTTTGGCCTTCACAACATCCGCTGGCAACGAATTCCACAGGTTAACTGCCTGTCATGTAAGGAGGACTTCCTCATATTTGTTTAAACCTTCTGCCTATTAATTTCATATGGTGACCCCAGGTTCTTGTGTTGTGTGAAGGGGTAAATGACACGTCTCTATTCACTTTCTCCGCACCCGTCATGATTGTATAGACCCCCAACTCATTCCCTCTTAGTCACCTCTTTCCTGAGCTGAACAGTCAGAGTCTTTTTAATCTTTCTTAAGATGGAAGCTGTTCCGTATCCTTGGCCATTTTTGTTGCCATTTTCTGGACCTTTTCCAATTGTAATGTATCTTTTTAGAAATAGGGCAACCAGAGCTGCATGCAGTATTCAAGGTGTGGGAATACCGTGGATTTATATAGGGGCATTATGATATCTTCTGTCATATTTTCTATCCCTTTCGCAATGGTTTCCTAATTTGAAATTGCAGAACTGCTAACTGTGCTACATAACCTATCGCTTAAATCAGTCTCTGTACCATGTGACTGGAGGAGAGCTAATGTGATGCCCATGGGCCCCTAGGACGACTAGGCACTATAGTACTACAATAGTTACTAATAATGGGAACTTCTATCCAAGAGTGCAAATCCTGCCTAGTGAGTTCCGGCAGTTGCTCAGTGTGGATCATTTAATGTTACACTTTCACCATTAATTAAATGTGGCCTTTTGGTCACCGATCCCTCCACACACCTTTTTCCTAGCCCCTGCCTAGCATTGCAAGTCAGCTGCCACCCAAACCTATTGAGTGTGACCTGACATCCTGATGAAGACACATGGTTCCTTCCTTCTGGAACTACCAGTGTAACTTTCTCCTTAATTAGGATGTTCACATAATGCAACCAACAACAAAAAGAAAAGGGAAAGAAAGAAAAATGCAGAAGATAAAGAAATGTTCTGACTAAAAAATAGTTAAAAACAAGCTGGCACCATTTCAATGTTTCCTACTCCCCCCCACCCTTCCCTTTATCTATGCAATTTGCTGTCAAGTCTTCATACAAAATGAGGGCTTCAGTGTGAAGTTGTAAAGCCGACATGTTAGAAAATACTTTCTGCCTAATGTCTGGGGAAAATAAAGCGAGAGGCTCCTTTTATAAGTCAATGTGAGAAGTGCAGGCCTGGGAATGTGGTGAATTTGCAGTCAATAACCCTTTGCCGCTTGTTACATTCAGCATCATTACACAGAATGAAGAAGCTGTCATGAGCAAAACAGATTGTTTTCAAAATTGCACTTGATTTAAATAATCCAAATTAGCTGATCTGACAGACAGGGGGAAACAATCTTCTTGTTAACACACAGAGACTGTGTCTTACTCTACAAGAACCCTCCTTTCCCAGATCACTATAGAGCTTTTATTTACAGTATTTATGTTTGGAGCATTTTTAAATGGTCTTAGCCCTGTGCTAAGGGCTTATCATAAAGGGACCGATCAGACAATCTTTACTTATACCAGTAATTTATTTCTTACTCACACAAGCAGTCCCAGTGAAGTCAACTGGACTTCTTGCATAAGGAAGGATTACTTCAGTCTTTGTAGGATCCTTAACCAGGAAGAGAAAACGAGTATGACAGATTTTGAAGTTGCGAACAAAAAGGATTTGGCTTCTCCTCCAGCAAGAGCTGGAATGCAGCCAAAAAGAGCAAAATCTCATCCTAGGACTCGCGATTAAACAGCCAGTGCCTACTTCACAGGCCGCAATAACAAACAGCCATTAGATCTGTGCTCAGGAAAAGAAAATTCACAGCCTAGCCTCCAGGCTTCACTTGCATTTCCAGCTTTATCACCGTTACACAGGGTGATCAGAGTCGGGAGAGCAGGCAATAGGGGTTATTAAATGAAAATTTAATCCTATCCTTTAAATCTGCAAAAAAATAATAAAAGAGAAAAAGAATTGCCCTGTGTTTTAAAGCTGGCCCAACTTGCTTCTCCTGGTCTGCATTTGGGAAAGCTGCCAGCAGTAAAATGGAATTGCTGAGCCTAAATTTCACTCTGCATCCAGCCAATTATTCCTTCCTCACGTCCCCTGGTCTCCTAAGTGGTGCACTGCAATGGACGTTTTCAATCTTTATTTATTTATCAGGGTTCCATTACACTTCCAAAGAAATATCACATGGATGTGTTCATTGTTCTTTTCCTTTTTGCAGCTTCCTCCAGTCTGCACTGCCCAGTCTTCAGTGATCAGAGTTATTTTAGAATTGCTTTCAAGGCTTGAATTTTTCCATTGACTTCAATAGGCTTTGGCTCAGGTTCTCAGGGTATGTCTACACTGCAATAAAACACCCACAGCTGGCTGGTGTCAGCTGACTAGGACTTGCGGGGCTATCGAATTGCAGCATAGACATTTTGGGCTTGGGCTGGAGCCTGGGCTCTGGGACTCTTCCCCCCCCCCCCGTGGAGTCTTTACACCACACAACACTGTGTAGCACAATGGTAAGGCGTGGCTGCCAGCGAGGTGTCACAAGCCCTGAAAGAGGAGGTTGGTCCCAACAGAGCACGTATTTTTAGTAGCATAGATGAAGGAGGAGGTCTAGCTAGGTCCAGGTGGAGGATGCACATACAACTCGGCCCAGATGGTCCACTCCAGTTGTTAGGATTGCTGCCCATATTTGTTCACTCTCTTACGCCCCTATCTATTGCAGATAAATCTCTTTATAAGCAATGGCTATTTAATGACTTATTCCATAGCACCACTGTCTAATACAGCTAGATTACTTGCAGACTTGGGCCATTTAATTTTGCATTACTGTACAATAATAATACACACTGTTTTTACTCTGCCACAAATTGTTTTCTTCTGCACCAGCAATACTGTGTGTTGCAGGAGTTCAAAGGGATAGTAGTCTGGTGAGTTCTTGAATGACAGAGAATCAGACATGGAGCTAGAGCAGGTTTGTGGAACAGTTACACATACTACAGCAGGTGTTTTGGAACTAATTACCTCCTGTGACTGTCCCAGGCTGGATAGACATTCTACAGCAAAATTTCTTTGCCTTTAGGCAGGCAACATGGGTTAACAATTAAAACACAAGACCACAAGTCACTACTTCTGGATTCTGTTCCTGCTTGTGGCATGGACTTGTTGTAGGACCTTGTGAAAGTCACTTACCTTCTGAGACTCAGCTTCCAGCAGCTATTAAAGGACACTGCCATAATTCACAGAGTGTGAGACTTAATTTATTAATGATTGTAAAGAGCACTGAATGTGCTGCAGAAGAGGAAAGTATTCTAAAATATAAGTTTCATAAGATAAAGAGCACTTCCTCAGATACATACTTAAAATAACTCTCACCACTCAGATACCCAAAAGCTAATGTCAGCCTTAAGAGAATGATTCTAACGTAGGCTGTGCAAAATCCAAGCTCTCTTTGGTCCCATTGATCTGGGTGCGTCTCCCCCCTCCCACACAGATCCAAAGGGACTTTTCCCAGATGATGAAGGCAGGGGCCAAAATGTGAATCTCAAATACAGCCACTGATGTGGGATCTCTAATGAACAGGAGGATTTTGCATTGTAGGGCTTTTGAATTCCTGTGGTACAGATAAATTATTACCCAGTCGCAGAATGATATAACTCTTCAAGGGCAGCATGTAAGAGTATCAAGATGCTGCTTTAGTATATCCTCACTTGAATGTATTAATAGTCCAGGAATAATCTGATATTGTATGTCTTCTACAGCATGTAGGAATCAGTCATGACGCTCTGTGATGGGAGAGGGTGGCTCTGTGAGGAATAATCACTTATGTTATTTGTAGTAACAATGTGCTGTATAGACAAATGCACTCAGGAGCAAAAGGGGGACACTTCTGTGAACAATTACTTATATTTAAGAACTGCCTCTAATGCTCCTTCTTTGAAATGGTTTCCTGTACTGGGCATGTACTTACTCAAAATGGCTGGCTCTGTTAAGCTGACCGAGCCCCACTGCACTTCCTTTTCCCACTCCTCCACCCCCAAAAGCGAGCTATTTGCATGAAGAAACACAGGAAAATGACCCCCTACAACCCCCTGTTCCAGCCTTTCCAAACCAGGGGATTTGTGTGTCCCCACCTGCAGTATGCATTATATCATTTGCAAACTATGCCAAATCCTGGTAGTTAGTCTTGGTCATCACTAAAAACAGAATCACAAGAACAGGCCAGCAGCATTCCTGTGCACGTCCAGTATCACAGAATCATAGAATATCAGGGTTGGAAGGGACCTCAGGAGGTCATCTAGTCCAACCCCCTGCTCAAAGCAGGACCGATCCCCAACTAAATCAGCCCAGCCAGGGCTTTGTCAAGCCTAACCTTAAAAACTTCTAAGGAAGGAGATTCCACCACCTCCCTGGGTAACGCATTCCAGTGTTTCACCACCCTCCTAGTGAAAAAGTTTTTCCTAATATCCAACCTAAATCTCCCCCACTGCAACTTGAGACCATTGCTCCTTGTTCTGTCATCTGCTACCACTGAGAACAGTCTAGAGCCATCCTCTTTGGAACACCCTTTCAGGTAGTTGAAAGCAGCTATCAAATCCCCCCTCATTCTTCTCTTCTGTAGATTAAACATCCCCAGTTCCCTCAGCCTCTCCTCATAACTCATGTGTTCCAGTCCCCTCATCATTTTTGTTGCCCTCCGCTGGACGCTTTCCAATTTTTCCACATCCTTCTTGTAGTGTGGGGCCCAAAACTGGACACAGCACTCCAGATGAGGCCTCACCAGTGTCAAATAGAGGGGAACGATCACGTCCCTCCATCTGCTGGCAATGCCCCTACATGTACATCCCAAAATGCCATTGGCCTTCTTGGCAACAAGGGCACACTGTTGACTCATATCCAGCTTCTCGTCCACTGTAACCCTAGGTCCTTTTCTGCAGAACTGTTGCTGAGCCATTCGGTCCCTAGTCTGTAGCGGTGCATTGGATTCTTCCATCCTAAGTGCAGGACTCTGCACTTGTCCTTGTTGAACCTCATCAGATTTCTTTTGGCCCAACCCTCCAATTTGTCTAGGTCCCTCTGTATCCTATCCCTACCCTCCAGCATATCTACCTTTCCTCCCAGTTTAGTGTCCTCTGCAAACTTGCTGAGGGTGCAATCCACACCATCCTCCAGATCATTTATGAAGATATTGAACAAAACCGGCCCCAGGACCGACCCTTGGGGCACTCCACTTGATACCGGCTGCCAACTAGACATGGAGCCATTGATCACTACCCGTTGAGCCCGACAATCTAGCCAGCTTTCTATCCACCTTATCGTCCATTCATCCAGCCCATACTTCTTTAACTTGCTGGCAAGAATACTGTGGGAGACAGTGTCAAAAGCTTTGCTAAAGTCAAGGAACAACACGTCCACTGCTTTCCCTTCATCCACAGAGCCAGGTATCTCATCATAGAAGGCAATTAGATTAGTCAGGCATGACTTGCCCTTGGTGAATCCATGCTGGCTGTTCCTGATCACTTTCCTCTCCTCTAAGTGCTTCAGAATTGATTCCTTGAGGACCTGCTCCATGATTTTTCCAGGGACTGAGGTGAGGCTGACTGGCCTGTAGTTCCCAGGATCCTCCTCCTTCCCTTTTTTAAAGATGGGCACTACATTAGCCTTTTTCCAGTTGTCCAGGGCTTCCCCAGATCGCCATGAGTTAGTATGTTAGTGGCTGGTTACTGCCTCACTCTCTATTCTAGACTTTTCACTTTCAAATCCCTCACTGTTGTGTTTGCCAAAGCAGCTCCACCATAACAGCAATGGTTCCCTCTTGTAAGAAATTATCTCATCTCCACTTGCCATGAAAAAAAAGAGGACAGAGCTAAACAAGGTTTCAGATAAGAACTCAAAGAAATGTTGTGTACATTTGTTTGTGAAAGAAGCCATCCAACTCCAACAGTACAGCAACAAGAAGTTACATTTATACAGGACATTTCCTCCCAAAGTGCCTTACGATCTTTCTGCTCACAGGAATCACTTTACTCATGACCACACTACAGCAGCTGTCTAGCAGAGCACCACTGCTCAGCAGGTTAAGACAAGAAGTGAGGGGAATACTGTATTCACTTGAATTACCAAGGAACCTAAGGAGACAAGGTGGGGGAGGTCATATACTTTATTGGACCAACATCTGTTGGTGAGAGAAACAAGCTTTCGAGACACACACGGTATGTCTACACAGCAACTAGACAGCAACTTGGGCTGCGGGGCTGTTTCATTGCTGTGTAAACGCTTAGGCTTGGGCTGGAGCACGGGCTCTAGGACCCTGTGAGGTGGGAGGGTCTCACTGCTTGGGCTCCAGCCTGAGCCTGGAATTCTTCACAGCGAAAACCCAGTCCTGCAACCCGAGCCCCGGGAGACTGAGTCAGCTGGCACAGGCCAGGTGTGGGTTTTTCTTTGCTGTGTAGCCAGACCCACAGAGCGATATTACGTCACCTGCCTTGTCTCTCTAATATCTTGGGACCAACTACACTGCACACAAGGAATTTAAGAAGGCACAATATGATTTCCTAAACTGTAATTTGGCCAGGACATGTGGCTTTACACCTCTACTCCAGCAACAAGTGCCAGGGGATCTTTAGCAATCACAGTCCCAGTGGTGAGGACGTTGGTTTTACATCTTGTCCTACTGATGTAATAAAACACTTCACAGATTGGCTGAGAGTTAGAGAAATGAAATCTCTGTCCTCCTACAGCTGCACCCCCTGTCCACACCCGTCATAGAACAGAACAACGATCTCCACACAACGGAAGTGGCCCCAGGAGCAAGCAGTTTTCCTCCTTCCTGCTCCCCACTACCCTGAGCCACAGTTAAGTGAAGGCTAAAGATGGCTAATTGCAGAACCCGTAACCTGCTTTGTTCCAAGTCCAGAGCTTTGGTGTCTGCACTAGCCTGGGCTCCTGCCATTGGTTTGGCTGCTTGATTTGCAGCAGAGTAATGCAACCTGAACACTTGGCATGCTTGTTTCTGCACTTTATAGCACGGGAATATGTAAATCTGATTCCTCTCTGGCCAAGAGAATCCCTGGCACCCAGTGCACTAACAATCTGCATCATGCCACAGGAATTCTGCAAATCCAAGAGCAAACATGCATGTGGCTGTAGGTACATTTTAACGATAAACTCTGTTTGGGAGACTTGATAGGTGTCTTTGCATCAGAGTCATCTAAAAGAGAAGAGGGTGGGCATTGGGTAGGACATGGGAATACTTTCCCAATGACCCTGATTTAACCCTCTTCTGCTCATTCCTCAAACCATTGCAGTTTCTTTTGCAAGGTCAGGAGCCTGTCTTCAAGTTCCTGCTGAGCTCCCGCAGGTCTAGCATTCCCTGATTCTCAGCCAGGTCTTTCAAGACAGAATGTAGAGAGGATTGGAAACCTTCATGTTTCCCCCCCATTACTGTGGTATCATTTCTTCCACCATTTTGCTACCAAGCTCTCTCCCTGTTTCAGTGATGCTTGTGTCTGAGGACATGCTGCTGCTGGTGCTGTTGCTGTTCTGCTTCTTATCAGTGCTAGGAGGATGGTTCTTCTGATCTGGGACTGATTGAAGCCCCAAATCTTTTTAGTTTCAAAATCACCATCCTTTTTTCCTCCCTTCTCATCTCTGGTGTTAGTGCTATATAGGGAGTGGACACTCAGTGACTGTCCTAGCCAGTCACTGGTGCAGAGCAACTGCCTCTCTTTGCAGTCCCCAACGCTGCCTCATTGCACCTCAGAAGAGTGAGGGCTCTCAATGCAACAAAGCAGACATCAGTCTTGGAGCAGTTTCAGTAGCAAGGACTTCAGATCTATGATACCCAGGGCCACGCTGGCAACGTGCCAGGAGTCCAAGGGCCCCATCTTATTTGGATATCTATTTACATACTTTTAAAAACACAATCATAGGCAACCCCCCCACACATCTGCTGAGACTCAAACCTGCCTCAAGAGAGGAAGAAAAATGGCTCGTTTGAAGCTCACTGGCAATTAAAATCCCCCACAGCTGCTCAGTGTTTGACCTTCCCACCATGGCGACGGGGAGAAGGCAGACACAGGCAAGTAAAGGGGGAAGATGGGCGCATGAGCCATAGTCTGGTCTCTGCTTTCCTCTTCAGGTGCTTTCTCCCCTGTCCAAGGAAGGGGGACTGGGGTGTCAGCTGTTGGGTTTCTCAGGCAGTCGACAAGCACGGACAAGTCCCAGAATGACAAGTCTGAGTTTGAAATGAATTTTCAAAGATAAATAGATAGCAGGAAAGTGAAATACATCTCCCCCCACACACCTCCCTACACCCTACTCCCTGGTGCACTGCATCTGATGCAGAATTCACGTTAATGAGATTCTCCTAGTGGGCTGAGCGGCTAGCCATGGTATTTCCTCCCACTGGGGAGCTCAGGTAAAACCCAGCTCCACTGAACAAATGGGCTACAGTTGTGGGAGAAGAAAAAAAGCAAGGAAACAAAATGTTCTCAGCCTGATTAAATCACATACGGTTCTGACTAGCCATTTTGCCAATAAAACAAAGGCTGCTTTGAAATGGATGCCTGGCCTGGCCGGCTGCCAAGGCCTAACAGAAGACAAAGGAGCAGAATACAAATGCAAAGCTAGGAAGTGGCAAGCAAAGCATGATGCCTCTGCAGAAGGGAATGCACGTTGCCATGGAGACTAAGAAGGCCAAACCAGAGAGAAAAGAAAGCTACACTCAGGTCGGACTCAAATCCAGAAAAGCCAAGAAATGCAGACCTCAGGCCTGAGCGCTGTGCGGTCTGTCCCAAAGTTCAGCCCCGGTCTCCCACAGCGCTGATGTGCAAGCGGAGGTGTGGGACGAAACCTCATCTCTTCTGCTGGCAGTGCAGGATGGCGCATCAGCCTGGGCGTGAACAGTCCTGGCCTTGCGGGGTTGGTGGCAAACACAGTTCTTTGAAAATGTCTGTGTCCGTGGTTTTAGCAGAACTATTAAGATAAGTTTCCAAAGAGCACAGAACATGAGGCACCAGAGTTGCACACTGCTCCCTTTTGTAATGCAAAGGCATGGGTGAGATAGTGCAGTGCCCAGATACCACAATGAAACCCAGCAATGATGGCCGAACACCCCATTGGTAGACAGAATCCTTGAGAAAGTAGTGACGTCATGTGACATCTGCCCACATCCTGTATGCTTCAGGACAGGACCAGTCAGGAGACAACCCTAGGGACACTAAAAGGTGGTGGTGACATGGCAGAAGATACAGGCCATCTCACAATGCTCCTACTACCTGATCTCATTGCAACTTTTGACACAGCCAAGCCCATGGTGCTGCTGATCCACGTGCATGAAATGGTGGAAAGGCAGCTGGATATAGAACAACAGTGGCTCAGTGAGGTTGTGGTGGAGGATAACTGCTCCTGTTCTCCAAAAGCCCTCATCTGTCCAGTCCCACTGGTCTATCCTGTCCCCACTCCTCTTCAATAGCTATATAAGACCACTCTGGGAGGTGTTTCCAACACTATAGGCACTTGCTGCAATGAGCCAATGACACCCAGTTGTGCAACTCATTTCTCACAGACACAACCAACACCATCACTAGCATGACACATAGAGGAGATCAGCACCTGAATAGAAAGCGGCTGGGTCAAACTAGATCTAAACAAGGCCAAAGATGCTAGCTGGAAGAGGGAATGCTTCCAAGAAAGCAGCTCTTCCAAACAAGACATCTGCCCCAGTTTTCCAAAGTGAGGCAAAGCCTAAGAATTGTGCTCCATTGTCAATAAGCCTAGATGACCTGGCAGTGAAAAAAGCCTTCTATCTGCAGCTTGCAAGGAAATGTCACCCCCTCAACTCCTGGTCCATGCACTCGTCACTTCTCGACTGGATTCCTGTAACTCATTGTATCTAGGGAGGAAAATGGAAACAATGCAGAAGCCCCTGCTCAAAAAGAATAAGGTAGCCTGGTTTCTCATTACGAAAAGCCATTGTGAGCGCATCACTCCTGGGCTCCAGTCCCTCCACTGGCTCCCAGTCCAAGGCCCTGTCCTGATCTTCAAAACCATCAATGGTTGGGACCCAGATCCATCAGCGACTGTCTCTCCAACCATGACCTACCAAGACAGCTATGCTCCTCTGGGATGCTGCAGCTGATATAGCCCAGGATAAAGTGTGAGGAAGCTAGATATAAAGCATTTTCAGTCAGGGGAAGGGGGAGGTTGGCCAGGGGACAATTTTCCAAGGAGATTAGACTAATCCAGGGCATGCTGCTTTCCTGTGTGATAAAGCTTTCCCACTATAACTGTGAGGTATATTATATTATGGTCTCTGGTCACGACTGGGGCTGTATTGTACTAGGCACAGTACACACACACACAGGTAGACGTGGTCACTGCCCCAAAGGAGCTTCCTTGTCGTACAAGTAACACAAGAAGGGTGCTAGGGAGGCAGACAATCAAAGTTATGTAATTAAAAAAAAATCATATGTACATTAGCTATTTATTTTAGCTGCATATTAGGAGAATCTCATTAACGTGAATTCTGCATCAGATGCAGTGCACCAGGGTGTAGGGTGTAGGGAGGTCCGTGGGGGGAGATTTATTTCACTTTCCTGCTATCTATCTATCTTTGAAAATTCATTTCAAACTCAGACTTGTCATTTTGGGAGCAACCTTGTCCGTGCTTGTCGACTGCCTGAGAAAGTATTGGCTCTTCCCACCTGCCCCAAAAATGCACTAGTTACACTTTGGCTGGTTACTTGCGGCATCCTGGCAGAAGCTGAAGTGGGCAGTGTCTTTATGGATTAATTGAGGGAGAACGTTCCAAGAAGGGGTAGTGTGGAAGAAAGCAGGCAGGTGTTTTATTTATATCCACCACAGGCCTTCCTTGGACCAGGTAAAGGAGAAGTTCAGAAGACTCCATGAATTCCACTAGGGGGTCTTTCCTTGCAGATATAATTTAGCTGGAAAGTGTTTAGATGCTACAATGACAGACAGACAATTGACATAATCTGAAATTAAAGTCATCTAGATGGGCTTCGGCAGACTGTTGTTTCTCACAAATTAGACTCCATGGCAAAATTCAAGTATCTCCTGCACGCTCCAGGTTTGGTCAGTGCCAGACTCATTCATGAAGGAAAATTTTACGCTTGAGTCGATCCATGAGTTAGTGGAATTTAACAACAGTCTGAGTGGAGACGTGGAGACCTACATCTTAGACAGCTACTGAGATAACAGCCTAGTCAAAAGGGCAGTGGATCTCACCCTTTAGGGCACAACCTGAAAACCCGAGGGGGTCAGGAAGGAATTAGCTTTCCCTTGTTTGGTCCATAGAAAGGGTGCCTGTATGTGCAAGGAGCTGCTTTAATGCACCAGGTCCAGGTGCCTGCTGGACTGTTCTGGACAACAATTCACACTGAACAGTTTATTCAGCAAATTCATCCTCTTTCTGCTCTCAAATTATCTGCACAAAGACTTTGTATTTGTGATTAAAATTATTCAGTGAATGGTTTATTCCAACACATTTGAGTCTACGGGCGGCTCATAAATGATGTGTAGTGAAGATGAGCTTTGAGTATTTATTCTTTGTGCTGTGGGACTGATCACCTAAAATACACAGTATGTGTTTGTGTCCTGCCTGGATGACTCCCAGATCTAGGACCAGGTGGTTTCTCCATCCAGCTGAAGCTTGGGCTGAAGGGTCAACTATAGGAGGACAACATCGAGCTCTACATGTCCTTCATGGCGACTGAAAATACCACCACCCCACAGCTTTCTGGTAGCCTTTCTGAGATCAGCACCTGGACGAAGAGCAACTGGTTGACACCGAATCCAGGTAAGACTGAAACCATGCTAATGGGAAAAGGGAAGTGCCTTGAAGATCTCTCCTCCATTAATCATCCCTATGTACCCAGTGATTTGAGTTTATTGTGTGATCTTATGATTAACTAACATGTTATGTCACATATAACTATTGTATGCTAAACAGAGTAAAGGTGTAGGATTATAGAAGTATCAGATTGACCAGTAGTCAGAAGGGATAAATATGCATTAGGTATCTAAGTAGGGCTGCAATGCAAGGCCTACAGGCTGAGGCCGAAAAGATTTTAACTTAGCCATACTAGCCCATAGGCTTAAATAATGCTTAACATAAGTAAGTGACCAAAGAATGACCCTATGCCACAAGATTACAGGAAAAAATGTACCAATGGGTGAGATTGGAAAAAATTAACAGGAACAGTAATTTTTTGCTTACAAAATACTCGGTCGTCACATTTATCTAACACATGCCCTAATTGCAGGGTGCACTATGTGCATAAATGCAAATAAGGTATAGTCAAAATCACATTATAAAAAAAAAGAGTGCCCAAATTAGGAAAATTGAGTTCCCTATGGGAAAACTCTAGCAGAAACCATCCCTGTACCGATGATCAATTGGCCAGGCAGCCATCGGACCTTAAGAATATCATTAAGGATGTAAGTATGACTATATTTGTAACTTTTGCATAGGTCTTTAATGAATTTCTATATGCATGGGTAATCAAAACTTTAAACTGTAACTTTAATAAAACTTATAAAACAGACTAGACCTTCTTCTTGTGAAATCTCCGTGTGGTCACTACCCTTGGTCTTTATATGCTCCTAGAGACTCTAAATCTGAAGCAAGTAGCAGAGGTGATTTTCACTCCGCTGGAGATGGAAACTGTAGCCCCCAGAGCCGAACCCACGGTGTTGTAATACAATATTACTAAATTCACTTTACATAAGATAAAAGGCTACACCTTCCAGCAAAGGCATCTGCCGCCAAACTGTCAAGTCAGCCCATCTCTCCCCCTGTGACCCTGGCTACCCAGGACAGCTGTGTGCCAGCTACTGAGGAGAGATTCGCAACTGACAGAACTTGCAGAGAAGCCGGACCATGATTATGGAACTTGCCCCTGTAAAGAAATAAGAATGGACACTACCCCTCAGCTGCATTCAAACACCCACCTTTTTTCTGTTCCCCACAACAGCCTCTTCCTTCTCACAGGTTCATTCACTTGAAATAAATAACTGAAGAAAAGCACCCCCACACTGCTTCTCTTGTCAGGCCAGGAAGAGAGACAACGCTGTCATTTTTTAAGCGATGGGAGGCACTCAAGTACTACAGTGATGAGGGCCATATAAATAGCTAGAAAGATAGATTAGACAGAATAGGGCAGAGCACATTGTCAGCACACAACAAATAATAAATTAAGAACCAGAATCCCTAGGCAGGCACTTTTCTAATAAATGACATTTTGATCTATAGCTTTAACAGCTTCTCCCAAGCCACCATGCATTGGAATTAGGAAAACGAAACGCAGTAACCTGTCCTGTCAGCCCTTAGAAGGCTCATACAGGTATAAATGTAAATATGCAAATGGCAATTAAAAATTTACTGTGTATACAAGGAAGCCATTCCCCCACTGAAAATGTCTTGGCAACTTCACTACTTAAAAAAAATAACCAACTAATTTTCTGTTTTCCACTTTAAACAACTAGCATCCCCTACCCCCAAAACATTTCCCTCTGAGAAAGCCGTTCTGGAGTTACAAGGGCACAGAAACCACCCCAGCTCGGTACACTGCATTCTCTCTTTATTTGTATTGTGGAGCTTAAAAAACAACAACAATAAGCTCACCAGATTGGTTTTTCATGGGTTAAATATAATTAGTGCCCACTGGCTGCCTGAGATCTCAGCCTAGAGTATATTTTTGAGTTGCGTTGAATAAACATTACTCTTCAAAATGCTCTCAGACCCATCACAGTTTTCCTGGTGGTGGTGATAATAATATAATTTGATTACAACAACAGTCAGGCTGGAAAAGGTTCTGTCCCCACCAAATCAATTAGCAAACACCTTCCGCCTGCCATCTCAATGCAAGCCAAGAGCCTGTGATCAGTAGTCTCTGGGACTCATTTATTCTCATGTAGCAATCAAAACTTAATTTATCTTATTTTAATTAAAGCTAAAATATTCAGCAGCCTCCAATTCCTCTCATTGCTTTGCAGGGGAAAAAAAATACCACAGCGGAATGAAGCAACATGATAGAAAGAAAAGCCTTTGAAATAAACATGTGCTGGTTTTGGCTTTTATTTAATATGTAGCCCGTTTCTTAAAAGAAATAATTACGTTTCAAAACCTCCCTTCCTTGTTCAGAGAGCTGCCTCTTTCTACATTAATGCTATTTGCATGCACCATCTCCTCCTATCCCTCAATAATTTAAACCTTCATTTTTTATTCACTCAGTTGTCAGATTCATTTACATATCATATATCTATATTTAAGACAGAGTTTGCGCGCTTTTTTTTTTTTTTTTTGTATGGGAAATAGATTTCCCTTCTAATTTAACAGCATCTCAAGGTAAGGACTGGCTGTGTGATGAGAACATTACTTACATTTGTGCTAGTTACTGCAGATGCTGTCTCTTGTTAGGAGCCAGAAGTGCTGACCTGGACTCCACAACTTCCTGAGGCCGAGCCTCTACTTTCATTTTCTACACAGGAGTACAGCTAGAAATGCATTTATTTTCTTTGTGCAGGGCAAAAGAAAACTTCCCCATTATCGCAGCCTCCCACTCCCAGGGGGAATGGGAGAACCTGTTTGAAGAAGAAGTGCCCAAGCTCAAACCAACCCCTTTCCTCTGGTTTGGAAACTCTGGCTTTAATTTTACCTGCCTAGTTCTAGCCAGTGATGGAAACAGAACTGTGACTCTAGGAGAGAGGCCACTGCTTCAGGATTGCAGGGTTGACCAGAAGCAAAAGGGCCTGAAATTTATGAATCTTACAAAACCCTGTACTTGTGATAACCTTGGGCCAACCATGCAGACGTAAGAGATTCTAATAGTTTGGAACATCTTATGCTGGGACCTCTTGGCTCCTTTAGCAAATACACTTGAAAGGCTCTAAGTGATCTGCACCAAGCTGAAGTGAGTTCAGTTAGGTTTGGCCCAAGAGAAGCCCCATAGCTGGTTTGCAGGTGGCATCATGTGCAGACAACAAGTACAGACAGCTAAAGAACCAAATGTACATTCTGTAGGATAGCTGATCTCCAACATAAAACAAAGACAGGAGATACTGACGACTACAACTCACATGGCTGCAGGCCTCATACAGGTGGCCTGCAGTCCACGGAGAACAGGAGAGTTCTGCATCTGCACAATCTCAGTGGGGGACCAAACTGATGTGTGTGTCGGGGGGAGGAGGTTTGGGTTTCTTTGACTGTACCTGGTACTGTCATTTGCTAAGCATGCAAACATAAATGGCTCAACACTCGGTATCTAAACAGCTGACATCGTGGCATCTACTATCAAGAAAGAATGTGGCACATAACTGTGTTGGGGGGGGGGCATGCCAGAGTCCAGGGCATCTGGATTACATCTGACATTTCTGACCAGGCTCCCTCTCCCATGGGTGGTCTGCCAACCCCTGGAGGGACTGGCGAGGCCTTTAAGAACGAAGAGGGAAGTGAAAGAGAGAGGGCAGCGTACCAAGCCCAAACAGTGAAATACGGAGTGATCTATCACGGCATTAAAGTGTCGCCAAGCAGCGAGTCACATGTCAGGCACACAATTAACGGCAACAGCCACTGAGATGGTTAGACATGAGGCCACACCAGGGACATGGCATTTGAGCCAAGCTGAGCGGCTGCTACGGCAGGGAGGGGCAAAAAAGAGAAGGCGAGAATGGTGATCCAGACCGCCTCGTGGGAGGTGAAGAGATAAGGGACTTTCACAGCGTCAGCTGCTTTAGAGATTTCATTGACTCGCTGTGATTAAGTCAAGGGTCACTGCTTGGTGCACAGAGAAGCAACAATGGCTACCAGAGTGATTGGATCCCATCCTTATGGCCACGTGTATGGTCATGGCCGTTTGTTAAAGGGGCTGTAAATTTCCTGTTCTTCATCCTCTATGGCTCAGCACTGTCACACAGATCTGACTGTTCAGCAGAGCTGCAATACAGGCGTCCCCTAAATCTTCACCCTGCTCTCAGTCTCAGCCCGCGTTCAAGATGTGCCTGAGCTGGAAGTCAGACCCACTAAGTTTCCCAGGGCTCCTCACTGAAACCACACATTGGCTCAGGGTCCCGGAGTGGGGAGTGGCACCGAAGGAACAGAGCCCAACCCTGGATAACGAGATCTGGTAGTGGGTTGGCCAGTGAGAAGCTGTGAGGACACCACTTGTTTATCCCTCTGCTTTTAGATTGTAAGCTCTGTGGGACAGGGACCATATGTTTAGACCGCAACTAACACTCGGGGCCTGTGACCTGGCCAAGGCCCCTAGGTGCTCCCACAGCAGAAATATTAAATAATAATAGCCGTAATGAATCCCAAGTCGGGAACATTTCATTTGTTTGGGGGTTTCCTTATAAAAGTTCTGCAGAGCCCTTGGGCTGAGTTTCCCTTTCTGCCCTATCCCACCCTCTGTTATGGGGAACAAGGATTCACTGTATCTGGGCCCTAATTTCCTTCTGACTGTTTTTCCCTCCTGGCATATTTGCTGAGTGGAAGAGAGAGGATCCTCCATGCTCCCCTTGTTTTGCCCCTCTCTCTGGCCAAGCAGAAATGGATGTAGCTTCCTCAGGGGACACTGTTAGGTTAAAATTAGGCAAGCTCTTACAAAACCTAAACCTTTTGCTAATGGCCCCAGGGCTATTGGTTTTGATTTGCTTTAAATTTCTATGGAAAGGTTTTGTTTGTTTGTTTAGCAAATAAGCCTCCCCTTGCAGTGTTTGGAGCCCAGACACCCTAGCACTGAGCTGGTCAGTGGATCCAGAAGCATCCAGCAACAAAAGTGAAACCAAACAGGTCACTTCTATGGCCCAAGCAGAGAAAAAACTAACACTAAACAAACAGCATAAAGAATGGGAAGTAAAGAAGCTTTCTAAGAACATAAGAAAGGCCATATTGGGACAGGCCAATGGTCCATCTAGGCCATCATCCTGTCTTTGACAGTGGCCAATGCCAGGTGCTTCGAAGGGAATGCGCAGAACAGGGCAGTTAGCGAGTGATCTATGCCTTGTCGTCCAGTCCCAGTTTCTGGCAGTCAGAGGCTTAGGGAAACCCTACAGCATGAGGTTGTGTCCCTGTCCATCCTGGCTAATAGCCATGGATGGACCTATCCTCCGTGAACTTATCTAATCCATTTTTGAACCCAGTTATGGTTTTGGCCTTTACAACATCCACTGGCTAGGAGTTCCACAGGTTCACTGTGTGTTGTGTGAGGAAGTTGTTCGTTTTAAACCTGCTGCCTATTACTTTCATTGAGTGACCCCTGGTTCTTGTGTTATGTGAAGAGTAAATAACATTTCATCATTCACTTTCTCCCCACCAGTCATGACTTTATAGACCTCTCTCATATCCCTCTCATCATTTCTTTTCCAAGCTGAACTGTCCCACGCTTTTTAATCTCTCCTCATAGGCAAGCTGTTCCATGCCCCTCATCATTTTGGTTGCTCTTCTCTGTATCTAAAAATCCTCTCTCTTAGTTTAATCGTCTTAGGCATCATTTGTAACTCAAGGAAGGACAATGATTTTTAACCAGCCAATGTCCCTTTACACTTGCCCCAAACACTGAGGAGTCAGTTATATACCTGTGTAGTATCAGAGGAGCCTAAAGGATGAAAGGCAAGATTTTTTTTTATAGTGATGACGTGTGAGGAGAAAAGGGACTTTATGGACCAGCCCAGTTATGAGCCAGCCTAAAGCCACCTTTTGCCTGCATCCTCTCTGGCCTTGTGCCAAACACAGCTCAGTCTGACCAGGGAATTTGTGCCTGTGCATCTTAAAAAGAGGCCTTAGTATGTCATGTTTACAGATGCTACACGATGTCTGATCTATCACACAGCATGGGGAACTCTGCATGTTCCAAGAAGGCAGGCTTAAGAGCCACAGAAAATAAATACTATAAAAAGCAATTTGAGACAGAGGACATGAATTAGAATGGGAGTGAATCAAAGGCTCAGTCACTGGGCAAGGGACTCAGATCCCCCTCCCTCGTTTTCGACATTGCTAGAAAAAACAGTGAACTCCTATCAGACAAATGAGCCCTCTGGACCCAATTTTTCAAGTTAATGAGCTCCCATTCCAGAGCTTCTTAGGTACGCAGACTCCCAGCACCTACCCTTTGCCACTGCCTCTAATGAGCAGAGCCACCATCATCTATCTCAATATCTGCACAAAAGATGGGTTTCATCTGCATAGGAGAGGTGATGGAAACCCACTCCTGATTGCACAAGTTTTGCATTGTACCCTCAGCACAAACAGTGCTCCCGTATTCCAGATGCAAGCACAGCAGGGAGAAAGGTTCTGGGACTGTTCTACAGTGCTAGAAATGCACAGTCCCGACAGGAAGACACCGATTCCAAGATGAAGCAGGCATTGGCAGGGAGAGCAGACTTCAGAATCACTGGAGTTTTGGGCTTGGATCATGCAACTGTTTAGCATTTTGAGATTAAAGTCTAGCACTGTGGCCAACACAGAAGGCTCTCAAAACCCGTCACAACACCACAACATGCTGAGCAACACACACAGGCATCTGTACTCTCTGCTAAACATGCCATAAGAAACCTGCAGCTTCTACCTGGCATATTTCTCTAAAGTCGGAACCATTTCAAAAAAAATTAAACCTACGTTTTCTTTTGAGGTGAGACCTGGCAGTTTCTTTGGTACATTTTGTTCTTGCCTCGCTCCAAAATTGGGTGGGATTATGTGTCGTTCAGCATCACCGCTCAGTTCTGTCTTTGTATTCCCCTGTTACAAAATAACCTCTTGCTTTATGAGGAAATTGCTTTTCTTGCCCCCAGGAACCTTGTTCCAGTCTCCATCAGGAGATTTCAAATGGACTTCAGTGTTTTATTAAAATTCTCCCTCATAATTACCCTTCTCGGGAACACGGGGAGAGTGATGGCTCCGGGTACAGGATCGTGCTGGAACATGCAAGTCACTCTCATATTATTATGCTTAAATTAACAGGGATTTTTTTGTAAATTGAAGACTAATTTTCTCCTGGGAATAGATCATTAAATCACAGAATACTAATGAAAATTTATAGCATCTGGATGGGAACTGGGTGAGTGTTTGGGGGTTTTTGTGCCAGCAAAATAAAGCTACAATAGAAGAGAAAGAAGCAACAACTTTATATTCAAGAAACACCACAGCAGCCAGAAGTACCAGGCAAAGCCTGACAAAAGCCACATCCCGAACAGCTCATGTGATTCTTGGGGTATTAGAGGAAAGGAACAACAGAGGCCTCCATCAACTGAGAAAAGCAAGTGAGAGCAGAAGTTTGGAGCTATGTCTAGGAGAAAGTGAGGGAGGGCAGGAAAACCTCCATCATTTTGCCATCTTCTGTGTGAAAGCTGCCTGCCTGTCATCTCTTTCCACTGCAAGAGTTGTGTTATTATGGCGGCTGCTGCTGCAGGCATAAGCTAGCGCTGATGGGAATGACATGGGGAGCATGCCAGCCAGGCAGAGAGAGATGGAGCTGGCGGATGTACTGCAGGAGAGGCTGGCACTGGGCCAGCGGCTAATTAGAACTCTGTGCTGCTGAGAGTACGTCAGGCAAACCAGGGACAGCCTTGCCCATCACCCTCGCTCTCCCTGCCTGCCCTGCTGCTGAGGCTCCACTGACCATCACCCTAGCAACGGCGCCAGCTCAAGATGCAATGCATCATGTATTTATTAACGAACAGCCGTTACACTCGAAGACGTTTTTTTCCAGTCAAACTCAATTTCTTTGGAGCAATAAGGTTCAATAGATACAGGAGCGTGGAAGTGAGGAACTGCCTTTTGGGGGGGGGGCACTTGGGAGCGTAATGTCTGGGGGGCACAGAATGAGGAAATGCAGATTTCTTTATTGCTTTGATCATACATAATTTAAATATTCAAACTACTTTGGAATTCATTGAATTATACATGAATTGCCCAGGCAGCAGGTTTGTGGTAACTCCTGAAAGGCATTAATTTTATCCCCCCGCTGCCTTCAAAACCTTGAGTAACCTTAAAAATGTTTTTTTTCAAATCCAAATCAGTTGCATCCCAGAATCACCTTGAGAACGGAGTCCATGCCAGCTGACAATGCTGCTGAATTAATGAGGATTTGGTAAGCACGTTCCGCCGCTGGCTTTGAGTTAATGCATCTTTCTGCACTGTTTAGAGTTACTTCAGCATATTTTAAAACTCTTGCATGCCTTATACTTTATTTCAATGTAGGGAAATAACCACTACATTAGCAAGCCTGCAGAACAATGGGATGAGAGCATGGGAAACAGGCAGGGAGGGACCTCACTCAAAGGGAAAGAGCCAGATACTAACAACACTGAAGTGTTTGTTTAATCTGCCCAGAGTAGAGCATAGCCCTGGAAGAGAGGGACCAGCAGGGTCTGTGAAACTGGCACATTCAAATACCCTATGGTGTCCCCTCCCTGCAGCGCCTGCATAATTCCCATTAGCATTAAAGGAAGGGCATGAACAGAGACTGCACCAGTGTTTGTTGCAGTTTTATGCACAGAGATGGCACTGTCCATTCACTTCAGAGCTAGTCCAGAAATGACTGTCCTAATACATGATCTGCAGCCCTCCTGCCTTAGCTTTAGGGAATCTACAGTCTGATCTGAGGTCTTGTCTATACAGCAAAAATGAAAGCAGTATAAGCAAAAAAAAAAAAAGGCACTGTTCTAAATGCCCACCCAGGGAGCTAGCCAGGTATGATGACAGCAGTGTAATATACTGGCACAGTTATGCTGGTCATTTCCCCTGTAGACAAGCCCGACACAGACCCCAAACTGGGCGCTTGGGCTCAGCCCCTCCCTCTTTAACTTTGTTTGTAAAGAGAGGGAATGGTCTAGTGCCTGCTCTGCAAATGACCCACTGAGAGCCCCTCTCTGCCTAGTTCCCCATCTGTGAGACAGGGAGATGCGTTCTGCCCTGCCCCGCAGCCACTGGAAGTGCAGGGGGTGCATCAAGGTGCAGTTCCACTCTGAAACACGAGTATGTAAACACACCACCCCAGGGCTGCTCCCCATGCACGCCGCGAGTCAGAGCCAGGCACGGTAATGATGACAAAGACGTCATGTGTTTGCTGCTCTTTGTCCCGCTCAGCCCCGCAGGGCCAACCCAGCAATGGGGGAAGGCACTGGTTCTATTCTGGCTCATGCATCGTCAACAGGAGTGACAGACAAGTTCCAATCACAGGGCCAAATTCTGCCTTCAGCTCCCTCGCTGAAGGCAGTGCAGTTGCACGACTGTAACAGAGGCCAGAACTTGGCCCACAAAACCTACCTTTTAAAGGCAGAGTCAGAGTTGGCTGCAGCTACTGAAATGTGCCCCGGCATGTTTGTTTGTGTATTTATTTTCGGCATTTCTTTGGCACTTGTCCCATGGTCATCAAGTGCTTATCCCACGCTTGGAGAACAGGCCTGACCAGGCTGCCTTGGGGCAGTGGCCAGTACAGGCTGTGTCAGAGGCATGGGCCAGTGCACGTAGCCAGTCTGCGCAATGCTGAACAGGAGGGAAATTCCTCCCTGGCCCTTGCAGGTGATCATCCTACACCCTTAGGCATAACATCCAATTCCTCTTAAACAGCCCTGAATTCAACATGGCTCTGGGCTTCCCAAGCTTCAACTGTGGCTAGTTGTCATAAAGTTACCCTGTCCCTTTAAAAATCCAGCTGCCCAGTACAAACCTTGGTAACCGAGGATCCATAGGCTGGCTAATGCCTGCAGTGATATTTCCTTCTTTGTTAGAAATGTGCTGCCCTTTCCTCTCCCGGGGCCCCCTGGTTCTCATGTTACAGGAGGAGAGACTGCGCTGGTTACGCTCCACTCTGGAAGCTGTCACTACCCGTTGTAATTACCAGTCAATATCTGCACCTGGCCCAGTGTCCTAAACCCTGCCAGCTCCGTGCCCAGAACCCAGGACTGCACAATAGGCAGGCGCTCCAGCAGCGACACAGCTACCGTGACCCTCGGGTGGAAACCCCCACCCCCACCCGAGCCACCACAAGGGGAGGAAACTGAAGCAGAGACTTTGCAGAGACAGACCCCCATGGGGCTGTGCCCTGGACTCTCACGCCTGGAATCATTTCCCAGTGCACTTTGAATCAAGAACGTGGAATGTACTGCACGCATCTGGCCCGCAGAGATGGCAGCTTGTATTTGCTAGCTAGCCAAGCAGCCAGATGTTTCAGGGAAGGAGGAAACACCAACAGACGCTGCCAGCCTGCACTGCAGACGTGCTGTGAGCCTGCTGCATGGCTTACAACAACACAGGCGGAGAAGAGCAACCATTGCCACAGCTGGACAGTCTATTTGTCTTGTGTGTGGTGAGGGGGGAGCGTGCAAGGGCCTGGCTGCATTCTCCAGGATCCCACCAGCACCAGTGAGGCCAGAAGTAAAGCAGCCGTTCCTCCAGCTGAGGAGAGCAGGATGCTGCTCTGGAGTACCAGCCAGTGCACCCCGGGGGCCAGAGAAGCTCCTCTTTCCAGTATGGAGACGCAGGCTTCCTGAGGACATTTGGTTTGGCGAAGGTGGGACAGGCCAAGCCAGAAAAAGACTTTATACACTGAAGCAGCCACATGGTGCTGAGATGGCCATGAAGCCCAATGCCTTTCCCATGGATGCAAAGTTCTGAACCTGCCCTCTTAGCTTTTGAGAATCCTGCCTAGAGTCTCACCTGGCTTGTCCAGCAGCTTGCTCAGAGAGCCAGATGTAAAAGGACCAGAAGTCCTGGGTTAGTTGGGACAATCCTGATTCTCCAGGAACAGATTTTGGGACACCTGAAATGTCCCATCTTTTCATCTCATCAGCCAAAATATTGGGATTTTGTAACAAGAAAATATTTGTTCAAGATGAGTTGCTCCGCCAAGTGAAACCAGCTTTGTGTGTGCGAGGTGCTGACAGTCCAGTGGAAGGAGGGTCCAGTGTGATGAACAGCATTGGGGGGTGAAAGGAAAAGTCACAAGAGCACAGACACTATCTGAGTTGATCTTTTGCTTAAATGGAAGGGTAGCCTGATCAATGTTTCATGAGGAACACATTAAGACACTATGTCACTGGGGGAAAACCCTCCATTCTGAGAAAGCATCTGTCTCACTGCTGTAACCCTAAAAAAGTTGCCCTACAAATGTCTTGGGTTTTGATTCTGACAATACAGTCACAGTATGCACGCAGTCCCTGGAATCCTCCTCTGCAAAGGGAATTCTGTCTCTAGCTGACTGGGCAGCCCAAGGGACGGACATAGCTCACTGCTCAGCTCAACTCTAGGTTTGCGCCCCGGTGGAGGCGTTTGCACACCTGGTCACTTGGCTCACCCTAGATGCTCGTGCTCCTGAAGCAGAAATTCCTGGTGCTGCTGCTTTGCATCAGCTTCTTCATTCTTGGATTGCTCCGCTGAGCATGCAGGCGAGGGGGAAACAAAACCAATGCGGGCTGGGTCAGCCCTTCTTGTTCACAACTCATTGCTGCCCCAGGGCTAGCTCTGCTCCCAGTTCTCACAGTTCCCCCGTTTCCTCTTCATGGTGCTTCAGTCTCATGGGAAGGCACAGAGGAGCTTGGCAAAAATCACTGAGCCAAGACGGTGACTGAAATAAAAACAGACAGTGCGGCACAATGTGTTCATTGCTACAATGGGGCGTGAGAAGATGGCCCAGAGGGCTGTGCCTGGAATTCTCCTTTCTAAACAGCTACAAGGTGAAGTTAGTGCTGGTGAAAAGTGCCAGAACAGCAGCCTTCGAGGCTGAAGTCTACTTATCCACAAAACAGTGTGGACAGCTGCACACTGCCCAGCACCCATGTGCATTACCCCTCCCACGGACGACCCCTTCTAGGGATCAAAGGGGAGCTCAGCCTCCATGACCCCTTAATGCCTTGGCTGCTGAGATTGCTAATGAGGGGGCTAATTAGTGCCAGTTGTGATGCTGGGTTTTAGGCTCCAAGGCTCACCAACACATTTAATCCAACAGCCATTAGATGATAATGCCTGTGGTTGCTACCTACCTGGGTCACACATCAGCAGGCAGCTTAGAGGTGAAAAGCCCTATTCCCAATTCCCTGAGCCATTCAGTCCCTCCGACTGTTGGAACCAGCAAAACAGAGAGGCCAGGCCCTATGGGCCAGTCCCATTCCAGAACCTCTCAGGAGTTGGCATTTGAAACGATTTCAAGGAAGTGAGGCCAGTGGAGATCAGAGGAACATAATAAAGTTCATTGATTTACGATTGTGGAAAATAACCAGGCACCATCAAAAGCAAAAGACTCCTAGACTGTAGAGTCAGCAGCACCTGTCTGTGGACTTGTCCACAACAGATCTATTTCTATAAATATTAGCTAACCCCTTTTAAAACCCTAGTGTGGATTTTAACGTGCGTTGGCTGCTCAAGGAGAGTCTTAGCAGGAGAACAGAAGCTGCAACATGACTAGCTAAAACCTGTTCAAATCCAGCTTGCAACCCTGTCCGACACTAGGCTTTAAAATGGGTTGGTTAAAACAAGTTAGCTAACAGCTCCTTTTGTCCTAGCGTGGCCACGGCCGTCCGCATGCCGAGGCATTCCCAGCATGGCCAGCACCACAGCTTCTTGGCAGCACACATGAACAAGAGCAGAGCCTTTGGGCCAGGAAGGCCGCTCCTCCTCCTCAAGATGCCATCGGGTTGTTTCCAAGGAGGATATTTGCAAGTCCAAAAGTGCTCTATGGAGAGAGAAAGAGGGAGCCTGAGGGTACTTATAGGCAGCAAAAAGACGCACGGCAGCCACTCTCAGGACCCGGGTCAACTGACTCGAGCTCTCACCGCAGGGCTAAAATTGGAGTGCAGACGTTCAAGCTCGGGATGGAGCCCAGGCTCTGAAGCCTGGCAAGGGGACACCTAGCCTCACAGCATGAGCCCCGTGAGCACTGTGATGCTGGCACACGAGGTGCCCACTCTTGTCAAGGCTTTAGGCCTCAGCCAAGCACTGACAAATTCATTGCTGGAACCCAGTCTGTTTCACCTGTGTGTTAGACTCAGGTGGGTATTGGACTTAGAACAATGTGTGTAGACTTTATGAAATGCTTGTTAGTAGCGACATGTATAACCCTACTTCTGTCCTGCACTTAGGAAGGAAGAATCCCATGCACCACTACAGGCTGGCTAAGCAGCAGTTCTGCAGAAAAGGACCTGGGGATTACAGTGGACGAGAAGCTGGAAATGAGTCAGCAGCATGCCCTTGTTGCCAAGAAGGACAACGACATATTGGGCTGTATTAGTCGGAGCATTGCCAGCAGATTGAGGGAAGTGACTGTTCCCCTCTACTAGGCACTGGTGAGGCCACACCTGGAGTATCGCATCCAGTTTTGGTTCCCCCACTACAGAAGGGATGTGGACAAATTGGAGAGAGTCCAGCGGAGGGCAACAAAAATGATTAGGGGGCTGGGGCACATGACTTACGAGGAGAGGCTGTGGGAACTGGGGTTATTTAGTCTGCAGAAGAGAAGAGTGAGGGGGGATTTGATAGCAGCCTTCAACTCTCTGAAGGGGGGTTCCAAAGAGGATGGAGCTCGGTTGTTCTCAGTGGTGGCAGATGACAGAACAAGGAGTAATGGTCTCAAGCTGCAGTGGGGGAGGTTTAGGTTGGATATTAGGAAAAACTTTTTCACTAGGAGGGTGGTGAAGCACAGAAATGGGTTACGTAGGGAGGTGGTGGAATCTCCTTCCTTAGAGGTTTTTAAGGTCAGGCTTGACAAAGCCCTGGCTGGGATGATTTAGTTGGGGATTGGTCCTGCTTTGAGCAGGGTTTTGGACTAGATGACCTCCTGAGGTCCCTTCCAACCCTGATATTTTATGATTCTATGACTGGGAGCAACCTGAATCTTTTGTGATCTTTGGTGTATAACAACCAACTATCACAAAGTCCAGCTTGCCAAAGTGGCATGATAGACTGGAGTGCTCAAGGGGACAGTCTGTGACTCCATGGTAAGACGGTAATATTGCTTCAGGAGTTCACATTTGTTACTGGGTGGATTAAATTTAATTATAGACCATACCACCAGCTTGGGGTCTCTGCCCTGCTTCTTGCCAGTCTGCCCTGATGCTGGCACTCCCGGTCATGAGCCACTCCAGACAGCAGGACAAGCCTGAGTCAGTTGACCAGGCCCTTGAGACTCTTGCCATGTTTTGTTGTTGTTGTTTTTTTTGCTGTGCCCTAAAACAAATCTGGGCTATCCAGCCACCCTGTTTCTTCCTCTCCTCAGTTAACTCACTCTTCATTATCCTTTCCTACCCTATTTAATTTCTCTCTAAACTCAACCAGCTATTGCGGTTCAGACTGAAATAATTAATTGGAAAAAAATTGCCACTGTAGGAGAAAAGAGTGATTAAACCCATCCAGCGGACAATGGGGCAATCATCAGCCTAAGCATCTAATTACAGGGTTGGAGAGTATGGATGCAGGGATAATAACAGAGCCTTTTGTAAACTGTGTTGCCGGATGAGCTGAGAGGAGGGTCTGTGCTTGACTTTGCTCCTGGTTTCGTTCATGGTTCCCAGAGTGAAAAAAGATACAAATGCAAGAATAACTGATCATTACAGAGTGAATATACATGAAGGGTTGCTGGAAAAGCAAAAGCATCAGGCAACACAAACACCTCTCCCATCCCAGCTCTCGGCTTGCTGGCTATACAGCACTCGCTTAAGACAAGCAGCTTGGAGGATGGGCTTTCCCTTGAAAGAGACTTTGAGAGAGAGGGAGAGCACAGGAACACTGTGCATTTGGCCAGCCTAACGATACAAGGTAAGAAAACTGGGCACCGATGGAACCCCTGAGCCTGGCCAATTTTTCTAGCCAAACACTTTGCTGCTTGTTAAAGGGCTGCATTCCCCCCACACATCACTAAAGCATCTGACCCCACACACTTCTCCGAACTACTTGCTGAGTGTCATAGCAACAGGTTTCCTATCTCTCATGCCATGAACAGGGGCAAGACTTTGTTTCATCAAGCCATCAGACACTGACTAGCACAGACGGTCCTGAACACATGATCTATAGCATGGAGGAGGAGGGAATTGCATTCAAACCAATTCTGTCCTCCTGACCCGTCCATGTTTAACTGCGCAGGATGGAGCTAAAATCACAAAGGAGGAGTCACTTGTCACAGCTACTGAATTTGCTACTGCTTATTCTGGGAAGGAGCCTTGCCCGGGGTCTCAACACAGAACAGCTGCTCCTCGGTGGAACTCACTGCTTCTGAACAGAGATGGCCTCTCTCCAAGCCCTGCAATGCTATGGGGTGTGGCAGACGGCATACTCCAGTATCATGGCCAATGTCCTAGGGATGGCTCTCAGTATCTCATTAATCAGAACTGGAGTGTGCCATTTAATATGGCAGTGAAATGGCCCCAGGGACTGGGAACAGAGTAGAGTGGCCATCCCATCCAACCCTCGCCCATCCAACCTCTCGGTGATTGGAGACTGCAGAGTGGCTATTACTGGCCCAAGCAGAATGGGCCATGGGCACTGCACTCTTAACACCTACACACCTGAAATGTCCTGCTCACTCTTAACGGGATGCCCAGTAGATAGTGTGCACTGATATATGCTCCTGCGAAGAAGGACACCACTATGCAGTAGCACTTACAGGTAGGTGGCAGTATGAGGGTCACTTCTCCTGGGGGAGACAAAAGTCTCTCCAACTCCAAAGCCCTGCTGCTGAAAGAGAAACATACACAGCTTTATCGTCTCAGGCTTACACAGCAAGGCCAACGAGCTGCACCCGACCCCAGGCATGGGTCACAGGGCTTGGCCAGCCACAGGGCGCAAATCTCAGCTACAACTAGCTCAGGGCAGGCAGCTTGTGCTCTGCAGTTGCCCAAGGCTGCACACTCGGTGCAGGAGATGGCAGGCAGTGTACATGGACAAGTAAACATGAGACATAAAGATGGCAGAGGCAAGTGGTCCTAAAATAGGTATTAAATCCAGCCATTTTCCTTCTGGCTGAGCATGCCCCCCTCCTGTGGAGAGCCACTCTGATGGAATCTTAAGCGGATTCTCTTCTGGAGGAGACATAACACGGAGGAATGACTTTCTTGACTGTCTGTGGTCATTAAAAATCCATAGCAAAGGTGCCCAGGCTAAACTCCGTAAATTCAGATGCAGTGCACCTCTTTACTCCCTTCCTTAAACTGTTGTGGAGTCTTGCTGGAAGCTGTTGAACAGTTGTTGCGTTTCACCTCAGAGGTGGCTGCATTTCAGTGGTGGGTAAAGTGATCCTGAGATACAGACTGAAATCATTCTGTTGAAATGCTTTGAAGTATTTGTGGCTTTCACTATCTAATCTAGAACAAAATATTCATAATACAAATGATGGTGTGTTTTATTAAGACTGTTATTAAGGGAAGGCCTGGTTACAAGTCTGTGTGGGGAGATCTGTTTATGCACGTATCTCTTATTGGTACCTACCTCAAAGTGGCACTGGAAGGATTCATTAAGTCATATCTGTAAAGCTAGCAGATGCTAGGAAGAAAGGCTTGGTAGAATTAACAACAATAGTGGAAAAACAAGGCCAGCAACACATGACACACAAAACCCCTGATGGAACAATATATCTCAACAAGTCTTGGATCATATACCATGCCCCAAGCTCCAGATCCTTCTCTGGACACAGCATCTTGACATGGTTAGAAAGCTTGTGTGTTCCAATGACCCCAAGAGCTACACCAGTGGGAGCTTTAACACCTGTTAGGGCCACCCAAGCTAGACAGGATCAAGGGTAGGGAACAGACGAAAAGCAGCTGGCTGGCCCTCCAGACTGGGGGCTGAGTGACAGGACAACCACCTATCCGCATTACAAAGTTAAGTTACAGAAACATAACAAGGTCAATATGTAGGTAGAGCCTTGTTTGTGCCCTTAGTGGTGTTTAATGGCGTGGAAAGGACTCAGATTCAGAATATGAAAGAATGTCAAAAGGATGTGGAGTGGGACCTGTAGGATTCCTTTCTCCCAGGGCTACTACCTGCTTTCCTGGCCAATCTGTCCTCTGCACTTACCAAGAAAACAACAACCTCCTCCCCACTCCAGCAGTCTCTGCCCCCGTACATCTCGCAGCAGGACAATCCCTGCTGGGTTGGTGGTCACTCCAGGGAAGGGACTGTTACAAAATAATTACTCTAGGGGAAAAAAGCCCCCTGTTCACAGCCCATGAGCCCTTTGGGCTCTGAGGAGACGGAGCCAGCAGCTGGAGAAGGGCACCATGATCAGAGTGTGAGAGGATAAAAGGAGACCTGACAAAACAGCAGCCACAGATTTATGGAATGGAGAAAAGGAGCAACTCACAATGAAACAACAGAGTGTAACAACCCCCGGCGCAGTTGTGATGGGATTCAGCCCTAAAGGGCTGCACATATTGAACCCTAGACACAATCAAACTAACAGAAAGGGATGAACCCTGGGGAACAACAAAGGGTGGAAGACGGAGAACATACCAAAGAACAAGAATAAACAACCCATCCCATGGTGACTTAGCAATGGAGGGAAGGAGAGTGTGAAAAACCACATCACTGGCCTGCAATAAATGGCACTGGCCAGCTCAGTGTGGGGAAAGCAGCCAGGAGACTGAAAACAATTCCTTTGTTTTGAGCTCCTCTGGCTTGCAGGAATCTTGTGTGAGCTCAAATTACCAACCTGGCTCCCCCTTTCCATGCTCCTTTCCAACCCTTAGCAGTCACACCACACATTAAAACACATTTAGCAACCAATCAGGGACCTGTGACTTCCTATAATAAAGACATTTTTCATCTTCACAATCTCAATGAGAGCGAGTTTAAAGTGGTGTGAAATTGCAAACGGTCACGGTGCACTAGCAGCCGAGGTTTCCCTAGGTATCCTTCATCCCAGCAAATAGAGTTCGAACTGCCCAAAGCATATAAATCTTGAGCAACTCCAAGTCACTTTGAGTAATAGTTCATTTTCTGATTTAATTTTGACTGTGACCGCAGCTTCTAAAAGGCATTTTCAGCTGCGGGCTGGTTTGGGGTCTTTTTCCTCCCCAAGAGCTAAACCAAGAAGAGAGGCAGTTTCGCTCCAGCTCATGACTGAATCTCCGCACAGCCACAGCGAGGGAGATGAGCACACAGTCATTGGTGCTAAGCCCAGCAGGAGAGCAGCGGGAGTCCAGCAGTGGATTACAGAACCGAGCTCATGACGAGCACAGATGCTGCTCGTCTCCCTGCCCCCAGGAAATTAAGCAAGCCCTAGCCCGTAGCATGCATGGTGTCTGCCCAGCTAAGCCCAGGCACTAGGAGGAGCTGGAGACAATGCAGTACAGGCAGATCATGCTAAGGAAAGTTGGGCCTGCAGCCTGGTCAGGAGCCTATCTAGAAATTCAGCCGCAGCTTAAGCCATCACAGCTCAGCCCCGATTTCAATGGTGATGGTATCAGCCTAGGGCAGGGATGACTTTGGGTCACAGCGGCCTGCCAGGACTTGGGGTAAGGAGAGAGATCCCAGGCCGCCTTGCTGGTTAAAATGAAAGGAATTTCTCTCCTCTCACGTGAGCAGTACTTCGCGTTGTCACTGTTGGTGAATGGATCACATTTGGAAGTGGGCTGAGCTGCTGGCCTGTTCTCCGTGTGGCTGGTACCCTGGCCGGGGGTGCGGGTGTTATTCGATCAGCCACAGGGGCCTGGCTCACGAAAGAAGCAGCTGCTGTGGCAAGGGGGCTGTCACACATCTCGCAGTCAGCAGCTCACCAAGGGTCCACCTTCCTGTGGGAGAGGAGCTGAACTAACTGCTCTGCTGGTTCCTTTCTAGACCGTTCCCGAGGAGGGACTAGTGACGCGCTCCGAGCGATTGGGCCTCGTCAGGATGGTCTCTGGCAGCTTCAAGCTGCTGCCCGTTTTCCCCCGGTGTAGCTGTTGTATGTGACTTGCATCTCCAGTGCTTGGCCAATCCACAGGGCTGCTCCAGTCCTCTGCCGGCCCCGGGAATTGAAAGCTCAGGGCTGTATTAGTAATGAGCCCCTGTGTTTACAGTTAGTCTGTTAAGAGCAGGAATCTCACTCCAAACAGCTCTAGGACAAATAAATAAATAGGCAGCAGGCCCTGAAGAGAGGACTTGCCAGTAATGAACCAGGGTGACTGCTTCTCAGCCTGCTGTCACCACACCCAAGTTATGGCCGACACTGCTCAACTGCCCGACAAATGTGTTATTTGCCATGTTTTGGCCTAAATCGTTGACTGTAGCTAGAACATGGGGCCTGCCTCCCCGTCCCTGACTCCCTTCACAATGCACCATGGTGACAGGGAACAGTTCTACCTAAGGGACACACCACAGAGCCTTTCAGCACCGGTGCCAGGTGATAAAAGGACATTGGCAGCACCTCTAGCCATTTATGTCTCTGCAGCACAGCCACACCCCGGGCAAGCTCCCGCCCGTCCACCCTGTTGATACTGTGCAGGCCTCGCGAGCTGTGCGTCTCCTCCGCCCCAGTACATACGGCAGCACCAACGGCTACAGAGGGTGCCTGGTCAGTCATAGACAGAGAACCTCGTCAGAGACTCACAACAGAAAGCCATCACGGGCTACGCTCATCAACATGCTGGATGCCAGCTGTGGCCATGGGCAGATCCCACTTCTCATGTAACAAACTGCACGCCCACCAAATCAAACCAAGGCCCCACACAGACATACAGCAGCTTCTGATCCACTCTGTCTTTATTGCTCTACTTCCTGCATCCTCGTTTATATTAAACCATGCTGCAACATAGGCCGGGACATCTACCCACTCCGCCATTCAGACCCTGTAGCTCGAGTCTGGATCTTTCCCTTGGATCTCTGCTCTAGCTTCTGGAAATAATCATTCATCCAGTCTTCACTTCCGCCCAAAGATTTCCCTTTTAACACAGGCAACACTGAAGGTTCCTTTTCTTTCCTGCACCATTCAGGTCTTAAAAGATGCTCTCCTAGGTGTCCCTGCTTGGCTGCTACCCAGAAGTCTTTTATTTCCAAGTTCAATAGATTTCTCCAGGCGTGTGATGACTTCATTTTCTTAAACCGAACCTCTGTCCCACTGCACCAGCCTAGGAAGCTGCCCTTGAACCCAGCCCCACTCACAGGGGAAGGCATATTCCCAGCATAATCTCCTGATGATTCTGTTCCCAAGACTCCTCAAGCTGGCTGAGAAGTGGAGGCATCACTGGGCCTTTCAGAGAGGACACTGCCTTTCCCTGCTGCCCCCACCATGTGCACTTGTCCTCTCCCTAGTGGGGCTATCCATTCTGGAGCTGGCCTGAGCAGAGCTCATGGAGTGTCACACCTCTTTGCTACCCTGATACAGTCCTCTTTCCCTTATCACATCCACACATTTTCTTCATGCCAGCGAAGGATGGGCATGGGGGAGGGGCAACCCGCTGGGAGGCTGCCAAGCTGCTCGCCAGTCAGCAGCATAGGGGTGAAAAAGAGAACAGGCCCCTTCCTTTAGTCCCCTCAGGGAGATGAAATCATCGCCCTTACAACATGGAAGAGCCAAAATAGAGTTTGGAGAGTAAATAGCCAAAGGTGCAAAAAGAAACAGGAAAGTCTTAAACTCAGTCAGAAGCAGGAAGCCTGGGAAAGAATTGGTGAATCTGCTGGATCACCCGGAGTTACAGGGGAACAATCTGGGAAGACGAGGACAGTGCTGAGAAGCTAGATGATTTCTTGGCACCAGTCTTCACTGCAGAGAACATTGGGGAGATTCCTACATCGCACCTGCTCCTTCTGGTAACAAAGCTGAGGTGCGCTCAGAGGCTGAGGTGGCGGAAAAAGAGATCTGAGGCAAACTGATCATTTAAAAAGCAATTAGCTACCGAGCCAGCTGGTCCAGCCAAGAGGTCTGAAGGAGCATAGGGCTGAAGTAGTTGAGGGGATAACAAAAATCTGCAATCTCTCATTGAAAACATCCACTGTTCCAGAGGACTGGAGGGTAGCTAATATTGTATGTATATCTTAAAAAGGCTCTAGGAGAATTGTAGAGCAATGAGCCTTACATCCATACCTGGTGAATTGGTTAAAATGATAATTAAAAACAGAATAGCAAAACCCTTGGAAGATCATAACATGACAGGGTCTAACCAGCAGGATTTCTGCAAAGGAAAATCGTGTCTCACTAATCTCTTAGAATTCTTTGAATGTGTCAGAAAAGCAGTGGATAAAGGAGAACCAGTTGACCAAATGGTTTCAGATTCAAATAAGCTAAGTCGTCAACCAGTGAGATACAAAGTATTGTCACGGATCAAAAACTGGCTGAGACACAGAAAGCAAGGAATGCGATTAAATGGTCAATTTGCACCATGGGAAAAGGTTAACAGAGGAGGCAGCAGGATTCCATACTACGTCCCTGTGTTGTTGAATATATTCATGAAGGGAGGTGAGTAGTAAGGGAGCCACCTGTGCATATGACACGTACATTTCTATACTGCAACAAAAGACCCACGGTGCAGCCATGGCTGGTCTGGGCCAGCTGGCTCAGGCTCTCCATGCTCAGGGTATGGGGCTATAAAATTGATGCGTAGATGTTCAGGCTCTGGCTGGAGCCTAGGATCTAGGACCCTCTCGCCTTGTGGGGCCTCAGAGCCCAGGCCCAAAATGTTTACACTGCAATTTGATAGCCCCACAGTCTGGGCCCCGCGAGCCTGACTCAGCTGACTTGGGCCAGTCGCAGGTCTTTCATTGCAGTGTTATTTAGGCCAGTCAGGACCAGAGAGGATGGTGAGGAACTTCAGAGAGACCTAAACAAGCCAGGGGAATAGGCAACATGATGGCAAATGAAGTCCAGGGTTGATGAACACAAAGTAATGTACACTGGAGGGGAAAATTTAAACTACGTATGCACCTTACAAGGGTCTAGATTAACCGTATCAGCTCAGGACAGGGACCTGGGCACTACTGTAGACAGCTCAATGGAGACCTCTGCTCAATATGCAGAAGTGGCAAAGTTTGCAGATGATACGAAATTACTCAAAATAGTTTAATCCAAAACAGACTGCAAAAAGTTACAAAGGGATCTCACTTTAAACTGGGTGACTGGGCAACAAAATGGAAGATGAAATTCAGTGTTGATCAATGCAAAGTTATGCACATTGGAAAACATAATCCCAGCTACACATACAAAATGATGGGGTCTAAATGATCTGTTACCACTCAAGAAGGAGATCTTGGAGTCACTGTGGTTAGTTCTCTGAAACCATCTGCTCAATGTGCAGCAGCAGTCAAAAAAGCGAACAGAATGTTAGAAACTATTAGGAAAGGGACAGATGATAAGACAGTAAATATCATAATGCCACTTTATGAATCCTTGCTACACCCACATCTTGAATACTCTGTGCAGTTATGGCTGCCCTATTTCAAAAAAGATATATTAGAAATGGAAAAAGGACAGAGAAGGGCAGTAAAAATGATTAAGGGTATGGGGCAGATTCCATATGAAGAGAGATTAAAAAGACAGGGACAATTCAGCTTGGAATATGACAGAGGTCTATAAGATTGTGACTGGTGTGGAGAAAGTGACTAGGAACGTGTCATTTACCCCTTCACATGACACAAGAACCAGGGGTCACCATATGAAATTAATAGGCAGCAGGTTTAAAATAAACATAGAATCATAGAATATCAGGGTTGGAAGGGACCTCAGGAGGTCATCTAGTCCAACGCCATGCTCAAAGCAGGACCAATCCCCAATTAAATCATCCCAGCCAGGGCTTTGTCAAGCCTGACCTTAAAAACTTCTAAGGAAGGAGATTCTACCACCTCCCTAGGTAATACATTCCAGTGTTTCACCATCCTCTTGGTGAAAAAGTTTTTCCTAATATCCAACCTAAACCTCCCCCACTGCAACTTGAGACCATTACTCCTTGTCCTGTCCTCTTCTACCACTGAGAATAGTCTAGAACCATCCTCTCTGGAACCACCTCTCAGGTAGTTGAAAGCAGCTATCAAATCCCCCCTCATTCTTCTCTTCTGCAGACTAAACAATCCCAGTTTCCTCAGCCTCTCCTCATAAGTCATGTGTTCCAGACCCCTAATCATTTTTGTTGCCCTTCGCTGGACTCTCTCCAATTTATCCACATCCTTCTTGTAGTGTGGGGCCCCAAACTGGACACAGTACTCCAGATGAGGCCTCACCAATGTCGAATAGAGGGGAACGATCACGTCCCTCGATCTGCTCGCTATGCCCCTACTTATACATCCCAAAATGCCATTGGCCTTCTTGGCAACAAGGGCACACTGCTGACTCATATCCAGTCACCCCTAGGTCCTTTTCCGCAGAACTGCTGCCTAGCCATTCGGTCCCTAGTCTGTAGCGGTGCATTGGGTTCTTCCGTCCTAAGTGCAGGACCCTGCACTTATCCTTATTGAACCTCATCAGATTTCTTTTGGCCCAATCCTCCAATTTGTCTAGGTCCCTCTGTATCCTATCCCTGCCCTCCAGCATATCTACCACTCCTCCTAGTTTAGTGTCCTCTGCAAACTTGCTGAGGGTGCAATCCACACCATCCTCCAGATCATTTATGAAGATATTGAACAAAACCGGCCCCAGGACCGACCCCTGGGGCACTCCACTTGACACCGGCTGCCAACTAGACATGGAGCCATTGATCACTACCCGTTGAGCCCGACAATCTAGCCAACTTTCTACCCACCTTATAGTGCATTCATCCAGCCCATACTTCTTTAACTTGCTGGCAAGAATACTGTGGGAGACCATGTCAAAAGCTTTGCTAAAGTCAAGAAACAATACATCCACTGCTTTCCCTTCATCCACAGAACCAGTAATCTCATCATAGAAGGCGATTAGATTAGTCAGGCATGACCTTCCCTTGGTGAATCCATGCTGACTGTTCCTGATCACTTTCCTCTCATGTAAGTGCTTCAGGATTGATTCTTTGAGGACCTGCTCCATGATTTTTCCAGGGACTGAGGTGAGGCTGACTGGTCTGTAGTTCCCAGGATCCTCCTTCTTCCCTTTTTTAAAGATTGGCACTACATTAGCCTTTTTCCAGTCATCTGGGACTTCCCCCGTTCACCACGAGTTTTCAAAGATAATGGCCAATCGCTCTGCAATCACAGCCGCCAATTCCTTTAGCACTCTCGGATGCAACTCATCCGGGCCCATGGACTTGTGCACGTCCAGCTTTTCTAAATAGTCCCTAACCACCTCTTTCTCCACTGAGGGCATAATGAAGTACTTCTTCATACAACACAGTCAACCAGGGGAACTCGTTGCCAGGGGATGTTGTGAAGGCCAAAAATATAACTGGGTTGAAAAAAGCACTAGATAAGTGATAAGTTGGCTATTAGCCAAGATGGTCAGGGACGTAACCCTATGCTCTGGGTGTTCCTAAACCTCTGATTGCCAGAAGGTGGGAGTGGATGACTGGGGATGGATCACACAATAATTGCCCTGTTCTGTTAATTTCCTCTGGGGCACCTGGCACTAGCCACTGTCGGAATACAGGATACTGGGCTGGGTGGACCATTGGTCTGACCCAGTATGGCCATTCTTATTGATTGTTCATAGCAGGGAGAGGTAGGTGAGAACAAGCACGTCTTGTCCCTGGGGGATTACACTGCACCTGCCCACTAGTTCAGGATGCTGCAATCACTGGAGGCTAGGAGTGCAGCAAGTTGCAATTCCTGCAGAAACACAAAAACTATCAGCATCTCAATCTGCGCTTTTGTGCTGGGCACAGATTTAATTTAAAATGTTTCATGGGATCACTGTAAAGAAACAACCAAGCAGTTAGGAATATCAGTGAAGGTGGGAACCCTGAGTCACCGCCAGACATCCTCCAAGTGGTTCTCACTCACAGAAACATTTAATTACATCGACTTAGACTGGTAACATCTGAAACTGGATAAGCGAATCTGACCTGGAAAAGAGCCACTGCTCAGAGCCAGCCTGCAGCAGCTGGCAAAGACCAGGGCTTGGGTGAGGAGCAAAGCCTAAGCAGCCTGCAACAAACTAAAATGCTTCAGCCAGTGAACCCAGTGGGCCTGAATGCAGACACAGACACATGCTGTCCAGAGGCAGCTTTCGTTTTGCTTTGTGGCTATGGGCTCAATCTTGCAAGGTGCAAGCTCTCGAGCCTCAATCCATCAAAGCACGGAAGCAGTCCCATTTGAACGAGACTAGAGAGATCAAAGAAAGGCATTCAGGGACTAGTGCCACCCTCATTACTAGGTGGGCATGGTGGTCTAAGGATTGTGTCAATGAACAGACAGGGATGGTCAGTGGGGCTTTAATTCAGCCAGCGATGAGCCCTGGTCCTTCAGGAGCCTCAATCACGCTTACTGTGTCGAGTGAGATTCAAATGAAGAAGGGACTCTCCCCACCCCCAGTCCCAGCAGCTACAATGAGAAGAAAAGCCAGATGGGCAAAGAGTAGGTCTGTGGGTATCAGCGGAAGGGACATTATCCCACAAAAGGACACGGCCGTCAGCAGCAGCGGTAGCGACACAGAGCTAAGTTACACAAAGTTCACAAGAAAAGCTCCCGTGATCTAACTCATAATGAAAAGGAAAGTGACCAAGGGGTAACCAGGGTCCACGCCGGGGCCTGCTCAGGAATGAAAAGCCGCGCAGCAGCCTTACTGTTCAATGTCTTCTTGCACCAGAAGGTAGAAGGCCTCTTCTTGGCACTTAAAGGAGGATGACTCTTCTTTGACCTTTATGGAAACAAAAGACACAACAGTCCTCAGTGCTGTGGTGATTTAGTATCCTGAGCACAAAGATCTTGATGCAGAAAACACGGGCCCTGGTTCTCCACCATTCTGCATCTGGGCAGTGAGTGCAATGTGTTGCTGTTCTGGGTTGGTGGCACGTTTGCACAAGTTTTGTACCAGTGTAAAGGACTGCACAAGGTGCAGTTCAATGGAAAACCAGGCCCAGAAGACCTTGAGGAGGGTCTTTCACAACAGGGAGAACTGCCAAATACATTAGATGAAAGCAGGGACTGGCCAGTGATTTTTTCACCCTTTTTTTTTGGGGGGGGGGCACATAACCATTTCCTGACTACTGTAGAGATTTAGGTTTAATGAGGGCTTTCCTCCTGCCTGAGCCCAGCTGCTGGGTCCTATGGGGAAGTCAGAGCACTGTTTGGGACATCACACTAATTTCCGTATGATGTCATGATTGCACTACAGGGTCCTGCAAGAACTGGGAGGGAGATTCTAGCCCACAGACTCAAAGCTAACACAGAGGGTAAGAAGCCAAGCAAACTGCTGTTTAACCTGAAAGACCCTTTGCTGAAATCTGTCCACATGTGATTGTTCCCACTGTGCAGCTGAACTGTGAGTGCTCCATCCTCTCCTCCAAGTATGCAAATTGACAACACCTTTTCAAACTTCTTTGTGAAGTGCAAACCCCTCTGCGAGCTGCAGTATGCTGGGGGGTGTAAGCAAGTCTCCAAGGCACCACACTGTCAATTAGATTTAGACCCAATATTTTGACTTTGCAAAGGGGAAAAAAATGTGATTTACAAACCTGATACAAACAGAAAAGGCTCCTTCAATATTTTTGAATAAACTCCGTGAAAGCAGGGTGAGGGTTTTTTAAGTTTTCTTTTAAATTACATTCATCCCTGCAGCGTTGGAAACCAAAACACAAAAGTACTGAATTATGCATGAGGCGCAGCAAGCAAAACTGACCAGTCCAACATCACTGCCCAAGCTGAGTGCAATTCTAAAGAAATAAAGGGTACAAACGGTAAACAGTGTGATCTAGATCCTGCAATTGGATCGGTGAGGGTGGAATTCTGCAGTCCCACTGGCTTCAGGTGGGGCTCCATGTGGCTCAGGTTTTATTATCTGTGGCTTTGTGTAGAGGAGGGTTTTGTGGTCTGAGGATAGAGCGCATTAGCTAGCTTGGTCTAACACACGCTCTTCAGCATGTGCGAAAATGATCACGTTAAAGCCGTGTCTTCCTGACAGGCTTTACTTTCACCATGTTAGCATGTGCTTGTGCCTTGACTAGAAGATGTTAGCTGGAGCTAGCTAATGTGATCTCACATCATACCTTAAAATCCTAAACAAAACCTAAGATGACATCAGTGTCACGGTCCGTTGGGGCTGCAATCCAGACCAGTGAGGGGTTGTGTCACCACCTTCCCTGTAACCCTGGGGGCCTTGCAATGCTTTTTTGCTATAGCTCCCAGCTTGCAATGGTCACAGCCAGTCTATACGAGTGCAGGAAACACCCCATGTGCAAGACAGCCCCGGTTCAGCAGCTCTGATCCCAGCAGCCAGTCTACAGGCCCCTACCGCACTCTGGCTTCCGCTAGCCATGGTTCCAGCCAACAAACCCCACACTGGAATAGAAGGGGTTAAGAGTCTATACTGGACCCAGCTAGCCCTGCCCCTCCAACCCTGCAGAGCATGCTCCAGCTGGAGACAGGGTTAAAAAGGGAGCATCCCAGCTCAAAAGAGACCCTCCCTGACACCCCAAGGACTGCATGCTGAGTCCAGCTGGGGCTGACGATTTGGTTTCCCTTTTATATTTTCTTTCTCCTTATCTGGGACTGGAAGTGGAGAGAGCAGTGGTAGGAAGTGACCATAGGAGGGTAACACAGAGGGTCCACAACCCTGCCCAGAGGTCAATGCTGCTGACCCTCTAGGGTGCTGGGTCAGAGCCCAGTGGAGTGGAGGCTCCCTGCAGATCCCATTAGATGATCTCAACACACTCCCAGTCCTGAATTTTCCCAAAATCATGTGCCCTGGAGCGTCCAGCCCTCTCCTGGCCAATTCTGAGAAATAAGGTTTGTTGTGCTTTTATCTTTTTAATGGCACATCACAGCTCATTAACTGGGGTAAATACACCCCTCCCTGCAAACACAGCACTGAGCTGGGTTACAGTAAAAAAATAAAACAAATTGATTAACAGTAGGACATAGGTGAAGAGATGCCAAGTAAAAGGAATAAAGTTAGAAAGGGTTACAAGCAAATACAAATGAAAACACGCATCTAAAAGTCTAAAACTTAATCTAGCAAGTTTACAGGCTTTGTTCAAGATGGTTTCTCTCACAAATCTTTTTTCCAGCCATGGGTAACTTTCCCTCAGGCAGGACCTTCCATAGAAGTACAAGCTGCTGGCTTCCCTTGCCTGCCCAGCTGAAAGATCATTGCTAAACAGATTTCTCACATAGATTCAGTTCCCAGAGACTTCCACCCCTCCTTGGCTGAAGGACCCAGCTTTCTCAGCTGGCAAGAGCTCTGGCCCCTTACGTCTGTCTAATGATGGATGCCAAAGATGGCTTCAGCCCTTGACCTTGCTTATCTCTTCCAAACTTCAATGACCTCATTTCAAGAGGCAGGATGACCTCATGCTGTTCTCTTCCTCTGGGCTTTCCATCTCCTTCTTGATTTCTATGTAAAAAGGGCTTCCATTGTTTCTGGTCACACTTTGCTTAGTTTCTGGAGACAGGTCAGTAGGTGCCTTCCCTCCTGTCTGGGGGAAAGCCTGTTTCGCCCTTTGTTTGGTCACAAACTGTAAAGCCTAATAAGTATCCATAATTTCTTATGTAGTATTAATACATACAAAATCACAATGATATTAATCACCAGTGTGTCATAGGCATTCATAAAGCACCTCTCTTGATAAACTTTTGTAATACAGTAATATTGTATAGAATCAGTTGATTCAATTGCTTATCACTTAAGGGTCAGACCCCCAGTCTTTATAGACCGGCAAATCTTTGAAATGTATTCTTTGAAACGTAACACCCAGCCCAAGTTTCTCTCCTGCTAGGACACCATGCTGTCTCCTGCCCCATTTGTTAGTTTTCTAGCTTTGTTTACCTCATATGTAAATAGAATTTCATTGTCTCAACCTGATGACCAAGCTGGACAGAGAAGCATATACACATTCCTTGTTTACCAACACCCCCTGACTTGCCTGGTTTAAACACATTTTAGTTATCATTCCAGTTATATCCAGAACTCGTGATGAAAATTCCATGCATATGTTTCACAAGAATATTAATGATCAGGGAGTTATTAGTTTTCCAACGACATTTTACATGGTACCTTTTAGATACAGATTTTAACTATAGCAAGTTGGGGCACACTGAACTGGTTAGGGCAGCTGAAACTCACTATACAATACCTTGCCCTCTGGCACTGGGATGCTCTTAGGATCACAATCAGTAACAAAGGCAAAGGCGTTTTTAAAACATCTGTCAGTTCAGGTTGCCTGTTCCCTGGACTGAATGTACTCCCGGCTATGAATTGCTATTCAGATTATGTCCCTCACCACACCCCAATGTTTTACATTTTCCTTGCATAAAAATGAATTTTATGGATTATTATTTTTTCCTCAAACAGTCTAGAAGAAAACAAATGTGACTGAATCTATGTTGCAGATTTTGATTCTCACTCTCAGTCAATCAGTTCCATCCAAGAACAAACACACTAACAGAACAGGTCTGGCAGAGTCATAATATATACAGCCTAATTAATCACATTACTCATGAAAATATATTGGTATAATTAATAACACAAGGCATCTATATTGGCCTCTGTGGCGCAGCAAATTACAAGGCAGTAATACTTGGACATGTTGACCTGGATTTCATACATAATCCATCAAGCCATTCCTGCCAGATCGAGTCTCCAGAGACAAGAACAATACAAAAATGATAATTAAACAAAAGCAAGATGGACAGCAGTAGTGTAACATTCATCATTCCCAATATCCCATGGAAGGGGTTGGGATATTCTGATTTTGTCCTGCACATTCTTGTGCTTTCCTCTGTGAAGGTTTCGGTATTTTAATAGGCCTGGATGGGGACACATTACTGTTAATTATGAATAAGAATAAATTATAGCTTGGTGAATGAAGGCATATGGCAATATCATTATACAGGCGTAGCAGCCCTGAAGGCTTTCAAAAGGGTTCCTGTGGATGGGTGACAGTGGATGGGTTGCGCGGTGATGTGCATCTGAGATCCATTGCCCAAACGGTCAAGAGCTCTACCTTAGCACCGATCCCTGCATCACAAAGACCAGGCCCATCTAAAGGCCTTGCATCTATGAGGGTTACTTCTCTCCAAAGGGAAGTGTGGTCAAAGTGAGGGAGTCAGACTTAGCGTACATACTGCATTCCTGTGGCTGCTGTTAATAAATCACTACAGGCAGCATGAGGCCCAGACACTACACAAATGCAAACGGAACATAGAGACCAACCATCGATGGAACACACACGCTGTATGGTACGGCCTCCTAATTCCACAAGAAGTATGCTAATGAGCAACATGTGGGATGGGGGAATCACTGGCTGAGGCAATCTTTAGACAAGCGACTAGTGACTGGCTAAGAGATAGAGAACAAAGAGTGGGAATGAGCGCTCCATGCTCACCACAGAAGGAAGTTAATAGCTGGGTGTCCTAAGAATCCGCACTGGGGCCAGTGGTATTTCGTATGTTTCCCAGTGATCTGGTAGAAGAATTGACCCATGTGGAATCAGAATCTGTAGCTAACACAAGATTAGTCAGACTAGTCAGGTCTAGAGAGGAGTGAAAAGAACTTCAGAAGGACCCAAAAAATACCAGGTAAAAAGGGTAACGCACTGAGAAATGAAACTCAGCCCAACAAGTGCAAATGGAAGGAACCGTGAGCTACTCCTACACACTGATTGTTCTAAAGAGACTAACCACCTAGGAGAAAGATCCAGCTGCTGCGGTGGGCAGCACAATAAAGACCTCCACTCAAAGCACATATTAGAATGGCTTTCCGTGTGTAGGCGGCACGGTGTCCCTCTCCAAAAGGAAACCGCGAAAACAGAATAGGCCCAGAGAAGGGCAACCAAACTAAATTAGAGACCTGGGAAGGCTCCCATACAAGACATTAAAAAGGTACGGAGTGTCCTTTACAGAGCAGATGAACAAGAAAGAACATGGCAGAGGCACACAATAATCAATATTAGAGACGGTCAGATGGGCTCTCCTGTTTACCTTCTCTTGTATACAAGACCAGCAGTAACTTCCCTCCCAACTCCACGAAAGGGAAGCTGGTTCCTCCCACGCACAGAACTCATTTCATTTGTTATATTCCACACACTCGTCCCTTTGCTTAAACACATTAATACTACTGGACTCCACCACCTTCCCTGTACGTCCGTTCCATATTCACCACACATTGTAAAGTGCCACGTGAAATTTTTACTACTGAGACATATATTCCTTCTTAACGTAAACCTATAATCCCTATTTCTGGTCTGTCCAGCAGCCTCCCATAGATCAAACTATCAGCTAGCTGGTTTAAAACCTTCAGTCGTGTTACTTCTTAATCATCTTTGCTCAAAGCTAAATAACCCCAATTTTGTCTTTCCCACCTCATTCATAAGCCCCTCCATTCCACGGAGCATCTCAGCTGCCCTGTACTGGATTCTTCAGTTTAACTGATCTATCCCAAATGGAGTGACCAGAACTGAAGTCTATATTCCACATGTGGTGCAGTAATTGTAAGGGGCCTGCACAATATCCCTAGAATTATGTGATATGTATTGTTAGAAACCTACATCCTATTAACTTTTTATACTGCAGCTCCCTGGACCAGGAATTTAAATGTCAGATCTGTCAGTACAGACAGATCCTTTCCCTTTATTGAATTAATTCAATACCGTTTGAATCATTCTTAGTTGGGCATTATATTTCCATCCCTATTCAATACCAGCTTGCTCCTAGCCACAGAAAAGCAGGAAGCTCCGGACAAGCAGCTGTGAATGCCTTTGTTTCAGGCAGCTTGTATCACAACCCATTTGTTTTGTTTTCCTTTCCTACTGGTATTAGAAACACGTTCACATTAATAGGTGTTTAATGAAACCATAACAGCTTCAAATCCATAGTTCGAAATGGTCTAAAAACAGGGTTGCCTGTTCAATCGCATCAGGAAATATTTATGGACTTTAAATCTTCAGGAAACTGCAACAGCCTGCTAACGATTTGTCCAAGAATGTTTTTAATGGGCTAGTCTGTGTTCTGAGCCAAATGGCACCTACACACTGAAACCACGTCACGTAGCCAGGCAGCTGGAGAGAGCATTGCATTGCAGCACCACAGACCAGGTCTCTCCCGCCTGGAGACCAGCGGTGCCTGGAACACAAGGCAGGAGCTGGCTTCTGGGCATGCATATCCCCCTTCTTCTTCCTCTCATTAAGAGTCAGACCATGGAACACATCTAGGGCATGAACCAACCTCGACGTGACAGAAGTTAGGAAGAAACTTTCCCTATGAGCTGGCTAGGCCCCATGCGGCGATTTTCGTAAGGGGTACAAGCCATTCTCAGAGGCAGGATACCAGGCTAAGTGGGCCATGGTTCTGATCCAGTACAGCAATTCCTATGTTCCCAGCTGGCAAATTCTATGCTGGCATAAATCCCTTGATTTCAGCAGATTTATGACCACGGTGAACTTGTTCCCATACATTCAAGAGCCTATCATTCGTTGTAATTAAAGTAGCATTGGCTGGACGGCTCTCTCCACAACTCAATTCCTCACTTTCCGTCAGTACACCGTAGGCTTTATTTCTAGAGGTCAGAGTTATCATCAGCCAGGCTGAATTACTCTGCATCAGTGATGTCACAGTAACACATCAGAGAGGCAGGCTGGTCTCATGGTCTCAGCACAGTACTGGGAGTCAGGAATCCTCAGGACGAAGCCTGGCTCTGACACTGACTCCCTCTCTGGCCTTGGAGAAGTTGTAAAACTTTCCCAAGCCTCAGTTTCCCCCGCTGTAAAGCACTTACCTCAGCCTGGTCTGCTGAGGAGTAATTACCGAGTGCTCATAAGGTGCTTCTAAAAGGTTGCATGGACTGTGAGTGTTAAGGGTCAATTCTCCCCCCTGCCAGAGGGTGAGAAAGGACTTGAACGTGGGTCTCCCACCTCTCAGGCAGGTGCTCTAAGCACTGAGCTATGGGGTATTCGGATGGGAGGGGGGTCCCCCCATCTCTCCTGTTGATGATGTTCCACTGTGGAGAAAGGATGAAAGAGCAATTGGAACAGGGGAACTGGAGCCAGGCCATGTCCCAGATGAGTGCCCGAAGCACTGAACTACAGAGTTAGAGCCATTCTTGCGCACTCTCTCTGGCCCAATGCCTGTGTAAGTATTTATCCACCATGGAACACGCATGTGCTCTAACCACTGGGCACCACCATCTCTTCCTCCCCCCCATCAGCCGGTTGGGTTTTGAATGGGACCTGATCCAGGAGGCAGCCTCTGAGCATGTCATCTACCAGAACAGGCCCTGGATGCAACTTAGGGAGCCAAACAGATTTTCTCCCCCGGTTTGTGAATTGCCCTAGGGCTTGGGCAGGAGATAGGTACCTGGAGGACGCCTAGAGGGAGGGAGCAGTGCACATGCTCAGAGGCAGAAACCCTGGCACAGCAGGAACTTGGCCCTGAAAATGGAGGCACCGAGTGAGTTTAGGGGTCTACATGGGTTAGACAGGAGTTTGTGCATCGCGGTGGAGCCAAACCTGGGACGTAGGCACCTGAAATAGTGTCTTCGGTGCCTAACTCCTTTTGAGCATCAGACCTAAGCTTTTCACAAAGTATTATTTACAATCAGTTACGCAGCAGCCTGTTTCGCCCGGCTCCTCACGTGGTGCCTGGTCTGATAGAGGAGTCAGGGGCATTTTGCTTTGGTGCTCACCCTTTTCAGTCCATTTCACCACAAAACACAGGCTGGGACCTTGACTCAAGAGTGGCTGAGAAGGTGCTACAAGTCTGCAAGGCCACCTCCTGAGCCTCCGATGGCCCCTCATGTCCAACACAGAGTTACCTTCAGCCTCCACATCCTGGCCCTTAGGCAGCCTCCTTTGATTTCTGCGTGAAGCTGACATTCCAGATAACGCCCGCCACCCCTTCGGAGTCTGGCAGGGAGAGGGTCTGGCAGGAGCGGCTCGGGGAGGGGAGTCAGGCACGTCTTTGCTCTTCCTGCTCCACCAGCTGTTGGTGGTCCACATTGTGCAGAGCTTCCATGCTCCCCATGGGAAAGTGTGCAGCCTATGAAGAGAGCTGGCTCAATAGGATTTTAAAACTCCCTCTTTCCCTGAAACCCTCTAGCTGGCGATGGCCTGCTTGTCTGCCCTACAAAACTTTCATTCTGCCAGGAAATTAACTAGGTTGAGAGTGCCTGTCAGCCAGGATGCATCACAGAGGTGTATGCTGCAGAAGGGTCAGACATACTGCCCTGAACTTACACCTGTCGCCTACGTGGCTATGATGTGCCCTTCTGTTCACCCTCCCCAGAGGGAGCGCATGGGGCTAGAACATGTTCATTAACATCAGTTCTCCACTCTCACACGAGCTCAGTTCACTGTAATTCAGCTTTGCCCCAGCAAGGAATCTGGTTGTGGGAGTTCAGTGTCTGGTACCGTAATTCATGAAAAGAGATTTCCAGAGCACAGCGCATCTTCTGCGGAGAGCTGTGTAGACATGTTTCATTGCCGTTATATTTCACTATAGTTGACAGCTTTTGAAAGGCAAATACATGTACACAGGGAATCCTTTGATGAGAGATGCAGTAAAGGCATTTGACGAAGTATGGGATGCATACTTGGTTATTAAAAGCATCTGGATTTACTGTCTCATTAGTGGCCCTTTGCAGCAAATCAATACAAATATTTTCAGTCAAAAAGGCACCCTTTGGCCTACACCCTCCCCCTGCCCTGTCTCCTTAATTCAAATACAACAGTGAGGAGGTTTGGATTTGCCATGTGGATAATTAGGGCACAGTCCCCTACGGCAATACCTGGGCTGGAGAGGGCTCCCATCAAAGCTTCACCTACTAAATTAGTTTAATCATGCCTGTCATTAGTCATCTTTGCTTGAGCCCCCATTCTGAGGCCATTTAAAGAGGATTAGAGAAAATCTTCCCTCTTTAGTGCTGTACAATAGTGATTAACCATCAGAAGTCGCAAGGCATTTTCATACTGAGGAAGCGAAGCAAAACTGAATCTGTAACCACAAAAGCCCAGCGCCTTCCGCTACGAACCAGGACTTGGAGCTCGCATGAGAGAAAGAATTATTAGTGCGACACCTGGGGTGCTAATTGATACACACGGGAGCCCTGGTACAGGGCTGGAGATGAGAGGACTCAGAGAGGAGCCAGGTCAGCTCAAGGAGGTTGTAAATGACATTGGGCAGGATCTTGTAATTCTTACTGAGAATTCTGCGCCACTAGGGAGTGAGTTAGTAGGGCACGGTTTGTTCTCATTTCGTTATCTATTATCCCTCTAGATCTTAGACGGATCTATCTACAGCTAGACAGACCCACAGACAGACACATATAGGCTGATGTGGAAACAGGCACATTTAGATACAGATGTGCAGAGAACTAGGCACCCCATTCTAGCTGGGCTTAACTAATTCATAACTATCGCCCGGAGAGAATTAATTACAGAGCATAATTTACTCCGATTCTACGGACCCCTGGAATAGCATCCTCACCCTGCCCTTGCTCCAATCCCACCTGTTCTCCTGCAGCCTCCTCTCCTCTCCCCTCCCGCCCTTGTCCAACTGCTCCCTGCCCAGTTCCTCCTGACCCAGGAGGAGACCAACTGCTCTTGTTCATTAGACAGGAGACATCACTGCAGTGCTCTCACTGAGAGGCCAGGGGTTTTCTCAGTGCCTGGCATTTACGTTAAGCAGAGCTGTGAATAAACTCCTGACATTTTTGAAGTTATCCATGCCTGGCCAGTTGGCTGTTTGTTCTACTCCAAAGCCTGCCAGTCCCCACCTGCCTGAGGTTTCACATCCATTGGGATCCAGGCACCACATGTATGGAAATGCTCAGATGTCGTTCAGAACAGGCCACCACGGCTGTCTAAAATGAACGTGACTGTTCGAGTTCTTTCACTGAAAGTATTACCACTCTGAGCTGTGCAGGTGCAAGCGGGCACATGTAAAAGTTATCTTTGGGTAAACAGAAAGGAAAGCGTACCTGCGTATTAATACGAATACTGGGTAAACAGAAAGGAAACTAAAAATACAGCTGAGCACAGGGTGAAGGAGTCGTGGCAAATCTGACAGCAGCTGCTCGGCAGCCCTGGAGTAGCAGAACTCAGGACTTTCACTGAACCAGTGACTTGTATTTGTCCAACAAATGTGAAGTTTTGCAGAACAACCTTTGGCTTATAAAGTGACCGGAGGCCCCTGCAGGCACTCAGGGCATTGAGCAAACATTTCCTAATGTAAGACAACTCAAAACGTCACACAGCAAACACGGCAAAAGGCAGATCAGATCTAACAGTTCAAAACACAAATGGCATCTCAGGGTGTTGACATTCCTAGCCAGTCCAGAAGGGATTTGAGCAGCCTGTTTGGTTTATTAATCCAATGGATTCCTTTAATGTGTGCTTGGACCGTATTAGACGGGCAGAACACATGCCACATTCTGAATGCTACGCTCCCTGTTTCTAATCCGGCTACCATTTGATTCACTCAGCCCAACAGAGCAAGTCCTAATTATCGCTGAGCCCGGCTCTCTAAATGACCCGGCAGGTGGGGGAGTTATCTATGGAATGTGTGGTGGGATTTCACACCTCTTCTTTTTAACCCAACAAAAGCCGTGAATAAAAATAACGATAAAAAAAAAACCTAGAAAACAAAAAACCTTTGCCATAAAACCACAGTTGTAATCCCCTCCTGTGTGCAGACCAGCTTTCTGCAGCTAATCCTGCCCTCTGCAGAGCCTCTGTCAGCATCTGCAGTAACCAGAGGAAACTAGCACTGGCCCTAAACAATTCCTTACTCCTGGCAGTGGCACATTGTGGGTGCACTAAACACGGGCCCCTCGTTTCAAAAGCTCATGAATCCTGAACAGAGCATTTGGGTGAATTGGAAAGTGACTTACCCGCCGGTGTGAAAGGATCCCAAGGTAAGTGTCCCTGCAGTAAGCACAGGAGCCTTCGCGAGGAAGAGCGACGAGCAAAGGAAACCTTCTTAAAAAAGGAAAGCGGCACTTGCATCCTTTGCCTTACAAATGGAAGTGGCATGGTGACTTGCCCTGAGTGCCTGGCAGAGGAACATGCTGGCACCCGCGCTGAGGGAGACCACTGGGACTAATGGCAAACATTCCCCTGGCTTCTCTTAACTCCTCCTATGGTAGGGTACTGACCTTTTCTTGGCTCTCTTCCAGCGGTAAGAGGGAGCGAGTGCTCAAACACAGGCATAGCGGGAGGAAGGGCACACACCATCGGGGCAAAGAGGGGAAGCGAGGCTGGCTGATCACTCAGCCTCCTGCCTAAAGGTTCTCCCAGGGAGAGTGCGAATGATCAGCCATTCGCAGAGAGGCTCTTCCCAGGGCTGTCGACAGCAGCTCCACAGACTCTCCGCCTGCACTAGCTAATGCCATTGCATCAGCCAGGACACTGGAGCACACAGAGCAGAGGCAATTTCTTAGTAACCGTGCCTTAAATAAAAGCAGCCCTCCGTGGCTTCATATTAGCTGCCTTTCTGAATTCAGCGACCTCAAGGGTTCCTGCTCCAGTTTTGGATTCAGCATCTGTGGAGACAAGTCCTCGGTGCATTCTGTGTTAAATAACGAAGGTTAATTTGATTTGATGCACCACTTCATTATCATAAACAGCTCACACAGTATGTCAGTCTTCTGTAATTACAATTTCCTACAGCCGGCATCTTGTTCATTTCCTGTCATTGATGGTGTTTCCCTATGATCATCTCACAGCTAAGCGCTTCTGCATGAACTTCCCTGAACAGTAATTAGGTGTCATTTATTCTGTAGCTGCTGGTTAGACTAATTTACAAAATAGGACCTGGGATATTAAATTTACTTTTCATTACGGCCGCATTTGTGTCTGATTATTTGGATGTAATTTTGTGTGTGTGTGTCGGGGGGGGACACAATGGGAGACTTTTCTTATGAACAGCAGAGTTTTGAATGGCTAAACCCTGCTGGAGTCCCACCTCCGACTCACAGACAGGGCAAGGCATGGGGAGGAACCCAAGCATGCATAGTGGGTGGGTGAAGCAGCTGGTCCATCCCCTCTCACCAGTAACACAGCGGGGGAATGACATGTTCTGGATGCCACTTGGTAGGCTGCAAAAACAGGTCTATGTCCAGCATCTTGCTAGGGGACGAGGGGGCTCCAGACAAGCCGCATGTTTCCGGTCAGCATGGAACCATAGCTGCCTACGCTGGGCACAGCCCCCCCGATCAGCGTTATCAATAATCCCCGCAGTGCCACTCACCGTGGGAGGCGGGCGCTTTACAACCAGGGATTAAAGGGCAAACCCGACCAAAGCGGGCCTTTGGAGCATGGCGGAATAAACCCCTTTGGAATCTCAGCATGCTGCTAAATGCTCATGACTAAGGGACCTTGTTCAGAGCACCGCTGCCTCTCTGCCACCTCTCACCGCGACACAGCACCGGGCTGCTGGCTCTCACCCGCTACGGGCTGCAGCCACTTGTGAGAGCAGACAGTGAGCTCTGCCGAGAGCCAGAGCAGAGGGCGCTCCGAGGAACCAGCTAGGTCTGCAGCCTGGCAGACACCATGCAAACAATGGGCAGAGTAAGAAACTCCCAGCAAGCAAAGAGAGTGGCTCAGAGCTGTGAGGAGGCCACAGAGGGCATGGCTGGGACCTCTTATGCACCAGGTTAAGGCCGCTGGCTTCAGCAGAGTTGCCTTTTATTAACAGCAGGATAAGCTGGAGGCCCTGAGTTCCCTAGGGGAGAGATGGTCTCTCAGACACCTTTCCTTGCCGCCCTTCGCTGCAGCCCCCCCGGATTAATAAAACCTCACACAATGGCCATGTAACCCTTCTGCCCGGTGGTTAACAGCAGCAACAAGGCTGGGTGCGATAAATTGAGGGCCTCTCTGGGTAAATAACTAAACTGTCCTGAGCCCCCACCCAGCCAGTAGGGAGCACCCTAGGGACGCTACTCAAAGGAGAACTCAGAGGTGCTGCTCAGGGTACATCTTCACACCAAGGAGCTAACCCAGGTCGGGGTGCTGGGCTAGACTAGAGCATCCAGACTCCAAATCCAGACTTGAGCCAGACCTGAGTTTTCGTTTCCACGCTGGGGCTCCGCTCGCCCTTGTGAGGTGCCAGGACTTATCCCATGATTCTTAGCGCTGCTGCGCCACTCAAAGAATTGTTTCACGCAGTACTATGGGAGAACGTGCATGTCCTTCCTTGGATGAGATGAGTTCCCGGGACTGTGGCCCGAGGTCGTCACCTGCTCTGTGCCCTCTGAATCAGTGCTCCCGGGGTCTCCACTGGTCCCTCGACGCTCAGGGCCAATACTGACACCATCCAGAGTCAAAAGCAGCTGCAGCAAGAAAGCGGGCTCTGGGAACACCCAGTCCCCATGTTTGGTGAGTTGCTGGACTGAGGTGTGGTTGTTGGTCTTCCAGTACACACTGCTGAGGGACTTAATTGTCTCCCTATGCTGAGGTCCCATCCCGTGAATCCCCCTCTCTGCCAGCTTCTTGCAAATTGCCTCCCAGAACTGCAGATTTTGGGTATCCAAATTGTGGCTCTGACTGACCTCACAACAGAGAGCCACCCAGAACCGTGGCAGCCACCTCTGGCCAGCTGGCAGCATGCTGGGAGTAGGATATCCTGGACGGCACCTCGGTTCGAGCGTTGTGAAAGCCGAGCAGCAATACAGCTGCCAAACGTGGGGGTTTAATGCTGAACCGGTGCCTATAAACTGGTAGGTGACTTCTAGGGTAGAAGGGAGTAGGAAGAGGGCAAGAAAATACGGCCCTGAGGGAATTGTGAGACGGCATCGGAGGACTATCAGCACCTGAATTAGTCGGCCTGCATCCACACTGCAAAGGGGGCAGGTAATGAGCCCACGTGAAAGCAGAGCCTGAAGGAAGAGCTGCAGGGAAGACAGACCCTCCTGGCCACGGCACATGACCCACAACCACTCCTCTTGCTTCCCCACTGGCTCCAGCCTGCTCCACCAGCCCGGCAGACAGCGCATGGGCGGCCGTTCGCTCCAGCACTGGCAGGGCTGCTGGTGGGACGCTCTCTGAGCACGTTCCCTCCGTGTTGCTGCTGTCGTCCAGTCTCCTGGGGTGGTGGCTGAGCGGAGATCTCAGGGAGAGGCACGGAAAGCCAGGCTCTGGCCCTGCCGTACGGGGCAAGCTCTCCCCTCGGCTCCCAGACAATACAGGGGTGGGACGGCAGTGATGGCGAGGTTCACCGCACGCACTGATGTGACAGCTTGTCAGTCTGTCCTGGAGGCTCTGCCCTTCCTGCCAGGAGGAATCACAGAGCTCAACACGGACGAGCCAGTCTCAGAACTAAAAGAGGATAATGGAGGGGTTTGAGCCAGGCTTCCTCTGCCTACCCACCCTGCCCACCACCCATCTCTCATACACCTGGTTTGGCTCCTGCATGCTCACAAAAAACAGTAATGCACTGAGAACAAGCTCATGGTGCGTGGCCCTGCAGCTCCTATGGCTCTGATAGGCTCCTGCATTCACCTCTTTGGCCATTCAGTGTAGGCGAAGCTCCTCCTGAGGCATCCTTCATTTGCCCCACGGGTCTCTCAGACACTCAGCCGGCATCGGATTGAGACGTTACAGTGGAAGCCCCGGCCCCAAGGAGCTGAGGCTACACCGAGAGCAACGCGGACAAACACCAGGGGACTGAGGGAGGCAGGAGGGCAGGACCGACGCTGATGCAGGGTGCTGTGCATTCCCGTCCTCGGGTCGCTCCGCCGCAGGGAGCCGGGCTCCTGCAAGTACAGGCTCCAGCCAGGCTAGCTGCACATCACTCAAGCAACGCGGCTTCCCACCCCTTCTCTTGGGAGATCACTTCCCAGCCCCATAAACCCTGCTGTGACACTCAGGCCTATTCCCACCTAGGACTCCAGGCTACCCCCTCCGCCCAGCTCTGGGATTGACACCCCTCCAATGTTCTGCAGCCATTTGGCTACTCTGAGGACTTGATCCCTTTCATCTCTCCTCCTTGTCACTTCAGCCCTGACAGCAGCTGACGTGGGTCTCTTCTCCAGTGTGTGTCTGGTCTGTATCCAGCACTCAGATGCTATGGCAATTACAAACAAATGCAGCTGCCCATGGGGTGACTTATACGTTACTGCCCTAACAGCGAGCACCCTGCCCTGAAGGCTTCCAGACTCACCTCTGTTGGGACTGCGAGAGGGGCAGGCCCAGGGGCAGGAGACAAGCCCTGAGAACAGTAACCGACAGCTCAGACAGCCTCCCTGGCAGGTCTAAGGAGAGGAACATTTTCCCTAAGAGCTGACGGAGATGCTCAGTTAATAAGATGTAAATGCCCTCTGTAATCGCATGCTGGGGCTCTGCAGTAACTGAGTTAGTGGGGACTTTTCCGGTGCTGCCAGCGCATCAAACAATGCAGCCGCTTTAGGAGGTGGCTCTGATCCCACTTCTATTTATTAGTGTAATTCTATTACATTACTGGGGAACAGCTGTAGGCACTTGAATGTCGAATAAGGCCAGTGTTTTTTTTATTCCGCACTGGAAAGCTGTGAACAGCTGCCAGCCTTGCAGCAGTAGAGTGGTCATTTCCATCAGTCAATGTTTGCCATTCTTGACCTGACTTCCCTGAAAATCTCTTTTCAAAATCTACTCTGCCAGCATTTCCTTTCTAGAAATCCAGAGTCATGCCGCCAAAGGACAGCGATTCTAACAACAACCCCAGTAGCTACAATGGCAGCATTGAAAGCACAGTGTTCTAGGGCCATTCCACCCCCCACCCCTCCACCCCCCGCTGTCATTTCGCAGGAGCCCAGGGCAGCCCAGGCTGCTGGATTCCTGGTACACAGGGCCGTGCAGGTGCATTTCACCCCCCTGGACCAGGTAAATTAGGGCAGCAGTGAAAGAGTTAACCTGGCAGCAGGCAACTGCCATTCATTCATCTCCACATCCGCGAATATGCTGTCACTGTATAGGCAAGCGGGAGGTTGGGGGGGCGGGGGAGGGTGTGTAACAAATTATCTCAAGTATTAATGACCCAGTGGCGGCGCAGAAGGCAGCAGGCCTGCCACTTTTAATTGAATGAAATGATTCGGCATCAAGTTCCATCATGTGGAACTCGCAGGGAACAATGGAATGTTTGAACATGACAGTATTTTACAGACAGCGCATTTCAGTTTAATTATTGTATCCACGCTACGGAGCAAGCTTTCCACGACACAGCGATTTATTTGTGCTCATGCGGTGGGTGTGCGAATCAGCCACCCAGCAGATATATATTGCCATGTAGATGTCTGTGACAATGGTTCTATCTAGATAAGAGAAGCCAGGGCTGAAGCAAGCCAGTGTTTTATATGGTATTAAAAAGTCGTCTAAGAGAGGACGCATGGAGCAGTGTAGCACTGTGGTTCACAGCCATAATCACTGCAGCAACAGAAGCTAAAGCTTGAATAACCCTCCCCAGCTGCCACCACCAGTGAACCTTTTGCTCTGTTAAAGTAACAGAAAGCTGGAAGTTTACGATGAGGCTTGTCCCAGCAGGCTATGAAAGGAAGGCTCTTCTGTGGCAGAGTCAGAGGGGATGCGTGCTGTTGATACTGCAGGAGTGTGAAAGCTTGTCTCCCATCCAGAATGCTCCAACCTTTTGCTCCAAATTGTCTTAGATTTAATTACATCCCCGTTTAGGGGGAGGAGAGGAGATGTGTGATCGGTTTTATCTGATGAATTATACAGATGTTTGATATCTTTATTTGTGGCCAGAAAAACAGGACAACACAGGCACACACTGTAGATATCAAAACCCTTGAGAAGACAAATCCCTCAATGCTAAAAGGGTCAAAAGCAGCACAGACCTGTTAGGGGAGGGGGTAATTTGTTGTTGTTAAGTTCAAACAAATGTAATAAAAACCCGGAGTTTGGCTTTTTTAAATATACGGGCCAGATCTCCAGCTGGTTCAAACTGGCTCATCTCCGCTGGAGTCGACAGAGCTGTGCAGATTTACACTCATGGGGGCTCTGGCCCATCTATCTTTAACTAAGATTGTACATTTCCAATCCTTTCCCTCGCCAAGGAGTCCGAGTGCTGGCTGGGCACCGAGAACTCCAAGCTTAGGAAACAACAATTAAAATACAACACCACGCCACATCGTTCAACGACAGCCAACCCTACTCGAACCGCCAGACAGGACAGCGGCATCCATAAGAGAGGTGCCGAGTAAGGTCGGGCCCTAAAAAGGGATTGACACGCAAAACAAACATAAGAATGGCCAGACTGGGTCAGACCAAAGGTCCATCAAGCCCAGTCTCCTGTCTACCGACAGTGGCCACTGCCAGGTGCCCCAGAGGGAGTGAACCTAACAGGTAATGATCAGTGATCTCTCTCCTGCCATCTATCTCCACCCTCTGACAAACAGAGGCTCGGGACACCATTCCTTACCCATCCTGGCTAATAGCCATTAATGGACTCAACCTCCATGAATTTATCCAGTTCTCTTTTAAACCCTGTTATAGTCCTAGCCTTCACAACCTCCTCAGGCAAGGAGTTCCACAGGTTGACTGTGCACTGTGTGAGGAAGAACTTCCCTTTATTTGTTTTAAACCTGCTGCCTATTAATTTCATTTGGTGGCCCCTAGTTCTTATATTATGGGAACAAGTAAATAACTTTTCCTTATTCACTTTCTCCACACCACTCATGATTTTATAGACCTCTATCATATCCCCCCTTAGTCTCCTCTTTTCCAAGCTGAAAAGTCCTCGCCTCTTTAATCTCTCCTCATATGGGACCCGTTCCAAACCCCTAATCATTTTAGTTGCCCTTTTCTGAACCTTTTCCAATGCCAGTATCTCTTTTTTGAGATGAGGAGACCACATCTGTACGCAGTATTCAAGATGTGGGCATACCATGGATTTATATAAGGGCAATAAGATATTCTCCGTCTTATTCTCTATCCCTTTTTTAATGATTCCTAACATCCCGTTTGCTTTTTTGACTGTGGCTGTCTTCAGAGAACTATCCACGATGACTCCAAGATCTTTCTCCTGATTAGTTGTAGCTAAATTAGCCCCCATCATATTGTATGTATAGTTGGGGTTATTTTTTCCAATGGGCATTACTTTACATTTATCCACATTAAATTTCATTTGCCATTTTGTTGCCCAGTCACTTAGTTTTGTGAGATCTTTTTGAAGTTCTTCACAGTCTGCTTTGGTCTTAACTATCTTGAGCAGTTTAGTATCATCTGCAAACTTTGCCACCTCACCTCACCTTTCTCCAGATCATTTATGAATAAGTTGAGTAGGATTGGTCCTAGGACTGACCCTTGGGGAACACCACTAGTTACCCCTCTCCATTCTGAAAATTTACCATTTATTCCTACCCTTTGTTCCCTGTCTTTTAACCAGTTCTCAATCCATGAAAGGATCTTCCCTCTTATCCCATGACAACTTAATTTACATAAGAGCCTTTGGTGAGGGACCTTGTCAAAGGCTTTCTGGAAATCTAAGTACGCTGTGTCCACTGGATCCCCCTTGTCCACATGTTTGTTGACCCCCTCAAAGAACTCTAATAGATTAGTAAGACATGATCTCCCTTTACAGAAACCATGTTGACTTTTGCACAACAATTTATGTTCTTCTTTAGAGAAGCATTAGAGACAGAAAAACACCGGCACATTTTCTAACAAATGTAACTATGAAGAAGCTGTTGGCTAAGGAGTACAAACGACCCCCTTAATAAGCTGGAGCAGGACAAATTGGATTCAAAGCTAGGCCTTTAAAGGCTCTGACTCTGTACACATATCCATCCCCCTCCGCACTCCTCCGCCTGGCAGGCCGGGCCGTGAGGGCTTCAGCTCGCGTTTTCGCGGCAGTGAGAGAGGCCCCCTCTCCTTGGGCTCCAGGGCGTGCAACGCAGGCTGCAAGATGGCACCCATCTGAATCTGTTTCCTCAAACAATGAATGGCAATAACGATGGATTAATTCTGAATGCCGGGGAACGTTCCAGCGCTCGCTTGGATCTAGCGGGATGGCCCCCACGTGCAACGCTTTCCCTGCCAGCCCGGCTGGCTCCCTGCCACGTCTCTCCCAGCTCGCGCCTGGCAAAACAAAAGGTTCTAGTGTGTGTTTACAAAGCAAAGTGACATATTCACGAGATGCCTTTACACACTGCGGAAGGCAGCACGGCACAGCCCCCATTCACAGGGAAGCGAACAAAGAGCGAGTCTGACAAAATTCATTTCTATTTATGGGTTTTGTTTCTTTTTTTTTTTTTTTAATTGAAATATCCATGGACCTGAACTGATGGTATTTGCACTGGCTGCTGAATTAGCAGAGTACTAGACTGTAACAATATAAAATATATATTGTTAAAAGCCACTTAAGGCTTTCTCTGGAAGGGCTTCCTGAACCTTTGAACAAGAACCCAGGGGACAGTCCTTTATTACCACTGTGACCAGGGTCAATTGCTCTAGAACTGAGAAAATTATTTAGGAGGTGATCAGCCTATTAAACCATTAACACATACATTACTTGAGCCGCTGATCTGGCCCCTGTCTTTATTGCATTGTGTGTTGTGCTTGGGAATTTGCTGGCATTTTATTCAGTACATAGTTACATGCACAACAAAAAAGACCAGATAACAGGTTTGCATTGACCAAGTTACAAAGGAAGCCTCTCATTTCTCAGGACTTACTTTAACTATTTTGTTTTTATGCTTTTCTTACATGGTGTAAACAAAGGCACAAATTGCAGGTCTTAATCTACAGAGATTCTTCAGATTGTCAGAAATCAAATTTAGTTATTACCATCAGAATCTCGATCTGTCTTTAAGTGTAAGTGCTCGCACTGGAAATGCATGATGAACTAGCGGAGCCTCTCCTTTGAAAGTGATAAAGCATCAAATCTCAAAAATAAATGGGCTGTTACAGCTGTGGGCACCCTGTGGTTACAATACAGCAAGGAGAGGCAGATAGTGCTTTGGAGAAAGAGGGGCATTTATTTCTGCCTGTCAAGACTTGGGAAAGATGGAGAACATACAAGGGACAGAAATTAGTGTCTTAATCTAGTACATTTACGCTCTTCGCTTTTTAAAATGCCTTTTGGCTAGTCATTTTCTTGCATCTGATGTTTTATTATCACATCTCTTATGACATTTTCAGATACTTATTAAATCAAGGCTGGGGTTTGCTGCTCTGTGTGCAGCGTCTGATAGCGAATTCTGAGACCAAGCAAAAAGGAATGGGTGAGATGGAGTAAGCTGGGAGATACTGGGCCAGAGTCTGCTGTCTCTCACATTGGTATAAAGCTCGACTGGAGCTTTCCAAGGGCGTGACAGAGATCAGAACCTGGCCCAGTGCCTGTGCGCAGCAGGGGACGGAAGAGTTGGAGCACGCACATCCTGCAGGGAGCTGGGATCGCATGAGGCAAGGCAGGGGCTGTGAGGCAGCAAATTCCCGACAGAGTGAGGTGCTTTGGTTTGAATATCCATTGTCCGGTTGGTTAGTACCAGAAAGCGAATAATTTTCTTAAATAGTCAAAAAACTTTTCTGGCACATTCAATGCTGATGAAGTTGCCAGATTCCCCCCTGCGGGTGACTGGAATGAGTCCTCTTGTTAGGCCCACGTGGCCCTCTCAGCCTTCAGCCAGGGGAATTCAGTCTCCAGGCTAGTCAGTGCCTGTGGCAGAAGTGCTGTTTGAGATGTGAGCCCTTCCCCACTGGGACCTCGAACAAGACCCACCAAACGCACCACACCTGAGTCCATCAGGGCAACAATTTTCCATCCTCACAGCCTAGGGCTGGATTTGAACCCGTGCCTTACAGCGAAAGGGTCTTGTTGCCGCTTGCGCGCTGTCTGGAGGAGATGGATGGGCAAACATCTCTTTGTTTAAAAACCATAAATAACGGTGTGGCTGAACAGAGTAATTTAAAAGGGAAAAGCCCTTACTTGTGCAGGGGCACCACACAACGTGCCAGACTGTTGGTCCCAGCCCGAGGCCCCGCCATGGCACACTGTAGGTGTCTCCAGCTGCAGATTGCTTGTCTAGCAGGCTCTCAGCAGGGGTTGAGGGGTACAAGACTGCCCTGCACTCCCTCTTCTGGCCACTGGTGTATACTGAGTACACAACTAATGACCTGAGGGCTCGGCAGCAGGTGCCCTAGAAATTAAGAGCTCCCCTGAATAGCCCTCTGAAAGGAAGAGCTCTCCTCCTCCGGCGGAGTTAAAGCTGCTCCCTTGGACTGGTGGAATCCCAGGGGGTGGCTCCTGCAGGGCTTTGTGGGGGGCTTCAGGTCATCGTGGTTGATTGGGAAGTGTCTGGGCTGTTCTGCATCACGCGCTTAGGCCTGGTCTGCACTACATTTGTTCTTAACAGATCCCACTGCCGCACCTGCTGGGGGATTGACGCACTGGGAGCGCTATTGCAGACGTGGCTCCAAGCAGCTGCAAGCATTTTAACCGTGTCCTCTAGACCTGCTGCAAGTGATGGGTGGCCTATGCTAGCACATCGGCACTATTGCTGGAGCAGGACCTGGCGCAGACACAACCCATCCGTGGCAAGATCGCAGCCTGATCTTCAGCTGAAGGGAATCCCGTGGCTAAGACCCCACCTCCTCCCACAGATGCTCATGGGGTCAAAGCTGAGCCCTTCAACCTACGCATCCCCACTGAGTATTGCTGCTGGGACGGGATGCTGAGAAACAGGAAGTCTGCAAGATTGCTGGGCCTTGCCCTATTTAAGAATTGGGAGGTTTAGCAGGACCCAGAAAGGAACTGGCAGCCAAAGCAAAGTGTGGCATGTTGGAGAGGAGTGTCCTGATGGGCGTGGCACACTGAGATGGCAGGTCGCTGCCTGCAGCCCCGAGCGCAGTCTCTGGGTGGCCTTCTGCAGCAGCCCCGAGGACAGCATAGTGCATCAAGCCAGCATGTGGCGATTGGCACTGGATCACTGTGGCTAGGAATGTACCCGGGGGAAAGGGAGAGGTGGCTGGCTAGCTGCACAGGAAGGAAGGTAGCCCTGCTGCTGTCTGGGTGTTCAGGAGCAATGAAGTTTCGAGTAGGATCCCAAGGCCACACCCCTCGTTGTCCAGCACTCCCAATGGAAGCCGAGCTCACAACTCCAGCTGAGCCCAATCATTTCCATGTTACTGGGACAGAGCCTGTCGGCTGCTCTCCAGCCAGGTACCCAGTTCACTGAGGCAGCAGGGAAACCATTTTGTTTACATCTGTTTGGAAGGAGATGTAGCGCTGGGCCCACCCACATATTGGTGGCACGGACACCTTGATGTCTCTCATTCTCTCCTGGAACCTTACGCAGATGCTGAATAAAAGGCAACAGAGTCAAGACCAGAAAGACTCCACAAGCAAGGAACCTCAGTGAACAGAAGCAAAGATCCTCTGGGTTCTAGCAGCTTAAAGCGACTCTGACCTTAGGGTCATTGCCCTGACAAGTGTGCAGCACCCTTGCAACCAAGAGTGTCAGCAGCTGCTGGCAGGTCCAGGAATCTTAGCCTGAACACTGGACCCATGCCCACTCCACCAGGTCTTTAAGCATCGTCTCTGTGCCTAGCCTGGACATGGTCAAGCTACAGGGGTTGGCCCGCCACCACCTTCTGGGTGACCTTAGTTGGGAGAGAGTTTAGGAACTAGGCAAAGGTGAGCAATATCATCAGCGTGGAGTGATGCCCCAGCACCAGTCAGGCCCTGTGTGTTTATGCATTAACAACATTGCCCCTCCATTTTAAAAAGACAGTAATCCAATTCCTTGAGTGGAGAAACTGCAAGGCCAGTGATCGAAGTATCATACATAGTATGTCAATCAATGGCCTGATTCTCCACGGTGTTACACCGACTTTCAAGGCCAGAAGGGGCCACATCAGTCTGACCTGCAGAGCACAGTCCAGAGAACCTAGAGCAGAGCTTTTCGAAAAACACCCAGCCTTGATTTACAAACAGGCGGTGATGGAGAATCCAGTTGTTCCAGTGGTTAATTACATCCATGGCGTCAGATCAGCGTAATGCACAGGAGAACCAGGCCCCCAGGACATTCCTATGATGTGCAAGCACCACGGCTCCAGGCAGCATTCGGTGGCACACCTGGCATATCGGCTTCACTCTCTGGTGCGGTGAAATCCAGTCTTCCCCTCACTCTCAGCACTGCTTGTTTACCTGCCTGTTACCTTAAAAGGCCACACTGCTTGTGTTAGAGAGAAAACTCAATGGAAACCCCCCTCCCGGAGGAGATCCAGTTTGGAGCAAATCTTCAGGAGCCCATTAGAACCCTGCAGAGCAGCTGCAGCAGCAGCAGCGTGAACGCAATCCTCGGTAAAAAGTGACTCTCCAATTTCTTATCCATCTTGTATCCCTTCCACTTCTCTCCCCTTCGCCGTGCTGTTCATGGGGTACCGGCCCTCCCGCTCCCGGGCAGTGCTGCCCAGTCCAGTTCTCGAACAGCAGACAGCGAGGTTTCAACTTCTCAGCAGGATACTCTTCACAAACTCCAAACCCCTAATCCCACGGCTAACCCCCTGGGGGATGGCTGGCTGAGCAAACACTCCATTTGCTGGCTGCCTGCTTAATTGCTGACCATTTGTTAACAGCCTTTGACAAATTAAATCTTAATTCCTCATGCTAATCGCGAAATGTTGTTCTCCTGGAGTCTCCTGCAGTTTACAGCTCCCAGCAGTGGCCCCTTCTCCCAGCCAATATGGCAGAAAGCAGCAGCAGCTCGGAGAGCCAGGCACTCAGGGCATGCCTGGTTTCACTCCCTGCCACACAGCAACTTTCAACTTAAAGATGTTTAAACACAGATCTGTGCCTCCTCCTTGTCTGGGGAGGGAGGAGAGGAGAGTGCTGTCTCCATGGCCCACACACTCCTTGGCCTCTCTGTTGAGATCCGCAATGGTGTGTTGTGAGAGATTTATATTGATGGTCTATACAATTAAAACGTACCGCATGGTAAAAGTTGGCTAGTTCTATATTTGCTGTCCATATCCGCTAGCTGGCGCTGCTGGAAACATGGGCCAGGGAAATGCCACAGCCAGAACTCAGCCTCTCTCTCGAGTTCAGGCTTTTTTCAGACTTTTAAACTTCCTTGGTAAAACAACAAAACAAACATGAAACCTCCAAGCCCTCCACTCTGTGGCACCGGGAAAGCTTGCCAATTAGAAGTAGCAGCAGTAACTAGGAGCACTGAATACACGTCCTACGGACTGTGAAATCCATAGAATCAGAATACATACATGGGGGCCGGGTTGTGTGTACATTTATTTATATGAAAAATGATCAAATGTATCTGTACTGAGGTTCAGGGCTGACTCTGGTCACATGTGGCAGAGCAACTTTTTTAAAATTACATACCAGTATTTCTGCATTTTGGGGTTTTTTGGCTGAAACAATACAAAGGGTTTTGGGACATGAGGGTCAAAGGAAGGAAAAATGGGGACTCTGAAGTTATGGAAGACACAGGGTGGTTCTGGAGTCACTGAAGGTTTTGAACTCCTGGTTAGTCTGCTGTAAACAGGGAAGAATGCAGGCAGCCACGGCAAAACCACAAAAACTAGGGGGTTTGGACTCCGTACTGCCCCCAGCCCCTGCAGACTCAGATGGGAAGCCCCAAAAGAACAGCTTCCTTGGGAAAGACATGGGACTGCTGGTTCCAGGACGGCATGGAAATACAGCGAGCACATGCATCTTCCTTGGGTACCTGTCACCCCTGGTTCCAGGGGCAGCAGGGGGATGCTTTATTCAGATATAAGAGAACAGGATCAAATGCTAGATTCCAAAAACGAGTGCCGTCTCAGGGTGGAACATTAAGAGAGCAGGTGGCCAGTCCCTGCTTTCCCCTCTCACGCTTGTTACCACCTCACCTACTCCCGTTGCTCACCAAGAAGGGAAAGCAGCACTGCTGAAACCCGGGTTCTGCAACGAGAATGGATGGCCTAGAAATCAGCAGTAGAAAATCAGACCCATTAGATCACTGAAAAGCTTTGTGCTCAGTCGGGACGCCCAAGGTCAAGTGTACCCTACAACAAGAAGAGGCAGATTTCCTAGTGCTCATTAGTCGCCGATCAGCGAGCTGGGCCATGTGACCTCTCACACTAAGTGCTTAGTGCCTCTTAGTGCTTCTCTCCCCCCTCCCCCAGTTATCCAAATGCCTCCGCAATGGCCGGGCTCAAACAGGGACCCGATCTGATTGATAAATAAAACTAACAAAAAACTCAGGAAATGCAACTAGCTCCGAACCGGCCGCCAAAACGAGGGTTTCCCCTCATTCCTCCCTCTGCTGCTCGCTGGTTGCCACGAGAGAGAATGAAGCAAAATTCGGTTCGACTGGGCAATACACAAGTTACTGTGGAAGCAAGTGAAGTGTGGGGAGATTCTCCCCTCACAGCCCCTGGGGAGGGCGTACCAGCCCCGGCTCCTCATGCTGGCCTAGAGCTCAGAGAGGGCAGAGTTTGAGTGGCTTGCAGGCCCCCTGAACGCAGTGGGGTGGTTAGGGGGAGGCATGTCAGCACCACCTCCCTGGTACAGAGGAGCAGGCTCCTGACTCCGCTCCGAGTTGAGAATGCCGGGCCTGCCCTCCCAGCCTGAAACACACTTGCTAAAACACTACCATTAACTTAACGTTTACCTACAAGGAGAAATATTTTCTTGGCACTGGCATTTGATACAAATGGGGGAGTCGAACTAAAGGCTGCAGCCTGGGTTTTGAAAAGGGGAAGACTTTACATTGCAGTCTCAGCTCAGGGAGCCTTAGCCAGGGATGTACAGAAGGAGAGAGAAAGAGAGAGATACGCGTGAGCTTTTTCAATGAGTTGCCTTTAGACTCTAGAAAGTAAGGGACCAATTCAGCGAGAAAGAGGGGTTCCACTAGGTGGTATTTTTATAGCACAGCTGCCTCTAGATGTGATGTCGCTCCAGTGTGCAGACCAACCCACAAACCAGACCCGGGAAAAATTCCAATACACCCTTGTTTATGAATGGGCCCATTTCCAGATGCATTCCCCTTGCTCTGGTTCGCCTCCTGGGCTATTTCATTTATAAGAGAGGATCCTTCTAAAGTTAAATGCCTTTTCACTTACAAATGCAAAATGAATGCTTTGTCTCCAAAAAGAACAAGACCGAAAATACAACAGAGCTTTACGTTGTCCCTGCTTTTAGGGCAGGGGAGAATACAGAGCTCTGTGGCACCTTGTCTGAGGCAGGGAAGATAACATAGGAAACCAGGTACAAGAAAAGCATCTGCCAGAGTGGTGAAAGAACCAGCTCTGCACCCTCCGGCAGCCAAGGCAGCCGGCCGTGGGGAACGGAGAGCAGGCTTCGGAGTCAGGCATCGGTGACGGAGGACATGAAGGATATAAGCCGAGATCTGAAGAGAGGAAGTAGCAAACTGGCTGGGGTGGGAACGGTATCACATATACAAGCAACTTCCTCCCAGCCACGGGGAGTATTAGCCTACAGAGAAGGCTAAATTGGAGTGGTGCACTGGGCATAAAAGAAGATAGATGTGAGGCCACTGACCAGCTATGGAGAGAGACTGGATTTTGAGATGAACAGGAAGCAGGGAAGGGGATGGACAAGTGTGATCGGTTCCCATTTCCTGCTGGGAGTCCAGTTTGGCTACCCGACTGAGGTTCCCTGGGTTTTCAAAGAGCAGAGATTTAGAAAGACGACAAAATAGGGGGAAATCACACTAGCAGATCTTCGACATAAGGCGGGAACAAGGATTTGGCAGAGGGGAAGCAAGACACATTCTAGCAACACTCCAGAGATGTAGGTTTACAGGGAGCAGAGAAGTGGGAGGAAAGAAATTTCTGGCCGGGAAAGAAAATGTACAGTTTGAATTAAAGCGTGTGAGAGGGGAGTTAAAGACCTGGGTGGAAGAATGTGACCCTCTGGAGCATTTAGTTGCAGAATGCTCTGGTGCACCCAGGAGATGGTGGAGTTGAGAGACAGGCTGATGGAGTAGAGAGCGGAGGGCAGATGTGGGCTAGGATGTTGTGACAGGCTATGCAGACCTTCTGGCGCCTCAAAGGGGGCCCTCATCATCCTGGCTCTCCCACACCTCAGACACTTTGTCTTGCAAAGTGAGGCAACATCCAGAGGAGCGGGGAGAGCTTGGGCCCAGAGGAATCCTCTCGGGGCCTCAAGGGGCAGGAGGCTGCACACAGTTAGGAGAACCTCCTGTAAGGCAATGGCTGCTGCTCTGGGGAGACCCGCTCTCCACTCACTCACAGAGGTTTCTCAAGAATGCACCTAATGTCTGTGTTACTTCGTGGTGGGCTGGGGCCTCTGCTTGATTCAGCAGCCAAGAGCACCTGTGACGCTGGTGTCTGGAAGCACTTGGCAGCCGCTTCAGGGAAAGGCGTCACTTGCGTTTGCCACAAGACTCTCTGGAACTGGGCTTTGCTACAGCAGCAGCCTGCACAGACACGACCTCCAAAGCTGAAGTGAACAGTGATTGTGGCAGCAGCTGGAGAAGATGCTCCAGGACAGAGCCGTAACCTCAGTTTTCCACAGCAGAGGAAGCCAGGGCACAGTGCAAAGCATCCACTGGAAACAACAACAGAACGGGAAGAGATACAGGATTCAAATCAGGAGAGGGGTGTTCAAGAGACAACATCTCCTACTTCCAGGTGCTCAAGGACAGAACCACTGATGGTACCAAGAGCTGCACCAAGATCATAGAAGAGGAGGAGAGAGAGAGGGACCCCACGGGTGGACCTGAGTTCATGGAGATGATCCAAGAACCAAGGGGAGGAAGGAGCTATGGGTATCTCACAGATGGGTCATCTCTGCAAGCAAAACTCCTTCTGTCAGCTCACAGACAGGGATGGGAGCCCCTGCACAGGAGCCATGTGACAGCCAGCTCACCACCTCTCTTTCTCCCTGGAGCCCAGAGACCCACTTTCTCTAGTTCAGCATCACTGGCCCCAGGCACTTTTCTATTCTACACCACCTCCCCTGTCCCACCCTGCACTGCAGGCCTGGGGTGGGGAAGAGGCAATCTGCTCAGGAGAAAAGAGACCGAAGGAAGGGCCAAATTGGGGGTGGGTACACCATCAATAAGGGCAGGATCAGAGACAGAAACATGATTTATACAGCACCATACAAGTGCCCAATGCTTAGCAGGCAAATCAGAGCCCTGATTGTCCCCGGGCGAGTTCAGAATTTCAGGGGCAGACTCTGCCTGGACCTTACTCGGACGTGCAGTTTGGAGGGCATGTGGCCAAGAAGTGTCCTCCGGGTGGCAGGGCATGGCCTGCGTCAGGGCCAGGTGGCGTTCCAGTTCCTGTGCTCTGTGGAGAGGCCCCACTCCCTGGGGCACCCCTGGTGCAGAGAGGGGCTAGGGACGGCCGCACTGGGTGGATGGACTGTGTATGCAGGGGGCTTGCTGCCCTCCGAGGAGTAATGTCTACGCATCTGTTTCCCCTCTGGGGATGGTGCAGCCCCATACCGCCCCCAAAACCAGGCTGTGATGACAAGGCACAATGGAGCCCGAAGGTAAAACATCATATGACAACTGTTGGATACAAACACTGTAAAGCAGGGAAACTGGCAACATTCCTGCGCCTCTCTCATCAGCTCTCATCCCGGAGTCAATGGCAGGAACAATTATGAGGCCCAACCACGTTGGAAATGTTAGAACAACTCACCCACATATAAAGGGCTTTTGGAGAACCATGGACGCCTTCCACCATCAACACACAGAACGACGTGAGCCAGCTAAGAGCCATGGACTCCCCTTCTTTGATCCCCGAAATGGGTCTCTCACAAACCAGACCTCTAGCCCTGTCGTGAGCACGTGCAATGCTCAGAGTGGGACAAGTGCTGAGGCTCTCACTCAGAGCCCTGTCCTTGGAGTGACCACTCTGAACTCACTGGCCCCAGGGGGACAAGGTGTACGAGCAGGTGCTGCAGAACCGGGTCCTGAGGGTTTGCTCTGGCCCAGGGCTTGCTGAAACAAATGGGAGTTTATCCCTGGCAAGGACTGAGTACAACATGCACCCTTTGAATCTGACCCACTGATCAAGATACTTTGCACTTCCGGGGAGACTTTGGCCAGAGGACCGCCCCCCGCCCCCCACTTTATAAAGGTCAGTGTATCTGCGGAGCAGCCGGCGGGGTAGAGTAGCAAAGGCTCAGAGTGGTTGCGCGACTTGCCCCAGGTTAGTGGGGAGCTCAGAGTAGAAGCCAGGTGTCCTGGCGCCCAATGCCCAGCTCTCCCCACTAGACTCATTAATACTAATTTGCTTCCTACCAACATCTCATATGTCTGGTTAATTTATATGCACCAGAACGAATGAAAGGAGCTCGTGTGTGTGCAGGAGGCTGGAGTTCATAACAGATCCCCACATTTAGGCCCAGAAGTGCAACCAGTTGTTCATATATGGCTCTGACCCGAGAGGGGGGTTTATAGTAATCTCTGGAAAACACAGAGCATTCCCCCTTTCCGGAACAATTGGTAGAGCCCTGCAAATCTGCAGATATCCGCTTTATATCTGGGGATCTCCACGTCCGCGGAGGTGGATCTCTGCGGACCATGCTTGTGGATCGGATGCGGATACAAATTTTGTAACCATGCAGGGCCCTAACAATTAGTATTGCTGTGAAAGGGATCGTTACAACTGCCTGTTAGAGTAGGTGTGCAGTTTGAGTTACACCTATAATCCTTCAGCTCGGCTGGACGCCTCACCGAGTCCACTACGCATAGGACGAAAAGGCAACAATTAAAATACTGTTTCCCTGCATCCTTGACCCAAGTCTGGCACGCCTACAGCTGGTGGAGGGCATGAGTTTATGCTGCAATTCCAGTTACATTCACATCACTGCACTTTGAAGAAGTCCGGATCCCAAAACACCCAAACAATTTATAGCTAGAGAATAATGTCAAGCTTTAAAAAGACCTATAGATTAACAACTGAATGAATTGAGCCCACAGGTGTTTTCCCCAAGTCCTACCAGGCTGGTATAGCTGAAGGTAATGATGCCCTGATGTGTCTTGCAGCAAGTCTGACCTGGGTTATCTCCCTATCAGTGCTAACCTTGGCACTCACTGGAATTACCGTCCCTCACTTTTTCTCTTTTTCAGTAATGTTGGGGAATGTTCAGACGGAAGGTTTCAATGGAAGGAGAATTTCCTGCTCCTGAACAATTACAGCATAATTTAAACTGCAGACAAATACACTGTATTTGAACACCACCCTATTGGGAGAGCTCAGGAAACCAGCCCATGCCTGGGACTTTTGGGGGCATTTCTGCCATATAAGGGAAAGTAAGATTTGGGGTTTGGCTTGGGGTTTTTTGGAGAGGAGGGGGACGCTGTTGGTTCGTTTTATCCTTTGTTCACTGGCACAATGCTGAAATTCCACAGATTCATACAAACAGCAGAAAGAAATGATTCTCCAGCAGCGAAGCCGCAAAAGTCATTCCTCTGCGACTAATTTAAAGGGTCACATTTGTGATGGCTGGCAAGTGTGAGGAAGAAGCAGGGCGGACATGTATGCCAATTAAAGAGCTTGCATAATTCATACCCCAAAATGGAAAATCCTGACTACAAACATGGAGCCTTATTTACCTAAGCAGCAGCAGACTGCGTTGGAGGGAAGTGAATGTAAAACACAATCAAAAGCCCTGAGCAAAGAAAGTTGATTGGCAGGAGCATTCAGCAACGCAGAGAAATCCTCCTTTGTTGCAAACATCTTTAGAAATGCCTCCGTAACATATGGCTTCCCTCACTGACACAGAGGGGCTAATTATTGCGCAGGAATGTCCCAGGTATTAAATACGGGATCACTACACTTACAGTGCCTCACCAGAAAGACAATTCACATTCAGTGCCAGCTCTAAAGAGCTTCTGCAGAGAATTAGTTCAAGGACAAAAAAAAAAAAATGTTACTAAGGCTGAAAACTGAGGTGGATCCTGCTGCTGCTGCTCTGATCTCAGCCCATTGGTTTCCCCGTATCACTAACTGTGCCTGATTCATTTTACTTTTCTCTCTTATTTCTCTGCCTGCAATAAATGAGGAACAAAGGCGTATGCCTGAACGGGAGCAGTAATTCATCAGCACCCTTCAGAGCCTGCATGAGCTGCCCTCTCCTCAGCGTGGCTGCCAGTTGTACCAGACACTAATTCAGCCGAGCCCTCTTTTCCCATGGTCTCCACGGAGATGGCAATGGACTTGCATCCTAATGAAGCGGTGGCTGGTATCGCCTAAAGCCTGCAAACCTGGGAAGTGGGTCTCTCAGGGTCCTTTTAAACTTGGACTTGGAGCTGCGCTGGGAATGGCACTCAAGTAATTAAAGATGCAGCCTCTGTTCTTTGCCAAGTACATTTGCAGGGCAGTTCATTATTCTGCAGAATCAGCTCGAGCAAATGAGCAGCCCCACCCCTTGCAGGGATATTACTCAGGAGGAGCGCCGAGACACTGACTAACTTGCACTTTTATTTCGGTGCTGCTGGGACCATTTAATGCCGAAATAAAACGAGCATTGTCTGCAAACTGCCACTTCAGGACGACCGCCCAGCGCTGACAGAGCAGAACAATGTCCGCGACCAGCATGGATCACCCCTGCTCCAACAATTTGTCACCAAGAGGCACCCGGACGCGAAATACAAAAACCAGCCCCACGCAGGAGAAATAATTTTGATCCCAACATCAGAGCACTAACAGGCAGCGGACGCGAGACGGTCTGTCTGATTCCCAGATGGAAGCATTCCATTGCAGAGTGTCACAATGTTGGCACCGATTCAGTCACTAGGACTGTGCCATGGAGGCTCCACGGAGAGAGAAAACAGAAAATGGACACCAAAAAATTAAATTAAAATCCCCAACCCGGAGCCTTCCGCTAAAATGTAAAGACATGCTTCATCTGCAGTGAGGCATGCTCATCTCCTCTCTCCTGGGCTTGACAGCAGATCCCATGGAGAGGGCGCCTTCACATTTATTTGATGAGATTGCACGCATATTTACACTTGGCTTTGCATCATGCATGCTAATGAGTTACTCCAGGAAAGCTGCGCAAATTAATTGCTCAAAGTATCCGTTAACTTACCAAATTGGGAGTCGTGATGCAAAATGAGAGGGCAGGATTTTGTAGCGCACTTCTGTGGCACGTTGCTACCCAGGTCTGGCAGGCGATTTGTGGCAGGGAGCTTTCTAAACCTACAGGATCTCTCAAGACTAAAGGTAGGGACTGAGCTATAAAAGGGCTGGTGAAAAAAAAGGAGAGAGAGACCTGCTTATATTTTTGTATTTAAATTTTTTTTTGAGCTCACATAGCATTTAGGGTCACATGCTGCCTTTAGCATCAGTCTGTACTGTCACATGATTGAGGTCATGAGTCATGTGACAAGCAAACCTGATGACGTGCCACTAAGAACCATTTAGAATCAACCCTAAAAAACTTAGTTGTAAAAATGTAATTTATAACCGGTTAATGAAATAATTAATTTTGAAGTAGACGTCTAACCTTTAGAACGAAATTTTTTGGAGGGAGGGGCGGGGGAAAGACGCGAATGAAATGCCAAGATTTCGATGAATATTTAATACACCCTCCTCGCAAGCTCTCCTGCAACTTGGAGCCGCGCCAGCGTCATTTGAATTCCATCCTTTGTTAATAACTAAATTGACGCCTCTGTTGCTATTCAATGTTTGCAGCTCTATCAAGCTGTAATCTGTCACACAGAATACCGGAGGAAGCATAACTCAATAGAGCCCACATCCATGTTCAAACCATACAGCACCCGGTCCATACAAAGCAGAGGGCACATCTGTCCTGCAGACATTCTTCAGTGGGGCGTGGGGTTTTCCCCCTACTGTTTTAACAATACCCTGAACGTAACCAACAAAATTAACAGGAAAAGGTGCAATTTTGAACACAGCATTTTGTATTATTTGTAGGTTTTTAATTAAAAAAATATATAAAATATCCTGATCCTAGACATAAAAATCTCCCCAACTCCCTCTACAAATTATAAATCACCTCATGTTCCCAACCCATGGACACTTGCAGGATTGCTGGTCAGGCTACAGCAATATATACAACAATCACAGCAAAACCAGCAGCAGCCACACAATGAACGTGAACTCTAGAAAACAGGGAGTGGAATCCCGGTGACAGGTGACTTGTTCCACAATTCAGTGACCAGGCTGCACACACATACAACCACCTCATTCAATTTTAAATTAAAAAATTAGTTTTACACATGTGTGTAGACACAAAATCACATCACTAAATACTAATAAGATTTTCCTTGTGAAAATCAAGCAGCAGATCAGAAATATTCTCATCTACCTGGGGGAAATTTAGATATGGGCCGATTTATACACTAGGGTTGGTTCTGAACGCAGACAGCAACGAAGGGAGACCACAGAGCTTGCTGTGGAGCTGCCAGGATGCCAAGTCTCCGATAGCCATCATTACTTCTCAATTAGTTTAACTAATTGGGCTATAGCGTCCATGTAATTCGCTTGATTCCCCTAAACCATTAATTCACATGCAGGACAAATATATTTTGCAGTTTGCTGCACAGTAAGCCCATGCAGGCGGGTTCATTTGCATTCCTGGCACACCGACAGACGCTGGAAATAGGTGTCTGCAAAGCTGGGCCGAGGCTCGAATGAAACACAGCAGAGGGAACAGGCGGCTGGCGGCATACAGGGGGCGGGGGGGACCCAGTTTTCATTTTGTATTAAATCAGCCGCATGCAGTTCAGGGAAATACTGAAATCCTAGGTATCAGTAGCAGGCGGTTTGCGGCCGCCTCGCCCTCACAGGGTTATAACGATTGTGCTCTTCGCGAGGCTCAGGAAGCGGCAGGTCGTGTGGAGCACGTGCGGCCAGCTAGCCAAGCCTCTTGGTTCAGGGGTCAGAGAGGGAAGGGTAGGGGTGGATGTAAGGCCACTGAGGAGGTGCCTTTCATTTTCCTAATAGGAGCAAAGTTCGTTTCCATCAGTTAATTCCTTCTGCGTAGTTACTCATGTAACGGGCTTGTCGGGCTTCCCGAGAGCAGCAAACGGGCTGGAGTCTGGAGTGAACAGAGACCATTCCACTGCCTTGGCAAGATTAATTGTTGGGGAGGAGCTGAACGAGGGTGCTCCGAAAGGTATCATAAGGGGGATGCAGCTGTGACCCAGAACTGGAGCCAGTCTGTGTCAGAGGGGAGCTGAGTCTGTGGGGGAGAAGGCAGAGATGCTTGAACTGGAGCCAAGACCACAAAGAGGAGTCACGAAGAGTGGGAGTTCAAACGCAGCACCGACGAAAGCTCGCAGCACTCTCCAGGAGGAGAGCAGGGAAAGCAGTGAGAAGAAGCTGGGGCAGGTTAGGGGGAGTTCAGCTCAGGCAGGAGGCCGGCGGTACGGTACCCTGCGAACTGCCCAGAACCACTTGCTGTGGTGCCAAGTGGTTTACGGACATACCTAGTCTGAACAAGTCACGGTTCTCAGGACCCATGTACTGCAGGGCAGGGGGGCTGAACAGATGATTAAATAAGAGACAGAAGACTCAGAGCCATGACTTATAGGAGACACACAGTGGCAGGATGGGAGAGTGGCTCAAGCGGCCAAACACATACATTCATTATTTTACCTTTTGACTTCGGCCCTGTGAACCACAGAATTCAACTCCTCTTGCTCTAAATACACAGACCCCTACCACTAGAACTAAGTGAGAATCTCCATTAGTTGTTAGCAGTATAGGACACATGACACAGATTATCAGTTCTGATTCCCTTGGGTGGCGGACACAGGTGTACACACAAATACGCACGAGTTGGTTCATTACAATATAATCTCCCCCTCAAGACATAGGCATAAAAGGATTCCAGAACCGAGTTAATCAGGCCAGTGCTGTTTCAAATACAGCTCTCAGAGCCATATAAATGCCTCCCGACAGATTTAAGCAGCACACAGAGATGACGCTCCATGTACATTTGACTGCAGATTCCTTACAGGTGGTTTTCTTCCTTTCAAGTGACTTGCACTGAAATTTCCTGGATTTAAAAGAAGAAAAAAAAAGGGGGGGGGATGGAGCAAGGGGGGGCATCTCTACTCCCATTTAAGGGAAGTTTACTCCCATTGAGCTGTCATTGAGAACAGTCCTAGCCGAGGGACAGACACTCTGCCTCACTACTGCAGTTCACATTGCTCCCTAGGGTAACAGCCTCCCAAATGGTTCCAGTCACTTGTACAAAATATGTATTAAAAATAAAAAAAGCCGGCATGCATGGGCAGCCAGTGACCTGGAAGTTGCGGAAGGCTAGCCCCTGGCCCCTCCCCTTGTGCCTGAGGCCCCTCCCCTCTCCCCTTATGCTCCCCACCCCCGCAGGAGCCCAGGGCACCCCCACCGCGGCCCCCGGCCCCAGTGCCGGGTGGCGAGGTCCCAGCCCCAGAGCACTAGGCAGCACGGTCCCAGCAGCAGCCGCCCCGAGTCCCTGCGGAAGGCAGGCCGGCCAGCCCCAGCCGGAGCCAGGCCACGGCTATCACGCAGCTCTCAGCAATCTGTTCCCCGGGTGCCACCATCTATCCCTGCTCCCACACCTCTGACTAGAAAATAAACCTTCCCCTAGGATGGAACAAGAAGGCAACAGGAAGGTAGGAAAGCCAGCGGTCCCATGAAGGCAGTAACCAACAGGGCTCAGGGCAAGATGGGGGCTTTAAGTCCCTCAGGGCAGTAGTGGGGTATGTGGCTAGGCACATGCCAGGAACCTTCTAGGGCTCTGGTTTGTGCAAACACTTTGCATGCACGCCTGTGAAGATGTGGCCCACACTACATGCCGTTCCGGAACCACTTCAACATCCGGGCAGGCCAGAATTCTCTCATTCTCTGCCACTAGGGTCCTCCGGTATTGGTGGCCCTTGGTCTCTCCTGTTCTCCGACCGCGGCACACAGTTCAGTCTCCGTAGGACTGAAATGCTTTAGCCTAAATCTTTGGGATTAATACAGGGATACCTGAGTGAAAACTAACAGCCTGTGACATGCAGGAGACCAGACTAGATGATCTCACAGTCGCTTCTGGCTTTAGATGCCACCTGCAGGAGCCAGCCTTTGAAATTTGCTGCAGACAGTGCGAAGGAGCCGTCATGGACTTGGCACCCACAGTGCATGGTGAACCAGGGCTCCAGGACCCTCAGTCCCCATGTGCAGGGCCCATGGCTGGGCTGTTCTGTGCCTGCAGTGGTCACAGCTCTGACGCATGCTAGCTGCCATGAGGTGGCATGCAGACTTTACCGGGGCACAGCTGGCTTATATGGTCCTTCCTGGTGCCAGCCCTGCCCTTTGTGCAGACGGGACCTGCCCCATGCACCCTCCTCCTGTTGCAGCAAGGCCTTTGTGGCTGCAGTGATGGGCCCACAGGGTGGAACTCCCTCCCCTTCTCCCCGCCCAAATCCCTCGCAGGTCAGCCACATCCTCAGAGCAGCGACCGCCCCGCCCCCTGGAGAGTGCCCTGCATCCAGCAGGCCCCACCATAAACAAACATTAATACCCACTTACAAACACCACCTTAGCTCTGCCCCAAGCTCTCTTGGGAGCAGCCCCTGCTGGCCTCACAATCACGCCCCTCCCCCCTTAGAGCAGGCTCCCTGCCTCGGTGTTACGTATTTGTCTTTTGTTCGCATGCTACACGGCTGTACGGCACCCGGGCCCTATATACCAATAACCACCAGCCCGCTGCCCCCTCTCTCACTCAGCCTTCTTGGTGGGGCAGGAAGGGGAGAAACGAAGAAGGACTAGACAGCGGCAGTGGGTCCCTATGTTAGCCAAGCAGCAGCTGTGCAGGCAGCCTGGGGCACCAGCACAGGAAGGGTTAACGTCATTCCAGCTGACAGCTGAAAAATTAGGGACAGTTCTAGGTGCCCTCTGTGCTCTGTGCGTGGGGACAAAGAGCCAGAGAGGACAGCGCTGGCCAGCAGCCCGGGCACTGCCAGCCAGCGCCCCAGGGACAATCAGCGCGACAGGGATTTTTCAGCCTACCTGCACGGTCGGTCGAAGGAGAAGGAGCCACCTGAGCACACTCCTCTGCCGGAGCGACTGGATCCAGCCCACCCAGCCGGCTCTCCAGGCTACAGCCAGGTACAAGATCATTCATCTAGATTAAAGGGAGCTGCTGGCGGGTGCCCTGGCATTCAAAGGAGCTTCCCCCACCCCCCGAATAGAGACAGAAGCAGTGCCTCAGCTTCACCTGCCGCTAAGGCTCCTGCTGCGAAGACTGGTAGGCGCCGAGCTATGTCCTTGAGACACAGACTGATGCCATCTGGGCAAAATGCCATGAGTTCCTTGGAGACCGGGAAGCGCCACGCTGCATCCAAAAGCTGCACAGAGACCAGAGCATGGTGCCGCAATCAACAAACATTAACCACTTGGTAGTGCAGACAAAGGACAGACCAGGAGGGGAGTGGACGGTGCCCCTGTACGGCTTTCTGGAAACATGCTTATGAATATACATTACATAACTGGAATAGGTCCTATGCTACATATGCCATGTAACATATCTCTGTAAAGGTTATGAACTACTGAATCTATTCCTCCTATTTGTAGGCATGTATCAGTTTTGTATTCAAAGTTATTAATATTGGCCGTGTACTGGCTTGATTTCTAAATAACCTTAGTAGAGCATTTGGTCAGTTCCTGGAGAAAGGAATTTACCAAGTTCAGTGCCCAATCAAGAAGCACTTAAGGAACAATGTATCTTGGAAGGCTCCAGTCCACGTAAGAAGTCTTCCTGGAGACGTTCAAGATGCCATGTGGGCAATGGCTTCTGCCTATAAAAACTATGAGTCACACATGGACATGTGACTTGCCCTGGTGACTTCAGAACTCCATCTTGGAGCTGGACTTTGCATAGGAGAGAAGAGGGGGGGTCTCCACCCACAAGAGAAAGTCTATTTAAGCCTGTGGTAGACCCCTCCATTTTGTCTTCAGCTGGCTAAGGAAATAGCCTCTCCATCCCCAAAGATACCTGAAAGAAACTGGAACAAAGGACAGTAACTACAGGGGGTGTGAGTGATTGCTGGATCAGGACTAGAAGGAGATTAGTCTGTAAAAGGAAGCTTACTGGAACTGGTGAGGTTTTGTCTGTATTCAGTTTTATTTGACATAGACTTGTGGGTTTTATTTTATTTTGCTTGGTAATTCACTTTGTTGTGTCTGTTACTACTTAGAACCACTTAAATCCTACTTTCTGTATTTAATAAAATCACTTTTTACTTATTAATTAACCCACAGTATGTATTAATACTTGGGGGGGCAAACAGCTGTGCATATCTCTCTATCCATGTTATAGGGGACGAACAATTTATGAGTTTACCCTGTATATGCTTTCTACAGGGTAAAACTGATTTATTTAGGGTTTGGACCCCACTGGGAGCTGGGCATCTGAGTGTTAAAGACAGGCACAATTCTGTAAGCTGCTTTCAGTTAAGCCTGCAGCTGTCAGGGGACGTGGTTCAGACCTGGGTCTGGGTTTGCAGCAGGCTAGCGGGTCTGGCTCAAACCAGGCAGGGCACTGAAGTCCTAAGCTGATAGGGCAGGAAAGCAGGAGCAGAAGTAGTCTTGACACATCAGGTGGCAGCTCCCAGGGGGTTTCTGTGATCCAACCCGTCACAGGGAGCTTGGCAGGAAAGGCTTCAAGAGGATGCACATTGTGCTGTTAACCCCTTTCGGTGCCGGTATTCAGCGGGGACGTGGTGCAGGAGGTCGGTCAGGCACAGGGAACTGAACTGCCATTTGGCAGGCCCAGCAGTAGCAGAGAGTGGGGAAGCGAGGGAGTCACTAGCCAGAGGGACACAGATCAGGTTAGAGAACGTCCTGCATCCAAGGCATGAGGCAGGGTTGCAGGACACCCCCAAGTGCCAGGGCATGTGGGCTTATGGCAACGCAGCAGATTTGGGGACAGAGTCACAGCTGCAGCTGGGGGCTCAAAGAGGCCCTTTCTGCTGCTCCAGTTGAGGAGCGGTTCTGTGCTGGACTGGTCCCCCAGGGCTGAGTAAAACAGCCAGGGGGCTGCTCTAACTTGCACCAGCTGACAAGAGTCCCAGGGGCCCATTAGAGAAGCCAGGGATTCCTGGGCACCCAGACCACACTTCCCTCTCCTGGCCACACCCCCCCACCAGCATCCAGGAGGTGGTGGGGTAGGGGGCCACTGCAGTGGCTCCATGCACCCCGGTAACCCCTTCGTAGGGGAGATCCGCCAAGAGCTGCATGCACCAATTTTGGGGCAGCTTTGTGGGGTGGTGCGTAAAACACCCTTATCTGCTGTGAGGCCCTGAAAAGAGCAGGGCACAGAATGGCAGCCAGTGGGTTTAATGCACAACATCCTGGATTTTTGGGGTGCTCACTTCACAGTTGCAGTGCCAGCATCTATACACTGTGTTCTGCTTGCTCTAGCCGTCTCCCTTCTCCTCGATGTGCTGCAGAAACAGCAGCAGCCCCGGCTTCAGGAGGGGAATGGTCTCCTAACATGGATAAACCGCTGAGGAACAAAGATCCTGCTCAGGAGACTATCCCAGCAGTAACAGAAATAAAAGGGAAGGAAAAACAAACACCGAGAATGAAAGAGAAACAGAATCGCATTAGAACAGAAAGATCACGCGGATCCTGTCCCAAAGGGGTCAGAAGGTCTAATTATGACACATACAGGTGGAAGACCTAATTGCATACAGGAGGTGGATTCTTGCATGCTGCAGCTGGTGCAAAACTTGTCCAGAAGGGGTTCTCCCTGGCACAGCACACTAGGAATTGAGTTTGCACAAACAGCTGGTCCTAACTCTAGTAAGAATACCAGGGGGCAAAAAAAAAAATCTCTTGGCCAACTCCGACAGCACCACGCACCCTGCCTCTTAGCCACCAGACTTCATTTATGTTTTAAGTATGTGTGCTGTATTGCTGTGAGGACAGGCTAACTATGCAGGTGCCAATTGGCCACAAGCAACTGCTCTAGTGTGGACTGGGGTTTCGAGCAGTGAATTGAAAGTCAGGACGCCTGGGTTCAATTTCCAGATCAGCCCCTGATTTGCTGTGTGAACTGTAACTTGGGCCATTAATTCTGAGTGCCTCCATTTTGAGATGCCCAACACAACACACCTGAAAACCTGATTGCACTCACCGCTTTCATTGACTTCAGCTGGATTTCTGGGAGGTCGGCACCTCTGAAAATCAGCCCCAAGGTTTCTCAGGTCCAGTAAAAACTGAAGCACTTAAAACTAGTTGATACTTAAATTAGGGCTTCGATCCCTGTATTGTGACCTATAAAATGGGAATAATAATTCCCATGCAATAAGGGATCGTGAGGCCGAATTCATGCTCATAAAGTGCTTTCAGATCCTTAAATTCTTTATTGTTACTAATAATAAACCGACACAGGAAACGTGACATTATTTACCTGAGTAACGTGTTTTCCCTTTGCAGCACTTGGGCCAAAAGAGGAAAGTTATTTTTAAAAATCTAATATCTGTCTAGAATAAACCCACTGGTACCAGCCACAGGTCTGAGCCAGGTCTGAAACATTAGAAATGCACAGGTAAAGTTCATCTAAATCACTGCTCATGCTTATGTTCCACTGATGAGTGAGCAAGTGGACTCCAAAGCCACTCAGAGGTGTCTGAAAAGTGTGAAGCCAAAGAATTTCAGCGGTGAGGGAAGTGCCATTAGTAAGGCTCCTGAATATCCTCATAAAACAACTCTCGGCTGGTCCACTACTGTCAAAGTTGCAGAGTAGCAGCCGTGTTAGTCTGTATTCGCAAAAAGAAAAGGAGGACTTGTGGCACCTTAGAGACTAACAAATTTATTTGAGCATAAGCTGTGAGCTACAGCTCACTTCATCGGATGCATTCAGTGGAAAATACAGTGGGGAGATTTCTATACACACAGAACATGATATCACCCATTTTTTCATGTTCTCTATGTATATAAATTTTCCCCCTGTACTTTCCACTGTATGCATCCGATGAAGTGAGCTGTCGCTCACGAAAGCTTCTGCTCAAATAAATTGGTTAGTCTCTAAGGTGCCACTAGTCCTCCTGTTCTTTTTACTATCAAAGTGGACCTGCAATCTAAGCTAGTGTACACTAGGGGGCACTGGTGTAAGATCACACAGAAACCTTGCATATTAAAGGAGAAAAAAATACGGACAGATAATCCAAATCCTAGCACACCCTTTTGTAGCCAGCCACTTCCTGGCTGACCCGCCTCGCAGTAACACCTGCTGGGCTACCGCTGTCCATTCACAGGCCAGGGGAAATCAATCAATAGCAAGGAAGGACACACTCCACCTGACCCATGCAGCAAGCCCACTCTACCTGCAGCATTCATTCAGGGCACAGCAGGTACTTTTTTACCTGCCTCTACCTGGAGCATTCAGCAACCGTCAGTGGCGTGGGATGTGAGAGAGGCCCTATTGTATTTAAGGGGCAACCCAACAGAGCACTGTTATTAAACGCGGCTGCGAGGAAGACTGCAGCATGAGGCAAATTGCAGCCATATTTTAAAAGGAGGAAACCCAATATTTGGAAAAAAAGTAATATAAAATAACTAATAGTCATGGCAACCCTAAAGTGACTTCGAGCTCCTGAAGTGTCATTATTCAGAGCAGACTGTTTTAATGCCGGTGCACTGAGTTATTGCTGAAATAGACCCAGCTTGTCCTTTTAACATATTCATTCATTTTTATGATTTGATTCATATCAATTTCTCTCTGCTGGTTACAAAATCAGATTTGCATCCAGAGACTTGTGAGCAGGCAGCTTCCTCACAACTCCACACGCAGGGCACACAAAATCCAGCTCAACCTTCTCCCCACACTGGGCTGCTCCCGGGGCTTCTCCGCGGGGACTGCTCAGCGCACACAAACCAGATCCTTCCTAGAGGCCATTCCTACTTTCCTTACTTCTGGGTGGGTTAATGAGCCGCCCGTGTCAATGGCTTTGTCTACACTAGAGAAATTTTCTGTCCCAACCCCCTGGAACCTACGTAAAACTCTCCTTATGCACATGCAAAAGTGCTCCAGCCAATTTATGGCTGTTCTAAGAACTGGCTGGAGTAGGCTAGGCTCGCAGCGGGTCCACGAATCCGTGCAGTATGAACAGCTTTAGCTCCACTGTGGGTAGGTCACGCCCCAAAGCCTCCCAGAATCCTTTGCTCCTGAGGGCTCTGGGCTCTAAAAGGGAAAAGGAAGCAAAGATGGTGCCTCTCTTTCTCCGGAGAGGCCAAGTGGCAGACACTTTTCACCCGCTTTCCTGACACGGGGGTTAGGGGGCTCTAGCTCTGCTCCCCTCGGAGCACAACCCTGCACTGGGGTTTGGATCCTCCCTGTCCCCTCACCCGTGTGCCAGCTTGGGCAAAAGGAGCTCTTTAACCCCTTCCTAACCAGGGTGGCAACCTGCCCCACCACAGTACTTGCACGGTGCCCATCCCCCTGGCATCGGAGCCATTCGCGCGTTTAACGTGCCTGTGGGAGGGAGGGAATTCCGGCTTCCCCATTTCAGAGCTGGGCCTGAACTCACAGGACTGTAACTTGCATCTGCTGAGTCTCAGGGAAGCGTGCTGACCGCGAGCCCTCAGCCCACGTGCTCCTGAGCAGAGCTGGTTTAACAACGTTTAAACAACGATGCTCCACGGTGCAACCACGGGAACGGACGCAGCTACGGAAACTCTGGCTTGTGCCCATGGCTGGGTCTGTCGCAGGGCTAGTGCCTTAGAGATTGCTTTCCCAGGTCAGGGGCGGGGAGGAGCTATCAGCAGGAGGGAGTGTGGGGAATCTTGTCCTAACTGTCCAAGCTGTTCCTGCTCCATGCATCAATAACTGAAGGACTTCATTTGTCAGGACTGTCAATCCAGCACCTACTGCTCTAGGCACTGTAGGTATGCCTAGGAGCATTTGGGCCCCAAGTATTGTACAGAAGAGGGAAGGAAAACTTTCACCACCAATGTCACAATTTGGTTTTCCAGGTTCTTCTGAAACAAAGGGCTGTTTCCATCCGTTTCTACAGCGAAATACAAAGCGCAGAACAAGAGGGCTTATCAGAAAGAAGATACACGCCGACACTAGCAAGCCGCACACAGCCCGGCTACAACATTTCAAAAACTAATACATGAAAAACATGAAACGCTTTTGCCCCACCCAGATACCAACAGTAACTGCCAAGAAGAGACTAGCAAAGGAGGTTTGTGGAACCTGGGCTGTGCATGTTGAGTCCCTCTCTAATAACTGAGCTACACAGAGGATAAGAGATTGCCACTGGTACAAGTTAACAGGGTTATTCCTTGAGCTCGAGCGACAGGGATCTCTATTGAAGGTCCTGGGTTCTAGCCCTGCTCATAGCTTGTGGAGGACAGAGGACGGTCATAACGTGGAATAGCAAAGGTCAACTCCTATACTGAGGAAAACCCCTCTATTTTTCCAGGCAGAACCAGAAGGAACACTTTATTAATACTAAAGCCTGGTTAGGGGGAACTGGTGCTTCTGCCTCTAAATCCTAGGACAAACGGAAGTGAGAAGTGGGTTTTTTGGGGGTGTTAATTTATTAAAGGATGCACACTCTCCTCCAACACATTTGACCATCCCCATGCTGAGGTTTGCATCAATATGTCATAGAATCATAGAATATTAGGGTTGGAAGGGACCTCAGGAGGTCATCTACTCCAAACCCCTGCTCAAAGCAGGACCGATCCCCAACTAAATCATCCCAGCCAGGGCTTTGTCAAGCCTGTCCTTAAAAATATCTAAGGAAGGAGATTCCACCACCTCCCTAGGTAACCCATTCCAGTGTTTCAACACCCTCCTAGTGAAAAAGTTTTTCCTAATATCCAACCTAAACCTCCCCCACTGCAACTTGAGACCATTACTCCTTGTTCTGTCATCAGCTACCACTGAGAACAGTCTAGAGCCATCCTCTTTGGAACCCCCTTTCAGGTAGTTGAAAGCAGCTATCAAATCCCCCCTCATTCTTCTCTTCCGCAGACTAAACAATCCCAGTTCCCTCAGCCTCTCCTCATAAGTCATGTGTTCCAGTCCCCTAATCATTTTTGTTGCCCTCCGCTGGACGTTTTCCAATTTTTCCACATCCTTCTTGCAGTGTGGGGCCCCAAACTGGACACAGTACTCCAGATGAGGCCTCACCAATGTCGAATAGAGGGGAACGATCACGTCCCTCCATCTGCTGGCAATGCCCCTACTTATACAGCCCAAAATGCCATTGGCCTTCTTGGCAACAAGGGCACACTGGTGACTCATATCCAGCTTCTCGTCCACTGTAACCCCTAGGTCCTTTTCTGCAGAGCCGAGCCATTCGGTCCCTAGTCTGTAGTAGTGCATGGGATTCTTCCGTCCTAAGTGCAGGACTCTGCACTTGTTCTTGTTGAACCTCATCAGATTTCTTTTGGCCCAATCCTCTAATTTGTCTAGGTCCCTCTGTATCCTATCCCTACCCTCCAGCCTATCTACCTCTCCTCCCAGTTTAGTGTCATCTGCAAACTTGCTGAGGGTGCAATCCACACCATCCTCCAGATCATTAATGAAGATATTGAACAAAACCGGCCCGAGGACTGAGCCTTGGGGCACTCCACTTGATACCGGCTGCCAACTAGACATGGAGCCGTTGATCACTACCCGTTGAGCCCGACAATCTAGCCAACTTTCTATCCACTTTATAGTCCATTCATCCAGCCCATACTTCTTTAACTTGTCAGTCTCATCCCCTCTGCATGTTATTGTAGGTATTTGATAGCAACAGCATATGAAACCATTCAAAATCAGCTTCCCATCGGCATCAGAAAGACAGAAAGCCGTTAGGACCCAGCGCTAAAACAAACCCAACCACGGAAAACACACATAAGGTGTTACGTATTTGCTGAGGGATTTTATCCTTCTAAGAATTTAGTTCTAAAACATTCTTCCAAAGAATCTCTGCTTTCACTGAAATCATCTGTATTGTCTGCCATTGAAAAAATCCTTCCCTACACCCTTCTGGCTTCATTGGCACGTCAAAGCCCAGGGGGAACCACAGAAATGCATGGACAATCCTGGGCATTGGTCCTGCAAAGATGTACCCCGGTGCCTTCCTTCACACAGTGAGTGGCCCCATGAAGTCACTAGGTGTGAAGTCAGCCACATGCAGATGTCTTTGCTAAGAAAGCAAACAAGTAAAAACCCTTCCCCTCTCCACAGCTCTGGTTTCAGACTTGTCTCTTACAATGTCATAGTCCCAGCAGGTCTCCAGTCCTCCAAGGAGTCCTCTGGAAAAAACAGGGAAGCTGAGACTAGATTCTCAGCTCCAACTCCAGAGAACAAAGTAGATGGAAAGGATTCTCCCTAACACAAGAGATCCCTGGCTGTCCTAGAGCAGATTCTGCTGGCTCTCTGGCATCCGCCTCCCGCCCTTTGTGTCAGGGTGTGTCAGGGTTGTGCCAGGACTGGGCAGGGTGGGGGCAGAGCACATGGCACTCTACCTGATCCCCAGCTAGCAGAGTATCATTTAAAGCCATCCCTAGGCCCCCGTAACTTACACCAGGGACTGTTTCAGGATCAGCAGAAGGCAGGGCTAGAACCCCCTTTCTCCTTGCATTCCCCAGCACAAATTTGGGGCAGCTGAGAATCAGGCTCAGTAGCACTAAATTAAAAATAAGGAAGAAGAAAACAAGAACCTTCCCCACTCACTTATACGTCATCAAAAGGGCCCGTTGTATTGTTTGCAGGGGGAGAGTGTCAGGACTGGAGGATTTCAACTACAACAGCAAGTTAAATGCATAAAGGGTATTTATTCTTTTATCCATTTGATTCCCTTTGCTGTATTTCTTTTAATAGTCGCAGTTCTAATTGGGAGGGGCAGGAGATACAATGATTCAAGCCACAGAGCATAGATTCCCACCAGGGTTTCATTCTTTTCGCAGTTACTCTGAATCATAGAATCATAGAATATCAGGGTTGGAAGGGACCTCAGGAGGTTATCTAGTCCAACCCCCTGCTCAAGGCAGGACCAATCCCCAATTAAATCATCCCAGCCAGGGCTTTGTCAAGCCTGACCTTAAAAACTTCTAAGGAAGGAGATTCTACCACCTCCCTAGGTAACGCATTCCAGTGTTTCACCACCCTCCTAGTGAAAAAGTCTGATCTGATCAATGGCTGGCTTCTCAGACCGCTCAGTTTTTCGGTGGAGGATGAACCATGGATTCACGTCTCTTACCTGTTTCTCTTCGCTTTTGAGATCCCTGTTTACATGTTCCTGGGCATGGGCTGACAGCTCTTCCATTACCTACAATAAAGCACAATGCACGCTGACTCAGTCTTGGGGTGCATGCAGGATTCCCCAGGGAATTCTACATGGAAAGCTCTTGCATTCGTTCCGTGTGTCAGCTCCATGGCCAGCCAAACGACGAAAGCTCTTGGTGGGAACAGCATCAAAGGGGATCGCTGACGGTCGTGCTGGAGCCTGAGCAAGGTTCAGCGCTCTGAGGCTTGTTCTCCTCTTCCCACTAGCATCAGCCGGGCTTGCAGGGAACAAACTCCACCAAGAGGTCTGGGAAGTTCCTTTGTTCCCTGTCAGGGGCGGATGAAAGACCCCAGCCCCAAGCCCGTTGGAGATTGAGGTCTAAATGGCACATTTCTCTCAAACGGGTGAACTGGGGAGCGCACAAGGGAGTGTTTTGGTCACAGTTTTGGGTTCCTTTGATTTTAGGAGCCTCATGTATAACCTAGCTGTAGAAAGGGAGCGAAACATCTACATGGTGCCAGCGGATGTCTGGTATCCTTCCCCACTCTGTCACCTAGACCTGAAAAAATGCAGGATGAGGGCTGTACAGTAACAATCTGACACGGCCCATCCTACCACGTGGGTTATCACCTCCGCGCTAATCTTTAGCCTGGTTTGCACTGGGGTGGGGAGGTTCTGCACCAGTGTAGCCACACTGATGTAGCTGCACCAGTGCAAACCCCGAGTGCAAGTCACTCGTCATGCCAACGCAGTGTATCCTCGCTACAGGTTTGCATTAGCGCAGCTACATCAGAGCAGCTACAATGGGGCAAAAACAAAGAAAAATCCCCTCGTTCTCAATAATGCTTCGGCCTCAGGCTGTCGGACCCTACAGATTTGGGGTCAGAAGTGCCATGTTCTCATTCGCACACCTCACTTGCCCCAGCTCTCTGACAATGCGCATGTACCATTTGCTACGCAAGTCGCAGCGCTTGCAGGGTGCTGGAGGCCAAGTCACATCACTGGGAGCCCCATCTACCCTGCAGTGTCCAGACCCAAGCAGGAGTGTCGGTTACAGCTCAGACTGTGCCAAAGAAGAGCTGAGCCCTTGTATTTTTCAGCTGGAGATAAGGATGCTGATGGAACAAACGTAATTTTCAGTAATTCAGAGCGCTTGGAAGGTGAACGGTGTCATACTCACTCTCACGGGTGGCACCTGGGGTGGGAGGGTTCCTCTCTCTTTCTTGGCACTTTAAATCCCGACGTCATAGGCTAAGACAGAAAAAGTCAATGATTATAAGCAGATATCAGCCCCTGTCCCGCGAGCTATGCCAGGGGCGTCACTTCTCTCTGGTACAGAATTCAAGCACCCCTGAGATGACAAGGACAGTGAGAGCCAGCAGTGACGGGATTCGCCGGAGGGAGGGAAAAGGAAGGGAGCTGCTAGGAGGAAGGTTACTGCACCAGGAGGGAACTGCGGCGAGGACCTGCTGTCTGTCACGCTTGGCTGTGTGGCAGGTTAGTGGCTCCGCCAAGCAGATATTTTTGACCATCCATGGGCTACATGCTGCTGTACCGCCGTGGGTGCTCCAGTGTGTTCTGGGAGGCGCCCAGGGACTGGCAAGGCTGATCGGGGCCAAGTGAAGGCCGTCTAGGCCGCAAGGGAATGGAGTGGTTCTTTGGAGTCAAGGGGGACCTCTTTCCCCCACACACTCAGGCTCAGGATGTCAATGCTGCAGCCATGCAAGCAACACCGCCCAGAGCAGAAGGCGTGGGGTATCAGGCTGCAGAGAGGCAAACCCTGTGCTCTGGAGACTTGCCCCCGGATCATGCTCTGGAGTTAAAAAAATACTTCTTTAGAGACTTGTTTTTTGTTCCCTGGAAAAGAGAAACCAGGAGCAGCCAAGATCAAACATCCAGCTTCTTGCTAGCTCTAGGTGTGCTGCTCAGGGGAAACAGGGCTTTAACACGGGATGGAGAAGGGTCAGGGTGGGAATTCCATTCTCTTAGCGTTCAAATCTGAAACCAGACAGGCTTCCCTGTGAGACCTAGTGTAAAACCAAGGGCCTCCCAGGCAAAAATCAGAAAAATCTGCAACTGAACAGCCAAATTCAACAAACTGGCCAAGCACAGAGCCAAAGGAAGTGGTAAGAAAAGGCATGTAAATGGCCCCAGTGTAGATAAGGCCCTCCTGAGCTACTGAGGGATAGATGAAGCTTAGGCCTTGTCTACACTACAAAGTTTTGTCGACAAAACAGTGAATGTGGACACACTGTGATGCAGCAAAAATGCCCTGTTTGGTGACAAAATAAAACCACCCTGATGAGAGACATACGGCGTTTTGGGCAAAGTATTTGTTGACAAAGTGCCAGTGTAGACCCCATGCTTGATTTTATTGCTTTAATTGGCCTCCAGGAGGTGTCCCACAATGCCCATCATGACCTCTCTGGTCAGCAGTTTGAACTCCATTGCCCTACAGCCAGGGAAAACCCTCCTCCCCTCCCCCAAATCAGTACAGAAGAACAGGGTGTTGATGCACACTCAGATCTCACGGGAATCCTCCAGAGAGATCTCCAGGAAAGTTTCCTGGAGGTATTTGGCCATCCTCTGCTGAAGCTTCCTTGGCAGAGCTGCTTTGTTCCCTCTCCCATTGTAGGAAACTTTCCCGCGCCATTCGGCAATCACTTGTGCAGGAACCAAAGCAGCACACAGGCTAGCAGCATAGGGACCAGGGCGGAAGCCACAAGCGTGGAGTAGACGTACCCTTGCTTCCAAGCTTACCCTCAGCAGTGAGATGTCTGCTACAATGGTCCCTGCCTGTGGAAAAGTGTGGGAGAATTTCAGAATATTTTCCCGAGTTGGCTGGACCACAACCCTTGCAGAGCGCGTTTTTCCCCATGTAGAGTGCCCCCTCCCCAGCCAACACTCACCATGCTTTGGGTGTTCGCCGAGATGTGTGCTTGCCAAGGGTCAGCGAGAAAGGGATCGCTATGTTACCAGAGGTGTATTTTACTGAAGTGTTTCAGTGCTGTGTGTGATCTTAACAATCATGCTTCTGTGCATTGTTCCTTCTGCTTCAGCAGATGTGGCTTTGAGGAACACCCCACACACCTAAGCGTCTCCACCAGATAAGAGAGCGCCCAAGAGGAAGTGAAGACGACGTGTTCCGGGAGGTCCTGCACTCCTCCAAAGCAGAGAAAAGGGATCTCAAGGAGCGGAGGGAAGCCAAAAGGCAGGACAGAAAAGAAAATCAGGAGTTTAAGGATGCTACTGAGCGGATGCTTGAAGTCATGGAGGAGCAAATGCAGATGCTGACGTCCCTAATAAAGCTAGGGCAAGAAGCAAGGGGCTTAAATTGCAGCAGAGGTTTAGGTTGGACATTAGGAAAAACTTCCTGTCAGGCTGGCCAAGCACTGGAATAAATTGCCCAGGGAGGTGGTGGAATCTCCATCACTGGAGTTTTCTACGAGCAGGTTAGACAAACACCTAAAATGCGCCGTGATCTGCTTGGCCTTCCAAGACCTAGTGGCAGAAGATGTTGAGCTGGACTATGGGATAGATACCCTCAGTGCGCTGCTCACACTGTTGATGCTAGTGCGCCAAATGTGGACGTGCTCTGCTGACAGCGGGAGTGAGTGTGAACACGCAATACCGGTTTTTAGTGTAGCGCTTTTTGAGTGCCAATATAACTTTGGTCAACAAAATTCTGTAGTGTAGACAAGGCCTTAGAAAGGGGAATTTAGGCTGAAGACCAGGAGACACTCCCCAGGAGCCAAATGCGTCAGGCTGCAGAACAGTCTTCCCCAGGGAAACGGGGGGAAAACCGATTGCTTGGGACTTTTAAAACTGGGCTGGACAAAGCACTACAAAGTGTGCTGTAGGGAACACTCCTGCCCCGGTACCAGGCAGACAGGCTAAGCAATCTGCTAGGGCCTCCCATCTCTCCTCTCTACCTGACTCCAGGATTGACTCCGCCAAGCCCTGTATGTTTCTGTCTGTGGATTAGTGGCACTTGCTACACCTATTAATCTGGCACATGGAGGATTAACTGAGACCCGGGAAAACAACATTGGATATAATTAAAATATACATCCAGTTAATTACTGATAATGCTTCCCCTCTTTAATATTGGCCTCTAGCAAGGCTTTTGCTGAGAACAGCAAAACAAAACACTTTGTTTTTATTAGTTTTTTAAAAAGGAAAAGCCTCATCTATCTTAACATGACACCAAATCATTCCTGGGCCCAGCCCGCATTCACTAACAATATCTGTGCATTCACACACCCAGGAAATTCAATTATCTGGCAGAACATGTCCCAAAGGCGTTCAGATAATTGCAACCATAAGTACAAAATCTGCCACTAATTATTAAAGAAATACCAAATATGGAGACCAAATGATAGAAAAGTGGCATTACTGAGTATAAAAATCACTCTCACGTGCTGGAAGCAAGTAAATTTTCACAGGGGCACTTTTCATTATGATTCTAGAGTTAAAAAAAAAAGTACATCACAGAAGTTGGAGAGAAATGCTGGTACTGGAGAACTCCATTACCATGATTCGGAGTGTAGATTGAAAACCTCCAGGGGGCTCTGCAGAGGGAACGGAGGAAGAGCGGAGATGGGAACCCCTTTGCCAGACAGAGAATTGGGCCATGTGGAAAACACATGGTTTCCAGAGGAGAAAAAGACTGAAGTAGTGCAGAGAAATAAGCTCGCTTGAGATATGGGGTGGGTGTTGACTGAGGATCTCTGACCACTTGTAAGAGAAGCTGACGCTTGGAGGAGCTTATTTGGAATCAGTAGTTAGGGCACTGCAGGTTCTATTTGTGAAGCCCTTTGATAGCCTGGGATAATAGGTGCTTTGTGGAGCCAGGGCTATGGGCGTTCTTTATTAACCATTAGCGTCACATTTGCACTGTATTTTGTTTGCCAGGAGCAAATATTTTAAATGAAAATTTCCGGAAGTGATAGTTTCTTCTGGGGACCCTCTGTGCAAGGGGGATGTTTGGAAAGTGACTGAAACCTCCCACCCGCTAGTTATTTCTCCTATAAAATATATTAATAGTATAAAAATATTGCTCGGGCATGCAGGGGTGTAACCAGGAAGGCCAAAGCACAATTGGAGGTGCAGCTAGCAAGGGATGTGAAGGGGAACAAGAAGGGTTTCTACAGGTATGTTAGCAACAAAAATAAGGTCAGGGAAAGTATGGGCCCCTGACTGAATGGGGGAGGCAACTTCGTGACAGAGGATGTGGAAAAAGCTAATGTACTCAATGCTTTTTTTGCCTGTCTTCACAGACAAGGTCAGCTCCCAGACTGCTGCACTGGGCAGCACAGTCTGGGGAGGAGATGAGCAGCCCTCAGTGGTGAAAGAACAGGTTAAGGACTATTTAGAAAAGCTGGACATGCACAAGTCCATGGGTCCAGATCTAATGCATCTGAGGGTACTGAGGGAGCTGGCTGATGTGATTGCAGAGCCATTGGACATTATCTTTGAAAATTCGTGGTGATCAGGGGAGGTCCTGGACAATTGAAAAAAGACAAATATAGCGCCCATCTTTAAAAAAGGAAAGAAGGAGAATCCAGGGAATTACAGACCAGTCATCCTTGCCTCAGTCCCTGGAAAAATCATGGAGCAGGTCCTCAAGGAATCCATTTTGAAGGACTTGCAGGAGAGGAAGGTGATCAGGAACAGTCAACATGGATTCACCAAGGACAAGTCATGCCTGACCAACCTGATTGTCTTCTATGATGAGATAACTGGCTCTGTTGGTATGGGGAAAGCGGTGGACGTGATATACCTTGATTTTAGCAAAGCTTATGACACGGTCTCCCACAGTATTCTTGCCAGCAAGTTAAAGAAGTATGGGCTGGATGAATGGACTATAAGGTGGATAGAAAGCTGGCTAGATTGTCGGGCTCAACAGGTAGTGATTAACAGCTCGCTGTCTAGTTGGCAGCCGGTATCAAGTGGAGTGCCCCAGGATCAGTCCTCGGGCCGGTTTTGTTCAACATCTTCATTAATGATCATAGAATCATAGAATATCAGGGTTGGAAGGGACCTCAGCAGGTCATCTAGTCCACCCTCAGCAAGTTCATGGATGACACTAAGCTGGGGGGACAGGTAGATATGCTGGAGGATAGGGATAGGGTCCAGAATGACCTAGACAAATTGGAGGATTGGGCCAAAAGAAATCTGATGAGGTTCAACAAGGACAAGTGCAGAGTCCTGCACTTAGGACGGAAGAATCCCATGAACTGCTACAGGCTGGGGACCGACTGGCTAAGTGGCAGTTCTGCAGAAAAGGACCTGGGGATTACAGTGGACGAGAAGCTGAATATGAGTCAACAGTGTGCCCTTGTTGCCAAGAAGGCCAATGGCATATTGGGCTGCATTAGTAGGAGCGTTGCCAGCAGATGAAGGGAAGTGATTATTCCCCTCTATTTGGCACTGGTGAGGCCACATCTGGAGTACTGTGTCCAGTTTTGGGCCCCCCATGACAGAAAGGATGTGGACAAATTGAAGCAAGTCCAGTGGAGGGCAATGAAAATGATTCCGGGGCTGGGGCACATGACTTATTAGGAGAGGCTGAGGGAACTGGGCTTGTTTAGTCTGCGGAAGAGAAGAGTGAGGGGGGATTTGATAGCAGCCTTCAACTCTGAAGGGGGGTTCCAAAGGGGATGGAACTTGGCTGTTCTCAGTGGTGGCAGATGACAGAACAAGGAATAATGGTCTCAGGTTGCAGTGGGGGAGGTCTAGGTTGGATATTAGGAAAAACTATTTCACTAGGACGGTGCTGAAGCACTGGAATGGGTTACCTAGGGAGGTGGTGGAATCTCCATGCTTAGAGGTTTTTAAGGTCAAGCTTGACAAAGCCCTGGCTGGGATGATTTAGTTGGGGTTGGCCCTGCTTTGAGCAGGGGGTTGGACTAGATGACCTCCTGAGGTCCCTTCCAACCCTAATCTTCTATGATTCTCCTTCCTCCCTAATTACCTTTTGAACAATGCAGAGTAAGGCAGAGATGAGCACTGAGTTTGTGGTGCTTGCGCTGACATCTTGGATACTTACCCTGCAATAAAAGCAATTACACTGAATATAGGTCACAAGTGATTTGTGTTGAATATTCAAGCAACTTGAAACAGTAAATAGTCATGTACAAAATGGATAGTTTGTCCTAAACCCTCTGTTTAATCACTGCAGATTTCCCTCCAACACACCAGGCAGCAATTGCAGGGCTGTGTACAAGACATGTGTTAGACAACATCAAAACACACACCAGTGCTCCAACATATCCAAAGCTAAAGAGCAATTTTGCCCAAATGGGAGCGTATTGCTTAGTCAGAAATAACAAGTGCTCAGCAAACCCTTTAATTCCACTGAGTTGCTTTTAACATAAAGCCTGTTCCATCAACCCCATTCAGGGCTAGAGGGCCCAATTCTGAAAAGCCCTGAGTCTATCCCTGCGCCTTCGCTCTCTTTGAGACCAAGGGGAGTTGATGATTCCCCCACACCTTTTGGATCAGGCTCACGGTTTGTATGAGCCCTAACTCCGCTTTCTTTGAGTTTTCTCTTGGGATGCTAGTTCCCCTGAAGTTTGAGTTAAGACAGCTGCGAAGATTTGCAGATAAAATGAAATGCTTCCAGTTAGCTCTCTTGTTTACACTTTGGAAAAAGATATATTCCTAATGAGCTATTTGTCATAGGATCCTCAGAGCTTCAAAGCAGATGAAAATCCTAGCTTAGTAAGTAGTGGGTTTTTCCCCCAATCAAGGCAGAATGCAGAACAAAGTCTCTTAATAGTGAAATTAAATGCTTTTTAAGATAGTCAAAAACTTCAGATGTATACACTTGAAATTCAGAAATAACTACAGTTTAAGACAAAACACTGAATAACTCCATTCTTCCTTTATTTGCCTACCAACTCCTCAGTTCAAGCTTCTAGCTGAAGTAATCTGAGTCTAAACACCCAGAAGGTGTAAGAAATGCAAGTGTCTGCTCTGCTGTAGGTGTCAGACCTGTGCTGCTAATTGTTACAGGCTAAGCAAGGGGTCCTGCAATTGTCAGGTAAGCAGCGTTTCAGCTCACCTTGAAATTCACCACCTCTGCCAGCTCAGCAGACAGATGGGATGAAACGAGCAGTGCAGTTCTTCAAATATCCCATTACAAATGGTAATACAAAGTCTCACAGTGGGCTGGAAATCCAAGACAGCTGGGCCAATGGAGAAGCGTGAGACATCTGTTTAAAATGTGGATTTCTCACCCAGTGTTCAGGGCAATCGATTAAATTCCATGGCATTTTGAAGGGCTGAGTCTGATCTTCAAAGTGATCCTGAGCTTTAGTTAATCCCAAACACTGTGGTGAACATATTGGGCTTTAAGCAGCCGCTAAGAATTTTTTTTAGAAGCAAAAACTGGACTACCCTAGAAAAACCCATAAACGCTGTGATTAATGCAAGTGATCTAGTCGAGCTAGGAAGTGTCCTTCTGTCACTAAACTGCAGACAACCTCTTTGCCTCCTCATCCTAGCCTCAGAGGTGGCTGCGTTTCAAACAGTCGCAGTGATTCCTGTGTACGTGTCTGAGCTTGTACAGGGCTTTGGGGTGGCAGGCACTGTAAGAATGACGGGTGAGATACATATCCTGATGGTCATTTTCGTGTTCTCCCCCCAAAGGGCTGTAATTATGGATATTATTGAGCATCACATCACAAAATGCAGCAGGGCATAGACTTTCCAGTCCCTGCGCAACACACTCGGGGACCTTGTGAATGTTTCCTACTATTTTCCATCTCCAGCTCAGGGGATTACACGCTAAATGTTCTAACTGCAAAGCCAGGCCTTCAGAACTGGGAGCTTCTCATGAGGTCACCCGCCGCCATGTTTGTTGTGCAGAGGATGTCAAAAAACCACTGAATGGCAGCCGTCTGGCTTGAAAGACGATGGTGTAAACGCCAAAGCTACTGCGGGTCGTCCTGCAGCATCGCGAGTGGCTAAAAAGTCCAGTTCTCGAATCACAGCCCTTGCCACAAACAGCACAGGGGTAAAGTGCCAGAAGACAGGCCAGAACATTTCTAGCACTTGGGGCCTGCTGTGCTTTCCCCTTCCCTCTCTCCACTGCCTCTCTTCAGCCTCTTTGACTCCCTGGCACAGCACAGCCCTCTCGCGTAGCCTGTTGCTAGCTACTTCCAGCCAGCTTGTGAAGCCGATGCTGAACGGTCTCAAGTCCCTCTCGCAAATGTCCTGGAACCAGAGCCTAAGTCGGCCTTGGGGCATCTGCCAGTTCCCCATAGAGTACGTCCTTTGGATACGTCCATCATCCACGCAGTGCAGACGACAAAGCCATCGGGGATGTCTGTGTTTGAGAACAGTGATTAGACTTGGTAATTGTGTGTTCTCTAATATTTCAGTCTCAGGAACTTTGCTTTCTTGCTTGATGTTTAGAATATAGCGAAGAGAGCATGTGCGCCTGGTCAGCTGGACAAACGCGGTGGCTGCCTTTCCGATGTGAGAATTAAGCTTGTCATCTAGGTATGTTATCTGATACAGTCAATCCTAGACAGCAGAACGTGGGCACAACTTCTTGCATGGTGCTAGCCAATAAATCTTCTGGTGCAGTCAACACACCTTGTGCCATAATCACAGTCTTCTTTAGATTGATGGCTAATCTGAATTCATCGCAAACTCATGCAAAGTTGCTGCAGCCCCTCTTCACTGTATGCAACGAGCAATGCATTGTCAGCAAAAAGAAATAGCTCTATCAGCAGGTGATTGACTTTGCTTTTTGCAGTTGGACTTGCAGCGTAGAAGAGATTTCCATCTGATGGAGACGTACATCCTTGGTGCTAGATGAGAACAACATACCGGGGAGTGTTGGTGCCAGAACACATTCCCTGTCTGACACTACTGTGGATTTCAAAGCTGTTAGATTGATCACCTCATACTGGACTGTAGCCTTCATGCCATCATGGAAAAACTGAATCACTCTGAGGAGCACTGAGGGACAACCAATCCTCTCTAGCAATTGTAAAAGACCCTTTCTGCTCACCAGGTCAGAAGTCTTTGTAAGATCGATGAAGGCCACGTAGAGAGATTTTCCCTGTTCTTGACATTTTTCTTGCAGTTGCTTTAGTGTAAAGACCACATCAATAGTTGATCTACCAGTGCAGAAGCCACACTGACTCTCTGGATATAGACGTTCAGCGAGAACTTGCAGTCTTTTGAGAATGACCACGTGAATGTCTTACCAACAAGAGGAGAGAGATTCCCCTGTAGTTGTTGCAATCACTCTGATCTCTGACAGCCCCCCCAGGACTCCTGACCCATCCAACCCCCCCTGTTTCCTGACAGCCCCCCTGGGACTCCTGCCCCAACCACCACCCCGTGCTCCCTGTCCCCTGACCACCCCTGGGTCCCCCATCCCTGACTGCCCCCCTGGGACCTCTGCCCAATCCAACCCCCCTGTTCCCTGCCCTCTGACTGCCCCAACCCCTATCCACCCCCCTGCCCACTCCCCCAACTCCCCAGCCCTCTGTCCAACCCCCCCGATCCCTGCCCCCTGACCGCGCTGCCTGGCGCACCGGTGGCTGGTGGCACTACAGGCCGCGGCTCTGCAACTGCGCTGCCCGGCCACCCAGAGCATTGCGCTGGCAGCGCGGCGAGGTAAGGCTGCGGGGAAGGGGAAACGGTGGGGGAGGGGCCGGGGGTGAGCCTCCTGGGCCAGGAGCTCAGGGGATGGGCAGGAGGGTCCTGCGGGCCAGATATGGCCAGTGGGCCGTAGTTTGCCCACCTCTGATTTAGCAGGTAGGTGCCATAAGAAGTATCCCGCCCATGTGCAATCTGACAAGAAACTCATGAGACCCAGATTCTAGAAGCTTTCCTGGGCAGAAAGAAAGGCCAGTTAGTCCAGGCTGGGTGGATCTTATGCTTGGAGTGGGAGTGAAGTACCTGTTCCTTTGGTGTGTGCACTGATGGGCTGAGCACTGACCTGAGCCTGAAGGTTCGGCTTTCCCTCCCCAGAAGGCAGTAGCAGGTCAGGATGCTGCAGCTACCAAGACATGGTTATGTCCAATTCTCAGGACAGTTTGGTGGTTGTGGGGAGGGAGCGGGAAACCTACATGAGGATTTGAAATAAGGACATGGCTGCTGTCTATAATTCAATGCAACCACCAGCTGGTGTAGCGGTCTACAATTCAACACAGCTGCCGGTTGGTGTGGCTGTCTGTGATTATGGGCTGGTTCTTTCGGAAGTTTTCTTTGTTGTCACTGTTCTTCCTAGTGCAAATGCAAATTTTTCTTCCCTATGTTTGTAGATAGACTTTGTAAATAACCCTAACCCTTGTATTGCTACTTCCTTACCGGGCAGAGGCTTCTTTGTTGTTATGAATAATAAGAAAACGAACCAGGGTAATGCCATATTGGAGGGGGCTCCAGCAGAGACCCTCAGCTCTGCTAAACTTAAAGACAACGAGAAAAGACTAATTTGGTGACAGTGAAAACCTCTTATTTTATCCTCTCTATTGAGTGCCCTGCCCTCCTGTCTGATCTGATGACGAGTCACCATCCATCCAGCATCTCTTCTCGAATCCTGCAACCATACAGTTCGTCCTCCAATCACATCACTCGAAGGGAAGAGCAGAAATAAAAAATACAAGGTACGCAAAGCCAACAGAATGAGATTGGTGAAGGGTTTGGAAGGAAGCCCATGTTTGGAGGTTCCTAAAGGGAAAGCAGCTTTGCTGTGACAGCATTTTGGCAAAAAATGTATGATTTAAATATAACAGTTTCTTCAGTCAAAGCAAATAATTATTAATGAAAATCCAAGTAAAAATAGGAACTTTCCAAATATAGACTCGGAAGCATCTGAATATTTGGATAAGTGACATTGAGTGTAAAGAGTGCTGTCCAAACTGTAAAGGTGGAAAATTAGGTGTGCAGAGTACACAGCCAGAGGCCAGTAAAAAGGTGCCTAGATTTTAATTTGGGCTGAATATTTTTAGGGGCAGTGACAGCATTTGTAGCTCTTCAGCTAAGAAAACAGATAGGTCAGGGTGTTCGTGGATTGCGAGCAGGCAGGGCCAGCTAGGAATTCTCCTCCTGCATCACACAACTGCCTAGGTTCACTGGGGGCATTTTGCCTTCGTTGGAAGCAGATATTAGTAACTTCTGGAGCCAGGCTGCCCGGAGCTGTGACCTGATGGAGAAGCTCCTATGTTCCTGAAGGAGAAAGGCAGAACGGCCTCGTGGATGAGCTAGGACACTGACAGCAGGGGTTCTGGGTTGTAGATCTGGATTTGACACAGAAATCACGGTGTGACCTGGGGTAAGTCAATCTCCCTGAACCTCAGTTTTCTTATCTGTAAATTAAAGCTAAAGTTCAGGTCAGAATAAGGCCCCTGCTCCTGGACCCGTGTGATTACATCACAAATTCTGCTTTCATTTAGCTTCTATCCCTCATGGTTGAGAAGAAAAGCTCAGAAAGGTTACCCAAGCAGAACAGACACAGGGACGCCTGCCTGGGTCTGCAGAGAGCCTGAAACAATAGCTCAGAGAAGGGAAACTGCCCCATGCATTGCAATGGTGGTTAACTCCAAGACTCGCTGCTCTGGCCCTGCCACTTAACCTCAACCCAGCAGCAGATTGTGTGTGTGGCAGAATGGAGAGAGTGCAGCGGGCCCAAACCATCTACCCACCTCTTTTATGGTATGCCTAAGGCCCCAGAGCACCTTAATCCAGCCCTGCTAACGACAGCTGCCTGTCGGACAGGAGCTGTGAGGCATACCTGGGGCTTGCAGAGAGCTGTGAGATGCTCAGGTGGGATGAGCTATCAAGGAATATCAGAGCCTGTTCCCTTCCCTTTAGATGTAGCTGGAAGGAGCGAACTGTAAAGCTCATTGCGAGAGCAGAGGGCAAGCCGTGGATAAAGGACAGGTCCACGCAGGACTGTGCGTGTCTACTGCTAGGACAGTGCTGCAAGTTGTTCTCCAGAACGGACAAGCATCTGTACCAAAAGCATTATTCCCCGGCCACAAATCCAGAGCGCGGCTTCGTGGCCCTGCAACATGCACGAAACCAACTGCACCACCGAGGTGAAGGCCCCCGCCGGGCGTTAGTGGGAAGGGAGCGTATGAGAACGCAGGGAGAGCCATCCGTGTGTGCCAGATAGGACAGCAGAAAGGGGTCACGAACAGCCAGGCAGGGAGCGGGATAGGTGCTTAGCAAAGCACATCAGGGTGTCACTGGCCCGGGTGCAGCTCTCAGGGGATGCGCTGTACGAATGTCAGGGCCCCGGGGAAGAGTCATTGCTCCATCTCTGACCGCCGGCGTCAATACAGTGCGGCTGAAAAGTGCCGAGTGCGGTAAAGCAACAAGCAGCTCGTTTAAAAGGCAAGTCGCCCCTTTCACTCTGTGCGTGCGGAAAATGCCCTGGCTCCAGTGAAATACTGCGTCACTTTTGACCCTGAAATGTCTCTCTCCTCGCACATGTCCCCTGCCAGGGGGCCACGGAACCTGTCTCCAGGGCTTTGCCAGCTTTTCTCCTTCCCTAGCCCACACTTCCACTGAAATCCATACTCACGCCAAAATCGGTTCCCCTCCCTTCCATTAGGGGCTATTGGGCTTGCCAGGTTTCTGCTCTTCACACTCAGTCGGGTCCAGCCTGTTCTCTTGCTCCAGGAACCGAGACCTGGCCACCCCCACCCCAGCCCCCATCTCCTCTCAGAGCTGTCACTGTCCTGACGCCTGCCTCTCAGGGGTGGCCAAAGCCTGGCTGCTAAAGGCAGCTGGTTTCCCCATGGCACGCCTCCCCCCCTGCACCTTCCACGGGTCTCTGTGTGCTGCAGTGTCAGATTCAAGAGCCTCTTCCTCACCCACCCAGCTGCTAATGTTGGACACACCCAGCAGAGACATACATGGGCACTGGGCGGTGATGGTATAGGGCCATCTTGCTCCTCCCCGGTAGCTTGGGCAGGGAGCCCCAGGGTACAGGGAGGGGAGTGCGTGTCTCACTGGGGGCCCCCAAACACACCACAGGAGAGGAGCGGGAATGCCTCGCCCCCCACTCCCCGCTGTAACCCTGGGCTGTGCCAGTGTGCTCTGGCTGCTGGCTGCTCTTGCCTGAAGCCGGGCACTCCTCCCTCAATGCTTCTTATCCCTCTTCCCATCATAACACAGGGGAGAAAACGGAGGAGCGATCCCCAGGGAGGAGAGCGTGGATTGTAGGTAGGAGCAATTTCCTTCATCTTCTTCCCCTGCTACCCGAATTCCAGCCTCCCCCCCTCCCAAAAATCAGTTTGGCTCCTTAAACCACCACCAATTAGCTGCCCCCGAACACTAATTCTGTCCCCCCAGCAAGACCCCTCTATTGCATACACAGGGCCCCCAATTAATTCTACAACATCCCCCCCACAGCCCTCAATTCATTCAATGACACCCCCATGGCCCCACCAGTAATTCTATCACAACCCACCCCATCAATAAAGTCTGCTCTGCTCCAAACACCCCAATTACACAAACCCCACCAGGGCCTTCAAATAACGCCGCTCTCCTCCTGCATACACAGCCCCCCAATGAATTCTACAATGCCCACAAGCACCCCCCTAAGGAATCCTGCCCCTGCCCCCCACAGCTGTTGGCAGGTGTGTGCCAGCTGCTGTCCCTCCTGGCCCCTGCCCCACATCAGCAGTTCTGCTCTGAGGCGGGGGGCAGCAGATGCTGGGGGACCAGGCTGTCCCTCACCACAAACAACAGCTCTGGTTGGCTGCCTTCTCCAAGAGGTGGGATAATGGGGAAGGCAGCCAATCATAGGAGGATTAACTTGTATACTGGGGTTTTCCCCATAGACTTGTAAGGTCCATGAGGCCTGATGCAACACAGCCCCCACCTAGCACTCTGCTCCCTTCTTCCCCTTCTAGGACCTTCCCCCGGGCCTGCTCCATTTGTCTCTTCCCCCCTAGGCCTCATGCCCCCTAGCACCCTACCATCATGCCTGGAACAGTCTCCCAGTTCTCCACCAAGTCCCACCTTTCCTCCCTCCTGTCTGCTCCCACTCAGCGCATCTCCAGAATCCGGTGTTGCCCCACTGATCCGGAACTCCCTCCTGCTCCCCAGCAGCCATGCTGTTCTCGGAATCCCACCTGGAAGCTCTCCCCTCTTCCTCACAGCCAGCTGATGCCTGCCGGGAAGCATCACCTTGTACTGTGCATGAGGCACCCTCCACAGAAACGGCTGCTTTAGAAGCAGAAATAATTTGCCACAGTCTTTGGGCAGCACTTGGGTTACGATAACTCTGGAGCCTACAACATCCTGCACAAGGGGCTCCCGGTGCTTCAATTCCTTTCCCTCAGGAAACTAAACTAAGCCCAGCTCAGACGACGTCCAGAGATAGTGAGCACACCCCAGCTTGGGAGAAGCAGCAGAATCCTGGAGTTTGTCAGTCGGGGTAACAAACGCCCCTTGCTCACAAACTGCAGTTAGCTGCAGTGGGATCCCAGGGAAAATGGCAGCTGAGACCTGACCACTGATCACAAATAATTTGGGCTATTCAATATCTCAATCAGTCTTTGCAGGAAATCTTCGAGACGTCTCCCCTGTGGATAGCTATATCTGTGCAGCTGCTGTTTCACCATTTGTTTCCACTGCATAACTTTGAGCCTTGCTTCACGTGAACTCTCCAATTATCCTGCACCTCCCAGCTAGTCAGCAATTCACTCGAAGTCAGCCTGGATTAGGAGGAGCACAGAGACCAAAGGCTTTGGAAATGGATTTTCTAGACTGAATTGTTAAAGGAATGCACTGTTACCTGCTGACAGCCCGAAAGTTCTGTCATTCCTAGCAACTGAGTCCGGCAGTGTTAATGAACGCTGGATTGAGTTCTACCTCCACGACAACCAAGGAAGAGTTAAGGGAAGGGGAATTATACGTTTCCTTTCTGCTTGTTACTCTCAAAGCCTATATGAAAGTATTAAAACGTGAAACTAAACTAGCAAACTATTCTTTACATGACTTATTGCCAGGACAGCAGTGTACAAAAGTACGTTTGTAGCTACTGGCAAGATGTGTCACCCGTACACTGTGAATTACACTGCAAGCACCGAAATACTCTCAAATACGCAAATATATGAAGCTATGTCATTAAGCACAGCAATAGATGCCATGGGCAGGTGCTGGCATTTTAACAAACACCAAGCAGAGCACCAAGAATCTCTGGAGCTCTAAAATCCAAATGAAAAACAGCGAGCAATTAATGTTTCTTGTGGTTTTCAGAAGTGGTTGGAATTCCTTGATCCCACAAGCATGGGGCTGCAACCAAGGAGTTAACTGGGAGACACATTTTCAAAATTTTTCCCCCTGAACATTTCCATTTTCCTGGATGTATTTTAAATTGCATCTCGGCTGAAAACAGCTGAGAGAGACTCAAAATACACTATGAGAAATTTCAGACACATCTGAAGACCGACTTATATATCTCCTGTCTTCAGCCAGATCCTCAGTGCTGTGAGAGACTACAAACAAAACCAGAGAGAACATCTCTAGGAACGTGCAAAACCAGGAGGCACACACTAAAGAGAGGGATTTATTTAGAATAAAATGTATCCCTGCAAACACTGTGGTTTCCAATGTATCCTCATTTCCAGGAGTGTTTTCATTTGCAGCCCAGCGTGTGTTGTTCTCTCAGTCTTTTGTCTGAAGGGCTCTCTCCTTCCATCAGCATAACAACAAAATAAAAAATCAAGCTCTCTAGCAGGATGTCCTAAAGCAGCCCAGGCACTCTGGGGAGATGCCAAGGTGCTTACTGAGAGGCACTTGCCCTCCGTTGTGAAGCTAAAAGCTTTCAGTGCAGAACTACAGCATCCTAACTCGGTTAGCCTCTGCTTTGGTTCCCCGTTTGCAGGCTGCTGGCTTGAAAACCAAAAACATCAGATACATTTGAAAACACCTTTATTATCTTCCTGTGAAAATATCGAGATGTGTCTGCCCTGATCACAGGGTGAAAAAAACGCCCGATCAATAAAAATGCCCCGATGCAGACAGGGCTGCACAAATAACGCCAAACTTAGTTACCGCAGCACCTTTCAGACACATCTAACATGGCACCTCTGCTCCTAAAACCACAAACTGTTAAGGGCAGAGGCTGAATTCTAAGCAAACCCCAGACTCCTGAAAGGGAATACGCCTCCTGCACACATATCCACGCCTGACTGTACAACCGGGAGTGCCGCAATACAAAGGAAGAACGCACACAGTTCTCGCATGGCCTTCCCTTTACCAATCAACAATCAGCAAGCATGACAAATAATTGTTTGCAGCTGTCATTAGCTGAAAACAAGGCAAATCTGCATATACTTAATCTTAATTAGGCAGACTTGGCAAGGAGCCCTCGCTCATTGCTACCAAACAACCATTCCACTCACAAAAGGGCGACAAAAGCCTGGACACACACACACACAAAATGTTGATGGAAAAACAAACTGCCTGCAAATGACTAATCCTGCTCCAGCCCCCTGCCCCCCCCCAAATAAGGGAGGTTATCAAAAGGGAAAGAACCCGTGCCAGAAAAGATGCCCAAGTGTTGTCTGGAGCTCCTGCTTTCTGCCTCACTGTCCTTTTGTGCTGCATCTCAGCACCACTGCTCACTCTCAAAGCCTGGCCCAGATGCAATGCGCAAGAGCGGAGTTGATATAAATTCAAGCAGAGAAATTTTGCCACCGAATGCATCATTACTAATTATTCAACTCTCGTTTACCTCTCAAATGAGCAGGCATTGATCGACTTCACAGAGGCATTTCCATTCAAAGACGAAGAGAGGAATTTTGGAGGAAGAAAAAGGGAATATGAAACTGAGGACAAACTGGGTCTGTCACAGCAGCCCTGGCCCTGGGAGCTGTGCTGGATTATGACTTAGAATTTATGAGAGAACTCCTTGCTGCAGGAGGGAAGAAAACCAGGTCACAGACTCCGCAGCAAATGCTCTGCAACTACACACTGCAAAATACATTCAGCCCATTGTGACTGGCAGTGACGTCAGCAGACTCACAGCGGAAATTTGCACCAAGCCAGGGCAGATTCTACTCAACATTTTCCCCCCCTAAAAAAACCAAACCAACCCAAATATTGGTGAGAACCCCATTTTCCAAGTTGTGCTTTCCCACTCCTTCAAAACTCTCCCCTCGTCCATCCATGCCTGGCGCTGCCCAGAGAGACGTTATGTAGTTGTTGTACAGACTATGAATAAAAGCTGTGATGGCTTTGGAAGGCTGCCACTTCTCTACCCACTGCAGAGCTGGGACTGTCTACAAGGGCTGCTCAGTTCACACAGCATCTGTACTCTTGGCACGCTGGCATCTTTATTCCCCCACACGCCCCCACCTCGGCTCAGACGGTGCCGATTCACACATTTCATGCGAACACGCCGAACAATTGAGACACATGCCAGGGGAAAAAATTGCTTTAAAGAAGCTGCACAAACACACACGCAAAAATCAAGCCCCAAATCGATGGAACATGCTTTACCTGGAAGCTTGCAGCCTGAAGAATGGAGGGAGGCATCTGACATCGAGAGCCTTTCGCATCCCAGTACACACCACAGACTCAAGGAAGGAGAAACTTATCATGGCGGAAGGAAGCGAACAGTTGAGGCAAATTTAAAAGGTCGGCGCACAGTGGCTGAGTAAAAAAAACCGTAGTGTTGGACTGAAAACATGACACCATTTTTCTTACTAAAAGAAATATTGCAATGATCCAAAAACTTTTTCCACGAGCAGCACTTAAGGAAAAACTATTTGAAATAAATACAAACAAAATCGGAATGAACCTGGAAGATGTCGCCACAGCCAGCAGAGAGAACTGGAAAGGTATTTTGTAGCTGCGGCCAAACAGAAATAACTAATATTATTCAGAATGGTCGAGAGCCACGCAGGGAGATTTTTGCAGGTGGAGTGGCAGGATTACAAATCTTTAGAAATTCGGGTTTTAAAGTTTGTTTTTCTAAACCTAGGCCGGTGAAAAGAAGCTGCCGAGAGTTCATTCAAAGGCAAAGTGTTTGGGGTGTGTTTGGTGTTTAGGCAGAAAAAATTACAATCGATATGATTAAACCTTCTAGGAAGGAAGCCGTCTGGCGTCCAGAGAACTGAATGCAATGTAGATGTGCTAGCAGTGCTAGGTTTTTTGGTCAAACATTTAGCCAAAAATCACTTAATTTTGTACAAACTAAGCCTGTTATTTTATGAACTTGCGTGAAAATAGACAAATGGCTTTTTAAAGTGAAAAAATAACTGAGTTAGCTTTTGAGATGCTTAACTTTATGATTGAACGATCTCTAGCATAGTCTACATGGAGGGCATTAAACTAAGGCTAGGATTAGTGCAATATTTCCATTTTAACTGAAATTGACTTCACGATTGTACACCCGGGAAGCTAAATGAAAGAAATTTTATCCAAGCAAACTCCCATAAATACTTTCTTTCAGGAAATACCAGGATAACATCTCAACACATAACCCCCCTAGATTTTTTATTTAGATCTGGACAGATAGGATATATGTGCATATTGCAGATAGATGGGGGGGGGGAATCATAACGAACAGCTTTAGTTCAGCAACAAGCACAGATATTTGAATGTTTAAAGCAGAAATATCCCAGACGGTTTAAATAACAGTGTAATTAATGTACTCAAATCAAACTGTGTGAAAAACTTAAAAGTGACAGATAACAAGAAGTCCCCGGATTCTGCTAACGTTCCTTTCCCTGTTTAGCATCTGCTGAAGGAGAAACGCATCTGCATCTCTTTAAAGCGTTAAATGCATTTCAGGAAACATGACGGCTTTATTTTTTATTCTGCCCTCACATGTGTAATATAGTTTTCAGATAGAAAGGGCAGACGCAGATAAATACACATCTCAGCTATAGGAGCATATTGTATTGATTGCAGCTACCCAGCCCAAACTGGAGATACAACAGACTGTAAACAGAGAGATAAGAAAGTGGTGTTATCTGCAGAAAATACTTTCCTGTCAGATTATATTTACACATAATTTGAGCCGCACTCACTGGGGAGTTTGGTTTGGACAATAAAAACAGACACAATAAAAATGTGAGATTCGTAATCAGCAGCACGACGTGCATCCCTACCGAAATGACAGACTAACCCCTGCTAGATACACAGACGGGAACTCTTGCCCCTGGGAGACGAGCGCAGGAATGGGGCTGTGGGTTTGCTGGGGGGTTTGTTTTGTTTATTTGCTTGATCGTTTTTCATGGTAATCTAAGAGAGTTTATCAGTTTAGTTGCTGGAAAATTTAATAGAAAACTTTAAAACCACTAGCGATGCAGCATTTTATCCAAACCCATAACGACACCTTGAAATACGGGCCTCTGTCACCACAGAACCCTACATTGTAACAAAGCATTAAATCAATCATCTTCAGAACTAGAATTTAAAAAAAAAACTTAGTAACCTAAAATATGATTTGATGCATTTTATAGGGACAAATCCTGCACGGCCAGATCAATACAGAACTCAAGCAGGCAGAATAATTCCTTTTCTTGACAGCCAGATGGAGCATAGTTCTGCATAAAAAGGGAGTGTTTCCGCACACACTGTAATCACTGGTTATAAGAAGAGCTGAACAAATAGTTTACAGAAAATCATTTGACAAACGTTGCCTTTTTTCCTGTGGGCAAACGCCTGGTGATTTTCATGGATTTAATGATTATTTAAAGTTATTCCTGAGCCACTTTGTTCTTGGAGGCCATTTGCAAGCTGTTTCACAGAGATCCCTTTATCTTGGAGTTGCGACCAGCATCGGTTAGGTTGGATGGCATGTAGCGAGGTCACAGAACATTTCTTCTGGTGCCTGGCGGGATGAGTGCAAAGCAGGGTCAGCTGCACACACTTGAATATGGAGTTTGAAATTCACTTCCAGCCAATATTCCCACGATAGCTGTGAGTGCTGGCATCACTCTAATCACCCCAGATTACGCTGAAAGCAGGAGAGTGGAAGTTAAGGGCCAGCTCCTCAGCTGATGTAAATCAGCATCGCTCCCCTTAAATCAAATGATAAATACAAAGGGTGAAACTTCAGCCTCATTGAAGTCAATGGCAAAACTCCCATTGTCTTCAATAGGGGCAGCATTTCACTTAATGCCGCGACATCAGTTTCCATCAGCCGAGGATCTGGCCCCAGCTGTCTGGGAAAGCCAACACGCAAAGCTGTTGAACCTGTGATTACGTGGTCCAGGACCAAGCGCGGGAACTAGATGCCCTGATGGCTCTTTCCCATCTTTCTTTGCTCAGATTCTGTGGCAGCCAGTTGCTGCACACCCCAGCTTGCTGTCCGACAGTTCGGGGACTTCTCCACCTCGCTGGCATCCAGCAGGCTGGCTGTTTAGCCATGGTTAAGTCTTTGCCATACAGCTGTTCTCAGATCGAATTGATTTTGCCAGTGCCCTGGTTAAAGGAACACGGGCTACCTGAGAGGAGCTGATTTGTTTTTACCCGGCTCGGGGGTGGCTGGAGAGCAGTGCCTGCTGATCAGACAAAGGACAGCAGATGTCTCCAGCCCGTCCAGACGCTCTGCCTTGAACCAAGTGGTTTTACTATAGCAAAGCATCACTGGTCTGTACTGTACCCCTTCCCTCTGCTCCCACCCGTTACTGACCACGTGACCAAAGGCAAGTCACTGAGCTCTTCTGTGCCTCAGTTTCCCTGTCTGGAAACAGGGGAGTTCGTTGCCTCTCTCAGAGCGGGTGGCGAGGGGCAGAGGGTTGCTGTGGCTCTGGGCTGTATGAGTGCTCAGTGTTGTTATTCTGAACCAGGAAGAATAAAGCATTGGGGCATTTCTGTCAAGGTTCTGCACACTGCTCCTTACCCAGGGGGTAAAGCCTGAAGGAGATTTCAGAAAACCTCATGGAGTACGGGGGGTGGGGGGAGTTAACGTGGTTTTATACCTGCTTAGAGCCGTTCTGATGGGCACATTTGACCCATCACAAAACCAGCAGCCAGAGCACTGGGCTGGGACTCAGGAGACCTGGGTTATTTCCCCAGCACTGCCACAGACTAGCTGGGTGACCTTGGGCAAGTTCCGGCCCCTCCCCGCCGCTCTCCTTCCCCTCCCCAGGCTGGCCTGCCTGGCTGCATCGTGTGCTCAGACTCTTCCAAAGGGCAGTGCCCAGCACAAGGGGGCCTGATATCACCCAGGGTCACTCGGGGCCACTGACGTACAAATAAACGATTGCAGCAATGTTTAATGTGCCACTGTGTCATATCTGTAATAAAGCTGCTGGGACCAGCGCCAGACCCCAGGGCTAACGGGCCAGCCCAGAGCCCCCCCGTCGCTCAGGTTCACTCACCAAGAGGCTGGGAACAGGAGTGGCTGCAGCACCAGCTGGCTGGCTTGGGGGGAGTGGGGGCTCTTGCTGGGGCCAGGTGAGGCTGCCAGCCATGCATCAGGCCCCAGAGGAAAGAAGATCCCAGGAACAGAGGGGAGGAGCTGCTGCTTCGGACTGGCCTGTGCCGGTTCCAGGGAGCAAATGCAAACCCTGGGCATTGCAGCCAGGCCCCAGGCGCTGGGTCTGAACTCAGAGACCTTTGTGGGCCACGCAAGAGCCAGAGGGACCCGAAAGCAGCACCACAAGAAGAGCTCCCAGCTCCGGGGGGGCGGGGGCGGGAGCAGAGTAAACTCCTCTCTCGGGCCTGGGCCCCAAACATATTTTCACAGCTGGTTCTAATTGCCTGGGGATGCAGAGAGCAGGGCTGACAGCAACAGCCAGCAGCTCCTTGCTGCAGTGAGGGGCCCCGCAGGCTCCGAGCCGGGCTGCATGCATGGGGAAAATGTGCCTCCGGTGGGGCAGTGCGGGCTTGGAGCCCCCTTCCAGAGCACGCTGATGGGGCCCTGTGTGGGCAGCGCTGGCCACTCGCCCCCAGCCTCGGCTGCTTTGTGCCACTGTGAGCTAGCCGCCAGGCACAGAACCAGGAGAGGGGAGTAGCCCTGTGTCACGGAGTCCCTGGGCGATGCTCTGGAACTGCTCCCTACGAAGCCAGGCAGGACTCTGGGGAAGTCTCCTTTCTGTGAGCAGCCTGTCTGCAGGACACACAGCTCACACGGCTTCTACCTTCCTGGGTCTGACCTCGGAGCATTCAGCATCCTCTGCCCCTCCGTGCGCTTCCCACAGCGAGTCCGCCCAGGCGGGGTCCTGGGGAAGCCACAGTGTCCTGCCCCCCAACTTCGCAGTCAGACGTGACTCTCAGCCAGCCAGTAAAACAGAAGGTTTATTAGATGACAGGAACATGGTCTAACACAGAGCTTGTAGGTGCAGAGAACAGGACCCCTCAGCTGGGTCCATTTTGGGGGGCAGTGAGCCAGAGAACCGAGTCTGCACTTCACTCCTCATCCCCAGCCAGCCCCAAGCTGAAACTCTCTCCCTCTCCTCCTCCTCTGGGCTTTGTCCCTGTCCCGGGCCAGGAGGGCACCTGATTCCTTTGTTCTCCAACCCCTTTAGCTCTCACCTTGCAGGGGGGAAGGGCCAGGCCATCAGTTGCCAGGAAACAGGGTGTCGGCCATTCTGTGTCCAGACTCCTGCACACACCTGCCCTTGAGGGCTCTGCAACGATCATACACCCTTATCCCACCACCTAGATACTTAAGAACTGCATAGGGGAAACTGAGGCACCCCCACACTATTCAGAGGAAACACTGAGAACAGTCCCGCTTCGTCACACCCTGCCCCACAAGCGCAGGGCCTGCCTATGTGCTAACAGCAATTCCAGCACTACCCCGGCGTGCCCCCCAGCACTGCCCCACATGCCTGCTGCTTCCCTGGCACGCACACTGCACCTCCCCCCAGGACACACAGACTCCTCCTCCCCATGCATGATACCCCAGAGTAGGCGCGCAGAGCCCTCCGACAGACGCAAAGCCCCATGCACCGAGGGCAGCCCCTGCCAGGCGCACAGAACCCTGCTATATGCGATGCCACTGGCTACCCAGCACTCCCCCTCCAGCTCTTCCATCAGGCAGTTTCGGCCACGACAAATAACAGTAACAGAGACGAAATGCAGGTTGCTGCCTTCCCCAAAGCAAAGACCCCATTGCCACATCCTTGAGAACAATTCTTACGTGACCGACCCCGGGCAGTGGAAACGAGTCTCCCCTGCCTGCGGGCAGTGCCTATAGTACCAAGCTGGCAGAGATTGCGACATACCCAACCTGTTTGCCAGCGTGGGGCCTGCTGAGCTAGGGCTAAGTGAGTTATCTCACCTTGGCTATAAAGGAGGTAGAAATGGCTCTCTGGAGGGGAAAGGAGGGTCTAGCAGATGGGCTGAGCATTTGTTGTTATTAAGGTTTCTGTTAACAAAGCCAGGCCCCAGGCAGGGGTGTTTTTGACTCTGTTCTATAGCTGGTTGGGAGAAGCACCAGCTCACTATTATTCACGCAAAAAGCTGCATTACAGGAATGTTGAGGCTGTAAAGTCAGGAAATGCCAAGGTGAAGGATGCCCAGGCAGCCTTAACTCTGCCCCTTTGTGCATACACATTATGAGACAACCTCACTAGGAGATCACATGCTACTGTTCCCACAGCATATTCACCCTGCCTCGTTCATTGTCCACTATCCCTCCTGTCCACTGAGGAGCCAAACGTGCTATTGCACCAGCATAAATGCAAACAGACTCTGCCCCCAAATCAGGAAAGGTTCCCCTGTTACATTCACAACTGTCCCTGCTTCACTGACTGTGTGACCGCTCAACCTGTGCTTTGTATGAGTCAGGGTCCCCATGGAAAAAGCAACAGGTGAGAACTTTCATGTATTATCTGGTGCGAGACAGGGACCCTGCCTCAGTCCGCACACCCCTTCATGCACAGCAGGGACAAGGTTTCAGAGTGCGCCCAGCTTCAGCGTGGCCCTGTGTGGTGCTAGCCAAATGCAGGGAACAGCCTCCTTGGGCTTTGTCAGGGCATGAGATGCTCACAGGCTTTACGGCTGTTTCTTGAATCCTTATAAACTTGGCCAAATCCAAACATACAGTCTCCGGTCCCAAGCGTAGGATAGCACTAGCCTAGGGCCTCCCCCCCCAAATGTTAACGTCTGCCCCAAAATCTTGCTGCCTGGCGGTTACGTCTTTCTTGCCTAACAGCCCTGGGGTATTTTATTCTCTGCCTTTGCGTTCAAAAATGGCTCATTCAGAAATAACTCAGCCAGGCAGACCAGATCTGGGAAGTCTCAGCCCAAAATGTGAGAGGCGGAGAAAATTATGAGCAGCTGACTCCAGGCCTTTAGAATGAAAATGCTTAGGCCAAAGGGTAAGCCCACCACGCTTCACCTGCCATAAATGAAAGCAGACCGCCTGACAGGGTTCCCCCCCAAGGCAGAGTTCCCCGCACACTGCCCAGCTCTCTGGGGCAGGGACAGTCCTTGTGTCTGAGTGCACAGGGCAGCCCCGAGCTCACCACTAAACAGAATGCCCGTGCCCCAGTCCCCAGAGCCAGGAGGAGGAGTCCCGGTCGAGATCCCAGGTCCAGCTGAGCGGCTGTGTTCCCTCTGGCTCCCAGAAGGATTTATCAGGTGAGCAGGCTCTGCCAGAGCAAACCTCCAGCTGCACAGGGCTCTGTGCTAACGGCTTCCTCCACAATCCCCCTGGGAGCTGCAGCTCTGCATTTCATTAGGAAACCTCCATCCGGATCCCCCCAGAGGTGCCCTCTCTGCTCGCCTCGTCCTACATCCTCGTTCCTCGCAGCCTGGGGGGGTGGGGTCTCAGAAGCACAAGGCCTTGATTAACTTTTAACTAGTCTGGTTCAGAGGGGCTGCCTGCTACAACCGCGAGCTGCCATTGCTTTCCCCTCCTTGCCTGCTGACTAGACCTAGAAGATCTCGGTGTCTCTAACCACTGTCACAAGCAGATCCCCACATGCCTTCCCTCTGAGCCGTACAGGCCAAGCTTCCGAGATGCAGCACCAGGGGGAGAAACAAAATGCACCCGTGGGACCCCGCGTCGGCACTCCGGTCAGCTGCCTGCAGGCGCACAGTTACCCACCAGCCAGGGCAGACAGGAGGCTCTGCCAGGCTGAGGCTTTCAGTGCCACTCACTTGTTTCACAGGGCGCTGGAACTCTGACTACTGCCCAGTAAAATGAATTCACCCAAAGCAGAAAGGCCAGGTTTCAAAACAAAATTCAGCCCTGGCATCAGTAGGCCCAACTCCCCCAGCTTCAGCAGGCTTAACTCATTCGCACCAGGGCTTGGCCGGGCCCCAGGGCAGGTCTTCACTGCAGAGACGCTGGCGCTGGGCACCCAGGTGTGAGCAGAGACACTGCAAAGCTTGACGCAAGTTACTGCGTCCTCGCGGGTTCTGCACTCCCCCGTGTGCGTCACTAGGGCTGGGGCCACATCCCAGGGCTCTTAGCACTGCCGAAAGCTGAGCTGCTCTCTGATTCTCCCCAGGGAATTGGGGGAGAACCTGCCTGTCCTTCTGGGCACACAGGGGGATTACGGGAAGGCACAGGAGGACTGTCAGCACTTCTGTGGTTTACCCTGCATCCACACTACAAAATGGGCAGGTTACCACCAGCCTCCGTGACAGCAGCACCTGGCTCTAGTTTATATCCTAACTGTGCCAGCTAGCCAGGATCAAAGCTCAGGTGAGAAGTTTTGGTGTGAGGACAGAAGTGGGGGGAAGAGAGACTGGGTAACAATAACATGAAGACATATGCCCAAAACCTCTTCTACGTAGCCCCACATAGAGCACACACGGAGGAGAAAACCCCCACAGTGCACAGGGGGATGATGTAGCAAAAGCCCCACGCTCTTGGACTCAAGAGTAGAGGGAGGAGGAGATTTTCTGACAACGTTTTTCCCCCAGAAAATGCTGTTTCAGCAAAACGTTTCACAGAAATGTGGTGTTTTTGACAAAATTTCTTTCTGAAAAAAAAAAAAAATCCGAAGGGAGTGTTCGGCTCAGCTCGAAATGTTCCACTTTGACCTTCACCAAATGAGCCGTGGATTTCCCATTTCAGAAGGTTTCATTTCCAGCTTTGGAGCCGTACATTATGTAACCGAAGATAACATTTAAAACAAGTCAAACTCAGGATGAACCGTTTGGGTTGGCCGGAAACTATTTTTTCTTATTATTTTTGTTCTGTGGGGAGTTTTGGTTTTGTTCCATTTTGGCACAGAAAAAAAAAAAAATAAAAATCTCAGAATTTCCGGCCACACGAGCAATCCGGTTCCCCCCGGCTGTCCTCAGGAGAGTCCTCAGGACTGCACACGCAAACGGGGTTGGCTGGAGCAAGACGAAACGCCAGCACCAGGATAACCCTGGCACAGGTCCCCAGTCCAGTCTGGTGAGGGCCCAAAGAGCTGTCGGGCACCGAATGAGCATGACCAGATGCCAAAGCCTCAGTCTGGAGACCTGATGCTTATTTCCCCTCGGGCTCCATCCTCCGTCCTAGAGAGAACAGCTCCAAGCCCCTGGCCACTCTGTAACTGCGCCTGTTCCTGCAGCTATCAAAGCTCACTCTGGACAGGCTGTCGCACAAGCCATGCCCTGCCTGGGCAGGAGGACAGCCCAGAGACAGACCAGGGTGATGTTATGGGAAGAGAAAAGGCCCTGGCTTCCCCCAGCCCCTCTCCACAGACATTCCCAACGCTTGTCCTCCCCTGCCAGGGAAATAGCCACACTGAGGGGAGCGAGAGAGAAATGTAGCACCCCCGTCTGACGCAGACGGGGACTCAGCACCCTGGCACATGGAGATGGTCTAGCAGCTAGCACACAGGGCTAAGAAGCAGGACTCCTGGGTCCTACTCCAGACTCACTGTGTGGTCCTGGGCGAGGCAGTTTCCTCACCTATCAAAATGGGCATAATGGGGGTTGGGAGCCTTCATTTGTAAGCAGTTTGGGATGGAAGGTGCATTATCCTGGGCACTTTCGTATTCATCCCAGTCGAAGGCCACTAAGCAAGTAACCTGCGAGGAGCAATTCATCTGTCTAGGGCTGACTCCTCTCAGAGCAAATCCCGGGGTTCTCATTTGTTAGACAGCATGCTTCGCAATGCTTCCCCCATGCAACGAGCTCACGAGCTGTTCCGTGCGGCTATTCCAGTCGGATTGCGACTCGCAGGTGTTGCTTAGCTACCTTCGTCACGTGGCATAGTTTCCAATTCCTGATTTGATGACTTAGGTAACGAATCAACATCACAGTCCAGAGGTTTGAATGCTGCCTCAAGATTCTAGGTGTGTTCATGATGAATGCCAGCGCGGGCAGCCTGTTCCGTGCCAATGCAGTCAGGGTCTCGACTGCTCACACGAAGCGAAGCTGAATGGGCCGCCTACACGGACCCAGAAAAATTAGCGTGTGAATTCACACAAGATTTTCAGGAAGCAAGTCCCCCCCTAAGTGCAGCCACCTCTGTGGCTGTGCCCCCAACTCAGTAGGGGGCTGCAGACCTGCACATCCTGAGAACCTCTCACTAATTAGAAGACAGGAAAGATCACTGGGTGCCCTGGTACAAATCCAAGTACATCACCTTTGGTATTGCCCTCTTCCCCCTTTCATTACATCTAAACCTAGACCAGGCCTGCAGCTGGCTCTGTGCAGGCATGGGAACCTGGCAGCTCCCAGTACATGGTGACCCCTGCAGCTCCACGTACTCCGTGGCAGCCAGGGGCTGCGGGGAGCCCCCGACCCCCACGGTGGCGGCGGGGAGCTGCCAGGATCCCCCTGCCCCGCTGCGGCTGGTGAGGGGCTGTGGGAGTCCCCCTGTCCTCCGCAGAGTCTGGGAGCTGTGGGGTTCCTCCCCCACTTGGTGGTGGGGAGCTGCCGGGGTCTCCCAGCTGCTGTGGCTGGCAGGGAGCTGTGGGGATCCCCATGTCCCCTGCAGAAGCTAGGAGCTGTGGGGCACCCCCCTGCCTGCGGTGGCTGGGAGCTGTGGGGTACACCCGCTGCCTCGGGCCGCAGGGGTACCTCACAGCTCCCTGCTGCTGAAGGAGGCGGCAGGACTCTGCAGCTCCCAGCCGCCAGGGCTGAAGTCACAGAGGTCTTTGGAAGTCACGGATTCTGTGACTTCTAGCGACCTCTGTGACAAAATCATAGTCTTATTTACCATTAATAGTTCACAGGGACTGGGACTCTCACTCGCTACACAAGCTAGCAGACTGCGGACAAGAGAAAAGAGTACAAAACTTCCAGGAGACCCAGAGTGTGTGTGAAATATTTGTTTTCTGGGCACAGAGAATGCTCTTGTGGTTGTCTCTAGAATGGGTTTTTCACACAATGCACAGTCAACCTGGGGAACTCTTTGCCAGAGGATGTTGTGAAGGCCAAGACTATAACAGGGTTCAAAAAAGAACGAGATAAGTTCATGGAGGATAGGTCCATCAATGGCTATTAGCCAGAATGAGCAGGGATGGTGTCTCTAGCCTCTGTTTGCCAGACGCGGGGAATGGGCGGCAGGGGATGGATGAACGGGTGATTGCCTGTTCTGTTTATTCCCTCTGGGGCACGTGGCCTTGGCCACTGGGCTAGATGGACCTTTGGTCTGACCTAGTATGGTTGTTCTTATGTTATCACAGGCTGACATAGCAGGTTACGAAGAAGTTTTAAGATGAGATTGATTCAAGTACAGATATGCCACCTACCTAAATTACCAGGCTGACACAACCCTGCCTTGCTTTATTGCACAATCAAGGGCTAATTTCTCCCATTGATATCCAGGCTCTGATGGTTGCACCTAGAAGGGGAAAAGGCACCCCCTCGTTTGCGTTCAATTTCTCCCGGCTCGCACAGCATGGCTGCGTGCCTGGCCGACACCCACTGAGCTGGCAGGGAAGGCTGGGGAGTGGGGCAGGGTAGAGGCTGAGGATTTGGGGCATCGTCAGCATTCTAGGTGTTTCCCAACCCTAGGATCCTGGGGGAGCAGTTTGTCCTTACACCAGACTCCTCCCGTGTTCTGGGGCTGCCCAGGTGCAGGGTGCCAGGGCGGTGGAAGCGTGCAGTGCCAGCCAGCTTTGTATCAGCTGGGTCCGACTAGCAGGGCAGCCTTGCTTTCTGCACGCGGAGCGTGCCATCGTGCCTTGGTGGAAGCTGCCGTCTCCGGGCCACATGGCGAAGCGATCCCTTGCAGGTGGGGCTAGGCAGAGGGGAGTCAGGGATCACCCTGTGTCCCCACTGCTGCGCTCACATGGGCTCATGGCAAGGGCCGGTCAGGAGATGCTTTGGGGCCTTTTCTGCACCTGCCCAGGGTCTCCAGCACACCTCAGGGTCGGGGGGCTGCTTCAGAGCCAGTTGTTTCCTCCCCAAACTCTAGGCCCAGGTGACCCCTTCCCCAGCAGGGCCTCACAATCTCCCATCTCTCCCGCACTCTGTGGCACCCCCCACGCCCCCCCCCCCCCCCGGTGTGTTAGTTGCACTCTGCCCTGCCCTGCGCTGCGGGAAACTCACCTGGGCCCAGGCTGCCTCACTGCAAACACCAGTCACACCCCCAGCACTCCCCCTAGTGGCACAGGGCTGTGCTGCAGAGCTGGCTCCCTCTGAACCTGGCCGCTGGGAGCAGAGCTGCAAGATAGGAGGATTCCCCAGGGCAGCTGGCTCCCTCGGCACCCAGGGCCCTGGCATCTCTCATCAGTTCTGGGGGAGAAACACCAGCATCCACTTTCCCCACTCAGGCTTCCACTCTCCTATGCACCAGCAGGGCTTGATACCAAGTCCCAAGCGGCCACACAGGGCCTGGCCTTGCATCTACTTTATTTACAAGAATCATTAGGAAATTATTGTTGAAAGGGCTCCTTAAAAGTTCCCTGCTTCCCCACCTCTGGGATCCCTGAAGGGAGTTGCACGAAGCTCAGATAGAGCTCCCTGCACAGATTGCCCCAGTCCCTGTGAGCTCCTCCCCACCTGTACTTCTCCTTTGCTTTAAGTCTAAGGTGGAGTGCAAGCTCCTGGGGGCAGGGACTACGTCGTCTTTACCCATCAAAAGCTGTGCACATGCACCTCAGCTCTGTACGAATAATCACACACCTTTGGCTTCATGTAGCAACATTGCGCACAACCCAGCACAGCCACCCACAGTGGGAGTGGCTGTGAAGAGAGGGGCAAGTCAGCAGAGGGCTGAATAGCTCAGCTTTAGGCCTTGGTGCCAGTCAGATACCATTGATGAGCATTACAAACAGTAAATGCAGCCTATGGCCAGGGTCTCTAATGGCTGCAGTTCCAGTGCACCAGAGAAATGCACCCACGCACTGTAGTGCAGCATAGTGCCCCAGGACAACAGAAGCTTTGCTCTGTCTTTCTGTTGTTGTTGCTGTAAACACACAAAGCATGGGCTGTCCTGACCTTCCTCATCTGCTGTCATGGCTCGTTGTTTTGAATCACAAGCATACTCATATCGTTCTGCTTGCTGTTACAGCATCACTTTGTCACACTAAGCCCAATCCATGCACTGGATGACCCATGGAGGGCTGGGAGCTCACGTGGTGAGTAGTAAAGGAGCTTAACACCGACCTTATTTTTCATGGGGAGGTGGATTATTACTGGAGAGAGAAAAGCAGAGAATTTAACATTAGGTTCAAGTGGAATTATTGCTACTTGGAATGTTTCTCGTAAGTCTCCATAAAGAAGCCAGCATGTGGTTAAGTCAGACTCTAACCAGTGAGTTTGCAGCTGTAGAGGCTGAAGACTGTATGTTGACCCAGGGCCCACACGAAGAGGGCTGGATAAAGCTCACAAAGGCTACCGTACCTTACACTAGATTTCTTCCCAGTATTCAGTATACAGCGATGACACTCACAGCAAAGCTGAATGCTCCCCCTCCAGTACAGACCCTAACTTTTACATGGTTTTTACCACATCTCATCTCTGCTACCTGACTTCCTCGAACATTGTACATCCTAGCTTGTGTTCAACTGCAGGGAGAAGCCTAAAAAAATGCAGTGAGAAACAGTGTAGCTTTATAGACCTTCAGAGTGCAGGTAGAAATTAACGGCAATTTCTCCCCACCCCCACCAACCATAACTTGATCGAAGACTTTGTGGAGTGGAATCGGTTGCACGGCTGGCGCCGCTTAGGGGTGTGGAACATTACAGGAGATGGAAGAAAACAAAAGATACCATAAAAATAGAGCACAATGCCTGTAATTATAAGAAGGCCATTGTGGCAACATAAGGAAAGACCATGTAGTGCATCAAATTCCTATTTAGCCAGATGACTTCCACAGTGTAAATTTCAGGCTTTATATCGTGGGACTCAAACTTTTGCTTGAAATTCCCCCCCTCCTGATACGAGTCTCCATTCTCCTTTAAGGCTGGCAGGGAGCTCAAGGTCTGAGAGGAGACACAAGCAGTTTTGGAGTTTTTGATTCTTGCCCCAGCACATTAAGGTATGTATCTAGCACCAAGCAGCCATTAATGGGGAATGAGGGGTTTAAATGCTTTCCCATATCTGAGTTTCATATACTAATTTCAGAACATTCCAGTGCTTTATAATAACTGGTAGGATCTTGCACGTATACCATCTTTACATCTCTCGACTATTTCATTTATTAAGCACCGTACAAAACAAGATGCAGACGCTCCTGGCCAGAGTTTACCGAACACTAGAGATGGGGAGCAGAGACACTACATGGAGGCATTATCTAATACAAGGGCTTTAATTTTCTTTTCATAGCATAGACTAGATCTGAAAAGAGAGATTGCCTTAAGGGCCATCTGTTATTGGCAATTAAACATCCCTGTGCCAACTACAAGTAGTGTTTACATGGAAACCAGTAGTAGTATTTAAATTTATTTACATTTATAAAAATGTACAAAGATACCTTAGAGTGGAGGCATCTTTGTCATAAGTTACAGAAGCAATCAACTAAAACTAGCAATCCAGGTATGTTTAACTTCTTCTAGCACAATTTAGTGCCAAGATGAGTCAGCACAATAAACCAGTCAGTGCACAACAGACTTCTTTGGGAGCTCCGCTCTAACAACGTATGTTCTTACTGGATTGGCCATTCTTGCAGTTCCCAACCCTACCAGGGCCCCAGCCTTGACTGAAGTCTCTGGGTAATACCACAATATACATTTTAATGGGTTATTTTAAAAACACCTGTGCATGAGTATGTGGGGGGGTGGGTGGGGAGGAAGTGTGTGTGTGTGGTGGGTGTGAGAAGCAGCCCTCAATCTTCTACACTGATCAGTGGTACCATGTTCTCAGAAGAGGGACTAAAACAGGTACACATTTCACTGACAATTAGGACTTAGGAAACCAATGTAGTTAAAGGCCAGGGCATGTTCCTCTAGATCTCCAAAAAGTTTTTCAAAACCTTTATCCAGAGGCATAATAGGCAGTACATTTTGCAATGAATATTTATTTTTGCTGCAGAGGCAGGGTAGTGGTCTTCAAGCTTATAAATTCCCAGTTTCAGGATCAATATCTCACTGGGCAGATGACAATGTTTTGTGATCTCTTTCTGTTGCATCATTGTATTTCAACTAATGTGACTGCAGTTTCTAGAGCCAATTGTTGTCACCAGCCCAATGCCAGTTCTTCCAGCAGTTGCATGAAATGTGATCACCTGGCTGGCCTTAGCGAGGGCAGTGACAACAACATACACTGTGTATAAAGCAAGCCTAGTGGGGCTGACAGGTGTATTCAGATTGGTTTTTTTGTTGCCCCCCCCCCCCCCCCCCATAGGGGGGTGTGTTGGGGGTGGGTGGGTTTGTTTTTACCTTAAACATTCAGATTGGAAGAACTGATGGCTAATACAGGACAAGTAAGTTTATGGCAGAAATAGTGAAGTCTGATTTTAGAAAGAATTAGTTTTAATCATACTGTTCAAAGCTCTTATTTCAGTTCATTTTTGTTAACATCTAACATGCTTTTGGGAAAGTTGTTCAATAAAGAGACAAGCCTCACACCTCCATGCCTTCAGGTAATGGCTGAGCACTTAATCTCTGGAACACCAGTAAAAACAGGTGTAGGTGGGTGGAGGGAGCCTTAGTTGCTAAACATTTATCAGCTTGTAAAACTGAAGTGATCACTGATTGCAAAGCCACTTTCAATATTTAACTGTGCCGAATAGATCGCAAAGGCAATAAGGTCCTCTGCAGTTCATAAGAGCCATCTCTACATCTCCAATTCCTGCACTTTACCTTAAAGTACCACATTTCATTCTGACAGGCCATTCCATGTTAGCTCAAATCACAGCATCAAATATCTAATTCCTTCTGTATTGCAAATGCATTCTGATGGCTGATTAAAGACTGGATCAAGGAGAGAGACCCTTCATTAATAAACAAAACCTTAGACCACATGGAACACTAGTGGATTTTCCCAAGGTTGGAAGACAGAAACTCTCATAGGTCATTCTGTGGAAGCGATTTATATCAAAGGGACTTGGCCATTTTGACAAAATTTGAAAAGCTGGTTTAGATGTTAGAAACAAGCATCTTTTGCTGTGTGCATCCAGCTCTCTTGACATTCTTGGTTAAGGACATCTCAGTTTCACTACATTGAAGTCACTGGAGTTGCATCAGAGATTAATTTGACCCCACAAGTCTAGAAAACATGTTTGGAGCTACTCCCTTCATAGCACACTATGGACTGCATGAAAACAGAATACATTAATACCAAAGCACATTTCCTTCAGAAATTTGTTGGCTATAAAAGGTTGCTCAAAAGTGACAGTGGTACCGAATCCTCTTACATTCAGGGTTGAACACAACAGCTGTATTTCAGTCTTTTCCATCCCAAGAAATTTGTAAAGGAAGATAGGTGATCACAGAGATTCTGCACATATTACCTCAAAATTTACTGGAGACAAGTGTGAAAAATCTCCTGAAAAACCCTAATGTAGGTTTTACAGCTCTGACAGCAAAGGATATATAAACTGAAGTTCTAAAAACAGCGGCGTTGAGAGTTTTTTTAGCATTGGGTTATGAAGAACTACAGCATCTTGTCTTTTTTGTGAAGGCACATGGTGGTAATCAACTTCCAAAACCTGATTGCTAAACAGATGTCTTATTTTGAGCCTAGACAATAAAGAGCATGTTAACATTTTCTTCTAACTGGAGTTTTAAGAATTTAACTGAAGCCTGAAGAAGGCTGCTGTACTCATCAGGTCCAAACAGGGCCATAGTGGTGAACCCTTTTCCATTTTCAGTGGCATCACTCTAGTGAGTAAGAGATACAGGAATACAGAGAATAGAAGGGGTCAGTTTTACAGATGCATTCGAATACCAGCACATTTGCTGCTTACTTAGCTATGAAATAGTTGCACTGGATTGGAATGTAGGAACATTTAGAAAGAGGTGCATGCAACAATTCTACTTCCTTATACATTTGCATAATTGTTTTGGTTCTTCAAAGCAAAAATTTGACTGCCTTATCCCTAAAATCTGCTATTCCTTTGTACAGCAGAAGATTCCTTAAGTCCACCATAAGAAAAATGCCTTACCATAAAAATGGGAAATTTGCTGCTGGAAAATGTAGTCCAAAATTCATCCTGATTTACTATTGTTTTAGCTAGCACAAACACCTGAATGCTCATCTTTAAGCCAATGCTTACTGCACGAAGGCCCCCCTGTAAACCGGCTGGAATGAGTTTACTTTCTCTCCTGATTGACTTGTCAAACTGCTGCCACCACAAACAACGCCACTTTTGAAGAAAATAGTCTCCACAAGCAGGAAGCCCTGAAATGCCACTTTTAATTTAAATAGTTTCAAACAAAACTCAGTTTAGATCAAATCCCAGAGCCACTGAAGTCAAGGAGTTTTGCCACCAGCTTCAACTGGTTATCAGGATTTGGCTCTTAATTCACAGTGAAAAACACTTCTCACCATGTTAACTTTCCAACTGTTGAACAACACTGCTGTCACTTTAATAAAAGAAAGTGACGCTATAGGTCTTCTTTACATTATCAAAATCATTACTTTTACACTTTTTCTGCATTTCCTCTCACCATTCAGAAATGTTTATATAAAAAGCTTGCCTTTCTAATTGGCTTCTTCCTCTTGACAAACTTATTCACGAACCCCAAAATTCAATGGTAGCGATAAGTCACTTCCATGATGATATACAAGGAACTGTGTCATCACAGTATAAAACAGCCCATTATAAAGCAAAAGCTTCTATTTTGAAGACGCAAATATCTTGGTGATCAGCAATGATACAAAAGGAAATACAGAATATAGGACATGTTTCCTAAAATACATTTGTAAACATTTGCCAGAGTGTGGCAATGGCTCTTTAACATAAATTGGAACAACGTTGACATGTGACAGCTTCATATATATGACATTTTTAAGAGTCAGTACCGGCTACGTAGAGTGGCTATTTATTCAGGTAATATACCTTTTTAAATATAAAAACATCTAGTTGGCATAACCTGGCACATAAAAAAAGCTCTTTTTTGCAACACCACCCTTATTAGCTCAGCTCAAAACTTTCCTCACGTTCTACTTTTTTTTTTGTTTTTTTTTTAAAAAAGGTTAGAACTGTTACGTTCAGTACATTTCGGCTGCCTAAAAGCTTTTATTTGTCATTTTTGTCTGCTGCTGTTCTTATCCATACCCTGTTTATGTTCAGCTACTATTGCAAATTCCACCACATTGAATAAAGTTTACTGAAAACTTTTTATTGTAATCAAAAAGTGACATAACAGGGCTGTAACGTATTCTGCAAATCATTCTGCTGATATTTCAGAACGGATATCAGCTTTTTCTGCCAGGCAATTAAAAAAAATTCAAATGTGAAAATTTTCACAGTACAGTAAACTCCACCCAAACTAATTAACGGTGGTTAAAAATAAGATGCCTTAGCAAAACCTTTCATGTTACATGGTCACAACTCACAATTCTGTACAAAATGTTCACTTTATAAAGCTCTGATGTAAAAATCAAATAATCAAGCAGCAGTATTTTAAGTGCAGCACAGGGTCTTCCATGTCATTATTTACAAAGCTTGAATTTGTTTACATTATAACAAAATTTAATACAGATGACTTAATAATTAAGTCAATTTTTCTTATCTGTCATTTTATACAGCGACAGATTTCACTTTTTGGTCATCTTTCTCTTTCTCCTTTTCTTTATCTTTGCTCTTCTTGGATTTTTTCTTCTTGTGTTTGTGTTTTTGGCTTTTCTCCAATTCAGATTCATTTCCAGTGTGTTTCTTATGTTTCTTGTGTTTTTTATGCTTCTTATGTTTCTTTTTGTCTTTTTTCTTTTTCTTTTTCTTGCTGTCCTGACTCTCTGCTGAGCTTGCGCTGCTGCTGTGGCTCCGAGTCTGACTTTCAGAAGGGCTCTGACTACGACTGTGGCTAACACTCGGACTACTTTGACTCTGGTTTCTACTTACGCCAGGTTGGCCAAGTGTTGCTTTAACTGCAGTCTCTTTAGATTTATCCACTGCCTTTTCTTTCAGTTCTCTAGTATTTCTTCCTATAGAGTCTTCATCTTTTGTCGACACATTACTCTCGCTGTCACTTTCATTGTAGTCTGGTACAAATGCAGCCTCATCAGTTTCTCTAGTTAAGTCAGAAGAGAGTCGAGAGGAGTGGCTTAACGGAGGCTTAGGTTTGATGGTGCTCTTGTCACTTTGCCCAGTAGCATGTTCTCTCTCATTTTTTGCATCCGGTGATCCATGTTTGTAAGATGATTTATTGCCACTTGTGTCTCTGTCTTTATTGCTCTTTGTTTCTGTTATGTGTTTCTCTCTCTCTTTACCTGAACTTCTATCTAGAGATTTGTGTTCGTCAGATGAACGTTTGGACTCATAAGCTGTTTTGTGATCATGCTGTCTTCTGTCCCTCTGAGGACTATAGCTGCTCCTTTTGGACTCTACGGTTCCCTTTTTGGACAATTCTGTACGTTCTTCTCTTGGTTTACTCTTCTGGCCTGATCCAGACTCTCTATTTCGAGAAGGGGAGTCTTTTCTCCTTGTTAACTCATTCTTTTCATCTCTACGCTTGAAACTAGAATGATCCCTGCTGCTATCATAGTCAGATTTTTTGTCCCTGTTAGGAGTAAAATCTCTAGTGGAAGAGCCACGCCCAATATCATGTTTATCTGAAGATCTGCTGTCTTTGGAAGATTGAGATAGGTTTTTTAGGTTTCCTTGTTCAGTCCCACGTTCTGAGTGGCCTTTTTCTGGTTGAACACTGCTCTTCCTTCTCTCAGAAGTGTCCTTGTCTGACACAGAATGATCCCGCTCTTTGGTTTTCCCTTTTTCATTTGACACAGAACTTTTTGAACTTTTTGCTTCATGCTGGGAGCTTTCATAATTTGCTTCTTTTGCAGTTTTCTGTGTTTTTTCCAAAGGCTCATTTTCTTTTTCATTGTGTTTCACAGGGTTTGTGGGCTTAGCACTGACATTTTTTACAACACTAGCAGGTTTTCCTACATTTGAAGGTGTTTGTGTAGATTTAACGTCTTCCTCTTCAGACTCAAAGTCATCTTTATCCCACTTTGACTGAGGAACCTGAATCATAATAATGACATCTTCAGCAGGGGCTGTTATATCATTATTATACTCTTCCATGGTCTTAATGACCGTTCGTTTTGCGTCTGGCTTTTCTTCAGACTTTCTAACAGGGCTGCCTCCAGTAGAGCTAGTGCTATGGTGGAGGGGTGGGGGGGTGGGAAGTAAAATATATACATTAATAAAGACCTAAAATCCAGTTACAGCAGATTATTTTTGTTAATCAAAGTGATATACTCTATAAAGTGGTTTTTGTTTAATTTCACAATTTAAACTCTAAATCTTCAATATTCCTTCCAAACAAATTCATATTATAAAAGTGGGCAAGAGAGGATGATTCCACAGGGTAAGAATTACGAGCAATAAATTAATATAGCATCTCCCTACTATGCATTTAATTAGTTTATGCACTAGATCATCAGATTGGGGAATCTCATCTGTAATTCCTGTGTCCCCTAGTTCCACCAGTACCAGACAAATAAGATAGTCCTCTTCAACTTGCAGTTCAGCAACCAATGACACTCTAATTTTCATCTGTCCAGCTGACACATGCCACCTCTGTGTTAGTTTTTTTTCTAGATATCACATTTATTTTTAAAATGCATGTTACAGTAATCCAAATCTCCCATCCTGGATGAGTATTATCTTGTTTTTAGCAGTAGCTACACCTGATGGAACAAAGGACAGCAACATGTTCTTCCCAGCCCCCACAATAAATGAGGCATAGTACACACCGCCAGTTGGGCAATACTATACATGAGTAGGTGACAGATGGGAAGCAGTCGCAGCATCAGGTGGTGTATCTCTGCACCCCCAACCTGGGTCCTGCGTGGAGTGGAACCTGTCTGAATTCGAGGATTTCGCTCAAAGCATGCTTGTTTTACACAAGTTTGATTTTTAATAGATTAGATTGTAGTTTAAGGGCTTGTCTACAGGAACAATTCGTTCACAGCAAATTGGGGTATGAATCTAGCCCCACACTAGCCTGCTGCAGACTAAGGCCTGGTCTACATGAGGAAATCAGGTCGGCATAACTACATTGCTCAGGGGTGTGAAAATCCACACCCCTGAGCAATGCAATTAAACTGACCTAATCCGGGTGTAGAACAGTGTGAGGTGAATGGGAGAATTCTCCCGCCGACCTAGCCACTGCCTCCTGGGGAGGCGGAGCACTTATCACAAAGGGAGAACCCTTCCCCGAGGTGAAGGTAATATCTTCACTGAAGCACTGCAGCTGTGCGCCACTGTAGCAGTTTGTGCTTAGACAAGCCCTAATTGCCCATGTGGACCCTGCTGATGTGCATTAACAGTTCGTTAACGTGCTTTGATCTAGTTCCATTTCAAAGAGGACCAGATAAAAGTGCATTAAACTGTTAGTGTGCCTCAGTAGGGTCAGACCCCAGCTTGCTGTGAACTAAATGTTCTGGTAGACAAGCCCCGACACTACAAGAGTTTGTACAGGTTGAACCTCTCTAATCCATCCGGTACCCTCGGGACCTGACTGGGGCCAAACCAGGTAATTTGCCGAACCACGGGAATTCAATGCAGAGTGCCAGCGGGTCTCCACTGGCATTCAAACTAGGGGTGCAGCAGCACCCCCAGGCTTTGCGCTGAGTGTGGCCCCCCACCCAAGGGCCCCGCTGCCACCCAGCGTCCCTGCCACCGGCCCCCCACCCAGGGGCTCCGATGACAGCCTCAAGTCCCAGCTGCTGGCCCCAGGTCCCCGCCCCCAGCTTGAACGCTGCAAATCAGCCGTTCGTGGCACTCCAGAAGCGCTAGGAGGGAGGAGGAGGAGGAGATAAGCATGGGGCCGCCAGCGCGCAAGAGGTGCTGGTGGAGGCAACAGTGGATGCTCCGCACCCGCTCATTTTCCCCCGTGGGTGCTCCAGCCTATGCCGGCCCACAGATGTTGCCAGACCAGGGAGTGCCGGATTAGAGAAGTTCAACCTGTAGTATAACTCTACCATTGCTTGATTGTGGTTCATATGCTCATTTTATTATCAATTTAGTTGTTCCTGTCATTAGACAACTCAAAGATTTTATTTTATGGAGAGCAGAAGAGAAAACGAGCAAAGAGGAAATCAGAAGGTACCTGGTGTAATCTACAAGAGTTGAACTGGATCCATCAGCTGCTGTTACTTTTCTTCTCATTTTTCCTTTCACTTTTTCTTGTTTAACTTTGCTGCTGGGTGGCTCAGGTTTCTCGGCAGGTTCTTTTGTAGGAGGTACATTTTCCCCACTTACAATCTTTTTGCCCGTTTCTCGGTTTAGTTTAATCTTTTTTGCTGGGGCAATCAGAGAAGCACCTTTGTCCTTTTCAGGGGATCTCTCTGCTTTTTCATCATCAGGCTCAGTTTTTCCCTTTGGTGATGGTTTCACTTCAGCAACTTCTGCTTTAGAGGTTTTTAATGAAGTGGTTTCATGTTCCTTTTCTACCTTTTCCTCTGCCTTTCTTTTTCTTTTTTCAGGTTTTGTATCAGTAGGTTTGCTTTTTTCCATCGGTTTTTTTGACTTCTCTTCCTTGCTTGATGGCTTTTCTGGCTTGGATTCTTTTGGATGCTCTTTCTTTGCTTTTTCGTCCTTGGCTGGTCTGGTTTCTGGATGCTCTTTTGTCACTTTTGGGTTAACTTTCCGTGGTGTGCCTAGCGCCTTCTCATCCTTTTGCGATGAAGTCGATTTAGTACTGTCTGTCTTTGGCAACTCCTCCTTTGTTTTTTTCACAGGAGGCTCAGTTCGAGGAGACTTTTCACGATCAGCCTCTGCTTTTTCTTGGGGTGCTTTAGATGGTTTTACTAAACTGTCTTTCTTGGTAGTGGCAGTTCCTTCTGTTTTCCGTTTTGTCTTGTCAACTTTTACTTTAGGTTTATCTTTCTCTTTTTTCTCCTTTTCAGATACTGGTTTAAAAGCAATAGAATCTGCTTCCATAGGCTCATCTCTGACAGGTGTAGCATCATCCCTACTTGGGAGCATGAACAGTGAGTCTGTTTTAATTTCGTCCCCCCCACCAGGCTCTCTGGGCTTTCGTGAGCCTTCCAACAACTCAGCATTGGGAAAGCCTTCACTCTCTTCCCCTTTCCTTCTCTTTCTATGCTTTTTATGTTTATTTCCTTTGCCATCTCCTGATGGATTTTCAGCTTCCTTTTCCTTTGATTTTGTAGGATCTTTAATGTTGTGGCCTTCTCGGCCTGAAGTCTTTTCTGGATAATTGCTACCTATATTGCGACTTCTATGGCTTTGTCCACTAGCAAAATCCTCTCTACGACCCCGAGCATATGGGGAATTCTCTCGCCTGGATCCTGGTGGACCAAATCGGTCTGGAGAAAAGTTCTCTCTATTCACTGGAGGTCTAGGCTGAGCTCCAGCAGCATAGCCCTTGTAAAACTTTTCATACCACTCTCGATAGTTCCTTTCCCATTCTCTGTATCTTTCCTTTTCAAATGGATCCCTAAAATCCACAGATCTGCCATAGTATGCTTTCATGTCATATGGTGGAACTTCTCTATACCGGTTAAAATATTCTCTCTCCCCCTCTCCTTGAGGTACAGTCCGCTTAGTGGGGGATTGGCCTCTAAAAACTGGAGATCTTGATCGTGAATGGTATCTTCTATATGGGGGTGACCTTGATCTTGAACGATGATATCCATGGGACCTTGACCTAGAACGATAGTTACGACTCTTCCCCCTGCCTCTTCTTGGGTATGGAGGTGATCGTGAGTATGAACGAGAGTGTGAGCGACTAAAGGATCGAGAGTAGGAACGGGAGCGGGATGAACCTGATCTTGACTTAGAGTAGGTATATGAGCTTCTAGAGTAAGATGAAGCACTATATGGTGACTTGGACCTTAAAAACAAAAAACCAAAACAAAAACACTTTTAATGTAAAATAATCCCTTCACTCTGCTTTAAAAAAAATTAAACCCATCCTCCCAAAAAAATGTTTTCCATATTTTGTTACCAAAACCACAGTAGGCGAGTTAACACAGTCATAATGACATTGCAAACTTCTTACGAGTAATCTGTTGTGTAGGAGTGTCTCTGCATGACATGCAAAAGTTGCTCTTATGTTTCGGCTAGCATAACAATTGGTGCAGGAAGACTACAAGCCCAGCGTCTAGCCCCATCACTCATTTCCATCATATTAACTACCATGTTTGTTAATTGATTTAAGGTGGTGTATAGTGGCCTCTACTGGTATGTGTAAGCACAGAAAAATATTTTGCTACTCAGCAAATCAGTCTGTACAGATCATTTATGTTGCAACAGGATGCTAAAAGGGCAAGTCTTAATGGCTGAAGTGCAGAACCAAGCATTAGAAGACCATGAATTACTTGAAGGCAAAGCTAAATCTTAACAAAATGCCAGCTCAGTCACAATTTAACTTTACTGCTGATTTGGTAATTTGCACAGTGTGCATAATATTCTGTACTGCAACATGACACACGATATTATTTAACTAATGCTTTCAGTTAGGACTCCTCACTGGAGGTAAGTGCAATACATTGATAAAGCCTAAAAACAGTGACCTTGTTTCAAGTAAAATTATATTTAAAAGCTTTTAGCTTTCAACTTGTAACTTTTGGTAATATTATAAATGATTCAGTATTACTACCAATACTGACAGGTTTCAGAGTAGCAGCCACGTTAGTCTGTATCTGCAAAAAGAAAAGGAGGACTTGTGGCACCTTAGAGACTAACAAATTATTCCGACAAACTGAGCTGTAGCTCACAAAAGCTTATGCTCAAATAAATTTGTTAGTCTCTAAGGTGCCACAAGTCCTCCTTTTCTTACTACCAATACTGTGATTTGTATAGTATTACTGACGAATTATTCAGACCAACGTTGCCGAACAGATCTGTACTATTAGGGTGGGAAGCTTTTGAGGACTTTCAGGACCCTGAAGATATTTTGCTTGTAGAAACTTTTAAAAAAGATGCCTAATTTAACATGACACTACACTTTTATCAGTTCCCCATGAAGTAGCCCTTCAACCATAATTTAACAAAAATGTTTTCAAAAAATTAAATACAACAGCAAATTAACTTTTTCTCATTTCTGAAAAAAGCTTAATGAAGTAAAGTGAACTTAATGCTAGTGAAAGGCACCAGATACGCAGTCCTGGAAGTTAAACGCTTCCGAAATATCCATAGATTAGATGACACACAGGCAGAAGTAGTGGAGTCTTTTCACACATTGCATAGAAACACCTACAGAGTCACGTAGGGAATTCAGTAAGCACATCTACTCAGTTTTAGGCCTGTGATGAGATGGTCTACAAGGGTGTCACCGTAGGCATAGGGATCTCCCTCACCCAAACCAGACTAAGTCATAATTCCAGATGGGTCAAACTGCTGCAAGATTATAACAATTTCCAGTCAATTACAATCAGGACCAAATTTTGCCAATGATCTTACCAATGAACTTGTATCATATTGCTAATCCCTCTGAAGAAAGAGGGACGGAATAGAACTCTTTTTAATTCTGCTAGATTAGTTGGCTCTGCATTAAAGACTGTGACAGAGTTGGGCAAGATGGCTACAGGATAGTAATAGAAGGCAGATATATTAGCCCCAGGCTAAGTAGGTCCCTTTTCCCTGGGTAAGGTAACAGGGAAGGTTCCAGAACAATCAGGAACCTTCCGGAGACAATTAAGACAGACAGGCTGATTAGAACACCTGCAGCCAATCAAGAAGCTGCTAGAATCAATTAAGGCAGGCTAATCAGGGCACCTGGGTTTTAAAAAGGAGCTCACTTCAGTTTGTGGTGTGTGTGTGAGGAGCTGGGAGCAAGAGGAGCTGAGAGTGAGAACGTGGACTGTTGGAGGACTGAGGTGTACAAGCATTATCAGACACCACGAGCAAGGTCCTATGGTGAGGATAAAGAAGGTGTTGGGAGGAGGCCATGGGGAAATAGCCCAGGGAGTTGTAGCTGTCGCACAGCTGTTCCAGGAGGCACTCTAGACAGCTGCATTCCACAGGGCCCTGGGCTGGAACCCGGAGTAGAGGGCGGGCCCGGGTTCCCCCCAAATCCTCCCAACTCCTGTTCAGACACAGGAGGAGTCGACCTGGACTGTGGGTTCAGAAAAACGGCCAAGCTGAGGGCTGCCGTGAAGCTCCAAGGTGAGCAAATCCGCCAATAAGCGCAAGACCCACCAAGGTAGAGGAGGAACTTTGTCACAAGACATGTAAAACAATTACCTGGAAAATGAGCGTCTACGTTCCTTTTGAATCTTCTTGTATTCCATCAATTCCTTAGCAAAATCATTTGTAAACTCATCAAGTTTGGACTTTTTCTTTTCTCTGTTAAAATAAAATTATAATGATAGTTTGAACATATAAACACACACAAAAAAAGACATCAAGAAACAAACATTAATATTAAAATATTTACACTGCATGCAAATAAAAAAATGAACATCCTATATTTTTGAAAAAACACTAATATTTCCTATATGAATTTCATGGCAAACTTTAGAATTACAGTTGTCTTGTTTTAGTTTTGTAGGTTTACCACCTTGTAATGCAAAGCACATTGGAAAATTTGCTTTATATGTCACTTTTGCTTATGACAGATGCACTTTAGTGTAATTGCTGTCCAATATGCTACTGAAAAAGAATAATGAAAAATAATGCAACTTCATTCAGAGCCAAATACTTACTCCTCTTTAAGTCTCCGCTGCTCTCTGTAAAATTCCTCCCTAGATAAAGGAGGTGCTTGTGTCGTTGGGATGGTATTTGAATGAGCCGTTGGTACTGCTGTTGGTACCCAAGGTGTTGATATGTTTGCAGGAGCTGGGGGGTATCCCGGTGGGGGGACATTGTACCCAGCAGGTGGAGGCTGACCAGGTGGAAACTGAGGAGGAAACTGTGGTGGAGGTACCCCCGGTGGAAGAGGAAGTGCATGGGGAGGTGGAGGAAACAGGGGAGGAGGAGGCACAGTCACAAAGACAGGTGTTGATGCTGGTAATGTTGGGGCCTGAGTCCTTTGTGTACGTTCACTATGCGGGCGTCCTCGATTTGAACTTCTAAAGAAACCCAAAAACACGTGTCACTGTTTGTTACACTCTGCCCTTATTTTAAAAGAGGAAAGTGAAGGAAGCTGGTGTCCATCTGAGGGCATTTCCTGTCCTTGTCCTCAATTTAAGTCTCAAACTCCACCCTGCTTATATGTCTGCTGATTTCATCCTATACTCCTCTTGCTCCTGACTCTCCCCCTCCATATCCTCACTCCCAACTGCTCCCTCAATCTTCTTTCCTCACTCTTTGTTTTGCAATTTTGGACAGATGCTCCCTATGCTTACAACAGTCTCCCACTTTGCGTGTACCAAATGCCCACCGCTCCTCTGCCAATCTTTGACACATTTAATACTTTGCCCTTTGAGCACTTCTCATCTTCAACGCACTGTACAAATGTTAACTAATCTTCTGTTGAACTTCTTTAAACTTCTTTCTTAGCGTCTTCCTATGTTGTTGATCTCACGATGATGCATCTGCACTTTCTTGTGCCTGAACTGCTGTCCTGTTTACTGATTTTGAGAGTTTAATATATTTGTGGTATGGACCTTTTTCCTTTTCTTTTTTTTTTTTTTTTGAAGTGTTTTGTAAAGAGCGAAGGATGCTTACAGCACAACAGTAATCAAATAAATGATTATACATCCCAGAAAGAAGGATCAGCTGGATGATGATATATAGGATTGAAAGGAATCAGCTTCACCATTTGAAAGCACTAAGTCAGAGAACCCAAAATTGCTGTCAGGTAAATGTTATGGGGGTTTTTTTATTTGCATAAATTTACTCATCTTAAACAATATTAACCAAATTCTTTAATGAATAGAACTTATAGCTGTGAAAGTGATTTCCAGCAGCTCCCAGTGGCGAAGCTGAGTCCTTCAGGCCTGTTCTGCAAACTGTCACAAGGGAAGTTTTCTGCCTGATTGTTTAAAATTATATTTGAGATTTTAAAATCTTTTTCACAGTTTATTCTTTGAAAGTGGGTTTATTTTTTGCAATATTTTGCAGATTACACTGAAATTTTTCTTTAGGTAATCCTAAGGGAATCTAGTGTTCCAATTTGTTAAAACAAATTCAGACTAAAGCATATAGAAATGGTGATTACCATTTGGCTTAAATTCACCACACCTGTCTACATATACTTAGATAACAGGTGGTTTACAATGAAATATGTTCAATAACCAAGTCACAGTTAAATTTAACAAATTAGCAAACTGATTAAAAGCACTAGAAAGTGAAATATTTTTTTGCAAATATACTTACGGTTCCCAGCCTGGCCTATTGCCTGCAGAGCGAACCGTATTGGTTCTTATTGGCTGACCTATTTGGGGGGGGAAAAAAAAATTCTATTCAGTTTATCTGAAGAAATATTTCTATAAGAACAGGGCTAAAGTTGTGGTTACTCACCAGTAGTGGGTATTGACTGTCCTTGTGAAGTCAGCTGGCCTTGTAATGCTGGCTGTCTTAGTACAGGAACCTGATAGCCCTTAGGGATCAAGAGGGAAAAATCAGAAGAGCAGCTTTCTCAAAACATAAAACTCATTACATATGCTCAAGTAAAATTTACCTTCTCTTCCATCACAGTGCTAATCGATAGAGAGGAAGAAGTTTTAGAATGTTCGGAGGCCGGCACAATAGCAGTAGGAGGTATAACACTATCAGCATCGCTGGAAAAAAAACCAAAGGACATAAGATTTGTGACATATTCAAATATGGTGTTTTAAGTTATTGAAAGAAAAAGGACTGAGGTATATAAGAAAAAGCTGCACAATTTTTAATTATTGCAAATAAGAAAATGTTGCATAAAAACAGATTTAGGACTGTAAAAAAGGTAAAGTACAAGTTTACTGAATGAGAGGGTCAGAAGGAAACAGGTTTCCAGAGTAGCCTCTATATTTTCACATGCAAGTTTTAGAATGTGTACATTTAGACTTTTACATATAGATCTCGGTTCCAGGGTATGTAAAATTTAGTACATACATACTTTCAAATAGAAATTTAGTGGCTGGGATGAGATCATTTTGAAATATGGCCCTCAGGTGTTTAATGATATAGGTATGCTATACTGTATTTGTTTTGTATTGTATTCTTGTATTTTGCTATGAAAAGCAGCTGTGTGTAAGCTCAAAAGCTCGTCTCTCTCACTAATAGAAGATGGCCAAGTAAAAGTTATTACCTCACCCACCTTCTCTCTCTAATAGGTAGGCTGACACTTTGTTTGACAGAGGTACTGTCTTGTAGGTTCAAACAACAGAGCTGGAGATGTGAGTCTTCAACTACAGTTTATTTTTTTTAAAGCAGACTTTAATATAATTTAATAGGAAGTTGTTCTGGACCTTAAATTTACATTGTGAAGAGTTACATTTACACAGCTGCTAAGTAATGCTCTCTGATTCACTATGCCTCAAACCTACATATGTTACTGTTGCTTTGATTTATGTATTTCATTGCAGCTAGGTCAGACCCTGTATGATGTAGATGACAGAACTTGAACAGAAGGAGCGATATGAATGTAAATAAGTTTTACCTGTAGATGCATTTTTGTAGTTTAAGAAAATGCACCATGTCTCCTCAATAGTAAGAAAAGCAAACCTAAGGGTATGTCTACACTGGAAACTAGAAGCGCTCCCGCGGCGGTGCTTTGAAGTGCGAGTGCGGTTGCACACAAGCACTGGGAGAGAGCTCTCCCAGCACTCCTGGTAATCCACCTCCATGAGGGGATTAGCTCTCAGCGCTCGGAGCCTGTCTACACTAGCGCTTTAAAGCACTCAGACTTGCTGCACTCAGGGGGGTGATTTTTTACACCAGCAAGTTAGAGTGCTATAAAATGTCAGTGTAGACATACTCTAACAGGAATCAAGAATGCTTTCCAATTGGAAGAGACTGATGTATCAAGTAACAAAATGGTAACTTTAGCTGCTGCTGTTCTCTGCTAAATTTAAAGAGTCTTCCCCCAGAAAAGACACTGGGAGAAGAATTCCTATAAGAAAGTAATCCTACACTGGGAGAGATTTAGTAGTGACCAAACAGTCACCAAGACATGTGCTTCTGGGGAACTGGCTGCTCTTGAGTGATGCATGTCACCAACGTATCACAAAACTACGTCTTTATTTAAAAGAATGGTGAGCATCTCCATAGGAGCAGACTAACGTAACTAATTCTTCTACAAAGAAACAGATACACATGAATTAAATAAGACTTGGTGTGCCGTACCTCAAATAGATAAGAAAAGTCTATGGAAACAAATGCTTGAGTACCATTCTCCCAGTACCACACGGAGTCCCTACTAAAAGCATAAGGTCTCACAAGGTCATGAAGTGTTCATATGTTGGATATATATAATGTGTCAAAGAACACAACATTGATTTCAAGGAGGAGTGGCAGGGGAAAACTAAGTTTGTGAATTCCACCCTATCAGAATACAAGGTGAATGAAACTTGGCATCCGGATTACTCTCAAGACCTGTTAAGTTACAGCAGGGAAAAGTGAAAGACAATATGATAAATGAGATCCTCCAAGGCTGTACTTGGAGCTGGAAAGGAGAGGTTTGTCTGTCAACCATCACTAAAGCACATATAAACAGCTACCAGACAAGATAACGCATTAGAAGTCAATGAAAGTGGAAAACCAGCATTAACATTTTTATTTCTTTTTCAGTTGCGTTAAACTACAAGTTTACTTACTGAAAAGGTCCTTCTGGTTTTTCAGAGTGAAGAGATATGGACATTGTTGCAGAGATATCAGCAGCAGGTGTGGTGGCAGAAGACTGATTTACTGGCAAAGTAGTTGTCACAGATGATTGACTAGGAGTCAGTGACGATGTTAGAGAAGGCGCAGAAGTGATTGGAATCATTAGAGGATCCTGTTGTCTGGAAACTGGAGGCCTTACTGCAGGTTGCAGGTTCCGCTGAACTGTCTGTCTTGGTGGTTGTATCTGCTTACGGAGCCTTTTTGTGTAGCCAGTTTCATTTTTGAAGTTGTTTACAGCCTAGAGGTAGAAAAATCATTGTTACATAAAAGTTACTAGTATGTATATTATGATCCCTATAAAAGACTTCCTTCACTAAGTGTTACGGTTGAACTATTCTCTCTAGTTTTCAGAGCTAACAACTGCACGGAGGTAAAAAAGGAAGTTCACTCTCTGCAGAGCTATTGTACGAGGCTGTCCTCAGATGGGAATAGCACTGCATTCGTTTGCACTTTCTTCATATTTTCAAGCTTCTCTTTGCAACAGTGAAAATTGGAAGCATGATTTCTTTTTGTGTAAACCAACATCAGAGCATCCTTTTGACAACATATATATTCAACAATGAAAATATGTCAACGTTTTTTGCTGAAATCTAGAAGTGAGCCAATTTTCTAATACCATAAATCAGGAAATTGCTCTGTATTTTTAAAGTGATCATTTCAAAATAAGCCATTAACAGATTTGAAAATGCAAATCTCAACCAGTCTTAATTATAGTGATGGCTCCATGAAGTAGAATTTTCCTGCCTCTTAGCTACTTACAAATAAGATGAGCTTTTCGTACATACATTATATGTAAAGTGAAGTTACCTGGCGTAAGAATTTGTTGGCAATTAAAGCATCAGGGGAAACATCTGTTTGATGACAAGTTGGGCAGGTATGTTCCTCTGATTCCAGTAGTGATGTTCTGATACCTGTGAACAAACAGAAGTACCTAGGCTAACAAATATTTGGGTCATACTTTACTCTCATATCCCTAAAAGAAAAGGAGTACTTCTGGCACCTTAGAGACTAACGAGTTTATTTGAGCATAAGCTTTCGTGAGCTACAGCTCACTTCATTGGATGCAGTGAGCTGTAGCTCTCAGCTTATGCTCAAATAAATCTGTTAGTCTCTAAGGTGCCACAAGTACTCCTTTTCTTTTTGCGAATACAGACTAACACGGCTGCTACGCTGAAACCTCTCATATCCCTGTACACAACGAACAATGGGGTCCAGGGGAAACATGGACGGGGCGGAAAACATTTAAACAGGGACTTATTGAGAAGTTCTAGTATGTAGTATTATACTTTAAAACAAATTCTGTGACCACACACTCATAATTAACAGGTTTCAGAGTAGCAGCTGTGTTAGTCTGTATTCACAAAAAGAAAAGGAGTACTAGTGGCACCTTAGAGACTAACCAATTTATTTGAGCATAAGCTTTCACTTGCATCCGATGAAGTGAGCTGAAGCTCACGAAAGCTTATGCTCAAATAAATCGGTTAGTCTCTAAGGTGCCACTAGTACTCCTTTTCTTTTTTCATAATTAACAGTTACTTTTACTAACAGATAAAGAAATGACAGGTTGATTACAAAAAATATTTTTTGTAAAAATAAGGATTTACAGAGTATAAAAAAAAAGAACCATTTCCATGGCTTTTTGAAAAATCCACCTTAAATAAAAAAGCACCACCTTGTTTGTACTTAAACATTGTTTAGTGTTTGCAAATCACAAAGTACAAGATAAGTTAGTGCATGACAGTCAGTGAAACTGATTTAATTAGTTTATTTTCATTGTCTAGTGGAGTGGGATACAATAAGTAATCTATCTCTAGATTAATGGGTAAATTTTATTCCTAAGAAAGCATTAGTAAATTAGGTTAAGATTATATTTTTAACTAACGGTCCTTTTAAAAGAAGAGTTTGAACAACAGTCTATCTTTCCTCTTGTTTGAGCCTCCAGTTAATTGCCAGTGTTGTATTTGGGATACTAACAATTTATATGGCAAATTGATGACAACTATTACCAAATCAAACAGAAACAAAGGAGAAGAAGAGCTTGAGAAAGCATTTATTCAAACTAGATGTCTTCAACATCAGGGACTATAAAAAATAATAATACAAGCGTTCACTTATGTTTTTCCATCCCTATGTAAAAAATTCCTCTAATCTGAGTTCCAGCTAAAATCATCTCCAGCATTCTTCCTTTACCCAAAAATAAAATGCAAGAATGTTCTGGTTAATAGATACCCCTGTTTCAGAATAAAGAGTAGTATAGCATTTTTTGTTAATTCAGATTCCTGTTCATTTTACACGATCATTTGGCATCTGAGTTAACTATAATGTCAGTCTATGGCACTTACATTCATCACAATAACTGTTTCCACAGCAGGGAATGACAACTGCATCGTTCATTATATCTTTGCAGATTAGACATAACAATTCATCTGGAATAGGATCGTCTTCTTCTGAGGAGGAGGATGGTTCCTCCGGGAGAAAAGGGGGCTTTTCCTTCTTCCCTATAGCATAAGCCTCCCTGAAAGAAATAATTTAATTTAAGACTATCTGTTTAAAGAAGGGGCATAAAAATCTCAGATTTTATAACAGAATTAATAAATCAAGAAAACACTTGCTAAACAGAATTCAACCATATACTTAGTATTATATATTACGCAAGAGAGATTTAATCTCTAAACAGGTAAGTGATTATTTATTGCATAATTAGCACAGATCAAACATGATACTGTTTCTACATAAGGAGGTACACAATGGAAAAATGAATTGAGATTTAGAAAAGGTTGAGTTTTAGCTGTATAACAGGTACCTTTTTAAAATTACAGTATGAACTAGATATAAAGGTTATGTAGATCCCTCTCCCTCAACCCACCACACCAATATTTTCTTGGTTTCTAACAACCACACAATATTACATAAAAACATTTGATATATATTGGTATTTAATGGGATTTTATCAGGGCAAGTAGTTATTTCTATTTTTGGACAAATTTTGATGTACACTACATACAATGCAACCACATTCATACCATCTGCCATCACCACCAAAACGTCCATATAAACCCAAGTATTTGCATTGATGTACTTTTGTAATCCTTATCCTTCCCTCCTTCTTATTGAGGATTCTGCACTATTTAAAAAAGTGTGTTTGTTGGATTAGGTCATCAGCATGTGTGTTTGTTGGATTAGGTAGGACCTTACAGAGGATAACTATTTTCTACTGAGTTAAAACAAATAGGGTGAACTCAGATTTCCTGAACTTCCAGTGCCTTTACTGAGTGAGAGCAGCATTTCCACCAGACCTGAGTTTGCAGTGTGTTTTGCACGAAAGAGTTTTGGATTTCAACATATGAACAGCTTCAGCATCAGCAAGGTTTTCCACAGGCACGTAGGTATTTATTAATTCTTGCTATTACTATTTTTTTGGTGCATCTTAATCAGTTTACATAAAAACACTAAAGACCATCTGATCTTAAGACCTTTGGTGTCTTGGCTGAAACTGGCAGTTTCATCTAGAGCTGCTCAGTGTTTTGCAAGAAACCTATGAAGTAGATGTAGCATAAGCTGAAAATCAGCTTTTTTAAAAAAGTGCTTAACTACAGCTGCAAATATTATTTAAAACATCATCATCAGCATTCCTATAGCAGTGAACCTGAGGTAGAGAGTTTAGGTGACTAGTGCAATTCACACCAAGTCAAGGGCACAGAATCTCAACTCCCTGAGCTAGCCAGTAGAGAATGCTGCCATCTCAGTGTTAGCCATTTTTATAAAGTGTTCAATTTTAAGAAGCTTTTCATTCAAAGACCAACTATTCATTTTCAAAACCTTTCTATTATACTTAAATGAAGGATTTATTTGTAAGCCAAAGCTTTCTAGCCAGCAATGGAAATGGACAAGATCAGATGCTGTTGCTGTGCATACCCCAAAATGTTTCAGGCTTTTGCTATGTTTACATAGCCCAATATTCACTGTCTCAGTGCTAATTTCTGTGAACTAATATGCATGCTTTATGACACATTAAAATATTAGCCCAGCATATTTCAGTCAAGGTTTTCAAATCATTTTACTGCCAAAGTGAATTATTTGCAACAGCAAACTGAACACAGTCGGAGGGGCAGAGAGGGTGCCTAGACATGGTGACACACACACACCTGTGTATTGTGTGCATATATCTGCATAGCAAGTTACGAGCATATGTACGAATGGAACAAGAAAAAGGTTAAAAATACATTTACATCAGCTTCAGGGAGTACCAATATTTTCCCAGTTAGAGCCACAATGACAAGTTTGCCACGGTTGCACCCCATTAGCATTATACAGAGCAGACCGCAGCCACTCAGATACTGTGCCAGAGCCCCTGGAGACCACAGATGCCAATCTACATTGCTCCATTTTGATGTAGTCTCTGTTGGTTATACTTTGGCCACCTCTGAAGTACTAAATACTTACGCATCAATAGTTGGTATTGCATATTTTCCTGTGTTTGTAAGCATAGCACCCTTTGTATTGGGATCTTTCACTTCCATCATGAAACTCCTGGGAATTCCTGTGCTTTTTTTAATCCTGGGAACAGACTCAAAATTTTTGTCCTGTTAAGAAAAAGAATCCAGATATATTTCAGCTTTAAATGGAACCCATTTAAAAGGGCATCTGAATGCTTAAGTGTGTGAGAGTGATAAAAAAATTTTATTTAATTTTTTTTCCTTTGCAAATATGAGGACTGCATGATAAATACATATAATTCCTTAACTGACTAAGACACTGCAAAGAATCAGGCAGGTATTTTGAACAAAATGGGACAACTCCTGTGCTTGAAGTCAAACACAAGCACAGGTCTTTGCAGTACTAGGCCCTAAAGTGATAATCTCTCCATTCATGTAATAGTGGCCGTAAAATATTTATGCTACAGAGTAGATGTCACATACATTTGAATCTACAGGAGGAGAATGGTTGGAAGACGCATCCTCTTTACACTCATGTGTACAATGATAAAGCATTCAAATGTGAATTGGTTTATTCATACAAAATCGATATTGAAACTATGGAGGATGTGACAAGTCTCAGGTAAGCATGAAGCATTCCACAGCTTGCAATATGAAAGTGCAAGACGCACTGGGATGAGGTAAAGAGAGGGCTTGCAATACCAACGCAGTGGAAAGTACAGGACATATCCCCTTCACCACAATCTCTCTCCTTTTCTTTACTGATAAACTTAAAATATTTTAGAAGAAAATTCTTCTAAATTTTCCTTGATTTTTGACACCTCCGCACACAGTTTTTAGAATCCATTCTATAAACTCACATTACTCCACACACTGAAATGAGGCTAACGATCATGAATATAAATAACTAAACCTTTACTCCTTACTTCAAATGTGCAATTACTACTTTTAAAAATAGATCAGATAGATAAACATATTGCAGAGGTCCCCCCCTCCCCCCTTAATGTCTTGCAATTCAGAGGAACACAAGGCAGAAAAACTTCTCAGAATGGAATATTTATCTCTACAGTGCATTCCTATTCTGGAAAAAGATACTAACTCTGAAAATGAATTTTTTTAAATACATAAACTAAATCCAGCCAGAAATCTGAATTACTAAACAAAGCTCTCCACTCTATCAGAGTGGATGTCCTGTCAACAAATAGTATACAGTTAAACACTATCAGCTACTATGCATAGGCACAAAAGGAGAAATTCAGAGCAGAGTTTCAGCGTTTGCTATGAATTATCTTGCCTATGTGTTTAAGTTAGATCATAAAATGCAATAAACTCATACTACTAAAAACATAACAGTGCAAATCCCTCCATAGACTCTTACCCCATTTGTTGGACAATTCTTTATGTAATGACCAGGTTTTCCACAACGAAAGCACGTATAGGATGGTGGAGGTGGACCCAAAGGTTTCTTCATGTAACTAAAAAGGTTTAAAAAAGGTGTGTCTACAGTTTTTAAACAGAACATAAGCATATCTGTACAATTTGTCCATAATCTTCAAGGAACAGATTTGACATTATAAACACTTACTTGATTGGATCATATTCATGGCCAGACTGTGACATCATAGCTTTTATTTTATCTTCTTCGGAAGCATTGGCTTCAGCCAGATTGGCAGTCTGTTTAATAGGTAATTATTTGACACACACATTAGAAACACAATTAAGTCCACACAGCCAAAGACAACACCACTCATCCAATCCTGTAAAGAGCAGCACAAATCTAACTGAAGTTGCATCAAAATTGCTGCTTATATTTTATATTGTCATGAAGATGTTCTGGGGAGTCCTTAAGCCATTACATGATGTTTGTGTGCCTGTTAGACTACTTGAGAAAAGCTTTCTTGGACACTCAAAACCTTAGGCTCTGTTTGTACCTTACATAAAGACTTGTGTAACTGCTCCAATTTTCTTTAAAACAAAAGTGGACTTGGACTTAAGCTAAGTGTACAAAAATCTTATTCAGTACTTTTAAGTTAAAGAAACTGAATATTAAGCTCCAGACTACATGAAAAAGTACGCTCAGTGTATTTGTATTTATTCAGAAATATGGATAACAAGTAGCAATATTTACATTTCAGTGTTAAAAGGACACTCAACTTGAATGATTTGAAACTTACTCTTTTGTTTGTTTTGTTTTAAATAAAGTCTGGGTCTCTGATATAGCACCCTTGAAGAGAACGTGCTTTTAAAATTCCTTTAGTTTTTTAAATAAGGGTATGTGTATTCCCCTCCTGAAGTTTTTAGAAGGGTCTTTTCAGTAAAGCAGAAATTGACTATACACAGAGTTCTGTCACATGTAAATAGACTAAAAATGTATTTTTCTTAACTTTACACTATGAAGTGTTGTAACTACAGCAGATACAAAATTTGTAGATAAATAGCTTTCAAGTTGACTGTCTCTCTTTAATATGAAAACTGTAAATGTAATCCTCATATGTGGAGCTAACCTTTCAAAATACTGAAGCCAACTGAGGAAAAAAAAATTAAAATTTACCAGTACTCGTTAAAATATTTCATTACACACTAGTCCAGATACAAGCAGGGTCTAAGGGAGTGACTGCTAATTACTTGGATCTTCAAGCACCTAGCATTCAGATCAACCACTCAAAGTATTTTATCTTTTTATACATTCATTCACAAAAGCAACCAACTAGTTTCAACATTTTATTAAATGGTTGTTTCATATACATAGCTTTTCTTAACAGTAACATCATCCAGATTGACATCTATGAAACCATTTCCATTAACATTTACAGAAAATGTGATTTACAGATACTTAACTAATTTGTTTGAACCCAAACAGTTTACAAACACACCCAAAAGCACAAAACATTAGTAGGAATAGACCAAAATTCCAATATGGCATTTAATACATAATAGGAATAAAACAGAAAACTGTTAAACACATTGCCTCCATGCTAAGCCAATCTGCGCTGAAGAGGTTAAAGTAAGTAACAGTTTTGAGGTGCTTTATGTTGTGTTTCTGCATTTTTCTGAAATACTTATGTTCTATCAAAAAACTTAAAAAGGAATACACCACGTGGACAGCTTTTCACATCTTAGAATAAGAAAGTTGACATGAGCTTACAAAACCGAGGACAGATTTAGGGACAGCACTAATGGAAGCCAATCTCTTTAGATGGCTATTTTTCAAGTTAAATTTCTTTGTTGCCAAATGAATGTAAGATTTTCATGTTTATAGTGGAGGGGAAGCTGCAGATGGAAAGAATTATATTTTTCCCTGGAAAACAAACACCAGTCTTTACTCTCAAAAGAAAGGAAGTCTAACTACTCTGTATAATGTCCTAACCTTTCTAATCTTTCAAATTTTAAAAGAGCAATAATTTACTTGGCTGATACTATAGTATCTTTTTAGAAAGTGTAGTCACTAGTGCTTTCCCAAACAAAGTCACACATCATTGAGCAGAAAATGCAAGCAGTTTCATAGCAAAACATGGGATATACAACAGTTTCAATAGGTCACATTTGCCAATATGCCACAAATACACATTGGTATATTCCTATAAACAATTGATACATTTACACAATTTACAAGTCTGTGTTCAAACAAATTAGATTGTATAAATGTTGTCCACTGTATATATACTACAAGTCTACAACTTATGAAATTATGTGCAACACTCAAAGAATTGGTCTAGCACTGGAAAGTCTAGAAATCCAAAAAATAACCGTGCAATTGTCCATGTTAACGAAAAGCTTCTATTTTGGCTGTTGCAAAAAACTCTGGCAAGTCCATAACTTACAGCCAAAATATTATTAAATTCTTCTTTAAAAATTGTGCTAGTTTCCAATGGAAAATTAACGGAACGTATGAAAGAAACGGTAAACAGCTTCTGAAGTGCTTCTTCCTTGTGTCTTGAAGATGAGTAATACTGCAACATTATGCTGAGGCTGATAAGGTACTCCCCTTCTATCTTCCCAAACTGGGAACTACTCTTTACAGGATAGTATCAATCAATATATACACAAATTTTCAAGTTAAAGTCAGCACTTTTCACTAAAATAAAATTTTGCTCATATTACAAAATTAGCCAGATATAGAACACAATATAAGACATTTAAATATCAAGCAAACAATTCATTCAGTTTTATTTGACAAGAATATATATGTATATATACCTTTGTAAGCTGGGCCAGAGAAATAGATGCAGAAGAGTCATCAATCTGTTCACAAAAAATTAAACACACATTCAAGTTCCACAGTCAAAACATAGCGATATTTAGCCTCTATTGTAGTTTGAACGTCTACTCTGGGTATTTTTTGTGTGTGTCATTGACAGAGGCATTTTCCAAAGTAGTGCAATTTTTATTTGCACAAAAGAAATGGGGCCCAAAACCACGGCAGCTTTAAAAATGTGCGATAGATCAGGAGAGGCCAGCTTCTAAGGGGAAGACACTAAAATAGTGAAGCAACTTGCTTAAATCAATGTATTGACTCAGAGCCTCTTCTCCCCTTGATGAGACCCCATAGCGCCCTAAATCAATAGGACTCAATATATTACGGACAGAACAAATACTTCTCACTTTGTAGCTAACTGGGTTAAATTTTTTAAAATAATTTTTTAAAGTTAGTTTGAGAAAGAATTGTGTTAACATATAAATATATGTTTACTATATTTTGTAATTTAACACTTAATCATGAATGAGTGTGGTTATGCTTTTGTGAAGTACACAGTCGCCTGTTGCCAAAAGAAAGAACAGGCATATCAGCCCAGAGATAAAATCTTGTCAAAAAAAATCCATTTCATAAAAGCAATCCTTCCACTTATCTATGAGTCGCAAAATAAACTGTCTGGATCAAATTAGGACAAGTAAAAAGCTGTATAATTCTATATGTCATAAGAGTTTACTAGAACAGGGAAGAAATTAAACGAGTCCATTTTATTAAAACAGAAGGGCATATTATAAAATTGAACTGAAAACGTGCAACTGACTTTATAGAGATTTCAATATTTAACATCCTTCACGCCCCACGCCCCCAAAAAGGACAGTTTTTAATAGCAGTCATGAGGAGCAGTTATGGACTCCATTATGGACAAAAGCAAGAAAGCGTACTTTCAGTGACGAAGATAGACTCAGGTCCCAACCCTGCAAGCTGCTCATCCATGCGACCCCCATATGCTTGCCCAAACAAAGTACCTTGCAGGAAAGTGGCTGATTTTAAAGGCTTCAAATGGATCATTGACTGCAGCATAAATTAGATTGCCTATTCAAAACGATTGGTAATATGTAATTTTTCCACACATGAAAAGGAAAATTCCTGTGCTCTTTGTAGAGGTATCAAATTGTAACATGCCACCACCACCACCACGGATGAAATGATTAAATAATCAAAATAATACTTAATTATCAAAATAAAATTTGTAGAGAGAAAATATTTAGAAATTTTGGGCTCAGTGGTTATTTTGTCTTAAATTAAGCTGACTGGAGAAATGGAATAAAATTTCACAAGTTAGAGACCTCTCAAGTGAAGCCAATACTATCACTAGCATAAGCTGGAGAAAGATTAAAAAGAAAAAAAAAAGTAATGGAACAGGTTTTTAAAGAATCCTATAGAAATTCTACATTACTTAATGTAGTAGAAATATGCCACAGAATAATTGTATTATTCCAACTTTGGGGAAATGTTTCTGTAATGAACCTATTCTTCATTCAATCAAAAAGGTCCCAGAGTTCATGATTCCTCCACTACATGGGACTCTTCTGCACATGAGCAGTACTTGCAACACAACTTATACACGGATTTTTACTGAACTGTCACAAAGACTTCAAGAAATGATACTCCTGAAAATATTCCATGGAGGGGAAGAATTAGAAGACTCAGAATATGAAGCCCCTTTTCAATGGTAATGCTTTGCGAATTTTTTTTTATTATAAATTTCAATTTAAGAAAATTTCAGTCTGCTATAAAATCTCGATATGCTATGTTGTGATGCTCTACATTCAATTAGGTTAAAAAAGGAAATGTAGTTAAATAACCAGAAAGCGGAGGTTCCAGAAGTCCCTCCTTTTTACATGTGGAAATAAAGAGGGCTATGGTTTACAATTACAGCTGATAAAATTAGTTTCTGAGCTTCTGTGTTTAACAATTTATGAAGTGTTATGAATGTTTTATCAATTTTTTGCCGATGCTAGACTCCTCAGTGTTTAATAGTACAACTGCAAGAGTCCAATGGATAGCTTTTCTAAATCGGTTATATTTTCTACCTTGAGCACAGTGAGATAACATAACAGATAAAATTTTCTCATGCAAAAGCATTAATGGTTTTAGACACAAGTCTGACCTGATTTCTTAAGGAAGGGGGTAATGTTGTTATTCCTGAACATTAAATTACCACCAGAGGGAGTGAATAGTTGATTTAATGTCCGAGTATCTCCTGGTGGCCTCCCGGCCTGTTTTGTATTCTTCTCCTTTTTGCTGTCAACTTTTTCAAAATTTCTACTATAGTATGTGGTCAAGCTTCCTGCCAGCCACTGGATTCAGACACATGGAACCTACATGTCCAGGGTTCTTGTGACTCCAGGTGAGAGTGCAACAGAACAGACCTGATACTGTAGTAGAACTTGAATAATCAAAAAGGTGAATGATTGGATTGGATCCCATGTCACCAGAAAACTGCTCAGAGGAACTGGAGTAGAGTTTGGGGGGGGGGGGGGGGGGGGGGGAGAAGAGGTGAGAAGGACAACAAACCATCCAGTCCCAAACTTTACACATAGACCACTGTTGGAGAACTATAGGGATTTCCGTTTCAATTATAAGGCCTACAATATTCAGGATTCAAGTTAACTGAAGAATCGGCCAACCAGGATTTCAGCTGCATTTTAGTGACTTGTGCTCTGAGCAAAGGACTGTTTTCTGTATTTCTACAGCACCTAAGACAACGGGGGTATTGATTCTGATTAAGGCTTCTTTTTGCTACTGACATACTGATACTAATAAGGTAGTCACCAGTTTTAAAACAAAGGTTCAGAACCCTAAATCATATTGTGACAATTCCAGAATGGGCACAGTGTAGGAGGATATTAACACATAAAGAGCAAGGCAATGCAGAAATAATCAGTCAAGATAATTATCAAATTACTTGAATTTATATCAGGTATACTAACCCATTTTAAACTTGCTGCCCTATGTTTTGTTTTTAGTGTGTCAGCTTTCAATTAACTTAATCCTAGTACACTGGAGCCAAGTTCTGCTTTTAGATACATTCAGCGGGAGTTGTGCACATATAACTAAGGACAGAATTTGTCCCTGATTTTAGGTTGTGCTGGGCAATTACAGGTAATAACTGTGCCCACATCTCTGGAAGTGACTTATCCTGGATACTGCAAGGCTTGAACCCCTACTGTCTTTGAGATTTAAAGATGAAAAGCACTAAGAGCTAGGTATTATCATTAACAGAAACTGCATATGTAGAGGACTGGCAAGATCAGGCCCAAATTGATTTTTTTCTGCCCACAACCTAAATAGCGTCCAATCATGCCAACAAGACAAGAGGGAATATTTTTCCTTTGCTTCCATTTTAATTTAAATAGTTCTAATTAGAATTAATACAGCCATTCTTTAAAGTATATTTTTTAAAACTGATGAGAAATCTATATCAGCTCATAATAAGATGCTACTTAGAAATGTAATACAGAGATGCCAGGGAACACACAAGGCTAAAAGAATGTTAACTTTATTTATGAACATGTGATCTGTGTTCATACACATGCTAGTAAACAAAAAGGAAAAGAACTGTTTTCAAGAAATAAAAACTCATCTGAATTAGACCAAATACTGTAAATGTGGTTCACATAAATGCATTACATTAACTTCTAGGGTCACTGGGCCAGTCAAGCTAATTTGAGCTAGCGCTGAGACATAAGTATGTCTAAAAACCAATTTGAACCAACTGCTAACAGAATTTTGGATTGCAGATTAGGTTTTTAAAGATGTTAATACCACAAGTACAAAAGACTAGGATTTTAGATTTATTATGTTACATTTCTTGAGAACCAGAGGCTATATTCTTCACAGACCACCGACCCAAAGGTAGGAATTTCTAGATTCTGTTTTTTTAAAAGCTTATCAAGCAATCAGATCCAATGATCCAGGGTTAGTGTAATGCCTCATACCATTCTAGATAAAAATCAGTTGTACTTAAAGAAAAATGAAAAATAAAAAACACCAAGTAATAATTCTGAATACTAATTAGGACTATTTTGAAATGTTTGAATTATGCACAATATTCAACCCAATCAGCAAGTCAAAGTCTACACCATAACCAGTTAAATATTTGTTTGTGTAACTATAATTCTGTATTTTGCAACAGACTAACAATCAGTGTGTCAAACCTAAAGAAAAATGCAGCCCCTTTTTCAACTGTAAAAGCAGAAGTGGTGGTATACTAAAGAAAGGCCTGGTCACTGACAGCTTAAGAAGCATCCAACTCAGAATTGACCCAGATCAGAAAATGTGCTGCAGGTCAGAGTTAAGGAGGTTGGTAGGGGGCTTCACCTGGATTGCACAAGGGTCTAGCAGACAAGATGACTAATTAGCTGAAATTCCTACACCAAGTTTTAGATACTTTAGTCTGCAGACATACTAAACTGTATATCACAGAAAGTGGAAGAATCAAATGCAGAACTTTAGAATACCACTTTGTGTACCAAAAGTTAGTCAAATTCATGGCAACCGTTTCAAGACATTTATGTATTCAGAGGCGCCCAAACACTCCTTTTTAATCTCACAGTTTTATGGAATGTAAATGTTCAAGTATTTAAGGACAGCAAAATGAGCCATTTAGCTGCAGAGAAATGCGCCCCCTCCCGAAATGCTGGGATATATTTGGTTCAGCATTTGTTTGAACCCCAAGTCAAAAAGTAAGAAACAATACCAAGTTTAACAATAATGGTTTCTCAGTGGTTTTTGATAACATTTTCAAAAACCATTAGGCAAAAAAAGTATTGAAAACAAAAGCTAAGTGATACAATGTGAAAATGGCAAAAAATACACTCCAAACATTTTTATTGCAAGAAACAAAAAAGCACACAACAACCTGTACAAACATACATATTACTAACTATAGACAGACAGATGTAGAACATGGCACCATGTTCAATTGTGCAAACCCTGAACCTTCATGATCTGAAATTGATCATACATTATCTGTACAACACAAAGTCATACAGGAAGTATTCTAGCATATTCAATATGAAATACAATGCATTACTTGGCACAAATACTAGTATTCACATTAAAAGTGTGCAAATGATGGCATTACTCAATATTTTTACTATTTTGCATCAAATACATTGTATTTACAATATATACTGTGCTTTGTTGGAAGTTAAATTTTAAGTTAATGTTTAGAAAATTAATTTTCTACATTATTGTTTATAATTAAGTGCAGTGTGTAGGAAAAAAGTGTGAGATTGTGTTTTTACATACTGCTTTTGAAGTTCCACTCACTGGTTCAGTTCGACTTCTAGAAGAAGAAATAAAAAGTTGTCAGAATAAGAACACTGTTTACATCCTTCAAACAAACAATGAAAACATACTATGCTGTGATTACCAATATTATATGATCTGATAATTTAGTAAATATGGAAATTTAGGTGACTAGAGAAACTGTTCTCCCTTGGGCGTCACAGCATTACTCTGAAGTTACATTAATATTCTGTATTTTCAAAACAAGTATTGTAAGACTCATGTTTGTGGAATAAAATTTATTTAGTAAAAACTGAATTTAAAATTCAACAAGTCTGCCTTTGGACAATTGCCAACATATTAATGATCCTAAATATGAACTGCTTCATGCTACAATTCTGTATTCTCAGTCAGACTATCACCTATCTAAGCAGGGGCTTACAGTAGCCAAACAACTCTGACATTCCTAATGCAGTTATACTAAGGATCAGCTCTGAGACTCACTGACTGTATTTGATTATTATTCTAGCTTCTGAAAAAGAAAAAAGTGGTAGTCTAGACAGTTATTGGCCTAGTGGAAGGGAGGAAGTAGTAGACATGATATATCGTGATTTTAGTGGCGTTTGACACAGTCTCGCATGACATTCTCAAACAAACTAGGGAAATATGCTCTAGATGAAATCATAAGGGGGTGAACAAATGGCTGAAACACTGTACTAAGAGTAGTTATCAATGGTTCACTGTCAAACTGGGAGGATATAGCTAGCTGGGTTCTGCAAGGGTCTGTCCTGGGTCCTGTATTTTTCAACATTTTCATTAATGACTTAGATAATGGAATGCAGAGTATGCTTATAAAATTTGGGGATGACACCAAGCTGGGAGTGATTGCAAGCACTTTGGAGGACAGGATTAAAACTCAAAGTGACCTACACAAATTGGAGAATCAATCTGAAATCAACAAGATGAAATTCAATAAAGAAAATGCCAAGTGCTACACTTAGGAAAGAAAAATCAAATGCATAAACACAAACTGGGGAATAGCTGGCCAGGCAATAGTACTGCAGAAAGGATCCAGGGATTAGAGTACATCACAAACTGAGTATGAACCAATATGTGATGCAGTTGCAAAAAAAGGCTAATATTCTGGGATGTATTAATAGGTGCATGTATGTAAAATGCAGGAGATAATTGTTCCACTCTATTTGACATGGTGAAGCCTTAGCTGGAATATTGTGCTCAGTTTTGGGTGCCACACTTTAGGAAAGATGTGGACAAATTGTAGAGTCCAGAGGAGAACAACAAAAATGATAAAAGGTTTAGAAAACTTGACCTATGAGGAAAGGTAAAAAAACTGGCCATGTTTAGTCTTGAGAAAAGATGACTGAGGGGGACCGGACAGTCTTCAAATAGGCTAAGGGATGTTATAAAGAGGACAGTGATCAATTGTTCACAATGTCCACTGAAGGGAGAACAAGAAGCTTAATCTGCAGCAAGGGAGACTCAGGTTAGATGCTAGGAAAATTTTTTCTAACTATAAGGTTAGGGAAGTACCGGAATAGATTACCAAGGAAAATCATGGAATCCCGATCATTGGAGGTTTTTAAGAACAGGTTAGACAAACACCGGTCAGGGATGGTGTAGAGGTATACTTGGTCCTGCCTCAGCATGGGGGGATGGGCTAGATTACCTCAAGGTCCCTTCAGCCCTACATTTCTATTGTTTGAAATGTGTCTGATATTGAAATATTATTGGATTCTATTGTTTGAAATGTGAATTTTAACTTGTAAGAATTGTGCTAAAAAGTAGAATGTTTGAGGTACGGTGAATAATACTATAAATCCTCAGCAATGTGGTCCTCATACAGGATTTCTTTGTGGAAGCCCAAACACCCTGGTGAGGGATCTGTTGATTTTAGCCACGAAAGTGCCCAGATAGTAAACCTTTTATATATGCTATATTGACTAAAAGTAGTAGTAGAAACATCACCTGAAAGAAGTTTCTAGGATTTTGTGCGGTTTAGGAGTCCTGTGACAAAAAAAAAGTCTTAATTACCAGAATTTGCTCAAAATAAATCCTGAATATTCTACAGTATTTAGGAATTCCTTTATTACATTTGAAAGTGTGTTGAGGTTCTACATATTGATTCTGGATCTGCAAACTACTTAGAGAACTAGGCATGCAATTGTTGGTATTGTTAATAAGAGTTGTATATTTAATTAATGAAGTTGCGAAAAGTCTCCCATGAGCTGAGGCAGTTTAAAGCCTTGCATGGAATTTATTTATGCATGTAGGACTTGTGCTTACAACAGTCACTACTAGGAAAACTGTTCCATGCTCACAATCAAATCAGAGGTAAGTACATCCCAAAGGTGGGGATAGGTGAGGAAGTTCTTTAAGATATACACCACACATTTGTTGATCAATGTGTTTACCTTGAAGAACATGCTACAAGATGAACAGTAAATTTTGAAAGGCATTGCATACAACAATACTGTAGTTCTGGGCTTGTAATCTAAAAGCTGCTTATTTTTAAGTTAACTATACTAATGAGCAGCTTAATAATTAAATCAGCACACAGTATGCAACTACTCAGGAGTCACTTCTGCACTTTGCCTTCTACTTGTTAGGCTAGGAGCACCACAGAAGCAATGGTCAGCCTTTATGGAGAGAGCAAGATGCACCATTCTTTTTGTACCCCCTACAGATTTCTATCCAGATACTTATTCGATTCAGTAACTTACCTGTTACTATCTAACACTTTACTTTGGAATAGCACTGAAGCACCAGGGAGATGCTGTCTGCTCAGCCACAGATTAAAATGACTCATTCAAACAAAGCTAGTGAAACTAATGTAGAAGTGGGATAATACAGGATGAAAGAAGGGTAACAAGCAACCTGCAATCCTGACTTCATTGGAATTTCTGACATTTTAGTCAACACTACATCTGTTACTCCACACTGGGATTAATACGGAAAACAGACATTTGGCGCTCAATGGTAACATAGTATAAAACAGAATTAATGAAAGAATCTTTTAATCTTGTTCACATGCAAAATGGCTGACCTGATTACTGAATTTCAGGGTGGGGAGGGATTATCACCTCCCTCACCACACACATTTGGGAACCTTGTTCTTTTTGCCTTCCACTGAAGCAGTGATTGTCTCTTGGAATCTGGCGGGCATATCCCACACAAAACCTCCTGTGTTTGGAAGACATACAGAATGGTGGACCTTGGTCTTTCCAGTACTGTTTCTATGAAAGACTCCATGATTGTTGCCAATACTAATACTAGTAGTTTGTTGATAAAGTACTTGTCCTGCCCTGTCCCAAGACAGAAGTACACCCATCCACTTACTGACAAGTAGTCATCTCTGACATGGGAATGAGTAAGTGTGTGTGTGTGTGTGTGTATATACACACACACACACACACACACACACACACACAATTATATACACACACACACACACACACACACCATGCATAAGAGATGAGAGAGGGGAAAACTTTGGCCAAGCATTATAGGTTTTTCTTATAAAAAGTGCTATGAAATCTTTCCTGTCAATATAGAGCAAAAAAGGCCTCAGTTTAAGGGCACAACCAAAAGACCAACTCACAGAGTAAACTGAACAGAACTCTATCTACCTCAGAATGTAACGGTGGGACTAGAATCTGGAGTCCCAAGAAGGACAGATATTCAAGCCATCCGTCTGGCAAAGATCAAGAGGTTACAGGTCTCAAGCTTTCAGCTACAACGTGAACCAGTAGTAACTCTTATGAAAAGAAGAAAACCTAGACACATTTGAATGCTTCTAGCAAACTATTCATTACCAAAGTCTAATAGCCGCAACACCTGCTAGAGTATTTGATTTTATGAATACCTACATGACATATGTTTTGCTTGTAGATTTAACTCCTCCAATAGGGATTCTTCTAACAATTACAGATGAGTTCTTAGGAATCAGGGCACTATCATCTGTGTATTCTGAAAAGAGTAAAAATGCGGTAAGAAAGATCAATTTCCATTCCCAAAAAACATATTTCTCTTTTTCATATGCAATTTGTTAGGTATTTAGAAGAATTCATTTAACTGAGAAAAACCAAACCCAGAATTTTAAAATAAATACCGAAAGGTTAAAATTAATCCACACAAATAAACAGTAGATTTCTATTAATTGACCACCAATTCTAGAGGGTTGTTGAAAACACACACACACACAGGCAAGTTCTACACTGTTACAATCAGAAAGGTGACTAAACAGGTACTTTCTTACTCAAGAGATCCAACCCATGGCAAATGTAGGATTTCACTGTAAAATGAGGACAGCTTGGCCCATAACATCTTCATAACTGAACTGGTAACTATGCAAAAGCTACAGTGAATACAGATCTGAGGTAGAGTTTGCACGGCAGGCAGTTCGGAATAGTAATCTTTTAACTTTCAAACTTAAATATGCTCTAATGCGTTTATTTACTTAAGTTACTAAAATATGTTTGAATGTTAAAAGTGAAAATTTAAAAAAGCCAATTTATCACTATTGTGTTTATTTTTGGCATTTCTTCAAGCTCAATAAAAATCAATGCCATCAGTTTCACTTTCAGCGCTTGATGTTTGGATTGAAAACAAAGTAGAATAAAGTCTGTATTAATGGTTTAAACTGGATTTCTTTTAATTATGGAAACGTGTCTATTCTTTCTTAAACTAAGCAACTGTCTTAGAAGTAACTGAGAAAAACTCCACAATGCCCCTTGTAGATAGATTCACTTTTCAAAGTAAAACCACTTTAAGACAAAATTGTAGGTTTAGCAACAAGAAAGACTTAACACTTTAAAAAGCTAAACATTTAAAATAAGTTCTACATAGTGGTGCATTTGTCTTCGTGAAACATATTCTGATCTAACCTCAAGCTCACATAAACCTGCAAGTCTTTAAAAAACAATACCCAACATCAGGTTACTTTCAGATTCAAAATGTGAGTTTTGGGACTACCTCTGCTATAGTGTAACAGTGAGTGGTAACTGAGTTTCCAAGACTAATTTAGCTTGCTCAGGATGAAAGGAACATCTTGATATATGTGAAGCTGCGTCACATTTTGATTAAAACATTCACGGTACTAAACACTGTGATTAAGCTTCTGTAGAGAGTTCCATTATAACTTTTTCATTTCCTCATAACTTTCTGGAGTTCTCCTTTGGGGGTCTGAAGCTTTCTATGCTAAGTTTCAGACCACAGGTGATTTATTCGTTTTTGAAATCTGAGAAAAAAATCTTTTGGTCATTTCAATTATGAGACAAAGAGCACGTCTTTAAGAGAGATTGTTTTGTTCAGCTAGTTTTTGAATAAGTATAGAACCACAAAAAGAATGTTGAACCCGTACTCCATGAAGAAATGTTTCTGCACTAAGTTTGGAGGGGGGAAAAAAAGCTGGGACTAAAGATTAATTTCCAAGCCTGGTCACTGGGCCCCTCCTTGAAGTGTAGCAAAGCCTATGAAACTTCATTCACTATGGCTGCATATACACACCCCAGAAACCTGAACCTCTGGAAACTGAACCAGTAGGATAGCACTAGTCTAAAAACTAAAGGTGCCACGTAGCCACACTGACACCTGCTTTTATCTGTATTTTTGCCATATGTTCGCACTTGTACTTTACTATGCCATTACAATTGCACAGTTCCCAGCACAGCTCTCTGAGGCCATCGCTTTCACAAGATTTCTAAAAGCCTTCCTTTAGGGAGTCTACCAGAAATGAGAGAGAGAAAACCAAAACTTTTGTAATTCCCTGGAAAGGGAATTCTCAAACCCCTAAATGCTGGAGCCACCTTCTATATCTTTTCTCAAAATGTAGGCTAGGACAAATGTTCAGCTCTCATTTGGCAAATAAGGTTTCTGATGGTGCTTCTGTACAGCAGTTGTGGCAGAGAACACTGCAAAGAGCAAGAAAAGCAGTTAACATAACTTTTCCTCTGTCATGCAGCCTCTAGGCTTAGAATAGCTGGTTCTAAGTGATACTTGAGAAGAATATTCATCCGGAAGACTACTTGGTTCAGAGCTTGACCACAAACTGGTGAGATCAAGTTCTTTGAGATCAAGGATGAGCACCAGTAGCTGGGTAACTTTAGAATGAGGAAGGAGACTTCTCTGCCTCTGTGGCTAACTGGCTCCAGTACTGCAGCAGCAGCCTGCCAGGATGAGCACACTTCTTGCCATGAAAAAGAGGTCTGACTCTCTATGGCAGCTGGCTACCCCACCCCAGATGGTTTCAACACAGTGGACATCAGTCTGGGTTCAGGAAACATGGCTAATTATTAGTCATGGAGGCATATAGGGGAAGACATAGTGGGATCAAGACAGACAGTGTAGTGTGCCAATGATCATTGAGGAATTCAAACAACTGGAATTCCTGAACAGTGCGGGCGCTATTGAGGGAACTCATGTGCCCAATCTGTGAATTCATATTCCCATATAAAGTCCAAAACGTAGATTAACAGAGAAAGTTACTGCTCAATTGTGACATGGCTTTGAGAGACTTATGACAGTTTCCTGGTTATTTATATAGGGTGGCCAGGCAAAGTGCAAGATGCACAATTTTTCGAACAGCTGGACTTCTAAAAAATGGGCAGAGGAGGACTACAACGCTGACAGTGGCATCTGTCCCCATTGTGATTCTGGTGATCCCACACGCCCGTTTCCTCTATTTCTAATTAATCTATTCCCAGATTACACCAGACTGAAGAGATATCAATTCAAACATACACATCAGGTGCGCACTGTGGTGGCTGGAGAACCATAAGGTTTTGTGAGACTAAAAATAAAATGGAGATGTTTGTTGACCTCCAAAGGCAGTTCAGTGACCAATGCAACATCTGCCTGCTGCATTTTAAAATATATATTAAAACAAAGGTAGTCTTCTATGGAGAGCTGAAGAAGTAGGCAACTAGCTATGCAACCTATGCACAGCTGGACACACAAGCAGTTGCATCTGAGACTGTTACTTAAATACAAACATTGTGCAATCCTCTTCAGAAATGCTTTGTATACACACACTGTTGGTGTGAACTGTTGGTTCAGCGAAGTAAATATTGTTTTATTTTTAGCCATTTATATTTCTTTGCTGTGGGCTTCTTGTGTTTGGCATTTAATTATCCAGTTATCTTGATTTGTATAGTGGATGAATTTATGGAGGAGTGATTTAATGTACCAGAGAATAGTAACTGACAGCTGCTTCTGTGAAGTGCCTTTGCAGTTGTGAGCTTATACTCTTGGTGATTTTAATGTATTTGTTTTTCTCATGCTTTATTAGTGATTTGTATTAGTTCTGGTGAGGAAGTTTCATGGAGGAGTGAATTCATGTATTCCTATTAAAGAACATTATGCTTGATGCACAAAGCCTTTATTTTTAAGAAAATGTTTTATTATACAAACATTTGCAAGTCAGCTGCAAAAACAAAACGAAGTAACATCTGTACAACATGAAAGACAACAGACAATCATTCACAAATTATCTTATTGGGATTCCAATTTTTCTTTCCATTGGCTTCTAAAGGCATGAGTTGCCAGAGGAATAGAAAGCAAGGGAGCTGAAGAGTAGGTGGCAGCCTCATAACTATTATCCTAATTTAATGTTGTGTTTTACAGACAATGCAGGGATCAGTTGTTCAATCAACAGAGTCATTTTCCTGAACACTTTGCATCAGTTGAACGTTTCCCTTTAGAACTCTGTCTCCCATTCTAATTTCTCCTCTTCCTGAAATAGTCCTGCCTCATTGTGCTTTGCCCTATATTGCAAAGTGGCCCTCATTCTGTGTTCCTTGAACCAGTACACTGACATATTTCACCACTGAATCCATTCTGCATGACACCATGCCTCTTCTGGGACATCCATCCTACTGGTGTGGCCACTATAGTGAAAAATAAGTAATGAGTTAACCATAGCAATACTCATCGATCCCTAACCCTAGGAATACCAAGACGTGCAACAGAAATAAATTCCGTTTCAAATTTTAATACCTTCTTACAAGTAATTTTCTTCCTGGATTAGACTCAATGAATGCAAAACATTTATAAGAAAGAGGGTTCATTAGGGTGCTAGATTAAGGCCAAGAATGGAATTGAGGGGATAGGTGCTGGTCTACCAATGTTTATTTATTACAGGAAAACACAACACTTGAAACCATTTAACTGGCATTTGGGGATAAAGGAGTTCCTGAGGAAATGAAGGGAGAAGCTGATAAATTAGCAATTGAGTTATCTGAATAGATGCTTTTTTGACTGTTGCTACACACTGAGCAGAAGTCTTAATTGAGCTGTCCACAATAATGCCCGGATCTTTTCCTGAGGATAATTAATTTAAAATGCAGTAAAGTATGAATTGTTCAAACCATTATCTTCAATTTACATTACTTTGTGTTGGTCAACATTAAATTTCATCTGACATCACACTGCCCATCACCACAGCTTGATGAGAGTACTCATGTTAGTCTCTCTCAGTCTTTACTAACTTAAATTGTGTTATGTGCAATTTTGCCACCTCACTTCTATTTCCTTTTCCACACATATACACACCACTCCTATTAAGGAATCTTGTCAAAATCTGCTCTTAAACTTCTGCTAAGATGATGGCAGCTAATCTGGTGCACCAGTCTGCTATATAGCTTAATACAGCCAACATTTTTTTTTACAGTGAAGTTCTCATTTTTAGATTTTTTTTTTTTTAAACATTGTGGTCTCTTGCTCTTTGAATCCACCATGCTGAGGCAAACTTCCACCCTGACAGGAAGAGTGGCTCATACAGCCAGAGGGTGGGGGAGTTATGTAGGGGCATGCCAATATTGTAGAATTATGGGGAGAACCAAAGCAACTAGGTATGGAAAAAGCTCATCAGCTACAGCTTATACTGTCAAGGTGGTGGAGAAAGGACTTGTGGAGCAGGAGGAGAGGACATTTCTATCCTCACGTAAGACTATTATCTGCCCTTTCAAGAAATGACATTCATAAGAACCCAAAAAACTCTTCCCCAAAATAATTAAGTCACAGACTCCCACACCCTGTCCCCACCAGTATATTTTACAATAAAATGACATATACCTGGTGTTGAGAGCTCTGGGTTTTCAGATTCCTTGTCCTGCCAATCTATCTTGGCTGCTATTTCTGGATCTTTCATGCACACAAAACAGATCCTATGAGGTCAGCAACATGCCTGGCATCTTCAGAACCAGCTCCATGTTCCAGTGGTCCAAGTTGTTGATGGAGCCCTCTTCCATCAATGCAATGCATGGGACCTTTGTGCTATGCAGAAGTATTTCTGTGGCTCTGGAAGGTTGAGCCTCAAATAATTTGTCCAGCTCATTATAAAAGCAGCACACTTTTTGCCCTGAACCAGGCCTACTGCCACTAGCTCCGGCCTCATTATACAGGATGTTCAATCCCTTTACCTTTTCTTGGCATTGCCTTCCCCTCTAGTGATGCCCATCTCCACCAGTCACTCAGACTCCCAGTCTCACACTATTATGAATGACCAAGATCATCTGGGCCTTATCTCCTTATATGGTCATTAGTGTTTGCACAGCAACCTCAGGTAGCTAATTCTATGGTCACATGATGGACACCTCCAAAACATGCTGCTGACAGAACAAGAATAATTTCAGCAAAGTTGTAGAAGAAACTGATAGCCATGGAAATAACATACATTTGAGTTCCATTCTGTATGTAAAGCTATTTGCACAACTTGACCCTACACAAGAAACTTCAGGAAGTAGACTGACGAAGGTCACCTAGGCAGTGAATGCTGCACTGTGAGATCATAGCATGAGGATTACTTGTACAATTGAGGGACGTTACCCAAGCAATCCCTATTCACATGAGCGCTGCAATAGATATTAGCACAGTGGTTAGCCTTTCTTCAAGAAAGGTTTCAGAGTAACAGCCGTGTTAGTCTGTATTAGCAAAAAGAAAAGGAGTACTTGTGGCACCTTAGAGACTAACCAATTAGCTCACAAAAGCTTATGCTCAAATAAATTGGTTAGTCTCTAAGGTGCCACAAGTACTCCTCTTCTTTCTTCAAGAAAGGGTCATCTATACAGTGGATGTAATGCCTGTGTACCATTGGAAACATTTTAATACATACAAAATGTGTTAAAGATGTGTTGGGGGAATCAAATGGTGGTTAACACAACAAGTTTTGTAATGTAGATAGCATTTAAGTGGCATCACTAAAGCCGCATGGTAGAAACCAATTTAGACAGGGCTCAAGACTTTTTACTCCTTTAAAGAGTAGAATTAGATGACTGTGGTAAAAAAAAAAAATCAGAGCTTGCAAGAACACTATGTATTCTACAACTATCCATCACCACTATAACTGATGTAGAGTTATGGACACATTTTTTCCAGTACACAGAAGGCCAAAGGAGAGGATGAAGAACTGCTCATTCCCCTTGCCATGCGTGGCAAGGGAGTAGGGCAGGAACAACTGCCACTCAAGAAGACTGAACTCCTGAAAAAAATCTACAAGAAAAACTGCCAAACATCTGGTTAATGGAGAAAATCATGAAATCAAAGATAGTTATGAATTCCATGATCTTAAGGTTCTCCTGCAATTTTTGATTAATTCTGTAGTGTCTGAAACTCTCCACTTATTATAAAAGTATGATCTGAAATAGATTTTTGTTTTCTTTTTGTAAGTGTATGTATAAAGTGGGCCTGAAAGGTATTTTTCCCTTTTAAGGAAGTGCCCCATACTGCTTATTTACCACCTTAAAAATACGAAGGGTGTCCAAAGTCTGAACTTTACTGGTTTTGCTTTTTCAATTTCAGAGAACGTTTACTGTGAGCTTGAACACCTTCCTTGAACACCTTACCATTTGATCCTCAGTTGTTTCGGCCTGACTGTTTTAGTGCCAGTCCATGTGAAAACTAGCTGAAAAAATGTAACTAGTCCTCCCATTACTGTTCCACATTGTATCAGTTGTCTTTTCAAGTATCCCAAAATCACTGCTTCTGTGAGCTGTGTCAGAAACTGTGGGAAAAGTATTCATAAGGCACTGTAATTAGAATGGTTCAGAAAGCGCTAGTGTGGTTTGAGGCTGAGCATGTGTTCTTAACATGATTCAGCACCAAAGAGCATGTGCCTAAATTGGCGCTACAGAACCAGTTCAACAGTTGTCTAGTATATACAGACTGAAGTTTCTGCCTTGTTAAATCAGCCTTGTAGAAAGCTGTCTGCAGCGAAACAATGCACAACCTTGGCTGTTGCTTATCCCCTCATCCTATTGGGTAGTTTCATTTTTGAAAGAGAAACTGCTAAGGAAGTCAGCAATTGAAACAATAAATATTGAATTACAGAAGGGTTGGCTAATTAATTCAAACTTGCATTAATAAAGTATGCAAGTACTGGTTTTGGCTATGTACTCAACTTCCATATTACACATAGTGTACACATTATAGCAGACAGTTAGTGATCAAGAAAGTGTTAAGTGCTCAACTTCTGTGCATTTGAAGTTGTAACCTCCATATTTATTACTGTTAACTATGCCCATTTAACATTCATAGTACGCCTACATATAATTCATCTGCTGAACATGACAGCTAGTACAACAATTGCAACTGAATGTTTATTGACAACTCATGTAATAAGAAGGAGAAAGAACACCTTCACAACTAAAACATACATCAATGAAATGTGACTACATATGGGCCATTGAACTAAGACTTCACTCAAATATATGAGGTCACTAGACACCGTAGTGGAAGAGAGGAAAATTTGACATGGATACTTCCACTGACTGAGAAGTAATTTTAAAAGTATCAGAGTAACAGCCGTGTTAGTCTGTATTCGCAAAAAGAAAAGGAGTACTTGTGGCACCTTAGAGACTAACCAATTTATTTGAGCATAAGCTTTCGTGAGCTACAGCTCACTTCATCAGATGCATCATGCTCAAATAAATTGGTTAGTCTCTAAGGTGCCACAAGTACTCCTTTTCTTTAAAAGTATCACAAATTCAACAATAGGGACTACAAAAAAAGCTCTCAGCCATACTGCTGCATTTCCTAGTGTCTACAGCTACATTTTTGCATGGTAGGACTGTGAGAGGTAGAGGATCCTTTTGAAAATTAATGCATGTTCCTGGATTGAGTAGTAACAGACTTCGTGATGAGCAGATGTACCACACAATTCTATCTATCCAAGTTATTTACCACACTAACTTATCCACAAAACACTTAGCTGCTCAACTGCACAGTGGCAATGAAGATGGACATTTTAGGTACAGGACTCACTACATTTTCCTACAACTTTACGTGTGTGTGTGTGTGTAAACAGCATCTAATTCACTTGTGTATCTTGCCATATTTATTCAACGATATCACAACCCAATGTTTGACGTCAACTTGCTTTCAAGGACTGTAATATTCCTAACTGAATCAGGTTGGAAAAGAAAACCAATTATAAAACAGACCACTTTAGTTAACACAAAAATCTCAATCCGCGACCAGAGGGGGAAGAAGGGGGAAAAAAAAAAAAGGCTGCATCTTAAACCTGTCTACTACTGCATCTGTCCTATCCAAGCGAAGCTGTAATACCACCTCTCCCTGAGGTATCACACTATCTTTTACCACTATCCTAGTTCACTAAACCACCACCATAACCTGATTCCTATCACTCCGAAAAACTTACTTCTTCCATAATGCTCAAAAGTAAATAAGAAAAATAATCTGAAACTAAATTTTTCCTGAGTTTTCCTCTCAATTGCAAGGTCTCTGGGGGCAAAAACTCCCTTCATTCAGTCTTGTATAGCACAAAGTACACTGTAGTATTTAAGTACTAATCAAATAGAATTTAATGAAAAACATGAAGCTGAATTGTAAGAATTTTTCTTTATCTTTTTCGTTGTTATCCTGAAGAAGTTTACAATTTATGACCAGTAAGTTGGCTAGGCATCTGAAACTCAAGGCCACCAGGCAGAGGGATTTGGGGAAGAGAAATAGAAAAGTTTACGTACTTATAAATCTACTATTATACAGCTTTGCTTTCAAGAGCCAATACTTTTTTGCAACATTTTGCATTTCCCTCCAAGTTCTACATGAACCCTCCCCGAATAATCATACAGACAAAATAAACTCTCTCACCTATTTCAGCATTCCATTTCCAGAGATTTAAAGTCACATTAACAATATTTATTTCCATGTCTTATCTTTCCTCCTCTTATCCAAAACTTGTCAGTCCTAACCAAATTAACAGACTGATGCTAGTCAATCCATGAATGGAACTTGAGTTATGTTCCTTCCATTTTAATCAACACTTCCTTTTAGGAAGGCAAGCACTCAACTTCATAGTCTGGTGAAACATTATGGAATTCTGTGTTTATTCTCTAAAGAAAATATTAACCTTTTACAAAGAACTCATCAAATCAATACAAATTCAAAATGAATGAGCCATAAACCCTAACCTCGAAGTTGTCAGAGTCTCTTTAAAGTTACACTTTTCTCTGAAGATTGTTTACCTGCCTCTACTACAAACACCTTAGGGTCCAATCCTATAAAGCTCAGGGCCTAACAACATTTTTTTTTCTTAATTTATCTTCAGTTTCCCATGCATTTGATAGCCTTTGTTTCAGTTGTATATTCTGTCTGTGAGTCTTTCACACAGCATCAGGGAAAGGAAACACGAAACAGTTGGCAGATATAGCATCCAAAGGTTTCACTTTTCAATTTTAGTTGACTAAATTGGTAGCATTCCTTTAAAGGTAATATAGTGCATATTAGAAGTCAGACACTTCTTAAAGTTGTTGCAAGTTGAATTCTAAATTGAATCAGATGTTAAAGTTATACCAATGGCTGATCCACCAATTTAAGACTCCTGTGGAGAAATATGAAATGAGAATCCCCCCAGAGCCAGCAGCCCTATTCATTGCATGGAAATAATGGTATTTCTAAAGACTTCTGAGAAGTGTATGTGCTATTCACAGAGCCATTTACAATAGGACAGGTCATGTACCAAATATATCAAGGTTCAAATGGGATTTAACCAGGTGAGCAGATGCAATTAGTTTGTAGCGAAGTAGACAGACAATAAAAAAGTGATTGACAGTTTGAACTTAAAGAACTTCCAAATGATTGTAAGTCCTATGTTTGATTAAGAAAAGAATGGGAGTTACCTGTTAATGCAAAACTAAACATACCCACGTTTGTGTGTGAATCTCTCTTTGGAAAGCATGTCGTAAGGATTTAATGAACACTATAACATGAATATATATTACAGAAAAAAACTAAACAGCTCCTCTTTACCCAAGGAGGTAACAATGAGCCCAGTTTCTATAACTCTGCCATCTAACCACCATTATCTAATTCTGTAACCTCACAGCAGACAAAACTAACTCAAAGATTCTGTATTGTCACAGTGTGTAGTTCAGGAAGTAATCCTCCCCAATTGTATTAAAATTCTGCATCTTTCAACCTCCTCTTTTGATGCCAGTAGAATTCGGGCGCTTTGTTACTATAAAACTTTGCCCCATGTTTCCCTGCCAGCCTATAAACCAAGAAACCCAGAAGAGTTCTGGGAAATCAAGACTTCGGTGTCAAGGAATTCAGGATTTGCCACAGCAGATCAAAGCCCAGCCAATTAAACAGGGCACTCTACCTATGACAATGGACGTACTTTCTCAGCGGTAGTTATTGAGAGAGAAAAAAAGACTACAGAAGTGGCCTTTTTTACTCCCTGAACATACATTCCAAGCCATATCTACTGATTTCAGTTACCACAATCCACCTGTATTAGCTTTTACGTCTGGTAAATACTTTGCGCCCCTGCTCGGCCGCAGGAGAGGGAGCTGGGTCTGAACTCCGACTCCCGCACCAAGAGCGCCGAGCAGCCAGTTCAGCTCCCGCGACTGGTGACGATGCGCGAGCTAGACAGAGCCCAGCCCCCAGAGCCCGCGGCGGGCCGGCCTCCGCAGCGACGAGCAGCCTCAGGCCGGCCTCTCGGTTTATCACCCGCCCTCGGGGGGGGGAAGGGGCAGTGGTCCCCCCGGGGCGCCATGTGCCCGCCGCGCCCCGCCCCGTACCTTCTTTGGTCTGCGCGTTGGTGATCTGCAGGTCGCAGTCGGCCGCCTTGAGCTTCTCGCGGCCCATGATCTGGCGCTTGAGGTCGCACAGGGAGATGTGGAGCCCGTCGAAGGTGACCGTGTCATAGTTGAGCTTGGAGGAGAACTTGTAATGGACGCAGGACATGGTCGGGGGCGGGGCCTGCTCCGCGCGGGGGCCGCGGTCTGAGGGGGGAGACGGGTCCCGCGCCGGGGACGGGGCGGGGCCTGCGGGGGGAGCTGAGGCCCGCTCGGGCCCGGCCGACGAGCAGCCTGCTGGGGGGGGCTGCGCGCGCGCGCGCGCTCGGGGCCCGGCGAGCGCTCACAGGCCGCCACGCTCCGCCATGGCCAGGCCCCGCGCTGTCAGGCTGGGCTGCCGGAGGCCTCAGGACTCCATGGCGGCGGCGCCGGCCTGGGCCCCGCAGCGATCGATCTGGGCCCCGGCGGCGGGGGCGCTGCTGCTCCTCCGGTTCCTCCTCCTCGCACCCCGGCCGGGCGGACGCTGCGGCTCGGGCTCCTCACACAGCCGCTCTGAGGCCCGGCTTCTCGCTATGGCGGCTCCAGCGGCCCCTGCCTCAGCGCTCGACTAGGGGGTTTCCCAGCCGGCAACCGCACGGGCAAGGGGCGAGAAGCGCCGCACTGCGCATGCGCCTCACAGTGCGCCACGCCCTCTTTTCCTCACGTGACCCGGCGCATTATGACAAAGGCGCTGCCTGCTCCGACATCACGTGACACGGTGGGGGGGGTGGCAAGGAAGGGAGGGGTGAGAGATGAGGAGGAGAGAGGGCGTGCGGGAGAGAGGGATGGGGCTCAGGCAGGAGGAGAGGGGTGCGAGCTCCTCAAAGCCCCTGCAGTTCCAGTCTGCCTAGGACTTGGCTGAGCCTCACTTCATGTACTGTCTGGGACTGCACCCCCAGGCAGATTTAGCACCCCTTAAATTCCGCCCCAAATAAGATTTCACCTAAAAAATTCCAGTTTCTAGCCCTTCTGCTTGCAAATAAAATCTTCCAAAGAGACTCAGTTCTATGTTACCTTCCTGAGTAACCTAACCTGAGTCTACACGAGGCTTTTTCATGCAAAAATACCCAATGTTGGTACCACTAGTTTGACTTTATTGCTAGTAACAAAGGAGGGACCTTTAGGATAGACAGGACTCCTGGGGCCTCCTGACCCATGAAGGACTACTAACGCCATGCCATAGCGGTATAAACATCCCCATCTAGATGGTCTGGTGGTCCCTTCTGGCCTTAAACTCTATGACCTTGTCTGTACTAGCATTTCCAGGAGGGGTCTGCAACTGGTGATAAGGAAATATTTCAGAAGAAAGGCTAGTGTAGACAAGTTTGTATTCATGCAGTAGGCTGTTAACTCTAAAACCTTATGCTGATGATTTTGGCTAAAATTCCTGTGAAAATCTTGCAGATTTTGGAGGCAAACTTCAGATTTCATCAAAAATCCTTACTGCTTTCTATTGCCACTGACTTGTTACGGTTTTTAGGAAGCTCAGAAGAAGGGCAGATCAAAGCAATGGTAAATACACAAGAGGTTGTTAAAAATACTGTGAAAAAAACTATATACAGACCACTAATCACCAGATCTGAAAAGCAATCTGTTACACAATGCAAGTGATTTTCTTAAGGTAGTAATAAAATAACTGACACTGGAGAAGAACTAGGTTACATGGATTAGCTCTTGGGAGCCTGCCAATATCAGTCGTGGGATGGACACATGACAGACTTGCCAAAGGAAATTAATTGTATTATTTCTTGGCCTAAAAAAATTAAATTCAATTAAAATAAAAGAAAATTGTGTCTCAGAATGTCCAGTGAAAACTTGAGTTAATGAATTTCCAAAGACAAGGTAGGTGAGGTGATCTCTTTCCAGCTTCTGTTAGTGAAAGAGACAAGCTTTCAAGCTTACACAGAGACAAATGCAATTTTAGATGACAAAACTATTGATGTCTATAATGTCAAAGGACAAATGATTTATAGTGATTTCCTGGATTATAGAGCAAACAGGGTCTGTAGCACATAGGGCAGTTATAATGTATATAAGGACCAACAAGTATATAGATACATTGAGTCTTTAGAAAGCACTTTGAGATCTATGTCTGAAAAACATTATATAAGAATAAGTATTTTTATTATAGAGCCAATCACTTCCCATTGTAACTTTAATCCAACTTTTAATTGCATTGAACATATATTATAAAATAATTTTAAAAAACAGAACATTAAATAAGAAAAATTGTGCTAAATTACAGTTAAGATTGCGCTGTGTAGTTAAAGGACTGTTGAACACAACTTTAAGTAAACTCAAACATTTAAAAAAATTGAAATCACTAGCTAAGGTTACATAAACAATTTTGACACAAACCTTAATATACACACCATTCAGCAAACAACAAGCAACTCCCATCTTTTCATGTACTGTTATATATATCTTCCTACTGTATTTTCCACTCCACGCATCTGATGAAGTGGGTTTTATCCCACGAAAGCTTATGCCCAAATAAATTTGTTAGTCTCTAAGGTGCCACAAGTACTCCTCGTTTAAACAAAACTCTGTGATCAGCAGACAAATAATATTAATTCTGTCCATGTGACAAAACTCAGTCTTTCCTTAGACTTTATTAGACCTTGCAGTTACTATCATTGTTTTCAGTAGAAGTTGGATTGTGCTCTAAAATAGCAATATAAATACAGGGGCAGAGTTAAGGTTGTTCGATTACTGGTTTGGGGGATTTTTTCTCCTTAGTGTTATTTCATGTGCACCAATTTATGGTTAATGTAACTTTAATTTGTGACTTCCATAACTGTTAATGCTTTGGTTTGATGATGTGTTCAGTAGTAAATCTTCTAATTTGCACATAGTAACCTGAAACGTAACTTATTGTTTTTTTAATTTTGTATTGTATTTGCAGATTAATGAGGAAAGAGGAGGAAAAAGGAAGAGGTTGATGAGGAGGATATGTTTTATTGTTCTACTAGTTAGTTTATAGATCAGTAGGAACCGCCTAGGGAACTATTTACTATTTTAGCTATATTGTTTTAGAAATGGCTAATTTCTGTAAATTTACAGGAATAAGTGATAGAGTCACCTTTTTCTTTGTATGACTGCGTCCACCCTGGAGGTTGTACTGCTTTAACTCTAAAGCGGTACACAAACTGTGTGTAGACAGGGCTTTTGGTTTTGAGGTCCTTGGAGCGGGGAGTGACCTTGAGTGTTTGGAAAATGCCTAGTTAGTACATAATAGGCTCTACTTTACAGAAGAATTAAGTAAATGGCAGCAGCAGCTGCCTGTTGGCAACAGACCAGCAAATAAGTAGGACTGTTCTGTGCATTGCTGTACATTGGCTTCTCCCTGTCCAGAGTTTGTTTTGTTGGGTAGATCTTTAATTCCCTATTTCTTGAACTTTGGGTAGGAGGAAAGTGGGAGGGCAAAAAGGACTCTGCATTGCCTTGAGAACCAGGGGAAATTACCAGTCTGAGAGCCAGAGACCTGTTGAGCAAGTTCTGGAATGTCCAGATCTCTCCACCTGTGACATCACAGGGTTCCACACCATGTTCTGTCATCCTTGAGGCTCCTGACTGAGGTCATACGGCTCTTATGAGCACAGCAATGCTCATAATAAAGTCAAGCTTTACTTGTAAATATTTGGCGTCTCCCATCCTAATAATTACCCTGTGTGGAAACTGGCATTAATAGACAAGAACTTGATTCATCCCCATTACACAATAACTATTGCCTTTGGCAACATGTTACATTTTTGGCATCTTGATCGAGACTGAGAGTCCAAAGGCAGGTAGCCAAAACAAGGATGTTCAGACCATAAGCATGGGGCGCCCTACAGATGCCTATGCAGGTTTTCACTTCTGTTTGTGGGGCGGATAGGGACATCACACCAGGATTTAGAGCTAACATGCCAAATCTGTTCCAGATGATTAAGTGAGTTATGAATGGCAGCATGTCAGATATATGCAATCACTACTTTGATATTTATAGCCAAAATATCACAATGTCTAGTACCATAACACTGTAAAATCGGGCACATTCACAGTAGCAAGACCTCCATCTTTTTTAGAGCATATCTTTTAGAAGAAAAATCCAATTTTGATTTAAAAATTGCCAGGGATGGAGAATCCACCACAATGCTTGTTCCAATGATTCAGTACCCTTACTGATAAAGATTTGCCCCCTATTTCTAGTCTGAATTTATCCAGCTTTGGCTTCCAGCCATTGGATCTCATTATACCTTTCTCTACTAGATTGAAAAGCCCTCTATCATCAAATTTCTGTTCCCCATGTAGTTATTTATAGACTGTGATCACCCCTTAACTTTCTTTTTGATAAGATAGACCCAGAACTCAATCTATTTATCACTATAAGGCATGTTTTCAATCCTTTAATTATTTTCATGGCTCTTCTCTGAATCCTTTCTAATTTTTCAACATACTTCTGGAAGTGTGGACACCAGAACTGGACACAGTATTCCAGTAGCAACTGAACCAGATGCAGAGATAATATAACCTCCCTATTCCTACTCCTGTTTACACATCCGAGAATCACATTAGCACGTTTAGCCACAGAATTACACTGTAAGCTCATGGTTAGCTGATTTCACGGGCAGAGAAAGATCTGACAGGCATTTGAATGCCTATAAATGATACTTGAGACTCTCATTGATTGTCACATTCTCTCTCTAAAGATACCACATTGATTGAAGTCCTACTTTTGGATCTGAGCTCCCTAGGGTGAGACAGGAATTACAAGACTAATTAGAAGTGAAGAGTTCTTTGGGGTCTGTACCAGTCTTGGAGACAATATCCCAAATTCTGCTGTTGAGAGCTGAGTGCTTCAGATCCAGTAAGGCCTTCAAATGAGATTCCTCTTCTGAGTCCAAACTGTTCTTGGCATGAAGTGCTTCCAAGGCCTTAAAATGGATGCCTGCCCCCCCCCCCCCCGCCCCCAGCATTCTGGGTGTAGCTTTGCCTCGTGGCTTTGAGGAGAGAGACCCTGAGACGATGCTTTGTGATTTGGCACATCCACTCAGAACTGTCCCTAACTTTCACACATCAGTGCAAAATGGTCCTTCAGCATAGGACACATTGAGGCCACTGAGTTTAAGGTAAGTGGACTTCACCATGAGGCTAAAGAACAGATGAGTGTCATTCTCCTTGTTAAAGCATCAACACATTTCAGAAAGTATTTTGACACTTCAATGCAAACAGCTTTGATTGTTCAGACCTTAAAATGGCGATGACATCAAAGCTAAGCCACCTACGCAAAAGGAATTTCCAGTTTCCCACTGTGAACAGCTTTCTACTATGCAGCATACGCTAGCCAGATATGATGTGGGGAGGTTCTGGTCTAATAAATAACTCCACAAAACCAAGAAGGCTGTTAGCCTTGGACCAAGTTGTTCATTTGGAATCTGGCCCTTTGACTCCAGTGGAGCCAAAGGAATGTGTATTAAATATTAATCATACTTTCATAGAGCAGTAACAACCACACCCATTATAGCAAACTGGGTTCCCATTCATGAAATTCAGAATACAGGTATGTGTCCTTATATGTTTGGGGAGGGCAGGACTCCTCTGCAGAACTTCTTCTACCCAGAATGTTTTTAGCATTTTCTAGGAGGTAACCATGAAGCTTTCAAGTCTCCAGTTCCAGAGGTGTTTTGGGGGTTGTATGGAAGTACTTACGGAGGGTGCTGATTGACAGCCCAGCTGCGGAGACTGGAGTCCTCTGTTTATCCCCAGATAAATACAGATACAGTAAGGGATGAAGAAGCGCCAGCTTCTCACATCCTGCCCTGCCAACGTGCATCACCCCGTCATTTGGCCACTCTGGGAGCCCAATTATTGTGTATGCTTGTCCACTGCAAACTGGACAGAGACCACAAACACATCTGATGGCTGTTCCATGGGCTAATGGTTTTTGGCCAGTACCTACCTATTCTGAATCCAAACTGATGACCCAGAGGTGAAAGCCATTTTTGTTTAAGCCTATTGGAGACTTCTAGCCTGTTAATATCTTTCTACCCACCCCATAAACTCTCTAGTTACTTTTTCATGAAAGAATCCATTCTAGTTTCAGGATAATCCATTAAAGATTAGGATCCATCTGATTTGTTCATAATGGCCAGGGCTGTACTGCCAGTCAGTCATTTATAATCAGCGTGCTAACCCTTTATAGCGTGCTGGGTTGGGATGCCAGTGCTCAGATGATGTATCAGCACAATACATCATCGTATTACCTTTACTCTGTTGATATATTACTTCTAGGGTGGCACTGACTGGGAAGAATGGGCCCAGGGGCCCTAGTAAGGTGTTATTTATTATTTTAAATACTAATAAATATTATAAATATCTTTGAAGAACTGCTCTGCAGTTTATGAAGTGCAAGGAAGAAGAAATAATGAACAGACAGGGTGAGGGGCTCAGAAACCCTATGATGCTGAATAGCAATTTGATTTCACTGGGACCAGCTGTGTTGTTTTTGGCAGTGCCATGTACGTTCAAAAAGCAACGCAGTTTGGCACTGTCCCCTAGTCCAAGAGGCAAAGAATGAAACCCCACAGGAGGGCTTGTGGTACTCTTCCCTAGAGCCTCTTTACTATGTGGTGCATGAACCAAATTACAGTGTACTAATGACGTTGCTGGATTCTGGCAGCATGGCCAGTGGGTATGAAGATTTGGCATGGATTTCACACTATCACATGTGCTGAAGGTTTTATTTAAAGGACAGTGTCTTCTTTCTGTCCAAATATGCGTACCACACACACTCCTTGTTCTTTCTTTCAGGGGCCTATCCTATCCCTATTGTTATTGGGCTGGTACGCATAATACTTCAATGCATAATGTTTGTGCCTTGCTCTTTTCATCTTTAAATTGCTTTGCAATCATTCATTAAGCCTTACGGCGGCTTGAAGAAAAGCATGGTGTAGCTCGAAAGCTGGTCTCTCTCACCAGCAGAAGTTGGTCCAATACAGATGTTACCTCATCCGCCTTGTCTCTGTAATATGCTGGGACATAACTACAACACCACTGCAAACAACACCCTGGAAGGCAGGCACCTCTCATACCTCCAATTCTGGGGAGGGCAATGAGGCACAGAGGTGAACTGATTGTCTGAGAGGTTTCAGAGTAGCAGCCATGTTAGTCTGTATTCGCAAAAAGAAAAGAAGTACTTGTGGCACCTTAGTGACTAACCAATTTATTTAAGCATCCAGTTGCATCCTATGAAGTGAGCTGTAGCTCACGAAAGCTTATGCTCAAATAAATGGTTAGTCGCTAAGGTGCACAAGTACTCCTTTTGATTATCTGAGGTTGGTCTGCCAGTCAGTTTCAGAGCCTGTTATAGGACTCAGCTAGACCACACCTCTCCCCTCGCCCATGTGATGGGATTCCAGTTTTATCACATGCCTGTAACCTGAGGCCAGGAGGTTTCAGGTATTATAGTCGCTCTTTACATTTTCATAGTGTCTACAATCACTAACCAATCAGGAACTGGATCGAAGAAGTCAGTTCTGACAAGAGCCAGCTCCTATCATCCTCTCCTCCTTAGTTTCATTATCAACTGCCCAGTCTCACCTCCTTTCCTTGCTGTAGCTGGGAATGGCTTACACAGCACTCCTTCTTCATACAGGTACACGTATGTCCCACTGGTTCAGGAGTAGGGGACTTTACAAATCCATCAGAGCAAGCCAATCCCCCTCCTTGTTCTCCAGCTGTCTTGTAGGAATATTTCACTTCACTCATGCTGTTGGGTACTTCTGATCCAGAATGAAGCTAAAAACCCCAAACACCACCCATGAATTGTACTGGTACATTTTCCACAGGGAGAAAACTCTTCAGAGAAGGGGAGTGTTTATTGCAGTGACAAGGTGCCTCTGCCCTTCTAATTCAGTTCTACTGTAGGTCTCTCCTCTAGCTTCCCATCGCCCAGTCTGATCTTTGTGGGTTCAGCCTCCCCTACCTGATTGTGTGGGTGTCTAATCTCCCCACTGCTGGGTGCTTTGTGAGGCAGGAAGGATGACCAGATAGCAAGTGTGAAGGATCAGGACACTTTTTTTTCCAGGGTGTGTGGGGAGGTCGAGTTGCCTATATAAGACAAAGCCCCTAATATTGGGAGGGTCCTGATAATATTGGGACGTATGGTCATTCTAGGCAGGACTGGAGTCCAGGGCATGGTGCCTTAAGTGGCTCTAGACATGGTCACGCTACTGCGTGTGTTAAAGGAGCACCATCAAACTTCAAATCTCCCAGATTACCTGCAGTCCTAACACAAGCCCCAGTCTCCCCAGTAACATGGGTCTATACCTGACCCTGTTTCACTCCCAGTTCTGCTCTGCCAACTCTGGGTATCCTCTCATTCCCATCCCCCCCCGGCCATGTACCCCAGTTCACATATTCAGTTAGAGGCTTTGCATCCCTCCTTCAACATCTTCCCTCTTGGGGTGGCAGTCTGACACCCCCCTCACCCCCGCTCAGAAGGGAGGGAGGGTGACCAAGAGCCCATTACGTGGTCACACCTCCTGCGTTATGCAACGTTACTAGGCTGAAATGTAGCCCAGGGTTTTCATTCCAGTGAAGGAGATGCCTGTGGAGTCTATCTCCAGCTGGAGACAGATCGCCATCTAGGGGTTTACACCAGCCCATGTCCTGGGAAAAATTAATTCTGTGTCAGTGTAAGGAGGAAACAGGAAGTGTCAGAGATGTTTGTTGAGTGTTGGTGGCAGGCTCTGTGCTCTGCAAGACCCAGGTAAAGGCACGGCCCTTGGAGCAGATTACTTACAATATCTGAGGAGGGCTAAGGAGGAAATTCTCCACTGAAGCAAGAGCATTGTTTGGAGAACACGAGCATTAGCTTGGATCCCCTCACTGTGTTTCCCCCTCATCGTTACGTCCTTCACGCTAGGTCACACCATGTCCCCGAGACCCGCCACATGGAGGATGAACACAGATCTTCCCTGCTCTGCATGGAAGACATTGGGTGCAGGTGTTCAGTTCTCTCAGCAGCACTGCCCCCTTCCAGGGACCATACAGAAAGCTCTCTGTAAGCTCAGGATGTGCTCAGGGGGAGGGGGAAGACCAGGCAGGGCCAGGCCAGCCCAGCCACATTGTCCCACCATCACGCTACACAGTTTACTAATCACAGACAATCCAGGTTCACTGGAGCATGCTGTCACGGTGCCAGCCAGGTGGGCCCCTGGGTGTCCACAAGGCAGCACATCCACAGGACTGACCCTGTGCGAGAAACCAGAGCTCACCCCACATGGGTTGGCTTTGGAAACTCTGGCACTGCCCCACAGGATGATTTGGTGGGGACTCTGCATGCTGATCCTCACTCGGTGTTCATCTCTCACAGGCATCTACCTGAAAGGGGATGCCCTGGACCACTGTTCTGAACAACACTAACCTGGCTGTGACATACAAGTACCACAGTCTCCCACTCCAGCACCATTGGGGGGGGGGCAGAGGGGGTTGACAGGGGAAGAGTCTGGTGGAACATTGCTTCATAAATGGGATAATTTTTAAATGAAAGAAGGGTTTAAATTATGTCATCTTGGGGGCTATTTTTATTAATCTTTAGATAAAATTACAGTCATGACAATCACAAAGGAAACAAGCACAGCGTTAAAACTCTCCTCATTGCAAAAAATCCCAACTTTCCCCCTCAAGCTTTGCAAGAAACCCACTAAAATACCAGAGGAGCAATAAAACAAAGAGGCAAAAATCCACTTTGCAATTCAACCACAAGAGCAAAGGATACTGCATTTTGGCACAGACAGTAACAGACTCACAAGAAATCAATTCACTATCAAACACGTCAGTGTCCATAGGCACGTAACAAAGAATTAGACTAAACGTCCTCATCTGAACATCCATCATCATCTTAATTCTCATGTAGATGAGATTCCTTTTGGTCTAATTTTGTTAACTAGGAGACTTTGGCATCATTATAATTTTTTTAAAAAAAATGTATTTTAGAAGCCTTTTCTTCGCATCAGTATTGCCAGCAACCAAACAGATGCTTAAAACCCAAATGGGAAGAATTCAGGGAGTAGTGCCAATAATTTTCTTCTATGATTTTGAGTAAAAAAATGTCTATTTTTGCCATCTAAAAATTGAATATTACCCTTCCGTTTCCACGGAGGGTGGGAAAGACAAAATACTTATATAAACAAACCTCCGAATCATATATATATATATATATATATATATATATATATATATATATATATATATATATACACACACACACACACATTACAGCTAGAATAAAAATGCCGGAAGTTTGGTACTTGGGCTGAACTGAGCTCACACTGAGGATTAGCACATTTTTACGTATGGAGAAGAAATATTAAAATGTCACCGAGGATTGAAAAGTCACTTCCGGGCATGCTCAGGAGGCATGTACTACATTTTGTGGTTTTTTATGCAGTCTACTGAAGACCCCTCCCAATCTGGGACCTTGCTGCATATTTTCTTTATCCTGCCTGGCAGGCCCAGGGACTCCTCTTTTCAGGGCGACTATAAAAGTTTCATTGATACACATACAGCACAGTTCTCCCAGAAAACAAAACACACCTTAGCATCAAGGAGAGGAGAAGAGCAGATGAGAAACCCAACCAACCAAGGTGCGTGCACATTCTGTGAGCTGAGGGCCTCGCCACAATCCCAGCTGCACCCTGCAGTGTTCCACAAACCCTAAACCTTCATTTAAGACCGCCTAGGTTCTTGGCCTTATTTTCAGAGCATCCACAAATCCCACAGAAGTCAGAGGCAGCTCCAGGCGCTCAGCACCTTGGAATATCAGCTCATCTCTATTTTTCCTGTTGCAAATATAAAACCAAATCCAAAACCCATTGAAGTCAATGGAAAGGCTCCCGTTGAAGACAGTGGGCTTTGGATCAAGCCCATACAGACTTGTAATTCAGAAGAAGATGCCCTGTGATGCCAGCCTTGCAGGTAACTGCCTCCAAACAAACAATAGCTGGTAGGGAGGGAATTCTCACTTCACGTCAGGGATGTCCATGCAAGGAAAATAACTGGAATAGCTATTGCAGCAGAAGCTATTCCACCACAGCTGTTCCTGATGAGCTCTTACTCTGGAACAACACGTCGCAGAAAAAGACACTCGGAGTCCCAAACATGAGTCTGCATACGGGGAGCTACACTGCTATAAGTACAGTAGGAGAATTATACTGATCTCTCCCTGCGCAGACAAGCCCTGAGTGTATTGCTGCTGATCTCTCAAAAACATAAAACACGTGCAGCCTGGCTGCTGAGGGAGCGTTTCATGCTGGGAGCTACTCCACATTAGCAACGGGTGTCCCCTTCGGCAGGTGTTTCTTTGATCAGGCCCCAGAGTGATGGCGTTGCAATGGCTCTTTATATCAAACCTGGGCACAGCAGGAAGGCACCAAGCACAGGGATACTTCCTAGCTGATCTTCAGAAGACAACGACGAGTGTCCTCATTATTCTAATGAGATAATTTGGGGAAGAAAACAAATAGGACCAAGACTTGCCCTGTGATTTTCCCACATGGGACACGGACTCTAGGCTTAGGCTCTATCGTCAGGCTGTGTCCATGGTCAGCAGGCTGTCTGAACAGCCCCAGCTCTCAAGGGGGGACCGAATATCCCCACCGGCCCCTCTCAACTCCAGCGGCTGACAAGGGGGAGTGGGCAGGAGACCCCCAGCCTGGCAGCAGCATGGCTGAATCTCTGCCCTGTGTTACACACAGACCCAAGCCCGTTTAGTTCTCAACAGGACTTACCACTTACGGCCTTATACCTAATCACTGCGGAGGAGCGAGGCAGCATTCACACCCGTGCAGAGGAAGAGACACCACCCCAGAGCTGGGGAATTGCCGCCTCATTCCCTTCTCTGCTCAGCGTCCCTCACTGTTGCTAATGCCCATTGCTCCCTTCTTTCCCACCACAGCTGCTCCCCTCATGCACTCTGCCCCGCCCCCATGACTCTCTCCTCCCTGCTGGCTCCCTGTCTCTCCCCCTCTCCATCCTTGCTGCTGTGCCTACTCTGTCTTCAGAACCTCTCCCTCTCCCTCCAGCTGCCTTGGAAGCTTTCTGGAAGTGTCTCTTTATAGCTGCCTTCTGGCTCCAACATGTGTCCTTCTCTCCTGCATCACCCAGGGCATGGCTCACCAGGGCCCTATCCAACACCTGCTGGGCATTGCATGGAGCCCTGTTTGAATCGCCCTGGTAGAAAACACACGGTCACGTTTGCTCCAGCGATTAGCATTGTGGCTGTCTCTCCCCAGAAAGCTGGTGGGGAATTCTGCCTGTCGGCTGGCTGGCAAACCCTAAATCACAGTGTATAAAGACAAGGTACAGAGCTCAGCTTAACAACAGCTCCTCTTCCTCAGCAGCATGTATTAGCTCCAAGAAGGTGCTGGAACGTTACCCAGTGCCGTCATGCTTCTGCGTTCTGCTTCTCTTCTCAGTCTAATCACAGCTCACAGCCTGCGCTGGAGAACGCCTGGAGTGACCTTGCAGTTTAATGAATCCCTAGTAACTAATTATTCAGCTCAAGGAAAGAAAGTGACAACATTAACAATCCTTCCCCCTCCCATGCACGGGAGAGTCTGAAATGTCTCAGCAACGTTAGCAGCACGGGGCGGAGGCTCCACGCTTGCGGTTTGCAGAGCTGGCTTGCTCCCCGGGAGCTGACCTTCACTTTGGGCCTGCTCCAGATGAAGTCAGTGAGGAAGGGGGGTCTTCTGGTTAACACATTGGTCTGGGACACGGGAGGGGCCTGCATTTAATTCCTAGCTCTGCAACAGACTGCCTGTGTGGCCTGGAGGAGAACCGTCCCTGCTGAGGGTCTGGAGGATAAATTCATTCCTGTGTGCGAAGGGTGAACTACACCAGTGCAGACCCCATGTTACCCAGTGCAGTGCAAGGGCACTGGACGTTTGTATCAGCGTAGCTACCGGAGTGTTGCTAGACCACTACCAAGAGGCCCTAATACCAATATGAAATATGCTAGAAACTCCAGAAGGACACAGCCTGTCAGTGCTGCTAGCTGACAAGATCAAGCCATGTTGCTCTATGTGTTGCCCCTGGTCCTTGTTTCTATTTAACCTGGCCTAGTTAAGCTACTCAAGGCCAGAGCAAATGGCATACCAGATCCTCCCTTTGCAGAGATTACTGCAGACATACACATTTGGCAGCAGAGGGCATCTGGCCACTTCTGCCGACATTCACAGGCTTCCTTCTACCCACACGGTGACATCCCACCACCCTGGTCAATACTTACATCACATAGCTAATGGGTGCAGGTGAGTCCTATACAGAATTTGGGCGCATGCTCCAAATCACACCCATACACAGCCTTGACAGGACAGCAGCTACCGCCCAATATCCATAACAGTTTGTTGCAGAATCTATTTCAGAGCTAAGACTCTTTCTGAAAATCCATGTCTGCTGCAACATCCATGCTGCTCACCTGCCGTCCCTGTGTAACTGCGTCATTTTATTGCCGCAAACCGTGCCCTTACCCCTCATTAACTGACAATTATTTATAGCACGGTGACACCCAAAGGCCCCAACCCAGATCAGGATCCTAGTGCGCAGGGCACTACAAAAACACAGAGGTAGATATGGTCTCTAATCCAAAGAGCTCACACTCAAAGAGGATGAGCAGCATAGGTGGGGGAAGAGGTACACGTTTATAATATACTGTACAGAGAGAGAGGATATAATTAAAACAATAAAGAAGCAATGCTGCCTCTCAGCCCAGCTGTTTAGATGTTGGCTGGTTATCTATTGGTATCGTGGCAAGGTGGATTTCAAGAACGGATTTGAAGGCCCAGGGGATAGCGGCCTAACGGATTTGTCCAGGCTGGAGTTTCCACATGCCCTCACCCACTCTTGGCTCTTTGGTTGTTCCCGTTGCTCCACCACATTCTGAAATCAAATAGTGAGCTCTTCAGGGCAAGAACCAGCATTGTGATGAATCAACTCGTCATTTACTCCTGAGGGCATTCTGCACCAAATAATTACAAATTCTGCACCGAAAAAATAAAAATTCTGCACACAAGATTTAAAAATTCTGCAAAATTCTGCAAATTTTATATGTCAAATAAATGTGGAGGCTCCAGTATGGCATTGGGGAGCACAGGCCACTGGCTGCACAGAGATGGGAGATCACTGTGCAGCTCCCCCCCGGGACACAGACTCAGTGGTGAGGCTGCACCCAACCCTGACATAGCGCAAGGACCGGGCCTGCCCCAGAAACATCCAAGGAACTTGCCCATCTGTGCCAGGTGCACCAGCTGTGGGCAGGCAGGTTCAACAAGACAGGATCCAAGTGTGGAGGGGCTTAGTGTGGAGGGATCCAGGTGTGGGTTGAGAGGGTTTTGTGTGGGGCCATCTGGGTGTGGGCAGCTCAGCGGGGGATCTGGGTGCAGGGGGATCTGGATGCACAGGGCCTTATTTGGGGTTCTGGGTGCAATGGTAATGGGACTCTGCGGGGGGGTGTCCAGGTGAAGGTAGTTGGGGCTCAGTGTGTGTGTGGGGGGGCCTTGGTGTGGGGGGGCTCAGTGGGGATCCAGATACTGGGGGAGTGGGGATCCATGTGCAGCCAGTTGGTGCTTGGTGGGTGGGGATCCTGGTGTGGATGGCTCGTTGGGGTGGTCCAGGTGTAGTGGGAGTGGGGCTCGGCAGGGGGGTTCTGAGTGTGGGGAGTGAGGCTTAGCGGGAGGGTCTGGGTATGAGGGGGTCTGGATGAATCGGGGTTGGGTGGATGGGGGAGCAGCTCCCTGTACAGGGATCCCTCCCCCTGCAGCTGAGGAGTGATGGGTGCATGAAGCAGGAGCAGGGATGAGGGGACAGACTTTGTAGAGCTTCCTGCAGCTAGGGGAGAAATCTGGGGGTGGGTCTGACTCAGCCCTGGATGCTGTGCAGGCGAAGAGGAAGTCCTGTCCTCCTCCGCCCAGCTGGGACTAGCAGCTGAGCCTGGCACAGGGTAGGAGCCACCCGCCAGGTCTTCCCCAGTCCTGCCTCCTGCCCCACAGTGATTTACCTCTCTGCAGGTTGCCCTGGGCCCCTGAAACATACTGCTGGGAAGGGTCATGTGACTGCTCTTGTATCTTCCTTTTGCTTCCCTGTCAGAAAGTCATTTTTCTGCAGGGAAGCAAAGAACTCTGCGGGAGACATAAATTCTGGACATGCGCAGTGGTGCATAATTCCCTCAGGAATAGTATTGTACCTACACTGGGAGGTGCCTATGCTACTGGGCACTCAAACTGAACAGAAACAGTAGGAGTAGATGGGGCCCAACATGGTGCCAGAGCCATCTCCCACAAGATTCTGAATTCTGCCGCATCCTGCCCCACCTACTGCATGCATCCCCCTCCCCATCTTCTCCTCCTCTTTCCCCGCTGATGCTCTCAAGGGCCAGGTGGGGGGTGAAGGGAGGGAAATGGTACAAAACTACTTGGGCTGTGCTCACAATACCTGAATTGCTGGACGTCTCTGCTAAAGTAATCGGCAACAAAATAGTTATCAACGTTTCCATTCGCATTGTCAGCAGTAGGTTAGAGAGCTAGCACACAACTCAGACAAACAGGGAGGGTGCACAGTTCCCAGAGCTATTGTTTCAGGTTGTCTCGAGGTGCAGCCATCAGGTCATGATTGTGAAGTTTCCTTTGCAACCAGAAGTCTAAAAACTTTTTTTTTTTTAAATGAAAGCTTCAATTCTGCAGAAACTAATGGGGCCTTCAGGCAATTCCAACTCCTGACTGATGCTCCGTGAGCAGCTCCTTGCAGATTGATCGTGTTGTGACACCCCACTAGGGCAGTGGCACAGCCACAGGGAAATGGGGCTCACAGACAATGTTAGCACTGAGAGAGACTCTCACAAGCTTCATTTTAGCCTGCGTGTGGCCTGGTTATAAGGTTTATTATTTTGCATTTTTATCTTTACATTGTGCAGAAGGATGGACTGCTCCCCAGGTTTCTCGGAGTCACTGCGCTAATGAATGGCTGGACTGTTTTTAAAAACAGCTTGAGATTCATGCAGGGAAAAAAACTTGCTGATGGAGACTAGGAGTTCATGTGGAATTGACTCCACCTAGGGAGAAAGGGATCTGATGACACAGACAGTTAGGAGCTCTCCAAAGCCAGGCTCTGTATCTCGCTGCAGCCGGTCTGTTCTGCACTGTGTACAATCCTGCCCTGGAGAAAAGGGAGTTTCATCAGTTTCTGCTTTGCCACTAGAGGTCATTTGAACACTAAAATAAGGAGCAGGTTAGTGGATGGCCAAGGCATGATTTGATTTGCATCTTTGCAAGATTCTCCTTTTCTTTTATCTCCATAGGCAGATACCTTCTGGCATTCTGTCTTGCCGCAGAGTACACCATGCAGGACATAGTGTGTGCTCTAGAATGTGTGTGTGGGTGTCCCTCTTCTCCAAGGCAACTGCCTAGTATCCATTTAAAAGTTTTGCCAGGATAACGGTTTGTCAGTGTGAAGGAGCAGAGAGATGGCTGCCAGGCACAGCAGGGGTTAAGAACACCTGTGGGTTCAGCTAGCCTCGCCCCGTTATACCTGCAGCCAGTGCCAGGTCCGGAGGGGAGAGAAAAGAAGGGAGCCTGGCTCAGTCAGGGCCTGACTGGCGAAGAGGCAGGAGCGCTCTGTGTGCCTGCTTGATGGCACAGACGCAACCTGCCTGCCAATGCAGCCACTGGAAGCAAGCAAGCAAGTCTTCCCCTGCCAAGGGCAATCTAGCCCCAACTGTGGGGAAACTGGACTAGCAGGGCCATGCCCCCAACTAAAGGACTTACAAAGGGAGCAGCTCAGACAACAGGTCCTGAGCCCCCCATCACAGCTGGGAGCAAGATCCATCTCCTCTGTCTAGGCGTGTGAGCAGCCCAGTACTCTGAGCCAGGACCTGAGGGAAAGAAGGGCAGGTCCCCCCCTCCAGCCCCTAACCAACAATCTAGCCGCTAGGCTACCTGGCCACTGATGGCCCTATCACAGTCAGTAATGAGTGTGAAAAAAAATCACCAGCAGCAGACACAGCTGTGCTGGCCAAAGCCCTAGCATAGATGCTGTTAGACCAGCAGAAACCTCCTTTTGCCAGTATTGCATACTCCATGCAGGGAGCTGGTTTAAGCTACACCAGTGAAAGAACTCTCTGGGAAACAAGTTGGAGGGTTTGTCCTTAAGGCTCTATCTGCAGACTCTTCCTAATGTAGGCAAGGCTACGGCCTAAGCCAAGAGCATCCACATGCTGGTGCCCGCACTTCTCCTCCTCACTCCTTTCCTGGCTGAGGGACAATAACCTCATTGGTGTGACCCGCAAGGCAGATCACAGATCACCGCGGAGACTCTGAAGTGCTCTTCCACAGCTGGTCACGGGAGGGTGCCAGAGTGCAATGCATGCAGCATCCTCCCACACCCAGAGCCATATGATCCTATGCATGTCAGCAATGCAACATTCTGAGTCCCAAGAACTATCTGGAAAGCGGACACCCAGCTGGTCCTGCCCTGAGCCTCCCCAGAGAGGAATGATGGCCCAGTGGCTCAGGTGTCAGCCTTGGACCTAGGAGAGCTGCATTCAGTTCCCAGCTCGGCTGCAAGCTTTCTGCGCAACCTTAGACAAATCTCTCTGTGCTTCGTCTCCCCATCTGCACGCTGGGGCTAACAGCACTTCCCTGCCTCACAGGGGGGCTGTGAGGATAAGGACATTAAAAATTGTGATGTGCTTGGATAGTGGGGGGTGGGGGGCATAGACGTATTGTAGCTAGATGAGCAGCATGCAGCGCTGTCCATTAAGCCACCCTGCTTTCCCCACTCTGACTTTACTATTACATCGAGCAAAACGCATTATTTATAATGATAAATAATTAAATTCATTTTGTGAATGTTATCGAAGGATCCCAAAGCCTCCCCAGAACATCCCCCACCAATGCCACCACCTCTGAGGTGTAGCCACTCCCAAGAGGCAGCAGAGCAGCTGCTCAGCGTCAGCCAGCAGCATTACACACCCGGTTAGGACAGGAAGGGAAGACGAGCCCTGCACCTAACTGAGACTTGGGGAGAATGTAGGTGGGGAGAATGTAATTGCACAACGCTGAATTTGTGGAACTTTGCCCAGGACATCTAGGGTAGCTTTCCTACTCTTGCAATATGTGCCACAGGATCTGCAATAACCAAGAGTGTGCAGGGCCTCAGTTTTTGGCCTCACCCTAAAATTATTTCTCAGTTTGCAGATTTTTTTTTTTAAGTTGAGGCCCACAACATTTGCTTTTTGCTCAAGACTGAACTTCAGCTAAGGAGGTTCCTTCTGTTACGGAGACAACGGATCAATAAGATAAAATTTGCTTTTGAGTGCAGATGATTTACAGAACTTCTGTTTGTAGGAGGCCTATTTTGTCAAACAAAATGGTTTTGATCACATGAAGTCTGGGCCTGCGGCCACTTTGTCTCCAATCATTTGGAGTTTAGGATGATTGCTACTATAGCAATTACTGCTTGCTTATAAAAATGAACTCAGGAAGAATTTGGTGCCAGTTATGGGACAAGGTACTTGCCGTTTAGTGAGTCACACTAGGAATGGCAGGAAATGTGGTAGTGACATTTGCCTCAGGAAGCTGTGCTCATTAGCAGAACCAGTGACCGTTTATCTAGAGTCCAGCTTTGACAGACAAAGGGAGTAGTTCTTGGCCTTTCATTCTCTCTGAACGCAAGCGGAAACCTTTCCAGTCGCGCTGATGTGGGGAGTCTGTTTGCTCTGCTACAGGGTCACAGAGCCACTGCAGTGGAACATTGTGCCTGGTCTGAAATCCCAGAGTTTACCGGCTTCTGCATCAAAACTCCTGAATGGGGTAAACGCGAAGACTGGAAGCTGCTGAGAAATTCAGAGCTTTACCTCTTGGCACCTTAAGCCCAATTGTCATGCTAAAGGTCCTCAGAGAGGGGCTGACAGGAAGTATTAAACCGTGCACATGAATGAGCATCACCACACTTCGCCGTTATAATAAAAAGGCCTTTCCCACCCTTCCGCACTAATGGGATTAATACAATGTATTCCTGCCCTCCTTGGGCTGCTGGAGCAGACCTGCCATGCCTCAGGCCCAGCTGTGAAGGCTCCGAGACGACCACTGCCGCCCTGGAATGCTAATGAAGGGCATACGCCTGCACAACAGGAGGGGAATGTACGTGGCCTGCCTCGAGGGGCCCCATCTTCTTCCTCTGAGGCAGGATGGGTCCCTTTTCTCTGGTGGGGTCTGGCCACAGGGTTCAGTGCGGCTGTGCTAAAGGAATGGAGTCCCTGCCTGCTGGCTCCTGCTGTGTGTCATGCACGCTGGGGGTGGGGTGAAGCCGCTGACAGGCAGAGCTGCGACCGATAATAGCCGTCTGGCTCGTATAGCCACACACATAGGTGCCTGGGAGCTGTCTCTGCTCTACTCTAGAGCATAGCCTTTCATGGAACTTCCTGGGTGACGCCCCCGGGGCCCGGCCTGCGCACCACCGCACACTGCTGCTGCTTGTCCCGCGTATGGGGAGTGTGTGACTTCGGCTGGGAACGCTTTGGGCAAGGCCCAGTGAACGCTGCGTACATGACTAGTGCTCTGTGAATAGTAATCACGGCATTACAATGGCTGGGGATGGTTGGGAGCAGATGGCACCTGGGATGGGCAACAAACCAGCTCCCGAACTCAGACCAAGACTCTTCTGGAATCCGAATAAATCGGTTAGCTCTGTATTCTCCATTCCAGTCTGTTTTCCTGTAGCTCTGCCTTGGACGTACAGAAATAATACAGGACAGGGCAGTTCTGTTGGACAGGGCCGATGCCCCCACTTCCTAACGTGCTGCAGAGGATTGAGTCAGACCTGAGGGGGCAAGATGCATTAAGCCGTGACTGGAGTGGAGATGGACAGCTGGTGAGATGAAGCAGTTCAGGAAAGCTATTTCCGAGCAGGGAGCTGCAGAGGACAGGGCTCTCGCACTGACACTGGTGAGAACAGGTGAAGGGACTAGGGAGAAGAGGCTGCTGCTGGATGAGCAGGGGAATGAGCAGAAGGATGGAGAGACACAAGGCCAGCTGGGTGCAAGTTTCATGGCGGGTTTTAAAAACAAAGAATTCCAAAATGAACAAGGAGCCATAGTTTGTGTATGGGCTGCACTGCACTTCTACCCTCCTTCTCACAGGCAATTCTGCACCTGGCAGAGGCAGAGGGCTGGGACCGGAGAGGCCATTGCAAGGAAGAGGTCTGGGTGGGCAACACTCCACAACGGAGAGTCTCCTCTTGGGAATTAATACCATGAACTCTCTGAAGGGAAGGGCTGCGACCCCAGCCCAGGCTGCTCTGACCCCTTCCTGTTCTCAGATCCCCACCTGGATCTGCCTCTGCTAACTCCCTGCCTAAAGATTTATGAGGATCTTGCTCATCATTCCAGGCACATCTCCCCACGCACATCAAAGCAATTCCTGCTTTCCTCTCCATTTACAGCTTCATAATACATTTTAAATCAAAGTTAATTAGGGGATCAAAGGCCCCTTCTTTATATCCTCTTGAGTCTGCCTTTCCCAGCACTGACCATGCATGGCTGCCTATCACAAGAGACAGATGCCAAGTGATGGGAGCTAGTGCTCCAGCATCACCCCTCTCCTGCACTGCCAGCTCCCTGTGCGATTGCACTAATCACTCAGCAGAGACTGCTGAGTTTGTGAAACACGGCTGTTGATGGGGGAATGTGTTAGTTGACTTTATCTCTTGGTTGCTGCCTTCCTTTGAGTCATCTTAGTTCTGAGTCACTGGTGTTAGTTAATCCCTGGTAGATAACATCCTCATTCAGTTCCTCTCTCTGTGCAGGTATTTTTACTTTTTTACTTACTTTTCCCAAAGGGAATACATAACCCTTCAAGACCAGCACTTTGTCAGCGGCATTCCAGGCCGCCAGCCAGTGAGGGCACTTCCCACACTCGCATTTACCCTTTCACGTTCCAGAAGGGCCTCGGCCTGAATCAGGGATCTCCAGCTGGAGTTTAGATCAGTGGGTGCCTCAGAACACATGCCAGGGCTGAAGAGGCGCTCTTGAAAGGTTTAGTTCAGTCCCTAAGCCCCACGTTGTTAACGCTTCAAATGCCGATGTTTTCCAGATTGCTGACTGGGAGGGCGAACTTTAGTCTCCAATGAGTTAATCAGCCATTTACTCTGCTAGGCCCTGAGTCAGTGAAGCATGCACCTAACTCTGAGCACATGAGTAGTTCCACTGATGTCAACAGGGCGGCTCAAGTGCTTGAAGTGAGGCATGCGCTTAAGCACCATGAGCTTGCAGTGAAATTCACCCCATTTTTGCAACTGGTGCATGTTAGAGGGCTTTCCCTTCACTCTCTCCACTGGTTCTTGTCATGCAGACAGAAAGCAGAAGACCAGAAGTCCGAAGTGCAGGCAATGCGATGTTTATTGGGGTTAGTTCCAAGCAAATATGTCCAAATCTCTACATGCTGGCAGAGTCTGTTTCCCAGTGTTCCATTCCCAGTTCTGATGCCGCAGAGCCTTTATCCCACGTCCCCCTTCCCAGCTCTGATGCTGCAGAGCCGTGCCTGTGTCCCTGTTCCCTCTTCCCCATTCTCATTTCCCATTTCCTCTATTCCCACCTCCTCCTTCTTAGCAGGCCCAAATATACCTGCAGTGCACGCCCACAGACCCACCCCTTGCAACTTAGGGTCATGTTCCATTTTGGGTCTGGGGTCTTCATCCCACCCTGTTTGTACCCCATGGGAGGGATAAGGAGTGAGGTTGTGTTCCTGTCAGGGACAGGCATTTCTTTGGTCTTTTAGTGTTTTATACCTTCCCCACCAAGCCCTTTGCTTCCCCCTCCCACCCCCCACTGGTTGCTTGACTTTGCCTCAACCTCTATCTCAAGGCAATCTTAAAAAGTGTGCTCTCAAGTAACACTTTAACTGCTCTTATCTGGTCCCATTGCACTAACAAATCCAGCTGACTAGGCAGAAGCAACATCACAGTGTCTGTCCCTTGTTTACACATTTTAGTATAAAAGTATCAAAAAGTCAAACCCAAAATTCTATCCCAGGCTAACACACAGACCTATATACGAACAGTGCACCAGGCCTACACATTACTTCAGTCCTACTTAAGCCCTTAAAAGTGAACCTGAGTGGGGCCCAAGCGTAGACAGCCCTTGGCCCATGGATGGGTTCCACCCACAGTGGGAACCGAGCACGGAGGTGGCCCATGAACAAGGCGAACAGACGGAGAAGAACCTCAGTTACCTCACAAACATGATCCAAGGGGTGGTTTAACGAAACAGAGAGTCAGGGAAATCAGGCACATGAAAATATCATCCAAAAATCAGGGCCTCATAAAGTAGAAACCTGTTGACACTGGAGGAAAGTGGCTTCTTCAGCGAACTTCCCTGGGCAGAGCCCCATATCCCCATCAGAGCGATTGGGTGTGTCAGGTACCAGAGAGCAGAATCAGTCGCGCTCTGGACCAGACCAACATCATCCTATACAAAGTCTCTGCCCCGCGGGGAACGAAGACAGAGGAAGCATGCTCCAGCCGGATCCCCACAGCTCTTTTTGACCGCAGATGTGGGTCCATTAACCCAGGTCAAGCCGTGGCCCTTTCAGGAAACCTCTCTCACAAGAGAATACAGAAACCAACTTGTGAGACAGGAGGCGGGACAGAGGATGAGGCAGTGCTCTTCTGGGACCCAAGGGTGGCAAAGAAGCCATTGGTTACAGCAGCAAAAAGCCAATTGCCCGAGGTCACATTGCACAGACAGTCAGAGAACCACTGCTGCTGGGGACTGCCCAGTGGCAACAAGGGAAGCCATCCATGTTCCCCCTCTCCACGGAGGACGACCATGGATGTGCAGGGATGTGGCAGCATCACCTTCCTCCACCCCCTCATGGCCCACTATACCTCAGCGCAGCAGTGGGTCTGCCTCAGTTTCTCTCTTAGTCCCTACCACAGTCCTGTGACCTTCCTTCAGGCAGACGCTGCCAAGCAGCAGGCCGTAGTCCAAAGAAAACATGAACAGAGGATTGTCCACCCCTCCTGGGCTCCCTTCTACCCTACTCTCTCAGAGCGCTGACCCTCCAGACGTTCTCCCCAGAGACACAGACCCTGCCTAGAGCACTGACCCTCAGGCTTTTCCCCTGGAGTCCTTCCCCCAGGCTGGATCCTTATCCCAATCTACCTCCAGGCCATCTGCCTGGGGCTTGACCTCTGCCTGGGCCTACTGCCCTGCCTTCAGCCGCAGTCACCAGAGACAGCCTCCCTCCTGCAGCTGTCTTCCCACCTTTTATGGAAGTCACACAGCTCTTCCCCAGCTGGGTCGGATGTTGAACTGAGCCACCCGATCCCTGGTCCGTCAGGCTCAGCTGGGGGGCGGGGGGAGGTCACTGACCCGTCACAGGTGTGGCTGAGCCCAACTGCCCTGAAAAGACCAGCGAGCCTGTGACACTGGCTTAGGTTGGTGATGGCTTAATGGATGAACTTTAATTCCAGTCTGTCAGTTGAGGTACTCACTCCTCACTGTATCACCTGAGAAGAGCTGGGGGATCAGACTCTATCTGGAATAGTCCCAGAGAGGGTGAGTATTGGCTAATGCTCATGTTCACACCCACAGGTCTAGAGCACTGGAACTCCAAAGCTGACTGTAAAGAGTCGCAAAGAGAATTCACTAAACTGGACAACAAAATAGCAGATGAAACTCAGTGTTGATAAGTGCGAAGTAATGCACATTGGAAAAAACAATCCCAGCTATAGCTACAAAACGATGGGGTTTAAATTAGCTGTCTTACCACTCAAAAAAGAGATCTTGGAGTCGTCATGGATAATTCTCTGAAACCATCCACTGAGTGCTGCAGGATTCAAACAAAAGCTATCAGAATGTTAAAAAACCATGAGAAAAGGGACAGATAATAACAGAAAATATCATAAAAGTCACCACTAAGGATTTTACAAATCTTTACTTTTGTACATGAGTTTATAGCCAGGCAGTTTTACTCTTATCCATGTGGCGAATGCCCTGGGGAAAGACTGGGCTGGACTGACATCTCAGGAGACCGATCTTTTCTCTTTAGCCACACGACCGCTCAGCATCGGCAGGAGCATTTCAAGATTAATAGATTTTAAGGCCACTAGGGCCCATTCCAATCATTGAGTCTGACCTCCTATGTAATACGGATCAGGGAATTTCACCCAGTGATTCTTGCATTAAACTCAATAACTTCTGCTCGAACTAGAGCATAGCGTTTAGAAAGACAGCCGGTCCCAGGTTAGAAACTTCCAATCATGGCGAATCTACCACGTCCCTTGGTAAATGGTTCCAGTGGTTAGTTACCCTCCTTGTACATTTTTTAAAACTTTATTTACAGCTTGAATTTGTCTCGTTTAACCTTTCAGTCTTTGGATCTTGCCATGCCTTTGTTGGCTAGATGAAAGAGCACAGTCAGAAGTCTTAGGAAATGTGAAATGCTCTGGGAGATTAGAGAGGCTACAAAAGCAGAAACACACTAATAATGAAGAATTTCAACTATCCTCATATTGACTGGATAAATGTCACCTCAGGATGGGATGCAGAGATAAAATGTAGACACCATAAATGACTGCTTCTTGAAGCAGCTAGTCCTGGAACCCACAAAGGCAGAGGCAATTCTTGATTTAGTCCTAAGTGGAGCACGAGATCTGGTGCAAGAGGTGACTATGGATCAGTCTCTCAGTAATAGAAACCATAATGTAATGAAATTTAACATCCTTATAGGGGCAAAAATGCCAGAGAAACCCACCACAGCACAGGGTTGCCAGGTGTCCAGTTTTTGTCCGGAACACCCAGTCGAGAAGGGACCCTGGTGGCTCCGGTCATCACCGCCCATCGGGCAGTTAAAAGTCCGGTCGGCGGTGCTGTGGGTCTAAGGCAGGCTAGTCCCTACTTGTCCTGGTACTGCACTGTGCTCCGGAAGCGGCCAGCAGGCCCAGTCGGGAGCCTGCCTTAGCCCCGCTGTGCTGCTGACTGGAGCTGCCCAAGGTAAGCCCATGCCCCAACCCCCTGTCTCAGAACTGAGCCCCCCCCAAACCCGGGAGCCCTCCTCCTGCATCCTGAACCCCTCATCCCTGGCCCCACCACAGAGCCTACATGCCCAGCCCAGCCCATACCCCCAACCCCCTCCCACATTCCGAATCCCTCAGCCACGCCCCCCAGCCTGGGGCCCCCTCCCGCACCCTGAACCCCTCATTTCTGGCCACACACCCCAGCCTGGAGCCCCCTCCCGCACCCTGAACCCCTCATTCCTGGCCCCATCCCGGAGCCCGGACCTGTAGTTAGAGCCCTCACCCCCTCCTGCACCCCAATCCCCTGCCCCTGCCCAGTGAAAGTGAGTGAGGGTGGTGGAGAGCGAGCCACCGAGGGAGAGGGAATGTATTGAGTGGGGGTGGGGCCTCAGGGAAGGGGCAGGGCTAGGGTGTTCGGTTTTGTGCGATTAGAGAGCTGGCAACCCTACCACAGTAGCATTTAATTTAAAAAAAGAGAACTACACAAAAACGAGGAAGTTAGTTAAATGGAAATTAAAAGGAACAGTCAGAAGGGTAAAATGCCTATAAACTGTATGCAAATTATTTAAAAACATCATAATAGAGGCTCAAACTAAATGTATACCCCAAATAATAATAATAAAAAAACAGTATGAGGACCAAAAAAATCCCACCAGGGCTAAACAGTAGAGTAAAAGAGGCAGGGGCAAAAAAGGATCCTTCAAAAATTGGAAGTCAAATTCTAGTGAGGAAAATAGAAAGGAGCATAAACTTTGCCAAGTCAAGTATAAAAGTAAAATATGTCAGATCAAGAAAGAATTTGAACAGCAACTAGCTAAAGATACAAAAATTAACAGCAATTTTTTAAAAAATACATCAGAAACAGAAAGCCTGCCAAATAATTAGTGGGGCAACTGGATGATTGAGGCGCTAAAAGAGCACTCAAGGAAGACAAGGCCTTAGGAGAGAAACAAAATGAATTCTTTGTATCGGCCTTCACTGCAGAGGATGGGAGGGAGATTCTCACACCTGATATATTCGTTTAGGTGACATAATCTGAGGCATTGTCCCAGATTGAGGTGACTATAGAGTAGGTTTTGGAACAAAATGATAAATTAAACAGTAATAAGTCAACAGGATCAGATGGGATTCACCCAAGAGTTCTGTAGGAACTCAAACATGAAATTGCAGAACTAGTATCACTGAAATCAGCCTCTGTACCACATGACTGGAGGGTAGCTAATGTAAAGCTGATTTTTAAAAAAGGATCCCGAGGCAATCCTGGCAGTTAGAGGCTAGGAAACCTAACCTGAGTACCAGGCAAATTGGTTGAAACTATAGTAAAGAACAGGATTATCAAACACATAGATGAACATGATTTGTTGGGGAGGAGTCAAAAAGGCTTTTGTAAAGGGAAATCATGCTTCCCCAATCTATTCGAATTCTTTGAGGGTGTGAACGCACGTGTTGGCAAGGGTGATCCAGTGGATATAGTATACGTGAACTTTCAGGAAGCCTATGAAAAAAGTCCATTGCCAAAAGCTCTTAAGCAAAGTAAGCAGTCATGGGAAGGTCCTCTCACGGATCAGTAACTGGTAAAAAGATAGGAAACAAAGGGTAGGAATAAATGGTCAGTTTTCACAATGGAGAGAGGTAAATACAAGGATCTGTACTGGGACAAGTGCTGTTCAACATATTAAATGATCTGGAAAAGGGGGTGAACAGTGAGGTAGCAAAATTTGAAGGGAGAACAAAATTACTCAGGATAGTTAAGTCCAAAACGGACTATAAAGAGTCATAAAGAGAATTCACTAAACTGGATGACTAGACAACAAAATAGCAGATGAAACTCAGTGTTGATAAGTGTGAAGTAATGCACATTGGAAAAAATAATCCCAGCTATACCTACAAAATGATGGGGTTTAAATTAGCTGTTTTACCACTCAAGAAAGAGATCTTGGTGTCATCATGGATAATTCTCTGAAACCATCCACTCAATGCTGCAGCATTCAAAAAAAATAAAAATAAAAAAGAGCTAACAGAATCTTAAAAAACCATTAGAAAAGGGATAGATAACAACAGAAAATATCATAATGCCACTATATAAATTCATGATACGCCCACACCTTGAATACTGCATGCAGTTCTGGTCACCCCATCTCAAAAAGATATATTAGAATTGGCAAAAGTACAGAGAAGGTCAACAAAATGATTAGCTTCCATGTGAGGAGAGATTTAAAAAACTGGTGCTGTTCATCTTAGAAAAGAGATGACTGAGGGGGATATGACAGAGGTTTATAAAATCATGAATGGTGTGAAGAAAGTGAATAGGGAAGTGTTACTTACCCCTTCAGACAACACAAGAACCAGGGAGTCTGGGACCACCCAATGAAATTAATAGACAGAAGGTTTAAAACAAACATAAGGAAGTACTTCCTCACACAGTTCTGTCAACCTGGGGAACTCCTTGCCATGGGATGTGTGAAGGCCAAAAGTATAAGTGGGTTAAAAAAAGAATGAGCTAAGTTCATGGAAGCTAGGTCCATCAATGGCTATTAGCCAAGATGGCCAAGGATGCAACTCCATACCCTGGGTGTCCCTAAACCTCTAATTGCCAGAAGTTGTGACTATACAACAGGGGATGGATCACTCAAAATCGCCCTGTTTATTCATTCCCTCTGAAGCATCTGCCATTGGCCACTTTCAGAAGACAGGATATTGGGCTACATGGACCATTGGTCTGACCTTCTGTGGCCATTCTTATGTTCCCCCATGTAGGTATATAAAGGCTGTGATCGAGTCAGATTTAACCTTCTCTTTGAGAAGATAAATAGACTAAAGTTGTGCACTCTCTTACTCTAAGGCAGGTTTTCCAGACCTTCAATAAATTCTTGTATTTCTTTTCTGAACCCCTTCCAATTGTTTAACATCTTATTTGAAGTGCAGACCCCAGAATTGGACACACTATTGTACTAATGGCCTTACCAATGCCAAATACAGAAGTAATATCACCTTCCGACACCTACTCAGTATTCCTGTTTATACATTCAAGATCACATTAGCCACAGCATCACACTGAGAGTTCATGTTCAGCTGTTTATCTACCATGACCCTTAAGTCCTTTAGAGATTCACTGCTTTCCAAGATACAGTACCCTTGCCTGTGAGTATGGCCTACATTCTTTTTTCCTAGATATATGATCTTGCATTTGACCATATTGAAATGCATGTTGTTCAAATGGGTCCATCTTATCAAATCCTCCAAATCGCTTGTATAACTGCCCTGTCCAATCATGATTTAAACACTCCACCATTGTTTGTGTCATCTGCAAACTTTATCAGCAATGATTTTATATTTTCTTCCAGATCACGGATAAAGTTATCAGAGCAACGGGCCAAGAACAGATCCCTACAGGATCCTACTAGAAATCACACCCATTTGGTGATGATTTCCGGTTTATAATTCCTTTTTGAGATCAGTTAGCCAGTTTTTATCCATTTAATATGGGCAACATGATTTTGTATTGTGCTAATTTTTAAAATCAGAATGTCAGGTGGTATTACGTTACATGCCTTACAGACGTCGTACACAGGCCTCACCCTGAGGAATACTAGAGGAGATCCTTGTGGATCAAGAGGGGAGTTCAGGCTCCATGGCTCATTCCATCCTTTCCTCTCTGCTGTGACTAACAACAGTGGCATCCAGTGACAGCTAGGATAGCGGCTTCTGGGATGTGGATACCTGATCACTAGGAACTGGACGGAGACCCCAGCACCTCATTTCAGAGGCCACCATGCAGTCGTCAGCTGCCACTGACCTGGACAGGATCAGGACCAGCATCCCAGCAGGGACAAACGCTATCCCCTTCCTAATCCTGAGCCAAGTCCCCTCGGAATGAGTGGTGTACGGGTTAGAAATGCTTCTGTGAAGAAGCAGAGAGATTGCAGCTGGGCACAGCTGGGGTTAAAGAACACCTGTGGGTTCAGCTAGCCCCGTCCCGTTACACCTGCAGCCAATACCAGGCCTGGAGTGGGAGAAAAGAAGGGAGCCCGGCTCAGTCAGGGGCTGACTGATGAAGAGGGAGGAGCTTTCTGTGTGCCTGCCTGAAGGCACAGACCAGCAACCTGCCTGCCTACCTACCCAGCCACTGGAGGCTAGTAAGTCTTCCCCTGCCAAGGGGAACCTGCAGACAAGCCCCAGCTGTGGGAAAACTGGACTAGCGGGGCCATGCCCCAAACTAAAAGGACTTGCTTAGGGAGCAGCCCAGGAAAACAGGTCCTGAAGCCCTCCTCACAGCTGGGAGGAAGATGCATCTCCCCTGCTTAGGGGTGAGCGACACAGGACCCTGGGCCAGGACCTGAGCGAAAAGGAGAGGTCAGGTCCCCCTTCAGCCCTCCCTAACCAGCAATCTAGCCACGAGGCTGCCTGGCCACTGAAGACCCTATCACACCTTCCATGTGAGAACGGGAGGGTGGGTATGGGGGGCACTGAAGGGAATCATGCCCTGCCCTCTGCTACAGCAGAGAAGTGTTACTCAGAGCCACTCAGCCGTGCAGCTTCTCACACTGTTTCCTTATCCAAAGGATAAAACTGAAGCCTGACAGCCTTGCATGAGCCTAGCAACAGTTACTGCGTTCTCAGCTGCATGCAGGCAGGAGGGACGCTGCTTGTTCAGCAGTGGAAACACCCTGCAGAGGGAAAAGGGAAGGAAGGGAGAAAAGCTGTGCCCAGGAGAGCTCCTAGATGCTATGGCCATGGGCTCTGTGGAGACTCACCAGCGCCCCTAGGATAGCAGGTAGCAGCAGCCCAGGGGGCAACCCTCTGACATCATGCACATGAGCCCAGCACGAGAGAGAGCTTCCAGGGGGCCCGTCTGAAAAACAGCCAGGAGGAAACTGAAGCAACAGAAATAGATGTCCTGAGAGAGTGCAGGTCCAGTAGCTGCGTCACCCTCATCACCCATGCTCGCAGCTGAGGCTCCATCTTCGGGACGGGGGGGGGGGGGGGTTGTTTCTCATGCTGCCACCTCATTAGGGCAGCTGATGCCCTGGCAGAGCTCCCATTCCGGTGTGCATGCTGGCGGGGGAAATTGCTAGCCGAAGTGAGACCTGCACAGCTGTCAGGAAGTGTGACCCATGGGTAGGCTGGGAGTGCCATGGCTGTGTGCGGCTCCCAGCACAACAGGGCCCTGAGTCTGATTGGGGCCCCTGCGTGCAGCCACCATGCAGTTATTGGTATGCTTTACTGAGGAGAAATAACCACAGAGAAAACAGCACTCCCTGGCACAAAGGGAGGGCAAGGACCGGCCCATCTCCTGCCATTCTTGAGCCCTACAGAGCTCCTGCCTCTCTTCGCTACCTTGGAGCCTGTGGGCTGTTCCTCTTCTGCCAGTTGGGGCTGGCTGGGAGATCTCTTGCCGTCACGGTATCAGGTGCCCCCTCTTTCCCTCGTGCAGGTCTGGCAGCATTTGCAGGAGGGGCCTGGCTGTCATGAGTAAAGTGCTAACCGCAGCTTGCCAGAGGTACGGCAGGTTCCATCATCCCAACTCCCTGGGCTGCACCGACGCCCAAAGGGGGGAGCTGACAGGCCACGTCCAGAAGGCCAGCGTGTGGCTGGTGAGAGGCTTGAGAGTGTGTGAAGGCTGCTTGTGTTCCTTTATCCACACAGCTGGCTTTGTGTCTTTGGCACCAGAGCGTCCAATGCTGGCCTGTACTGAACCGCGTCCGTCAGGGACGGGGAGGGCTGCGGATGGTGGGGCTAGCCTTCCTTGGGGCTAGCTTGCCTTTATTATATTCAGCAGTAACGCAAGGAACTTACAGGTCTGTGTCTTGTAAGACTTTGGCTTAAGCAAGTAGCATGAGGCTTGAGGCCCATGAACTCTGGCATAGATACATGGCCCAATGGTCACCCCTATGTTTTGAGGAACTGGACACAGAGTTCCAGCAGCAGGCACACCAATGCCCAAGACAGAGGTAAAATAACCTACTTGAGCTCCTTTGGCCACAGAGTTGCACTGTTCAGCTGATTATCCACCATGACCCCCCAGATCTTTCTCAGAGTCACTGCTTCCCAGGAAAGAGTCCCCCATCCTGTAAGTATGGCCTACATTCTTTGTTCCTAGATGTATACATGTTGTTTTCTTACACACAGCTTACCAAGTGATCCAGATCGCTCTGTATTAGTGACCTGGCCACTCTGTTGTTCACCACTCGCCCCCCCCCCCCGCCCTCCCAACTGGTGTCTCATCTACAAACTTCCTCAGTGATGATTTCATATTTTCTTACAGGGCATTGATAAAAATGTCAAATAGCATAGAGCCAAGAAGAGATTGCTGCAGGACCACACCTACGTGATAATGATTCCCCGTTTATAATTACATTTTAAGACTTACCATTTAGTCAGTTTCTAATCCATTTAATGTGTGCCCTGTTAATTTTATATCATTCTAGGTTTTTTACCAAAAATGTCGTGCAGTACCAAGTCACACACTTTACAGACGTCTAAGTGTATTACATCAACACTATTACCTTCATCAACCTAACCTCTAACCTCATCCAAAAAAGATATCAGATTAGTTTGACAGGATCTATTTCCCCAGAAACGTGTTGATTGGTATTAATTATATGATCCTTCTTTAATTCTTTATTAATCAAGTCCTGTATCAGCTGCTCCATTATCTTGTCTGAGATTGATGTCAGACTGACAGATCAGTAACTAGCTGGGTCATCCTGTTCCCCTTTCTAGACATTAGCACAACATGAGCTTTCTTTCAGTCTTCTGGAACTTCCCTAGTTTTCCAAGACTTAATGAAAATCAACATTAATGGTCCAGCCAGCTCTTTTACAACTCTTGGATTCAAGTTCTCTGGACCCGTTGATTTAAAAAGGCCTAACTTTGGTAGCTGCTATTTAACATCCTTCTGAGATACTAGTGGAACAAAAAGAGTGCTGTCAGCACAGGATGAGATGACATCATCTGTTTTCTTCCCAAAAACAGAACAGAAATACTTATTGACCACTTCTGCCTTTTCTACATTTCTACTACTGGCTATACAGTTCCATCTAGCAATGGGCCAATACCATCATCAGGAGTTTTTTTTCTTCCTAATGTACTTACGAGACCTCCTCCTTCTTGTCCTTAACTCTCCTGGCCACAGATTTCTCCTTGTATCCTTTTGCCTCCCCTATCAATTTTCAACAATTCCTAGCTTTTTTTTATGGCTGCCTTCACTTCCCCTCTAGAGCAGGTCGTTTTTAACCAATACGACTTTCTTCCTCTGCTGTGGGATAGTTAACCATCTCACTGGCAAACAAACATACCATTTCTTCCTAGTGTAGACATCCCCTGAGTCTCCAGTAGCACTGGCAATGTAGCCAGGCTGGCTGAGACCCAGGAATCCTGAGCTACCATGTTCCTTCCCTGCAGCAGAGTGACTGTGTACCACCCCCAGGGCGAGGAGTGGGGCAGCCTAAAGAAGCAGAGCAAAGGCCTTTGCAGAGCTAGGCACAGACACCTGCACTGATTCTGTAGCACAGACTGTGAGCAGTTGCAGGTGAGTTTGTCCCTCGCCTTAACCCTCTACAGACTATGTGTGCGTGCAGGCCCATTTACGTACACACACACACACGCGCCTTAGCATTTGTCTGCCTGGCAATCAGAGAGTGCCACTGCTCTGCGTGCCCCAGCTCTCCTCCCCCACTGCCACTCCTCCGAACGTGAAATGCTCAGCACAGCACGATTTCACATTGCTCACAGTTGTTCTCTGATTAAATGAGTGGAGATTGATTTAGAGATAAAATCAGCTTCAGTTCATTTAACTCTCATTGTGTGCGCTTCTCTGCCCCTCTTTCCTGCCCCTCTGTTAGCTGGGGCTCTCCACAGCAGGGAGGGGGGAGATGGTTAGCTGGGAGTTGGACCTGCCCCCATGCGGTGACACAGGTTGGCTGGAGAGTTGCTACAGTTCATGCCAGTCAGTGCTGCCATGTTTGTTACAGGGGAAAAAAAGAGACTAGAAAAGAGCCCCAAGCACCCAGAATGCACCCACCGCCCTGCTTCCACCCGCAGCTTCAGGAAGAGAGGCGCTCCGGAGTCTCTCTCCTGCAGACAGACTCAGACCCTGTCTACGCTAGTCACGCTGTCTGAGGATTTCCCACGGTTGCTAGCCCTGATTCAGGCTCCTATTGTCTAACCCAGCTCAGAGTGGCTGGCTTTCACCGGCCCTCATCCCAAAGCAGTTTGTATTTCCACCCAACGAACACCCGATGGTGAGAGGCCTAGTGAAGCTAGATGGACATAGATCCTGTCTTTGTCACTGGGCTCCCCCCACACCATGTGTGGAAATGGCCCAGGAGGCTGCTTTCTGCAGGAATATAAGAACTGGCCCTTTGCTATCTGGGGACTTGCTTTCCCTGGTCCCTGTATGGCCACCCAGCAAGTGGGAGCCGGTCCTAGCAGGAGTGGCGGGGTGGGATGGGGGGAACGAATAGATCCCCTCTGGATGACTTTGCGAATAGTGGCTCGAGCAGGCTCCCTGAGCCATACGAATTCTACTGCTCTGCCTCAGGGTGTGACGCTGGCAGACCAGGTGCCAGCTCATGCCAAGGCCCAGGGCCTCACTGAACATTGACGAAGCACAGCTGGAACCCAGGCTGGCTCACCTGGGGCTTAGTAGCGCTAAAACAGAGCAGTGTTATCAGAGTGTTTTTAGTGGTTAGACTTCACGGAAGGCTGGTAGGAGGCCGCCTGTATAAACTCACTTATAACCTCTGTAGCCCATGGTATAAAGTTATACTCTTCGTATTGTAAACCTCTGTGATGATGTAACTCAAACAGGAAAAGCAGCATTATTTAAGGTGAAGTGCTCGTCCGGCACACAGAATGGCCCATGGAAGACAACCGAGGCATTGTACAGCAGCAAAGGACAGAGACCTTGTAGATTGCATTCCTCACTCGCTCCAGGCAGAGCAGGCCTGCGCATGACCTCATCCCATCAGCTTGGACTGGGGTGGGGGGAGGGAAAGACAGACAAATATCCCTGACAAGGATATCCCTGAGGGGCAAAGATTCCTAAATATAGGTAAGAGATCCCCATGCTGCTTGGCCTGGGTCAATCCTAAAGGACTTATACGGCTGCTTTTTATAGACGTTTATATCACCTTTTTAAATCTAAGACTGTAACTTATTGTGTGTGTGTGTATTTTCCGGTTTTAACCTTGTAAAAACTCATTTCTTTTCTTAGTCGATAAATCTTTAGTTCGTTTGTTACAGGATTGGCTACAGGAGTTGTCTTTGGTTTGAGATCTGAGCACCATTGACCTGGAATATGTTACTGGTCCTTTGAGAGGTAACCTGAATCTTGTTGTGATTTTTGGTGTAAAGTGACCAGCTATCACATCGTCGAGCTTGCCTGGGTGGCAAGATAGACTAGAATGCCCCAAGGGACTGTCTGGGACTCCATGGTACAACTATTATAGTGCTGTAGCAGTTCATACTTGTTACTTGGTTGGTGAATCACAGAACCATAAGAACAGCCACACGGGGTCAGACCAAAGGTCCGTCTAGACCAGTATCCTGTCTTCCGACAGTGGCCAAAGCCAGGTGCCCCAATAGGGAATGAACAGAACAAGTAACCCATCCCTTGTCATCCATTCCCAGCTTCTGGCAAACAGAGGCTAGGGACACCATCCCTGCCCATCCTGGCTAATAGCCTTTGATGGGCCTATCCTCCTTGAACTTAGCTAGTTCTTGTTTGCACCCTGTTATGGTCTTGGTCTTCACAACATCCTCTGGCAAAGAGTTCCACAGGTTGACACTGCGCTGTGTGAAGAAGTACTTCCTTTTGTTTGTTTTTAAACTTGCTGCCTATTAATTTCATTTGGGTTAGAAGAGACCGTAAGGGTCATCTGGTCTAACCCCCTGCCAAGATGCAGGATTTGCTGTGTCTAAACCATCCAGGACAGATTTCCAGCCTCTTTTTGAAAACCTCCAGTGAAGGAGCTTCCACGACCTCCCGAGGCGTCTGCTCCATTGTCCCACTGTTCTTACAGTTAGGGAGTTTTTTCTGAGTTTTGATCTAACTCTGCTGTGTTGTAGTTTAAACCCGTTGTCTCTTGTCCTGCCCGCCGTGGCAAGAGAGAACAACTTTTCTCCATCTTTTTTATGGCAGCCTTTCAAGTATCTGAAGACCGCTCTCATATCCCCCCTTAATCTCCTCTTTTCCAAACTAAGTTCCTTCCGCCTTTGCTTATATGGCTGCATTCCATCCCTTTGATCATCTTTGTTGCTTGCCTCTGGATCCTTTCCAGTTTCTCTACATCCTTTCTATACATTGATGACCCAAACTGGACACAGTCCTCCAGCTGAGGACTAACCAGTGCCGAGTAGAGCGGTACCATCACCTCCCATGACTTGCATGCTATGCCTCTGTTAATGCAACCTAAAAATGCATTTGCTTTTTTGACAACAGCATCGCATTGCTGACTCATGTTGAGCCTGTGATCCACCACAGCTCCCAGATCCTTCTCAGCAGTGCTGCTGCCAAGCCAGTTATTGAAGTATAGACCATACCACCAGTTTGGGGTCTCTGCCCTGCTTCTTGACGGTCTGCCCTGAGGTTGGCACTCACGGCTGTGAGCCACTCCAGACAGCGTGACACGGGGAAATGGCCCCAGCTTTACCAATGCAACCAGAACCCACTGCATCCCTGAGCAGGCAGAGAGGGGCTTAGGTCCTTCTCCTGGTCTGGGGATCTGTTCCTTCCCCAGACTGGGAATCCTGCCCGCTGACGGCTGCTGGAGAGACTGCCACAGAAAAAGGGGCCAGTCAGCCAGAGAGCTGCCTGGACGGGCTGCAAGCAGGGCAGCCATGTTTCACGAGCATGGCTGCTGTCCTGTCTCCACCTGCTGGCCAGCGGGTTGACAGAGATGGCCCGGGCTGTCACATGGCAGTTTCCAAACCACTGCACGGTTTATCACAGTGGCAGGGGTCACCATTACACAGAACCTCCAAGGGCCTTTTGGGACAGCTTGGCCTTGGTGTTTCTCCTCTGAGACCTTGCCAGAGAATAGGACCCCTGTGGCACAGACACCATCCTCCTCCCCTTCTCTACCTTGGCTGTGTACGATATCCCAGGCCATGGTCTGACCACCCCTCACCCCGGCACAGCAAGGTGGGGCTAAGAGGAGTCACACTGCCTCCTTTCAGAGAGTTATTGTCTCACTTCCTGGCAGATGAGTGTTCCAGGGGGAACCTGCCCAGCTTTGATGGAGGCCCCATCCCAGCTCAACCTCCCTGGCGCCTGCTTGGCTGCAGGACAGGGTTGTCAGAGCAGCCCACCCAAGAAGCAGCGGGTCAGAGCCTCGCTGTCTTAGCGTTCTGCAAGAATCACACAGAGGTGCTGCCACAATTAGATTCTTTGCAGCTGCTGGCAAGCTTCCTGCTGGCTCACTGACATAGCACAGGGGAAAGCAAGTGCATTCGGAAATGGAGGTAAATACCCCCACTGTTGGGGCGGGGGGGGGGGGGGAGAAGGGGAGAGACCCTGTTGCAAAGGGCTCTTCAGAGACAGGGATGGGTAGCTTCCCCAGGCAGGGCTTTAATCTGCCTGCAACTGTTTGTTATTTATGTCACTCTTTCTCTCGGTACGTGCAATTATATTGGAAGCATTTTATCATTGTCTGGGGAAGCATCTCTCTTTCTAATCTCATTCCAGACCTGGGCAAGGGAGATAAGACTGTGTCCGCGAATGCAATAAGCGACCATGTGGCGGAGAAGGATGCCATTCAGCTCTGCCTGCTCATGTCCCAGGAAGGAGGCGCCTCAGGGGCCGTACCAACTGTGCAGAGGGCTGGATGGATTTGATCGGGCCCCACTGGTTCCAGGGTTCTTTTGTCATCACCCTCCAGCCCCTCATAGTGTCTAGCCCTAGGGAACACTGCTCCTCTGCTAAGCACTTCACAGAGCTGCGGGCGCTCTGGCCCTACACCTGATGATGGGGAGGGGAATCGCCCTAGTGTCAGGATGGTCCTGGAGTGGCAGAGAGCTGGCCTAGGGACTCAGAATGACTGGCTCCTTCCATGTCTTGCACTCAGACGGTGCCATTAAACTGTGCAAGACCGAGCCGGGCTCCTGCAGAGCATTAAAGACCCGGGCTGAAGTGGCCCAAGTAGAACCATGCAACCTCCTGAATTACTCCATCCTCTGGGCCAGGGGCATCATTTCCAAGTGGAATATCGGACACTGACGGGCACACAGTTGTCTTGAGATTAATACATTCCTCAGGTGTTTCCATAACTTGACCTGTCGTTTACATCCCTTGAATGTATCTGATTACCACAACGTTAGGGTCACCTAAACCTTGTCCAGCACAGGTCTATGCTGGGGACCCGCCTGGAGCTCAAGAGCTGCGGGAACTTACATGAATTGTCACATATTGCAGCTTCCTTCTTCTTGAATACAGAAGTGTGTCCTGTGGAACCTAAATTTCCCAGGATGCCATGCAATATGGAATCCCAACTCCAGAGTTCCCAGCATGCATGACACCAGCATGCACTCCACTCCTATCCACGCTGCTCCAATGGATCACACTGGTGCGCTGCCTGTTGATACTTGTAGTCTCCACAGTCCACACCTGCATATTGCAAGATGAGGGTGACGACAGGCCATATTGTACATTTCAGTGCGCTGCTCACCCACTCCCATTCACAGTCACCACATGGCTCTCTCTCGGATTAGTGCATCTCAGCTTATTATATGTTTCTGAATATGGCCAGTGAGTCACAGGTGAGAGGAAGAAGTCAAGCCACGCTAGATAGATTCTACAGCACAGTACAGATGGCTCTCAAAAGCCTTTAAGCCGCAAAGTACCCAGGAAATTATTCTGATTTGAAGAGACAGCTTCTAATTTGTACCTGCCAGAGACTCGGTCATTTAGTTCTTTCAGGCACACGCATGTGGATGCAGAGGCACCGCTGGGGTGGGCGACTCGGAATGAATGTTCCTTACACCTCCAGAGGGGCTCCAGTCCGGCCCCACCTCCTGGGCATTGCTCAGCCAGGGAAGGTTCGGCTCACCTCCTATTAATATGTCACTTTCTATAATCAGTCACAAAGCTTCATTTGTGCACAGTGTTCAAGAGCCATTGCATAATTAAACTGAATTCTAATGACAGTATATCTACACTACAAGAAGGATGTGGAAAATTTGGAGAGAGTTCAGTGGAGCGCAACAAAAATGATTAGGAGACTGGAACACATGACTTATGAGGAGAGGCTGAGAGAACTGGGATTCTTTAGTCTGCGGAAGAGAAGAATGAGGGGGGATTTGATAGCTGCTTTCAACTACCTGAAAGGGGGTTCCAAAGAGGATGGATCTAGACTATTCTCAGTGGTAGCTGATGACAGGACAAGGAGTAATGGTCTCAAGTTGCAGTGGGGGAGATTTAGGTTGGATATTAGGAAAAACTTTTTCACTAGGAGGGTGGTGAAACACTGAAATGCGTTACCTAGGGAGGTGGTGAAATCTCCTTCCTTAGAAGTTTTTAAGGTCAGGCTTGACAAAGCCCTGGCTGGGATGATTTAATTGGGGATCGGTCCTGATTTGAGCAGGGGGTCGGACTAGATGACCTCCTGAGGTCCCTTCCAACCCTGATATTCTATGATATCACATATTAGCAATTTCCACCATGCTAATATTAATTGTTAACAAGCCGATAAGCCTGCCATATCAAACAGTCATGATGTAGCACGCATTCGCTTGTTTGGAAGAGATGGGAAATGGGACGGGTGGACTCTGACTTACAGACAGCCTGTAGCTGGGAGACACCATATAAGCCAGGTTTTATATATAAATGAGCATGTTCAGATCTGACTTTCCTGGAGCAGGGATCCAAAACAGATTGAATTTTGCACCTCTCAGTCCCTGGTTCCATTCCTGAATAGGAAGGACCTTGGCCAAGTTTCCACCTTGTCTAACTCCAGTTCAGTTTCTTGGGATGTATATTTGACCCCTCATCTCTCTCTGAAATGAGCTTGGTGGGTCAGAGTCCATTTCCTAGTGGAGAAATGTCCACATTTCTAAAGCCACCATCACGTGTCTGGCTCTTTAAGCAGAGAAGTCAAAGGCTGGTTTGGTCATTAAGACTGAGCTACACTCCTCCTGCTGTCAGCAGCCCCTTTTCAGATCAGCAGCAAGGTACACTAGAATAGAACAGTGCAGACTTGCGGTAGCCCTCTTTGTCCCAGCTGTGCCTAGCCAGCCTTTGGGACTGGAAATTTAGCACCATTGGCTTGACTAAACTCACATACAAATTAAAAAGGAAAAAAAACCCATCCCCCTCCCACTCCGGTGTCTGAAAGGCCATTCTCTGTCAGTAGCACAGGAGAGCCGTGACTTCACCTGCAGAGGTTCCTGCTAGAATCCAAATTCCTCCACTCTCTCTTTGGATTCGCATCACCTCTAATATCCAACAAATTAAACAAAGCAAAGCAAAGCCTTCCATCATGTTGCAAAAATCAAACAGATCAAAGCCAAAGCAGCTGGAAAAGGCTCGTGTGGTTAAGAAAATCCCTTTTGAGAGATACTCAGAGACGAAACAAGCTAAAACATCAGCTGTGAAATTAACTAGAACTGAAGTCCTGAAAGGACCCCTGGGATCAGAAGACTGTCAGATATGCCAAGAGATGTTTCCAGAGAAGACAGGCTCAACCCAGCTACTGCCAGCTCAGGTCCTTTTTGCTCACCTGGAAAAGTGGCAACATATGGGCCTGAAGGTCCCAGCTCAAGTCTTCGCTGTGGTAACATACAGAGATCCTGGCCAGCAGATGGCAGATTGCCACTAATGGCTTTAATTCACTCTTGCATCTGGTGACAGGCAGGACAGAATCTGCACCAGAATCCTGTGGTCACCTGAAATGGAATCGGAGTACATCCTTGCTGCAAGCTTGCCAAGTCACTGTGCAAAGGGAGGACGCCCATCTGTAAGCGGGAAAACCCTTTGCAAGCAAGCAGCTACGGCCAAGTCATTGTGCAGGAGGCTCCAGGAGATTTCTCCACACTTGCACAGGGTTAGAATAATTTCATATCAGTGTTTTCCTTCAATAAGTAATTTGGTCCTAAGAGTTTTTTTATCCTGCCACTGAAAATCTGTACGAGTCAGAGAATCTGTACTATAACGTGATGATAAATTACATTTGGACAAATGCTAAGTGACATTTACCAATAAATGTATGCAGCTTTTCCTTGTAATCCTTCTCCTCCATCAAAAGTAGCAATACTCTCCCTCATGCAAATGTACTGCCAGAGTCTTGCTAAATCAAACAGAAGCTGAACTGAATTGTTAAGGACTCTAAATGATAATCTTCTTTGTGCTCATGAATAATCATTTAGTCTGGACATTACTTAACAATGCATTGGGAGAGACTGAGTGCTCAGGGCAAAGCTTCATTCAAGGGGCTGTAGGGCTGCTTTTGGCTGCTGATGTCCATCATCTCTGACGAACCTTACAATCAGATTTTATGCTTGTTTTCCATCTTAGCGCATGCATCCATTGCATAGCACAAGAGTGAATGGGCTCTGCTAATCACCCCAACTACAGCGAGGCAGAATGTCCCACTCGGACCACAAAGGGATGCAGAGTCAGCCTTGGTTCCAGTCTGATCCAGATTCCTGAGCCACCAGTGGTCTGTTAGAGTGTGTGCGCACGTCCATGTCCGTGGACTGTCCAAAACTTTTGACTCTCTCTGAAGATCTGCAAAAATTTGGAGGCTGTTGCTTGTTGGTCAATTTCTAATTCAAATTTGTGTTGGTTGAGAGAGTTTTCCCAGTACCGTCACTAGTCCCATAGCCATTCCTGACAAAGCAATGAACCCCCTGCCAATGCATGGGGAAAGGCTGGAGCCTGTCAAACCTTCACCTTCCCTCAGGACTCGCAACAAGATTCAACCGTAAATAAAAAGCCACAACAACAAAAACACCCCAAATTTATTACAATCCAAAGGTTTGCGCTTCAGGGCCTGCAAAGGCACCTGTGAATAGATTGACTCTGAAATGCTGTCACCTAGTTTCTCTACTTTGAAGGGCTCCCAACCCTGTCAAGAATATTTCTCTGTATGAGCCACGTGGGCACACTGGGATATTGGCCATCGCTCCTGTTATAACATGGACTTTGGACACGCATTGGCCAAACCTCAGTTCTACCTGGATGCTTTTGGGGATGCAGCAGCCTGGAAGAGCCCTGGATTTGACTCCTCAGCTAGGTTGCTCTCTTGTGGTCTTTTCTCTCCAGCTCTCCTGAAGATATGAAGAGATGCATCCTTTCTTCTGAAATGTGTCAGCCATCCTTACTCCCCAACTTCCATTGTGCTCCAAGAGGTCCAAGCAGCCCCTCACTGAATTTCAGTGTGTGTCTATAGGGTGCCCAGAGGTCAGGGACCTGTTGAAAAATTATCAGAGGGGAATACACATGAGGGTGTGTTGTGCGTTATGCCTAAAAGGGGCAAAAGGTAACAGGAATCCAGCTCAGCATGTTACATACAATTGTTTATGAAACAAGCAAAAGGGGGAGACAGGCAGACAGGCAGGCAGAAACCAGGTGTATTTAAGCTAAAGATAACAAGGAACCAAAGGACTCCAGAAATAGAAGAAAATGTGTTTTGCTTGGGGAATGTTAATGGGATGAGGTTGCCACCCTTTATGGGCATTGCTTTTCTGGGGGACACTTGTGAGAAAGCTAGGCACGCAGGCTGGTGGATTGGACAGCAAAGTCCAAGGATTGATCAGCGCGAGTGGTGGGTTCCCAGGGCTCCAGCCTTATGCACTGTGAAATGTGAGAGGCCATTGGATGCCCAGAGCACTAGGAAAGGCGTGGGGGCAAACGAGGGTGCTTGGCAAGCCAGAAGTAGGAAGTCTCTTCTCAGTTGTGCCTTTCAGACTTACAAACTCAGGTTCAGATCTTCTAATACGGTTTCAGAGTAGCAGCCGTGTTAGTCTGTATTCGCAAAAAGAAAAGGAGGACTTGTGGCACCTTAGAGACTAACCAATTTATTTGAGCATAAGCTTTCGTGAGCTACAGCTCACTTCATTGGATGCATTCAGTGGGTTTTTTTTCCACTGTATGCATCCGATGAAGTGAGCTGTAGCTCACGAAAGCTCATGCTCAAATAAATTGGTTAGTCTCTAAGGTGCCACAAGTCCTCCTTTTCTTTTTTGCGAATACAGACTAACACAGCTGCTACTCTGAAACCTACAGAGATACTGTTACCCCACCCTGGTTTACAGCTAACGGCTGAGTTTGTGCTACTGATGGAAGGGCTGCTGGGGATGGACAGGGGCTGTGGGAGGCTAGGGAGCAGCGCTGAACGCTGGCCTCCTGCTGACACTCTCCCCATCGACATTTCTGTCTCCGCAGTGGAGTGAAAGTGTCTGGCGCACCAAGGAGAAATATTTTACATATTGAAGAGCTGTAAACTCCCAAGGACGTGGAGATGGGGAAATCTGGGTCTTCCTTCTCCAGCATGTCCTGTGGGACAGCCCTTTGCCTCAGAAAGCAGGGAATTCTGAGACTTTCAGCCACCCCATCCTGCCTCTCCCCACTCCCTTTCACTTGGTCACCATCCCAAGCCTTCTCCATGGGCAGCTGCTGCTCCTGGGGTTGCAGGGTTCCCTCTGCCACAGCACGGCCGATAGTAATGTAACAACAATTCTCAGTCACCGCAGCTTGCCAGGACGGCGAGCGACTGGTCCCGTTATACCACGAGTGAAGAAGCATCTACGCTGCCACCAATCACAGCGCTGCCTCCTGACAGGGCACCCAGTGCCACCTGTGCCTTTCCTTGGAACGAGCAAGCTACTCCGGCCAAGGGAAGGAAGCGCTCTCACCCGCCTGGACAGAGCCTAACCCAGCAAGAGGTTCTCCTTGCCCTCAGCAGAAATTAACCTCAGGGATGAAGGCAGCATTCTAGCCAGCCTAGCACTGGTCCCTGCCCTGCAGGTCCCAGGGTCTCTCCAACACGACTCCTCCTATACCCAACTCGGGAGACTTGTCCAGCCTTCCCCATGAGAGACATCCCCTTCCAGCAGTTCTGCACTGTGTTGACCTCCTAAGTCACTGACTTAGGCCACAATCCCCTCTCCCCTTTCGCACTGGCCCCCAGCTCAGAGATACCCAGACACCATTTAGGGGAAAGTCCCATCTCTGATGCTAAGGCACAAACAGGAGGCCAAGGCCCAGAGGAGACCTGGGGGGGGGATACTGGGAATCTTCTCTCCCTGGCCAGTCCATGGTCCCTACACCATCAGATCTAAAAATACAAAAGTGTCACAGCACACTCTTACGCAAACATTGCTGACTTTCTCATTTTTACCACATAATTATACAATAAATCAACTGGAATATAAACATGGTACTTACATTTCAGTGCATAAGATATAGAGCCGTATAAACAAGTCATTGTCTGTGTGAAATTTTAGTTTGTACTGACTTCACTAGTGTTTTTTATGTAGCCTGTTGTAAAACTAGGCAAATATCTACATAAGGCGATGTACCTCCTGGAAGACCTCTGTGTGCCCCCAGGGGTACACATATCCTGGTTGAGAACCACTGCACTAGAGTCCCCAGCTAATTTCCCCCTAGTTTTGGTGTGAGTAGGCTGTCGCTGTCTGGCGGATGTGTTTGCTGTGCACCACATGAGGTTGGGTGGGCTCCCTTGTAAGGCCATGGCAAGGGAAGACTCCTGCTGAAATTCATGTTTGGTCTCAGCTCAGGGGCGCCAGTTTGATACTAAGACGTAGCTACTGACATGAGCCCATGAAAGGAGTGAACCTGCTACACACAGATGGCAACAGCTGTTGTCTGGAGCCCCAGCTGGGCTGCATGGATGGCGTTTGTCACTGAACCAAGTCCCGAGAGCTCGCACGTCAGAGACAAAGGGGTTCCCAAGGAAAAGCACAGTTACAGAGGGGAAACATAGCTCACAGTCAGCTCGGGGCCAGTAGGTTTGAGGGGTAGCGGTGATGGACATTTGAGGATGCTCTGTGGATGCCAGCTATTCTCAAGGGGCCTCTTGCTGAGAACATGGATCCTACAAGGTTATTAAACTCTCTCTCTTTGGGTTGGGATCCAGTTAAACGCTAAAAAGGAGGTCAAAGGATCTGCCTGGTCTATTAAAATGGGCCTGTTTGAAGGGATGCGCTCCCAGTGGCAGGCCCCAAATCCAAAACTTGCCTACCTCGGGGGCTTATAGCACTGCCCATCACCAGAGCACCCAAGTGCCGTCCACACCAAATGGATCAACAATAGAAAAGCTTCAGAGTATCTGTCTCTTCTCCCTTTGCTGTGCTTGGGGTAGGCTTATCTTTTTGTTTGATAGTTTCAGGGGCCTTTGAGTGGTTGGTTTAGTGTCCCCCCACACTTTTTTTTGCGGGGGGGGGGGGAAAGAGAGAAGAAAAAAAATCCCAGCTCCCAAAATGGAGGTTGCAACACAGTGTGATCGTTGCAGCAGGTGAGCTGGGGGGCTGGCACGGAGCAAGCCCAGGGGGCGCAGTACAGTCTGTTCGATACAGGTCCTTCTACCGCATGAGTCACCACAGTATCGGATGGGTTTCAGCGTAACAGCCGTGTTAGTCTGTATTCGCAAAAAGAAAAGGAGGACTTGTGGCACCTTAGAGACTAACCAATTTATTTGAGCATAAGCTTTTGTGAGCTACAGCTCACTTCATCGGATGCATACTGTGGAAAATGTAGAAGATCTTATTATATACACAGAAAGCATGAAAAAAATACCTCGAGTGGGGTGGGAGGAGGTATTTTTTCATGCTTTCTGTGTATATAATAAGATTTTCTACACATTCCACTGAATGCATCCGATGAAGTGAGCTGTAGCTCACGAAAGCTTATGCTCAAATAAATTGGTTAGTCTCTAAGGTGCCACAAGTACTCCTTTTCTTTTCACAGTATCGGAGCTCCTGGCTTACCGGGAAGGAGACCGAGCTGAGCTCCTTGTTCGTGAGTGGCAGGAGCAGAAGCATTCTGAATCAGCAGCACTTGTGGCATCTGAATTGGTGCTACCTGGGGAACCAGAGACACCCTCCGGTCAGATCTGGACTCGTGTTTTCAGAGGTAACTCAGCTTACACGCTTGTAAACATAACGCTTCATCCCTGAGGCCTTGTAAGAGGTTTTTAATAAATGAGCAGACAAGTCCCCCAAGATAGCCAGCGATCGGCGCCCGGAAGCTCAGAGAGGCTCTGGAGACGGCTCCCTGGGATAACTCTGTGTGCGCCGCACACTGCGGAGTTGGTGGGTGAGGGCTCCACTGCCAGGTGCTGGTACACGTGGCCGAGTTCACGCCGAACACAACTGGGATATTAGGAAGCTGCCATCCATGTGAAGCTTCTCTCTCATCAATGATTCATCTGGTTTCAGGCACAGCTAGAGGCCAGCCCAGCACACTGCATGGGCTCCAGGTCAGCAAAATGGGGCTGCCAGTGACTTGCATTATTCATGAAAATGGCCGGTTTCCATTAGGTTTCCAGGTCCCACTTTTAATTGATTTCGGGATGGAGGAAGGTGATTTCCAGAGACGATCGTGCACTGGGTTTGTTGTGCAACCAACTCTGCGCTCTCCAGGGACCATCAGTCCTGCTCAAGGCAGATGGAATGCAGGTTGCAGGGAAGCCAAGTGCTGAGTGGCGCAGATGCTGGCTGCCAGGTTCTGAAGTGTTGTGGTGGTAAAGGAAAACGGAGTCACGCTGTGCTATGGAGAGTCAGGGGGGCACCGAGCGCGGCTGGGACATGACTGTCTCTGCATTTAGGATTTCAAGTGCCCTTGTGTCCGCAGGGTAACTCAGTAAATATGGCACATGCTGCGGCTCACATCATCTCCCTGTGTGTTTTCCATCTCACGGGTGCAGGGTTTACGGACAAACACACATTTCTTCCAAGTCAGCATTTCAGAGCCAACCAAGCGACAGGTGCCCCCCTGACTCTCCACTGCATAGCGTGACTCAGTTTCCCTTTACGACCACAATGCTTCAGAACCTGGCAGCCAGCATGTGCGTGGACAAGCAGCGTCCTGCTCTGCCTCAGCGACCAGGGGTTTAGTGTTGGTGAGGAGTCAAGGGGAAAAAAGCCCACAGCTTGATTTCCAGATGCCACATTGAACCCACAGCAGCTGGAAGAACCTCAGCCTTTATTCCACAGCCAAAGCTAGAGAGAACCCAAAATACAGGGCAAGGGATCTATTCAAAGGCAGCAATTCAAGCAGAGCATGGCCTGGAACAGGTTTACACTGGTATTAAGTCCATTTTGTACTCTCTGCATTCACCAGCTCCCACAGAACTTGTTCCAGGCCTTGTTCCAGAGCACCGCAGTCTGTCTCACACAACACCCAGAAGTGGTAAGAGCTCAGCATTAGCTAGGAGAAGCTTCTCCCTCCACCTGCCCAAGCTGAGCTCAGGAAAACACACGCGGCTTGGCTGGGCTCCTTCCTCCATTTGTTTTCACAGTCAATCCATCCTACTCTTGCTAAACCTCCCTCTGGAGAACCACAGGCCCTTTTAAGAGCAAACATTTCCCAGACTGCCTTGTCATAGAGGGACTGCACGTCTATTACTGGCAACACGGTAGCGCCCAGAGCCCACAGCAGGATGGGGCACTGGATAGCCGATTGTTTCATACAGCTCTGTGTTCCATCACGAGCACGTGACATTCCTCCCGTCATGGGACCTCCAGCTTGCCTGGAAATCCTTTGGAAAGTTGGCATATTACTCCTGCACTAAGTGCAGCCAGCAGGATGGGGCAAACCAGGGTTCTTTATGCCAGCAAACTCCCCAGCTGCAACAGCGCTACCAGCTTTTCATGCTTCATCCCTCCCCTCCCGCTGCCTGCGGTAAGTTCTTTCAAGCACGGTCAAGTCCATATTGCATCTACTCACCCTTACCGTATTTGATTAGCATTAGCTACAAGCATAGTGCTGCTGCCCAAGCTCTCGCCATGATGTCATGAGGCGGATGCTGGGGAAGCGGTGACGACTGCATTGGGCACAGCACCTTTCACCTGTCCAGAATCAAAGAATCAAGCAGGGCGACCCTAGTGTCCCAGACAGAGACTCTCACATTCCCTGCTGGCCACTTTCACCAGGCAGGGGCTCAAACACCATGGTGATGGGCGCAGTACGAGAACTTAGATGAGACAGATACCCATGAAGGGGACGAGGTGACCACTGCATCAAAATCTGATGTTAAACCACGGATTCACTAGCTGTTTATTTGTATTTTTGGTCTCTCCTGGAGCCAATTGTCATTTTGAGCAAGAAGAGAACTAGGCCCATCATGTTGGTTAGGTCACTTTCGTGCCTGGTGTTCCTGGGAAGATTAAGCCTTTGTGAAAGCTTCAGGGGAGCCAAGTATGAACAGCATCCTGGCCAGGGCTTTTCCAGCCTGTGAGCAAATCCTCAGGCAGAGCAATTAGAATGAAACATTCTGGAGATGTGCAGGCAGTAAAGCAGCAGGCAGAGGGGGCCCATTTGCAGGTAATAATAAATAACTGCTGCTCATAAAAGGTCCAGGTCATTATTATCGGCAAAAGTTTGGGCTCCGACATCTGCTCCCCACGTGGTTTTAATAGCCATGGCTCAGCAAGTGCTTCTGGGACACAGCCAGCAGGAGCACAGGCAAGAGCCAGCACACGCTCCTTGAGCTACTTCCGCCGGGCCTGTTTGTAACTGACTCACGTACGTGGCGGCTGCTGGGTCAGGAGGTGTGCAGGGTCGCAGGGAGAGGGGGGCACAGGGATGGACAACACGGGAGCTCCCCAACCAATAACCACAGCTTAACCAGAGACTGGTTCCAGCCTCTAATGCAACCACCTGAACAGCTAATATGCAGACGTAATCTGCAAGCAAAGTGCAGCCCCCTCCCACTCGCCGGTCCCTAACCACACAGGGGGGGCCCACACCGTCTAGGAAGCTCAGCCACACTGCTGGGATGGAGATGGAGCATTGCAAACAGAGACCAATAGTCTGAAGCAAGATGAAGGCATCCATAGGTCTTACTGGAGAACACCGTGGGTCAGATGTGGCCTACAGGCTGTGTTGTGGTCACCCCTGAATCGGTACAAATAGGATTTTAAGGAAGGCTGGATGATTTTACAGCCATTAATGAATGGATGATTTATAAAAAGTGCATCAAACTCTAGGCACCATTTACAGTCATTACAGAAAACACTATCTCTCTGGTAGATCCATATCCCCTCCTAGAACAAAGAACTCCCACTGGAAATCCTCCAAACCATATCAAATGAAAACCATCCCCCTCAATTCATCACCTGTGGCATCCAGCAGCCGGCCCTCTCCCCAGGGAAAACACAGGCCTCAAATGTATGAATTGAAAGTCAAAATCCAGGCTCAGCCATGGGAAGAAGCAACACAGTTGCAAGGAAGATACAGAGGAGTTAAGCAACTGGCGCTGCACCTGCTGCCGATCAGACTGTTCACAACAGGCTCCTGGCTTTTCTACAGGTGCTGGAGTCTACAGCCGAGGGGTATACATCTTAGTCTGCACTAGTGTGTCTTGCACAATCTGGCCTGTGTGGATCCTGCTGCCACGCACAAAAGATTCCCGAGCATGTGATTATTGTAGCATTATTTGAAATGTGACTACATTACTGCACGCCAGGGAACTTCTCGTCCATGCCAGCAGGGCCTGCACGGGTCAGTGAATGTGCGACATGTTAGTGCAGTCTAAAATTTACACCCCCCCGGTGCAGACAGGCCTTCACTGTTACCTTGTGCTGCCTGCCACTTTGTGGCCACCTGATGTCTCTTGTCTGATATGATGTGTGTGACTGTCAGCCCTAGGAGCATGTGGAGTGGGACTGTCTCTTTGGTAGGTGTTTGTACAGTGGGACCCTGCTCCTTGAATTGGGGCCCCCGTGTGCTACCCCAGTACAAATAACACACCAGGGCTGGAGACTGATGGGCAAAGGCCATCAATGGATGACTCTGCCCCAAGGGTAAATCACAGTTCATGCTACAAGGCATCACTTGATCCCCCTCCTGAAGCAGGAAGAAATTCCGCCCCTCCATGTCATGGCCACACGTATTATTGGGGAATGGCACGGGGTTCACATACGTCTGCTGAAGGCAAAATAGCAGGCGTGGTTGGTGAATGCTGCGATTCGACAACAGAAAGGCCTATGTTCCTGGGATTGCACCACATCCTGGAGACCGGCTGGAACAAGCGGCTCAGAGACTGGCAGGCTTGTAGGAGTCACTGCAATTCCATCGCTTCTCCTGGATTTGGGAGAGTTATTTGTAGTCTTGTAGTTTCTGCCAATTTGCCTCTACACATTAAAACAAAATTGTTCTAGCTGCAGAGGTTGTAACCATGATCAATATGGGGGCTTTTCCAGCCTGTGATGTAGCTTTTAATTGTTTTGAACCTAAGCATCTCAGCAAAATCCCTCCGTACATTTCCTTTGTGTGCTCAGGAAAGCTGCTGTCACACACTTCAGATGCCTGCACTTTGCTGCCTCAGATGAAGCAGTGATCAGAGTCAAAGAAGAAACACAAGCATGAAAGTTGGATGCACAGCAATTCTGGGGAAATGTTGCCATTTCCAGCAAGCCAATTTTCTCATCAAACCCAGCAGAGTTGTGAGTCTTCCTGATTTGTCCTTTGACACTGGATAAACAGCACAGATGCTCCCTGTCTGTGGAATCTACCTTCTGGCTTTACAAGAATTCAAGACAATATTAAAATGTGATTTGTTTTTTCACAAACACCTAAAAAAAGATTCCCCACCTTCACTTTCAATGGCAGTGAAATTTTGTTCTGCACAGCTCACCTTACAACACAGCTACAGTGGTGCCCTTTCATGTCCTTAAAGGTTGCTGGCCCAATAGCCATTTAGTATTATTTATTATTTGCATGACAGTAACCCAGAGGCCCCAACTGAGACCAGCACCCCAGTGTGCTAGAAACTGGATAGTCCCTACCACCAAAGAGAGAGACAAATAATTGGAGAAAGGAAGAAGAATGATTATCCCCATGTTATCGATGGGGAACTGAGACACTGGACCATTAACGGACTTGCCCAAGGTTACACAGGAAATCTGTGGCAATGCCTTCTCCCAAGTCCGAGTCCAGTGTCTCAACCTCATGACTATCCATGCTCTCAGCAGTAGAGGATGCTCCCAATCTCTTCCTCCTAGAGTAAATATAATGGGGTTGCAGAATTGATACACAAACAACCCTGGGCAATCCAGGGAGATGTCATTTTAAGAGAAGGCTGGGAGACAAAGTGTCTAGGGAGGTTGTGGAATCTCTGTCACTGGAGATTTTTAAAAGCGAGTTAGACAAACACCTGTCAGGGACGGTCTAATACTTAGTCCTGCTGTGAGTGCTGGGGACTGGACTAGATGACCTCTCAAGGTCCCTTCCAGCCCTAAGACTCTATAATCTTCGTCAGCACTACCTACAGTCTGTTCGTCGACATCTAAGGAAGTCTGGCTGGATGGGGTTCGGGAGCTGGGTCTGACGTGTGGCAGTTCCTCTCCATTTGGAGAATAAAGTTGTGTGAGACACACTTATAAGGGTTGCTTTTAGTGTCCTACCAGCACACTAGCCCCAGGAGCTCTTGCACCAACGCACTAACATTTCAGACCTATTTGATTTGTGCAGAGAAAGGTACACCGTCCTCCCCTCCGGAGGGGAGAGCAGCAGCCCTGCGGCCAACTGCTGCATGGTGAAGTCAAAAGAAAGTTTGACTAAGGAGACCAGGCAAAACCTGCATATGCGATAAACGATTTAGGGTTCATGTGGAGCAGGGAGGACATGGTTTTTGAAGGACTCATCTGAAAGAACGTCTTCTCCCCCCAGACAGTACTGAACTCATTTTATCTGCCTTGGAAGGGCTGAGGCAACCTGACTGGGTTGGAACCTGCGCCCCAGGGAGTCCAGGTATTGCAAACCTCAGCTTAAATCCACTACTCCAGGCCCTCAAGCTAACATAAAAGAGAAAGTCTGCTGTCAGATTTACTCTATTAGCTCAGCCAGCAGCACCATGTGCCTGAGATGGCAAAGGACTTGGGTACTGATCCCACCGCTAATTTGCCTCAGTAAATGCATTTGCTAATTGGTGCCCAGATCCAGTGATTCAGCCTGGTGAGTGGCAGGCTCTTCGGGGGCAGTTGGGCATGGAAAGTGTCACAGTCTGTACAATTAGCCACTAGCCCTGTGAGGAGAGAAACTTCACACAACTAAATTTCCTCACTAGCTTAATGAAAAGGGAGAGAGAGAGAGAGAGCGTGACAGAGGAGAGAGTTCCCTGAGCTCATTTTCTAGCTATCAGCCACTGCAGCCTTGCTGCTAGAGAAGATTAAGGAAGGCAAAAAGAAAGAGAAATGTATAAATTGCCTTTGTAGGCTGGGGAAAGCAGTCACTCTGCTAAACCGCAGGTCAGATTTCCTAAGGAAGCGGGGAGAAACAACACCCAGAATTGCCTTTTTAATGGGATATGCAATTAAAAGAAAGAGGCAGGAGAATTCAAGCCGCATGGTATCGCTCTTGATGACCACCTGAGTAAAGCCCCGAAGCGTCCTGACCCAGCGCTGTGTACACGTGATTGGGGGTAGGCAGGGTTAACCTGCCTAGCAGGGAGTATATAAACCCCTCCCCATGCACCAGCATTGCACGTGGCCAATGCAGGTTGGACAGGGTTTTGGGAGAGGGCTGGGGGTCTGCTTCCAGAACAACACAGGAGTGGAAAGGAGCTTTTGCAGTGGGGCAGGCTCGGTTGGAACGATTACTTTGATGCTGCTGGGATTTTGTTGAATTATTAATGATGTATTAAACCACCTAGAGGCTTGGAGACATCTTTGTGGTTATTACTGAAATCTAAATAAAACAAAACTTCCGGGTTTTTATGACACCGCATCCGCTTAAGAGCTGTAAGGCCTAAGGGTAAAGTCCCCTGTGCAACAGCTACGCACCCCTAAAATCCGACAAGCCTAGGGCCTTGGGCTAGCCCTGTGCACAGGGTTGATTTTCACTCCAGACTCCCCATGTGTCTGCCACAGGACAACCAAAGTGGCGTTAATCTTCACTTGAGACATTCCAGCACATTCTCTGGCTGGTCTCTAAGAGCCGATATAGACCAGTTTCACTTATTCTTGCTGCGGTGCCTACTGTACATTTCTTTCACGCTCCACAACTTGTTGGAGGAGTCCTGCCCCCTGTCTAACTCCCAGAGCATCTGGAGTAGGTGCCTACTGGCCGGCCAATGGGACAAAAAGGCTGGATCAGGGAGCTGATGCCACATTGAAAGCCATGGTTTTGTGCCAGGCTGGACAGGGCACAGGTCTATGAAGAACTGAAAGCTGGCTGACATGAACCAGCTCCTTCCGCACACCCACTTACTGCACTTATTTACGTTGCACAGATGGGATTTGCTTGGGTAGCACAGGTTTGGTGCCAGAGAGAACGTAAATCTTGCCACTGTGCATGGCCTGAAGCCACCTGAAAGTATGGACCAGGATGTTCAATGAGGAAATTTCCATCTGAGACCAGGTGCTCAGATACAGTGCGATAAGGCCACGTAAGTTCCTAGACAGACCTTGGGTTGCCAAGTGCAGCCAGAGTCAGGAAGGGAAGAGGTGACCCTGACATTCAGTCAGTTCAACACTAGACTCCACTGCCTGCAAGAAGGGGGGTGAATGGGAAGCAGCTCATCCGTCGGTGTCTGCACTAAGTAGCCATTGCAGGGACCATCACAGGAGCAGAACAGCACAATGTAGTTTTGCTCACAAGAGAATATTTTGGCTCGTGGTTTTCATGCTTAAGAGCAAATTTGTCTCCTTCATATTCTATAAATAACTAAATGCATAGAGGGCTCCTTTCCATCTCCAAGAACACAAAAGTGATACCTGTATAAAGCCTGTTCACTGTTTGGAATACTTGTGGCACCCTAGAGACTAACCAATTTATTTGAGCATAAGCTGTGAGCTACAGCTCACTTCATCCGATGCATCCGATGAAGTGAGCTGCAGCTCAGGAAAGCTCATGCTCAAATAAATTGGTTAGTCTCTAGGGTGCCACAAGTCCTCCTTTTCTTTTTGCGAATACAGACTAACATGGCTGCTACTCTAAAATCTATTCACTGTTTGTAATTGAGCTGGGACTCCCGATTTCCTTTAGTGTCTAAAAAGATTACACTGAAAAATATTCCTCATCTCCTCCATTAGAAACTTTTAACCATTGCTAACGAATTGTCTTTCTTGCATCCCCAGCTGGCTCGGATTTAGGATTTGCAGCTTTTCTTTGGGCTACAAGACTCTTTTTACAAACTCAAGACTTAGAGCTCCTACAGGGAACTCAACAGTCTGATGGGTTAAAAGGCACTTGAACCTCAAGGTAAAAGCACAGGGGATTGACAGGGATAGTGATTTATTAACTTCTCCACTAGCTCAGAGCCAGCTTGCTGCAGCTGCTCTCAGGCTCTTTTTTACTTAATTCTATGTAATAAGACCATGGACTAAAACTCAGCTTTCCCGTACAGGCGGCATCCCTGTAACGGCTCCTAGTCGCATCCTAGTGCAAATGGCTTGTGATTTGCAGTGTTGTCAATCTCATGATTTTATTGTGGGTCTTGCACTAGTTGGTGTTTTTCTTGAAGTTCCAATTCCTGGAGTCACGTGATTCCATAAGACTCTCCTCTCTTGTTTTTCAGAAATAATGTTTCCAGCCTTGATAGTTGCAGAGAAAAACTTGAAAATGTGGCACAAGTTCACCCTAAAGGCTCAAAAACCAGAAGGGAAACAAAAAGAGCCCAAATTTTATTTCATTTTTAAAATCTCATTGAATGCTGGGAGCTGGCAATAGTGGGTTTGCATCTCAGTTTAGACTGAAGTTCATAGGGCAAGGTGGAGTTTGGAGTTTTTTCTTCTCTCCTTCTGTGATCATTTCTTTGGAGGTGTTGAAACCCATGCAATCCAGCACTCAAGAGCCATCACGAGAAGACGATGCAGAGTCCTGGACAGACAGGAGAAAGGAGACCCAGACTCAGGTATCCCTTTCTTGAGGTAAATGAGTCATAGCTCAGATACTCTGGAAGGGGTATGCATTGGTCAGCTCAGGCTACTGCTGAAAGGCCTCAGAGTACATGAGCTGAGGTTTCAACCACAGCATCCTTGCTCTCCCTGGCCTGCATCTTCTGGACTAATTGTCACAAAGTGCACATGGTCCTTTGATCCTGGAAATTCCATCTGGGCACTGAGCAGAGGGAGACTGTGCTCCTGTGAGACACAAGAAGAGACAGGGAATCTCTACTAGGAAAGTCAGATAGGCTCACTGACTGGAGAGTGAACTGGGCTAGAGAGAGCACAAGGCACCCCCACAGCTACAAGAGGGTCAGAGGAGACTCTGATCAGCAAGGGCCAACTCCTGATCTCAACACCCAGCCCACTTTCTGGGGAGTTCCATGGAGACCACTGGAGAGGGAGCAACCAGGTGGGGTGCTGGGCCTCCCTGACTAGGAGAAATGGCCAGTGGAGAGAGAGAGTTGCAGATCCACTGGTCACCCCCACTTCCCCTTCTCCACACCATGTATCTCAGTGGATAAGCTGGTATTCAGTAAGTTACTGGTCCCCCTCTGTGTCCGAATCTCAGGGGATATGGGTCTCCTGCAGCTCACAGCTTGACAGCCTGGCTCTTTGGCTCAAGATGTAGAGACTCCTAAGACCATAAGAACAGCCACAATGGGTCAGACCAAAGGTCCATCTAGCCCAGTATCCTGTCTTCCGACAGCAACCAGTGCCAGTGTGACACCCTGGCACCCCAATATTCACCACTGTCAAGTAATTAGGATATGTTTTGTACAAAGAATGCCTTGTGAAGTAGCATTTGAAAAGTCTTTATCTGCTAAACATTAATATCTCGTTGGATTGTATGTGCTCTTGTCGTATGTGAAGTTACACACACAGTGAAACTCTGTGTTACTGAAACACGTGGTGAGGTTGAAAACACCCACAAGCAGCCTTTCCGGTACAACAGTAAAAAGGCCAAAACAACATTCATGGCTTATTGAGGAAATGCACACAGGCACAAGGGTTACCCCAGGAACTGTGTACAATAGAAACCTCTCCGAGATAGTTCCCATTGTGTAGTGCTGTTTGACCCAGGTCACAGCAAAAGAGCTTTCCAGCAAGTGGGAAGAAGATGTAAAAGGGGGAAAATGACATCATGTGGGTACCTCATGCTCCCTACAACGCCACACCTGGAAACACCTGAGGAATAAAGACTGAACTGGGGGAAGTGATGGTCCCAGGCTAAAGGGATTTCTAGCCTGTGTATGAAAACCTGGGAAACCCAAGCTGCGAAGCCAAGGCAGCTTGTACTTTAAGAATCTGCCAGCCTGTTCATCATTCAGGGTGACAATTTGCTATTTATATCCTACTTCTCCAGTATGTTAAGCTCAGTTTGCAGTTTTGTTTATTTACTAGGTAATCTACTTTGATCTGTTTGCTATCACTTAAAATCTATCCTTTTATAGTTAATAAACTTATTTTATGTTTTAATCCACACCAGTCTGCATTTGACTAAGGTGTTTGGGGAAAATCTCAGCTTGGTTACTACAAGCTGGCCCTCTTCACACTGAGGGAGAGGCAGACTGGGTGTTAAACCCATATACTGGCCACATTTGACAAAGGCAGGACGGTACTGCTCTGGGGTCCTAGGTTGGGAAGCTGGTGGTTAGAGAGCCTGCATGTGACTGCAGCTGGGTGTGTCCCTACCTGCGTGAATGCTGGTAAAGTGTAAGCTTGGAGGGCTTTGCAACTTGTCACAGCAGCACAGTGTGAGAGGGAGCCCAGGCTGGTGGGTCAGAGGGCTCAATGGTACCACCCCAGGGGAACCCATCACAGCCAGGTGCCTGAGAGGGAATGAACAGAACAGGTAATCATCAAGCAATCCATCCCTGGTTGCCCATTCCCAGCTTCTGGCAAACAGAGGCTAGGGACACCCTTCCTGCCAATCCTGGCTAATAGCCATTGATGGACCTATCCTTTATGAACTTATCTAGTTCTTTTTTGAACCCTCTTATAGTCTTGGCTTTCACAGCATCCTCTGGCAAGGAGTTCCACAGGTTGACTGTGCATTGTGTGAAACTAACACTTCCTTATTTACTTTTTTCACACCAGTCATGATTTTATAGTCCTCTATCATATCGCCCCTTAGTCGTCTCTTTTTCAATTTGAAAAGTCCCAGTGTTATGAATCTCTCCCCATACGGAAGCCGTTTCATACCCTTAAGTTTTGTTACCCTTTTCTGAACCTTTTCCCATTCTAATATATCTTTTTTGAGATGGGGCAAGCACATCTGCACGTAATATTCAAGATGTGGGCGTACCATGGATTTATATAGAGACAATATGATATTTTCTGTCTTATTATCGTCCCTTTCTTAATGATTCCCAACATTCTGTTCACTTTTTTTGACTGCTGCTGCACATTGAGTGGATGTTTTCAGAGAACTGTCCAAAGTGACTCTAAGATCTCTTTCTTGAGTAGTAACAGCTAATTTAGACCCCATCATTTTATATGTATAGTTGGGATTATGTTTTCCAATGTGCATTACTTGGCAGATGAAATTCAATTTTGATGGATGCAATTTTGTTGCCCAGTCACCAAGAGATCCTTTTGTAGCTCTTCGCAGTCTGCCTGGGACTTAACTATCTTGAGAAGTTTTGTATCATTGGCAAAATTTGTCACTTCACTGTTTACCCCTTTTTCCAGATCCTCTATGAATATACTGAATAGAACTGGTCCCAAAACAGAGCCCTGGGGGACACCACTATTTACCTCTCTCCATTCTGAAAATTGACTATTTATTCCTACCCTGTGTTTCCTATCTTTTAACCAGTTACCAATCCATGAGAGGACCTTCCCTCTTATCCCAAGACAGCTTACTTTGCTTAAGAGCCTTTGGTGAGGGACTTTGTCAAAGGCTTTCTGAAAATACACTGGATCCACTCGATCCCCCTTGTCCACATGCTTGTTGACCCCCTCAAAGAATTCTAGTAGATTGGTGAGGCATAAATTTCCCTTTACAAAAACCATCCGATGAAGTGAGCTGTAGCTCACGAAAGCTCATGCTCAAATAAATGTTAGTCTCTAAGGTGCCACAAGTCCTCCTTTTCTTTTTGTGAATACAGATTAACACAGCTGCTACTCAAAAACCATGTTGACTCTTCCCCCAACAAATTATGCTCATCTAGGTGTCTGACAATTTTGTTCTTTACTATAGGTTAAACCAGTTTGCCTGGTACTGAAGTCAGGCTTACTGGCCTCTAATTGCTGGGATCACCTCTGGAGCCCTTTTTAAAAATTGGGCTCACATTACCAAATGACTGGAGGGTAGCTAAAGAAGCTGATTTAAATGATAGGTTACAGACGACAGTTAGTAGTTCTGCAATTTCACATTTGAGCTCCTTCAGAACTCTTGGGTGAATCCCATCAGGTCCTGGAGATTTATTACTGTTTAGTTTATCAGTTGGTTCCAAAACCTCCTCTAGCGACACCTCAATCTGGGACAGTTCCTCAGATCTGTCACCTAAAAAGACTGGCTCAGGTTTGGGAATCTTCCTCACATCCTCAGTTGTGAAGACCGAAGCAAAGAATTCCTGCTTCAGCTCTGAGGGCCCCAGTTTTTTCTCTAATGGCAGGCAAGATGACAGCCAACAAACTCATTCTTCCCCCTCTGATGACAAGGCCCCACTGTGGCCAGAGTGGGGGAGCAGGCCTCACTTTGCCTCAAGCGAAGATTCAGCAGCAGAGGAGGTGTGTATTGGATCACATCTGCTATCCCATGTCTGGCAATGGTCGGTGCCGGACACTTCAGAGTTGGTGAAAATCCCCCATAATGCACCTGGACAATTGCATATTGCTGTAGATGGGGAACAAATCCTCCCCAAGCCCCACAGCCAGTGAGTTTATGCCCTGCCACTTGGGATTCAATTCCCTTGGTCACTTGCAAGCAAAATCTAGGTACCTGAGCAGAGTTGCTGTTTTAGTTGACAGGTAAAGGAGACCAGAGTTCTTCTCCCAGTGCTGCCACATGCATCCCATATGACCATGGCCAAGTCACTTAGCCTCTCAGCACCCACATTCCCTCTTCCCTACCTACGTTGTTCTTATGGGCTGTAAAGAACTAAAGCTCAACGAGTGCCCTGAGCTCCGTAGGCAAGGGGCCAGGAGGAGGAGTGAGTTTGATGTTATTTTGGAGCAGCCCTCACAAGCTGCCTCCCTACCCTCCATTAAAGCCCAGAAGCGGGACAAAGACACAAAATGAGGTGCAACAAAAATATCCTGCAGAAAGAGGATGTGGGATTCGCATTGAGTATAAATCACGTCTCTGTAATCGAAGGCTTCTGGCAGTATTCCTTATGTAAAGAATCACCACCACAAATCACACCCCATTTGTGTGAGGTGGAGGTAAAAAGCTGACTGCCCAGGGGCAGGTGAGCTGTGTGATCCGGAGTCAATCACCTTCACCAGCACTAAGTGACCCACAGCACGTAGAAAGAGCTCACACAAGCCTCCACCTGAAAGGGGGAAACATGAAGTTTATGAAGTTCTGGGCCAAATTTTGAAGCATCGAGCAGTTTGGCTGGTTCTGCTGAGAAAGCAGCTCAACATTTCTCTGGTCCTGATTTGGATTACTTGGTTGTAGCTGCTTCAGATTATTCCCAGAAGCAGCCGTGAAGACCAGAGCAAAATAACCGGAAAAAAATCAACACTACAGAAACAATCAAACACCTGGCAAATCAGTAGTGCAGGTGGGGAAGGGTGGAGAGCACCAAGACGTATTTGCACAGAAACACAGCTCGTCTGAATCAAAGCAGTTTTCTAAGTCTAAGCACTTTGAACGGACCAAGCTTTTGGAATTGCCCAGCTGGAGATGGAGCTTGGCACACTAAAAAGGAGTGCTGTTCCTAATCAGATTAGACAATAAGATCTCCCACGGCAAGTTGTTGCTACTTATGTGAGCAATGGAATCCAGTGGACAGAGAGCTCTCAAGAGCAGCAGTGGGACTAATTAACCTTTCGTGGTTTTGACCTGCAAGCATTCAGAGTGGACAGAGGGGAGTTCTCTTGGCTAAGGCGGTGTGCTGTAGCAAAGCAGTGCCCGACTGGCAGATGGCTAGAAGATAGGGGATGCCCAAAGTTCAGCCTCAAGACCAGGAAATTAAATGTTGCCCTTGTTTTTGTTACAGACCAAACTGCAGTGGCCATCATGTTCAACTACATGTCCCTGCATCCCACACTCCCTCCTAAGTGGAGTGGTTTGTCTGCTTTGGATGATTAGTCTGGCAGAGCTCCTCAGGCTGCATCTCCCAGGTCAAGGCAGGTTCAACTGGGTCATCTACTGCCAACTTGGTGAGAGGGGAATCAAACCTGACACCGAGGTGGGAAGTGTGCATTATTATTATTGAGCACCCAAGTGTGCACTGGTGCCCTGCTGCACAGATAAGGGGGTCCCTGCCCCAAAGAACTTACAATCTTGTTTCAGACATGATGCAACAATGGTGTGTGTGGAGGGCCAGATAGCGAGGAGGAGGAGAAGCAGGGGTTACAGCCCTGGGACAAGGCAGTTACTTGTCAAAAGGTGGTTATTTTGGTTTTTTAGAAAAAATCTCCGAAATATATAAAGTGCCTTTGACTCATTTCTTGTGGGCACTCAAGAGATGTTGTCTAGGGGCAGGACATGACCGAGGAGAGGGTGTTAGCTCAGGGAAGGCATTCCCACGCTGAACAGAGGGGGCATTGGGAAGGGAAGAGGTAAGTTTGGGCTCATTGGTAGGTCAGGAAGGTGACAGATTAATTCTGTCTTGCAAGAGACCATATGTTGGAATAATTGTCTGAATCATTTTATTAATGTTTACCACAACTCAGTTCCCACTCAAGCATTTCTGTATTAGTCCAAAGGCCACTAGTGTTGGTTACAACCAAATCATAAATTAAGCCTTTACACACACCTACATTCTCTATCCCAGCAACAAAACCGCAATAAGCATTGGCTGAATACTCACACTGCATCAGGCCTGGGAGACTCCTTCCCGTCATGGCGTGGCTCCAGAGGGGTAAGGAAAAGCTTTGGAAATCCCCCCCAAAAAACTTATTTTTCTATACACCATAACAAACAAGTGATGTCATTGCTGGTTATTGGACCTTAGCTATCATCAGCTGAAGCAGATAGGGCTGAATCCTGTTCTCTTGCCCAGTTAAGACAAGATTCACGGATGGGCCCCTTTCTCAAGGTCGTCTTCTCTTATTTTGCCATATGTCTTCTCAATTACTTGACTAAGCATTTCTAACCAGTTGTTTACTGCACCTAATGCCCAGTTAGCCTTGTTTTCTTCATTTCTATTACCTCATTCCAGAACCTTACACAAGAGAACACTGGTATTTTGAAGGGTCACTACAAACTTCACACACACAACCCTTCTTTCTCATGATCTCAGTCTTTTTGGTCAGGTGCTTTGGGCCCATCACTTGTGCTAAGATCCAAACTCAATTTACAACCATAGTTTACCCTCCTATAATGTGGGCCTCTATTCCTACCCCAAACGAAGGGCCAAGCAGAGACAGGGTGAAGCAGAAGCCTAGCCGAGTGGGCAAGGCTGCTGGTAGTTGCATAAAGGGCTAATTTGACCTGGACAGCTGAATTGACCAATACAGGCCCTTATCCCGAGGGATGCTGTAGTGGGGCAAGTCCCTGTATATTCCCCCCCACACACACCCCCAGCATTCCTGCCGGGATGACGACACATTCCATGGAGACAGGACCACGCCAGCACATGGCAGGTACATACATGTTGGCAAGTCCCCTCGGGTACCCCTGGCACACAGGATAATGCAACGGCACTGATTTATCCAGCAGCAAGTTAACCTGCGCTACTGGTTTTCTACTGGGGAAGGCAATGGCGTCTCTCAGCTGCAGACCATGAAATCTCCTTGGTACTAACATTGTAATTACAAGTTTGTGGGGCTTTTTCTAAGATAAACACATTTTAATTGCAAACTGCTTCTGCTGTCTTTAACCAGCCCCTAATTCTGGGAGCAGCTGCTGTTTTTAATGTTTAATGAAACAGTCTTTAAGAAGGGCTCTGATAGCACGGCAGTGCTGAACTGCCACCTTCTCAGGCTGCTGCACCAGGACTCAATAACCCTTTGGGTACGGGCACCGTTTTTATGTTTCAGTAGAGCTGAGTCACCCACCAGCCAGGTCTCGGAGAAGGTAAACAGAAGGACCTTAACAATGAAGGGTAACCAAACCCAAAAATGTAGTAGGACCTAGAAGTGCTAGGAATCACCTTTTCCATGCCGTGTCGCAGCATCAGCCCTTTCCAAAGGAACTAGGAGGTCACTGCATGTGTCTTCCGGCCAAGAGCGCGCTATGGTAGAGAGTGGGTCTCGGCTGGAAATGTGCAGGAGTGAGTCTGAACAGGCTGCAGTCCCAGCAGCAGAGCGGTGAGAAACACTCACATCAAACTTCACGCCTCTTGAAACAAGCCCTTGGCTTGAGATGTGATGAATTTACAGACCTCAGGCTCACTTAGAAAAGTTTGGTTGAAGACATTAACCCGACCAGGAAAATGGAGAACATCCCTTCCGCCAGTTACATTGCAGGAGTTGCCTGCAGGGCATCCAAGGTCAGACAACCACGGAGAGAAGGTGAGAGGCAGCTGGGGAGATTATCAGTACAGGTTTGTCAAGCTCCAGCCTCTGAGCCAACCTGTTGGGGCTCAGTTTGTGGGCACTTTGTCACATGAACTCTGCAGAGTCAGCCATGTCTGGCTGCAACTCATAACTATCCCTGGGCTTGAGAGCACAATGCAGTCACAGTTTCCATCCTTTACTTTGCATGACTTAGTAACTGCACTGGGTGCTGGATGAAGGTTTAAAGCAACCAGCTTTGTCCCAGAGAAACAGCTCAAGGCAGCAGAGAGGCAGAGGTGGACGCAGAATGATCACAGCATCACGTAATTATGATAGTAATTCACATTGCCAATACAGATTGAGTAGACCCACTGTACTCGGAGAGGCTCTGCAGATGGGGAATACAGGGATTGGGCTCAGAGTGGCTTCTCTGCTTCCCAGACGCAGAAGAAATAAAGCGTTATCCTGGGCCTCCCCAAGGGACAGCTAACCTGCCCTCGATCTCCGTGTTCATTCTGCACGTGCAGCTTTAGATTGTTTCGGGGGATTCTCCCTACAAAGCAGCCCAGCCGCTCGTTACCAGCCCAGCGCACAGTTTAATGAGAGACCCTGGTGGGCTCTGAGGGCAGGAGAGGCAGGCCCAGCGAGACTTGTGCTAAGAGGGCTCCTTCCAGGGGTAACGGATTCATTTTCTTGACTCCGCACAGCGCACAGGCTGCCTCCCAGCTGATCAGCCTTTAAGTGACATCACGATGGCAATGATACAGCCACGCAGCAGCGACCGCAATCCCAGCCCTACACTTGGGGAGAGGGTACGATGTTCCCTCCCCAGTCTCTGCTGGGCCCCCCCCCCCCGCCCACTGGCTTGGAGGACAGGCCGCTCACCCCACCCCTGGCAGCAGGCTGGAGGTGCAGAGACTTGATTCGCTTTTAACATGCTGTGATGCATTTGCTGCCTATTGTAGGTCAGGTCTGGGCGGTGCCAGAGGAGGGCCTTAATCCCTGCTTTTCCTAGAGATCCAATTAGCACCCAGAATTGCTCCCGCTGCCTTTGCTCTGGGGGAAGAGGAATGCCACCGAGGCTGCAGGGCTGTCAAATATTAGCTTGTATCTTACAATAATAAACCCAACAGGCTGGGGAGCAATGTTCCCTCTAATTTTTGACAGGCCGCGTGCACAAAACATTTCTTCTGTGCAAATTGTTGTGCGTGCGGTGTTTCGCCGTGTGCGCGGGGTTTAGGATCTCTGCGCGCGCACGCACAGCTGAGAGGGAACAGTGCTGGGGAGGTAAGAGACGCCTCAGCGAGAGGCAGAGAGAGAGAGCGAGCAAGCGAGCACTCACACGCTCCTCCCAGCATCGGCTACAACTGACCCAAGGGAACCTCTCTGGAGCCAGCCTGGAAAAGGGCTCAGAGGCCTGAGTAACAGGGCCCAGTTTAGGGCTTTTTTGCTGCTTGAAAATCTGGGAGTTAATGTGGTGCTTCTGAAAGCAAGAGACCAAAGGATGGCACAGACACCCTGGGAGCAGGCTCCCCGCGTGCAGCTCTGCACAGACACCCCGGGTGGGCACCCCCTGGCCTCCTCTCCCCCCATGGCTCTGCACAGACACCCCAGGTGGGCACCCCCTGGCCTCCTCTCCCCCCACGGCTCTGCACAGACACCCCGGGCGGGCACCCCCTGGCCTCCTCTCCCCCCGCGGCTCTGCACAGACACCCCAGGCGGGCACCCCCTGGCCTCCTCTCCCCCACGGCTCTGCACAGACACCCCGGGCAGGCACCCCCTGGCCTCCTCTCCCCCCACGGCTCTGCACAGACACCCCGGGCAGACGGACTGCCAGGAGCCCTGTGGCACGAGGAGCAGGCTTCTCAATTACAGGCTCCCAACAGCGCCAAGCAGACAAACAAGAGCAAGGTTACACCCACCAGAGTCATTTCACTTCTGAGCCAAGGGAGGATGCAAACTAGGGTTGCCAACTTTCTACTTGCACTAAACCAAACATCCTTGCCCTGCCCCTGCCCCTGCCCCTCCCCTTCTCTGAGGCCCTGCCCCTGCTCACTTGCTCATTTTCACCGGGCTGGCTCAGGGGGTTGGGGTAAGGGGAGGGAGGTGAGGGCTCCAGCAGGGGGTGCAGACTCCAGGGTGGGGCCAGAAATGAGGAGTTCAGGGTGCGGGATGGGGCTCCAGCTGGCTCAGGGGGTTGGGATGTGAGAGAGGGTGAGGGCTCTGGCTGAGGGTGCAGACCCCGGGGTGGGGCTGGGGATGAGGGGCTTGGGGTGCAGGCGGGGGCTCCAGTCTGGGACCGAGGGATTCAGAGGGTGGGAGGGGGAATCAGGGCTGGGGCAGGGGGTTGTGGCATGGGTGCAGGCTCCGCTTACATCAAGCAGCTCCTGGAAGCAGGGACATGTCCCCCCTCTGGCTCCTATGCAGAGGAGCTGCCCTGTCCACAGGCACTGCCCCCCCAGCTCCCATTCGCCGTGGTTCCCGGCCAATGGGAGCTGCAGAGCTAGCGCTTGGGGCGGGGGCAGCGTGCGGAACCCCCGGCTGCCCCTCTGCATAGGAGCCAGAGGGGGCACATGCCCTGCTTCCGGGACCCACAACAGGCAGAGAGCCTGCCTTAGCCTTGCTGTGCTGCTGACCGGACTTTTAACGGGGTTAAATGTTATTTGTTGACTCTGCTAGGCTCCCACTGTTGAGATCTTCCTGATCAAACTCCTGTTGCTCTCAGCTCTAGGACAGGTCTTCTGGTGCCCCTGCCCCTGCACACATGGATGCGAGATGGACCTGCTACAAATGCCACCAGACGCATCTTCCAGATGTTTCCTTCAGACCAAACATCACACCAGTACTGAAGCTGCCTTTGCCGCACTTGGCTGCCCGTCTAGAGCCAGGCACAAGCAGCATGTTACCTCTATTGCATGCAGCACGTAAGAGTTCAGCTCCAGGCCCTTTACTCCCATCACAGAGTGCCCAGTACTGCAGGAGTCACTCTGGCAAAGCTACCATGGACTTCAGTGGAGCTGGGTCTGAGTAAGGGCTGCAGGATTGGGCTCAGAGGCCCAGATCCCTCAGCTGCTGCCGAGATATGCTTGGTGCAGCTGGGGGGAAATGGGACAAATGTGGCTTTTACAGCTCCCTAATCCTGGGGCCATCCCAGATCAGTCTCAGGCATGTTATCAGTTACATGTCTCTCTACGGTCCCCAGGGGTCATTCCAGCAGCTGGGGATCACTGACATAGAGGGATGTCTCCTTTCCTCTGGGCACAGCCCCGGGAATCCTGCTGGGCAGATCCACTGGGATCCCAGCTGCTTTGCACCTGGTGCAAAGTGTGCAGAATAGGGCCCAGGACCTGGCCCAGAATGTTGAACGGCAGCTTCTCTCCATCATTACCCTGTTCACCCAGGGTCCAAAACGCTCGTTAGAATAGCAAAGGCATCTGCATTTCTGACCATTGTGGGATTCGCTCTGTATCCTGGCCCAAGGTGCCAGCATCCTTTGAGTGATGAATGCAGAGGTCACTCTGTGAGTCAACACTCCATTCTCCTACCAGAGCCCAGTCTTGCTCCATTACTGATTTGCATGTGCCATTACCAGTGCATAGCCACTGCCCGGAGCAGTGCTTGAAAGGCAATAGAAATCTACCAGTTCAGCTGTGTAGGGGTTACTTGTACTTCCTTCCTACTGCAGCCCCTTTCTGATCTGTCTTAGCACTGATACAGCCAGTTTGAACTCCAGCTATACTGTCCCAATCACCATACTATATAGTTTGGACAACTCTGAGCTTTGGGCATCTTCAGTGATGGACCCTGGATTCATAACTTAAATTAGCTTCAGTACCGTGCACTTACAGTGGGCTGAACCAGAGCCCTGGATCCAAACACTACCAGTCTTCCCAGGGGTTGACATGCAGGGCCAAGTTTTGCAGCTTGAGTCCAGTGAATCAGGATTGTCCCCCAACATGGAGATGGAGCTAGTGGGGGCAAGGTGCTTTCTATTTCCAGCTTCCAGGGAATATGAGGAGCACCAGATAGTGACAAAAAGGAAATTAGCTGGCCATATCACTGACAATGGGTATGAAATGGGCTAATTAAGACTTGGAAGCGAGATTAAATAATCTCCATTAAGCCCCAGGGCCTTGCCAAGAAAAATTTAAAACCACTGGCTCATATTTGGTTTAAGGTTATAGAACATCCTTTAGCCTTTTCAATTATTTTTGCCAGTTTGCCTGCTAAGTTAACTGGCTTGAAATTCACAGTGGAGATATATGGTGCATTTAAAGACTCTCTGCAAAGCTTTCATCCATTCCCCAGGGAGCTGGGGATATTGCGCCATTCATTCATCTGGATTTATAATGGAACTGTTCATTCTGTGCTCTCTCCCCCCCATTTTATAGATTCAAGTGACAGCAATTTACCTGCTGCCGATTTCTCGCTTTTCAGTTTTGCCTAGGTCTGAATGAGTTAAAGAGGCATTTTCTGTCCAAACAGATTTCTAGTAATTACACTGTTTTCCTACAATTCCCATCGGAGCTGGGAGAGAAATCACAGCTACCCTGCGGGAGCTGCATTGAGAGGACTGACCCTCAACATCCACAGTTCCATTTTGCAGACTAGAGGCTGGATTCACACCGGTGCCATGATGCATCATCTTTCCATCCTGCCGCCCTAAACCCAGGAGAGCCAGGCACCTCGGGAGCGTAGCCCCATGGAAGCCAGGAGAGAATCGACACTGCGCCCTGCTGTTCGAGGGCTTGACTCTCCTTTGATTTACATGGGGTCAATCAGGAGCAGGCAGAGGGGTTATACTGGGCTAGAAGAAAGGAGACTCAGCCACCTAGACTCTTCGTGCTGCGCAAATTTAGGGGATCAGCTCAGTGGAGATGGCAACTTTCCTGGCTCTCTCTAATTCCCGTATCACGCCGAGTCACTGGCGACGGTCAAGGGGAGTCTAAGTGGGTGACTGCTGGTCTTAGTCAGCCAGAGTTGGCCTTAAGAGCAGGAGGCCAGATGCAGAGGCCTTTCCTCAGGCAGATGCCCATGGATGTGGCTGTTGCTGTGTAAAGCCTGAGCAAGGAATGGAGGGTTTGCTCCAAGGGTTGCAAAGCTGCCCCTGGTGCCCTGTGCGGATCTGTAACCTAGAGGCAGGGGATTTGCAGAGACAGGGCTGATCAGACCTCGGTGGCCCCTGGAGGAGGTAATGCACTGGCCAAACCAACCTCCTTCTCTGGCAATGGGATCGCAGTGGGAAAGCCTGGCCCTGCCTCCCCACTCCAACCTCTGCTCGTACTTGGGGGGGCCCTGCAAATTGCTGAGCTGGCCCTGTACGATCCAACCCATTTTGCGTGGCTGCCTCAGCCCTTCTGTGCAGCTGGAGCAAACGTTTCCCACAGAATTATTCATGCTGCAGCTTTCGACTCTTCCCGACAGCTGCTGCGGCTTTGATCCTAGCTGCTGGAACGTGAAGTGCTCGATCCTGCTTCCCCCATGCACAGGGGCTCCGTGGTGAGCCCCTTGTACAGGCAGCGGGTGGGGGACGCATGCACAGGCTCGGCAGACTGATGAGTGCCAAGCAAGTATGTGCCGTGGACATTGCTGCAGCAGGCATTGGGAAAACCACAGCCCTCCTCCCTGGACCAGGAGGATTTTCCCACCTGCTCAGTCCCCGGCGGTGGGCTGCTGTGTTATCTAGTGTATGGCCAGGGGCGGCAGGTTTGCATAATTTTTGGTGGTGCCCAGAACCCACCCCTGCCCAAACACCTCCACCCAAACTCCACCCCCCACCTGTCCAAGGCTCTGGGAGGGAGTTTGGGTGGGGGAGGAGGTCTGGGGTGCAGGCCCTAGGCTGGGGCAGGGGATTGGGGTGCAGGCTCTGGGAAGGAGTTTGGGGATGGGAGGGGTGCAGAGGGAGGGGGTGCAGGGGTGAGGGCCGTGGGGTGAGGGGTTTGGGGTGTTTTGGCCCCAAATATTGGTGGAGCTGGTCCCCTGGGCTCTGAATATTGCTGGTCCAAGGCACCACATGGAGATATAACTCGCTGCCCCAATCTGTGGCTACTAACTTGGCGTGAGCTGCCAGTGCTCCTCCTCTTTCCTCCCTCTCTCCTGCTCCGTTCAGGCCACATCTGCTCTCCTATTCCAGCGGAGTGACAGCTGCAGAACCCGTCTAGTTAACCGGCTGCGTGATGGGCATCCAGCCTGCGGCTACTGGAGTAGATCTGGCAGGCAGACAGCCCACGCCCTGCCCTGCCCTGCCCAGCGCTGCCTGACTCGCCACACCGAGAGGGCCCCCAGGGTGCCGCGCACGCACAGAGCGGGTCATCGTTGTTACTGAGGGAGACAGTCGCTAATTCAGCCCTGGTCTCTCAAAACGTTCCTTGTCAGAAAGAGTCTCTGCTGGAGTCAGCCAGTTCCTCCTGTGCGGTGATCTGCAGCCTCTCTCCCTCGGCCTCCAGAGGCAGCTGGATTCTCATGTGTGGCTTGGTCCTCTCCTCTGGAGGCTGTTAACCCCCTGGGGCCCTGCCCTGGCTACTGTTCAAACGGCACGAAGCAGATGCTCTAGCGGCACGTGGTCACAGCTCTGTGCACGGAGCACAGGGGCTCGGCTGGGTAGGCCAAGGCCCCAGTCGCTCAGCACCCAGACAAGAATACAAGTGGCCACTTGCCTTCCTCCTTTGCAAAACTTCCAGGGCCTTATTCCCAGAGGTGCTGGGCACTCAGCAGTTCTGCAAAGCCAGCCCTAGCCCTCCATCCTGCTCACTGGCCTCCTCGTTCCTGGCTCGGAAATTGTCCCTCAGGTCCGGGCCCCTCCTCCCTCTCGTCAGCTGCCTCGCTCCTTTGAAGAGGGACTGCCCAAGGACAAGCTGCCTGCGCATCCAACACCTCCCCGCTCCACCTGTTAGCCCCTCGGCCAATCGCGCTCTCTGGCCTCTCATGTCCTGGGCGCGCCCGGGTGGCTCCTGCTCTCAGCACCCAGTGAGGCTGCTGGGAGGCATAATAGTTTGGTCTCAGTTCGGTGGTTGGGTTTAGCGGGCGGGTACTGCTGGTAGCCTATACTACACTGGACATCAGCCTGGATAATCTAGTGAGCCGTTCCCAACAGACTCTGTGCCATTAACAGAGCTGAACACACAAGCACCCAGAAACCACAGGCCAGCGCCAGAGCCTCGTGCCAACAGGACTCTCTCCCGGCCCATCTGTGTGTCAATTCTCGGGAGTTACCCCTCTAAACTAGATGGCAGGGACCTCGCCTTTGTACCTGTCTGGAAAGTGCCATGAACACCAATAGCACTGGGTCACTAACAAGCGATACCAAAACGAGTGGGGCACTTCTAGACCGGGGTGCGGTATTCCTGCACCCTTGCCGCATGCTCAGCCAGCCCACCAGGGAGGACAGCTTGACCAACCAGCCCTAGTCCCAGAGCTCCACTCAAACAGGGCAGCCTCACAACTCCATGCAGGGTGGGAGGGAGCTTTGGGGGTCTTTTCAGCCATTGCTTTGCAAGTGGGCTGCCCCCGGCCTTAAGTGGGCCCCATGAATCCTGCCCCCGGTATAGCAGGAGTACAATATTCAGGAAAGTTACTCAGCAGCAGTGGCTGCAAACGCTCCCCAAGCTCTGTATTTCTGGAAGTCAGCCCTGCAGCCTTTTGACATTTTCAATCTGTAGCACTGGACAGTTTTCTTACTTTCAATATCACAGGCTGAAGTGCTAGGAGATCCTTGCAGGCTGGTCCTAGCCTGGATCAAGTCGCTGGTCCAATAGCTCAGTCTATAGTGGCCTCAGCTGGCTACCAGTTTCCCAGCTGAACTCACAGTTTGGCCTGCTCTTACTAGATGCCATTGATCTTTCCCTGCCCTCAGCATGGCTCTTTCATTACATGGCCCTGCTGTAGGGAACAGTCCTGGCCTGGCCAAGCCTGGACCCAGGTGCCCCCATAGGACTCTTCCATCTCTAGCTTCTACCACTTCTTCCCTTTACTGCCCCTGCTAAGCTCACTCCAGCTAGCTGGCTGCTTTATCACCTGCTCCACATCTGCCTCTCTGAGCATTTGCTACCCTGCAGTGCTCAGTCAGAAAATAGAGACTCCTCCCTCAGTTCAGACACTTCCCTTTCCTCTCTCTGCACTTGAGCTGTGGCCACAGATGGGCCACCTCTAGCTGCTAAGAGACCACCCCGGGCCAGATCCCACTCTGCCTTATAGCAGCATAAGGTTGTGTCCCAGGTTCTCAGGAGCCCTAACTCTCAGTTTGACCTTCCCAACTGAGCCTCATCATTGGGTAGACCAGTGAGACTCAGCCTAACGCTCATGAGCCACAAGTGGCTCTTTCGTATGTCTCCGGCAGCTCTTTGCAGTACCTGATGTCAAAACACTCTGGGATTGAATTATTAACCAATCTAAGCTATTAATCCATCAGGATGCTTCTACTATGTTATTAGCCAATTAAGTTATCAACTTGCACTAAGTTATTAACTTATTTGCTGGGAGAATAATATTAGCTATATAGAAATGAAACTCTGGATTCACACTCCTGTGGCTCTTTTGGGTAATGCTGATGGCTAATTTGGCTCCTGATCCACTGAGGTCTGAGCATTGCTAAATTCTCCAAGCCCTGGCCCTGCAGACATTGAGCTCAGTGCAAGCTCTGGGATGGATTCACTGCACTTCTGGAATTGTTCCAAAGGCCTGGGCAGGGAACTGGAAGGGATCTCCCTAGATGTGGACTTGCTCCTGCTGGTGTGAAATGCCTGGTGTGAGCTAAAGCTTTCGTCCCCTGCCCCTGGCAACACCTGCTATTAATCTCCATACTCCAGACTCTGAACCCAGGCATTGCCTTTGGCTCTGTCTCCTCCCTTGGGCCCGGCCATCTGGGGAACAAAGTCTGCCATCCTAAAATAGCTCAGTCCAGCCCCTGCTGGCTAGCAGAGTTTGGAGGCACCTCTATTCAGAATTCATACACTGTTTCTCAGTCCATTCCATACCAATAAGAAAACCCCCCTGTGATTCCATAAAAGGGGAAATGAACCCTCTTCCTAAGGTTCCTGGGGGTGGAACAAGACACAGCTCCATTTCTTTGGGCCCGGTTTACCATTGACCTGCACTTTGTGCAGTCATTTACTCCAGTGCGACTCAGAATAGGAGCATTTTACACCGGGATACATGAGTGCACAAGGGCAGGCCACTGGAGAATATAGTGTAGTCTGGTTCATCAGGCTCAGAACTGGGAATCAAGAGACCTGGGCTCTAATCCTGGCTCTCCCACTGACTTGTTGGGTAATCTTAGGCAAGTCACTTAAATGCTGCGTTCCTCAGTTTCCCCCTCTGTACAGTGAGAGTAACAGCACTCCTTGTTTGTAAAGCACTTTGAGCTCTATAAATGAAGAGTGTCATTAACAGCCCCAGGCTCACGAGCCAGTATTTTGGGTGTACAGAACAGTTTTCAGTAACGAAAGTAAAGCAACACTCGGCTTGGGTGGGATGGAGATAAATTTGGGTCCAAAACCAGGGACTCCCTGAGAAGGGTGCGCTCTCCTGGGTTTCCTCAGTAAATCAACCCCCCTCATCACTGCAGGCACGACAAACCATCCATATTTCCTCCTGCCTTCCTTCCTCTCACCCCACTGCTGACTCTTCCTCACATCGCTGTGGCTTTCAGTGTCTTTAATGGGCTCCCCTAGCATGGGGCAGGGCTGAGCCAGGACAGAAACCCGAGAGTTTAATGGAGAGCCGGCTACTCAGAGGCCGAACTCCCTTGTACTATAATGCAAATGGCTGCACTTTGCCTGGCAGCAGATCTTTACTAGGCAGATGCCCAGCCTCACCTATCAGGGCTTAGATGTGGAGATTTGCGCCCAGAGTCTCTGGCCTTCTGCATGAGGGCACGGCCTTGTGTGGTCACCAGGGGGTACTGCTTTAGGTTGCCTCTGCCCCAGTCTGCCTGTGTTACATCCCATTGCTGTACGCAGGGGCCCAGACTACAAGGTGGCAGACGTAATATCTTTACTGGACCAACTGCTGCTGGTGAGAGAGACAAACGCCATGTCACTGGAAAGCTCATCTCCCTCTCCCCAACAGAAGCTGGGCCAATAAAAGATTTTCCCTCCCCCACTGTGTCTCTGTATTACATCCCATACGCCATGGGAGCAGGCCCGCCGACAGCAATTCCAGGCCCCGGGGCAGAACAGTCAATGGGCGGGTGACATTTGGGCAGTACCGCGCCTGCGTTGGCTGGTGCCCAGCGAGCTGCTGCCGGCTACACTACTGATGTGTTCTTCCGGCACGGCCAGTGCTTCCACCTGCTGGTACCACCCCACATGCGCCTAGGAGCCCTGCAGCCTGCCTGGCAGTGGTGGTGGCTGGAAGCCCCTGGGCAATTGCCCCCTCCCCGTCCCCGTCGGTGGGCCTGCCTGGGAGGCGGTGCTATTGATGGGAGGGTCACACAGGGGAGGACATGGGGGTATACGGACCCCTCTCTTCTCTGCTAGTGACACTCAGAAACCCAGAGGTGTCCCAGTGTATGGGCAGAAGGAGGACTTGTTGTCTCTGGGGATCCTGGGGCAGCACGGCTGGGTGGGGGCGTGGGGGAGAGGAAAGAGACAGTGGCGGGAGGCCATTAAAGAGGGTTTAGAACAGCAGACATGGAGAGGGAGCCACATCCTAGGACCCGAAGAGGAAGAGATGAGCCATGTGCCAAGTGCTTAGCGCTCCGGAATACACCAGGGAAAGGGGACTGTGCTTTCCAGTGTAGCAGCCCACGGCCCGGGGCTAGCCATTGAGCAGCTAGCCATTGACCCCTTTAGAGGTCTTGGCAATGAATGACAGGGCCGGAGGAATAAGCACCAACCCCAGCTCTGCCCCTGCCTTGCTGTAGGAGCTGGGCAAGTCACGCCCCTCCTCTGGACCATGGGAATAGTAGCATGGCGGGAGGGGGAAGATTAGGGCTAGCTGTCAGAAAGAGATTACCTAGATCCTGCAAGGAGAGCTCACTGGAAGCAGACAGGCCTGTCCTAGCGAAAGAATTGAGGCAAGAGTGGGGTTGGGGTAGCAGCAGGTCTGAGGCTAGAGAATAAAGGACGCCCTGAAGAGGAGCTCTTTCTGTGTGGCTCGAAAGCCTGTTTCGGTCACCAACAGCAGTTCCCGCCCCTATGGTGTCTCAGGAAAAGGGGAAAGAAATAAGACAGAGAACAGTGAGCACCCAGGCCAGCGAGCGCTGGCGCCAGGCAGAAGCTGGATTGCATGGCTTCCCCCTGCTGCATTTCCCGCCTCCCCTGCCGCTGTCCTACCGAAGGCCGGGCCACTCTCCAGGTGCTCTGGGTGGCAGCTCTGCCTGTGGACGCCATCCAGTGCCGGGGGCTGGCTGCGACCTGGGGAGGTTAAAAATCAGCACGGCGCTGTCTGCAACCCGAGGAGCTCCTCGCCCGGGTTCCGCAACGGCACCGTCACACCCCTGGCGCTGCTGCCTGCCGGGGAGCGGTGCAAGCGAACACCTGGGATGAGAGCGGCTGGGTGACCCGGGGAGCCGGGATGTGCTTTGCGCTCTCACGATGAGAGAGGAATCGCTCTTGCTCTCTCACTAAGGCCAGGAGGTTTGCTCAGAGTCAGGAGACCTCTGCCTCCCTAGGTCATCTTGCAGCCGGCCCGTTCTCCCCTTTCCCTAAGTTACTCAGTGGGATGCTGGATCCCCACTCAGCTGCAAAATTCATGGGTGAGCTTTAAAGCCCGCTGTCAGCTTTTATGGCCATATACACTAGTTTTTAAGGCTGATATTACAATACGGTGATCACTGTTCTTACTGATGCTAAGAGGAAACAGAATCCTAGAATCATAGAATATCAGGGTTGGAAGGGACCTCAGGAGGTCATCTAGTCCAACCCCCTGCTCAAAGCAGGACCAACCCCAATGTCCTTAGAAACCAGACTGGGATTCCTGAGGAGGCTTCTTCAGTTTCTTTGCTCCTCATTTTGTAAATGAAAAACGACATTGTCACTGAACAGTTCTTGCTGGAGCTGCACGCTGCTGCTGGCCAAAGGGATCACGTTAGCCAGCTCAGTCCAGCTTGGGAACATGCACACAGCCGAGGGGAGGCTCATTTCGAAGGGATGTGCTGCACTGACTACACACAGGGGAAATGCGTGGCCAAGGGCTGACCTGGCAAGAAGCACGGCTGGAGTGCAGAGCGTCTCCTCGCTCTGACCCTGATCCTACGGCCGCATATTTTGGACGTCTCTTTCATGAACAAAGACCCTCAAACTCAGTCTGTGTGTGAAGGCTCCAGCTGACTCTTCACAAGCTTCTGCTTGAGAAAGCCGATCTTACCCACATGGAGTTCACTTAGCTTAGGTCTCCATTGAATTTGGGGCTGGCAATGGAAGGAGCAAGAAACATGCTCAGGGGAAATTTTTGCTGGCCAGGTGAAGGGGCACTCTGAGCATCAGTCTAGGAATCTTATCATGAGTTCTTATCATGGCCCCGCCACTGACTCCCTAAGCAGCCTTGGGCAAGTCACTGAACATTGCTGCCTCAGTTTCCCCATGTGTATCATAGGGGTGATCATACTTACCTGCCTCCCAGTGGGTGTAGTGAGGGTTAGTTAATGTTTTCAAAATGCTATAGACAAGCTTAGTATTATTCTTAACTGGAGCAAGTGGGCGAAACTAAAAATACAACTGAAATGACATTTATTTTGTGCTTGTTAACAACACAGAGGTTGCTAAGAGTTGCTAGGACAAAGGCAGTGATTAAAAGTTATTATGTCCTTGATACTGAAGAAGAATATTTTTAGGTTAGAACATGGTGCTGGAGCTATTGTTTTTGTGAAGTGAACGTCCTACGATAATTACCCACTTGCCCAAATATAGCAGTGGGGTGCAGAGTGCGGCTTGTCTTGGAGGCCAGTCACAGGAGCCTCAGGGAGCTAGCACTGGTGAGTTTGACACCTTGGGGTTCACACAAAATTCAGCTGGGTTTGGAGCCTGAGCATAGGCGCCAACTTCTCCTGGCACTGGTGGGTGCTTGACCGCCCCCCCAGCCCTGCCCCGCCTCCACCCCTGCCCCCCCCCCCAGCTTGTTACGCCGCAAAACAGCTGTTTTGCGGCGGCAAGCGCTGGGAGGAGAAGCGGGGACGGCGCGCTCAGGGGAGGAGGCAGAAGCAGAGGTGAGCTGAGCTGAGCTGAGGCGGGGAGCTTGGCTGCTGGTGGGTGCAGAGCACCCACCAATTTTTCCCTGTGGGTGCTCCAGCCCCGGAGCACCCATGGAGTCGGCGCCTATGAGCCTGAGATGTCCTCAACATTTAAAGGTTCTAGTTCTGCTCAGCCAGGACTTGCATTGCCCCTTGCTGTAAGGCCTTGCCAGTGTTAAATCAACTGAAATGACAGAATTACTCTGCACCGTTTCCACGCCAGGACCTCATTGCTTTTCAGACATGAATAAATTCAGTGTCCCAACAGCCCAGTGAGGTAGGAGAGTAATTGTTATTATTAACCCTATTTTTACAGGTGGAGAAACTCAGGCCGAGCAAGGTTAAGGCCAACACTCTCAAAGGGGCCTCCGTTTTTGGCTGGCCAGCCAGGGACACCTAGACCCTGGCTCAGCAAAGCACTTAAATGGGTGCTTAACTTTAAGCCCATGCATAAGTCACATAGAAGTCACTGAGACTTAAGCATGTTCTTAAAGTCAGTTACATACTTGAGTGGCCTCCTGAACAGGGATGTATTTAATTATGTGCTTCAAATTAAACATTGGCTTAAACTCTTTGCTGAATTGGGGCCCCAAGACCAAATTTCCAGAGATGCTGAGCACCCTCAATTCCAAATGAAATCAATCTGCGCAGCGGGTGCTCAGCACCTCACAAAAACCAGACCCAAGTATCTTCAGCTGATCACCTGAAAACGAAGGCCCTGAACATTTTGTCTTGTGCAAGGATGACTCCTAGCTTTGGGCATTTGCCTTAAGGCCCTCCCACTGCTTGGCATGCACAATGGAGCTGCCCACTGTCTGTGACCTGCCCGGTATTACTTGTGTTATGCTGAAGTGTGTCAGGATGAGATTGAACGAGTGCTGAAGCACTCAAGAAAACTAGCCGTGCAGCTCAAGATAGCTATTTGTGGTGAAAGAGTGAGAGTATCCAGAGAAAAGGTCTAGTCCTGCCTAGTCTTCTGAGAGGTGGCACCAGCTGTGTGTCAGGGCAGGGTCTGGCTCAGATACCGTATATTCCACCTGGGGAAGAATCCCATAGCAAAATTCCTGCACCCCATTGCAATTTATTTCTCCAGCTTATTTACTGTTAAACCCAAAATGCTTCAAGCTCTGGGATTTGCTTTAGGAAACATACTGAACATTTGCAGCAGATTGTGTTTGAAGAGGGAGGTGGTGTGTGGGTTTGGCTTTTATTTTGCACATTCATAGTTTGGTCTCCCCCCAAATCCTCCTTTGAAACTGAAACTTCCTGTAGTTTGAAATGGACAATCAGTCCGTACTAGCAGCTGCAGCCTGAGAACTCCAGCGCTTGGCAGCCGGATCAAAACTAAAAAACTATTTCTTTGAGGCAAATTATGCATTCATCTAGCTCATTTGAAACAAAATATGATTTGCAATTTAACTTTCTGTAATGAGCTCCTGCTATTATACGGTTTTCCTAATGGCTGGTTTCGTTGGAACAGATTGTTGGTGCACATGGTTTACAAAACATTTTCAATGCAAGCCCCGTTTTTTCTTATTTTAAATAGCAGCAGCTGCTAAGCACGATAATTATTGTATTTCATCAAAATAAACGTACCAAGTTGCTTCTTAATGCTTCTCATTGCAGTTTTCCAATGGCCCTGAGTGTTAGTAAAGAACACGGAAACTTTAGTTCTGTAAAGAGGGCTTTAAAGAAACAAAAACAAAAATGAACTGTGTGTCGGTAGGTTCGGGAGGGGAAACGCTGGGGTCCTGTCATGTTCATGGAGGGGATGTTTGAGGGAAGAGCTGACTTGAAGCTAACCCACTCCTAGAAATCTTCCCCTGCCACACACTTTCAGCTACATTCTGCATCCGATTCAATTGTCAAGGGCCAAATTCTGCATGCAACAGACACTCTGTGAAGCCAAGGGGATTGCATGAGTATCTCTGAGCCAAGGGAAGGTTTAGGCCTTTGAGGTCTGATCTCATTGACTTCCAGGGGAGCTGCAGCGGCTCCTCATCTCTCAAGAGCAGCCCCTTACTGTTGACACAGAAAGCCTGAGGGTGCGATTGCCAGCTGGTGTCAGTTGGCAGAGCTACGCTGAAGTCAATGGAATCTCACTGACTGATACCAGCTGAGGAGCTGGCCACAGATTTTGAAACACTGAAACTGTACCCACAAATCAGAGGTGGTAGCTAGCTCGACATCTATGTGATGTAATTTACTCCCACAGTTAATTGTGCCCACAAGATATGGGTACAGCTTGGGAAAGTGGGTGACAGGCCCTGCATGGTCTGCTTTGTAACATACCAGACGCCTCCATTCTCTCCTCCCCTATGAGCATGTTTGGGAAGAGAACAGGACAGATGGGCTGGTTTAGCTTCAACATGAAATCTTGGTGTTTGCTAAGGGGTGATCTATCCTTTTAAATTCTGGCCAGTTTGTTGTACTGTGCTGTTTTAAAGCCAAGTTATTTACATACAACCCCTTCACACGCTGGCTTGCCAATGTGCTGAGATGGGCCTACCTCATCGGTGATCCAAGGAAAGATGTGTAGTCTTCTTAATTCTAAGGTCCTTTGTAAATTGCACCTTCTTTCTTGCCAGTACTGTCCAAGCAGGGGAGCTGTTTTGATCTCTTCTGTTACCGGGCTCGCCTCTCTCCCATGTTTTCAAACATCTCCAAGCACGTCAGTCTCAACATGCAAACAGACATTGTGCAACCCTGATTTCTCTCAGGTAAACAGGTATTTGATTACTGTATCCCACAAACTGACTTTCGGGACTGACAGAAATAAGCTATGGCAAGCCATGGTACCAGAACTGCTGGTGAGATCCCCAATTAGTCTACATGGACTGTGCCAGCCAAAGAGGCCTCCGTCCTGTTGGTGAATTATGGAAACTCAAACAAAATTGTGTCATAGCTTAGCTAGCATAAAAGGACATGCAGAGGACACACAAACACATATACACACAGACATGCACATGGGGTCACACTCATATTCAGGTGCAATGCATGTACACACACAGTACATGCATACATATAGTCAGTCGCTCACATACAATACATATCTGAGACTGTATTAAAGGACTGCTTTCTAGGTAGGCTCCCAGCCATATAGAGTATGCCTCTTGGGCCAGAGTTGTGATCAGCTCTTTAGAAATTGAGGAATTATGGGACATGATCTTCAAAAGATCAGTAAGAATGTGATCAAGGGCCCACTGAGCAAAAGGAGGGCACAGAGTCTCTGTGGAGCAGCCCTACAGGAAGGTAACAGCCCTTGGTTGGGTGAAATATGGGAGAAAAGGGCAATGTGGATGTTTACCTAACAAGACAAGGAGAATCAATTGCTCTACTTGTAATGGTTTGCAGCAAAGTAAAAAAAGAAAACCCGGTAGCTCTGCTTTTCTGGTCAGGGCTGCAGCCAGGAACAGAGTTCCAGGGGCAGGGAATTTTTGTAAGTCTTCTTATGGGATGATAGTCCTTCCTTCTGAAAGAATGGGGAACAAACAACCGAGCTCCCTGAACCCACCACCTTCTGTCACTAATTTTCTATCAGACCCTGAAAGGCGCTCCCGGTACTGTGGGCAGCTTTCACCGACCAGGAGTTAGTCAGCTGGTAAATGACTCAGAATGTGAGCTAATTTATTTATTTTAGATGCCATTCAAAACACTTCTAGGCTATAAAAATGCATTTGCACAATGGATTGACCCATAAACATTGGGGTCTGAGTTAAGGAGGTTGGCTGGGAATGTGGCCTTCCGTGCTTCCATATCAAATGTGCCCATTTTACAAGTCAGAGCACAAATTTCAGCCACACAACTGGCCAGGAGTGGGGTAAATTTCGAACCTGAAATTCAAAGCACCACCTCCAGGGTGTGAACCTTCCTGAATCACAAGCCAAAGGGAAGGTTCACACACAGCTCTTGAACTCAGCATGCTGAATTTCACCCACGTGTGAATGTTCACATAGGTGACAGATCAGAATATGGGAGATTATGGTCAGGGGCTGACTAGGACACTCTCCTGGGTCTCTCCTCCTCTCAGTGCAGGAGCCAGACTCCACGTAGCACTGAGGGCGGGCCGGGCTGTGTGTACCACATCAAAACTCCCCAAACCAAAACAAACCCAAACACCTTCCATGCTCCCGTTAATTTATTCTCCGCTAACAGAAATATTGCCACAAGCTCAGACGTCTTTCTCCCAAAACAGCTGAAGTGCTAGCATAAGCATCTGACTGAAGTTACTTGAGATACCACCTTGTCAAACCCGCAGCACTCGGAGCCAATAGGCGGCTGTGCGGTTAACCCTTTCTGACTGCAGAACGAATTGCACCCCTTCCTCTCCTCACTCACCCCAGCGCTCACACTGGGAGGCTACTCCTGGGCACGCTCACCCGTGTAAGGGTTGCACAGTCTGGCCCTGAGGAGCATAACAGCCAGTTTCTAAACCTTAGACTTGCTTTGTCCTAATTGTTACCATTTTGACCATCTGCTGTTGTGACTCTCACAAGTATCCTTAATATGCTCATTACTGAGGCTTAAGGCTCTAGAAGTAGCTTGGTCTCCCAGGGCAGCCGTTGTCCTCTCTGCTGTCATCAGTGGCAGCTTTATTAGCAACAGAGAACTGAAATTCCCCTTTCAACCTCAGCTTCTGAGGCCAGATTGCTTCTGGGCTCTGAGGAGAATGGCCCCCTTTTACGCAATGCTGTCATAGGACAGATCCAGAAACTCGTTAATTAATTTCCTAGTGGCAGTCTGGATGCTTGAGCTCCTGGTGGAACGTAAGGTCAATGCAATTATGAAATTTACAGGAGTTGTCACCTTTTGTCTTCTTAAATGTTCCTCCTTAGATCACTCAGTATGAGCCTGGGCGGTGTGTGTGTGTGTCCAGATGGCACGGCTTCTTTCCTTTTTGCTTCCAGTAGGTACCACAAAACTTATTTTGCTGCACGTTAAAAAAAAACCCATTGGAACCATTTGCTGCATCTCTAGTCAAAACAATACAGTTTGCATGCTTGAAAAGTATTTAAAAAAAAAGACAGGAAACTGTGGTGTGTGAATGCACTGTCATGGCTAATCTCTGCCGATCTCAGCTGCAAAGCAGGAGGAAGGATCCGGCGGTCTTCCCCGGTTATTTGGTATCAGCTGGAGTTGGTCGCCCTGGGCTGTTTTTGCAGATGCAACAAGATGCGCACAAATGGAGTGTGATGTAAGGTGCACTGGAAGCATCGAACAGCTGCTGATTATGAATTGATGCCAAGGGCATGAAGCAAAAGCAACATGGCACGGAAGTCACCTGATCCAGGCCTGATGTTCAGCCACTTTCGTGTCCTGCTGTACAAGGCAGGAAAAATGCAGGAAAAATAGAAACATTCACTGTGCTGAATGAGTGACATTTTAGGGAAGTACCATTAATCCCTCATTTTTCAGGTCAGCCTCTTATTATTAATAAACAGCATTAATTCTTAGGACATATTCAGATCTGATGTAAGCAGGTGTCTTTCCACTCACTTCCATACAGTGGCATTCATTTACACTAGGTCTGGACTGGCCCTTTAGATTTTAATCTAAGAAGTAGGGCGGATTGGAATCTCACTGGCTCATCCATTGCTAAACAGAGGACACAGCATCCTGAGTCAGACAAGACAGACCTCAAGTTGGAAAAATCATTATTTTACCCCTTGAATTGATTACTTATAGAATTATTGACCACCTGTTGGGAACCTTTCCCGATCCGGGGCCAGGGACTCGCCCGTCTCCGGGCTGGTTGAGCAGTGAAGATTAAGCCTTTTGTAGTACCCAGGTGAAAGTCTGAGTCTGGTCTGAGAGCTGGTTGACTAGTCTCCCCCTATAAGCTTTGCTCTCTTCACTCCTGATTCACCTTCCACTGAAGCCAACAGAAAGATGCCCAATGACGCCAGTGGGAGATAACTCAGGCTCTGGGGGAGGCAGAAGAATCATTCGTGTCTCTGCTTTTCAGGGGTAATTCTCAAGTGTCAGCCAGAGAATGATGCTCCAGTCACGGTGGTAGGTTAATGTCCAATAATCAGCAAAGAGAGCTGCCTCTGAGCTCCAGGGTCCCCGCTCGATGAGGTATTTGATGTCTGTGTACATATGTCACAGTAACAGCAGCGGGACTTGAAGTTCATTCAGCAGAGCCCAAGCGGTGAGAAGAGAACTGTTTGGACCCCAATTCTTGGGTTAGGCTGGGCAGCCTTTGATGCGCAACTGGAGCAGAAGGAGGTTGTACAAAGGTAGCTTTATGTCATCTTTGCAGTCCCCCGACTCTGGGGCTGGATGGGGACCAGTCTGGTCCCCGGCACTAGCCAGAACATCCAGAAGGCTGCTCTAAATTAAACTCAGATGCCTACAGCCCCAAGGGCCCAACACAATAACTGGGGATTGCCAGTGTCAGCGGTCACATGCCCCTTTTCCTCTGGCCAAGTGACAGCAATAGCGGCCAGGGGATCCCGGCCTCCGGGCAATTCCATGTACGCTGGGGAAATCCCAGGTGCCCAGAGATGCCACTTCTGTGTTCCTTCTGTGCCAGCAGAGCGGTGCACAGGGCGGTGTAGGAGACCAGCACAGGGCGGTGTAGGAGACCAGCAATTTTTTCTTGAACCTCTTTTTTTTTTTTCTTCCATAAAATGAATTCAGTTCAGGTGACTGGTCCCAAAGCAACAACCCTGGAGCCTAGAGTCCGCCATTAACAGAACAGCTACGTTCTGAAGAACAGCATTGCCAGCACCACTGCATTCTGCTCAGGAGCCTCCACCCTCAGCCGGAGGGGCCCTCTCCACAGAGACAGCAGAGTTTGGTCTCCAGGCTGACTCATTCCTTGGCCTCTCTGAGCCTGCAAACGAGCTCTTGTTCCAAACGTGGGCACTTGACTTGTAGGAACAAGACAGAGACGAAGGGACTCATTTCACAACGGCCACCAAATGTATGACAGAGTGTTGGGTCACACTCTCTGCTCCCTGGACCTGGACTTGTTTCTGCAGACGCTGAAGCATGCATGAGTCCTAGTCCATATTCCTTTGTTTAAGCCTTTTCCATGTGTCTTTACAAACCTGGACACTAGCTCCTCATGTGCATTCACACCAAATAAAGGTAACGATGAAAAGGGGCTTCCTGTGTGGGTCTCTGATTAGCTCACTGAGAGCAGCCAAATCTTTTGCATTGCCTATTGCTTAGCCTGTTCAGTGCAGTATGGTCCAGCTTCAGGGCTGAGCTGGGCTTGTGGGGAATGGAAACACGAGTCCTCTTGGAAAAAGAATATTTGAAAAGCTTGTTTCCCCTGGTCCAATCCTATGGATGGCCCTGGTGTAACCCAAAGCAGAATCAGGCCCATTCTTTTTGCATGTTTTTTAGTGCATTTGCTAATATGTAGAACATGCCCCGCATAGTTCAGTGCTCTACACAACTGGCTCCCTAGTTTAAATCCATTGTTTTGTAACCCATTGTTGAGCTACTTTTTGTTTAGGCAGCTTCTATGTCACCGTGGATGCACCCAATGTGCACACAAATTGCTTAGCAGTCAGGTGTATGTGCAATAGTGAGCCAGCAGGATGCAGTTATGGGCGCATGTGCCTACAAGCACTGAAGTGGGCAGAAAGGCCCCTTTCGTCTCCCCCATCCCTATCAGGAGTCACTGCATTTGAACTGCAATTGGGTAGCACAGCCTTATAATCAACACACCTAAAAATATTTCTAACAGGCAGCATTAAAGCACCTCCAGCTTGTTAGGTTCTTTTTAAAGATATTATGTCTACTGGCTAAATTTTGCAGCAAAAAAGACCTGAATACACACACAAACACCCTTGAGAGGAACAGAATACGGGCAAACTAGCCTCCTAGTGCCAGGAAATTCCAGGCTAACTAAAGGCCGTATCATTTGGGTCCAGCTCTATACTGACAAAAATGTTGTCATTGCTTGTATCTATAATACCAAGGAAGACAGCCAGTGTCGTGACAAGTCTTTGCATACCGATGAGGCTAGAAGGAGCAAGAGTAACTAAGGAAACAGTAGAGGATGAAATAAAGTTGCCTAGCAAAAGAGGCAACAGAGCAGGTAAAGGGGTAGACACAAGAAGCAGAGATGGGAACACATCCAAGCTTAGATTTGGGATGCCTTTAAGAAGACAAGAGTTCTCCACTTAATTCAAGCACTAATTAATTTGGTCCTCCATTAGCTTTGATCCAGACTATGAGAATTACATGATCTGTATGAAATATAACACAAATCCCCATCCTTCCGGCATCCCCACCCCAATCAATAACTGCAATTGCTTAGGCAGGTATCACTAGATAATTGGGTAGCAGAAAGTTGCCATTTCATTGACAAAGAAGGTTGAAGAATTTCTTAATGTGGAGGAAGGAAAGAAAAAAAGCCCCTAGGAGTCATGACAATGGATGGCGATTTGTATAATCTAGGCAGTATCCTTGGCACTGCAAACACTGTCCTGTGCTAGGCATGAGTCATGCACCGGCGTGTTCAGCTGCATGGCAAGATCAGTTGCTCATTTTGATCCCAGTGGTCCCTTCTGGCCTTGGAATCTATGAATCAGTGGTAGGAATGGGCTCCACTGAAAGAAGAGGAAGGTCCCCTGACTTTCTGCCTTCAGAGGCCCTGCACATTTGGTGATGTCACCAGAGTGGCATAACCCAGCGCTGAACCAAACCCAACATCCTGACTGTGGAACTCTGACCTGGCACAGACCAGTGTGTGCTAGGGGAAGTGGTCCCAGTGCTTCATGCGTCACTCCTTCCCTTCGTGTTCACTCCATCTCCATCTCCTCCAGCCGGGCTCCCTCTTTCCCTTTTCTATTGCAGCCAGACACTGGGCTGATGGCATCAAGGATTTCTCTGCAATAATGCCAGAATCCCTCTCCTGGGCAGGAGGCAACATGCTATTAAATCAGAGCTCACTGGTGCGGTTGGCTGGCTCCAGATTTATTATTTTAATTTGTCTGTATTAAGGTGAGAAGTTTTCATTTCAGGCCCTCTGTCTCCTGAAAAATTTAAATGCTATGGAAACCCATTGCACTGTTAGACACAGGGGCAAAGGCAATGAAATGTACAAAACAGGTTTTCCTCTAGAAGCCCTCGATGCTTTGCTGGGAAGGTGGGTGTCATCTGCCCTGGCTTAGGTTTAACTGGGGACCATAGGCGCCAACTCCATGGGTGTTCCAGGAGCACCCCCGGGAAAAAACAGCTCGTGGATCAGCTCCTTCCCCTCATCCCCCAGGCCTCCCGCCTACCGCAATCAGCTGTTCAGCAGTGTTCAGGAGGTGCTGGGGGAGAGGCGGAGGAGCGTTGGCAGGAAGAGGTGGGGGGAGGGGGCGGACCAGGGCAGGAAAAGGTGGGGCAGAGGTGGGGGCAGAGCAGCGGTCAAGCACCCCCCGGGAACTGAGAAGTTGGTGTCTCTGCTGGGGACTTTCTGGCTGGAGCGTAAATGCTGACATTGGACAACAGCTGAGGATCTTCCAGGTGATCACTGAGCCAGGGATGATTTATTTCTCTTTTCTGGTGTCCAGATGCTATGGGGATAAGGAAACAGAGCAGCAGCAATAATTAATATTTAATTGCCCATCCTTATTTCCTTGTCGTTTCTGCCTCTTCCCATTGGGAAACATTAAATGCCCAGTACCAACTTCTCAAAACTCCTAAATGGCACCAATCAAATATGTATGCACCGCTGACCACGTGGCACATGTTCTTGCACATAAAAATGCCCCTTTGCATGACAGCTATGCATTCTGCTTGTGCAAAAGGTGCTTGCCCAAATTTTGTGGGTACAATTTAGTTGCAGAACTGGTCCTAGGAATCTCCCAATGTTCAAACAATCTTTCATACTAACACCATAATGCACATAGGCGGTGTCTTTTAACTGCTTTCAGTTACCAAAGGAGTGTGGTTATTGAAGACAACCACAATGGTTTGTTTAAGAAAGAAATTTTGCTTTGCAAGCAGATGAAAATCTTCCCCAATGAGATTTTTGAATGAACTTTAACAAGTGGATTTAGTGGCCATGACAATCCAGGGATTTAAGGATCCTTAAGAGCTCACAAGGGAACAGCTCCTTTGGAGTCATTACTATCCAATCTACTGAGTGAAAAGCTGCCCTTTAAAACCTCGCAGACTATGGATTTAGATGATATACGGCAATGCTCCAGAGAAGCCATTACGATCCATCAGGTAAATAATACACATGCTTGTAAATTGCTCGCATTCGCCTCGTCTTTCATGAATGATATCTACCATAAAAACCCCAAACAACTGCAACAATAAAACCCAACAGGTGTTCACATGGGGAAAAAATACATCAAAACCAGTGACTTCCTTGACAGGCTACTGAGAGCTCGGGGGGAAATTTCTGTTCTAGAAACATGTGGTTTGAGTGTCTATAGTTTGTGCGTTTACCGTTGCTATTGCTACACTTCTAGATTTGAGTCTGGAAAATAAAGCCTGTGAAGGCAAAAGGAAAGCTGCTCCTTTCTGGCCCAGACGTGTTGCTGTATCTGACATTTTCTCCGCGTCTCTTCCCCTCTGCTTTTTAGGCGTTCAAACTTTCGCAGGATGAGAGTCAATTCTTTGTCGCTTAGGCTTGTATTGGCTACCCCATGAAATAGAAGATATGTAAGAAGCCCGCAAAGGAGAGCTATTAGCACTTCCAAGTCAGGGTGAGTTCCTGTCCATGGTGGGTTTCAGATTTGTCAGCTACTCAAGGGAAACTTTAAACATTATTCTAAGCAACACCCAGGCACAGCAAAGGGAAGTAACGAGGGATCCTTCACATGTTTTAACCTGGTGTGTACAGGATGCATGTGTTTGGGGATGGATGGATGTACATGTGTATTCCACTCTGCCCAGACAAGTTTCCATTTTATACATGGTAATATGCAAGTAACCAGTGGCAACAACCACAATTATATTTGACATTGACATAATAGGCTCCTGCATTAGTAACAGAACAGGATGGATGGCTTGCTTTTCAGCTCACTGAGGTCACTCCAAGGGCAAGGACTACATTTAATTATTTTAAGTCTTTTGCTCAGATGAAAATAATTGTACAAGACTGAAAAGTTGCGATCTTTTTGCACCATCTACAATGATCACATGATGTTTTAAATATGCATAACGGCACTGGATGGATAAATATAGAACCATAGATTCCCGAGTCCTGTAGTACCCTCCAATTAGTATGTGAATAGAGCAATCATGCTGTATCTTTTGCTTGATGGGTCTAGGATGGGATTCAGAGAAGGGAAAGAGGGTGTATCCTATTGTGGCATGCTCCAGAGAACTTTCCCTTTCACTGTGATATGGAGCTGCCATTTACATGGTGCATGTAGCTAAGACAAGTTATTACAGGGATCTGAGTCCCTCGCTGGTCTGCTGAACACGATGTGGCTCATTGCAAGAACTGAAAGATGCATGATGAGCCATGGGATCATTATGAGCTGTCAGCTTGTTTATCAAAGCTGGGCGGGGGTTTAAAATAATATAACAGGCTATTTGCTGATGCAGTTCTTTGTGTGTGAGTGAGCATGGCCGCCCTCCTCCCCAAAGGATGGAAAGGTCAGTGCATGCGCGGTGTTGTGTGCTTTGGGGTATTTCAATTAAAACTTGTTAAGAAATTCATATTGATTTGCACATCTCTCAGAAATATTGCAGGCTTCCAATGTAGCCTAGGTATTGATCTCCTCTCTTCAGAGAGGAGCCGTGGGCACAGGAGGAAAGACATTACACAAGGCAATAAACACTCTAAATCACTGGCTAGCATATCTCCCATTCATACACCAGTACTCCTGGTTCCCCCCAAAGAGCACTGCAGCCTCATTATAGCGTTTACAAAACGAAGGCCTCAAGATAGTTTTAAATACACCCTGGTTCTGAGGGAAGCATGACCACAGTAGAGTTGCACTAGTTACCAAATCATCATTCCATCTTCCCTTGCTGTGCCTGCCTCTCCGGGGCTGTCAGCCTGCTGTGGGAGTGGTCTATATTTCAGCCCCTCTTCCTCTTGCTACAAAATGAAGCTCTTGTCATTTCTTTCCTTGGTTTGGTTCTGTGCATTCATAAGGGAATTTGAGACGTTTGGATGGGGGACACTGTGGAAGCCCAGAACAGGAAACTTAATGCATTCCATCAGAGATGTTTGCAGAGAATACTTGGTGCTTGCTGGTGCGATAAAGTAACCAATGTGACAAAGAACTGGCTGTGACAGGATCCCCAGTGTACAACCTGGAACTTGGGTACTGCTGCACCCCCTTAACTGTCTAGCCTGGGCTGTCTCACACAATGCTTTGCTAATGACAAGCAGCAAACCCCTCCGGGCGCTATTATCACTCAGTACAACATTTACCACACCCAGCTAAATTGCATGAATGCTCCCTGAGCCACTCATGGATCACATAGAGAAAGGTACCAGCAAATCTCCCAAGCTCTCAGCCTTGCACCAGCAGAATATCCCGTCTTGACCTGGTCAGAAGCCTGACCAGTGTAAGTTTATTACCCAGTCTGTCCTTCCCTCGATGCGGAGAGGACACACACTAGCTTTTGTAAACTGAGCTGAGATTTCCCAAGCACTTAAAGGAAAACACACTGTTTTAGGTAAAATATAAAAACGGATTTAAAATCTATCTTCCTGTAATTAATAAGTGATTATAAGTGGTAGGCACAAGAAGTCAGAGATACTTATAAAAGAAAATAAAAGCTAAGCTCACAGTCTAAATCTTAAACATTATTAGACTAAGCAATATTTGGATCAAGCAGTTTTTCCTCACCCCACTGGATGTTGCAGGTAGGTTACAGTTCTTAATACACAAGCTTCCCCTTTAAGCCTGGGACCAGTCTCCTCAGTTCAAGTCTTTGTCTTCACAACTTTCTTCTTGCTTCCAGTGGGGGAGGAGAAAGGTAAAAGCATGATGCCACTGTCTCATATTTAACACTAGCCTGGACATGCCTGGTGGGCTTTGCTGAGTCACAGAGTTGAGCAATCCCCATTGTGTGATGCTTCTCTTACAGAATTGTATATCCCTTGTTTACAATTCCCCTGCTGATTAATGGTCATTTAATGCCTGCCTGGGTGTGGCTTACCTCCTTGGTTGTCACTGCAGAACTAGCAATGGATGACTCCCAAACTTACAACATATTTCCATAAGTCATACAGCAAAATCTCATAACTTCATACACGCTAAGCATATACATATTTTGACATAACCATGGGTTTCAGCAGATCATGAGCTTTCCTATGATATCTTACATAGCATGCTTTGTATGAAACATCACAACCGTATATGAATGATGAATATGGAGGTTACAGGGCACTACTTCATGGTACAGAGTGCCACACTGGCCAACAGACTGTGGAGACAATGATTCAAGATAGAAGGATGAAGTGGTTTGGACATATTGTGCAAATGTCAAGGAAATGTATGGCAAGACAAGCCCTTGACTAGCTATCACCTGGTGAAGACAGAAACCAGATGACATATAGGAGAACCTTAGAGAAAGATGATGCTGTTATGGACACAGACTACAATGGTGTATGAAGAGTGGCGCTAGACAGATGGTGGAAACATTGGATTGCCTTATGTGTCAGAAGACACGGGAGCATCTAAGCTAACTGTGGAAGCCTGAAGGTTTGGGGTTTTTTCCCTTGTCCAATTGTTCTCCTGTTTCTATGTGTGATAGTCTTTTTGTCATTTACTGCTCAGCTTTTATGTTGCTCCATTTCCTTTGGAAGGGCCTACGTTCCTGATCAATGGGCCAGGGCTACCTTGGATCAGCAAGTGTCACCCAAAAGTGAAATGGCCCTTTTTTCAGGTTGCTGTTCAATCTTCCAAAGGGTCTCATCCCACCTTAGGGTCTGGTACAACGCCTACTAATATCAATGGAAAAGCTCCCATTGACTTCTCTGGGCATTGGACCAAGCTCCTACTTCTCACCTCTCCTACGTCTTTATGATTTGGAACAGAATTCATGAATAGGTTCATCAGAGCTTGGCTCATGTGTCGGCAGCCTTTCTTCTCCATTTCCTGTATTGGAATTGTATCTGTGTTTCTGGTAACCAGGGCTTTGCCATTCTGCATAGTAACCCACAGGCTTTTGTTTCTAATGTTCAATAAATGAATTAATGCTGGAGAAAGATGCCTGGCTGACAGTGCAACCCAGCGCTTCACCTTGTCCCGACTGGCCCCCTCTGTCAGCATGCTTCATCCAGAGAGTCAAACTGTCCCCACACCCCATTCAGTCCTTGTCCTTTCTCCTGAGTGCCATTTGTGAGGGTGTTTTTCACTGTGTGAACTCCCCAATTAATTTTCATATAGGCCTCTGAACTCCACATCCCTTAACCTTGGCTTTTAGGCCTCTGCTCCTTCTTTTAAGGGGTTGGCAGAAAGAGAATGACTGCAGGAAGGCTGAGACACCATTCCACTATCATCTGTTGATCTGAAAACTCTTATTCCCACTCCAGGTTTCTGAAGTTATTTTCCATGCAAGGAGCGATCATTCTCCTTGAGACTATGTCAATTCATCCATCTCACCACTTCAGCTTGATCTATTTACATCCTTTATAATACTGAAATGTAGTTTAGGCATCTTATCAATGGCTCTTCTATATCTTCCTCTGCTAGCACTTCCAATACCGCTTTCATTTCTCTAAAGCAACCTTTCAGAGTTCACAGAACCCCTTCATAATGGCTGTTTGTGCAAGTCAGTGTTCTCTGAAACCTTTAGTGCATTGTTCCGAATGCTTTCCTTCCTCCACCACAAAGAACATGTGAGTTATCTTCATTTCTTCATGATGCTTAATCCCTTCTCAGCATCTGATGGTCCATTCATCCTTTCATTATTCTAGAGAGAAGGTGGGTGAGGTAGCATCTTTCATTGGATCAACTTCTGTGGATGAGAGACTCCTCACCCACCTTGTCTCTCTCATATCCTGGGACCAACACGTAGCTGGTTGGCATAACCACTTATTATTCTAGGGCAGTCAAGCAACATATTGTAGCAGCAGACTTGTTAGTGAGTTTCTGTGAGTTTCTTTCAGTTGCTGTCCAGCAAGAAGATGAAATGCTGTTCTCACTCCTTTCTCTCTCTTCTCACTGATTGGTGCCTTTGTTTTCATCTTTATTTTCCTCAACAATTTCCCCTGCTCTCCTCTTCCAGCTTTGTGCTTGTCACCTTGCGGGTAGGTTTAAAGCCATGTCACCTATCTTTTTTGGACTGAAGCACTCATTTTTCCTCCCAGCCTCTTGCCTGTGTCAAAAAATAACTGCATTTTCCCAAGGTATGTCTACACTTAAAATGCTTCAGCAGCGAGCTCCGCCATGGCACGTCAATGTAGACGCTACCCATGCCGACAGGAGGGCTTCTCCCATCGCGTAAGTAATCTATGTCCCTGAGCGACAGTAGCTAGGTCAATGGAAGAATTCGACTTAGTGCTCTCTACACCAGGGGTTAGGTTGGTCTAGTGAGATCTCTCAGGAATGTGGATTTTTCACTTCCTGAGAGCCATAGTTGTACTGATGTCAGTTCCTAGTGTGGACCAGGCCTGAGTTTGTTTACCCCAGCCAGCGTTTAGGTTGTTTCTTTACTCACAGCATCATGTCTGCAATATTTGGGGTGTCCAACTCATGCTCCCTTCTGTATTTGGCCTCCCCCCTCCAAGATGAAGCCAGTAGTGCCAATTTTTGAGACACGGACACCTGTCCACTAGGACCTACCTGTAAGAACAACTGTACATTTCCCACAGGTCACTGAAAGCCTTAGATGGTGACATATTTCCATCACTCTGGCCAGAGCTGGATTTCGGTGGTTGATCTGGAGATGGAACAGACCCTAGCCTAGTCCACTGAGATAAGAGAGGGACATTCACCCCTGGGCAGAACAACAACTAAAGGCCTTGGCACCCTTTGAGACGCACTTTCCCAGAGAGAAGTTTCTAACTGATGCTGCCTTTCTGAGCCGTAGAGACAAACCTGTTTTTCTAATACCTCTATTCCTTTCCACACCATGGTGCCGCCCGCTCCTCCTACCAGTTTCCATCACAGCCCTGTCCATGAACCACCAGGGTCAGAGGCCAATGATATAGTTCCGTGCATTAGGTTGGTAGATAAATAAATACAACAGAGCCTGATTCATAGGTGCTTATTCCCCACAGCCAGGAATGGAAAACCCTGCTTAAAGACATCAGGAAGGGCAGCTCCACTAGGCAGCTGAGCTGCTGGTGCATTAGCAAGAAGCTGGGGATGGCCTTTGGGGGCTTTTTGCCTTAAGCAGGCGAGCAGCCAAGCCCTTTGGACCTTCAGGCTGCCTGGCTATAGCAGAGTGAGGGAGAGAGGGCCCCTTGCAGGCCCTAGTTTGAGTCAGACACTGTCCAACTCTGGTCTCCTCCACCCCACTGTAAATCAACACCCAGCCTGCACCTTTGTGTCTTTTCAGATGTCACCAGCTCCCCTGGAGGGGACAGACTGAAGGCTGCTTGTCTCATGGGGGCTCTCGGCTCTGCTCCCGTAGCCCATCTGAGCTCATTTCCTGCTCCCCCTTTGGACGTGAAGTTCTCCATTATTCCTGTCTTGTGTGGTGCCAGCTGCCTGTTTCTAACCGTCCAGCCTCTAGAAGCTCACAGAGGGGCCTGTTCCACACTTGGCCACTGACCTGTGACCTGCCTGAGATGCAGAGGGCTGGATGAGAATATCTCAAACACAGACACTGAGAACTCTGAGCACTAAAATCCCTAAATGCTCTCAGCCGCACCTAGAGCACACTTTGGCCGCTATGGCAGTAGGGCTGCCATTCTCTCGGTGGTACTGGGGTGATGGCGCCATGTACAGCTGAGCAAAAAATGGGGAAACATTTGCAAAAGTGTTTTTGAAATATTCCTCTCCCCCCCCCCAGAAATTAAAAAATATTCAGCTAGTTCTACAGTTGTTAAAAGCAAAACCAAAACCAGGAGAAAACTGCACAAGGAATTCATAGAACATTTTCTCAATTTCTTTTTCCAATTTTGAAATGTCTCAGTTCAAAACTTGTCGACCAACTCTCTCTGTCACAATGGCACGTAATGTCACAGCCCAGTCACAATGCAGCCCCCCCACCCCCTGCAATGCAGTGTCACGACAAGGTGACAGTGTCAGCCACACCGTGCTCAGGCTCGGCGTTCGACAAGGATGCGGTCGGCGTTTGCTGCACCCAAAAGCAGATCCCCCGGGGCTGGGCTCTGTGTGAGAGATCCTCGCCATGCTGGCTTTGCTGCATTAAGAACCTCCAGAGAGAGCTGCTTTCTGGTCTGCATGGACTGGACACCATTCACTGGAGCTGCACAGAACGCAGCTTTGTTCTCACAGGCGCCCACAGGAGCCTCTCGCTCAGTTTCTTTTTGCTGCAGTTCATGGCCCCACAATTTCACTTGGAGTTTCACATTTGAACAAACGCAAACAGCTCCAGGCCAGGCTAAGGGGAAGACTATGGGATTTGCATGGTTTTCACCTGAAAGCACAAGCTGGCAGAGGCATGTAAATCAGCTGAAAGCTCATCCCCAGGGAGGGAGCGGAATCCCTGGAGATCTGAACAGCCTGCTCTGCACTTGGCCCCCCGGGGTGCTGAGTAAACCCGTCTGGGTGAATTCTGTAGCTCGCTGGAATGACGTCACCAGTTCAGGAGTAAGTCCTACTAGGCACTCCCTGCAGTCCTGCTCTCCCAAGTCCCTGCTAAAAACTCACTTCTTCCTGTTAATTTTCCTAGCAGCTCCACAGATACCTTGGCTAAACGCTGTTACTCTTGCTGATTCAATTAAAACAATCAATATACATTCAAAACTATATGAAATGCACGTAGAGAGAGAAGGAAAAGGGAAAATCGGTGTGTGAAAAAGACACACACACACACACAATGTGTATGACAGAGAGGTGTGTACAGATCACTTACAATGTTGGCATCCTATTTATAAACTCGGTTGTCTGCCTAAGGGAAAACCCTCTGGGGACGGTCTCAGCACGTGAGATGCAGCCATTTATGTGGATTTATATCCTGGCTTAACTCTAACATTCATGAAATAAAAACATATACCACATACCAGCGCAGCCAGAGGCCCTGCTGCCTTTGCCTCTTTGGAGAAGTTCAGCTGCAAGGACAGGATGGCAGGAAGAATGGCCCAGTGGTTAGGGCCCCGCCTAGGAGTCCTGGGTTTGATGTCCTCCTCTGCCACAAGCTTTCTTTGTGCCCTTGGACAATTCACTTAGGTTATGTCTACACTGCACACAAACAAGTCCCCCCTCCCACCTCCATGACAGCGAGTCTCAGAGCCTTGGTCAACTAACTCATGGGGCTAAAGACAGCAGCGTAGCTGAATGTCTGCACGGCTATTCTGAAATCCTGCTGGTCTCGGTCCAGAGCCCCGGCCCTGGGAGAGCCCTGCCAACCTACTCCTTGTAGGCCTCCTTCTAGACCTTCTTCAGTGGCTTCAGGCAAGCCCCTCCTGGTCTACTTCCTCATCTCCCTCTCCACAGGAAACCACACCAGCTCAGGCCTGAGCCCAGGCCCAGGCCCCTGGCAAGCTTCACCCCCCAACTTGTGTCCTCTCTGGATCTCTCTCTGCCTCCCTCTCAGTAGAGGTCTGGACAGTTACCAGAAAGCTGCCCAGCAGATTGATGCTGCTGCTGCCACCAGCCCTCTCCCCAGCTCTGAGGCAGGAACTGTCTTTTATCCTGATCACCTCTTCCCAGCAGGCCTTGCTGTAGCCAATGGTCGCCTTATCTGAGGGGAAGGCCACGCACAGGTGGGGGTTGTGTCTAAGCTCTCCCTGTGTGGGAGTACCGTTCCCCTGGACAGGGCTCTCCACTTCCTGGCTCCTCGCTGATCCGAGGCAAAATTAGAATCTAGTTTGAGTCGGTGCAGAGCTTCAAATCAGTGAGAGTCACTGGGGAAAAGGGGGCTCAAACACCAAGGTGCCAGGAGAAATGCTACTTAGCTATACATGGAACCGCAAGGGCTATCTGTCTCCGCTCACAGCGGACTTTTTTTAAAACTAACACTGCCCGCCTGTGTAGTCACAGATGAACCCCCACAAACTAGCTGTCCTTGGGGATGCAGATAGAATCGCTGCTCTGCTCCAGGTGACAACGGTCTGCCACTCAGAAGCGCTGATCTTCATTCCCTGGCCTCAATTATATGATATCAGTCAGAGCTGCAAACAGGTTAGACTCTCTTGCACCATTGCCAGCAATCCCGCGTCAAGCCTCAGAAAATAATGAGATTGGCTTAAAACCCCTGAAGGGTTTTTAAAATAATAAATGTTTGTTTCTTTCGTTTTGCCTCCTGGTTTCTGAGCCCTTGGGGTTCACTTCTTTCAGGTTTTTAAGCTTTTCTCAGCACACACAAGGGGTAGCAATGTCCTTTTTAAAAAATTAGAGAGCTGAGAGCTCATCTAGTCACTTGACTCCAGCAGCTGGGGCTTTAAGAGAAAACACCAAGTCTTGTGAGATGTGCGATAAAAATCACAAGAACTGGCAATATCACTTCTCTCACATAGTAGCTGCCTGTTCCACTCCATGCCTGCATGGCTCTGCCTGCCAAATGTTTGCTTGGTTTCCACTCCCTACCTCTCCAGGCAAGCCTAGCTCCACTGAAACCAAAGCTAGTGGTGACCTTGTGTGGCAGGGAACTGAGAGTGGATTTAAAGGATCTGCGCCAGCTGTGATCCTTTAATCAATCATCCATGCCCATAGGAGAGGACATTCCCAAGGGCCAGGTTGGATTTTTAGGCGGGTTTCATGTATTTTGCACAAGGGAGAAGACCATCTGACAGGAAGAAGAAAGCACCATCTCCTATCAGGCACATGTGGTAGTAAGGCTGTGAGAAAGGCTACGTTTTTAGTTAGAACCACTGTAACCAGGAACTTCTGGCAACCCTTCTTCAGACAACGGGTAATAAATATGGGAGGAAGACCAGGAAAGCATAGGAACCAATTCCAGGGGTAACTATGTTTGCTTGTGGAAAAGGAAGAAATAGACGGACATGCAGAAAAAACAGGAAGGTGGGATAACAGATGCTAAGTAAAACTGGACTTTGTGGTCTGTTCCTGTTCCTAACATAGCTACCGTGTATATATGTACTTATTACTTACCCAGCTGTTGAAAACAGATCGAGGGGATTCCTGTTAACGTTTGCTTCTTCGGTGCAGTTCATAATAAAGCACCTCTGATCCCAACCAAAACAATCTGCAGAAAATTTTGTTAAGCCCTTACATCAAATCCTTTGTGTTTGATCATACGAGTCTAGAAGTGTGGAGCACGCATTTATGAATTGCTATTTTAAATGAAGCAACTCAAACATGCCACTTCCTAAGCTATCCGCCTAAAGAAAACGAACCTGTCTCTATTCATAGCCAGCTTCGGTAAAAAGATATTCGCAAATCACTAATAGTGACAGTTTATTCTAAAGTGCTTGAGGGGAAAAAACACCAAGTATCTTATATCAAGCTGTGCATAATTCAGTTTTAATTGCCAAGGACTTTTAATATGAATACTTGTCACTTTGAGGAGATGGGTATTTTTAATGGATTTTAACAGAAATATTAACAGAAATTATTAGTATGAACAGTTGGTTCAAACATCACATGTATAAACTATAGAGCTGAGAAAGACCAGTTATCCAAATTTATTATTGAGGCAAATAGCTTACTACTTTTTTAAAAAAAGGATTAGACAATTGTGTTAAAAAAGAACAGTATCTGGAGTTCATAGAATCATAGAATATCAGGGTTGGAAGAGACCTAGTCCAACTCCCTGCTCAAAGCAGGACCAACCCCAACTAAGGCCTGGTCTACACTGTGGGAGGGGAGGGACTCGATCTAAGTTAACTCAACTTCAGCTACGTGAATAATGTAGCTGAAGTCAACATACTTAGATCTACTTACTGTGGTGTCTTCACTGCAGTAAGTTCGACTCCGCCTGTGCCTCTCGCCCTGGTGGAGTACCTGAGTCGATGGGAGAGCGCTCGGCAGTCGATTTATCGCGTCTAAACTAGACCCCCCCCCGCTGGATCGATCGCTGCCCGTCGATCCAGCGGGTAATGTAGACAAGCCCTTAATCATCCCAGCCAGGGCTTTGTCAAGCAGGGCCTTAAAAGCTCTAAGGATGGAGATTCCACCACCTCCCTAGGTAACCTATTCCAGGGCTTTTCCACCCTCCCAGTGAAATAGTGTTTCCTAATATCCAACCTAGACCTCCCCCACTGCAACTTGAGACCATCGTTCCTTGTTCTGTCATCTGCCACCACTGAGAACAGCCAAGCTCCAGCCCTCTTTGGAAGCCCCCTTCAGGTAGTTGAAGGCTGCTCTCAAATCCCCCCTCACTCTTCTCTTCTGCAGACTAAATAATCCCAGTTCCCTCAGCCTCTCCTCATAAGTCATGTGCCCCAGTCCCCTAACCATTTTCATTGCCCTCTGCTGGACTCTCTCCAGTTTGTCCACATCCTTTCTGTAATGGGGGGGGGGGGGGCCAAAACTGGACACAATACTCCAGGTGTGGCCTCACCAATGCCGAATAGAGGGGAATAATCACTTCCCTCCATCTGCTGGCAATGCTCCTACTAATACAACCCAATATGCCGTTAGCCTTCTTGGCAACGGGGGCACACTGCTGACTCATATCCAGCTTCTCGTCCACTGTAATCCCCAGGTCCTTTTCTGCAGAACTGCTGCTTAGCCATTCGGTCCCTAGTCTGTAGCGGTGCATGGGATTCTTCTGTCCTAAGTGCAGGACTCTGCACTTGTCCTTGTTGAACCAACAGATTGTTGAACCTCATCAGATTGAGTTACACAAGCCCAGATGAAAATATAAAGAATATTAATTCCCATGCTTTAGGGCACCAGCTGAGCCTTAGCTAAGGTCAGGAAGAAATTGTTGCACCCATAGTAAAGTATCACTAATTTAGGCCTCAAATCTTGCAAGCCGCTGATGATTTACACCTTGCTCTGCATTTTGTGCCATTGGTTACAATCAAGTGACAGGATACCAGACTAGATGGAGCACTGATATGTTCTGATGTGGTAGGCTCCTGTTTCTTATTTAATTTGTTTTGGGTGCAATTGGGTTAATTTAAAAATCAACCCCCATTCTAAGCAAGCAGACACCCCAAGCAAAACAATAAAAAATCCCCCTGATTAGATTTTTGAATCAGAATATACAGCATTGATGCCCTCCTTTTCCTGAGTGAGGAGCCTGGCTGCAATGTCTGAAATAGCCAGTGAATCACTCAGAGCTCTACTTTGCTTTTCAGAAATGTATCAACGAAAATGTCTCCCTGCTTTAAATGCAAAATATGTATAAAAATCATGGAGGAAAAGATGTTTTTTGCTGCTTTCATTTGTTTTGGCAAACTCATCAGGAAGAAGATACAAAGGTTATGGCAGTTTGGTGCTTGGCTTTAACTTTATTGAGGAACAGCTGGAACAAGAATTCCATCAGGGTATTAGAATTCCTAGCAGATAAAATTGTAACAGGGACTGTCGCCTTTGAAATGAACAAAACTAAAGCAGGAGTGAATATTGAATGAAGGGTTCAGTGTGGCTTTCAACCTGCAGCATATCAAAGTTTCTATGATCAAAGTCTCTCATGATTTACTTAAAAGAGGTTCTCTAAGTGCATTGATCCTGTCAGTGAGCTGATGAGATTTTGGGATATTGTAGGCTAGGCAGTTTTGTAAGACTATGTGAGGAACTGGGCTGGATTTGCTGGCAGGGTCATAATTTAGTTCAGCTTTTCCCTATTTTACATTCCACTCTTGCTAGCCGAGGTAACAGTGACTCTTCATATGCTGAAGTTCTGTGTGCTCACTGCATGGCTTCCAGTGTGGCACCAGGGGTCTTTTCCAGGCAGAGTCTGTGACATAGAGCCAGTTTTGAGCAGGATGGGCATCTCCTGGATCCCAGCACCATCCGGCTTCTCGCAAATGGTAACCTGACTGACCTGGAGTCTTGAATGGCCTGCAATGAGCTGGGCCTTCATGTAAAGCAGAACAGTGTCTGATTGCAGGCTGCACTGATCTACAAAAGAGAGCTCATGAAGCTCATAGTGGAGAACAATAAGCACTCTCCCTTTAACAAGACAGCGGAGTCCTGTGACTGCCTATTGGGGGAGCAGCTGACTGGGAACCATCAGCTTCTGCCCATGGCTAAAGGACATAGCAGCACGATCATATTGCTCTGAGCAGTGTCCTCCCTCCCATTTCAGTTTGGCCTCTGGTACGACCCTTTGGGCAATATACCATGTCCAGTGCCAGTACTCGTGTGGGAGCTTTATCTGCACTCTTAGTGAGGACGTATGTGTATAAAGCATGCCCAGTTGAACAGTTGAAGGACATGAACATAAAGTGGGACAAAATAATGCTTTGTTTTGAAAAATCTTCTTTTGAGTCACTTGAATCAGCCTCTGTCCACAGGCTCCCGGAGGAAGGGGGCACACAGCTGCCGAACGCAGTTGGGCCGGTTGTGTGATCATGGTTGATGAACAGGCAGCTGCACCCCAGAGACCCACTCTAGGAGTGAGTGGTAGGGCCACAGAAGAGTGAGCTCAAGAGCGACTAAAAGGAGTCCAGAACACAGCTTGCCCGGTAACTGTGACACCTTCCGAAAGGTTTGGAGCTTTTTTCAAAGCTTGTCTAAACTTACCCAAACTTCATTGGTCAGGAAGCTGGGTGGAAATCTGGGGCGAACAGGATACTTGTGTGTGTGTGTGTGTGTGTGTGTGTGCGTGCGTGCGTGCATGGGCACACACATGTGTATGTCTGTGTCTGTGCGTGTGCAAGATTTCCAGTATTTGAGTTCCTGGAACTGCTTTGAGGGGTGGTTATATTTTTCATGGAAGAGGGTCATTTTGCCCCATCCCTCCGCCTTACATGGGCCAAGTGTGTCAAACACCTCAGCAGTCTCATGCTGTGATCATTATGGCAACTCCATGTCTGAGGGCTTGTCTTCACTACGGAGCTGAATCGGCACTGCTGCAATCGATGTAATTTAGTACCGTACTTTAGGTCAACTTCCCCTGGCAGTGAAGCTCACAATGGCGCCCAGTTGTGGCTATCCCAAATGAAGGACCTTTTAGTCTAGCACAAGGGTTTCCACTCCCACTCTTGACTTCAGCCTCTGTGTAACCAGCCTCTTCCACAGGCCATTCCTGTCCCTTGGAAATTCCCTTGTCATAAAACCCACTCCCATTACAGACTCTCAAAGGCTGAAGAAAATTTTTTTCGTAAGCAGTTTATATTTAAGCATAATGACTTTCCTTGTGCAAAATTGTGGATTTATAATTGATAAGGATTGAATTTTAAATATTTGTCAAGGGCATGTGGAGCTAAGATCGGTGTCTGTGTAAACTGAAATAAATAAATAATGTAAGAGTTCCTTAGGTGTTACATAACCAACCACCCAATGCAAGAAGTTGTGCAACACCTCTGTCCTCAGACGGATATTACACGGCAGGTAAATTAAGATGCTTCCTTCTTCTGTGTCTTTTTTCACTGTAAGTCTTTTCACTCCTTTGTTTTTAAATATTTCCCCAAGATCTAATTGCTACACTTCTTCAACTGTTTTTAATACATGCAATCAGTGACTACTGCAATTAAGAGGCCTAATTAGCATCTGAATAGTTCTTCTTACACAAAAAAATCATTGCAATGGTAGCAAATAAACCTTAATGAAGACAAAAAAATCTTTACACAGTCTAAAGCCACTTGTAATCATGATCTTTTATTGTAAAAACTTCCCTCTCTTTAGATTGTTTGAATAGCTCTTCGAGGGACTCTTCTGTATGCAACGCTAACAATGAACTGCTAACCAGTGCTCTCTGAACATAGCAACGCTCAACAGCCTAAGTAAAATACATCCTTAGAATCAGATTCTTATGGAGCTGGTTGCAGATAAAAAACATTGTCCTGTTCTCCCAACCGTCTGGGCTCTACACCAAAGGATAATTGTGCTCTGTAGATGCCAAGAATGGGTTTGAATTTTCAAATCAGTCAAGTGGGACACAGGTGCATGAGTGGCAATTCATGTGGATTTCTCACTGGGGGGGCAGTTTGTTGACTCTTCATCCAACTCTTATGTGCACAAGTTTCCTTTGCCACGTCGGTGAGCCAGGATTTCACCCCAGATCTGAAATCCAGGCTATGGAGATGGAATGGGTGTGAATTAACCAGGAAAAAGGAAGGTCTGCTCTTAAAAAGATCCTGAGATACCACAGAGAGAGTGAGAGAAGCATAGCAAAAGTCACGCGGGGCTGGAGAGGTTGGGGAACAACTCAAAGCTGAATGTGTCCACTTGGCTAACTGATGCCTAGAGAGGCACAGGAGACAATTTCTGCATGAGTCTGAAGGCTGTGAGCAGCAAGCAGAGTAATTCTGTCGTGTGGAACACAGGGGTCACCAGAGGGAATTAAAGAAAGGAAAAATTAGGTTCAATATCAGGGGAAATTTGCTGGGAACAAACCCTGTGAGGAGCAGCACAGTCTCCCAGGGGAAGGGCGGAGGCTCATTTGCTGGAGACGTTGAAAGCTAACCCTGGACAGGACATTACAAAATGCAAAGTAGGGACCAGAGAGTGGAACCAGCTGGCCTCATCAGATTTTCCATCTTTTGTTTCCGTGAGCTGCTGAACAAAACCACACAAGCATTCTGCAACACTTGGGGTGCTAACAGGGAGAAATCTGACTGGACAAGTCGAATAACCAGAGCTGTCGTCACATGATTAATTGAGTCCATCCCCTCAGAACAACCTAAAAGGTGAGGAGTTGGGAAAGAGACATGCCTGCTTCTGTTTCAAGTCCTAGCCTTTCTAGCACCCCCACACTTCTGTCTTGTGAGCAAGCGGCTTAGGGACCAGTTCCTAAGGCTGGAAATGAGCAGTGTCTTCTGGTGTCCTGTACACCAATGAGAAGGGGCTGTGGTTAGTCTAGGAGAAGAGTTTAGCCTTTAGACAATAACATCAATTGGCAAGAGCCCCAGCTGGTGTACATTGACTTCAGCAGAGGGAGGATAATGCTGGGGATCTGGCCTTTTGTTTCTAGCTAGACTAGGAGTATGCAAGGGAGGAAATGCAAGGGATTTTTCCCTGGAAAAATCATGGAGCAGGTCCTCAAAGAATCAATCCTGAAGCACTTACATGAGAGGAAAGTGATCAGGAACAGTCAGCATGGGTTCACCAAGGGAAGGTCATGCCTGACTAATCTAATCGCCTTTTATGATGAGATTACTGGTTCTGTGGATGAAGGGAAAGCAGTGGATGTATTGTTTCTTGACTTTAGCAAAGCTTTTGACACGGTCTCCCACAGTATTCTTGTCAGCAAGTTAAGGAAGTATGGGCTGGATGAATGCACTATAAGGTGGGTAGAAAGCTGGCTAGATTGTCGGGCTTAACGGGTAGTGATCAATGGCTCCATGTCTAGTTGGCAGCCGGTGTCAAGTGGTGTGCCCCAGGGGTCGGTCCTGGGGCCGGTTTTGTTCAATATCTTCATAAATGATCTGGAGGATGGTGTGGATTGCACTCTCAGCAAATTTGCGGATGATACTAAACTGGGAGGAGTGGTAGATACGCTGGAGGGGAGGGATAGGATACAGAAGGACCTAGACAAATTGGAGGATTGGGCCAAAAGAAATCTGATGAGGTTCAATAAGGATAAGTGCAGGGTCCTGCACTTAGGATGGAAGAATCCAATGCACCGCTACAGACTAGGGACCGAATGGCTAGGCAGCAGTTCTGCGGAAAAGGACCTAGGGGTGACAGTGGACGAGAAGCTGGATATGAGTCAACAGTGTGCCCTTGTTGCCAAGAAGGCCAATGGCATTTTGGGATGTATAAGTAGGGGCATAGCGAGCAGATCGAGGGACGTGATCGTTCCCCTCTATTCGACACTGGTGAGGCCTCATCTGGAGTACTGTGTCCAGTTTTGGGCCCCACACTACAAGAAGGATGTGGATAAATTGGAGAGAGTCCAGCGAAGGGCAACAAAAATGATTAGGGGTCTAGAGCACATGACTTATGAAGAGAGGCTGAGGGAGCTGGGATTGTTTAGTCTGCAGAAGAGAAGAATGAGGGGGGATTTGATAGCTGCTTTCAACTACCTGAAAGGGGGTTCCAAAGAGGATGGCTCTAGACTGTTCTCAATGGTAGCAGATGACAGAACGAGGAGTAATGGTCTCAAGTTGCAATGGGGGAGGTTTAGATTGGATATTAGGAAAAACTTTTTCACTAAGAGGGTGGTGAAACACTGGAATGCGTTACCTAGGGAGGTGGTAGAATCTCCTTCCTTAGAGGTTTTTAAGGTCAGGCTTGACAAAGCCCTGGCTGGGATGATTTAACTGGGAATTGGTCCTGCTTCAAGCAGGGGGTTGGACTAGATGACCTTCTGGGGTCCCTTCCAACCCTGATATTCTATGATTCTATGATAAGTGTCCTGTAAATGCACATTCTTAATTTGGCTGTGAGGTACTGACAGAGATTACAAAGGACACGCAAGCCAGACATCACATCAGATCCATTTTCCTGTGGTCCGCAGCCCCTAAGGGGGTCCACAGACCGTCTAAGATGTCCAAAGGAGTCTGCACCTTGATTCAAAATTTTCTAGGGGTCTGCAAATGAAAAAAGGTTGAAAACCAATGTTCTAATGTTAACAAAGCAGGAAAGTAAATGGAACAGTTCCTCTTCCTCCATGTTATCTGTGATTAATAGAATAATAGAAATTTAGGGCTGGAAGGGACCTCAAGAAGTCATCGGGTCCAACCCCTGGGGCTGCAACAGGACCTAGTCAACCTAGACCATCCCTGACAGGTGTTTGTCTGACCTGTTTTTAAAAATCCTCCAATGATGGGGATTTTACAACCTGCCTTGGAAGCCTATTCCAAAGCTTACCTAGGCTTGTAATTAGAAGAAGTTTTTCCTAATAGCTAACCTAACTCCCCCTTGCTTCTGATTAAGCCCTTTATTTGTTGTCCTACTCTCAGTGGACATGGAGAACAACTGATCGCTGTCTTCTCTAAAACAGCCCTTAAGATATTTGACAACTGTTATCAGGTCCCCAGCATAGTCTTCTTTGCTCAAGACTAAACATGGCCAGTTTTTTTTAAACTTTCCTCACAGATCAGGTTTTCTAAACCTTTTCTCATTTTTGTTGCTTTCCTCTGGACTCTTTCCAATTTGTCCACATCGCACCTAAAATGTGGCATCCAGATTTGGACACAGTACTCCACTGCTGAGCAGCGCGGGACAACTACCTCCCGTGTCTTACAGATGACCCTCCTGTTAATACTCCCCAGAATTCTATTGACAACATTCCATCTGTGATCCACAATCTCCAAGCTGCCTAATCAAGCCCTGTAGACCCCCCAGACAAAGTCTCTCCAGCAGGCCTACCGTGCTTGTGAGAAGGTTAAATGAGATTTCAGTTAAGTGACATGACAAACTGTGAGGCCAGCTGCTTGGAAACTGCTTCCATCAGGGGAGCTCTGCTCCAGTGAGACAAGGTGGCTGATCATTTCGAACGCATTCTCTGGCTACATACACATGCCCTGTCATTTAACAACTAAATTTTTTTTTGTCAGTCCTCGCCTTCCTGTAGCTTGTCACATTGTGCAGGCAGCCAGCACTTCCCTTCAAAGGCAGCTCAGAGGAGGCCCTCTCTAATGCTGACTTCTAAGCCCAGCAATGTGTCAAATGCAGCGGATAAAGTGAAGCCAGGAAAATTGGTCCCTGCTGATTTTGCAATTGCATACAAACGTGGCATTTCCTCTGCAAAGGAACCAGGCCAGGAGTGCCTGGGGGTATTCAGTCCCCTACCCTGCCCCTGGACAGACTGGATGTCCCAGGGCCGCCCTGACCTGGCACCTTTTAGGAAAAAAATGGCGTTTTGGCCTGACCTTAGAGCAGGCAATGCCCTGTTCTAGGTCTGCTTTGTAGCTGTTCGAGCTGGGTAAAGCATCTGCATGCTGACACCTAGGGCCAGATCATCAGTGGCAAGGAGCCATGCTTTTTTCGCAGCATACATTTATGCCCATGCTATAAAGCCAAAGGAAACCCGCACAGCTGCAATCGGTCCTCTGCCATGCATCGTCCTTGGCAGGTAAATGGACATCGCTCAGTGGCTGAGTTCACCAGCAATGAAAATCAAGGCATTCCTTCTGCCATCAGATGGAATGAGCAAGCATAGGCACCATGGCCTCTGCTGCCAGGGGACCATGAACTGGAGACGGAGGAATCCAGACAGGCCAGAACAGCGAGAGCAGCGGCCGGGTATATGCTGGGGCTTCAGACTCTGCATTTGGCCACTTTGGGTTAAAGGAGCAAACTTGTGTGCAGTGATTGAGTCGTTCACCCTACGTATATTTCTGTGGTGGGCAGATGGGGGTTGCTTGCTGGGGCAGTGATGGGTAGGGGAAAGATGTTCATTACCTATATCCTGACTAAATGCCCCAAAGTTGGAGCCGGAGGAGCAGGTGACAGGTGTTCAGCATGAGAGGGAGCAATGCTGGGCTGGGGAGACTCCTGGTCTAAACAGGTCCCTATCCTGTTGCTTTCCTGAGTCTCCACAGCAGTGATTCCAGTGGTCACCACAGGGGATTGGCAGCTCTGCCACTGACTTGCTGAGTGACCTTGGCAAGTCACTTACCCTTCCCATGCCTCAGTGGAAGCTAGGTGTGATACCTGTCTCACAAGGGGCTGGGGGACTTTTACAGTTAAAGCTTGGGGCACACTTTGAGAGCCTCAGGCTCTGTCTACACTTCCAGCAGCGCATAGAGTGCAGGGATGATTGGTGTAGCTACACTGGGCAGGGAAAGGCTCCGGCAGCGGGGAGGCAGTGGGGAAAGGCTCCGGCAGTGCCCGAGGGTGCAAGCCTTTCACTGTGGCCAGGAGAGGCTCTGGCAGCAGGACACTACACTGCTAACAATAGCAGCGTTTCGAGGTGGCACTGCTCGGGGCAGCAGAGTGCTGCATAGGGCATGTACCCTGAAGGTTCAGGCATGGAGAGTACTCTCTACTCTATCCACCCAAACCGGGTCTGTCTCCACTGCTATTTATATCTGGGCTAGCTAGGCAGGTGGTGTCTGGACTATACATGCCACCGGTATGTGTAGACGTAGCTGTAGATGAAAAGCATTAGGCATGAATTATTATGATTTTGTTAATAGGCTCCCAGAGCCATGTGCTTGGCTTACACACATCAAATTCTTATTGGGGATGTCTCCGTCCGCATTTCAACTCCGATTTGCAGGAACACCAGCCCGCCTCACACTGGCTCTAGGTCAGATCCAGAGCTGGAAGATGCCTGCTTTCTGGATGCAGCCCAGGAGTCCCGGGACATTTAGAATGATTTTCAATAGCAAATCATTTCCATACAATTCGAGCTGATGATGGCCTGCAGAGAACACAGTGACATTCACTAAATGAATAATTCATCCCAGCTCAGCCTAGTAGTGACCGCAAGAGCCATGGGACTGAAAGTCTGGGGGAACAGCCAGTTTACTTAGGCATGGCTTCCCCATAATCAGCTGGCCAACCTCTCTGCCAGCTGGAGGAGGACAATGGCAAAGGGAGGCTAGATTCTCAGGCCAGAAGAGACCATTGTGATCATCTAGTCTGACCTCCTGAATAGTACAGGCATGGAACATCCTCAAAATAATCCCTAGAGCAGATCTGTTAGAAAACCTGCCAATCTTGATTTAAAAATTGTCAGTGATGGAGAATCCAGCACGACCCCCTGGTAAATTGTTTCAATGCTGAATTACTCTCACTGTTAAAAACGTATACCTTTTTTCCAGTCTGAATTTGTCTAGCTTCAGCTTCCAGCCATTGGGTCATGTTAGACCTTTCCCTGGTAGATGGAAGCCCATAAATCAATATTTGTTCCTCATGGAGGTACTTGTAATCACATCACTCCTTAACCTTTTCTTTCAGTTAAGTAGACTGAGCTCCTGGAGTCTCTCACTATTAGGCATGCTTTCCAGTCCTTTAGTCAGTCTTGTGCCTCTTCTCTGAACACTCACCTATTTATCCTCTTTCATTGTTAACACCAGAACGGGCCACAGGATTCCAGCAACAGTCACACCAGGGCTCAATATAACGGTAAAATAACCTCTCTACTCCTACTCGAGATTCCCCTGTTTCTGCATCTCAGGATCGCATTAGCTCTTTTGGGCACAGCATTACGCTGGGAGCTCACGTTGAGCTATCAACTCCCTGCGCCCTTCCTTCCCCCCCCCCCCCCCCAGACCCCAGTCATTTTCCGAGTCACTGCTTTCTGGGACAGAGCCCCTCCATCCTGGAAGTATGGCTGCAGTCTTCATTCCTAGATGTCTACGTTTACAGTTAGCTGTATTAAAATGCATATTGTTTGCTTGTGTCCAGCTTACCAAGTGATCCAGGTTGCTGGTATCAGTGACCTGTCCTCTTTATTATTTACCACTCCCCGCATCTTTGCGTCATCTGCAAACTTTATTAGTAATGATTTTATGTTTCCTTCCCACTCACTGATAAAAATGTTAAATAGAACAGAGCCATCCAGGATCCCTCTGGAAACACAACCATGGAGTGATCATTCCCCGTTTACAGTTACATTTTGAGACCTATCAATTAGGCAGCTTTTAATCTGTTTAATGTGTGCCGTGTTAATTTTAGATCATTCTAGTTTTTTAATCAAACTGTCATGCGATACCAAGTCAAACCCCTTACGGATGTCTAAGTATGTTATGTCAACACTATTACCTTTATCAACCAAATTTGTAATCTCCTCATAAAAAGGGCGGGGGCTCCCTAGGATGGAATGGAGGGGGATGCCCTGAGATCACCTGATGGCATAGAGAGAACTCATGCTTTGTGTGAGTACAGAGAGCCCCAGCACTCACGCCAAGGGTCAGACAAGCACAGCTGCACAGAAGCAGCCATGCCAGGGTAGTGTATCTATTTCGTGTACAGTGCTTCTTCAGCCACTGAGAGGAGCCAGGAGCAAATGGTCAGACGCTATGCCTGACAGGGATTTGCTAAAGAAATACCTCAGTGTGCAGTTCTTCACTCCTTCCGAATAAATCTTACTTCCCTATCGTGGCTTCTGCTCCATAGGACACTCAAAGCACGCTGTAGACTGTGTATGTACAGAGTTTGTTACACCCATCACTGAAATGCAGCCACCTCTTTGGCAGCAGAAGGCAGCTGTTTAACAGTGCATGGCACACTGCAGAACAGCGCAGAGCAAGATGTGATCGTTTAATTGTAACTGCAGGGGAACATAAGGAGGCGGCATGTGATGGAGTTTGGCCAGGTTGCCATGATTAAAATCCCTTCTTTTGTCAAAAAGGGTCTTGGGCTCTTTCCTGATGAGAAAAGGTCACCACCTCAGATTTAACCCTCGTGTGAAGTACAGCACCTGCAGCCGCACAGCTGGGCCCCGGCCCCAGGCAGGAAGCCACCTGCTGATAGGTATTAGCTCACCAACACCGCCTATGCAGTGGGCTCACTTCCAAGCCCTGAGCAGGCTTAGCACCGGGCTTAGCTTGGAAGAGCTGAGGGTGCACATCCTGGGGTGGCAAAGCTGACTTACCTGCTGCTGAGCAGTGTTTCTGCATCACAGAACACGCCTGGTCCTTTGCTTTCCTGTGCTGCACCTTGTCGGAGTGCGGATAGGAAAGTATGAGGCTGTATTGTAACGTGCTTTGTTTGACACATTTCACCGTGTCCCAGCTGTTCATAGCAGCGTGAGAGTGACTTGCTCATTTAGCCAAGTAAGTGATTCGCCAAACTTTTATTGTTACTTTTCTCTTTAATCTCCCAGTCAATTGAAACATTCTTCATTACAGACTCATACACCAGTGACACGCAGATCACTGCCAGAGGCTCAGATGCAAACCCAGCTTCTAAAATAAGACTAGGCCAAACATCCCCTCCTTAATTGTGCCCACACATTCACTTGTGTGTGTGTGTGTTAATTTCAGGGAGCTATTTCTTTCAGTTTAGCATCAGCGGGTAATCAAATGCAGTCTCGTTGCTACTAGTCATTGGAGGGAATCTGCTTCTTAGTCCATTTACATGATCTAAATGGAACACACTCTGCCTCCCCTATGCCCCCCTCCCCCCCAAGCCCTTCCAAAACCACAGAAAATTACGGAAAGGATGTTTCTTCCAACCCAACATGAAGAAATTGGATTCCAAGCTATTTAATGCATGCACGAAATGCCAGAAGGAAACCCAGACCCAAGCGCTCCATCCATTACAACAAGGCAAAATATTTTAACCACATGAGCGCTCATTACATTAGCCGACTCAGAGCTTCATACCCCGAACTTCTAGGCAATTTCGCATAAATGTAACTATCGGGTTAATGGTTCTCACAGACAAGGCTGTCTCCAATGTTACCATTGGGACATACAGTGAAGGTAGCACTATGATCGTTATGATCAACATGAACAATGGTGACTTTGAGAAGTCGCTGTCCCAGAGGCCACTCAAAACCACCCTGCCAATCCTCAGGGGCCTTGCTCCCAGCAAGTCACAGCAAAGCCAATGTCCCTTTCCAGCCACAGAAGGAAAAGGGGTGGGATTCCGGGACCCAAACACAGTTCAACCATAAACACAGTGGCCTGGCCTGGCAAGTGGCATTTAAAGGGTGGGGTGGGGCTGAGAGCCATTTGGGTTTGTTCTTTAAAAATGGAGCTTCACTGGTAACACCATCACAAGGATCATGTCATGCAGCCAGACAAAACGCCTTCCTCTACTTCCCTGGTTGGCACAGCGCCTGAGGCAACGTGAGGAGGAGCTGGCTCAGACTGGTGTGGTTCGTCTGTTGGCTGGGTTGTTGTGCAATGACTCCTTGAACTCTTTGGGGATGGAGTTATGGACCTGTAAAAAAGTGTGATCCCGCTCCGAGTTGAGCAGTGTCCCTATGGTCACCTTGGAAGGATCCCTGGAGAGGGTGAACATGGAGATGTCGGTGGAGGGGATGGTGCTGAACCCTTTGCTGACCGGAGACAGATCCCTGGACCTGGGCTCCGTGGAGCGGGAGCTGGATCGCCTGCGGAACCGGTACCGGTAGGTGGGGAGGCGAGAGAAGGCCGACTTCTTCAGGAGCTCGGAGTGGGACTTGGCACGGATCTGGCGGTGCTTCTCGATGTACATGTGCACAGCGATCACCCCCACCATCTCGGCGATGATGAAGGACAAGGCGCCAAAGTAAAAGGACCAGCCGTACGAGTAGCTCTTCTTGGAGTCGCTCTGCCCCGGGTCCCCAGCGTTGGCAGAGATATACACTATAATCCCGATTATGTTACTGAGACCTGAGAGAGAGACAGAGAAGGAAGGATGGGTCGCTGGGCTAATAGAACATCTCTAACCCATTCAGAGCAGGTCAGAGGCTCAGAACGTTTTCGACGACGTGTATTTCCGACAAAGCCAAAACGTTTTGTGGAGACGTAGCAGTTTTAACAGGTTTTCGACGGGAGGTTTCTGAGGTGCAGGCTCCCTGGTCACGTGACGAGATGGTGAGAGCGAGACGACACCCCAGCCGGACCGTTACTCTCCGGAAAGGGAGGTCTCGACACAACTCCATTTCGTGAAAGCGTCTGAGGTGGAATGAACACAAGTCTGGAAACCTCAAACGTTGTCACAAAATGGAATTGTCACGTGGACTCACCACTAGTCAGACAGTGGGTGAAAGCCTCGTTCATTCCGTCTTCTAGGGAGGGTGGCTGCCTCTGGGGCTGGAGCATTTCACAGCGTGGATGAACACCACAAACACCAAGCATGGAGGGGATGGTCAACTTCCCCTGCTCTTATGTTTATTTCTGGTCTCTGGTGTTCAGGCTCAGGCCTGTCCCAAATCCAGAAGACTGGGACTGGTGGCAGGTGTGTATGTTTATTTTCCTGTGCCTCAGGATTTCTTGATTCTGGCTAAGACCCTAAGAGTCAACGTCTGCTCCCTGGGGGCTGCCTCCTTGAGGGGAAGCAGGGAACCCTGGGAAGCTTGTGGGAGTTCCTTCTAGTGGGCCCGTTTTCCATAATAGGGGCCAGCCACAGGGCACGTTTACAGTGCAGCTGGGTGGGGGGGGTAGCACACGTGGGGGCTTGGGCTGGCTGCCCGAGAATGGACCTGCCTTGAACCCCTTAGTACATACTTGGGTAGCTAGCCCAAGTGCCACGTGTGCTGCCCTGGGCTATGCGGCTACGTTCAATGTTGCTAGCTCAAGCCGGGCTGGAACGTGTCCGCCTTCCTGAGCTGGGAAGCACATTCCCGGCTGCAGCATAGACCTGCACAAGAGAGCGGGGTCAGGGGGTGCACAAGGAACCCTTCCCAGTGAGCTGCCCTGAGCAGGGACAGCTAGCCCTGCATGCTGGGGGCTCGCGGCGGCATTGTGCCTCCTGCAGGTCACCACGGAGAGGTGCGACGCCGCGTGCTGACGCCAGATAGGCCCCCTCTGGCCCTCAGGGGGTTCCGACAACAGCATAAGCAGCACATGGAGTGAGGGACTTTTCTGAACCAAACCTCCAGCCTTCTGGGTCTCTAAGCTCATGTGTGTGTGTGTAACAATAATTACTCCTGTCCTTTTCATTGCTAGTAAGTCTGGCAGTTTCACAGGGGAGCTGAGCAATTTTTGCCTCCCCAGCAGAGTGGGCGCGGTACTGTCAGGTACTGGAGCGAGGCCGCACCGCTTGCCTTTGGATTGACCTAACGAATCGATTCGGTTCTGTCGGTTGGTTTCTCATCTACATCGCACGCGCCTGTCAGCCAAAGGAAGGAAACTGATTCGTCTCTTTGGGGGAAGAAACAAAACAAAACTTCCTCGACACTAAGATGTCGTCATCAAATAATCAGCTGAAGTGTCGGGAAACACCCAGAAATGAGTCACCCCAAGGACACGCTGTGCAAAAGAGCCTCGTTTGCCTCTGAAGATTTCAACTGCCCACCTGCCTGGTGCCCACATTTCCCAGCGCTCAGCAGTCACAGCGGGAGCTCAGCCCCCGGCCGCACCCGGTCCCGTGGTGACCCAGAGCTCCGCGCCCGGCCCCATGGTGACCCAGAGCTCAGCCCCCCAGCCGCGCCCGTGATGACCCTGAGCTCAGCCCCCAGCACACTGATCCCTTCTGAAAATCTGGCTGTTTTGGTGCCCAGCTGGGAGCTGAGCTCTTTGGAAATCTGGCCGGAGGGGATGTCCACTCTGCAAAGAAAGCCCTGGGGTGCAGAGTCTCAGAGCTCGGCTCAGCTGACTTGGGCTTGTGGGGCTTGGGCCGCAGGATTAAAACCAGCAGCATGCACGTTCCCACTCGGGCCTGCCGGAGCCCCGGGAGGAAGGGCTCTCGGAGCACTGGTTCCAGCCCATGTGGGAACACATACATGGCTATTTTTAGCCCCAGAGCATGAGCCTGAATCCATTGACTTGGACTCTGGGACTTGGTGCCGTGGGTTTCTCTTTGCAGCGTAGACTTACCCTGCGGGGGAGGGGGGCTAAGAGCTGTGGAAAATTTGGTCTGTGCTGTACCAACCAGCCTGAAAGATGAGGGAAGCCTCATGGGAAGAGTCCTAGAGACCTGCAGGGAGACTGAGATCCTTTGGGTATGTTTTTAAAGTCTGTTCTAGAGCGCTATGGATAGGTTAAAAAAACAGCCCCAGAGAGATGATCATTCACAGCTAAGTGTGATAAATGTATAGGGGAATTTCTACAGAACCCTATTTGATTGCTAAAGAACCCTATTGGTTTAATCTCCACCAGCTGCTTTAGGGCTTTTCCATAAGGGACACGAGGGGAATGGAGACACAGAGTCTCTCACCTCTGCTTCAATGGTTCAAATCTAGACAAGGCCAGTAGTGAGCCAAGGTTGCTGCATGACATCTGATGGTGACCTCACTGAAAAACCCATTAACTAGCCCCCTTGCTGGCCGCCTCGGCCGAGAGGCCATTCCCCTCTCACCAGGAGGGGTTGCTTCTTGTCAGGGCAGAGGCACCCCGGTATGAGTCTGCTTGGGGACGCGGTGATACTGGTGTGACACTTAATCTGCACCTGCTGTGGGGCCAATGACCTTGCTGAGGTCTGAGTGTATCCAGCCCTTAATTCCCAGGAGCTCCGGGGGTGTACGGAGAGAGGCAGAGCCGGACAGGAACATCCAGCCCTGCCCTCGGGGCAAGAGGGGAGTTCAGTTTCCATGGGCACCCCCTACCCATGGACCCCCTGCCCGAACAGACAAGTAAAGCAGCAATCTCCTCCTCCTTCAGACCCCTCCCGAAGGCCCACTTCTACTGCAAGGCCTCTGTAATTGCCCACCAACAACGGCCAGGCCGATGGCCAGCAGAAATAGTGTGTCTGGTTTATTTATGCCTTTAAATAGCCCCCATGTACCCTGCAGCTTGTCACCAGATACACAACCACCCACTCCTGTTCCTGCCCCCCCCCCATCCTCCTCGCTCCCTCGGCTTGTTTGCAACACCCAGGTTTTGTGCCCTGGGTAGGGACTGTGTCTCACCATATGTCTGTGCAGCACACAGGAGGACAGGGCCCTAATCCTGGGGGGCTAGAGCCATGCAAATCCTGAGCAGTTGTGACTTGGGCGGGCGCTTACCTGCGGAGACAAAGAAGATCCCAGCGCTGAGAATCACATTGTGTTTGCTCTTGTAGAATTCGCTGGCGGCCACACACAGGCCCCCGAAAAACAACAAGGCCACGCTCAGGATGGGGAAGATGCTGGATGCTCTCACGGCACCTAGCCGGGGGAGAGGAGAAGGGCCCCGTCAATCATCATTCACACGGTCTATGGCCCTGTGAAAACGCACGTGCAGCTCCTTGGCAAATCAGACGGTAGTGACAGAACGGCTCAGTGATGGGAAGGCTGGTGTCTCTGGTTCAAACCAGCAGGGTCTGAGCCTGCTCCCATTAAAATCAATGGCAAGAATCATAACATTGGAGAAGTTTCGGGCTGGAAGGGACCTCGAGAGGTCATCTAGCCCTGACCCCCACACTGAGGCAGGATCAAGTAAACTTAGACCATCCCTGACAGGTGTTTGTCCAACCAGCTCTTAAAAACCTCCAGTGATGGGGATACCACCTCCCTTGGAAGCCTGTTACAGTATTTAACTATCCTTGTTGCTAGAAAGATTTTCCTAATATCTAACCTCAATCTCCTTTGCTGCAGATTAAGCCCATTACTTCTTGTTCTACCTTCCGTGGACATAGAGAACAATTGATCACCCTCCTCTTCAGAACAGCCCTCAACAGATTGGAAGACTGTTCCCAGGTCCCCCTCAGTCGGCTTTTCTCAAGACCAAACATGCCTGTTCTTTCGTCACAGGTCAGGGTTTCCAAATCTTTCATCATTTTTGTTGCTCTCCTCTGGACTTTCTCCAATTTGTCCACCTCTTTCCTAAAATGGGGTGCCTGAAATTGGAAACAGAATTCCAGCCAAGGCTCACCAGTGCTGCGTAGAGAGGGATAATTACCTCCTGTGCCTTATATATGACCTTCCTGGTAATACACCCCAGAGTGTTATTAGCCTTTCTCACAACTACATCACATTGTTGACTCATCTTCGATTTGTGATCCACTCTACCCGCCAGAGCCTTTTCTGCAGCATGGCCACCTAGCCAGTTTTCCCCCATTTTGTATTTGTGCATTTGATTTTTTCTTCCATTGACTCTCACTGATTTCAATCGTACATGCTCAGGAGCTAGAAGGTCTCAGTACAGTAAAATGCTTGGGTGCTGGGAGGATTGAAGGTGCATTGAGATGGTTATGACTCCTTGATGCTGTGCCAGCCTGGTGTGAGTTAGAGCAGCCAAGAAGTTGCTCTAACTTATGCCACGAAGGGACCTCAGGGCAGTGGAAGATCACTTTCCTCCAGTACACCCTTCTCTGGACACACTCCTTTTGCCACGGTCGGGTGGGGTCAGTTGGTGCAGGTGCTAACTCCACCAGGTTTATGCCAAAGGAGAGTTCCCCTTTCCAAGGATAATTTCCTGCTGGCTGCTTATGTGCAGAATCTGGCCCTTTGCATGGCTTGAGCAGCACAAAGGGTTAAGAGCATAACTCAGGGTCTCTAACGAGGTTTCTAATAATAACGAAGTCCCTATGCTGCCAGTGGGTCTGCCCAGACCTGCAGGATTGGAGCCTAAGGTCATCAACACTGAAAGGGCCGGCTACTGCCCTCCAGGACAAACCCAGTCCGTTCCTTCCCCAGTTATTGCACAGACCTTCTGTCTGTGCTGCCCCCGCCCCCCCACCCCTGCCGACTTTAATTCTGCCCATAGAATAGCTCTGCAGACTGGAAACTTCAGGACCTGCTTCACGGTCCATGAGCCAGCAGTGTCTACCCCGACCACCATTCAGAATGATGAGTCAGGCCCCTCAAATAATGAATTTGTCTTAAAAACCATGAGATTCTAAAATGAACAAAGTCTGGTTCTTTTTATGTGCTTCCTGGGTTTTAGCCTTTCAGGGCCAGGTTTTCCAGCTTTCCCCCACAACCATCAGGACTAGAAATGTACCTTTTCTTTCAACCTGAAAGCTTACATTCTGGTATAGTCACATGACTCCAGGTGCTGGAGCTTTAGGAAAAACGCCACTTCTCATGAGACTGGGGATAGCCCTGAGACTAGCAGTACTGCCATCCCCAAGCATTCAAAAATCATGTGTCAGACCCCTGCCCCCATAATGAAATCAAGATATTTTACCAAAGAACACATCTGGAGTTCTTTTTATTTGCCCTCTGGGTTTTCCAGGCATGCTTTCCAGCTTTTCTCCACATGAGGACTAGAAATTTACTTTTAAAAAAAAATGAAATCTGAGACTCTTAAACAACAACATGACTCCAGGAGCTGGGGCTTTACATAAAAAACCTTTCCTCTCTTTAATTCTCCTCCCCTCGTGAGCCAAGCCATTTCAGTACCAGCTTTGGCGGCATTAAGCCCAGGCAATTACAGAAAACAGGCCTTTTTGCCTTTTTTAATTGGACTTGCAAAGGTTGAGGCCTCCAAAATGGCCAAAGTTAATTAATTCAGCAAACGACTATCTGCTGCTAAAGCAAAGGCATCTAATGGGCTGTGCTCAGGTTTGGGGTTCTCTTCTCCCCATTAGGCCTGTTAAAATAAGCCCAGGGACTATAGAGCAGTCCCATTAAAATGAAATTCTGGGTTTTTTTAAAAAAAGGCTTCTTTTAAAAAAAAATGCCAGGGGGAAAAAGTTAAAAGCTAATCTGCTAAAATGAAAATGTTTGCAGATGTGTGGTGTGCACGCATATATGTGCGATTGTGCATGCTTGTGTGTGGGTGTTTGGTGCGCATGTGTGAGTGAACACGTGCGTTTGTAGTGTGTGCGCATAGGTACAATGTTTCTTTGCACACGTGGGTGCATATCTACCTGTGAGTTTGTGTGCATCTGTGTGGAATGCATAGGTGTCCATTTGCATGTTTGTGTTTCCATGTTTATTTGCACACACATTTGTGGAGGTGTAAAAGGGATACGGCGCCTTCTTTCAGAATCTGGCCCACCTCCACTATTAGGTTCCTTTCATATAAACACCCATTCGTTTGCTAGGTTTCCTGATCAGGTGAAAATACAGGGCACCCCAGAAAGCTGGAGGGTTCTGCATTTCCTGGGAGGTCTGCCAGGTCTGTTTCCATTCAATCTACTTGCAGTTGACAGCTGTTGGCAGAAGACATGCCAGAGGCTTCAGATCCTCACCTCACTGAATGCCAACAATTTCCAGAGCCGGCTGCGGAAACGCAGGACACAAAGGAGGAGAGGAATCACTGTAAAAAAAAAATCCTCTCGCAGCAAAATTGCAAGGGCCTAGCTCCTGACGCTGCAGCAGCTGCAGGCTTCCCCGGAGCTGAGGATACTGGGCATCTTACAGGACTGGGCCTGGGAAAGGGAGGGACAGATTTGAAAGGGGACAAAGGAGAAAGCTGCTTAAAGATGCTCATGAGATGTGACATCATGACACCAGCAAACACAAGGTGCCATTTACTGTGGTCGGGAGGCCATGAACCATAGAAGGACCTTTGCTGATCTGCCTCTACAATCGGCCGGCAAGAACCGGTTAGTGTTGGTTCAAGCAGCAGGAAGCACAGCTCCAGGCCAGGCATGGGCATCCCAAGCAGCGCCACAGAGGGGCAGAGGCAGAGCTGATGCCAGAGTGTGTCTGTATATTATGGGAACGAAAAGAACGGCCAGAATTCAGGGAGGGAGTCACCATTTTGGAGAGTGATATTAATATTTCATACATTCTCTCTTTAGATTCGTAGAGCCGCTGCTCTCACCCGAGGCTCTGAGGGCACGCCAGGAGGTAACAAGCAGAATCACAAGAGGCCGAGTGTAGACACAGACTTACGTAGGAGGTACTCGGACGTGTCTTGCTCATAATCTGCATCCTCCGGGAAATGATCGATTTTTTTACACACTCCTCGGAACGTTCCTAAGGAAACACAAACCCAATGGACGCATCAGTGGTGTTTTCAAGATCTCTCCAGAGGGCTCAAGAGGGGTTCGAGACCCACTCTGGGGATGAGCAGAGAAGGCGCAACGGAAGGTCCGCAAAGCCACCTCCCTGCTACACACAGCTACCATCTGGCTGGCTTCCCTCTGGGTTTAACACCCGCAGCCGAGCTACCCAGGGAATTAGGCTCCAGAGCTGCCTCGGCAGCCTGTGTCTGAGGATTTGACTTTAAAACTTCTCCCCTCCTTGTAGGGCTTGGCCTGGGAGGCATTCCCCACGATCTGGCTTTCAAGTGCCGTCTGTCCATGGGGCAGGCTACCCTGGTTCCTCATTGGGCTATTGCGGCACTGCTCTGGCCGCTAGGAGATAGTAACTCTTGGAAACTCCTGGCAAGTTTGGGGGTGTGATTGTTTCCCAAAGCAACACAGCCCGCTGTGCTACAAACAGCAACATCTCTTGGCTGCCTTGAAAACCTTCACCTTATTCACGCCCGCACTCTGTTACAACATCCCGCTGCCTAGCTGTGGGTCAGCTAACGAACAGCCACCGAGCAGGTGGGCTGGGGTGTGACGCTGGCTAGTCCCTAGTGGAATGCCATGCATGGGAATCTCTCAAAGAGGATTCATTAAGCCCCAGGAACCTTGCACAAAGATCCTTACCACAGGCCTCTGGCCTCTCGCTCATCCCCGTGTGGCCCAGGCATGAGGGATCCATGCAAACAGCTCCATGCGCTGGCAATTCTAAACTGCCCATCACGGAGCTCCATCCCACTGATTGCTCCTCAGTAAGCTTCAGCTTCCCAGCAAATGAAGGTTGTGTGTCAATTGACCTCTGGAGCACCCAGCATTTCCATTTCACTCAGGCAGGCCCTTGGAGCTAACCAGGGCAGGATCTGCTCCTACCCTGAACCGTTTATTACTGGCATTCAGGAGTCTCACACACAAGAAAAGGCTGAAGGTTAAAAGTGGCACCCGCCATCTGTCATCACAGCACCCATGAGCACCCAAACCCTCCCCACTTTCCCACCCCTCTCCCAACAGGTTCCCAGATTCCTGGCTACCCCCCTGACCCCCCCGCCCTGTGTGTGCTCCCCGAGGGCGAGGGACCCAACACCCCCTCACTCTGACAGGCTCCCAGAGTTCTGTGCGTTGCACAAACGCCCACTGACCCAGACATAAACATGGACACCGGAGCATCTAGGAGCTGGTGCTGGGAAAGAGCTCTGGGGAAGGACACGTGTGTACGCTCACACCAGGCATCCCACTCAGCCGCAGCCCCCTATACCTAACGCTGACCCACTTGTTGTGTGACGTCAAATCCTCCCCTTCCCACCCCTTCCCTCCCTTGCGCTTTGGGGAGGTCGTCAGAGCTGAGGCGTTCCACTTCCCCTCTGGAGAGCTCTGCTCTTGGGTGGGGTTTGCTGCACTGTGCTCGATTCCTGGAAATTCACTTTGCTCCGTCATTTCCAGGGCCACTGCTGCGACCTAGCTGCATCTGCAGGGAAGCCTGATAGATTTAACTCTTCCCAGCTTTGCTTCCTTGGCTGTAGTGCTGACCCTTCGTCACCTCCACAGCAGCCAAACCCACAGAGGGTCACGTTTGGGCAGCGGAGCCCCCCATGGTGCCACGGTTTTCCTAGGCTCCTGGAACGGCTGGAGCTGACCATCAGAACGTGTTGCTCTCTGAAATTACACATCGACTCCCCCAGTGAGAGGAAGGCCTGTTTGCTAGAGGAAGCTACCTCCGTTTGCTGTCAGTGATCATCTGCGACTCAGTTTTCAGAGTACTGATCCAGGCTGGGTTCAGACCAGGGACTTACAGGGAAAATTTGCTTTCCCTTCAGCAAGCCCCTGCGCCAGAGCAGCAATCTGAGCGATCACATTCTGTGCACACCAGCTGTTCCTCTGCAAGAGTAACTGGGTGCCCCACTCTTTTCTGCTCCTGCCTGACCCCATTCCCGCGGTCTGGGGTGGTATTGCTGTGGGCTGTGTCCCCCACCCCCAATGAGGACGCAATTCCTGTAATTATTCTGCAAAGCATGCTGGGACATAGGTGCTGAAACTAGAGGTGCTGGGGGGGCTGCCACACCCCCGACTTGAAGTCATTTCCATCATAGGCAGTTAGGTTCAATGGCTCTCAGAACCCCCACTCTACCAATTGTTCCAGCACCCCTGTGCTGGGATATTGAAAGTCACCGTATAAATGTAAACTGTGCTTATTTCTTTTAATAGTCCCAGGCCCTGCTATCTTTACTGATCTCCTACAGGATTCAGCTGGCCTGTGTAATTGATCTAACCTGAGCGGTTTGCCCTCTCTCTGGCCAGCAGTGCTGCACAGTGGTTGCATTGTTGTACTGGAACTATTCTCAGCCCTGTTATTATTCTGCAGTTATGTACAGCCTGCCTCTGGCTAGTATTCAACTGAGTCTCACTTTCCTCCCTGTGTGATATACAGATGCACTTGTCTCGAAAGCCGGCCAGTTCAAAGCATGCTGTTCCAGCACTGACACACTGCCTGATGGACAGAAAGGCATGAATGAACATTCGTTTTCTTCTGTTAAGCTCAAATAAAGCAGGCGAGGCAACAATTTGCTCTCACTGCCCGCCCGCTTCGGGCAAATCCCTCATTGGGTTTTTAGTGGAGAATCATTCAATGGGTCTGTAGATAAAATCCTCCCAGCCCTTTCACTCCACATTCTCTCATTTGAACGGAAAGCCCTGCAAGTTATGAGCCCATCTGTTACCACTTGGGAAAACTTTCCCAGGCTTCAGCCCTGCCACTGTGCCCGTCTGACTGGGAGGCTCATGTCATCTCCTCCCAGGCTAAGTACTGGACTGCTCTGCTAGATAACCTAACAAAGACACAGATTGCCAAGCTGCTGCTCCTGCTCAGAGGCACAGGAGCGTTCAGAGAGATCAGCCCCTCTTCCTCACAGTGTGGCCTCTTCTCTCTAGCTACTTATCTGTAAAGAGGAGCAGGATCAGACCTTTGATCTGCTGACCTGCAAACACATAGTGTGAATGGCCAGACAGGCAGACCAGGATCCTGAGCAGTGGGTATAATAGGCCAGGGGATGCTAAGCCTCGGGCAGTAGGAGCAGGGCAGGGGACTAGCCTCCCCGAACGGGGTGTTCACGCGCTGCCCATGATCCTGAGCATATGTCGGCCAGAGACACATGAGAACCTATTTGAATAAAATAAGGTCTGGGCCAAACCTTTGCCTAAAACACAGATTTTTTTGGCGTATAGATAAATTCAGTTAAACTTTAAACAAACAAAAGGTCCTGAGAACACCCCCATCTCTGGCTGCTTCCCCATGCTGCTCACCTTGGCATCCGTGGAAGAGCTGCAGGGAAGGTCAAAGGCAGCAGGAGAGCGGCCTGGCCGGGTTTCAGCCAGGACTGGGGATAAAGAAGCCACAGGGAAGCCTGGTCTCATGGGACAGATTCTGATCTGAGTTGCACAGGGGACGTTGACACTGTAGCTCCTAGAGCAGAGCTTGGTACTGCACCTGTGTCACTGGAGAGCCCTAGTGCGGCTACATTGGACATCACGTAGTTAAACCACCTCTCCGAGAGGGGAGAGCTCTGCTGATGTCGACCTGGCCACGGGGTTGGGGCGACCTAATTACATCGCACAAGGTGCGCCATTTTCCACAGCCCTGAGTGATGCTGCTAGGCTGAGCTAGTTTTTAGGTGATCAGGCCACAGATGCAAACCCAGACAACAGCAGTGTAACTGAAACCAGGATCCCCTTAGAGCTGGTTGAAAGAATTCCTGCAAAACGTTTTTTTCATTGGAATTTGCCGATTTGTCAAAATTAAAATGTTTCACAGGGACCGTCTGATTTCAGTTAAGTTCCTCTTTAACCCAAGAAGGTTTCAAACCCTGCCTGCCAGGAACACTTCCTTTGGAAATCTGCCTGGTTTCATGCCAGCTTTCCTGCCCAGATCCTTGGCAGTACACCTGGTGGGCTGCTGGAGACCCCAGGGCTTCCATGGTCCATGACTCTGGGACAGCCCGCCACGCAGATTGCCCCTTGGTCAGTGACCCCAGGGCTTCCATAGTCTGTGGCTCTGGGGGCAGCCTGCCAGATGGACTACATGGTGGCCAGGTGCCCCAGGGCTTCCAGGCTCTGCAGGGCGTTCTACCCTTGAGCCAGGGCTCCATTCCCTTTTGCAGAGAATTTTGAAATTTTGGGGTTTATTCCAAATCATTATGAAACCAAATTTGGAAATCTCGAACTCTTCCAGGAAATGCGATGATCTGTCTTTGCCCAGCTCTAGTCCTGTTCTTAATATTTACAACCACAGAAGTTTGCGAAGATTTGTATAGCCTCTAGCACCCTGATCCAGCATCACACTCAAGCATGTGCTTAATTTTAAATAGTCTCATTGAAGTCAACTGGGACTGCTCAGATGCTCAAAGAAAAACACATGCTTGAAAGCTTTGCTGGATACAGGCCCAGTGGGGCACCCAGTGGTCCATGCATATCTCAGGCTCCTCCAGTTTTTCACTGGTGTAAAAAGAAAAGGAGTACTAGTGGCACCTTAGAGACTAACCAATTTATTTGAGCAGAAGCTTTCGTGAGCTACAGCTCACTTCATCGGTGTAACTCCACTAGTTGCAGTGAAGTTACTCTGGATTTACACTGGTGTAACTGAGATCTGACCTGACTCCCAGACTTTCAGAAGCATCTTCGAGAGAACCCTCTGAGTCATCTCTGACTCCTCTACGTGGCTGCTGCGTGGAGTCCCAGGGACAGAACGAACCACAGAGAATAGCACACCAGCCGTCACAAGCAGGAGCACATGTTAGTCCGACTATCTGAGCAATTCCTACTCTGCCACAGAGCTTAGATTTCAAGCATTCAAATTCAATCCAGACTGTCAAAAATGCAAATAATTTCAAATTATGAGTAAATTCAAGGATGCTGTAATCTGTACAACACATATACAGTGCACACACTGACTCAAACACACCCAGATCCAGCACCGCCCCCCCCCGATCCAGCACACACACACTACACACATCCTGACCCAGCATATATACACAGTGCCATTATAAACATGTTCTGACCCAGCGCAGGCATATGCCCCCCAGCACACACACACACTGATTCAGCATACACCCACTCACACATACGCACAGACCCACTCTGCACACCCCGCCACCACACACGTCCGCACTGAGAAACACATGGGCCATGTGCAAAGCGGTAGAATCCTTCGCCAGTCAGAGATTCGGACATGGCTCAAACTGAAAGAGTCCGATTCTTCGCTGCTGATTAAGAAACAAGGGTTCTGCATTAAATGAGTCTAAACGTTACAGTGGCTGCACTTAGAAATCAATTTATAACCTTCCTGGTGCCTCCTTCAAATCCATTTGGCTTCACTCGCATCTCAAAGCTACACGAAGTCTGAGCTCTGTTCTATTCAATACAGATCTGCCCTTTGTGCCTTTTAATGGCTGGAAGGCTCCTATTAGCGAAGAGCACGGGGCAGCGTGTGGAACTTTACAAGATCTTTCCCAAATGCACTGACTCACTCTCAGCGTCTGAACATCTCCAGCTGTCATAAACTCCTGGGCAGGGTCATGGGGCCAGCATTCATTATCTGATTAGAGAGAGAGAGAGAAATGTTTTCACTGGATACAGTGTGGGAGAGAAGTTTGGAGACAAAGTCAGTCTATTGGTGACGTGTGGAAATGAGAATACTAATCTCCCTGGGCTTTATCTCTTTTGAAGTACTCCTTGTCAGTCTAAACCAGCATGGGGAGCCCTGGCCGGTGCTGGAACATAGCTGAGCATCAGGCTGGCTGATTCAGCCGTGAGCAGAGGTGAAAGTAAGCCGGTACGCCCCGGTACGGTGTACTGGTAAGAGCCGGTGCGCAGTACCAGGACCGGCTTTCCGAGAGGGCAATTTAAAGCCCTGGGGTAGCGGTGGCGGGGCTGCAGCGGGGATTTAAAGGGCCCCGGAGCTCCAGCCGCTGCTACCCCCCCACCCCTCCGGGGCCCTTTAAATCCCGGCCTGAGCCCTGCTGCCCGAGCCCCGGGGTAGCGGGGCTCTGGCGGGGATTTAAAGGGCCCCGGAGCAATAGCAGCAGCTGGAGCTCTGGGGCCCTTTAAATCCCCACCGGAGCCCTGCTGCCAAAGCCCTGGGGTAGCAGCGGTGGGGCTCCGGTGGGCATTTAAAGGCCCGGGGTGGTAGTGGCAGCTGGATCCCCGGGGCCCTTTAAATCCCCGATGGAGCCCGGCCACCGCTACCCCAGGCCTCGGGCAGCAGGGCTCAGGCGGGGATTTAAAGGGCTCTGGGCTCCGGCAGCTGCTACCACAGCGGAGCCCCAGGCCCTTTAAAGCTCTGCCAGAGCCCCGGGGTAGCGGTGGCAGCCGGGAGCCCCCAGGGCTCCTCAGTGATTTAAAGGGCCCAGGGCTCTGCTGCGGTAGTGGCAGCTGGAGCCCTGAGCCCTTTAAATCGCCCCCAAGCCCCGGGGCTCCCAGCCGCCTCTGCAGCTGGTAGCTCATGGGTGATTTAAAGGGTCCCGGGCTCCCAGGGATTTAAGGTCCTGCCTTTTCGGTTGAGGCCACGCCCCCTGCGCAGGACTCCGGCGTACCGGTAAGTCCTCTAACTTACTTTCACCCCTGGCTGCGAGGCAGGTCCAGACTTCGCTGTGGGGAACCTGGTCTGGCTCTTTAGATAGGCCTAATAGATGACTGGCCAAAGGACACAGGAATGGGGTGTGGGAGAGGGAGAGGGTTAACCCACATGGCTTCCCATGATGTTTCACATCCCACAATGTTTCATGCGTGTTGGCATGTCAGATAGTTTTAGTTCCTGTGTTGTGTGTGTGTGTTTTGGGGACGGTAAAGTACAGAAGGAGCCATTCCATAGTAGTGTATACAGGAGAATACACCAAGAATTTAACAAGATTCACAAAGGGATTGTGCATTTCTATGGATCTCAAGAGTATCCAGCATTATTGTAATTAATGCTAACAGCCATTTTGGCAGGGACATGAAACCTCCAGCTTCAGGGCTTTAGCGAGCAGGATGAGACCTAACGTGGGGGCAGCTAATCCCATGGCTGCTGCTTTGGTGGGATCTTACACCTTCCCCAAAGCAGCTGACACAGGCCACTGCCAGCCACAGGATACTGGGGTAGATGGACCTTGGGTCTGAAACCATCTGGCAATTCCTAGGTTCCTAAGCCTGGTGTAGAAAGCATGTCCCTTCTCGGGCAACCACTGATACTGACAGGACAGCAAAGTATTTGGAAATTGCAATTCTAACACCCCCCACACACACCCACACCCACGCTCCTCATTCTGGAACAAAAAATGTGACAAACTGAACAGCTGAAGGGGTGGGGAGGAGCGGTGTCATTCCTAAAGCCTGCAAGCTCCCTGGATACCACAGAGGTGGGCTTGGGACGAGAAAACAGATCCAGGCAGCAGGGCTTGGTCTGCCCAAGTGCTAACTGATGCAGCAGTAGGGTTGCCAACCCTCCAGGATTGTCCTGGAGTCTCCAGGGTTTAAAACTTTAATGAAAGATTATGTCATATGATGAAACCTCCAGGAATACATCCAACCGAAAGGGGCAACCCTACGCAGCTGGTCCAGAAGACACCATCGCAGCCTACAGCAGGCCGTGGTGGAAGCACCGACCAAAGCAGGCCAGCAATCTGGTACCGCTTGGTAGCCTTTGCTCTCCCGTCTGCCCTCATGTGTGCTGTGCGTGGGTTGCTGCCAGGGCAGAGCCTGCTCAGCTGGGAGCAAGGAAGGCAGGTGGGGCACTCACTCTGCTGTGAGCTGCTTGACACGGGATCTGGACAGAGCTGTCTCCGGGAAGGTCCCTAGGGTGCATGGGCAGAGGGCACAGGGTCCTAGGCAGCCATAAAGGTTACCGAGATCTCATGCCCAGGCTGCAGGGAAGGGGCCACCCCAGGGAGAAAGAAGGCTATTGCAAGGGAAGGGACATACGATTCAGTGGCAGTTCCTGGGCTGGCGAGAGCATGGAGGGCTGGCCATGCTCCTGACATGCCCTGCTGCCCTCCCACCACAGGGGCACTGGGCCAACTCTGGGGGAGGAGATCTGGCTCCCTGTTTGGTTTGGATGGGGAACAAAGTGCCTAGAGCTGGACTCACCAAGGAGCTGCAGGAGAAGGGTGCTAAGGCCCAGCTGAACAGACTCAAAGGCCACTGGCTGCGGGACCAAGGTGCTGCACAGGCCACTGTGTACCCGGGGAAGCTAAGCCCTGAGGAAGGGGAATCGTCAGAAGAGAGAAAAGGGGAGAGAGGGAGCGAGAGCCGAGCTGGGGAGGGAAGGGGTGAGAAAGGGCCCCCGGGGAAGAAGTTGAGGGAGGGTGTGAGAGTGACAGACAGACAGACAGAGAGCTCTGGCTCCCAGCGCCAGCTGCCGTGTAATGTGCGCAAAGCCAGCCACGCGCTCCCCGAGCTGCCCATCACCCAGCCCTGCGCCCCGCAGAATCTATTTTATGCTTTGACATTTATCTAGGATTTTTTACTCCACGCTATTCATTAACCCAAGATAGTTACCGTGGCAACCGTTAAGTCCCATGACACCCAGAAAAAATGCCCAGCTTTTGAGCAAACACCACAACAGTGTAATTCAGAGAGAACCATCCTGGAGCCCAAATGCTGATGGCTCCCCCAAAACACAGACTTGGCCTTCTCCCCTCACCCTGATTCAGGAGCACTGGGGATGGGGACAGGAGGTAGCCCCCGTTCTCTGTCAACTCTTTGTGTGCATTTCCCTCTGTCCCCCACCCCAGATAGGGCGGTCTAGGAAGAGGGAAGCTGCGGCAGTGTCTACGGTATCCCCCTGTATGTACATCCCGAGTGACGGGATGGGGAACAGCCCTCCACGCACTCGGCTACTCCCGAGGGGCAACTACTGCTTCACACACATACTCAGCTCAGTGCCCGTCCTCCTGATAGGCCGCAGTGTGCGGTGGTTACACCCAGCCACCCACCCGTTATTAAAGGAGACCTGCAAAGGGAAACTAACGTGGGGCTTGTGCCCTTTCCTGCTTCTTTATCCTCTAGCAGGAAAGCCTGGACTGAACTCTTTCCTGCTTGCCCTCTACATGAGAAATTCCGCCTTTTTTTAAACCTGTGGGCCTGCAGAGAACAAGTAGCGTCATGACATCACAGGTATCAAGGAAGCAAAGCGTGAAGAGTCAAGCAGGGAGGGTATTTGTAACCAGGCTGTTTAAAACGCTTTGCTGTTCCCCTTTCTTGTTAGCAGGTATTTAAGTCCAAAGCCCTAATAACATGTGGGAGAAAATAAATCCGTGTTACAAATTCAAACCCCAACTCCTTTGATCCAGGACAGGGAGCTCTCGATCCACTTCTCAGACCACCAGTGAGATCAATAGTCCGGTAGCTAGTCTCTGCCTTTAATTTTCCTGATATCTGCTGGGAGAGCAATACAGCGGTGCATAGACAATCCAGGAAGTTTTTGGAAAGCGTAGGGGACAATTTCCTGGCGCAAGTGCTAGGGGAGCCAACTAGGGGGGGGCGCTTTTCTTGACCTGCTGCTCACAAACCGGGTAGAATTAGTGGGGGAAGCAAAAGTGGATGGGAATCTGGGAGGCAGTGACCATGAGTTGGTTGAGTTCAGGATCCTGACGCAGGGAAGAAAGGTAAGCAGCAGGATACGGACCCTGGACTTCAGGAAAGCAGACTTCGACTCCCTCAGGGAACAGATGGCCAGGATCCCCTGGGGGACTAACATGAAGGGGAAGGGAGTCCAGGAGAGCTGGCTGTATTTCAAGGAATCCCTGTTGAGGTTACAGAGACAAACCATCCCGATGAGTCGAAAGAATAGTAAACATGGCAAGCGACCAGCTTGGCTTAATGGTGAAATCCTAGCGGATCTTAAACATAAAAAAGAAGCTTACAAGAAGTGGAAGGTTGGACATATGACCAGGGAAGAGTATAAAAATATTGCTCGGGCATGTAGGAAAGATATAAGGAGGGCCAAATCGCACCTGGAGCTGCAGCTAGCAAGAGATGTCAAGAGTAACAAGAAGGGTTTCTTCAGGTATGTTGGCAACAAGAAGAAAGCCAAGGAAAGTGTGGGCCCCTTACTGAATGAGGGAGGCAACCTAGTGACAGAGGATGTGGAAAAAGCTAATGTACTCAATGCTTTTTTTGCCTCTGTTTTCACTAACAAGGTCAGCTCCCAGACTGCTGCGCTGGGCATCACAGAATGGGGAAGAGATGGCCAGCCCTCTGTGGAGATAGAGGTGGTTAGGGACTATTTAGAAAAGCTGGACGTGCACAAGTCCATGGGGCCGGACGAGTTACATCCGAGAGTGCTGAAGGAATTGGCGGCTGTGATTGCAGAGCCCTTGGCCATTATCTTTGAAAACTCGTGGCGAACGGGGGAAGTCCCGGATGACTGGAAAAAGGCTAATGTAGTGCCAATCTTTAAAAAAGGGAAGAAGGAGGATCCTGGGAACTACAGGCCAGTCAGCCTCACCTCAGTCCCTGGAAAAATCATGGAGCAGGTCCTCAAAGAATCAATCCTGAAGCACTTACATGAGAGGAAAGTGATCAGGAACAGTCAGCATGGATTCACCAAGGGAAGGTCATGCCTGACTAATCTAATCGCCTTTTATGATGAGATTACTGGTTCTGTGGATGAAGGGAAAGCAGTGGATGTATTGTTTCTTGACTTTAGCAAAGCTTTTGACACGGTCTCCCACAGTATTCTTGTCAGCAAGTTAAGGAAGTATGGGCTAGATGAATGCACTATAAGGTGGGTAGAAAGCTGGCTAGATTGTCGGGCTCAACGGGTAGTGATAAATGGCTCCATGTCTAGTTGGCAGCCGGTGTCAAGTGGAGTGCCCCAGGGGTCGGTCCTGGGGCCGGTTTTGTTCAATATCTTCATAAATGATCTGGAGGATGGTGTGGATTGCACTCTCAGCAAATTTGCAGATGATACTAAACTGGGAGGAGTGGTAGATACGCTGGAGGGGAGGGATAGGATACAGAAGGACCTAGACAAATTGGAGGATTGGGCCAAAAGAAATCTGATGAGGTTCAATAAGGATAAGTGCAGGGTCCTGCACTTAGGATGGAAGAATCCAATGCACCGCTACAGACTAGGGACCGAATGGCTAGGCAGCAGTTCTGCGGAAAAGGACCTAGGGGTGACAGTGGACGAGAAGCTGGATATGAGCCAACAGTGTGCCCTTGTTGCCAAGAAGGCCAATGGCATTTTGGGATGTATATGTAGGGGCATAGCGAGCAGATCGAGGGACGTGATCGTTCCCCTCTATTCGACACTGGTGAGGCCTCATCTGGAGTACTGTGTCCAGTTTTGGGCCCCACACTACAAGAAGGATGTGGATAAATTGGAGAGAGTCCAGCGAAGGGCAACAAAAATGATTAGGGGTCTAGAGCACATGACTTACGAGGAGAGGCTGAGGGAGCTGGGATTGTTTAGTCTGCAGAAGAGAAGAATGAGGGGGGATTTGATAGCTGCTTTCAACTACCTGAAAGGGGGTTCCAAAGAGGATGGCTCTAGACTGTTCTCAATGGTAGCAGATGACAGAACGAGGAGTAATGGTCTCAAGTTGCAATGGGGGAGGTTTAGATTGGATATTAGGAAAAACTTTTTCACTAAGAGGGTGGTGAAACACTGGAATGCGTTACCTAGGGAGGTGGTAGAATCTCCTTCCTTAGAGGTTTTTAAGGTCAGGCTTGACAAAGCCCTGGCTGGGATGATTTAACTGGGAATTGGTCCTGCTTCGAGCAGGGGGTTGGACTAGATGACCTTCTGGGGTCCCTTCCAACCCTGATATTCTATGATTCTATGATTCTATGATTCTGCCAATGATCAGTGCCTGATGATCCAGGAGAAGGTGTCAAACCCCCATAATATTGAGGAATTTTTTCCTGACCCCAGCTGGGAATCAGGTCATGCCTGAGGATTCCTCGCCTTTATCCCGGATAGTGTAGTTGTAGAGAGCGTACGTTTGATACTTGGATAACTAGAGCTAAACCTGCAGCGGTGAGTTCCGTGCCTAACAAAGCAAAGCAGGGACTAGAACATGCCCCAGTGTCAGGGAATCCTGGCTCTGGATGAAGAAGCATTCACATGTCTTTTGGACCCAGGGGGTTTAGGACTTACCTAAAACTCCCGTAGGATTGAAAACCGAACATCAAATAAGTTTGACAGCAGGTTCCCCCTTTCCCATCTGCTAAGACTAATCCTCAGCCTATGCACTGCGTCCCCCTGGGACTGTGCACTGCATCCCCTCAGACTGTGCACTGCATCCTCCTCAGTCTGCTACAGAGTTCTCCACTGAGTTTCCTTTACTGCTCCTAAGTGGAACCAGCACCACTGTAGTGGAAAGCAATTACCCTGGGATGTTAGGGTGTTTGCCTACCTTAAAGGGAAAATAAACAAATAAGGGAGATAAACCTTTCTCTTTCAGGGCCTAAGCCAACCGCTGAGGAGCTGGGATAGGAAGGAAGGTGCTTCCTACACACACAGCTTATTCCCTAAGGCTCTCCTGCAGGGCTTTTTGCCCCTTCTTGATGCAGCTAGTCCTGGCCACTGTCAGGGGTGGATCACTGGGCCAGGTGGACCCCCGTTCTGATCTGGTATGACAATCTCTGTGCACGAGTGCACAGCAGTGAAGGCCAGAAAACCTCTGACCAGCTCTGAAATTGCTCGGTGCTCTAAGGACCTCCCTTGACCATTCATGGTCACATGGGCAGACTGCACCACGCATGGAGCTATATTACAGTCGCTTTGCAATGCATATCCACAGACCTCCAGAAGACGTCCAAACCAACACTGCAAAATTTGAGTGTGTTCAAAATCCAAACCCAGGTCGAAATTTTGCAAGTTGTCCCTGAGCTGCACCCCAGTTCTAATAATCTTTGAACCTTTGGGGGAGGGGGAGTTGAGACACTGTTCTGGATCCAAATTTTGCAGCTTCACTTCATTTTTAAAATGGGCCTCTGGGTGTGGGCCAAATTCAGAAGTGGCGGAATTTCAGTGGGGTCAAATGGAGCTGCAGGTACACAACACCTCTGAAAGTCAGGACCTGAGTGTCCGAAGCTGGACGCCCCAAAATGGGACATCCACAATAAGTGGCCACTTGTAAAAATGTAGGGCAGACTTGTACTCACATCACAGGGCAATCCTCTCCTCTTCCTGGGGTAAGTCAGAACTCCCCTGCATGTGCCCAGAATCCAGGCAGGGGGAACCAGGGCTCCTACGAACAGAACCCCACGCTTGTGATTCTGGGGCTTGCCAGCTTTCTCGAAGTAATTCCCACAGATGATGCATGCATCGGAGATGCCACTGTCACTGCTTAATGTAACTGAGTCATATTGTGCTGGGTTTAATTCATACACTGGCCAGGAGGGATTGAGAAAAGGCAGAAGGCTTCTGCCATTATTCATCCTCTTCCTAGCTGTCCCTGTGGTGGATCTCAGTAATTTTCTCTCCCCGTTCATGTGAATTTTGATTAGGTAACTTAGCTTATCACCACACACAATACTTCCCTGGCCAGACCCCTGGAAATGACAACTGCCCGCTGTCTACCAGAATGTCAGCTTGTGTGATGCTGCTCAGGGAGACGCTTGGGCTAGAAGAGTAAGTTCACTCCAGAGAGAACCAGGGCTTTCCTCATCTGCTGCAGCAGCAGGACTAACTCTTCTCTCTGCTTGTCTTAATCTTGGTGCAGGTGATGTTTTATTCAAGGGCATGCTAGTGGACCCCAGGAAAGCTGGAACAGGATTCAAAGCAAAGTGATTTGGAGGTTCATTGTTTGTCATTTGCGTTCGCTGTGTATTTTGTAGACATATTTGCAATCAAGGACAGAAGAACTGGTTTGAATCACATAAGCAGCATCTTGAAACATCACCCAAATGAGTGTTCTTCCCCCAGGACTGCTCAGCCCATACCCTAGATCCTCTTTCCTCAGACAGAAGGGAGGTGGGAGTGGCTATCTGGGTAGGGTAGCGAACCTCTTGCCTCACTGGCTCTGTCTACACTAGGAAAACTTTCCAAAAATGTCCTAGGGTTGCTATTATTGGTTCAGCAATCCACACGTTATCTACCTTGGAAGCTTCCGTGTGAATGGGCTCTGAGCAGGGTTACATGACATGGTGCTCAAAGCGCTACACTAGGGCTCCCACCACTACTAAGATGGGTGGAGCTGAATCAGAGTGGGACGTTCTTCGAAAATTTCCAGTGTAGTGCAGCCGGGATCAGTGAGCCAGCAGAACCCACTTAATCCTTTCTTGGCAGGATCTAGGCCAACTAATGGGCAGAGAGATTCAGGCAGACGCTGCCAACCTCATGCAGATGGTTATAAAGAACACACGGCACAAGCTCAATCTTCCCCGCCCTGGCACACTGTATCCACCATTGGCTACTGCCACAGGCTCCCCGGGGCTGTTTGACAAATGTGCTAAATGGCTGTGCACTTTCAGCAGGGCTGACAGCATGCTGGCCTACTTGTGACTCCTTGCTCTCCAGAGAAAGCCTTTCAGAGCTCCTGCAGCTCCCCTCGCACTCTGGGTCAGTGGCCTCATTACCCTCCAGCGAGAGAACAGCTCCTCTCCTCAGTGAGCTGCTAACGGTGTTTTACTTAGGGAAGACTTTGTCTATGTTGCAAAAGTGAGGGGGGCGGGGAGAGAGCCTGTGTCAGGGTTAGCGCTCTCTCCCTCTCTCACGCACACAGACAGTGCCTCAGTTCTCCAGCCCTGCATGCTCTCTGTGGACTGGCTCCTGCCCTCATTGAAACCAGTGGGAAGTTTGCCGCTGGATTGCAATGGACGCTAGCTTGGACTCTGCAGGAGTTCACCCCCGGCGATGGATCTGTGGCCACAGCAGGCCCAGTCCAAACCCACTAACACTGGTGGCGATGGCAGAATCCACAAGCCAAAGCCACGACCAGCTTTCCCACAAGCTTCCCTTTTCACTGGGTGTTTGGAGCCTCTGTCAGACAATCAAATGGGAAGGCATCTTTTTTCTCCTCTGGTGTCATACATCATAAAAAAGCCAATATCTCTGGTAAGAGACGGCTGAAAAGGGCTTTGCACACTCTGCTCCTCAGCCTCCTGCCGAACAGTGATGCTGCAGTAACACCCTCCAAAAAATCAAAATCCCCTTTGGAGGCCTGGGGACACCGCTGGAGAAGAAAGGGGTGGGGGTGGGGGCTTAACAGTGAACCACGGAGCTTTGAGAAGAAAATTATTGCCAGAATTTTTGTGATCCGGAGTCAGTGTGATCTCTGCAGACTTAGGGCCCCCGGCCTGGATACCGGTTTCTCCCTCACTTAGAGCCAAACGTGTAATTCGGGGGTCTACATCTCCTCCGCATGAGGGAACATCGGCATTGCTAACACCTAACACAGGGCACCCTGTATGAAATTGGCATTCGCCAAAAAAGTGGGGTGGCCCCCATAAGAACATAACTGGCACTCTTTCTAGACACCCAGATGCAATCCAGTAACTATACCAAATGATGGGCCCTGGGGTGTTAACTGTAAGAACAATGGCAGGCAGCCACCTTTGGTCAACTGATGCTTCATTCCCCTACAGCAGTGGTTCTCAAACATTTGTAGTGATGACCCCTTTCACCCAGCAAGCCTGACCCCCCTTATAAATTAAAAACACTTTTTAATACTTAACACTATTATAAAAGCTGGAGGCGAAGCGGGGTTTGGAGTGGAGGCTGACAGCTCACGACCCCCCCAGGTCATAACCTCGTGACTCCCTGAGGGGTCCTGACCCCAGTTTGAGAACCCCTGTGCTACACCAATAAGTGTTGGTACAGTATATTGACCTGAACAAGTGTGTGTGTGTGCGCATGTGTCCGTGTGTGTGTGTACACACTGCCCTCTAATGGGTGCAATCAGAACTGCTCAACTGTGTGTCAGAGCCATACGCTGGAAAGAGCTAAGGGAGATTCTCCGTTAGCTCATATATGACAAGGGCCTGTAGTCTGGCATAAGGGGATACAAGTTCTAGTGCCACAACTGCCATGACCATTGCACACATCAGCAGAGTGATACCCAGGAGACCTGAGGCATGCATGTATTTGGTACAGTACCCTTCCCTTCCTTTCCCAGAGCGCGTGGGTGCCCACTGCACAATTCCCTTGAGGTTTCCAGTGACCTTCACCCTCATGAGCATGTCACCTTTGTGAATTATCAGTGCTTTCCTGTGCATCTATACAATCGTGAGCCAGGTCCTGAGATGTGGGGGGACGGGGATGAGCAGATAGCTTGCTAGATACCCAGGGACCTAGGAAATATGTTGCCGTGCTTTTCATTTCTCCATCACCAGAACTATGCTTTGCCTGCCTCGGGAGGAATTCCCCTGGAGAGCCCAGTCATATTAAATATCAACAATTCAGCAGCCAGACAGGGCAGTAAAAAGAAAACGGGAGGAAGTGCCTGGTGTGAAATTCACAAACTGGGGAGCAGAGAGAGTTCACCGGTGAATCCTCCCCTCTCCAGCTGAGTGTTCATCCCTGTTCCGCGGCTCCCCCATCACGCTGTATCGCCCAGGAGTGCGGCGCTGTCAATATAACGCTTGGCTGGGCACTGGGGCGTGATACTCTACCATCAGTTTGCATTACATTTGAGGCAGGGTAACCGCACACTAAACAGCATTGCTTGCCCTGGTCCTCCTCTGAGTTCCGACTGAGCCTGGTCAGGTGTGGAGGAGTGGGATGGCACACTGACGAGAGGGCTGTTGAAGGAACCTGTCAGCAAGAGGTAAAGGGAACAGGAGCAGCTCGGGTTATTTAACTGTATTGTCAAGACTCATGTCACTACACCCAGCATCAGAACCGGCTGGCGGATTCAGCAGAGAAGCGAAGGCCCTGGAGACTGAACTGCCCTCTTGCCCTTTGAGGTGGACCCTCTGGCTAAGATTTTTGGAAGTGATCTGTGCAAAGGGGGTGCCTGGATTTTGGGTTCTCCGCTCAAGACAGCATAAAAGCCAGTTGCTCAGCACTTTCTGAGAATCAGGTTCTGTTGATGGGTCTCGAGTTGGGCCTCCAAAATTGCGAGTTACTTCTGAAAATCTTGGCTGCTGGGTCCAGGATGAGGTACATCGGCAGGGGGTAGATGCAACTTGCATGGTCTTTGTGCTGTGTTTGTTCTGTGGAGATGGGGAAGACTTCATGCTCCAGAGGAACCCCCAGGGTCCAGCACCTTTCTCAACACCAACAGCCTGATGCAAGATCCAAGTCCACAGAAAGACTAAAGAATACTTTCTATTGACTTCAGTGGGCTTTGGATCAGGCCCTATATATTAACAATCACCTGCGTTAATCCAGTGTTCCCGTGTCCTTTGTGAGCTAGGGCACTGTTTCTCAATGACCGGTCCATGGACCAGCACTGGTCCCTGAGCTCTCCCTGACCCAGGTTAGGAAAGCAGCAAGCCAGTCCGTGGTATCAAAAAAGTTGAGAAACACTGAGCTAGATGACAGGTCCTTGCAGCATTCCCATTTACTAGCAGGGAACCTTGCTCATATTGGCAGATTCTTCCAAGAAACTTTTCATATGCATCCACCGTGCACATGAGTTTGATCATCTGGGCAGCAGGGACTGCACAGTAAATTTGCCCAGTGACTCTAGACTTTCTTACTACAGTGAGCCCTCGCTACTAGGAAGCATTGTTTTTAATTTAGACAAGCAGGACTCATATAGTGCAATTTGTATTTCCCTGGCTTTAAAAAGAAAGCCCCCTCTGCCAGGCTCTTCTGTTCTGGTTCTTACCCCGCATCCCCCACCACTATCGCATTGTCTGAGCACCTTCCAGTTGTACATTAAATGATATCTCACTAACCTCTGTCACGTTTGGCTCTCTCTCATCAGTGGAGCGGTTTGCTTTGGTCGGGTTTTGGCTGGGGTTGGTTTAGTCTGTTTGTATTGATTTTTGTTAGAGGAATACGCTGCTGCCGTGCGCAGGTCAGAGAAGGCAGGGTGACGAGAGTCCTGTTAGCACTCATGATTCTAGCTCAAGGCTGGTAACATTTAGGGGTTTTCGTACAGCCTTAGATTCCAGAGCAACGTGAATACCCCAGAATCTCCGCTGTCATTAACAAAAGTACATTCTTAGCTCTCCTGGCGGTGGAGATAAGCTTGAAAACATAACCCCTAAAGGTTCAAAAGTCAGAAAACAAGCAAAGAGAAGCGCAGAGGTGCGATTTTAAAAATCTCGTGCTTTTCAACTGATGCCATGATTCTGAGGGACTGGACTCCTGATTTTTGAACCCTTGGGAGTGGCCACACTGCCATTATTGTTTTCAGTGTGCAAAGCCATGAGTCAGGGCGTTATTGTTTTCAGTGTGCAAAGCCATGAGTCAGGCTTCCCTAAATGCGAAGAAAATCTCCATCCTCCTGCACGCTGGTACAAGATCTCAGGCGGAAGGAGGAAATATCTTGCGTGAAGGTCTGAACTTGAGACCTGAGGTCCATGTGCACCCCACTAAACTCGGGCTACTTAAGGATAACAATGCCAAGTGCTTTTCATCAGTAGATTTCAAAGCACTTTACAAAGGAGGTCAGGATCATCATCCCCATTGTAAAGATGGGAAGCTGAGGCACAGAGAGGTGAAGGGAACCACCTAAGGTCACCCAGCAGACCAGCGGCTGAGCCGGGAATAGAACCCAGTTTTCCAAGTCCCAGCCCTCTGTGGTATCCACTGAGTCCTTGGTTTATAACTGATAACGCTAAGGGTTTCTTGCCATCCCAATTCTACAAGAAGGAGACATTGTAACCTTTATTATTGTTGTTGTCTGAAAATAAACTCTGAATAGAATTTGTTACCGTATCTCTTAATAGACAGTTAAATGCCAAAATGTTGGGATATTAGACCTTTTCTTCCCCCCCCCCCCCCCGCACCATGCCTAGGGAGACAGAAAGACAATGATTATTACTTTCCCTTTCTAAGATTCATGCTACTTGGCAGCCCTGGGACATTTGGGAGAAAACCCCTTTTGTGTGATTTTGATACTCAGTGATTAGCTGCATCTTTTTAGCCTTATTCTACTACCTGTCTGTAATACGCCATGAGAAAAACAACCACAACGTTCAAGAGTCTGGGCAGAGCGATTTATGTGGAAATATTAAAATAAATAAATATGGAAAGGGCGACACCAAGCAGCCATGAGCCTGCAGTGCTTGTCAGTCCCTAGAAAACCCAGCTGGGGCTGAAGCAGTGACCTACAGCGCATGGTTCCATGACTCATCCCCCTGAGCAGGCTCTGTCCATCTAACTGCAGTGACATAATTGTGACATTGGGCTTGATGCTCCTCTCACTTACACCACTGCAACCCCATCAGCTTCTATGAGGTTCCTTCTGATTTACACCTGTGCAGGTGGAGCCGACTCAGGGCCCTGTCCCTGCACATTCAGGATAAGCTGGCTAGCCTGGCAAACCCCTGCCGAGTTATTGATATCAATTATCCAGAGATGAGAAGTAACACGGCTCCCCGCAGCTCCTCTTTCAAGCCTAAAAAGATCCACATGAGCTACTCTGCCCTGTAGACAATTTGCATTCCCGTGAGCTAGATTTTCTTCTCTGCCTGGACTCTGCGTTTTAGACATTACCCTCCTACAGTGAGGCCTGCGCAAAGCAGCCACTGATGCCACCTCTTCCTTTCCTCATCTCAAACAATCAAGCCTCTTGTTTGCCTCCCACATTGCAAAGTCTTCAGTATTGACCAGCTTCGTCAGAGACAATGCAAACAGCTAACGAAGATGCAGGCAGAGCCCGGTGAGATTGTGCTACAAACGTCCCAAACCGATGGCCGAGAACAATCAACCGAGAGCAGCTGCTAGAGCCAAGGGCAATACAGCCTGCACAGGCCTTGGAGAAGGACCAGTACGTGGCTAGATTTTTTATGTCTTAGTCTTTCCCATAGCCCAGGAAACCTCATGGACATAGGGCAGCAGCCTGTCCTTGTGATGAAATTGATTTTCTTTGCATGCTTCAGAGCATTGCTTGTTGTCTCTTTACATATGCATCTGTTTGCATAAATTACACTGGGGAGCAGCTAAATTAAGATGAGCCATGTGAGATGGTTTAAAAAAACCAAAACCTCTCTGTTACTATCTCCAATGAGCAGCACTCGCTCTCCTTCTTTAGATAGATCTCTCTCTCTCTCTCTCACACTCACACACACTCACACACACAGCCAAAGCATACTCTCTGAGCTATAAATCCAGAATATCTCCATTCACCTCAGTGACTTTACTCCAGATTTACACCAGTGTAACTGAGAGCAAAGTTTGACTCATTGTCACTCTCTCTCTCCCCCTCCCCCCCCCCCCACATAAGGCAGTCTGTGTGCAATGATTCAGTTTTGAGTCTAAGGGGTTTCATCTAGACACACACACACGCACACACACACTTTCACAAGGAGTTTTGTTTGGGGAAAAAACCAAACCCTGCCACCAAATCAATCACTCAGTCAGCGTTCGCCTTTGGAGGTCCAGTCCCTTATGGGCAAAGGCACCGAGAGACATCGTGCAATAGACCAATGGTGGCAGGGTCAGCCAGAAAACAGCACAAGAAAGCACCAAGGCTGAGGATTAGTGGGGAAGAGGGCAAAGCCCAGAGAGGGAGAAGCAGGTTTGTGTGTCTGCTGTAGAATTACGCTGACCTGCGCAATTCAGTCAGGGCCCTAGAAAATGGATTTGTGCAGGCAGACACTTGTGACTGCACTGATCTGACTGCAGGATTAAATCCCTTTAATCTAGTGTTCTACCCCTGCTCCTCAGCAAAGATCTGAGAGCGGAGCGGTAGTGGGGTCTCAGATGTAGTGAGGACTTCAGTATTTGTACCAAATATAGCACACCACATTCCTCATGTTAGAGACAAGCAGATCTAAATTGCTACAGTTGTCAAAAGTAATGAACAAAGTCTATGATGTGATGCATCATCATGGCCGGTCGTGTTTTTAAATTTGTGTTTGTTCATTTACTAACTAATCTGCACATTTCTGCACTTTGCAAGGAGTCTTACAGACAATGGATGTGCAAACTGGCAATATGTGTGTGTGAGAGAGAGAATAATGCTGGTGCTTGATTTCTAGCGCATTTACAACTCCAGCTGAAGTCAACAGGAGCTCCTCCTCCGCAGAGCAGGCCCTGGGTTTTTTGACTGGATTATGATGTTTATGCACCTTGCTCTGGGAGGGCGGAGGAAGCAGGTCTTGATTCATTTTCCCCCCAGGGAAAAAATACAATGTTTTTCAAAACAAAGTTCTAACAGGTTTATGTACCAGCTGCAGAGTGCTTCGGCACCTGAATTAAAAAACCCCTTCACAGCCCAGGAGGGAAAGAGCAAAAAGCGACAGTGCCCTAGAGGAGGCCGCCTGTAGAAGAATCCCCCCAAAGTTCCTGGCGTGGAGGCTGCTCTGTGGGCTGCACTGCAATACCGCACCGCATGGGCGTGTGTTTTCTATCCCCCATCCTGGGCTGTGTGGTACCATTTGCTGACACTCTCAATCCCTATTCAACCCATATTCCTCCCTGCCTACAGCCAAATACAGAGAGATAACAGAACAAGCCCACACTGGTGAGGCCTCATCTGGAGTACTGTGTCCAGTTTTGGGCCCCACACTACAAGAAGGATGTGGATAAATTGGAGAGAGTCCAGCGAAGGGCAACAAAAATGATTAGGGGTCTAGAGCACATGACTTATGAGGAGAGGCTGAGGGAGCTGGGATTGTTTAGTCTGCAGAAGAGAAGAATGAGGGGGGATTTGATAGCTGCTTTCAACTACCTGAAAGGGGGTTCCAAAGAGGATGGCTCTAGACTGTTCTCAATGGTAGCAGATGACAGAACGAGGAGTAATGGTCTCAAGTTGCAATGGGGGAGGTTTAGATTGGATATTAGGAAAAACTTTTTCACTAAGAGGGTGGTGAAACACTGGAATGCGTTACCTAGGGAGGTGGTAGAATCTCCTTCCTTAGAGGTTTTTAAGGTCAGGCTTGACAAAGCCCTGGCTGGGATGATTTAACTGGGAATTGGTCCTGCTTCGAGCAGGGGGTTGGACTAGATGACCTTCTGGGGTCCCTTCCAACCCTGATATTCTATGATTCTATGATTCTATGATGGGACACAATGGGGATACAAATCAGTGTCAGGAGATAAATAACCCAACTATTAATCCAGAAAGCCCTGAATTCCCTGGGGTCCAGTTCCTCACTCTGACCCTCGCAAGCCGTTTGGTAGAGCTGTGCCTGCTGGGGCCAGCTTGCCCAGCCTGTGCCCGTGCCCGTCCATTCTGCCGTCGGTGCTCCTGTCCTTCACTGCATGCTATGTCAGCCCAGGAATAGGGGAGCTGCCCTTTGCAGGGAGGGGCTTGGTTTGGGTGATTAAGGAATGGAACCAATCCTGGAAAGTTTGAACTAGATAGCCGGCAAACAGTCCTTGTCATACAGCTCAATGAAATAACAGAGGTGATGGATCCCACGCTGCAGGAGATAGTCGGACTTTAGCTACACAAAGGCCCAGGCGAGACACAGGCCTTCTGCCTTAGATTGGGGGTAGCCTGGCTAATCCAACAGATTTTCGCTATTTCTAAATTCTAGGGTGCCAGCACTGGTTAACAGAATGTGTCAGGGAAAAGCTTTAGTCCCTTAAAAGAAAAGAATCTACATTTCGACAGTGAATCATTGTCCCCCATTCTGGAATCCGTGGGATAATTACAACCTACACAAGGTAGTTTAGAAAAGCAAAAAACAACTCTGACTAATAAAGAGGCCAAAAAGGTTTGAAAATGATGGGTAGTTTCCAGGACTCCTGTTCAAGGCTTTACACTCATGTCTTTCATTAGAATAAATTGGGGCTGCTTTCTATTGTATAGTTCCACCCCTATCCAAACTTTTGGCATGTGTTGAATTGAGCAGGGAAGGGAAGGGAATTGTTCTTGCAAATGGGTAAAAGATGGGATTTTCATGGGTATTTATTCAGGATGATAAGAAAGTCCAACCAACAGGTGTTTGGTACATAGGCTCCCTCCCAATGAAGGCAGGCATAAGATCATAGAAACGCAGGGCTGGAAGGGAGCTTGAGATGTCATCAAGTCCAGGCCCCTATGCTCTGGCAGGACCAAGTAAACCTAGACCATTCCTGACAGGTTTTGTGCAACCTGTTCTTAAAAACCTCCAAGGATGGGGATTCCACAACCTCCCTTGGAAGCCTGTTCCAGACCTTCATTATCCTTATTGTTAGAAAGCTTTTCCTAACGCCTAACCTAAATCTTTCTTACCGCAGATTAAGATCCTTACTTCTTGTCCTACCTTAAGTACTCAAGGAGAACAATTGCTCACCGGGCTCTAACAGCCCTTAATGTAGTTGAAGACTATCAGGTCCCCTTCTCAGTGTTCTTTTCTCGAGATGAAACATGCCCGATTCTTTTAACCTTTCCTCATAGGTCAGGTTTTCTAAGCCTTTTATCATTTTTGTTGCTGTCCTCTGAACTCTTTCCAATTTGTCCACCTCTTTCCTAAATTGTGGCGCCCAGAATTGGATGCAGTCCCCTAGCTGGGACCTCACCTCTGCCAGGTAGAGGACAATTACCTCCTGTGTCTTACCTACAGCACTCCTGTTACTGCACCCTGGAATGATATTAGCCTTTTTTGCAGCTGCATCACCCTGTTGACTCATATTCAGTTTGTGATCCACTATCACCCCCAGATCCTGTTCAGCAGTACGACCACCTACACGGTTATCCCCCAGTTTGTAGCTGCGTATTTGATTTGTCCTTTCTAAGTGTAGTACTTTGTACATGTTCTTTACTGAATTTCATTTTTCTGAATTCAGACCAATTCTCCAATTTGTCAAGGTTGTTTTGAATTCTAATCCTGTCCTCCAAAGTGCTTGCAACCCCTCCCAGCTTGGTGTCATCTGCAATTTACATAGGAATATGCTCGACTCCGTTATCCACGTCATTAATGAACATATTGACTAGTACTGGACCCAAGACTGACCCCTGTGGGACCCCACTAGATACACCCTCCCACTTGACAGCCAACCTTTGATAACTGCTCTAGTATGATCTTTCAACCAGTAGTGCATCCACCTTATAGTGATTTCCGTTAGATCACATTCCCTTAGTTTGCTTTGGAGAATGACATAGATGCCTTGGAGGCCTTGTCTTCACGCTAAAGAAGGTGTGTTTTTTACCGTAGGTAACTAGTGTGTGAGCTGTCCCCATGTAACACCATAGTGAAGACCAGGCTCTTCAGTGTTACAGTGAGGCAAAGGCAAGGTGAACCCACAGTGCTGAACTTGCCTGGCTTACTTTGTGGTTGTTAAAGTGCCTTGTCTTCACTGTGTTTTCGCTTTGGGCTCACTCATACGCATTTACCCCAAGGCAGAGCAGGCCTCAGTGTTTGTTGGTATTCAGGTTGGAAAAGCCCTTCTCTCTTTTCCACAATGTCTGATGCAGGTTCAGTAGGAGTTTCTCCCTCTTCTTTATTTGTATTTTCTCACTCTACTAATAAAGGGGCGTCCTTCTCCTGTAGGTGAGTATATCCATGATCTCAACTTATTATCATATACGTCAATTCGTTGCTACAGCACTCTTGTGGTTCAGTATCTGTGGCCTTGAAGAATACTGGGCCTGATCTTGGGACAAGAACCTGTCAAGCCTCAAAGTGAGAGCTGGGAGATCAGGCAACACTCTGCATGTCTGAGGGACAGTCATAGCACAGAGTCTATGGGCCAAACTAATCACCAGTGTAACTCCACTGACTTCAACACCAGGGATGACGGAGAACCTATAACAGGTGAGGCAACTTGTCATGGAAGGATCAGGCACTGGTCTGATCCCAGTAAATGCAATCACATCTAAGAATGTCAACAATAATCTTTATATCAATAACTAACAGGTACTAAGATATGAGAGACTTGCAGCTTGAACGGAAAGCTGCCAAGAGAGGGAGTGGCTGAAAGTGTAGCTCATCACATTCACATTTGTTTTCCACCCACAATTATTTCTTAATATAATATAAAGTCAAATTAAAATGCAGAGGATAGGGAGAATTGAATTATCGCTACTAAGCTTCAATATGCCTCTGAAAGCCTCTTTCTGGAAAGAGATACTAAATTCAGAGATAGTAAGGTCAGAGATACTAAATTCAGTCCCCAGTGGTAGGTCAGGGCAGGTTGGAAGTGTCACTTTAACATTATGACAGGTTTCAGAGTAACAGCCGTGTTAGTCTGTATTCGCAAAAAGAAAAGGAGTACTTGTGGCACCTTAGAGACTAACCAATTTATTTGAGCATGAGCTTTCATGAGCTACAGCTCACTTCATCGGATGCATCCGATGAAGTGAGCTGTAGCTCACGAAAGCTCATGCTCAAATAAATTGGTTAGTCTCTAAGGTGCCACAAGTACTCCTTTTCTTTTAACATTATGGTGAGCAGGGGTCTCCTCCAGAGGCCACTGAAATCAAAGGAAAGACGCCCATTGACTTCAGTGGTTTTGTATCGAGTCCAAGAAGAGCTAGCTAATCAGAATTTCTGTGGCCACCATGTTGTATTTTATCTTTAAACAATAAACATGGATTTTATTTAAAACATTAACTATGATAGAGAAATTAGTGAGTGAGCAGAGTCAGTGTAAATAAACTATGTTAAAATTAATGAGCTCAATGATTGAGTTTATCCTTGTAAATTAATACAATTCTAGCAAATCTTTTTTTAAATTCTCATTTGTTTGCCTGCATGGAGATCATTAATTTTTAAAAAATCAGCCATAAGTCAAATCCGAGAGCTTACCACCAAATGACCCAATTCTTCATTAGAGATGGTCAGCTCTTCACAGCGTACGATTCGGCACTGGGCAGACTGCCAACAGATGAACTTCACCCATAGGGAATAAATTATTTCATGACTTTGGTCCTTTATTTCTGTACAAAAATTCTCTGTGAAGAGACACAGATTGTTATGAACACATGAAGCTGGCAGACCAGGTGCCAGTTCATGCCAAGGTCTCCATGTCTCAATGGAACACTGGCAAATACCTGGCTGGAATCCGTCTGGCTGACTTGCGTGTTGGCCGTGTCAAAAGAGGTATAAGAATGTGTTTAGATTATTGAATGCTTGTGAGTTTCTGCCTGCACTAATCCCACTTATAGCCTCTGTATCCCATATTGTAAGGGAATATTTGAGTGGTTGTATTGTGAGCCTCTAACGGTGTAAATAACCAGACAGGAGAGACATTAATTAGCATGAAGGGCTGATCTCCTACAGAAGGTCTTATTTGCTGCCCAGCAGTAAAGGTCCATTGACATCAGGCAGACTACTGTGGAACATGAAAGAGCACAAAAGATGTTTGTTGTTTTGCTTTCTCCCCACAAGTTCCCTGCTCTGCCCATGAAAGTGAGTCATGCAAGTGGGTTCCTCCTATCAGCTGACTTTGCAGCACAGAGCACATGGCAGGCAGGGGATAAACCCCCCAAACAGGAACTTGGTACCCCTATGCTGCTTGGACGCTTGGGGTCAAGGTTTTTCTAGACATAAGCAAGAACTCCACAGCTGCTTAGCCTGGGTGAGCCCTAAAGGATGGGTAGAAGCTTTTATAATAAGCAAGCTCTAGGACTTTGTGAAATTTAAGATGGTAACTCATTTGTGTACTTACGTTAACCAGCTTTAACCTTGTAAATAATTCTCTAGATTTCCTCTTCCTATTTAATAACTCTTTAGATAGATTATTATAGAATTGGCCACAAGTGTGGCCTTTGCCATGATGTCGGAGGTGCAAGGGACCAGGGTTAAGTGACTGGTGCTTTGGCAGCGGGAGTACCCTGGATATTGCTGTGATTCTTGGTGTGAAGGACCGGCTATCATAGCGGTGCGCTCAGGCGAGCGGGGAGCTAGATCGGGGATACCCAAGGGGCCTGTCTGACTCTGTGTTGAGGCTGTTGTGGTGCCTGAGGAGTTTACACTTGATAACTGGTCGGTGAAAGCTAAGTGCAGACCTCACAGCCAGTCTGGGGCGCATGCCCTGGTTTCCGAACAGCCGGCGCTGCGGTTGGTCCTCACGCAGCTGAGTCACTGCAAGCAGCATCGCACATCTCTTACTCACTGTTGTTTGATGAGCGCTGTATGCTCCTGTATGCCAGCCTACGCTTTTTTCAAAAGCCAATTCCCTTCAACTGCCTCTTTAGACATTAATGGTGTGACTGGCCACTCCACCACATGCTACCTATACTGCTTGGTGTTCGTCGTCCAATCAGACCGCAGACAAACGGTTCTAAACAAGAGGCCGGACGTGATTATTTATTGCATAAAGAACCCCTCACACTAAGGGTGTGAAGTCACTCACTCAAAAGTGAGGAAATGCCAGCCTTAAGGTTGCCACCTTCATTTGTCCCCCTTGTGCATGTGTGTTAAGATCGAGTCATTCACTACATGGTCACCTGCTATCCTTTCCACAGGACCCCTGCATCATTCAGGGCAAAGGGAAGACTGTGCTCCTTGAAGTCTTTAAACCACGATTTGAGGACTTCAATAGCACAGACATAGGTGAGAGGTTTTTTGCAGGAGTGGTGGGTGAAATTCTGTGGCCTGCGTTGTGCAGGAGGTCAGACTAGATGATCATAATGGTCCCTTCTGACCTAAATATCTATGAATCAGGGCTGTTGGAGAGCCTGATGTCTGTGGGACACTGATCTTACTGGTTGCAGAAGTTGGAAAGTGCGCACCTATTCCCATTGCCAGGAGATGCCGGGCCTTTTCCTCCTGTTTCTGTCTTACGCCCTTGCAGCTCATCCCCTTCCCTGCTATGCCTTCATCCCTCCACCCCTGGCTCCTGCCCCTCTCCCACCCTTGTTCCTACTATTTCCCCTCCATCTTCTGCCCCCCCTCTGCTCCTGCTGCTGTCTTCCATCCCATCTCCTGCTCCTAAGCCCCTTCCCCCAGGCTCCTTTCCTTGCTTCACTCACCCTGCATCTCTTCCCCTGCAGAGCCTGTTCCTCAGCCCTCTGCATTCGAGTCAGGCGCTGGAGCATGCTCAGTGCAGACAGAATCTTCAGAGAATTTAGTGGTCAAACTCTAACACGACTCTGCTGAGCATGTGCAAACTGGGATTTTTTTCAGATGTTTATAACTTGGCAAAATTCGGGCATATTTTCAGAGGGATGGCAAAAGGCACCTCCCTGACACCAGGGTGACCCTCTGCCAAATGTCAAGCCTCTTCTCCAAAGCATGGAGGTGCTACAGTGTCTCACTGAAACAGTTCTAACCGGCTAAACAACATATTTTCCCTAATCTTGTTCACAGAACTGTCTGAATCATTTTAACTGAAGCTTTTCAAAAAAATTTGGCCTGATGCCGACAGCTGGCAAGAAAAACTTTAGCCTGGAAGAGTTAGGTTTGACAAAATTCAAGCAACTGCAAACATGGTCTTATAACGGAAAATGTCTGCCAACCTTAATTAGAGGTGTCACTACCTGGGCTGCCTGTAATTACTTGACAGTCCCAACTACAGCTGGTGAGGGAAAAAAGAGTTAAAAGTGATAGGGACTTCTTTGAAAGTCTTTTACTGATATTTCTGAAATTTCAAAGAAATGTTTCAAGCCTCAAAATTTTTTAATAGGCTTCATCATTGGTTGAAAACCCCAAACATTTTTGTTGAAAGGGGTTTTTTTAATTAAAATTTTGATGAAAATTTTCATTAAAAACTCCAAATTTGGAAACCTTTGACCAGCTCAAGTCCCAGCCAAACTCAGGGTGCTACTACACTAGACACTGTACAGATACGGTAAGAGACAGGCTTTACCTCGAAGGCCTTACAATCTAAAATATACAAGATAAATAAAGGGTGGAAGGAAAGACCATGATCTCTATTTTACAGATGTAAGCTGAGGCAGAGAGAGACCAAGGGACTAGCCCAAATCATCTAGGGCGTCTCACCGCTGGGCATTGAATTCCAGTGCCTTAACCCCAAACCCATCCAAGGGAGAGATTTTAAGACGGCTACACAAACACTTCCAGTGTGAGCCTTTACACAGCTGCATTCACTTCTTTGGGTTTTGTTGGATGAATGTTCCCAAATCCTTCTTTGAGGTACTGGTCCATCCCTCCTCATCATAGACCAAAGGTCAATTCACAGGCATCAGAAATTAGATGGGAAGGATTTGAAAATGCAACTTTGACCCATTATTCCTAGAATAAAATTTATAAGGGTCAGATCGTCAACTGGTGTAAATTGACATAGCTCTCTTGACACCCTTGGATTTACTCCTGATTGACACCAAGTGACAATCTGTCCCTGTACAGTGACCATGAATGTAGTTGATCCTTATGTCTTTGTAACTTAAAAACTATTTGGGACTTAGCAGGGTTGAAGTCAGAAGGTACCCAGGATTCCAAGGGTCTGATTCTTCCTTCACACACACGATACTCCAGTATAATCCCACTGACATCAGTGGAATTACTCCTGATTTACACCAATGAACATGAGATCAGGATCAGTCCAAGTGCTGTTCTCTGATTTCTAGCCAGAGAAAAGGCTGTGGACAGCATAAAAGCTTTGGCCATGATTCCCTTCTCTCTCACACACTGGTGTAAATGAGGAGTTAAAAGGAGAGGAGAACAAAACCCTTTGAATATACTTGGCTGAAGTGTTTATGTTGACGTGGTAGCCAAATCAATAGCTAATGCTTCACGTTCAAATCTGTATTTGTCTGGCCAAAGAAAGAAATTCTTCCAAAGTTGTACCTTGGAATGGCAGGCTGATGGCAGATCTGGCTGCTGCATATTTTGGAAAACACTGTGACAAGGTAGATGAGCACTTAGCAATTGGTGCTAAATCTGCTTAGGAATGCACAGTGAGGAGTGAATTTAATGTACAGCTGTAACTGAGAAGGAAATGCAGATTCCAGAGAAGGGAGAAGAAAGTAGGGCCAACATTTTTAGAGGTGGCCATTTGTTCTGGGTGCCCAGAGTGGCAGACCTAAGAATGTCAAGGAGGGTACAAAAACCACAGGACTATGTCTGAAAAGTTTGCACAAGGGGGTTTTAATTCTGCCCTGGGCAGCACTGCCATCTGCAGGGTTTTCTGCATACATTCCTGCATAGAGCATGCATTGTGGACTGGCTGCTCCAAGACCCCTTTCCTGGCTGGCCAGGCTCTCTTTCCCATTCCCTGCAGAGACTGACTTACAAACCAGTGGGCTAAAGGGATGATGTTATGCAACTGCCTCTCTAAAGCATTTCAGAAAGTTGGATGAGTATCATTAGCCCCATTATGCAGGCAGGGAAACTGAGGCGAAGGGCACGTCTACATGTACGGCGTTGCAAAGGCATAGCTGCATTGATGCAGCTGCACCACATCTGGTGAAGACGCTCTCCCATCGGCATATAAAACCACCTCCCTGAGCGGCAGATGCTCTCCTGCCAACATAGCGCTGTCCACAGCGGTGCTTATGTCAGTGTAATTTGTGTCACCCGGGGGAGCGGGGGGGGGGGGGGGGAGGAAATTCACACCCCTGAGTGACATAGGCTCTGTCTACAATACAGCTTATGTGCCTAGTACACAGTCAAACAGCAAGTCAATGGGAGAGCTAGGAAGAGAACCCTGGTCTTGACTACCAGCCCAGTGGCCTGGCCCCTGGGCCATGCCTCCTCTTTGGAGTCTGGCTGGTTGTGTCAAAACCTTTTCAGTGGGAAAGTGGTTTAGCTTTCAGCTTCCGAAGGGAACCCTCTCCCCACAAACGGCTCAGTTACTGGTTCCACCAGGCAGCTTGGCATTTACAAACTGCACAGGTAGGACCCTGCAGCGTTGTGTGCCCCTCACACTAGTGAGCTGATTCACACTGAATGGAGAGAGCTGGTTCTGCTGAAGCATTTGTTACTAGAAAGAGGACCGCAGTGGCCTCCATTTCGTTTCACTGAGCTCAGCGTACATGCAGGGACACTTCTTGCACTGACCGATTTATAGCGGAGCTTGAGGAGCGAGTGGGCTCTCTGGCAGAGTGGCAAGAAGCAGCTCTGTCAGGATTTGACAGAATAACTCAAGAAAATTAGGGCTGTGTTCAAGGGTGGCTTGGTGATTTAAAGCTCATATGGAGAATAACTGTAATACGGGCTTTACAGCCTCTCTGTGCTCTCTCCCCTCTGGGAAGTGAGGGTGTTAACCAGGGTTAACAACCCCTGCTCCCATAGTGTGGGAGCAGGAGTTGTTTTTTAAAATGGAAGCTTGAAATCTAGACAGGACACCAAGATCTGCTGGAAGCCCAAATCCTCAGCATTCAACAGGTTTTTATTATGTAGATGGCAATTGTCCCAATGTCAAAACTTTGCTTTTCCCTCTAATCCCCTCTTCTTTGTCACAAGAACCTACCCCAGCTGACGGCAATGTCACTTTACCACCTCCACGTGACAACCTTGCCCTCCCCGGAGCAGTGGGCAAACAAACAGAGATGGGCAGGGTGTAATTCAAGAATTATTTCTTCGATGACATCATATTTCCTTCTCTTTTCTGCAATAATCCTGCTGATGCCAGTTCTAGCTCCTAGTTAGTATGTAGGCGGAGTGTCTTATTGTGTTTGGGGGAAAACTGGATTTGATTTGCCTAAGTTTTGAACCTTTGAGAATTGCCGCTGGTATGGATTTTAACACTGTTTGTAGCAGTGGGGGGCCATGCATCCTTGGCATGGCTAAATTAATAATGAAATAAAATATGTAGCAAACACGAGCAGTGAATGAGACCAGAGCTTCCTCTGACAGGTTGGCTAGACTAGGCAGGGAGCATTAGACTAATTAAATAACAAAAAGGGAAGGTGAGGAGAGGGAATAAGTGAGCCCCTGATTAGCACAAAATCACGGCGTTGGGAACAAAATTAATCAAGACAGCAAAGGACATGAAGTAAAGGAAGTTTTTGGTTGCCTATACACCAATGCTAGGAGCCTGGGTAATAAACAAGAGGAATTGGAATTGCTCATTTAGAAGCATAAATTCAGTCTAGTGAGTATTGCTGAAGATCCACGTGGTTGGAATGCTGAAATCAGTGGTTATGACCTGTTTAGGAAGGACCAAGTGGGCAAAAGGGGAGGAGGCGTGGCACCATGTCAAAAATGGCATTGCCTCTTTCTGAGTCACTGTCAACTTGGAAGCAAATGACCTTGGATGCTTATGGCTCAATGTCCTAACAGCTAAAGCACAAGATGGAGTATTAGCTGGCATGGGCTGCAGACGACCAAATCACACTAGGGAACAGGATGACCGGCTCCTTAGGCACTTATCTATAATGTGTAGGAAAGAAAGCTGTGTGCTTCTGGGTGACTTCAATCTGAGTGATGCATGCTGGAGGTCTCATGGTGCCAGTACTAAAAAGTCCTTGAAATTTCTCAAAACATAGGTGACAATTTCCTAACGTGAAAAATCTTGCATCCAATACTGGAAAATTCTATATTAGACCTCTTCTTCACAAGAAAGAGGAATTGATCGCAGAACTAAATTAGTGATAGTTTAGGTACAAGGGATTATGACTTGATTAAACTTGTTATGTGCAGACCAGTAATCTATCTACTTGGTGCTTTAAACAGGTCAATTTCACAAAGCTGACTAGCCTTTATGAGCCAAATTAGTTTGGAGAAGGAATTTTAACAGGCAAATTTGAAAGATAATTGGGAGCCATTTAAGAACATTTCACTCACTGCTACAAAAAGCCACAATCACACAACTGAGGAAGAAGGCCACACTGGTTAAAAAACAGCCTGGCTCAAAGGGGAAATGCAAGCAGCCATAAAATAACTATATCTATCTAGCGCTATCTAGAACAAATGGAAGAAAGGGGAAGTTGACAGTAATGAACAGAAGTCCAAAACTAGGAATTGTAAAAAATTGATATGGGAAGCAAAGTGACGCAAGGAGAAATCTGTGTCCAGCAGAGTTCAGGACAATAAGAAGGAGTTTTTAAAAGTATATTAGCAACAAAAGGATTTCTAGTAATGGTATTGGTCCATTACTATGACAGAAATGTCAGAATTGTCAATAATAATGCAAAGAAGGCAGACGTGTTCGATAAATATTCTGTATTTAGGAAATAGCCAGATGTATTCAGATCAAATGGTGATAAAATACTTTTCGTTCCAAAATTAATTAAGGGGCATATTAAACAGCAGCTACCACAGCCAGACATTTTAAAATCAGCAGCTCTGGATAACTTGCATCAAAGTTTAACTGTCCAGAGAGCTCTTTGGCCAGCTCTTTTAACACTGATTGTTTATAAGACTTGGAACACTGGGGAAGTTCCAGAGGACTGCAAGAAAGCTCATGTTGTACCAATATTTTAAAAGGTAAATGGGATGACCTGGGTAACTATAGGCATATCAGCCAGACATTAATCCCAGGATAAATAATGGAATGGCTGAAACAGAATTCAAATAATAAAGAATTAAAGGAGGGTAATATAATTTATGACAATCATCCTAGGTTTATGGAAAACAGATCCTGTCAAAGTAACGATTTTTTTTGCATGACATTTTGATTAAGAAACCTGAACTATACAAATTCAACACGGCACACATTAAATGGATTAAAAACTGGCTAAATATATAACTGTAAATGCAGAATCATTATTGAGCAAATTTCAGAGTAACAGCCGTGTTAGTCTGTATTTGCAAAAAGAAAAGGAGGACTTGTGGCACCTTAGAGACTAACCAATTTATTTGAGCATAAGCTTTCGTGAGCTACAGCTCACTTCATCGGATGCATACTGTGGAAAGTGTAGAAGATCTTATTATATACACACAAAGCATGAAAAAATACCTCCTCCCACCCCACTCTCCTGCTGGTAATAGCTTATCTAAAGTGACCACTCTCCTTACAATGTGTATGATAATCAAGGTGGGCCATTTCCAACACAAATCCAGGTTTTCTCACCCCCCCCCCCAACACACACACACACAAACTCACTCTCCTCCTCCTATTGAGCAAATGTTTCTAGAGGGGATTGGTTCTTGGCCCTATGCTATTTACAATGACCTGGAAGAATACAAAATAATCACTCAAATTTTGCAGAGGACACACAGTATGGGGGAGTGTTAAATAATGAAGAGGACAGGTCACTGATACAGAGAGATCTGGATCACTTGGCAATCTGGGTGCAAGCAAACAAGATGAGTTTTAATCTGGTCGAATGTAAAGTCATACATTTGGGAACATAGAATGCAGTCCATACTTCCAGAATGGGGGACTCTATCCTGGGAATCAGTGACTCTGAAAAAGACTGGTAATTGTGGTGGACGAACATGAGGTCCCAGTGTGATGTTGTGGCCCATAGAGCGAACGTGATCCTCAGATGCATAAATAAAGGAATCTTGAGTAGGAATAGAGAGGTCATATTACCTCTGGATTTGGCTCTGGTGTGTCCACTACTGAAATACCGTGTCCAGTTTTGCTGTCCACAATTTCAAGAAGAATGTTGACAAATTGGAGAGAGTTCAGAGAATAGCAACAAGAATGACGAAAGGATTGGAAGAAACATCCTTTATAGCGATAGACTCAAGGAGCTCAATCTATTTAGCTTAACAAAAAGAAGGTTAGGGGCCAACTTGATCAAAGCCTATAAGTCCTACAAGGGGAACAGAATATTAATACTAGAGGGCTCTTCAACCCAGCAGACAAAGGTATAACAAGATCCAGTGGCTGGAAGCTGAAGCCTGAGAAATTCAGACTAGAAATAAGGCATACCTTTTTAAAAGGGAGTAATTAACCACTGGAACAATTTACCAAGGGCTGTGGTGGTTTCTCCATCACCAGGAATTTTAAAATCAAGATGAGATGTTTTTTCTTAAAAAAATCTGCTCTAGTTTAACAAATTAATTCAAGGCAGCCCTATGGCCTGTGTTCTACAGATTAGATGATCACAATGACCCCTTCTGGCCCTATAATCTACTAATCTCTTTTAGTGTAAATTGAAAAGAGTGACAAAAATAGAATCTGTGTCTGAGGCTGTAAAAATAGTGTATTATTTGGTATTATTTGCATCTAGCCCTTGATCATGGCATGTACAGGCAAATTATATCCACACAAAGACATGGGCAGGATTAGGGTTGCACATAAAAGTAAACTCTCACTTTTTGATTTTTTTCTCCAAGTGCATTGCCTGGAATCTTAATGATCTCTCAACTTTCTCAAAGATGAAATGTGTGTATATGGATAACAAAGACGCAGAGAGATTGAACCTAGATTGAATGACCAGCATCAGCTGCCTAGTGGAGGCTAGTTTTTAGAATCAGACAGAAGATTTCAGGGATGTACATTATGAAATAGCTTGACAACCCTGGTTACAAATGGACCTTCCTGACCTGCACTACTGATAGTTTATCCCGGTCATTAAAGAACAGCAAATTCCAGAGCTGAGCCTCTTTGCTTTAGGTATTGATTCTATTCTTAAACAGCAGTCGGGGCCCCAGCCCATGCATAAGGGATCATTGCTTTTCTCAGGTGGTTGCAGTCCCTCAGCCCACAGGCATATGACACAGTAGCAGCCCTGGACACTCCATAATCCCCTAGGAATGTGTGGTGTGGATCGGAAGTGTGATGCCATTCACCACTCTGCTCCATCAGATACAGGGTGTGGAGGACTGTCATTAACTTAATTGCTGAGTGCAATAAAGTGAATCCTTCTATGCCTTCTTTTTATGGTCTGATCTCATTCGAGTGCTACACATGCTGAATTACATTAGGAGGGCAGCAAAAGTAAATCGTTTTTCAAAGAAGCAGTACAATGTGGACTATCAAGGATAAATATATGTAAATTGCCATGGAAATCACACTGTTGGAGCAAGACTAAAGAGTTGCCAAAAGGCATTTAGAATTCCAAAGCTTACTGCACAAGGCATTAAAAAAGGTCAGTGTTTCTTGAAATAAGGATCTTTACAAATAAACACATTTGCTCAAGACTTGGTGAGTCATGCGGGAAAGGAGCTCAGAGCACTTTCAGTGTAATGGTTTTGACAGGCCATGATCAGGGTGAGCTTCTCATGTTTACAGTTCATCAATAGTTTTTCCAGCTGTACAGTCAATCTTTAAACCGGTTTTAGTCAGGGAGGAGACTTGGCAGCTTGTTTCCCCTGAAAAAATGCTATTCGATTTCTTTTCTTTTCTGCTGTGCATTTGATAAGTATTTGAACTTCAGATCGTAGACGGTCACTCAAACACCTGCCTTTTTCTTTCTTTTTTTTCAAAAAAAGAAAAGGAGGACTTGTGGCACCTTAGAGACTAACCAATTTATTTGAGCATGAGCTTTCGTGAGCTACAGCTCACTTCATCGGATGCAAAGCTTATGCTCAAATAAATTGGTTAGTCTCTAAGGTGCCACAAGTCCTCCTTTTCTTTTTGCGAATATAGACTAACACGGCTGTTACTCTGAAACCTCTCTTTTTTTTTTTTTTTACTCATGTCTCATCTCTTTAACAGCGTCAATATTTGACTTTTACAGTTTGTGCACTTAAAGAAAGTGTATCTATCAAAGCCTATTTATTGCAAGGGATTCGGTGTGTACTGTGCTGGGCCTGTGTTGATACACTGGTTGGAAATGATTGTGAACTGTAGTTTCAGGTTCAGAATTCATACTTAATTTACAAGCCAGAAAGATTTAAGGTTTCTTTCTTCAATGATGTACATTTCATCCCCCAGATTAGAAGCCCAGCCTGTCCAGGGCCCTTATCTATCTTAGGTACTCTGAACTCCCCACATCTAATGTATGTATCCTCACAGCCCCCCTGGGAGGCAGAGCAGTGCTGTTATCCCCAGTTTATATATGGGGAACTGAGGCCCAGAGAGACTAATGCCAAGATTTCCAAAAGTGACTAGTTGTTTGGGGTTTGAGGTAGACAGTTCTGAGTACCCTCTAAAAATCAGTCCCTTTAAAAGGTGTCTCCAGTTGGGCAACCAAAATCACTAGCCACTTCTGAAAAACTTGGCCTAAATGACTTGCCCAAGGTCACACAGGAAGTCTGTGGCACAGCAGAGAATTGAATCCATGTCTCCTAAATCCCATGCTAACACCTTGACTAATGGATCATCCTTATAACTGCAGTAAGAGGGGCAAAGCAGAGCCCGCTATATTACTTGAAACACCCAGTACATTTCACCCCCTTGAAAGGACCCTGGTTTTGTGGTCTGTATATTGACATTTATTTCACCAGTGTATCCTTTGGTTTGGCATTTTTGAGGGCACTCCCTCCCAATGCCCCAAAATATGTTCACTGACTCAAGAATGTCTACAGAATTTGTAAAATGGCCTTAAGACGGAGAGGTGTTCTACTGAATCAATCCACAAATGGCATTTGAAAAAAAAATCACATTTCATATTAGCAAACTGTAGAAAAATAAATATTAGTACGGCAAGTCTGAATGAACTTCCATAGAAGGAAACATACGGGTCATCCCTGACCCGCTGACCATCACTGGCAACCCCAAGCTAATTTTAGACTAGAAAATAGGTTTAAGAACAATCCCTGATGGGAAAAATCCTATATAATTTAAAAGAAAACTAGAACCTCTCTGTAGGGTTTCTTTGGGGACCATTTTTTAGGATTAAATGGAGAATTATAGCTGTTCTAAAGGATGCTTTCAAAAACCCCCAAACCTACAGAAAGATTCTCATTATCTGTTAAATTCTTTAGGTTTTTAGAGTAACTTCTGTAGAATATTATCGGTTTCACCCTATGACATGCTATAGGATTTTTCCACAAGTAAACTTTCCCCCGCAGCTGGGCTCTGTGCTTTGTGCCCCAAGGAGGGTGGGGGCAGCAGGAATGTTAGCTGTGGGGATACCGTATGTTCTGAACATTGGAGCTCTATGGCTCTGTGAGGCAGTCGTGCATTATCACAACTGACTTTAGAGCCGTACTGAGTACAGTACTAACCTTCTGTTACCCACAGATCTGGAGGATGGGAGTCCATCTCATTTAACCTTCGATCTCAGCTGCCTGCGCTCTGGCCCAGACTCAAGGATTTAACCAGCCTGAAACGGACTTGGTGTGAATCAGTGGTGTTTTCAATGCCAAACCACCCCCCTACCCAGCTAGTGTCCTTCTGAGGGCTCAGTGTCCCCTTGGGCCAGTTCTCAGGATTCTCTTTGCTATAAATTAGCCTGGCTCCCTCCAAGGTTTTTCAAATCTCACTCAAAGCAGAAAGCATTTCGCTAGAATAACTCTGTGGCTTTGAAACAATTCAAACTCCCACTCGGTTTTTCTTTTTGGAAGGTAATTACTGAATATAGATATGAAGGAGGGGGGCGGAGGGACAGAGTGAGAAAGCGAGATACTTGGATGGATGGAAGGATGGATGGATAAATTCAGATTATGCACCAATTCTCTCTCATTAAATTCTTATCCTAGAGTAACTATATTTGAGTCCCAATCTTGCTTCTGTTGAACCCAGTGGAAATTTTGCCATCAACTTCAATGGCAGCAGGTCTGGGCTCGGAATAGTTACTATCTGAGGGTTCAGTTCTTCTTCTTCTCTTGAGACTTGCTGGGTGGAAGGGGCATATAACCAGAGCCTGAAAGCCTTTGTGCCATCAAAGGCATAATACCTCCCCTGGCACTAGGGAAGCCCTGGGAGAGCTACCTATTGCTACACCTGTTTGACAGGTGTTGCCAGTGCTGATAGAAGAACAGCCGTGCCCAGGGCTATGTCCCCACCCAGATATGCTCCCTCAGGTGAGCCCCCACCCACAGTGCTCCCCATATGGTTGCCCTAGCATGGGTATTGCCCCCCGCAGCACACAGCTGTGTTAGAGTGACCCTAATTTGCTCCTCAATGCTTAGTAGCAGAATGTCTTTCCCAGGTAACAGTTATTAAAAGTGACACCACTTCTAACAAGTCTGTCACAGTTATAATTCAGTATCCAGACATGCTGGTTATAATTCAGTATCCTGCCTCACTTTTATATAACACCAAAAACGACATTAAAAGAACATTGTTACAGTTGCAAAATCAAGCACTCAAAAGTTAGGAAACACCAGTTTGTCAGTCTCTAAGGTGCCCCAAGTACTCCTGTTCTTTTTGCAGATACAGACTAACACGGCTGCTACTCTGAAACCAGATTTAAGGTTGCCTGAGCAACCTTAATCCCGCTTCCTCATGGGTGTGCATTACGATACAGTCTCTAATTACGTAATCACACATTTTGTTTCCCCAAAATTTTTTGAAAATCTCTCCCTATCTCCCTGTGGTGAAACCTGCCCTAAGTAACAGCCTAAGAAGAGTTTCAGAGTAGCAGCCGTGTTAGTCTGTATCCGCAAAAAGAAAAGGAGGACTTGTGGCACCTTAGAGCCTAACAAATTTATTTGAGCATAAGCTTTCGTGAGCTACAGCTCACTTCATCGGATGCATACTGTGGAAAATACAGTAGGAAGATTTTATATACACAGAGAACAGGAAACAATGGGTGTTACCATTCGCACTGTAACAAGAGTGATCAGTTAAGGTGAGCTACCTCCTGATCAGCAGGAGAGAATAAAAACCTTTTGTAGTGATAATCAAGATGGGCCATTTCCAGCAGTTGACAAGAACATGTGAGGTACAGTATGGGGGGGGGGGTGGGAAATAAACCTGGGGAAATAGTTTTAATTTGTGTAATGACCCATCCACTCCCAGTCTCTATTCAAGCCTAATTTAATGGTGTCCAGTTTGCAAATGAATTCCAATTCAGCAGTCTAAGAAGAGACCTGCTAAAAGTTGTTGCCAAGTTGAATCTGGTCTTTAATGAAAGGTTTCATAGAATCATAGAATATCAGGGTTGGAAGGGACCTCAGGAGGTCATCTAGTCCAACCCCCTGCTCAAAGCAGGACCAATCCCCAATTAAATCATCCCAGCCAGGGCTTTGTTTGATCAACTGTATGCAAAACCTTAGGAACACTTTAGTTCTTGCATAAGACGGGGAACTGCTTTAGACACAACATGCTGATTGGCACCTTTGCAATACTTGAGATACACAGATAGACTCATGTGCTTAGTCACTACAGAGGTGCCCAGACACCAGGGTGATGGACATTACATAGCTACTAGTAGGTTTCAGAGTAATAGCCGTGTTAGTCTGTATCCGCAAAAAGAAAAGGAGGACTTATGGCACCTTAGAAACTAACAAATTTATTTGAACATAAGCTTTCGTGAGCTACAGCTCACTTCATCGGATGCATATAGTGGATTCACCTTGCCCATGTGCCTTCTGACTGGGGAGTGTTTTACACCCACCTGGCACAGGAGTACATGGGGCAGGGCAATAGAGAATCAGCCCATAGCACTGAAGGGTTCACATGGCATTGATTTAGTGTGTAAATCACCCACCTGCCATCCTATGTACCGATAGAGAGCCAAAGGTGAGGAAGCTGGATAGCCCACCAAGAGCATGAAAAGAGGGAAGGCACTGAGGCAAAATGGAGTTCCCCAAGTCATAATAAGGGCAAAACAGGTCCATCAGCCTCAGAGTTTCACATGAATCCTAGTTAACTGACTGGGAGACTGGCCAACACTGGGAAGATTGTAGCAATTGCCAGTCATGTCCTGGCAAGAGATGCTTGTAAAGAAACAGAGACAAATGGCCGATCAATGCAGTAACATCCACCAGTAGCCATAACAGACCGAATAAATACCATAGCGACCTTTCTGAGACAGGAATGGGGACAGCCAGAGTGTGGTGATGCCTTTATCCCAGGCATAGATGATGAATTATTCCTGGAGGATTAGAAGCAGCACAGTCAGGGCAATAGTTTTTAAGAGGTCAAAAGTGACAAATATGTAAATAACGGCAGCTACTTATTAGTAACCACTGTGGATATTCAGGGGTTTTTTTTCCCATTGCAATTCAAGTCACAAATACCTGGTAAAAATACAATCACATGCCAATCACCAATTCACCAGAGAAACGTAAAATAGGAGTATTGGAGAGCCACAGACACACAACCCTCAAATGCGACCTATTGTTATCCTGTTGCCAACAGAAAAAGATGATGACATTACCCCTGTTGTGTGGCATTCCCAGGGACTTTGAATTTATTTTTCCCCCTGTTTTGCTCTTCTCCTCTGCTCGCAGGTCTGGAACAACATAACATTTTCTGCTCTCATCCTAGTCTTTTGCACTAAATAAGAACAACTTGGCAACGTTCCCCCTCCCCCCCGAGAAAACGGGGACATTAGGTTAAGTAATATGGCTGCCGTACATGGAGTAGCACATCCAAGAAGAGGAGATTTCTCCTCTAATTTGATGACCTTTTGGTGTATTTCATCAGTTGAGCACCTATAGATAACTATCGAGAGGTGATCTTTATGCTGAAGGTACCTAATTACGTGCTCAGAACTCAACATGCACCCAATCTGCTGAGCTCTTTTTAAAAGAACTGGCCTATCAGACGAAAGCCATTGCTATATGATGCAGATTCTCTATGCTGGGCTTCTTCTGCCTGACATACCATGCTGAGTATCTTTTATCCCTAGTTTCCTCCAACTTCTTCCACTTTTCTCTTTACGATGGTTCTTTTTCTTCGAGAATAAAACAAGTGTAAAATACTCTTGTCTGGTAAGATGGATCTGGCCTTACATTGTACTTACCTGTATGGGGTTTTCTTATTTCGTTGTAATTGCTATGGGTGTTTTGTTTTCCTCCGTACAATAAAAACATTTACTTAATAAAATTGAGTAGCAATGGCTGATGTAAGGATGGTTAGAGATGACCATCTCTTGCAGACCCAAACAGTAGCATTCTTAATTTTGGATTTGATGCCTAAATACCAAGGTGGAGGGGAGATCAGAAGTAGATAGAACCTGAGAATATTGTCATAAAAATGTTACCTTTGCAGGAATCATAATCTATTTGCCTGTCCTTTACTATTAGGATTACAAAAAATGCCTAGATTTTCAAGCCTGTCAAATGCAGTTACTCAGCCTGGGTGAGGTGGGTGAATTTTGCAAGGCAGAGATAGAGACAAACAAGATAAAGGAATCATGCTACCTGTTGCAAAATGGAACAATATGCCATACGCATGAACTCATTGGATCATTCCATCTTTGGAAGTGCTAACCATGGAATAGCTACAGGCTAGGTGCCTCCGAGGATGGGAATTGGTTGGGGTGCAGACATGAAGTAGCCAACACACCACAAACTGGAAAAGTTCAAACAGAAGAACTGACAGTTACAGTTCACCTGTCTGAAGCTTTAAAATTCTGGTACTGTTCCTTGTCCCTGGGACTGAAATTAAAACAGAACAATGGCAAATTAGTCTCACTTATCAGGCTGTCTGCAGTGAAACATGGTGAGAAAGTGAAATCCACTCACAGGGCAGCGATTGAAACAAGAGCAGAAAGTGGTTTAACTTCACTCTGCCCTTGCTAGAGATGGAATGACTCGGTCAGTCTCAGAGGCAGCGCTGTAAGTTACTCACAGGACAAGACACATAACCCGGAACAGCAGCTGCAGGTATTTATTCTGACTGTGCTTAGCTGTAGCATCTGCGAGTCTCACAGTAAATTATAAATGAATACATAAAAAATATCAAGCTGACCTTACAGATGACTTGATTAAAATAGGGCTCATGATCTGCTCTCACAAAAGGCACATACTTTAACAAAACTACCCTTGAGGTATGGTAAGTAAAAACGTGAGCTCTATAAAGTGCATCGGAGTTGGCCTCTGGTGGAGAACTTGGAAACGTCAGCTCCCCAGGCAGAGATGCTCAAGTGAGAGGTGCCTTGCCTGTGATCGCGCAGAGGACAACCCCAGCAATCAACAACATGAGTGACTGGGCAGGATGCAGAACAGAATGGAGCACAGGGGGAAAGTGATTTCCAAAAGTAACCAGATCCTAGAGCATTCAAGGCTTCACAGGGGACAACCAAGAGCTCAAACTGCACCAGAAGAGGAGGAGACACTGAAGGGAAATGAACGTGGCAGAGGAGTATATAAGCCAATAAACGAGGCTCCAGCACCATTCATATTGTGCTGTTATTTGACAAGACAGGTGTAGATCTAACACCCCACAACATGAACATTTTTTTTCTTGCCTTTTGTGGTTTGGAGTTCTAGATCCCTGGGGTTCATATTGCACGCCATAGCATGGTATCCAGGCACAGATGCAGAGCTGATTCTGGGCTCTCTAAGGAGGGCTAAAAACAAATAATTGTTGGCAAGAGTGGTTTCCATGGACAGAGAGGCCCCTGTTTTTATAACTGCATGTATGTGCATAATGTCTGTGCACAAGGACTGTACTTTGATTTACCGTCTCAGCAACCACACACACAAATTTGCCTTTTTTGCACCATTATGGAAATCTCTGTCTTAGTGTCAATATGGATTTCTGTTTCTGCTCTGGGGGATAAGGTCTGATTTTTCTGGGCCTCATTTTGCAGAAATCAATCCTTTCCTTTTTTTTTGTCATCACAGAATACATGGTAATTTGAGTACAAAAATGGATTTTGTTCTGAAATCTTTTTGATGTGTGTTGGGTGGGCCAAGGTTAATTTCACTTCAGACAATTATTCCTTTATATTCATTTCATACATTTGTCAAGCAAGGTCACCATCCAGTCAATTGTAGCCAATATTTAATATTTTCCGCTCAGAAATCCCATTTGACCCAAAATAGATGTGCATGTCAAGTGATGTTTATGTTTGCTTTGGGTAATGGCAACAAGAGGTTAACACTTTCAAACAGGCTACTTTGTATTTTCCTAGGATATAAATATTCATCAGGACATGGAATGTGCTTTAAAATAAAGCACAGCCCTACTTGCAGATTATATTTCTAAAATATTAAATTTAAAATGTTTGAGCTGATCTATCTAAGCATGTAGCTTCGAAGATAAGACTGTAAAGACTCATATGTGAATCATCAGGGCTAGTCCCACCAATCAATGAAGTTAACACTTTTTTGTTATATAATCAATTTTAAATGATATAATGAGGAATGCAATAGTGTATAATATAATGAGGAATGCAAACTCTGAAATGTCTTCTATTTATTGAATTCTTGTGGAGCTCTGTCAATATACATGAGCAAAGAAAGTAGACACCAGTAATCAAACAGACACTGTCACTCTTTATCACAGCAGGTGTCTCCTTAATCAAAGGAATCTCTCTAGATGCCTGCTGATACCTTACTTTCTCCCTGAAGTCTGGGTTCACGTTGAGCCATGGTTCATTATAGTCTGAGCTTTAGGATTTCACAAAAGGAATGGCAAAATAGATGGATTCAATTTGTACATTTAACCCCAGAGAAGAGAAAAGAAAAGATACAAATAACTTTAGGAAGAAATGTGAAGCCATAAACCACAGTGAGTTCTCTGAAGATCGCTTCTGAAAAAAACATCTTCAACTATTTCCTAAATATCAATGACTAAACTAAATTGTAGTGAGATAAAACTTCAAGAAATAAGTCCAAGAAATCATTTCAAAGATTGTAAAAGGCTATATTACAATTCTAGCCTTTCTCCAAGGACACAGAGGGAGTCAGTTCCTGGAGAGCTGGGGACAGGATTCAGAACTCCTGGCTGCTGGACCTGTGCTTTAACCACTAGATAACACTCCTTCTCCTTGTACACTTGTACTATGTACTATGTACTGGATATATTAGATGGCTCTGAAAGTGCCTTTCAGATAGATTGGGTAATTGTATATCTGAAGACCGAGGGAGATGAGGAGAAGAGGCTGAGTTTTCATTCCATTTCCCTCTTCACTTTCCCATGCGCCAAGGCTGGGGTTGTCAAAGCAGCCTATGGGAGTTGGATTTGGGTGCTTTACCTCCTTAGGCATCTACATGCTATTTGTGCTGATAAGAGTTAATAACAACAAAGGCCACAGCAGGGCCATTCTATGAATCAGCCAGGGAGAGAACGTAAGAATGGCCAGACTGGGTCAGACCAAAGGTCCATCCAGCTCAGCATCCTGTCCTCCGACAGTGGCCAGTGCCAGGTGACCCAGAGGGAATGAACAGAACAGGGAATCATCCAGTGATCCCTCCCGTCGCCCATTCCCAGCTTCTGGCAAACAGAGGCTAGGGACACCATCCCTGCCCATCCTGGCTAATAGCCATTGATGGACCTATCCTCCATGAACTTAGCTACTTCTTTTTTGAACCCTGTTATAGTCTTGGCCTTCACAACATCCTCTGGCAAGGAGTTCCACAGGTTGACTGTGCGTTGTGTGAAAAAAAATACTTCCTTGTGTTTGTTTTAAATCTGCTGCCTAGTAATTTCATTTGGTGACCCCGAGTTCTTGTGTTATAAGAAGGAGTAAATAACACTTCCTTATTTACTTTGTCCACACGTGTCATGATTTTATAGACCTCTATCATCTCCTCCCTTAGTTGTCTCTTTGCCAAGCTGAAAAGTCCCAGTCTTATTAATCTCTCCTCAAATGGAGGCAGTTCCATACCCCTAATCATTTTTGTTGACCTCTTCTGAACCTTTTCCAATATATCTTTTTTTTAGATGGGGCGACCACATCTGCATGCAGTATTCAAGGTGTTGGAGTACCATGGATTTATATAGAGGCAACATGATACTTTCTGACTTATTATAATGAGAGGGTCATTTACAAGGTGAACCATGCACTTTGACACCCTTCTCTATAGAAGAGCCCTCCTGTGGTTGCTGCAGAGTGGTGCTAACTATTTATACATTTAAAAAAAAAACCCTTGTATTAACTTGATAAATGAGGTTAATGTCAATTTATTGGAGTGTACATTATGTGCATTTAAAATCCATGGGAAAATCCATGTGAGCAGTAATTAGTATGATATAGGAGACACTTAGCAAAGTTTAACATCCTGGCCATTTCATCGAAGCTCCTGTCAAGATACCCAGAGCAATCACAGCACATTGTGGACACATTGGGACACAAATGCCATTTTTGAGTTATAGTACTTTAAAAATAAAAAAAATAATTAAAAAAAAAAGGGCCTAGCTTTCAAAAGTGGTGATTTTGGGTGTCCAACACGGGACTCTTGGAAGGAGCCTGATTTTTGGAAGGTGCTGAGAGCTCCTGCCCTTTAAAAACCAGGCCCCTTTAAAGTATCTCAAATTGGGCTTCCAAAAAGCACTAGTCACTTTTGAAAATGTACATCTAGGTATTTTTGAAGTAAAATCACAATATGTTCTGCACTGATCAGTCTCCGTTTTAAATGCATTAAGTAGGTGTTGCATAGCAAGCCTAGGACCAGAGCTGGTTTGCATGAGCAAAAATAGGAATTTAAAACAACCAGCCTCACAACATTACAAACTGTGAAAATGCCCCAACACTGGCAATGCAAAACTAACAGCCTCTATTATCCACTCCTACCTGAGTAAAAGGAGGCTTCTATCATACATTATTAGAATCATAGGGTTAGAAGGGACCACCAGGGTCATCTGGTCTCGCCCCCTGCCAAGATGCAGGATTTGTTGGATCTAAACCCTCCCAGACAGATGCTGTCCAGCCTCCTTTGGAAAACCTCCAGTGAAGGAGCTTCCACGACCTCCCCAGGCGTCTGCTCCACTGGTCGACTGTTCTTACAGTTAGGGAGTTTTTCCTGAGATTTAATCTAACTCTGCTGTGCTGTAGTTTGAACCCACTGCCTATTGTCCTGCCCGCCGTGGCAAGAGAGAACAACTTTTCTCCATCCTTTTTATGGCAGCCTTTCAAGTATCAGAAGACTGCTATCATATCCCCTCTTAATCTCCTCTTTTCAAATTAAACATACCCAGTTCCTTCCGCCTTTGCTCATACGGCTGCATTCCATCCTTTTGATCATCTTTGTCGCTCGCCCCTGGATCCTTTCCAGTTTCTCTACATCCCTTCTATACATTGGTGACCCAAACTGGACACAGTCCTCCAGCTGAGGCCTGACCAGTGCCAAGTAGAGCAGTAGTCTCACCACCCAGGATTCGCATGCTATGTCTCTGTTAATGCAACCTAAAAATTTATTTGCTTTTTTTGCAACAGCATCGCATTGCTGACTCATGTTGAGGCTGTGATCCACCACAACTCCCAGATCCTTCTCAGCAGCGCTGTTGCCAAGCCAGTTATCCCCCATTCTGTATTTGTGCATTTGGGTTTTCTTCCCTAAGTGCAGCACCTTACATTTGTCTTTGCTGAATTTCATTTTGTTGTCCATAGCCCAGTTCTCCAATGTATCAAGATCCCTCTGAATTTTAGCTCTAGCACCCAAAGTGTTGGCAACCCCCTCCGCCCCCACCCCCAGCTTTGTGTCATCTGCCAACTTGATCAGTCTGCTTTCTATACCTACATCCAGGTCATTAATAAATATGTTCAACAACACTGGCCCCAGAACAGATCCCCCTGGAACCCCACTTGAGACCTGCCTCCAATCTGACAGCATTCCATTAATAGCTACTCTTTGTTTGCAGTTGTTTAACCAATATGTCTCCACATATTTTATTAATTAATAATACAGAAGCTTGGAGATGCCTTTAACGAGATCAGGGCTCTATTAAACTAGGCACTGCACATATACACGGCAAGAGACAGTCCCTGTCCTGAGGAGCTTGCAATCTAAACAGAGGAGAAAGGGAAACAGGCACAGAGAGATAAAGCAACTTTCCCAAGGTCACAGGTAGAGCAGGAATAGAAGCCAGGTCTCCTGACTCCAAGCCCAGTGCTCTGTGCACTAGATAATGCTGCCTTCCTGTATGCACACAGCATATATAGAAACGTGGGGGTAAAGTCCAAGCCGGTTGCTTGTGCCTTGGTAAGGATCCGTCGTTTTAGGCCCCGGGCAGGAGAGAAGGGCGGAGGTTCGTCCAGGAGGTGACTCTGTTTCAATCAGTGGAGTTCCAATAGCAGCAAGTGTAGTGCAAGGTGTTCGATGGACTCCGAGTTAAATCAGCCCCAGGTGGGAGCTGGGGCATCACCTACTCAAGACGGCGTTAGAGCAAAAACTCCCCTTTGTAATTTGCAAGTGTTTGATCCACATGCTGAAGTGATTGGCTCCCCTGTGCCAATACAAAATGCTCTGTGTCCACAGAGAGCGCGGGGTGATCCCACCTCCGTCTGAGCTCCGTGGGTTACTCTCTGCCAGTTGTCTGTATATTCCCTCGACTAACAATAACATTTTGCACGTCTAGACCGCATTCCAACCACGGATTCAAAAGCATTTGACAAATATGGATTAACACACATAGCCCTGCTGAGAGGTAGGTGTCATTATCCCATTTTACAGATGGTAAAACTCAGACACAGAAGTGCAACGATTTGCACCAGGTTATACAACTGCAGAGTCAGGGGTCGTAACTCCTATTGCCATGTTCTCACCATTCAACCACACTCATCTGCATCTCTGTATTCTAACCACCGGGAAGTTAGCATATTATCCCCCGTGGGACAAAGTCTATTCACAGCAGTAAAGCCTGGAGGAGCCCTTTCTCCTGTAATAATCCTCAAGGTCGTCTCCCTTTAAAACCAATGCTACATCCCACAGCCATCGGCCTCAACTAGGGATTTTTCAGCCTTCGTTAGCCATCCCTAATTGCGTACAGCCGTAATGGAAGCAGCGACCGTACATGGAAAAATTCCACATAAGCCTCATTCACATGCAGACTTCCACCGCTATTAAAGAGTCACAGCTCTGGAGATGCCAGACGACACACCGCTCCTATGCGGTTATACAATGCCCAACTCTGAGCTGGTTCACAGCACACATTTCACTTTCACCCATCACAGTGATTGCTCTGTTACTCCTCCCGCGCCACTCGCAGGCAATGTGGAAGCTGTCGCTTTGTACAGCCCTGAATACAGGTACTCGAGCCATATAAACAAATTGTCATTCTAACAGAGACAACTGCAGGCCTTCTATCCAAACCAAAGAAAACAACCCCCTCCCCAAGACAGTTTCTCAAAGATTAGTTCTCAGGAGCTGGTTAAAGCAATCTGTGCCTCCGGGTAAATACTGGTTACATGGATGTTCAAAGCAAACTGGGTATTTGAGCACAGGCGTATTTAAAAGGTCAGGGGTCTGGCAGGCAGTTTGTGACCTGGCTCCCTTCAGAAGCATGGTCTGTGGCTCTTGCTCTTTGACCTCATTCCAAAATCAGAACTTCCAGGAATTCCACTTTCCCGCTTCCACTGAGATTTTTACTTGTGTATTGGAGGCCATGGGCTAGAGTCTTTAGTTCAGCCATGCTGTACCTGGTGCAGGACCACAGGGGCTGGGACTGGGACAAAGGTGGCTCTAAACCACCTGTCGCGGGGGGACACTCACATCTTGTGAGTGCCTCCTATGGGCTGGCTGTGGTACTGCAATTTTTCTTTTTTGCTCTTGATGCCCCATCAGCTGCCGACCTGGCCAGGCAGGTCTTCAGTGGCTCAGCCCTCTGGCCAAGTCACACAGAGGCAATATGCATAAATGAACATCTTCAGGGGTAACAAAGGTCCAACTAGGACTACCACTGTACCCTTGTTAGCGTCTTCAGCCCTGCCTCTGGGCTCAGTCCCTCCTGGGCTAACTTTAAAGTCCTTCCATGCCCTGTTATAGAGCAGCGCCCCCAGGGGTTTCTGCCTGGAGACCCTTTGTCTTCACTGGTTCTCACTGCCCCAGATCTCCAACCAGGTCATCTCTCAAGTTTAGTCCCCTTCTGAGGGGTAACTAAGAGTTCACCAGACAGTCTGTCTGCCCTTACCAGGGTCATGAGCCCCATCCCTGAGCCCTTTAAATTCCAGCCCTTTGCTTGGGCTTCTAAACGAGCTTAGGCCACTTCCCCAGTGGCTGGTGGGGGGACCCAGGTCCACCCACTACTCTGGGTCCCAAACCAGGGACCCTATGAACAGCAGTCATGTACTACTCCCTTTAACTCCTTCAGTTAGCTGCTGCTGTTCTCCCTGGGCTTCTTCCCACTGGGTCTCTTCCCTGCCACCTCAGCCTGTAGGGTTACAGTTCTCAGGTGCACGTTCTACTTGCAGAAAGCAAAATGCAGCCAGAACTCAACTTCTAGTTCTCTCTGAGGCTCCTGTGGCCATAGCATCCATCCTTTCCCTCTGGCCCCAGCCAGGAACTGACCTGCTGAGGCCCTGCTGCTCTTTTTAGCCAAGCCTGCTGTGCTCTGATTGGCTACTTCCCTGCAGCCTTTCTAGGCAGGCCTGAAGGATCCAGCTTCGCTGTTGCTTTCCTGGGGTGGGGTGTGGTAGGAACCAGAAGCCTCCAGCAGGGGACCTCAAAGGACCTGATACACCTTGTCATACCACCTTTATACTCCCCCCAAACCTAGGGCTTGATGGGGACTGGTTGATCCCCATTGTATGTAAGTGCACTAGGAATACAGTCACATGACTGGAACGTTAAAGTGACTGGATACACCCTAGTCAGGAACAATAGAGTGGGCCGCGGTGACACTACATCAAAGATACCTTTGCCAGTGTTCGAGTTATTGACAACCCAGAAGAACAGGAACTGGAACACTTATGGATCAGTGTTCCAACTGATAAATCATAGGACAGGGTGCTGATGGGGTTCTATTACAGACACCAAACCAGGTGAAGGAACAGCATAAGCTGCTCTTTAAACATCTATCTATAACATATGGAAAGAAGAATTGTGTTATGGGGGTTTTCAATCTGGGGGACACGTGCTACAGGTCTCATGCTGCCTTGTAGCTTCTAAACATTATAAATAACTTTCTAACACAAAAAGCCTCGCAACCAACTCAGGGTAATTCTATATTAGACCTGATCTGATGGATAAAGATGAATTGATCACAGAACTAAAAACTGATGCTTGCTTAGGTACAAGTGATCACAACCTAATTTCATTTGCTATCTGCAAACAGAACATAGTCCAAAGCAGAAATACGTATACTTCATGTTTAAGGGCCGACCCGCCCCCGTTTGCCCGTCTGTCCCGTGTCGATGTAGACTACGAGCCCTTTGGAGCAGGTTCTGTATCGTACAATGTGTTTGTGGAGTGCCATGACAGACTGCGGGGAATTAACAGGTGGGCCTGCACTCTGATCACTCTGACACCAATTAGTTCCCCTGGAGAAAGCTGATTGGTAATTACCTTTAATCAGGCAGGTGGGCTGGATGAGCTAACCAGACAGTTAGCCCATCAGTTCAGGACGGATAAAGAGACACAGGAAGGAAGCCTAAGGGGGCAGAGAGGGGAACAGGCTAGCGGAGTCCAGGCTTATGAAGGCCTCAGGGAAGGGAGGCCTCAGGTCCAGAGGAGAGGACCAGAAGCAGAAGCGATGTTGTAAATAGACTGTTGCCCAGCCTAAAGGTGTTGGTGGAGGGAGCTCAAATACATTGCATGGTGCAAACACAACCTGCAGAGTCTGAGCCAGTTTCTGTGGTGCAAGAGACAGGAGACTGCCCTGCTACAAGTGCCTGGCACAACGGAGTCTGATCTCCACTGGGGCCTCTAGCCAGTGTGGTAACAGGATATTAACAGCCAGATGGCTACCAGCCTTGCCAAAACAGCCCACGGTAGGATTCAGGGGGAAGAGCTGGGAGGCCACTGTGACAGTGAGTGGGGCTGCAGGATTTTTTTAAAAATAGTACTAGATCGTTTTACAACCATTAATGAACGTATCTAATTGTGTGAGATGAACAAGGGGCACCCCACTGTAATGAAAGCACAGCGGATCACCTTCACTGGTCAAGAATGATTTCTATCCATCGGGGTATCATAGAATATCAGGGTTGGAAGGTACCTCAGGAGGTCATCTAGTCCAACCCCCTGCTCAAAGCAGGACCAAGCCCCAGCTAAATCATCCCAGCCAGGGCTTTGTCAAGCCTGACCTTAAAAACCTCAAAGGAAGGAGATTCAACCACCTCCCTAGGTAACGCATTCCAGTGTTTCACCACCCTCCTAGTGAAAAAGTTTTTCCTAATATGCTATGGAGGCTTTTGTCTTCCTTGCAGCAACAGGCACTGGTTATTTCTGGGGGCAGAATACTGACCTGGATGGACCAGTGCATGATCCAGAAGGGCAACCTCAGCTGATGAGCAGCCTGAGGTCAGCTTCCTAGTTCGGTGGGTATGAAACACAGTTAAGTGGGGATTATGTTACTTAACCAAATAATGCCACAACAGGGCCAGCTACAGAAAGTTCATTTAGCCACCCTCACTTCAAGAAAGTGAGCAATAACTTTGGCTCTCTAGAAAGATGGTGGTGATCCTAAGGGTTACACCTGGAGAGACCTCTATTTGGGACTGGGCGTAGTGAGGCAGGTGCCTGAGAAAGATGAATGGGCACAAGACAGTGCTTAAAATGTGGATAATTCAAACAAACTGGGCCTGGTTGTCCTCTCATTCACACCTGGTTTACACTTCTGTAATAACTTGGAGTTACTCCCAATTGACACCAGCGTAAGGAAGAGAACAATTAAGAGCACTATATTTAATGTTGTTGAGTTAAATTAAATCTGATGGAAACCAAACAGCTGTTACTTTTCAGGAACCAAAGCCCAGCTCAACTATTTCCTTTACTCCATAAAAGTTCTGTGCATTTTCCCCTTTCCATATTAACAATGAAGTCAAAGAAGAGGAAAAACAATTTATTATAAACCACTAAAGAGGATGCACAGGAACTAAATATATTTGTCAAGTTTGAGCAAGAAGCACAATAAGGTAGCTTAATAAGATAGGCACATATTCTACAAGTGATAATTAAAATTCAAACACTACAATTTAAAACAAAGGCAACGTTAGCATGGTAGTCTGTGAACTCCTGCCTAGACTCTAGATAACAAGTCAACCATTAATTTGTATTTTCCAGTGCGGGTGTCTCTATGGGTCTGTTGCTGGTTCATTCAAGATTTATCCTCTTTTGCTTATGGGCTTTCTACAGTCATGTGACATAAATTGTTCCCACACAGCTACTGTGCATGTGTAACTGACATGTATTTAAAAGGCATCAGAGAGACAGTACAAACTCAACACTCACTTTGGCCATTTGAATAACCTACCATCAACGCTCAGGAAGAGCAAATCTAACACGTAACAGTTTGCCATTTAATTTCTTTGCATAAAATACATTAAAAAGCCGTGAGCATGAACTGTTCAAGACAAGTTCTCTTTCCCACGCATGGAGAGCTCCTGTTAATGTTAACAGCACATTTTGCCCCTTTGAGCTCACCATTTTCATTTCCAGTTAGTGTTGATATAGGGCAAAATTCAAGTATTTCCAATCCAGGAAAAGGCATATGTATAAATTCAGGTATGATTGAGGAGATATCTCCCTTAGAAGCCAGTCAGTATTTCTTGCGCATAAAAAGTATTTCATGCACTATCTTAACAGCCATCTTATGGCACAGCAGAGACAGGTGGGTCTCAAAGTGACTAATTCAATATATTTTGTCCAGCTGTTCTGTTAGAGAAGGAAATTCAGAGCTCTTTTATTTCAGCAAAATGTCCCTTTCTATCTAGCTGAGAATGTTGATCTGCTGCTCACCCTTTGCTGGAGGCAAATTTGTCTTTTCTAGCATCAGATCAGTTAGAGCACAAAACACGAACTAGTTTCTCAGGCAAATATTAAGGAGGCGCCGGTAGCATCTAGCGCTGTGCAGCCAGGCACCTCCAGCGATTCCACCGCGTCTGGATCTGGCAGTTTACTCATGGGCATTGGGTGGCTCAGTGGTTAACAGTGAAGGGTCCCTTCGAGCCAGTAGCTGAGCTGCAAATCAGCCAAAGTGAGTGGTGGCCAAACTGACCATTACTGCAGTAATGCCCTGATCAGAATAGAAGCCCCATGGTAGTAGATGCTGCACAAACACAATGGTAGACAGAGTCCCTGCCCAAAGAGCCTACAAGCTAAGGCCCCAGTCCTGCAAAGGCAGACTGCTAGGGATTGAAACCAATGTCCAGGTGCAGCAATCCACTGTGAAGCTGTCAGTTGTAGGATTGGGGCCTCAAAAGACAAGAGGAAGGGTGGAAGACAAGAATACAACATAGGAGTGATCAGTGCAACGTCAGGCACTCTTCTCCTTCGTCACCTCGCGATTTCACTGCTGACCTGTGGGAAATGAATTGTGCTATTCACTCTGGCGCTTCAGCTTGATGCTGTGTGGCACCTTATTGACTGTGTTATACAAGAGACCAGGGCATCAGTTCTAAACAACCCAACCCTGTTCTCTCTCTTGGTTTGTTCCAAAGCAGCAAGTTACATCAGTGAGGGTAGCACAAAAGCAGTCATTTAAAAAAAACTGTAACACACACAAAAATAAGAATTTCAGAAATTCCTTGTGCTTCCCTAGCACTTTTCACACACCTGGCTCTTTCCCCCTTTACCTGTCCCCATCCCCAAAAGAGTGTCTTTACCCCAGATTAATTTATATACAATTAAGGCCTGATGCATAGCACATGGAAAGCAATGGAAATGCTCACACTGACCTCCACGAACGTTGGATCAGACTTTTAATACCATTTACACATGTGCACACACACAGAACACAAAAAGAAGGAACTTTTTTGTGTACTTGTCATCAAGTATTGAGCACTTTCAGACAGAAAATAGGCACCTTAGAAATATCACATCTTATTTTGCCAGGTTAGAGAGAGAATTTCCCGTTACAAGGTGTAAAGCAGGGAGAGGAACGGAGCTTTATGCTGTAAAAGGCCATTCGTGTCCAAGTACCTGGTTAACACATGTATCTGGTCATTATAGAACCAGCTGCTGCAATTTATTTCAACTTCCCAACCTGGCTCCTCTCTTCACTGGTTACTGCTCAGGTATTAGTGCTTGGATTCAGGACATCTTTATACTTAATCATAATTTTCTGTTCCTAATAAAAACAGCACACAATAAAACTTTTGGTAGAAATAACTCAGAAAAGTGGCAGCTTATGTCGATACAGCATAGTCAGGTTTGGAGCTTGTAGCCAATGGAGAATACAGGGAAGAGCACTGCTCTGGCTGCTGGCAAGGAGGTTATGGAGTGATGTGGAAGTACACTACAGAGTGAAGTTCTGACAGACATTTATGGACTTGGGAAACTGGATTCCAGTGAGTGATGGGGGCACGGATGGGCAGGTGGGCATGGTAGGTGCTTCCTTCCAGATACAATATCTAATGCAGCCTTTCCTGAAGTGTGAGGTGTAGTCCCTTTCCCCGCTAACATGGTCAGGATGTGTGTGTGACTGGTTTTTGTTTCCTGGAAAGAGGGCTCAGCATATAAAAATTGGAGACCTGCTGGTCTAATGGATTGAATCATCCAGTTGTCGTCCAGCAAAGACTGGACTAGTGGAGAGTATCTCTCCAGACCTCAGATTCATGGCTTGGAACAGGGACTAGGATCTTCCCTAGCACACCACTACTTGACCTGCTTGTGTGTTATTTATCCATTCATGTTCGAATTAGAAAAAGAGCATGGGCATCAAGGGGGACCTATGGCCCACTAAAAGAGCGGTTTCTCTGGTAAGGGACAGCACAGAAAGCTGTTCAGAAAAAGAAAGAAGTACGTGGTGCCCAAACTGGCATCCCGGGAAAGCTGAAACAGGCCCGGCATTAGGAGCAGCTCTTATCAGGATGTCTTTGGAACATCAGGGCTCTCAACCATCCACCACAACTTCCCCAGGAGACCAGACAGAAGCTGCCCATGAATTTCCTTCAAGTTTCCATTCGCCCGCTGGCTGTATTTGTATCTAGAAAGTTTTAACGCCCACCCCACATCCCAGCCCAGGGATTAGAGTAGAAAGGGGCCGCTGGCTCCTGTTGATGTAAGTAAATTAGTGACCCTTCGGAAGCAGGTGTCAGGCAGAAAAGTTTAACTTTAACCAAAGGAGAACAGGGCTGGGTTAAACAGAAACTTGATTTAGCAACGATGGGAAACCCGCTCGGCTCTTTCTTGTCCGCCTGCCTGCAGAGGGACGGAGGGCTCTATCTCCTTTTCATCCTGACAGCGTCGGCCACACTCTTGCGGCCAGCCCATGCCCCAGCCCAGCGAGGCTCCAGGCCCATGTCGCAGGGTGCCCGCTCCCCGGGCGTGGCTGGGGAAGGGGATCTACCCAGGCGCGCCTGTCCCTGCTCCGGAAGCCGGGGTCCGAGGGGAGCGGGGGCAGCGCACACGGGACACGAGTTGGCCGGCGCCGCTGGGAAGCAAAGCCGGCGAGGGGAAAGGAAGCCCGCCCCGGCTGCCTTCACTCGATGCCCCCCGAGCGGGGCTGAGCTGGCTGCTGAGCGGAGCCAAGCCGCGGAAGGACTCGGTCCCTGCCCCGGACCGTCCCGCGAGCGCAAGGGGGCTTGTCCCTCCAGCTGGCGGGCCGGGGACTTACCTTCCAGGCAGCACGTTCGCCACAAGCCCGAGTGGGTCATCACCTCCTCGTTCTTCCGGCTGGTCTCATTGTCGCCCGTGGCCTTGGTCCGGCACACGCCCCGCGAGTACAGCCAGTAGTCCGTGCCCACCGCGATGGTCATGAGGCTGAAGGCTGCGAAGGCGCCCACGGTGGTGATCAGCATCTGGACGCCGCGGTCACACATCCTCATCGCGCTTCATGGTCCGCCGGCAGCGGGCCAGGGGACCGGGGCGGAGGGGCGAGGCTCGCCCGCCCGGCTCAGGCCAGCGCGGCCGGAGCCCGGGGCTGTCCCGTGAGGCTGAGCCGCAGCCGGGCTCCGGGCGCGCATCGCGGTGCCCCGGCCCGGCGCCCCTGGGTCGGAGCCTGGCTCGGGAGCCGCCCGGCGGTCCCCTCCCCGCGGCGCGGCGCCGGCACTGGCGCGCTCCAGGCGCAGGCGGCAGGAGAGAGGTGGAGATCCGGGGGGGGGGGCGTGTGGCGGGGGTGGGAGGGCTGCAAGTGTGTGTCTATAGAGAGAGCGAGCGAGCTCCTCTCGGGGGGCTGGGAAAGGAGGCACCGCGCTGAAATGGACCCGCTCCCAGCCCCTCCGGGAGCTCGCCCCGGTCCCACCCACAGCCGGCGGGGGCAGGGAGAGGAAAACAGCAGCAGAGGAAAGGCGCAGGGCTCCCCGGGGTGCTGGAGGGCTGCCGGCGCAGGGCCCCCGCACCACACCCCACCCCGGGGTGCTGGAGGGACCGCTCCCGAACCCCTCCCCCGAGGGACAGCCACCGGCTCCGCCTTCCCCTCAGCCCCGCGGGGATTGCGCTGGGAGCTCTGGGGAGAAAACCACGTCCCCTCCGAGCCGAGGGGCTCCCCAGCCGCCTGCCCCTGCGCGGGAAGCCCTGCCCTGCCCTGCCCGCCGCTCCCCGCTCCTCTGACTGCCTGCGCCAGGCTCCCGGCCCCGCCAACTGGCCATTCAAGTTTTCATGATGCAGAAGCCGGAGCCAAGTGATGCGGAGCGGATGAGCCCCGGCTGCCGGCAGCTCCCTTAAAGGGGCAGCCGGCCGGGAGGCCCGGAGCGGGACCCGGCTGCTGCGCCCCTTCCCCAGCCCCGCACTAGCACCGCGAGCGGCCGCTGGGTCCAAGCCCCGGGCTGCTGGGGGGCAGAGGCAGCCGGCTCCGGGCAGCATGCGCCAGGCACGAGCCCCACGTCCACACACCCAGCGAGAGCCCCAGCCGGGCACACACACAACTCGCTAGTCTCACACGCGCGCACGACTCACGAGATGCCACCCACGCGTGCCTGGCTGCAGCGGCGACACGCTCTCGCTGCTGGAGCTCGTGCGTTGCTTTAGCCTGGGGCAGTGCCCGTGGGTGTGACGGCGCCCCCCAGCCCCAAGCAGGGCTGCCCGGCGCGATGCCCCTACCCGTGTAACAGCCCCCCCGGTAAGCCGGGCTCGCCCGCCGGCCTGATCAGATGGTCACTTGGCTTCTCCATGGGACCCGCTGTTCCAAACTCAGCACGAGCCTCCTGCTAGCCGGGCCAGGCCGGTGCATGCCCCCCCCCCCCCACAGCTCCTGCCCCTGCCTCTGCGCCCCCTGCCCCTCCCCGTCCTGCTCTGCCCACCCCCGGCCCTCTGCCCCTCCCTGTTCTGTCCCCCGCCTGCCTCCCCCGCCCATCCCCGTCCTGCTCTGCCCCCCCCGCTCCCTACCCCTCCCTGTTCTGCCCCCCCCCCGCCAAGCCCCTGCCCGCGGAGAGTGCCAGGGAGCCGGGCAGGGCGGCCAGAACTGGGCAGCGCCCGTTTGACCCTCTGCCCCTGGGCTCTGCTGAATGTGCCGGGCCTGTCCCACCCTCTGCAGCCCTGCATGCCAGCGACACGGCTGTGCCAGAGGCGGGCGAGGTGGGGCTCGGCAGGAATATTTATAGGGCACCCCCCCCCCCAACACAATAAAAAGCCAATGGAGGCCCCTTGGAGCTGCTCTGGGCCCTAAGCAATTGCTTGGTCAGCTTCTGCCTAGCGCAGGCTCTGCCCTGGACCAGGCTGGGAAGGAGGGGCCCTCCCGCTGCATCCCAGGGACATCACACCTGGAAAGGAGGCACAGCACATTTGTGTCTCTGTCTCCCAGCCTGCCCCCCAGCCCAATCTGCCCCCCCGCACCCGTTCACAGCTGCCCCTTGAACGAACACCCCCCAGTGCCAGCCCAGGCCCCTGCCGGACTTTGCCATGGGCAGGTGGGAATGCTGGACACCTGTGAAAGTCCTGGCCAGGTGCAGGATGGCGCCCAGAATGCTGGACACTTGAGGCATGTGCCATCCCCCCCTAGATGTGGTCACAGCAACCATGGGATAAAGTCCTCCACCAAGATCTGTGCGGCTTGGCAGAACTTGGGGGTTTTTTTAGCCTTTTACAAGTTCAAGGGATAATATTGGTTTAATTTGAAGTATTTTAAAAGATTTCTAACACTTGACATTTTCATGGTTGCACAAAGTTATGAGTTTAAGTTTTTTAAATTATGTTTATAGATGTAAAATTTCACTGTTGAAGGAAATTTTTTTGGGGGGGGGAAGGTCAGACAATTATTTAATTGTTGAGATTCAAAAAGCTAAAGCTTTGTAAAGGTTAACACTCAAATCATCAACATCACACGTCCAACTATACACAGTAAATAGCCTTAAATCAAACTCATCATTTCTCAAGCAGCATCTTTCCTAGTTTGCCGAGCTGTAAATTTCAATCATCATCAATTGAAATACTTTTGTCAGTTTGTGTCTCTATGGTAAACTTGACGTTTAATCTACACTTACCAATAAAAGTCTTCCAACCCTATGGTCAGCTGTAGGTGCCATAGATGCACACAGACACAGGGTTCCATTCCCAGCTCCCCACAGCCTTCCTGTGGGATGCTGGGTTCAGCACACCTCAGAAGCAGGCCCTTAATCTCATTATGCCTCAATGTCCTCATCTGTAATGTGGGTATAAAACTTCCTACTCCATGAGTCACCTACATACTGCAGTGGTGGGGCATGACACTTGCTTAAACTGGATTAGATACAGCCAGGCTCTTGTGAAGCTAAGCTAATGGTTTGTAAAATGCACTGAGATCCTCACAGGACAGGTGCCATGTGACCAAGCAGCACCTTAGAGACGAACCAATTTATTTGAGCGTAATTGGTTCGTCTCTAAGGTGCCACAAGTCCTCCTTTTCTTTTTGCGGATACAGACTAACACGGCTGCTGCTCTGAAATGTGACCACGTGTAATTAATGCTCCTATATCATACATGGGATACATGAGGCTGTGAAGGCTAGGACTATAACAGGGTTTAAAAGAGAACTGGATAAATTCATGGAGGTTAAGTCCATTAATGGCTATTAGCCAGGATGGGTAAGGAACGGTGTCCCTAGCCTCTGTTTGTCAGAGGGTGGAGATGGATGGCAGGAGAGAGATCACTGATCATTACCTGTTCGGTTCACTCCCTCTGGGGCACCTGGCATTGGCCACTGTCGGTAGACAGGATACTGGGCTGGATGGACCTTTGGTCTGACCCATTATGGCCATTCTTATGTTCTTATGTGCTTCAAATAGAAAAACATTGACTGGAGATTGACCTGCCCTCTCCTCTGGACCCCAGCATCATCTGTAGCTATTCCCAGGCCACTGGCACAGTTTGAGTGGTCTAACCTTATAAATCTTGCAGAATCCCATTAACTTTGGAACTTGGCAGCTGCCTCTGTCTGTCCAAACGCTGTTGTACCTGCTCCTCCAACGTAGATTTTAATTGACTGGTTACAATTTTAAATAAAAGTTGACAAGAGGCCAAATCCTTTTTTATGCTGCATAAGATACTAACCAGTCAATTCCCACCCGTGTAGCACTTTAGAACAAGATTCTTCCTGTCCTCGCATTGACACAGACTATCATCCCTGAACCTACCAGTAACTTCCCCAGAGATCCTGAATTGCTCTTCACCAAACAAGTCCTTGCTTGTGTTTTAGAACAGCAGCCTCCCAGTCCAGCTGAAAGTCATCGAACACTCACCTCTGTGCTGCTGTATTGCTTCTCCATCTCAGTAGGAGAAGTAGCTCGTTAATCTCCCAGGCCTCTTTGCTTGGAACTAGTTTTCACAGGGAGACTCTTTAAAGGTTCTTCAAAGGAAGGAGAAGTTCTTGGAAAGTCCTAATGGGGAATCAAAAGATCCAGTTTGCCAGGTGTGTGTGACACTCAGCTGCATTGAGTCAGAGCATCCCTAGCTGATTGTTACATGCATCTGTCCTGACTGCTTCCAACAGCAGCAGCTGCTATGCTTGCCTTGCAGAGTGGCCATTCCACCTCCTGACTGTGGGCTGAGAAGACAACTCCTCCTCCCTTTGGACTCAGGGGAAAAGAACCACCCCTAGAAACCTCCTCTCTCCTGGTCTCACAAAGAGTCTCAAACCAGGCCAGCTGCCTTCGTTTGGATCCCTCCCCCACTCAGTGGTTCCTACACCCACTTACCTTGAGCAATTTGCAGTATCTTGCCACCTCCTCTCCTTTTATAGGTTTTAACAGGTCAGCTGATTGGTGCTACGGGAGGGTGGAAGGTTGCCTGCCCCTCCCCAGTCTGCAGTAGCAGTAGGGCATGCTGCTCAGAGAGGAGGAGACAGGTTTTTCTTTCTCTGCCTCCTACAGGCAGGAGGTGATGGTTAGTGCCACTATGTCTCCATGGGAGGCCAGGGAAATGTGTGTGTGAAGAATTTTAATGTTAGAAAGGGGTCTGAACATTAGGGTTGAGAAGGGGACCTAACGTGGAGGGCAGATTATCCCACCGCTGCCTAATGCAGTATTCTTGCTCCTTGCTCTGAAGCAGCTGGTGCTGGACACTGCATAAGACAAGACATTGGAATAGATGGACCTTGGGTCTAATCCAGTCTGACAATTCCTGTCTTCTTCATAAGACCACTAACTGGGATTGTCCAGTTCCACATAGTGGGGCATTTTCCTATTGCTGCTGAAAAGACCTGCTTTCCCTTGCTTCTCCTTTTGCATTTCCCCCTCATTCTAAAGCTAATTTTCTAACTGGCTTCTAACATTACCACCACCATGAGGTCTAGACTGTTCTGAGAAGATGCTTCCCTGATGTTTCAGATGTTGGATTAAACTAGCAAGAAGAGAGGGGGAGTGAGGCACACATTGAGGAAGTGACTTGCTCAAGGTCACACAAGCAGTCTGTGGCAGAACCCAGCTCTCCTGAGTGCCAGTTTAGTGCCTTATCCCCAAGGCCATTCTGTCTAGGGATTTTTCCTACACACTCAGATCAGAGAGAGCATCTATCAATGGCTAATTAACAATGTCCTATTAGTGTTACACTTTTTAACACCTCCCTAAAGTGGCACCACAGCCCAAAACCAAAGCTGAGTTCCCATACATGGAAATTATACTGAGAAATGTCTTTCAGATCATACTGCTTCTGATTGTTTACTTGTCCCTAGTTACAAAACTCTCTCTCTCTCGGTCTGCTGCTCAGATATCTCCAATGTTTCTTCGCTGCTGGTTGGCTGAGATTATGACTCATGCAACCTTTAAAAACAGACTTCTAGCATATCCAGCAGTAAAAGAATAGCTGTTTAAAGGCTGTGTGTATGAGATAAGGAAACCAACAATTTACCTGGTAAAGTCTTCTTCCAATACAGTACCCACAGGGGTTATTATACACATATGCATGTGTGTGTATTTGTTATACACAAAAAACAATGTTAAAAGTATATTATTAAGGTTTCAAAATCAAGCACACAAAAGTTAGGAAATACCAGAATTAAGGCTGCCTGTGCAATCTTAATTTGGCCCCTTGTGCATATGCACTACGGGAGTCTTTAATTACATGATCATGTACTACTTTTTCCAGAGGACCACTGCCTAACTCAGTGCATAGGATGGATGGTACGCAGTGAGCCGATAGTCATTATTTTGTTTTATCCTCCTTGTTCAGTGTATGGCCCTAGGCCTTATATACTGCACAACATTGAACCCCTGCTCTGAAGACAGAATTATTCATTTCCTCATGGGCTCATCACTGTCGTATCTGAGCACTTCACAACTATTAGTTAATTCATCTTCACAGCCCCTCTGTAAGGAGAGGAGGAGGTGGTAGCCCCAGTTGACAGTTGGGGAGCTGATGCAGAGAGATGAAGGTCAAAAGTGTCTGCTAATTTGGGATGCCCAATATGAGGCCCATAGGACATGATTTTTCAGAGCACGCAGCATTATATAGCACTTTATATATTCCAAGCACAGCTCCCAGTGGCTGCGGTTGCAGCTGGGAGTGCAGAGTACCAAGTTGGGCAATCAGAAAATGGGGACTGTGACGGTGCCTCCCCATAAGGCTTTTTGGAAATATGCTTATTATAAACACTGGAATATGTTTTATGCTACATATGCCATGTAACACATCTATGTAAAGATTATGATCTACTGAATCTATTAATCCTATTTGTATGCATGTATCAGTTTTGTATTTGAAGTTATGAATATTGGCTGTGTACTGGCTTGATTTTTAAGTAGACTTTGTAAAGCATTTGGTTAGCTTCTTGAGAAAGGAACATGAAAATTAAGTGCCCAATCAAGAAGCATTTAATGAACAATGGATGTTGGAAGGCTCCACATAAGAAGTCTTCCTGGAGACATTCAAGATACCATGTGAGCAATGGCTGCTACCTGTAAGTTGTGAGTCAAGTTCTGAGACATGTGACTTTCCCATGTGACTCCAAAACTCCATCTTGTATCTGCACTTTGCCTAGGAGAGAAGAGGGGGATCTCCACCCACAAGAGAAAGTCTATTTAAGCCCATGGGAGACCCCTCCATTTTGGTCTTCAGCTTGCTCAAGAGATAGCTTCTCCACCCTCAAGGATACCTGAAAGAAACTGAAACAAAGGACAGTAACTACAGGGGGTGTGTGATTGCTGGACCCAGACTAGAAGGAGACTAGTCTGTAAAAGAAAGCTTACTGGGTGAGGTTTTTATCCATATTCAGTTTTCTTAGACATAGGCTTGAGTGTTCTATTTTATTTTGCTTGGTAATTCACTTTGTTGTGTCTGCTACTACTTAGAACCACTTAAATCCTACTTTCTGTATTTAATAAAATCACTTTTTACTTATTAATTAACCAAGAGTATGTATTAATACCTGGGGGGGGGGGGCAAACAGCTGTACATATCTCTCTATCAGTATTACAGAGGGTGAACAATTTATGAGTTTACCCTGTATACACTTTATACAAGGTAAAATGGATTTATTTGGGCTTTGGACCCCATTGGGAGTTGGGCATCTGAGCGTTAAAGACAGGAACACTTCTTAAGTTGCTTTCAGTTAGGTCTGCAGCTTTGGGGCATGTGGTTCAGACCCTGGGTCTGTGTTGGAGCAGACTGGGTGTCTGGCTCACAACCCTTATTCAGCCCCATAACAGGTCCATCCTGTGCATGGAACGAGGCAGGGCCCTGTGGAAAAAATAGTAGGTAATTATATAATTAAAATCTGTATCATAATGCATACATGCAAGGGGGTGAATTAAGGTTGCACGGGCAACCTTAATTCTGATGTTTCCTAACTATTAAGTTATTGCCTTTGCAACTTTAAACATATTATTTTAATGTATACGGGGGGGGGGGAGGGGAGAATCATTTCCTAGGTTTTAAGAAAGCAAACTGAAAAAAACAGAAATTCCACCATGTGACACCCACATAGCTCATCAGCAGAACTAGCCCCTGTAGATCCACTGCACAACCCTCTGCCCTCGAGCTAATGGAGTCACTTATAACAGTAGTGGGCTGTCATCCTGTATGTGGCCCACAACTAGAGGGGGGTGAGGCCCACACTTTGCCAGGGGGTTCACAGATATTTGCTGATAGTGAGACGCAGAAATCTTGGATGCCATCCCCTGTTCTGAAGGGGAGTGTGCTCTAGTGGTCACAGGCCGTCTTCCTGTTCCCCCCAAGCATAACCCCTTCTGCCCCATCCCCTGCAACCTGTTTCTGTCCCAGTCCTGTCTCTTCCCTACCCCTCACTTCTCATCCTGGTCCATTCTTCTTGCCTTACCAATCCTACTCTCTTCCTCCAGGCTTCCCGTCCAAGGCCCAGTTTTCCTGCCCCACCTTCCTTGCCTCGCCCATCCCAGTTCTCTCCCATAACCTGACCCTTTATCAGCTATATCTCGCCTCCCGCACCTTTCCCCCGCATTGGGTCCATGTCTTCTTGTCCAGCAGGTCCCACTTTCCCCCTTTCCCTCCTGCCCTTCATCCCATCTCAGTGTTCTGCCAGCCCCCACCAACTGACTCCCAGTTCTTCCAATTTCTCTCATCAGCTCCCAGTCTCCTCGTTTTCCCCAGCTTGCAATCCCAGTCTCCATGCCCAGCCACTCCCAATCTCTGCTCTTGTCTCATGCCCAGTCCTCCCTAACTCCTAGTCCCCATCTCTCCATGCTCCAGTCTACTTTACTTTCTCCCCGGCCTGTCTCTTGTCCCCTCTGCAGACAGGCAGCTCTCTCCTCCGTGTGCCTGAGCACCCGCAGTGGTGTCACTGAGGACACAGGAGGCTCTTTGCTGTCATTTCAGGTGCCCAGCCCCACCTGGGCCCAGAGCAACAATTACAGGGAAAGGGCAGTTTAAATTGCCCCGGTACTCCCTGAGCCGGAGCATGCGCAGTGTGGTGAGCACCAGGAGCTGGGAGGGGATGGAGCATGCTCAGTGCATATGGAATCTTTGGAGCCTTCAGATGCAAGAGGCTGGTAACTGAGCACGTGCAAACTGAGATTTTCAAAGGCTTATAACATGACCAAATTTGCATGGATTTTCACAACAGCAGCAAAAAGCACATCCCAGACACAAAGGCCACCACCTACCAAACTTCAAGTCCCTGCTCCAAAGCGTGGGCGTGTTAGAACTTCTTTTATTTAAAAAAAGTGTCACCAGATCTGTTTCTAATGGCAAAACAATGTATTTCCCCCCTCATTAGCCTCATTCTCAGAAATGACTGAACCGTTTTGGCTGGCACATTCCAAACAGATTCAACCTGACGCAAACACCTAGCTTGGAAACTTTCAGCCCAGTTGGCATAGTTATAGGCAACTGAAAACAGGGTCTTATAGTGGGAAGAGTCAGGCAACCTCAATAATAGGCAGGGCTACCAGCCCTATAATATAGAGGTATAATGTGGAGATACCGCACTATCACGTAGAGAGAGAAGAGAAGACTAGACTAGAATACACTTATCATGCAGATTGTCTTTACAGTTAGAGCTGGACCAGCCCTAACCAGTCCTCTAATCACCTTCTGCCATGCAGGCTTCTCAGCTGCAGTGATTCTTCCCAGTACTCTCTGGTTTGTTTTAGGGCTGTTTCCTGTTAAGCCCGAAATACCTAGTTTTTACTTCTTCCTCCTTTACTATACCAATGCTTAATGTACTTGATTTCTTTACTCAAACCATTTTAAATCATTCTTCACTCATATTAAGGAGTAGACAGAAAGTTCAGCCAAAGCAGCAGACTTTACTACAACATGCTTGGTATTTCCTCTCCAAAAACCCTTCTTGCCCTTTAAACCTTAGAGCTCTTTTCCATTGCCCAGTGTTTTCACTCCCCTACTGCAATTTCACTAGTCTTACTGTGAGCATGTCTCTTTATTTTCTAGTCTCTGACTTCGTAGATCTGAAATTCACTCCTAAGTACTTTGTGTCATTCTTCACCCTCTTTCCCCAGTCTGCCTCATTCACCTGGGAGTCAGCTTTCTTCCGACTACCACCTTTTGTTGTTTCATTCTGATTTTTGATCCTCACCTCAGTCCCTGGTAGCTCCTCTGATAATCAGTCACGCTGCCCTCCTCTCCAAGCTCTTTCCTGGCTTGCTGACCAGTGCTGTCCTGTGGCTCAGGCTCGTGTTTAAAGAAGTTAAATGCCCAGGTCTCACTTTTGTCCAATCTTCATGCTCAAATTTGGCATTTTGGTGCCCTGACATCTATTTGTGATGCCTAAGTGCCCAAACGGAGAATGAGGAGCTTCATTTTAGGAGCCCATGTTGGAAAGTTTGGCTCAACAAAAGAACCACCACCTGGCACTTTAAATCCCATTTTGAGAGTGCTCCAAAGCCATCCATTAATTAGTGTTATTCGTTATTATTTCTGTTGTGGTAGGGCCAAGCAGCTTCAGTCGCGGACTAGGACCCATTGCTTGCCAGGCACTGTACAGACACATAACAAAGAGGCAGACCTTGCCCCCAAAGCTTACAACCTGCACAAGAAGATACGTTCCTGACAGACAGTAACTTTCTAACAATGAGATCTACAAGGTTGTGGCCTCCCAAATCCAGTGGTGAAAGCCTATTGCATTTAAAACTGACAAAGCAATAGAGAACACACTGTAAGGAATAATCCTGCAGCAGCCAGGAGCTGGTTTAACCGATAATCATTTCCCCCCTGCTTTAATGTCTATAAATCTTTGATTCAATTGACGGAGGGGAAACTCAAATACCAGGAACTGTGCAAGACAATAATGAAGCTATGGGACACTGATGTGTAACCTTCTCGGGCCCTCATTTCATAATTTCATGGCTCTGGCCTCTAGAGCGTTGAGCATGGGGAACTGGGAACTGAGCCCTTGGGCAAGTCACTTTGCCTCTGTGTGTCTCAATTTCCCCATCTGTGAAATGGGGGGATGATTCCTACCCACCTCCTAGGGCTTTGGGGAGGGGCCCTTATTGTTTGTGGGCACTCTGAAAATGCCAGTCATTAGTTAAGTGGTAAGTGATGCTATGGGGATCGACTGTAGGGACAGCATTGCTTTGTGACTTCACAGACCTGCCGCTAAGGTCAGTCACCTTTCTAGACATCTGTGACCCATGTGCAAACAAGGCAGGAGCATTCTGCCAGACATTAGGCATCAAACAAGCGCAACCTTCTGACCAAGGGGGCTCCTGCTTTAAGAGGTTTGTACCTGGTGTGTCAGCACAACAGACAGACAGGTGAAGCCCAAATATTTCCTGCCACAGCCTGGGGACCAAAGCTGTGCAATATAATGGTGAGGCAGAAGAGATGGAAGACTAAAGAGTCTTCATGCTAGGACAAAGAAGCCCGAACTGCAGTCCATTGAAGGCAATGGGCGTCTTCCCACTGACTTTCCTGCATTTTGGGTCAGGCCCACGGGGAACTAATGGCTATTCCTGCGTGTTATTAGAGCTCAGAACAGTGAGGAGTGAAACAGGAATCCTTTCTGTACTGCCTCCTGCCTGAGTAGCAATGAATTCACCTTCCCAGCAGGCTGACGAGATAGGTATTGCTCCCATTTTACAGATGGGAACACCAAGGCAACGGCTCACCCAGGGTTGCAGAGGGGTGGATCTGTGAGCAGGACCTAGATTCTCAGTCCTGTGCCTTATCCACGAGATCATCCTGTCTCAGGTGAGAGGAGGAGAGATCACGAAGAGGGCTTTATATGGCAATGATGCCACAGAAGCAATGAAGGAACACATAATGGCAGATTAAGGGAGATTTCATGGTCTGAGCCCAGCTGGAGGAGCCTGAGCCACCATAAAAGGTTTCATGCTGCTCCAACCCGCCACGTTTTAATTGATTTGATTTAAATTCTTTGATGAAGGAGTGGATAAAGAATAATGAGGCAAACAGGATTGTAATGCAAATTAAATGCATGAAAGATGGCCTTGGGGAGATGGCTCCTGAAGGTCAGAGACTAAAGCAAAACTGCTTCTGGTCACTCTTTCAAACATTAATGAGGCTGTGTTCTTCCTGATGTCTGTGATGGATGGCGTGATGGCTCAAGAGGAAAATGCAGTGTGCGCGCCAATCCTTTATACTCCTCATTTCAGACAGCTCAGGCCCACCTCAGAGTTGGGGAGAATTTTACCTGTCAGGCTGCAGGGACTTTGATTCCGTAGCCCACTACGTTACACTATGTATGCAGACTCCTTAATAAGGTTTTGGGGTGACTCTGGAGGAGGATCGAACTTCAGAATTAATTAACTTCACTATTCAAAAGCTAAGTCATTTGTCACAATGGCTTTGTCATTAGTTCCCATAATTAAGAAAAGTGTCGCAAAACCAGACATTTCATTTGCAGAAGCTGAAATGACTAAAGCTAAGAAGTATTTCCCAGTGGGCTGGAAGTTGCTATTTTCACAAATAATGAATCTAGGGGATGGACCTGCCCTGGGCACGGTGTAGGTCCTAGCATAGAGTGCTGTGAGGGGTTCTGCTGTCAGGCTGTAAAATAGAGCAAGTCTCAGTTTCTCTAATTTTATGCCAGAGGCTACACTGGCCGCTGGGGCAGCCCAGAACCCTGAGGGGACAAAGACAGATTCAAACTATCTTTGCCCTTCCTCCTCTAGGCTGCATCTCCTGGAGACATGGCCCAGAATTGCAGCCAAGGTGTGTTTTTGTTGTGGTTTAAACTGCACAGGAATTGTCCTCAAACTAAATTCCTCCCCTTACGCTTCACTGGTTTTATAGTCACAGAAAAAGTAACAAAATCTTAGAGATCATCCAAGGTTGTAGTGGCCACAGACTAAATCATCTCACTGTAAGCTGAAATGTAATTACTGACTGAAGGAGGAAATGTTCTCAGTTATCACGCTCACAAAACTTCATTGTTGCAAAACTTAATACACTGATGGCAATTTGTAAGTCAGTGCCAAGCACAATAAACATCTTTCAGGCAACTCTGTTCAAGTGTTGAGAATAAAGAGAAAGCAATCAGATGCAGGATCCATATTGCTAAATACTGCCTAGCAATAATCAGTGAGTATAACATAAGCCCAATGACACAGCTAGGGAAACAGATGTCCCTGATTATCTCTGATTCAGCAAGTTGATGACCACAAAGAAACAACCAGTCATGTAAGGAAGAGGGGCCACCAGCATCACCCCCTCCCAAGGGCTTGTTTCAGGAGAAGAGGTTAAGCCATGAAGAACAGAACCTGGAGATTCATCCAATGGCAAGATGTAACTGGTGGTCTGAGAGCTCTTCCAGGATTAGTCACTTACACTCTTAAGTGAGAGCTGTTAGAAAACACAATAAGACGAAACTTTTGACAAAGGAAGGTTCTTAAGTGAACAGAATGCTACTCTGTATTATACTGTTCAGCCACTAGGTGGCCCCATGTGTAAAATACCCCATTTAAATGAACCTCAGTCATACCTGGCAGAGCATTAAAGGATCATATGATGAAGACATATGATGTATATAAGCAAGCTCTGTAGCCACGCTCCATCTGGTACAGAGGTATGTGACGTGGTGTCAGGAGTAAGTTAAGAACAGAAAGAGAAGGAAAACACCAACAAGGGTTGCAGACAGGAGGAACAAAGCAACAAAAGTTGCAGGGTATCATCAACATACCACTCTTCAATGCTCCAGAGAACTTCAGCTTTGACAGACTTTCAGAATGGACAGATTGGAAATATGGTTTTACGTTGCTAGAAAGATCCACAATGAAACTGGAGATATACTGGTATCTTCTTTAACTTATGCTAGGGGCAAACAAGCAGAAAATATCTTTAAAGCCTTTGACTTTACTGGTGACAGTCACAAAGATACTGTTAAAGAGTTCTGGCTATGCTTGATGCATACCTTATACTTCTGAGAAACGTGGTTCCTGAAAGAGCAAGTCTCCACTCGAGAATGCAAGAACCGGGGGGGGGGGAAATGTTGAATGTTTTATAAGCGCTCTGGATACATTGGGTGAACGCTGTGATTTTGGGAATGCAAAACATGGACACATCAGAGGCAGGCTGGTTAGTGGGCTAACAGATGAAAAGCTTTCAGAAGAGCTACGACTGAAGAGTGATTTAACCCTAGCCAAGCAGTCTGAACTAGTGTAACAGCAGCAAAAAAAGCTGACACACTTGAAAAGCCTGAAACTAGTTTAGAGCCTGCAAAGAGCCACTTGGCTGTTAAAAGCCATTAACACTGAGGTAAGGAGGGAGAACTCTCAGGCTAAGAGGAACAAACTGCAGCCTACGCAAGGTGTGGACAAAGTCATATCCCGAGAGAGGATGCACGTCCAGCCAGAGGTACGTGGTATAATAAATGCATGAAATATGGGCATGCTCACTGGTGAATAATTTGTATCAAATGAAGACAGCATGTGAAGAAAGGAGGAACTCAAGTCCAGCCTTTCCAAACTCTTCTAACTTCCTTCCCATTGAGGGGGGAAGAGAGGCCTTGTGGCAGGTATCCAAAGTGATTATTGGTTGGCTTAGGTGCATATTCTGAGGGACTGAAATTCAGCCCTGTGCAGAGGGCCTGCTGCCAGCCAACACACTCTGAGTCCTAATTTAGCCCGGAGAGGATGGGTGCCGGTGTCCCCGCTGCTCAGAGGGCTGACTGCATCAGCAGCCTGCTGCACATGTTGAATTTCACCATGCAAGAGCTGCCTCTTGTATCCCTACTGGTTCTGTTGCATGCTGGTTCCTGCTTGCAGCCAGCCATGCACAGAAGGAGCACGTATGGATACAGCTGAGTACAGATTTGAAAAGCAGCTCAGCACCAGTCTGGGCATTGCTGGGAAGCAGAGCTGCACTGCCACTTTCCTTTCATTGCCTCTTGTTCTACAACTGCAGAATAAAACCCAGTGCCAGCCCCTGCCCCTCCTTGTTCCTGTTTGTTTGGGGAGCAGCTCCCTGGAGGCTTCATGGGCACATGCATCATTAGGGGAAGGGAATTGTACTGAAACAGCCGTCGTATGAACGGAAGGGAAATTCATTTTAATAGGTTACAGCGTTAATTGATACAGGCATGCTGCAGCCTGCGCTAGGGGGTGATGTACAGCCGCCCAGCGACAGAAAGGAAAACCGGCCTTGTGCTTCAGACACCAGGCTGAGATCCGGGTTCACGCCCTGGCTCTCTCTCAGACTCCTTGGGTGACCTTGGGAAAGATTCACGTGGTGCCTCATACCCACCTGTAAATAATACTCCTTCGGTTCTTCCATGCTTTCGCTGGTTACACTGCAGCTGTTTGGGGCAGGGATTGTCTCTGACTCCATGTCTGTGCAGAACCAGCTACAGATCTGAGCTGAGAGGGGTCTAGGTCTAATGGTCATATCAATACCTCTACCTCCTGGGTTTTTAAAACAATGAGACAATGTCGTTTTACTACCAGGCTTTTCTCTAACAGCCAGGAGGCTCTGGGGTTTATTTTATGGGGCTGTGATTATAGGTCTCTGGGAGCAGGAGGCACTTGGCACTCCACGATGCCCTAGAGGCCAGTATTAATGGCTCCTATAAACCAAACCCTTCTCCTAGCTGATTCTTTAATTAAGACACCAATGGGACGTGGAGCCAAGCAGGACAAAGACAATGGAACGAGCACACATGCTCAGCCCTGGGTTGGGGCTGCACGAGCAGGTGCCGGGGGCAGCAGACTCTGCCGTTCTGCTCCCAGGCCATACCAGCAAAGCAAGCCCTGTGGCTTCACTAGGAGACTGGAGTTCAGTGAACGCTGCCCTCCCAGGGGACTGTCCCCCAGCCGCTCCCTTGGGACGGCCCCTCTGAGTTAGGTGTCTGCAGGAAGAAGGGCCAGTGAGCACACGTGGAGAGTGCAGGATCAGCTGCTAGACACCCAGAGAGGCCCCCTCGCTAATGGGGTTTCCCTCAGCCCCAGTTTAACAGAGCTGAGCGGGAGACAGGTGTTTGCCTCACTCCTGCCAGCCCCCAAAGATCCCAAGTAGCCACATGACACTTCTCTGAACAGGGGGTGGGAACAGGCTGGGCCGGGGGGTGGAGGGGTGTCTTTGCTCTGCTGGTACGTGCATGAATCAGCCTCGGTGTATGGACTTTTGCAGTCACAGGTTGAGGTTCCTGTAGGCTAATGTCACATGTCAGGCCCAGGCTGAGCCAGCTGGAGGCCAGCATTGCATCTAGTCAGCCAGGCTTAATGGCTCCCTATCTCCGGGTATGTCCACATGGCAGAGCGAAACCCGTGGCACCGAGTCCCAGAGCCCAGGCCCATTGACTGGGGCTTGGGCTGCAAGGTTAACCCTAGCCGCATGGCCACTCCCATTCGGGCTGGAGCCTGGGCTCCGAAATCCGGCGAGGGGGGTGGGGCTCTGACCTGGGCTCCAAGCCCCGCCCACCACGCTGGGGTTTTGAGCCCAGGCTCCAGCCCGAGTGGGACTGTCCACGTTGCTATTTTTAGCCCTGCGGCCCAAGTCCCATGAGCCCAGAGACGTGGTTGGTGCAACAGACTTTTCTTTGCATTGTAGATCTGCCCGGCAGGTTCCGACATGGCCCCAGTCACTGCAGGGTCTGAGCACCTCGTGTATCTTAGCCCCTTTATCCCCAGGGTGCCCCTGTGCAGGGCTGCGTGACGCGGAATTCGCTAGACCCTTGTCTATACAGACCCGCACAGCAAACACTTCTGCAGGCTCCGGCTTCCAAACTGGGGACACGTCTGACTTTAACAACAACAGAAGAGAATTAAATAGCCCAGGTATTCCTAGTCCACTGAATTCGCCCCCCCCACTTTGTTTAGTAGCTCTTTCCAAATGCTGGGGTATATTTGTACAAGATGTTGGTCCAGCACCTACCACAAGAGGGTCCTTGGCGCTATGGGAATACAAACAACACTGGCATTTAGCGGTCCATAACAATAGCACCTTGGGAAGCCCTGGCTTTGGCGATACGTAGTGAACAGGCTGAACGTTCATAGGCTATAAAAGAGAATTTACTGGGAGATTTAAAGAGTGTGCTGGAGCTGGAGATGGCAGGGGATGAACTCATTGACTTGCTGGGTGCGCGTTCTGTTTAAAGGACAGGCTCTTTCATACATTAGGTGGCCAAGTGACAAGATGCTGCGTCTGAAAACAGCTTTTATAATCCTCTAAGCAACATCAAAATGGAAGATGGGCCAGCATGAACTTCACCAGCCCCAGCCCTTTGCCAACTCACAAACCCTGCTGAGAGGAAGAACAACTCTCAAAATGCAGCGGGTTGGAACCCTCGTCTGACATGAACCACTTGCTAGAGAGAATCATCACAATTAACAAACAGCTAGCTCACCTATAGCACTTGGAAGGGGTTAAACCTACCTCCAAGCTGTCAGGTCACTGGTCTCCAGGCAAGAGTCTATTTTTTAGAAACCCAGTAATCTGGATATTTGTTCTTTACAGAAATTGCCAAGATCATTTCAGTGTTATCTGTGCAATAAGAGTCAGCTCTGATACACAGAAGTTAGATCTCAACAGGCCAGTGGCCTCATCCAGCTATCCAATTAGCATTCAGTGACATAACAGCTGATTTTCCGTAGATTCCTGCAAAACCACCACCTCCAACATGTTCTCCATAAGCAAAGGAAAGCAAGCCACACAGCTTTCTTTAAAATTATATATTTTATTTATTTGTTTCATACATGCAGCAAATAGAATAAAGATTATAGGTCCATCTAAAAGTAGGTATTTAGGAGAATCCTTTGACAAACACACAGCAGGTATTACATGGTGTAGAAAACTTGTCAAATACTTGCAGGTGAAATTAAATTCAAACACAAACTGATTAACAAAGGCAGTTTTCAATTTTGTGGTTGGTTGTTTTAATTGCCACTTGGAGCATGATCATAAAAAGAACCAACCTGGAATTCTGAGGACATTTCCATGCATGGAGCATGCTGCTTGGGGCTTCTCCCACCAATTGCAAGCTCAAGGGCACGACGGCTACTGCAGAAGCAGAGAAGCTGCAGCATTTGTTTGTTTGAGGTAATTCTAGAAGCTTAAACAACATGAGCCCAGTATCTGTCCTACACTAAAAGTCATTATCACCTTGATCCCATTTGCACTGGAGTTCCTGGGCTCAACATGCTCATCAGGGAATATTTACTGCCCTTTGAGATCTCACCCCCGGCTATGAACCTGGTGACACACAAAGTTGCATTCGTTTAATTAAAGATGGAATTTAAATTAGATTTAGTTAAACCTGTGCAAGAGGCCATGTGGATGCTCTTATTCCGGTTTAAGAGCGGCTTCTAACGAATTATCTTAAATGGATCAGGAACAAGTGGAATGTAAACCAAAATGTGCTACGCTTACACCAGGGCCCTGGTGTAACTAAAAAAAAACAATTTGGGTTAAATCGGTGGCACTTGTGTGTGCAGACAAGGCTGAGCTCTGAAGTAAAGGAAGTGGAAGGGGCTCAGCACCTCTGCTGATAAAGGCCCTCACACAGTGCTCAGTTCTCCTCTGCATGGTGCTGTACGTATACATTTACACCTGTGTGCAGTGGGCAAGTACTATTTCTGAGCTGGTAGTATTTACATCTAATTTGCACAGGTGTAAATGATGATGCAAAAGGCACGTACAAGGGAGAATCATGCCCAGTGTGTCTGGTGACACAAATCACTTTGTAAAAATCCACACCTGGTTGCAATCTGTGGTGGAGCATGGACTTGAACCCTGGTCTCCCAAGTGAGCACCGGGGTAACCCCTGCACCATTTTCCTATCAGAGGAGCTTTGCATATGGCAGGGAGCTGGGGGATCACATTCTGCCCCCAAGGCTGTATGTTAGCTGTGACTAAAGCAGCTGTGAGGCCATGTATGGGGGCAGGGGCGATCAGAGAGAGGAAATGAGAATCCGGATGTAAAATGCTCCTATACCTGACTCATGCCCTTGAGATCAACGAGGGTCCTTGCCATAAACCCGTATCTCGTGGGGAGAGAGACTGAGCCCAACAGAGGGAAAAGTTTGGTGGGATGGGAGGGTCTTAAACCTGCATTTTGGTTCAAGGTCCTTTTTTGTCTTTTTAAAACTGATTTTCCCTGTGCCTAAGCCAGGCACATTAGAGCCAAACCAACCAAACACTGGCATAAATAGCAGAGGGGGAAGCAGCGTGCTTGGGGCTAGCGCTAACCACACCTCACCTCAGCAGAATAGGCACAGCACTGGAAACCCCTGCAGCAAAACACACACACACACACACTCACTGGCAAGCACACGCCGACACGCCTACCATCGGCCTCAGTCCAACATGCCACTGATCACAGCAGGGCTCCCGAGTCCAGGTTAGATTCTACACGTACACAAACCAAAGTGAATTAAAACCCGAACATCCCGATTTCTCCCCTCGAGTGAGAGGCTCTGAACCCCGGCTTCTTGAAACCCAACCCACTGCAGTGGCAATTTAAAGGAAACAGATATTAAAGAGCAGAGAGAGGCGGTTTTACTTCTCAGCTGGTTTTCTAAAAACAAACTAAATAGCACCAGGGCTGGTGAAATCTCTGCTCTGATGTAAATATGAATGTCGGGAAATGAATTTCTAACAAGCCTGAAAAAGCAAAGCAGCTTTACCTCCGCCTTTGCCAGTAGCCTATGAGCCCTGCCTCAACAGCTGCTGCACCCGAGCCCAACCTGTGCACGTTCTACTTCGCATACGACTGCCCCACAACCCCAGGGAGACACCAGCTTGTCCCCAGACACAATGCTGAATGCATGACCTGCTCAAGGCTCCATTGTTGGACAGTTCTGTGTAATGCCTCTTAGGGGCCTGATTTACACAGATGCTGACCAATGGGCCGTAGACCAACATAAGGCCCAAACAGAAAGCAGTGAGACCATCTGAGTTCCCTGGATGCCCATGTGCCTGCGATGTTCAGGTGTACGTATTCCATGCACAGGCAGAGGAGTGAGGGCTCACCTCCTTTACCGTAATCTTGGGGTTCAGAAAGACATCGACCTTTGAACACAGGAGCAGCTCACCCAACCGTCTGCTCAGCCTGGCTGCCAGCTTTAGACACATCTATCTCGTAGCCCTTCCTGCTCCCCGTCCAGGAGCAGCGATTACACAGGAAACACAGCGCTCTCTCTGAAAAGGGCAGTGCACCCCACCCTGACATCACCAGGCTGCCTCGTGGAGAACCACAGGAGGTAAATTACCCGAGTGTAAATCAGGGAAGGCACCAATTAAGTCCCCAGTTACCCTGGTGTAAATCCAGTGTGAGACCAGAATCGGGCTCTCTGATCATCAGGGCAACTCTTAATTCAGCCCCGCCTCTGCTAGACTGTTCTATGTATGAAATCTAACCCTCTGATGTCTACACTAGAAAGGTGGCAGCGGCCCAGGTGTGCTGCTGTAGCACTGTAGTGTAGACACTCACAGAGGTGGAAGGGGATCTCCCTTTGCCATAGTAAATTCCCCTGGAGAATTATTCCACTGTCCGAGTGACCTGTCAGGAGCTCCCTGCTCTCCAGTGTGGAGTTCTCCCTTTCTTAGTGCTAGGCTCATGGGCCTCCTCCCCTTTGCCCTTTTGAGCATCCCTGCCATCGTGTTTATAGACTCTTCTGTTTCCAAGCCTCCCTCCAGGCTGTACTCTCGTCCTCTGACAGAGAGCCATGCCAATGTGCATTACAGGGGGGTGTCATGTCCAGCTGTCGTTTTTACACAGTGTTATTGAGACCCCAGCACACATGAGTACTGGTAGGACTTGTCTGAAGCCTCTCAGTGGTTAAGATCCTCCCAAAGTGCTGGTTCTTTTTCAATCTTCCATAAAGCTTCAGTCAACAAGCTACAGCAAAAGCAGAGAGTCAACCACGTCAAGGCTTGTCACTTTGTCCTTCCTTGGCAGCGTCTTTACAAATCTCAGTGTCAGCTGCCGGGCAGGATTCCCCATTTCACACGTGTCCATAAAACAGTCTGAAAACAAACCCTGAAGAAATGTTTGGGCTGTGACAGGACAAGCAGACAAACTCAAAGGCCTGGTGCTGCAGACCCCGAAGAGGAGGAGGAGCTTTACGCATTGACTTCACAGGACTCTGGATCAGGCCTTGCCTCAGGGGGACGAGGACGGGGACCTCGGGTGTTGGTCTTGTAGACACTTGTACATGTGCTTAGCTTTACCCATGTGCGCAGTCCCAGACTACTCCCGTGAGCACAGTTAAGCCCATGTGTAACTGTTTGCAGGATGGGGGACTTAGGAAGTTCTTGTGGTAGAAAGAGACTGTGTTCTTTAGCATTTAAGCAAATCTCACTCCATGCAGAATTGTCACTCAAACACACAGAAACGTCTAAGACAAAAGCCCCTTCTCTAGGCTGCATGTAAAAAGTTGCGTAAGTTACCATGCTACTTTCCTTGCCGTAAGGTAAATCACGATATTCCATGATCAAATATGTTGGGGCAGGGTATTAAAATTTTAAAATACAAGAGAGACAAATTAAAAAACATTCACCATTTAAGTAATACTAACTTTGTAGCAATATATTTGACAGTTACAGTAACACACTTGCTTCAAAAGTCAGCTGTGATCTGCAGAAGAAACTAAAGCGTTTTCTGCAATATATATGCTGGAGTTATGAGAACCGTCATCATAAATTCAAACCAAACCTTCCCTGGTCGTGGCATGATGCAAAGTTCCCCATGTACCTCTTAACTGATCTGGCACAATTTGCAGTTTTAATTTTTTTTTTTTAATTTTGTTTCCTCAAATACAGATTATTGCATGCTCAAGGAGACCAAGAATACACCATTCTCCAAAGAAGCAGCAGGTCTGGCCTCCATTAAATTCAGGAATGTAATAGAGTAACCTAGGGTTATCTAGACACTTTTCATGGCCCATGGATGAGCTAAAAACATCTGTTCCTAGTGTTTAGCAGCTTTTTTCCCTTAAATCCTTTTAAAAAATATTCAAAAGGTAAAGTTTGAGGTTTATAAAAGACCAACAAACCACTTTTTTTTCCTATAGGATTCAGTACATCTCATAAGATTCCCACCTCTACTTTTCACTATATTCATGAATTAATGTGTATTTACATTAAAATTGGTAGTGTTTAAAAGCAAAAAATTATTGGAAACCAACCCAGCTCACATACAGCGAGACAGGAATAATAATCAGTGTTTCCAAATGTACACACTTAATTCTTGTGTTTGTGCCTAAATAAGAGTAAGAATAGCTAGCCAGCTGAAGGACAAGCAGTTGACCTTGTCTCACTTTTCTCCTCCATATGGCACCTTGCTATATGCATGTTAAAGCTGTATATTAAAAATATCAACTGGAATATTTTTGTAAAATTTAGAATTTCTAAAATGATACATATGGTCGTAGGTTACTAAATAAAACCCCTGAAAACAGAACTAAGTAAACCAGGGCATGTGGAAAATTAATTACATTGCACATCTAGATAATAGCAAAGGGTGTATACTATAAAAAAGTTACCTTTAGAAATAGCCCTCAGTAGCGCCCTCTCCTAATGGGCATATTTTCAGTTGCTAAACTGTAAAATGAACTTGCAAATGTGTGTGTTTTGGTAGAATATTAATATCCTTTAAAGAGCTGTTAACTTTCAACAATGTCTGTGAAAAAAACAAGAGAAAGATTTAGAAGAGTGTTGTCAGAGTATATCAAAACTGCAAACTGTTCCAGATGTTTAAAACCCCCCATCTTTTCCTTAGAAAAACCAGGTGTTCTGATTTACTAGAACTGGGATGAAATTAATTTTGTAGTGTTATGCCTGAGTAATAGGAACAAAAATGATTGTTGTATTGAAATGCACACTTCTACAGTAGGCTCCAGAGGAAGGCCGCTTCATTGAGCCAGTTTAACTGTACATACAACGCACTGAAAACATAAATATGTCGACACGCAGACTTCTTCACACGCATCGGATCTAACTGTTTCCATTCTTGAACAAGAGGCGCTTCTAAGACAACTTCACAGTCACTGCAAGCTGCAGCACAACTGTTTAAAATATCAGCAGCCATGCCGGGCCTCCCAAGGGAACCGTTTTTGAATAATTTCAGGTTTACCAGAATCTCCAGGTCTGATTTTAAAAATTACAAAGACTGTAGCAATTTTGTATTTAGAGACCGTATTCAGACCTGTTTAAAAAGTCTGTTGGTTACCATTATTGGTAGTGTTTAGAAGTATTACCTCCTGCTGTTACCTCACAAACTAAATATTTCCAGATGTAGGAATCACGCTAGGAAGTGACACACACATATAAAGGCCTCCTAAAACAAGGTATCGCCACATTTCAAACGAGGGCGTGCATACATGTGTGCACCATTCGTCCCGGAAGACTAGTGTTGATACTTTACAAGGTGATCTGAAGGTTTGGATTGAGAGCACAGAAGGTGGCATCTGCATCCTGTCTAAACATTAATGACAAATTCTGGATTAGTGTAGGAGAATCCAGCAAACTCAGTCTGATCCAAGTTCATGATGAAGAGTTTGTCAGTAGGCGTGAGCTCCACGGGCTGCCTGGTGAACTCTTTGTCGAAGTTGGAAGTGTCTCGTTTGTCTTTCTGTCAAAGGGAAAGCACAAAATTAAACACAATCAAAAGGGAGAGAAATAGTCAAGAGAAATCCCAGCAAGGTGGATGTCTGTAATACCGTATGCGTGTCCAGAGCGATCGATGCTGCCCATTCTTTAGGATTTGTACATGGTATGTATACATGTATTCTGAAATTGTTTGTTTTTTTAAGAAAATTACACGTTAGATTAGGTACACTGCATGCAAATACTCAGCAGTCGCGTTTATCCACATAAATGCAATTGGGTACAGTGTACAAAAACAGGAAAGCGTTTATCTAACACTTTAAAATACCCAACAAAAGTTGTACAGTGACATGATGACAGCACAGTATGGTACAGAAGGGGCATGGCATTCACAAATGGAAAATTCTCCCCACACCCACCAATCCGGCAGCTTTAAAAAAGAAAATTAACGGAACAGTTTCTCAACATGCAAAACTTTCACTGGAAACACGGATTTCTTATCTACCGTGAGAGAGTCCTGGAGAAAGCAACAAGCCACAATACTGGAAGTAAACAATTTACTAGGATTTCAGCGTACACACAAAAATAATCAGCCATAAAAATTTGGTGGTAGCAGATGATTTCCCCCCCTTTTTCTGTTAGTAGTCTGACATTTTTAGTTGGGCTGCTGTAATATCTTGATTTCCACTTGCATTTATCTATTTAGTTTGAGATGAGTGTGTGATTTTCTCCAGGGTCACATATAAAATATACAGTGGGTCCAAAAACCTGGTGTAAAAATAAAATTACATAGATGCAACCTTTTCTAAATCCAGATCATCACAAAAATATAGACTGTACAGTTAGACCAAAGCAAAAAGAATGATGGTCTCAGTTAGGCTGACATTCTATTAGCATGTAAGACCCAATTGGTTAAACAGAAAGATCTTTGAATACTCATTTATGTAATGGATCTTGCCTGTGTAAACGAAGATACATGCTGGCTGTACTACATTAGAAAGGCCTGGCTGGTGTATGAACCCAGTAGCAGTGAAGACACAATATAAGCACCAGGAATACCTCATCAGTAAAGAAATATCCAGAGGGGAACTTGTATTATTACTGAAGACAGCAGATGTTGCAGTGTGTAAATAACAGTATAGTTCCAATGCGGAGGAAACCTACGAGAATTCTATGTGAGGACTGAAACAGGACGCAGACAGGCGACCTACCACAGCTCTTCCATGCCTTAGAGTAATAATATTTTAGTCTTACGTAGCACTTTTCATCAGTATAAAAATGTCTGATTAAGGGAATGGGGACATGTAATCATGCACAGAGCTCACCCAGGTGTTTGTAACTTGCTCATCACACGGTGTCTAAGCACCATTCAAAGAGGATCAGTAAGTGCTAGATCCTACCAGAAAGTTCCAACTTTAGTTCAGGGCCATGATTTCCAGCTCTCCCAAGCCATCACATCAGTTTACGCGGGGAAGTGCGTTACACCCAGCGTGCACTACTTCCCCTTCAGAAAGACACTGGGCAACTGCAAACCTCAGCCCGGGGTGGTTGCAAGCACCCATAGGGGCAGGAGCCTGCACAATGGACGGGGAGCCCAGCATAGACCCATGGCGGTGAAGAGTTGGGGAGGGGGGGCTAGGATACAAGCTAGGTCTGAAGTGGCAGGAGTCCTGGCAATGCATATTGGGGATTGGGAGCCACTGCTGGAGAGAGACACACCCTTCCTTCCCCCCAAATTCAATGGGCTCCCTTCACTGCTATGTGAGGCTGTGGGAGTTAGTTTAGCAGCCCCCAGAGGGCTCTGGGTGGAAGCAGGGGTCATTGCAGGTAACTGTGCGTCTCGTGGAGCCTGTCGGTCACTTCGTATTTTTGAAAGCCAAGAACTGGCCCTCCAAGGTCCCGTTTTAGATGGGGTCTCCCTGTTTGAATAGATGTCTGCGGTGCAGGGCAAGCTTGCCCACGCGCTCCGTTCTAGCACACCACCGGTTTTTTTGCAGCTCTGGTTTATTATCCTGTCAGCTAGTGCCAAAGGGGTAGCCAGTGCTCCTTAGGGGCTGCAATTCCACGGGCAGGGAAGCAGAACCTCATTCACACATTGGAGAAGCCGTGTCACTTTGTGATCGAGTACCTCATGCCTGGCCTGAATGCAAACGCACTGACCTGGCTGTGTGCAGAGAGCTGCTGAAACACGTACCCTGACAACTCCGCTCTCAGCCAGGCATGGCCATTCACCTTCAGATTGTCTTTACTGATGAAGTAACAGGAAGGCTTTATATTGCAGCTTGGCAAGACTCTTTAGTTCTGCTGGCTCAGAGGCGATGAGGTCTAAAGGAGGACCCCGGCCAGCATGTGAACCATACAGCAGCCCGCCCCCGCAATCCCTTCTCGGAGAGCAGCGGCCCCGACGCACGGTTTGCTGCGTTTCCAGAGGAAGCCTTTTGCTGCTGCTTAGGACAGGAGCACCACATCACAATCACACTCACCAGCCACTCGCAAGTGTCAGCCCAGAGCACTCTCTCCAGTCAGAGTGGGTGAGGGCCAGGGTTTTGTGGAAAACGCCTGCCCCTCAGTCGGCCCTGTGCCTGAACTCAGCCGGCTCTTTTACTTCAGGTCATCATGGACACATCCAGATAGTCCCTTATTGGGAAGGTACCGTTTTCTCCTAGGATATTAATTGCGGACAATGCCGGCGACCGTGATGTGGCTGGTTCTGCTGGTCACCTCAGCCTGCGGACTAGGTCACCAAGGGCGCAGCAGACGGATGGCCAGAAGAGAGCAGCCTGTCCATGGGGCTTTCCCTCCAACAGACCAGGCTCTGTACAAGATGCTGCTCCCTGGAGCTGGGCTGCCCCAGGGAGGCCTAGACCGTTTCAAGAGGGGACAGCAGCCTCCGCACCCACAAAGGCATGGGGGAGAAGGAGATGAGGTTAAAACCCCCAAAGAGGAGGGAGGGGAGGCAAGGGGTGAATGTGGCATGGAGTAAGAGAGGCCAGTGGGGCTTGTGGGGGGAGGCTGGAGAGAGAAGCTGAGATGGGAGGCAAGAGATCAGGGCTCGAAGGGAGAAGACAGTGACCACGTGCTCTGTCGCCGCTCAAAGCAAGCAGATGCCCCCATCCCTCCCCCACCCTTGATGTGACCAGACTCACCTACCCGTGTCTGCCCCCCACCCCCACGTCTGGCTCTCTCTCCTTTGCCTTTGGTCAGCTGGCTGCTGAGAGAAGTGGGGGGCTGGGGGTAATTGCTTCCCCCCTCACCTCATCCCCACCCCTTCCCAGGAAAGGCGACGGCGGACGGGGGTGCAGGGCAGGGCAGAGATAACAGGGTGTGTGGGGGGGGGAGACTGAGCAGGAGGGGCCAGTTTGAGATGCAGGGAATCTGTCTGACAAAGAGGAAGCAGCATATTTCAGGCAGATGTGAAAGCACGTGGGAGCCAAGCGGGGTGTTACCCTCCCCACCCCGAGGCAGGGCAGGAAGGACCCTGTTCCTCTTGTGCTGATGAGCCAGGCTCCACATTCGCTGGACGAGCAAGGGGAGGGGGCAGATCCTGCACTCCTCGCCTGTGAAACTGGGAAGGTGAAAGGGTCCGATGGCAGTAACTGCTAGGGATGCCAACCCTCCAAGATTGTCCTGGAGTCTCCAGGAATTAAAGATTAATCCATGAATACTTCTAACCAAAATTGGCAACTCTAGTAACTGCCCAGACTGGCACAGCTCTGCTGTCTTAGATCTCCACGTGCAGAGGGAAGGGCTGGGAGCAGTGAGTTTACTGACAGGTTCCAAAAGGCCACATGGAAACAGACGCACAGGGGCCCCCCCAGGATATCGTTCTATCAGAGAAGGGATGGTGCTTGCTAAAAGCACAGTATGGAGGGATATCTGTAAAGTGAAACAACGGCGAGTGTAGGAGAAAGGCACAGCGACACCCACAAGTGCCCATTCAAGGGAGTAAGGAACGTTGGTTGCTTGATAGAGAACTGGTGATAAAACTGGAAGACGACTGTCTCCACCCCTTTAGAGCAGTCTCTTAAGGGGCGCTCTCCTGTACCGATCTCACCAGCTCGGATATTTTACAGCAGCTTCCCCTTCACCCCTTGCACTTTTCCACCAGCTTGGGAGAGAAATCCATAAAGAGAATCCCCAGCTGGTGAGAGCCACAAAGCGGTTTCTGCTTCAGTGATGAGCGAAACTATTATAACTTTTCTTCTCACTGTGAATTTCTCTAAAGATGTGTGTGCGCGCACACATGCTAGTTAGGCCTCTGCCAAGGAAGGAAGTTACATGTTTGTGGAGGGAGCAGGGAAAGGGATACGGGGGGGAGGTACTGGAAGGAATTAAGGAAAGGAAAATTGAGGCCGTCTCGGAAAAGCTTTCTGACAGTGGGATACAGAAGGCTGTGGAATCACCTGGCTGAGGGGGGGCAGGGAGCCCCATTGCTTGGGATGCATAAAACTTGGCTAGCCAGAGCAAGGGGGATCGAATCCTGCCTCGACCTCTGGGAGATGTGCTGGGTGGCAGGTTTTTTGCATTTCTGATTGTGTGTAGGAGACGCTGTACATCTCAAGGGTGAAGAGGGAGCGGTCAGCTGCAAATCTGTCCAGCTTCACTTTGAATTCTGGTGAAGGAGGGGCCTGTTTAGCCTCCCATGTGTATTCAAATGTGAATTTCTAATGCCCAGGCTGTTTCTATACTCCACGGCTGCTGCTGGGACGGTGCACTCCACATGCAGAGTCTTGCACAGAGGCCTGTTTATACGTGGGCAACTTCCTCCTAAAAGAAAATCACTCCCCTCGCTGCGTCTCCCTTAACATTAGAGGGGCAGTTGCAATTTCTTCAGCAGTCATTTCCAGCGCCTGTCCGTGCCCCTTTCTTATAGTCTGGAAGAGTTCCACACTGAGCAGCATCCCCTGTGATGTGGGGTGGAACAGAGGAAGGGGGCTAGCTGGTAGCCCCTGCTGTGTTTGCTACTTTATTTGGCACCCCGAGAATAATCCTACAGAGCTCAAATGCTCCTATAATGCAGCAGAAGCAGAATTCCAGAAGAAGCTAAGGAATTTTGTATGCATTTGGGAGAATGAGATTAGCAGATGCCTGTGATCTCTCTTTAGCTAAAAACCTACCAATTGCTTTGAACAACGGCTCCCTTGAGAGTTCACACATGCAGTAATGAGTCACTGGCTCACCATGCACTGTATGATAGAGATAGTTTCACTTAAAATTTCTGGAAGCTTCAAAGCCTCATCCTGTAATCATCATTACTTACTGTTAAAGTCACTTAAAGAGCTAACCTAGAGGGTGTCAAGGATGATGGGGTTTCTTGAGCTCTCACTAGAGAAAGAATGAATTTTACCTGGATTTCAGAACAAGAAAGCCCCCTCTTCAATCAGCAGTTGAGATCTTGGATCTTGCTTCTTCTCCTAACACAAGAACTAGGGGTCACCCAATAAAATTAATAGGCAGCAGGTTTAAAACAAACAAAAGGAAGTATTTCTTCACACAACGCAGAGTCACCCTGTGGAACTCCTTGCCAGAGGATGTTGTGAAGGCCAAGACTATAACAGGGTGCAAAAAGGAACTAGATAAGTTCATGGAGGATAGGTCCCTCAATGGCTATTAGCCAGGATGGGCAGCGATGCTGTCCCTAGCGTCTGTTTGCCAGAAGCTGGGAATGGATGACAGGGTATGGATCACTTGATGATTCCCTGTTCTGTTCATCCCCTCTGGGGCACCTGGCACTGGCCGCTGTCAGAAGACAGGATACTGGGCTGGATGGACCATTGGTCTGACCCAGTGTGGCTGTTCTAATGAGGGAGTGGGAGGAGGGGCATTGTTCTATACATACCCCAGAGATTGGTGGTGGTGCCACTGAAGGATGCCAGTTGATAGCTTCATGCATTGTCGTGAAGGGGACACACTCTACAGGAGTGAAAGGGGTAATTCAGCTCACACCTATGGCCACACCCTGGGCAGTGACACGGTGGGTGGTGCAGAACTGGAGGAGATGGTATTGTGATGTGGGCTACTGTCTGCTGTGGACTTAGAGCAGACCTGGAAACTTGGGGCTACCCCAGGTTGGACTCAAACACGGTCAGCAATCAGAGATGATGTGAATGTAACATTCTGATTCCCAAAACCCACTCCATCCTGACTGAGACTCAGTCTTATGGTTTCTGGCATCTCAGAGTGCAGGACTGTGTTGAAATTCATCATTCACAAATAAATTCAGGGTTTTTTTGGACATATTGTTTCTTATTTTTTTATTTTATAATCAGTATTGGAAAAAAGATTGGCACATTACAGCTCAAAGCAGCGTGATTCAAAGTGACAGCCCACAAACATCTGGCCGAATGGTACAAAAGGAAGTGATACGATTGTCATGGTTTCAGGAGAAACATCTTTCCTGAAGCCCCTTTTTTTTTCCCCCCTTTTTTCGGATGCTAGGAACACAAACGTAGACTATTTAAACATCCAGCAACATTCTTTAAGGTAGGAATATTAGTGAAAACAAAATTCTTTACAGGCTTCATCAGATTTCACAATACTGCTAAACTTTAAATATCAGCTCATTTTCATTAATACCATTTTTGACACATTTAAAGCGCATGTAACAAACTGAATTAATTGTTTTGGCATTTGAAAAAAAACCCAAAGGAAAAAAAGGTTTCATATGAAATAATGTAAAAATCATGGTGTGTCTGGTGTTTACTAGGGTGACCATAGATTTGAAAGCATTTACAAGGGTTCTTTCAAACTTTCCTTTTATAGCTGGATGATACACTTTCTTTTAACAAAAAAAGTTACTAAGAAACTGCACAATCAGGAGAAATCTGTGTGAGCAATAGATTTGGTTTCCCCAGTTATTTATTACTGCTATCAGGGAGTGCTGTGTCTGATGAAAAATTAAAAAAAAAAAAAAAGAGGCAAGAGATTTTGCAGTGTTTTTAAATAAACAAGGACTCAGGGTTGCATGTAAGACAAGAAGTCCCATGTCCAATCTCTTGACAAACTATTTGATTTGGGGGGGGGGGGCGGGGGAGGGGGGAATCAAGATTAATAAGAAGCCTGCAAAGTTCAGTGTTCCTCACTTAATTCCCAGGTATTCCCAGGTATGTGATTACATTGAAGGGCTAAATAAGTGAAAGAACAGGGAAGCAAGGCAAATGCTTAGATTTCTCCCAATTGTCATGGCCTGTAATTGGAGAGCTGTTAGACACCCCATTTAATGATCTGTCTGTCAATGTACTGATATCATTAGCTATGAGTAAAATTTGATTAAAACATAATTAAATTGCAGTACTTTTCTCACAACAGTTGTCATTCTGAGAGGTCCCAAATTATGTGATGACACTTCTGGCTTTGAAACATGGTCACTCTAGTATCGTTACAAAAGAAAAACCATGAATGCAACTTTTGCAATGAAGAATGTCACCACAACAGCTGTTGGGACTGGGTGATAAAGATGCAGGAATGAGATCTACACAGCTACTTAGCTCTTGACTTCAGGTTTTAAAAATTCAGAGTTAACAAAGGAAAATCCTTCGAATTCTGATTGGTCAATGTTCCTGATGACTTCCTGGTCAGGTGGAGTTAAGACGGGTGGATGGCGAGTGAAAAATCGGTCGAAGTTTTCCGCATTCCGTCCACACTATGAGAGGGAAAAAAAGAACTCGTGGTGGGTGGAGAAAACAAAACAAACTGGATGCGGTCTGCAGCAATCCCCTCCCATTCACACCTCGCAGAGCAGATTATTTCAATGAGGAAAATGAGAGAAAAGAAAAGAAGATGTAAAATACTTATGAAGTATACTGATGAAGTGGGCTGTAGCCCACAAAAGCTTATGCTCAAATAAATGTGTTAGTCTCTAAGGTGCCACAAGTCCTCCTATTCTTTTTGTGGATACAGACTAACACGGCTGCTACTCTGAAACCTGTCAAAATACTTATGAGTTGTGTTAATTGCAAGGCTGGGTTTTCTCATGGAGCAGCCAGAGACTGATCAGCTCTCAGGCTGTAGCATGGCTAGTAATAGCAGGAGCGGAACGAGAGGGCAGTGCAATTACTTGCTGAGCTTTTCCCAGTCACGTGCAGTCAAACGGTACCTAGGCAGCTTCTGTTATCAAAGAGCACCAGTATTATACCAACACACACCTCGTCCTTCCCCTCCATCGCCTGGGAACGAGAAGGTTTTGTCATGAACCAACAGTTTCGATAGTTCCACTTGTCCACGTTTAAGCAGGGACACCTCAGCTTTTGCAGATCTCACACTAGGTAACCCCTACGGGCTGAATGCCTAGCGCAGACAAGGCCGTTGGGCCACTGGAGAGTTTTACAGTGCCCCCCGCCCCCCAGCACACCTGTCAGACACCTCATGCCCCTCATGCCAAACGCTGCCTGGATTAGATTTTCTCCCAGCAAAACGAACCCATTTCAGCACTGCATGCAAGGAGATCACTGGTATAACAGTCCTTGCGTCCCACACAGCACCGCTCGCTCCTGCACTGAGGTCTGGGAAACGGTGGAGGTGCTGCAGGGTGCATCCCTTAGAGAGAACTGCTTTGGAAAATGCAGACCACGAGGGAAAGGTGTGCTGCCCTGTGACCCACAGGGAAACCGCTCCCTTGAATTGATCTGGAGGAATGGGGAGGAGGTCCCATGTTATAAAACAGCTGCCAAAAGAGGTAGCTTCTAAAAGCATTTCAGGCCTCCTCTAGGAGTGGGGGGAAGGGTCACCTTGAGAGCAGTGCAACCACTCCCCATCCTGGGGTGCATAAGCTCCTCCTTTCTCCAGGACAACAAACAGCTTTTGGACATGGTCACATGAGCAGGCATCCTGGGGAGACTTGGTCTAGTGGTCCCAGCCCAGGGCTGGGAGTCAGGACGTCACAAGGGTTAATCCTGGCTGTTACACTGACTCCCTGTGTGACCTCAGAAAAATGGTACTCTCCGACTCTGCTTCCTTACCTGTGAAATAGGGATAATATTCACGTGGGGGGAGGGAGCAAGAGGAGGGGGCTTAGTAAATATGACACTACTAATCTCCAGCTCTCTTGGCTCACTAGGCGCTAAGTACTGCTCATCCTGCCTCTCCAGATGCCATGACCCCTCAGGGCCCATGCAAGTAGGTGTGTTACCATGGGGAGGAAAGACCATGAAAGGAAAGGGAACAGGGTTAAACACTAAACAGGGTTAAACACTAAACCCAGACCATCTCCTCCAACACTCAAAGTATGTGCCATCTCTGACAAAGGGGCTGTGTTCCCCGGATGGGCTGTCCTGGGCTGGCCAGCCTGGCCACTATACACCACCATCCACTGAGCTGCACACAGCTTCACCTTCACTTTCCTTTAAAAAGCTTGCATTTGTTAAGTACTCCCTGGTGTTTCCACAGGACTGGTCCTCTTCCTCGACATTCTCCTTAATCCCTCTGCTCCCCGGGGTGCGTAAGGTAGAGAAATAAGGATACAATGCATTTCACAAATGGGGAAACTGAGTCAGAGAGGATAAGAGATCTATCCAAGGCCACAAGGGAATCAGTGTCAGAGCCAGAATTAGAACCCAAGAGGTTCCAGGCTTCTCATCTTGCACAGAAATGCGTCACTGCTATGCCTGTCTGATAGGTTCACTGAGGTGACACTATAAAATAGCCAGCATGATGGTCCTCTGAATAGTAATTCGAGGGACCAGAGCCTCATTTGATGTCAACTGACACCAGCTGAGAATTCGACCATAGGGGCTTTACATTTCCTATATGAAACAAAGGGGTGGTTAGGGGAGGGAGTGAGAGAAACCTGTCAAATGCTTCACTTCACTTTGAATGTAAAAGAAAGAATGTACAGAACTCCTAAAAAGAAAAGGAGGCACCTTAGAGACTAACACATTTGAGCATAAGCTTTCGTGCATCCGATGAAGTGAGCTGTAGCTCACGAAAGCTCATGCTCAAATAAATGTGTTAGTCTCTAAGGCGCCACAAGTCCTCCTTTTCTTTTTGCGAATACAGACTAACACGGCTGCTACTCTGAAATCTAAAGAACTCCTGTAACCTTGGGTGCTGCTACAGACAACTGTTAGATGGGTACTAGGTTATAACAGATCCTGTAAGATTTATCACTGGTCTATTATTAGGAAGTGACGTGGTTACAAACTGCCTGACTATACCTACCACATGTACGTCACATCCTGTATGAACTGGAATTCATGGCTTTACTTTAATGGCTAGTGAGCTGTATTTCTTATCAAAACTACCACACAAGTACCACACTCCTGACTCTGTTCCCTCTGGCACTGGAGATGCAGGAGCCAGGACCTATTGATCTCCTCATCTCTCCTCCCTAATACACATCTCGAAAGGGCACATATGCTTTACATGCTGGGACTTTCCCCAAATGAACTATAATTTGCTGAGAAAACAGATTTGCATTTTTAATAAACGTAATGTCGGTCTAAAAATATTAAACAGTAAAGACAATACCTGTGAACTGTTCAAAATTCTGCACTTTTGTTCACTGATGAGGTTTAAAAAAAAAAAAAGACAATGCTAACATCAGCCTGCTCGCTAATACGCAGCCCCTTTGGCATATTTTATGTTCTTACAGCCACTAGGTAAGCCATCATTATTCCTAAAACCACTGGACAGTTCAGTGAATAATGTTAAATGCTAGCCACATAAGACGACGTTAAATGCTAGCCACAGCCATGCAAAGCCTGTTTGCTCATCTTCAGAATGTATTCTTCAGCCATAACGTATCCCTTTCTCATTGTGCAGATCAATGCCTCAGTTCAGCCAATCATTTAAGCCCCTGCTTAAACTTAAACATTGGTTTAAGCTCATCCTATTCAGCAAAACACTGAAGAATCTGATTCATAGATTTTAAAACGAGAACGGACCATTACGATTATTTAAGCTGATCTCTTCACAAACACGGCACAGAACTTCGCCCACCCATTTCTTCATGAAGCCCATAATTTAGGTTTGAACTAGACCATATTTTTTTTTTAGAAAGACAGCCAGTCCTGATGTAAAGGCTCCAAGTGATGGAGAACCCACCATAGCCCTAGGTAAGTTTTTTTTCAATGGTTAATTACCTTCAATGTAAAAGTTTACATCTTATTTCTAGCCTGACTTTGTCCATCTTCAGTTTCCACCCAATGGATTTCATTCTGCCCTCTTCTGCTAGATTTAACAGCTCTCCATGATCAGAAAAGTTCCTCCCCAGTATAGACACTTACAGACGGCAATCATGTCCTTAAGTGATTTTCTGAGTCAAGGCCCAAATGTGCTCAGACACCTCACAAGATTTTTCCGGTCTCTTTTCCCCATGGTATTCTAGCCGGATGAAAGGCAAATACAGCTGGCCCACCTCCATGAAACATGTAGCTCGTATCACTCCCAGCACTGTATTTTGACAAGATGTGCTAACCTTTTAGCACTTCAGTGGGACATGTCACCTCATTTTCACTAGGTAAAAGATGAGTCAGTCAGTGGCAAAACAAGAGGGAAGGTTCTTAAAAAGCTGAGGCCATGTCGACTCTACGGCAGCACAGCGATGGTGCTGTAGTTCCGTTGTGTAGATCCTTCCTGCAGAGAGGGAAGGGATTTTTCTGTCCAGGTAGTTAATCCTCCTCTCTGAGAGGCGGAAACTAGGCCAACAGAAGAATTCTTCCATCAACCTAGCCACATCCACACTGTGGGTTAAGTCAACCTACCTATGGTATTCAGGGCGTGACATTTTTCACAGCCCTGAGCAAGCTAGCCAGATCGATCTAATTTTTAAGTGTAGACCAGCAGTTAGAAGCTGGTCTTTGGACAACACAGTATTATCCATAAAAATGCCTGAGTCTTTCAAGATCAAGGCTGACAAAGAAGTGAGGCGAGTTACAAAGATATTGAGCCATCCGAAGTGCAGATCCGGTGTGAACTAGGACGTTGCAATTCTCATAATCTATATTGTGGGGGTGCCTTAAATGGGACAGGGGAAATGCAGGCCCTGCACTGAGAAGAGCAGTGTCTAGGACAAACACTGAGTGAGGGGAAGAGTTACTAATATACGAACCAAGTAATCAGAGTAATAGGCAGGTGGCCGGTTAGATGCTCTTTATACAGATAAACTGGATAATTTCTCCACCCCCACAGACCAATTCCCAGCCTCCGTTCTGATGTCCTCACACTCTTCCCTCCCAAAATTCCTCTCAGCAGAGAGAAGTCTATTCTACGGGTCCCATGATGCAATGCATCTTAGGGAACAAAGGGCTGAGAACACCAGAAGGGAACCCTCTATTCGCAGGGTAAGTGGCTGCTTTCTGCTAAAGCAAAAAACACTGAACTTCTGTTTACTCTGCCCTCTTGGCCTCCCTCCCCAATCAAATAATCTCCCAAGTTGGTTCAATAAGACCTCTTCCAACCTGCCATCTCTGCTAAGACTCAGACCAATTTTAAAAGGCGGCCAAGCTATAGACTCTGGAAAGAGAGAAGGTTGCAACAAAAGCCCTGATGGCACCTTAGCTTAGTGGCACTACTGGGGGCTGTTAGGAGGATGCTCCTTATTTCCAAATGATTCAGGGAACAGAAGAAAACCTAAAGACACATGCCCTCCCTCTCTAACTCGGCATGATAGCTGGAGATGTCACAGATGTCTAGAAATTAAGATGAAACAGCCTGATTGTTTCATGCTGATCTGACAACCCACAAAATATAAAATCTGAACAATATCCATCAAGACTTCCAGTTTCATTGGCAAGAGCTGGTAGCTATCCCAAGCCATGCAATGAAACTCCAGACCTTGACCCTTCCAAAAGATATATTATATGTTGGACACACTGGTGTCAGCAGAGAAAATTTTTTCATTTCTGGTAGCTGGCTGCCTGAAAGCCATCAGATTAGCATCAAAAATAGAAAAGAAATTCACAAAAACGAAGTTGGCAGTTGCGTAAACCCTGGAGGCTCAAGAGAAAGTGGAGATATGGGCTTTTCTAGGCTATGTTGTCACTAGTTTTTCCCCTTAGCAACAAGATAAAACAAACTATTGGGAAACTAACTGAAAAAGGTTATCAGAATTGTAATGTACAGCATAACAAGAGCTACCTGCTAATAAGCAGCTCACTTGCAGATTCCATCCACTCCCATCTATATATTTAAAGCTTTGCAGTGCTTTGAAAATATACCTGTCACTGGCCATTAGCGTCACAAGTTTTTGGTGGAGAGATGTTAGGTAGCTCATTTGAAACATTTGAGGGCATTAGACCTGAACTTGCTTTGAAGGGATGTACTGCATGTTTTTTTAAACACTTAGTATCAATTACTTTAGGATTAATTGGGCAAGGTTTTAATGTTTGTGAAGTTCTTTCAGATTCTGGGATGAAAAGTTCGACAGGAAAACCAAGTATTGTTTTTAATGTTTGTATTTCATCATGCTAACCAAAATAGCTACAGAAACCTGCATCAACAAGTCAGAACTCCTGCCATAATATCAGAAGCGCCTTTACAGTAAGAATATTTGAAAAGTTGTTCAGACACTATGAATTTATTTTCCAGTTTTGTGAATCGGTGATTTTGTTCCTGCAGTTTGTAAAAATGTAAGGAAATTGCCGGGCCAATAGGTCAAAGTCACATAATGACAGTTTTTGGGGAAAGGGACGGAGTTTATGTCATGGCAAAATAAATGCCCTAACCAAAAGAGTTGGAGAATGACCCAATGTGAACTGCATGCAATCCAAAATGCAAAGGTTGAGGGCTATAACCAGGGATCCGTGTTGTGCTGTTAAGACAGTGATCATTGAAACGACCTTGAAGAGATGCTCTGCTGTATATTTTAGATCTGTATATTTAGAGCTGTGCCTCCAGGGTTCTTGTTCTTCATGGATCCTAATTCAACTTTCATCCTTGTATGAATGAGATGTGACAATTGCTCCTTCTTTCTTTAAAGGTTACAGAGGCATTTATCAGCAAACCAGCTACCCCAACCCCCAGTACCTTAGAGGCCTTATGCACCATACCCTGCCATTTCACTAATACAGCAGGCAGCTGTGCATGGTAATGCGAACAACAGGCCAATTCCTTTCCAAACAGATTGACAAGTAACATTTTAACAGTTTTTTCTTCTGAAGGATGATATAGCCATATTCCATTGGATAAGTGATACGGAGAAGAATTCACATTGCTATCGGCTGTAACAGATGCTCTTTACATCAGCACCAAGTTTTACTGCTTCTAAAACCGAACTCCTCTTTAAGAGGAGGAAGACATCCCATAGGAATTTTCATATTTAACAAAAGCCACTTGGGGAAAACAATCCTCCCCAGTTTAGTACTCTCTGAACAAACAAGCAGGACTCCATTCTGAACTGAGAACATGGGAATTTATTTTATACAAATCCTCAAAGTATCCTAATATTTATAGCCACTGCAGAATGGCTTTTTTTTTTATTATAGCTGCAGAAATAAAACTGTCAGTTTAGAAGATAGCCTTTTTGTTTTACCAATATCTAGCTTGATTTCCAATAGAGACAACAAAGACATAATAAAATATTTTCCCATTCATCCTGGAGATGCAATGAAATACCACAAAGCTGACACTGGCTATTTTCACTGTTATGACAAACATCTTCCCCTATTCCTGAAGTTCAGCTCAGGGGGTGCACGTTGGACACATCCTCAAACTCTCATTGTTACAGCTTGTGAGCACCTAATCATAATGAGGGAGATTTTCAAATGGCACCTAACCTCACTCCCACTTTTCACAAAGCGATCGCTCTGCATCTGACCTATCAGTCCTCATCTTCAAAGGAAACCTGCACCATGCATTCAGAAGACGAGCCGGGGAGCTTACATTCATAACTTTGCTATACATTAAAAATCATGGTCTTAATAAAAACACTGGATTTATGGCTTATTACAACAATCTGTACCCCACGAGCCCCCCTTTTTCTCCTATAACTACAGGGGTGTTAATGGGCCAGAATGGTCCCTGAGAACATGTGCTAACCAGACATGCCAAACCCACGAAAAAAAATGCAGAAATTTGGCTTGTTTTTGGCTTAATTGGCTTGTGAGTTGCTTGTTGGCTAGTTTTTGGCTTGTAGCTTGTTGCTTCTCTTTTTTGATTGGCTCCTGGGGCAAGCAGGGGAAAGGCGGGGAGAGAGTCAAGGGTGCACAGCGGGCCCACCACAGTCCCAGACTGCACACCGGGGGGATCAGGTCACATAGAGTGCTGGGGTTCTTAGGGATTGGCTTCTTTGGGCCTTGTTTTGAAATGGGATTAGTTGGATTTTTGGCTTATTGTGAAAGTTGGGGTGCTTATTTATAACATAAAAGTTGGCAACGGTGGTGCTAACTACTTATGCTAAACTATCTGTACTAGCTGTGACACTATGTACCTTTCCCAGACCTGAGGAAGGGCTCTGTGCAGCTTGAAAGCTGCTCGCTCACCAACAGAAGCTGATCCAACAAAAGATATTACCTCACCCACCTGGTCTCCCATGGGCCCTGTGCCTGATTCTGCTACACTCAACCCCTCTGCCGCAGACCCGCAGCTGGTGTAAACTGTCAGCGCAAGGTCAATTTCAATGGAGCTATGACCTAGTACAACAGCCGTGGATCTGCCCCATTGAGTAGTATCTTGTGCAGGGGGCACTACCACTGAAAGCATTGGGTCTGCTCCACCGGAGTCAGAGTGCTGTGAAAAGGGACCCGAGTTTTCAAGTATTTTCCTTCTAGCAAGGTTTTTTGGAATGCTAGGAGGAGAAGTTTAAAAAGAGGGCACTTCATCACCTTACGACATATTGCCTTATTCCTTCACCCATGCATTGACACACATTATACAGAATGAAAATAAACAGGCAGGTAATTTTTGGCCAGACTCCAAGTCCTAGTGAGCTGTAGCCCAAGAAAGCGTATGCTCAAATAAATTTGTTAGTCTCTAAGGTGCCACAAGTCCTCCTGTTCTTTTTGCTAGTTTAACAGCTGTGTCTGCTTCAGAATCCTTTTTGCAACTGTTGCAGTGAGACAGAAAACAGGGTTCAAAAACAACCCTCCCCCTAATTCAGTCCACAGGAAGAGGCAAAAGATGATGAATCCTCAGCTGGCCAAGTTCCTGCATATGCTTCCATTAGCCCAACTTGGAGTGCATCTCCCTAGCTATCCTGGTCCATACGGTGGGAAGAAGGAACTGTTTATGAGTAAAAGCATGAGAAGTTTAAACAAGCATTACCCATGCCCATGAAATGCACAGAGCGCTGATTGCTTTGTAATCATGCTTTATACTTACAAAGCATCTTAGCAGGAAAATGAGCAGCTTGGCAGCAAGACAGCGTTTAGGGCTGCCAAGATGCTATACCGATGGCTTTGTCTACTTAACTTCTAAAAATTATACTAAGCACAAGGATGGGTGGAAATTATGCACTGATAGAGAAGTGTTTGGATGAAACATATTCCACTCCCCTTGTCCCCTTTTCACAGCCAGGAGAGGGAGAGACAGTCACGCAGAATTACAGACTACACTGGTGTGCTGTTAATCCTTTGCTCACCAGAGTGGGCCTTCATCTCCCTTGCCCTGCCTTCAGAGAGGGGCACTATAGATCTCGGGGGGGGAGGGGGGGAAAGCAGGGTTGCTTTTCCTAAAGGACCCCTAGCAATCACACAAACCATACAAATCTCAGCCTATTGTGAAGAGGAGCTGTTACAAACTGCTAATAGTCAGTGCCCCATTAAGGGTGGGAGTTTCAAAGGAGAGGATTGAAATGTGCCATCTCCAACCTGGGGCAAATGCTAGAGAGGGTAACATTTTCAAAAGCCCCTAAGTGACCTAGAAGCCAAAATCTCATTTGCAAAAGTGACTCGGTCAGATTTTCAAAAGATATTTCATTGCCGGAAGATACAGACTGGCACCCAGTGGGGCTGGCTCCCATGGGAGTTCGGCACCTAGTGGGAATTTCAAAACTGCCTGTCTGAATGTTTAGGTGTATAAGTACCTTTAAAAAGCTGGCCGTTAGGATCCCAATTAAGGACTAAGACTCCTAAGTCACATTTGAAAATGGGTCTTAGGTGCCTTTGAAAATTTTACTCCCCCCAAAAATCTACATCCAGGGATACACTGGGAACACTTCTGCACACTAACTAACTGAGTAAATATTTTCAGTTTGTAAAAAAATTGGTTAATAATATAGGCCCCAGTTCTGCACAGCTTAAGTCTCATTGACTTCAGTGGGCCTTAAGCACTTGCTGAAATGTTTTGCTGAATCAGGGCTGCTAAGTCTCTTCTGTAACCAAGGAGGTTTCTTCGGAAGAGAAAGAAAATATGAACCAAATCATTAAAATGAAGTCAGAGAGACTGATCTTGAGAGGGACAGAGAAGAGCTCATGGTTTTACCCTCACTATAGGTTTCCTGCATGTCCATTTTGTTAGGGAAAAAAACCATTCAACTTTAAAACATTGACTAGTTGGGGATTTCTGCTGTCTACAGCTTGAAAACTGTTCTCCATTTGACTGAGTCTTAACACACATACCGCAGGTACTGTACAGTCGCACAGCACATTTACATGTGCTTGCCTACATAGGAGCTGCCCACTTAACTCTTAACTTTTTCTAATTCGGAAATGGCTCCTGGACTCACCTCACCACAACAGAGGTTACAGCAAGCAAAATGAGCTAGGAGAGCATAACTGACTGATTTCCTAAGTAACTGGGTCTGTAAATAGTATTTCAATATTGATTAACTCAAAATGATTCAAATAAGATTTAATTTATGTAATTAGATAATTATTAAATTAAGATTTTTTTAAAAAAAAACTCACTGACTTCCTTGTTGTCAGCACTTCTGTACTCTGCCATTTGATTTCAATGCTTTTAGAGTGAGGAGACTTTTCAAATCACTATGCTTTATGTAAAGTAAAGGAGTAATTAGACACCAAAAACAAATCATTATCTCAATGAGAGGCAGAGTGAGTGTGTAAACACACTTCTCAGGGTAAACGCCACCAGGCAGGGAATTGGTATGCAGCACAGCCCCTTGTCAGAAGTGCTGACTTTCTGCATACCAAAGACAAGCTGCAGCCCCGGATCTCTCTTGTTACAGTCACTGTGATAAAGGTTAATCAAGCACCAAACCACAAGATCTCAAGAATGTATTTTCAGCACCAAGGACAGAGCAGACCCAAGTCAGGCTAACTGTCCCTTTTTTTGTTTTGTTTGTTTTAAAATTATACAATTTTCCAAGAAGTGAAGCGTGGCCATTACAGGCAGCCAGACAAGGGGAGAGTAAACAAAGGCTCCCTTTGAAGCCAGCCGCTGTGTTTGCAGAGCTGCTACAAAATTAGGAAGATGCTGCAAGGAGTTCGTGGGTGTTAGGCAAACGTGGAGGTTCATGAAGAGAGTCCCCAGCAAGAGCTATGTAGAGACAGGCGACCATCCAGTGTGGTAAAGATGCCACCAGAGCTGAAACACGGCAGAGGAGGACCTGACCCAGCCCAGCACCAGCCCGCTCCCTTTAGCTTCTTAACGGCATCTGTATTAGAGCCCTGGACGGCTCCGGCCTCAGTGGCCTTGTGTACAGCAAAAACCATTTTGCGGTGTTTGAGCAAAGCCATCACCCGCTGCGTTACCTGACGTGATGCTGAACTCAGTGGGCCCTGCTCTGCGCTGACCACAGAACTGCAATCAGCTTGGCATCAGCGGTAACGTTCTGTAGTGCAGACAAGCTCTCTGTGCGCATGTGCACACCTGTGTTAGACTTATCTACAGTCTGTATTTTAAAACCTTGGCTGACCAGAAAAAAGTTCCATGTAGTCTATTGTCTTTCTATTATTTCAACGGCTAATTTGAAATAAAAAAAGATTTCTGTGGAAGTGAAAAAGACCACGTTAGCACATACTGCCGTTGCCCACGCCTTTCTGCGCAAGACCAAACTTACTGCCATTTAAACCTTAGATTACAGGTGAACTTTTAAAAGTGATCACAAACTCTTCCTTCCCCAAAGATATTTTAAACCCAGATTTTCTGTATCCCTGTAACTGTGAATGGGCATTTTGATAACCAGACAGCACCTTTAAAAAAAAAAAAGTTCCTTTCCTTTTGGCAGATGGCATTAAAGGAATATGTATTTTTCAACACAGATGCATAGCTGTTGGACCATCAGCAGGTACCTGAGTCATCTTAATCCTCACTAATCCAAAAACCTACTGAACCTACCTTAATACTAATCTCCCTTTCCTATCAAATGTTAAAATATTTCCTACGGCAAGCTGTTAGATGAGAAAGAACAGACAATAGCTTACCATACTCCATTCCAAGGTCCACGTTCAAAGGGAATTTTAAAGAAATAAGACATTTACAGCAGGACACAATTTGAACATTTTAAAAACAAACACATTGAGAGAGTGTATTTGAGAGAATTCAACTTTTTGCATTAAACAAACAAACAAACAAACAAACAAACAAAGATGCAACATGCGGCAGATACAGTAACAGGACATCTGGCTCAGGAAGGAACTGGTGAATGGCAGGAGACAGGAAGAAGCAGGTCTGGTTAGAAAATGAGCACAGATGGGGAAAACAAGCAGTTACAAATTTCAGGAAAAATGGACCATTGCCAAATGAAAGTCAAGCTCTGAGCTTCCTGGGCCCTGTGCTAGATGTTGTAACTTCCAGAAACACATTAAAATGCACAGCCTCATCCCCACCTCTCCTCGAGTTGGCAGCCCCACGTGGGTTTTCATTTTTGAACATTAACACAATTCACACAAATATGTCCTGTCCTGAGCATGCAAATCAGGGTCTGGCTTTACAGCTGACCCCAAACGATTCACCAGCTGTGATGATTTGGGAATCTATGTACAACTTTATAATTTCAAACTGGAATTCATAACTTTGTACATCTCTCTATCCATTTTGATTGTGAAGCTAGCCTGCCTTCTCTGCTGTCTTTTTACCTCCATCTAGGAATACCATCCAAGGGGTGGTGACACCAGGCTAGTAACATACGGTGGTTAAACCTTGATAGTCTTCTGTTCAAACGGAAGCACAAAGAAGACAGCCAGACCTAGAAAAACAGCTCACCCAGGCGGGTAGTAATCATGCAACAGAATGAGCTGGTGGGGCACTCTGAACACCTGACGAGGCTGATTGGGGGAGAGTCACCTGACAAAGGGAACCACGTCTTTATGAAAGGAGGACTCCGCCCAGCTGTTTTAAAGAGAGAGGGAGACGGGAGCAGAGGCAGAAGCCGAAAGCAAGGCTGTGCAGGAGGAGAAGGGGGAGGATCCTGGACACGCTAGGGGACTCCCACTTCAGCCCCAAGAACAGTCCAGAGTGGTGAGGAAACTGAGGCAGGGAAGGGGGTGCAAGTGTTTTATTGGTTTGTCTGGATCTGTATAGCTCTTGTGCTGTGTAAAGAGAGACAGGTTTCTGAACCCTTGTTAGCCTGCATGTTATGTGCTTCAACTCTCACACTTTCTTGGAGAAGTGAACGGTGTACACATGGTTGGAGCTCTGGGGAAGAGCGGGCCTGAGCTACTACGATGTTGTGGGAGGTCAGCACAGGTCCTGGCAGCTGGACATTAAGGTCCCACTTCAGCAAAGGGGTAGCAGACAGAGTTCGTGCTCAGGAAGTGTGCCATGGAGGCCAAAGAAAGATGATGCTGGAACCTAGCCAGACCAAGGGTCCAGTGCATGGGACCCAAACACAGCTGCCTGGTAAGTGTCTAGCAGGGGAAGCTTTACCAGGGCTGTGACAGCAGTAAAGAAATCTCTTCCCACACAGTGTATGACCTACAGCTTTCTCCCCTCTGAGCCATGGTGCACAAGGCAGCAGTTTAGACTTCTTGGATAATCCTCACCCAGGTGTCACCTGCTCCCTTGATTTTCAAAATGTCCAGTATGGTTGTAGTTGTGGGGAATGGGACATTTGCGAATACGGTCAGAGTGCAAATCCCACAGCAGCAGATCTTGGGTCAGATGTGCCTGAATTCCCATTCCTAGGAGAGTAGAGTTCCTTCATTCCCAGACAAGACTTCAGTAAGCTGGAGTTCTTTGTAAATATTCAATAGTAATTTAAACATAATTATGTTAGAGCACATGGTGGAAAGAGTCCTTCCAGGGCTTGGTGGGGTCCACAGGGCCCATGTGGGACTGGGAGACTCAGAACGAATGAGCACAGGGAGGGACATAAGTATCATTATCCCAGTTCTGCAGATGCAGAGAGGTGTCCCTGGTCACACGGGGGTTGTGGCAGAGCCGGGAACAGAATCCGTTCTCCCAGGGACCACTCCTGTGGCCCTAACCAGAGTCTTGGCAATACTGTATAAGGCAATGAGCGTGGCATTTGGGAAGCCGTCACGCAGCTGGGGTGGTGCTAACTTTGCCCACCTGCTGGACAATTTCTCCATTCTGAACAGTCAGGCAATCGGCTTTAAAAGGGAAGAGGCTGCTAGAGAAGATTGGTGTTTAACCACAGATATGTAACGCTAAATAGTATCCTACGGGCACATACTCCATTCATGACATATGCTGTTAACAGCAAATGAATCTCCTCGGAGGGAACCAGTTCTTAGGTAAGTCAGGGGAAAAGCAAGTCTGGACATTTCATGACAGGAAACTGGCCCTGTGGAGGAAGCAGCAGTGATGAGATCAGGATAAAGGTAAAAGTATAATGAGCAAGACTAATAAAATGTTTGGACAATAAGACCAGAGAGGGAAGGGTCAGGGCCTGGGGCAAAACAACTAAGAGCTAGGACAGCGGCAGACAGGTCCTGGAGGGATGTTACTGAGAGAGCAAAGATTGACGATCCTCCATCTCGGAGGACAGAAAAATAAGCATGGCCTTAAGCTGCAGTGAGGAAAATTGGGGCTAAATAGGGGGAAAGCCTTTGAAACTGGGAGGGAACAAAGGACTTTGGGATCCTCCTTCACTTGAGAGAGTCAGACCCAGATGCACATTTATCAGGAGTGGGTCAGGGATAATTGAATCACGACTGCCATAATGCAGGGGGATGGACTCGCGACCAGAGGGAGCTTCCTTCCAGCTCAACGCGAGGTTACTGAACACAAAACCCCAATCCTGAGAATCAGCTTTAACTTTGGGATCACGCAGAGTGCAGGTATCTGACCCAGGAAATGACAGACAAGTGAGGAGCAGGACACACACACACAAAGAAGTGAGCAACTTAAGGACAAAGCTGGAGACTCCAGGAAGTAGACTGTAATAGGGCTGTTACGCCATTAGCTTCTCGACATCACATCGACGGCCGATGATCAATTATTGCCATATGGTCGTTGCACAAAGGGACAGAGGAGCAGGAGATCCATCTCTCTCTGGTACTGATATGTTCCTCATCACTGTAGTATCTGAGCCCCTCACAATCTTTAATGCGTTTATCTTCGCAGAACACTTTTGAGGCAGGGCATTGCTATTATGCACGTTGTACAGTGGAGAACTGAGGCAGAGAGGTCCTACGGGAACACTACGGTCCCCCGAGAGCTAGAGTACTGCTTAACTATTGGGCCATCCTTCCTCTCACATCAGGCCTATTTTGTTATTCAAAAGATCTCCTTTCTCCTCTGATTTCCGACTCTCGCGCCTCACGCAAGGCGTTATACAGACTGAAACGCATGCTGCATTACTGGCTGCTCAAATTGCCTCTCAGTGCCAGCCACGTGCTGGCAAAGTACCGATTCCTCTTACCCATGGTAGCTAAATAGTCTTCAGACCATTGGCATACCCACCTCAGCCTCGCCTCTCAGAGGTTAGACCCCACATCGAGCAATAGATGCTGCACATTCCCTCCCCCCCCCACCCCCCAGTACCTATAATCTGCACCCCAGCCAGCAAAGTCCCGCATGAAGAAATACAGAAACAATGCAAGAAACTAGATTCTTCTTATCACAAGGATTCTCCTCTGGCTTTCTGCTAATGCTCATACACAATTCAAGCTCCAGACTACCTGGGCTTTACCTGGGGTAGAAGCCGGTGAGTGAATTGCTGCTTCATGACCAATTCAGACCTGGCATATGTTGCTGAGCTAGATGTTAAGAGGCAGTTTAGAAAGAGACTTTTTAAACTTCAGAGGGAGAACAACAGGAGAGAGTGACCTGTGCGATAACGAATTGAGAGGTATTGCAATGCAATTAGATCCCTGAGCCAACACACAGGATTTCTACCTCTGTACTCTGAAGACAAGATGAGGGGCCCCGCTAGGCAGAATGATTTATTCTCTTAGGATGGTTGCTAGACATGTGCCAGCTTTACGGGCGTGGGATCTCCTAAATATATAAAGTAAGTGTGGGATACATTCATCGAGTGGGTAAGGAAAGTAGCATCTGCACATATGCTTCTGTGTGAGCGCGGGGAGAAGAGAAAGTGTGTGTGGGAGAGAGAGAGAGAGAGGGGAGAGAGAGAGAGAGACACTTTAATACAATCAAACTTACAGCCTTTGGCTTGAATGGAGGTTGAACTTCTTTACGCTCGAGTTTCTCCCAGTCAATATACCGGAAGAAGGCATGCTCCTTGATGTCCCGCTCCCCTTCGGGGCCACATCCCAGGCGTTTGCCAGGGTGCTTGGTCATTAGCTTAGAGAGAGAGAGAGAGAGAGAGAGAGAGAGAGAGAGAGAGAGTGTAAAAGACGAAACATTCATTGACAAAAAGCCAAACTGCTTCAGAAAATCCCACCAATCGAACGGGCGCAAGAGGCGGCTGAGGCCAACGTTACACCGTGACCCAGTCGGCCAGGCACAGAGTGACAAGCTGGGTCACCTAGAGTCAAACCACGTCCCTCAAGAGAAAACCCCACAACAGGGCCCAGAAACACAGCGAGGATTCCCAGACAGAGTCACCTTTAAATTATTCCATGGGCACCCCCTGCACTCTCCCCGGCCAGAGCCCTGCCTCCCCCCTGCGAGGGGCTGGCATCTCTGCTCACCCCTCCCCCCCCCCCGCATTCCTCCGCACCACACCCCACCTTTTTGACAAAAAAAAAAAAAAACTGATCAAGTTGGCCAAGAGCAAACGGGACAAATGCTCACTTTTGCCAAAAATTTCAGGAAGGCTGGGACAGGGCTTAAAAAAGGAACTGTCCCGGTCAAAACGGGATGCATTGTCATCCTATCTTTTCACAGACCCAGTGAGAAAAGCAGAGAAGAGTAAGGGAATTCAGAGAAGCCGTGTAAACATTAATATCCTGGTGGTGTTGTTTGGGTTCTGTTCTGAGATAAGATGCAGATACCAGAGGTTTATAAAATGTCGATAAGCAGGGAGAATATGAACAGAATTCTTGCAACAAAGGACTGCTTCATTAGAAGCAGGGCAGTTAAAACAAATCAGTTCCAAGAGCACGACCAGTTTGCAGCAAATCTTGTTCTACAGCACGGGGACTTGGGTTTGCAAAAGGACACCACCACTTCCTGCTTGTTACTAGCTGTGACTTATGCAGCTGTTCGCATTAGTAGGCTCAGTGCAAGAACCACAAGGTGCAATCTGTGGCCAGCTGTGGAGGTCAGACTAGATGATCACAATGGTCCCTTCTGCCTTTCAAATCTATGAACCTTGGAACTGCTTGGAAAAGGCCAGGGAATAACCAACACTCAGGAAGAGGGAGGAAGACAGGCCTAGTCCTTTGTCTTCCACCCCCTCCATGACACATATGCATAATTCCCCCTCACTTCATGGGGAGAACATTCACTTCAGCAGCTGGCAAACCTCCACTGCCCCTTCTCCTTCCTTGGACAGAGATCCAAATTCTCTCTCTCTCTGGGTCACGCTGCCAATTCCCAGGGTGGGTCAGACAAAGAACAGAAAGAACAAAGAATTTGGCTACTGGCCAAATCTGGGAGGCCAGGTGTGACAAAGGCCAAAACTGCCAGAAGCTGGGAATGGGCGACGGGAGGGATCACTGGATGATTCCCTGTTCTGTTCGTCCCCTCTGGGGAACCTGGCACTGGCCACTGCTGGCAGACAGGATACTGGGCTAGGTGGACCTTTGGTCTGACCCAGTCTGGCTGTTCTTATGGTCTTATGTTTAAAGGCCCAAAGGGAGGAGGACACAACCCCACCCACGCAGGGAACAGCTGCTTCTTTTAGTGTCAAGGCCTCTCTTCCTAAAGCTTCTGATTCCTGGCTCTTTTCCTGATGTGGTGTCTCCCCATTTTTTATTTACCTGTGTGGAATGTGGTAACTTTTGGGACAAAAATGAGTGACAGCCCTCAAAACTAGGGAGGGTTGAGAGGTGGTACACACGACTCACAATGCTGTTTGGGTGAAAGCAGGATTTAAGTGATTCCGGAACCTGGACCTGGCCGCTCTGTCAGGGGTGAATTTCACCCTCCGCAGAGAGTCCATCACAGCAATGTAGCAGAACTTGTGTGTCCAAGAAGGGCTTCTGTTCTGGACATTGCAAATGTTTTGACATAATCAATCATGTCACCCATGATTGCACATAAACTTGCTCAGGGAGACTGATCTTAAAAGAAAAGTTCCATGCAGACCTAATGGCAAGGAAAAGCCTGCAAAATAAAATATTTTTTTTAAAAATGGAAATAGAAATGTGAAGTGAAGTAAAAAGGTTGGAGCCAACCACCACCCTGGTGGCCAGTGGCAGTGCATTCATTACCCAGTCAGCTGGGAAACCAGCCCAGGTTAACCCCTTCAGTGCCAGAGGTTGAGTGGCTACTGAAATAACGTTTATGGCTTCGGCATCAGCTCTGGAAATCCCAGCAGCTAGCAGCAAAGTGTCAGGCAGCGGGCCCTGGCTTCTGAGATCTGGCTCAATCATCTTCCAGACAAGATGTGCTCATTTGCTAGTGGCGAGGATCACAGCATCCCATTAGCAAGCTTAGGAAGTGGTATTGGTGTCCGTCCAGTACAGCATCACTCCCTCGTCCTCCCCTTCTGCCAGAGAAGAGACGCTGTAACTGTGGCTGCCAGGAGCACAGGACAGCTGTGGTTGGGTAGGGGGAGAGGTGGATCAGGAAGAAAAAGGGTAACACTGATGATAGGACTCAGAGCGGGGGGAACCGAAGTTGTTTTACTTACTCATTATTGTTGATGGATACTATTGTCTTATTTGATATTGAAGTATTCAAGTCATTGTAAAAATTAATAAATAATAAGAATAAAAATTACATTGTAATAAACTATGCTGATGTAATAAAAGCAAAAACGTCCCTGCTCATTCAGAAGAGTAGGGTAAAAAGCCTATATATAAAAATGTAGTCACGTTTTTGTCTAACGTTTGATATGGATTCCCCTATTCCCCTACCAGAGTGAACGAGCCTTAGAAGTACAAGAATGGGCCACACCACTTGTCCCATATGGCAGGGAGGGGGCTGTTCTTGGTGGTCAAAAGCCCCAGATGGAGGCTGTTGCGTGGCTTTCTTTTGGCTCCCCTCCACTCTATGCAGTGCCAAACAGTGGGAGACTCCCTGTTTCAGATCTTTGCTCTGGCATTCACTATATTCATTATGATGCTGAGCCAACCCTTAATGAGGTTAATGGGAGTCTTTCCATCTCCCCCACAGGCCTCTGGATCAGACCCTCGCTGATAAGTCAAATCCTGCCAGTTGAATCACAACGGTGAGAGAAGTCATCTATGAATCAATGGGAAGTTATTACAAAGCATTTCCTCTACAATTTGAGACTCTAAAATGTCATAGAATCATAGAACATCAGGGTTGGAAGGGACCTCAGGAGGTCATCTATCCCAATCCCCTGCTCAATGTCCACTGAGAACTCATCAAATTTGTTTCGTTCAGTTGCAGTCTCTCTCCATCTCTACATTTGATTTTCACATGCAAGATCAGCTTGGATTACATCCAGCCAACATGCAAAGAGCTAGATGAGGGGTCTTCTTTCTTGGGCCCTGATCCTGGAGACGCTCATGCACATGTTTCACTTCACTGAAGTCAATGGGACTCCTCATGGCAGTGAAGTTAAGCACGTGTGTGTTGGCACGACCAGGGCCTAGGCCGAAACATCAAGCACTGGGACTCCTACAGATAAAATTCAGCAGGGAAAATGCCAAGCAGGATGAGTCACTTCAAATAGTGAATTAGAAACGAGACATGTTTCAGCCACGTGACTCCTCCGAAGACCTGAGCCTACTCAGCGCCCACTGACTTGGATCAGATCCTGTGGAGGCAGTATGGCAGAAATATGGCATCTCGCTGAGAAACCAGCGGGATATGCTTCTAGTTCAGATTTGACAAAAATCTGATGGTCGCAATTTAAATGCCAAAATGTCTGTTTTTCAACGCCTACTTGGGTTTGTATGGAAATCTCGCTCACCTTTCAGCATTGCTCCTTCCTACACGACAATCCCCTGACTTCCCTTATCTCTTTCCTCGCACACCAAGTTATGCTCTCCTCACACAAGAGAATTTAACATTGAAGAATTAGGGAGAGAATTTTCAATTTCACGGAGTGGATTTTTTGTAGTTCTAATAACAGATGTGAATAACTGTTTTGTTTCCATAGCCGGCATTAGGCTGAATGCATTGTCTACTGGAGCTGGCGTTCGCCAATGCAGGATATCAGAAAACTGTTGATGGAGCTAAAATTTCTCTAGATTGGGACCTGGATGTTAACACACAGGTAGATCTTTGTTTTAAGCGAGAAATTTGACTATTGTAGGGGCGCACATTAAAATTTGAACTAGCATCTGTTCCATTGCATCTACTGTTGCTTTACAATCAGCTTCTCATACACAGCAGTAAATAGATCTTACATTAATTTACTAATTAGGCTTTACTAGCCAAAATCTCACAGTTTACCTGCTGTTTTTTTGGTGGTAGTTGTTTCAAACATACAAACACACATACACAGACACACATACAATTTATACATTTAAATTTCCCTGTTAAACACACAATTTCCCAAAGTTAACACAAATCCACACCACATTCTGAACAGCTTGCCCTGGCTAATGAATTATAAAAGATTAATTTTCTACTTGATGTGCCTGTCAGCATTGCTGCACAGGGCTATATTGTGATGCAGTTATTCTTCTGTATTTTTGATACATGCACCCAGAAATTAAATCTTCCAGTTTCCTTGTGTGCTTTTATTCTTCATGTTAGGATGAAGTCACCATCTGCTATTGTTATACAGAAGCCCATGAAGCCTACAGATTGAGTCTCCTGACTTATAGAAGAGAATCATTGGCATTGTTTGTATTAAATAGGAACAAGTTGGTTTAATCTCTACACTAATGCCGTGAATACAACACATCACTGTAGATTAAGAGGACTGTATTAGACCAACACATGTTCAAGGCCCATGGTACATTTCAAGAAACAACTATGTAGTCTAGGAAAAACAAACATAATTTCTTATCTTGACTATGTAGTCAGCTTCTACTGATTCAAGTCCTAATGCAGCAAAATCCTTAACCAAGTACCCTAAGGGTTTTGCTGACCTGGGGCCTTAACTTCTCAAGTTATAATAGAATTAGCCAATGGGGATGCAAAGGGAGCTACATCTTTGAGGGCTTTGTTTAAAGCACTGGGAGGTGGAAATGCCTGAACAGATCTTTGCCCCCGTCTAAATTCAGTGTCTGGCTCACATGACATGCAGGCAACATATTGACTTCATTGCATGCCCTAGACATGTCACTAATATGGAGATTACCACTTACAGTTCTTGTGTACCATGGTGTCTTGTTCTGAAAGCTGGGTTTGTCTCCACTGTACGTTCATTGCCTATTCATTACCTACCGAGAGCATCTCTAATGTCTTCATTATCTGCCAGTTATTCCAAGAGATAAACAGATGGGAAACCTCACTTAAAAGAAAACCACAGGCCTAAACAGTTGAAAGCCATGATCTATCTCTTTCCCAGCTTCTCATGGTTGGAACATAGTCGCAATAACTTGTGTCCCTGTAAACTGGGATAATAGAAACTGAGCTGAACCCTCAGCCATAAAGAAAAGCAAAGACAGCATTAGGATCAAACAGACTGTCGCAGAACTGGTTGAAAGTTCCCCATCAAAATTTGATTTTTTTGACAAAAATAGGTTTTTGAGAATTCAAAATTTGGAAAATGTTGACTATCACCAGAATGTTGTGAATGGTCACTTGCAGAATTAGTCAGTTGCATGAAGCCTGTTGGACTGGTGTGTTACATCGTGCAGTGTGCCATGACATTCAGCATGTCACCACAGCACGGCACAAACACATCACCCCAATGATGTATCCTCCCGGGCAATCTTCCCATATTATCAGGGTCACTTAAAACAGATGTTAAAAAACTTAAAAACCCCAAAATACCCCAAACAAACAAACAAAAACAAAAAACATTTTATCAGCTTTTCAACATTATTAAAAGATAAAGATTCCATTGGAAATATCAGATCCTGTGTGTTACTTCAGTATCCTTGTCACCAATAGATCATAGGGGTAGTGGGATGTGGAATCACCTGATGTGTCTATTACACCACTAAAATGACCTAAACAATGTGCTAGTTATATACTATATGATGTTTTCCTCACCCAGGCATCTGAGCCATTGAAAATACCATTCAAAATACCTGTAGATTTTACTGAGAAAGCCATGGCACTTCCTGCCTTTGCTATCAACAGAGATTCAAGAGGGACCTGGTAGTCACAGGCAATCTGTTCACCTGGAAACACTGACTTTGTTCAGGCACATTCAAAAGTCTCCAGATGGGAAGAAAAGAGTTTATACTTATGCCAGTGATCGAGTGCACATGTGATCCACTAATCACAGGCTTTACGAAAACCAGTTGGGTCACAAACAAGAATGCATCCCTCAAAAAGAGAAGGGGTATATTTGTAGTTGTCACATGCCAGGTAGTCTGGATGGAAGACCAACCTGTCATTTCATCTAGGACGCAGGTCTGATGGCAGGAGTCTGCCCAGCAAGACTGCTGGCTTTTGAGAGCTGAACCAGCATTTCTGGTCTCTTTAGCGTGAATGGATTGCACAAAGAGAGCTATACACAATAAAACCAATAGTTACTACGTCTGCCTCCCCCTTCACCCCCTCCACCTCAAAATAACTCAGATTTCTTCTCCTAAAACACCCCCTCCGCCCTGATGCAGCTGATACTCTAATAGGGAAAGCACTATTACATTTGATCTAGTAAGTGGCATTTAATGAAGAGTCAAAGACGCAGTTAAGTATCCCATTTGTTTCCCAGTGAGTGCATCTGATCAACATTTACCATTTGGCTCATGCAGAAACAGAGCCTTCTGTGTGAAATTGCTTTCCATCTCCTGACTTCCCAAAGCCACATCTAAGACTACACTAAATAATGACTGGCACTAGCACATACGATTAAAATTGTGTAGGGACAACAAAATCCCCCTTCAATTGTTCCTGGACATCCTGGCTGAGATATACAAAACCTTGCATGTTTACAGGCAGAGCTTTTTCCAATAGCTTTTTTCATTTAATTGAAACTGGGTTGTTTCTGTATGTTAGAAACTTTTTCCTGGAAAAGTAACAAAACTTAGATGCTCATTAACTTGAAGATACCGATCCCTCTAATGTGTCTGGACAAGGGCTGTCTTTTCAGCTTACTGAGGCGTCTTAAAATTGCAGTCGGTTTTTTTGTGGGGGAGCAGGGAGCAATGGGGAAAAATGCAATGTCCCTTGTATCTTTTTAGCTCAGAAAAATATGTGTGTTGAACCACCACTTTGTTGTCTACACAAAGTACACAAGACAAAAAAGAAAGAATTTACAAAGGAGACCAGACTTGTATGCACAGTTAAATCTCCTTCCATGCAGCTTCATATTTGCCAGAAGCGAGAAAAGCCATTACAGCTATATCCTGCAGATGTTTTAATCATGGTCTCTTCTTGTCGATTTACAGCATTCAGGTTTTGACTGATGTGACAGAAAATAAAGCAGACAGCTAGATTTATCACTGCTCCGATCTCTAATCACTCGCCAGTGTTACTCCCTGGAGCACTGTGGGGATAATGATGTTTAGCATAACACCAGAAAACATCTTCCTCTCTTCATTAATGCCAGACTTGGAGAAATAGCCTCCTCCTCCCCCCACTAACAACCAGCAAGTTGGCAGAAACTCCTGCTCAGATTAATATGATGGCTTCTAAATTAACACGCAGACTTTACTGGCCTGCTACTTTTTACTGAAATTGACTGCCAAGTGACCTGGAAAACAATCACTCCCCCCTGACCCACTTAAAACCTGGAGCACTTCAACTTTTCCCCTCCAAAGAGCCGGTATTCCCATTGGTAACACACGCTACGAGTCCTGCTGCAAAGGGAGAGGGAGCTGCGCAATGCTGTAGCAGCAATATTAATCGCAGGTTGTGTCGTTTTCCACTAACAGGGGCAAGTGCTACTTTCTGAGTTACAGACAGCTTGACATTTTTAAAAATAACAAAGAAATAAAAAGTTTTTAAAAATAAAGCAAGCACCCTACACAATAATCTAATGCTCAGAGAGCTTGGACTACAGCTGAGTTCTGGCTGACTGAGGAATGGGGTCAAACCTGAATAATAAACATCCACATCAAGACTCGAATGTGCTTTGATCACTTAGGGCGCAAACAAAGTTAGCCATGCACTTAAGTCTTTGTAGGGCTGGTTCCCAGCTCAGGACACTGCTCCATACAGGGTCTCATTGCAAAAGCCATTTGATAAGGAAAAATTAGGCCTTGATCCTGCAAAATACATGTACGGGCACTTAAATTTGCAGGATTCTGGCCTTACTTTCTACCTTAAAATTAGTTCGAAATATCATTATGAAGGTTCCCAGATCCTGGCCCTGATATTAAGTCTATACAGATTCATGAACTGCCCCTGCTGCCACTCAGTGTGGTAGAGGGGTCTCTGGATAAATGGTCCCAAGTCTGGTGCCTGTTTTCAGCTTCCACATTTCACCCCCACCACTCCCACTTAACTGGAAGGCAAGCAGCCCAAACCCCAAAGACATGCCCAAGTGCTGCCTGGAGACTGCTGCATCCCCACACCCTCAGCTGCAAGGTCACGCCCTTCGACGTCCATGTACCACCACCAAGGGCTAGTCTACATGAGAAGTTCTACATCCGGGCAGCTGGGCCAGTGCCGCTGGGCCGCTGTAGTGTATCTGGTGCAGACACTTTGCCGATGGGAGAGAGTTCTCCTGTCCGCACAATAAACCCCTCTTCGTGAGAGGCGGTGGGAGCACCGTCCACACTGGCGCTCAGGTCAGTGTAGCGCACGCCCCTCAGGCGGGTGGCTTATTCACACCTCTGAGCGATGCCAGTTATACCGAAGTACGTGGTAGCGTAGCCCTGGCCTAAGACAGCAATGAAAATAAAGAGTTTGGTCCTGCTTCTGAACGTGTTGGAACTGCTTAGAGGAGAGGAGACCCATTAATAAACCGATTAAGCACAGGATGGTGTTTTACCTTTATTTCTCTTGCCACAGGGTCCTATCAATATCAGAGAAGAGAGCTCTGCAGAAACAGCCGAGCCAGGACAGCCGCAGAGCTCTGGAAACTAGACTTGGACTGTTTGCCCGAAAGGCACAGATAGGGCTGAGGGAAAGGGAGTGAAGGCAGAGAATGGGGTGGGGGGTGCTCAAACCAACACGGGCTGACCCCATGCTACCTCCCGCCAGGATTGCTGGCATGACAGCAGCAGGACGACGAAGTGGGACAAAAAGGCAACAGGTATTTAAAACTCTGAGACAGGCATGAAATAATAGAGAGGCCCCCGTGCAGAAGAGGCCGGCCGGTAAACAGCCTGTGGCACCCACCCCATATCAGAATGGATCTTCTTGTTAAACCCCCAGGGCTGGGGGACCTGCTCCAGGAACTGGCACTGCTTTGCCTTGGCAGGGCTGTACGCTACGCTCCCCTTTGATATGGGGCCTCTGTGCCCCCCACACTGCATGGAGCAGACGGGAGCAGCACACAGCAGGTGTTCTCCCAATCAGCGGGAGAAGCCGCAGCACAAGGAGTCTGCCTCTTCCCAGGGAGGCGCTAGGGCCCCTCTTTGGAATGTCCACACACAGTAAATCACCAGGGAAGAAGGGATAAAGCCGGGAAGGGAAGGGGAAAGCAGCTGCTTTCTGAGGCACGTTCTCCCTCCCGCACAGAACGGGGAAGGGCGCTCAACCCCATGAGCAGTGTGAGGGGTGGGCTGGAAGAGACACGTTGAGGTGGCACAGTCTCTCTGCTGCAGCTGTTCAAAATGGCTGGCAACTGGACACTGAATACACAGCACTGCCTAATGCCCTCCGAGGGAAAGGTGAGCCACTAGAACCCGTATGCTGTCATGTCCAGAATGAACCCCGGAGCCCATTGAAGTCAAAGGCAGAACACTCACGGGCAGCACTTCACCCCGGAGGCAGAGACGTTAGCGCCAGAGTTTGTTACGTAGAGCGGCCACAGGATGCAAATCCCCCGTGGACTGCGATATCACAGCCTGAGGAGGGAGCAAGCAGGACGGCCCCTTTTACAGCTACTTATCGATTTTAAAGGCCAGAAAGGACCATGAGATCATCTAGTCTGACTTCTGGTATAAAAGAGACCAAGCAATTTCACCCAGTTACTCCTGTATTGAGCTCAATAACCACGGCCTGTGCGCACAAGTTGCTCACAAATGACTATTATTAGCCATTTGTATGGGCGGTCCCACTATGTGACCGGCCGCTGCAGGGAGAGCACCCTGCATTAGGCATGCAGTTGCATGTGCAACTCTGCACCTAGCTGCATAAAAACCAAGCCATACATTCTTTGCCCCATGCGAAAAGCCAAGGCTGCCCCTTACCCCTTTACAGATTGCCACAGCCTCCTTGGACATGGATTTGGGATAGGCTACGTTGTGCTCCATAATGGACTGGAAAAGTTCATCTTCATCTTCCCCTTCAAAGGGCGCCTAGGAAGGAAGAGAAAGAAGACAGATTAAGTGGCATATCATTGTTCTTGGAATAATGTTTGTGTCTATGATCTTCAGGTAGGAAGTCAGCCGCCTTTCATTTCTCTGGGCTCTTCATGACTGATCTCTTTCAGATTTGCAGCCTCTTCCCATGGCTGTGATCCACGACTCTTGATCCGCAGCACCGCACAAAGCACACAGCACTTCCCCCCTCCCAATGTTTGATGGGACAAAACAAATTGCTCTTCAACAGCTGCTCTCAATGGAATTTAACAAAATCCCATGGGAATCCATTAAAATTCAATTACCTGGCCAGCTAACATTTCATAGAGCAGAACTCCAAATGCCCACCAATCCACCGACTTCCCATAGGGCTGATAAGCAATTATCTAAAACAACAAAAACAGCAGGATTACAACACTTCAATTATTAGCCTGTTGGCACAATGCAAAATAATTCCAAGCCTTGGTCCAGGTCAAAAGGACAGGGATATTTATTTGTGGTCGGATTTTCAGAAGTGATGAGTACTTGCAGCCGCTGTTGAAATCGACAGTACTGGCAGGTATTCAACACCTTTGAAAGTCGGCACTGCACTGCGCTCATTAACATGGCAGAGGTATGACATCAGGACAAACACAACATTCCCTCTGGTTTTTCAACTAGCATGTATTTGATTTAAAAAAAAAAATACAGAACACACGGTGTCTAAAATACAGCCTGCTATGAGCTTCAGCTCCAAGAAGCCAGGTAAATTGCAATATTGCCTGAAAAGTCAACGCGTGACAAGAGAGAACAATAATATGATCCATCAGAGTGATCAGGTTTGCTCACAACTGTAGGTTCATCACTACAGATACAATATTGTTTCAATTAGAAACATTAGGCCAACTTCTACTCTCATTCACACTGGTGTAAAACTGGATTAATTCCACTGATTTCTCTGTGGTTCCTCTGGTGTAACAGTACAGAATTTGGCCCTCTAGGTATATTCAGTAGAGGTATATCTTTCAAAAGGGCTTATGAAATTTTAGTAATTAAAATTCTCAACATCTGAAGCTATTAGATTGCATTTTTATTTCATAAAATAGCTCAAACTTCCAGAAAACAGAAAAAGAAAAAGAAAAAAAGCTCCCACAACGGTGCAGCATCACATTTGCTCACAAATCTGACCGTTCTGGAGTTAAAATGGATATAATCGTTCAGTTTTCAATTGAAAGGCATTACATGTTTGAAATGTCAAGGGTCAAAATTTCATTGGAATAAGGGTCAATTTCTTGCCTCAAAACATGACATTTCACATTTTTTTGCATGGCTCTTTTTGTGAAAACTTGTGGCTGTGAAATCACAGTCTATACAACCTTGCAGCGAAATCAGCAAGATCATTTACCAGCTTTGCACACAGCTCGGTTTAATTTCTCCTATGTCATGAACAGCCATCAGGCAGGGCAGAGTACAGCTGAACCCAACTGGAGTAATGTCTGGCACAGAGAAACTCTCCTTCTAGCGAAATAAATTGAAAGCGCAGAAATTGTTCTGGTGCATTGCAAGGTTTAAGTTAAAATTCTAATTCCAGAGAAACTCCACTTAGATAGCAAAGTTGTTGAGTGGAGAAAAACTGACCAGACCATGAGAAAGTCCCACTTTACCTAAATAAGCCTTCTCCACTTCACATTCTTCAAACCCAGAGACAGCAATATTGCACCATAGTTTATGCTTTATGCACGCAGACGTTGCTGGTACGTATTCCTGCATTAGGAGCGGACCGAGACTGCTCCCAGAAACGCGTGTTCCTGCACAGTACTCAGACCATCAGCAATCTGCATGATCACTAGCGGACTTTAGACTTTGTTTCAAGATTGGGAACTACCTAAGTCATTTCGCAGTACCTTGAATAAGGGCCCAGGCTATCACGGTCAATGGGATTGCTCATGTACTTAAATCTAAGCACATGCTCTAAGGGCTTTGCTGGATCAGGGTCAGAATACTCATTGGCTTGTGTGATTGAGCCCCAAATGAACAAAGTACCTCGCCCACATGAAAGGACAATTTAGACACACCAGCATAGATTGTGTGTCTTTATCACAGAAAAATCGACTGTACAATCCCGCTGCACAACCGGACGTTTCCAGCCAAACTGTGGTGATACTAGCATGTGTTTTGATTTCCCAGCTATTTAAGGAAAGAAACTACTCCAGAAATCAGCCCTCCTGAGAGTGAAGGAGAGAAGGAGGAGCACCGTTTGTTCTACCAAGCTACTGAGTCAGCCGGCCCAGCTCCGTCTGAATGACGGCGCATATGGGGGAGTCTGGGAGAGTCCATGTTTCTGTCATTTTATTTTCCCATTTTCAAATGAGGAAGTCACTCTAGTCTAGGGTACAAATGATCAAAGGGGAAGCAGGAAGGAAACCCGAGCGCACGCGCGCACACACAGAGTTATAACCAGGCTGGAAACCTGAATTAAAGGAACCCGGCTTCTGCAAAGAGTGAATCTGTGTTCTGAAGGGCTCTTTCAAGCCCCAGTTTATTTGCTTAGCTGTTGCTGCTGGGCCTCGTTTCATACAGAGTTTGACAGGCCTTAGGCTGTGCCATCTGTCACTTAACGCAGAACAATTACACAATTTATTCATCCTAATTACAGAATTCTATTCTGAATAGATTCATATATTCAAATATGAATGCAAATCACATGCTAATCACAGTAAAATATACACACAGTGATTCAGTTCAACTCCAAGAGGTTTTTCTTTCTGTTCCCACCTACCCACCCCCCATGTTTGACTGAGGCCCCAATCCTGCAATCTGATCCACACAAACGACATCTGAGCCCACATGGAGCCCCATTTCTCTCCTATGTAAAGAGAAAACCCTGGCACATTCCACCTCCCCCTCCCTCGGAGAACAACATCCCCAAAGAACAAAAGGCAACTGGCTATTTTTCAGATTACTCTGTCAATCTTCCATAATGCAAACAGCCATTTGCATTTGATTACACCCATGAAATGGAGCAGGTTATAACAAGAGCTTCTCTCTTCCGATAGTTTGGAAAGGACCTGGCTACATACAAGAGGCTCATGGGGCAGGGTTTAGATAAACAATACATGACCAAGCCTATCGGCCTAATAGATCAGAACAGCTCCAAAGTTACCCCTCTGGTGTACGACACAGAGTCTAATTATGGCCTCTTACCATGCTCCATTTCTGCCCCCATCAGGAAAATAAGGTGTTTTCAGTCTTTAAATCACAGGCCTCATCAAATGACCTATTAACAGCCTACTTTAAACCTACAAAAGCAATGACATTCAGTTAAGTCTAAAGGTCAGAGCTGATATCCTGTCCTTAACTTCAGAGGGGCCCTGATTCAGCAAAGTCCTTGCACACGTGCCTGATTATAAATGCATGAGCCGTGTGCTTAAAATCAGACACAGAGCTTTTTGAACTGGGGACTGTTCTTATCCTTGCAGTGTTGATGAACTACGGAGATCTGACACCGAGTTTCAGCTTGGAATTTCCTTGACTTCAAGTTCACTGAGTGTTCCTTTCACTTGGTTTTTGGTGATTTGCCAGTGCCCTGGGAAATTCAGGGGTGAACTACTCACATCAAAGCCCTCTAAGCGTAAAAAATATTAAACAACTAAACAAAAAACCTTGTAGAAAGCCAATGTCTGTAAATAAAACACCAGTAAAAACAACCACTAAATAGCACTCGCTCTGCACAGGAAACTGTACCACTGATGGTCATTCATACTCACTGCAGTCCCTTAGGTACCAGGGTGACATGTACCTTATAACAGAGTCCCAGCAAATGGGTCAAGCAAATCACAGGATGTTTCTAACTTGAGGCCATGATAGCATAAAACATTTTCAGCTTCTTAATGGAAGGCAGCAGAGCCTCGTGAAGCAGGAACTGCACGGGAATGTAGGAGATCTGGGTTCGAATCTTGGCTCTGCTACTGAACAGCTGTGTAATGTTGGCCAAGTGTGTGCGCATAGTTTCCCCATTTATGAAATGGGGATAAATTTACTTACTTCCTTGAGATCTACAGTAAAGAGCACTATCAAATAATATTATTATTCCTGAATCCATTAGCAATTTACATCCTAATTTCCCATTCTCTCCTTTTCTATTGAAAAAACAAATTAAACCAAGGAAAATAAGTGTTTGAGTGATAATGCTCAGTTGACTACCAAAGGACATGGTCATTTGTCCTGCTTTGAAGGAGTATTAATCACCCACAGCAACAGAGCTATTACTCTTAATACACAGAGGCTACATAAAACACATTTGGGCTAGTACTGTAATTAAATATCTCCCTGGCAGAGATGAAACAGAAAGCAGTTTAGAATACGGGGACATAATCTGACATACATCTAAAGGTGATTTATTTCCCTAAACTGTTTCAATGGGTAAATACTAATGTTTCATTGCTGAGCATTCAGGCAGAATGTAAGAAGATTTCTTTTTTTTTTTTTTTTTTTTTTTTTTTTTTTTAAAGGGGACAGGTATTTACAAGCAAGCGCAATACTGGTTACCTTAAATAAACGGCTGACCTGCCCCCAGGCGGTACTTTAAGCATAATTTGTCACACACAATGCCGTCAGTTGTTAAAGTAATAAGCTGATACAAGCATTAAGATATTGAACAGTTTGAGGACATTGCTATGAATTTATTTCAGAACACACCTGCAGCCTCTCACTGCGAGTCACAGGATGGGGATGCCTCAGGATTATTTTAATAAGGGAATCTTAGTCACTGGTAGTTCTGTTTGTCACAGTTTTCCCTTGAGATGCAATGAGGTAACTGATCTGCCAGGAAAGGCCAGTGTACAAGCGATACGCTGCCCACCCACTTCCATTCCAACTACAGACTTCCAGTACAAGGACAGGGAGATAGGCCTCCGTCAAGGCTGGGATGGGAGACGGGCTGACTACAGCCAGCAGACTTACTGGCCAGTAGTTTTCCCTTGTCGGACGTCCCTCTTTTCCCATCCCATCCAGTGACGCCATTTACAAACAACAGACGTTGCAAGCAGTGAGGAGATGGAGGTGCTTTACCTTACAGCTGTCCTGGAAGCCCTAATAGACAACGAAGTATCATGAAATGAGGGCAGATCCAACAGGTCAGGCCAAATGAAGAGGAGGACCAGGTGGCCACTTTACAGATTTCAGAAACAGAAGCTTCTGCCCTCTGAGGCCAGTCTGCTCCAAATGGGAGCTCCAGGGAGAAATCCCAAGAGATGGAGCCTTGTCCAATCATGAGCAAACCACAATCTAAGAGGGCAAAGATCTTTGACTCCATTTCTGCACTCAAGGGGTCAGGGGGGCAGAAATGACATCACCACCCAGGTAGGAAAACACAAGATACGGATTCCCCCCCGGGCAAAGATTGACAATGAGGACTCAGCATTTCTGTGAGTATTCGGACAGCAGCCAAATCGAGAGCCAGACCCAGCTGAACAAAAGGGAGCTGCACCCCGACAGGTGGCTGCAAAGTAGCACCAGTAGGCTAGCTAGCTAGAGACAATGTCATAGGGTTCGCAGGACCGTGGGTGCAGAACCACAGATTTGGAGCTTATGAATTTCCTCCCTCCCCCCCAAGGCTGCTCAGAACAGTCCCATAACAAGAAGGGGGGTATTGCTTTAAGAGAGCACTTATCCCGGGGCCTTCTATTATGGGAAGAGCCTGGGGAAGGCAGGAATCCCCCAGACCGAATGGAGGGGAGAATTCCTGCCCATTTAACACCTTGCGAACTGGGCCTTGTGAAGGCCAGAAGTCTCTTGCCTTCCATCCACCTGCACCCTGAGCCAAAGCTGCGAAAGGGACAAAGTCCTTGTCGGCATCCCTGAATGAGGCAAGGCCTTGTGGCCCGACGTGTCTATTGAGCCGTCCTGCAGATTCCTGGACCAGGTTCCTTGATGTACAGGAGGGAGCCATTAGGAAGGGGAACCTGCCTTCCTGGTCAGAGCGTATTCAGTAGAAAGGTCTCAGGCAGTCTTGAACTGTCAACCTACATGCTGCAGCCCTGCTTCTGTAACAGACTGCTGGCTCTTAGCTGCGAATGAACGGGTAGGGCACATGTCCCCAGGGCTGGGATGATGGTGAGCGGGCTCTCCATTGAAGATTTGGACATAGGAACAGGGATCTCTTACACACACAGATGCAGAATTGCTAGGGAATCAGGACAGAGACAGGTCCCTACGAGGAGTGGTCCTGGGAGAGGAGTAAGGCCTGGAGACAGAGTAGCCTTGCCCCCAAGTCCCAGCAGGAGAGCATACGCGAGGAGGGGAAGATGGAGACGGAGAGGCCCCTGAATCAGAGGGACCCTGCTGCCCCACCCCAGTGAGAGGGAATCTGGGTGTGAGGAGAGGAGCTCCTGGGGTGCTGGAGAAGGGGTGCAGAGAGATCCAGACCACATTCATAGGCAGGTCAGTGCCCATATCCACTAGACACCACATTCCACTGGGATGGGTGGCGGGTGATGATGGGGAACAAACCTGGGCTGCCAGGGAAGGGGCAGAGACTGCACCCCAGGTCCTGAGCCCCAAGCCAGAAACCCAGGGAGGCCAGCAGAGCATAGCCTACTAAGGGGGCTATGGTGTCTGTTGGGTCTCTGTGCGGAGGGGCCGCGTCAGGACCAGGAGAGGAGCTCTCAAGCTGGCTGGACAACAGGCACAGAGACCCAGTCATGCTGCAGGGAAATGGAGCTAGCAACAGCCGTGTGTGTCTAGAGGAAGGGGATTGATCCGCGCTGAGCCCTTGAGAAGGTGGTTTGAGGGGACAGGAGAGAATCTTCCTGCTGGTTCTCTCCTGTCTGGCCGGAACCCCTTAAAGTTGTGAGCAGGGCCACAGGGTCTTTGCATTAAAGCATTTCTGCATGCTGCCTTCCCTCACCCTCCTTCCACCAGCCAGCAGCTGGAAGAGGGCACTGAAAAGCTGGAATGAGAGCAGAGAATGGAGGCAATTCCTTGCTTGCAGGTCACAGAGAGTTGGGAAGGAAGTGGGTGGACTCTTGCTCAGACATTAGCTTTGACTGACAGGCCTTTGGCTTCCTTGTTGATGGGAGGCAAACGTAGTAGTAATGCCTAATTGCTGCCGCTGGGGACAGTGGGAATGGCAGCAGAGACCACGGAAATATTTAAATGAACGAATGTTCAGTACAGTCCTGGGTGACAGAGACCAGCAGCCGGAGCCTGGCAGGCCCCTGTGGGAGTCGAGCAAAACAGAGAATTTCTTTCCTGCAGGAAATTCTGACATCCCAACACTGGCATTGGTCCCGCTCTGAGATAGGGAGTAGAAATTTTCCTTTTAATGGAAATTCTGAAAAAAATTTATGACTTGGAAGTGTTGAAATATTTTTGATCCAAACAAAACATTTAGACTTTCCCAAAATCAAAATGTTTTATTTCAGTTTTTTGAAATGACATAAAAATGCTTTGTTCTGACTCATTTCAACATGACACTGTATTTTCTTATGGTGACCCATTGCCTTATGGGAGTTGTCGTTCGGGAGCACAATGCCTTCATTTTCACCTTTGGCCCAAGCTTCCGGCATGAGGACATTTCCCACAATGTATCCAGAGTCATGGGACTGCCATGATGCACCACACAGCTTGGGCAGAATGAAATCTGCACATTGCCTTATGGTAGATGTAGTCCTACTGGGAGCCCTGCCTTTTGGAGAAAAGAAGGCCAGAACTACAGCTCCCATAAGGCAATGTGTCACAACAGGAAAGTGTAGTTTATGTTTTATTGAAGTCATTTGAAAGAAATCATTTTGGGTCTGTTAAAAATATGAAATATTCCAAATCAGGTCAAACCAACCTTAAATGAAATATTTTATTTTGATTTTCCAAATGGGAAAAAAATCAATTTTAGTTTTTGGGAAAATTAATTTTTTTCCACCAAAAATTTCAACTTTGTAGAAACTGCACATTCTGTTGCAAAATCATTCCACTGGAAAATTCCCAGTTAGTTCCAGTGACCATTTTGCTTTGCATGTGTTCTCCAGATGGCCCTAAAGGGATAGCCCTTATCTCTGGTTTGAAAAACTCAAGCCACCTCCAGACTCAGTCACACAAGCATCTCTGAAGGAAATGCTGTCAACTGACAAATATTGTCAGTGGGCTTATGACAAAAGCTATTCAATGCATCCATTGAGTGACAAAAGCCAAAGAAGCTATTGTGTTTTCTCTGTCTGTATCCATTCAAACCTTGGTCAAAAGAAGCAAAATGTGTTTTATGAAATACACTTTTCCATAAGATATTTTTATCCTTGAAAACCCATCACCTAGGAGCCTCTGCTGCGCATCTCATTCTCTCACCTCGGGCGCAATGTAGTCGGGAGTACCGCAAAAGGTCTTGGTAGTTGCTCCATCCCAGATGTTCTCCTTACACATGCCGAAGTCCGCAATCTTTATGTGCCCTTCATTATCTAGCATCACGTTGTCAAGCTTTAGGTCTCTACAGCAGGACAGTAAAATAACTGTTATACAAAAGGGTAAAATTGAAAGGATGTAGTAAAGAAAGCCAACAGACCTCCTGCATCCAAGCTCATCCATGCACAGGGCTCTCCCCCACACATACACTCTTTGTAGGAAGACGTCCTGGGGATAATGATTCAGAATGAAATCTAGGCATACCGGCGCCCAATTTTTAAAATGTTTTATTACACATAAATGCCAGGCTGGACAACACACTGGAAAATATTCTGTACAGAACAACCTTGCACTAGCAGGGAGATTGACTTAATAGATCATTTTTCATCTTTAATTTCTATGCACCTCGAAGTGTATTTGGAGTTCACATGTAACCAAAAGGTAGATGGTCAGAAAAGGTTCTAGCATTATCTAAACTTCTCTTCCTAATGTAACACAACAGGCCTCCGTGCTTGACCCGCAGAAGGTGTGAGTCTGCTACACCTCTCAGCTCAAGGCTCTTTAGCTCAAGCTGTAGAGACTCATGCCTTCAGCTCTGGAGATCCCTAGGTCAGTTCTCCAGTGTCGGCTAAGATGCGGCCAGTGGGTTACACTAAAAAAAAGTTGGAGGGTAGTCTTTCCGTGAACGTTCAGTATTTCAAGTATAAGTTGCTCCTCATGTAATTACCAAGCGGCTATGTGGTCTGTGTTATTATTTTCTTGTTTATGTCCTGTACAATAAGCCAAAGGTCTCCTTTTGGGGTAATGGCGTATGTGCTATATCTCTGTCCACAGGGTACAGCAAGGCCATCAGGCCGGAAACCTAGTGGTATATTTGTCATGGTGCAAACTATGAACTCTGAGTCAACTGTCATCTGCTATCAAGGTTTATGAAGTTGTGCCAAAGGCTGCAAATCTCTTTAACAGGGTAATGGAACAGGATGCAAAATCATACACCGTAGAGCTGAAGTTGAGGGCACATCATGAAGTTAACATCAACCAGCTTGGTAGACAGGGCCAGATTCTCATCTCATGTAAACAGGCATAGCTCCATTGACTTCACAGAGCTATGGAGAATTAGGCTAGATAAAGATCTAGCTCAGAGCCTCCAACCAGGAGAACGACTGTAGTTCAAAAAGAAAGCGGATAATCACCTGAGTTTCTGTAAAGGTGTTTTTGTTTAAGTTCATGGTTCGGTTGCTCCTTTTCACAATACCTCTGTCATATGCTCTGGATCAGCTATTCTAACGCAAGTTACCCATATTTGCTTCTAACACAAGCTACAGTAGGGTCTACTGGAAACGAAGGCTGGAAAATAACCACTAGTTAGGGTGGAAATAAACCCTTTGCCACTCCTTGATTTCCCTCCAGTTAATATTTTAGTAGCAGCATCTAAACTCCTCTCCCTCTTTGGCTTCTCACCCAGCAGCCAACTGGCCTCCAGCATAAACATGCATACATTTCAGCTACTAACTTGAGTCACAGTGGCAGAGCCTCTGGTACACGTAACAAAGGTTCATCCCTCCGCTGACTGAGTGAATGCACCAGAATTATGGGGAAGAGTCAATACGAGAGCTCTGGACTACAAATTCCCCAGTTAACTGAAAACATGTATCATGACTCAAGTTGGAAGGGAACAAAGATGTCATGAGCTGGTTTCCCTGGTGTAATCACAAAAACGTTTGAGGAGCACAGAGGGATGGGGAGACCAGGAGTGAGACTGTTAATCCTGCAGCAACATGGAAAGGGACACCAAGGGAAGAGTATAAAGGTTTGGGATGGACAACTCAACAGTCAGTATTGCAATACACTTCATAGAGAAATTATATGTAGCTATTTGGAGCCAAGATCATTTCATATGCAAAATTATACTTTAAGCACTTCCTCAGTTCAACAAACTAATCTTGGTCAATTAAGTGAAAGTGCAATAGCAGGAATAGCACAATTTACAGTTGCTCACTTTTTGTAGGACTTCACTAACCATGGAAACGGTACTTAGAATTCGGACTGGGCAAGGAGAGGTAAACAAAAGGCTGCATTCAATTTTATAGGGGAAAGAAGCACAAAGTACCAGTGAACTTACAATGTCTCTCTGCAACAGCCAATGGCAAAAAAAACGTCCCTCATGTCAGGCTGTCCCGACTGCTTTCGTCTTTGGAGCAGAGCATTCAGTAACTCATGACTACACTGGTGCAGTCAGCATTCTCCTTCTTGGGCAGTTGATGACATCTGACATTCATTAAGGATGTTCTGCTTTACTGTGGGCCTTGTGGAGACTCCACCATGTGAAAGAGCGATGGCTAATTTCAGTGCCTCGCCAGAAGCCTCGGAGTGCTCTCCCAGGCCTGCCAGTGATCGAGCTAACCTAGAATGTTGTAACTCACATGGCGAGCACTGGAATGGTAAGTGCGAGGTTTATACTGCAAGTCTCAGGACAAACCCTCACAAGTACTCACTTTAAGTCTCAAAGATGAGAAAACAATGCTCCCTAGCAAAATACACATCTCACACCTGATCCACTCCACCAGCCATGATTTATGTTGTCCAAACAGAAATGTACAACAGGGAGGCAGGAAAAGAATCAAAACCACTTTTAGGAGCTCTCTTCCCTACAAAACTGGGATAAAAGACAATCATGCTCTCATAAAGCACTAACATTAGCAGGCCTCCAGTTCTATTTACTGCATGTACACTCAACAGACAGCTGCCAAACCGTGCTCCATGACACCGCAATGGGCTGCAGCCCCAGTGGACTGCTGTGCTGACTACTATGTCACTTAGCTGACACAAAAATGATTCCTTGAACCCTAAGCACAGAGTCCAGTCATTGTAATAAACAGGCTCATATTTTTGCACAAGTTCTTTAGAAGGGGGAGACAGGGAGAATATGTTCACCTACCGATAAATGATGCCTTTGCTTTGTAGGAAGAATAGGCCAATAGCAATTTCTGCTGCATAGAATCTGAAATTAAAGATTTAACAGGAAGACTGATAATTAAAGCAGATAAATTAAAATGAAAAGCTTTCAAATCTAATTACACAAAATGAAACACACTGGGCCTACATCCCCAAAAGATAAAGTCAAGTGCACTGGAAAAACACTGGACAAGTATCACGCAAGAGTGACATAGCTTCCCCTCTGCCATAGGCTGGGTAATAACCACGATCAGGTCGCTGTGGGCTAGTGTGGGGCTGTCATTTTTGATTACATACATCTCCATTTTTTAAAAAAAGGAGTCAAGATCTATGACTGTTCGTTACGATGGGGTGATTGAACACGACACACAAAATTACAGGTCGTCATGGGGAGGCCAAGAAGATAAAGAAACCAGTGGTACGTGTGTTAAAGAATATTCTGTGCTCAGAGGACCGCACCTGAGCTACACAGAATCCCTTGGCAAGGACGCTGCTCTAAGTCCAGCCTGTATCTGGAGAGGCTGTTTAAAAAAAAAACAACAACAAAAAAACGCATTTGGTGGGTTTGTGATACATTTTGTTATCCTCAGCCCAGATTATAGTCAGCAGGTGCCAAAACCACTGATCAGCACCTGGCTGGCCGTTGCAGTAAAGCAGCCAAAGACTGATTGTTCCTCTTTGATGGCTAGGAATGGCCCCTCCAGGGCAGGATTGAGGCATGTTTCCATGGCGGCGCGAGGGGAAGCTCCCATTCCTGCAGCCTGCGCTCTACTAAATCTATAACTTCTAGGGAGCCTCCAGGGCTCCTGGTCTGGCACCTCTTACCAGCATGAAATCATGTTAAAACCACTTTCCATCACGCATCCCGTAGCACAAGGCTGTGGCTCTCTCTCAAGACGGTCCATGGCAAAAGCCCAGCCCAAAAGGAAAGGCTTGTTCCACTCGACAAAACAGCTTCACTGCTTAAACACTTCACAGCACAGTCGCTCAGTCAATGGATTAAAACTGGGGGAGTCCAACTGTGGCCCCCAAGCTCGGGGAAGGGCTGCGCAGACAGCATCTTCACCTCCATATAAAGGAGTCCCTTGTGTTCAGAGGACCTCAGCTGGCTAGCCAGAGAGAAGCACTACGCAGGGGTCTCTGGATGGAGACGTGGCTCAAGGGAAGGACAGGTTGCCGAAATGTGGGGACATGGAGGACTCTCCTTAGAAGGCCTATGAAATCTCCTTGTAGGTGACGATCTAGAGCCAAGGTTTTACACACAATGGAGAACTAAACTTAGGCTCCTGAGTCCATATTTAAACACATACGTAAGATGGTCTGCTTTCCAAAAGTGCGTCTCCCACTGGAGTCAACAGGAACTGCTGCATGCTCAGCACATTTGAGACTCAGGCCACTGATTGACGTGTCTAAGTGTGGGCTTAGGGGTGTAACCATGGGAGCCCGTTTTTGAGAATCTTGACCCAAGTGCACAACAGACATCACACTGAGCACAGCCTATTCTCCACGGGAAGGCACACTATTTGCTCCGAGGGTGTCATTCACTCTGCTCCTCCTTACGGGATCATGACTAGAAACCACAGACTTGAAAACCCCCACTGGTGGGATTAGGAGCCCAGGGCAGAGGCAGCAGGCTGTTTAGGAGAGTGCTAATTGCAGAAGGAATTCCTGTTCACCCACGAACTTCCTGGTGCCCAGCAGGGCTAGCAAAGGAAAGGCAGAGACAAGAGCACAAGGTAACGCTGTGCCAGTGGCACGTTATTCCGTAGCTTAAAATCAAACCCAAGGGGAGCCTCTTTGTAGACATGAGATTCATCAGTGTAGATTTACCTGCCGAGGGGTTCCAGTCTGGCCAATAGATGGGCTGGCCTGGGACACATGCGTGTGAAATCTACTTGCTCTGTAAGAAGTTATGCAGCTCTCTGACACACTCAGGCCAACAGCAGGCCCGGGCCCAGCAGCCCTTCGGACTGCCAGCAAGCAAACCTTGGGGAGATGGTCACCTACCCTGTTTGCAGCCTCTCAAAACTGTTAAGTAGAGAGAAATTTGTAAGCACTCCCTAGTGCTTTTCAGGCCCAGGAGGCAGAAAAACCCCTGCTCTCTGCAATTACTTCTGACCATCAGGCTGGATCGTGAGCATTTCATCTTTGCATTCCTGCTGTCCCTCTGCTCGCCCCCCCATTCTGCAGGTCTCCTTCCTCAAAAACATGAGCACTGACCCACGTATCCTAAATCCACAGATACACGCCACAGACCCATGAAATACTCCCCTCATCCCCCGACGGATGAATGTTAACACTGGCTATTGAACTTACACAGCGTGGGGCTCTTTAAACCTGCCGACCTGTTGAATCTGGTACATTAAGTCCCCGCCATTCACATATTCCATCACAAAATATAAGCGATCCTAAAAAAAAAAAGAACACGAAAATTAAGAACAGCAGCAGAATTACGAGAGCAGGGAACAGCGTGAGGCTGAAGATTTGGGGGCAGATATTCACAGCCACCTAGCTCGCAGTGGAAGTGCCACTTGTGCCTTCAACAATCTACCCCTAGCTCTAGAATGATATATAGCATATCGTTGTCATTACCGGGGCCCACCTTCCAACACGATGCAGACAAAGCTTGGGTCTGCATGATGCACATAAGGTCACCAGACCGATACCAGCAAAAATTCCTTCCTCAGTGTGTGTGTGGGGGGGAAAAAATAAACTGAGGTTTTGCAATTTGGTTTTGTCTGCACGGGAACAAAGATGAGCCCTTTCAAAATATTTTGCAAGACATGGAAGTGAGCGACCTGCCCCAGAATAGCCAGTGGGCAGGGAGGGTGGGTGGGGCACACAGGTGTATTTCATGGAGGAGCGCACTGGGCTGCATTCAAGGCTTGGGGTATTTTTTATCGTGGCTGAGGAACAGGGCTTGTGACATCATCCAGGTGCAGGCACAGGGGGCTGGAGGTGGGGGAAAGGTCCTCTGGCCAGGTGGATACACCTCACACGCTGCCGGAAAGAACCTGAACCTGTACTTCAACAAGAGAGGCGGTAACGGGTCCAGCCTTCGGGTCCCCAGTGAGTACCTCCTCCAGTGTGTGCAGGCCGCATGCACACTGGCCCTTCGCCCCCCCCAGAAGATGAGCAAAGGGAAGTTCAACACAATCCCAGGCAGGAGCCTCCTCCACAGCAGGGCAGCAGAGGTCTCCAAGGATAAAACAAGCGTCAGGGACTTGGGGCAATATATACAATTAAAAGGAAAATTATAGGCCGCAGAGATAATTTGGGGATATAAAGGAGCAGCCAGATACAGTGGTCATTCAGCAAGCAAAACTTGAGAGGGGGCTTTTGATTCCTGGACTACAATAATGTGAAATATTTCACCCATTGTTTCCCTTCCGCTCTCTGCATTTCTCCTTGAAATAAACCTTGCCATGCTTCCAGGACTACAAGAGCAAGGAAAGCAGGAGATAGGCAAATGTGAGCATTACCGCCATTAAAAACGACAGATGAGCACTTGGTAAACCAGCTCCTCCAGTCAGAGAAAAGCATGCAGTAAGCGTGTCCTCTGCTTTCGAAAAACACATGGACTCTGGCCACCTCAAGGATAATTAAACACGATAACCAAGGGCCCAGCAGGTGACATAAAACATGACATTACAGGCATCTAAAATAGGTTTAGACCCATCTGATGGCTGGAAGATTTTCACATGCCCCTCCATATATGTGCACATGGACATGTGCAGTGGAGGGAACTCGCATTCTGAAAGGATAGTCACACTCTTATAATAACTGGAATCTCAGACAACATTGCACTTGTTCAGAACAGTTACCTAAAAGTATCAATCATCATCAATGGGGAAGAACATTACAAAGGTGCCTACTCGATACAGCCAAGCCTATACCAAAAAACATTCCTTGAGCTTCCTTCACTTTGGAGGAAAACAATGTTTGTGCTTTAAAAAAGAGTGTATAGATAGATAGATAGAAATATCACTTCTTTCTTTTGTATAGATATAGAGAAAGAGAAGCCAGATGGCTGACCTGACTGCAGCTGGAACAGAAAGCTGTATCTCCAGCTAGGAAAAGCGACTCTGAGCCTCAGTTTGGAAGAAAAGAGCCAGGATTGTGCCGGGAGAGTGGAATAACTGAACTCGCTGAGAATCCGCACATTCCACAGATGTTCAATTATCGCCTGCCAAGACTTACCTAGGATTCTGATAACACACACATGCCCCCTCTCACACCCAACGGCTGAGTCAGGAACAATGAGATTCTTTGGGTTTATTCGGGTCCCTTTATTCTGCTGATTTTATTTACCATTTCTCCTGCCTTGCTTCACACTCCAACTTGGAGGCAAAGGCAGGACAACCACCATTATTATCGCTTACTCTTATGGAAGCGCTCATCTCCGTCCTGGCCCACATGGGAACAAGAGGTGCCTTTACGCTTGATGGGCAGTTAGCGGCAGTCCTTGAGGCCTGGCTTAGGCTGGCTGTGCCTCTGGGATTATAAAGATGCCAGAGTCACACTCACCTTTTTTCCAGATTCGCTGGAGCCCACAGGCTTTTAGCTGATGGTGCAAAATTTCCCCGTGATGCCTGAACCCTAATTCTTGCATTCTATGAGAGGGGGATTTGAGATTTTTTTTTCTTTAATAGTCAATTGAACTAACAGCGCAGGCTGGGAACTGTGCTTTGGACTGCGCTCCCAGAAATCAGAGGGCTTGCGCTTGCATTTGATAATACACTCCGCTACACGTTTTGATTACATTATGAACATGATTACTATTTAGCTACTGTAGGTCTCCCAGAAATAATCCTGCACTGACTCACTTCAGATGCACAAAGATGGTGTTTGAAAGAGCTTCCCCTGCCATATTTTTATTACTGCTCTGCAAAGCTGGGCCACACACTTTAAATACACTGAATGTGTTTAGTAAATCCAATTGCTGGGATAATATTAAAGTGTAATCCTCTCAGATGCCACTGGCATCCGTCTAAAGGACTATACCGATTACTGTTCCCTGCTCCTGCTGACAAGTACTTGGGCATTTTCATTTACAAGTTGTTCAACAGCTGGCCAGAGACTGCTTTAAAAAAAGCTATTTATTATTTGCAGAAGTTAATAAAATGCCTATTTCAATCGGAAATTTCTGGATTTCCTATTAGCTTTCACCATCTGCTCAGCTTCTTAATTCCAAGCAGCAAATACTGACAAAAGTGGCATTTTGCTACCTGGACTGTAACTCAAACCCTAGACAAAGGGTCTTTCTGAAAGGCTTAAGGCCCAGGTCTAATTCAATCAAGGGCTGGCTGATAAATTTGCCAGGTTCCCAGCCTGAGGTGCCGTGTTTGAACATGCACACCTGGAGGAAGTGTTTGGTGCATGCAGCCATCTTTGCATGGAAGTCTGGTATAGGACAAGGCTGGCAAGAGGGAAACGTATGCGAGCACCTTTCCAGGCACGGTTCTTTGGGTGTGCAGAGTGAAATCAGAAGCAGGCTCAAAGGGGGAGGAAAATCTGGCCACATATTTAATTAATAGATTTATTTACAGGCATTTCTATAGTGCTTCAGAGCGGCTGCAATGTCTCAGTATCACCCGAGGTATGGAGAGAACTTGGGTGGGGGGATTCCCTTCTCCTTGGATTCAGATAATTAGGTATCTCAGGGGCAGGACTCTACCCTCCACCCCTGCCTGAAGTGATTGGAGCCTCTTCTGCTCCACAGCACCCCAAGCTGGTCTAGATTCCATGGTGCCTGGGGGGGGAAGTCACCCACCCTAACTTTCGCATTGGCTACAAACCCTTAAGTTACACAGGGCCTCTCTGAGGGGCATTTTGCACAGGGCTGATGGCAACGTAAGGACTGCCCACTTACCATTGTTTGAAAGCAGGAGTGAAGCTGTGTTAGGAATGGAGGCTTCCCAGCCAGAGCCAGCACTCGTTTCTCAACCATTGTGCACTCCACGTCATCGTCCTGAATAACGACGTCCTTCTTCAGGATCTTAACGGCATAGAGCTCATCAGTGCCTTTTCTTTCCGAGAGCATGACCTGTGTGGGAAATGGGAGAACTGTTTACACTGTGCGTGTGCCCAGGCTACACTTCTACTTTGTCATCCCAGATGCCAGAAGATCCACATAGGGGTGGTTTATTTTGCTATGGCTCCCATTACCACGGTGCGAGAGCGTCTCAGAAATATTTACCCTCCCAACAACACGGTGAGGTAGTTTAATACTTTTATCCTCATGTCACAGATGGGGAATTGGGGTATAGAGACACTAGGGGTCAGATTCTCAGTGGTATCTACCCACATCTTTAGGCACATAATACCATTACAAATCTGGCCCTACATGCATTACCCCAGGTCACACGTGGAGTCTGTGGAAAAGCCAGAATTGAACCCAGATTTCTGGTCCAGGGACTTAACCACAAGACCAGCCTTATTCTCTGAGTGCCCATCCATATTTGGGGTGCACTGAATGGAAGCAGCACTAGTGGATGAGTCTCACATTCAGAGGGCTTCAGGGAGTCCTCATCGAATACCACAGTGGTAAAAAGTTATGCAACTATCCTAATTTGCTTCCACTTTGTTTGACAGTGAATGGAAGGCGGCACTCTTTATACCCCCAGGGTAAATTGAAACACAATTATTCATCTGGCCCCTCACTCAGCAACTGCTTTACTTCATGCAGAATAAACTCATTCACCTAATATTTTAAACCAGTTGTGTCAATCTGCAGATTTATTTATTACAATAAATGGGGGCTGCCGTCTCCTGCTCATGAGATTTTGTCTCATTAATCAAATCGACCTGAATGAGGACTCCTGAAAATCCTGCCGACACCCCACAGATTATTAAGATACATGGCTTCAGTCTGGTGTGGGCTGCTGCCGAAACAAATACCGCTCACCAGTGGCCACGTTTTGCTTCCCATTTTCTCTCTCTCGTTATGTTAAATTCAGATCGCCAGTGGAATGGAATTACTTTACATTTAAAAGAGCCTAGTCACACTGAGAACATACGTTAGGATGTTTTGAAAATAAATTAAGAGAAATGAACAGCAATAGAGTGGAACAGAAATAATGTAAGACCAGAGCAGAGCTGGGAAAGGCTAAGCAGCATCCCATGGACTTTGGAAAGGCAAGAGAATAGAATCCCAGCAAAGATACCGCTGTTTGGGTGACAGGAGATGTGACCCTAAGAGCACCACAATCCCCCCAGCAGAGCGTCCACGGTTCTGTCACAGCAACTTCTATCTGGCCTGACCAACTCACGACATCTAATACATTGCTGGCGTGGTATTTCTCTACAAAGAATGTTGCGTAAGGTATCAAATGAAAACTCGTAACATACTGGTCATTATGACCATTGCATGACGGATGTCCAGATAACAATTAAGAAGCTGTATGTGTAGACTGCAAATATGTTTAAACCAAGCAAACCAGGCAGGGCTGATAAAGGTTTCCCAAATAAAGGAACCTTGACTTGCCGGTCTGCCCAGGTCTCTCACATGTAAATGGAGCAGGGTTTGCCAGAGACAATGGGGATTATATTTGCATATTGAGTCAGCAGGAAGAGCAAATTAACAGAAGGATGAGAACAGCATGGATTGTGTTGCTGAAAAATAGAGGGGAAGATGACCTTTTTTCCTGGGGTGCATTTCACAGGATAGATCGCAAAGATTTACTGGACTGTAAGAAGGGGGGAACAAATCTCTGCGGGAGCAAAAAGAGCAGCACTGTTTACATCCACAAAAGCTGGATCCTGGCTGGCGGGTGCTTCTGACACAGAGGAGACTTTTGGTGAGCAATCCTGGTCTAAGGCAGTTTTAGACGTTACGTTTAGTCACTAGAAAGCATGTTATACTTTTGTTTTATTTAAACCATTTTCTGTTTTTATTAGCCTCGCTTAGTATCACTTGAATCGCTGTTCTTTATTAAAAAGCTCATTCTTGGCTTTACTAAATGTTCCTCTCAGTACAATATATTCAAGTGTGAATCCTCAGCCGAGCCAACAGGCAGGTGTGTTTGTTGTCTCTCTGGAGACAGTGGACTTGGTAATTTCTGTGAGTGTCCAGTGATGGGCTGGACACTGCAGGCCAAGGCTCTTTCAAGGGGCTCAGGCACTGACTTGCACCAAGTGTTCTCTGCACAGTGAACTAAGGGCTGGCAGAGTCCAGAGGAGCGTAGTGGGCTGGTAACAGACCGAAGTGTCAGGGAGCTGATGCACAGTCTAGCAGCAAATCTCTCGCGTGCTGAGGCAGAGGAGTTACAAGGTAATTTACAGTTTTGGATGCCCCCAAGACAGTGTCACAGGAAGTAGATTAAATACAGTGACAATATCTATGTTTCACCGCAGGGTTAGGAAGGGTTTTATTAAATAGGGGTCACGGGGCCTAATTCTACTGTGGTACAGCGATGTAAACCGAGAATAATGCCAGAGGTGTGCAGTTTTATATTTAAATGAGTGTAACAGAGCAGAAGGTGTCTGAGTCTGTCTAAGATTAGTAGATAAAGCCCTGGTGACTGAGCATAGGTCAAGTGTTTTGGCAAATATTTGCATATTAAAATGAGAATCCCGGCTGGTGAGTACATTCATTATTACTCAGCTTAACTAATGTAACTCCACCACCTGACAGTTCCACACAGCTGTTCCATATCAAAGCCCAGATAACTCATCCCCACAGTTCGCCATGTGGCAGGTTAATGGGATTGCCCATTAGATGGGAAAAGCACGGCAGTAAGACAGAGGGACTTGCCCGAGCCAGGATTAGAATCTCAGTGTTCCCAACTCTCTGCTCTTTGCTCAGACCAGGAGACCACAGTTCTGTCTCCTTACCCGACAATGGTTGCAGACAACTGACCTGAGACAGTACTGGGCCACATCCTCAGCCGGCATCACCTGGCATCCTCCACTGAAGTCAACAGGATTGCTCTTGTGCTTACAACTAAGCACGTGCTTAAATACTTTACTAGACAGCAGGCCAGAGTGCTCAGCATCTAGGAGGATCAAGCCCTCGGGGCCTGCACCAAAGCTCAGGAAAACCCTTGGGAAGATTTCCATTGACCTTAATGGGCGTTGGGACAGATTATTATTAGTATGGCTGTAGCACTTTGAGTCCCCAGTCTTCAAGTTGAAGTTCAAATACCTCAGCAGCCTGGTTGGTGGGTGGGTGTGTGTGTGTATGTGTGTGTGTGTGTGCATTCACTGGGCCATGAGGACAAGAACATGAAGAAGATTACTAGCATGTGTCCTTTCTTACTTGGGACAATGTCATAGATACTAAGGTCAGAAGGGACCATTATCATCATCTAGTCTGACCTCCTGCACAACGCAGGCCAGAGAATCTCACCCACCCACTCCTGCGAAAAACCTCACCTATGTCTGAGCTGTTGAAGTCCTCAAATCGTGGTTTAAAGACTTCAAGGAGCAGAGAATCCGCCAGCAAGTGACCCGTGGCCCCATGCTACAGAGGAAGGCGAAAAACCTCCAGGGCCTCTTCCAATCTTCCTTGGAGGAAAATTCCTTCCCGACTCCAAATATGGCGATCAGCTAAACCCTGAGCATATGGGCAAGATTCACCAGCCAGATACTACAAAAAATTCTTTCCTGCACCCTGATCCCTTGGAGAGGAAAGAAGGTCAATCCACCCTCCGGTATTTTTAAAACCATTGCTTGGAGAAGGTATGTCCTGAAGCCTCAGAGGGAAAGGTCCCTAGTTTCCCTTGACTATTTTTCACTAGCTCATGAATGACATCAGAAGTCAAACTGGGGGTGGAGGAGAATGATGTTAACACTTCTCTGAGCATGAGGTAAGTTCTACCCACCTATGAAGCTAGAATGAGATGTCACGGACAACTGACCATGGGGATCTTCAGAATATAATCACCATTCTTTCTTGTAAGCTTTAATCATCAGGGAGTTCCAAACACTGACATATAAGTCATCACCATTAGGGTTCAGAGCTGACACCCTAGCATCTCGCGAACAGTGAGAGTTTGCACCTCTTAGAGGTGCTGTTTTAGGCTGTCTGCAAATTCAGGCAGAAGCTGCCAGTCTGCACTTAAGATAGTCACTGCCTCCATGAGGGCTAGAGGGTCTTAGTTTGTTTTTTAATGAAGCATAAGATGTAGGAACAAGACCTGTTTAGCAAGTTGCCATGAAACAGCCCAATGAGGGACAGGGACAAGGAGCAAGAACCTTCTTGCATTTAGTCACAATTCTCCTGTCAATTCACTGCATGACTTGAACAAGTCCTTTACTCTCTCTGTAGTTAGGTTTCCTCCTCTACAAAACTGGGATAGTTGTATTAGCCCACTTTGCAGGAACATTTGTAGAGATAAATTGGTTATTTCCTGTAAAGTACTTTGAACATGAAAAGTGATATAGAAGCACACAGTTAAGATTTCTTTATTCTGTCTGCTTGCACCTGGCCTGTACAAGCACTTACAATTTTGCATGAACTAAGGAATGTTTTAAATTGATCATTGACATTTATCCTTAACATTCTCATGTAGGCAGTTCAGGTTTATAAGTCACCCCAATTATGTTTTGATAGACAGAGTTGATTTTAATTGATCAAAAAGGATGGGCTTTGGTTCCTGAAAGCCATCTGAAGAAGGGAGACGATCTGGAAGTGAGTGAATAAACCATATAGTTCACATCTGGAAGGATTAGGGCTCCAGCTGGCTTGACACCTCTTTCTGAAAGATTACACAGAATCATCGAATATCAGGGTTGGAAGGGACCTCAGGAGGTCATCTAGTCCAACCCCCTGCTCAAAGCAGGACCAACCCCAACTAAATCATCCCAACCAACAGGAAGGAGATTCCACCACCTCCCTAGGTAACTCATTCCACTGTTTCACCACCCTCTTAGTGAAATAGTGTTTCCTAGCATCCAACCTAAACCTCCCCCACTGTAACTTGAGACCATTACTCCTTGTTCTGTCATCTGCTACCACTGAGAACAGTCTATAGCCATCCTCTTTGGAACCCCCTTTCAGGTAGTTGAAAGTAGCTATCAAATCCCCCCTCATTCTTCTCTTCCGCAGACTAAACAATCCCAGTTCCCTCAGCTTCTCCTCATAAGTCATGTGCTCCAGCCCCCTAATCATTTTTGTTGCCCTCCGCTGGACTCCTTCCAATTTTTCCACATCCTTCTTGCAGTGTGGGGCCCAAAACTGGACACAGTACTCCAGATGCGGCCTCACCAATGTCGAACAGAGGGGAACAATCACGTCCCCCGATCTGCTGGCTATGCCCCTACTTATACAGCCCAAAATGCTGTTAGCCTTCTTAGCAACAAGGGCACATTGTTGACTCATATCCAGCTTCTCATCGACTGTAACCCCTAGGTCCTTTTCTGCAGAACTGCTGCCTAGCCATTCGGTCCCTATTTTGCAGCAGTGCATGGGATTCTTCCATCCTGCACTTGTCCTTGTTGAACCTCATTACATTTCTTTTGGCCCAATCCTCTAGTTTGTCTAGGTCCCGCCGTATCCTATCCCTACCCTCCAGCGTATTTACCACTCCTCCCAGTTTAGTGTCATCTGCAAACTTGCTGAGGGTGCAATCCACACCATCCTCTAGATCATTAATGACAGGGCATCTCTAAACCTTGTGTCTCCGCATTAAGGCCACAAAAGGGCTGCTTCCTTGCAACCAACAGCAGGAGGAGTCTTGGTTATGAAGCAGAGGAATCATGATGTGTTTCAAAGCTTGGAGAGAGTTTGGGTACTTTTAAAAAATTCTGTGCCCGGAAGGCTCCAGGAGAAAGTGTGCATCTTTTTGGTAAGAAAGCTCACTGAGGGACAAACACACTGGGACGTTTTCCCTGAGGTACAAAAAAAATAAAAATTGATTACACTTCAAGATAAAAGCCACTGGAGTGCAGGGTTCAGTAACTAAATAATTATGTGGTGCATTCAGACACTGCTTAGTGAATTGGAGCCTAACCCTCCAGGGTGAAAACCCCCAATAGACTGATGGATGGTGCCAAAGTTATGTCCGTGTACCTTTCTCATCAAACTGGAGGGCGCATCTGTTGCCACATCAGTGTTCTTAGTGTCTGCAATGGAATGAGAGGCCACAATTTCCTGGTGTACAAAATTAAATGGGAGAAAACTGCTCTAGGGTTTACTGAAGCTGTAAATGTTTTATTCAGTGGCTCTCCAATGGCATACCGATGCTGAAACGTGTGGCACGCATCTCGGTGTGCTGGCCTTCCGACTGTGAGCCAAGCAGTTCCACTTCACAAAAATACAGGTGGAAAAACAGAGCTCCTTCTCTGCAGCTGCGTAAGAAATCAGGGGGCACTTGCACAGAGTGTGTGCGTTATGTGTGCTCCTAAGCCTGGGTCAACGTATTACTCGGTTTACATCCAGACTGAGAGACACGTGGGGTCACACAAGTGTAAATGTGGAGTTGCTTCACTTAAATCAGTGGAGCCACCCTGAATTCAGACCTGCACAACCGAGGAGAGGATCTGACCCTCGCCCTGTGTGGAAGGTACTTTCCAGGCTGCTAGGGAGAGGCATTGTGTGCAAATAAGGCAGTGTAGTGTCTGCAGATTTTGCTTCCTTGCTGTACTCACCTACATCACTTTAGCAGCACCCACAGCACCTCAAACCCTATAAATACCGGAGCAGAAGAAAAAAACACCACCACACAGGCGGTTTATACCATTGTCTTCAGTGCCATCCTACTGCAAACTGTGACTAAAACTGATCTATCTAGGTACTTATATGACCCTCATCATCACAGTAGCTGAGTGTCTACTAGAAGGTCTATATAAAGTGATTCCATTCCAAGATAAAAATGGCCACTGGTGAGCAGTCTTCGGCAACTGTAAATAATGGTGTGATGGGTCCAAAAATGAAGGCTCTCCCCCACTCCAGGGAAATAATCAATCCTAGACATGCAGAAGAGTAAGTAACCCAAACTCATTCAGCCAGGGGATCCTGCCAACACCCCGATCTGCAGAAGCAAAAGGCTCAGGCCTTTCCAGAGAAAAGCCATAAAACTCCAGCTCACTTGTGTGACAGACTAAGTAGCTGCAAAATATGAACCAGCTGCATAAATTTAGCTTTTTATGATTTTGGTTAAGCCAGAAACCAATGGGAGGCTTTGCCAACATTGCACTGTTGAATTAAAAACAGCCTAGGGAATAATGGGTCCCTTCTCCCCCTCCATTTACTAAAGCTCAAGAAGAATCCCATAATTTATAGCTGTTTGGGTCTGCTCTGGTCCCAGCTATCAGAGCAGCCAAGGAGGGGGAGCACATTGGTCTGTCCTCTGTCCAGGAATGGGCCAAGAAGCCCTGGATTCAGTGAGGGGTGGCCTTAGCATCTTGCTAAGCACATTTCAGCCTGAGTCCAGGTGGAAGTGGAGACCAAACCCCCTCTCAATGAAATGTGATGCCATTATTTTACTGAGCTCCCACAGCAGTAACAAAGCCAGAGGAGAACTGTTCCATCCCATGACCCTCAAGCCGGTCTTTGCGGTGGCTTTACCCCTACAGAACACACTCTGTAAGATAGATTGCAATTCCTTTTCTGGTGCACGAGAAGCTGATATTTAGCTTGATTTATTCCTGTAACAGAGTGTATGTGCTCGGGAAGGTTCCAGCATAATAACTGGAGGCAGTCCAACTCTGGATGAGAAGAGGACAGGTTTGTTAAACTCCACCAAGCCCAATATCTAGGTTTTCCTGATGCTTGCCAGCTGTAGCATGCAAGTGAGGAGAATACTAAGCAGTAAATGCTGGCTCTGGGTACCAAAGAGTTAACAACTTTATTAAACAGGGATTCACTAAAATAGGTTCAATTATACTCAAACAGCTCTTACAGGCTGTTTTGAATCTAAAAAAATCAGTGACCTGATCGGTGGTTTGCCACGTACAGTAAAACATGGAAGTTTAAGCTGCGGCCATGCAGGCAGAGGAAGGAGGCTACTGTGACAGATACAAATTACTGCTAGACACGCTGCACATGTCTCGGGCAGAATTTGTTTCTCAGATCTGCACAGCAGAGCTCAGCCATCCCACGGAGCAGTTATGGGGAACAAGCAGTGAACATAAGAACGGCCAGACTGGGTCAGACCAAAGGTCCATCCAGCCCAGTATCCTGTCTTCTGACAGTAGCCACTGCCAGGTGCCCCAGAGGGAATGAACAGAACAGGGAGTCATCAAGTGATCCATTCCCAGCTTCTGGCAAACAAAGGCTAAGGACACCGTCCATGGCCATCCTGGCTAATAGCCATTGAGGGACCTGTCCTCCATGAACTTATCTAGCTCTTGAAGCCTGGACAGAGCTAAGGAAACAAGATGCCCCATTATGGGGAAAAGATTGTTTTGTGCTGATGCCACCTTAGACACAGTGCCTCCCTGCCAACATGCCCATTTCACATGCTAGCTAGCTCATGGGCTGGGATGGATTTGATGATCTGCATGGTTAAATTTGAAATGTCCAACAGCTCCCTCTTACTAAAGTGGAAAATAAATAATAATAAATGACGTTCTCTCCACCAAGTCTTTAAAAGCCTTAAATCCTCTAAAGTGTTTTCCCAGATATCCCTCTGGGAAGAGACACGCAGCTGGAACTCCTTGATTTCAGAATGTTAAGGAACAAATGTGAAGCAAAGGATGAGAGGAAAAAAGTGAGGAACACTCCCACTGGAGAATAGCGGGAGCTGGGCTGGATCTAATCACATAGACCAACGTTCTGTTTTAACGAGCACTAATTAGCATATTTATAACAGTCTGTTCCACAGAACAGTTGCTGTCACATTCCCTTACATAAGCCACGATTCCAACTGGGGGGTTTGTTAACGTTTCTCAAAATAAAAAGAAGAGGAGAAAAAACTCCCAAATTCCCAGATGCCAAAGCAGTAGACTTTCAAAGGGATTATTTGTGTGGGGGGGGGGAGGGGAGGCACAGGGGTAGAGAAAAGAGTGGGCAAAAGCAGCAGCTAGATTTTAGTGTTGTTGTTTTAAACTGCAGTTTGCTAGGGTCTGAGATAACGAACACGAAGGCACTTGGGAGAGGTCACGGCTGGCAGAGAATGTTTAGATGGTTTGTGACTGAGCTACGTTTAGTATCAATTTGACAGGGTTACAGGGGAAAGTTGAAGGCCGGTTCCAATGTTCCTGGGTGAGAGAGAGATTCGGATTGATTGACTGGCTGAGTTAAGCTGCATGTGATTATTTAATACTGCTGAGCAGTCACTAATTAATTGTTTCGGGGCCCACCGCTTTCTGTATGGGGCTGTTATTTTGTTGCTTAAAGCTAAAGAACTAGAATAAACCCACATAGATCTTCACTACTATTTTAGCTTTATAACCAAGAGCAAACAGCTAAAACGGACCCTCTCCAGAGCTGTCTCTTTGAGAAGCTCCTGGGGCAGCTGCCCAGAGGGAGAGTCTGGCAGGTTCTAAGGGTTGAGGGAAGGTAACACATTTGCCTTTCAGTAACACCTTTTGGAGGATCTCAAAGCCCCCACAAACATTATTTACTCTGTGAAATATTCCCATTTCCAGATGGCAAAACAGAGGTTGTGACTCGCTCGAGGTTGTGAGTTGGTGCTAGAGCAAGGAACAGAACCCAGACCCCTGACCCTAGTCTTGGTCTAGCCATGAGAGATTATGCCTCAGCCTGCTGGTCTGGAGTAATGAGGCAGAGCTTAGATTAGGAATTATTATGGACACATGAATGTCAAGCACCGCACTGTTCACAGATGTACGAACACATGGACCTCCTCAGACCGCACCTTTCCAAAGCTTCCTTTCCCCAGCACCATGAGGAAATTAAAATCTGACAGTTTCATCCGATCTCTGTTTCCATTGTTGTCAAATTTGGAAATCGCATGTGTCATCCTCTCCTCAGCTGCCTTGGCGCCTGGACCAATCCTGGCTCTCTGAAAAGGGAAGAGAGGGGGAAAAAAATCAAGTGAAATGACAAGACCGACCATTTTTAAGAGTGAGTGTATGTTAAAGGGATTATTTCTAAGCAAAACACTCGGCTGAGCTGTGAATGCCTTTTCCATATGAACAATCGAAACACCACCCAGGTCACAGTTTGGTAGGTTTGCAAACATAATGCGCTGCATTGCTCCCCATATTTTAAAACGAATCTCCTTGGAAGGTACCTCCCCATTATCCCTCCCTGGAGAGCTCCGAGGTAGCTCACTGGCTCCCTCCCTCCACTCCTGCAGCTTTCACAATATTGGGAAAATCTAACTTGATTGGTGAGGGGAGAGCTTCCCACAAGGTATCGAAAAGTAATTAGAAACAGAAAAGGACACCACCTAGACCACTCCCCTGGGGACACTACACTGCATATTTTCCACTTCTTTGTCCTGTCTCTTTTTAAATGCCTTTGTTCATGGGGCTTCCACCATTTCCCCTGGGAAGGCATTTCCTCAGAACAGGGAGTCTCTAAACTCCAGCTACAATACAGAGAATATTAACCCTTACTGGAATACTTTTAAGTAATAAATCTGCGGAATGCCCTTACAAATTGCTATGAGAGGGAGCAACCAGGGAGTGTCGCCAAGCATGCCACAGGTTAACCAAACATTTAAAACTCTGTTCTCCCCCGAGACATGCGAGAGAATGCTCATCAGTAACAGCAATAAGATCAAGGAAATAAAAAAAACACATGGGCTTAGATGAGCTGCTTCCTTTACAAAGGCAAACTGTATGCGTTGGGTCCTTGGCCTTATGCGCAAAGGTCTGTTAAATACAAACATATTGGAATAAAATAAGGGGAATTTTTACCCAGCCCAGACTTTATTAACATCTGATATAAAAGAGAACTGGGCTCCTCTGGCATTTCAGGCTGAATGCATGAAACCACAAATACATTTCTGAGAACAGACTCGACAGTGCTTCTTCTTCTGCATCCTCAAAGCAATCACACAAGCTGGCTGAATCACAATTGCTTATTAAGAAGCCTCACAAAAGACATTTTTAAGCACTAAAGCTCATCACTTGCTCTGTGCCTTGTCATTGGTCCAGTGGCTATCTAACTTACTGAACCAGAATTTGTAAAAGCTCTCACAATGAATTCAGTTTTAATTTTTAGAAATATGCCACACTGTAGAGCCTGCACAGAGCTCAGTCTAGCATGAAATTCCATTAACCCGATTCCAGCAGTTCAATTTTAGTGTCGCTCACAGCTCCTCCAGATAGGAGGCTCACAAGTAATCACCAAGACTTTGCTGGTGCTAATTGGTTATTGCAAGGTTCTCCCTGATGTAAAATTCTCCATTCAAGGTCACCTGCAGCACCTACCAATATCTGACAGAAGGCCTTGCACTAGAAACAAAAGAAAATGTTGCAAAAACCTGAAACCATTGATGTCTAATTGCAGCTGCAATTCTGAATGAGTGCTCCAGGGAAGAGGTTGAAGTCATTGAGAGGCCTCATGTCTAAGACTGGCTGCAAACAGAATGACAGCCTAGGAGCTGTGCATAAGAATCTATAATCCTATTGTTTTTTTACAAATCCACTGAAACAGCCTCCCAGAAAAGTGCAATTTTCATAAGTAATTTTTAGACTTTTAAACAATGTTTCCAAAGTTCTCTAGCTAAGGTGGAATCCTGCCCAAACCCATCGTATTTTCTTATTGTTCAGCACTAGACATGTGACAGTGAATAAAATCCAGGCACTCCCAGCAGAGGGCAGGTTTCTGCTTCCCCTACTTGGCCCCCTGGTGGATACCTCCATCTGGCACCCAGCACTGGAGCTGAAATGAAAGGCAGGCAGTCACCTGCAGCCTTGCCTGCACTCATGCTTGCCTCTCACCATTGCTAGCACTGGTCAGAGCTGAATTAGTGAGAGCAGCGGTGGGGCATTTGGTCGGCGGGGGGGGAAGCCGAGGGTGGACACCACGCCTGATGGGGGTTGGAATAAACTTTCCCCACAGTCAAGTTATTCCATCAGTGCCCGCCTACTGAAGCACCTGATATTAGCCATTGTCAAACAGAACATTCAGCTAGATGGAGCTGCTCTGGTCTGCAATAGCAATTCCTAAGATCGTTTTTACTTACATACGATCATAATTCATGTACATGAGGGTGCAGAATTAGAGATGCATGTTTCACTTTAGCCTCAGCACTTCTTAACATTGTGTCCTTAACCATGCACACTTGGTATTGGATTAATACGGTTTGGGGCATTGAATTTGACTTAAGAGGTTTCATATTTGTATAATTAAACAAGACTTTGTACAATTAAACTAGCTAAAGCCCATCCTGGGTTGTACACTTCTGCCTGTAAAAATTCTTACCAGGTCACATTCCACAGCCATTTTAATACAGGTGAAAATCCAGGCACAATGAAGAGGAATATTCATATTAGGGGAAAACTTTTCAACATGGTATAGACAGCCTTAAAAGGCATTCTTGTCAAGTCAAATTTGACACCAAATTATGGTCTGTGAAAACAAGCTGTTACAAAATTTAGGACCAGTTTTGAAGATTCCATGACATTTTAAACAATACACATTCCCTCGGGGTGCTTGCAGTCCAAACACTGCGATACTGCGCCAGTGCATGAGAGCCTGAAAGTGACATTGGCTAACCCACGAGGGAGACTTTCACTGCTGAGGAAAATACAAAGAGCAAAATGAACAATATACGGAGTAAAAAGTAATCTAAGGGTTTTAATTGGCTCTATTTTAATAGTCTCAAGTATTATTGGACAAATAGTATTTTCTTAAATACAATTTATAACCCAACTATCTGTTTAAACGAGGTATTTACAGGTCTTTTCTATTGCTGTTATCCAGACTAATGTTGCGAGTAATTGAGGTTTGTGCGTCTAAGGAAGTTTTCCCTCCATCCCATTTCATCTAGTGTGTAACCTGAACTTGTGATACCACAATAATGTCTAGGGTAGCAGATAGTGAGATTATAAATCCGGAAAGATCAGGCAGTGTGTTTAGCAAAACCAGAAGGGAGAAAGCCCTTAAAAACACACAAGTGGTCTATAATAATAGACCACAGAACACAGCTGACCACCTCTCAAGTAAAAGTAACTTGCTTTCTCTGTCATTGTGCTCATGTTCCCATGCCTGAGTCAGTGTGAAAGTCCTTTAACATATTTTAATACACTCCTAATGCTCATGTTCTCTCTCTGGTTTATAACTAAATCATTGCAAATGTTGTTACAAAAATAAAAAAGCACTTGACCATCATTATCCAATCCAATTTGTCATAGTTTATTTACTGCACCTGACTCTAGGCAATACCAGCTGATGTTCACATCTATCAAGGTGTCCCAGCAAGTAGCTGGTAAATGATAAAGAAAATTGGCAAAACGTGCAATGTAAGCTTCACTCTATGCCTGTTTCAGAACTCTTTGTTAAGCCTAGGGTACTTACAGTTGCAGGCATAAGTCTGAAGGAAGCCCACAGAAAGGCATATGGCAATCAATATTTCAGCCAGTAATAACACTGCATGCTAAACAGAACAGAGGGGCCATAAGTTGCTGAAAAAAGGCACGCAGACATGCATTTTAACATGCCTTCTGTAGCATACAGTGCTCCGTATCATTCTTTTCATGTTTACTTCCTTTGCAATGCTTTCTACAGCATCTCAGAATATAAGACTGAAACTTTGTCCTATTGATTTGTGCTGCCCAGAAAAGCAGGATCAAGCAGTACTAATGCAAATCGATTGGTGGATTCTTTTTATCCCTTATCATTTTAACTGAAATGACAGAACTCTTGCCTGCTGCATTACAATTAGTGTCACAATGCATTCCCATGACCTCTCAGGACACCCTAGGAAGGCTGTTGCTGAACGGACAGGCGAGTTAGAGATTTCTGTCTTAAATCACATTTTCAGTTCCCAGCAAATCTATGATGTAAGGAAGCACTAAAGAAAGCTAGAGTATCCTCATGGACTAGAATCCTGAACTGAGATAATTCTGAATTTATATCTGGTCTAGGACGTGCTTTAATGTGATTCCATTGCAATGTCAACAAATCCAAGAACAGGAGGAAGATTGTTAATTGTTACATTAAGTCTGGTGTGAAGTACAGTGTTATTCAGTCATAGCACTGTAGGTCAACAAGAGCCATATTAAAGCTGCATTAGCTTCCTCTTGAGTACACAGGCAAGACACACTTGAGCATTATGAGACGCTACATATCTAAGCAAAGAAATAACTAGGCTACGTATGATAGTTGTGTAATTTAGAACGATGTCCACTAGACCAGCGATTTCATTTCGCACACAATTTATGGACAGATTACAGCTCTCCAAATGCAATACAGTCACCTTCAGGAGGCTTTTACTATGACGAGAAACCAGGGAGGAGACTGAGTCAACTGCCATTCTAGGAAAGAGCCACTGGGGCCTACCCAGCCCCAAATAAAAGATTCTCCCTTAGGAAGCTCTTATAGGGTCAGATCAAAAAACCCGCTGAAAATACAGTGAAAAGACTCCCACTAACTTCATGGGCTTTGGAGCAGGTCCCTGGTGCTGCTAGCAGCCAAGTCATGGTGTCTTATAGGTGGCATTAACATCCTGCATTGAGGTCCTTTTTACGCTTCATGACACAACCTTGTGCTTGTAGCAGCTAAGTCAGGCTAATTCACCTTGGGACAGTCCATGCTGCAAGGCTCCGTGCACACGCTTCAGCTCCAGGAACCCCTGGGACCTTGAGTGAATTCTGACCATCACTTCCCAGGCATGTTTCTTTCCAGCACTGTCTGTGCCAATTAAAAGGATTCCCCTGAGCAGCTATTTAGCCGAAATCCCTGTCTCTTCTAGTAGCTGATTATCACAAGTTTGAGTTTGGCGCAGCACATCAGTCTGCATCCTGGCTGTGAGGGTCACACGTCAGTAATTGAACAGATGGTAGGATACAGGGATCCTGCAGAAAGAAGGTTTTTTCCTTCCCCTTATTTTCTCCACACAGTCACCAAAATGCTGTGGGTTTGCATACAGTAAACTGGAACACACAACTATTTCCAATGTTCCACGGAAGCTTTTTGATATGACAAGTAACTGACAAGAAACACTGAAAGGCACAAATGCTACAGAAGAGATTCTGCATGTAACTAGGTCAGCGTGCCCCACCAGTGTGACACTTCACAGGGGACTGACACCTGGAACCCAGCTTCCAAAAAGGGGCTTTGCTCGCTTCCAGCTCCTCCCTTCAGACACATTAGCCTGATGCTGCCGCCATTTTTCATTGCATTTGCACTGTGTATTTCATACAAAAGCACCATGACCAATCTGACCTTTGCTGTCACTTGGCCTTGCCAATCAGTCTATGGCCCAATGAATTTAGCTTCCAATTCCTAATATGTCAGACAGCGTCATTGTGCAGGCACACCAAGCAAGGGAAGAAGTGCTATCTACAGTATTAAAAGGTAACTCATTAACTTGTGTATAGGGCCCCATTGCTCCTCCACGGATTCCGTCAACACTTTCTGTCAGTTAACAATTTACTACAAAACGCCTATTAAGGATCAATTCCTAACAAGTGTCAATTCACAGGAATGGTCATCCTCTCAAAGATGAAAGAGATCACCACCCTAAATATTAGATAATACACTGGAGGTTACCAGAACACAACATAGGAAACAGAACGTGTGCAGAATAATTTAAGGATTCCTCTCCAAGCTTGGTCTCCAATCCAATTATATCAATATCTTAGTTTATCTTCATTAATCATATTAATTTATAACCACACCGACTACAGATAAAACAGATTAACAAATTCCATTATATTGTACTTCAAAACTGTGAGTAAAACTGCAATTTCAAACAACGCTTCCAATGTTCTGACATCAAGTGTATGTTAGGCCATCACAGGACATGATCTTCATCCTTCTTAAATTAAAAGATAGCCTTGAAAGTGCATTAATGTAATGATTTCCTCTTCCGGCTACATTTATGTTCATTCTGACAAACACAAAAATTGTATAATCTCAAATCCTAATAAAGAGATCAAATCTAAAGAGTTGAGAATGAAATGGTAAAGCTGAGTTTATTATAAAGCTTTGTGTTTAAATAAGAAATATAAAAGCTGCCAAAAATTAAACAAACAAACAAAAACATGCCCACTGTAAATTATAGATCTGTGGCTCTGATCTGAGCTCTCATTAGCACACAGACTACTACAAACCAAAGCTATCCAAAATTTTACTTCAGTGCAATGCTTTTCTAGCTTAATTGTAAATGACAAAGAATCCTGTGCACACATCTCACCTCCTAAAATAGCTTCTCCAATTGATGGCTACCCCACAGTTCCAAAAAAGCTAAAATCAACACACACAGATCACTGTCTTTTCAAATTAAAATACAATATTCTAGAGAAGTGAAAGGGTTAACTCATGCAATAAATTAGAAATAACTCCTATCAGCACCAACAGTCATCAGCGTATAGCTGATGCCCCCCCGCTACAACTTCATGCCCTAGTGAATCTGCATACTGGATCTATACCTTCCGCAGCCTTTCCATCTACATTTATGAAATAATCCACTGCAGTTGGTTCCACATATCTGAGCTGCTATTTTAAAAACACACAAAGGGCGTAGAAACGCACAGTGTCACTGAGTCTGTAGGGTCTAAATGTTTATGTTAAGATCAAACGTGATTTGCAGTATGCTTTACTAATGACAACCTTTAATACCCACTCAAGCCAAGTGCTCTTGTGAAGACAAATATTAGGACTCCTGGGCCCAAACAATAGATATTGGAAGCTCTCTTTGAAGCAACGATGCAGAATTTAATTAAAGGTGTCAAGTAAAAATCCTATTGTGTGTCCTCAATGCCTAGTTAACATTCAGATGGGCTGTGGACTCAGTGGAGAAAATGCATGTTTACAAATGCAGCTCCACAGCGGTCACTCATTGCTGAAGCAAATTTGGGTCTAGGGCTCACTGCACAGCATCAGACACTCAGCTGGCGTAAATCAGCCTCGCTCCATGGACTTTGATGGAGCTTTGTTGATCTACACCAGCTGCAGATCTGGCCTCAATCTCCATAATCAAAGGCTTGAACGTTGTGTACAAAACCTCCAACTCTGGAGTTTTGCTATTTGAAGACTGGACAAATTGGGGCAAGTTTTCTCATGTCATTAAACAAATGGCTGTTCAGAAGCAGAAAACCTCAGTTAATTGCTGTGTCTTTTGCATGTGTGGAGTCCCAGGAAACAGAGTAAATAGAATGAATGCCTAGAACAGCAACGTTCCTTAGGGTTACTCCTTTACTCCAACTTTGGGGGCGGGGGGGAGTGTTCATGGACACCAACTTCTCTTGGTGAGAGAAACAAGCTTTCCAAAACTTGCAAGCTTGTCTCTCTCACCAACAAAGTGTCCAGCAAAAGATGATACTTCACCCACCTTGTTTCTCTAATGTTCTAGGGCCGACGTGACTGTACCAACACTGCATACACAGTAAAAGTGTTACCTCCAAATATACCCATGAGTTTAGTAAGCTTCTGCACTGATCACTTAATGCATCCAGGTAAAAACAGCTGGGAGGCTTCAAGTCTCTGAAGTGATCTTTAGTTAAATGCAAAGAAATAACTCCCCTCCCTGCCCCACAAAGCCAGTGCACAGCTCTGGGTGGGATGAACGCGGGCAGGCTACCCACAGAGGGGCATAAGAGCGAATGAAGCCCTGCCCTATGACTGTACAGGCAGGAAAGGGGAGGGGAAGAGCATGGGGTTGGAGCAGAGCTCTGCTCATTGATCTTCCCTCCCTCCTTGGTGAGATGTGGGCAGGCAGGAAATGCCCTTTACTGAGAACGACCTTTCACCCCAGGTCTTCAGGCCCCCCACGTAGTGCTGGCTATAAGGAAAGGTGATGGGCATTTGAGACAACTCCATTCACCTCAAATTTCTGTCTGAGTTCCTCGTTTCCCTCTTCTCCCTCCGGGGGAACCGGGACGTTGAAGTATTCCCCCTCCTCCTGGCTCAGCAGTTTAAACCTAGATGGAAAGAGCAAGAACAGCACGTAACTAAGACAGGCCTGAACCTCAGATACCAGTCACAGAATCACAGAACCACCGGGTTAGAAGGGACCGCCAGGGTCATTAGTCTAACCCCCTGCCAAGATGCAGGATTTGTCACGTCTAAACCAGGGGAGGGATAGCTCAGTGGTTTGAGCATTGGCCTGCTAAACCCAGGGTTGTGAGTTCAATCCTTGAGGGGGCCGTTTAGGGATTTGGGACAAAAATTGGGGATTGGTCCTGCTTTGAGCAGGGGGTTGGACTAGATGACCTCCTGAGGTCCCTTCCAATCCTGATATTCTATGATCTGAGACAGATGGCCCCAGCCTCCTTTTGGCTTGGCTGTTAAACACAACTGTCCTGCTCCATTCCCTTTTCCTTCTACACCTATGATGATCTCCTAGGTTTGAAAGAACCCAACACTTTATACTCACAATACCCCCTTCATCAGATTTCCTGCAGTGTCCCTGGAACACCATGCAGGTGGGAGTGTTATCTCTAGGCTGAGCTGGCATCCTTTAGTGTTTGGTTGTTTTCCTCCCCACATACAACAGCATAATGCCCTTCAACAAGGCACCTTGATAGCCAAGTGCTATAGACACCAGGAGCCATTGGAGCCTGGTTTAAACTAGGGGCCCGACTGAAAGTCTATTGAAATCCGTCTTTCCATTGACTTCAGTGCGTTTTGAATCCTGCCCTCTCAGCCAAGGCAGTGAAACTGGTAGTAGCACCAGCGAGATAGACACTTTGGCACTGCTGACCCGATCGGCTCCTGGGGGGCCCAGGACCAGAAGAGCAGGCCAGCTGCTTGTCGCCAGAGCACGCAGGGACGGTGGGGCTAGTGCAGCTGCCATGGTTGTTTCTGCTCCCGCGTGTTGTTCCACTGCATAATCTGGGAACCCATGTTCCCTGTAAACGGCGGGGAGCAAGAGCAGGACGTGGAGGGGCTAGAGCGGATGCTGCAGCACCTGCTGGGGAGCAGGCCAGAACCAGGTGATCGGGCCAGGGCTGGGAGCAGCTACCCTCGGCAGCCAGTGAGAGAGATGGAAATGGCCGGGACCCGCCTTCCCAGCCTGGAGCCAGCTGCCCACCCACTCAAGTCTCAGTACCTCCCCATGCACATCACCCACCCTACTCCCCCTCCTATCATCTGCATCCCCTCTCAAAGCGAGCTTCCACTGCCTTGGAGAACAGCCACAGCCACAAAGCGTGAAGCAAAGCAAAGATTTCCACACAAATGGTGGGGGAGTGGGAGGGGGGTGGAGAGTTTAGCCAGCAATTAACAGAAATCTTGGAAATGTCATTCAGATCCGAGGTATTTTATTCAGCCCCAGGCAAAGCCTGGGCTCCATCAGCGAATTCCTTTCTACAGCAGTCTGCGAGGGGCTGGGGCCATTATCGGCTGGATGTTATCTAGAGAGGCTTGTGTCTGCAGTGAATGAACAAAGTGGTATTTGCATAATACAGGGACGGCCTCTTCCTTTGGGCCAGCTTTCTCCATTAACTGCAGTTGTTTAGATATGAAATATGCATCAGAGCCTTCTCCCAGAGTTTATTCTAGCCAAATGCTGTGACAAGGAAAGTTACTTAGATCTCCACTTACACGATTTTTAAAACTCAGTGAGAAACTCTGTATCATGATTTCCATTGCGCTAGGAGAGGGCGATGGACTGATCCCAGCTGGAGAGCACACCTTCCTGCAGGCAACCATAAACCTTGGAGGAACTTGTAATTCAGTTTCTTTCCAGGAGAGAGACACTGCCTCCATTTCAGGTATATTTTAAGGGAATGAGGCCCAGGGGACCTGAACGTGGTTTCGAGAGATGGGATCTCTAGTTCCTGATCTCATTGTTGCAGGGAGCCTCTGTCTCTATGCTTCAGCTTCTCCATCTTCACAATGGGGCTCGTAAGACCTGCCTTCCAGGGGAGCTGAGAGGCATCACTGACGTTTGCCAGGCACTCAGAGCTCCACACGTGAGAGGCAGGGTATGGTTACGACTATTTCATTAGCAGAAAAGCCTGCCAGGAAGGAGGTACTAACATAACCAGAGCAGAGCACTGTGTTCCACTAGCGAGGTAAGTGACCCATCACTGAGCAGCGCGCAGCCCGGCCGGGCGCCTTCCTGGCGGTCCTGGAGAGGCTATTCCTGGAGCTGCTCTGTACTTTTATAATGATACAGACACTTCTATCCAGAACCCCAGATTTTGGAGGTGGAAAAGGTGTAGTCCCATTCCTCGCCTTAAACAGGGGTGGACCTACTTAATATTTACAAATGCCTTATCAGGCCTTCTTGACACACACACCACCCCCCTCCCCCTTTCTTCCCCCTTCCACGCCCCCAGGAGCTATTCTGCAGGATCAAGTGGGAACCTGGACAAGATAATTTAGTAATAGGGTGATGTACAGGCATATTTGTTCTGGAATGCCACCACCAGTTAAAAACAACAAATTACAGTTGTAGGACACTTGTTGATTATTCTGTTTTCGAAACGTTCCTTCTCTAACTGCTCGGAGTTAAATTAGAAATACGGGCTCTTACACACTTTTCCCTCTATATCTGCAAGGCAGTTTCTTCAAGGAAAAAGTGGAGAACCCAGGGAAGCTTTTTGCCTCCCATAATAAGTGGTCCCGTCTGGTTTTTTGTTTGCAAGACACATACAATACCAGTTTAAATTACTATACTTCACATGGTAAGGTAACGTATCTCTCAAGCCACAGTGACTACAAAAGGAAATTAAAATGGCATGAAACCTGCTGGGGAAGATAACATGAAAATCAACAGACCCCATACAAGATGATTTTTATGGACCCACTGTGTTCATATTTCGTATGGTAACAAGTGACAATAATTACATGCTTTGGACAGGATTTCTCATTTCATTGAAAGAAACCTCTAATCATCATTTCAGCTAGTCCACGGGCTGCAGAAGCAACAGCCTCTGACATAATTCATGTTCTTCTCGACTCTCTCCCTTAACTAGCTACCGCTCTGGCTTTTCTTTGCATTCACACTGTGATCAACACAAAGGCTCCTTGCTGGGTAAGTAAAGCCAAGAGACTATTGTTAAAATCACCCTGATTACATTTTTCATGCTCCCTTGTAGCCCAATACATTTGGGGTTTTGAAACCTACGTACTAACATGCAGGACAAATGCTGGAATTTGGGATTATGAATTAAATGCTGTATCATTCTGAGGGGTGCCGAGACCAGGGGTGGCCAAACTGTGGCTTACGAGCCGCATGCAGCTCTTTTACAGTTAAAGTGCGACTCACATAGCCCCTCACACCCCTGCCCATTCTCCACCTACCAGACTGGCGGGGAGGCTCGGGGCTTCTGCCAGAGATGATTGGGGCCTGCTGAAAGTGGGGGACACAATTTAAAGGTTCGCTCCGCCCACAACAGCGTGAGTCACACACACCCAGGCACACCCCCACTCTTCCCATCAGCGGCCCCGCGCTGCAGCTGCCAGGTGTTCGCTCCTTGGGGAGAAGTAGCGGAAAAGAGCTGGGAGCTGCAGGGAAGGGCCTGCTGCTTTAGCTCCATGGGGCGAGGCAGCAGCAAACACAGCTCCCAGCTTGCCAGCTCCAATAGCTGCCATGTGGGGAGGGGGCCTGGTGGCACCATGTGACCAAGTGGGGCCAGCAACCCTGACAAAAATTGGGGGGAGAAGGCGGGGGGGGGGGAGTGACCACATGTGCATGCGCCGCACCCTCCCCCAACAGGTGTCACCTCCAGCTTCTGCCCAGCAGGGAGAGGGGTCTTGGGGCTTCAGCCCCACAAGGAGCACCTGCCAGGGCTCGGAGCTTCATCAGGAATGGGGCTGAAGCCTGGAGCCCCAGCAAGTGTGCCCTGGCTCTCCAACTTCTGAAGATTGCCGTATGCAGCTTGGACGGTCAATAAGTTTGGCGGCCCCTGGCCTATACACATGAGAAACCCTCAGAGCTCACAACCAGCCAGAACCAAAACGTGAAACACAACAATGTGTGACAAAAAAGCACAATGAAGGGGACACACAATTTAAGTAACCCAGTGAAGGAAATTCAAAATGCGGTATCAGAATAGCAGCCGTGTTAGCCTGTATTCACAAAAAGAAAAGGAGTACTTGTGGCACCTTAGAGACTAACAAATTTATCTGAGCATAAGCTTTCGTGAGCTACAGCTCACTTCATCGGAGTTGCATCCGATGAAGTGAGCTGTAGCTCACGAAAGCTTATGCTCAAATAAATTTGTTAGTCTCTAAGGTGCCACAAGTACTCCTTTTCCTTTTGCAAAATGCGGTAGGAATTCCTCCCTTCACTAGTCTCATTCTAGGACCTCAGCTGCATGATTCTTTATTGTGGATGTAAATCACTGGCAGCAATCAGAGTGATGGGATGTGTTGTGTGGAACACAGGGGACTTAGGGGCTAAAATGGTTGTTTGAACAGTTTGGTAGCCCTCCACAGAATGACAGGTTGCCAGGTCTTTTCCTACTGGGTACAAGGTGATACTGCTGTGTTGAGAGCTCTGTGGCTTTAGAGCAAATTGAGTCTTACCATCCATCAACGCCTAATTTCTGAAGCTCAGAAATCCCGAACGACAAAGACCCCATGAAATCATTTCTGCTGGTCAGATCCCAGTCCCAAATCTCCACTGACAACCTTCTGTCTTTGTCCGACTCTTTCAGCTGACTGCAATAAAGGAGGGGGGGGGGAAGAAGCAAAATTTCTGTAGTGGAAGTTATCTCCGCAATTCCACATGTTTCGCGTGTGCGTTCAATAAATAAATGAATATGAAATGAAGTGATGGTCTTCGGCGACAATATGTTTCTTTAATGTTTAATTTGCTGATAGTGCACATTGCAAATGGAGAATGTAGAGTTCTTTAATTGAAATGCAAGACTTTGATCAGTGCACAGAGCAGAAGTTAAGCATTTCCAAGACATTTATTATGACAGGAAAAAAGTTACTTCTCCATTGAATCAGCTGAATATTTCAGATAATTAAAGCCCAGCAAACACATTCACAATCATTCTGGAGACAAGAGGGTCTACTTTACAATATTAAATTTGTGTTACTCTACTTACAATGTAAAAGTCTCATTCCATTCAGGATTCAGAGAGCACTTTATAGTTTTGGTCTTCTGTTTGCTTTCACTTTTCGGGTCGGGGATTAGTTTAAGTTTCACATAAGGGTCTGACAAGCCATTAGGGTCCATAGGAACTAGGTTTCTGGCGTCTCTTACTAGGGAAAAAAAAAAAAAGTAAATTCAATATTAAAACTACAAAGATATCCGCAGCTCTATTCAGCTTCCTTAAAAATATTTGTGTCCCATACGCTTATGCATTGCATAACTGAATGACATTACATTGAAATACTGACTGAAAACTGAGTTAATATAGGTTTCAGAGTAGCAGCTGTGTTAGTCTGTATTCACAAAAAGAAAAGGAGGACTTGTGGCACCTTAGAGACTAACCAATTTATTTGAGCATAAGCTTTCGTGGTAATAGCTCACCTTAAGTGATCACTCTCGTTACAGTGTGTATGGTAACACCCATTGTTTCATGTTCTCTATGTATATAAATCTCCCCACTGTATTTTCCACTGAATGCATCCGATGAAGTGAGCTGTAGTTCACGAAAGCTTATGCTCAAATAAATTTGTTAGTCTCTAAGGTGCCACAAGTACTCCTTTTCTTTTTGAGTTAATATAGACATTGATCATAACAGGAATGATTAATACAAAGTAAATACACATGTAATGAACATTCTGTTCAAATGCAGGACCGTGAAGTTCCTTCTCTTCCTCCTGCTGGTTAAGAAGAAATGAACTGCCATCCCAGATCATACCAGCGGTCCATCTAATCCAGTATCTTGTCCCTAACGGTGGTGTGCTTCAGAAATGCTTCAGAGGAAGATGTAAGAATCCTGCATTAACAGATGTGAGATAATCTGCCAGCTCTCTAATAGTTAGAGATTGGCTAAGGCCCTGAAGCACAAGGTTTAACATCCCTTTTCAAAAATTTCCGATTAGTATTAACTGTGGATATTCTTTTCATCCATATAAATGTATAATCCACATTTTAATTTTGCTAAATTCTTGGCCTCAATGACTTCATGTGGCAATGAGTTCCACATTCCAATTATACATTGTGTTTTGAAGGAAGGATTTCACTTTATTATTTTTACTTGTACAGCAACCAAAAGTGTGTTAAGTGCTTTAGCATAACGCCCAGGAGTCAGGTGGCTCAGAGGGCAGTCCAGATCAGGGATCAGAGTTCACACAAGAGGTCCAACAGCCAGGAGATGCAATCCAAGGGGAAGGCAGAGCAAGGCTGCTGGCGGGGTCAGGTGAGGCAGCAAGGCAGGCCAGGAGCGTCTGAGTAGCAACCAGCAGGCAATGGCTTGTTGCTCAGACAAGGCCAGACAGGAAGCAGGAAATATATATGGTTACCAACCAGAGTCAAGACCATGTGGCTAATCAGGAAGCAGGTCGTGGAACCGCTGAAAGCTAGCCCACCCAGGTCTATGAATTGCCTGGTAATTCAATGAGTTGGTGTGGTACAATGGCCAAAGCTGCTTCCCAAGAACTTGGTGGGCCCAGTTTCAAGACCAGGGTCCTGACACTTAGACATAATAGGAGAGTTCCCTGCCAATAGTCTAAATAAAACAAACATGTAGGGAGAGATTTTCAAGAGTGCATACATCATTTATGAACACTAGTCCCATTTAAAACAATCAATGGAACACGTGCTCCTAAACGAACTAGGGCTAGAGTTATAAAGATATTTAGGCACCTAAAGATGCAATTAGGCATTTAGTGGGATCCACAAAACACAGGCACCCATTTCCCATTGACTTTAGAGGGAGTCCATCACCTAACCTGCTTAGGTACATTTGTAAACACTACCCAGTGCCTATAAGCATCTTGTGGGGCCTAAACACCTCTGGAAATCTGGCCCTTATGCACTTTGAAAACTCTTTATTTTTGAGAGGAGAGAACTAAAAACCGCACATTGCAAACAGTAAAATAAAACAAAGAATGAGATCCAGGGTTTTTCTATAAGAAGAGAACAGCATTGATTTGAATTTAAATTTCCCTCGAAGAACAAGAGGCTCAAGAAATAGGTTCAGGATATAGATTAGTGCCTGGGCTGAAAATGCCCTTCACTGTCCTAGGAAGGACAATGGAAAGAGCAAAGTGATGACCATTGCAAGGGCAAATTAGACATGAGGGAAGTTTAATCAGGGTGGCAGATTCTAATGCAGGGCTCTTCTGTTGAGCCACTCTAGGTCAGCTGCGAAAGCCCTGAATTCAGAGTCAGGATAATTACAATGAGTCATGCTGCAAGTGGGGCTAGAATACAAAAAGGGAGATGGGAGCCTCTCCTTGGGCCAGAGAACATGAGAGAGCTAGAGACTGGAGGGAAACTCTAAGAACAGGCGCAAACCCAAGAAAGGGCAGTCTGAAGAAATAGAAAAGAAGCGCACAGGCTGTGCCGTCGAGTTCCAGAGGGCTATCGCTGGTGCATCTTTGGCTGAAAGAATGGCCAAGAGAAATCAGAAGCCTGAAGTGTGAAAGACCCAGCAGGAACAAGCTATTAGGGCTGCCAAAGAAGCCAAGAAGGCTAAGCAGGCAACCAAGAAGTCTACACCCTCTACAACAAAGGTTCCCACAAAGGCTGCATCTGAACAAAAGATTATGAAGCCAGTGAAAGTTTCTGCTCCTCGTGTTGGTGGAAAGCACTGACTTGTCAAGCAGTAGTTGGTTGCATTAAATAAACATCAGACTGACTTAACAAAACACAAAACACAAAACACACAAACCCACCAGCCAAGTTCTGGGAGAAAGCCTCAGCAAAGGTGTATGCATGTTGTTGTTGTTGATTTCCACTAGTTACAAACATCAGTAAACATAACCCATCTAATCTCTGCATACGCTGGAAAAGGAACTATGTTCCACAACAACAGGGTGGGTTAAAAGGGACACAGTGGATTTATCACAGGAGTTTTAAATATTTACTTGCAAAAAAACCAAAACCAAAACAAAACAAAAACCCCCAAAGCAAAAAAGCAAACCCCAAAACAGGTGCCTGACGTGAGAGCAGGGAGTCGACAGCCGGGGGAGCCAGGGTGGAAGGGGGGTAGCCAAACACCCACAACGCAGACATAGCAAGTCCCATGTCCTTTGAATTTCTTGGTAAACTCAGTGCTCAAGCCCGTTTTGGGAGGACGGCCTTGGGAATCACAAGAGGCGGGGACGTCATTTCTAAGCTGTACAGTTAGGACAGGACTGTAGCCTCTCTCGGGGAATTTGCGGGGAAGCTGCAGCAGAACGACGAAGAGAGGTTCCATCATTTCTGGAACCAGGCAATTCCCATGCGCCGCTGGCTCCAGAGCGAGGCGATAGTTATCTCTCCCCAGTGCTCCGTGAGCATGGGCTAAAGACCATTTTAACTGAATTCAAAATGAATTAATCAGAGGAGATAAAGCAGGTGGGGGAGGGGAGATGTGCAGGAGACCTCAAGTGCTTCTAACTGGATTGTAGCATTATAAAATAAAATTAGGCTAGGAACCAGATTAGATGTCGAAGAGCCGCGCGCCGAGCTCCCAGTCCGAGAGCCGCGCTGAGCTCCCGGTCCAAGAGCCGCCAAGCATTCGAAGCACGATCTCATTTGTGGTCAGGCGGCCGGGCTGAGGAGAAGATATTCCAGATGAGAAGTCCCACTGGATGCATTGAAGCACAGACAACAAGGGGTTAAAAATGTGCAAGAGGAGGTAGCTGCCCCTCTGCTGAAAGCTGAGGGAGAACACCTCCTCTTTGCCACTGGATACAACCACTGGCAAGAGGCTCCATCAGGTGCTAAATTGGGCTGTGGGTGATGACAGTGAAAGGGTTAATTTGGAAAGTCAGCTTGTCTAATCTACCTATTATGGAATCAAATAAGAGAGCCCCAGAACTCTAGGTGGGGGAAGGAAGAAGCAATGTGTAAAATCCTGGCCACGGATTTCTATGGAACCAGGATTTCACCCAGTATTCTGCTCCAGAGGAGGAATACCAACCAGGCCTGTTGTATGTGAATGCAGAGCGTTAGGGATTACTTGTAAAGATCCAAGTCATTTCAAAATATGTCTCCCTAGTCTTCTCGAAAGCCTTCTGAGTGCAGGACTGGGAGCCAGTTTGTTTTTCAAAGGGGATTACTGCTTCAAACTCTGCAATCTAGCTCGGTCCTCCTGAAACACAGCCCAACTTCTGGCTCCATGAAATCAAACTCATAGCCAAAAATCAAATCTCCATTTATAAATGAGCTCATTCATCAAACATGACACCTTCACCAGAAGCATGCAAGATACAGAAAGGCAAAGCTGCAAGGGAATAGCCTGCAATCCAATCAAAGATACCTGGGCTGTATCATTGATTTTATAGCACTAAATATTCTTCAGAGTCAAAAGATGACCAAGCCATGTGGATCAAAGAACCTTCTTGTACCTTTGACAGAGGAGGGGACAGGACTGACTTCATTATAGACAGCCAGATAAGAAAAATATATAGTGGGCAAGGACCCACAGAGGATCAAGATACGTCTGGAACAGGTTGCGTCTCTTTACTGCAAGATTATGGGCCCAAAGTGCCCACATCAAGGCTCAAGAGTACAGCGGGTGCCATTCAACATTCACCAACAGTTTTTGCATCACAGTATTTGACACTGCATAGTTCTTTCCTATTAAGTGGAAGGAAATATCGTGGGCATTCAAGATATTACAGTATAGTTTCTCTTGGCAGCCACTGGCTAAGACTACTTTCTTTTCCCAAGGATACAAAGCGTGGATGATTTCACCCCCATTACAATCACAAGAAGCTCCTCTCCCTTAAAGACAGTCTTCAAGCTATTAGTTCAGAAAATACCAAAGTCCAGCATCTGTATAAAAGATGCTACCAGATGTGTTTTGCTAATGATCCCTTTGCAGCAACTCCCAACCCCTGTGGGAGGATAAGCCATTGGAGAAAGAGGTCTTATTCCCAGTCTTACCCTCTTTAGGGCCTGGATAAGTATATAAAGAAATACTGGCATTATTTCCCTTTATACAGGAGTATTATGATGTTGTCACCTATTCTCTCTCTCTCCACATTTTAATCCAACTGCATAGAGGCTAAATGCTAACAACATGAATAATCAAACAAAAGACACTTTTGTGCAAGTTCAGGCACTCCTGTTCCACTTAATTTCTGTAGTTACAACAAACCCAGCCAGCACCCCACCCAGGGAACCAGACTGAAAATGGTATTGGAAAATTTTTTAAAATCCAGATGCGTTGTTTGGGCTGGGTTTTTTTTTCAACTCTGTAGATATCAGACAGCCTGGTATTTCAACACATGATAATTCTGCTGTATTATTTCAAATGGACTTCTTTTGGGAGGATCTGGGGAGTGGAAGGGAAAAGGGACAGTAAAAAAATACAAGTAAAATTCTGCCCGTGAGAGTGCACAATCCCATCACCTGCATTAGGTCATTTCCAGGTAGATGGCTATGGACTTGTCTACATACAAAAATTAATCCACAATAAGGTAGGGTGTGAATGTAAAGCAGATTCGCTATTCCTGAGTAAGTCCACATGCTGGCGCTCTTATTCCAGAATAAGAATGACTTTTTCTGAATTAGGCCTGGTCTACACTACACAGTTAGGTCAACGTAACACAGCTTAGGTCGCCCTAATTATGTCAGTGTAGACACTACAGCCTTGCTCCCACCAATGTAAGTGCCCTGCTACACCGACATAATAACGCCACCTTTACGAGAGGCGTAGGGCTTATGTCAGAGTAGTTAGGGCTAGGTAGAGTCTGTAGGACACAGGGTCCCTTACATCCTCTGTCTTGTCAATTTCACAGTCACGAAATTGACAAGAAAGCCGGGCAGCTTGAGCCCAGCTGCACCCAGCTCCCCCAGAGAGTTGAGCAGCTGAACCCCACTCCTGGCTGGGAGCTGGGGCGAGAAGCCCAGGTGGCCAGACCCTGCTCCCACCTGGGAATGGGGAGGGGGGGGCAGCCCACCAGGAGCCTGTGAGGCAGCCAGGCTCCTGGAGGGGAGCTGCCAGGGGAGCTTAGAAACCAGGCTCTCAGCTCCCCACATTGCCCCTCTTAGGTCAGTGGAAGCGCTCCAGGTTGGGATGTGCACCACCAACCCCAGGAGAGGAGTGTAGACATGCACGCTCACAGTAATGACTGCGGTGGCTCTAAGTCAACCAAATGTAGGTCAACTCAAGTTTCTAGTGCAGACATACCCTTAGCTTAATCCACTTCCAATGAGGATTAAACTAAATTTGGAATAAAGGCACTCCCATTCTGGAATGAGAGTGTTCACACATGGATTTAATCAGGAATAGCTTTTTCAGAATAACTTCTCAATACACAAGCAGCAGTCCTTAGGGGGTGATTTCTCCACTGTGCTGCCAGTAAGTGAATCAAGCCTCAAAGAGCTCTCTAAAGAAGCTGTCCGTGGCTCAGGAAGGGAGGTTAAATATCTGATCCAAGCTGTCTTGGGATGGCTAAGGTTATAGACTGTTATATCATTGCAAAGGCTCTTGTCTGAACCACTGCCAGCTCTGCAGAAGCACAGGAGACCCTGCCATAGTCCACACATTTCAACAGGAGTGTACAGTGGTTCCAGAGAGCTGAAAGTAACAGGGGACAATCTTTATTAATTTACGGTGACCTGGTGAGTATCTGTCTTTGATAACTGTGTGCACATCATAAACATGAATGTCTATGGGGTATTTAGCAATGGGATCAGAATTTAATACAGTAGGAAGTTAATAGCAGTGCCATATTCCCCTTTATAATAGCTCACTGAAACACAAACAGCGTGACTTCATTTATTTTACAACATTCATTCAAACAATTACTTTCATGTGCCATTAAGTAAATTAATCATTTTGTTAAGCCAATACTAATACTAACTCTGTGCCTCGGAAGATACACAGTAGCTATTCTGTGGCTTAATTTGGACTCTGTCAAAATCTTCTATAGAAGCCTTTGTACCATCCACACAAAAATGGCTTGAGCCCTGGAAATCTGCTATGTGAAATCTCTAAGTAATGAGTTTAATTTCCAAGGGTCATGAAAAGGCTCTGCACCAATACAACCAGAGTGATTTCCCCTCTCCCTGCACCACACCTGTATCTGCAGAGAAGAATACATATTTTCTCATCATTGTGATGTGCTTTTATCTGTTTTCTTTTTAATAGAAAAAGCCTATCATTATAACCACATTTTTGAATAATGAAACAAAAAATGTATTAAAAAAAAAAGGAAAAATCCAAAACTAGGTCCCAACAAGCCATTATCTGACTAATACAAGTCTAAAGAAAGCAAGCTTTATCATATTCGTAAATAAACATAGGTAATTCCTAAATGCTGGTTCCCAAAATGAAAGCGTTTTGTATTAAAAGCCAAGCACAAAAACATTACTGCCCATACAGCTAAGAATGTCTTCGCCAAGGCTTCCCTTAATCCAGTGCCTTTCCCATAACTGAGTTCTGAATTTCTTGGTTAGTTTGAACACACACACACACACACACACTCTCTCTCTCTCTCTCTCTCTCCCCCCCTTGGTTTTGACCCATTACTCTATTATTGGATAATTCAACCATGGTCTATAAAAAAAATTGCCGATAAATGCCCATCAAAACGTTGAGTGAGTGAGATGCCCCAGACAAGATATCCAGTGTGATCTGAACCCGGTGGCTAGAGCAAGCTGTACTCTGTGCAATGCAGGACTAGCAACACAAAGCATAATGACAGGTTTCAGAGTAACAGCCGTGTTAGTCTGTATTCGCAAAAAGAAAAGGAGTACTTGTGGCATCTTAGAGACTAACCAATTTATTTGAGCATAAGCTTTCGTGAGCTACAGCTCACGAAAGCTTACGCTCAAATAAATTGGTTAGTCTCTAAGGTGCCACAAGTCCTCCTTTTCTCTTAACACAAAGGATATTTCAGGAAGTACAAACATTTCCACAAAGCACATCTGCCCACATGCTTTGCTGAATTGGGGGACTCAAGGTCCATTTCTTTTGCCCAGTACTGTTGTTTCCTTCCTTGGTTAGAGAGGGTTACACGAGAAAGCATCGGAGTCTCACGCCTACTTGTGGTATGATCCTGTATTCTGGCACACAGGGCTTTTTGCAGGCTCGGTGAAGGTTTATTTTGTGGGGGCATTAGCAGCACATCACTGCTCTGTAATATTTAGGACCATTGAAATCCTTGGGGTCAAGTCTGGTTCTGGACACTCTTTATGGAAACAGTCGCCCACTAAGGTCTCATTCAGCTCTGTGCGAATATTTAATCCATCCTTCTTAGTTTTTGCTCAGGACAGCACAAAACAGGCTGGTTTCATCTCTTAAACCCCAATGAGCAAGAGACGATTATTCAACACCCGAACTGCCGTCACATATCAAGCAAACCCGAGTGCCCACATAATTCTGGATGTACCAGGGACTTCGTTGTCAGTCATTCCTCCCATCCTCACCATGGCAGGACTTTCTTTGTGCAGCAGCCTCTTCCCCCAGTTCAAAGGTGCGGAAAAAGCCATTCCTGCGTCCAGAGTGATTACTAGAGTGATTCCACAGGAAAGCTCTTCCCATCACCCTGAATCCCACTACAGTGGAGATGCACAGAAATACAAGGACCCCTCATGTTTGCCTGGAAAGCTTATGCTATTGTGTGTGTCTGCACTGGCAATGTAGGGAATCTAACACCTGTCATGGCAAGCTCTCTTGCACTTCAAATACTGGTAACTTCACCCATTCTTTCAGTCAACGGCCGGCCACTCTCCCCACATGCCTTCCAGCCACAAGAGGGGGGGGGGGGGGAAAAGCAAGCCATAGCGGATCAGACCAGTGCTGTACCCAGGGTGGTATCCCACCACCACTACTGGCCAACATAACACACTCTGGAGGCAGGCAAATAAAAACCCTGCATCATTTATCTGGGCCATTGTGCAATGCTTTATCTGAGAGGCAAATAGAATTCCTGACCCTTGCAGTAAATCAGTTTACGCCCGGAAGCATGAGATTTGATTACCCCGGTGTCATTATCTCAGCATGCACAGCTAGAAATGTTATTAATGGAAATAAAATTATCAAGTCATTAAAAAAATAGAAACCTCTGCCTAATGCTCCTCCTTTGACCTTAAATAACTTTCTAGTTCTTCAAGTGGAAATCAGCAATTTAGCTAAGGAGAAGTGATTTTTAAAGAATCTCTCTCTCACGCATGCACACACACAGAGTTATATCAAGACATACTATATAATCCCACTAAGACTGGGGTAGAGTTCTCAGGCATGGCAGCGGAGAGGCAAGTTTTATGCTGGAAATTTATAGCACTTCTTAGATTATTAAATTCTCTTACAAAATATTTCTACCTCTCTCAAATTGTGACAGCTACATGCATCTTTAGGCAAAAACATTTTTACTGCTAATAGTTACCAATGAGAATATTACAATCACATTTAAGGTGGTTGCTCTACAGTGAGTTTGGATTCTGAAGAAGTTAGCATTGTTCACGCGTGCTCAAAAAATACGAACTCAGGAGAAGGCTGCAGTTCCGGGAAGTACATCAGCCATGCTTAAATCCTGCTGGACTTCACTGGGACTTGGGCATGTGCTTCTGGACTGGTCTGGAACGAAGGGATGCTTTCCTGAATTGGACTCCAGCCAGACACATCCCCGTCACTCAGTATAAAGTGACACTTAGTCCGTGCAGCAGCAGGAAGAGTCAGAACAAGCTCTGGATGCCAAATGAGCAAAAGCCCTTCCAGGCTGAACAAGATCCCCCGCTAGCCATGTATTCCTTAAACATTTCCCAGCAACTTTTCAGGGTTTGAAATGTGTCTTTGTTCTGCATTGGAATGACCCCAAACCCTTTCACTTGGTTTGCAGACCGGGGAATGGCATCAGGAGGGTGGGGCTGGCTCACTGGCCTGGGAGGCACAGGTTCAAACCACGGTTGCATTGCCAGAGCCCTGAATACTTAGACCTGACTTCACAGGGGGCATTGGCACTTGGAGGGACTTACATGACAGAGACACTCTGTGCTGCCCAGCCTGGCTTTGCAGTGAAGTCCCAATCCTGTACTCGGGACCCAACTCTGTTGCCATGGGAACGAGGGAGATGTGCCGAGCTCACCCTCACAGAGCCAGGACAGGTAGAGGTGGTCCAAGGGCATTTGAATAGTTTATTCCACAAAATTTGCAATAGTTTTCATATGAATTATTCAGCCGGTATCTTTTAATTACTCAGCCAGCTGTATCAGCAGGGAGGGGCTCAGGAGGAGAGACAGATTTCAAACACTCGTTTCTTCAATGGAAAAAAAAAAAGGCAAAAAAAGAAATCACTTTTGGAAAACCCACATGACAGGAGGGTGAAGGCACACAGGGCAGTGTGGAGTGAGACTGGGAACGAAAGCTGGCAGCTGCCAGTTTCTCAATCCATCTCCGTTGTCTGCCCTTGGCCAGGTCACTTTCCCCATCTGGAATACTGACTCACCATGTAGTGGGGTTCACACTGGAAAGCACACTGCAGAAAGGGGGGTGTAACCCACTGGTCGGGGCACGCTCTGTGCCCCCCTCTGTGCCCGAGCCACGGGTCTCAGCTACAGAGCTGGGCTCTTGAGCTCAAGCTGTGGAGACTCCTGCCTTCCTTTGGACTTCCCCCCATTCGATCCCTGTTGTCAGCCAAGATGGCAACAGTCCCGGAAGTGTCACCTATCTCAGTTTGTTAGCATGACTGAGTTCAGAATTTTAATAGAGACACACAAAAAATGAAGACAAGAAACATTGGACTTGGTGACATTTTATAGGAAGATCCCGGATCAAGATCAGTCCTTCATTCAGCCTGGTGGCCTGCATCTGGTAGCAGCTACTACCCAAGGTTTCAGAGGAAGGCAAAATGCATACAGGAGTTAAATCAAAAGCAGACTGTTCTTAGCTAAGCATGCGGTGCGGTATAGGGGCATGTGTATAAAAAATAAAATCTGACCCGTCTCTTATACACTGCTGCATAATCAATTACCCTCCCCTTCCTAGCATGTAGAGCTATCACTATTGTTTGTTTAGTGTGGACATGTGTTTGATACCATACAATGCACAAGAACAGAGAGAGCCCTTCTCCAAACAGCCCTTCCCCTCAGACAAACACATGAGAGGTGGGACATACTTGGAAATCCAGAGGGGGAGGGAGATTTGGATGTATTTTCAAGAACTTCCCCCCTGGGAGCCCTGTAACTATTCCCTGGTTAGAGCTGCCCAGCCCTTGCAGACTCTGGTCTCAATATACATCACCAGGACCTTCCTGCCCAGTGACCAGCCCAGGGTGAAACGCACATGGCATTAACTGGTTCACACACATTCCTGGATGGGATTTTTGGGGGGGAGGGAATGCTTAGAGGCTGATCTACTGCACAGGACCATCATTCCAGCAGCATGCACCATCCCCGCCCCAAACAGTACACCTGCATAACAAAACACCGTGGCAGCGAGTCTCAGTGCCTGGGTCGACTGATCTGGGCTCGTGCTCTGGAGCTAAAATTGCAGCACAGATGTTCAAGCTCAGGCTGGAGCCTGGGCTCTGAGACCCTCCTGCCCTGCCGGATTTCAGAACCGAGCCCAAGCCCGAGCCCGAACAGCCACACAGTTGACCAGGGCTCTGAGACTCACTGCCATAGGGTTCCCCCCGCCCCCATGTAGACATATCCAAAAATGACTGCAGCCCAGTGAGTGTATGGAATGCAGATTAACACCCAAGTGTATTAAAACATTTAATTAATATGCTGCAGAAGGCTATATCTACACATAATAGAAAAAAGCACAGGACTCATTAAGGTTGCATCTTCTTGAGCTGGTGGTTATTAATTAATGTACTTCCAGCTTGTTTATCTAATCGCGGCATAATTGGTTCCAGTTTTGGTCAATGTTCTACTTCATTAACTCAGTAAATAGCAAGGGTGGAGTCCCCACAGCATGCGCCTGCTCCAAGGAGCCAGCAAAAGGAAATATCTCAGAGACTCAGCAGGTTTCTGCCATTCACAAAGGCACCCCGGAAGAGCACATGCCCAGATACATGCACTGGCACTGCTGTAGCCGAAAGATCTGTCTGTAGCCCCGGGGACAAGCCAGCCCTGCCGCCCACCTTCCCCCCAAAAAAATTCTTAAGTGTTTCTTGCAAATCTCCACAACACTCGCTCTTGAATAGTGCCCAGTGGGGGCTCAAAGCAATGGATTGGCAATGCACATCTTTCCAAAGCCAGCAGGTATCCTACTGGTTCCTGGCCCCAGACAGAACCATTAGCAGAGCTGGGAATGGAAGCCAGGAGTCCAGATTCGTAGCTGTCCCTCCTACCCTAACCCATCAGACCTTACTCCCCCCATCCAGAATCAAACCCAAATGGAGGGAGATGTGGACAACTCTGACCCAAGGAGAGAGGAGGCCATGTACAGTCATAGAAGGAGCTATAGACCTCAGCAGGTAGGGGTGCCTATACCCAGCCTGGGAAGTGGGACGGATGGGGAAGGGTGCCCGGTCCTAACCGAGGGCCTAGGGTTAGCACTGAGCGACTGGCTTCCTCGGCAGCAGGGGTCACCTTGTTCACGCCGCATTGGCCGGGGGGAACCCTGGGCCTTCTGAGGGAGGGAGGGACTCCCCAAGGGCTCTTCCACAATTACCCCAGGTCAAAGGAGCTCTGGTATTACTAACTTGGGGGGAGGGATAGCTCAGTGGTTTGAGCATTGGCCTGCTAAACCCAGGGTTGTGAGTTCAACCCTTGAGGGGGCCATTTAGGGATCTGGGGCAAAAATTGGGGATTGGTCCTGCTTTGAGCAGTGGGTTGGACTAGATGACCTCCTGAGGTCCCTTCCAATCCTGATATTCTATGAACTCTGGCATTTAGCTGCCGTGCTTATCCATGAGCACGGAGCATGTTTCACCATTGCGTGCAAAGCACCATGTGCTTCAATCGCACGCACTAGCACCACCACCGGACGGCGAGCATGTTAAACACTTCTAAACATCGGAGCCCCACCCAGCAGAGACAGGGGTGTGCAGACATGCCAATAACTCACAGCTGGGATTGTCACCCCTCACCACCCACTGCTGCACAATATTTGGCTGCAGAGACAGCCAGCCTCATGGAATTGTCCACAGGATCTTAGTAACTTACTGTATTTATCAGTTTCAGGGAGTCCATATGAGGGGTTTGCACCGTGCAACTTGACAGATTCTAAATAGGCTGAATTACACTGGTGGAAGTGGCATTTCGACCAGGCTATAAAGGGCACGAGAACTGTGCTCTGCCACTCCTATTGCCAATGCTAAGCACTCAAGATGCTCTTAAGGCTGTTCTGCCCATGCCCTCTGCTGTTCTGGTAGCATGAAGGAGCAAGCGCTGTGCTCGCATTGTATCTTCCTGTGCATGGAACAGACTGATCATTGACAATCCCCCAGAAGATTGTCAACCCCCATGGTGCGGGAACACTGCACAGCCCCCAGAGCTACCCAGCGGACATGGGTTTGGAACAAGCTGCTGTGCCAGGAGGAGCAAGATGGCCTGGACACCCCCGCAGCAGTTCGGGTGCCTGTCTGACGCTGAAGGGGAAGGCCAGCTCTGAGCCTTACGCGCATTACCCAAGGTGTCAGTTTACAAATGGCAGGTTTATGTAGGTTTACCCAAAAGGCTGGTGGGTATTCAGACTGCCCATGTACGGCGAGGTACCCAGAGGTCTCATCCATTCTTGCTCTATTCCACACTCCCAAGATCATACAAAACGAAACTGGTTCCTTTGTTTCGAACCTACATGCATTGATGCCTCTCATTCCCTCGAGGGTTGCCACATCTCCTAGCAGGGAACAGATAGATTAGCCAGCCTGCAGCGCAGCCGTATGAACTGCCCATTGGGAGAAAGCCAGCGTCATGGGAGTTAGACCACCATTCTGAACAGCAGGCAAATCTAATTGCAACTAAGTTAGCAGCATAGAGCTGGAGAGGCAATGCACCAAGAGAGCCCTTCATATTAACAGCTTTAGCACTGAAATTCGGTTTCGTGTTATGTGCAACATACTGCCTTACTGCCTCTGAAAAGCAGAAGCTGAGAAGTAAGAATGGACTTCAAGCCGCGTCAATGACCTAGCTTCACATCCGCTTGCTCCTCCATTCCACAGACTCAAGTATTCACACCTCTTAAGACACTAGGTTTAGAATAATCTGCCACCACATTGGGAGCCGCTACCTTATGGAAGCAAAAACATGTAACACCTTGATGACATGTTAATTTGCTTCAATTTCCCATTTTATTCAGTGAAGTCGTTTTCCTTTAAAAAGATACTTGATCAAAGTCCACCACAGACTGAATGTGCAGTCTCACCTGTCCAACACCAGCCAGATCATGCCCTGTCACATTCCATCACTTCCTGCCTTTCACTTAAGGCAATACATATAAATATATATACCCATGTCGCAGGGCTGATACACCCGTCACCCCGTGGGGGCGGGGGAGCGGTGCGTCACAGCCCCGCAGTCGAGTCTGAAGGGCTGCCCCACGTCTCGGCACTGCACAGCTTGGTGGCCTCAGTCCTTAATACAGCCCTTGCTCTCAGAGAAGCGCAGCCCAATGGCCAGGGTCAAGGGTATGGCCCTCATCTCAGGGCAGTGCGGTCCAATGGCCAGAGTCAATACAGCAGCCCTTGCTGTCGGGGCAGTGCAGCCTAGCAGCCGGAGTCCGTAATACTGGTGAGTGGGGCCACCACCCCAGGATGGATGGTGGCTAGGATAGGGGGACCCAGGCCTGCCCTCTCCACCAGGTCCCAACCCACAGACTTATCAGTGGTGGGGCTCCAACCAAAACACGCAGAGCTGTGGTCCAGTTCTGTAACCATTTCCCCGCAAAACTTCCCACCCAAGTCTCTAGGGTGCTCCGGTCTCTCCCCTCTCCATGACGTGTGCCGGGGTCTGTCTCTGACTGGCTGGTCTCCACATCTTAGAGTGCAGGCGGTCCTCCCCCAGGAGCTAGCGTCACACCTCCTTTCCCGCCGGTGGTCAGCCCAGACGGAGGGCTGGTGGCTCTTATATCCTGCCTCCAGCTGGAGCACACCCAGCAGAGCCCAGGGTGTGTGGGTCAACCCCTGCTGTACCAGTGTGGGGCTGATACATCCCGTCACAATACACTGCCTTATCTACTTAGCTGGAGATCTTACGATGCCCCATTTTATTCCATATCAGCTAACATATGGTGTTCCAGGAACTGAGATTAAATACATTTACCATTCCAGTTTTGGTTTATAACAAACTGCATGGACCGATGCAGCTGCACTGCAGTAACACGCCTGGTGAAGACGCTCTAAACCCATAGGAGAGAGCTCTCCTGTCGGCTTAATAACTCCACCTCCGTGAGAGGCGGTCACTATGTCAGTGGGACAGGACTGTCTAGATGGCAGGTTAAGGTCAGTATAACTACGTTGCTCGGGGATGTGGATTTTTCACACCGAGAGAGAGTCACACCGAAGAAAGTGTGTAGTGCAGACCAAACCTAAGTTCTCTTGAAAGCCAGTGGAAGTTAGGGGCTTAACTTGGGTGAGCTTGTAAATCTCACTAGGTGCCTGTTGGCATCTTCAAATGCCTAAATCCCTTTGTAAATCTGGCCCATTGTGGTGCGTGCTATCTGTAAATCAGTTCAGATAGACAGATGGAACCCACACTGCCTACTTCACAGAAGAAAGAAACCAGTGCTATTCGGATACGGGGGCCAGAGGGGTGCAGAACATCCCGGCACCGAGTGTTGGTGGCAATGGCAGCAGCTGGACCAGAGCTGCTCTCAGGTTTGGAAGTGGCCCAGCGAGCCAGTGCTCTGCAGATCACGTTCTGCTGCCTTCTAGCCACTTATCGTCAGGTCCAAACGTGCATTTAGTCCTTATGTGCTCCTGAAACCTTGACCAGACACTTCCACGCAATTTGCAATAGTTATGTTAGAAGAAAGGAAGTTAGCTTGGATTTTTACTCTCATTAAGAGAACGTTATTGCCCTACAGAGCATTAGAGCTAGCCCAGGGGCTGGCTCCAGCCACCCTTCCTAATAGATTGCAACACAAAGGGATGGCTCAGAGCAACGAGTGTTATAGACTCTGGTCCATGTTTTCAGATTCCATTGTAAGTTCTTTGCATCAGGCACCATCTCTGGGTTATGTCTGTACAGCACCTGGCGCCATGGGGCTGGCACAGGTAATACACATGCACACACGTACATCATTTCTAGCAGGCAGAAAGCAGTTTTCAATCACTTGAAATTTTATTTTGCTAACCCGACACTGCCAGAAGATCTTGTTCAACCACCTGCTTCTGTTTCCTAGCTTTGTTCTTTTCAGCACTGCAGTGGCTGTGCCAAACTGCAGGGAACTAGATTAAACCCCCAAATAACTAAATTCACTAAGTTTCTCCTCCCACCCTATGTTGTCTTTTCTATTTAGGCTGTCAGCACTTGGGGCAGGGACCATCTCACTCTACTACATGTCTCTATAGTACCTAACCCCATGCTCTGACTGTCCCTGCCGGAAGCTGGGCGTGGACGACAGGGGTGGGATCACTTGATTCCCTGTTCTGTTCGTCTTCTCTGGGGGACCTGGCATTATCCACTGTCGGAAGACAGGATACTGGGCTAGCTGGACCTTTGGTCTGACCCAGCAGGGCCATTCTTGTGTTCTTAACGCACTGTGTCTGATCTGTGTTGAAGTTCTAGCCACTGCTGTAATATCAACAATACAACTGGCATTGCAAAAACAGAAGAACCCTTAAACTTGAAAATTTAAGAGGAGGTTTTTCCTTAGCTATAATTTGCAAAAAGCGAGGCTAACACTAGCTGAAAGAGGAGCCATTAATAATGCCCCCAATGCAGCGAAGAACTAGAGCAAACCAGAAAATAGGACTTCTGCAGTCCAGGAAATTCTGACATGTTAAAATTTGTTCTCATCTCAAATCAGAAAGAAAAGTCAAAATGTCAGAAACATCAAAACAACCTGATCGAAACTTTGCCATTTTGATTTTTTATATTATAACAAAAGGCAAAACAACCCAGTTAAAACAAATCATTTCCCACAAAACATTTCGATTTCATCTCAGCCAATTTTCCAATATAACAGCTTCCCTTGGAAAATTTTCAACCAGCTCTACTGGGAACCAAACAAATCAAATGGGTCACTGCTCACCCAGCTGGCTCCCTGTCCCTTGGGGTCCTGCTTCATGCACAGGCTGCTTTTCACTACCATTTTCCCTCTCCTCCTCTGGATCCCAATCAAACCCCAAACAACTCGCATCATTGTCACCATTTCAAGGGACGGCTCCTGCACTTAGAGTTATGTATGTGCTTCGGCAGATTAGGACCAGAATGCTCAGCCCCGTACAGGATCAGGTCCTCAAAAAACCTAAACATTTTAAGAGTATCCAGCCAGCAGCTGTTTCGAGCGCCTTTCCTGGCCTTTGAATTTCCAATCTCTCCCCACACTGGCAGCTCAGAGCCTGGCTGTCCCTGAATCATTACTTAGAACTGGGGAGTTTCATAAAGCAACAGCACTAAGATGGTGCCATTTATTTATGCAGGGAACTATATTATTAGATAAAGCAGTACGGTAAATAGTGAATTTAGGCTGGGAACGCCAGAAAATCCTTGTGCTTCCTAGCAGGCAACACAGCTAAGAAGCCTTAGATTGCAGTGTAGAGCCACCCTCCTGGGTGCGCCCATTATCCAATTGCACCAAGTCTACACACGGAAAGGAGCGGTAATGGAGCCCTGCTCCTATCAGAAAGGGCCGATTAGCAGCACAAATGCAAAGACTCGCCCTGCTGGGGCAGCTAAATAGGACAGGCAGCTCAACTGGTTACAGTGACAGCCCTGCTGAAGTGTAAACCCTGCACGGGGGCCGAGCCACAGCCCAGAGATGTTCCATGCATTATCGCATTCAAGTCCCGCTGGCACCAAGGAGCGAGAGCTTTTGCTTCTGAGGCACTCGAGGGCTGCCGTGCCAACAACGGCCTACACTCCAGCTGCTATCGACTGTATGTACAACGGCTCAGCAGCCTCCAGACACAGACGGTTGGCCTAGCACAGCTCCAGAAATGCTAGCGACTGACACCTTTCTCGCTTGTCCTGCTCGCAACCTAACCGCGGAGGAAGTTACTCCCCACCCTGGTTCCTCTCCTGTACCATGGCAGCAGGAACCCAGGCAAAGAGCAGCATATTTCAGTTGTTTTATATGCACAGTTAACAAATTAAAAATTGGCCTGATTCAAGCGCACCAGGTTCATAGCACATGCATTTTGGGAGCGCAAGAGAGTTTGGCTGAAATATGAGATTTTAGACACAAGATCTGGGACCTCTGGTTCCAATAACATAAAAATTTCAGAGCAGATTAAAACAAATGAAAGAAATGTCACAAACGGCAACGTTGCTGCTATTGGAGATAATTTGAAATGGACCCACTCTTTGTTTTTCCAAAATTGTTAACAATTAAAAAAAAATCAAAATAATTAATTGGCAGTTTTTACTTCCTGGAAAAAACAAAAAAGCAAAAACCTAACAGGTTTCAGTAAATGAAAAATGTCCAGAAGAACCCAACCAAAGCAAAGAGTTTTCATGAATATTTAGATTTGGAGAGAAAAAGCCATTTTTCTAATGTAAAACAATTTCCTCCAGCAACTCTAATATCGATAAAAATCTACCAAAGCCTCAGTTCTTGGGGCATTGCAAGGCCACACTGGAGTGGGCCACAGCTGGGGCTCAGATTTGCTGGGAGCAGTTAGATCAGCAGAAAGAACAAGCCGCTCAGGGGAAATATGGGAATGACTTCAACAAAGCCTTCAGCACTCTGCCCTCACCTGAACAGACGGCACTAGCTCATTCAGTCAGTGTACAGGGCAGCAGGCTCTCCCTCTGGCCCTAAAGCCACTACAGTACTGACGATGCTGGTTTACTGCCTGGTGACTATACTGGACGAGTGCAGCACAATCCCAGCCTGTGCCATGGGCCCTGTTGGTTCCTGCCTGGCAGTAGAGATGCTCCCACCAAGGAGGGGTGCTGCACTGTTCACCAACAACCTTCTGCTTCCACAAAGGCACCTGTTCTCATTAAGATGGGTGTCTGCAGCAGAAGAGCCCACAACCCACATGGAGGCCTGTGCTGACCACTCACTGGGGCCTAAATAAATACAGTGTTGCCAGCTCTTGTGATTTAATCATGACTCTCGCCGTAGTTGGCGTTTTCCTTCCAGCCCCAGCTCCTGGCATCAACTCCTGAAATATCAAATTTAATTTTTTTAAAAGTGCAGGTTTCCAGCCCTCGCAGCTATAGAGAAAAGTTTAAAAATTGGACCAGAGGGCACCCTGGGGGCTCAGAAACCAGGGAACAAAATCAAAAATTTATCGTTTAAAAACAAAAACAAACACCATCACTTGTGGTTTCTAAGCCAGTCTCATGATTTGAGGCTTGACTCTAATACCTCAGACAATGAGTGCCCAGAATTTTGACTGGGCAATTTGACAGACCAAGCCACAGACTCTCCCCTGGAACAGACACGGATTCCGGGCACACCACACGTTCCAGAGGTGGGAGAGGCGGCCTGCATGGTTTAAGAACAGCTATACTGGGTCAGATCAATGGTCCATCTAGCCCAGTATCCTGTCTTCTGACAGTGGCCAATGCCAGGTGCTTCAGAGGGAATGAACAGAACAGGGCAGTTATCAAGTGATCCATCCCCTGTTGTCCACTCCCAGCTTCTGGCAAACAGAGGCTAGAGACACTTCAGAGCATTGTTTTGCTTCCCTGCCCATCCTGGCTAATAACCATTGATAAACCTATCCTCCATGAACATATCTAGTTCTTTTTTTAACCTGTTTCTGCTGGGCTGGGTTTCCCAGTGACGAACCTCTTGCTTGAAGGCCGCACAGAAGTGGGTGCTTTGGAGGGCACTGACAGGAAGGAGGGCATGGTTCTGCACATCGAGGGCAGCAGGGAAAGAGGCACCGAGTGGAAGGGGAGGAGATGGCCAGAGGATCCTGGTGGAGTGGAGAATTTGGAGTTGTTTAAGAGACAAGGTTCGGGATGGGGGCATGGTTGGATTATGAGGGGCTTTAAGTGTAGGTCTGAGATGGCAGTGGAGGGACTTAGAGAGGAGGGTGTCATGGTCAGGTCAGTGGGGGAGCATCTGCATGGAGTCCACTATCAGAAATGGGGTCCAGCTAGCACTGCAGGGCTCTCATGACCGAGTGGCAGCTGAGTGCGTGCGTGCCGGGATGCGCTGCCCAAAAGCCACCCTCACATGCCTCTTCAGCTAGGCCATATTCACTAAGAATGCAGGCTAGCACCTTTACCCTCTCACTCTCTGGGTTCCTATTCAGTGCCCGTCGCCAGGATCTCTCTCAGCACCAGGGTCACCTGGCAGGGCGATTCCGGGCTGTCCGCACGGAGCAGTTCAGAACAAAAAGAACTTGATTTGAGGGGGCCTGCCCCAAAACCCCGATACGGGGAGGACAGCGACTGACCACAGACTCCCCACTCGGCAACAGATCACCCAGTATGGCACATTAGAAAGTGCCAGTCACTCCTCAGGGGCCTTTCCTGTCCCCAGTGATGAGCAAGAGATGCATCATCCTTATCCGACTGAAGATGAAGACTTGAACTGACCCAAGCAGTGCACACTCTGAAAAGGTCACCGCTCCAGTAAATGCTGCTCTGAGAAGAAAACAAGGCCTAATTGGAAGCTGTTTCTACAGCAGACACAGGAAAACATCTTTAACCATCGCTCAAGTGTCAGTGCATCCTGGAAACAGGTATCTCCGACCCCGGAGGTGTCGGCAGCATCGGCAAACACTAAAGTTAGTCTAGAACTGAGAGCTTAGCGCTCACATTTCATAACAGCCCTTGTTGCCTTCCCAGATGAAGGCTGGAAGGGAAGGGACTGAGACACCTGGTTTCTTTGGATCAGCATAAGGCCAACTGCATGGTGAGACCAGACTCCATCACCACCTGCGTTGTGTATTCCAACAAAGGGGATGGAGCCAGACATGACTGGGAGTGGGGAAGGTCCCAACTTTGCTCTCTCAGCTAAATGGTGACTTGGGCAAGTGGGGGAAACTGAGGCTGGAGGCAGCCTAGGCAGGAGCTGCTTCAGGCTTCAAAACATGCAGTGGAAAGAGGATGGCGGGGGGGGGGGAGGGGGGTGTGTGTGTGTGAGTGAGTGTGTGTGTGTGTGACCAATGCTCTTGGCAATGGACTGACTAGCTACATGGGCTCTTTGCCTTTCAGAGAGGGGGCGGGGAGCTGACACAGAATGAAGAGTGCGTATGGTAGGTTAGTGACATGGCGGGGCTGCCCATAGCAAGTGCCATCAGCCAGCAGGGAGTTTACAGACCAACGAGAGCTCCTCCTACAGATGGCAACATGGCCCCAGGGTCAGCAGGAGTGGGAGCCACCAGAGGCTTCAGCCTGTCCCCCCTGAAAGGCCTCACAGAGGAAGTCTGTTTTGGGAAGCACTGGAGGAGGGACAGCGCGGCACGGGGGCACACTAGGATGGAGGGTGGAGCAGAGTAAATGGAAGAGTAGAGCTGGGACTATCAGCACAATGGTTCCCCCTCTTCTGGGCTCCAAACCGCTTACCCACCAGGACAGCAAGGAGAAACGGCCAATGGACACAGCTAGCTGCTACTGGGCGGTGGCACAGTGGGTGCTGAGGGGACCAGCTGTTTTGCTTTATAGGCTGGAGAACACGGCTATGCAAATCCAATAGCCACCAACTGGCAGGATGCCCTGCTGTGCCCCAGTCTGGTGACATCTCCCTGTCCACATTTGCTGAGGATTTCTGTCGTCGTTACTGTGCATGGCCACAGAGAGAAAGCATGCAGAGTGCACAGGAACTGCCAGCCCGGATCAGAGCTGTGGTCCGTCTCGCTCAGTATCCTGCTTCCAACAGCGGCCAGCACCAGAGGCCTCAGAGAAAGGTGCAAGAAGATTCACATTAGGCATACCTGCCCTCCACATTAACTATTACGGGTGAGGATGAAACCTAGAGACAGACTTAAACTCACAAGTGGGAGGTTTAATCATTTCCCATTGTTTTTGCTCGCATTAATTAGCATTCCGGAGAGCCTTGTTATACAAATACACATCCTGTATCTCTCTTGGACCTTGGTATGTTTTGGGCCTGAACAACTTCCTGTGGCACTGAGTTCCACAGTCTAATTATGAGCTTTTCCTTTTCTTGGTTTTCAATTTGCCACCTTTTAATTTCAATTAATGGTCTCTTGTTCTTGTGTTCCTGAAGACACCACGTGACCAAACAACTATTTCTGCTTGCCTTAAAGAAGAGAGACCGCTCCAAAACTAAGACAGGCTAGGATCCAAAGCCACTGCTTATTTGCCTTAGCAACACCTGCTCTCAAAAAGGCAGACTCATGTCCCTCTTTAAAGAACCAGGAACGTTGATGCTGCCACCCACACAGGCTATGAAGCCAACTGCAACAGCAACCGCAGACCCAGGGTGCTGACCCCCAGGTTGATCTTCACTCCCCTCGGTTGCTGCTGTCCTAATAGACACAGCTATTTAGGTTTTCTTAAATGTAAAATACTTAATCCTTCATGAGACAAGGAGCCTGACCATTTGTTGGATCCACGGGCATGGTTATTACACACACGTTATTATAGCAGACAGAAGACACTTCTCCAACCCCAGCACATTGCATTTTGAGATGCAGCACCAAGGACAGTGGTATCACAGAGAGAGGGAAGAAAATCATCTAAAAAATGTTCCAGCAAGTTGGCAGCATCATTAACCTGCATGAACCAGCAAACAGGAGTCACCCACGAAAGGGGAGACATTGCTAATGAATTCAGAGGGGCCTTGCATGGGAATTATTGTCTATAAGGCCTGACCCAGCTCCTGCTGGAGTCAGTGGAAAGCCTGCCTTTGACTCAACTGGTCCCTGGATCGGATGCTGCCCCCTCTTTGCCTCTTCAATGCTGCGAAGGAGCCAAGAGCAAGTTTCTGGATTCAGGGAAGTTTCGGGGGGGGGGGGGGGGCACGGACACATGGATTGTTGTAAAGCTTTGCCAAGTATTTAGAGTTTTGAGCCTTTGCCAAAAGCGTTTGATTTTATTAAGTCAATGAGATTTGGGTTCTCATCAGGCTGGTCCCAGCCACAGTGAGGGTCAACCAGATCCCATGCTAAGTTATGGCCACTTTCCAGCATGGTACCGACTGACACGCTCTGCGGACTGGGAAACCGACTTAGCATTGGAGTAGTCTCACATTTCTGCCCTGCCCATCACCGGGGTGTCTGGGTGCTGGCAATAACGATTGTTATTCTGAAAGTGTGTTCTAATACCAATGCTGCCCCCTGTGAGGGCTCTCCAGGTAGGACAGCGTGGGACCCTGTTCTGTCACAAACAGCCCTGTCCAGCCGGGAGAGGATGGCTTTCATCTCACACACGAGCACTGCTGGCCCTGCCCTGCGAGGACGTGGGAGTGGGTCACGGCCGCGGTACGGTGCAGGGGACTGAGATGTGCGCACAGTCCGTGGATTGATGGGGGAAGGGGGATGCTCCGACAACCCACTAATGGTTTGTGGCTGCTCTGCCTGGCCCTGGATGCAACCAGGAAGCAATGCCTGAAAAGGGAGCTCCGCAGAATCCTGGCCAAAGAAGGGACTTCAGCAGGAGGGGAAGGGGACGGGGGACAGTGGCTTACCAGCAGCATTATTCACCTCTTATCCCAGCCATAAGGCAGCCGTGCCCAACCCCCAGCCCCCGACTCATGTCTCAATCTCCCAGCACGGCCCCCTGAAGTCAGCAATGCCAGCACTGCCTGTTCCCTGCGGGCACCCAGTGCTCTCAGCACCACGGGCACGTCCATCATCCTGGGGGTAGCTTAAGGAATGCCCAGCCCAGTGAGACAAGAGCCTCTTGGTTGCACCCGCCAGGGCTCAGATGAAACCTCTTCCTAGCACTGCCTGGGATGACAGAGGCCACAGGCCATTTATGGGACTGTGCTGCCACCTAGAGGGGAACATGCTGCACTACCCATGCTACGGATCCGCGTGTGGAGACAAACAGCCAGGCACGTCTTAAACGCAAATGCTCACCAGAGGGTGGTTAGCATCTGGGCAATGCGGCATACAAATCGTACCACATTCAGGATTGGGGTTTCAGACTGACTGAGCACTCGCAATGAGAGCAGAACATGGAAATCCCTTCCTGTGAAAAACAGCGTGTTTTCTAGGGGAAAAAAATCTCCACTCAAACGAAGAGAAAAAGCCAAAACCACAACCGTTTTCATGGGGAAAGGTTTCCAGAAGAAGTCTGTGTGGGGACAGCCACAATGAAATGTTTCCGCTTGCCTGCCTGCCTGGAAGAGCCATTACCAAGAGTTTCACAGGCAGGCAGGCAGCGTTTCCATCTTCCTGCTGGACACACCAGGTTTTTTGGAAAAAATTCAGCTTCTCTGAAAATTTTCAGTTTTGTGAAAACAGGGCATTTACTGTCAAAGATCATTCCAATGGGAAATTCCAGAGGCGCCCAATGCACGGGCTCAGTACATCTGAAAAATCAGGCCCCAGAAGCCCAGGGATGGGGGAACAGAGCCAAACAGCTAGCGAGGGTCTCAAGGAGTCTTCAAGGAAGCTTTTTGGGGCTCGGAGAACTGGCAGATTTTTCAGGAGACCTGTTTAATGGCACAGACCTCCCCTTCCTGAGAACACTTTCTGACTTGGCTGCTCAGCAGACTGGATCTCCCTCCCAGCCAGTCACATCTACCACGAAGGAGGGCAGGACAAGAGGAGATGGGTTCAAACTACAGCAAGACGGATTTAGATTAAATCTCAGGAAAAGCTTCCTAACTGTAAGAACAGTCGGCCAATGGAGCAGACGCCTCGGGAGGTCGTGGAAGCTCCTTCACTGGAGGTTTTCAAAAGGAGGCTGGACAGCATCTGTCTGGGAGGGTTTAAGACCCAACAAATCCTGCATCTTGGCAGGGGGTTAGACTAGATAGTCCCTTCTAACCATATGGTTCTGTGATAATGGACCTTGATCTTTTTGAAATATACATTTGCCCCTCACTCCAGAGAAGCAGGACACTGCTAAGCCAAGGCCTTTGTGTTAGCCCTTTACATCAGGTTCAAGTGAGGATCTTTAGGGAAAAGGAACACCTTACCACTTTTCAAAGAGGTCAGTACACTGTACTGGGCAATGCTGCATAAATTATCTGTGTGGATCAAAAGGCTCTACTTAAATAGCTCCCCTCCTCCCACGAGAATTACAACCAGTAATCAAGAGCCTCTTGTACTCCTGGGTCAACACTCAACCTACAACCGGAACAAGCTGTAGCCTGTGCCTTGACCAGAGCTCCTGCTTTTCTTGCCAGGCCTCTCCCACTAGGAAGCAGGGCAGTCTTAACCACACACTCTGCAGCTATGACCCTATCCTCAAAGCAAACAGCTGCGGGGGGAACAAAAACTTCTGCTGAACTGTGCCAGAGCAGGTGATGGCAGAATAAAGTACCGCACGCTCCCCAGCTTCTGCACAACACAAAGCTTGCTCTGCCAGCCCGGGTCCCCTCTCCCTAATCACAGTCACTGCTTGGGGTTGGAGAGACTCAAGCAGACCCCGAAGAGTTAAAAAAAAAAACAAAAAACCATGCACCAAAGGCAGGAAGTCAGGCCACTTAACAGCCCCTACAGGGCAGGCAGAAATCCTCTCCCCTCCCCTCCCTCATTAAGTGTGTGGAAGAGCTGGAGAACACAGTACATTTCCTTGCCTTCAGGGAGCTTAGACCCCAGCCCTGGGGTTCCCTGTGTTCCTCCACCCAGCCCCAAACTGAAACTAAACCCACCGAGCAGGGTTCCCTGCTGCAGCCTCCGTCCACATTCCTGGGCAGAGGTGTTACCTCCCCCTCCCCCTCCTGGCTCAGCCTTCCTCCAGGAGCCAAGAGATGACAGGTTCCACCGACACCTCCCTAAAGGGCTGGAAATAAAACGCTCTTTCCATCCGTTTGAAACAAATGCACCTGACTCTCTTCAACTCCATACGAAAGGGTTCAAAGAGCCTCATGGTGGTTCTGCCGGGGTTTCAGAAAGATTTTGGTGGTGGTGGGGTGTCAAAGGCTTTCCCGAGAGTGAGACCCAGGATTTCTCTCTGTTCTAGCCCTCCCCATCCTAGTGTCAAATCTAGGAATTTACACGAGGCGCATCCCAGGGCATCTGAGCAGCTGTTTGGGAAAGGGAAAATTTTTCCTGCAAGAGATGTGACAAAAAGATTTTGGTTTTTTGAAAGTTTTCCTTGAAATTTTATGGTTTCATTGAAAAACACCCCCCCCCCTTGGTTTTCCATCAAAAACCTGAACATCTTCAATAACAATGGAACATTTTAAATTAAAATATTTATTCGTGTAATCATCTAATCAGACCTGCTGTATAACATAGGCCGGAGAACCTTAGCCCAGGATTCAAAGCTGTAACTTCGGGCAGCTGTAACTAGAGCAGGTCTTTTAGAAAGCACCCAGCCCTGATTTAAAGACTCCAAGTGACAAAAAAATCCACCACATACCTAGCCAAGTTTTCCCACGGGTTAATAATGGTCACGGTTAAAAATAAGGCACCATTTTTAGTTTGAATTTTCCACTTTCAACTTCCAGCCATTGGATCTTGTTCTGCCTTTGTCTGGTAGATTGAAGAGCCTCTGCTCCCAGAAATATTCTCCCCCTGGAGGTACTTGTAGACTGTAACCAAGTCACCTCTTAGCCTTCTCTTGGACAAGCTAAATAGATTGAACTTTTTAAGTCTCTCACTTTAAAGCAGGTTTTCCCAGCCTTGAATCATTCCTGGGGATCTTTTCTGCACCCTTTCCTTTTGTATTCCATAGGAATTATTCACACACACCCTTAGGAATTCCCACCTAGTTATCCAGTCATGTAGCAGCTCAGACACCGGGGTGGGGGGAGTAGGGGGGGAATCCCTGCATCTCTGTGCCCACTCAATACACTCTAAAACAACAGGGATTTTTTTAATTGCTTAGTTTTTTCAAGATGCTTTTTCAAACACCTGGGAGCTCCCTGGATGTTTTAGAACAACACTCCCCTTCTCTGCACGCTCAGAGGGACAGACGCTGGTAAAAGAGAACGCAAGGATGGTGAAAGGAGAGAAGAACATGGCCGCAGCAGGAAAGAGGAAGATTATCTCCCCTTTGGAATACTGCTGCAGAGTGTTTGTCTTTTCAGACACGTGTCATCCCAGTCTTCCAGCACAAACGCGACTCAGACTCAGACTACGTTAGCTGGAGCCAGCCTGTGGCCATTTCAGCCTGAAAGCCCCAAAACAGGAAACTGAGGAGCCCGGAACAAGAGCCCTTGGAGCCAGATCTATCCATTTCAAATCCAGCCTCCAGAGGTGGGGTGCTCCAGCCTGAACGCTGACCAAGGAGCGTCTGAGCAGCACAAACTCAGAATCTCCTCCCAGAAGCCAGATCTGCACTGCAGGGAGCTGTCAACTAGATTTCTGCCAAAGGAGCCACCGAAAGTTGGGAGAGCCTAGAGAGCGGGATTCAGCCCTTGCTACGGAAAGATGAGAGTCTGATATTAATGGAATAGTTCGAAGGCCAGACTGGCCTTTGAGGTCGGGGGTGGGGGGAAGGTTGTACGAGAGATCCAGCAGCTGTGGCCTGTCCCTTTAATACAGTTTTATACGCTTCCTGCCCTCTGCACAGGCCCCAGTTACAGAACTGGGCAGGCTTCTTTATAATAGTCCCCAGCCACTGAGACTAGCTAGCCTGGGAACAGCCACATGAGCAGTGACATTAGTACCAGGCCAAGCCCTCCTTCCTTTCAGCGGGGCCAGGAGTCACATTCAGTCTTCAAGAGAAACACCCGCCCTGTTCTCAGAGTCAGCTTTTGTCCCCCCCAGACCATCCAGACCCCTCCTCTCTCTGCCTCAAACATGGTCCCAGCTGTTGGCTGGACAAGGTGTTCCTCACTGGCCAGATCTAAAGGCGTCTACTCTTCAGCAGTTGGTCTCTCCTGCAGTTAACATACACAGAGGAATCAAGATCCCTTACAAACGCTTGGCTGGGATCTGCTAGCAGAAATGGAGTCTCAGCCAGCGTATTTATTGGAGGCAGAAAATAACCCTCTCTAGAGCCCAAATGCCTTTCCTTTCTCTCATACCTTCTGCATTTGCACATGTCCTGTGTGCGAGACACCACAAGGGGGCTCTGGTGTTTCATGGTTTTCTTCCTGGAGATGCCACCCTCCCTGAGTTTTCCCTATGTATTAGTTGATCATATACGCCCCGTCTAGTGATTGCGGAGCCAGCCCGCAATGAACCTGCACGGCTTGGAGGATCCAGCACCCACCTGCATTAACGGGTTGGTTTGGCATGCCACCGTTGGCCCTGGGAAGTAGCAAGTGCACCAGAAGACTGTTATTATTTGCTTTGTGTTAGTGCTTAGAGGCCTGCGCCCCATTGTGTTTGGTGCTGTACAAACATACAGATCCCTGCCCCAAAGAGCCTGCAGTCTAAGTCTGAGAGATAAAAGCAGGACCCAGCAGATGGGCTGGGGAGGCTTGGAATTGTCAGTTTATTAAACAGGTTGGCTCAGGAAGAAGAGGCAGCGTTCTAGCCAAAGAATTGAGAGGGCATTTCTCCCAAACTCACCACTAACGAGCACTACCACAGACGTGAGCAGCTCCAGCATGCTCCGGCCATAAAAAGCACTCGCACGCACCAGATATTTATGCCAAGTTTCCAGAGCAGCAAGTTACAATAGCGAGGGACTGGAGGAGTCTGCATCTGTACAGCAGAGCCATGAACCTACCTACAACGGTGAGAACATCTTTTGCTATATCCGCCTTGATGTATATCCGGCCCCTGCGCTCAGTGTGGTCCGTTCCACATAGACTCGGGACGTTCATCACACAGCGTTTGTGGACATTCATCATACAGGCTGCACAGAAGGAAACAAACACTTACTCCACGGCAGGGAGATCACAAGATTACCTTCCCCGCGGTCGGCTCCTAGCTCGCCTGGAAGTTCTGAACCAAGCAGGGCGTGAGATGGGCATGATTGTGGGGGAATCCGGTACAAATACTAATGCAGGCCCGGGTTCTGCCTGTGGATCTTTGGAGATCTGTGGAGTCCCGCTGGGTCGCTTCAGCAGGGCTCCACACGTGCGCAGAGATCCACCAGCATGCCTCTCATGGCAAGATCAAGGCCAGAAACATTGCAGTGCTTTTTGTGTCAGCTTTAACCACCATACAGGGACTTTTATCCACTGATGGGATGACTTCTCCCACAATGCCCATGGTGCAATTCTACGCATTAGGTTGAATTTGTCAGTGGTCAACAGGCAGGGAGAGAGTGCGTGAAGTGATAATTGATTAGCAGACCCCAAGCAGCAAGTTTCTGTCTCGATGGGGAAACCGGCACTACGTAATATTGGCACGTTCAGCCCCCTGGCGGCCGGACAGGTTTCCCACTTAAGCAGATGCTGGGGATTCATCGCCAGTTCTATTGGTTACTGCATATCCCCATTGAAACAGAAACGCCATTCACTTAGTTAGCATTTGAGCGATGAAAAGATCTGTCATCGCTCCCTGATGAATTCCACTAGCTATTGTACCTCAACACCTGCATGAGCGCAGAGAAAATGCTTTCTAGAAGGGGCTGTTGAAATTGCATAAAACATAGGGCATTTTGTCGCCACCATGGGACAGCCACAGGGTGGCGCTAAAAGCCAGCATATAAGGAAGTCAGTCTCTGAGTATGTGGTTTGAAATTACCACAGGTTTTCCCTCTGGCTCCCCCTGCACCCATGTAAAGCACATGTCCCCACAACTCTTCACACTGTCCCTTGCCTATGGACGATAGACGTGAGCCCTCCACTGCAGGGCTAAGAGTCAGGAGGGAGCTCAGTCTCTTTGGCTCATTCAATGTTCAACCTCTGTTGAGGCAGACAAGGGGGCTGATTAGCACCCAATGGGACAGAAACCCCCGTCGCCCCCCCCAGGAATCGTACAGCCTCACAGCTTGTTTCATGACGGAGGCTGAACCACCATTAAATGGTTTGGGCCTCTTTTAACTGCCAGACTGAGCTGGATTTGAACCCATGAGCTAGAGTTGAATGGCCCTGTAGCCCATGACAAAGTCCCTGAGCCGCCCAGCTCCGGAAGTAACCCTCACTTTGGGGATGGTACACCAGCCTCCCTAGGGGTTGGGGAAAGGGAATGAGGAAGAAAAAAAAATGCTGGAAAAATCTCTCATCTCCTTTTAAAAAGGACTGGCCAATAAGGCTGGACTAATCAAGAGAGACTTAGGCCATGTATCTTTTCTAGTCCCAACCAGGGACCTCCGCTGCTCTTCCCCTTCCAGAGCCCCAGGCCATTCTGACCCGCCTTCCATCCCAGCAGTGAGGCGTGACCACCGGGTGGTACCTGGGTGACACACCATGAGCATGATCGTACGGGGCAGGGCGGGCGTTTCAGTCGTGCTGGTGGCCTGCACATCCCGGGTCTCTGCTCTCTGACCGGGACCTGGGAAAAGCTCCCTCCCCTGCACATGTCCGAGGTTCCTTCCCATTTTAAGACTTCTGAAAAGTCAGGTGGGGAAAGGAGAAGGTGCAATTTTACCGACAGGGAACCTGACTGATGTGTGTAAGCAAGTTCCCAATTTGTAGTCCCCTTTCTGCTATGCCCTCTGTGCGTCCACCTAGCCCTCGCCCGAGCTCTTGGAGGCAGGGGCTGCCCCCTTCCCAGCAAGCATCGCAGCACACAAATAGTAACTCGTGTCTACTACAACGTGCGTTTCACCCGAATACACTGTAATCCTGCTTGGAGCATTGAGACAGGTTGAGACATGAAGCGAAATCCCAAGTCGATGGAAATTTTGCCCTTAGACTTCAATGTGGTCAGGAGTTCATCCCTTGCATGTGCCCCAGACCACCAGAGATTTGCACTGCCCCTTTATATCAGCCATGGCCGTGACAAAGAGCTTCACTTACTGTCACATTTCATCCCTTGGTGAATGAGACCATAGAGTAATGAGCCACAGTGGTCACAGAAGGTGGGACTGGAGTACGTGTGGATTTTAAATTTGTGCTTGCTCCTTGGATCCTAAAAGGGAAAGAAGAGAGAGACCAAGATAGATCATGGACTTATATCAAATATCAGCATGTAGCCCCCACCCTTGGCATTTCACATGCCACCTGGCTTTGCAGAGACAGGGCTTCAAAGACACATCCAACTCCCACTGATTCCAGCGGGAGCTGGATTAGGTCCCTAAAGATCCAGTCACATTTCATGAAAAGCAAATTAACTTATTTGATGTATTAGGTCTGAACCTGGAAGCCCGGAGGGTGAAATTCACCCTTGGGCAGCGCACCCGCACAAAGCCCATTCTACTGGATACTGGTTCTTACGCCGCACTCGCCAGGCCTAGTGAGCTGTTAGCAGCAAGGTGGCAAAAGATGTCCAAGGTCTCCATCCACCTTCAGCCACCCAACAAACATCCATATGCACTGAAGCCAGCCAGCAGCCGGTCTACTCTTAGGGAATCTCGTAACTGAGAAGAAGAAACTAACCCTCTTCTTTCTCGTGCTTTGAGGGTTTTAAGCCAACTATCCGCTTTCCCCAACAGCCCATCACCCAAACTAAGAGACTCCCATTTACTCTGGGCAGCAATTCCAGTGCTAGAAGAGATCTTCAGTCTAGCAGAGATGGGCAGAACTCGAACCAAAAGCTGAAAGCTGAAGCTAGACAAATGCCAGCTAGAAATAAGGCACACGTTGTTGCAGGGAGGGCGATTAACCCTGCAAACAAACTGCCAAAGGAAGTGGTGGATTCTCCATCTCTTGCCAGCTTCAGATCCAGGCTGCTTGCCTTCCTGGAAATTATGCGTTGGCCAAACACAAGGTATTGCACGCAGTACAGGGGTAGGTGGGGACGTTCTCTGGCTTGTATCATACAGCAGGGCAGACAAAGATCTAATGGTCCTTTCTGGACTTTAAGCCCCATGCGCTCTGTGAACCGAAGATACTGCAATTACCGAAAGCGGCTGGGATGCTGCTGCAGGCGGTTCTGATGGTGCTGGAGAGCAATATGCTTATGAAGGACAGCAGCCCAATCGGAAGACACAGCCGTGTCCATCGTAAATCACAAGTAGCGCTCGTCGCTCCATTTAGCTGAGGAGTCTGACATTTCAAAGTTTAGTTTTGTTCCAATTTGGAATGAAAACCAAAACCAAAACCTTTGAATCAGAGTATCCGGGTTGGAAGGGACTTCAGGAGGTCATCTAGTCCAACCCCCCTGGTCAAAGCAGGACCAATCCCCAATTTTTGCCCCATATCCCTAAATGGCCCCCTCAAGGATTGAACTCACAACTCTGGGTTTAGCAGGCCAATGCTCAAACCACTGAGCTATCCCTCACCAACTGGGGAATAGAGCCCGGGCTCCGGGGCAGTCCACCTGGTAGGTTCCCTAAACCCAGGATGGCTGGGGTACCCTGCTCTAGGGCCGTCCTGCATTTGAACTGCCAAGGAGACAAGTGGGTGAGCGAGAGGAAACCAGGCAGGGTTTTGTTATGGCCCTGCCTGGGTTCACTGCAGCTTCACCAAAATAGAACCATCCCTGCAAAATGTTTCAATTTCAACAAAAGTCAGAAAATCCAAACAACAAAATATGTTTTGCTGGAATTTTTCCAACCAGCTTGAGTCATTACACATAATATTGCCCGTTGCCAGCCTGTGCCCCCGTTTGGGTGAGGAACGGAGCACAATCATGGTTGTGCCTTGTTTTTCCACCGTATCCATTACCCCTTTCCCTACCAGCGGTACTGCTGTATGGAACCTGTATGATTACAGAGGTTGACAAGAACAAAAATAGAACAATGGTAAATGGAAAACAAAAAGCAAGTGCTGGCAGCACGAAGGGTTTTTTTGCTGCCGCATCCTCCTGTGTAATTGAAGCCTGATTAACCAGCCTACTTTGTAAGTTTTATTTAGCTGCAATCCATCCTGGAGAAGTGTCACTCAATAGCCATTTATAAACTCTGGCTTTAATTTTATTATGGTGAGAGCAAGAGCCTCACACGCCGTTTTGATAGCTAAAGCTCAGGGTCCCCCACGGAGTTAAAATGCTCAGAAATGCAAATTAGATCCGATGACAACTCTTGCTAAGAACTGCACCTGCCTCCTAGACTCCACTGTGTAGGCAAAGGGAGGATGTAGCCACTCAGAAGGGGTGTAATTTTCCCACCACTGGGAACTTTGCAGGGAATCCCAGAGAGGAGCCCAGCCCCTTCTCCTGCATCAACTCAACTGCAGGCAACTTTGGGGTTGGGCAGGACAAAGACAGATCCATACCCTAGAACACCCCATTCTCCTTCTGTTTCTTTTCTCTGCCTGTTACATTGAATAGCATCAGCTGGGAGCCTGTAGCGTTTTACAGTGTAAAGAGAATTCGCCATCACCTGCATCGCCCTTTCCATAGGCTTTAACAGGGGGTTGCATCACTCTTTCCTGGAGCGTTGTTTCCAGAGCTGGATGCTTCGCTGCATCACACTGAGATGCAATTCACAACCAGTGCTCCTCGCCTGTCCAATCTGTTGAGTTTGCTTGGAAGCATTTCTCTGCTTCCCTCCAGGGAAGACCGGGGGGGACGGGGAAGACACGGGGTTTACAACTGGCAAACCTCAGTCAAAATGTCAGTGGTCTTCCTGACATTGCTGCATGTTCCCCAAAACCCCCCCGCTCCGATCAGAAACTGAAGCATGCACGGGCCGCTGAGCTAGTGACACCACGGGTTTCACCTTTGAGAAAACCAGCTGCTCCTGTTTGCTTTTAGCGGTCTGTGGCGTTCTCCCCCAGTCGCACCCACACTGCTTAAGACTTTACAAGCAACTCCCAGCAAGCACCTCTTACTGGCTTAGCTTGGAGCTGAGAAGGAAAACATTCGCTACGAGACTGGGCTGCTCGTCCTAGCCGCCCTTCACCCCAAATGAGCTCACAGAAGGAATCTGAGGCCCCAGTACCCCTAGGGAGGCTCGAGATCATGTTGGTGAGATTCCCGGGCAGGGGGAGCCCATCCAATGCCAGGCCTAAGCAGGGCCTGGACACATGGCAGCCGGGCTGCTGCTGGGAGAAGAGGGCCAGGCCGGGAGCACCAGCAGCATGTGGCAGGGACAGTGCAAGTCCCCTGAGCCTTCTGCTGGTACCTGGGACTGGCTGGGCGACTCAGGGTCTGGGACATGCTGAGCAGCCGCCAGCAACACAATTACACACCCTCTGCCCACCTCAGTGCTGTCTGCATCTGGTATTGGAGCCTCTTCCCGAGCCTGGCGGATACTGGGCAGCCACCCACAATGATCAACAGTGGGGGATCAGCAGAAGAGCTGAATTTGGAGTCTCCTGGGTATATAAGGAGGAGATCTCAGCAGGGTTCTCCAGGAGGGGTCCTCCAGGTTGGACGCGACACCCCACTCTGGTCTGAAACAACCCAAATGCTAGTAACCTTTAGGGGCATGTTCCCAGACCTGGTTCCTGGACTTGGGGCTGGGCCTCAGCAAGGACTGGCATTCCTGGAAAGACAGGGCTGATTTAATTATTGGTTAATTGTTTGCGGGCTTGGGAGTGAGTTGCTCTTGGCTCAGTCTTTTGAGCTGACCCTATTTCTAATGGATGCGCAAGGTGCCCTAAAACGAGGGGTCACCCCTTTTCTGTAAATTGTAACTTAAAATAAACATAAAGATAAAGCATGGAGTTGAGAATCACCTACCTGCCTTGGCTAAGCATGACTGTCAACACAGTACATGCTCCTTAAATTAATTTTCTCAGCTTTATTGCATTTAAGCTTTCAGTTGCACTAAACACTTTGATACCCTAGAAGTTTCCTTTCACGATACCCCAGATAACTCAAATGATATTTGAGAGATGGGCAATAACTGAACTGCATTTAATTCAGCCTGCTTAAGTGCAAGATATTGGATGCATGCTTCAGCAAATTTAATTGCATTTGAAAACTGAAGAGGTCTCATAGATTACCCTAAGAAAAACTATTTTAGATTTATAACAAAAAAGACACTTCCTTTTAATAGCTGGGCTTGTCATTTGGATAATAGGAAGCCTGGGAGGATGAGGGTTAACAACAATTAACCTGTCTCCTGGAAACCCCCATGCACCAAGAAAGCTAGTTCATTAAGTAATACTGTACTTCTGGAAAGCTCCTGTGCTCCCAGGAGAGGCAATGAGACATCACAGAGATTTCAGAGAAAAAGTCAAACTCTGATTTTAGCATAAAAGAGGGAAAGGAGAAACTTTGAGACTTGTGAAAACTTAGAGACTTGTGAAAACTTAGTGACTGGAAAGTTAAACAAAAACTATCTAGTTGACAGCTCCTTTGCTGTTTGTGTTTTAAAGTCTCTCTCGCTCCCTGCAGGCCACCAAGTCACTCCTGGTGCTGCTGTGTAGCAGCCAGGCTGCCCCTACAGCATGATTTAGCCAATAGGAAAATGCCACATGCCCCCAATTCACAATTCATGGTGGCAGCGCTGCTGGACGAAAGAAGAGGAGGAAGTGGGCCATGAAGAATCAAAGGCTGCCTCTCAGGAAGATGTGCTTTAGGCTAGTCCAAGTAACTGGGCTCAATCCAAGAGCAACTAGGTGAAATTATAATGGTCTGCATTGTACAGGTCAGACTAGATGTTCCCTTCTGGAGATAAAGTTTATGAATGTGAATTGGTAAACAAGCCATTTCTCACAAAAATGGTGCGAAGAAAAAAAGAACACCCTGAAAAATCCATTTACCGTGTAAGGAAGCTTACGGATTTAGTCTGATACAACTTTCCCCTACATGGAAGTCCTTAAAAGTGACCCGTATTTGATTTTTCTAATCTCAACTCTATTTGTGTGGAAGCTCAAAATAATCACTCTAATCAGCTTTAGCCTGCACAAGAAGGATCTCTTTATTTCTGGTTCATTCCAATTCCAATGTATCCGTGTTTCCACCGTGCAGGGACTGATTCAGACAGCCATCTATATTAGGCTGATGGGTCAGCAGCGCCTGAGAATCCAGATGTCAATCTCAGCGATGGAACAGGATCAAGTTCTCCAACCAAAGAACCTGAAATCTATCATTTACCGAGCGCCGGCGGTGTGGGGGCACTCAGTGTCTAAAGAGCCATGGACCCTGCTCTTCATTGTCCGTGTTCAGTACAGAAAGCAGCTCAGACACAGATTGTTCTGCCAGAACAAACTGCAGGGAGAGCAGGAGTCTTGCAGAGGTTATTTCTGAGGGGCTTGCTGGAAGAGTACAACCCGAGGAGCAGAAGGAAACTCGCTGTGCACGCTGCATTGGAAGAGTCAGATCAGCAAAGTACAATTGCTACTCAAGGGAATACTCACATGCAAAGAGATATCACACCCCCACCCTCCCTCCCTATAATGCACACATGCCCCTCATGGCTAACACCCGGGATTTGGGCTATTCCCTCCTTATTCTGATGAGCTTGCCATCAAGCATTCAGCCCTTGCTATGGTATAGCTGCAGGAGAGAGGCATTGCTAAGTTGATTTACAGGGTTGTGCTGGGATTAGACTGGCTCCTGTGACTCTGTGTCAGAAAAGACAAGACACTTGAGAAGATTAAAAACTACTGTGAGCCTCCCCGAGGAAAGGAGGCCTCTTCTACGCCAGCCCGCGGAACGCAACGGGTACGCACGGCACACTTCATCCACAGAGACTCACAGATACAGACTAAAGCCCTAAGCAGGGGTAGCCTAGGACACAGCTCCTAAGACCCAGGGGCAGAGGACAGCACAATGACGTTTAATAGAGTCGGTCCCCTCCTCCCCCAGCACTCACACCACTCTCCTTTTGAAACCTGAAATAGGCAGTGTTTTCCCAATCCCCGTCTTTCCCACAGGAACAGTAGCCGCCTGCGGTGACCAGAATCCCTGGCGAGAGCTCGGAGCTGGATGGCAACAGTATCTAGGCAGGGGACAGGCAGAAGGGATGCCACCTCCTTTGTACTACGGTAGCCCCCAAAGGCCCCTACTTGGCATGGGGCCCCCTTGTGCTGGCACTGCAGCACCCAGCACAGACGAAGACAGAGTTTGTTACCCACTTCCCCAGAGAAGCCCACTGGCGAGTGCTTTGTTGGGCTGCCACCCTGGGGCGGGGTGAAAGATGGCTGTTGTCCCACTTGGCTCCGCTAGGTTTCCCTGCCACAACACCGGCATGTGCTGAGGCCTCTGCCAAGCTCCATGAGGTGGTTTCTTGGGGTGGCTGCTGCAGTCCACAGGACAACTCATTTATTCCACTCGGGTTCTAATAGAGCCCTGGTACCATGACATCCGAGCTCATTAAGTGATATGACTGACACCTGTCACCTGGGGTTCTTTCCTTTTGTGGTCTCTCTTCCCCTCTCCAAGGATAAGTTGTACCTAGGGTGATTATTCCTGTTTTTGAAAAAAAATTCACATATTCCGGGGCCACTGTGCTCTGGGTGTACATTAGCGAAAGCAGGTTGGAGCAGTGTGCCTGGCACATGGAGGGGAAGGTGGGAGGTGTGGGATGGTACTTCCTGGGGGAGTCCACTTCCCTGGCCACAGAGAAGCTCTGTCTCCTGCAGAGACAAGCTTTCCCCTTGCACTGAGCAGTTCCCCCGGGTTGGAAGAGCAGAGTTGTTCAGGGTCCTTGTCCCAGAGGTTGAGGAAGTCTGAGGCATCCTCGCCCAAACCGTTGCATAAGGACCGAGACCTTGACTTGACGTTCTACTAGAAACCAGTACACAGAGCAAGGAGTGGTGTGATGTGCTCATGGCTGCCCACATTGGCAAGGAGATGAGCTGCAGCATTCTGCACTAGTCAGAGCAGAGGACTGACTGCTTCATGCCCAGGTATATGCCACTGCCCGATGGGAGATGACAGGGTCATTAATATCCAAGGCCAGTTCATCATCCTCCAGGATGGGAAGGCATCTCCCAGCCAACCGGACATGGCAGAAAGCAGTACTTGCAGCTGCTGCACTGCGAGAGCTCCATACTTAGGGAAAATGCAGGAATCTCCTAAACTACAGACTGAATTGACCAGTTGTGGGTGTTTCCATCTGCCACCAGCATCACCTCCATCTTGCTTAGGTTCATCTTCAACCAGCTTCTCTTTTTCCATGAGCTGATGTTATTCGAATACTGGTCCAGCAGGAGGACAGTGGTTTGGTCCTATCTTGTTCAGGACAGGTAGCTCTGTGCGTCTCATCTGCATATAACGACACCAGAGTCTGTGTCATTTGACCAGCTCTGTTGGCTGCAGGTAGAAGTTCAGAAGGACCAGAGACAAAATGATCCTTGTGGACTCCCCAAATAGTGGTAGAAGTGCCACTCCTCACCCCTACTCTTTGGGTACCTCCCTCCAGGAAGGACTCCACCAATTTGAATGTGTTCCCCAACTTACCTGTGGAACCAGGCTATCATGGGGTGGGGGGCAAGGTGACTAGGAGGCAATGCAGAAACAGTCTCTGGACAGACGGCTGTGTCCTATGGCACAGGTCCAGCGATCTGTTGGTTCTGTAGACCAAAGCCCTAACTGTTCCATGTAGGGCGACCCCCCACCTTCCTTACCCTGCTCGAGGTAATGACATGAAAGAAAGTGGATTGCAAACAGAGTTGCTGTCCCCCTTCCCAGGCGTAGCTCACCAAGGGGATGCCTTGGTCATGCAGGGACAGATTGGAAGCAGAAGTGCTGGAGAGCAGACCCTAAACCAGTTTCTTGAAGTGTCTATATTTCACCTCGCTCTTGCAGTCACCAGAGTTACCCTGGTGTAAACCAGCATAATTCTAGGTCAATCAGCCCCTAGCACGCTACCCACCTTCCTTTTCCATTTCTAGATGATTAGGGTCAGTTACACTATAGATCCAGATTGGTCATCTTCAAACAGGTTATTTTGAAGGCTTCTATATTCAGGCCTGAATCAAAGAAGAGACTCGTTGGGGTAGGGGTAAGGTATTGCAAACTTGCTAAGCCATTCACACCTAATACAACATGGCAGAGTCCTCAGTGGAGGAAGATACTATTGATCAATTTAACACTATTCAGAGTTGGCCTGGGAGCTTTCCTGGCCCCGGTTTGAGAGACAGGACAGTATTTGCATAGCACTTTGCCCTCTCAGTAATTTCAGAGAAACGATGGATGCCTGCTTTGCTGAATCTCTCCCCTTACTTCCTGGATGCTCTACTGCACATCTGATTTTTACTTGCTCCTGAAAATGGAGGGAAAAAATTGTAACCAAACAAACAAAAATCATCCTTCTGGCATGATCAAATCCTCCTCATCCATTAAAGCCCTAATTCTCTAGGCAGGAAAAACAAACAAGGTCTGGAAGAGAGTCAGAAATGGATGATTTGCCACATTTATTCAGCTGAATTACCCTGGCTTTATCAATGTAAGGAAATCATTTCTCTTGGCTATCTCATGACATTTAAAATCTCAGGCTCCAGTTGCCAGAGTCATTTTTACGGCTTCAATCCCCGTTCTGTTTCTACATTCTCAAAAAGGAAAGGAAGTCCTACCTGAGAGCTAGGCAGAGGACAGATATGCTGGCACAGCAGCTGTGGCAGGGATTGAGCACCTCTTGCCACAGAGGGAGAAGAGGTTTCCCTCCTTTATTCCAAGCTGCCAGTGCGATTGGTGGCAAAGAACATCTGGTGGGCTCCCTCTTTGTCACAGCTTCTTCCCCCAGAGGCTTGCACGAGCATTTAGCCTGATTTACTCTATGCCACCCATCAGAATTTTTTGTGTCTCTAATGTTACGCTCTTTATCTCCTTGGCAGCAGGGGGGCAGAGGGGAGGCTGTGAGCAATGCCTGCCTGTCACCAAAGCTCAGTGTAGCATACGGATAAGCAAGGATTGCTGTGCTTTCCTGAGCTGCATCTTCAGCTTAATCGTCTAAGTAACAGAATAATTCACAGAAGGCAAACTCTCCCACCACAGGTTATTCCTGAATGGGGGAGCATAAATGCCACACACAGACTTTCCTAGGACTTGTTCTGCTAGAGGTTGGTTAGCACCGGCTTCCTTCTCCAGCCGAAGAGCCGGAGCACCACCAAACACGTCCTAGGAGCATCACTCCCCCCACATCCACACACCCTCAGCTCAGACCCTTGGACCATCATCATTAGGAATAGGAGCATGGAAACAAATCTGCTGATGCACCCACTCAGAAGTAGAAAGACTGCAGCAAACTGACAGAGCTCATCAAAGGGCAGGGAATCAGCAAAATGTTTCCCTGTCAAATCCTGGCGTATGAAGGCTGATACCATTCTGGGACCACACGTGAGAAACACCGATTTCTCTCTGAATTCCACATTCCTTCCTGGAGACAGACTGATCTGCTCAGGCAAACAAAAGCTTCAGTGATTCATAAAAACAACTATACAGAATGGGATGGCTTTCAATTTAGCTCACAAATGAAGGCTGAATTCCCACTGGACGAGGAATTTATGGTGGAAAAAAATGATGGCATTTCAGTGGTAAAACTGCAGATGGCACAAACTGCAAAAGGAACAACCCTTAGTGCAGTTAAAAACCCAAAGAAGGAACGCAAGGTGTATTTACACACACAGCAGGGGCAATAGCAGGGAAAGCTGCCCCGTGCTGCTCAACCAATGTGACCCCAAACCTGGCAGAGAGGGACCTACCCTGGGGGAAGGAGAATTTGACTCCATGGTACATTCAGTCCTTGGCCTGTGCTAAAGCATCCCAGAGGAATGTACTGTGGTGACAGTTTGTGTGTTGACATCTGCCTAGCAGAAGCTAGACTGTCATCGTCAACTCATTTCACTCCAGCCAGCCAACAGGTGACACTCTCTAGTCATCCCCAGATTAGAATGGCGACTAATTCCATACCTCATTACACGTCAGTCGCTCCCTAGTGCCACCTGCTCACGATTAAACTACCAACTTCTTCTACTGCATTTAGGCGAGCGTGCTGCAAAGCCGCCACAACCAAAACCAACTTATACAGAGCTGGGTGACAGTTTTCAGCTGAAACCCTTTTTGTTGGAAAATGCAGCGTTGGCAACACGAAGACGTAGTGAATTCATGTTGGCCTACCCAAATTGGGTCGAAAAAAGTTCTGCAGAAGCTGAAACGTTTCATTTCAGTGCTTTCAAAAGGAAACATTGTCATGTTTGGAGTAGATATTACTTTGCTTTGAAATTTCCTTCCATTTTAAAATTACAAAACCATTAAAAATTGCTCAAAATCAAAATGTCACATTTTGTTCTGGGACGAACACAATATTTTGTTCGAGCCAAAACAAAAGCTTTTTTATTTTTTGGAATTGCCAGCCAAGTGACCAATCAGCTATTCACAAAGCTCTGGAAGCCCCAAGGCTTAGCTGTCGTGTGTTTTCTCTTTGGGATAAAAGGCCACAGGGCAGCGGCTCATTGTGAATATCCATAAAGAGGAGCAGGTCTAGCACCTGTCTCTGCAGGTTTCCGTACCATCACCTAACAGATCCGACAGTGGAAACACTCGGCAGGTAAGGAGCCTCAGGGGCCCCCATACCACAGGACATTAGGCCCACAGAGGGCCCAACTGACTGGCCTGATTGGCTCCAGGGTGCTGGAACAATGTGTATAGTGGGGTGCTGAGAGCCATTGAACCAAACTGTAAACTCTGTATATGATGGAAACCACTTTAAGCCGTGGTGCAGCAGCATCCCTAGTTCCAGCACCTATGGATTGGCCCAAATGTACTATTTAAGCCTGGGGAGGATACAGGGAATTTGTCTATGCAACGAGGTGGATCCCCAGCTAGCTGCTGCTACAGACCCTGCTTCCAATCCCCGATTCCTGACGTCGGCTTTACCTCCGGGCTCCAATACCTGGTTTCTGACTCAGCTTTGTCTCCTGCTTCTGATTTCTGGTTCCTGTCCTTGGCCTTACCTCCCAGCACCAATGCCTGGCTTCTCACCTCCTGACTCTAGCCCCGGGTTACCAACCCCGGACTGACCCACTTCTCCAGTCCCTGACGTGTGCTCTGGCCGCTGGGCCGGCCGCCCACAACCCAGCCCTGACACTATCACTTCAAAGGAAGCCAGAAAGAATCTCTGCTGATTTTGCACTACATTTCTGAAGGGCATCTGAAGTATTCCTCCAAGGGTCTATTTTTGTATCACAGTCGCTGTTTGAGAGATTTAAACTTTGACTAGAGCGCGGCGGATAAAGTGATGGGGAGACTTAATCAGGATTGCAAAAGATCTGCCTCATATAAACCAGGAAGAGAAATCTGACCAGCCTCCACCTATCCACACAGTCAGGGAGTCTGTAGCAGTGTGCTGAGAAGTGAAGGGGCAGGAGTTGGGGGTGTGTGGGGTGGGAACACAGGAATGTCTGGAGGGACATGTCGGTCTCCCATTTATTTTCCAGACTGCAAACCCTAGAAGTGCTGTAACATCTGCAGTCTGTCCTCCCCAACGGCAGTATCAGACCTTCAGAACAACCCTATTTTCGTTTCAAGGAAAGGTGCAAGGTCCGACTTTGGAAGGTTCATGCTCTTGCTTATTGATCAGACACTTTTTGTCTCGACTTGCCAGAATGCTAACTAATATAATCTGGTCATGAGCCAGCAGGTGATGACTAGATTCAAAAGCTAAAATGCCTTTCTAGTGTATATTGTGAGTGTCTCTTTCATTGTCACAACTGCTTTCTTCTTATCGACTCAGCGGAGCAATGTGGGAAAACCCCTGGCCAGAAGCTGTGCTGGCTTCACCCAAATGAGCAAGTTTCTTCCAGTGAGTGGTAAGTTATTTAGATCCAAATATTCCACGTGAAACCGAGGGGCAAGTGGCAGGGGCTGTGCTCACCCCTCATGCAAAGACCTTGAGTCTGCACATTGGTAAACCCCCATTGAGTCTGGGGGTTTTCCTGGAATTGATCTCTACCCCGGGGATCACCAGGTTACCATGATCCCCAGTGGACCAAGAGATTGTGTCCCCCTCCTACCCCTGAGAGTATGGAGAAGTGATGTAAGGTCTGTATCAGTCACCACCACCATAACCTACTTTACTTGGTTCTTCCCTCCAGTGCCACACAGATTTTCTAGACCTCTTCACATAGGGCAGACCAAGGACACATTCATCCGTGCTGCATGGGCTGCCAATCCCCTTAGAGGAGCTGTTCAAACTCATGGGTAATTCATTAGACCCCTAAATCTTCTAGGGCCCAGTAATCTCAGACATCCCCTCCACCCACTACATCCATAGCATCTAAACTGTGGGTGTAGGAATCCTTGGGACAATGGGCCTCCTGGCTAGTTATCCCTGGGTCAGGTCTCTTTGGAGGAAGTTCAACTAGGTGCTGTGGCAGCGATGTTTTGTTGCCAGTTTTCAGAAATATTTCCTTGGCCTATTTATGCAAATTGAACCAAGATGTCATGGCAACAGGTGCCTCCTAAATAAGAGTAATCAAAAATAATGAGAGGTGCCTTTAAAGAAAAAGCTGCTCTTTTCAGTAGGGCTGAGACATGCACAAAGGGGCTGACACTACAGAGACTTCTACCATGACTGCAGTTGGGACTTGGATCTTTTAGATCCAGAGCTGCCGCAAATCCGGCCCAATGCAAGATGGAGTGATCTATGCCTGACCTGAAGATGTAAGCTTGGTGGACCTTTGGTCTGACCCAGTGTGGCCGTTCTTATGTTCTAAGATGCAATGTGCGTTTCACAATGACATCCATCTTCGTTATACTGGGCAGGGGTGACAGGGCTTTAGAGCAGCCAGATGGGAAGCTGCAATGCGAGGCAGCTGGCAATTAGAGGAGCCACACAGAACTACCTGACAGCATGCCAGCCTTCTGTCTCAGAGTTAGTGACGGGGGGGGGGGGGGGGGGGAGGGGGGGGAACAAACTTTGAAACATCAGTGAGTAACGTGACAAGGAGCAACGTAACTGAGACCTCAGTGCTGGGACGGGAACGACATGCATTTTGATACAATAATTTGGAAGTGACTGCACCTGAACTATTGTGAAAGATTGAAATTTTGTGAACACAGGATCATTTTAACACAGTTTATGGGCCAGTTTTTAATCTCAGTCATACAGGGAAAAATCCAGAATAGCTACTGTTTTAGCCAGATTAGCTGAGTTACTCTGGTCTCAGTCTGGGGCCCTTTATTGGGCCCATCAAATGGCACTCTGCTATGCACCCTCAAATGCAGTCTGTATGGCAAAGCTACTAGTTTATCAATAAGAATGTCTTCAGTTTTCTTACAAGTGAGAGAATGCCAGCTGGGCACTATTAAAAGCTTCAGGGGCCCAGTTCTCAGACACCAGGCAGCACAAAAATAAAGTAAGAATTCTGTTTTGGCCCAGGTTACATTTATGTTATCAGGCAACTAAAGAAATCAAAGAACAGAGAGAAAAAAACATCACTTGAAACAATGACGACCTATCTGGCTCCCGTGGGACCACTGCATGGAACTGCAAGACAACTTTCCAACAGCGATGGACTGAGCAGAGAGTTCAGAAGATGGCCAAGAGAGAATTAAGCAGCTAGAGGGAACAGCTCAATAAAGGATGAGAGTTCTAATAAGTAGGAGCACAGGGGAAGAGTTTTAAGACAGAATATTTAAGCTCAGTCTCAGGAAAAGCTTCCTGACAGTAAGTTGTTAGGATGTGCAGTAGCTTCACCAATGGAGCTCACAACTGAAATAAAAGTGGATGGAACAAAAGAGTGACCAACAGGGAACAATTCTGCAGGGACACAGAAATACAATGGATGGTCCGATAGGTCTTTCCCATCTGTAAGTCCTGCAATGCTATCAACAGAGCCAAGAAGTATAGAGAGATCTTGGCTAAAAACACAGAAGCGATCCTCCTCTAATAAATGCCTCTGGGCCTGTGATGGGATTCAAAGCATAGCACTGCAATCTGTAACATTCCAGAGACTGCCTGCAGAGGCCATTAGACATTTTCAGAAGGGCAGGAGAGACTTGTCAGAGTCAGTGGCAGTGTAAATAGGAGAATAATTGCTCATCTTTTGCATGGACCATGAACCTCACACACTGTAAGCCTCAAGATGCTGTTGACTTCCACATTACGAGTAGATGCTTGGAAACAAGGCATTATCTTTTTATCCCATTTAAATTCCTTCCTGCAAAGAGGCCAGCCTCTGGAACCGCTTTGGTAACAAAGGCCAGGTGCTGTGGCTCTAAGCCACGGCCTGCTACAGACAGTAATTAACGTTTCCGCATAAGCTTTTAATAAGCTGGTGCTGAGAAGCTGTGCTGAAGACCCCGCGAGCTGGGCACACAGCTGGCACACACCTACGGCATCTATTTACATAAGGGACATTTTTAGCATGGTCAAATAGACCTTAAAAAAACCCACACATTTCTGAAGCAGCAGCAACAGGAAAGGAGCTCCTGCCAGCAGCTCCGGAGGGTAAATACTGTAAATTAAAAAACAAGCCACTGCAGCTAATAAAAAGATTGTGCTTCACATGGCATCTTTAAGTATGATCAGAGGCCTCTGGCTGGCAGCAGAGCCTGCTAAGAATGAGGGGAGACACTCAACAGAAGTCAGAGCTGACAGACCCTGAAGGGAGGTATTATTTTACCAGTCCCAAGCCCGATCTGACTCGGCAGAGCCCTAGGCCTGCATGGATTCCCACTGCAGTCAATAGGGCTCTTTGCGTTTCCAACCTGTGAAGTTTTATCAAGAGTCTTGCCATAGTTCGTGGTATTTCTGTAAAGTCCCTGCTCCTGGAATCCTGTTATTTCATAAGAATTTTGGATCCAAGCGTTGCAGAGGAAAGCTTGAAAATATGCCCATGCAGTTAGAAACCAGAACCCTAAATTTAAAACGTCTCAAGATTTTTACACCTCTCTCATTATTTTGGGGACCTGACTCACCATGTTTGGAACACTGGGGGCTGGCGATGCAGAGCTCTGCAAGGGCATGAGGGCCGGCTGGCTGGAATACGACGGCAGGACTGGGGGCTCAGAAACTAAGCTGCATCAGCAGATCTAGGTCAGAAGCTCGACTGTGGCTCTAAAGCTCTGGTCACCCGGGAGGCAACTGAGCAGGGGCTGTGCAGCAACGAAGGATCGTAGGAGGATTCTAGCTGGGCCTGGATCTCTGCCACATGCACTTGGTCTCCTCACCCTTTGCCCCCCTCAGCTCTACAGCCTGGGAGAGAAGGTTGGCAATGGCTCCTTTGGGGGAATCCTAGCATCAGGGCTAGACCTGAACAGTGTCTGTGCGCCTCACCGCACCAGTGGCAGGCTTGTGTGAATGCAGGGAAGGAGAGGCGGATGGACACCCTTGCAGCTCACACACCCCTATGCAGGGATAGCCCAACAACCTCGTCCCTGAAAAGATCATGCAGAAACCAGCCACACACAACCAGAAGGCACCAGGTCCACATTGCCCACAGTTAGATGTTTTCCTTCATATCTTCCTTAGTGACAAGGCACTTGCTCCCCGTTCCCCTCCCCCAAATATACCCATCGACTCTGGTTCTGCTTGACAGGAACTCTCACTGAGACTGGACACAGAAGGACTCCAGGATGGCTGGTTACAGCAACTTAGGTCCCAAGCCCACACTACTGCAACCAATGGGAGTTTTGCCATTGTCTTCAATACAGTCAGGGTCAGACAGCACCAATTAACCCTGCAAGTATCTCAAACCTCTCTTAGGGATTGTGTCCTTGAAAGAGGAACACAAATTCGTTCCCTTCGTGATGGGAAGGCCTTGCTTATAGAAGCCCAGATCCATCCGAGGAGACTGTGGGCTCTGTGACTCAGGACATACATAATAGGCACTGGCTTTTCCATTACCCTCACTGCAAGGTCATTAGCCCCGTTCAGCCAATAAAAGGTGCAGACAGCTTTCAAAGCCAGATTCAGCTGTTCATTCCATTCCCCTGCTCCTTTATTTTTATCAAACTGAAATCTACCTGTCAGGATTTACCCTGAGGACGGGGTGTTGGAACAGTTCTAGTCTGACAGTGAATCCATAATTGGGTAGAGCTTGTTACTTACATGTTCTCCTTTCAAAAAGGATGACTCCCTGGCTGTAAAAGTCTCATTTGTTTATAAGTCACTTAAATATACATTGTGAATCTTCCTCCTCATCTGCGGGCTAGATGTTGGCATCCTGTAACAATGATTCTTCTTTATTAGTTACTGTATTTACACCGCCAGATTCTGTGCCGAGTTGGATGCTCCATCAGCTACATTCGATACAATTCAGTACATTAAAATGGGATAGTAAAAGGGGAGGGGGGTCGCACCAGCCAACAGCCCCACCCTGCCCAAGAACCACATTTCAGAAACGATTGGCTGCACTGTGGGTTGAAAATGGCCCATCTTTGGGGTGAGGATCTTCTCCACTGTATTTAATGTCCTCTCCCAACCAGTTACACAGCCACAATAGGTTTGGCTGAGCACCCTACAACAAACAGGGGATGCAGCCATGATGCCAGTGGCAAAAGGGAAGGTGGCAGTCGCCTTCGTATTCAGGGGAGGCCTGATTCATGGCATCAGTTGAAGCCATAAGGAGCCAAGCAGCAATCTGATGTGGGAAGAAGCTGGAGCAGTGTTGAAGAGAACAAGCTTATAACAGTACAATGACAGCCTTACGGCTACCCAGGTAAAAGGGAATGACCGGTCATTATCTCTGCAAACTGTTCCTGTCCCCGCAGACCGTTCACACGTGTGCGCAATCAGGATGGTGTGGATATACTGAGATACAGCACTGGACAAGTCATCCCTTTCCCCACCTCCCACCAAGGACACCACTGCACCTGCTGGGCCAAGCTGGAGACCAGATCTCATGACTCACAATCTTGTTACCCAGAGACCAGGCGGTTCTGTAAAGTTCCGTGCAATGCCAGCTCATTCGTATTCACTCCTTCTACAGAACACCACTGACAGGCACCTCTTCAGCAAGTGGCAGAGACTTGCTTAAAAGCTAATACTTGAATACGGTGCAAAATTAAACCCTGGCTCACAACTTGTCAAGCTGCCAACCTCTGACTTCCTTTTTTTTTTTTTTCTTTTTTTTCTGATTAAATCGTCTAGGGTAAAATTTTTGAAGTCCCTAAGTCTCATTGAAATCAATGGAATTTAGGTGCCTAAGTCATTTAGGTATTTTGAAAATTTTACCCCTGGTTTATATTAACACAAAGTTAAATATTAAAGACATAGAACCACCACTGGAGAAACTTCAATTATTAAAGGAGGTCAGACACAAGCTTACGGTGCTTCATCCCTCACGACAGGGATCATATTTGTCCTTTCCCCGCAGTCTGCTCACCCCTAGTAATTGGCTCAGAGGAAGCAAGCGCAATTCCAAAGCGTATTGATGGTCTGCGAGATTTTAATCTTTTGAACTTTTGAAATTGCTGGACTCTGCAAAACAGCTGCAGCGGTTTTCTTTGAAATTGTGCACCCAGTACTTTGTGTGTGTCATATAGAAAGTTTTAAATTATATCCTGTGAAGAATTAACACAGCTCGTAGGAAGAGCATTTTTAAAATGAATTTCATAATGACTTTGCAGCATAATAGCACCGCAATCCCGCAGCACAGAAGCAGTGTACTTTCCGTACCTAATTAAATGCATCAAAAGGACTTTAAAAAAATCAACACTTGTGCATCTTAGTTTCTTTACTACAGGACATGAGCAAGTTTCCCAAGGGAAAGCAAAGTCCAATGTGTACTACAGACGCATAATGGGAAAAGGCCTGCAAACGTACTCTAAGAAAAATATTAATGGAAATCTTGCCAGGTGCTTTAGGGGAAATTATTGTTAATAAGGTTTCAGGATATAGCTGGACACGAAAGGATGAACTTCAACAATAAAAAGGCTAACCTGAACATCAGAGCTAATTCCGAATAGCAAAAAATCCCCAAAAGATCTGCAGAGTAATGGTAGTTGTATAGAAGAGGGGCCCCAAGTGCTTTCAATGAGAGTGGGATCAGGCCCCAAACTAACGACGTGCTCCAGAGAACAGACCTGAGGTCTGTCTTGGACTAGATGACCCAATAGTTTCTTCTCCTCTGTCTTTTCCAGAACAACAGTGCAGTAATTGTCCTACTGCATCACCTCAGTATAAGCCAGAGGACCAGAACAGCTGTAAACCCATGGACTAATCAATGCCCTTCAACACATTTTGTTGTTTTACAGGCAAAATCTTGAACATACAGCATTTACAAAACACGGCTCTAGAGGAAGCTGCACATGCTGGTCCCTTGACTATCCACTGCAATCAACATTTCTCCGTCCATTTATTTGGATGTCTGGAATAAACCCTTCTATTCGGAAATGACAATTTACTCAGACTTTCTGCTCTCTGTTATGTCTGTTCAATCCCACTGATCCCCACTACACAGGATTAATCAAGCAAAATGTGGCCCACCAATTACAGAGTTGTATATAGGGGTTTTTTTTTTTTACATTGAGTGAGAACCTGCAGCACTGGATTACAGTACGTATGGTTCTAATGAGAGACGTTTAGTGTCTTTATGGTCTCTGAAGCAACCCAACACATAGGTTAAGCAGATTTTGCTTTATAATAGGTGCCCTTGCCACTACAGCACAGAACTCCTGTGTTCGTTACACGCTCTGGATGGCAGGTGGCTGCAGCCACACTGCCGCTTTTCCTACTCCTGCATTTTTTCAAGGAGGCAATTGTGTGGAATATCTACCCTCACCTCCATCTCGTTACAATTCCCAGCTCCCGGCTGTCTCCCCATACTCCGGAGGCATTTCCCAGTGGCTGACAAAATCTCAAGTTAACATGTTTTGGTGCCAAGAATCAGATTTCAAACTTAATCATATTCCCAGGCCTGAAGGGACCTTTGTGATCATCTAGTCTGACTGCCTGTATAACACAGGCCATAGATCTTCTCCAAAATAACTCCTAGAGCTAAGCTTTCAGAAAAACACCCAATCTTGATTTAAGTGTTTTACTTAAAAATTGTCAGCAGTGGAGAATTCACCACAACCTTTGGTAAACTGGTCCAAGGGCTAATTATCCCCATTGTCAAAAATTTATTCCTAGTTCCAGTCTGCATTTGTTTAGTTCAACTTCCAGCCGTTGGATCATATTAGACCTTCCTCTGCTACACTGAAGAGCCCATTACGAAATATTTGTTCCCCATGTAGACACTTACAGACCCTAATCAAGTCACTGCCTTAACCTTCCCTTTGTTAAGATAAATAGTGATAGATTGAGCTCCTTGAGTCTATCTGTAGAATAAATATGAAATTAAAGAATTGGAGTTTGCTTAAGTTTGGTTAACAAAATATCTGTGTTGTAAAGAAAGGCCCTGAGTAGCAAGTAGAAGGAAGGCCTTGAAAATAATGAGTTAAAAGGCTAGAAGGAATGGAGGAGGAAGGATGGCTGCTTCAAAAAATAATTAATGAGATAAGAGAGTTTCAAAAAAGAAGGCACCTGACTCAGGGGGGCGACTGCAGATTGTTTTAAATAAGACAAAAAAGAATCTGTCTTCAAAGCAGCCAACATGGTCCTTCCCATCCCACATACCAGTGTTATCTTAAAAGGAAAGTGTACGTGAACCAAGTGCAACAAAATACACTGTTGGGCTGGAGGAAGGAGGGGAAGAGCTAAAGAGGAAAGACCTTGGGGAGAAAGGAGGTGGTCAAATTTATCTGAATTAAAATTGAAAATTCAGGGGAACTGTCTCAAATTAGTTGTTAGCTAAAGTGTCACTGACTATAACACCATTTTTTGGTTGAAGGGTATAAAAAAGAGTCATGAATTTGAGTGTTCTTTGTCAGACCCTACCTGATCTGGAGCATGCCTGGATGAGATGGTTTTCTCTAGGTCTGATCTGTTTGTAAATATCGTGATCAAATGCTCATAAATGTTGTGTTACTGTTTGGCTGTAGTAACAGGCTTACTATTTAGGCTTTTTAGGCACGTTTAGAGCAATTGTATAAATACTATTCAGCCCTTGGCTCTAATAAGGGAATTTACGGTGAAATTAGTGTCTGGTGGTCTCTGACATGAATATTGATAACTTCTAGTATTAATAATTCGAACACTATAAGGCATTTTTCTAATTCTTTAATCATTCTCGTGGCTCTTCAATTTATCAACATCCTTCTTGAATTGTGGGCACCAGAACTGGACATCGTATTCCAGCAGCGGTCATACCAGTGACCTCTCTGCTGCCTCTCGAGGTTCCCCCGTCTATGCAGCCAAGGAGCACATTAGCTCTTTTGGCCACAGCATCACACTGGGAGCTCACGTTCAGCTGATTCTCCACCCCCTCCCCCAAAATCTTTTTCAGAGTTACTGCTTCCCAGGCCAGAGTCCCAAAGCCTGTAAATATGACCAACGTTCTTTGTTCCTAGACATAGACATTTACAGTGAGCCGTATTAAAATGCATATTGTTTGCTTGCACCCAGTTTACTAAGCGGTCCAGATCTCTCTGTATCAGCAACCAGACCTTGTCATTATTTACCACTCCCCTAATTTTTGTGTCATCTGCAAACTTCAGTGATGGTTTCATGTATTCTTCCAGGTCACTGATAAAATGTTAAATGGCAGAGGGCTAATAACCAATCCCTGTGGGACCCCGCTAGAAATACATCTGCTTGATGAAAGTTCTCTGTTTACAATTATATTTCAAGACCCATCAGTTAGCCACTATTTAATTCATGCGTGCCATGTTTATGTGATATTGGTCTAGTTTATTTAATCAAAATGTTGTGTGGTACCAAGCCAAAAGCCTTACAGAAATCTAAGTATCCTACTTTAACACTATTGCCTTTATTAACCAAACTTGTATGCTTATCCAAAAAAAAAATAGAACAGTAGTTTGACAGGATCAATTTTCCACAAACCCATGTCTATTTGCATTAATTACATTACCCTTTTTAATTGTTTATTAATTAAGCCCCATATCATCTGGTCCACTATCTTGCCCAGGATCAATATCAGGCTGACAGGCCTATAATTACCCAGGTCATCCTCTTTACCCTTTTTTAAGCGTTGGCCCAAGTTCCAGTCTTCTGGAACTTCCCCAATGCTCCAAGACTTATTGAAAATCAACATTAATGGTCCAGAGAGCTCTTTTAAAGCTTTTGGATTCAAGTTGTTTGTACCTGCTGATTTTAAAATGTCTAATTTTTGTAGCTTCTGTAGAACATCCTCCAGAGATATTAGTGAAATGGAAAGAGTGTTATCACCACATGATGATACTATATCATTTATTTTTTCCTAAACTCAGAACAGAAATACGTATTGAACACTTTTGCCTTTTCTGCATTATTACTGATAATTCTACCTTTTCCACCTAGTAATGGACCAATATCACTATCAGGATTCTTTTTGTTCCTAATATAGTTAAACTCCTTTTTATCATTGTTAACTCTGCTGGCCATAGATGTCTCATGTCCCTTTGCTTCCCTTATCAATTTTCTACAATTCCTAACTTCTGACTGATATTCATTGAAATTTACATTCACATGTTGCACATGTCCATTCCACTGCAGGCCTGTGCACCAAAGTCGGAGCTCTTTCCCTCAGTGGTACCTGCCAGGATGGCACAAGAACTCTCTGCTGCCTCACACCACTGCACAGTGGCATAAAGGGTGGATTCACCCCCATACCTCTCTCAGTTCCTTCTGACCACACAATCTCAGATACAGAGGGGAAGGAGGGTGGGTCGTAGAATGGACACATGCCACACATCAAGAAAAACAACTATTATGGAACAGGTTAGCAACCATTTTTTCTTTGAGTGATTGCACATGTCCATTTTACTTCAGGTGACCCATTAGCAGTTCAATCCAGAGGTGGGTTTGGAGTCTATCTGAACAACGACTGAAGAACTACGCGTCCAAGCTTGCCATCATCTCTCGAGTGCTGAGATCTAGCATAACGATTAGTTAAGGAATGTACCAATGACCAATCTGTAATAGGTACTTGAGACAAAAAGCTGTGGAAGCTGCTTGAGAACATCGAGTGTGCTTTACTTTGAGGGGGTGCCCTGGCAATGTCATAGCACAGACATATGCAGGACCAAAAAAAATCGAAGTTGAAATCCTTTGTGCCCAATCTGCAACTGACATGAACAGCTGGGATGATAATCTGAAAGACCAAGTTCTGGCCACGTAAAAAGCCAATGCCCTTCTAACATCCCAAGTATATATAGCCTCTCCTCGCCCTCCTGAGAAAGAGGCTCAGGAAAGAACGTCAGTAAGTATATGCTTTTGTTGAGGTGGAATGCCAATGGTACTTTTGTCAGGAATTTCAGATGCGGACCTGTCCTTATTAAAAAAAAAAACTGCCAGGAGGGTCAGCCACAATCGCACACAACTCCTCCACCCTCTTCCCAGAGGCAATAGCTACCAGAAAACGCTACTTTCACTGAAAGATGCAGCAGAGGGCAGCAGCTTCACAGGGCGAAGCCACCAACCTAGTTAGCCCCAGATTTAAGTCCCAGGGTGAAGGGGATCCATGACATAGGGATAGAACCTGAGCAAGGCCTTTTAAGAATCTGACTGACACTGGACTGGAAAATACCGAGCCCTCCATTATAACAATATCTCTGTGTCCAATTCTGATAACAGTATGAATGAACTGCTGATGGGAGCATTCTGTGTCTGTTCTTCTGAATGCATCCAAAATAGAAGATCTGCATCACAGTAAAGTAACCCTAGAGTAGAGGTGGGCAAACTACAGCCAGTGGGCCACATCCAGCCCGTGGGACCGTCCTGCCCGGCCCTTGAGCTCCCGGCAGTGTCGTGGCTGGCTCCGGCCGTGCAGCTGCCAGACATGCTGCTCTGAGCGGCATGGTAAGGGGGTGGGGAGCGGGGGGGTTGGATAAGGGGAAGGGGAGTCCCAAGGGGCAGTCAGGGGACAGGGAGCAGTTGGATGGGGTGGAGGTTCTGGGGGCAGGAGGGGGTCAGGGGACGTGGAACAGGGTGGGTTGGATAGGTGTGGGAGTCCCGGGGGTCCTGTCAGGGGGCGGGGGTGTGGATAGAGGTTGGGGCAGTCAGGGGACAGGGGGGCTTGGATAGGGGGTGGGGTCCCAGCGGGCAGTCAGGGACAAGGAGCAGGGAGTGTTGGATGGGTCAGGGGTTCTGAGAGGGGCAGCCAGGGGGCAGGAAATGGGAGCAGGTGGATGGGGGGGACCAGGCTGTTTGGGGAGGCACAGCCTTCCCTGCCCGGCCCTCCACACAGTTTTGGAACCCCGATGTGGCCCTCGGGCCAAAAAGTTTGCCCACCCCTGCCCTAGAGTAACTATACTGCAGGCCTCTACCTTCCTCCGAACCAAAAAAGCCATTGAAGTTAGGGGCTGGGAGGGAAGCAAAAATTCATGTCTAAAAGCTTTCCTAGCATAAACGGAGAGTTAGCATCACTTGCGCTTAAAACAAGGACCTTCTTCTAAAGAAAGGACTCATGATAAACAAAGCGTCTCTCTGACACAGAGATCTGGAACCAACTTCCAGAGAGCCTTTATGAAAGATGTGGTCCCAGCAGAACCAGTTTGAAAGGGCATCATGTGTAGCACCACATGGGGACACCACACAGCTGGGGGCTAGATGAGAACTGTAACAGATATCTGGTTTACTGGGACCCTAAAGGTGAGGACATGTTCCACTTATTTTACCAAACCCCATATAACATACACCAGGAAAGAGACAAAACCTCACGGCTTCAATATGGCACCATTACCATTATCGCTGAGACCTGTGGTTGCTCTAAGCAACATGACACCGTACACACACGTCCCTGTGCTGTTAGAGACAGCTTCTTCTAAAGCCCCCCAGCGCTGGTCAGTCTCTTGGGTTACATATGCTCCCATTCTGGCATTTATGTTCTTATCCCAACTGTACTGAACTACAAACTACCTCAGATTTCTGAGACGTGTTCCTAGGGTTAAGATTTTTCACTAGATCCAAAACTGAAGGCAGAGTTTGATACAGAGTCTGAAAGCAGTGTGACCAGCCATTTAAAACCACATGCAATAAGAATTTAGGACACAAAATACACCAACATTGTTGACTACTTGCTCAACTGAGTTCTGCTTTCATCTTAACGGATTCTGATATTTCTTCTCAGTCACTGTGCTCAGAACTGTACACTACACAGAGGAAAACAATTCCTGCCCCCCAAGGAGCCTACAGTAAATAATAAAGGGCAACCTTTACACCAGTGACCAGAGATTGGGGGGAAAAAATCAACAGGTCATCACAGTGCAGATCAGTTCATATAAGAATCTCACACACACACATACCATACGACAATCTAGCAATGAAATGTGTGAATGCAGACGTACATGCTTGATATACAGGAAAACAAAGGCTCACACACTCTTCACTGGTGGTTTAATATTGAACAGCTTCAGAAAAAAAACACGTCTTAAGAAAGGATTTGAGGAGAGAGAGAGAGAGACAGACAGAGACAGTTTGGCACAGGAACACGTAATGAGCAACATGCAAGAGGAGAGTGGGAGAAGGATGCAAGTCTCGGGGAGGCTAGGGAGGAGAGAGAAGAGGTTCAGCCAAGCATAAGCAGCTACAACATGACGGAAAAGGGGAAGTCAGTTAAGAAATTCAAATGGGGCATGCGCAGGAGAACATTCCAAGAGAATTAACCCACTTATTTTCCCCTGATGCACCTTAAGCAAATCAAAAAAAGAATTTTGCTGAACTAGTAGCTCTGGTACAGCATTTTAAACAACAATTTAATCTGCTTGTCAATGTCGTTCATTCCCTAGGTAAGGGCTCAGATGCAACAAGTAGAGTGAGTGTGTTGGGGGGGGGGGGGGGGTTTGCTCCAGAATATCAAGTATTTTCATTTTCCCAGCCACAACAGGGTGAGTGCTGCAGTGAATTACTCAGAAAAAGATTTGGGGGTCATGGTGAATAATCAGCTGAACATGAGCTTCCAATGTGATGCTGTGGCCAAAAAAGCTAATGTGATCCTGGGATACATAACAGAGGAACCTCGAGTAGGAGCAAAGAGTTTATTTTGCCTCTGTATTTGGCACTGGTGTGGCCACTGCTGGAATACGGTGTCCAGTTCTGTTCAAGAAGGATGTTGATAATTTGGAAAGGGTTCAGAGAAAAGTGACAAGACTGATTAAAGGATTAGAAATCCTGTTTTACGGTGATCAACTCAAGGAGCTCAATCTATTTAGCTTACTAGAGAAAAGTTTCAGGGGCAACTTGACCACACTCTGTAAATACCTACATGGGGAACAAGTATTTAATAATGGGCTCTTTAATCTACCAGAGAACGATCTAACAGGATCCAGTAGCTGGAAGTTTAAGCTAAATTAATTCAGGCTGCACATAAGGCATAGATTTTAACAGAGAGTAATTCACCACTGGAACAATTTACCCAGGGTCACAGTGGATTTTCCATCACTGACTATTTTTAAATCAAGATCACATGTTTTTCTAAAAGATATTCTCTAGAAATTTTGGGGTGCAGGTTCTCTGGCCTGTTTTATCCAGGAGGTCACACTACATGATCACAACAGTCCCCTCTGGCTCTGCAATCTAGGAATGTGCACCAGGTAGATAAATGCCAACTTGAAAAAGCCCGAAGTATCTGCATCCTTATGCTTAATTCGGATACTGGTGAAACCCAGCCTGAGATGCTGCTATTGTGCTCAGACACAATAGCAGCTCACACCTAATGCTAGACTCTTTGACTAACGCAAGCCCGCAAGAGGCGGCATCAGACAGGATTTAGAAATACACCTTTACTGAGAAATATCTCCAAGAACCAGCAAATGGAGCAAGGAAAGTTAAGGGAAAGCGAAGTGGCAAGGATCTGGACTTTGGCTTTAAGATAGATACTGTGACGGTGCACTCCATAGGACGTTATGAAAATATGCTAATGAGCGTGACTATAATGTAACTGGAATATGCTTCATGCAAAAAGTCTCTTGTAAGGTATCATTACAAAGCTTATAATCTGCTGAGTGTGGTCATCCTATTTGTATAAATGTATCATTCTTGTACCTGAAACTAGAAATATGAAATGTAACTCTGAGGTCCTATTGTAATTATGCAAAGTGTGGGACATTAATGGTGGCTCGAAATCTTGATGGCTCCCATTAATCAGGACAATTGGTTGTAAATGGCTCTGTTTACTTGTAAGTCTTCCTGTATACCTGTGTGCTGGCAAGTAGGTAGTGAAGTCTTACAGTGACATGTGATCATATCACCTGAACTGGAATCCATCTTTAACCTGGTGCTTTTCCATTTAGAAGGAGGGGTGGGAACCCAGAGAGGAACAAAGGATTCCCGTCTTGTGCCAAAGATATAAAAGGAGATGGAACAGAACAAAGGGGGCTGCAGTCATGAGAAATCCCCTAGCTACCACCTGAGCTGGAACAAGGACTGTAACAGGGGAAAGGATTGGGCCCAGACTAGGGGGGCATCCAGTCTGTGAAAAAGCCTGTCGAAACATCTGAGGTGAGATTTTTTTTTTATTCAGTTTTCTTACTGTATTAGGCTTAGACTTGCATGTTTTATTTTATCTTGCTTGGTAATTCACTTTGTTCTGTCTGTTATTACTTGGAACCACTTAAATCCTACTTTTTATATTTAGTAAAATCACTTTTTACTTATTAATTAACCCAGAGTAAGTATTAATATCTGGGGGGGGGGGGGAGAAACAGCTGTGCATCTCTCTCAGTGTTATAGAGGGCGAACAATTTGACTTTACCCAGTATAAGCTTTACACAGGGTAAAACTGATTTATTTGGGGTTTGGACCCCATTGGGAGCTGGGTATCTGAGTGCTGGAGACAGGAGCACTTACTTAAGCTGTTTTCAGTTAAGCCTGCAGCTTGTGGGGGACGTGGTTCAGACTTGGATCTGTGTTTGCAGCAGGCAAGCGTGTCTGGCTCAAACCAGGCAAGGTACTGAAGTCCCAAGCTGGCAGGGAAAACAGGCTCAGAGGTAGTCTAGGCACATCAGGTGGCAGTCCCAAAGGGGAATCTGTGACTCAACCCGTCACAGATACATTTTACTATTACTCTCATCATTGAAGATTCCCTTTAAGGTAAGCTATGCTATGTAGAAAGAAGACAGACCGTGTTCTGGGCAAGACTGCAGTGGTTAGTGTGTTCATTCAGTGTTGCATCATTTCTAGCAATGTTCTAACTCTTTGGAAGCCTGCTTCAACAAGTGACATTTTAGAGGTGTTTTGACATTTGTTTCATTTATAGGCACACCAATCAAAAATAGTGTTCCATCACTTACTACTCATTAACCAACCAAGAATAGGTACTGTACAAAAAAGCAGCAAATAGCTGCTGCCCCAGAGAACTGACAATCAAAACATACAAGACAGACACAGGGTGGGGGAAGGCGGAGAACACACATGCAGAGTGAACAATGTGAGAGCAGCAAACATAATGTTACTAGCCCTTTTAAAAAGAAAACAAAACACTAGAATATTTTAGTGCTGAGATATTAAACATATGGTCATAGACTTGTCCCTGAGCCCACTTCATGGAGCCTCCAGCAAGTCAATATATTTTATTGACATGATGGATCTCAAACACACACACAGTACTCAGGCAGCCAATATCCAAGGTGAATACGACAGGTACAGTTTCGTGCTGTGCCCAGCATGGAATAAAATCCTCCACATCTGAAGAGCACAAAAGCAAAATAGCTTCTTTTACTGTTTAATCAGTGTAAACCTCAGAACCTCATTTGGAAAATGCTCACAAGACCCCAATCTGAGTTTGAGACGGTTTTGTTGTAATTGAATTTAGTGTGATTGAAAGGCACCCAACATTATTTTAAAGCTTTTTTCTTAATTGAGGCAAAGTTTTAGTAAAATGTTAACACTCTACCTTGTAAGTTATTTATTCAGGAACAGATTAATATTCAAAGAACCTGGCTAAAGGTTCAGGCTCGCTGGCTGGGGAGCCTTCCTTCTCTGAGTACGCCAAGAAGGACAACCAAACATCTAAATCCCTATCCTCTTTCTGGCATTTCTCTTGAGTATATATCTGGTAGGAAAGCTTCTGCATTACAAGGGCAGTCCATATTTTACCATACCAATTCCTTTCCCAGCAACCCCTGTGCCTCCGTAGTAGCAAAAATATGATGGCTCTTAATTGGGGTGAAATGTCATCTATAAATAATTTATAAAAAAAACTTTGAGCTACACAAAGAGAGATCAGGAGAACTGAAGAGAAGAACCCAATGTTTATGGGTGGCAGTGAAAAAGGTGGCAGGAGTACTGTGGGACAGGCAATTAGGTAAAAAATGGGAAGGAAAAGGATATGCTGCATGTATCTGCCCCTGCCTGCTCCATGGCTTCCAAACAGTGGCTCCTAAGGAGATGGAAGAAAGGAGAATTCAGGTAGTAGAAAACAACATACTGAGGAGAATGGCAGGCAAGCAGCAGGTAAACAGAGTGTGTGTGGAAAACATCGGAGAAAGATAAACCTGGGACTCTTAGTGACAGGCTGGAGGGCGCCCAGTTGAGGTGGGCTGGACATGTGATAAGAAGAGGAGAAGAACCACCACCAGAGAAAGCTTCCCTGTTCTCTAGGATTTCATGAGACCATGTATAACAGTGGCTACCTATTCAGCAGGCCATCATGAAAACCACTGTCAAATACATCTTCAGGTTGTTTAGCTCGTTACTTCACTTCTCAGCTCCTTCTCCCATTTACATGTTGTCAGAGGTGCCTACAATTCTTCGTTGTTCCTTCCGGTCTATGGCACACACGGGTTTGTAGGTCTTGGAGTTCCAGTCCTTTGTTCTTCAAACTTCTCTTGATAGTCTTTCCCTTGTATCCTCAGTCTTCCACATCCTTTCTTGCTGTCTTCTTCCTCCCATGCTTTCTTTGCTGGTTGTTCTTCTTCCACTCTTCTCACATTCCATCTGCAGCAAGCATGTCCCTCACCTATGAAACTCTCCACATACCAACTGCACTGAACATGCTCCCAGCCCCTACCGAGCTTCCTCTGTACAGCCTTCTACATGGACAACCACAATTCTGACATTTCCTAAGTTTTGAGTGCTTGACTTTGCAACCTTCATGCTTTAATGTAGCTTCTATGTGTCATTTAGGTTACAGGCTGTTGCCAAAAATACCAAATTACAGTTTTTCCATTTATGACCATAGCAAACCTGAACACCAGCTGAGCACACTCTCTGACTCCAGGATCACCAGCACCACAGATTTCTGTCCTTTCTGTGGTGCACAAATTTGGACTGAACTAGATATTCCAATGGATTGTAAAAAAAAAGCTGTCTTCAGCCACTGTTTTAATAACGGACTCTAGTTTTGCTTGTATCCTGCTCATATGACTGGATCCCACAACCTGTGGACACACACAATGACACAACAGCACAGAGACATTTTTAAAAGACTTGCACTTACTTTAGAGTGGTGCATGCACCATAATAAATGTAGCAGAAGCCCTGATGTTTCCAGTTCCAGAGACTGCAACCACAGCTTCATTCCCTATTCTGTGAAGTGCCTAATAGTTATTTAAAGGCATTGCCATCTCTATATAATGATCCCTTTTCTCCTGGACATTGATGCAGAAAATTCATATTCAGTATGCCCTGCAAAGTTAAACACACTTTTTTCCAAGGAGGTTCAAACGTAAATAGACCAAAGAGAGCAGACGGCACTGTAAGCACAGACATTAACAAAACAACAAGAAAAGAGACTTCTAGACATTTTTCTCTCCCCCAGTTCTTTTTATTCTCTGCAAAGAACGTTCAGCTTCTCCCTATGGTTACGTGCAGCATACAAACACAGGCCCCAAATCCTGCAAAGCACTTAAGCGTGTGCTTAAAATTAAGCTCAAGTAGTTCCCTTTAAGTCTTTACTCATCCGCTTAAAAGTTAAGCATGTGCTTGAGTAGCTCCACTGACTTAAATGGATATACAGGTGTGCGCTTATCTTTAACATTAAACTTAAGTGCTTTGCAGATTGGAGCCAGGGTTCCCTGGATCATAGAATATCAGGGTTGGAAGGGACCTCAGGAGGTCATCTAGTCCAACCCCCTGCTCAAGCAGGACCAATCCCCAACTAAATCATCCCAGCCAGGGCTTTGTCAAGCCTGACCTTAAAAACTTCAAAGGAGGAGATTCCACCACCTCCCTACGTAACCCATTCCAGTGTTTCACCACCCTCCTAGTGAAAAAGATTTTCCTAATATCCAACCTAAACCTCCCACACGGCAACTTGAGACCATTACTCCTAGTTCTGTCATCAGCCACCACTGAGAACAGAGAGCCATCCTCTTTGGAACCCCCTTTCTGGTAGTTGAAAGCAGCTATCAAATCCCCCCTCATTCTTCTCTTCCGCAAACTAAACAATCCCAGTTCCCTCAGCCTCTCCTCATAACTCATGTGTTCCAGCCCCCTAAACATTTTTGTTGCCCTCCGCTGGACGTTTTCCCGATTTTTTCACATCCTTCTTGTAGTGTGGGGCCCAAAACTGGACACAGTACTCCAGATGAGGCCTCACCAATGTTGACTAGAGGGGAACGATCACATCCCTCCATCTGCTGGCAATGCCCCTACTTATACAGCCCAAAATGCCATTGGCCTTCTTGGCAACAAGGACACACTGTTGACTCATATCCTGCTTCTCGTCCACTGTAACCCCTAGGTCCTTTTCTGCACAACTGCTGCCGAGCCACTCGGTCCCTAGTCTGTAGCGGTGCATGGGAGTCTTCCGTCCTAAGTGCAAGACTCTGCACTTGTCCTTGTGGAACCTCATCAGATTTGTTTTGGCCCAATCCTCCAATTTGTCTAGGGCCCTCTGTACCCTATCCCTACCCTCCAGTGTATCTACCTCTCCTCCCAGGTTAGTGTCATCAGCAAACTTGCTGAGGGTGCAATCCATGCCATCCTCCAGATCATTAATGAAGATATTGAACAAAACCGGCCCAAGGACTGACCCTTGGGGCAGCTTGATACCAGCTGCCAACTAGACATGGAGCCATTGATCACTACCCGTTGAGCCCGACAATCTAGCCAGCTTTCTATCCACCTTATCGTCCATTCATCCAGCCCATACTTCTTTAACTTGCTGGCAAGAATACTGTGGTAGACAGCGTCAAAAGCTTTGCTAAAGTCAAGGAATAACACGTCCACTGCTTTCCCCTCATCCACAGAGCCAGTTATCATAGAAGTCAATTAGATTAGTCAGGCATGACTTGCCCTTGGTGAATCCATGCTGACTGTTCCTGATCACTTTCCTCTCCTCTAAGTGCTTCAGAATTGATTCCTTGAGGACCTGCTCCATGATTTTTCCAGGGACTGAGGTGAGGCTGACTGGCCTGTAGTTCCCCGGATCTTCCGTCTTCCCTTTTTTAAAGGTGGGCACTACATTAGCCTTTTTCCAGTCGTCCGGGACTTCCCCTGATCGCCATGAGTTTTCAAAGATAATGGCCAATGGCTCTGCAATCACATCCACCAATTCTTTTAGCACTCTCGGATGCAGCGCATCTGGCCCCATGGACTTGTGCTTGTCCAGCTTTTCTAAATAGTCCCGAACCACTTCTTTCTCCACAGAGGGCTGGTCATCTCCTTCCCATGCTGTGCTGCCCAGTGCAGCAGTCTGGGAGCTGCCTTTGTTCGTGAAGACAGAGGCAAAAAAAGCATTGAGTACATTAGCTTTTTCCACATCCTCTGTCACTAGGTTGCCTCCCTCATTCAGTAAGGGGCCCACACTTTCCTTGACTTTCTTCTTGTTGATAACATACCTGAAGAAACCCTTCTGGTTACTCTTAACATCTCTTGCTAGCTGCAACTCCAAGTGTGATTTGGCCTTCCTGATTTCACTCCTGCATGCCTGAACAATATTTTTATATTCCTCCCCGGTCATTTGTCCAATCTTCCACTTCTTATAAGCTTCTTTTTTGTGTTTAAGATCAGCAAGGATTTCACTGTTAAGCCAAGCTGGTCGCCTGCCATATTTACTATTCTTTCTACACATCGGGATGGTTTGTCCCTGTAACCTCAATAAGGATTCTTTAAAATACAGCCAGCTCTCCTGGACTCCTTTCCCCGTCATGTTATTCTCCAGGGGATCCTGCCCATCAGTTCCCTGAGGGAGTCAAAGTCTGCTTTTCTGAAGTCCAGGGTCCATATTCTGCTGCTCTCCTTTCTTCCTTGTGTCAGGATCCTGAACTCGACCATCTCATGGTCACTGCCTCCCAGGTTCCCAACCACTTTTGCTTCCCCTACTAATTCTTCCCGGTTTGTGAGCAGCAGGTCAAGAAGAACTCTGCCCCTAGTTGATTCTTCCAGCACTTGCACCAGGAAATTGTCCCCTACACTCTCCAAAAACTTCCTGGATTGTCTGTGCACCGCTGTATTGCTCTCCCAGGAGATATCAGGGTGATTGAAGTGTCCCATGAGAACCAGGGCCTGCGATCTAGTAACTTCTGTGAGTTGCTGGAAGAAAGCCTCGTCCACCTCATCCCCCTGGTCTGGTGGTCTATAGCAGACTCCCACCACGACATCTCCCTTGTTGCTCACACTTCTAAACTTAATCCAGAGACTCAGGTTTTTCTGCAGTTTCATACCGGAGCTCTGAGCAGTCATACTGCTCCCTTACATACAGTGCAACTCCCCCCACCTTTTCTGCCCTGCCTGTCCTTCCTGAACTGTTTATATCCATCCATGACAGTACTCCAGTCATGTGAATTATCCCAACAAGTCTCTGTTATTCCAATCACATCATAATTCCTTGACTGTGCCAGGACTTCCAGTTCTCTGTTTGTTTCCCAGGCTTCTTGCATTTGTGTATAGGCACTTGAGATAACTCGCTGATCTCAAGCTACTCGAAAAAACAGAGCGACCAAGGGGCAAAGGCAGACTTATTCTAGAAGATTACTTAGCTCTGGGCTAGAAATAGTGTGCAGTCTCATTCCCACTGATGAAAGCAAGGCACACGCTAATTTCCAAATGAGCTAGATTCAAGATTCCCTGGGGGTGAAGAGTCAGAATTTCTATCTAACTTTCAAGGCTTTAATTTACAGCTTCAGTTGAAGTGGCCCTAACTTCGGATATTGTTACACACTACAACTGCAGGCACCAGGAGCTATAATTTCTCTAAAATGTCGGCCAAAGGTAACCCTTTCTCTGGTGGAGGAGTTATTGTTATGTTGCACTTTCCTTAAGCTCTCTTCAGAGTGAGATATTTAAGATGAAGATTTATTGCTTCACGGCTGAGGTTTAAAATTCAGGGATGGGATTCAGAGTTTTCATGTCACTTTTGAAAAATCTGTTTTGTTCACGTTCTGTGTTCATTTAAACATCTGGAAAAGCTGCAGTGGATTCCAACAGCCATCTACATTTGTACAGATCAATGGCCGCAATATTCCACAGGCTCATCTTTCTAGTCTATGCTTGATTTTCAGTTCCACACAGAGCAGCAGAGACCCCCAAAGACAGCTACTTCCTTCCTTCCTTCCTATTTCCAAGGCCAAGGTGAGGAGCACCACACAAATGCCTGGACATCTCACCCAGCGGTCAATGTTCAAACTGGGCTAAATACCATTCGCTGAGCTGGCCTGCAAATCACTGTTAGCCGGAACATTTGTTTTAGTTTAGTGATCTCAGTGATAACCTTGTTATCTGAAATCAAGCTGGTGTGGTGCAGCACCATGAATCTTTCTTATATCTCAGCAAAAGACATGTGGCCTGTTGTTATGAAGAATAATCCCTAGAGTTTTTCATGTCAGTTGCCAGGTTAAAGCAAATCCAACATTTGACATTCCTAGTCAGTTAAGTGACTGCCCCTCCTCTCACAGACAGTAAAAGCCAATTAAATCTTCCCGTTACCAGATAGCTGCATTACCATAAAAATGCACAACTGAGTCTCTACAACCCAAACCTTATTGTCTGACATAATCATAGGTTGCTCCAGAATGATGACAGGCATATTAGCAACATCTTTAGAGAAGAGGAAATCTTTAGCTTTTCACTGGTTCAAAATGAACCCGGTGCCCTCAACTGATTCCTGATCTGGCTGGGATATTTCCATCTGTGGGAATATTTCTCAGCCTCGTGTCTTAAAGCTCCTTAAAAATGAAACTGCTGTAAGAAGCTTGATTCTCCACAGCACGCGGATCAGAAAGTTCACCCCGTGCGCACTCCCCAGCTGTCACAAAGTGACGGCTGTCAGGATGCACCCACAAAACATAAAAGCCTGCTAGAAGCAGGGCCGGCTCTACATTTTTTGCCACCCCAAGCAGCAAAAAAACCTGCCGAATACGCCGCCGCCAGAGAGAACAGGAACATCAGAGCAAGCTGCTGCCAAACGGCCGCCGCGGGAAACAACGGAGAGGCGCTGCCGCCGACTTGCCGCCAGGGCTGCTGCCGGAGGGCCATCCCAGGAGCGGCCGCAGCGCTGCCCCTTCAGCGGCTTGCTTCCCTGGTGTCTAGAGCCAGCCCTGGCTAGAAGGCTGGGCCAAGTGCAAAATTCAACGACAAAAGGAGAAGTGTTGCTTCCTTTTGAAGAGCCCAAGCAACTGTCATCTGCTCTTTATTTGCAGAAATAACATATTAAATATTAATTAATGCCCACTGGGTTGGCCTTTCCATGACTACCTGCCCGCTTAACTAGCTGCGGCGGTAATTCTGAGAGGAGGTTCCAGCCTGGGCGACTGGCAGGCAATACAAGACCTGGGCAACATTTTTCACACTCACCCTGGCATCAAGCAGTTGCTCTAAAAACATAGCAATTTAGTTTTAATTTAGACAACTCCTTCCTAGGGAAAGGCAGCCCACAGTGAGCCTGCAATCCACCACTCGGCCGCGTTCCACAGCAAGGCATAAGGAAAGCTCTTTCAGGAACCATCTAGTCCCCTCCTCACCTAGCCAAAGTGACTGCCTAGCCTGATTGACAAGAGCGGCTGCAAACTAAGTATTGCTGGAAGAGCTTCCTGAGGAAGTGAAACAGAGGCTGGAGTAGATGCTAACATAGTCAAGGCAGGGGAAGGACAGAGAGACAAGTTAGAGACAGGGGAGAACTGCAGGAGAACCTGGAGTGGCTCTAAAAAAAAAAAAATCAAAACCCTTTTTTTCCTTTATTGTTCATTACCCTCTAGATGCTCAGATTCTTCTGTCTGCCCCTACACCAGGGAAGGATTAGATTCTCTACATGCATAGTGTCTAGATCTCTCCCTTCCATCTGTAAGCAGACCAATACCATATCTGCCTCCCCTCCACCCAAACCCTCTGGTTCCTCTCTAGTCCTCCATCACTCTTCCCAAAATGAAACCAAAAGGGCTACTTCTACAGTAAGGTGCCGCTCTGTAAAGAGAGATCTGCCATTGTGCTGGCCCAGAGCAGACCGCGCTGTCATTCAATTGACCGGGTTGCTCCTTCCCCCTTGCTCCAGGGCGGACCAAGGGCAGGGCTGGTGGAGACAGAAGCTGCAGGAACCTTTTTCTTGATACCGCTTCCTTGCCCCTCCACACTGGCTCAGCAGTGCTGGCTGGCACGTGGGGGGTTTGGGTTGGGGAGAGGCAGTCAAGGCCCAGCCCATGCCCAGAGCCCTGGCCAGGAGGGCACTAGTAGCTCTCCACTGATTGCTTTATCCCTCCTCCCTCTCACACACATGCAAACTGACCTGAACTGTGGGTAGCCCACACAAAGGGGCAAGGTGCATCTGACCGCCTCTCCCCTCCCCCCTTGCACCTAGGTAGATAGGTCAGCTCACAAGCAAGCCCAAGATGAGTGCAGGTGGCTGGATCCGGCCCAAAGCTTTCACTGCTCTCCCACTGCCAAACTTCATCGGAAATATCTTACAAAAGAAGAATAAGGTTAAGTGGTTCGCCCTTTTCCAAATCCTTCAATTTCATCTCTGTTGAGGCTGTTCCTCCTGGCTACCTTCGATTATTTCTGCCTCCCAGCGGAAAGGCTCTACAACCTCTGTGTGTCTTCCACAGATAAAAACACTCAGCTGTTGTGTGTCAGCAGTTCCAGTTTACTGGTTTCCAAAGTGGCAAAGAAAAACCAACAGCAAACTTCAGAGGTGCAACGTACATCTGTTCGCCAGCACACTCCTCACCCCCTGTGGCCATTTATTTGTGCAGCTGCATGTTGGCTTGCAGTGTGGGGCTGAAAGCTCAAACTGTTTTTTTTGTTTCAAAATCAAAACCCAACAACAAAAGCCACAGATTGCAATGTTTTCCTCCGAGGTTATTTTGAGGCAAATATTTTGCCTTTGTTTCCAGACTCTTTTAAAAGCATATGGTCATTTTCTATATTACTGCTCCAAACAATTTCAGATGCGTAAAAATGAATGCCATGTTGTGGGAATTAGTCAACAGAGCAATATAAGTAATACATTTGTAGGGTATATCCCATTAGGTAATGGCTGTCCCAACTCCTATCCAACTCCACCAATGCAATGGTGATTGCACACAAGTCAATCATTAACATTTAGCACTTATCAGACCTTTGTTTACCAGCAGAAAGGGCCAAGTTTTCCAAAGGAGACTCCAGCGTCAACATCGGCAGAACATGCTACAAGTGAAAAAACTTGCGTGTGAGGGTGCAAAGACATCCGCGCACACTCTCTCATTTTGAATGCAAGTACCTTTCTGTGACTGTGAAGTCCTGTTCTGTGCACAGAAGAAGCTGCCTCTGCACACAAGACGGGCACAGTTCAGAAGACACCTTTAAAGATTTCTCTGTAGGTACATTAAAAAAAAAAAAGTTATTTATATGTAAAACTCTCTGTTTACAGGGCTCATGCTCAGCTGGATCTGCTGGGGAGTGAGATTAAAACTACCAGGGTTAAGCCTTGTATCTCCCATTTCCCTAGTTTGCTCCCAGTGGGAGGAGACCAGAAGACTGAGGGATTTAACACTGGATATGAAATTGTATAGCATTTAGCAAGTAGTAGTAAAGGCCTTCATATTACCATGCAGCAAAGCTAGCTACAAGAAGGGGCTGCCGAAGGGCACACTATGCTGCTCACGGAAACAGCCAGGCAGACTAGCTGAAAAGCTGGCGGCAGGTATCTCTGCACTTTCACCCTCCCACTGCTTATCGCCAAAATTAAAAGGCATCTGAAAGGTGTGTGTGCACAGAAGCATTGTTAGAGAGATTGAATTCAATGAGGAGACACTTTCACGCTGCGCAAAAATGTCAAATATCATTTTATAACACACTTCATACGCAATTCCCCATGCTGTCTCTAGCTCTCCTTCCCCATTTGTTGTGTTAATAGAGCCGAATGGTGAAAACACCAAGGAGGGAGAAAATTTTAAAGGAAGGGGATGAAGTTAAAAAAAAAAAATAAAAGATTTTAGCTAAACTTCAGGAAACACTTCCAGAGAAGGTGCCCCATTCTTTTTACCCTTTCCTCATAGGTCACGTTTTCTAAACCTCTTCTAATTTCTCCTCTGGACTCTCCCCAATTTGTCCATATCTTTCCTAAAGTGCGGCACCCAGAATTGGACACAGTGGTCTACTGACGCCTCACCAGTGCTGAGTAGAGTGGGACAATTATCTCCTATGTCTTATATATGACCTTCCTGTCAATACACCCCGGAATATTAGCTTTTTTTGCAACTGCCTCACTCTGTTGGCTCATATTCAATTTATGACTCACTCTACCTCCCCCCCTCCATCAGTGCTACTGCCTGATCCGTTCTTCCCCATTTTGTGTTGATTTTCCTTTCCTAAGTGAAGTATTTTGCCCTTGTATTATTGAGGTTTGTATTATTGTATCCACAAACTGATCCACATGCCTTATAATTCACTGAGAGACACCCACCCACACACACACACACACACACACCCACCCCCCTTCTCTACTTCCACATATTAAATAGCAGGGTATTGCAATGAAATCACATATTAAGACTCTGGTATTTTCATAAAATCTGCAGTACGCTAGGAAGATTGGATGGCTAAAAGATATGCCTGTAAGTTGCTGACCTTGTTGTAGGAATCACTGGGTGAAATTCTATGGCCTGGTTTATGCAGAAGTTCACACTAGATGATCATAATGGCCTCTTCTGCCTTCCTACATAGACTAATTATCTACATAAACAACATTTTGCAAACCATTAGCCTGTTTGGTGCTGGTTTGCTTATTGTATTTCCCTTCTCCCTCCACTTACTAATTCATAACATTCAGTAATTAGCAAATTGACAGTAATTAGTGAGTTTCTCCCATATAGAAGAAAGCTTCCAACCAAGACAGCAAAAAATTAGGTTTTTCCCTAGGCACTTTGGCTATTAGACAGGTTGTGTTGTGGATTCCTAGATTCCAAGGCCATTGTTATCATCTCGTCTGACTTCCTGAATTGCACAGGCCAGAGAACTGCCCAAAAGTAATTCCTGTTTACACTAGAGCAGATCTTTTAGAAAAACATCCAACCTCAATTCTCCATCATCAGCAATTTTTCTACCCACCCTGTTCCTTGGTAAATTGTTTCAAGTGTTCGCCACCCTCCCAGTTAAGATGTATGCCTTATTTCCATTCTGAATTTGTCTAACTTCAACTTCCAACCATTGGCTCTTGTAGACCTTTATCTGCTAGACTGAAGCTCATTATCAAATATTTGTCCCCCACGTAGGTACGTCTGGACTGTGATCAAGTCACTCCTGCACTTTCCAGGGGAAACAAAAATGTGCCTTTTTCTTCAAAATACACACCCACAAAACTGAAGTCAACATGGGCCAGAAAAACAACCTCCAGTTCTGAAAGAAAGCAACACTAGGCACCTTGGGAAACTCCCCCAAACAAAGCCTAGCATGCTGGATAGAAGGTTTATCTACAACTCAACTGCAAAGTTTAGTATAAGGTCAGATCTACTCTACAGCCTTCTGTTGGCACAGGTCTGCCAGTCAGAGGTGCAGTAAGGTGTGGTCTCCAACCAGAATGCATGTGCTGGCAGAAACCCATCGCGTAGACACAGCTATAAAAGCACCGTTGCACTTTTACCAGTTCAGCTTGTTTCACCCGGAGGGGTGGTTTTACTAAATCAGTACAGAGTGCAGCTTTGCCCGTATAGCCACATCCACACTGGATTGCTTTGCCGGCATGGGTTACCAGCATTCTAAGGCACTCAGCGTACACACGATCTGACAGTATTTATCCACATACTGCCAAGCACCAGAGCACTGTACATGGAATGGCATCTGCTAAACACAGGGGGGAAAGTGATCAGGAGAGTAGCTGAGTTACCAGCTGGCCCAGGGATAAAGCAGTCCCCACAGAGCTGTGCGCTGCAGGAAGCAACACTCGAAGCACTGCTATGTCAACATTTTTTAAAAAGTTATATGTTTTAATGTATTTACTCTTAACCCTCCACTGTGTGGAGGCCTCAAAACATCAGTTTTGCCAGGTTCCTCCTTTAGCCCTTAGAGCCGTGGGCCTCTACTATTCAGTCGGGGGCAGGTATTGACACCAGCTAACCCAGTGCCAGATACAGGAAGGACCTAACCAGACCATTTGCAGCTGTCAGCCCTTTGGCAGGACACCAGATCTGCTGAACATGCGAAAGCTGTGTTCGCCTCTCCAGCGCTACCCTTCTTATTCACCAACCAAATCATTAAAACCAAACACACTCCATCAAGCGTCTTCTCTGAAACTGTAGGACTGGGGTCAAGTACACGTGTGTGTTACACAGTACCCTGAAGTGTGCTGCTGACAACACGGAGGAGTTAGCACAACAAATAAACACACTCAGTGCACTCAGTCGAACCCAGCCAGGGACTGTTGGTTAGTTTCACGTGACAATATTAAAAAGAACTTGAAATCCGGGCACTGATTGGTGGGAGAGGGGAATGAGGTCTGATCACATCTACACAGCGAGGGGACCAGCCACCCTGTTCCTGCCAAACCCAACGGTCAAAGCCCAAACACTCTCCAGCTCCTTCCAGCAGACTGTGACACAACACGGCTGCTTGGCATTTTTCTTTCATTTGCTGTGTCAAAGAAAAAGCAGCTCTCACCAAGCTGGCAACAAGCTCATGAAGCTTGAGTCTCCTCTGTCCATGCAGCCTGAAAGATGTACCTGGAAAAAAGCTTCCAGCTAGTTCCCCTGCTCCATTCTGGAGCTGGAGAAAGAGAATGATGGAGGGTCCCTGTTAGCAGGTCAGAAGGGAAATACAGGCTGAACTGAGAGACTCGCTCAGGAGTCACTCGGAAGTGAACCTGAGAAGCCTCATTTCCAAACAAAGGGTGACCCTGCAAAAAAAGCAGATGAAGGGCGCGCTCCTAGACCAGTGCAGAGGAATTAGCAGAAAGGGAGTGAGTCTGTAGCTAAAAATAAGGCTCACGTTACTTAGCATCAGTGTAAGCAATGGGCTGGGAAGGTGTGAGGGGATCAGGAACGGGATGGGCCTTTCACCGCTAAGTCACTGGCCAGGCTGGCAGTGACGAATGGTTTAGTGGCCTGTGTAGCAAGAAATATTCTTCAATTTAGGTGTGTGTGCATGTAGTACAGCCCCCCGCTACAGAACCTGGGCTCCTGAGCTCACACCGTGGCCCCTCGTGCTTCTGGCTCTGAAGGTCCGTGGTTTGGGTGCCTGTGTCAGCCAAGAGAGCAGCTGTCCGTCACACCCCTCCCACAGAACTCACACGTCCCCTACTGGCATTTTCAGGACTGGATGGGCCGTGAGAAGTCTCCACTCAGTTGTAGAGGGGCTCCCTCCACAACAGGGTTGTGTCCCGTTGTCCTACCGCCTCGGTCCCTGGGTTGGCTGCAAAAGGAGCGGGCAACCCTTTCTCCTGATGCACAAAGCTAGCTATGGGGGGGACTGAGAGGTACACTTGCCTTTGTAGTCACATCTGTAGTATCCTCATATCGGGGAGCAAATCCATAGACAGTGTAGCGGGGTCCAATGTGAGAGCCACCCTCCCGCCGATGTCCAGACAGCATCATGCTCTTAACCCTTCCTTCCAGCACTTCACAGCCCTCCCCAGCCCAGGCTCCCCACAGCCAGCTCCTGACTGGTGTAGACACCCCCATTTAGGGTGACCAGATAGCAAGTGTAAAAAATCGGGATTGGGGTCGGGGGTAATAGGTGCCTATATAAGAAAAAGCCCCAAATATTGGGATTGTCCCTATAAAATTGGGACATCTGTCACCCTAGCCCCATTCCACCTCCTTTCCTGACCCTGGGTCTCTCCTGTCTTCTCCCATGATTAAGAGGCAGGGGACCTTTATATACAGAGTTTCCTGCAGGACACATGACTAGGAGCCAGCATGTGATTTGCCACTACGGTTCCATTTGGAAAGGGGCCAAGGTGCTCTGGGACGTGTGCACATGCCTCTGCTCGATGCAGCGACAGAGCCCATCACTGGAAGGGCCAGAGCCCCATGACATGATGCAGAAAGGTACCTTTTCAAAATCTCTGCACACGATCTAGTTACTCCCCACTTCAGCTTGTAGTGGCAACAGCATGTATATTTAGCCACCACATTTGGTTAAACTTTAATCTCCTGCTCCCACTGTTTCTATTTTTAACTGGCATTCTGGTGCATTGTAGCATAGAATTATAGAATATCAGGGTTGGAAGGGACCTCAGGAGGTCATCTAGTCCAACCCCCTGCTCAAAGCAGGACCCCGATCCCCAATTAAATCATCCCAGCCAGGGCTTTGTCAAGCCTGACCTTAAAAACTTCAAAAGGAAGGAGATTCCACCACCTCCCTACGTAACCCATTCCAGTGCTTCACCACCCTCCTAGTGAAAAAGATTTTCCTAATATCCAACCTAAACCTCCCACACTGCAACTTGAGACCATTACTCCTTGTTCTGTCATCTGCTACCACTGAGAACAGTCTAGAGCCATCCTCTTTGGAACCCCCTTTTAGGTAGTTGAAAGCAGCTATCAAATCCCCCCTCATTCTTCTCTTCTGCAGACTAAACAATCCCAGTTCCCTCAGCCTCTCCTCATAACTCATGTGTTCCAGTCCCCTCATCATTTTTGTTGCCCTCCGCTGGACTCTTTCCAATTTTTCCACATCCTTCTTGTAGTGTGGGGCCCAAAACTGGACACAGTACTCCAGATGAGGCCTCACCAATGTCGAATAGAGGGGAACGATCACATCCCTCCATCTGCTGGCAATGCCCCTACTTATACAGCCCAAAATGCCATTGGCCTTCTTGGCAACAAGGGCACACTGTTGACTCATATCCTGCTTCTCGTCCACTGTAACCCCTAGGTCCTTTTCTGCACAACTGCTGCCGAGCCACTCGGTCCCTAGTCTGTAGCGGTGCATGGGAGTCTTCCGTCCTAAGTGCAAGACTCTGCACTTGTCCTTGTGGAACCTCATCAGATTTGTTTTGGCCCAATCCTCCAATTTGTCTAGGGCCCTCTGTATCCTATCCCTACCCTCCAGTGTATCTACCTCTCCTCCCAGGTTCGTGTCATCAGCAAACTTGCTGAGGGTGCAATCCATGCCATCCTCCAGATCATTTATGAAGATATTGAACAAAACCGGCCCAAGGACCAACCCTTGGGGCACTCCACTTGATACCGGCTGCCAACTAGACATGGAGCCATTGATCACTACCCATTGAGCCCGACAATCTAGCCAGCTTTCCATCCACCTTGTAGTCCACTCATCCAGCCCATATTTCTTTAACTTGCTGGCAAGAATACTGTGGGAGACAGTGTCAAAAGCTTTGCTAAAGTCAAGGAACAATATGTCCACTGCTTTCCCTTCATCCACAGAGCCAGTTATCTCGTCACAGAAGTCAATTAGATTAGTCAGGCATGACTTGCCCTTGGTGAACCCATACTGACTGTTCCTGATCACTTTCCTCTCCCCTAAGTGCTTCAGAATTGATTCCTTGAGGATCTGCTCCATGATTTTTCCAGGGACTGAGGTGAGGCTGACTGGCCTGTAGTTCCCAGGATCCTCCTCCTTCCTTTTTTAAAGATGGGCACTTCATTAGCCTTTTTCCAGTCGTCCGGGACTTTCCCCAATCGCCATGAGTTTTCAAAGATAATGGCCAATGTCTCTGCAATCACATCCGCCAGCTCCTTTAGCACTCTCGGATGCAACGCATCCGGCCCCATGGACTTGTGCACGTCCAGCTTTTCTAAATAGTCCAGAACCACATCTCCATCTCCAGTTCAATCCCCTTTCTTGTAGCAGTTGCTGAAATTAATCAGTTTCCATGGTAAAAAAGTTAGACCTTCCAGACTGGCCTGAAGTGCATTGGCAAAATCATTGCAGGGAATCTTACATGACTGCACCAGGCCCGGCTGTGCCCCACACGGCCCAGCTGTGCCCCACACGGCCCAGCTGTGCCCCACACGGCCCAGCTGTGCCCCACACGGCCCAGCTGTGCCCCACACGGCCCGTCTTCCTTGTAGACATCAGGATTCACCAAGAAAAAAAGGAAATCATTCATTAAACCACCACTATGGCTTTTCAGAACAGCTGGCTTTAAAAGTGGCAGATTTTCACACTAACTGTTTTATTAGTTTTCAGTAAGTAATTATACTTGATATTGTTGCCTTGTCAACTTCCTGTCATTCCTTCCTGGGAAAGTTACAGTGATTGGTGCAAGGCTGACCATGCAAAGCAAAAAGGAGGTGTGAAATTGATTGAAATGTTTTTTCCTGGGGGCAGGAGAGGGTTTGACAAACATATGCATGACTTTAATTAAATCTGAGAGCTAATATTGTGATTGAGATTCTTGAAAAAATATGTATTTTTTTCTGATAAACACCCACGGCATTAAGATAATCAGGGATGACTTTGTATATTAATGACCAAGAGTCTAAATTGTAATAGAGGCGAATTCTCATCAAATATTGGAGTAATGGATAGGGCTAGCTCTTTTAATACAGACTGGATTGTGGCATGATAATTAAGATGGGTCAGGATCAATAGATTCTTTAGGGCTCAGAGGAAACCCTGTAGATTAGCCACCCACTAAAGACAGATTTTTAAAAACTACAATTCATCTCCTGACAGTCAGTTCATCAGTGTGACAAAAGATGAAATGATCAGCTATTTCAGCTAGGGTAGATATTTAAGAAGTATCTCTAGGGACAACAGAACAGTCTTCGACAGCATGATTCGAATAACTATTTTAGCACTTAGAAGTGCTTGGCAAGGGTTAATTAACCCTTGGAAAAACAGGTTAGCCAGTGCAGGAGGTATATTAAATATGAACATTTTACAGATGGGGAAACTGAGGCAGTAACTTAGTCAAGGTACCAGAGGCAGTTGGGCGCATACCTGGGATGACAGCTCAGGTTCCCAACCTTCTGCTCAAGCCTCAGCACTTCTTCTGTGACACTGAGGTGGTTTCCCCTCAACTGGCCTCAAGTTACCACCTATCTGAAGGTCTTTATTATAAAACCTCAAAAATATACAACTAGGTCACATGACTGTAATAGTGCTGAAATTTGAGGTTCATGTGAAAGGGCAACAGTTTCGCTGGCTAAACAATTATCAGCCAAAAGAGGCAGTGGAATCTCTTCTCAAAAGCTTTGTTGTGCGTACAAGACACAAACAGAATATTTATTGAGGGGCAATTTGCATTCAAAATCTGCCCCCACAATTAACATTTCAAGCAGGGGTTGAAATTTTTACTGGCAATCTGGCTCACCAGTGTCTCTCCCAGTGACTTCACATTGCAAACCCATTAACAGGAGATCAGCTGCTGAATTTACTTACATCAGAAGCAGGACCTTTATCAGCACCCGGGCAGGAGAAAGTAACAAATTCATGGCACCGCTTGTGTACAACGAAGCAGCAAACTGCAAAGAGAATGTAGTGAAAATGTCAATCAAAAGGTAAATGAAAGGCTAGTAACTAGTTACATCAGGACTAGAGGCTTTTCCACAGGAAACATGCTGGATTATTACATTTCATTTTCTATTTCTTTGTAAGACATGTCTAATTAGCCTCCTATCAGAGCCGTTTTTCAAAAATGTTTTCTATCAGCAGTCAGAATTAACAGCGTTATTCAGTTATTTCTCAGCAAAAAGACACCCACAACTCTTAAGGCAGGTCATTTTTCAACAAGACCATGGTGGAATTTAAGAACAGCCTGTTGCATGGTATCAACAGATGTTGCATTTCAGTGCAACTTCATTGACATGAAAAGCTGAATGAGCATCATAAACAACTAATGGAAACCGTGGATCACATCTACTTCCACTTAACTTAGCATCACTTTATGTTGGATGCTCTGAAGTTACCTCAGGCATAAATCATCCTGCCATGCTCTGACTCCACCTCTCTCAAGGTGAATGTACACTACAGGAAAGAAAGAGCATCAGCAGATAGACAAGAGGGCTGTACAGCACAACAGACATTGAGCTTTAAAGGGGTGGGCAGATAAGTTTGTGAGAGGAAAACTCTCTCCTCCAGCACCAGAGGCTCAGTAATTTGCCATACTATCAGGTTTCAGCGTAACAGCGTGTTAGTCTGTATTCGCAAAAAGAAAAGGAGTACTTGTGGCACCTTAGAGACTAACCAATTTATTTGAGCATAAGCTTTCGTGAGCTACAGCTCACTTCATCGGATAAGTGAGCTGTAGCTCACGAAAGCTTATGCTCAAATAAATTGGTTAGTCTCTAAGGTGCCACAAGTACTCCTTTTCTTTTTGCCATACTATGAAAGCAGTATGAAAGCAGTTGTCCCTTCCTCTTCTCTAAAGCTTTTCAAATTTACAGGAGGAACCCATCCACAGATTCAGGGCCTGTGTGTGGAGGTCTTCCCTCTAGGAATATCACGAATAAATAAGTCACAGTATGCTAAGGCCAAGGTTTTCAAACCTGGATACCTAAAATTCCATCTACATGCCCTGATCCAGCAAAGCACTTAAAGAACATGCCTAACTTTAAACATGCAAGTCACACCACTGAAGTCTATGGGACTACTTGAGCTTAGAGTTACGTATGTGCTTACATGGTTTGCTGGATCAGGGCTGCCTATAGGCAGCAAAATCAAAGTGGCCTGGCCAGTTTGCTGAAAGCACTTTGACTTAGATGCCTAAATACTAATTTAACTGTAGGCACCCAGGGGTGAAAGCATAAGCCTCAGGGTTTCTGCACAGTTCCAGGCTTTATACTGGCTTACTGAAAATAACGGATATTTACTCCCATCTTACAAAACATTCACACCAGCTTCTCTTGAAGAAAAACAAAGACTACGGGTACTCTGAGTCACATACCTAAGGTGCAAACACTGGTAAACTGTGAAGGTAAAGAAACCAAGGCATTAAGCCCAGAGTTCAATGTGGTATTGCAAACAAGATTGGGGGAGGTAGGGGGGAGCTGAAAATAGTAAGCTTGGAAGTATTTGGCTGTATTGTTAAAAGCCCACGTGTTTAAATGATTATACGCCATCTGTGCTCTTGTAAAGTGCAGAGGGGTGGGTGCTCAGCAATTCCCTGGAGCTTAGCGGTGCGCCTTGTACGACAGGGCCCTTCATTTACAAAGAAGGGAGCTTTTAAATTCAACCACTCTTCTCTCTGATCAACAAATGCACGTCCCTAACAGAACCACGTGAATAACTACCAGCAGACAATGCGAAGTTAGACCCCTCCTGCTTCCAGATTGCAATTTTCTCATGTTCATAAAGGCACATTTGTTTTAAACACGGCAGAGTGGTCATGAATATTTGAAATTTGAATGGCGTCGCTAATCCTATTTGTCTAAAAAGTCACATGACCTTGTTTCTGTTCAGAGGAGAATGAGCATTCAAGCTTAAAGACACCACCATGTGCGGATATGATGGCCATCATCCTGGCTGACAATCCAGGGACTGAACCAAGGATCTGGACAGCTACAACCAGCAGCTGCTACAGATTGAGCGAAAGAGCCCAGGCTCTGCAGGCGGGGCGATAGACTCATGGCCACTGCAGACTGAGCGCAGAGGGCTGAGAATCTCGAACATCCACCAGTAGCTGTGAGCCGGGATCCAACCGAGGACAGTCAGCACCAAACCCACAGGCTTCTACCGCTTGAGCTAAAGGCAAAGTCACTAAGCTTGGAGTCAGTGGCAAGCGCTTCTAGGGCCTGGTTACAGAAAGCAGAAGGAGACAATCACATGCCTAAGGCAATATCTTACTCAGGCATTTCCCATGCAGACTGGTGCATACCCACAATTTAAACTATCGTGTCTGAATTTGCACCCTCTAGACTGGGATTATTTGACATTTCACAGAAGAACCAACCCACAACAGAGCACAGTGCTGAAGGATTTGAATGAGTAGTTGAAGAAAGTGTGTGTTAAATCCCTCAGCACCATCAGTCACCAGCAGTTCCTGGGTTAAACAAAGTAACCTTGGCAAGACAAGATGCCCAGTGAAATGCTGCTTGGCCAAATGCACCCGGTCTCCTGAGTCTTCTCTCCCTCCCATCCTCGCCCAGCTCTGCGCTACCTACCAGGTGTTCAATAGGCACAGTGAGCTCTCTACCTGGGGGCATAAGTAGAACTGAATGGCAGCTGTGAACTTGGCATGGTCTTTAGCTAGCGAAGAACTTGTCTGGGTTGCAAGGCAACTCTGACTATGACTTTTCTGGCCACATCACGTTAAAACTCCATACCCCGCCGCATGGGCCTCTTCTCTCCTAAAGCACAACTCCTTCCCCTGAGCAGCTTTGAAATTAAATTCAAGAGCAAAAGAAAATACATGGTGCAAAAAGTTCAACAAAGAAGCGTGGAAGGTATGTAACAGAGAGATGGGAATCACTGATGTGTGCATATATGAAAATGAAGGCTTGATTACATGGGTACAGGACATCCTTTTTTAAAGGAACAAAACACAGAGCAAGTGAAACCTGCAGCTAAACCTCACAGTCCTCTCATTGTAGCTAGATGTAGTGGGGCGTGTGCTCTTCCAATTCCCAATGTTTCATTATGAAAGAAGTGAAGGTAGACAGGTTTTTATGAGAGGCACGATTACTGCCAGTAATTCCTTCCTCCCGAAGGAACTTGGATTGGCTCCTCCAAGCCCCAAAGTATCTGGCTTCTTGAACCACTGAGCCTCCTTCACAGGTTCTCCTCTGCTCTCGGTTACTCATCTGCATACAAAGGCAGCACGATCTGGGAAGCAGGAAGGAAGAAGTTAAGAATCTATTCGCAAAGATCTCCCTGAACCTGGGTACAAATTAAAATATGCCTCCAAGACACACTCAAGTGCAGGTGCCCTCAGGATGTTGCACGATGAAGGGTAAATTCCATTGTGGCTTCTTTAATTTTTGCTTGGACTGTAACAAGTGAGGTTGTTCCTGGACTGAGTGGCCCTTTGCTGTACAACTTTCCTCCCCACTCTCCAAATATGAAGGAAAAAGGAAAAACTCTGCTGTTGAATGCAAGCTTCACTCTGAAAATCGAGAAGGCAGGCAGCAGTGCTCTCTTCCCAATACTGTGCTCAGGATCATCAAATCTAATTCATGCCTTGCCTGGCTCAAGGGAATCCACACTATAAATTTGAGTCAAGTAGTTTGGATTGAGCCTATATTCAAGATGTATAGGAATGGTATTAAATGTCACTTCTTACAATAAGCGGATAGCAATAGACTGCTGACAACAAAAGCAGTGCTTGCCAACAATGGACAATAAAAGATGGAGCACCTTAAAAAGAGTGGATTAGAATGGAGACGATGAAAAGATAAAGCTGTAGGTTGTGCTTTAAATTATTAGTGGCCAATTTGTTAAATGTCTTCAATTCTACTAAGGTGGGGACTGGATTACGCAGATTTGACAGTATGTCATGGAACTTTTCAACTTTATGAAGCTGCCCCAACTCGATTCTGGCCAAGAGCTGCAACTCCCTAATAATGGAGTGCTTTATACGGAATGGCTGAGTGGTCTAAAGTCTAGTTCCTAGTAGAATAGTGACCACCTACCTACCACCCGTATGTGAGAAGCCATGGAGACTGAATTCTCCTTCAGAAGGTCGGAGCTTCTGGTTGGGTTGAAGCAGCCTGGCAGTATGGTGTGGAGAAAATACCACAGACAGCCACCACAGCAGAGAACCTGGGCTATGGGTCAAGGAGTCCAGTCTCCATCAGGCAACTTCAGCCTTCATTAGAACTTCTTGATCTTTTGACACTGAACTCACCAACCCAAACAGGAGGTTCTCTTTGCTGCATGCTCCTCATTGCTGTAAACGCCCTGCCAGCCCCAAACTGTCCTCCCCACCAACCAACCCCATTCAGCTTCAAACCATCAACTTAACGCTTCTGGTCATTCTCATAGCACTCACCAGCACAAGCCAGGAGAGCCCCAGCAAGAGTGACAATGGACTGGGGCGGGCGCAGCTGCCCTGGCCTTCACTGCCTCTTTCCCAGTCGTTTATCCTCCCAGCCTTAGGGTGGAGCCGTAAAGAAAAAATTAAATAGGAGATGATCTAATTCCCTTCCCTGATTCCAACACGGGTCACACAATTTGGCCATAAATTTGACTTTTAAATGTTTCCCACTGTTTTGTTTGGGGTTTGGTTTTTTTTTTTTGTTTTGTTACTAAGCCAAGATGGATGAGTCTAGGCTGAAGTGATGAGATCCCTGGACAGGAGGAAAATGACACAGACTTGGGAGAATTGATTCGCATGTGGAGAAAAGCAAAAGGGCAGCAGCGGAAGCTGCATTTACAGAGAGGCTTTAAAAATAGAGACACAAACTTAAAGGAAAGCGGAATCCACAGGTGCACAGAGAACTCAGCCAGAGCAGGCCTCTCTCATCTTTGCATGCCAATACAACTCCTCTGGAGGAAGATCTCGTTGGAATTCCAAGCAATGGCTCATCCCAAAGTTAGGTCTGAGCTCCCCCTGCTGCTCCACAGGAGGAAGTGAAAACACCCCTCTTTTTTCCAGAGGAGGAAAGACAGAAGTAAACTGAGGCAGCCATGTTGATCCCACTGTACTGAAAATAGCGGGGAAATGAAGAGAAAGCTGTTTGCTGGACAGACCAAAAAGAATCAGCAGGGAGAAACCACAAAGTGACCCAAATTCTAAGAGGATAAATATGAACAAGTTAAATGGCAAATCAGTTTTCACTGGGTAGTTGCCAACATGTCATTGAACCAGCTTCCTCTGTGGTCAGATGAACCGGACTTCTACAGAAGAGATTCACTCCCTGAATCCTGCCCACAGAGCAGAGATTCTCATCCATACCTTCATTTGTCTTTTCCATTTCTGCGGCTTCCCCCTCAGCCCCTCCCCACCCAACCCTCACCCAGTGCATCCACTAAGACCATCTTGCCAATCAGACCATGCTCTTCGAATCCCTCCCCCGGGACTCTTCACTGCCTCAAGATTAAGCATCTTGTCCTGGCCGCAAGAACCTGTGAGAGTGCCCCCCTCCTTGCTTACATGACCTAATCCCTTACCGAGTGCCACTCCAATGCCAACTGCCCGGATCAACCATTTGTCAGCATCTCCCACCGTTGCTTTGATGCTTCCCTGTTGTCCTGTGTGCATGAAACCCCCTTCCGGAGCAGACACACCAGACCTCTACCCTCACGGCTCACTTCCAATGCGACATAAGAAAAAAGAGTCAGACATTTATTTATATGGACAGAGGCCGCTCTGCTATGCTGTGCCCTCACCTCTGCTGAGTGATCCTCCCACTGCGGACCCTGCTCTTCCTCCCCATTCCTTCCCACTCCAGCCCCTTCCTCGTGTCGCGTCTGACGTTGGCGTTTAAGCTGACTACCATCATCCCTGCCTTGCTCTCATTGTGAGGCACCCATTACGTTTCTCGGGACTGTGAACACAACCACTAAAATGTGGGCTAGGCAAAATTACCGTAACAAGCCAGCAAGGGAAACGGACTAGCCTGTGTGTGCCGATTTAGCCCCCGAGTAACGTTTAGTCTTGATGGAATGCCGGAGCAGATGGCATCTGGCCGTATGCCCTTTCCCTTTGTGGACACAAAAGGTAGCTTCACTTCTGGACACATGGAATACCCCAATTTCCATCACTGATGCTGGTTTAACACAGCTTTTCCATCCAACTTATTACAGTAATACTCATTTCCTCGCTAGCTCTGTTACAGAGTTCATTTACAATTTCAGACACGTGGGCAAGAGGCTTAACGATCTCCTGATACATTAACAAGTTGGGTGGGAGTTTTGGGAGTGCTCCTCATTTGCCCTAACTCTGCTACAACCTCCAACTGTCTTCAATGGGAGCAGAATGAGGCCAACACTGAGCACTCTTGAAAACCCCACCCACTGGGTACATAGCACTTGCTGTTTCACCTGCAAACTGCTTGGTGTTGCAGCAGCAACTTTTCTTATCAACCTATTTACATTTCCCAACCATCACCCTTTGAAAGATTCCACCTGAAACCTTTCCTTTCTTCAACAGACTTCGAGTCCATGCATTTTGTTACTGTATAACGGGCTGACAAGTTCATTTGGTGAGCTGATCCTAGGAGCTTTTATGAAGTCACCGTTATGTACCTTTCTTCAAAGGAACAAATAAAAACAAAATTTCAAAGCTGCCTCAGTCTAAAGCTGTTCATCCCCTTAAGCCGTTCTTCCCAGGATCAGACACCCCTCCCCATGCCAACGAAGTCCTGAATTGGAATACATTTCCAGACAAAATAAATCTGAGGAACACCATTACCAGTATCGGAATAAGCAGGATGCAGTGAAGGTTAGAAGCCAGGTTAAAAAAAGTTTTGTTACTTATACTTTAGAATACTGGAACGGAGAAGGATTTTACAAACTTGTTGTAGGACAAGGCTAGGTGAGGAGGGAAGACCAGAAGGGATCAGCTTAAAGGAGAAAAGGGAAAGGGAGGAGGGTAAAGGATGGAGATAAGCATTGTTCCACCTGCCCTCCATGCTAAGAGGAGAGACTGTGAGCAGCTGGAGCCAATAGTCCATAAGCAAAAGGGAAACCAAGAGAGAGACAAATCTGAGGCTCAACTTTGGCCTGTGTCCCTTTCTCTTGTGAAGGAAGGAAGGAAAGCACCACGCCTTCATTTTAAGTTTCCCGCTGCATGAGCGGCAGAGGTTTCGAAACATCCGTTTCTAGTGACAAGAGAAACTAGGAAGCCTAGGTCTACTCAGAAGTTCAAACCATCCCAAGTTTTGTAGTACAGCCTGTCCCCATGCTCTTTTGAGGTTTCATTTCAGAGCTTAATAATTAAGGAAGTCATTAAATATACATACACAGCTAACACTTCCCAGCCTTTCAGTGGCATCCTGCAGGGCACATTAGCAATGCAACATTCTGCCACCAAACAGAAAAATGACTACGGTGCCTTCAAAATGTTACACGTCACAGCTCAGTGAAGTCAGCGATACCCCCACCGCTGTTGCAAATAAGCAGAGAAAGCATCTTTGTGGTAACTGTGTATTGAGCAGCAGTACAATGCTTTTCAATAGGAATACCGATTGTTGCGTCCATAACACAGACTGCTGTAATGGAAATCAATGAGGGGGCGCAGATGGGGGGTGGGGAGAGACACAAAAACCCCCTATGAACATGTAACCCTCACCTACACATCTAGGGCCTGATCCAAAGTCAGTCAATGGGAAGCTTTCCATTGATTTCATTGGGCTTTGGATAAAGCCCTTCGGCCCCAAACCTGCAAACATTAAAGCACATGCCTAATTCTTAAACAGGACGAGTTATGTGAAGAGTCAGCTCCTGCAAATGAGTAACAAATGGGATTACTCACATGACAGAAGCTATGCAGGTGCTAATGTGTTTGCAGGATTGTGCCATAATTTTTACAAAGCTGCACCCCACCGAACACAGAAGAAAGAAGATTATCAGATCTATCCTCTGCTGACTAATCCAGTGCTTTACACTGGAAAGGAATTACTCAGTTTCCACTCTGCTGAGCAAAATCCAAGGTCTGATTTTCACAAATTTTCCACAAGGAGCAAGCCCAGTCAGGCAACTAAACATCTTTATATATGCACTGGTACCTCTGGGAGGCACTCTTTTGCGCTAGTGTATTAATTTCATTACACTTAGGAGCTGCAAGACTGTATCTTCAGCAGCTTAGAAATTACAGTACAAGCAACAGCTTCCCCAGGTCTCTAATTTGTAGATCTTATATGGATAATAAAGTCATCAAACCACACAGATAAGCTGCACAGATCATGAGCAGTTTGTAGAATCAAAACAAACATTAACAGACATTCCTTTATCATTTGCCACTGCTTAATGCAGGAATGTCTGCTGGCCTGAAATTCCCACTCAGTGAACATATGTGATCTCTAATACAGTCATTCAGGGGCAAAAACACCACCTTACACTCACTCACACACTTTAAGAAATGATGTTTAGGAAACGTACCATTTTCCATATCAGCTTGAACACCAGTCACTCAGAATGGTATCCTCCATCTGGCTGTAGCTAATATGGATGCTTCACAGGAAGATAAAAGCCATCTCTTTGCACCTGTGCAATGCTGTACAAGTGGGTGTGAAGGAAGGGAGGGAAGATGGTTTCCCGGTAGTGGGGAAAAGCAGATTAACCCTGAGGTCCAGCATCATTTCATTTGAGATTTTTAAAACAGGAAGCCTGTGTTGTAGAAGAGGCCAGGAGGGCTCTAGATCAGGTGGCCAAACTAAGGAATAGACAGAGTTTGAACTCTGTCAATCCCTTGAATTTAACAGGCTGCCCGCCAAGATCCATGTATATGGGGTGCTAATTCTGCCACAGGAGTTGTATCTCTTTAAATTGCTGCGTCTTATAGTCATGTCACGAACTGGGAGGAGGAGTCCCTGACTCTGAAAAGTTGGGAGCAGCACCCAGGTTTCCCAGGACAGCAGCTCAGAGAGTATTATAAGCTGCTCCTGCTGACTGAAGGCATCTTCAGCACAACGACAGGCATGGGGCTTGGGCGCAGTCACGCTCTCACGATGTGCCATGTGCGGCAGTGGACTCCTGTTTGCAACAAGACAACGGCAGGCCAGTTTGGCATGAAAGTGAGCACCACAAGTGAAGAGCCATTTAACAGCAGTGCTGTGTCAGCTGTCCAATAAAAGCAGCACTGGGAACCTAATTCATGATGAGTTAGAAGAGCAGCTCCAGTAAAAGTCTGCCAGTAAGAGGACTAGATGTTTCACTCGAGAAACACACACACCGCCAGTTTAACAGTGCAGCAAGAAAACCGTAGTCAATTTGACTGCTTCCCTATAATGAAGGTTTTACCACAGAAATAATGTGTTCCAAGGTCCCACTCTCCAGCAGAACACCCCAACAGCAAGACACCAGGGTATTTGCAAGCATGTGCGACTCTGGTGGTAGGAAAGCAGGCAAGTGTGGAAAGCAATAAAATCACTTCGAAGCGTCTCAGCCTAAAATGCAACCTGTAACAATCCCCAGGGAAGTTATAGAACAGTTTCCCAAGCAAATCACAGTGTGTGCTGCCAAGAAAAACAGGAAAAAATTTGTTCCGAGAGTACGGATTTTAGAAAGTAAAAGTCTAGTTGCGCTACCAGGGAGGAAAGGACCTTGCTGGGAGATTCTGCTCAGCCTGACTGCAAAGACAGAGGTTAGATAGGTCTGCCGTAGACAGGCAGTTCATTGAATTCAAGCTTGTTAAGTGGTAAGCAATACCGTGGGAGAAGCTGGATGGTAGCAGGTGTTCACTATTGTGCAACAATATTGCTACTAATTAATGCAACATGAACTGTGTATCTTCCAAGCATGGGAGGTCAGCTACAGTGAGGGAGAGGTAGGTCCAGGATTTCTCTGCAGTGCTTCTCCGCCCTGGGGAGAGTGGTGGGAGAACTCGGACCCACAGGAGCTTTTTCATATTCTAAGCCAAATGCCCAACATCTGCGACACAGCGAGTGCTAATCTGGATAAGACAGCTGTACATCATTGATTTTCTTCCTCCAGATCTCGGCATGTTTTTTCCTGTGTAGCAACCACATCTAATCTAGAGTAAGTGAATTAGAACAATTATCCTTAGCAGTCAACAGAGAAAAAACAAAGGTCTTCAAATAGCAGGAAACATTTAAACTCCATAAAACAAAAGACTGGTAACCAAGAGGGCAACTGGACAGCAGACCAAGCTGCCAGGGAGTGCTGGAAATGCTGTCCCCGGGAGATTATTTTGAAGCGAGAGTAGACAAGTAGCCATTAGCATTTTTTGGTAGGACCAACGGGCTAAACCCAGCTACACAATGCAGGGGGGTAGAGGTAAGAGGTTGAACTGACTCAACCACCTCTACCAGTTCTCAAGAGCTATGACTGTGGATCCTGCATGATGCTCTAGAACAAGTTACGGTGCCAGTACAAGAATTCATTAGCTTATATAGGGCCCAACATGCGCTTCTATGCCAGTAAGACACCATGCAAACAATCAGGAATACACAATGTGGGTTTCTCCATGGTGTTCATAGCCTATAATTCATGGCATGACTAGCCCTGTCTCTTTGCCACTACTCTAACCCAGGGGGTGGAAGGAAGCTCCTCCACACGGTCATTTGAAAGAAATGCAAGATTGTTCCTCGATGACCCAGTGCACCACGACCTGCTGCAGCAGGACTGTCAGGAGTCAGACAGCTTCAACGTGCTTTGCAATGTCTTGCAAGAAATAATTCACATCAACTATTCATGAGAGGTGCCACCATGAAGGAGGAGAAGACAGTGCTGCTGCATGAAATGTACCTGCTCCGTTAAGTGTGTCAGGACAATGTCTTTTATTCCTCTGGGTCCTTGTTGTTTGGTTGGCATAGCCAGCAAACACAGGAGTGCAGGAACACCCATTCGTGTTGGATGGGTGTTAGCTTATTGTGACCCTAGCCAACTGTCAAGAGGCCACAGTTAGATCCTGTTCCAAGCATGTTACTTCTGCCTGTCCATCGCAATGTTGTAGTCAGCACCCTCCCACTCAAAGACAAGGTGCATATCAGACGTATTGCCAGAGTTCTGCATGACAGCACTTCACTTTACCAGGTATCTAATCCTTTGAGTTTCACCAGATTTATTTACAGCAAAAGGGACACCAATCCCCACCCCACATGCCTTATTTCTGGCTCAGAATATTTGTTGGTTTACACTTTGTCAGCTGAAAAACACAAAGGAATTTCCCCACCATATGCATGCTGCATCACCTCACACGCACCAGCTCCGTTCGGATGCTTTTTGAAAGCAGAAAGTTTGGGCAAGTTGCCCAAACACACCAGGATATTGAGCTTTTTTTATTTCGAAAGACAATCTTTTATTTGCTCCAATGGCTCCCGCTTTGCGGAAAACCCTCTGAAACGTAATTCCCCCTCACTGGCAAGAGACGGTTTGGGACCCTAAACTATGGAACTGGGAACCCTCAGGGCCATTGAAAAACCAAAACACAGCCTTCCGGTAGAGGTTCTGAAGGTCAAGGACTGTTTCCAGGAGAATCCGATTTATATTTGTAAGAACAATTAAAAAAAAAATAGCGACACGCTCACTCCTGAGGCTACCACAGACACAAGCACTGGGTGAGCTGCTGTCGGAAATTTAAGCTTCGTTGGGAAATCTCGCCCCACTGCACTACAACTAGTGTGGACCTGGCCCAGGCATTTCGATCGCTGTCGGCCAAGCCTACTTAGAACAAGTCTGGTCCACACACCGATGGTTGCCTGAGCCCTGCCCGGTAATGCTCTCACCACTGCTGCCAGAGCTAGCACAGTGATGGGCGATTCCTCCCACCCTTACACCCCAAAAAGTAACGCATGGCCAAGGGCGAAGAGGGATAACCTCTTTTAATCTGAACGGGTCCCCGTCGCAGGGAGGTTCCCACTGGATCTGCTCCGAGAGGATCGCGCAGGGGACTGGGGTGGGAAGAATGCCATCGGGCGCTATGCTTCAGTGCTTGGACGGGTGTTTCCGTTTCTAAAGGAGAGACCGTGCACCCTAGTGATTAGAGCACAAGACGAGCAGTTGAGACTCCTGGGATCTGCTCCTGGCTCTGCGACAGGCTCACCTTGTGCCCCGGGAAAGCTACTCTGGGCCTCCCCTTTCGCCAGTGGAGAAACTAATACGCTGCCCCTGCTATGCAAAGCACTCAGATCCCCACAAGCGAGCAGCCTTAAAGGAAGGCTCCCTCCACCTGTTCCGTCACAATGAGAGAGGTGATACTACAGGGGGCGGGGAAGAGGGCTGGAGAAGTGGGGAAGCACTTAGAATACTCATGAACAAGCTGCTATCCTGGGGCAGACTATGGGCCCATCCACTCCTGTACGCTGCCCACACCATTCTCCAACACCCAATGCATCAGAAATATTGGGGGGCACAAACCTATGCTGCACCTGGCGTGTGGTACAATGCTGCACCTAGACGACGAATCATTCCCTGACCCCTGCGTGCTATCAGCTTGGAGTCTGCAGCATGAGATTTGATTATCCCCATCTCCTGGACAAATGCAGTTAGCTGGCAGGAAGTCATCCAGCCCTCCTTAAAAACCCAGGCACTGTGTCCAATGACATCCTGCAAGAGCAAACCCTGCACAGTAACTGAATGCTGCATAAGACATCATCGCCTTGGACTTCATCTCTAGATACTTCTCTTTAATTGCACTGCATGGCCCCCTGCTCCAGGGGGAGGATAGAAAGGAGGCACTGATCAGTTTTCATCGAGCCCTTCAAAAGATGATGAATATCCCCATCAAGTCACCGCTAACTCTCCTCCTTGGAGGGCTATACAATTTGCACATTTGTTATATGGAAGTGCCATGCACACTATTTATGTCCCTCTTCATCACTCTTCACCTTTAAAAATTGTTAATAGTCCAATGATGTAACCAAAATGTGGACACTGCACTCCTCCTGTGGAAATAGGGAATCCTTTGAAATCATCTTTATAAAAATATGTAATAGAGATAAAGCCAATGAGGTTCAATCAATGCGCTATACAGATCAACTAAAACAGTGATCCAAACATGTTGTGGAATGACAGACTCTTGGATTGAAAGTCGGACTGTGCCAGGGGTTGGCTCTGCGTCCGCTGCTGTTTGTCACTGATGGACTGTGTCAGCAGGAAGATACCAATAGGAAAAGGTGAGAAGCTCCTATATGCAGGTGACCTAGCAATAAGGGCATCCTCCAAGGAAGATCTAGAGCAGTGGTTCTCAACAGGGGTCCGGGGCCCCTAGGGGTCCGCGAGCAGGTTTCAGAGTGTCGGTCAAGGAGGGCTGGCATTGGACTTGTTGGGACCAAAGACAGAAAGCCGAAGCCCCACCGCATGGTTGAAGCCTGGTGTCCTCAGACACACCATACTTCCTCAGCACGGGTGCTAGCCTCCTTCTGTCCTCTTTATTGTATGTCTTTTCTAGATCTATAGGCCCAAAAGTCATCCTGTTGGTGCTCTAGGCACTTCTCTATCTCTTGCTGAATTACAAACATGGCATCTGAAGTTCCTTATCCTTTCCTAAAGCCAAGCGAATCTTGTTCTCCATTCTCCTAAACCTAGCATCCAGGATACTTTGCAGTATCTACAGTCCATGTGACAACAGCATCAACACTGACCATATGCATGGATGCTTCCATTCTTACATAGTGGGACCAGGAGAGACTTGCACCAATCTTCAAGAATTCTCTTGCTATACAGCTTTAACCACTCTGCTCAGCCATTGTATGCCTTTACAAATTTTCTGCATCTATGAAAGTATGCTCTGCAGTCCTTATGCAATTGACAGCTTGTGTGTCAAGAGTCCTAATTATCCTTTTAATTTCCCCAATTAATCTGATGCCTTATTTCCCTTGACTCTCAAGAGGCACTTTCCAAGTCGTAAATTTCTTCTCCCGACATGTTTCTATCCCTAACCTGGAGTCAGATTAAAACATAGCGCTGGGAAGAATAAATAAGATCTGGCGTCACTTATTAGGCTTATTCCTGCCAATGCCATGGTAACACAAACAGTAGAAGTCACAAAAAGCAACCCTCTCCTTCACAAACATTATAAGTACAAATGTGCAGGAACCATTTGGAGAATGACCCTGCAAAGAGAATTTACCCTCTAGCTGCAGTCCTACAACAATGTGGTTTGCCAGCACCTCATAAAAATTCAAAGTTGAACTTTTATTCACACTATTTAAAATTTTTGCTAACCATTGGGGTGGGGTGGGGAAAAGACCTTTGTTAAAGATTCAAAGAGTCCCCAACCCTTCACATAAGGGCTAGAAAGCTCCACTCAGCATCCCGGGGTCCGAGATCTCCTGCAAGAGCCAGGAAGACAATTTCATATTCCTGATATTCCTCAGGTAAAACACAAGACAACACAAAACCCACATGCTTTTCAGGTTCTCTCTGCCCTTTATAAGGCAACAACTGGGACTCCAGTCTATTGCACCCTCTGTAGTTAGTCTTTTGTAGTTGCTGATTGGTGCCTTTTAAGACTGTCATCCCACAAGCAAGCAAATACACACACGAGTAACTTTACCCTCATGAGTAGTCCCACACTGACTTCAGTGGGACTCCCAATGAGACATAAGTGTTTGCAGCATCAGGGCCTTTCTATTGATACTCCACTGGCATCCTGGGACAGTATACAGACCAGGCATTTAGAGACCCGTCTGTGCGGATACAAGAGGTTTGCAACATTTTCCTAACCATGTTGCTCTTTTTAGCATTTTGTCACTAAGACAGTTTCCCAAAGTAAGAACCTCTCTGTCTCTCAATCACACCTGATTCCCCCAGGAGTCTGCTGCTCTTGCTGCTTTTCCCCTTGCCTGAAGGCACTTTCAGCACCATCAGCTGCTGAGGAGATAATTGCAATGTCAAGAGAAAGGCTTAAAATTTCAAGTGAGAAGTAAGTGGCAGGAGATTAAACTCCTAAGAAACACATACCCTAAAAAAACCACTGAGGGAAGATTGAAACCTTCCACTGTATTTAGAAACCATTCTGCTCTTCAGTTGCTCTGCCAGTTCAGAGCCGTTTGCAGCACTCCTGTTTGCTCTACTGAAAGACAAGCTCCAATTATCTGAGACGTTGGCCTCTCCTCCCAGGCACACACACCTTCTCTCCCGTTCCTAGATGATGCCGAGCTTTTTTACTCCATGGACAGCTAGTGCCGTTGCTTCTCTCAGATTTGGGAGAAGGCAGCCTTTTGAAGCAAGTCTACCGAATTATTCTCAAGGAGTTTGTGTTACAATCCTACAGCAGGAGACACAGGAACAGACCAGGTGGGACCAACAATCTGTGCTATTTAAGGAGCCAAGACCGCAAGCTATATTTAAAGAGGTGGAAAGACGTTAATGTGACATCAGAGAGACTCGCCCTAGCTCTGAGGAAAGCAGCGTGGAATTCCAAGTACTTCATCATGATCCCTCGCATCTCAAGCTTTAATGGAGCTTGAGTTTTCGTAGACTGAATAATTCAGCAACATACAGGCTCAGGGCACACTGAATACACCGCGTGGGAGGGGGCTTCTTTGTGACATGTGCTGTGTGCTCAAGACCCATATTAGCGTTACCAGTGGCGGCTATTCCAGCAGTTTTGACAAAGCAGGCTGGCCAAGGAAGGGATTATGGGCGTTATTATTAGATGGATTCACACCCTGTTGAGGTGTTCAAGCCAAAAGCCAACCCAATGGCGTCTCAGTTGCACTGATGAACAGGGACACAAGCTCCGGGACACTCGCAGATTATAGGATACCCAGGCTCAACGGAGGACACTGTGTCTTACCCAGCGCAGGAATGATCTCAGCGGCTGACAGCTACGCCCAGGGGAAGGAGAGACCCCGGCATGCCTGTCCTTAGGTGAGGCCTTGTGCAGTGAGACCCTCACATGGCTGTGTTAGAAGAAAATGGTTGTAAGTGGAGACTCAGGCATGAATGAGTTGGAGGGGTCACAGGACCTTGTCAAAAGAAAGAGTTTCCAAGTTATTGTCAGTCTCTAAGAGGGAGAAACTATGTTCAGATGCTTCAGCAGTTCTGGGAAAGGAAGGGCGAGGAGAAGATACGGGATTTTCCTCCACAAACTTAAGACAGGACCCTGACCTTTAAGAACCTAGGTACCGATGTGGCCCCTGTTACTGTAGTATCTGGGCACTTCACAGCCTTCAGTGTATTTAACCTCTCACACCCGCTGTGAGGCAAGGGAGTGCTGTTATCCCCATGTTACCAATGGGGACCTGAGGCACACGGAGGCTAAGGAACTTGCTCAAGGCTGCATAGGAGTCTGTGGCAGAGTAGGGAATTGAACCTGGGTCTCCCAAATCTTCGGTAAATGCCCTGACAACTGGAACGTGCTTCCTCCCTTCACAGGGATTTTTATTCCCCACAATGCAGGAGCTCTTTAAACCTGGATCTGTGACAAAAAACCAAAGAGCCGTCTGAGCCATGGTTTAGCTCATTAGAATGGGCAGCTCGAAATGGAAATGCCAGAGAGGCTCATCCAGCCCATCTCCTGCTGATGCACAAGTTGTTCCCCACACTGGATTCTGAGGTTTAGCCCTATCTACTTGTAAGATGCATAAAGGGGCTTCCCATTCCTTCTGGTGCGGGGGCCATTTCACAGCCAAGTTACTCTCACTGGGCAGAAATCCCCTCCCCATTTCCCCCCCAATATTCATCCTAAAAAAAGTTTCTCTTTCTAAATGACCTCCCTTTCCTCTTGGTTCCCTGAATTAGACCCTAGAACATGCCTTTCCTTGGCATTTAAGTCCTTCAAATATTTGTAGGCCTCGCTGCACCTCCTCCCCCCCCACCCCCCCCGAACTCTCACACACTTAATCATTACTCAGCCACTGCTAGATAGATTTAGCTTTCCTAACCTTCCCGCAAAAGTCAGTCAATTTCTGTCGCTCTGCTCTGAACTCCCTCCGGTTTGTCAATATCTTTCCGAGAGTGTGGTGCCCAGAACCGAGCTCATTATCCCAGCCACAGTCACCCCACAGGCTGTACAGGGACGAGTCTTTTCCTGATTTCTCGGGCAGAATCCTCGTTTGCTCCAGGCTAAATGGTTACGCATGGGGCCACACCAGGAAGATGCACAACTGCCAGCTTTTGAGCCTACTTTTCTAGACATAAAGATCCCCGCTACTGCAGCACAGCTGCCAGGCGTGTAGCATTACTTTACAGAGTTTAAATTAAGTATCGTGTCACTTTCTGGGACGCAGGAAAGCTGAACAGTTCTGTATAGCATGACAGCTCAGCCACTTCGAAAGACAGGCTGGGAAGCTTACACTGGCCTGCGTCAGAGCCATACAGCTACTAACCCAGAGCAGGCACTTCGCAGCCCAACGTCCTTTCCATCCAGTGCTCCTTCAAGTTCTTTTGGAGAATCAGAATGGCTGCTTCCCCAAACAGGTCAGATACTTTCTGTGCACACAAGTTCTACCTACAGCAAATGCCTGCCTGAGCTGGGGCACATCCGTAGTTACACTGGGCACAAGCTCAAAGGGACCTCATTAGAGGGATAGCTCAGTGGTTTGAGCATTGGCCTGCTAAACCCAGGGTTGTGAGTTCAATCCTTGTAGGGAGCCATTTAGGGATCTGGGGTAAAAATTGGGGATTGGTCCTGCTTTGAGCAGGGGGTTGGACTAGACCTCCTGAGATCCCTTCCAACCCTGATATTCTATGATTCTGTACCACCTTCATGCTTTGATACATCAGTTAGGCTTTCCAGTGTAAAAAAAAAAACCACAATAGCTCATTAACTATTCACGCATACACACGCTGTGTAATGCTAGTGCAATATTAAGGTTACACAGACACATTAAGAATTAGCAAGAGCAACGTTAGACAGAGCTGGTTGGAAAACAGAGTTTCCGTTCCATGGGAAATTCTGATATTTTTATGTTTTTCCTCATCTCATTTCCAATGGATTGGAAATTCATAAAAATACTGATTCAGAAGCAAATAATTTTGATAAATGCCAAACATATTATTTTAATATTAAATATTTAAAACATAAAATTTATATTCAAAAATGTCATTTTGACGTTCTTGAAATGTTTTGACATTGAAACAAGAAAGTCAAAAACAGATAGTTTCAAAATTTTCCCCATCAAAGGTGGAACATCCTAGTGAAATGTTTCAATTTCGGTGAAGCTACATTTCTGATAGAAAACTATTCTGCCCACGTTTTTCAACTGGCACTAGTGTTAAGACTTTTTTTTTAAAGTTCACCTTAACTCTGCCCTCTGGTGCATAGCAATGTGCATTAAAACATTCTCCAATCATAGAGCTCCCATATTATCTCACAAATTTTATGACCAAGACACACCTACCAAAGGGAGAGAATTCAGACTCTATGCTAGAAGAGCTGCAGCAGTGAAGAGCAAAATTTTTTTTTTTTTTTTGCTCTGGCAGTTCACCTTTCAGATACTTTGAATATTCACTTTCTAAAACAGGTTAAATATTTCTGTGCAAAATAATTATGCATCATATTGCGAGGGTTTGAGAACATGTGAACAAAGCGTTCAAAAAATAGCCTGCACCTTTTAAATGTAGTAACGGATTGACAATGTATTCTGCATGACAATGAACACAGCCAGCTCCAGCTGGAGCAGGGACATCAATCATTCATAGAAGTATAATGTGTGTGGGACGGGAAGGGAAGGATGACAGCATCAGAACTCAGACTGGGGTGGGGGTCTGAACTCCCTCACCAACGTGTCACCGAGATACACACCTAAACTCGCATTCAAACCGCAAGGTACGGGATACTGCTCAGTCCTCACAAACAGGACACTGCCCAGTAACACTGAGCTCCTTTTCCACTGGCACAGACTCTGTGGAAGCTGCTGCTAGCAGAGAATCAATAGGGGCCATGGCAGCTGCACAAGTGGCTCTAACGTCCACTCCACCAAGGATCCAGCAAGACTCCAACCCCTACTTCCTCTCTGCAGTGCCCGGGCCAGAGAAGCTGGCAGAGACGGTTCACTGAGTGCCCACAACAGCCTTTACCACTGGAATTCCCAGAGGGAACTGCCCCTTGAGTTCAAAGATGCTCCTTTTTCCCCTGACCCAGGAAAGCCCAGGGAAGAGCAGCACTCACCACCTACCCTCCCTTGGGCTGAATCTGAATCCACACTGGAATGCCAGGGACCCAGCTGGCACCAGGAAGGGAGTGGTTCACAACTTCCTGAGCCAACAAGAGTGAATCTGGGCCCATGGGCAGGTGTGCCTAGATGGCAAGAAATCTGTTTTTCTGCTGAGCCATTGCAGGGGGGTGGAAAGATACTGATAGTCTATAAGATGCCACAGGACTCTTTGCCACTTTTACAGATCCAGACTAACACGGCTACCCCTCTGATACATAACACAAGAAAATGTACTCGTTAAAAATATATAGAGAGTGTACCACTTGCCAGGTGAGGGCCTGGTGTGGAGAGACAGAACACATCTTACTACAGCTGCGCACTATCTGGAACTGCTTGTGTCTCCATTTTAGTTTGTCTCTGCTTTCAGTGCTCCAGAGGGAAAAAATTAATCCTGGAAAGGCAGCACCAATTGGCTGGCTCCCTTTCATACAGGGACTCAAGCTCTACTGTGGATCTGAATTAATTAAAGCATATAAAACGGGAGGGGGTGTCCTCTGGGTGGGTGCTACCATAGAACTAAACTGTAAAAACTGAAAGGTAATTTACAGAACCATTCACAAGAGAAACTGGTGAAAGCAACACTGACAGTGGTCCATTTCAAAAGGGCAATTCAGAGTAGTTTCCAGTACTGAACCTGCCCCTGAGTTGCCCTGCCAGGCTTTGAGCTTTTTCAACCACTTCCCCTGCCCCCTCCCCTTATTGCTCCCAAGAAGTCCCCTCTCCCCTGTACTGTTTGGAAGCCTGGGGAAGCCAACTAGACCAGCCACACAAGAGTGCTGTCAGAGGCCCTAAATACACAAACTGAAAAGAAAGCATGTTTTCCTCAAGCCTCTTTGGTGGCAAAATTTGCAGATGATACAAAACAACTCAAGCTGGTTAAGTCCCAGGCAGACTACAGAGAGCTACAAAAGGATCTCACAAAACCGGATGACTGGGCAACAAAATGGCAGATGAAATTCAATGTTGATAAATACAAAGTAGTGCACATTGGAAAACATAATCCCAGCTATACATATAAAATGACGGGGTCTAAATTAGCTGTTACCGCTCAAGAGAGAGATCTTGGAGTCATTGTGGTTAATTCTCTGAAAACATCCACTCAATGGGCAACAGAAGTCAAAAGGGTTAACAGAATTCTGGGAATCATTAAGAAAGGGATAGATAACATAGAAAATATCATCTTGCCTCTATATAAAACCATGGTATGCCCACAACTTGAATACTGTGCAGATTTGGATACCCCATCTCAAAAAAAGATATGTTGGAATTGGAAAAGGTTCAGAAAAGGTCAACAAAAATGATTAGGGATATGGAACAGCTGACATATAGGAAGAGATGAATAAGGGACTTTTCAGCTTGGAAAAGAGACAACTAAGGGAGGAAGATGATAGAGGTCTATAAAATCATGACACGTGTGGAGAAAGTAAATAAGGAAGTGTTATTTACTCCTTCTTATAACACAAATGAAATTAATAGGCAGCAGGTTTGAAACAAAAAGAAGTATTTTTCACACAACACACAGTCAACCTGTGGAACTCCTTGCCAGAGGATGTTGTGAAGGCCAAGACTATAACAGGGTTCAAAAAAGAACTAGATAAATTCATGGAGGATAGATCCATCAGTGGCTATTAGCCAGGATGGGCAGGGATGGTGTCCCTAGCCTCTGTTTGCCAGAAACTGGGAGTGGGCGACAGGGGAGGGATCACTTGGTGATTCCCTGTTCTGTTCATTCCCTCTGGGGCACCTGGCACCGGCCACTGTCGGGAGACAGGACACTGGGCTAGATGGACCTTTGGTCTGACCCAGTGTGGCCGTTCTTATGTTCTTATATAAGCAACTAAGATGATTAAGTGAAATAGCAGTAGGTAATTTTTCAGACCAAAGTTTGATTTGAAGTGGACAATCTCCCTTTAACCTGTCCCAGGAGAGGATGTGGCATCACCTTAAAGCAATGAAGTTATGACTCTGAGGTCATGATGTGCAGAAAAATCTTCCAATCTAAACAGCATCCCCATTTATCCCCAGAACAGACACAGCACAGCCAGCAGCAGGGAAGTTCCTGCACCTCATTCTGAACTAGCCACCTCTTCAATGAAACGAAAGGTGCTTCTGCACAGTCTCCAGGACCCTTCAATCCTCAGTATGTTAGTCCAGGCTGCTAGTGCTCCTGGTCAGATCCATGTGTCTGGACAGAGACCTGCACTCCTCTAAGCTCATTTCAGATAGGCCAAAGCACCATCAGAGCGATTATTTTCAATGCCTACCAAAATGGGCCAGATATCACCACAGGCCAATAATTTGTAAACGTATTAGCTTTAATTGTCTCAAAAAAATACCCCGCAAACTCTAACGATAACTCAAACCCTGTTGGTAGTCTTTCACTAGCAAGACCTTGAAAATAAAACGCTCCATGGTTTCTTAGGGTTCTTAAAGACTGGATTAGTCATACCGGCTCGTAAATTAGTTCTGGCTCTCCCAGGTAGACATTGCAGGGCACTGGAAAACCTGCCACCTGAGATGCTAATTTAATGCCAAGTCCTATTGTAATCTAGAATAGACTGCACCTTACCAGCAGAAGTTACACAGCTAACCCATTTGCCTACTTCTTGGTCTCACTGTCACAATGTGTTAAGTTACAGATGGTTCAATTAAAATCAGACTGAAAGAAGGCTTGGAAAAAAAAGAAAGCCCCACAAGGCAGATAAAGAAGATCATTAAAACCTTTGCAGGTCTACTTTTAACTCAAGTGATCAGGTAATTTAACATTGTAATTGAAACATCTCCAGGTTGACCTCCCGAGAACAAGTAAAAATATAAAAAAAGGTGTCTCTGGAGGATCAACCCCACACAAAGAACAGGTTGAAAATTAAAGAGTGGGGGATCCAGGTACAAATCATCTTCACCTAGATTGTTATTCTGGCATCTTTTACACTTCTGCATCCTCAAACTTCCAAGCAAACTGGCCATAAAAAAGGGCACCTCCAAGCAGGCCAGCATGGGGCTAATGCTTTCAAAAACAGGCAAATGTATTTCTGTGTCAGCGTATGTGAAAGCTGCATTTCTGGTTAGCTCCATGGGAGGAAGGGGGAGAAGGGGAAAGTCTGTACAGAGAGCTGGATGATAAATAAATAAAGCCAGCCAGCCCTCAATCACTTTTTTGAGGAGGTGAAAAAAATGTTAAGAGATAACAGGCGCTTCTGGTTGGTGAGGGAACTTTGAACTATATGTAAATGATGCAGAAGCTGCAAGTTATACACACAGCTCAACTGTGTAACCATGTAATACAACCCTAGACTCACTTGTTCCATCGTGTCTTGGTTTCAGTTGTGCACTCTTTGGGGAAGGCACCAAATCTAGCTATGCACGTGTACAGAGCCTAGCACAATGAAGCCCCCGATGCCAGATAAGACCTTAGACTGCAATACAGATTTCATAGTAACTAATAAGTGTTGCCTTTTCTCTTAGCATCAAGGGGAAAAAATTGTTAACTCCTGCATCTCCTTTTGCACTTTTATCCAATTCTTGCCATTTCTACTTTCTCTTTAGGGTTTTTTGTTTTTTTTTTGTTTTGTTTTTTGTTTGGTGGGGGGGGTTTGGTTAGTTTGTTATTTTAAACACCTCGTGTTGATTCATAAAGACAAATTACAGCTCCCTAATACAGTATTGCCCTTCAGAACCTCACAACACCCTACCTTTTACCACAACATTTTGTCCCTCTGGCCTGACAGTATTTCAAACCCATAGCCAGGGTGAAGATTTGCCTGGAACAGCCAGAAGTAACCTTCAGTGCTGCTCTCACTGATCGGATTTTTTTTTTTTTTTTTAGATCAGCAGTTTCCTAAACAGAAGTCTGTCAAATGTTACAGCCCTGCAATTAGCCATTTAGTGGTAACAGAACAGGTGTCACATTGGGAATACAAGGTTGAGAGGCTCTAGCCGATATTGTGGATTTTTTGGTGTGCCTGTCCACAGGCCCTTATCTCAAAGGGATCTGTGCAGAAGTTCATGCATGGAGCCCTAACAATAATAATCCCTAGCTCTCACCCAGTGATCTCAATGCACTTTACAAAGGAGGTCAGTATCATCATTCCAGTTTTACAGGTGGGGAAATGAAGGCACAAGAGTGGGGAAGTGGGTTGCCCAAAGTCACCCAGCAGGTCAGCCAGTGGCAGGCCAGTCAGTAGAACCTAGGTCTTCAGACTCCCCGTTCAGGGTGCTAGCCTCTAGAAAGGCATTAGGGATGTACGCAGATCCTTTTCAGGACTAACATTTCTGGGCGGCTGTACTCTGATCCACATGGGTGGACCCCTCTACATGTGCACACAGAGCCTCACTGGGAGACAAATGGTGTGGAACCAGTTGCAAAAATCAAGGCCTAATCGTCAGAGAACACCTGTAGTGAGTACCAGGCCATTTAATATGGATTAAATGAGTGTTAGGTTGAGAAGCCTTTTCTAGAAGATGCAAATTAGGGATTCACTGACAAACATGAGACCGATTTGGAGAGGGTGCCACTTCCTATATAAAGGATGCACCCAAGTCAAAATTAATTTATTCCTTTTAAGGCGGAGGAGCTCTGCTGTTTCATTTTAAGCCTGTAGCTGACAGCTGAAGTAGCTGACCTGTTAGCATCTCTTCCTCATCTCAATTTCCCCATCACATTAACTGTACCAAACCACTAACATTAAGCATCTGTGCTCAGTGCACCTGCACGCTCACCCAGACACTGAAAGGCGCACGCGCTAGTGTGTTCGGCATGTTTTAAACGAGATTTAAGCGGCCACAGGAGGCCAAAGCAAGGGGAGTTTGCTCATAACTTGAAGCCCCTGGTAAACACAGTCAGCGTCAATCTGACGAGGGGGAAATATCTTCTCAACTGTGGATGTAGCAATCAGTTAGACCCTGAGCACACAAGCAATCCTGAAACTGAGTGCGTTAGTTCTCTGGAGTATAGTGCAGATCCAGTGAGGTCGATCTGCATTTAGTTCCTGAAGGCAAAAGAAAGTGGTGTTTATATTAGAGAGAGAGAGAGCGCGAGCGAGCGAGCGAGAAGGATACAATGCCTGTTTGTTTCCTCTACCTTGGTTTTCTATGCTACTTAAAGTATAAAGCTAAAAATGTTCTTTGGAGATAAGCAGAGAATTTCTCCAGAGTCAGCAATTTTGTTCCATCTTCTTTCTAGAACTCCTTAGCACTCAGAAATGTACATTCACCAACGCTGGAATGGGCAAAGGGTTTGAGTTTTAGACTGGCCATACCAACACATGAGAACTTTGGGATTTTCAACTGAGACGATCCAGGCCATGGCTACAGAATAGCTCTGTAGCAAGTTCGGGCTATATATGTGTACTGTGGAACGTCAGCACAAGCAAGCTCTCTGTGCTCTTCATCTCCCCTACCCAATATGTCTTGGCCTTAAGGAGCCAAGAGATTCAGGGCAGCAAATGGATACAACGGGCATTTAACTCACCTTACCCAGTTTAGAGCTCACAGTTAGTTTCACACACTACATTTGTAGCTTTCACAATACACACATCTAGGCCCTGAGAACGCTGCTAATTCCACCGTTTGACTGTCTCCCTGTTTCCTTCTGTGTCCTGCCATCAAGAGGCCTGACCTCTCCTCTCACATTTCAGACATAAGCGCCTTTGGACAGGGACTGTCTTCGCTCTAGGTTTGTACAGTGCCTGGCGCAATGGGCCTCAAAGTGATAACACAGTACAAATGAACATCAAAGGAATTATTTCCACATGTAAAGAACAAGCTCCTTCTCCAGGAGACAAACCTCAAGGATAATCCCATTCATGAAAACACTGTGTGCAAGGGAGAGTGACGTAATCACCAAGTTGTCCAGCTACTGCGGCTCTCAAAGGCCTGGGCGGTCTCCTGTATGCAAACCTTCCAGGCTTCGCTACACACACACACTCACTAGGGTAAACGACCCACTCGCAAGAGGGCCACTTGGCCAGCAGTGGCCAATAGCAGAGATAGCCAGCTAACAGCATGGCACAGTGTACCAGATGTACTCCTAGGTCTCTGGGGGAGTTTAAGACATTTTAAGATTAGAATTAGCTCCAAAAATATTTCACTGGTTATTTTTTTATAGCTACAAAGAACTCATGGCTTCCCTACTACTGCCTGTGGTTTATTTTTGGAACGCTGCATTTTGGTAGCATTTGATCTTTGCTGTAAAAGTATTTGAGGTTTCTTGCATTTAAAAAAAAAGGATCAGCTTTTAGTGCAATTGGAGGTGACAAGGTTAGCCAGCCTCTTCTAAACTAACTCTGAAGGAGGAAGTTTCACATTATTATTGCTGTCATGCTGTATGTGCCTGTTCCCAGATTTCCCATAATCAGAATTCTGAACATTTCTCCAGTCTAACCTCAGCTCCCTACTGGTCTCTCATAAGCATAATGCTTCCCTGAATAACCCCTGTTCCGTAACAGAATGTTCTCCAGTATCAGTCCATTTCAAAAGCAAAAAAATATGTACTAAGTCGCACCGGCAATGCTGTCGAACACAGACACGAGTGACTCCGGACAATAATATACCTACTCTGTGCGTAACCAATCAAAAGCTAAAAGGGAATATTCAAGCTGAATTCAGGATACATTCAGTTTCTTTGCTGCAGAGTCACACTGGTGTGAACAGCGTGCTATTCAGGTTCTTATAATGGGGGCCAGCATCGCGCTGTGCTTCCTGGCAGGTGGAGACAGGGCCTACAGCAAGGTCATGGATAAGAAGGGGTCGGTTCTACCCCTTTTACAATAGTCCGAGAGTTTAAGGCCAGAAGGGACCACCAGATCTTGCCTCCTGTATATCCCAGGCCACTAAACCACATCCAATCCCTTCCACGCCAAGCCTTAGAACCAGAAATAGCCCCGCCCTCAGGAGACTAAACTCCTGTGTGCCACAGGCAGAGAACAAGAGGGACCAACATGCACCAATACCTGAGGCCCCGTAATGGCAGGAAATTAAGTGAGATGTGCCCTGATGATCCTAGCAAGTAACCCAGCAGTCACACACTGCAAAGGAAGGCAAAACCCGTCAAGGTCACTGCCATTCTGACCTGATGGAAAATTCCTTCCTGACCTCAAATAAGGCAAATCAGTTAGACCATGTGTGAGGCTGGCAGGCCAGATGCCAGCTCATGCAAGGTTCCCATGTCTCAAATGGACACTAACAGATACGTCGCTGGAATCTGTCTGGCCCACTTGTCGATTAATAGTAATTCCTTAGAATTTTAAGGAAGTGCTTCGTGTTTAGACTCTATTGAATGCTCGTGAGTTGCTACCTGCATTATTACTACTTATGACATCTGCATCCCATATTGTGAGATCATATTTGAATGGTTGTATTAAGAGTCGTTGTGACTGTATAAATCACCAGACAGGAGAGAGATTAATTAGCATGAAGCACCGATCTTCAACAGAAGGTGCGATACCCTTCCCAAAAGGAAAGGTCCAGCACCACCAGACAGATGATCGTGGGACGTTGCAACTGGAATTTCCCTTTCTACCATCAACAAGAGGACAAAAGAAAGACTTTTGTTATTATTCTGCCTCATCCCTGTGAGGTGGAGTCATGCAGGGGACTACTCCCATCAGCTGAGCTTTGCAGCCAAAAGCAGGTGGGAAGAAGAGAATAAAACCCCTAACAAGAAGGAACTGATTATCTCTATGCTGCTTGGACTCTGGGCGGCAAGACGTTTCTAGGCACAAGCAAGAGATCCCCAGCCGCTTAGCCTGGGTTAGCCCTAAGGGCATATAGAGCTTGCTAATTATAGCAACTTCTAGTACCTTTTGGAACTTAACATTGTAAGTCATTTGTGTGTCTATGTTTACTTGCTTTAACCTTTTAAATAAATCTTATTTCCCTTTTCTCATTTAATACATGAATATAGATTTAATAAATACATGGTTTATTATAGAACTATCTACAAGCATTGTCTTTGGTGAGAGATCTAAGGGCAACTGACCTAGGGTAAGTGACTTGTCCTTTGGGACTGGGAGTAACCTGAATATCGCTGTGATTCCTGGTGTAAGGGACCAGCTACCACAAAGGCATGTTCATCTGGGGGGCAAGATAAATCAGAGTATCGAGGGGATTGTCTACGACTCTGTGTTTAGGCTGTTGTAGTGCCTGAGGAGTTCACATTTGCTAATTGGTTGGTGAAATCTAAGTATAGAGCTCACAGCCAGTTTGGAAAATTGGTGCCCTGCCTCTGAACAGTCTGCCCGGAGGTTGGTACTCACGCTTTTGAGTCATTGCGAGCAGCATTACACCCTGCGTGTGTGCACAAGAACCAGCCAGCCATTTATCATAGACGTCTCTTGCATCAGTTGCACTTCTTCCTAATCAACATGCTGGCATCTCTGCCAACCTGCCTCCGTGTCCAGACTAATAACCCTGTTAAGCTAGCAGGTTCTTCTGAGTTTAATAAGCTTATAAAGCTATCACAGGACACAGGCCCTGCCAGATGGAGGGAAGAGACAAATGGGCCATCTAGTGAAGTACCTGGCCTTCTGCCATATAGTAACAGAGGAATGGTTCATCTAGTTATCTTGCCTCTTGCCATGACTGCACTACACCAGGCCTGCAAGCCCTGCTCAGTTAACTAAGAGGACTGGTCCCCCTCCACTGGAGAGAAGACTAGCGTTATGGACTTTATTTTGCAATTTGAACCACTTCCTGTTGTTGAATGCTGGCAGCGAGCAGGTTCATCGTCCACAAATCTAGAGTGCAGCAGGTGTTTCCTTTTGCGTTTACTCTCACTGAGAAACTCTGAAGTTGCCAGGCTAACATTTCCAAGGACTATGGGTGTAGGGCAGATTTCCCCATGTTCTGATACTTATGAGTATGCGCAGGGAGATAAGTAAGGGAGTGAAACACGAGGCAACACAACAGCTGACACAGTGATTGTGTTACTATGATCCACTGGACACCTCATTGACTGTCACACTGATACCTATATATCCCAGCAAACAGCTACATTTGGCTGAACAAGGACTGGGGACCTATAGCAGAGGCCCCTGTTCTATATTCAGCTCCTTACTAGGATAGTACAGCTCTAGGGTGGCTGCAGAGACTATGATTTCAGACCTACAGGAGAAGACTTGGCCTCCAGCTGCTCAACCACATCCACTGCTGCCAGTTTATGAGTGACGCAGACTTGCTCCAAAACAAGTCCCATGCTACCCTCTAGCGCTAGAAGAGTAAGTGGCAGAGAGATGAATGGGTAAAATCAGTTCGCGGGTGCAGATGAAGAACTTTCCTACAATCCTTGAGGGGCACAGAGGCTGAAGCAAGATCATTGCTTCCCATGACTCCAGGCGTCCGTCCGAGGTATTCCATTAGCAATGCTGCCTGGTCCTTAACCCAAAGCAGACTGGGATGCCTCTTGACCAGAGTAGACTGGCCATTTGACAGTAGCACCAGGGCAAGTGCTACCACAGGAAAGCTAGTTGCTATGCACTGTGCCAGGCAGGCACCTGTCCAGAGAAAGAGGCACAGAAACACAGCCACAGTTAGGCATCTAGGAAAAGGTTTGATTACAGAATTATGGTGCTAATCAGCATGTTAATGGTATTTAGGCACCTAACGCCCACTGATTTCAATGGGAGTTAGGCATCTAAATCCCCTTTGTCCTTAACAGTGAAACAAGGAGGAAGTGAAGGGAGAGGAAGTGGAGACAACTGTGCACATACAAAAAATTCTTCCCTTCTTTTAAACCGGTTTGGTACAGGACCTCATAGGATTACGCAATTTGCATTTGTGGTAGTACACATGGCTACCCCGCCACTACTGATCCTTATACCTGCAGGTGCAGTCACCAGACTGCTACCAGATTATACAGAATATCATAAAACTCAATCGCAAGCATGTCTCTGCTGTTTTAGGGTGGTGAAGGGGAGAGAGCAGAAATCCAGCACAGCAACTGAGATTTGCAGTCACTGATCAGTTAGCAGAACCCCTGTTAAAACGTACAAATGTCTTCAGCTGATGACTGCTCTTCAGGCTCATCCACTGCAGTAACCAAGTAGAGGCCTAATCTTATGCTGCCAGAGGAGCAGCACAGTACACTAGGATCAGAGAGAGAGAGAGAGAGAGAGAGAGAGCGCGCGCAGTTTGCTTTTCATCCTCTTTAGCCTCATTTCACTCCTTTAAGTATTTCATCAGTTTTCCCACTAGACCATATTAATTTGATGGTTTAGCTCTTAGTAACGACCTCTGATGATTTCCCTCTTTTACACACGTGTGCACACACGTTATTGGTGAGGGCAGGGAACAAAAACCATCTGAAAGAAATATTTAGATTCAGTTGAATTTGAGTTCTCAGAACAGGAAGTTTCACATGCTAAAAAGCCCTGGGCATGGTTTTCCTCTGGATAAAACCATGCTATCTAGGTCCACACATTCCCTTCTCTTCCGAAGAGGGGGGGACACCAAGTCGCATTTCAATTCCATACAAGTTTAACCCAAGATGCTTTCTGCTAAGCCTGCCAATTTAGTGACAGCGCAGCTACATCAAGCCATTTGCATTATTCAGGTTCCTTGATAAAGGCACAGCCATTAACCAATTTCACCATTGAACCCTTGCAATTAGTATCATAGGGAATGCATTTCTGGAGGAATATCCCCTTTGGAAAGGGATGCAACAAATATTCACTCTCTCTCTCACACACATACGCACGCACGCACATGCGGTTTGGGTCTAGCAAGCCAGCACTACTGTGCAAGAGTCACTCTGCGTCTCTGCAAATGGAGATCCAAAATAATGATGGATGGATTAAAGCACAAACACATGCAAAAAAAAAAAAAAAAAAAAAACCACACCACAACCACCAAAAACCCACCCTCACCTGTAATGATAGAATCAATATATGATCATCCCCCACCTAGAATACAGTTTGGTATACCACTTTGGTGTTCTTTAAAATAACAGCTTTATATACAAAAGGTTTCAGCGTTGAGGAGAAATTGTATTCTCTGTGCCCTTTGCAGACAATGCTTTCTGAGCAGCGCTCAGCTATAAATGAAAAGGGCACATTTCACAGCAGGGTACAGGTGCCATCCAGTAGCAGGGCCTCCCGCTGGATTTAGTCAGATACATTTAACTCACTCCTTCAAGCATTCCCGTCTCTCCAAGGAAAAAGATATCCAAACAATGCACTAGGGACTCATCAAAATTGTGTTCTGTGAAGAATAGTCCCTAATGGTAATTCTACACCGAACATTTGCATAGAAAGAATCAGCTGACAAAATCATTTACCCAGAACACAACGTGTAACTACGTGTACATACGCAACTCATGCATTCTGAGAGCATCAGCCGTGGGGAGACAACTCCTAAAGTTCATCGAGGCCCCCGCTGCGATCAGGGCCCCTTTGTGCGAGGTGATGTACATACAAACTGAGAGCCCCTGCTCCACAGATCTTACAGGCTAAGCAGACAAGGCAGACAGTGTGTCTGAGGAAACAGAGGCAGAGAGGGGAAGGGATGTGTCCAAAGTCAAAGCAGGCTAGTGACCCAACCAGATATTGAACCCAGGTTTCCCAATTACCAGTCCAGTGTCCTAGCCACTAGATGGGCTGTATTTTTAAAATCAGTTAGAGCTTCGTTTGCAAGAATAAATGAATTGGTTGAACAAGTTTTAAAATTAAAAAAAAAAAAAAAAAAAAAAAAAACACATTCATGCCAATAGCCTGCTTACGCGGTTGTCTGGAAGTTTGCAGTTGTGACTGAATCTGCTGCCCATTTAGGACCTTGACTTACTAGAGGTTTGGATTGAAAAGTTGCTGATGCAAAAGTCCACTTGCCGCATTGTCCACAGCGTCAGACCCTGTGCCGAGTTTCCTTAAGACTTTTGCAGAAAAGAGGTCCCTGGAACAGTGACTGGACTGGGCCACTTCCCAGTTTCACACCCAGGAGCAGCACTTGGGTGCAATGCTAAATCCACTGAGGAGAGCCAGGCTAGCAGAAATATATGGAACAAGAACCCACACTGTACCCAGAGAGATCACACAGAAAGAGAACGCTGCTGCACTTCAAGCTTTTATAAATTAAGGCTGAAGGCCTTTGTCTTTTCAGACTTCACTACAAATGAGTCTGACATGCAACAAGAAACAACATTTTGAGGGTGAGGAACTTTGGTGGGCGGAATTTCTACAAAACTGACTTGTGAGCAGCCTTGGGCCAGATCCTCAGCTGGTGTAGGTCAGTATCGACTTCCGTGGAGATATGGCAGTTTACAATAGCGGACGATGGGCCCCAAGGGAGATTTCAACCTGGATATAATGTTACTCTCTAGATCAGCTGAATGCAACACAGATTAGCAAGAAGTGGCAAAGATCCTCATACTAGCAATCCCACCAGTCAGAAGGCGGCAGGTTGGCATTTCTAAAAGGAATGCTTTGCACTGTGTTTTGTTTTAGCCCCCTTTCCAAAGGGGTAGGGCTCCGACAGTGAAGGCACACAAGCCAAGCTGGAGTTCATGCAAGTTGCTGCGTTCCTACTGACCAGAGATAACTGGGAAAAGTAAAAGGTCTTGCTTGGATGCCACGTGTCATAACCATATAGCTAAGGGTAGCCTAGAATTCCTGCTTACCTGTAAGGGGTTAAGAAGCTCAAATAACCTGGTTGGCAGTTGACCAAAAGGACCAATGGGGAAAGAAGATACTTTCAAATCTTGGGGGGGGGGGGGGGGGGGGGAGAAGGCTTCATTTTGTGTGTTTTCTTGGGAAGCAGAGAAGCATCAGGTCAGAAAACTCCTTCTCCTATAAACCATCCTAAAAGCATCTCATATTACAAAAATTGAGGGTAAAAGCCAGGCAAGGCATGTTAGATTATCTTTTGTTTTGCTTGTGAATTTTTCCTTTGCTGGAGGACGGTTTATTCCTCTTTTTTGTAACTTTGAAACTAAGCCTAGAGGAAGTTCTGCTGTGTTTCTGAATCTTGTGTTACCCTGTAAAGTTATTTTCCATCCTGATTTTACAGAGGTGATTTTTACCTTTTTTTTAAAATCAAATCCTTCTTTTAAGAACCTGACTGATTTCTCTATTGTCCTAAGACCCAGGGGTTTGGGTCTGTGATTACTTTGTAACCATTTGGTTAGGATACTATTCTCAAGCCTCCCTGGGAAAGGGGGTGTAGGGGCTTGGGGCGATATTTTGGGGGAACAGGAACTCCAAGTGGTCCTTTCCCTGATTCTTTGTTAAAATCACTTGGTAGTGGCAGCGTACCCCCCAAGGGCAAAGAATTTGTGTCTTGGGGAAGTTTTAACCTAAACTGGTAGAAATAAGCTTACGGGGTCTTTCATGCAGGTCCCCACATCTGTACCCTAGAGTTCAGAGTGGGGAGGGAACTCTGACAATGCTGTTCTGAGAAGCTGACAGAGGCCTTCTGGGAGTGGATTAGAAGGATGTATGGAGTCCACAGACTAACCATTTAGCAAAGGAAATCCAAGTGGGTGCTTTTTGTTTTTTCAGTAGGAAATTGCCTGTAAATATACTCAATACTACACATATCACTCATCCATTACCAAACACAACCAACACATATTTCTAACGTTGCTTAATGTGATAGGATCAAGACCCCCAACCCATTTTTGCAGTGGTCCCAAGGAACTGCAGCCACAGTATGACATATGCCACATAATGAAAGATAATGAAAGAATTCAGACACCACAGTGCTGGGGCAGCTCACTAGTGCTTCATTTGACATTGTTAAAATGAATGGTCACCTTCACGCTCTGTCGCACACACACACTTGACAGCTGGACAGCACGTTTCGTTGGAAGATATTACATTCCACTGCAGACACTGACCCTCACAATTCCCCCCCAGGAGCTGAGGGCACAGATCCACTTTATAAATGTAGAAGACGAGGCACAAACTGATATACCCAGTGTATGAGCAAATCACACTGGCAGAGCTGGACACAGAACTGGGGTGTCCTGGTTTTCTTCTCCAGTGACTAGACTGCATTCCTCAATGCCAAATCTCACTTATACCCTCGCTGTTTCAATCTCCCATCCACTCTTGAAGGGAGAAGGACTCCATTGTGACCTCAGGAAACAAAAAACCCAAGACTTCCAGTGCTGACTTTTCGATGATCTTTGGTGTGCTTTGTTCAAGTCAGAGTCAAGCCTCCTAACCTAGCAGAGAGAAAGACTGGAAGGTCTCCTAGCAAGGATTACGACTGGCCAGGAGGTGTGGCAGTCATTGACTGATGTGGAGATTCTGACTCAGTCCTATTACTTAATCTATAGAAAAACTGGTTTCAGCCAAGAGATAAGTGTACGGACACAAATATATGAGTCAAAGTGCAGAACCTGTTTCAATACTGCTGTAGAGTGGCAGCCCTTGCTCCAGGTCTACTAGAACTGAATCCTGTGTTATTTAGCACCTGTCTGACTCGAGTGTTTTGCAATAGCGAGTTACCTACTGGCAGAAATGTGACTTCATAATCAGCAGAGTCAGCCACAATGGGCTCAGCCATCAGAGCACCTCAGCTTTGGGCATTGTAACATGATTTTGCATGGAGCGACTGAATGCTCGACTGAAGAGCGGGGTTCCCTGCAATCTTTGGGGTCATTCACTAGTTCCAAGACCGTGTAGATTGGCAGAGAAGACATGGGTTTAATGCCTCCTCTGAAGGAAGTTCATTCCCATGCCATCCGTGTCTGGTCAGATTGCCTTCTCTTTATTCCTAATGCTGCTGATGTATAAACACCACCCACAACAGCTTGGCTGTGGACAGGCCATTAACCTTCCTCGTTAAAGGACAGCTTATGAGCCATCTTGTGCACAAAGGGAACTATTTGATGTTTCTCTTTATAAAACAAGCACGACAAACAGTCCAACTCACCGCGTCTTATAATGGCGATACTGCCATTTGGGGAGAGGATGCTAAGTTACACATTTTTTTTCAAAAACAGGCCCTTATCTCACAACAATTAAAAGCACTTGATGTTATTATACACTAACATTACTGCGTTTAAGACATTCAAAAGCTGTTTGGGGTATTTTTATTTTCTATAATACACCCTTTGCAATCTTTTGTGATAATATAATGCAACAAGACATTTCTAAGATGTAGATTTACCATCTCTATGTATCCCTCCTTCCCCTGTACTCTTACCAACTTACACATCCGATTGTGTTTGATCCGAGTAGGGTTGTGTGCAAACACATGCAGAGGATGGCGGGGGAGAGTATCCATGCTATTAGGGCTGGAGGAGATGGGGAGCTGTGTGTGCACTAGGGAGCAAGGGATCTAGTCATTTACATCTTCCCTGGCCTTTCTGAAGGGCAAATTCAAGATTGTGCACTTTGGGTCAAAAGTTCTCCCGGTCAATCAGAAAGCCTACAATAAGCCAAGATACCCATGGGGACTGTACTGAACGCTGTTATCTAGAGTACTTATTCATGGTCTGTATAAAGGATGTGAATCATCCAGTATCTAATGTACTCCATTAAGTGAGGCAGCTAAAGGCATATTCTACAGGGAGGAGTAATCAGTTCTGCTTGATTTTTAACAATTGCTGCTTAAATGAATTTTGTTTTAGCTCCTTAAAAAAAAAAAAAAGTTCCCAGCTCATTCAGCTTGGTTAATAAAACTTCATTATGGTATGGATTGGGTTTGTTCTTCTTGGGCAATCTCCTATAGAATTACATGCTACCGTGTTCAATTAGAATGTTAGCAAGGCTGCCAGCTTCCATAGGAGGGGAGGGGAAAAGAGAGAGAAGAGTTTCATTTTATTTATATAGAGCTATGCAAAGAGCTTTTTTGGCTTGCTTTCCAGATCCGTGTCCCTGCTGGGCAATAGGACTTTATTAATGTTTATGATATGGCCTACTTTTGTAATGCATCTCTGTCCCAGTGAAATATTCCATTTGCATCTTAAAGGAGGTTTGAGAGGCAGTTCTGCCCATCCCTCCAGCATACTGGCCTCTGTAATCCTTGCACAAAATCTATGTACTGCATCAACATCTGTGAACAGTGCCTTCATTTGTCTTCTAAAACTACTGAAGGTGTTGGATGCTGTAGCCTCTCCCACTGAGGGATGTAATTTTGAATAATGTTTGTAGTGCTGTAGTTGGCATGGTTTCCATCGATCGCTTCTTCTATAAGACAAATGCAGGCTGTCATTGGAAATCTCAAAGGCAGTCTTTACATTTAGTTTTCTTCCTTAGAATAAAAGCAGTAAAAAAAAAAAGGCACCTATAAAGCCATATAAGGGACACAACTTTAAAGAAAATCTCATTTCCACATGCAACACCTAAGGTTACTGTCACTGAAATAGACTAGAGAAATCCATTTCTATTTTTCAGTTTGTTCACTTAGTGCATAGGTATGTCTCCCTGTTTCCCCAATATAGACAGTTTTCCCTGTTCATATGGGTCTTTCCCACAGCAACAGGGGAGAAGAGGGGGGGGGAAAAAAACACATTTTTAACAAAGCTGGAAAATTATAATTGTAGAGCCACAGAAGCTGGTAGCAGGACTCGGGAGTAGCAGAATTACCAGATGCTTCTTGGAACTCATTTTTAAAGAGTTAGATTCAAAGCTGACAGCCCTTGTTAAGTCATCTTTCCTTGCCCTCTTGTAAATTAACAGCACAAAAATTGCTTGTAATTTTTTTTTAAACTGCCATCTCTAAAAACTCTGCATTCTTGGCATCTCGCCATGTAACTCTCTCTCTCATTGCTTAATGCACAGACTGAGAATTAACTATTTATCTGTAAAAAGGAAGAGGTAAAATGGATTACCTCCCTGAACCATTCTTTCTTGAATCCACTTGGGCTACCTAGAATGGGGGTGCATTATGAATTGGTTACATGTGCATCTCTGGCCCATACAGTAAACAGCAACGTGATCAATTTGTCTGTGTTGCTTAGGTAGATTTAATACGTGAACTCCCACCTGCTTTACTCCCACCTGCCTGCCATTACTTCTGCTTTCTTGATTGTGCATCCTAAATGAGGTATGTTTCCAAACAGATTGTCTTAGTGAGATCTGCAGTGCAGTCCTCCACTTTTTAAAGTCCTCCACCTACAGCTGAGCAAGCGATGCTTGTTTGTTTAGCTGTGACAGACTGAAGAGTCATAAGGACAGGGATTCTCGACAGACCAAGTATAGAAGCTCTGAAAACTGGACCTAACCATTAATTCCCATTCTCCAGCTGGTGTTACCAGATGTGGGTTTTTTTGTTTCTCTATGGAACACCGCACCACAGTGCACTATCACAGCAGCACACAGAGCAGTCACAATGGAGCCATCTAACAGAGTATTTGTATAGCTCATCCCCCACCCCACAGAGACACTGAAGAACAAACTGCACTGCAGGGCCCTGGGGAAAAGCAGAAGTGTCACAAAAGTGATTGCTTTGTCTAGCAGCCCCTAATGGGCCCTGGCAGAAAGAGTGTTTCTGTGAGCTAAAAGAAACCCAAAAAAAAGTTAACACTGCTTTTAGAGTGAGAGAAAGCCACACACAATCACTGGGGAGAGGGGGGGAGGGGCTTTGATTATGCTCATTTATAGAGCTGGTCAAAAATTGATATAATTTTCCAGATAAAAAGTCAGATTTTGACCAAAAACTAGTTTTTGTGGGAAAATGTTTGACAGCATCACTTTTGACCGGGAATTTCAGAGTGAGCGTTTTTTGTTCTGCATTGCATTTTTCGCAGTGGGTTTTGAAATTTCCTGAAGGGAAGAAAAAAAAAAAATGTTCCATCTGAATGCGTGCACACCAGTGTGTCCCCCCCCAGGGAAGAGGAGTTTTCTGACCAGCTCCCTGCATTTGCAACTTACAGGTTCCAATTTTAAAGTCTTATCTGTGCCACTTCTTCCATGCCACCCCCCTTGCAGTCCAGTCTTGTGCATCAGCCACCCCATAATAGCCTCAGTCATTGGCCTTCTTCCAGTCTCAACTCTGGCCACCACTCCCATTAATCCACAGTGCAGCTCCATTCCCCTCCAGCTCACTGCAACCTGCTGTCCCCCAGGGCTAGATCCTTCACCTGCTCACTGCTAGCCCACCTGCACCCCTCCACGCCAGCTGCCAGCTCCTTTCAGTTTTAATCTCACCTGAAATGGTCAGAGGCTGGGAGTGCATTCCTTGGCCTTCCATTTCCCTCCAGCACTACAGAGATAGCAATAAATATTTTCAACCAGTAGTAATGACATATTGCAAATGTTCAATAACATTTTTGCTCCTCCTTGCAAGGCTCTGCTGGATTTTGACTTTGTCCCAATTTTCTTCCACTTTCTCACGTGCTCCTCAGTCCACTGCTTCCTAAAGGCCCAATCCTGCATTGTATGATCCTCTGTTCAATGTGTTACATGTTCCCCCTCCGTGCCGGCTCCACAAAGGATAGACAGAGTCTGTGAGAATGGCTAGATAGGGGACTCATTCTTTTAGTTCCAACGGTACAGGCTCATGGTCTTGCCTCTGGAAGTCCCAGATTAAATCCCTAGTGACAGCCAAGGGCCTAGTGGTTACATTTACTTGGGCAGTGCCCCATTTGCAGCTCATCGGAGTTTTACCTGAGCAACACATGCAAAATCCACTCGCAGTCTCACACCCTTCTGCCCACACACTCAGAGCAGGCGCCTACTTTAAGCAACCTCCTTTCATACAGAAGCCGTCCTGCTTGACATCTTGGCATTTCTTTTCATCCCATGTATCCTACCTGTCAAATTAGGATGAAGCCTTCTCGGGCAGGGACTCTCCTGTGTTTATGAGGCACTAGGTGCAGCTACAGCACATCATAACCTAATATTAATTTGATGCTTCACTGAGATGGAAGGTTGCTGCACAAGGATTCCTTGACTTTGAGTTTAAGCAGCTTGGAAAAAATGGGAGCTTGATTGCCAAGGGCAATAAATACACTGAGGAACCATGGAAGCCTCCCTCCCCCTTCCAAGCCTATATTGCATAGCATAGAGTAACTTCCCACACAATCAACTTGCTTTCGGCTTTAATCAGCTTGGGATGCAGTTCCCCCAGTAGATTACATTTGAATGGCTAGGTTGCATTCTCTAGCAACTGCAAGCATTTTTCTGGATTACTCTTCAACATTCATTTCTCAGCAGAATTTTAGGATTTTCCTTGTTGCCCTTCACTGCTATTTAAACAAATATAATAGGCATCTCTGACTGGGTGAGGCCTAGTTTAGCTTAAAAGCTTCATGTTTGTGCAGCAATGGCCAGAGGATTCCCAACAGAAAACGTGGGACGGGGGAGAGGGAGGGTGAGGGTTTAGGGTTAGCACGAATGATTTTCACTCTTACAACTCCTCTCCTCAGGGATGGCGTCTGAACCCTGGGAGCCTACACCGGGGGGTTGAGCTGGGAGTGCATGTTGGAGCGGAGAACTCTTCTCTGTGCCACAGAACCTCACTTTGCTTTTAGCTTCTGGACCTCCAAGGAGATGAATTTCTGGGGCATCTCACTACAGGGTCTTAACACCCAAGAGCCTGTCATAGTTGCATATCTGCAAAAAGAAAAGGAGGACTTGTGGCACCTTAGAGACTAACCGATTTATTTGAGCATGAGCTTTCGTGAGCTACAGCTCACTTCGTCGGATGCGTATCTGTCACTACTAGTGTAACAATCAGTAATGCTCAGTAATAAAGGACTTTTAGAGAATCCACAAACAAACCTGTCGTAAAGCCAGGAAGGGGGTGTAACACAGTGGGGAGGATTCCTCCCAGCACCTGGGAAAGATTCCTTTCTAATGCAGGGATTGTCGTCTTAATTTAGGCACCAAGAAGGCTAAAATCTGTTTTCAGTTACATTGCTACAATTGGGAAGGAATTCCACTGAAGTCATTGATCTCACTGGAAGAGCAGAATGTTGCCCTACAATGCCATATTTCATTCATCCTTGGACGCTGGTTTGCCTTTTGGTCGCTCCCTCAAAAAAAATAAATTGTTCAGCATAGTTAATGTTAAAAAAAAGCTAACCAAAAAGAGTACGAAAGTGTCCTACAAACACCTGGAGACTAGATCCTCTCCTCCAGTTTCTCCATCAGTAGCTCCAGAGCTGATGGGAGATTCACTTCTCCTTTTACATACAAGGTTGCAATGACTTTCATGCAGAAGCCAGGGACTGTCCCAGATATAGCAATAACGGAGAGGTTACAGTTTTCTTTCTATATTGGATCTAATTTTAGGCCCTTGAAACAGTCACATTAACTAGCTGAACCTGCCACTCACCAGCAGATGACATACATCAAGTTTGTATGTAACTTTCAGGAGGGAATTGACACTATTAAAAGGTATGCTGCATGGGACTCTAGGTGAGGCACGTGTCGCCAGGTACAAGTTAAACCCGTGGGATCTTCGGGTCACAACAGTAATAGAAGACAGGCCCTTGGGAACTTGTTTGCCTTGGTAGATACAGACTCCCGGTGCAGGCGGGAAAGTCTGCTCTGCAGCATGGGTAACGAATTGCTCCGCTGAGCCCTTTTAACATGCTCACAGTTCAATGCTGACCTTCAATCATAACGTGAAGCAGTTTGAGTGGCATGATGGAAGCACCATCACCCCTGCCTCTCTTTGAGCTAGGAACTCCAGACCATTCATCAAACATCCCCAGCACAGGGGCTGAAGGAGAAAGGGGCCACAAACGCACTACATTTGCATACTGCTCCTTGGCCTCAAGGCGGCAGTGAAAACTGTATGAGGGATGGAAACGTCCTGTTGGTTACAATGGCACAGGGCACTTTCGAAGGCAGCAGTTTATCCTGAAAAAGAAAAGCCTCACATTGTCCTGAAAGCCCACCAGCACTTGGTGCCAGCAGCCGAGTCCTGGGGGAGCCCCCTTCGCCAGGCGGGAAGCAACAGGGTTTTTTCAAGTTATGTAAGTCGATATTTAAGACCTAGTGAGCTAGAGGAACCAGCTAGCTTACACCAGCATGGAACAGCTAATGGAGAGATGTGACAAATACATGCTAACCCCAAGACAAGGACTAGTCTGTTGCCAGTAGGGAGCAAGGAGGCCTTCCTGGAAAAAGCACAGGGGCTTGTTTGAACTATAACTGTCAACAGATTTTAAGTCTCTATGTTTAATTCAGTTACGACATACATGGGTTATAAAGAGGAAGCTTCCAGCCCTTACGGTGGTAGAAAAAACCTTCCAAATGTAAAGCAAAGCAGCACTGGAAGGTGCAGTTAAAAACTCCTCAAGTTATACCTCCAACCCGACAGTGCTTTTTTAGCTGATGGGGTAGGAGCCAGAACTGCCTTTCACATAGGCAGCTGTCCCCCCAGGATAGACTTGGGGAGACTGAAATATGGAGCTGCTCAACCTGGTCTTAAACTTTGAAAAAAATCTCATTCCATTTATGGGATTTAGACGACTCCTCTGCTGATCTAAATAGAAGGGGTCTGCGTTCCATACACAGTTTCGAAGATTCCACCATATTCATAACATAAATCTGGAGCTTCCTTGAACAGTTACCTGTGTTTAAAAGAAATGCATTCCACTCAAGGTGCATGAAATCTTCCATCTCCTTTCTCCCACCCCTCTCTGCCCAGTGTAGTGGCTATACCAGGGGTCGGCAACCTGCGGCACGCAAGCTGGTTTTTAGTGCCACTCTGCTGCCAGCCAAGGTCCCGGCCGCCAGCCCCGCTCAGCCCGCTGCCAGCCCGGGGTTCTGGCCGCCAGCCCCTGCCAGTTGAGGTCCCAGCCGCCGGCACCACTCAGCCCACTACCAGTCTGGAGTTCCGTCAGGGGGCCCCTGTAAATGTAAAATTTATTTCTGGCACGCGAAACCTTAAATTAAATGAAGCCTTGGCACGCCACTTCTCAAAGGTTGCCGACCCCTGGGCTATAGTATCAGAGGGGTAGCCATGTTCGTCTGTATCCACAAAAACAACAAGGAGTCCGGTGGCACCTTAAAGACTAACAGATTTATTCGGGCATAACTTGAGAGGACTCTGCATCTGAAGAAGTGGGGTCTTTTACCCACGAAAGCTTATGCCCGAATAAATCCGTCAGTCTTCAAGGTGCCACCAGACTCCTTGTTGTTGTAGTGGCTATAGAGTAACACAGTGTAAGTGTTTTGCGTAGAGATTTCTGCTCCTGACCTGGGAAGAGTCACCTAATGTAGCTGACAAGCAGCTGCAGGGCATGGTACAGCAACAGACAGGAGGATATAAATTAAACCGGTACATGCCAACCCTGCAGGAAATGCCATGCCTGCCTCCTACAAACTCTTGTTTAAAATTTAAAGGTTTGCGGATTGACACAGTAACAGAGACCACCATGATGTGTAGGTGGATGAAGGAGACTGAGAATGGGGCATTTTAAACCAGGCTTCACCATAGGAGGCATTTTACTAGTGGACAGCATAAAACTGGAGAGAGGCAAGAGTAGTTCCCTAAGCTACGTTAAAGGCTGGCTTGCCAATGAATCCCTAGGAGTTTGAAAGGCTATAGTTATGTTTTAGAGCATCTCATTTCTACCAATACTAAAGGTCAACGAAACCCACCAATATGGATTTTCAACAGGGCTCAGCTTTTTGTCAGCTTCCTGGTTAAATACATTTTCGGTGGATGACACTGGAGTAGGAAAAGTAAATTTATTCTGTTTATTTAAAACAAAGTCATGGTGAATGCAACCTGTGAGTGAGGTACAGGCTTTCCTACAATTTGACAGGGTTTTCTGGTTTGGGGTTTTGTTTTTTTTAAATCAGCAGGATGTTAACGGTGGTCAAAATATAATCCCAGATTATGCATAGGACAGGTTGACCAAGCAGTGCTCCTGGTAAAAACAAGGATCATCACAGATAGGAGCACTCAAAAGGTCATCAAAAGAATAACCTCCTCCTTCAGCCAAATTCTGCTTCCAGTCACGCTGCTGTAAGTCTAGTATAATCATACCTATTTAGAAGGATTTATACCAGTGTAAAGGAGTGCAGAATGTATGTACATTAAAGAATACAGGCTTATGCAATAATAAAAGTGGAGGCAACATCAGTTTCGGAGGTCGCATTAGTCACATCTGAGGAGACGGGTTGGCACACATTCTGCCAGGTGACCGGTATGCTAAAGTTTTATCCAACACTTCTCCAATGTACTATAGGAGTCTCTCCTCCATGCATATGGTGTGTACATAGTGTAAAAATTACTTCCCCTGCCACTGAAATGCAACTGCCTCCGGGACAGAACACAAACAGCTGTTTAACAATGCACAGCAACACTGCTAAGGTTCAAGTCAGTAACGGAGTAGTACCTGAGCGGAAACTGGCAAGAAAGTTTTAGGTAGGAAAAATTATCCAACTGGAATTTTATCCAGGACTGGACAACAGAGCACCCAGTGAATCATTAATGATACTCCCTGCTGAACTGCATACAGCACTTTCTACAAGAAGCACTGACCAGGCCCAGCCTGATTTAAAACTCATTAAATCCTTATTGTAGGAACCGCTGATTTCTAGTGCTTCTGGTTGTGGAGACAAGGAAACAACTGATTGATTTCCATAGCACAGGCTAGGTTAGACGGGTCTGCAGCTGGACAAACACAACATGGCAACTGAAAAATGGGACTTCAGTGTCCAGTTCTGACTGATTCTAAGACAAAACAACTGGTAAGAACACAGCCCGTCTCAGCCACGGAAGTTGTTTCAAGAGTCAGCTCGAGTAGATTTTGCTTTTGACCCCAAGCTTGTATAAGAAGAAACCCACATAAACATAAAGCCAGTGAGCCTCAGCTAACTCAGCGCATGAGACGAGGGAAAAAACAACACCACATTTTAACTGCTGCTGCTGCATCTTAAAAAGCGTTAACACCTCAACCTCTGTATCCAATTGCACCCCAGTAAAACTGGTTGCAAAGCATGACCAGCCCCACAGAAACTGTGGCCATCTTGCCGATATTTCTGCATGGAGAAAAAAGAGCCGTGTCCCTGGACAACCACTCATTAAGGCACTGTGCGGTCCGTGGGTGGATTACAAGGCCTCAGTGCTTCTGAAGGAAGTTTTCCTTTGTGGTCGACTGCATGGCAGTGCTATAGAGTTGCCTTTAACACCTCCCCCCCCCCCTCCCCGGGCAGACTGTGTGTTCCTCTCACTCTGGTATGGTCTGTAAGATTGCAAAGAGAGAGACTGAACAGGACCCCATGCTAAGTGAAACCACACAAGTCAGAGCTGAGCACTTCCTGCTGCCCCCTTTGAGCCATCTCATGGAAAGCTTTTCTCAGACATTTTTCGCTACCAATTTCCTGTAGCGAGTCCTGACCAATGATCCCTTTATGCATTTAAAAAAAAAAAAAAAAAAAAACAAAGATTCAGCACTAGCTAGAGAAGCCACCATCTTCCTCCAGAACATAAGAAAAACCTCCTACCTAGGCAAAAGCCTCTGTTCAAGCTTCCACTAACAAACTTCACACAAATTAGCCTTTGTTTTGTCCAACAAAAGGAGGCCCAGGGGCCCAGGCAAAGAGCTTCCCCTGACTTTCATTTAAGGTTATTTTAATTACAGAACTTATGACTTTTTTTTTTTTTTTTTAAATATGCTGCAGTGTAAAGACTTCTCTTTACGCTGTGGCTCCCTGGGAATATCAACACAAACTTAAAGCAATCTGGGCACGTTGTAGTGAAGGGGGGAAAACTGGCACAGAACAAGAATAGTTCTGCCACCCCTGGGGAATTCTAGTCTCATCTTGAAGAGCGTGGAACTAGGTGCATGCAACCCTAAGCCCAGAGATAATGTGCCTCAAAATCTAACTGCCCAAGCAATACAGGCCTTTTAGAGCTGGGGGACGATGGTGGAGAAAGGCAAGGTTCTCTGGTTTCCCCCTCCCCGACACACACACACCCCCTCACGCCCCCACCCCTCCAGTGGAGTTGACCTATACAGCACCCACTATCACCCAATCTCTGGAGCCCACACGCCAGCTCAATTCTTGGTCCCAGTGTCTCCCATCAGGCTGCATCGATTACAAAACAAAAACATACGTCCAGTATTTTCAGCTCGGCCTTTTGTGGCTAAACCCCAGGAGACCAGAGAGCAACCGCGGCTCAGAGTAACTCCAGCAGTCAGGTGCAGTTTGGCGGGTGGGGAGAGGAGGGCAGGGGCTGACACCCAGCAGCGATAAGAGAGTCTTCAAGGTGGCACTAGGCAGGACCAGCTACAGCCAAGATAGCTACAGCCTCTCGTGGAGGCTGATTAACTACGCCAACGGGCCAAGCGCTCCCAGCCGCACAGCGGCATCTTCGCTAAAGTGCTACCGTGGTGCCCTGCCCCGAGTCTGGTTTCTTGTTTACTGTGTTTCCACTGGCTGCCGGTCCCACTTTCATCCCTCCCCTTTCTTACCATGGCAACCCCTCAGCGGGCCACTCTCATTCTGCCCCACAGTTCTCTGCGGACCTCTCTACTCCTCTCCCCTGCAGCTGCCTCGGCCCTTACCCAGTCCCCTCCCACCCTTCCTCTACCCCACTTCAACCCCGAGTGCCCCTGCAAAATACCCCTCTCTACGCCTACAAATGAAGCCTCTTGAACTAATCAGACCTGTGCTCATGGCCATGCCGACAGCTCCACCCGCGCCCTTCCCCTTTCCCTCAGGGCATGGCCTCATTCCCAGTCTCCCCCGGTTCGGAAAGCACCCTGCTCATCACGGGTTGCTACCACAACATAAATTTCAGCTACAACTGGCCAGGATCTTCAGCAGCAATGGCAGTCGTAGAGCCTTCCCCACACGCTTCATGACCAGGGGTCTCAAACTCAATTTGCCTTAGGGCAAGTGCCAGCCCTCAAATCCTCCCAGCGGGCCAGTAATGCCACTGAAGACGGGATTCAGAAAAGAAAACGTTTATCTTGTATTTTTTTATTTCGAATTTCTTAGAAATAATAAAACCGTCATACAACATTATACAATCCTTCGCCCGCCAGAGAGTTTATATTGTTGGCCAGACACCTGGCAACGCTTCGGCTCTGTCCGTTTGTTGATGTTTGGCCTCCATGACGGAGCCGTTGACACCTTCAGGCTGCCGCAAGGTGGGCGTCAGACTGTTCTGTTCGGGATTTTGACTTGTTTACATTCATTGTGGGAAAAAAAGTGATGCACCCTCCATGCCTGACTCTGCCCAGCGACTAGTGATGGTATCTCTGTCCCTCTCCCCCAGCCAATGGGAGCTGCGGGGGGCAGCGCCTGCAGCAGACATAGCCGGCAGCATGGCTGCCTGAGTCTCTCCTCTGCGGGCCGCAGTGGGGAGGTTCTCAGGCCGCAGATGGCCCGCGGGCTGGGACATGACTATGCTGGCTGAACAGGGGTCATTTAGTACCCATAGAGCAGTGGGGAGTCCAGACTGGCTAGCTAAAGCAGCGGGGAGTCCAGACGGGCTGGTTTTAGGCTCACGGGGAGCTGCAGGACCGCAATAAAATAAAAATAAAAATAAAAAAGGGTCAGACAGAGAGGAGTCCAGCTTGGCACCCAAAAATGGAGGGACCTGAAATCAGTGGCCAATTGCAAATGTTCTGGCCTAAATGCCTAGCTATTAGATTCTCACAGTAAGCTAGTAGCATCTGGGGAATAACTCCTACTACCAAACCCACGCTGGTTTCCCCTTGTTGCTGTTCAGAGGACACTTCTCTAGAACGATCCTTAAAAATATTGCGAGGTGCAAGGCCTCTGGTACTGCATGACAGAAACTATCCGTCAAAGGAGCGAAGAATCAAGGTGAACCAAGCCTAGAAGGAGGATTTAAAAAAACAAAAAACACAAAAAAACGGGTCAGTCAAGTATCAGGAAGGGAGTTCCCTTGATACAGTTATAACAACTGAAGGGATGGAGAACGCTCACCCAGGGACGGAAGCTCAAGGGAGCTCTTTGTTAATCAGAGCACTGAAGAGGAAGATCAATTAAGAGGCACAGTTCTGAGTCCCTCTTCCCAAAGCCTCCTCACTCCCAAACGCTTTCTGCTACTTCAAACGCCGAACAATTGCTTCAAGCTGCAGCTCGCTCTCTCACCCACTCCTTCCCCCCACCTCGCATGATCCCACTCAGATCTCTGCTTTCATGGCTCCCACTCACCGTGGGATGGCCTGTGCTGCTTAAACTTCCATATTTAAAGCTGCTTCAGGAGGCTTCATTTCTTTTTGAAATTGCATTAAATTGTTCCATTAGTGTCAAAAAATAAATAAAAATTCAATTCACTTGTTCGCTTTCTGGGGCACTGGGGGGGGAGGGGGGGCAGTTATACAGCAACCCATACCTGCCATGGCGGATATTCATTTAAAGCCATTTGTCATATTTCGTCCAGAAGTTAAAAGTGACTCTTGCATGACAAGTCTCTATTCACTTTAGTCAGCACTGACTCCTAGATGTATGATTAGAGTTACCCTATATAGAAGCACGAGTTAGGAACAGAAAGATACTTGTCATCTCATCCACCTACACTCCACTGGCCTCTGCAGCATGTTCCCGAGGGTTCTGTCCCAGCTAGTTGTATTAAGGGCCCCGAGCAATGGTATTTCCACTACCTCCTTTGGAAGTCTGTGACACAGTCCAGGAGTCCTCGGGGCAAGGAAGTATTTCCTGATCATTAAGTTATTATAGTGTTATGGTACCACATGGCAGCCCAAGGTGGCGACCAAGGTCCCATTGTGCTAAGAACTGGGGAGCACACGAAGTCCCAAATTCAAATAGACAAGACAAAGCATTATGATCGGCATTTTATAGACGAGAAACTGAAATACACAGAGATTAAGTGATCTGCCCACAGCCACACAGGGAGTCTGTGGTGGTGCTGGGAACCTAACCTAGCTCTCCCAAATCCCAGCCCAATGCTTTAACCACAGAGCCACCCTTCCTCTCCAAAGTCTTCCCTTTGCTCAAGTCATCCTATTACCGCTACTGGCGACCTGGACCACTGAACAATGCTCTCCCTCCCCCGTATTCTCTCGGATTCCATTTCCAGTTCTTGTCAGAGCCGTCTCCCCCCAGCACTAAGCGGGCACCATACCAGCCTGTTATTTTATAGGAGTCAGACGGCCCCACCAAAGATCACCACCTCTTTCTTTCTGGGTTGCTTTGCTTGCTTTTGGGTGGCTGATTTGGCTACTGCCTGCCTCTGCAGATTCACACTCCAGCAGGCCTGTCTTTGCCAGAGGAAAAAGATACCCTTGCTGAGAGCTAGGTCAAATTGGACTGGATGATCCTATATATTTTTCCACCCTCCTCCTCTGCATCTATGCCAACCATGGGCTCTTCTCTTGTGATGGGGCCTCCCTGCCTGGCCTTTCAACATTCAGGTACCCAAATGTATCTCCTAATCACCCAGCCATTCTGCACTTCCTCACTTCCCATGTGCAAACAATGTGAGTTCCACGAAATGGCCCTGACTGCCAGAGAACTCAGACTGTGGAACTCATTGCTATGGGATTTCACGGAGAGGGAAAAGAACTTAGGAAGATTCAGTAAAGGACTGGACAATTATAATTAGCGATAAGGTTTTGGACAGGATATTAAGCCTCAGGCTTCAGCGTTTCAGTCACAGATTACCCCAAATCTTAGTGAAGAATAGTTACACCTTCTGCTGATGTAGCTGGTACTGGTCATTGTCAGAGACAGGATACTGAGCTAGCTGGACATTGGGGCTGATCCAATCTGCCGATCCCTATATTCCTAAATACAGACGTGCCTTTTCAACATACAGAGCGTGTGAACCTGCACCAGCAGGAAGAAAATGGCCTCGCACTCCCCTTATTACACCATTAGCCTCGCAATTTAATCCAGGCAGGCAACCAGAATAGACAGGGGCACAGCACGTTTTCAACCGGGAGAAAGTGTTCTTCTCTGCCTCCACCCCTAGCTTGCAGGATTTTTTTAAAAACCCACTTATTCACTCAGGAGGCTGCAAAGCCACAGAGGAATTCATGACACAAGTTTAACTAGACACTTGAGATTTAAAAATTAGAACACACTGACAGGCCATTAATGTATGTTATGGTGTGACTGCTTGGAATCCTCTGAAAAAAGTTAAACCAACTTACATATTAACATTTGAAAGTCAGGGACAGTGCCTCAGCCCTCAGTCCCTTCAGCTGAAGCATTCACACGGAGAGGAAGGAACTGGACAGTCACTAACTTTTGCCCTAAGCCAAAGAGTTTGCAGTGAAAGCAAGAGGGAGCCAAACACTTAGAGAGCTTAGAACACGTGACTCCAGCAGCTTGCTCCGCTCTGGAGAAGTTCATCACACCAGCCCTGGCAGAGCTCTCACTGAAGACAAAAAAAAATTGCTGTCCCTGGCCCTTATGTGAATTCAAAACAGCTCAGATTTATTCCCAGATTCACAGAATCCTGGAAGTTAGGGATGGAAGACAACGGATGTGGTCGCAAGTCCAAACACCCCACTGGGCAGCACCAGCTCCCCTCTGTTCCATTTTAACGCTGCCAGCGTGCACGTTGTTTCCATCTAGTGACTGGTCTCACTAGAGGGTTAATCTCTAGTACTGCTACCAGCATAGTCCTTGAGCCCAAGGGATGGCGTTCCATACTGTGCTGCTAAGGGTACAACGTGCAAGCCCTGCTGCCGGCCCCTGGGGCGGGAGGGGGGACCACACAATCTCTTTGGGGATGTTTCCGTTCACCACACTTTGCTTGACACACCATGGAACCTTGCCTTCAAGTTCCTGCGGGTTTTCAGCTCAAACCGTGCTGTGCACAACTCGCTAGTCCCAGACCCAACCTATCCAGCACCCAGGAGCGGTTCCAGAACGGCCTGCCACACCCTCAGTCGGCGTAGCGCCACTGCGGGTACCTGGGAGAGGGGAAGTCAGAGCTAAGTGCGTTTATACCAACTGAGAAACTAAGCCACTGGCTTCTCCCAAGGGTCCCCAGCATAGAAACGGCAATTTGGTGCAACTCTCGCAGCAGTACAGATGTTTCACAAGCAGCTCACGGGCTGCTCGACACACATGCCCGCGGATTGCCCCCTTCCTGTGTTCACCGCACTCCAAGCCTTGCTCGGCATCTGCCCTCCGCCAGCCTAGACCCTGCCCTGCCCCAGCCTTGCTCGGCATCTGCCCTCCGCCAGCCTAGACCCTGCCCTGCCCCAGCCTTGCTCTTGCCTCTGAACCAGCCCTGCTCCTACCTCCTGTGACTCCAGTTATGACCCTCAGCCCTGATTCCTGGCTCTGACTCTGTCCAGACCCCGTGGCTCTGGCATTCAGAGCCTGACTCTGGTGCTTGCCTTCAGGTCCAACCACTAGGCCTGACACCTACAACCCGGTCTCCTGCCACCCTCTCACAATACCTCCTCCCTAGTTTCTCCTCTGGTTTCCCATTTTGTTGGGCATGAAGTTTACATCTAGCCTCCTCTTTGAAGGTTCTGCAGACAGCCTTCTCCATCTCCTACTCTTGTGGCCTATGAACAGCTCCGTCTCAGTGACGCCGCAGTCTCCTTCCCCCACTTATTACTCCATGCTGCTTTCCTCTGCCGGGAATAGTCTCTCCTAAAAATCAAAAATCTCACTTATTCAGATGCTCTCCAACCCCCCCCCCCCATGCTTCCTTCTGTTCTTTTCACTTCACTCACACTGCAATGTAGATAAGACAATATGAAAACCAAGAAGAGCCAATGAATGTTGTGTCTCAAAACTGTTTTGATGGAAAATTGGGGTTTCCACTAAACGAAGTTTGTGTAAGTTTCTGCTTTGAGGAAAAAACTCATATTTCATCAAACAGCACAAACGCCTGAAAACCAAAATGGCTCAAGTCTGATATTTTACTGAAAAGTTAACATTTTCCCATGGAAAACCAACAAAATGAATTAAAGTTTCATCTGTCAACATTTTCCCGGGGGGGGGGGGGGGGGGAACCCCACAATTTTCCAACCAGCTCTCCTAACAAAACACATGCTAAATGTAACTGTTAACTTGTTATTCCTTGCATTTCGGTCCTCGCCCTCCCCACTTTATCTGTCATTCTGTCCGTCGAGATGTGTCTTAGAGCATAGACCATGTCTTGCCTGTCAAAAACACCTGGCACACCACTGTCACCAGTGCATAAAGACAGTTGACGTGAAGATTTCATGAGACCTCAGAAATACCGGAGAAGTGTTTCAGTGCTGGAGGTATAACAGCTACCAGTTCCTTTAAAGTAGCTGACAAGGGCCACTAGGGATGCTGTCAATGCCCAGGCAGAGAGACAAGTGACCCTGAGCTAAGAGGTCTAACGACCTCCAGCCTTTAACTATGGGTGGCCACTAAACGGGGGGGTCAAGTAACATCTTTTATTCTGAACTAAGGAGCAAACACAAAATGAAGAGGACCTGGCATGTTGCAAATTGATGAAAGAAGGAGGAGATCTACAGATGGAAACCTTTGGGGGTAGTTTTCTTTTAAAAATAAAATAAAAATAAAAATAATAATGGGCTACCACAGTAACGCACCAGGCCCTCACCCGCTACATAATCCACTGCAAGGTTATTTGCATATACACAGTTCTGGGATCCTGAATGTCCCCTGCTCACACCCACCTCACAACAATATTCCCCGACAAGCATTAAGCTAGTTTGGTGTGTAACACTAAGCATCACCACCTCTCCCTGCTCCGACGTACCCGACTATGAGCCTCCTACAGTTTCATCACCCTGCAGCTGACACCAAGGAGCCATGAAAACAATACTGCAGTGAAGAAAAAGGGTCACAGGCATGGCTAGCTGCCGGCACCATCGTCTATAGTAACTGCCTACTGAATGCTACATCCCAGACTCATGACACAGTGCAGCATGGCCAGCAGGTGCTTTGTACAGGGGTCAAATTCCCGCCACTCAATCAGAGGGATCTTGTACACAGAGCTGGCCACTGTCCGAGATGGAATATTGGACTGGGTAGACATCCTGTCTGGCAGTTCCTACATATCACAGTCCAGAAGCATAGAAATTCAGTTCCCTATGCACTTACATCACCAAGCCACAAACATGTGTTTGCCTTTAAAGCAACTAAAATTACAGAAGCTTACAGGAGAGTGGCAGGAGGCGGGGAGAGACCCACTCTCAAGTTGTTCCAGTGCCTGTTGGGAGCAGGTTTAGGCATCCTCTCCAATCTTGGATTGCAACCACCGATGCCAGGGGTTCTCAGATCAGCTGTCTGAAGTACATCACCACTGCGTTTCCTTCATGCAGCCCAACTTTAAACCTGCCCTCCATCCTTCGCTGAAGTCTTGGGGGAAGCCCAGGTCACACAGTTACTCTAAAATTAAAGACAGCTGCTCCGCAGAAGTAAACATTACCAAGAATACTTAGTAATATCACACCTCTAGCTTTTTCTGTTCTGCCCCTTTGATATGGAGTCGTGTTCAAGGAATCAAACATGGAAGTGAGTCAGCAGAGAAGTTAACCACATGCAAAGAACATAACTAGCACTACACTTCCGAGTGTACAATACGCGCGCAAACCCGTGACACTCTCCAAACTATTCCTGTGTTCTGGTTTCAAACAAACACAGGACCCAAACTGTGGGGGGCTGCAACGAACCCTGGGGCACGAATACAACGCACTACAAGAGAACTGGAATTGTATGCACATTTTGGGCAGGGTTTAAGATCTTATTAATAAAATTAGGGTTCAGGCAGCGGGGAACCACATTCCCTGAATACCTCCAAAGCTCGGCTGAAACTCTGCTTCAGCCTTGCTGAGTTGATGCTTTTTGCAAGAGCAAAGCCCCAATCAATGGAAGCCCAGCGGACATAAAATTGTCAGTGAAGCAGGATTTGGGAAGGGAGAAGGGGAATGGCTGCTTTTGCATTGCATACATCAGTGACATGTTTACATGCATAAATAAAGCAAGTAAGCAAAGTCAAATTCAGTGCCCCTCTCTGGTACTTATACGGCCCCTGTCACCCTAGTATCAGGGCCTCTCACAGTCATTAATACATTTATACTCCCAACATGCCTGAGGCAAGGAAGTACTACTATCCCACGTTACAAATAGGGATCTGAGGCACAGAGAGTGCCCAGGATCACACAGGACATTTGTAGCATAGCAGGGAATTGAACTTTGGTTATTTCCTATGTCCTAACCGAGTGTCCTAACCACTAGACCATCCTTTCTCTCACCAGCCTACTGCAGATTACAGAGACACCAGGCCAAGTTCACCTCTGGTATAACTCCATTTACATTTAGATTTATTGCTGTACATTAAAACATGATTCATTAGATACACTGTACCTTATTTGCAAGGCAATAGCACAGATAAAAAAAGAGTTCAGTTCTTAAAATTGGTGCAGAGAATAAAATGAATGTTCTCCTATAGAACGTTGGGAATTTCTGCTAATTGTCACCAATATGGGATGAGACTACATCATGGAAGGAAAGCTCGATATCCCCAGAAGTGGCTCCAAGGACCTAGGCAAAGTAGTGAGAACATGAACATCACAAGTGATTATCTCATTTCACAAGTAGCCTATGGGAAGAAGGGCTTTTAAACAGTCACTGGATATTCATGCCAACTGGAATTGAACAGCAACTTACTTCAGAAATAGGGCAATTTAATAAAATGTATGTAAATTAGGTTGCATATCCAAAGTATCTTTCAGAGGGCGCAGGAGTAGGGGGAAATGCAGCTTCTTATCACTAAGATCATGAAAACTTATGCTCAAATAAATTTGTTAGTCTCTAAGGCGCCACAAGTACTCCTTTTCTTTTTGCGGATACAGACTAACACGGCTGCTACTCTGAAACCTGAAATAGGAAGGTTTTAATCTATTTGAATGTTCACTTTTCTGTTCATGGGAAGTTCCTGTCAGTTTGCTGCCCTGCTGCCAACCTAAAATGAAATATGGAAGAGAGGAAGCAAATGCAGTAAGTGCGACTGAGATGTGACAGGTCAGGGAGTCTGGTAGATCTTGCCAGGAAATGGCTTTTGCAAGATTTCTTCAAATAAATCCCCACAGGACTCAAAACATGGCTTTTCAAAATGTCTAAGACATAACAGAAAAAAATTCCTTCTAATGTGTATGAATTCTCCAGCATTTCTTTGGTATTATTCAAAATACACTAATGAAGATTGCTTCCCACTGAGGAAAATGCATTATACTGGAACTAGTGACTAAACAGATCCTCATGTAACTAGGGAATATGGACACCCAGAAGCTAGATTCCACCAATAGATTTTGACAGAAAATTGCACAACTTATAACTGGACACTTAACATCACAAGACAATAAACAGTGCTTCTAAATTTTAGACACACTGACCTCTTATTACTTCAGAACATCAACCCAAGCAGTCACTGTAGTTTGAGCTTTGACCCAGCTGAAGTGCCCTAACTGTATGCCTCTGGATCAGAACCACTGCAGTTGCAGTAAGTGGCCCAGTTCTTCCCCAAACTGAACTCTGTGGGGCATGAAAACGGCTACATTTCAGGCCAGGTAGGGAAGAGTTAGGAACAGACTGTGGACTTGCAGTTGCCATAGGCTGGTGGCTCCATTAAGGACTAAAGACAAAGACAAAAGATGATAGCATCGCACTGAAGAGGCAGATGTTCTGGAGGGACAGGTGGTGTTCACATCTGAATGACCAGAGGGCGAGGAATTTGAAAGCCACTTTGGAAGAAACCTATTGATGTTTTCTGCTATATCAGGAGAATATAGTGCAATACAGTGCAAGCAAGCAGCCTTTAACCCACTCGGCACAGCCCCTTGTTAGAGCTCTGGAATACGGATTCCATTCGAGGCACATTACTCTTCGCAGGTCACATCACATGAATCCAGTTTCACCATTTTCATGGTCATTTCTCCAGTGCAGAGATCTTGTAACAAGTGCTCTATGGTTCCCCCCCACTAGAGCAAAGGAGTCACTCTCTCACCCAATCAAGGGATTGCAAGGGTTGTGACATGTTCCTGAAATGGTTTCTTAGGATTCGATCCTGCCTATGTTTAAGTAAATGCTTAATTGTAAGTGGGTGAACAGCCCCTGAACTCAGTGGGACTGCCCCCAGGCAAGGCCTTTGGCTGTAAGCTTTGGGTATCTTTGTATTAACTGGCGCTCAAAGACACAATGGCCCTTCAGCCTGACTGGGGCCTCTGCATGCTACTGTAATACAGAGAGGAAAACATAGCTAGTGTTTAGAGCCTTCATCAGGGGAGTGGATTTATAACATTTGTAAAAGGCAATCTGGTAACAGTCTCACTTGTTTTGGCAGAGGAGCTAAAAAGGAATGACAGTAGCAGCCATTCAAGACCCATGCACTTCCATAATTAGCAACCTGCGCCATGACCTCCATGGACAAGATGGAAAGGCGAGCTTGGCCTGCAGAAAGGGTGACGCTTTACAGTGTGCTTCCCACAGCTCGCACTGCTGTGCAGCATACAAAGGCTGATAGCCGAAGAGTTACACATCACAAAACACTACAGGGGACAAGCTCCCTTAGGACATGCCATGGTGACTGCACAATACCAAGTTACAGCAGACTCCAGTGTCGCAGCTGTATGGTCTTCACACCAACCCGGCAGCCAACAGTCACACTAGACCCATCATGCCCTATTGCACGATTGCGGGTGCCCTGTGTGGCAACTGCAAAGAGCCTTACTGACAGCTTACAAACCAAACCCCGCTCTAACTTCCCAGCTTGCAACAAGCCAACAAGAGCATTGCCCTTAAACGGTACAACAGCTTCTGAGGTTTTACAAAACGGCTGTGCTGTAAGGCTTAGGACAGAATCCTCCATGTCTCCACTCGTCATCTCCTCGCTATTATAAAGTGATCATTAATTCTGCCCTTTGCAAAAAGCCGCTTCAGACTTGTGAAAGCACAACTGAAGTGCTGCATGGAACCACATGTGTAATTACACTGCGTTAGAAGAGAACGGTCTGAATCGGCAAATGCACAATGGTCAAAGTGACCCACTCTATAAAATGCAATAAGTTACCCAGGTATCGAGAATACTAAACCTCTGTATCAAGCCAGAAAACATGGGGGAACACTGCAGTATTGCCAACTGCGAACATACAGGCTACGCACCTATGAACTACTTAAATACAATTTGGGCAGGGGGAGTTCCCCTTCTTGCTTGAGACTTTAGGGATCGTATTTTCAAAGTGTTTCCCCACAACCATGAGGGCTTAAGGCTTTTTAAAAATTAAAGCAGTGTCCCAGAACTATGTCCAACTCTCAAAGATCTGGCGCTTTGAAAAAAAGCCAAACCACCTAATACAAGGCTAAAGTTGAGAGATCTAGCAAACTCCTGATTTCTATGGGGCCAGGATTTCACCCCGGTTGTATAAAATACATATTTAGGAGCTACTGAACCATTTGTTAAAGAAGTGGCTAGAGAATCATTTATTTGAATTGCAGTACTGCTACAAACTCCTTGCCCAGGATCAGGGTCCTATTGTGCTAATCACTGCACAAATTAAGTAAACCGTTTTTTAATTCCTGACTCTGTGGGTATCACCAGTCTGATCATGAAATCTTCAGAGCATTGGTCAAGATACGGTCTAACCAGGGTAGGACAGCAAATCAACTGAAATCAACAGGGTTAACATCAGGATCTTGAACCAGGGATAAGAGCAGTTGGCTGATGGGACACCTGAGAACCCTGCAGAGCGTCTAGTTTAATCATGCAGGCAGAACTGTGACAGCAGCCACGCTCGTTTATGGAAGAGAACTACAGTGTCACACTCAGGATGGGAATGGACAAGTGGCCATTTCACTGGCAGACTAGGAGTCCAGAGTGATCAGTGGTTTATATGCCAAGATTTTTATTTTTTTTTTCCAACCCCAGCTATTGCAGCACAAGAATATAGGTGGAAAAGAGAGCGCAGCAATTACAAATAAAACCAGGCTCCATAAAGAATCCTGTTTTCCCCAAGAGAAACCATCAACAGCCAAATGGAAAGGACTCACAACGGTGGCTGCTCTATTTCTTTCATCACCTAAACCATGCTGCTTCCCCTTTTCAAAAAGATTTACACACATACAGCCATAAAAGTGATGGCTGAGAAGTTACAAGTGCTCACTGGGATCTGCCAGGTTCAGGCTGAGCAGAAAATGGAAACGTTTCTTGCCGACCCAGCACCCGAAGGTTCCCTCCCCTCGGAGGCACACTGGCACAGCACTCAGACACAGGGGCACCGTCTCCTCGCCCGGTGTCATGGACACATGCAAAATAGAATCAGACAGCTTCTCCCAACTCCAGGAGGAACAAGAGTGAAACATCCTCTGAAGTATGCCAGAGAGGACAGCCCACTCACTCCCAAGTGATTGTGTCCCCTAAATCGGAGGTAAAGATGCTGCCGTGAGTCCACATGGAGAAACTCTTCCCACTGATGTGCAGCAGCAGTTTAGCATCATCGTGGTTTGTATTAGGGGAGCCCCTGAAGGACTCAATCTAGATCAGGGCCCCATTGCACCAGGCATTGTACAGGCCAGGTGCAAAAGACAGTCCCTGCCCCGAAGAAGTTACAGTCTAGGCAGACAAGTTTGATTATCCCCATTTCGCAGAGGGCTGTGGCACTGAAAGGGTAAGCGACTTGCCCAAGACCAGACATGGAGTTGGGCAGAACTAAGAACTGAACCAAGATCTCCTGAGTCTGGGTTCCGTTCTTTTCCACTAGACCATCCTTCCTGTCTAAGGAATTTTCTCCCTCTTCTACCATAGAGGAGGAGTGCTGCTCTATCAGTACTATTGCAGAACAACAGAAAACTGACCATGGGACCAGAGAGGGGCTCTAGAATCTGCATTCCTGAGCTTTAAAGAGGAGAGTGTCAAGTGCCAAGAAACACAAACCAAGTCTGCGAGAAGTTTGCAGCATTTTGTCAAGTACGGGACAGTTCCAGCAAGCCCAGAGGTTGTAATCCTAAGTATTGCTGTAGACCAGAGCATGCAGAAGCAGCGGCATATGAAAAAGCTCACATACAAATTATGTATATCACTAGTTACGTTTGTATGTTCATCAGAAGCTAGCAGCATACATCAAAGTGCTATCTGGGACCAGAAAAAAGAGAAAGCCAAGAATATTTTCTTTTGATAAGGACAACATCTCCCCCAGCCCCAAGACAGTCCTGTATGCAAAATCTTGTCAGAAAGAAGAGTGAAGCAACTTTCACTTCCTTGAGCTAAGAAGTGAGGGCCTAACCTCAAAAGTTTTGGGTTTTTTTTTTTAAACCTTCCTTCATCCTGTAGCCAGCCAGGAAGAGCCTAACAAATAAGCACTGAGACAAGAAAGGATAGCGTTGAAATGTAACTCTGAAGTTACCTAATGTACCAGCCAAGACCGAGACCCACTGGGAAACAAAGCAAAAGTGATGGATAGTCAGGTTAACTTTGTATTGATGAGGGTAGTGAAGGCAGGACAGGAAATTAAGAGTGTACTGCACAGAAGTCATAACCAGCCCACATGCAGAGACACAAAATAAGGAGGTTGATGAGTTTGCTGGCAACATCCATATGGATTCACATTTAATACATGTTCCTCAGATTTATGCCAAGTATGAGCAATACTGTACTGAACAGGTCAGCCAGCTAATCCAACATCATAAATTGAAATATCAGCAAAAAAACGAGCAGTACTTGTACTGCCATTAGTTTCCTTATTAAGGCATCACTGCAAGGATACATGGGGCAGGTGGGGGGAGTCTGTAATACAATGGATGGTATCTGGAGACGGGCAGAGGGGGAGAAGAGAAAGGGTCCAAGACAACCCACAAACAGGAGGACCATGTGGAAACAGGGCCATTGCTCTGAGCAAGCTCCATAGAGTGTCTGGAAACAGCACTCGTGCACATTTTCCGCACTTAGGAGGCAGGATTTTGAGTCAGTCCCTTGGCTGCAGATGATATGCTCACCATCCCAGAAGGGGAGGGAGGAGAGGGCATGGTGTGCTAACCATAGTGCTCAGTCAGTCATACGAGTGTGCGAAGATGTACCTTCCCCACGAGAGGATCTCCATGGGGAACTGCTAGAATCATCTCCATAGCCATTAGAGATGGTTTACCCCCAAATTAAATATATAATGGACAGCAGCTCTTGATTTCTCTCTCCCCCACACACACACCCTCAACCTTCACATGGAAGGGAAAAGTGACAGTCATATCCTTTCAGTGTCCATGAAACTGCCAGGGAAGCCAGTTCTGACAGTAATTATGGGATACTTCTCTATCAGTATTGCACTGGCACCTCCAATTTCTCAACTGGGATCAGAGCCTTCCTGGGGTAGGTGCAAACAGTGATAGCATTCCTGTCTCAAGGAGTTTACAAACTAGGTTAGGCCAAATTGCAACAAGTCCACCAAAGAACAGGAGGAGTACTAAGGTAACAGCACCGGGAAGAAGTGATTACGTAGGGCAAGTGCGTGCAGATCTTAGAGATTCCGAGACAGAGTTGAGTTTGCCTTTAACCCCCCCCAACCCCACCCCACCCCACCCCCACACACTCAAAAAACCAGGTGTATGTAGGTAAAACATGTCAGCAGCCCCTTCATCAACCCAGTATGGCTACTGCAATGGCCAGGCTTCAGAGCACCCCATTACAGCACCTCTGAAGAGCGGATTAAGACAGCTGTGCGTGCTTTGCACAGAATCCCTACACTAAGCGTTGATTTGATGTACATTCTGCATTGTCTCCCAGCAGAGCAGTACATGGGTTTATTCTCTCCAGCTCATCAGGGAATGGCCAGCCACATTCCCAAAATGCAAAAATAAAAAGGCTAATAACTTCAACTAAAAGAGAAGGGTAATTTAGGCAGCTCTCTGCCACTTTCTACGGCTATTTGTGCAACTGTTTTAATATGGTATTGAACAAGACTAACTAAGAATGGCTCCTTGTCTAACAACCGTAGCAACACAGGTGTTTTCACTAGTGACAAACCCAGCCTGTTCTATTAAAGGACATAAACAGCTTATTGTAGCTGTTGATTCTGTTGACACGCGCTCCACAGGGGTTATCTGAAATGCTGGGCCACCAGCCTTCTCAATTAAGCTGCCCGCTTTCCATATAATGGCCAGGCAGCTGTAATACATTAGGGCCCAGGGAAGCCAATAAAACCTAATTGGGACAGGACCAGAACTCGCAGTAACAGCCTAATTGGAACCGAGCCCTCACATGCAGCAAGCCTCCAAAAGGCTGCTGCAGAGCAACTCGAGCCCCGCGCTCTCCTGAGCTATACGAAGATGAGACAAGGTTCTGTGCTACACACCTGCATTTAGCCCAGTGCACCCACAGACGAGGTCCTGATCCCGGAAGGCACATGCTTAGCTTTATCAAGGCCTATTGACATCAGTGGGCCAAAAGTACATGCGTAGAGTTCAGCATGTGCATAGGTGCTCTCCTGAGTCAATGCTGGTCTGTACACCAATGTTGCTCAGTCACTTACTCCTGGGGGGATTCTGCATCACTGCACGCAAATAGAATTCATGTCCCTCGCAGATTTCTTTGCTTCCCTGCAGAAAAATTACTTTCTGACAGGGAAGCATAAAAAAGCCGCAACAGCATCATGCACCCCTCCCCATCAGCGCAGGCACGTCGTTTCGGACACCCGGAGCATCCAGCAAAGAGGTAAATTGTTGCCGGGGGGCATGGCTGGGGAAGCCCTGGCCAGGGCCTTCTACCCTGTGCCAGGCTCAGCTGCTAGTCCAGGCAGGGCTGGGGAGAGGGGGAATTTCTCTTCCCCTGCATGGAGCATCCTCTGTGCTCATTAAACAATGGAGCCTTTTGCAACAGGATTTTCAGCAGTTTACTGTTGCAAAAGCTCTGAAGTCTGTATTTCCCTTTTATCACCACAAGTGCTTCATTGAGAGTGTGCAAAAAATAAAATATTGCACTTAAAAAAAAAACCCACTTCCAAATGTGCCTTATGATTCCCTAGATATACACTTGAGGGGTTTAGTTTCTTCGGAGAGAAAAAAAAAAAAAATACAAAAAACCCCCACAACACTTCCGTTTAGTGTTGAAGAAGAGTGCTGAACTGACACGAACTAGTTCTTCTAACCACAACATAGTGGGATGTGTCTCCCATTCCCAGCATAAGTAGCACAGGTGGCAAAGGTCAACGCTACTCTGCAGTGACTGCAGATTTTAAATGGCACCCCCTCAATAGCGGGGGTAACTTCCTGTAACCTTCATACACTCTACCCTCCTCCTCTGCCAAGGAGCCTCAGCCTGCCCAAGAGAGACACCCATAGCAGCCTGGCAGAAACTCAGTCTGATGCATCTGCCCACCATGCAGCAAACAGGATTCTCGCTGCCTAGTGACCAGTTTTTCCATGTATGCATCACATGCATTTCTGCGGTGGAGACATTAACTAGGGCCCTTACAGTTACAGCTGCAGCTCTAACAGGGGAGCCAGAATCAAACACGCATCCACTGGGAGTTATCCTGTTTGTGCACTGTACAACAGTCAGCAAGGCCCCACCATTCCTTTGCCGATAAGATGCAGAAAGTCAACAGGCAGGCCAGTAAGCCACAGGCAAGGTGGTGAGTTTGGAGGTAGTAGGCAGATACTCTCGTCTCTAGCGGAAAAGTGACTATCCTGCAAGCTCATTTCCCTCTGATAGGGGCCTTTCTGAACGGCTTTCACAAATCTCATCTGGAGGGAAGGGAAGAATCTCTCATCTGTCTGCAAGTACAGGGGTTTTAGGAGCCCAGGAGCCCACATCAGCAGAACATTGGAGACATCAGGATTCCACTGATGCAAAGGGGTTTGTGTACAACATCTGAGATCGTACTTACAAAAATGCTGAGGGCCTGGTTCAACGCCAACTCAGAGGAAAGGATGCCACCTCCCAAATCACCAGCACCACTTCCTGTGGCACCTGTGTGCTGGGCCACCTCACCAACAGTGGTCAAGTCTCGCAGGTGGGGGATGTCTGCAGGCTCAGTCACCTCACGGAAGCACCACCAGGTAAGCCAGGGCACTTCTCACTCTCTTCCACTTCACCTCTTGATTTAATGTCCAATTCTTTGCCAATCCTCCTGGGCTAACAATGCTGTTCCTAAGGGCTCTCCAGTCTGAGTCAGAGGCAAGATAACCCCCAGCCTGTTAGCCCCTCTTCAGACCTTACCAGATTAGACAGGCTATTTGGAGCCAACTCTACAGACTCTGCCATATCACTGGTTACTCACATGACCTTTTCCTCTTATTTTTTTAAACAGAGCATTCGTGTTTCACTCGGACCATAAGACCTGTGACAAGCAGGCGCCTTCAGCAGAATTCCACAACCCATGGTGCAGGAACTTGCCGGGGGACAAGATGCAGATACGAGAAGCCAAACAAACATATCCCAAAGCTGGCAAATGACGTCCTACTTCTGCCAGACAGCACACATGTAGTCTCATATGTTAGCAAGAGAAGAAAGTGGTACCTATTTAGTATAGGGCACATGTATTCTGATCTGATTTCTGAATCTAGCCAGATTTAATAGTATCTTAAGTTACAAATAAAAGAAGTTTCTCCCTCCCCAGACATGACAGGGATTGTGGAGAAGTTATTTTGAGGCGGACTGGGTGTGTGTAGTACACCACATTAAATTAATTTAGTTATACCATTAGGAATGCTGGTCTTGTGGTTAAAGCACTCGGGACTCGGGAAATCTGGGTTCAAATTACAACTCCACCAGAGATACTGCTGGACCTTGGGCAAGTCACTTCATCTCTCTGTGCCTCAGCTCTCATTTGTAAAATGGGAATCGTATTTTCCTTCTTCCACACCCTCTGTCTAGCTGTGCTGTACGCTCTTCAGAACGGAGACTGTTTCTTAGTAGGGGTCTGTAGAGCACCTAGTATGAGAGGGCCCCAGTTTCAGTCGGAGCCTCTAGCTGCTGCTGCAATACAGGTAGTAAAAGTGACGCCATTCAAAACTAAAACTGGGCTGTGATGCAGGAAGAGGGTTTTAGAGGGTAGTCAGACATGACCCTACTGGGACTTTACTTTTTTAAATATTGTTGATTTTCCTAACAAGGACAACATATGCACTTTTTTTTGTGTACACACACACACACACACACACACACACACACACACGGATTAGATTTTTAACAGTAAATGTCAAATGAAATTTACAGATAGGCGAAGTAAGAAAACTGCTGCTTGAGAGCTTATTAGATTTCGATTTAAGGATATTTCTGTTGTCAACACCTCATGTCAAAATATTCAATTTGTGTTTTAACAGTTATAAAGCTAACTTTTTGAATCTCAGTGTCTACTGTCATTCAGTAAGGATGGTCTGACCCCCGCCCATAACTTCCCACAACTGTGAAAATTTAAAGTCTATAAAAATAGAAAAAATGCTTACAAATATCAGTAATATCAATCAAAATCAAATTTTGCCAGGTTACTTTCTCTCTATAAATACAGCTCCTCAGAGAGATGCTGTAACATAACTTAACCTTAAGTCCCTGATAGACGCAATGGGTTAGGTTCTATACAGCGCATTCCAGGAGGGCTGTATAATCACTCTGCAGAAATGGCCTTCGTTACCAAGTTTAATTTTTACATTAAAGAGCAACGGGAAGATTAATGAGGCCTGCCATGGTGAAATCATTCATGCCCCGAAGGCCCTTAAGTACCGCTCATTTCCAGATGTGCCGGCACCACACCAGTAAAAGGAGACCCAACCTAGTGGATGGATACAAAACATGCTCATGAGCTTGAAACTTTTGCCTATGCAACTAACTTGGAACATCGGTGGAATTTACCTGTTTTAAAGGGCCTTTGCCTGTGGCTGGTCAGGAACTCCCCATCCTGTCTCCTCCCACCTGGGAAGACAGAGCTGGGGACTAAAGGGTTAAAGAGGAACCGCAATTAGATAGGTTAACTATTCCCCTTTAGGGGGAATGGGGAGCAGACGGGAATAAGGCCTTATCAATCATATTTCTTAGCTTTTGCACATACAGCGAGATCAGTTTCCATGAAGAAGGCTCTAGGGAGAGATCCTGGACATCTGTTTAAGAACCTCCGTCTTCTCTGCCCCGTACACAAGTGCTGTGATTGGCCTTTGAGCATGTCCTCTTTAAATGGGTGAAGGTGATCGTCAAACTGTCCCGCAGAGGCTCACGAGCGTGAGTACCAACATCAGGGCAGACTGTCCAGAACTGGGGCACAACCCCCAAAGTGGCGGTGAGTTCTGTACTTCGATTTCACCAACCAATCATCAAGTGTAAACCCCTCAGGCGCTACAACAGTCTAACCACAGAGTCACAAACAGTCCCCCTGGGTACTCCGATCTGTCTTGCCACCCAGGTGAGCCTACCTGTGCGACAGATGATCCCTTACACCAAGAATCACAGCGATATTCAGGTTACTCCCAATCCCAAACGGCCAGTCCCTTACCCGGGTCAGTTGCCCCTTAGATCTCACACCAAAGGCAATGCTTGTAGCCAATCCTATAATAAACTATCTAAAGATTTATTATATAGAAAAAGGAAATAAGAGTTATTTATGAGGTTAAAGCAGGTAAACGTATATACATACAAATAAGTTACAATCTTGCATTTCAAAAAGTAATAGAAGCTTCTATGATAAGCAAGCTCTATCCATCCTTTAGAGCTAACCCAGGCTAGGCACTGGGGATCTCTTGCTTATGCCTAGAAAAACCATGTCCCCCAGGGTCCAAGCAGCATAAAGATACAGTTCCTCCTTTTTAGGCTTCCTCCCCACCCTACCCCATTTTCCCCCTTCTGCTTTGATCTGCAAACTCAGCTGATGGGAGGAATTCACTTGCAAGACTCATCTTGGGGGGGGGGGTGGCAGCAAACAAAGTCTTTTGTCTTCTAACATTCCCCTCTAGCTTGTGTGCCATTAATGGGCCTTCCTTGCTGGCCAGCACTTTACACTAGTCTATCTCCTGTCTGGTGATTTACACAGGGCAGGTCTACACTACAGCTGGAATCGACGCCCTGACATTGATCCACCAGCAGTAGATTTAGCGGGTCTAGTAAAGACTCGCCAAATCGACTGCAGATCACTCTCCAGTCGACCCCTGTACTCTACCTCCGATGAGAAGAGTAAGGTAAGTCAATGGGAGATTTTCTCCTGTCGACCCCCCACGGTGAAGACCCCGCAGTACCTTGACCTAAGGTACGCGGACTCCAGCTATGTTATTCATGTAGCTGAAGTTGCGTAGCGTAGGTCGACTTACCACGGTAATGTAAACATAGCCACAGTCACAAAGGCCTATAATACAAGTGCTTAGATACCACCTTACAGCATGGAATACAGATGTGACAAGTGAGATTAAGGCATGTTGCAATTTACAAGCATTCAATAAAGTCTAAATATATTTTGATCATTCTAATACCCATTTTAACAATACTAACACCCAGGTGAGCCAGACAGGCCATTGAGGCATGGGGAGCTTGGCATGAGCTGGCACCTAGTCTGCCAGTGACACGGTGATGTACTCCTACATACCTCTCAAAGGCCTGTCTACAGAGTACTCTATCCTATGGGCAGACCTGCTTGTACGTCAAGTGGAACAATCAGGGGTAGAGTTTGAAACACACAAGAGAGCCCCGCACACACGTGGGTGGAGAACCCATGAATTCAGACTGCTTTGCCGTGATCAGTTTGATTGACTTGGACTTGAGAATCTTGTGACAAAGTAGTTTGGCTGTATGGGGGGTGAGGAGGGGGAGTCTGCATACAATGCTATGGACACTTTCCTGGGAGCCACCTTCAGCTATTCAGCGAATATGTAAAATGGAGACTCCACAAGCAATCCCTGTGGAAAACTATCATATGGCAGATCCAAGTAGGTTCGCATGCAACACCCATTACTGTGGTTAACTAATGGATGGCTTTGATTCTGCACTGGTCTTTTATCAACATTACCAACAGTTACATACTAGGGGACGCAATGACTTTATCTTGCAGGCCACTATAATATTGTGGTTTAATTATTATTTAATTCTTCACCTTTCTCCCCAGCTCAAACTTTGGGTAGCAAAGACAGTTCAATCTATTATACTCCCACCATTTTAGTGTTGCCCTGGTTACAGATGTTTATCGGTACATGCATATTGAAGATTAGAGATAGTTATGTAATACGATTAAGCCATGGTAACATCTCAAGCTGATCTGAAAGCTAACAAGTTTTTATTGCGGTTTTTAAATAGGCCATATGAAAGAATATTTTAAAGGAGAGATTTTTGTGGAATACCCCGTTACTAGCTCTAGAACTTCCCAATAGAAAGGGAGTTATTAGGCAGAGATCTAAGGTGTCAGCCTCCACATCATCACTTTTTGTTACTAGCCTTTTCCTCCACAACCTGAGTATAAGTTAAAACTTGCAAGGAAAAGCTACAGAATGGCTAGAATGCAAGTCAGTCTGTCCTTTGCAATGGCTCTTCTAGTACTTAAGGCAGTCTAAAGGAGTCTTTGGAGGTCTCATTTAGCCAATATTAAAGCTAGAGAAATCAATTTTCCCCTCACTTTAAGAACTCCAGTATGGGACTCCTTTAAAAGGGGAAAAAAGTTGTTTGCTCGCAAGTCAGAAGAGACAAATAGCCACTAACAGCCTGCAGCAGAGGACCTTGACCAAGGATGCTTGAGGATAGCATAACTTTACCAGCAGGTAAAGCAAGCCACTAAATGACAGGTTTCAGAGTAACAGCCGTGTTAGTCTGTATTCGCAAAAAGAAAAGGAGTACTTGTGGCACCTTAGAGACTAACACATTTATTTGAGCATGAGCTTTCGTGAGCTACAGCTCACTTCGAAGTGAGCTGTAGCTCACGAAAGCTCATGCTCAAATAAATTGGTTAGTCTCTAAGGTGCCACAAGTACTCCTTTTCTTTTTGCAAGCCACTAAAGTGGCTCCAAAGGGGGGGGGGGGGGAAGAGAACACTCCCCAAGTCTGTTTTTAAACCTACCTTTAATTAGCATGTTCACATCCACATGTCACGGAGATCTGGTTGTAATGTTAAACCACTCAGCTGAAAAGGGAGTTTACGTCCTTTTCCTCTACTTGCTCTCATACTTAGAGAGACTCGTATCAGAAAAAGCTTGGAGACGTGGGAAAAAATATAGTGCAAAGAGAAGACTCACCTCTGGAGCGCCCCCTTGTGATTGGGTTTGGGGCATGCTCTCCCCTCTCTAGTGCCCCTGCTGACAGCTGCTCCAGGCCCACGGTGGGCTGCCTCTCTCGTGACTCAGTCCTCCATCCAGGTCACAATTTAGTTCCACCCCCTTCCAGGGTAACAACAATACAACTCAAAGCCCGAAAACCTCCCAACACAAAAGATCCTTCTCCCTGCTCTTGGGCTATTCCTCAGCCCATCCTTGAGACTCAGTCAGCAGCCCCAGCCTGGACTCAACTGTCCTTATGATGGGCTTGTACACCCCTTCCTCAAGGAGGCAGGGGAACCCAGACCCACCCTCTGCTCTGGGTTTTGGCCCAGCGACCTTGTGTTCATCAACTAGGCCTGCTCTTTCAGACACGTGGCTGTTTCCCTGGGCCACTTCCTACCATCAAGCGCCCTGCAGCCTGTGTTTAACACAGCCTCTCCTCTGGTTCCCAGGCCTCTGTCTTCTCCTGAGGTCCTCCTCTCTCCACTGGAACGCCAACCCCTCAGGGCCACCTCTCTGTGCCTCAACCCACTTCCAGGGCCCACCACAGGGATGAATTCCATCCCTTTAGGCTGCCTTCCCCAGGCCCCTCCCAGAGAATGGGAATTCCCTGCCTCCTCTGTCCTGGTTTCTCTATCCTGAGTTCTCCCTTGCAACTTTCCTCTCCTTCTTTTTGAAGGCCCAGCTACTCCCCAATAACAAACCTGACACCCCCCAGGGACAGCAGAGTGGGCTGAGCTCAGACTCTTGCTAACCCATTGATCACCTGCGTGGGGAAGGTCCCCCATCACATATAGATAGAAAAACAGTAGGCCAGGAACTTATTCGAGCCAAACCACCACCCCTCAGACTCCAAAAGGAGTGTTTTCATTGTCTTCTAAAGGAGCAGCCTTTTAAAGCCGGACAGGACCGTTATGATCATCTAGTCTGCCATCCTGCAAAACACAGGCTGGAGACGTTCACCCAGTGATCCCTGCATTGATCCCAACAACTTGGACTTGATCTGGAGCAGGTCTCTTAGGAAGTCATCCAATTTTAGCAGATGAGAGAGAGAAATATCTCCTTACAAAGCACAAAATTCAGTTCCATAAGCAAGCTGAAAACCACTGAATTTGGAAAGATTGGATATTCTAGGGAAAACATTCACATACAGGTGCAATCACTGGAGAAAGGACCCCATGCCAATTTTGCTAGAGCTACACAGCTCTCCCAGAACGTGAAGTGACTAGGCACTACAGCAATGAAACACAGGACAGAAGCATTATGTTAGGAAAAACCGCCATGGATAGAAGCAGGGACTGCCTTCAAGTTGTTACCCAGCAACTGCTGAGAGCCAATTAACTTTTTCATAGGCATCGCATAAACCAGGGTACTACTGACTCCCTGCTCAAGATTTCAGATGTGCGATAAATGCTTTAGCTGGCTTTTTGTATGGCAAACCAATAGGCATTGCCTTGTGCTGGTGACATCTTATTGCTTTTTGAGACAAACAGAGTTCTGAAGAATATATTTGAAATATCCAGGGATCAGAGCAGCAGCAAAGCCAGATTTCAGAAGAGGTTGGAATGTTCTGGCCTGTAACCTGCCAGAAAACCTTCATAGCTAGAAGTGTGTTTATTAAACATTCAACTTCTTAGAGCAGCTGCTGTTTAATGGAACAACTTTTAACGTGCAGCCGTTTGAGGATTTAATCTTCCCAAGCTGGGAGTAGAATAAGTCATTTTTCATGCAGCATTTGATAGAGCTTGTCCACAGCTGGAAAGCGGTCTCTTCCCCAGAGCAGAGCTGGAACAGTAAAATGTAAAATAAAAAACCTGAAGCTCTGAAGTGTTTTGTATTAAAGATCTGATCATACTGCTTTAGGGAAGGGGGAAAAAAAATATCTGAATCCTCTGGTTGAGAAACGCGCTTTTAATAAAATATATTTAAATACTTGCAAGGAGTTCATAATCACATAAATGCTAATCACCGTAACAGTTCCACTGAGCAAGTGAGCCACTGCTGCAATTTTTTTAAATCCAGTAACATCTCATCCTGAACATTTAACAGCCACCCTACTGGGTGGAGGCTAATTAAAGGCTCTTCAGAGCTGAAAAACTAAGGAGGAATTAAATGAGCCTTGCCCATTACAGAAGCACTGCAAGGAGGCAGGTCATAGGACAAGAGAAAATGCTATCCTGCAGCACTGATGACTGTGTTTCCCCATTTAGATATAATATTTGGCTGTTTCACAGAGGTGCAATAAGAGAATCTCTTTCCAGCTACTTTAATGCTAACGCTCAACTATGGGGCTCATCACACAAACATCTCTTGCCCTGCTCCTGCAGAGCTGATGGCCTCTGCAGGTGCAGTTAATGGGGCTAGAAAACCTGCAAAGCTTGAAAACTGCAGAGGACAACATGTTGTTCTCTTGGCCCCGGTAGCTCGCTGTGTGATTCTAAACTCCCTGATTCCAGCCATGGACTGCGTGTGGGGACAGGACGCAGGGACATACGACAGAAAGAAAAGTCACCCCAAAACAAAACTTCTCCCCCCCAGATACTGCTCAGAGGCACTAGTCTCCTGAGGACAGGATATAGCAGCTATGTCCACGCTGCAGTCAGGAGGTGCGATTACACTGCACGGAGGCATGTGTGAGCTACTCAGAGCAAGCTTGCTAAAAACAGCAGGGAAGCCACGGCAACCTAGGCAGCAGGACAGGCTGGCCGCTCGAGTACAAACCTGCTCACAACCCTGGATGTGCACTCGGGTGGCTAGCGCGTGCTGCCGTCACTTTGCTCCTGTTGTGAGTGCACTTGGTAGACCACAACCGGCCCGCAGGACCGTCCTGCCTGGCCCTTGAGCTCCCGGCCAGGGAAGCTAGCTGCTGGCCCCTCCCCTGCTGTCCCCCCTCTCCCGCAGCCTCAGCTCATGGTGCGGCTGGCGCTCTGGGCAGGGGGGCTGCGAGCTCCAGCCGGGCAGCACGGCAGGCTCTGGCCTGGCAGGTCCCGGGGGGCAGTCAAGGGACAGGGAGCGGTTGGATAGGGAGTGGGGAAGTGGGAGGGGGCGGATGGGGCGGGGGCCAGGCTGTTCGGGGAGGCACAGCCTTCCCTACCCGGCCCTCCATACAATTTCAGAACTCTGATGTGGCCTTCGGGCCAAAAAGAAGTTTGCCCAGCCCTGTGCTAGGCCAAAGCTAGCTCAGGTATGCACACACGAGCTGCAATCACACCTCTTGACTGCACTGGAGACATACCCAGCATACAGACCTAGTCACTGACTGGAGAATCACTGGTACACGTAGCACTAATGTAACCCAACGCTTTCCCCATAGCTCTAAGAACAGAGGCTGGTGGGCTGCTGACGGGTGTGGCTGTGTAAGAGAATCTGGAGGACCCAGATCCCAAGATACATGGGTATCCTGGCTAGGGTGACCAGACAGCAAATGTGAAAAATCGGGACAGGGAGTGGCAGGGTAATAGGAGCCTATATGAGAAAAAGACCCAAAAATCAGGACTGTCCCTATAAAAACGGGACATCTGGTCACCCTAATCCTGGCCCCACTCAAGTCAATGGCAAACCTCCCGTTGACTTCAATGGGGCCAGGACTTCTATCAGACTTCAGTTCTACTGAAGTGGGTGGAGCTCTGTTTCCGCTACAGAAATAGAGTTTGTGTTTGAAACACCACAGCTGCAATGGAGCGTCTTGGAAGGAAAGGGTCAGGACAAAAAAAACCCAGAAGTTTGACCAGAGGAACTAAAACCCCTGATTGCATTTTATTTCAGCCTTTGACAGCCACTTCCATGTCCCACAGGAAGGCAAGAACTACCAGGGCTGCTGGGAACATGCAGGGTTAAGAATTCCAGCTGATCATCTCTGCAGTTGCAATGAGGCAGCTAATTGGGAGAGAAACTCTGACAGGCCAAAACTGATGTTTGACTGCAGGGGAAGCCCCTAAAGGAAGCCTAGAGGCAGCTTCTCACTACAGCATTGTGGAGGGTTTGATTTGGTTTTACTTTTCTGCAACAATATGCAGTATAAGAACTGCAAGTCTGACTTCCAGGAGACTTTAATCCTGAGGAACCTTCCCATCCCAGAGACAAATGAACAGATATGGGAAGTTAACAGAATGAGCTATTTGAGATGGCATTTAAAAGTGAAAGTTCCATTTAAAACAGATCTCTAGAACTGTTCAAAAATTATCAGTTGTTTTGCATGGAGAATTTGAAAAACTAATGTTTTGAAAAACTAATTTTTCCCGTGAAAGTTTGAATTTTGATGAAAAGTCCAAAGAAGTTTTGGGGTTTTAAAACCCCATTTCTCTCACTCACACCAAAAACCCTAAACATTTTCAATTAAATAGTTTTTTCCATTAAAATTTTGCTCAGGAAAAAAAAAAGCGCTTTTTTCGTTGAAAAACCTTTGGTGGGAAAATTGCAGCCAGCTCTCCTGCTCTCAAGCTCTTTATTCAACATGTACCAGATTCTCCCCCTTAAAACATGGTTTTCCTCAAGGAGCAGTACATGGGCAAGTTGGAGTAGATGTATGTCAAATTAAGCTTATAGTTATTAACAACCTGAAGTTCTACAACCTGACTGGTTTCTGCCTCTCCACATCATTACGGCTCATTGTGCCAAACAGTAACAACAACTGAATCTAGAGGATTGTTCCAAACTGAGCAGGAATATGGGGAGAAGTCACAATACACTGACCTAGAAATATTAAACATAAAAGTGCTCCAACCCTCGCCAGGCACTCAGGGTGCTGTTCAACACAACTACTGGCAGCTGGGAGGGGAAGGGTCTAGTTTAACAGGCCTAGGTTCAAAGTGGCAAACATTCCGGAGATGGTCCTTCATATGCAATTCTTATAGAGAGCTCATCACCGTGGCATTAGAGCAACTACAGTTTCTAATGTTAGAAGGCAAAGATCTATTTATCTCATTCACCAGGTCCCGGAGGGAAGGTGTGTATTAGGTTATTCTTATTGTTTGGCTAAGACTCCTATTGGTTATGCCACGAGTTAAGAGTTACGCGGGATTTTCAGGTTTCAAAAACGAATGCTTTTCCTTGGGTTAGTGCAAACAACCAGAAACACACTGCTTTAAAAAGCTAAAACGAATCCGCCAACTTCTTCAGAGTAGGCACGGAATGTGCAAGTTTCATGACCTTGACAGTCTTGCTTACATGGGAAGCGTAATTAACCCAGGCAAATAAAGTGCCAAGAAGTAATGATCTCTGAATAATGCCTCTCCACCAATCCGTCGATAAAGGGCAACAGATCTGCAGGCATAGTAGTAAACGAGGGCTGTACAATGCTTTAGGACAGCGTTTCTCAGACGCAGCCACCATGGCCGCATGCGGCACGACAGCCCCCCAAAGCACAGGCAGAGATTGGGCGAGCAAAGCAGCAGCCCCTCCCTGCAGCGCTCAGCTATTGCGCCTGAACAGCGGTTATCAAAGGCAGCGCGGTGCACTGCCTCGGGGTTTGCACCGGCACTGCCAGCAGGGATTAGTGTCCTGCACCACGCAGCCTCCTTGGGGGCTGCGGGCAGCGCCTCTGGAGATATGTGGGGCTGATGTGCGCAGTACTGGAGGTGGCTGCGGCATTCGGTCACTGGGGCACTTGCCTAGGCAGCTTCCCCACTCCCGCCCAGCCAGGGTACAGAGACAGCTGGTGAGTTCCCGACCCACCTTTCTTGGGACAGACTCTTCCTGAAGGTCCACAGGCAGCAGGGCCAAAGAGATGGGTGGGCGTTTCCCCCAACTGGGGCCACACTCGCTGTTTACACACTTGCTGTAGGTACCACAGCAGCTCAATGACTCCGGGCTGCTGCTGGCGTTGGCAGCTCCCCAGCAGGGTGAGGGGCTCCAGCTCCTTGACACACTCCAAGCACAAGAAAAAGGAACAAAGACCTTGTGCACTGAATGGGGAACTCTACTTCCTACCGCCTTTCTACTACGTAAAATCATTACAACGACTGGGACGTGTCTATGTGCATATTGATTTGTTTTTTCCTAAAGTATCTTAGGAAAAATTGTCAGAGCAGCCACCAGCAAGAGTTTGTGGTGAGAACCCCTGCTTTAGAAGCAAATGCTTTCAGGGAGTGCCACACTGCTTGCCACTCACTCTAGCCTCTGATTCACAGTCAGAAATAATCCCAAGACTGGATATGAACTTCAGAGTTTGTACCGCTGAAGAGCGTCAGATTAAGCCATTCATGAGAGCCAAGAAGAGTGTTTTGCTCCTCTTGAAGACTTCACTTCTTCACTCTTCTGCTGTGATTGGAGTTCATGAAGATGCATTTAGCAGAATGTTAGAAGTGTCAACACCTAAAATGTTCTAACTGTTCAGAGGTATTTCACTGTTCTTTCGGCCGGCGAAGCTACTACTGTTGTATTATTTTAAAATGCAACAGACCGATAAGAATGCAACCAGCACGATCAGCTCAAGTAAGCTAACAACATGGCAGGGGGGTGTTTTACACCTCACTCGCTTAAGAGCCATGATTCAAGTATCGTGATCTTTTTAGCTACATAGGAATTCACTAAATTCAAGCAGCCTAATTCAGAAGGCGAGTGCTAGGATTACGAAAATAGTGTTGGAATTTTAACTAGCTCATCCCCACAGAAAAAAAGAGGCAGACTAGCCTTTAAGCAGGTAGCATTCCCACTCTGCCCCAAACAGAACATGCACATGCTGTATATAATCAAATATCCCCCCCTTCCTGAAGTTTGGCTTTCCCAGTAACGCAAAATATCTTGAAGTTCTCTCCAAGGGAACTGTTCCTTGGGCAGCCTTGCAGAGCATCCACTGTCTGAGCCACTAACTCTTCTGCTCCAAAAACTATCAATCCCTTCTCAGATCCTGCTTGGAGCTAACAAGATCTACTTGCCCAGAAGGTTGGGTTTGGAGGGCCAACACTTTCACCTAGACAAGGAGGTTCACCGGTGGTCTGGGCGTTAGGGAGGGCATCTGCATGCACACAGTAGATTTAATTGGCAAATATGTATTCAGACAGATAACACAGCCCCAACGCACAAGGTACTAAAATCAATACAAGTTAGCTTCAGGGTGAGGAATTCAGCCACAACTCTTAAAACAAAGAGTTCGTGCCCTCCCAGGTCTCTCCTCCTGGAGATCTGGACTCAAACAGGCCTCGAGTGAAGCACTGAGAACTCTCTCTCTGCTCTCCCAGCACAGTTTTCAGCACCATGGGGAGAGTTGTGGTCATAACAGCAGCCTAACGAGTCCATCTGAATCCCTTGAAAGCCAACAATTCTAAGTATGGACATGATTATAGCCTAGGGTCAAATATGATCCACATGGCGCTGACCAGGATGCACACATCGAAGTGTCTGACTAACCACCTTACCTGCTTTAGTTTATCAATGTGTGTCATGGCCCGTTCCCATAGGCTTACACTCTTTGATTCCAGTAACTCATTACTCGGAGACAGTAATAGTGACAGACAGTATGGTGACTTCGTCCGAAGCATTTTCCAGCGGAGTCTATGCATCAAGCAGAATTTGGATGAAGCCTCTTTTCATACAAGATTTGCTGACTGCAGTCTCGTGCTTTTGGAAACCGAGTTGCCTTTTATTAAAAAGGGAAGCCTTCGATTTATTTAGAAAGATACCGGAAAAAAGACTGCACTGCACTGAGTATGGGGCAGCTGGGCAGAAGGGAATGGGCTTTCACAATACAAGGGAGAGCTGTATCGCTAACAGCTAAGTACAATTGTATTTTGCAGTGAGAGAGTTAAAAAAACTGCAGATGAAGTAGCTGCAGGAAGAACTGTCCTGCAGTGATTTATATACTGCAGTTCAGCGTGCAGCCAATAGACAATACCCATCACAGGCAGCAAACAGAGACTAGGCAGAAGGGCACTGACAGCTGAATTTGAACAGCGAAACCCTACAGATACATCAGCCATTGTTTCATGGAACAAATTTTCCATTTCAGAAGCAATATGGTCAGCCACTGTAAGCAACTGAAAGAGTTAAGAAACCGCAGGACACACCTGCAGACTTAACCTAACAGGGGTACGTGGAAGTAACTCCCTACCATCCCAACAAAGAGTTAAAAAGCAATCCTATCTTTATAAAAAAGAGATTATGTATAAGCAGCAGTAATTAATTTTGTTGCACGTGAGCCAAAGCATATGAATTCCAAGGACATCAGACCTTCCACATCCAAAAACCCAAATGTTTTGTAGGGCTGTTTTTTAACAAACAAAAAAAGTTTAAAGTATCAGCACAGCTTCCCCAGCCAGGAAACTGACTGCAGCCTGCACTCAGTTTCATCCGCGAAGATGTGAAAAGGGACGATTATCATGGAAGTGTCATGTAGCAGGGAGCGCTTCCTTTCCTTTAACAAGGGCCAATCCCACCGTCTCCGACTCTCCGATAGCCAAAGGGCGTTCTGCCCCGCACCATACATCTACTCAATCCATTTTTCACTGGCAGATGCCCTGCTGAATCCTACTGAAAAAACAAAAAATTCTTCACTTGAAGTCACCCCACCCCTCCTTTTTATGGGACATATGCATGCAGAAATATCCTTCTCCTATAGAAAAGTCATATATGCTTCTTATAGGATTAGAAGTTATGTTGGGAAGGCAGGTGCTGAGCATGAAGAGCTGTCAATGAGTGAGGAGTGCAGGGCACAGAAGAAAATCCACGGATTAAAGAGGAAGGGTCAGATCCTCAGCCGGCGTCCTTTGTTGTAGCTCCATTGACTTTAACTGAGCGAGGGAGAATGACACCATTTTAAGATCTGGTCCAAAGAGCATGCGGATGGCAACTGCTTCTATTCACAATTTCTACCAGTCACTTCTTGCAAATGATATTTAATCCTGAGTTTAGAGCCCTGACGGGAGGATGCCTGAAGTGTGAGCGACCTGGCCCTCATCATTATTTGACTCCTAGGAGCGAGGTACCGCAAACCAGGCACAGTTTGTAAAGCTCTCTGGGGCACAAGCTGGCATTTTTTTAGTTTCTTGGCTGTGCAGCTCCTTGTACAATGGGACCCTGATCCTTGGCATTACAGAACTAGAAGCAGGTTCTGTATGGCTACCGGACCACATGCTTTCTCCGGGAGAGTGTGTTTGATTTGGCTGCGTAACCAGCGCAAAGTTCCCCTGGCTGGAGTTGTGTCTTTAGGCCCCTACTCTCCAGGGCAAGGACTGTTTGTAGGGCTCAGTTTTGCCTAGTGTATAGGGCCATGTACGCCTGTGGCATTGCCTGTACTTGTCAAATAGCTCAGGCCCCTGGGCGACTGCTCCAGCACGTAAAGGCAAGGCCAGGTGGAGTCACACGTGTTCCGTCTCAGAACTGTTCTCCGAGCCAGCTTAGCAGAATCGTGGCTTAACAGTGGGCTCATCTGCGTTCACAAAATGTTTCCTGACACTAGCCCCCATGAGACTGGAGAGCCAGTGCAGGCACATCACAGCAAAGCTATTTGCGAGCAGGGATTTTAATCTTCACTCACAGGGTCACTGTCTGGAGAAGTTTTAAATTAACTCCATTCATTTTGCTTCTCTGCCCTCTATCCCTCCTCCACCCCAGCCCCCATCTCCTCTGTCCCCAGGCCAGTCTGCCTTGGGAAGAGAGCCATTGCTGACTTGGAAAACCATTCCGACGGACCTGAATGTCAGCTAAAGGCTTGGGGGGAGTTGTTGTTGAGAGGTAGGACATACTCTTCCTTACCACAGGGCTAAGCAAGCTGCCTCCATGGCCCCTACGCAAGGCTCCATGTCCCCTTCTAACAGCAGAGGAGGGACAACACTCATCTCCCTGGCATGAGTACACAACATCCCCCACAGCTTCCCCCCCTCCTCCTCGGCTGCTGTGGTGAAGAGAGGGGAGCTCTTTCCTTTAACTGTTGCCCTAATGCAACAAGGAACCTCAGATATGCCAGAGACAGGGACATGATGCTCCCATCCCAGAGAACAAGGCACTGCATGAAGTACCTGAATTCTTTTCCTTGTGTGTCAGTACAGAGCTTGTGCTCTTAAGAGCACAGTGATTTGGGGCTCTAATGGAGATTTCTGCCAAATCCAGGGGTAGCACAACCCCAGTGTTCAAGATGTCCCTATTTTAACTACCTCGCTTGCTTTGTCTGCTGTGATGCCAATGCTGCACTGAAGAGGCTCTGAAGAATTCTTTTCCTCTCCTAGGCCTGGTTATCACAGAGCACACAATAGAGAAGTCAGTCTCTTAAGTGATCTGAAGGAAACCTGACAGCATCTGTGCCTCTCTGGGAGCTATTAGGACATACCAGGGGCCAGATTAGCTAGGATGGTAACACAATAGAAAGCCCCTTTGTGACCTTCAGATGTTCTACTTTTGCAGTGAATTTTTTCTCCTGCCTGCGCTAAGAGCCAGCCCAGTGCAATTTCCTGAACAAATCGGCCTTGTATTTGCATTTTATGAACAAATGAGGAACGTGTTGCACACAAGACCTAAACTTACCTCTCTCCTACCAAGGCTGGTTAGTCCCCTTTTTAAAGCTGCTCTAGTTCACGGACTTCCAAACCAGCGATTCGGGAAGGCAGGCTGAAGGCATTAGTTGCACAGCACTTCACTCAGCCTCGGCTGCTGTTTTGCTTTGTCCCTCACGCTGGAGCCCTGTCGCACGTCTAACAGGCTCCCGTCCCACGTTTGGACCTTGGCAGGTCGAGAGCGGTGTTTACGTTAATGTGCAACACTTGAATTCTTTTCACAGCTGGCTTTTGCAGAGAAATACACCCAAACATTTATCTTTGGCACAAACCATCCCACCCACCCACCACTAGCAAAATGTCCCTTCTCATGACTGCACATATCCGCAGGCAGGAACTGGAGGCGGCCTATTAACATTTTATTTTTGACTGTACACTTTTTAATTAAGTGCACCGCATATGGATCAAGCCCTCATTGAGCTAGAGTGATGGGCAGACGTGAAAGTTAACTTTAGTCACAATGAGCACATGCCTCATTAGCTCCTAAGTTCAAAGGTGAACCGGAAATCTGCCATGAAAGTTTTAAGCATTTTACAAGTGATGTGCATTTTAAGTTGAGCAGGACCAAACATCAGAACACACTATTGTCCTGACTGTCTGGGAGAATGGCAAGACTGGACCAGATTCCCCAATGGATCTTTTCTAATTCTAACTTCATGAAGATCCCAAACGAATTTGAGCCTGGTTTTAAGAAGGCATACAGCCCAGCCTCCACTTCTCCATCTGCAATTAAGCACCAGTCCTGACATCTGATCTACACAGGTAAACTCTTATACCCTTGTGGAGCCCCACAGACCTTCACTGTCTAACAAGGTCCACCCACCCAGATCAGATTGCAAGATCAGGGCCTAAGATTATAGCTACTCGATTTCCTGGCACAGTAAGTTGGATGACTAAATGTTAACCCATGCACCCACAGCTAGTGCAAAACTGTGTGTGCAAAGAGATGTAACACTCTACTTTTCCAAGATCAGGTGCTGTGCACGTGCGAATGCATGTTTTCAGAAGTATTAACTTCACCTCACCTGGCGACTAGGGTTCTGGCTTTCCCTGTTCAACAGGGAGAACAAACTGACCCCTAAAGGAAGTAAGATGCTACTTCATGTCCCTGCTCCCATTCCTTGACACATGACAGGAGTCTGTATGATCACATGATGCTGAGCACCAGAGCTGGGCGTGAAATGGTTTTTCTGTCCCACAAAAATTTGAGATTTCCAGAGTTCTCCCATTCTGGTTGAAAAAACACAGAGACCCACTGCAGAACAGCCTGGTGGTTTGGGGGACTCACTGGGATGTGGGAGACCCAGCTTCAAGGAACTACTCCAACTGATTTTGAGCAGGGACTGGAAGCGGATTTCAAACAGGGACTTGAACCCAGGCCTCCCACACGCCGGTGAGTCCCCTAACCACCAGGCTCTGGAGACTCTCTTGAAATTCCATCCTGGAATTGAGAAATGTTTCCTGAGGAGAGTTTCATCAAAACTGATCCTTCCCCTTGAAGAGTTTTGGTTTCAACACGTTTGTATTTTTCTAACAAGAAGTCGTTTAGTCAGAAAACTGACCAGCTCTGAGAGGAAAAGGGGACAGGGGCACAAACCTTGAGACGTAAGGAAAAACAGCCTATTATACAAATATTTGTTGATCAAGGTCTCATTTAAGGCCCAACCATTGGATTATCCCTCCACCAGAATTCGTTACTATAGAAGAATTTAATCACAAAACTAGTGACCATACTCCACTATTGGGGATGGTTCGGGGAATGGTAAAATACCCCTGAAGGAGCAGCAGAAGGCAAAGAAACAGATGATATTCCGTGGGCTTCATGTCAGGCCCCATTACTGCTCCTTTCTAACAGGAGTACCCGATTACTGTAGCTAAAATATATTTTTTTAAAAAAGGTGGCAGCTATCCTCTCTCAGGAGACTAGAAAGGAAAATCCATCGACGTTAATTGCAATGGGGAAAAAATAGATTTCCCTGATGAACCTAATGGATTTTTGTGCACTTGTAAGAAGAAAGGTGCTAATTAAGTCACAGCCTCTTAATGTACCCAAGTGATATATGCTGCAACAAACAGAACATTTCTACAAGGCATCTGCAGATTCTTGAAGTTCCAGAATTCCCTCCCCATTCCAAAACATGCTAAATGAATCTTGAAGGCAAATATGGGGGGGTGGGGGAAATCCAGAGCAAGATAGGGGAGAATGAGAAGGAACCATCGCCACTTGCCTCCTGCTTTAAAGCAGACTCTGGAGGAGGCCTCACTACTAGACCAAAACTCAGAGGGTGCATCTTCTTCTTTTGTGTCTGTCAAACACATTTTTAATCAAAATTCTGCAAAACTAATCATCTGGAGAAACAAGCAGAGAACTAAAGCAACTTCCCCTTTCTGTTTCTACCTGCTCAATTGCACCAGTTCTAGCAGCAAAAAGAGTTGGGTTCCTTGTATGCAAGCACAGTTCCTTCTTGCAATAGTAAAGTATATTAAGAATTGTTCCACCCCAGAGGCATCCAAACATTCTTCAAAATGATGTTTCCAATGTCTGCAGCATTACATAATTAACATCATTTGTGTTGCAAAAGTAATTGTAGTACCATTTTTAATTAGTCTGTAGGATGACTAACATTTCTCCAGTATACCACTAAATTACTAGTTTTGAGACAACTCAATGACTGGAGTTTGTTTTGCTTTATTTCTCACTTGCAGTCAATAAAGACACATTTTGAGTAGCTACATGACACGAATGATGACAGAAACAAGACAGAATGTAGCATCGGAATGATTTGCAACTTTAGAATGTACTACAGGTTTCACTTCCGTTTAGAGGGCAGCAAAGGAGTGGGGGAAGGAAAGGGTGGGTTTTAAAGTCAGATACCTTCAAAGCAAGTATTTCTCTCTAAATAAATCCTTATGTTTTGAAGCAAGTGTTGAGTTTGAAAACTGAAGCCAAAATGAGAAAGCTGAATTGTAAGACGAGTGAATATTTTGTTTCCAAACTTCAGTCTAAATGAAATACTTGGTGAACACACCTCAGCCGGCCTAATTATAGAGTCAGATAAAGTCACAAAGAAATACAAAAATTGCTGCATATGAGCTAAGCCTCCAAGAGTAAATAAGGCACTTTGTTGTATTTAAAAGAATCAAAATTCTTCTTTCCAAAATCCTTCCCAATTGCTCTGTACATTCAAAAGGCTGCAAGCAGTAACAGGAGCAAGTTATTTAACATCCACATGTAAGTGAGTCCCACTGCCTGGCTCTTCACCTCTAGGGCAGTGGTTTGATTCTTGCCTGGGTCCGCAGACACAGAAACATGGCTCCATGTCGGCTGGCAACAAAACAGCTGTTAGCAAGTCCCATTCCTAGAGGACACGTGCCCTCATTCCAGAGCCACTGGCACTCCTGTTCGCAGTCTCAGCAGAGGTGCCAAGGCTTGAATGGGCCACAGGAACCAACAGTTCCCTTCAAGCCAGAGTTGAGGCATGTTAGCTAAACAGATGTGGAGAAAAACAGACTGCCACTGCTCAGGCCATAGGCATTCTCGGTATAAACAGAGACTTCGTTCTCCAGGGCTTTCAAACCAGCCCTCTTCCCCAACACCAGGGTTTTTTAACTGAAAAGGAACAAAGATCTTACTCTCAAGTTTCTATAGTAAGAAGGCAATTTCTGTAAAGCCTGATTACAGGTTAATTCTACAAAAGGTGCCTGGTTTTTCCATCTCCACACAGTGTGGCAAAATACTTTGTTTGCCTCAGCAGGCTCAGTCCTTTTTAAGCCTTGGAGACTCAGGATTGGGGCAAGGTGAATCCTTATAGGTCCCAGGGTCCTGCTACTCCTCTCCTCTCCTCTGTCAGCCCCTTGTGCTTGTTTTCCTTCCCTTCTGGGGAGCGAGTGCAGCCTCCCTACTGGGAAGTTCTGGTGTCTTGCTGCAAACAGCCTACCGGCAGCTTCCCTGCTCCCCTCACTCTCCCCCTCCTACCACCCGGGGAGGGTTTAAAAGGTCTCAAGTAGTTGGAGTCAGCTGAACCTAATTGATTCCCTAGCAACCCCTTTTCCAGCTAAACCTTATTGCCCCCATGGTTCTCTCTCCTCAGTGGATAGGGAGGGGCCTTTGAACCTCCTGGGACTAATTACTCCCCCTCCCCTTTGTAGCTGTTTGTCCTGGGTTTACCACAACAGTTATTTGTGCTGTGGTAGAGCCTAACAACTCCAATCAAGGGGCAGGGGCTCACTGTCCTCGGCAGGGCACAGACACCTTTGCCTTGCTTGAGGTGAGCAGACGATCATTAGAAGAGAAGCTTGGCTTCACTAGCAGAACTCCATCCCACTGGAAAACCCCTGGCCAAAATTTTCAAAAATAAAACCCTAAACTTAGATGCCTAAATACACCTGCCTTTAGCCAAAATTAAAAAAAAAAAAAAGGAACTTAATGTCAGCCACTTGCAGATCAGATCTCCCAGGCTGCCATCTACCACTACCTCCACCAATGCCCTTAATGTTAGCACTATCAAAACATTCAGCCAGGAATCCCCAGAAGGCAATGCCACTAACCATTAAAGACCATACATGACTGTCTCCCTTGGTCAATAAACCAATGGTAAGCTCATTTCCCCAACACCACCACCTCGCGTCTCTGCTCTACACGGTTCTCACAGCATGGAAAGAACTCCATTTTAGAACTTTGTAAGAAGCAGCGGGAACTCAAAGTACTAAAAAAAGCCACACTCAAGGCCACATTAAAGCTTTCATACCTTTCAGCGATGACAGATCCTTATGATGCTCAAAGAGTTCCGTCTGTATCTTTTCTTCGCTTACACATAAGCTGAAATTTGTTCATATCCAGCAGCTCCAAACACACCCATAGTCCCCCAGGGACAACTACATTTTCTAGTATGTCTATTTCTCAACATACATTGAGTGTTATCATTAGCTCATAAGAATCTATGGGCCGAGTTCTGTTCTTGGATAGAGCACGTATGCAAGACTCCTACCGGCTAATGAAAGATGCATTCTTCAATCTGAAGGGAGAAGTTGCTCAACAAGATTAAGGTACATGAGAGAGAGACCAGCAATTAGTGTGGAATTCATGGTATCTTAATCATTCAAATTACTACCAGTCTCCCCAAGCTTAATACAGAAAGTCACGGTAATTAAGCTAATTGTTGTAGATGCCCTAGAAAGAAAGCAGGGCACAAATGAACACCTCTTTCAGCAGGTACAAGCAGAAGAAAGCAGTTTAGAAATGGGAAACACATATACTTCAGTCAAGTTTCCTAAAGTCTCCTAAACAATGGAATAAAAAATAGTTGGGTAAAATATTAAACCTGAATTGAATTTGTATTGAATAAATGGAGACTCTTAAAACCTCAACAGCGATTTATTGTAAGGCGCCTACGAGAAAGGAAATTGAACTAAATGGAAACTCGTTCTGGCATGGACATCTCACATAAGAAAAAGCTATTCCTAAGGGCACAAGGGATAGAGATCCCGACTGGAAGGCCTACAACAGTAATGAAGTAATAAGTGACAAAGGACAGATTCCATCAGATGTGTGATACATATAAAAAAGCAAGTATTTTATTTCATCTAAGACTGGATTGCTTTCTAAAACAAAGTCCTTAGACACAACAATAGAAAGATGCAGGGCAGCCAAGTCAGAATAAAGTACTAAGTTCTCCCGCATTTTAGCCCTTAATCACAGCAACCGCCCAGCAACTATGCTGATGGAAAGGATGAGTTTGTGGTGAAGACTCTGGACCAGGAATCAGGAGATCTAGATTAAACTCCTGATTCTGCCTCAACTCTATTTGACCTTGGACAAGTCACTGAATTCCTCTGGGTCTCAGTTCCCCATCTGTAAGAGGGGTATAACAATCCTTCCTTTCTCCAACCCTGCGTTTGTCTTGTCAGCTAAGACTGCCAACTCTTTGGGACAGGGTTTTCCACTCCAGGCCACTATCTCAATGAAGCCCCAATGCATGGCCACCGACAAGATAAGACCCAGATAGAATACAATAGACGTGAACTGCCCTTCAGTTCTCAGCTACTGCAGGAGATGCTTTATGAAGTTAAAGAACTTCATAGAGTCAAAGTTGGTGCTTGATACTGAAACAATACAACCTGGAATAATTTTAGAGTATGAAAGGCCTCTCACTGTCAACGAGAATTGCATTATGGATAGTTTCTTCCATTTAAAAAATAATCCATTTATTGAATCCAATACCATGTATCCTATGACACCTGACTAGAGGGGGAGCCAAATATGAACAAAACCTCCAGTGTTAGGCACTATCCTAGCCTCATGAAACAAGATGACCAATTTGGCACCAGATTGACAATTAAGAGGGTGGGATGATCAAGATTTAATACTGATCAATTCTGGGGGGAAAGGGACTAGCCCCCATGATTCTAGGCCTAGGATCCTCAGTTCTTTCTTCCTGCCACGGGAGAAATTATAACCCCTCCTGGAGCTTTCTGTGGACTATTAGTGGTCTAAAGGCAAATGGCACATCAAGTTATTCCATGCCTTCAATCTCTAACCTAAAAATATTCTATATAGATTGTGTCTCTATAAACTTATTGTGTACATAGGGGAAGAGGTTTTGGCTCTGATAAAGATTAGTTCCACTGTTACTAAATTACAGCAGTTTAATCATTAAGTTTAATTCTACTACCGCCAAGAAGATTTTTCATCCACAGATCTCAAAACACTTTCGCAAGGGACATAAAAACTAAAATCCCATAGAAGTTTAATGATTTGGGAAGCAATTTGGGGGCAGGCACTGCCTATTTTATGTTTATGCTGCGCCCTGCCAAGTGAAGCCTGTGATCTGTTTGGAGCCTCTAAGTGCTACTCGAATACAAAACAACGACTTCTTCATGCTCGTAACTTGAAATATCTCAGGGGGTGGCTTATTAAGTCAAGGAGGAGCCTTTACAGACCGGGGTGGGATTTTCAAGAATGTCTAAGTGACTTCAGAGGCTAAATCCTATTGAGTCAACAGGACTTGTGCGTCTGCATTACTTAGGTGAAGAAAAACCTATGGCACCAAGTCTCAGAGCCCAGGAGCTAGAAACAGCAGTGTAAACGTTCCCATTTGGGCTGGAGCCTGAGCTCTGAGACACTCCCCCTTCGCTGGATTTTAGAGCACCGGGGCTGCAGCCTGAGCAGTAATGTCACACTGCAAATTTGTTAGTCTCTAAGGTGCCACAAGTACTCCTTTTCTTCTTACTGCTACTTTGAGCACCGCAGCCCCAGCCCGAGTCAATTGAGCCAGGCTCCAAGACTCGGAGCTGCAAGCGTAGTGCAGAGCAGACATACCCCCAGATGTTTTGGAGGTCCCACCCAGGAGTCTGTAGGGTGCAGGGGAGAAGGGTTTGTCGGCAACTTTTGAAGGTCAGTTGCTGTGCGTTTGCAATTCTGAGACAGTCTTTATGTGCCCCACACTGCAGACTAATTTAATACTCGTTACAACCATATAGCTTAAACCTTGGAGCAAGTGCTCAATAGTTCCTAATGGTTCCAAAAGAGACTGTAGAAATCTTAAATTTGTCTGCGGCTGAGCACCACAGGCAGGATGCGGCAAAGACCACAGCGGGAAAGAGATTCTGCATGGACATCGGATGGTCCAAGCTGACTCTTTTCTATTAGATTTTGACTCTCAATTATGTTATAATTCTGTGGACACTTTTGGCCATGACGTGGCACACAGCAAAAACATTGTAACATTCCACGGGTAGCACAGAGGTTAGCCAGTGGTGTAGTGGTGCAAAATGAAGTGGGTAAATGAACCCAACCTAAACTCCATGTTCCCCAAATGAGAAATGGGTAAACTCGACTTCGCTGCTGGGTATAACCGATGCCAGGTGTGGGATGGGGGAGAAGCACTTGCTGCAAGGCTAAGCCACAACACACTCCACTGGAGTAACCTGATGAGTGACTCTAAAACCACGTACAAATCCTCAGAGCAAAAGCTACAGATCCCTGGCGAGACACTGACTTGACTCCCACCCCTACGACTTTCTGCCAAGCAGAGAAAAGCAGGCACAAAGGCTGCAACATCAGACCGGGCCTTTAGTCTGAGCTCTGAGTTTCTTTGGTTTTGCTAGTTTAAGACAGACAGACCCATCATATAAGTGGCAGATGTTATGCAGCTCTGGATGAAAGGCAGCATGAGTTAGGCTGTTACGAGTAGATTTTATTGGGAACGATCTCCAAAACCCTAGCATCTAGGAGAGTTTCTGCAGTGATCCCATCAAGTGTATTGGGACATCAGAACTGGCCGTATTACCGTATTTTGGAACCTTTGCTATAGGCCAGAAATGGGCCATAATAAAACCTCTCCTCTGAAACTCCCTGGCTTCCAGAAGTGTTGTAGAGACAGGTGTCAGACTGGGTTCAAATCTTGAGATAGGTTTCAAAGTAGCAGCCGTGTTAGTCTGTATTCACAAAAAGAAAAGGAGTACTTGTGGCACCTTAGCGACTAACAAATAAAGCTTATACTCAAATAAATTTGTTAGTCTCTAAGGTGCCACAAGTCCTCCTAATCTTGAGATAGTGATCTCATGCCTCGAGTTTTGTTTCTGTGTCACTTTCAAAGTCTGACGGAGCTCATTTTCTGGTTCTGATGCAGATGAAGTCTGCCAAGACTATCTGTTCTTGTGAGATTTCATTCCACAGAGCCTTCAGTCTCATGCAAAATGGCTGATCTTGAGAGAAAGCCACCAGTCAAAATGGATATTTGGGGACAAGATTTCATGACAGCAAGATTTCAGTGCCATTAAAAAAATAAATCACAGCCCTGATTGGACTTCAAACAAAACTCCAGCCTGATGCAGATCTGAACCAAACTGCCTCAGCAAATACCTAGTTACATTGTATGTGCACGTATGTTACTTAAATACATTTAAGTATTTCCATGCATAAAGATCAAAAATAAAGTGACAACTGCCAGCCACCAAGTATAAAATCAAGCTAAACCGATTTCATGCAATAAGGACACATCATAAATCCCTGAACACAAAAAATCCCCAGCATTATCAACATGGAGAGTTCTGATTATAATAACCCTAGAGTCAAGGGGTTTGTTTGTTGGTTTGTTATAAAGCCTTATTTTCCAAGCAGTTTAACTCAGGGCTGCATAGTTAAACAATAATCCCAAAACCAGACAGCCGATAGCTAGTTCACAATGAGCCACACGTTTGGATAGTAGGTTATGTACATAAAAAGTGAGTTCACCTATCTCCACTGCTTTCCTTGGACCTCACCTATTTTTCAAGTGATGAAACATGACTAGCACTCAGTTTAAAAGCATTGACCAATCCCTTAGATATTAAGGTGGGGGGGGGGAGTGGAAATGACTAAGCTACTTCATTGTGACTGTAGCTTCTGCATAAATTTTGACTCGATTCCTGATTCCATCATCCACCCGCAACCCACACCACTTTCCATAACAATATTCCTGAAGTGGTAATTTACATGCTAGGCTGGAATAGCTCCAAGAGTAAAGCCATCCCTTTATCCAATACATATTCTGCATTAATATCCACCTGATTGCAGGGGGGAGAGACTTGTTGGGAGGGGTTTGGGGGAAAGGGCATTGGCCGAGATATCATTTACTTAGACTAAGTCTCTTTGCACACTGCCTAACACAGGAGCTCCCATCATGGACTAGGATCTCACTAGGTGTAACACAATAATAATGATAAACACCTGCTGTCCATCCACTAACAGGGATATCAATAGCCACCTAGTGCAAGTCTGTTCTCCACCCAGCACACACTCCTAAGCAGTGGTCAGCCTTAGGTCAATGTGGTTGCATTGGATGGTGATGCAGGTAACACCCATCCTTCGTTGCTGCAGAGTCCCCCCTCCTATCCTGTCTGAGTAAAGCTACAGCTGAGACAAGAGTCACTGGAGCATGTTGGGGAAACTCACTTTTAATTAAGTCATCAATGAAAGTTATTATCAAAAAGGAACCATTAAGCGCCCCACACCACCCCCAACAGACAGAAATAACCAAAAAGGGAAGCAAAGAGTTTGGGCTGACACACTGTCACTGCACTTCCCCACCAGTCACACCACCCACCCGCACTTCCTGGCTTTTGTCAGTATCTGTCGGTACCTTAAAGCTACTTAACCAGAGGGGGCTCTTGGTTTTGTTTTTCCCAGCTTTGTCTTATATGCTCTGCACACATCTCATGAAGGGAAGCCCTGGCCCCTCAGGGAGCCCCCGCAGGGCACAAGCCACCAGGCAGAGAGCTGCTCTGGCTTTACATCAGCACAGTGAAAACCTAGCACTAGGCTCCCACAGGGCTTTTCCCAGCCACATTTGAGAACTTCAAAAATGCTCTATAGGAGGCTTAGAGATTCCCCTGTTTGCAACACCCACAGCAGACCATGGCAGGGATCTCACACACACACTCAGGCCTGTTTGGCAGGGGACTCCCCCCGACACACACACACAACAAGGTGAAATGCAATACAGGTGAAGCACCTACCTTGACACTGGAATCCTTGCTTCCCAAACCCCCTGCAAAGGGAAAGACACACACAATTAGCATCCTCAGTGCATCAGCCCACACACTAACCCCCCCCCCCCCGCCTTCTCCCTGGGTTGAGCTTCCCCAGTGACAGCCTCTCAGATCCACACATCTGGAGCTGGAAGGAGAGTGACAGCAGCTGGCAACCTGTTCCCGAAGAGCTGCTGCCCCACAGGGACATTCAAACACCCCCCTGGGGATACAGGCTGGGACGTGCCCAGCAGCTGGTTCAATGCTGCTGAAACAACCCTCTGGAGGATTTGTGCCCTGCCCCTGGGGAAAGACTGGGTGCACCAGGAAAGCAGAGGGGGGTGGGATTTGGGGAGAGGGGAGGCTCTAGTTTAACAGTCTTGCTCCCCAGCTGCAGGGAGTGAATTTACCAGCTGGAAGCAAAGGGGGGCACACAAGGGAGTGCCCGGTAAAAACCAGGTCCTTCCTGTTGTGTGAGGTGCCAGGGAGGAGCAGAGTGAATGTCCCAGAGAGCTGGGCATGCTCTGGGGTGCACAAAGGAGGTGCCCCAGGGAGACGGGGTAGCTGGTGAATACACAGAGTCTATACAGGGGTGCAAGGGGGCACAGAGTCATGCAGACAGATCCCTAGGAGAGCACATAAGCCAAGGGGTGCCGGGGGTCCCTGGCAATGCATGCAGGGGACACCGGTGTTCCCCCATGGGGGACACAGCCGTGGGGGGCGCTGACAGGGCTCCCCCCAGGGAGCACGGCAGCGAGGGGGCTGGCAGTGCGCGCCAAGGGGATGCATGGCCGAGAGGGTCCCGAGAGAAGCGTGCAGGGGGCTGCGGGGGGCCCGAGCGGTGCACACCGCGGCGGGGCACGACGGGGAGGCCCCCGGCGTGCGGCGGGGGTCCCCCGAGCGGCACGCCGGGCGGGCGCAGGGGCGCCGGGCGCACTCACCAGATGAAGTCGGTGCAGTGGCTGCAGAAGGTGGGCTGCTTGAAGAACCGGGCCGTGAACTTGTGGTTCTTCACCTCGTGCACGTTCTTCTGCCTCAGGGCCCCCTTTCGGGCGAAGCGGACCGGGCCCTCCTCGCCCTCGGACCCGGGGGCGGCGGGCGGCTCCGCCATCCTGCGCTGCTGCCCGGCGCCGGCGCCTCCGCCCCTGCTCGCCCGCGGAGCCCGAGCCGCAGCTGGTGCGGATGCTGCGCGCGAGCCGGATGCAGCCGCCCGGCACCTCTGGCTGCAGCTGGGCAGGGAGAGCGAGAGACCCTGCCCGCCCCGCCCACTCATCTGCATAGGGCCCGCCCGCTCCTCTCCAGGCTCAATCCCGCCCCGGATCCGTATTTGCATAGCCGCTCCCCCTGCACCGGCGGCGCGGCCCCTAGCTCCGCCCACCGATTCCCCCCCCTTGCTTGCCCCAGCCCCATCAGCAAGGCTGCCAGCCCCGCTCACTCCGCTCATTTCAATAGACACGTCCCAAGCCCCTCCCACCACGGACTGATTTGCATAGCTTGGCCCTCGGTGTCAAAGGGGCAGTGCTCCCGGCCCCGCCCACCTGGGCCCTGATTTGCATAGCCCTGCCCACCCCCTGTTGGGCATAGCTTTGCACCCCCGCGACTTTATCTGCAAACTCGCCCACACACTTCTAATTTGCATAGCTCCACAACCTCGTTTGCATATATCTGCCCCAGACCCCGCCTACCCTCTCCTTGTTTTCAGAGCTCTGCCACCCAACATCCCTTGAGCTGCCCTTCCTTCTTAACACCCCCTGCAAGCCCCACCCACGCCCCACTTCATTGCATTGGGAGCCCCCCCCAAATATCTACCCCATCATTTGCATATCATGCCCTCAGCACCTTCCGCAGGGCCACTATCTCCGCCCATCAACCCAAGGGCCAGGCTCATGACTGGGGGCAGGCAAGGGTGGCTTGTAGGCGTGAGCTGAATAGGTGGTGGCCTGGAGGGCCACATTCCAGGGGGTGACATGACTGGGGAAGGAGGGTCCTAGTGCAGCGAGAAATCATCCCACCAGAAGCCCCCATGCGGCAGGAAAGAGCCCTGGCCCCCAGCCCAGGTTGTAAGAAGAACGTGGCTGACTAGGGACACAAGAAGGAAAGGTAAGTGAGAGCATGAGAAATAGATAGATCCCTCCTTGAGATTGGGGGGGTGGGGGGAATCTTTTATAAAGGAAAGGAAAACAATTACCCGGGTTCCCAGATCATTTCCTCGTTCTCTTCTTTGCGAAAAGCCCCACATCCCTAAGGAGTCTCTCTCCAGTATCTATTAAGCATGACAGATCAGGCACCAAGTGCACTTCCATTCACGAAATGACACACAAACAACGGTGCACTCCATATCCATAAATACCCACGGAGGGCAAGAAAACACAACCTACCTCATCTTCACAACCACCACAGTAATAATCAGGGATGAAAGCAAACTAGGAGTTACTGCAATACACGTACATAATAAAATAAATAAATAATGTAATATGGAAATCCCTTCTTTAAACCATTAAGGGACATGTCAGTCTTGTACAGAAAATATCCAGAGTAAATGTGAGTTCCCTGAGATTTCATAGCGTTAAAGGACCAGAGGAGACCATCACGACCTAGTCTGATCTCCTGCACCTGAACTGCAGTGGTGGGGAGATGTCATGTGAATGGGGTATCCCAGACTGAGGTCAGGAGTGGCTCAGAAAGGAGGAAATTTAAACCCCAAACCTGCAGCTGGATTCTGTGGGCAAACCCCTGCCTCTATGCATTTGCCCAGAGCTGTGCAGCAATCAGCTCAGCGAGCAGAAATGAAGCCTTAGATACCATGAGCAGAGTCAGGCAGGCTGAAGATTTGCTTATATTGTTCTCACATGTCCTGTTTATTCGGGGGAGGGAAGAGGAATCCAGAGCCAATTAGTTCAGAGGCACTGTCAGGTTTGTTTGTTTTTGAATCACATAATTTAAACAATTCTTTTATCCAATTTACTAAAAATACCCCAGATACTTAAAGTGAAAGGATTATTAAAATCTCATTTGCCATGCTTTTATATATATATATATATGCATATATATATATTTTACTAGCTGTTGCACATCCCTGATCCTGGACAATGAAAACAGATTTGTCAATTTCACTTTAGTGTCTAGTCAGTTTTACTTTCAGATTCTCATGCACCAGCCCAACATTGCAATGTTGGGGTTGAAAATAGTGCAGGGCAAGGTCTAAATCCACACACAAACTTGTTTTAATTGAATTTTAAACCAATAATGGGACTATTTCTATTAATATTAAGGAGGCTTAATTTTTTTTTGTTTTTTTCCAGAATAAACAAGACATGTGAAAACAACATAAACCTAATCCTAATATCCTGGAAATGCTGCAATATCTTCATCCCATGCAACAAAAGTGTTATCCCTTGATAGTTCCCACATTCATGGATGCTTCCTTTCTTATGGACTGGGACCTGCACCAATCTGCAGGAACATTAATACTAATCAATTATAATAATAAATAATTTTTGCAGAAAGCCACAGCACTTCATCAAAGGCTTTGAAAGATAGCCTATTTAGAGACAACTCTGCTGACAAGTTCTTTCTGTGAACACACAGACTTGTTACTAACACCTGATGCCTCATTTTAAAACAATTTGCCAAGTGATCTTACTCTGAAGAAGGAAAAATAAATGGCTGCAGCCATACCACCTTGCACAGAGATTTTGGTCATAAATTAAGATGAACGAGAGCCTTCCGAAGAAAGCACGGGGTGCTGCAGAAAGCAGTATTAGTGGTTCAGCAAGTGATGCTCATCTTGCTAAATTAGAACTCCCAGCATATGCTGCAGGATGACCTGACTTTTGAGTGTGAGGTTCTGGTCGCTTGTGGTGATGAAAGGAACTTTACTTGGAACTTTTCACAAAATATTTAGAAATAACTCTTTATACGCTGCCAGCAATGAGGAATAATAACAACACTAAGCATAATGGGTCATTCTGAGTCCCATCTTGTGTACTTTTGCTAAAGAAAATGGCATGTTACCCTGAGAGCACGCTACCTTTCACACAACTAGGTTGAATTCTGCTCAGTGTTGTTTGCACATCCTGGGCACTTTACCTGTTTCTTTTTTGTTGGTGGCATTTTTTGTCATTTATTTACCTATTTTCACAATAAAATCTACATTGTAATTGTAAGTGAACTCAAAGTGTAGCGGAACCACAGAGGTTGGTTTTTTTAATTTCCCAATTTAAGTGTTAATAATCATGTTAGCATTCATATTCCAGCATCCAAAATGATGGCATATGGAGAGGTGTCAATACCGGGTCCAGTTCCTGTATTTAGGAGATTAATTTAAAACAGCACCTATCAGGTTACATTACAAGGTAGGATTTTCAAGGGCATGTTCATTTTAATGGGAATTGGGTATCCACATTTCTTAGGCAGCTTTGAAAATGTCAGCATAAGCTTCCCAGTAGTTTCATTAATACAAGAAAGGTCCTAGAGGTGCACTGAAAGCACTCGTGCAAGCAAACAGCACTCCCTGGGTTAGGGGGAGCATGGGGCTAACAGGTAATCAGCTCTGTTCATTCCCACTGCTGTAGAACTGCAGACAGGATTCTGAACCAAAAATTCCTCTGAAAAAGACCCATGCCTTCTGCCAGCCAAGAAGGGCAAGATACTGAACATGATAATAAGCAACACACAAAATATTTCAGACATTTTGCCCCTGCTGCGCTATCGCTCCTCTCTTCTCCAAGGATCTCCAAGGATTTCACAGAGAATATATGCTTAATGCTCACAACACTCCTGAGAGGTAGGTACATGCTATCCCCATTCTACAGATTGAGAAAACGAGGCACACAGGATTTAATTTCCTTGCCCCACAGACTCACAGAGAGTCAGAGTCACTCCAAGACCCCACCGTCCCCCTGCAATTGCTGGAGGGTGTGAAAACAAATACAAGCAGTAGTGGGGAGACCTGTGAGACAGCAGGGATCAGGAGAAGGCTCAGTGGGAGGTATGATTCATATCCTTAGGAAGGGAACTCTTCTTCACAGCACACGGAGAAGGGCCAGCTCCCAGGAAATGAAAGAGCTGAGCGAGTGAGCTGTGTTACTGTATCTTGCTGGAAGAAACTGGTATTAGACCAGGAAGTGATCATTAAGGGAGATTAATAACAAAGTTCTTCTGAGTGTCCATGAGGAGGATTGGAGGTGAGCTGCCAGAAACAGAATTAATAGATTCGTGGATTTTAAAGACAGAAGGGATCGTTATGATCATAACACAGGACTCATCCAGGGGCTGCTCTCCTGAGCTCAATAACTTGTAGTTGAAGTACAGCAGCGCCTCCAGAAAGACATTTCATTTTGATCTAAAGAAATAGTGAGTCTGGTTTTCCTCTCCCGTAAGCCAGTCAGACGCTGGTGGGATTACACCGACTTCTCTGGGTTTAGTTCCTATTTACAAGGATTTACAAAAGGATCAAAATACATTTTACTCCTGTTTCATTAGGTTCACAAAAATAAACTAACTTCTCAACAAAATTTAATATTTAGCAAACTAACTTGCCATAAATAATGTATTATTTCAAATAGTTTCTCAAATATCAAGCTGAACTATTTTTACAGTAACCTAGATTATAAAAAGTACTATTTAAAGATTGAGTATGAGTGAGAGCAGAATCAGGCCCAAAGTTTCTGTGAGAAACTGTTCATTGGTATCTAGGGCATTTCTGATGACACCAGAGTGACTCTGCCTATGGCTCAGAGGTCACAGAAGGGAATGCCACACACCCATCCTCACGTCAGTGCTCAGCACCTTGCAGCATCTGAACCTTAAAATGGACTGATTCTACCTGAGAATATTTCAAAGCAAAAGTCACAACCTGAGCTGATGGAAGTGTGTACGTCCTGTGTGCTACGCACACTGTGTTGGCACAGAATAGCATACGTTGTATAAAACAACTTGATCTTGGTTGCCCAACATTGGTCACACTTTAGTTGTAGTAAGTGAAATATGGTTTCAAAACTCAGATACAATGTCTCTGCTAGTAGGCTCCAAGTAATAAAAAGCATGTTGAAGTCAGGAGGATGGATGTCGGTGTTGCATCAAACTGCAGCAACCAAGTCAAGAGAAAGGGGTGAACTGTAACTGCAAACTGCGCTTGTCTATTGCTTTGCATGGCAGTGTGTGGTTTATTTGCTTCGTTTCCTACTTTGGTACATTTGAATTCTATTTCGCAGTAAAAATAGTTTTAAGAAATTACAGCAGTGCCAGGAAGGGTTTCTTTCTGACAAAAGACTGGAATAACTGGCATTGTGCTCTCTGACAAAAAGACAGCACCCAAAGGGACAAGATAGAGATTCTTGCAGTTTGCAGAGAAATCTTCACACCCATGCAACAGTGCCCGTGTTCCTGGGGAAACGATGGTGTAACAGAAGTTAACTGTCACGGAGTTATGATTCTTGTACATTGGCATCCTGGGTCATGGCACATGGGCCACAGTCACTTGCCTTTTATTTATTCATGGTGCTTCAGCATTGTGAGCCCAGACTGTTTCATTCTGTATTTAAACTTGAAGAGGCTTGAGAATGCTTTTTTTTTTTTACCATTAGAGGATGTGTTTCTGAGCAACCTAAATCCTCCCCAGAAAGCCTGTGGAAAAACCATCAGAGCAAAATCAAATATACAGGTACGAACAGCAGCATTAACCCTTTTCTCCCTGCACTCGGTGGCTCTATCTATACTTGGTATGCTAACCACCATTTCTTCCCCCGGCATGCCCGGAACACCCCTCTGTTGTCCACACGCAGAAATGGTCCCCCAGGAGCACAGGTGAGCACAGCACTAGTACACTTTGAGCAAGGCGAGCCATTCCACAGTCCTCCTCTGCCCCCACTGTCCACCATTTCAGTGGCAACTGGCACAGTTATACAGCACCTGGCGCTCATCCCAAATCCCAAGGATTACTCCATTGCACCAGACTGTGGTTATGGTCTGGACCCAGGAGCAATGCTCCTTCTGGCAAATCTCATACTGACATACTGCACACATCTGGCTACACTGCAGTTGGAGGTGCAAGACCATTGCAGTGATAGCTCAATGAACTGCTAGTCTTGGTTTCTGGGTCTCATACTTACTGCCTGGCCACCTCCACCATCCCGCTGCAGGCAGCTACTTCAGACTTCCGCCAGCCACTCTGCAAAAGCCGCCACTGAAACTTTCTTTGCTGAGCTAGGAGCAAGAGTTGCGCTTTCATCCTGGCCTCCCTTTGGAGAAATGACCTAGGAAGTAAAAAGAAAAGGAGGACTTGTGGCACCTTAGAGACTAACCAATTTATTTGAGCATAAGCTTTCGTGAGCTACAGCTCATTTCATCGGATGCATTCAGTGGAAAATACAGGGGGGAGATTTATATACAATGTATATACATTGTATATAAATCTCCCCCCTGTATTTTCCACTGAATGCATCCGATGAAATGAGCTGTAGCTCACGAAAGCTTATGCTCAAATAAATTGGTTAGTCTCTAAGGTGCCACAAGTCCTCCTTTTCTTTTTGCGAATACAGACTAACACGGCTGCTACTCTGAGACCTAGGAAGTGGGGTTCATGGCTGGGGACTTTGGGGAGTCTCTCAGGAAACATTGAGAGTGACTGTAACCTGTTCCCTCCACAGTTCTCCTGGGCTCCCAAAAGCCACTGCTTCAGGGACCAGGGAAACTGTTGGCTAGGTACCCAGAGGGCCAGGCACCTGCAGAGGCGTGGTACAGTACAAGCCTGGGTGTGGGGCCAAGCGGTGCCTGAAACAGCATGACTCACGTGGCTGCACTGCACCATTGCAGCTTACGCCAGTGCTGCCCAAATGGTTCTGTTAACAGTGGTTAATTTCTGCAGTGTGTGGGCAGAGCCAGGGAACCTGGTGGCAATATAGGGCAAAATGGAGTCTCCTCTAGGCACCCGGCGTAACATCAGCTGCTTTGCTCTTTCTTTCTGCAGTCACGTTTTTGCATATTTCATGTCTTCAGTGCACATAAGGGGGAGCAAAGGAGGAAGAGAGAATCTAAATTCAGATGAGAATAGAGAGAAAGACCTAGTTACACACCCACTGGGGGCAAAAACATTCTTCACTGCCAGTCTCGTTATAAAAACAGAGAAGGCAAATGTTAGAGCACAAGTACGACATAAATTCTCTCTGAACGGCCAACGATAAGCAAGAGTCGCGGAGGCAAATCTAGGCCACGACATTAGAACGGAACAGCCAGCGCTCCCGTTGCAGAGGAGAAAAGCAATAATTTTTCATTTACTTTTAACTCACTTTTTAAACAACCTTGTTTTGATACTGTAGTTCAGTCACTGGATCACAATCTCCTGTGTGTATGTTTGTGTGCTTGGAAGGTGAATCAAATATTGCTTTAATTTTTATTCTGTGCAGTAGGAATGAAATTCGTAATGTGAAAGCCTACGCGGCACAGGGGGTGTAAGGACTGAGCTGTTGGCTCCAATCTGTATTTGTGACCCTAGAAAACAAGGCTATTCATAGAGGTGAGCTTTTCAAACATACAGCCCAGAGGCATCACAGGCAGAGGAAAAAGCAATGTTACAATCCAGGAATAATGATGGGTTGAAGCAGTTTCAAAACCCTAAGAAACATTGTCCCCAGTTCTCCATTACTGTCTACCTCTGTACAGGGTGCAGAGATGGCCCCTAGAGAATACGTGCAGCGCAGAGCGCCTCCCTAGCAGATGTGATATAACGCCTCTGCGCTGATCCACCCCACAGCCCCTGGTGCTGATCTCCTACACAGTCCTGGTGTAGGGGTGTACAGAGGGATGGGGGGGGGCACAGCTAAAGTGGAGCTGTCCTAATTTAAAATGGGGGCCCATCAGGCCCCAACCCAGCCCCAGAATTCATATGTCAAGGGGTGGGAGGACAGATTTTCCCTGTGGCAGTAGAGAATGCTGATTGACAGTCACAAACACAGGATTTAATGCACATCTATTGAGAGGGCAATTTTTTCCTGAGTTTTACATAGTAACATGCCATAAATCCATGTTATGGATGGCTGATCTGCAGGTAATAGATATGAAGCTCTCCATGGAAATAGAGGGCCTGGCCAAAGGATCCCATAAAGCCTGGCTCTAGCACCAGGCATGTGTGTTTATGAAGGAAATGGGGTGGATTAAACACCCTGTTTTGTCCAAGTAGAGATTCGCAGAGAAGCCAGTTTCTATGGATACTGGGCTTAGCTTGTTTGATGTGCTCCTTAGAGACATTGCAGCCTAGTGGCTAGGGCACAGGACTAAAACTCAAGAGATCTCTGGTCTAGTCCCAGATCTGCCATTTGCCTGTCAGTTCCTCGCTCTATGCCTCAGTTTTCCTATCTGTAAAATGGAGATAATGATACTTTGCAAAGTGCTTTGAGATCGATGAATGAACAGTGTTATATAAGAGCTATAACATCTTGTGTTGCCAAGCCCCCACACCAGGCCTAACGCCCAAGCTCTGCTGAACTAGCCCATCTTCAGTAATGAGAAGAGCGAGGGCCCTGAGACTAGGCCGAGGGGTTTCCCAGCTAAAGGCAGGCAGAACACAGGAAGAGAGGAGAGTTGAAGACAGAGAGAATCAGGGTCAGAGACGGCAGCAGCTTTCTGGATAAAAGCCTGGACTCTCAGAGCTGCTTTAGCTGGGGTTTCTGGGACAGGGCTCACCTGTTTGCAGGATCGCTGCTGTTTCTGCCATCTCTGCTCAGGGCTAACACAGTAAAGGTGAATAAATTAGACTGGGAAATATCCTGAGTCCCTGTGCCACTAACTGACCCACTTCCACAACCCCCACCTCTCAGCAAAGAGGCAACAAGATCAAACTAGCTAATAAATCCGTATAAACAAAACCATTCAGGATTAAATGCAAGAAAAGCACACGATCATGCAAAGCATTTACATAGTTTGGTATATCATGACGGTTAGGCTATTTAAATATTTGATATTCTTGTCTGCTGGGTTTTCAGGAGGAACAAATTAATTCTGTTTCATGTACCCTGAAATGGCCCATAACATCAAACCCACTCCCTGTGCTGATGATTAAACCAAATTAATTATAAAACTCCCAAGTTTGTTTCACAAACATTTTGATCAATAAGTTGCTTTCACTTTATGTTACTTAAAGATATAAAATGGTCAATACTATTCACCAGAAACCCAAACTGGGGCTTATTTTCTATTGCCCGGCACCTTTGGTGTCAGTTCAGAGAGGGTGTGTCTACGCTGCAGGAAAAGGTGTGTTCTTAACTCAGATTAGCTAACTCGGGTTAAAATAGCAGTGAAGGCTTTTAACTCAGGTTAGCAACTTGAGTTTAAACCTATGGAGGAGCCTGGAGTTGAACCTCGAGCTGCTAACCCAAGTGAAAAGTTAACTTGCTGAGTCTTCACTGCTATGTCAACCGGAGTTAGCTAACCCAAGTTAAGAACACACCTTGTCTTGCAGCGTAGACATACCTTAAATCACAATGGTAGCATTTCACACCCACTATACACTAGAGTAAAGTATGACCTAGGGTGCAGGCGAATGCAGAATCAGGTCTGAGGGCTTGGCTACCCTTGTGAGTTACAGTGCAATAAAGGAGCCCCGGGCGCACTAGGTCACTCCCCGTCCACACTGGCAAGGCACGTAGAGTGCTCTGATTCCGTGGCTGGTACTCTACCTCAGAGAGTGGAATAACATTTGCTATTCCCCCGCTGGAGTGCCACGGCGCCAGTGTGGACAAGGTGTTGCATTACTGCGCCCTGATCAGCCTCCGGAAACATCCCATAATCCCCTTAAGTCAAGTGGCCACTCTTCTCATTGTTTTTGAATCACTGCAGGAATGCGGATATGCCCTTTGAAAGCTCTGTTTCTGACAGACGGCTGCTTAACTGCTCCGAGACAAAGCAACCATTAGCGTGGAATGCTGTGTGTGGGGGGGGGGGGGTCTGCTGCTGTCTGAACTCACAAGACAGCATGCTGACATGATCTCAGGCCCCCAAAAACCCACTCTTCCCCCCTGCCCATACACACACAGAATCATAGAATATCAGGGTTGGGAGGGACCTCAGGAGGTCATCTAGTCCAACCCCCTGCTCAAAGCAGGACCAATCCCCAATTTTTGCCCCAGATCCCTAAATGGCCCCCTCAAGGATTGAACTCACAATCCTGGGTTTAGCAGGCCAATGCTCAAACCACTGAGCTATCCCTCCCCCCGCCCGACACATTCCACTCCACTCCATTTGAAAAGCACGTTGCAGTCAATTGCATGCTGGGATAGCTGCCCATAATGCACGGTGCCCAATGCCGCTGCAAGGGCTGCAAATGTGGCCACGCCAGTGCGCTAGCAGCTGTCAGTGTGGACAGACTGCGGCGCTTTCCCGACTGCGCTCTCCAAAGGCGGGTTTAACTCAAAGCGCTCGACCTCTGCAAGTGTAGCCGTGCCCTCCGCACAGCACTTGAATGTTCCACGGGGTGATAAAGTGCTAAGGTAAGTTGCAAAGAGTTCTGGAAACAGCCCAGAAGCCCACTGCTGAGTTCTGGAGGGTTTCAATCTGAGACAAGGCTCTGAAGGGAGGGCGTGGCTGAAGAGTGGGAGGGATAGGAACCCAAGCCCTGGTCATGGCCCCTGACATCAGCATGACCCATTTACTGATCTCCTCCCTAGCTGAAGGCTGTAGATAACCCCCAAGACTTTCAGATGAATGGGGCAGTGCTGTAGCCACTGCTTTTCCCTTCCTTCCCTTCCGCTTGCTCTGCAGTCACAGGCTCTGCACGGCCGTCCGCAAGCACCGATTTCTCTCCTTTCACAAGCATCTGTGTCTGCACCCTTTGGACCAGGCAGCGCTGGGAAGACACTGAAACCCGCACCCTGCCCTTGGAGTAGGTCTTCTGCAGCAATATGGTCACTGGATACCCTGCTGGAGGGCTACGGGTGTGGAGTGCAGAGAGGATTCTCCCCAGCACTTGCTGTTCATTAAGGTGGGCTGAAGTAGAACATCAGCCCTCTGTGCAGGGGTGAACTACACCCTTCGGCCCCATCCTGTACTCACTGGAGGCAATGGGAGTTTTGCCACCGACTTTAACAAGTCTCAGGTTTCCATCCTGGAGCTCTTATTAAACTCAGTGGTTATTTCTCTAACTCATCTCTGAACTTTTAATAGCTGTCGCCCCGTACACAAGCAAAGATGGTGTTATATCTTAGGGTGGGGGTTACTTCTGGGTGGGCCCAGAGTCTCTTTCTTCCCTAGCATGGTGGCAGCATAACCGTAGCTAAATCAGTGCATTCTGCATCAAGCCAGCTCTTGAACGTCTCTTCACCACCCTTGAAAAACACCCCCAAATCCATCCATCCACTCACGGTCCTGATATGGCCCCCATTATCAAGAGAGTTCTAAAACAGAGGTGGGAAAACTACAGCCCACGGGCCACATCCGGCCTGCGGGACTGTCCTGCCCGGCCCCTGAGCTCCCAGGCAGACGGGCTAGGCCCTGGCCCCTCCCCTGCTGTCCCCCCTCCCCCGCAGCTATGCCACCGTGCGGGCAGTGCGGCTTGCACCTGCCCACCTCCCAGGCTTTCCACTAAGCCTGTCCTGCCACTCTGAGTGGCATGGTAAGGGGGCGGGGGGAGAGAGGAGTTGGGTAAGGGGCAGGAAGCCCCGGGGGGCAGTCAGGGGACAGGGGGCGGTTGGATGGGGTAGAGGTTCGGAGAGGGGGCAGTCAGGAGACAGGGAGCGGGGGGGTTGGATGGGGGTGGGGTCCTGGGGGGGAAGTTAGGAACGGGGGTCCCAGGAGGGGGCAGTCAGGGGACAAGGAGTGCAGGGGGGTTGGATGGGTCGGAGGTCCTGGGGGGCCTGTCAGGGGGCGGGGGGTGTGGATAGGGGTCGGGGCAGTCAGGGGACAGGGAGCAGCGGGGGACAGGGAGCAGGGGAGGTTGGATGGGTCGGGGCTTCTGAGGGGGGCAGTCAGGGGGGTGGGAAGTGGGAGGGGGCAGATAGGGGGCGGGAGCCAGGCTGTTTGCAGCGGCACAGCCTTCCCTGCCCGGCCCTCCATATCGTTTCACAACCCCGCTGTGGCCCTCGGGCCAAAAAGTTCCCCCCCCCCCCCGCTCTAAAAAGAAATAAAATACATTGAACAAAAATTAACACGGGAAACACGGGATGTTTTGCTTCCTAGTTTTCTTGCCCTGGTGTAAATTTACATCACGCAGCCCCATGGGGCGCCACTCTCCGCTGGTGTCTAGAGACCGCCCCCAACCCAAATGGTAACAATCATGAGCGTAGATAAAAGCTTATTTTCAGAACCCCTTTGGCGAACGTTGCGTTCATGCACTGATGCAAGTTCTCCTTATTCCTGCCAAAATCTCACGTTCTTCAGTCTTTCAGCAAATCTTCCTCCAGGTGATGCAGGACCTGCCTCGTCTATGATGCAAATAGCTCGGCACAGACTGGGATTGCCATGTCCCAGAGCATTTGATTTCTCTTTAAAATTCCTCATTGTGGGGGGATGGCTGGTTTTACACAAATGGCAGCTCCTCCGCAAATTTCAGTCTCCTTAAAAAATGTTTCATCTTCAGAGCTCATCACATTGCACAGCAAAGCATCTGACCCGTGTCCCATGTGCTCGGTCCGGCAGGAGCCCAGCTAAGTTCCAGACTACAGGCCTGATCCTGATGCACCATTAATTCCACAGTTGTAACAGCTTTTCCTCACAGGTTTCAGAGTAACAGCCGTGTTAGTCTGTGTTCGCAAAAAGAAAAGGAGTACCTGTGGCACCTTAGAGACTAACCAATTTATTTGAGCATAAGCTTTCGTGAGCTACAGCAGATGCATCCGATGAAGTGAGCTGCAGCTCACGAAAGCTTATGCTCAAATAAATTGGTTAGTCTCTAAGGTGCCACAAGTCCTCCTTTTCTTTTCCTCACAGTTCCTCAGCTTGGCCATTAGCCTTTTACATGACAGCCTGTTCTGCTGAGAGAGATCCAGCAAAGGGCCTTCATTGGCATGGGCCTTCGCTGTCCCCTGGTGGGTGGACACTTTATGACCAAGTATGCACTGGGGTAGCCAATATTGTCAGAGGTGCTTGTGTGTGAATGCTCCAAAGCTGTTCTCTCAATAATGGCGGTGTTGCGAGGCTACCCTTAATCATTGTAAAGGGAAGCGAGACAACAGACCATGTATTACAACGATTGATTCTCCAATGGTTTGCCCTCAGTCCTACTCCTAATCTACCCCAGCAAAGGCATGCACTGAGGATGTGATCACAGCACACGGATATTTGGCAGCAAAGCAATGGACTTGTCACTGTTTGCTTGTTCGCAGGTGGAACCATACCCCAGATTGGTTTGTGCCCTTTACGGGGTTGTCATCATCCTTTGCTCCTTCTCCTGTCCTTACAGCTCTATTCCAGGGACATTTGGTCTGCTCATGCCTCAACTGAAAGACTACTTGGGGATAAGGTGCAGGCTTCCCTTGGTGAGGTGCTGGGTTTGCCTGTTTTCACTGTTCTTATCTTGTGTTATTTTCCACCTAAAGGGCAGTGTACAGCCAGGGGCCACAGATCAACCTGCCAAAATGCTGGTACTGTTATCTCGCTGGAAGACTTCTGCAGACCCTCCCACTCCCACGCCAAGAGGAAATGATTGCTGGTGTAATGGAAATTTAAACGGCTTTTGGAGCTGGGAGGACTGGGGTGGCATGTTCTGAACATTAGGCATGTGCCTGCTTCGCTGATAGGTACATGGATTTATCTCCACCTTACTTCCTCTCCCACCGCCCAGAGCCCCACCCATTCTTCCAACCCTCTTAATGCCTCTGACTCAAAAGCCCCACCTCATGCCCACCTTCCTACAGGCCCAGGAGGGCAGGATGCTGCTACTTGTAGAGCCTGGTAATACCACTCCAGGATCCCAGGGGTCTACTTCCAGCTCGGCTGCTGACTTGCTGTGTGATGTTAGGCTTGTCACTTCACTTCTCTGTGGTTCAGTTTCCTCACCTGTTGGTGGTGATCCCTCGGAGTTTGAGGATGATTGTCTTCCATAAAATGATAGCCAGTTATCGCTGGTGGATCTGCAGGTGGCTAGTGAGACTGATCTGGAATCCACAGGTCTTGTCACAATTGGGGCAGACATTTCCCAATGGAACGGGTGGATCTCAATTGTTGAGTCAGGCTGCGGGACGTTCTTTCCTCCTTTCCCTTTTTCTCCGTTTCCTGTTGTCTCTGTTGGATTTTGAAATATTGGCTTCCTTGCCGCAAGGTCCTTTTCCCCTTTGGTCGATCGAGGGCTGGGTTTCCCATGAGCTTATGTCAATATCGCATTTCTTCACGTGGGCTTTGAGGGTGTCTGTGAAGCACTCTTTTTGCCCATCCTTCATCCGTTGGCCATGGCTCAGTTGTGAGAACATGACCTGCTTCGGGAGTCGATTTTCTGGCATTCGAAGAACATGACCAGCCCAACAGAGTTGGTGACAGATGATCATAGCTTCAATGCTGGAGATTTTGGTTTGGGACAGGACACGGATATTGGTGCATCAGTCGTCCCACTTGATTCGGAGGATCTTGCGGAGACACATTGATGATATTGCTCAAGAGCCTTGAGGAGCTGACTACATGACTCAAGTTTCAATGCTGTACAAAAGAGCAAAAACAACACAAGAAGCTTGATTTGGTTCTTGGTGTCACGATCTTCGAAGACACATTTTCTCAAGCGTCTGGAAGCTGCACTGGGGCATTGAAGGTGGCGTTGAATTTCCTCATCAACGTCAGCTTTCTGCGACAGATAGCTGTTTGTAACCGGGCAGAAGCACCTCACCTGTAGCACGGTGTCACAGGTGGGGCTGCTCCCTAGTAGCCCTTGCAGAACCAAACCTGGTACTGCAGGTGCTCCTTGCCTTAGTCCACAAGTTTTGGCCTCCTACTTGCAGCTGGGCAGCCCGTCCCATGCACTCAGTAACAGTCTCTATACAGCTAAAAAAAATAAACTCAGAATTCGGCTGTCCATGCCTTTAAATAAGAGAACAAAACCTCAAAGGCAAGCGCTTAGTTGCAATGCTTGAGGGCATGGCCCTGACCTGGCCCTGAGAGTCTGGGCTAGCATGTCTTCTCTCCCCGTCTCACCCAGCACGTCCCTGAGAAGAAGCAATCTGGCAAGCCTGGTGGCTCCTGATTGGTGAGTGCCTCCTTCTAGGCCTCTGGAGGACTAAGTCTTGTTGGTACCCTTTCCTGATCAGGGTGGGTGTCAATACCTCCAGCAGGGGACAGAGCAGGCCTGATTACACCCCATCACAGATGGGTCTAATAAAACTTACTTGTCCAAGAGGGCTGTTGTGAAACTGAGATTTTTTTTTTAAATATTTGTTAGTCTCTAAGGTGCCACAAGTCCTCCTTTTCTTTTTGCGAATACAGACTAACATGGCTGCTACTCTGAAACCAGAGATAATTCATGTCTGGAAAGGGCTTTGAGACCCTAAGCTAAGAGCTGTTACAGAGCGACAAAGTGATATAATTACAGACTGACTTTGCAGCTTGCTCCCTTTAATCCCAAGGGTGGCCCAGTGCCAGTGAAATAGTCTCCTGGCATGTGAGATCAATTAGCATCAGTGCTGGAGATCAATAACCAATAGTAGCCTGGATCAGTCAGTGGGTCAGCAGAAAAGCTGGCCTGATTCTCCACTACCTGGGGCCATGTTCAGGCTTTGGCCCGTAGGCACAGCGAGTGGAAGGAGGAACCCAGTGCCAGGGGGGCAAGGGAAGATAGCGTACAACTCTGATCTGGCAGCATTTTCCACACATACACCCCCCTTGGTGCAGGTGTCAGTGAGAGCACAAGATACACAGGTCCTCCTGCCTGCACCAAAGGGCTGCCCTCACCAGCTACAAATCACATGTGCAAGAGTACCAGTTAAAGAAATGGACTCTCCCTGGAAAACAGGTAAAATCCAATCAAATCAACCTCCTAGGGAAGCCTACTTCTTGGATAGGCTGCAGCTAGCTTCGTGGAGAGAGGGGGAAAAATAAGGTTCCAATTTTTAGAGGAGCAGAGCTTCTGCAGCTCCCACTGAATGCTCTGTATCTCTGCAAATCAGGCCCTTTCTCTTTAATGCATAATATACTAGGCTATTTAATCATCTGAATGGCTGAGCTAACCTGAGTGTCTGTGGCCTCTGCCCACAGACACCCATCAGCACATCAGTCAAATGGCTGGCAACCTGGTCAGGCCTGGCTGTCAAAACTGTAGTTATATGGAATCCTCTCCAGTCAGTAAAATGTGCAAACATTGGCTGAATTAAGAGAGACATGTGATGGGTGTGACTTCTGCATGGGAATATCATTGCTCGCCTCTCTGGACTTGCCTCCCACCGCTCTCAGCCTGTTATCTGGAGTCACTCTTTGAACCCAGAAGGAGTTGCTATCATTATTAGTCAGATTATACCAGCTGCCATCTGGAGGTGACAGCGCATTGTTTCTTGCATTTGCCATTCTGAGTGCCGCCGGAGTGTGGATCAGACCTCCTGCAAGGCAGTGATGTGCTGGGCTGTGCACGCACCAACCTGCTGCTCACAGCAGCTGAAAGCCAACCAGTTCGACCAAAGAATGACAGGACCAGCAAGAGGTGAAGCATCACAGATCAGCCTGTGTAACGAGGCGGGACCCAACGGAGAGTGCCAATTCAGGACAAATTGCTTCGAGCAGGGCAGTTACAGCCCAAGGCTAGGGTTTCTGTGCACACCAAGGCAAAGCAAACCAGCCAATCAGAGAAGACTTTGGTTTTACCCCACTGGCTAACCACAAGCCACACAAGCAATTCCCTTAGACACTCCAGTTTCCCAGTATCCCCACCAGCGCCACTCGTTATGGGGACAGATGGTTATGAAAACCAATACCCCAGTAAAAGAACAAAGGTTCCCTCGATCCCAAAGGACCAAGCCCCAGACCCAGGTCAATATACAAATCAGATCTTACCCACAAATCACACTGTTGCCAATCCTTTAGAATCTAAAAATCTAAAGGTTTATTCATAAAAGGAAAGAAATATAGATGAGAGCTAGAATGGGTTAAATGGAATCAATGACACACAGTGATGGCAAAGTTCTTGGTTCAGGCTTGCAGCGGTGATAGAATAAACTGCAGGTTCAAATCAAGTCTCTGGAGAACATCCCCAGCTGGGATGGGTCCTTCAGTCCCTGGTTCAAAGCTTCAGTGTAGCCAAGTTCCTCCAGAGGTAGGAAGCAGGATTGAAGGCCGATGGAGGAGCTGCAGCAGCTTTCTATAGTTTCTTGCCGTGTGGTCTTTCTTTCTTTGTTCCAAAGACAAGCTGTCCATCCCATGGCCTGGAAAAACCTCAGAGTTCTGTCCATAGGCAGGTCCCTGCATACCTTGCTGAGTCCCAAGGCTTGTCTGCCTTCTCTCAATGGGTCAATCATATAGCTGATGGTCCTTAATGGGCCATCCAGCAGGCTAGGCAGAGCTGACACCAACTTGTCTGGGGTGTCACCCAGAAGCACAGCACAAGTTTGAAATACAGACAGTATAGAGCCAATATTCATAACTTCAACTATAAAAATTATACACACATACAGATAGCATAATCATAACCAGCAAACCATAACCTTGTCTTAGACACCTCCTTTGACCCCCTTTATATAAGATTTGGTGCAACAATGATCTATGTGGTCCCAGTTCAAGTCAATAACGTCACAGCCTGCCTCAGGTGAGACTGGCAGCAAGGCTGTTGCTCACTCCCAACTGCAACCATAGGTGCTGGATCTAGAGGGGCTGGGGGAGGAAGGGGCTGCCGCACTCCCTGGCCTGAAGTGGTTTCCATCACATCCAGGGTTTGCAGTTTGGTTCAGTGGCTCTCAGCACCCCCACTACACACATTGTTCCAGCGCCCCTGACTGTGACAGGGGATTTTTAGCTTTGTGGACACCCATCCTCTGGGAACTGGGCTATGACTAATCAACTCGTTTCACATCAGCTCAGAGGCTGTGGAATGAGCCTCAGGTGTCAATAACTTTCCATATTCACACCAGTTGCCTAGACAGAAAAGGGTCCATATTCCATTACCAATTCCCCGAGCCATCCTGTCCCTCCAGTGGTTTCTCCGAGTCGTTCATCTGTCTGATCCTTCCATGGCCTTCCACTCTCACTTCAAACCCAAACCCTTCTGCAGGCCACCTGGCAGACTTCATGCTCCTCTAGAAGATGCCCTGACCTAACAGCACTTGTCCTTTACCAAAGGACCTTCCATTCGATGTAGCCAGCCCTGAAAATTAACACAGCTTTGATGAGTGAAAAATAGAGGTCTCGGTGCTTCCAGCTAACATGATGCAAGTGCCCAGCAGCGTGCCCCCTGGCTCATTCCGAACCAATGTTCACAGTGTTACATGCCACCGGTGCATTTTTTCTAATTCTTTCAAGGCAAAGTGGAATCTTCTAGCCCGGAAAGACCTGCTGGATGGTCTGCAGGTATCTTTACGTGACTAAATCTGGATGCTTTATCAAATGCTGTTGGAAATCATCAGCATGGCCCATTTCTGAGGCATATTGGCTAATACAGGGCAAATAATCTGTATTATTTATATACTAATCATTAAAATAATCTAGCATGTAAACTAGTAAACCAACATATTTTATTTCCCAGTATAGTATGTACTCTCTGGGTCAGTGATCAAATAATAAATGTTATTGACACATACTGTAATTAGTATCACTTCTGGGAAATGTAATAAAACAGTATTAAAGTCTACCATGAAAGCATGTTGACTCAGAGGGCCTGCCTGTCAAAAATGCAACCATGTATTAATTTGCAGGCACAATTACTGTGTGTACTGTGGCAAATTGCCGACACTACTATGATGGGTCTCACGCTTTCTCTTCTTGGGTGGGGGTTCAGGGCACAGTTTCTTGCCCCTGAACTGGGGCATTAACTGCCCCACTAGTGTCCTAGAGGAGGGGAGTGGAGAGGGAGGGACCCGGGCCCACCCTCTACTCCGGGTCCCAGCCCAGGGGCCCTAGGGATAGCGGTAAACCACTAGAACTAGCGGTTCCTTCCCCTGGGCTACTTCCCTCTCCTGTTCTTCAGCTTGTGGGGCTTCCTGCCCTCCCTCTGCACACACCAGGTGTCCCTTTACCTAGGGTCTTGGCCTTCTTAGCCCACCACAGCACTTCTCCAAACTCTCCTCTGCTTCCCTCCAAAATGCTCTCTGCTCCAACGCCAATCCACTCTGCTTCACCTCCTCCAAACGGCTCTCTGCTCCAATGCCGATCTGCTCTGCTTCAACTCCTCCAAACAGCTCTCTGCTCCAACGCCAATCCACTCTGCTTCACCTCCTCCAAACGGCTCTCTGCTCCAACGCCGATCTGCTCTGCTTCAACTCCTCCAAACAGCTCTCTGCTCCAACGCCAATCCACTCTGCTTCAACTCCTCCAAACTGCTCTCTGCTCCAACGCCAATCCGCTCTGCTTCACCTCCTCCAAACTGCTCTCTGCTCCAACGCCAATCCGCTCTGCTTCACCTCCTCCAAACGGCTCTCTACTCCAAAGCCAATCCGCTCTGCTTCAACTCCTCCAAACTGCTCTCTGCTCCAACGCCAATCCACTCTGCTTCAACTCCTCCAAACTGCCCTCTGCTCCAACGCCAATCCACTCTGCTTCACCTCCTCCAAACGGCTCTCTGCTCCCACGCCAATCCGCTCTGCTTCACCTCCTCCAAACTGCCCTCTGCTCCAACGCCAATCCGCTCTGCTTCAACTCCTCCAAACGGCTCTCTGCTCCCACGCCAATCCGCTCAGATTCACCTCCTCCAAACGGCTCTCTGCTCCAACGCCAATCCACCCTGCTTCACCTCCTCCAAACGGCTCTCTGCTCCAACGCCAATCTGCTCTGCTTCAACTCCTCCAAACGGCTCTCTGCTCCAATGCCGATCTGCTCTGCTTCAACTCCTCCAAACAGCTCTCTGCTCCAACGCCAATCCACTCTGCTTCACCTCCTCCAAACGGCTCTCTGCTCCAATGCCGATCTGCTCTGCTTCAACTCCTCCAAACAGCTCTCTGCTCCAACGCCAATCCACTCTGCTTCACCTCCTCCAAACGGCTCTCTACTCCAAAGCCAATCCGCTCTGCTTCAACTCCTCCAAACTGCTCTCTGCTCCAACGCCAATCCACTCTGCTTCACCTCCTCCAAACTGCCCTCTGCTCCAACGCCAATCCACTCTGCTTCACCTCCTCCAAATGGCTCTCTGCTCCCACGCCAATCCGCTCTGCTTCACCTCCTCCAAACTGCCCTCTGCTCCAACGCCAATCCGCTCTGCTTCAACTCCTCCAAACGGCTCTCTGCTCCCATGCCAATCCGCTCAGATTCACCTCCTCCAAACTGCTCTCTACTCCAACGCCAATCCACTCTGCTTCAACTCCTCCAAACGGCTCTCTGCTCCCACGCCAATCCGCTCAGATTCACCTCCTCCAAACTGCTCTCTGCTCCCACGCCAATCCACTCTGCTTCACCTCCTCCAAATGGCTCTCTGCTCCAACGCCAATCCACTCTGCTTCAACTCCTCCAAACTGCTCTCTGCTCCAACGCTGATCCGCTCTGCTTCAACTCCTCCAAACTGCTCTCTGCTCCAACGCCAATCCACTCTGCTTCAACTCCTCCAAACGGCTCTCTGCTCCCATGCCAATCCGCTCAGCTTCACCTCCTCCAAACTGCTCTCTGCTCCCACGCCAATCCACTCTGCTTCACCTCCTCCAAACGGCTCTCTGCTCCAACGCCAATTCACCCTGCTTCAACTCCTCCAAACTGCTCTCTGCTCCAACGCCAATCCACTCTGCTTCACCTCCTCCAAACGGCTCTCTGCTCCAACGCCAATTCACCCTGCTTCAACTCCTCCAAACTGCTCTCTGCTCCAACGCCAATCCACTCTGCTTCACCTCCTCCAAACGGCTCTCTGCTCCAACGCCAATCCACTCTGCTTCACCTCCTCCAAACGGCTCTCTGCTCCCACGCCAATCCGCTCTGCTTCAACTCCTCCAAACGGCTCTCTGCTCCAACGCCAATCCACTCTGCTTCACCTCCTCCAAACGGCTCTCTGCTCCAATGCCAATCCACTCTGCTTCACCTCCTCCAAACTGCTCTCTGCTCCAACGCCAATCCGCTCTGCTTCACCTCCTCCAAACTGCTCTCTGCTCCAACGCCAATTCACCCTGCTTCAACTCCTCCAAACGGCTCTCTGCTCCAACGCCAATCCGCTCCGCTTCAACTCCTCCAAACGGCTCTCTGCTCCCACGCCAATCCACTCTGCTTCACCTCCTCCAAACGGCTCTCTGCTCCAACGCCAATCCGCTCCGCTTCAACTCCTCCAAACGGCTCTCTGCTCCAACGCCAATCCGCTCTGCTTCACCTCCTCCAAACTGCCCTCTGCTCCAACGCCAATCCACTCTGCTTCACCTCCTCCAAACTGCTTCAGGTGCTTTAATTAATTTATAGCAAACTTTCTTCCCTCTACAGGGAATAAGGCTCCCTTCTAACACTCTCCCGCTGCCCTCTGGCCATGCTGTATCACAGTACATACCGAAAACTGGGACTTTACGTATGCAGATTGGCAGTTATGAGTCAAAATGGCCATTTGTTTATGAAATACCTGATTTGCACATGCAACTGTGGTGATTTTGTGTGCAAAACAGAAATGCAATTGTGCCAGAACATTTTTAAAGTCAAAGAAAGACACATTTGAATGTATATATATATATAAACCATGTGCACCCCCAGGACCCTGGTCACATACTTGCATTCTTAGCCCATGCTGGGGTCCCAGCCCTCTTATCTTCATGGCTATTTTTATCCACGTCCACACTAGCTTTAATCTAGCTGGCGTGGCTATGTCCAGGCAAGCTGCAATCACACCTCTGATTGTAGCGTAGACCTATCCTACATTCTATAAAGACCTGATTCTGGTACCTTTACGCTGAGTAGCACCTTACTCAATAAGTAGCCCCACTGATGTTGGGATTTGGCCCTTTTTAGATCCCAGCTGGGTTTATCGTAATTGCTAATATTCCCCAAACTGGGCTATACGTTTCAGCCCATTACATAAACTGACTTTATACTGCACTCACCCATATCATTAAGCTCCACCCATACTGATGACATCACCATTTCCATAGCAACAGAAGTACTTCAAATGAGGAACAGAGAGGGGAGGCTAAGAAAACCCTAACTGGACAGCATAAGCAAGATGCAGCAGGGCTTGGGGTGTAGTTAACATTTACTGCTATTGTTGGGGGGCAACCAGCATAACTGGTGCGTGGCTCTGCTGGTGCAGAGTCAGGCTGTATAAAATGTTTGCAACGAAAGCCATAAGCAAGCAAGGCGCAGCCCTGGGTTAGAAATGAAGAATGGATCTTTCATAGCACTGGGCAAACACAGCAAAAGCAAAATTCCTCACACACGAGCTTGCTAAGTGCCCAGCTGTGCTACTCGGGGAGTCAGCTGATACTCCCTGTGAGTAAGGGCAATGGGCAATTCCACTTCAGCAGCATTTGTGCCCCTTCTGGGCTCCCCTTCCAAGAACACTCACACCATCGAGCTTTGCTGCCGCAAACAGCCATAGGCGAAGCTCGTCACAGCCACGTGCATGAGATAGCAGCAGACCGAAACTTGCAGTTTGCCCTTGGGAGGCCTCGCCCTGCAAGTGCTTGTACATTCACCCAACGAGAGGACAAAAAAAATCATCCTGACCCTGGGCACCATTGCATTGCAAGGTCAGATGAGGAAACTCCAGCTAATGCCCCAGGGCTGGAGGTGCCACCCACCCTGGCCTCCGCAGGGTCAGATGACTAGCAGCAAACTTGCTGATTGGACACCGCTAGGTATAAAGCTTCCTGTTCCTGTCCCACCTCTTCTCTGAGCAACTAGTTCTTTTTATTTGCTGTCTGGGGTTGGAGCCTTAAGTGGTCACGTTTTCAATCGTTTGTCTGTATCCACAAGGGCTAGACATTTTCCTTTTAAAATGAAAGCTATGATTTCCATGTAATCACCTGACTCCAGGAGCTGGAGCTTTAAGAAAAACACCAAATATCACAAGATTTGTGATAAAAATTGCGAGAGTTGGCAACACGAAATTCCATTACCATGGTGACTGGGTGCCATATAGGTATACAGGTAGATAATACAGCAAGACAGAGAGAGGAATGGCGGTTCATATAGATTAATGTAGTTTTTGATGCCCCAGCACTGTCTGTGCTCCGCCTCAATCCCCAAACATCCTTCTGTACAGCGCTGTACTTCAAAGAGCATAGAGTCCTATGAGATCTCCCAATTCCTGCTCCCCCTGTACACTAGAAGCACTCCTTGTCTTCTGTGTTTATGGGCATCTGTGCCCATGGAAGACCAGGGCAGCACCCAGAACAGAGCCTGGAACAATTAGATCCTATGGAGATTGAAGGTGATTTTTGCAATCAAGACACAAAGAATAGCAGCAGACAACATAAAGCTCTGTCAGTGATCAGGTGCCAATTATTCTGTCATTAGGAGCAAATATGCTTCCTTATCAACCCTGCACTTCTCTGTACAGTGTTGATCATTTGGATGGCGCATTTGTTTTAATTTTCCAAATGAAGAAGTGAACTCATAAATATTGTGCAGTAATTAAAATGGCTATTTATTGTGCAGCAGTTGGCTTCTCCCAACACGGAACCTGATTAGCATTCTTCTTTTATCATCCGCCTTAGCTCCATCCCATCCTTATGGCTCCTATGAACATGCACTCTCTCGCTCCGATTCTGACATCCATGCTGCTAGCTCTATACAATAAAAGAACAGCTCCAAGTCTATAAGTCACGCTGCATCGATTCCTCACTGCTAAAAACAATGGAGATTAGCTATCCTCCAAAATCGGAGAGAAAGCCAGCCACAGCAAACAGCTATGGAAAGACTCCCTTTAAAGGCTGAACCAGCCCTTACAGCTTCTGCAGCAGCAGGAGGTAGCACCCCTCTGGCCCAAAATCAGTGTCAGGTGTTTAAATTTAAAAACGTGGCCTGAAGAAGATGGATCCAATGGCCGATGAGTAGTAATCAATTTAGGAGCTTCATTCTGTCCCTCAAGTTGTGTGGTTTTCTCCTGCTCTCAGATCTGTTCCAGGAAGAAGGTGGAGTCAGGCTAATAACCCATAATGATTATCCACCACCATGACTGTATCACCAGGCTGCCTCCTCCAGTCTTGCTGCAGCATACTGTGGGTACCAGGGTGACACCAGGAGAGTCCAGCAGACTGAGGTGAGGTGGCCTGGAGGCTAATCCAGTGCAGCTGTCTAGAAGAACCAGTGTTGTTTGTTAATTTTGAAAAGGCTCAGGGAGGAGACAGAAAAAAAAAGGAATTAATGCATTTTATGAAACATTAATTGAGTGTCAGAACCCCTAGAATATTTTTATCCCTATTTTACAGAGATTAAAACCGAGTCACAGAGAGATTAAATGATTTTCTCCAGAGTCACAGCTCATGTTAGTGGAAGAACTGGGAATAGAACCCAGAGTATAAGTATACACACCTGCTCTTACTGATAAAGTTCATAACCGCCCACTAGATGCTCAGGATATTAATGGCCTGGGAACTTAATATAGCTGTGAGCTCAGAGTGTGTGCGCACACACCTTTGTGCATGCGTGTTTCTGTGTCGGAGTTGTGTACGTTCAGGAAGAACATTGTACTACCTTAAAATCTGCCTTGTTGTAACCTGATTAGAAACAATGCTGTGATGCCTGGCACGTCTATACAGTTACAGCAGTAAAACTGTAACAGAGAGATAATATGGTTTAATTTACTTTGTTTTCTAGTTATGGGTTTTTTTAGTGGTGCTAAATCTTTGTTCCAGGTCTTAATGGTGACTCCCACCTAATTTTCTGCTCTCCTCTCACTGGGAGTTCTGTCTTCTGTGCATACGAAGGGGCAGAATTTGAGAGGGACCATGTCGATGCGAGAGGAGAAATCCCCTGTATCCAGTAGATTATACTTCGCCTTGGAAGGACTAGCCTATAATGAGTAAATGCCAATAATTGTCAATTTCTCCCTCCACCCACAAACCAATGGAAAAGGAGTTTCACTCGTGAACACCCCAGAGAGGGACTAGCAGCACAGTGTTTTAAAAATATTTCTAGAATTACATGCAAAGTTTAATTGCAGGCATGAGCTTTACATTTCTGAGTCTTGCATAGTCACTACATTTTGCATATATAATAACTGGTATCTGAGGATTTGGGTTTTATTATTTTCCTTTGAAGGCAAACATTTAAATTGGCAAAAACTGAAAAAAAACCTCTGGAAATAAACATCTGTGATCTATCCAAATTCAAAAAAACTGAAAAACCAAGCCCTTCTACCTTAATTATACCAAATGAAGAAATTTATTGTTTTTGAGATACATGAGACTAATTCTTTTCTCAGATTAGGGGAGAATTCAATCATAGCCCACTGGTTTCAGCTGAGTCACTCCAGATGTACAAGGGTGTGGCAGGTTCTAATGGGACAGAGGAAAGGAAGGGGAAATCCCGGATTTTCATAGAAGCAGTGTAGCAAGCTTTGCTTCACCCTTCCCTGGCTCTTCCAGTAAAGAGGGTATGGTCAGAGCATGCTGTGTTCCAGCCATCCCCTAGGGGGCTGCTACAAATGGCAGGGCTTAGAGCAGCTCTGAAACTGCACTAAGTTACACAGGGGGAGCAAATCAACACCCAACAGTCCTTGGGGGCCTGGGAGCACAAAGGGAGTTAAAACTGACCCAGGTCTCTTCTCCCTCTCCTTGGCTGCCTCAAACAGAGCTCTAGTGTAGCTGAGGCTTTGGCCCAATATGTACATTTCTATTGTACTGAGTAACATCTGAGAGGGCTGAGGATTGTAGGCTGTGAAAAATAAATCAGTAGAATGAAAAAAGAAAAGAAGAGGTAGAACATGCAAAGGGCAGAAAATTCACCCTTCCCTTCATTTCTCTTTTTGCTCCTTTGCTTAGAGGGAACCCTAAGGACTCTCTTACCCAGCTTAGCGAGTGCTGGCACGGGTTGGTAGCACCAGCAATGTGCTTGGGAATAACCCTCCACTCCATGCCTGCAGGCCTCTGTATCTTGGAATGTTACCTGTGACTTAAAAATCTCGTGTGTTAACCAAAGCCCTGGAAGATTTGTACTTGGTGTCAATGACCCTTAGTTTTCGGTGTGTGCGTGCTAGTCAGTAGGGAGGTGCCTCGGTCATTATTCATGATTATTCTTGGGTACCAGAGTAATTACAGGAGTAAAATCCTGCATAATTCTCCCAGCTTTAACCAAGCACTGTGATGCACCCTCCGCTTTCCCTCTGGATCACGCATTTCCTTCTCTCTCCCTCCTTCCCTTCTCCTCCCAACTGGGCACAACTTGGGCCCAGGTCATCCTTGGGGGGGAGGAGTCCTCTGAAGTCAACTGGTGTTACACCAAGGATGAGTTTGGCCCATTATGTGCATCTCAAACAGGTGAACCCTGGTGCACAGAAACAGGCTCAGTGACTCTCAGAAGTACTGAGGGCCTGATTCTGGGTGTAAGACACTCCCATTCAGATCTGGTAATGTGTCACATCCACAACTCAAAATGCAGACTGGGGAGACACAGGCCCTGCAGCTCCCTTCCCCTCCTGAGGAGCAGGCCCCAGAGGGCAGTAAGCAGGCTCCTGGGCTCGCTTGCTTTCCAACCACCACTACAGCCCACAGGCAGGCTAGGGAGGGAGTGTGGCCTTGTGGCTACTAAACTGGGACTCAGCAAACCTGGGTTCTAGTCCCAGGTCTGTTGCTGGCTGATCTTGAGTAAGGCTCTGTACCTCAGTTTCCCTTTCTGTGAAAACAAGGGTAATGATCCTGCCCTCCTTGGTAAAGTGCTTTGAGAGCTACAGATGCGAAGCGCTATGCGGGCACTAGGAATTAGCAGTGATGGGGAGGGGGTGGATTTAGGGAAGATGAGGGAGAACTCCTTGTGCCTTCCTCCCACATAAGGCTAAATACTTGCCTTAAACTTCACTGACTTCAGTGAAGTGACCTGAGGGACAAATGCAGCCCCAGGACATTGAGGAGGAGGGGGGTCCAATGTCCTAGGCCCCCCAGGGTTTGTCTTCACCTAGGAGAACTGGCCTCTTCCCTGCCAAGAGGCCCAGTGGAGAAGAGAGGCTAAGGGCTGGGCCAGAGCATGGGCAGACTTTTGCCTTCAGCAGGGTTTTGCAGCCGACAGCCCAAGGGTATTTTTGGTCACGTGACCAAGAATGATCGAATGGCATTATTTAAAAAACCCCCACGAATATATTTAACATCTTGCATTCGTCTACACCCATCTCCTCCACACACTCACCATCTCCTGCGCACTCTGACCTTCCCACACCCCGACTGCCACAGCCCTGCCAACCCAACTTCCGGTGTACACACGCTGTGCTGGCAGAGTGCTTCTGGTGATGTAGCTAACGCCGTCCCGGGAGGTGGTGTTCCCACATTGGCCTAGAAACTCCTTTCCATGTGTTCTGCCCCTAGACTACGGGGCTATACCGCCAGAGCTATGCTGGCATAGGCCCCGCCGTGTGGACTCAGCCCAGCCACATACACCCACCCAGTGCGGAGGAAAGCAAAGGAGAATTCTGTAGCAGGAGGGGATCAGCTGCCTGGGTTAAGCAGGGATTTCTCGGAGTATGCCGCCCACAGCATGATCAGGCAGCAGAGACACGGCGGATTATAACTGGGACCATCTGAGGCTTAAAACATAGAACTCAAAGATAAATACAGGGTGGTTAGAGGATGAAGTGCCAGGCAAATTACTAGCTGCCTTTGAAGTCTTTGTGCATGAAGCAGACTCCCGGCCTGCCACCTCAGGCTGTTCTGTTGTAAAGAAGGGGCTTAAAATGGAAAGCATCACACCAGATCCTCTGATAGGATCAAAGGCACTTCCTCAGCAGTGGCAGGGACTACGCCTCCCCTTCGTCATCCTGTGTGCTGGGTCAGCATTTGGGCAAGGTCATAAAAACAGAACCATCGGCAATGGGGGTTAGACACAGACACACAGGCAAGACCAAATTCACCTTGGGCATAATACCACTGGCAGCAGTGGAATTAATCCAGGGATTAATTTGGGCCCACAAAGCATATATCTTATGGCCAGTTTGATTGTATCCATTACCTGGGTACTTGCAGCACACACAGAGAGCACATGCGACTGCTGGTTCGCAGGGACAGGTTTTCCATCAGAAATGTTATAAATAGAAATCTAAGGGCTCTTTTGTCTCTGGGTGTGAAGGAGCCGGGGCAATTTTGTTTACAGGATAGACACCATCTCACAAAACAAGATCAGTCTATTGTAACCACTTCCTCCCCCTGCACGAGGGGCTGCAGTGCCTGTGGAGAGCACGGATGTTGTGAACATGGCCGATTCGCACCACCGCCTGGGGAAGATCTTCACTGGAGACAACACTGGCTGACACTGCGTGTTTCCTCTGGCATTTTGTCAGTGTGTGTGCGTGCGCGCGTGCTCTGCCATTAGACATTCTCCTCTATTCTCTGTGCACAGCCACATGAAACAAGCAAGAGAATCGAGTTGTTTCACAGGGATCTGGATGGATGCTGCTCTCTCTCCATTTCACACAGACAAGCCTTCTATTCCCCCCTCCCAGACTTGCCTTTCCCCTGCGAGCTGGGTGCCAGGCACTGAGACAATTACATTAACCATCAGACTGGTGCTAGGGCTTTGTCCTCTTTTGAAAGCCCTGTCTCCAGCATCACTGCAAGTGCAGCCTCACTATCTCATGGCTTCTCTTTTGAGAAGACTTCAAATAAAAAAAGCCCACCTAGCTATGCTACTCCATGAGTTTCAAGGCCTGTCATCTGGGGGCAATCTCTAATCCTTGCTCTGCTTTGAGGGAGAAAAGCCACCGGGACTGGGGTGAGCTGCTGGACTGTATTGGTTATGCCTTAGCCTCTGCCTCTTCCCCAGGGGATTCCTCAGCCTCTCCAGCCAGTTCAAAGGAGAGAGTTTTTAAAGTCATTTGATTTTCCCTTTTGTCCTTACACGTTACCCAGTGGGTCCTGTCTTCTGTGACTCCCCTCCCTGAGCTTCAGCGTCTGGGCAGACACGAACCCCCAGGAAGTCTCCAAATGTGGGGGGAAAAATCTGAAATAGCCACAAAATGCAATATAGAAACAGTAAGGCTGATTCTCCCATTCTCGTTCACGCCCCTGCGACATGGTGTCAACCTCTACCATTCTGACCTGGAAGCATTCTGCACCCCTGCTTTGCACTGGTGTAAGTGACAACACGAGGGACTGGGCAAAGGAGCATCCGGTGTGCTCTCTTTCGGAGGCTCTGTTGAGCTGTACAGGATTATTAGAGCGATAGCATCACAGCCACGCACAGCGCTTTAAGCAAAGAAGCCAAGGAAGGCGCCTGCCCCTCAGCGCGTGCAGTCTGGAACAGAGCAATAAAAAGCACAAGAACCACACAATGGCAAGCGATCCTGGTGGGTGAGAAGGGGTGGGCTGGAATTAAGAGGAGGAAAATGTCAGATGAAGTCAGGAAACATTTTCCAGTCTTGAGAAATTAGGCTGTGGAAGTCTCCAAGAGAATGGACTGAAGTCCGATGACTGGAGACATGTCAAACCACAATAGACTGGAGAGTGGGCTGCAGGGAACAATCCTTGCGCTGGCCAAAGCAACCTTCATGTAGAAACATCTGCAACCTTGGATGGAGCGAAGGGACACTCACTCGTTCCACTGGAGGAAAGTTGGTCCCACTCTCTAAGACATGCTGTCATTCAGGGACTCTGCCGCTCATCTCGGGAAAAGAAACAGGTGGAGACTCTGTGCAGTCAGAGGTGGGACAATGGGAGCGAACGCCCTTCTCAAGAGGGCCCCACGGGACATTAGCTTAGTGTTGCCCTGGCCCCCATGGATCACAGAGAAAGCAAGAGGGGAGGCAGTGAATATGGACGAAGAAGCCAAGTTTGGGACCAAGTGCTGGAGGGAGCTTTCCCCCCAGTTTCGAAGAGTCATGCAGGGAATCCCCACTGCTGTATAGCACAAGTAGTTACATTGTGTGGGACAAACCTTGTTTCCAGTGCTTTTCCCAAATGGCCAGGATAGGCAGGCCTTGGCTTCTGAGAGCCAGAGAGAGGGCAGGTGAAGTGGGTAGGTACTAGAACGGGAGCTGTGTGCACACAAGCCCGAGTGGAGCAGATTGCCTCCCGGAAGGCACATGGTTTTGTGTCTTGTACCCTGACGTCACGCACTGGTGACGCTGGAGTACGCACGGCCCATGTAGTGCTCCTCGGAGGGAGCATGAGAGGAGTTAGGAGCTAGAGAGGCTCTTCCCCATCTCTGCCAAACTGACTTGTCTTTGGTTACATAGTAAATTCACCTCTCTGTAACTCGGGGCTTGTCCGCACAGGCAAGCTTTACTGTTTATACCAACAGGTTTCAGAGTGGTAGCCGTTTTAGTCTGTGTCAGCAAAAACAATGAGGAGTCCTTGTGGCACCTTAGAGACCAACAAATGTATTTGGGCATAAGCTTTTGTGGGCTAAAACCCACTTCATCAGAAGCATAGAGTGGAAAATACAGTAGGCAGGTATATATACACAATACATGAAAAGATGGGAGTTGCCTTACCAAGTGGGGGCGTCAGTGCTAACGAGACAATTCAATTAAACTGGAAGTAGGCTATTCTCAACAGTAGAATATCAAGGGAGGGAAAATCACTTTTGTAGTGGTAATGAGGCCAATGTAATCAGGGTGGTCCGTTTCAAACAGTTGAGAAGAAGGTGTGAGTATCAGCAGGAGGAAATTAGTTTTTGTAGTGACCCATCCACTCCCAGTCTTTATTCAGGCCTAATTTCATGGTGTCCAGTTTGCAGATTAATTCCAGTTCTGCAGTTTCTCGTTGGAGTCTGTTTTTGAAGTTTTTTGTTGAAGAATTGCCACTTTTAAGTCTGTTATTGAGTGTCCAGGGAGATTGAAGTGTTCTCCTGCTGGTTTTTAAATGTTATAATTCTTGATGTCTGATTTGTGTCCATTTATTCTTTTGCATAGAGACTGTCTGATTTGGCCAATGTACATGGCAGAGGGGCATTGCTGGCACATGATGGCATATATCACATTGATGGATGTACAGGTGAACGAGCCCCTGATGGTGTGGCTGATGTGGTTGGGTCCTATGATGGTGTCTCTTAAATAGATTTGCCCTCACATCAACATGGCCACTTCCTTTGTGGAGAGCGTTAAACCCTCTCTTGGAGGAAACAGCCTCGGGTCCAGCTTGAGGAAAGGCAGCTTGCCAACTGTTTCTTTTTGTCACCGAATCGTTATTTTATTTGGCCGGTGCCATTACAAAGCAACACACGGTGCAAAGCAGGAGCTGGGAGCAAACCACAGAGATGGGAGCTACCATATTGTCAGTGAGGATGAGTTCACCATCTCTCTTCCCCAATAAATGAACGGTTTTCCACCGTCTCTTCTTCCTGCATTATTATCCCATTGGCTTCCCTTGGGGTGGGCTCTCCAGCTACGCCTGTCACTCTGCTGATGCTGTCATATACCATAGATGGCCAGTAATTTGCAGTAGCATCCTGCTGGGTTGATGCCCTGCCGGAGAAAGATGGATGAACGGTATTTATCCTCCTTTTTTTCATGCCTGCCTCTCCTCTCCCCCTCCCTTCCACTGCCCATCAGTCTCAATCAATATTTACTAAACTTTCTCTGGCTCTGACTTTGGGGAGAGTAAAGGAAAGTTAAATAGATCCCACCGCATTTGGCACCTTAGACCCTTTCCAAGGGCTTATTTACTGAACCTGAGAAGAAATGTTGGGAGAAATTCCAAAGTGTCAGTTTAATAAAAGCACCTAAAACTATCCAAAGGCACCAAAGCTCTGGATTTTCAGGAGAGCAGGCTGCAAGTGTCCCTGCAACAAAAACAGACAGGAAACAACATCCCAGCCATTTCAGTTCTGTATCATATACAGCCCAGTGAGAAGAGATTTTCTGTCGGAACTTCTGCTCCTGGTCCCAAGCGAAACCTGCAAGTGTCAAGGCCGGACAGAATTTTAAAAACTTTTTTTTTTTTTTTTTGCTGGCTGGACTCAACCCCAGAGCTTGGTGATTTAGGTCAGACGAAGGCTCAGATTGGTTCTTGGTTCAGTCGACCTATTAACAAGCCTTCAGCAGGAAAAAGTTGGTGAAGAATGAGGGGCCTTTTGATGCTCAGGCTGTTCCCCTGCCGAGAGCCTCATTCCAGAGATTGATGTCTGTGTGTGGGAAAGGGCTCTATGGACGACGTGTGTCATAAGAGGAATTAAGAGCTACAAAGCAACATCCCGAGCATCCACATCTGTGGCCTCAGCTAAGGGAAAGCTGTTGCTTTGCCTGCCCCCTCGGAGCAGACAGGCTCAGGGAGCTGCGGGTTTTACAGACTGCTGCAGGACGGTTCGCATTCCACGGCTGCTGCTGGAAGGGAGGAAGGTTCCACCCAGGAGAGCTGGGCCTTGCTAAGAACGCCACTGGAACCCAAGGCTCTGCAATCCCCAGCTACCCCCGATAACGGTGGAAGCCTCGCGTCAGCCCTGTTGCCTAGGGAAGGGCTGTCACACCCATTTTAAAGAAAGCACAACTGAGGCTTTTCTACATGGGACAGTTATGTCTGCAGCAGCTAAGGCCCGTTTTTCCTCAAGCTGGGTGCAAGGCAGTTTCTGCCCGGAGAAGGTTGGCTGCCCTCCCCGTGGGAAGTGGTACCACTGATGCATGTGCTTACAAAGGGCTAGAAAGTAACCGGAGAGTCTCAGTGTCACCGTTGTTTTGAAATCTGAGACCCTTGGATCATTTTCTGCTGCTTTCTGCAGAATTCACCCCTCCGCAGCCAGGGACCTAGGCCCGCTTAGGCTCTCTGCACAGGAGTGCATTTCAACCTTGGAGATGAGGGATTGTCTAGCTCTGGCTGTTCACTAGCCTTCTCAAACATTCTGTACTGGAGTCTCTGGTCTTCGCTGGGCAGTTTGCTCTTCTAGGTTAGTGTTTAAAAGCAGCTGATCAGAGCTCAGGCTCAGTCCTTGGAGGATGCAGCACCTCAGCTCCCAGCCAAATCAGCAGGCGCAGCCGGGGCAAGAGCGGAGTGACCCCCTGTGGCCAATGTCATTCTTGAGCAGCACCCCCAACCCTCCCAGCCAGCGGCGAGAGCAGCACTGCCGGACACGGGCAGGAGCAGATCGACCCCTAATTGCCACACTCAGAGGTGAGCTGTGCTGGTTGCTCGGTGCAATGCACATTCTCAGCACTAAGCAGGAGGCTCTGGGGCTAGGCCAGAGGAGGGGGAAGTAGACAGGAGCCGTATGCAGTGGTACCGCTGGGCTCCTCCCTACCAGTTGCCCAAGCCCCAAACAAACAAGTCACCTGGTTTTATTATCTCGCCTGTCAGAGACAAGACGCTGATTCAGATAGAAACTGGATCTGATCCAGCCTAGCTGCTCCCATTTTCCTTTGGGTTCCTTTTGTTTCACAATAGCATTCCTGGGTGGCAGCAGCATGATTGTCACACAGGGTAGTGACGCCACAAATACCAAACTTTCAGCTCTTACAGCTCTTTAGTGTAGACATACGTCATCTTCCTTGCAGTGCGACATTGCTCTTATTTGTTTGAGCAGCTAAAAAATGAGCTAAGAAGCAGCTCACAGAACCAGCCAGGCACGGAGATTTCCAAAGGAACCAAAACTGCAAACGTTGCAAGGGGCCATCTGCTAGCAGAACTGTATGGACACTCTTCAGAATCTTTGCTGGCGGTTGATGCTCCCACGTCACACCCAGGAAGTTTCAGTGGAAAGTGGCACTGGCCTTTGCCTCTATCTTATCAGAAGGAAACAAAAAGGGAGTGGGGCTGCTGGAGGTAGCCATGAGGTCACATTTAGAACGTAGCTGAGTTTGATCAGTTGGGTTGTGAAAAAGAAAATCAAAGAAGGGAAAGCTAGTAAGGAAACAGCATCAACCATTTTTAATAAATTAATTTTTTCAGAAAGACTGTTTTGGATTTCAAAACATCAGCAAACATAAAATGAAGACAAATCCCCACAGCTAGCATTGTGCTATCAAAGACGTCAAAGGGCCCGAGCCTGCTCCCACTGGAGGCTGTGATTGTCGGAGGAGCCTAAGGGAAATAGACACTCGTGTCAATGGGAGTTGGGTGCTCAGTGTTAGGCCCTTTAAAAATCCAGCATGAAGTCAGCAGTTTACTGACAGCAGGATTGGACCCAGTACGAAACTGACCAGAAGCAAAGCTTTCAAAGCAGAGCAGTAAAAAAAAAGAGTGAACAAACCGCAGAAATAGTTGTTTAGGCCTCAGCTGAGCAAAGACTGACGTGCTTAACTTAAGTGGGACTGTGCATCAGGGGCAAAATTCAGCATGTGCTTAGATCTTAGATCAGGGCAGGGGTGGGCAAACTTTTTGGCCCGAGGGCCACATCGGGGTGCGAAGCTGTATGGATGGCCGGGTAGGGAAGGCTGTGCCTCCCCAAACAGCCTGGCCCCCGCCCCCTATCCACCCCCTCCTGCTTCCCGCCCCCCTCAGAACCCCCAACGCATCCAACACGCGTTGTCCCCTAATCATCCCCTCCTGGGAAGGTAGCCCCTAATCACCCCTCGGGACTCCCACACTTATCCAACCCCCCCTGCTCCCTGTCCCCTGACTGCTCCAACCCCTATCCACACCCCTGTCCCCAGAGAGGCCCCCGCAGGCCTCCCACTCCTATCCAACCCCCACCCCCCATTCCCTGTCCCCTGACTGCCCCCCAGAACCCCTTGCCCCTTATCCAGCCCCTCCCCTTACCATGCTGCTCAGAGCAGCAAAGCCCCACCACCTGGCCAGAGCCAGCCCCACCGCCCGCGCTGCCCAGCAGGAACGGCGGGCCAGAGCGCTGGCGACGTGGCGAGCTGAGGCTGCGCAGGAGGGAGGGCCAGGGCGAACCTCCCCAGCCAGGAGCTCAGGGCCAGGCAGGACGGTCCCGTGGGCCGGATGTAGCCCGCGGGCTGTAGTTTGCCCACCTCTGGATCAGAGCCTTCATTTGTGAAGACTCTTTCAATGTATCCAAATCAGAGGAGTTAACACATCAGAGGTAAGGACATTTACAAATAGATAGGATTGCTGATCTCATGAGCAGTAAGAACTTGGTACTGATTGCGCTTTCACATGCACACGCATGGCCAGCTGTGTGGCTCTCTCATTGTGCTTTATATTGCTGAGATGTGGCCTCTCTTTAACGCTCAGCCCTGTACTTCAGGCTTTGTGCCGTCCGTATCATTCTCACAAGATGCACTCTCCCTGTGATAGTCTCCCCCAGGACTCGTATCAAATCGACGTGTAAAACACAGGATGTGGGGGGGATACAAGAAGGGGCTGGGGAAGAGGCGAGAGCAATATGGGGGGAGGGATAGTTCAGTGGTTTGAGCCTTGGCCTGCTTAACCCAGGGTTGTGAGTTCCATCCTTGAGGGGGCCATTTAGGGATCAGGGGCAAAAATTGGGGATTGGTCCTGCTTTGAGCAGGGGGTTAGACTAGATGATCTCCTGAGGTCCCTTCCAACCCTGATATTCTATGATTCTATGACTTTTGCTTTGTACCATTTGATCTGGGAGGAACAGCCTCTTTGTCCTCTCAGCAAGCGGTTGGCTTTGCACCAACTGCCTTTCTTTGAGTGTCAAAAGAACTGAAGGGAGCTAAGATTTCTTTTACCCCAAAGAATATCTGGCTAAATACAGTGGTATAATCTTTGCAGAACTAGAGGGTTTTCAGACTGACAGGTTTTCACCTGGCACTGGAAGTGTTAATAACATTCCGCCTTGTGCTTTCAGGTATTTACAGACATGTCGTGAGGGATAACAAAATGAATTAGGTACCAAGAATTTCTGCCTAAGAGAACTGTAACAATCTGAGTGAATCCATTCTATTTCTCCGCGTAAACCTGGTATACCTTGTCTCTCCTGCATTGCCCCTTAACCCAGTTTTCATCTCAGAGGTGGGATCGCCCTTTGGATCTGTCTTTAATAGAAAACAGCAAATATTTCCCCAGTGTTACACTCCACAACGCACACACCCCCTTTGATTCCTGGCTACCCTGGTTTCAGCGTCCCCAGGTTTGCCCAGGATTGACAACATGTCGTTACACATAGTAGGATGCAATGGTGGCAGCTAGATGGAAACATGGTGTTCAGAAAAAGAGCAGAGGAAGATCCAAGCTCCCCACCCCAGACACTGATTGTGCTGAGGAAATTAAATATTGTTGGTCAATTTCTGCTCTGTGGTGCCAGTGCAAATCCCATTGAAGTCAATGGAAATACATCAGTATAGAAGAGCAGAGTATGGGTCTCTATGCTTTGACATGCACCTGTAGTGATGAGAATAGCGGGATGGTGCTAAAGGATACTCATTTGATCACTAACAGGACTCTCTGGTCATAGGTTAGGAGTTCCTAGACTATTAAACTGCCCTAGGTCGAAGTACACTCCACAGCAGGGCTGCCCACCAGTGGGACATTCCCCATTTTTCAGAGGAAGAAACAAAGGACACATTTTTACAACAATATGTTTTTTTCCATTGAAAAAAATGGAACTTCAGAGAAAACAAAATTTTTCACAGAAAAACCAACCTTCATCTGATGTTTTCCCATTTTTAAAAAAAGTTTCTGAATAAAAAATTTCAGGGAGGAAAAACCACCCTTGGTATCTGATATTACGTACTTTCTGAGAGTAACATTCTCTCTATTTAAGGGCGAGAAAGTATCACAAGGGAACACTGACTTCCCCCTCCCCAGCTGAAAAAAACAAACCCAAACCCCCACTTTTCACCGTGTTTTCCAACTGGCAAACATTGCGGGAAACACCCACAAGTGGAGAAACCAGTTGCTTGCAAACTTCCTTAATTTTTCTAATTTTCCCAGGTTGTTTCCCCACTGGAAGGTTTAAAATGAGGAATTTCCCCATGAAAATTCCCCTAGGAAAGCACATCCCCATTTCCCTGTCAGCTCTAGCAGTGAGGCACTGAGAAGTCAAGAGGTACAAGAAGAGGAAGATCACAGGAAGGAACAGCAACCGACTGTTGTACATCCTAACCCCAGGGGACGAGACTGGGACTCCACACAGCTGGGTTCTGTTCCCATCCCAGACACTAACCTGCTGTGAGACCTTGGGCAAGTCCCTTCACTGTGCCTCAGTTTCCTCATCTGTGATTAGAGGAGGAGGTCACATCCCTTCTTCTGGAAAGCATTCGGAGATAGATGGGCGACAGGGGCTAAGGTTAGAACCACAAAGCCTAACCCTGCCTTGGTGCGCAGCTGGATCTGTCTGGCTGCATTGTCCCCATTGCAGGTGGACAGCAGGGTTCCCTGGAGTGTGTTATTACAAAGCATGTCAGCGTGCCAGGGCACTTCAGAGACAGCAACGACAGGCCCAGCCCCTGTGCCAGAGCGCCTGCAATGAGTGGAGGTGACGGACACGGGGAAGCCCAGGAAGGAAAAGTGAAGAGTAAGGCAATGCCATCACACCTCACCCAGTGAATCCCTTACTGCGGGCACCACAAGAGAGTCTCCTGTTGTCCAGGGGAAGAGGGAGGAGAATCCTGGCCCAGACAATGTGTGCGCAAGCTTCAGATTGCTAGCTAATCACCCTGCTTGGGAGGCTGCCTGCCCACCACTGCTGAGAGAGCAACTGCAAACCACCTGGGAGGTTTTGGATGCAGCTGCTCCGCAATCCATGCAGCAATGCATTCCTTTAAATGTCAGGCGATGACATGCCACTGAGCTGGTGTGGTACATAAGGCACTGTGCTAAATGCTACCTGAGTCAGAGAGGCCAGCCTGGCAGGAGCAATAGCCAGCTGCATCAGCAAGCTCCCACCCCAGCCTACTCCCAGCCGCACCTGGGGAGAGCTCGGATCCACACAGAGCTCCCCAGTTACAGCAGCTACAAGCCGAGGAAGAAACCGGATACATAGTGCTCCTGGCTCCCCACCAGGCCTGCAGCAAACGTACAAGGGCGTCAGGATTTGCAGTTCCTCCCAAACCACCCTGAAGCTGGGTTCAGACTCGCAGGGCAGCTCCGCCAGGCTGAAATAATGGCACTGGGAGAGGGTGACCATACGGCCCATTTTGGCCCTTTTCAAAGTCCTTTCCTGGCCATCCCAACTTTTTTTGGCAAAAGTGAACATCTGTCCCCTTTGCCTTTGCCGACTTGAGCAGTTTGCAAGAGCAAACGGGACAAATGCCCACTTTTGTCAAAAAAGTGGGGTACAGGGGAGGGGGGGAGGGTGAGCAGCGATGCCAGCCCCAGGCAGTGGGGAGGCAAGGCTCCCATGGGGGAAGGCAGGGCCTGGGCAAGCAGCAATCCCAGCCTCATGTGGGGAGGCAGGCAGGGCTTGGGTGAGTGGCTCAGGCCTGCCCCATGTGAGGGGGAGGAGTGCAGGGTAGTGGGGACTCGGGCCTGGTTTCCCTTTGGGAAATATGGTCACCCTAGTTCTCAGGGGCTGTAACATTACGCAGATGCCAGTGCCCTATGCAGTGCCTGGAGCCTCTGCTATGCAGATCACATCCCAGGAATGCCACGGAGTTAGAACACATTCAGTTCCAAGGTGCACTGACCCGACCCCCAAATGCCACCACGCTGCTTCCTGGAGCCCACTGTCAGCTTAGTAAGGGACAGGATTGCTTACAGGCGCTAGGGGTTGGGCTCCCAGGTCCTGTGCAACCAGGCGGCCGCACGGGATGGTGCATGCCATTGCCAATTGCCAGCCAGGGCAGAGTCTCCAGGCCACAGCGTTTCCTCTCTTGATCCTCCGCTTCCCCACAGTGGGTTTTGTGCCTGAGAGCAGAGGTCTGTCCGAGCAGCTTAGCAGGGCCTGGCCCCATCCTCTGCATTGCCAGGGCAGTGGGCCATGTTCCTGCCCCTCCTTTGTCGCTCAGACCTCCTTGGGGAGACTGGCTGCCTCAGCGTCTCCTGGTTCAGTGCAAGCGCTGCGCCAAAGCGCAGAGGGGGACAGATGGCGAGGCTCCGAGGTGCAGCTGTGCACAGATGGACACGTTGCATAACACACAGATACAGAGAGGCAGCAACAGAGCCGCTCAGGGAGGGGCAGATGGCAGCCGAAGGTGCTGATTTACCAACACAGAGCAGAGCAGCAGAGACCTGCAGCCGATGAAGTGAGCTGTCGCTCACGAAAGCTTATGCTCAAATAAACTGGTTAGTCTCTAAGGTGCCACAAGTCCTCCTTTTCTTTCTGCGGATACAGACTAACACGGCTGCTACTCAGAGACCTGCTGTGACACTTCAATGGGCGCTAACTTGCCAGGAATATTCACCTTCAACGAGCTCCTGGAGCAGCTGCCCCAGGCCTGCTCTCCCTCCCCTGGATCTTCCTGTAAGAGCAGGAGGTTGCAAAAGTTTGCACTCCAGTGGCCCTGTGTCTCAAGGTGCTCTCTAAATGAAAGTACAGAATTACAAGCAGCAAGATGTCACTGTATCTCCCCCACCCATCTGCTCTCAAGCTAACAGACTCACCCACCTCCCTCTGTGCGTGCTCAGGCCCAGCGTGGTGCCAAGTAATACACGGCTTAAATGAGGAGGAGCGGTTGCTATTTCCAGATCAGACATTCCTTAGCCTCCCCCGCCTATGAGCCCCGATATTCGGCAGACGGAACCTAATTGAGCTCTGGCCAGAGTGAATTTATGGATAAAATTCCTCCTCCTTGAGCTCTCTGTATACTAGTGAGGCTGGTTTAATGATCACGGAGCTAGGATGGTTTTACATCATCTGAAGATCTGGCCCTAAGATTTGAAGCCCAAGTGACATCAACAGCCCTTTCTTCTCCCCCTTGTAACCAAGCTTGAGAAGGGCTGGATGTGGGGAGCATGGCCCCTGTTATCAACCCTCGCTCATAGAGCATTGCCAAGGGGAAATGCAGGGGCCAGCAGCTATGCTGCATAGCTAGGGTCTGGTGCTGCGGACAGGCTGGGGCTGATGAGTCTAAGGTGGAAGTAACAGTGGGGGTTTGGCTTCCCAGAAAGCCAAACTTCCCATCCTTTTCCTTCCCTTCCATCGCATGCCAGGCCCAGAGAGGCAGCAGGCCTGGATGATGGGGAGGCCTTTTAAGCCACTTGACTAGGAGTGGCTCATTCACTGCATGCAAAATTCTACGCGGAAGCACAAGGAAATCACACCGTCTGAACGTGGTTCCCCTGTTTCAGCAGCCTGTTTTTATGGGAGGAGCATTGCTTTGCAAGTGATGCTGTGTGTGCGTGTGCGTGCAAGAGAGAGAGATTGTGCCAATATCAAGGGAGGAAATTCCAAAGACATCAGTCCGCAGATGACCATTCCTGTCTCACTAATATTTCCACTTCATAGAATCATAGAATATCAGGGTTGGAAGGGACCCCAGAAGGTCATCTAGTCCAACCCCCCGCTCGAAGCAGGACCAATTCCCAGTTAAATCATCCCAGCCAGGGCTTTGTCAAGCCTGACCTTAAAAACCTCTAAGGAAGGAGATTCCACCACCTCCCTAGGCAACGCATTCCAGTGTTTCACCACCCTCCTAGTGAAAAAGTTTTTCCTAATATCCAATCTAAACCTCCCCCATTGCAACTTGAGACCATTACTCCTCGTTCTGTCATCTGCTACCATTGAGAACAGTCTAGAGCCATCCTCTTTGGAACCCCCTTTCAGGTAGTTGAAAGCAGCTATCAAATCCCCCCTCATTCTTCTCTTCTGCAGACTAAACAATCCCAGCTCCCTCAGCCTCTCTTCATAAGTCATGTGCTCTAGACCCCTAATCATTTTTGTTGCCCTTCGCTGGACTCTCTCCAATTTATCTACATCCTTCTTGTAGTGTGGGGCCCAAAACTGGACACAGTACTCCAGATGAGGCCTCACCAGTGTCGAATAGAGGGGAACGATCACATCCCTCGATCTGCTCGCTATGCCCCTACTTATACATACCAAAATGCCATTGGCCTTCTTGGCAACAAGGGCACACTGTTGACTCATATCCAGCTTCTCGTCCACTGTCACCCCTAGGTCCTTTTCCGCAGAACTGCTGCCTAGCCATTCGGTCCCTAGTCTGTAGCGGTGCATTGGATTCTTCCATCCTAAGTGCAGGACCCTGCACTTATCCTTATTGAACCTCATCAGATTTCTTTTGGCCCAATCCTCCAATTTGTCTAGGTCCTTCTGTATCCTATCCCTCCCCTCCAGCGTATCTACCACTCCTCCCAGTTTAGTATCATCTGCAAATTTGCTGAGAGTGCAATCCACACCATCCTCCAGATCATTTATGAAGATATTGAACAAAACCGGCCCCAGGACCGACCCCTGGGGCACACCACTTGACACCGGCTGCCAACTAGACATGGAGCCATTTATCACTACCCGTTGAGCCCGACAATCTAGCCAGCTTTCTACCCACCTTATAGTGCATTCATCTAGCCCATACTTCCTTAACTTGCTGACAAGAATACTGTGGGAGACCGTGTCAAAAGCTTTGCTAAAGTCAAGAAACAATACATCCACTGCTTTCCCTTCATCCACAGAACCAGTAATCTCATCATAAAAGGCGATTAGATTAGTCAGGCATGACCTTCCCTTGGTGAATCCATGCTGACTGTTCCTGATCACTTTCCTCTCATGTAAGTGCTTCAGGATTGATTCTTTGAGGACCTGCTCCATGATTTTTCCAGGGACTGAGGTGAGGCTGACTGGCCTGTAGTTCCCAGGATCCTCCTTCTTCCCTTTTTTAAAGATTGGCACTACATTAGCCTTTTTCCAGTCATCCGGGACTTCCCCCGTTCGCCACGAGTTTTCAAAGATAATGGCCAAGGGCTCTGCAATCACAGCCGTCAATTCCTTCAGCACTCTCGGATGTAACTCGTCCGGCCCCATGGACTTGTGCATGTCCAGCTTTTCTAAATAGTCCCTAACCACCTCTATCTCCACAGAGGGCTGGCCATCTCTTCCCCATTTTGTGATGCCCAGCGCAGCAGTCTGGGAGCTGACCTTGTTAGTGAAAACAGAGGCAAAAAAAGCATTGAGTACATTAGCTTTTTCCACATCCTCTGTCACTAGGTTGCCTCCCTCATTCAGTAAGGGGCCCACACTTTCCTTGGCTTTCTTCTTGTTGCCAACATACCTGAAGAAACCCTTCTTGTTACTCTTGACATCTCTTGCTAGCTGCAGTTCCAGGTGCGATTTGGCCCTCCTTATATCTTTCCTACATGCCCGAGCAATATTTTTATACTCTTCCCTGGTCATATGTCCAACCTTCCACTTCTTGTAAGCTTCTTTTTTATGTTTAAGATCCGCTAGGATTTCACCATTAAGCCAAGCTGGTCGCTTGCCATGTTTACTATTCTTTCGACTCATCGGGATGGTTTGTCTCTGTAACCTCAACAGGGATTCCTTGAAATACAGCCAGCTCTCCTGGACTCCCTTCCCCTTCATGTTAGTCCCCCAGGGGATCCTGGCCATCTGTTCCCTGAGGGAGTCGAAGTCTGCTTTCCTGAAGTCCAGGGTCCGTATCCTGCTGCTTACCTTTCTTCCCTGCGTCAGGATCCTGAACTCAACCAACTCATGGTCACTGCCTCCCAGATTCCCATCCACTTTTGCTTCCCCCACTAATTCTACCCGGTTTGTGAGCAGCAGGTCAAGAAAAGCGCCCCCCCTAGTTGGCTCCCCTAGCACTTGCGCCAGAAAATTGTCCCCTACGCTTTCCAAAAACTTCCTGGATTGTCTATGCACCGCTGTATTGCTCTCCCAGCAGATATCAGGAAAATTAAAGTCACCCATGAGAATCAGGGCATGCGATCTAGTAGCTTCCGTGAGTTGCCGGAAGAAAGCCTCATCCACCTCATCCCCCTGGTCCGGTGGTCTATAGCAGACTCCCACCACTACATCACTCTTGTTGCACACACTTCTAAACTTAATCCAGAGACACTCAGGTTTTACCACAGTTTCGTACCGGAGCTCTGAGCAGTCATACTGCTCCCTTACATACAGTGCTACTCCCCCACCTTTTCTGCCCTGCCTGTCCTTCCTGAACAGTTTATAACCATCCATGACTGTACTCCAGTCATGTGAGTTATCCCACCAAGTCTCTGTTATTCCAATCACGTCATAGTTCCTTGACATCACCAGGACCTCCAGTTCTCCCTGCTTGTTTCCAAGGCTTTGTGCATTTGTATATAAGCACTTGAGATAACCTGTTGATCGCCCCTCATTCCCAGTATGAGGCAGGAGCCCTCCCCTCACAGACATTCCTGCCTGTGCTTCCTCCCGGTATCCCGCTTTCCCACTTACCTCAGGGCTTTGGTCTCCTTCCCCCGGTGAACCTAGTTTAAAGCCCTCCTCACTAGGTTAGCCAGCCTGCTGGCAAAGATGCTCTTCCCTCTCTTCGTAAGATGGAGCCCGTCTCTGCCCAGCACTCCTCCTTCATGGAACACCATCCCATGGTCAAAGAATCCAAAGCCTTCTCTCCGACACCACCTGCGTAGCCATTCGTTGACTTCCACGATTCGACGGTCCCTACCCAGGCCTTTTCCTTCCACGGGGAGGATGGACGAGAACACCACTTGCGCCTCCAACTCCTTTATCCTTCTTCCCAGAGCCACGTAGTCCGCAGTGATCCGCTCAAGGTCATTCTTGGCAGTATCATTGGTGCCCACGTGGAGAAGCAGGAAGGGGTAAGAGCTATACACATGCTTTGGGGACAGGGTAAGAGCTATACACATGCTGTTACAACTTGAAGCAGAGGCTGGGTACCAGCGTCATTAGGAGGCAGAGCCAGAAGCCTTAGGAGCACCTAGAGCACACGACAAGCTTCTCGGAGGACAGGCAGTGGCAAAGAAAGCAGGGTTTCCGTGCAGGCGCACGGCTTTCTCTTCCAGCTCCGTTGCTAGCTGAATCAATCACACACATTTGGTGGACTTCAGCCCTGATGCACTGAGGACAAAATGAGCTTTAAAAAAAAAAAAAAAAAGTCAATTGCCCTTTCTTTTTAAGGCTGAGATTTTTTTCCAGCCCCAAATTGGTAAAGGAAACCTTAACAGAATAGCAAAGTGAGGATTCCCAGATGCTTCCTGGGGGGGGGGGGGGGGCTTGGCTTGTTCCACAAAGCATTCATCCATCATTTCCCCACTGCAGCTGGACACTTGGCATCTTCATGCACCGCCTGTGCACAGGGATGTTATTTTAATGTGAGTCTTTGGGGAGGGATGCTGTACAAAAATACAGAACCTTTCTGGGTGGAGAGCCTGGAGCACAGTTGGTGGAGCCATCCCTTCCTTTTCATTGTTTGCAAGTTTATTAGTAATACGGAAAATGGAAGGGGTAAAGAAGAGACAGGCAAGTGTTCTGCTGAGGAAGGAAAAGCCAATTGGTTAGTCTCTAAGGTGCCACAAGTCCTCCTTTTCTTTTTGCGAATATAGACTAACACAGCTGCTACTCTGAAACTTGGTATGATAGTTACACAGAACCCTGAAGCCATGGTAGGGCAGGGATGGTAAATATCATAGAGGGTGAAACTCACTTCTGTGCATAAAGCCAGCACAAGCCCGAGGCAGCATTTCAGCATTTTGAATCTTGCCGAGTTCTTGGCCTCAGCAATTTATTACAGCAATGAATTCCGCAGTCTAATTATGCATAATGTGAAAAGGGTATTTTCTTTTTCTCTATTTTCAGTTTCCCATGTTTTAAATTTAATTGCATGCTTCCTTGTTCTTGCATTATGAGACAGGGAAAACAGAAGCTCCCAATCTGTCTTTAGACAATTCTTTTTGTGTAGACTTTTATCATGTCCCATCTTATTCATCTCCTTTCTAAGGAAACAATCCTAGTCTTTTCACTTTCTTTTCACGAGAGTTTTTCTGGACCTCTAATCATTCTCATTGCCCTCTCAATGGTTTTTGAGCTGAGGCTCTAGCTTCAGATCTGGATTCGGTTCTCTTTAAAAAAAAAAAAAAAAAAGAAAGCAAGTCAAGACTCCTATTACAACCACATTCAATAATTACAGGACTCCAGAACCTGGAGCCCTAGACATGGGCCTATAATGCCTAGGCTTCAATCCATGATCTTGGGCAAGTCCACAAATTTCACTAGGGTTCAGTTCCCTCTCTGCGAGATAGGAAATATTATCCCTTTCTCCCACGCTTTGTCAGTATTCTTTATTTAGCTTGTAAATTTGTTGGGAATGGGGCTGTCTGAAAGCACCTGGTGCACTGCATTATAGGGATGGCTCAGAGCACCAAACAATAAAGTCAAAATGATGAATCAGTTCTCTAGTGACTGTGATTGTGCAGCCATGTTGATGGACAGACACCACGCATTACAGAATATAGGGAGAGCGGTGGCGGTGACATTTAGTCCACGTATAGAAGACACGCACTTCTTAGCTATATATATAAGTTCTTCTGTAGGAAAAACATATAGTATATGAGGTGGGAGTTTTGATATCATGCAACATAATTCTGCTCCCACTGAAGCAAAGGGTAAAATTCCTTTGACTTAAATGGCAGCAGAGTTAGACCACCACTGAGCACATCTGGAAACCCCACCCCGAAAATGAGCTTCTTGGGTCTGCCAAGCCCAGCAAACTTATTTTGGGGGGGGGGGCCGTCAAGCGATTAAAAAATTAATTGCGATTAATTGCACTGTTAAACAATAATAGTGTAACCCTTCTGCCAGGCCAAGTTGATAGCAGCAAGGGCCGGGTTCAGTACACAGGGGTTCCCTCTCATCAAAGCAAATACAAAACTGGCTCGAGCCCCCACCCAGTGACCTGGGAAAATCTTACACACCCCCTGGGCGCCTCGAAGAGGCAATACTTCCCCTCTCGCAAGCACGGAGTCTCGGTGTAGTAGAGAATCTTTAATAACATGAGGTAAACGACATCAGCATTAAATTGGGAAAACACCACAACTAGTGTTCATTAACCAAACCATGAGCAAAGACCCACCCCAGAAAATTGGGCCACATCCTTTCCCTCGGGTTCTTGAGTCCCAGAACCCAAATGTCTCTTGAGTCCAGCAATCCTCAAATCACCCAAAATCCAAAAAGTCCAGCCCCAGAGTTCAAAATTTCATCTGCAGAGTGTTACTCCCCAGTCTGGCTAAAATGTGCCTGTGTGTGGGGGAAAGAGGTAAGGGGTACCTTACGTGTCCTGAAGCTGACTGCCCCACAGGGCTCTGCTCTGCTACGCTGTCTCACGAACGGCTCCACTCCACCACGACCGGCTCCACTCTGCACAGCTCGCCGTCTCACAAACAGCTCTGCTCAGCTTGCCGTCTCACGAACGGCTCCGCTCCACCACGACCGGCTCCGCTCTGCACAGCTCGCCGTCTCACGAACAGCTCTGCTCAGCTCGCTGTCTCACGAACGGCTCCGCTCCACCACGACCGGCTCCGCTCGGCACAGCTCGCTGTCTCACGAACAGCTCGGCTCAGCTCGCCGTCTCACGAACACACCGCTGTCTCACGAACGGCTCCGCTCCACCACGACCGGCTCCCTCTGCACAGCTCGCCGTCTCACGAACAGCTCTGCTCAGCTCGCCGTCTCACGAACGGCTCCGCTCCATCACAACCGGCTCCGCTCGGCACAGCTCGCCGTCTCACGAACAGCTCCACTGCACTCTAGATCTTCCGGCTCCCCACTACTTGACACAGTGCTCAGTGATTTCAGCTCTTAGTGATTTCAGCTCATAGTAGTGGGGGCCTTAGTGCTGGTGCACCATAAGGCCAAAGTGAATGCAGCCCAGTACCTGTAGCAAGACTCTTAATAGACCCAAAATTAGCTCTGACATTCCACAGTGGAGAGAGACAGAGGTGCAATTGGTGCTTCAGGCCCTCACAAAGGGGCCCACACCACCAGGTACTAATACCTGTCTCAAGTCTCTCTCCCTTCACAGACTTTTGGAACCCATGTCCCTTGCCTAGCGAGTGCTACTCAGTTGATGGTGAGTCCCTCCATCATAACAAAAGGCCAAGTACAGTTCCAAGCACAGTTCCCATAATCAGGGTAATAACAATTTACTCTTCCCGCCCCAATAACAAAGACACTGGGGATCCCACAACAGCCAAAGTGACCATTTGGGCAGTTATGGCCTCATTCTAGGCGGGGTGGGTGTGCCTATGCAAATTGAGATCAGCCCCTGAAGTTCTTTTCCACTACTTGCCACACCTCACCACCAGATGTCAGGGTGGAGCCCATCCTGACTCTGCTTACAATAGAATACCATTCATTTAAATATTTGTGGATATTGTCTACATTTCCAAATATATTGATTTCAATTACAGCACAGAATGGAACATGTACAGTGCTCACTTTATATTATAATTTTTATTACACATATTTGCACTGTAAAAAACAAAAGAAACAGTATTTTTCAGGTTTCAGAGTAGCAGCCGTGTTAGTCTGTATTCGCAAAAAGAAAAGGAGAACTTGTGGCACCTTAGAGACGAACCAATTTATTTGAGCATAAGCTTTCATGAGTTACAGCTCACTTCATCATATTTTTCAATTCACCTCATACAAGTACGGTAGGGCAATCATGAAAGTCGAACTTACAAACGTAGAATTATGTACAAAAAAATAACTGAGATGCATGGGCAACACCTCTCAGAGCTATCATTTCAGGCTGTCTGCAGATTCAGGCAGATGTTACTGCATCAGTTGCCCTTAGGGTAGTAGAGAAAAGCTTGAAAATGTGACCCAAGTGTTAGAGACCTTCATTGTTTTGCGTTTTGAAATGAAAGCCAAGACTTACATAACCCTGGAGCCCTGGGTGCCTTAGACCATTCCCTGCTCAGCTTTCCCAAAAGGGTCCCATGCCCCAGAGTGAGAATCAGGGGTACCTGCTGCTTGTCACCCCATGTTGTGATTACATTACATCTACCTTGCCTGTTGCATTCCACCAGAGGATCTCAAAGCCCTTGGCAAGCACCAGAACAAATTAGGCCTCACAAACCCATGGCTGGAATGACACTCTGTTTTCATGAACAAGGTCAGCTCCCAGACTACTGCACTGGGCAGCACAGCATGGGGAGGAGGTGACCAGCCCTCTGTGGAGAAAGAAGTGGTTCGGGACTATTTAGAAAAGCTGGACGTGCACAAGTCCATGGGGCCGGATGCGCTGCATCCGACAGTGCTAAAGGAGTTGGCGGATGTGATTGCAGAGCCATTGGCCATTATCTTTGAAAACTCATGGCGATCCGGGGAAGTCCCAGACGACTGGAAAAAGGCTAATGTAGTGCCCATCTTTAAAAAAGGGAAGAAGGAGGATCCGGGGAACTACAGGCCAGTCAGCCTCACCCCAGTCCCAGGAAAAATCATGGAGCAGGTCCTCAAGGAATCAATTCTGAAGCACTTAGAGGAGAGGAAAGTGATCAGGAACAGTCAGCATGGATTCACCAAGGGCAAGTCATGCCTGACTAATCTAATTGCCTTCTATGACGAGATAACTGGTTCTGTGGATGAAGGGAAAGCAGTGGACGTGTTGTTCCTTGACTTTAGCAAAGCTTTTGACACTGTCTCCCACAGTATTCTTGCCAGCAAGTTAAAGACGTATGGGCTGGATAAATGGACTACAAGGTGGATGGAAAGCTGGCTAGATTGTCGGGCTCAACGGGTAGTGATCAATGGCTCCATGTCTAGTTGGCAGCCGGTATCAAGTGAAGTGCCCCAAGGGTCGGTCCTTGGGCCAGTTTTGTTCAATATCTTCATAAATGATCTGGAGGATGGCATGGATTGCACCCTCAGCAAGTTTGCAGATGACACTAAACTGGGAGGAGAGGTAGATACGCTGGAGGGTAGGGATAAGATACAGAGGGCCCTAGACAAATTGGAGGATTGGGCCAAAAGAAATCTGATGAGGTTCAACAAGGACAAGTGCAGAGTCCTGCACTTAGGACGGAGGAATCCAATGCACCGCTACAGACTAGGGACCGAATGGCTCGGCTCTGCAGAAAAGGACCTAGGGGTTACAGTGGACGAGCAGCTGGATAGGAGTCAACAGTGTGCCCTTGTTGCCAAGAAGGCCAATGGCATTTTGGGATGTATATGTAGGGGCATTGCCAGCAGATCGAGGGACGTGATCGTTCCCCTCTATTCAACACTGGTGAGGCCTCATCTGGAGTACTGTGTCCAGTTTTGGGCCCCACACTACAAGAAGGATGAGGGAAAATTGGAAAGAGTCCAGCGGAGGGCAACAAAAATGATTAGGGGTCTGGAACACATGAGTTATGAGGAGAGGCTGAGGGACCTGGGATGTTTAGTCTATGGAAGAGAAGAATGAGGGGGGATTTGATAGCTGCTTTCAACTACCTGAAAGGGGGTTCCAAAGAGGATGGCTCTAGACTGTTCTCAGTGGTAGCAGATGACAGAACAAGGAGTAATGGTCTCAAGTTGCAGTGGGGGAGATTTAGGTTGGATATTCGGAAAAACTTTTTCACTAGGAGGGTGGTGAAACACTGGAATGCGTTACCTAGGGAGGTGGTGGAATCTCCTTCCTTAGAAGTTTTTAAGGTCAGGCTTGACAAAGCCCTGGCTGGGATGATTTAATTGGGGATTGGTCCTGCTTTGAGCAGGGGGTTGGACTGGATGACCTCCTGAGGTCCCTTCCAACCCTGATATTCTATGATTCCCTTCTGTTTTTCATATGGGGAACGTAAGGCACAGAGGTTAAGTGACCTGTCCCACATCCTGCGGCAGACTTGGGGAATACAGCTCACGGCTCCTGACCCCAGCTCGGTGCCTGAGCCACTGGGACATCTTCCCCTTTTCGAGGCCCTTCGAAACGGAGCATCCTGGTGATAGCACAGGGCTCCCAGTGCACAAACTGCCCACCTGATCCAAGAGCAGCGGTGAAGGCCAGAAGCCTGTCCTGAAGCAGGGAGCAGAATACGTGCTCCCCACTGCACACCCAGCTTACCTTAGTGGCAATGGGGGCTCTGCGCAAGGTGCCGCTTTTCCCATTGGCACCACGGATGTTTCCGAAGAACTTTTATGTGGCGAGAGCAAAGCAGGGCTCCCATGAGAGAACCCAGCGCGTTTCCCTCCTCGCTCGCTGGCTGCCACCTCTGCAGCAAGACCCGTCTCACCAGCCCTAGCAAGGCTGCATTGGGAGCCCAACCCGCGTGGGGAAACCCACACGCCTGCTTGGTGTTAAAGAAGCCCCAGCAGGGACATACACATGCTGAAGGAACAAAACGCCTTTGGCTGGCACCAGTCTCAAGCTGAGAAACTTCGTTGGTTCAGCACATGCAGCCATTTCCGGGGCTCTGACCCCCCAATCCATGGGACTGGGCAGGGGGTGATTCCTTGTCTAGGCTAACAGGCCCGTGGCTGGGTTCCAGGAGCTTTCTGGGATTTGCTGCTTAGGACCTTTATGGCCAAAAGTCAATTTACACAGCTGGTCCCTGCCCCCACTCCCAGCGCAGATCCAACCAGCGCCGCAGAGCGTAAGCCAGCTCAGACAAAGGCCCAACTCCACTAAGGCACCGTGTCAAAACTCAACTCTTATCTGCAGCTCAGGAATTAGCTCATCCATTTCCGCCTTCTCTCTGCTCCCTCCCTAAACTTGGTCCCTTTCCCATGGGCCAGCTGCCTCGTTTATCCCTTCTGCTGTTAATAGGAGAACGAGCCTGCTTCAGTTCTTCTTCCCCACACAGGAAGTTATCCTGGGACCGGTTACACCCTCAAATCAACTCTCCTGCATCCCTCCGAGGACAAAAGGCTCGAGATGTTCACATTCAGAGCGGCGCTGCAGGCCGTGAGTGGATTCCACACACTGTAATGGCAGCAGGAGCGATGTAATAGGGAGTTTCACATACAACTCTGCGATGCATCTTTTTGATATGGCTTCACATTTCCCTGCCCTGACAGTAGGGAAGAGACGCTGCTGCTTCTTTGGGTGTCCAGCTTCCCAAATGGGACCAGGAGCGGGACTGACACTGCAAAGAGGCCCATAGGAGTTAGCTCATTTTCACGCACTGCTCTCAGGAGGGTGGCAGTTTGGTTAAAGGCCATTTTCAGGAGGCCACGTGAAACAGGCTATGGCAGGGACTTATCTGGTGGGGAAAGCAGAGAAAAGGGACTCAGGACTCCTGGGCTCTGTTCCATGCTCTGCCAGCCACTCACTGTGTGACCTCACCAGCCTGCCTCCCCCTCTCGAGACTCCAACGTTGTCCCGCCCCCCGCGGTAATGGCCGGAGAACAGATGCGTGTGCAGTGCTTGGAGAACCCCTGGAGCAAGTCACCACGTAAAGCATTAAGAAGCAGAGGGTGACTCCGTGTGAGCAGTGAGCAGGGATTTGTGAATATTCTCATTTCTTGGTGTGTCGATGGGAGACTGCAAAGGGTTCTGGGCTCCCTTCGCACCAAAAGGCACTGTATAGACATAGCACTGAGCTCCCACGGTGACAGGTGTTAGAGAAACCACTAGACAGACAACGCTGAGTGCAAGGTATGCTCCGAATCACAGGAGTCTGCGCGGGTGTGTCTGTTTCCCGGGCTGCAAGCTTCGCTGGTCTGATGCTGGCTTTTGCATTTGCATCTCAGTGCCGTTTTCATCCCCTTCTCTCACAGTCACATTGCTCCAGGGAAAAGGAGAAGGGGACAGTGTCCTTGTCAAGCTCATTGCTTCTACCTGGCTGGTGATACTGACAGCACCTGGCAAGCGAGGAGAAGTCTCGCCTCTAGAAACTGCAGACTCATGTGGAAAAGTTCCCAGGCAGCCTGCTGGCCCTCTGAGGGTCTACTTGGCTAAGCCCCTTATAGAAGGGGCCACTTATTGGGTGGTTCTTCTGGGCACTACAGGGAATCACAGTCTTTCTCCCTGCTCATCATTAGCCATCTGGGACCATCGTTCCTTCCCACACCTATGAAATCACACTCTCTGCTGTTGGGAGCTCTCCCTGCTTGGCACTCGGCCCCGGTGAAGCTGGCAGTCGTAGATTGATTTACCAGGGCCAATTAAGCAGAGGTACTCTTTCATAAGGTGCTAATGGAGATCAAGAGGCGAAAAGACACCTGTGATTTTCCTACCGGGCCCCAAGTGGGGACATTTGGCTGCCAGGCTTGTGACAGCCATTGGGAGACTCTTCGGGGGAAGGCCCGGGATGGTAAATTCAGGTCTTTCGCTGCCATACGTTCAATGCAGAGGCTGCCCAGCACAGAACAGAGGCGCTGCGGGTCCCATCACATGGAGCTGAGAGACAAGGGCAGTTTGTTGACACCAGTAAGATTCAGGTCAGCCACAAGCTGATGCTACAGCTTTTCCTTCAAGCTTTTTATTGCCCCTGCGTCGGTGGAACTGGAACCAGCAGGCAGAAACAGTTGAGAGTGAAGCAGAACCCAGCCCTAGGTGCCATTCCAAGGGGGACCCCAGGGAAGTGGGCCCAGGGTTTGGCCCTACGGGGGCAATTGGCCACGCATGCCCGCTCACTGCTGCCAGAGCGCTGTGCTCCTGGTTCAGGTTCACACCCGGTGCCCATGCAACGCTCGCAGGGACATGTGTGAACAGAAGGAAGCTGATTGTGATTGCAGAGCTCATTGCCACTGCCGGACAATGCCACTCAACCTCTTCTGGGAGCGCCCCATGGCTGGGGCTGCTGGATTAGCCAGAGCTCAGAGTTACTCCCACCCAGATCCTGAATGGTATTGAGGCTCCTAACTCCTATGGTACTCAAAGGGAGAAGCTGGGCCTCACTGCCTGTGAAAGGGAGGAAGGACTAGCAGTGGCCACGCATAAAGCAAGCCACAACCCCACACACTTCAGTCCTGCCCTCAGCATCCCTTGAGATTCCAGTCCAGGGCCCCATGGGAGAAGTCAGAGGGTCTCATGTACGCCCTAAGGGCATACTCCCCGAGGGGATTTTCACAGCTATATTAAACCAGGATTTGGCCTTGGCACTCTCAGAGTGAAAGGTCCATGCACTCACCCACTGCACGGTGGAGCATCTGTGTGACTCACAACGGCGTTGTCCAGAAACCCAGCATCAGCCATCTGCCTTCCCAGCCTAGGTGTTGGGCAGGTGTTAGTGCCATTTGCCCATTATTGCACAGGATGTAATAGGATTTCCTGATTGCCAACGAGCTACATGGTAAATCACCCACTGGGTGGCTTTCTGCTGGAACCTTTTTCAAGCTGCCAGGTGAGACTATTAATCAATTAGGGTTGGCACTGACAGGTGATACCTTGAATTGTAATGCAGAGAGAGAATACTTTTCACTTGTACATTGGAGGCACCAAAGAAAAATACAATGGCCCCCTTTCTAATGAAACTATTTCCCCTTTCTCCACACCTGGGATTTCTCCACTTCATTCTGAGTTCCTGTGAGTTCAGCCCTTGTCACCTCCTAGGGAAGCATAATCCCCTGCACCCCCCCAGCCTGTTCAGCAGGAAAGGGCCGAGTCCCACCTACACGTTCCAGCAGAGAGGGGAAGGGTGACTCTGCAGCATCTGCTCTGGAAATCCAGGCATTACAGAGAGGGGTGGTTTGGCTGGGACTTCATCTAAACTGCTGGGAACTGGGGAGAGCAGGGAGACAAGGGCCAGAGTCAGGGAAAACAAGATGTTGCCTCTGAAGTCAAATGTCTTGAATAGTTTGAAATAACCCCTGAGGAGAGCAGCATCTGGCAGCCTTGATGAGGGTTGCACACGTGGCTGAGGTGGAAATACAAAACTACAAGGGAGTTCCCAGGCTGGTGGGGAAGCTTGATCAGACCGAAAGGTCTTGCAGCATGTCCTAGGACCAGGCGGACACCAGATTGGCTTCGTCGCCTATGAAAATTTATTCTGCAGCCCAAACCCCGCCATTGAAAATGCCGTCCAGCCCTCACAGCCTCCGTCCCGAGCTGCATCAGGTGCATTGTGCTGGAGGAGCACAGCTGCCTGCCTGGTCACAGGTGCAGACACCATCACGGCGGTAGCTGACTCCTCATCCGCTGATGGCCGGGAGGGTCAGGATAGAGCTTTCAGCTGGCAGCCGGTTAGGAGCCAAGGGAGAGAACCCGGCCCAGGGGTGCTGTGCCCACAGCCCAACCCACAGAGAAGTGGGGCTCCCCCATTATTTCACCATTGAGATCATTTGCACCCAGCGTTTGAGGCAGTGAAAATTCCATCTGACCTGCCAGGTTAGATTAGCCTTACTGCGGCCACCAGACCCTGAGAGGGAGGTGCAGCCTGTGGAGACGGCATGCCTCCTGCGGGCTGGCCCCATCTCACGCAGGCTCTGCTGCCGTGGCGCAGAGGAGGGCAGGTGCGATCTGCTCTGTCTAATGCAAACCCGGTGTGGCCCCAGTGAACTGCCCACACATCCCTCCGCGGGGCAAAGCCAGCGATTGGATTCCCTCCTCTGGGGAGTGTAGCGCAGAATACAGGGGGAGCTGGGCCAGCACGTTTCTCCCAGCACATATTCCTCTTGTCACAATGGTATTACATGTAAGAGCTAAGCAGGTTGTTACAGCCCAGGAAAAAGACAGACAGCCAAATTAACTGACTCAATCCACGCATTTGCGCTGTTTGCTTCCTGTACATGAGCTATTTACATCATGGTGAAACCCCACCCTCTGTCTTCCAGCTGCCTTCCAAGTAGCCAGCCAAGACAGGTTTAGTAATGCAGTAGGATGTACCATCAGACTGGGAGGGGAGGGAGAGGGGCTTGTGGTTAAGGTATCAGACCGGGAGTCAGGATTCTTGGTTCTTAAAGAAAGGTGTGAAATCAAGGTCAGTGACAGGCTTCCTGTGTGGCCTTGGGCACATCACTTAGCCTCTCCTTGCCTCAGTTTCCCCAACTCTACAATGGGGATAACAGCTCAGGCAAAATTCAGTCTGTGTAAAGTGAAGCACAACACTCCTGTGCACTAAGGATGGAGTGTTGTTAAACCACCTCAGTACCTCAGCATTGGAAATACGTAGAGAGAAACTGGGGGAGCCACCCCTCCACTCCCATGCCCTGTATTACGAGATTCATGCTCAGCCATCTCCTCCCATGTCCCCAAGACCCACACACACTTGTTTACCCAGGAAAGCAAAGCAAATGTACAACACCCCCGCGTGGCTCACAGTCCATCTCCTGTAGCAGCTGCGAGTTACACTGTGTGACAGCCGCAATTAAACAGAACCTGCCGAGTGGATTCCACAGCCGACTGCTCACCTGCTGCAGCGCGGTTCCATCCACACCGCTGCTGCCCTTTGCTGAAGTGCACCGTTTGGCAAGTGCACCGGCTGGCAAAGACAGAGACAGCGAGGCTGCTCCTGCAGTGCAAAAAATGGCGACGCTCCTTTCGGAGAGCAACGGGAGAAGACACCTCACTGCACACTGCTGAAGCCGGGGCCTGAGATGGAGCTTTGCATGCAGAAGATTATTGTGGCAAATACGTGGCCACCTAGCACTTGACAGTGATCACTCAGCTGCCAGCTCTGGCCATAGGGAGCTTCACTGTAACAGCAGCAGTAAAATGGTAGACTTCCACCACAGGAGGAAAAGGGGACTCCCCCTTACTCATTACCAGTACAGGTCTCGTGACACACAGTTGGGTAACACCCACTTCTATCCAGTGGGTGGCAGTGACGTGTGCTCATTGCAGTGTTATTTGATAAGCCCGGAGAATGCACTTGGTGTTCTACAGGACACTGCAAACATCCACGCGAGGGTCTGGTCCCAAGCAGATGGCGACGCAAAGGGTTGGAGAGGGTTTCTTTTATAAGTGGGTGGAGCACAGCATCCTTACTGGCATGGGTGAGGGAGGCTGTGGGCTTGGAGGAGGGTGTCCAGGGGCGGGTGCCTGCCTCTCTGGGGTAGGGAGAGAGGGACAGGCATAGGGAGCCAATAGTGTCTTTCATCCAGATGTAGATGGGGGAGAGGTTTAAGATCCAACCCCACTGCACGTGCCCCTGTTTGGCTGGCCTAGTTTTCTGGCTCCACCTCTTCGGGGCAGTTAGTCGTGCCCTGCCCCTCCATCCCCCAACCAAGGCAGCTACTCTCAGCATAGTTTGCCCATTTTAACAGCCTGCCCCTTCCTCTGCCATGGCACGCTCCGTTAAGTCCCTGCAGTGGCCAGTAGAGGGGCCAGACCTGTTACAAGGCCTGGCAGGGTCTGGCTGAGCTACACTTTCAGGGCAGCATTAGCCAGACTTTCCTGTCTTGCCCAAATTCCCCTAGGCAGAACTTCAGGGACACACACAATGCACACACTGCCTGACGTGAGGCTAGCAGATCTGCAAGTACCTGGCATCAAAATGGTGCCAAAAGTGCAGCCCTGGTTGGAGGCAGCTTTGTGGGATGAAGGCGTGAGACAGTGGAACTGCTGCCTGGCTGGCTGGCTGGCTGGCACCACTTGTCTTTTCAGACCGAATCTCACGGCTGCTTCAATCACTCTAAGACACCTTGGAATTTTAGAAGCCAGCTGAGTCCCCTTCTCATCTCCACCTCCAAGCTGCCTCCCTCTCTAGCAATAAACAGAACCAGGAGCTGTTAAAGCTGCACAGACCGCTGTAGTGCCATCCTCAGCTGACTGGGAATGGCATCTGATCCACTGTACCCCAGCTCTCCTTAGTGGGCTCTGAATTCACCTCTACTGGCTGAAAGCAGGCATTAAGGCTGGAAGTTGGAGACGCCAGGACTAGGAGACAGAGCCCAGCTGCTTGACTGCATGCAGACAGGATGTAACTACTTAGGGCCTTCATAAAGACTCATTTCTCCTTTCCAGCCATGATCCCTGCTGGGACATTGTGGGTCACCCCAAATGCCCAGGGGCACATGGTCATCTGGGTTCTTCATGCTGCTACTGGTCAGTGTGTTAGATTAGGCTTACATGGGCCAGTTCCCGTTATCAGGTGAGTTGAGAGAGGCTACCATGTAGCTGTGCTCAGGCATGGGGCTGATGTGTTTTGTTCCCAGTAATAGTACCTCTGTAATAGAGCCATTGATGGTTGCATGGACTAGCTTGCTCCAAGTGGGGTAAGCTCCTGGGAGCTTCACGGTAAGTAGGGTAGCTGATCGGGGGAAGCTTATAAAACTATCACTGAGAGTGTGTGGCTAGTACATTACAAGCATGGGCCTTCTGCAGTTGCCCGTGCCCAGAGTCTCAGGAGCTGCCGCAGCTGCTCAGCACTGGGGCAGTCTGAGATCCGCTGGGGAGCCCGAGTTTCTCCACTGCTGTTCTTTTTCATCAAAACAGGTGGCAATCTGTGAGCTTTGCCTAGCAGTCCTCCAAGGACTGAAACGTCACTGACAAGCTGTGGGCTCCTCATTACCAAAGGTTTGGGACTGTGCTAATTACATTGTCTGGCAAGCTTTACCCCTGCAATATCAGCAGCACGGTGACCTGAACACCACACTCACTGAAACCTCTCTCCTTCCTTCATCTGTGAAACCCGCTCAGAAATTCAAAGGAAGTTCATTCACTTCCCCAGCTTACCAGTTCTCGAAGTTCTTCTATGGCTCCACCCCTAAGGTATCGAAGCACCTCCCAGAGAACTTGAATTGAATTTACAATGCCCTGCCCAGATGTCTCTGCCATGCCGCAGTGGTGTGAAGAACGTTCTGCAACTGGTGTCAGAAACCGTCTCTTCTAACTGACCCGACTGGGCCTGTACCTAGCTTTGATCTGCCAAGCTGCTCCTGAGCCCTTCTGAACGGATTTCACATGGGCCAGGGTCCACGTACAGCCACGAGAGGATCCCACACATGGCTGTGGCCAACGACAGACAGCGTCACACATCACTGATGACTGCCCTCTGGCTACATTGGTCGGTGGGCTGAGGGCAGCTGGTGCAAATTGGCTTGGCAAGCTCTGTGTCTGAGAAAAGGACGACGGAGGCGGAAGGTCCACGGTCAGCACAGCCATTTTAGCAGGGGATTACGTCCTTTTTTGTGTCCATCCCCCTTCCCCCCAGCCTTCTGCCAGCAAAGAAACTCAGCATCACCCTGTCCAAGCACCAGCCAGATTGTGCCACATGCATGACTCAGCTTAAATACAGAGTCAAAACCCTCGTCATTGTTCCTCGGGCAGGTACCCTGCAGCTCAGAGCGATTGCTGCTCAGCCTGGAGCCCTTTACAGCTCCATCCTTGGGCCCATTCACACGACTGAGGAGCCCTGCCCTGCCCTGAGAATGGATCTCTAAAACTTGGCCAGGACAGAGGGGGGTTGGTAAAACACTTCCCAAGCCCCTTGCCCCAGCTGCTGAAATCCTGAGCCACAGCTGGTGGTCCTCACACATCCTGAGACCTTCTGCACTGAAACCAGGGGCTTCCCCCTTGCCGGGGTGAGGAACAGTGGGAAGTCCCAGTTCCAGCAGGGTTCAGCTGTGAAGCTGCAACCGGACTGTGCAAACCCTATCATGGCTGGACAGGGGACTCTTGAGCAAAGCAGGATGCTTAGCGTATGCACAGACGGGGCATTCCCTGGCACTCCAGTCATACAGTAATGCGTACGCTCTGACACCTCGACAGAAAGAATGCTGTTCCAGCTCACAGACATTCCATAGGACTGCTAATGTCTGGGCTCCAGGGACAACCCGGGTTGAGGGCCAGCGCCCTGCGTAGTCTTCTCCAGTCAGAGCACAAAGACATGACACCGTGAATGAATGTGCTCAAATTACTGACACTTCTGCATGTAAACAGAGTCTTGGGGAACAGCCATGTTGGTCATCACCAGCTTGGCCTGCTGAGCTGATTCAAGAGTTGTATGTTCCTTCCCCATCATGTTCACCTCCGCATCAGGATCTGCATCAATATCCATCTCTAGGAGAACCATCAGCTCATCAGAGTTACCACCCAAGATCCACCTCTCAGAGAACCATCAGCACATCAGAGTTAAATGTCAAACCAGTCTTTTTGGCCTGCGTAAGCGCTTAAAGCATATGCATGACTGACCGTGGGTCTGGGGAAAGCGAGAAGGACTGAAAGTAACATTTGTGAAGCAAATGTGAGGAATAAAACAAAAGCGAGTCCCCCCCTCCCCCCGTGCTTTAAGGAGCTATTATGTAAATGGATTTGCTGGGAGAAAAATGCCTCAACCACTGAGTAAGTGCAGGTACAGAGAGAAACTCACTCCTGCCTTCTGGATCCCATCAAACCCAGACCTTATATTTCCCCCTTATAATTCAAGCCACTTCACTCTTCACTGTTCGCATTGGGGCTGTTTGCTAGCCAGACAAGCCATAAGCTTGTATTATAACAAGCAGTAAGCTCCCTCCTGGCTGTTCACACCTTTCAAATCCTTGCAGGTTAAAGCACCATATCCCCCACCCCTTTGCTCACGGCTCAGCCCAGCTAGACAGATTTAGCTCTTCCAACACCATCCCTCCACACTACTCATTTCTGTTGTCTGAATTCCCTTTAATTTGTTTCTATCCCTCTGCCAGGCAATTGCTTGGACCTCTCCAGGGCCTCAAAACCTTCTCCAGATTCCATGCGTTGATACAAATGCAGCTCATACCGCTGTCCATGCCCAGTGCTAATGTAATTGCATGGGAGAAAGAGATTTATGTATTTTAGGTCTTTAAAGCACATTAAGTGTTCGGAAGTTAATTGATATTTCATTAGCATGACTTAAGCACTTTAATAAATCTGGAAAAATCAACATGCTCTTAGCAATGTGCTATTAAAAGTCAGCCCGACACATTCAAAATCGACGTTCGGCAGCGAAACACGTCACTGGCACAACAGGAAAGTTGAGAGGCAAGAGCAGAGTTTTGTGTGGGAGCCTCCAAACGTCCTGCCTTCTTCGCTCAGGCTTTATGTGTGGAGCAGCTTCCTGAATGCTCCACGCGGGTAGATATAAAACGCAGCTCCCCTCCCCTGGCCATTTTGCCTGCCCCTGCTGTGTTTATGGGCAGGCAGCAGCTCTCTCGTTGTATCTTGCCTGTAGCAGTGAAAATGGTGTCCTTACACTGAAACCCCCAGAAACAGAACTTGGGGCCCTGGCTGGTTGGGGCTAACCCCAGCTGGAGCAGGGGTTTGCATTCAGGGGAGGAAGCTGCCTGTAGGAGGTGGAGATTCCTGTGTGCAGGGGGGCAGTGGGCAGGAAGAGGCCCACAAGCAAACGAAAGGCATGTGTGTTTGTCAAACCCTCGTGGGGATGGCGGGGTAGGAGCGCAGCAGAGTCGGAACAGAAACAGTTCAGAATTCAGGAACTGGACTTAGCTTCTGAACATCTGTGTGGCTGCTTCTCTAAAAACACTTCCTGGAGGTACCTGAGGCTGCGCTTCCTTTTCAAAAGGGGAACGTTTGTTCCCTACCAGCCTTCTGTTGGCCAGTGCAACAGCTATAATTATGGAGGTCCCCATCCTGCAAAGATTTGCACCCGTGCTTGGCTTCCCGCACAGTGTGCAACCCCATGAATTCAAAGGTACCACTGCCAGTGTTTGCAGGGTCAGAGAGTGAAATGCTGAATTCATGCAGAACTTCAGCCCAAGTTTCACTGTCCATCTAGTGCTATAGATAGAGTTTCTGGTTCCTTCTTTCTGAGCCCAACGAGGGGCTCTCAAAGGGAGGAAGCCGATGCTTTGCTTTGCGCTGCTATTTGGTTTGGTATTTTTAAGTGTTGCTATGGCAACTGTCCTAGACACATCTTCGTGCCATTTGTGTTTATTTGAGAGGGTTTTTTCGTTTTCCCTCCCAAAGGAGTAGCTGTCATTGCTCCTGACTCAGCTGCTAAGGGAGAAGCTGCAGTTTGGAATCTCGCCCACTGGCTAGGTAGGATTTCTTCCCTTTTAACAGCATTTTCTACTGGCTTTTGCCTGCCTGAGTGCTGCCTGGAGCCCACTGAGAAGCACTGTAGCATGGCCTAGAATGCAGCCACCTTTCTTCGGGGCTGCAGTGTGAGGCTGGAAGTGGGGCAGATGCAGGTGTTCACAGCTGGTGAACTCTAACAAGAAGCCTTTCAGCTCATCTCTCACAGGCCAGAGAAATATCGCGCCTCGTCCTCTTTCCCTTTCAAGGACTGACTGAGAATTTCGTTTCAGGTCATAGACACACTGGGTTTCAGAGGGTTTCCATGAGTCAGTGAGAAACATTGGTCCATCATTCACTATATTCCTTTCAACTTCTGCAACAAATGAGGCAAGGGTCCTACAACCAGCCTCCTTCACTACTTGATTCAGCCCCATAGCATGGTCTATACTGTGCACTGAATGAGAGAGGGCCCTATGGGGAAAAATAGCATGTGATCATGTGATTAGAGACTGTTTTACAATGCATTGGCACAAGGGGGCTGAATGAAGGTACATGGGCAACCTTAAATCTGGAATTTACTAACTTTTCAGGGCTTGTCTTCAGAAGCTTAATAATGGCCCTTTAACTCCGGATCTTGTGCGTGTAACTTCCAATTAAAAAAAACAAACTTGAAAAAAAACCAGAAATTCCATCAGGTGGCGTCACTGTGACACCCACCGGGGTCGTCAGCAGGGCTGGAACCGTTAGATCCACCACGCAGACCTCTGCCCCTTGAGCTAACAGACTGACTGACAGCAGTAGCAGGTTGCCGTGCTATCTGTGGACCAGCCACTAGGGGGGATGCGACACACACACACACACACACACACACACAATTCACCAGTAGGCTTCACAGGTATTTGCTGACAGAAGAATAATGATGAGACTCAGGAATCTTGGGTTCCATTCCAGATGCTGGAAGGAAGTGTGTCCTAGTGGTCACACCAGGCTTCCACTTCTGTTCCCTTCAAACCTGACCCCTTCTGCCCCATCCCCTTTAGCCTGTCCCTCTCTTAGTCCTGTCTCTCTCCAGCACACCACACCACCCTTTGTCCCAGTCTTCCCCCACCCCTCTCAGTTCCTTGTACTAAACCCAGCCCTCTCACCGAGCCAGCCCAGTCTCCACCCCCCCGAAGCTCCTCACCCCGGTTCCAGTCACCTTGCCAAGCCAGTCCCAGAGTCCCCTTGCAGGGTCTCCATCTAAGTCCCAGTCTCCCCCTGCCAAACGCGGCCTCCCAGTCCTAGTCTCCCTCCCCATATTCCTCCTCCCCTTCTCCCCGAGGTTCCTTACCCTATTAACCTCGCCACCCTGGGCTCGTCATCCAATGTCTCCTCCGCAACACCACTGGCTCCCAATATTCATTCAAGTCAGGCTTATTCCTGTCCCAGGCTGCCTGAGTGCAGGACACAGGAAACCATGCTCTGCTCTTAGTTCTCGAGCTCAGTGCCACTGAGTGGCCCTCAGCAGCTTCAGGGAAAGTCCTGCTCGGCCCCTGCAGCCCCAGAATGGAGCACACTCACTTCCTCTGTGGGGATGGGACACGTGCAGTTCAGGAGATGCTGTGAGAGTTTGTAACATGCTCAGTACGGCTGGAGTCTTCCAAACTCTAACAAGTCTCTGCTGAGCATGTAGATGTTTCAAAGACTTGTAACTTGGCCAAATGTGGGCTTTTTTCATGGGAACAGCGAAAAGCACCTCCCTGACAGCAGGGCGACTCCCCTGGCAAACTTGAAGCACTTGCTCTAAAGCACAGGGGCGCTAGAACTGCTCAGTTAAATGGTTAAAAGTATTGAACATTGGAAAAACAACATTTTTCCCTAGCCTCATTCTCAGAAACAGCTGGACCATTGTTGCTCAAACTTTCCAAAGTTCTGAAGCCTGAGGCAGGTGCCAAGCACGGGAAATTTCAGACCGAATTGGTAAAGTCTGGCAAAATTATAAGCAACTGAAAACAGGGTCTTGTAATGGAAAGTGTCAAGCAGCTTTAAGCATAGGTAACACTACCAGCTCTGCCTACAAGTGTTTATAATCACACAGGGCATTTCTATAGCCTGGAATGTTTTATTATGTAATTAATCCCCACAACACCCCATGAAGTAGGGCAGCATGTGGAGAGAGGGGACGTGACTTCCTGAGTACACAAGAGGAGTCGGTGGCAGAGCTGTTTGAGGACACAGCTACTAAATACCTAGATAAGTTAGAACAAGGTGTTCCCGGCTCTGCAGGTGACACTCTCTTGCCTCCTGTGGACAGGCCCCATTTAATGCACTAGGACCAGTTCTGATTTCAATCTCTATGAATTGTTGTGCAAACTATGCGAACTCAGCAGGGTGCTAGCCCGGCCCATGGAGTGCCAACGTTCAGGCTTTCCTGCACTAAAGTGCCCTTTCCCCGGTTGCTCGGCCATCTGTGAGCTTAGGCTAAGGCTTCATACCACGCCCCCTTCACCGTTTCCTCTTCCCTGGCTTTGTTTAGTGTTGAGAGGCCTCTGGAGAAGGCGGCTAGTGACCTCCTACCCAGCTACTGTAAACGGTTATGTATATTTACAGTGACAGCCACCATAATGGTCTATAAACCAAAGCAAACACCATTCACACTGAGGCTTTAAACCAATGCCAGCTAAGCGGTCTGTGTGCACAGACGTGTTCTAATCCTACATTTTTTTTTTTGCTTGAGCATCCTCTGCTGGCCAATTGATGCACTAGCAGTGGTGCTAGTGCCAGGAGTGAGCTGCTGAGCAATTCCTTCGGCTTGCTACAGGGACTGCAGCTGTCATGGGGCAGAGGGGAGAGTTACCTCTCTGGAGGGACAGATCAGGTCAGAGCTGGCTTCAGGCACAGGATCCTGCAGTGGAACACACTGGGATAGCAACGTGCCTTAAAAGGAAAGATCCATTCTGGGGAGAGGGCAACGGGCTTTCGCGCTGCTGAGGTTTGTGGAGGGAAAGGGAGGAGGAGAGCATGGTCCTGGGGAGGCCAAAAAAAAAAAAAAAAAAAGGGAGAGAATCAGAAACAGGAGACAAAGCAGAAAACCGGGGCAGGGCGCAGGGGGCAGGCTCCCAGCGGGGCAGTGACCTTGCTCAGCCGGCCGGTGCTGGGAAGCGCCTCGCCATGTTTCTGTGAATTTATATTCTGGCCAACTGTTTGGAGGATGTTTCCGTTTTGTTTTGGTTTTTTAAGAATTCAGAAATCAATTAGTGTCGGCGCAGTGACTTCTGACGCACATTCCACAGGCATTTCTGTTCAACTCGGCTTTTATTCACCTTATTAGGATTAGAGCAGGCTCCTCACTACAGCGTCTGGCAACCGGTGGAGATGTCAGCCAGCCCTGGGGAGCAGGAGAGATTGCTGGAGATCCAGCACACGGGATTGGGCCATGGGACACAATAAAGAAGTGCTTTCTCCAGAAGCACCACTCGTACTGTGCCGGGAATGTGGTGGGGCCAGGGGAACACAGGGATGGGCGCTCCCATCTCCGGAACAGAAAAGTAAAGGAAGCGAATTTCCCACAGCGACTGGAGCAGCAAGCGCATTGGCATCACCGAGGTACTGCAGCCGCACTCTGTCATGCCAGCAGGAGCACTGTGCAAACCAGGCTAGCCCTGCTTCATCACTGCCCGCCAGACCCGCCTGCCCATTTTAGCTTCTCTCCATACTGGATATTAACCCCCAGGACAACTGCTCTGGCTTCTGGCTGCCATACGTGCAGTAGCAAGAGGCCCTGACCCAGCACAGAGAGGAAAGACCAGCGCTCCTACCCAGCCAGGCAGGCCTTCTCTTTAATCTCAATACAATAGATGTTTTTGGTTTTGATTTGTTTGTTTTTTACAGAATCTGTAGCTTCGAGTGGGATCATCCCGCCGACACCTGCTCTCTGGGGAAAACAGACTGGAAAGCTTGGATCCCTGAGCAGTTCCATGTGGTCAGACAGTGAGAACGGAGGCACTGGTGTGTGGTGAAGCAGAGTTTCTCCCGGGGGCCAAGTAGAGCCAATTTCCTATCCATAAGTGATTGTGTCCCGCATGCAGGCCCAATCCAGGGCTCACTTCAGGAGCAGGCGGATTTTCCTATCGCCAATCAAGAGCCTTCAGGAGCAAAACAGAGAGAGATGAGCATGTGCAGCGTATGTACCATCCCCACTACAGGACTACAGGGGCTGTGTACAGGCAAATTAAAAACAACCTCCCTGTCCCACTCCAAACTGGGCGCTACCCGGTGGGAGGGAAAGATAGACAAGTGGGCGGGAGGGGAAGAGCGATGGCTCCAGAAAGAGCAGGATAACATGCTAAATTCAGGGATGATTTAAACCTCTACAATCTTTCTTCCTTCACAAGGACTCTAGGAACATGCAGAGGATTCCAGACGTCCCCTGTTTTCCAGCTGGCCATGCACATTAAACAGCTAAGGGACTGCTGTCATTCAGAGAGAGGGGGAAACTCCAAAGCCCGGGGGCTGGAAGAGTCCGCAGCTGGTTAGGAGCTGGCTGAAGCTTTTATTGCTGATTCTTTTTGATCAGGGAACTTCATTCCTGTGCCTCTGGCCTTCTGATTCGTGGGAGCAGATTCCCTCCGGCCAACTTTGCATCACCCAGGGGAGGGATTTCTGCCAATCAAGGTGCAGAAAAACACTCACCAACAACTCTGGAATCCTTATTTCTAGCGCGGCACCAGATGAGTGAGGAGGGTTTCAGGAGCTCACCCAGACCCGAGGGGGGGGATGTTGGGAGACAGAGGGGACTGGGAAGAGCCTCTAGATCCACTACCATGAGGATTTGCCAGTCATTCCCCCATAACTGGGGGTTGGGGATGCAACCATCTGGCCAGGGTAGCCTGAGGAGCCGTTCCGATCACACCACAGCCAGTGACTGAAGACTGCTCCTGCTCACCTGCTCCTACTCCCTGGGAGACCCTCTGTGCTAAAGCCTCCCATCTGGGCCTGAGAGGAGGGACTGGACTTGCCACTTAGCGAACAACCACATCCTATTTTACAGACGGGGAAAATGGACACAAGCAGCACATGGCAATGTGGAGATTAGACCCAGGACCTCCGCATGACAAGGTACACACAGCTTTCCCTCTTCTGACACAGTTCATCTCCACTAAAGACAGCGTCCCCTCACCTACCTTATCAATGCACCAACTAGCAGGCTGGCTACCATGGGCCCTACCCAGTAAACCCAGTGATAGTCCCAGTAGTTTGCTACCAGAGCTGGCCCAAAAGCTCTGGCAGGGTTCATGCAAGCCCCAGATATAGCGCCTCTGAAAGAGAAAACAAATGAATAGTCACACAATTCATCCTGCTGAATATACCATGTTCGGCCATGGAACTCCAAGGACAAATTGTTTTCAGAAGTAACAATCTCTGTAATAATGCCCCATTGATGGCTGACTACAGTAATCAGAGCTACCATACAAAATATAATGACCATTGCAAAACTCATCTGAATAACAGTGACAGACCTGGGAACATACCTGTATGGACTCCAGCATTAGCTGTTAGCTAGGGAGCACCTATACCTGATAGTTAATAAATGAAAGTAAAAAGCTTCATGGGACGGAAATTAGAGTGTCTGTTTTAAATTTAAATGTTGGGTTTGCTGGCAGCTTGGGTTTTAAGCTCTTTAATGTGTGTAGGTCTCAATGTGCTGCAGAAGGGGCACGGACACATATCTTCCAGCAATGGATAAACATTTGCACCTGATGTCTCTGCAGTGTTTAAATAAGAGCTTCAAATCCCACTAGAGGGGGCTCTCCCTTAAATAAACAACCTATTAGTATTCATAATTATGGGCTCTTGTTATCGGCTTTCCAGCACCCAAGAAAGTAAACAGCCTGCTTGCTTGAAAAACTGGTGTGTGCTGAGGCCAAGCTGGGCAGTTTCTCCTAACAGCCAGAACATACAGTAAAAAATTACTCAAAATGAACCGGCTTCTGTATCCTTAGGGCTTCCTATTACAAGCATTGGCCCGGGGAGGGGGGGGGGGGTCTTCTTTATCTGCCCACAACAGTTTATTGAAAAACTTGATCTGGCTTCAAGCATCCAGCACATTAGATGCCCGCAGCCTGGCCTTTTCTGACGCCGTCATTGGGCTCTGTCCACGTGTGGCCAATATTCCTCCCACCATGAATTTCAGGCTGGTGGAAACAGCCGGAGTGACTGTCAGACATGAAGGCCAGAAGGGACCACTATGATCATCTCCTCCTGGATAACACAGGCCAGAGAACCTCACCAGGAGAGCAACAGTTACATCAGAAACTGAAGTCCACTGAATATTCATGGGACCTATGTATGCAGCATGGGTGCCACCAGGCAAGCTTCCACCCCACTGTGCTTCCCAGTGTGCCCCAGCCCTGCACCTACTGCTGCGTAACAGGGAAGCTTAGTTTCCACGGCCCATTCACTCCTCGAACTTTCCGCTGAGGCTGTCATCAGGAGACACTAATCACTGTGTATTGTCTGCCATAGAAACTAAATCCAGACCCACCAACTCATCTCCCCGGGGCTGCTGGGCAGCCATCAGACAGGAATGTCTGGCAACTATCATTCCTCCAGAGGTATATGGCTACACAGAACACAGAACAGGCTGTGATGGCTCACCCAGCTAGGATGTCAGCGGTGACGGTGAAACCAATGCAGAAAGGTGCCAAAGGGCTGCTGGTTTTTTCGTTGATGGCTCCCATGCAGACGGCTAAGACCAGAAACATGGTCATGACAATCTCACCCACCAGGGCGGAGGGGATCTGCCCGTCGTCTGTGATGCTAGTGAAAGCCGCTCCAGTGGCGTTTATGTATCTGTCATTTGCTGTCATAACCTACAAGAGAGAGCCCTGGAATTGGTACGGTTCCAATCTCCACACCATGGCTATGTGTTCCCAGTCAGGACAGCGTAGGTGGATATAACATCAGGGAAGAGAGCAGCTAATCTGATCACTTTCTTTCTGAAAGTCAACCTAAGTCTCTAGCGAATGTAAACTCATTAGCAAAGGCTTTTAGCCTGTAGATAATTACAAGTGGATTAGCCACCAGATATCCTAGCAAAGCTGTAAAGAAATTAACCTCAGGTATCTGCTTAATGGTTTGCAACTGTACAGCATGATGCTATTTATATATCAAGTACTTTGGGTGATGAGACAGGCGACATAAAATGGGAAAGACCATTGTAAATAGTGAGGGAAGTGCAGATGGCTGTAGCTGACGGGAGGAATATGCATTCTTCTGTGTATAATAAAATAACTATAACCCTGCTGCACTTATAGAGTAACTGCCACTGAACGTGAGTTAATGAAGATTCCCAGCATCCTGTATAACAGGTATGTCCACATTAAAGACAGGCAAACCGAAGCACTGAGTGATGGGGCAGTGACTTGCCCAGTGTCATACGCTAAGCCAGCCGAAGAGCTGGGAACAGCACCCAGGAACAGTGGCTCCCCGTCCTTCTCTCCAACCACTACACGAACTCTGTACCCACAAAGGAGGTGCTGCACATCACCATTTGTGTTCAGATTCCAAGCACAATGTTACGTCTGTAAGCTAAACTAGGATCGGCTGCTATAATATCCCCTGCCTTTTCCACCAGCTCAGTCAGCTGCTGGGTGCCGGCTTCCAGCATCTGCCCAATGGTGCAATGACAAACTGTTCTCTGACACAGCGCAGACCGCACTGAGAAACATAACCTGCCCTTGAGGGGCCCCTACCCACTGCTGAGATTCACATGTCTGCATGGATGGGAGCCCAAGACCCCAGGAAATTAACCCTTTAATCTTCTTAGTGAGGAAGAGTCACCGATTTCCATACCTTTGCCAGGCCAGCTCCGATCAGTCCCCCACACAGCTGGGAGATCCAGTAAGGGATGAGCAGCACGATGTTCAGCCCACCAATCAGCCATGCGGCCAGGGAGACAGCTGGGTTAAAATGGCCACCGCTGGAATCAACAGGAGAGAGATGTTAAGTGCCTCAGCTGTGGGACCCTCTACCCTGAGTTCCCCTGAGGAGAAGAACCTGAGCCCAGCTGGAAATGACCCCTTTAAGCTGGATTCAGACTCAGTTAAACCTTATGCTCTTTTAGACTGACCTGTTACCTAGGCAGCTGCACACCAGTGACCAGTCTGGGCAGCGATTCTCAGTCCTACTCTGCCTCTGTTGGATTCTGCCCTGCCCAGCCCATTCTGGACAGATGATTAAGAGGTAGAAGTCGGGGAAAGCTTCTGAGGCTGGGACAGGGAGCCAGAGACTGACTGCACACAGGAGCTTAAAAATGGGGGCTACTTACACGAAAACAGGGTGGAGGGACCATTAACTCGTAGGGCAGGAGCCAGGAAAGGGAAGTGTTTGCAAAGAGTTCCCGGCCTTGCACCTGCAGGCCTCTCTGAGCAGCTGATGGCGCTATCACCTCCCAGGGGAGCGACCACGGCAACACGCAGCCCATGGATTCCTTTAGGGAGGGGGCGAGGAACCAGGGCATGGAACGAGCATTGCTTTCCCCTGATGTTTCCCCTCAAGGTTCCTCTTTGGTGCTGACCATTTATGAGTGCCGTTCGCTAAGGCCCCACCCCAGGACTCCTCATTCCAGCCTGGCTGCCCAAAGCTGTTGCATGCTTGGTGAGAGCAAAACTTGGCCTGCAGGTTTTCTTTCCCCGTATTCACTCTTCTGACCAAGGAGGGATTTGTTCACTGACGAGCTGTGCTGTGTAACTGACCCTGGACTTGGGACATCCAGCATCAAAAGCACAAGCCTCCACTACCTGAGCTAAAGCTGGAGCAGACTCAGTAATCTCTCTCGTGGACCAGCCACTTGAGGGGGACAAGGATCCACTCTCTCCTTGCATGGGTTGCATCGAGATAACCCCAAATTCCCCTCACGACGTCCTTGTGGAGCCCAGGCCTGCAGCCCTGGGGAGAAATGCGCTGCTGGCGTAACGAAGCTATGCCTGCCCAGGCTAGACTTGAGCCTGGCTGCCAGCATGCCAGGCCCCTTCCGGAGGGCAACGGGAGTTTAGAGATGCCCAACACACATGCAGGCAGCTGGGACCAAAAGCAGCTTTCTTCTGCCTGGCTGGGGCATTGGATGTCAATTCGCAAAGAAAACGCGAAGCCCCAAACAGGACGAATGAAAACAGCAAAAAGACCCAGAGCAGAAATGCCTGTTCACTGTCAGTATTGCTGGGGTTCCCCTGATGTTGCCCTGTGTGCTGGGCACTTTCCCAACAGAAAAGCAGGCCCCATCCCTGCTCCCAAGAGCTTCCCCACTAAAAGAGACAGAACCGAGACACCAACAAATGAAGGGCAGGGGGAAAGAATGGCAGCCAGGGCAGGGGTGGGTCATGGCCTGGTAGCACAAAACGTTACTGGCATGATGGTTTGGGGGTGGGGTGTCATGTGAGTATATTTGTGTCTCCATGGATGTAAAGATGCACAGACAGTCCCTGATTACCCTGCAGCCGTGCTGATCTAGTTACTCACAGGCATTGCTGCAAGGGAAGGGGTGAAATGAGGAGAGGGTAGGGATATTCTTCGTTTGCTTCCCAGAGAAATCAGAGCTGGGAAAGACTCTTTGGGTCTCCTTGTGCCTCTCTCCAGCCCATGCAGGAGTGTGGCCTACAGATGGTTCCCTCCATCAGGAGAACGCCCTGCCTGCTAGCCTCTCTCCCTCTTTCTCCTGGCAGCAGCACCTAGGTGGGAGGATGGTCCAGCAGGAGGTGGGATTCTGCACACGTCCAGCAGAGGAGCCCAGCCCGGGGTCCTCGCTGGCACTCATCCCTTTCCGAGATACAAGCATTGCTATTCTCCTTGGTGCTACATCAGAACCAAACACGCACCAGGGGATGACAGGTTTCAGAGTAACAGCCGTGTTAGTCTGTATTCGCAAAAAGAAAAGGAGGACTTGTGGCACCTTAGAGACTAACCAATTTATTTGAGCATAAGCTTTCGTGAGCTACAGCTCACTTCATCAGATGCAACGATGAAGTGAGCTGTAGCTCACGAAAGCTTATGCTCAAATAAATTGGTTAGTCTCTAAGGTGCCACAAGTACTCCTTTTCTTTCAGGAGATGACAAGGGCTCAAGAGGCTTCATACATCAGCTAGTGCTGATACAAATGGTCCTCGTTTTCTCTTCCCGAATCCTTTGCCTCTTCTTTGGAACAATTTCTCTCTTGTGAAAACCAGGAAGACAGCAAAAGCCGTGCAGCACTGGCCAGTTGGGGCGGTGGTGCACAGTGTAACACTCCAGGCCTGTCACACATAGGCGAAGTCTGAATGATACTCAAGGCCAGAACCCAGAATCCCAGAGCTCTATGGCCCTGATCCTGCAATGGGCTCTGTGTGGACAGAGCCCTGCGAGTTGCATGCCCCCGATCCTGTAATGAGGCTAACAGGTTCACATGCATGGATCCCACATGCAGGATAGGGGCCTCTTGTCTTGTGACAGGGCCTAAATCACTGGTCTCTAGAAGTACCAGTGAGAGGCAAATGCAAATATTTTTTAATGAAAACAGATTACTGGGGGAACGCTCATTAGTGAACAAGCTTCATAACCAATAAACCCTGATAATAAATTGCCCTCAAAGCTAATGAGTCAGAGGGTTGAGGAACTGTGATTATTTCTGATTATTCGGCTTTAATTGAAGAGGTAATGGAGTTGCTAGGATTTAATTGACCAAACCAGCAGAGAATTACGTAAGTTTTCAGGTAAATTCCTAAGCTTTATACTGCGGCAGTGTACCAATTCCAGCTATAATCTTGGTGTGGGGCTGAAAATGTAAATGATAGGGCCCAATCCTGGACTTAACAACAATAGTACCTAGCCCTTCTCTAACGCGTCACAGCAGTAGAGGTCAAAGCACTTCACAAAGGAGGTCAGGATCATTATCCCTATTCTACAGATGGGGAAACTGAGGCACAGAGGAGGGACGTGACTTAACCAAGGTCTCCCAGCAGGCCAGTGGCAGAGGTAGGAATAGAACCCAGAGGCCCTGTCCAGTGCTCTGTCCACTAGGCGAGTTGCAGGATCTATATTTGCAGTATATGGTCCTGACTCAGGGAAGCCCTTAAACACGAAGTACGTGGTGAAGTCCCAACTTGAATGGGACTTAAGCATGTACTTAAAGTTATGCACGCACGTAAGAGCTCCCTAAATCAGGGTCTCTCATTATAACTACGTATCTGGAGGGTACAAACACCCAGGAAGGTCAGGAGCTGTTTAAGGCGGTCACAGGGGCACAGTTAAGAGTAATGGATGAAATTCAGCAGTGCCTAACAGTGGGAAGAGGGGCAGACCTATGGCTAAACACCACACTGGGGAAATGCTGGAGGGAACGACCTTGCCCTGGTCAAGGAGGATGGATGTGGTGATCTAATCGAGCTTTCCCGTCTCTACTTTCAATGGTCCAGTCAGAGACTTAAACCCTGTCTTTGCAAGAGGTAACAGATGCTTTCAGCTGAGGTAGCACACTCAGGAAACGGAGACCAGCGACCAGTCTAGTCCAACAATTTAGCATTTCAGTCAGAGCTGTGTATGCCCACCTAGTGTGTCTGGTAGTGGGTTAAAGGATAGTTTATTTAGCCACCCGAGCGCAGTGTCCAGTCTATTGCTAGTCATAAAACCTGAGCATCATTCATGTTTTTCCCCCCTAACACGAGGTGCATTGTCAGCAAAGGCTAACGGGGTCCTTGGGTTTCCCTGCTAGCCTGCGTATACTCTATGTATACATTAACCAATGCCAGATAACTCTGAACAACAGGCAGTTAATAAAGAGTTATAAAATGTAGATTCCAATCTATTTTTTTATGGAGCATTGATCAAAACAAACTTGTTTTTGCAGCCTCTTTGTTCCGTCTTGGCAATAAACTTCTAACCCCAAGTTAGTCAGTTCAGAATGATGCTTTTGCAGAAAAACTTTAATTGAACAACCCACTCCTCTTTCCAGAGCTGGAAGACTGCAAACATCCACTGCTTAGTACAGAAACGACCTACTTTATCAACCATTAAAAAGCTGCTGAGGCCCTGTGGAAAAGTTTGCAGAGCAACCTTTTTGGAGACAACGGAGATTTTCTGTATCTCCCTTCCACTGTTTGTGATTCCTGGAGAATAGTGACCTGAAAGCAGATCTTGGCAGATCAGAGCTCCATCACCTCCAGCGGCTTATTCCTCACTTGAACTGATCATTCAGATTTGTGACATCACAATTATCTCCAGCTAACTGAGAAATCCCATGGGATCAATGGGCTTTCTTCTATTAAAATCAATGGAGTGACACTCGTGTACACCAGCTGGGGCTCTGGCCCAATGTCTTTAACTGAGGAATAAACAGGGAGCACAGATGAAATTGTAAGCAATAAAAAGTCACGTTTTGATGCCAGTGAGGCAGCATACCCAGAGGTTAGAGCAAGGAAACAGGAGTCAGAAGACATGGATTCGATTCCTTCCCACAGCAAGACAGTGGCTCACACTGATAGTAAAAAATGGTACCTCCTTGCTCAACAGATCTGCTCCCCGAGGACCCTCAGAGCCACAGCTGCTGGGTTTGCTAACAAACCCAAATTTTTACCCCATCCTTCTCCTCTTAGCCTTGCTGAGCCAAAGCAGCTGTGGGAGAGGGAGTTGGATTCTGTTCTGGCTCATGCATCATCAGCGGAATTGCTAAGTCCCAGTGGCAAAATCTTTACCTTGAGGTTCAGACTTTAATTCCACCCTCACAAGACCAAGATATAATATCCCTCTGTTGGTCCAGGACTCCTGCTGACCGTACGTAAGTCACAGAGGACATGCCTTGATCATCAGAACACAGGCTGAGTTTGCAGGACTGGCAATTAATGGGGGGGAAACCTTCTTCACTTGTATGCTGGGCAAATTTGATCGGGAGTGGCTGAGAGAGAACAGGTGTGGAACTCCCCAGTGCCTGTTTTAGAGTCACCATTCAGAGTGGATTTGTATCTTTCTCTCTCTGGGGCTTTCTTCCCAATTTTAATAATGCAATTACAATAATAAACTATCTTTGCAAAACTCAGAGAGAAGCACTGGACTGGGAATCAGGAGGCCTGGTTTCTAGTCCTGGCTCTACCACCGACCTCAGGCAAATTGGTCCCCACTCTTTATCCCTCTAGGCCCAGATTTTTAAAGGTACTGGGAGTTAAGCACCTGAATACCTTTAAAAATCTGTCCCATTGTCTATTTGGGTCATAAGGTCTTCAGAGCAAGAGCTGTCACTCATTATGTGTACGTACAGCCCCTAGCACGATGCAGCTCTGCTCTGATCTCAGCTGGGGACTGTAGACACTACCGTAATACAAACAATAATAAACCTCAACTGCAAGGCACTGTGTAAAGTGCAGAGTGTGATTATTAATTATCACTATTACAATTATATCTACTGATCCAAAACACAAACGAGGCAGGAGAAACACAGAGAATAGGCTCACTCTAGCTAGCTATCAATCAGCAGAGCCACATTCGAATACTTTCCCGGGAGGTGTCAGGACGCCTTTATGTTTTGGACGCATACACTTTGCAGGTGCCTGCAGCCTGCTCTGTGACTGTCTGAGCCCCTCACTGCGCAGTCAGTGCCGATTAGCCAAGTCCCCAAAATTCTCTCACCTGATGTTTCCCAAAATGGCGATGATGAGCCCAAGAGCCAACCCATGCGCCAGGGCGGGCTGCAGCCTCCCTGTGCCATCCACATTCTCAATCACTGAAGCGCACCCGATGAAGATGAACAACGCCGACCCCAGGAGCTCTGCCACGCAGGGCTGGGCATACAGCTCGTACCAGTGAGGCTGTGGAGGTTTGTACTTGCCCTCCATTTCCACCTCCTTTACGGACATGCGACCAAACTCCAGGTCAGACATCAGGGGAGCTGAAATGAAGCAGGCAGAGCTTTGATGGCATCCAGTGCCAGGCTGGGCGCTGCCAGACAACGGAGTAGACTCACCACAGAATTGACACCTCACATTAGTACATGCAATTCAGAACAATCCAGATACAAACACTATTGCTTAACTCCTTCAGGGACAGCACACTCTGAAAGCGGGGAGCACTCTTTTCCAATTGCTCATTAGGTGCCTTGAGTGGGCTAGGCACTTCACACAGCATATACGAGATACGGGCTCTTATGATCAGGAGCCAGCAGGGGACCTTCTGATGCCAAGCCAACGAAAAGGATTTGGAAGGCAGAAATTCTGTGTGGATTTTTAAAATGCCTTTGTTACACTGAGGTACTTACTTTCTGAGTGCTCTGTTCTTCTGGGAGCTGCAGAGACCTCTTGACGCCAGCAGGACCTCAGCTAGCAATGATCACACTGCACCTAGAGGAATGGCTTATCTGTCTCATAGAAATATTGGAATGCTCCCTACTTGACCTGTACAGAGACACAGCGTATGGGAGGCTTTAAAAAAATATTGGAATGGATTTACATTGTTAAAAAAATGCAATAAAATCTGAGAGGCGGGTACTCCAGCCCACAGGAGTATGAAAGCTATTTATCTCAATGGTTCTATGGTTCAAGGATTTGTTAAGGATTTCTGCCAAGTTGGGGACTATGGTTCCTTCCCCCGTGTGAAGTGCAGAGTACAATCCGCGTCAGTGCCAGTTGGAGGGACAATGGGCCTGACGCTCTGAGTGCCTTTTGCTGGGTTTTGTTCTCAGAGCGTAACGTGCCATTTGCACACCTGGTCTTGCTCCCTTTCCAAGAACAAGTGCGTGTGTGGGGCGCTTATTTGTCTGTAAAGGAGCAAGCAAGCAGAATAGTTGACAGTAGCAGGCTCCGAGGAGAAGGAAAATAGCCTCCTCGTCCAGCCTTGCGTTCTTTCCTCAGACAAAGCTTCCCGGCGGGTCTCCTGTGGAAGTTCTCCTTGAGCAAGTAGTACCCAGCTGAACCCGGACTGAACTGGAAAGAAAGGAGCTGTGCCATTAGCAAGGGTGGACTGAGACCCTGACTCATCTCACGGGCGGCTCATGGCTCTCCTTCACGACTGACGTGAAATGGAGCCAAATCAGACCGTGTGAAGCTGGAGGCCGGGGTGCTCAGGTCACATCAAATGAAGATGGGGACAGGCCTGAACCAAAGCACCCCAGGGACAAACCTTGGCTTGGGAGCTGTTCCATGGCGAGGGGGAGAGAAGCCCTCGGGCACGGCCCAGCACACCAGGTTTGGGGGCAGTTTGCGCCCTGTGCACATTAGAGGCATTGTTCTTCGTTACGAGGGGCCGCACACAGTGTTGCTGCTATTGGCTCACCCCATTGCACACCCCAAGGGCCCCCTGCATCCCCACCCCACCAGTGCCCAGGTGCCTCCTTCATCTATATCAGGGACTGTCTGCAACACCCTCCCTCTCCCTCATGTCAGGGTCTGTGTGTCCCCCTTTCTCTCCTCCCCCCATGCCAGGGACTGTGCCCCCTATTATCCCTTTCCCCCCACACCAGAGAACCCCATTCTCCCCACCATCCCGTGGGCTATATGTGCCCCTCCATGCACTTCTTCCCCCCATAACCTGAATTCCTCTCCACCCCGCATCAGGGTCTCGGTGTACCTCTCCTGTCTTCCCCTGGATTGGCGGGGATGGGCAAACAGCTGGTGCCCTCTCTCTCCCCCTCACCATAGGGGCAGACTGTGGGGAGGCAATGGGCTAGGAGGAAGGGAATGACACCTCCATATCTCCTCTAGCTCCCCTTGCTAGTTGAGGATCTGCCCCACAGCTGTTAGATGGCTGGGGCTCCCTGTGTCCCCCATTCTCCCTTTGGTTTTCCAATATCCCCCCCCAAATCAACAGAGCTCTGCCCTCTGGGGCTGAGATCATTCCTTGGAAGCTGGGAACTGATTGGCTGCAGCATTCAAAAGTTATCATGTTACAGACATGTGTGGGGGTTCGCAAGCTTGGCCAATTCTGGTCGTACCTAGAGGGGCCAACCAAGAGCAGGGCCCCGTTGCGCTAGGTGCTGTCCGTCCACACAGTGTGACAGGCCCCATCTTGCAGGGCTTACAGTCTAAGTAGACCAGACAGACAGAGTTTGAGAGAGAGGGAGTGCTGCTAGTCCCATTCGACAGACAGGATCAGCGAGGCAAAGAGAGAGTAAGTGACATGGCCAGGATCACACAAGCAGTCTGTGGCAGAGTCAGAAACAGATCCAGATCTCCTGAGCCCCAGCTCAGTGCTTACCCCAAGCCCACCCTCCTCCTCTTTGACCAACCTTCCCCTTTCTTTGTGACCATCATTTAAAACCCTTTCTCAGCCCTCGTCCAGCAGGAGCAAAGGGAAATCCACACTGCTGGCAGGGTTAGACTCAAGGGCATTCCCAGGAGTGAGGGCTTCAGCTCTCTCAGCTCCGTGGAAGCACTGTCGTCCCTGTGATACTGGGGATCACATCAAGGACCCGGACCCACCCCTGCCTTCTCTAGCCTCCCCAGGGGCAAATACACGCCCTTCAGCGTGAGCTGCTGCTTGGGCTTTCAGGCTATGTGTTGTGAAGATGGGAAGAACTTTTGGTAGAAAGCAGACAGTGCTTAGTCCCGCTCTCACATGGCTGCTGCCAGCTTAATTCCTGCAGGGGGGCAGGGAGTACCAGCGTCCCCAGTCAAATGGATAGAATAAATCACAGCTCCGGGATGCAGAACCCCCTAGAGAGCAAGATCAAAGTGAAAACCAGATGGAGTGTTTGCCATGTTCCTTGGTTCGGAGAGACCCCAAGTGAGTCACACCCAAAACTGGGAGACTAACAAGTTACTTATTACTGCACTCGTGCTCCTGGCCAAAGGGAGCGGAACAGCCTGGCTGCAGGCTTCCACAGCGGAAAGGCTGTTGCTCTAACTCACTCAGCCATTAGCCCTTCTGCCTCTTGAGACAGTTTGCAAGAGAAAAACAGTAAAGCACATAAACACGATCTGCTGCCGTTATGCTGGCTGTTGCTTCCCGCCACAGAGGTGGCTGCATTTTGTGGCGCGTGAAACGAAGCCAGCCTGCATGGTTTCTCATCCTTTCTTGGGGAGGGGCCAGGAGAGGGGGTTCTGTACAAAGCTGGAAAGCAGCTCTCCCCCCAGAGCCATGCAGCCCAGACATTAGCAGCAAGAGCTTTCTCCAGCCCAGCACTGCCCCACCAACAGGCCTCCGTGCCAATCTGAATGGAGCTAGTGAAGAGACAGAAGTTTGGTCTCCATGGACTGTTAGCTCCTTGGCTCTCTGTGGGGCCCATAGAAACTGGCCAGTCAGTGCAGCTGGGGTGGGGGTGGGAAGGAGGCTCGTCTTCACTCGGAGCTGGCCACCAAGCTAGTGGGGAATTCTGTAAAGCGCTCGGCAAATCAATACAAAATTCCCAGAGTGGCTGGCGGGCAGCTGGGGGGCCACTCCCACTCCTTCCTGCCAGCCAAGCACAAGTCCTCAGGCTGCAAATGAAACCGGCTCCCTGCACTTCTCCGGACCCCATTACCACAGCACCTCACAATCACCAACAGCTTTTATTCTCAAACACCCCAGTGAGGAGGGGAACCCTTATCCTCCTTCTCCAGCCAGGGAATGGACGCTCAAGGTAGATGAAGTGACTAGGTTACGAAGTCCGTGTCTGAGCCAGGAATGGAAGCCAGGTCTCCTCAGTCCTAGCCAGTGCCCTGTTCACTAGATCATCCTTCCTACTCTAGCATCAGCATCACTAGCCCTTCCACCAGGGCGCAACCCAGAGGGCAGGTCACCAGAAAAGGCAGGTGGGGACAGAGAAATCGATACAGACCCTGATGGAGGCAGAAATACTGGGGCCTTTCACCCTAGCAGAGGCTCTTGGTGTTACTCAGATGTGCAGGCAGAGGTAGCTGTCCTGACAGGGGTGTTAAAATGCCACAGCCCTTGCGCCTGAGAGAGGAGCAGGCTTTGAGCAGTGCAGCTGGCATGGCTATCAGGAAGAGTGCCTCTCCCCTGAGCCAGGGCATTGAAGACCCGGCCAGAAACGTGAGCACCTCAGCATTTCACCAGCTTGAGCAATAGTTTATAAGGTTTTATTTTTGTAGTGGGTAATTAAAGAGCCTGGTTTATGGGGATTGTTTCTCTATTAACTAAAGGCAAAGACTCCTGGTAATGTTTTTATGATGTTTTCCCAAGGCTTTGGGGATGGGAAGGAAATTTCCATTTGCCTGTCTCAGAAAGGACTGTCCCGCGCTGCATGCCACAGGAAGGCCAGCACAGCAATGATTGAGGGAACCCAACTTGCCTGCTTTTAAAGAAGAATCCGACTGTCCATGCCCTCTCTCCACAGACTCCATTCTAAAGACCGTGGATAAAAGTCTTCTCAGCGCTGAGCTATCTAAATCTGATTCAGCCAATTAATCTCCAGAGCCCTAGCTCTCCAGCAGGGCCCTGCACACACCAGTTCAAACCCATTCACCTAGAAAAACACCCAGTTGCTCTCATCTTATAAACCACAATGCAGCGCATATAATAGGGACCAGAACCTCCTGGGGTTCCTGAGCTATCAACTCCTCGGGGATTGTCGTTACTCCCTAGGGAGGGCCCTGCTCCTCCTCCATTACTGATTAATTAAGCAACCATAGAACAGCCTTGCCTGCTGCGAGAGCCAAGGAATCCAAACCTGATTTCTTTGTTAGGGTAATGATTGTAAGGGATAGGAGCAGTTAAGGTGCAAAACCAAACAGCGATGTCCTTAGTCAGCTGGCACTTGCATGGGTCAACCAGGAACAACTCCACTGAATCGATGGAGTTGCGCCAACACAGAGCTGGGGCAAGCAAGAGAAGAATCAGACTCTTGGAATTTTTTCCAAGTAAGCAATGGCTTCAGACCACGGCATGGCCACAATTCAAACTGTAGCATTAGCCCAGAGTCCGCAGCTTTTTAAATATTTACCGTATTTGTTTGGGGAAGAGTGAGGTTCTTTTGAATGTGCTGCAGCACAACAATGTAGAGGTTAGTTATTGCTAAGCTCAGGACTGGAAATGAAGCTTCAACAAACAAGAGAGGTGCAGTAGGGAGGAGTCTCTTGTCCTGATGGGGAACCTCACACAGTTTGCAGCCAGCGCACATAAGCAGCTTGGCTCCAAATATTCCTCCGAGCTATCCCGACCTTGCTTCCACCACACTGGGCTGAACTGGCCTGAGAACAGGTTCTCTGGTGAAATTTCAGCATTGTTGGTTCCAGTCTCAACCCAGAGATGGATCCACCTATGGCCTTGCTGACTCAGAAAAATAAGAAAACAATCAGTGTATAACAAATGTGCCACCGTCCCATGTCTCTGTGCCATTCATAACTGTCCTCTCTATGCTGACCCTCCTGTGGTGTTAAGGTTTATCATCGTTTGTATTACGGTAGCGTCTAGACTCCCCAGCTGAGATCAGAGCAGAGCTGCATCATGCGAAGGGCTGTACGTACACATAATGAGAGACAGCTCTTGCTCTGAAGACCTTATGATCCAACTAGACAATGGGACAGATTTTTAAAGGTATTTAGGTGCCTAACTCACCTGTAAAAATCTGGCCCTAGAGGGATAAAGGAGTGGGAAGGGAAACCAAGGCACAGAATGGGAATCAATTTGCCTGAAAATAGATCAGTGGCAGTGCCAGGACTAGAAGCTAGGGCTCCTGATTTCCAGGCCAGTGCTTCTCTCCGAATTTTGCAAACGTAGTTATTATTGTCATCCCCATTTTAAAATTGGGAACACTGAGCCCCAGAGAGATTAAGATTCAAATCTGCTCTGAATGGTGACTCAGCAGGCACTCGGGAGTTCCACACCTGTCACTGTTAATTTAAAAAAAGACATGCTCTTCCAAACAGAGGATCCATATGGGACAGCTCCTCCAGGACAATCTAGTGCACATGTGCAAGATTCCAGGAGCACTCCCAGCAGCAGTACCTCCTATCATGCCCAGCAGTCACTGCAAAGCACTAAGCATCTCTTTCAAAAGTTCCCTTATCTAAGGAGGACATTGCCATCTGGGTCCATCTCAAAGTACATTCCACCTTTAATGTCCATGGAAGTTGCACCTGCTTATTCCAGAGCTGAATTTGGTCCTGTGCATCTAATTCAACAGCTTTCCTCCACTGAGTAACTTAACGTGGAATGGATTTGGTAACATCTGATGTGGCATATGCACAGACATCAAGTAATAGCGGTAGGAATTATACAAATTATCTGACAAACACATTGAAGGCCCCAATGCAACAAGATCCCCAAAGATCACTGAACATGCCCAAGTAAATTTTATTTCAAAAACGATAAAACCAAAAAAACAGGAAAATGACTCAAAAAAAGCAAAATCTCTGGAGAGCAACACACAGAATGGCCTATAACGAACCCGTGATCATTAATAGACTATAGTGCTGCAGTGAACTGGGTCAGTTATCGGTGACCAGTCTCAGCAATCTCTCAATGTCTTGTTCCTCTGGTAGAGTATTTTCCCAAGATCCTACAGGAGATTGCTGTGTCTTTCCTGCTGGCCATGCATCTAGTGTGACACAGTTTTGTTTAGCTTTTTAATTTACCATTTTTTAATTCAGTGTGACGTTCATCATGGCAGCTGCTCTGGAGTTTGATCACCACTATGATCCACTCTGTAGGTGGACCAGTCGGTTTCATTAGAGGGGTTATTAGGCTTCCTTTCTATTGTCATAGAAAAATAAGAATATAGCAAGTGCCAAAACAGGGGTAGACCATGGGGCCATCTGCTCCAGCATTCCATCTTCTGCCACAGCGAACGCACAAGTGATCCAGGTAGTTAGACTTTCCACCTCCTGCTAGACCTGAACAGAAGAATGATCCGTCTGATCTGGTATCTAGCACCCTGGCAGAACAGACCAATGCTCAGTTCAGCTAGATTTCCTTTATCTAATAACAGGTTTCAGAGTAACAGCCGTGTTAGTCTGTATTCGCAAAAAGAAAAGGAGTACTTGTGGCACTCCACAGTATGCATCCGATGAAGTGAGCTGTAGCTCACGAAAGCTTATGCTCAAATAAATTTGTTAGTCTCTAAGGTGCCACAAGTCCTCCTTTTCTTTATCTAATAGTAACCAGTGCCTAATGTTGCAGAGGAAGGCAATGATCTACAAAGGCAATAGAAAAAAATTACCAAGGTGGCAGGTGCTTCAGCTATGCTGTGCATAGATTAATTTGGTTGATATCCATACTTCAGCTACCACTTCAGCACTGTAACAAGGATTTTCAGCTGATTTCTTTATGCCCTGAGGCAGGAAGATTGGGAGCCCTTATAATTCCAATCTAAGGAAGTGTAGAGGCTGCTGCTATTCTTATTCACAGAAATGTCACATTTCTTCCCCATTTCCTAAGGCAACAGCTCTGGCAGCCTCCTGAGTGACTCTGCAGCCAGCCAGCGGTTATCAACAAGAGCACAGTTTTGCTTGCGAGTTTCCTGCCCTTCTGCTCAGATGCTGAGCAGACTTGCTGCTCTTGTTCCATGCCAGCTAGAGAGAGAGTTTATTTTCCAAAGGTAAAGAATGCAACAAACTCCTGAACAGCAGAGGGAAGTTAAGCTACCACACGAGACAAGTGGTCATGTCAAAAGAAGGAAGGGACAATATGGAGCATACTGATAAACAACAGCGACCGCACACAGCGAGTATATATCAATGGAAGGGCATATCAAGCGGGGTCCCGGAAGGATCTATCTTGGGTCCATTTCTGTTCAATATCTTCATAAGTGATTTGGATAACGGCATAGAAAGTACACTTGTAAAGTTTCCAGGCAATACAAAGCTGGGAGGGGTTGCAAGCATTTCGGAGAACAAGACTGAAAAAACTGGTTTGTTTAGTCTGGAGTAGAGAAGACTGAAAGGGGACAGGATAACAGTCTTCAAGTAGGTAAAACAATGTTATGACGAGGAGGATAAACTGTTCTCCATATCCACTGAGGACAGGACAAGATGTAATTGGCTTAAATTGCAGCAAGGGAGATTTAAGTTAAATATTAGGCAAAGCTCCCTGTCAGGGTAGTTAAGAACAAATTACCTAGGGAGGCTGTAAAATCTCCATCCTTGGAAGTTTTTAAAAACAGATTAGACAAACACCTGTCAGGGATGGTCTAGATAATACTTAGTCCTGCCTCAGTGCAGGGGTCTGCAGTCTAGATGACCTATCAAGGTCCCTTCCAGTCCCACATTTCTACGATTCTATTTTGCTCTACTTTAGCACCTCTCAGCTGAGGCTCTCAAAGGGCTTTATACACTTTGACAAATTAACCCTCCTTGCCCTCCCCAAGCAACAGTTAGGGATTACCTCATCCACCACTGAAATGCAATTGACCCTCTGGGGGATACACCCAGGATAGGACATGGAGAACACATTGCAGGGGAATGAATATAGGGAGGCAGAATGCAATTAGCCAAACTGGAATTCAGCCAGAACACTGAACTCTGAACAGCTCCGCTCTAATGAGAAGTGCCGGGGACCTTATAGACAAAAAACAATCAGTGCCTTGGCACCTCCAGCAGTGCCCTAACTCTAGAGGCTAGGAAATTGATTCCATACTCAAACCTGGGCACTGGATCTACACACACTCCAGGAGAATAATGCCACTTTCTGCACCATTTGCATTCCTTGGAGGTGACCAATCCACATAATAATCAATAGCAGACATATTTGTTCTACATTTATAACAAGTAGAATAAATCTGTGGACAGCTCTATTAGACCTTTAATAGTATTTGCGGTATTCTAGACAGCAGTTGCAACTCCATCGTTAGTGTGGAGTTCAGTTTTGCACTTAAAGCAGGGATTCAACCACGTTGTTCTGATTCCCCCGTGAATCCTCCCCACACTTGCAGCACTCACCCTTTGACTACAGAATTGATTTTCTAATCAATTAAGTCATTTGAGTTAAAAATCATTAAAAAAATTGGTCATGCCGTCTATAGCATGTCTTTAGAAGACAGTTTAATCTAAATTGGGACAATCATTAATCATGTAATTAATGCATGGTGTCATGACAGGGCAGCATTAAGGTTGGTTGGGTGCCCTAGGTGTGTATTTCCAGACCTTAACATATTTAGTTTTCTTTTAAATTTAATCTTCATTGTGATTTTTCTGGGTTTATTGTGATGGTTTTTAAGATAATTACAACATCCCTATGATGCATTTTGCCCTAAATGCCGGATATACACTCACACTCTCAACCTAAACTCCCGCTTAAAACACAGTTTTTTCTGGGACTCAAGCTAGATGGACCAAAGTGTTTTAATCTGGATTTTTTTTTAATTGTATGAAATGTTAATTCTATTCCAGGGAAGGGTGTGTGCTTAATCTAGCTTTCCCGGGAGGGGGGGGGGGTTTCCATGTGGTGGGATTATTTGGAAGGTAAAAATCTTCCATACAATAAAGGTCCACACAGATAACTGTTTCTTATACAGCGACCAACAAAAAAAACACCGACCCGTTTCTTAATTCCGTCAGCATATGTTGCTAGTATAACAGTTATCCTTATTGCTCTTTAAGGAAAACATGTTAACAATGCAAAGGCAACACATTTGACGTGGTCTTATCTTTATGTAGAGTTGTCAAAATTATTTGGTTTTACAGACTATTAATCCAAATGTTACACACGTTCAATGAGAACTCGCAGAAACAGCTCTGCCTACATAGGTTTTATTAGCCTATGAACATTTAAAGATCTTGTTGTCATTCTTTACTTTAAGGGGGCCATTTTGCTGACAAAAACGTGGCTAGAAGCGGGCCACTGCCCCCAGAGAAATTCTAGGTTAGTTTGTTTTCTGTGGACTCCAACAGGAAACCAAGGGAAAGAACCACACACCGATCTCAGCTCTGGTACGCACAGCTAATCGCCTCAGCTTTCCGAGCAGTGAATGATGGTACCCGGCCACTCATTTTCATGTGTGCAGCCTCCCAAGAATTATACAACTCTTGGCTCAAAGAAAATGTCTTGATAAAAAGAGAACGATGGTGGAGTGTATTTTCAGTTCCTGATAAATACGGGTTTCCCTGTCTCACAGCAGCCCAGAGACAGAACGTTGCTGTAAATGGAAGGTATTAAAAGGTGCACGTTACTAGTACAACATCTAAAGCCACATTAAGCTGCAACGGCATTTCATTCAGCTCCCAGATAAAAACAGCGGGTTAGTCCCCATAGGAATTAATGGATGATTTGCTAGATCCAGAGTCACCTTGAAAGGTCCTTGAGGGCTGGGGAGGCAGATGCATGGGGAGAAGGATGGTCACTCTGCCCCACCCTCTCATCCAGCCATTCCGCTACCCGTTCCTTTTGCATACAAATTTCAGATATTTAAATGAACCTTCATATAAACCAATACACACACACCCCGGACACCACTACTAGGAAATGCAATTTGCAGCTTGCAGGCTAGACTCCAAGAGCCGGCATAAACAAGTGCAGCTTCACAGAAGTCAGGGGAGCTGTGCCGAGTTACAGGTGTGATCAATTGGGCCTGGTTCCCATTCTGTTGCCCACATTATCCTTTATAGAATGCCATTAGTGTGCATAGTACAAATGAAAACAGAGCCACCAGCGCCCTCAGGAGCTACAGATCAGAGACATGAACTGACAACAGGTGTGGAGGGATATGAGCAAGGCAGCAATACCAAGAGGCGGGAGATGCAGCCATCAGCCATAGCTTGCTGCAGCGAGTGAAGGACATAGCTGCTTCCAACTCAGACTCCATGTTAATTACTTCCCCTACCCCTTCATATATCTGTGGGCCTGAGTTGCACAGCAAAGGCCAGTTTGGTTCCAGAGCCCTGACCAAGGAGTGGGCTTTGGAGCGGAGATCTGAGATGTTTGCCCCACAAGGAGAGGGAAGCAGGTTCAGGCATATGGGAGTCACGCAGAAGGCAACATGAAGAAATAGTGAGAGACTATTCCCATTGCCTAGAAAGACTAAAAGTTTCCCTAAGAAAAGGTGACAGAAGGGAGAGCACTATCTAAACCAGACTGCATTAGTCTAATGATCCAGTGCAGAAGTAACAGCCGGACTTTCTCCCTCATCACATCTTCCTCCCTACAAACACCCCTAATGCTGCCTATGTAGTACACACTCCTTTGATCGTTATTGTAACCCTAGAGCAAATTTGACCTACTTTCAAGCTTCATTGCAGCTGGACCATTTAACTAAAAACTCTAGAGGAATGCTTACACTCAATAAAACAATTCTATTCCCCCCCACCCCCCCGGGTTGCTGCATCTTTCAGCTGTTTTTCCATGTTGCTCCAAACAAATGTTTGCAAACTGGAAGATGTTAGAAAGGGGGGAGCTTTCATAGATTCCACTTGACCATAACAACTAGTAGGGCATTTTTTCTATCCCCATCCTTCTGGCTAGGGCAATATTTCCCCTTACATTGTATTCTTCAATGCTCTCTCCAAGATAGTTGATTACTCAAGAGATAAGGGAATAAGAAGAGCTGACAGGAAGAAATTCCCCCTAAATTACCTGCCTTATCTCACCTATCAGCGAAGACAATTGCTAATACCAAACGGAACACAACATTTCCAGAGGCAGAGGAAGACCCAGATCATCACCAATGAGAAAGTAACAAAGGAGATTGTGTGTATGTAGGAATGGAAGGGAAAACACAGGGTGCAATCTCTACTTTCCGCTTTGGTAAACTAGATTCAAAGCAGGCTTGCATCAGAAACCCTGTTGTAACAGCTTGGTGCTTCATCATAGAACTGGCCATGGACGCCTAAGGCACATCCAAGGCTTTAGCCTGGGCATTTAGGTCATGCCCACATTACAATTTTAAACAGGCCCAAGGAATGCATTAAGCCCCTACCATGGTAATAGCTGCTATATCATCATCAGCAATCCCTCAAGGTCGAGGGTGATCTCTTTCACAGGCTTTATTTTTCATGGGTCCTTTGGTGACTGAGGAGTGCGATCTTTGAACCACAGGCTCTTTGCAGGTGGTGTTGGAAGCCAGGGTTGGACCACCATTGCTGCATGACTGTTGTCTTTCCTTTTGTTTCTGATGTTTTTCCTGAGACCAGGGCAAGGTAATTTTCCTCAGAAGTGGACGTTCCCTCACCAACAAGTCTTGGCCAGTTATCCTTATCCTGGACTGCTGCTTTAAGGTGATTAATCATACACTTCAATAAGCTGCTGGTCAAATAAGAGAGAAAATGGTACTGGCCTATCTACAGATCAGGGCAGAAACGACAGAACCTTAACTATAGCCAGCAGTGATCGATGGCTGTTATTGGATAGCTGTTTGGTGTCCTCTAAAAGGAGCTGGGTAGGATATCTCAAAAGATATTGACACAACATAAGTCATCACCACATTTTGTGCTAACTGGTTCCCTTGCCAGAGACACCAGGGAATGAACAGATGATAGAGACTGCACTCCTGTCTTATTTCTAAGCGCGAATCCCTCCAAACCAGGGTTCAAGTCCATTGCAGGGAGCAGCATTGTGAAAGCTTGCCCTGCTGCTGCCCCTGTTTGGTAGATAGAGGGCATCAGGTTCTGGGACGGTTGATACAGCACTTTTCGTTGGTGCTACATTTACTTAAAGTTAAAATTCAAGATGAATGACAAACTGGCAAACTACTTGATCTTGGAGAGATCAGCTGACAGCCCATCTGCCACAATCATAAGTGAGACAAGGTGGGTGAGATAATGTCTTTTATTGGACTAACTCAGGGCCAGGCAAACATTTTGGCCCGAGGGCCACATCAGGTCTCCGAAATTGTATGGAGGGCCAGTTGGGGGAGGCTGTGCCTCCCCAAATAGCCAGGCGTGGCCCCCACCCCTGCTTCTCACCCCCTGATGCCCCCTTGGAATCCCTGCCCCATCCAACCCCACCCCATTCCCTGCCCCCCCCCCGCCCCAGTCCCCTGCCCCATCCAACCACCCCTTCTCCCTGACCGGCCCCAGAACCCCTGCCCCGACTGCCCCATCCAACTCCCTCCTCTCCTTTGTGACTGCCCCCCCCAGACTCCTGCCCCCATTCAACCCCCCTGTTCCCTGCCCTCTGACTGCCCCACCCCCTGAACTCCCCTGCCTTCTATCCAACGCCCCCGGCTCCCTGCCCCCTTACGGCGCTGCCCATAGGGCCGGTGGCTGGCAGCACTACTGCCACGCCACCCAGAGCACCAGGACAGGCAGCCGTGCTGCCTGACTGGAGCCAACCATGCCACCGCGCAGCACAGAGCACTGGGTCAGGCTGCAGCTTGGCAGCTGTGCTGCCCGGCAAGAGCTCGCAGCCGCACTGTCCAGAGCACTGAGCCAGCGGCGCAGTGAGTGGAGGCTGGGGGGGGGAGGGGTCAGGGACGAGCCTCCTGGGCCAGGAGCTCAGGGGTTGGGCAGGAGGGTCCCGCGGGCCGGATGTGGCCCACAGGCTGTAGTTTGCCCACCTCTGGACTAACTTCTTTTGGTGAGACAGATGAGCTTTCAAGCCACCCAGAACTCTTCTAGAGGTCTAATTTATATAGAGTAGGTTTAACTTATATATCTTACCCATCTTTGTCAAATTTGGCCCTGTGCTCAAGTTAGGATGCAAGATGTAGAGGAATGGGACCACAGGAAGAATTAAATTCTAAGTAATACAAGCATAGAGACTGCAGCCCATTGCACTTGACTGAATTGAACCTTCCCCCAGCAAGCAGAAAGGGCCCACGAGCCAGCAGGCAAGCTGCTGAAGAGGGAGGACACTGAATGGTGAAGGACAAAAAGCATACCATGCTCTTTGGTGGTAATCCTCCTACACAAGAAGAGACTTAGGTGAAGAAGATGGGAGAATCAAGGGTAAATCCTCCCTTTTAGTCCCCATGCACACAGAGGTCAGCACAAAGGGTCAGGGCTATTGCAGACACCGCTTGCCCCTGCCTGTTGATAAAAGACAGGCACACTTAAGCCAAAAGCATGTAAAGGGTACAGGGGTAAGCATGCCGTGAAGATCAGTATCTAGGTAGCAAACAGATGTAAGCTCCGCTTGTGTATGCAGAGGAGCCTCAGTCTTGCATTTTCCTTTCAGGGAAGGGAATGTAAATAATACAGACACTCAGTGAGCAAGGCACTAATGACTTAACGGCATTTATACCTTGTGATTAAAGAAAATAGCTTGATGCAGACAGCAGCTGAGGAACCTGCAGCCACCAATTACTCCAGCAGCATTCTACTGGCAGAGTGAAGTGTACAAGCACGGGGAAGTGTACAGTGGCTGTTTCCCTGAACAGCAATTTTATCTTTCAAGTCACGTAATAAATGCAAGATTCTAAAAAGGGGTGGGGTGAGGGGATACTTTATATACAGTGGGGTGGGGTAACTATTCTGTAGCCAAGTATTATGCATTAGGAAAAAGTAGTGTATGATATTAAGACAATTGCATCTGTTTGCACCCATTACTAGAGGTAATGCTGAAGTGTCTGGTGAGATGAAAGTGTCTAAATATTAGATATTCCCCCTATGAATAAGACAGTAGACAGGTTATAATTACTAGACATTTATTACCCTTCTTGAAGGCAAGTTGCAAGACTCAATTTCAGGTAGCATTTTTTTGGAGGACGGGGGATTGGCATGAAGACACAGCTGGCGCTCTGGGTCTTCGACTCCATTTCTCACCTTTGCCATCACTGCTGGACCTCAAAGCAAAACCTTTCCACTTTCAAAGTCCTGCTGAATACAGCCAGTTTTCCTGTACACAGCTGAGCAAGAGTCAGTGAGAAATTGAGTAAAATGGCAGCCACCTAGCTGCAGCCTGAACCTGGAGAAGGCCCAGGGGATACCTTTTCACAAAAATAAATAAACCTGAATAGAAGAAACAAACCGCTCTATGATCAGCTGTGAACAACACAACATAGCATCCACTAACGCAGTCCACGGCACAGCTTACACATCTTCCCTTCACAAACGCGTTTCACGTACATCCAGAGAGACACACAGGATGAGTAAAACCACCAAGGACACAGTGCTCTCACCTTTAAACAAAGGGAGTGGGTGTTTTAAACAGGAGTTCTCGACATTCAAAACAGTCTCATACCAAGTCCCTGAAAAAGGGAGATGAGTCTCATAGCGGAACGATTGCTCACAAAGGCAGTAGCGATTGATGAAAACAATTACAAGCCAACAAGAAAGGGTCAGCATCAGCAACACTGCACTGGTCACTTTCTTTTCACTGGCGCTGTTATGAGGATGAGCAGCCTGGAGTCCTCACATGCACAGTCCCATCGTTTGTGTGAGCTCCCCTCCAGCAGTAGGTGGCAGCTTTGGCTTCTTTGAATTGAATACTTTAAAATGTGATGTTTGAAAGACCTATTTGAAAAGAAAGTGAAAGGAGAATATATTCCTAGGCCAAACACACTCCACTACTCTTAGAACAGCTACTGGGTGGAAAGTGATGTTTATAACAAGTGTCTGGAACCGAAGCATAGGGGCAAGGTAAACGGTCAATATTGCAACCAGAGAAATTACACATCAGTGATTTAAATATGTTGACATTAATTCCCACGTTCTTCAGACACCATAATATTTTGTTCCCTCCAGTACTTTATTTTAAGGGCCATACAAATGTGAAAAGCAAGAGACCACCATGGGTGATAGCAGGCAGCAATGGAATAAAGCAGAAAGAGTCTAGTCCCTCTCCATATAGTTTCTAGCATAGCCGCCACTCTATTAACAAACAGGAAGAAGCCCAGGAAAAAGCCACAGGACCAATTTATAGGATTAAAGGGACTGATTTGTGAGGAAAGATAAAAGAATCCAGTAGCCTGGCTAAGAGAAAGCCACATGGCAAGTCTGCAAATATTTGAAGGGTTTAAACCAATTTGAAGGAAAGTGAGGATTTACCTAGGGCAGAACAAACGTGGAGCTGGGAGGTAAGGACTCAGGGCAGGAATGGGAAAGTAAGGTTCAGTGTAAGAAAAAGGCCACTTTCTGACAATGGGAGCGATCAGTCGGTGGAACAGCTCCACTTCAAAGGGCTGAAGTCTCACTGCTCAAGGCCTTACAATCAGGGACGTGTGTTTAGAGTAGGATTAGCCAATGGAGGTAACAAATAAGTCTGGTCTCTCTGCAGCTTCTCAGATATGCTGTACCATTCAGTCCCTGCACATACAGCTCCTGCTGATAGCAAGAGGCCCTGTGAACAAAGGGCACCTATTGTTCAAAGTGTTTTTCTAATCAGAGTGAGGCACAGCAGAGGGATAACACTAGCCAATATTACTGGGGAGAGATGAACTTTTTGTGCTGAGCTCCTCAAGATATAATCCTGCATGGTCATCACTTCTCACCTCCCTGTCATCAATAGGGAACCAGGCATTCCTGCACCTTACACACAAAGATTGTAGGCCCTGCTTAGCAGACAGTGTAAGCCAGCAGCTGTTATGCTGCAGCAAAGGAGAGCTTTAGCTCTAGCTTCATCAGCCAGATAAACTATTCTGCACCCAGCCTGGCTAGGATATATGGGAAACCCTTTGGAAGAGGTTTCTCCCACTAAGAGTTGATGACGAAGAGCATGAATGAAGATTACTTTAGAATCTTACTCCATTGCACCTAATGGACAATTGAGAATAACTGATTCCCTGCTGTTTTTTCTTGGGTTACCCAGCTGGAGAAGCTTTTTGGGAATATTCAAACTATCGAGCAGCCTATGAAATTCTGCAGTAGAGTAGTTCTAACTAGAACTAGTCAGAAAGCCATTTTCCCATTCTGCAAAAATGTGAGCTTTTGAAAATGTTTCCCATTCTGCATCAAGACAAACCAGAGACCTTTGGAAATTTTTTGTAAAAAATTGGGGAGAGAGAGCCACCCCAGACTAGCCAATAGCCCAGTGGTTACGGTACTTACCTGTTTCAGAACAGGGACGTGAACCCTGGTTTCCTATTTGCCAGGCAAGTGCCCTAGTCACTGGGATATTGGCTATTCGGGGTGGGTTGGTCTCCCTCTCTCTTTTTGATATATTCCCACAATAAGTGCTGGTTTCAACATATTGGCATTTTCCAATAAAATACGTCAAAAATTCCCAGCTTTAGTCCTAACCCCTCCGAATGTGTGCCAGTTGAAGACATACATCCAGCCACCCAAACCATACCTAGTTAGTTGGTTTGTTTTTTTTAAATATGCACCAGCAACACATGGCGCTACAGAAGATACAAATTAAGACAAATTCCAGTCCAGGACACACAGAACTGTAAGCTGCTTGCAGTTTAAGATCAGGAGACACATATGAAGAGTTAGATTAAGAGGGGAAATTTTGTAGGTTCCCCCCACATGAAGAATGGCTCTTCAGGAGAGATACAAAAGGGGGCAGCATGAAAGGAGCAAAGACTAAGCTGATGGAGAGAGCATTTCAGTGCTGTCAAGTCACTATGAAACCAGCCTGTTTATTAATTTATACAGCACTCTCAGTGTGCAGGACTTCGGAACCCACTTTATTAGCTCTAACACCATCACAAGCTGGCAATTGCCAGAAAGGTTATTTAAGATCTCTGTTCATTTAAAAATTCTAACCCTGATCTACTTTGATAGATTTCCTGGTGTGGCAGGTTGCGTGCCTGTACAAACCCTTGGAGGATGTGGAGTGAGAAGCACTTGTCTAGTCACGACCAGGTAGGTGCTCACTGCTGTACAAGGGTAGAGAAGCTGCCCCCCAGGTCCTGCTACTGGAGACTCCAGAGATACACCTGATGTATGCAGGCAGCCTTGCCAAGCTTTAAACAGACATCCTAAAACTTAAAGAAACATTACCCAGATTACAGCTATCTTTCACAGCCCAGCAGATGCAGTAATGCTGCATGAGTTGTTCAAGGAGTTCCTTTTCGTCAAGGAATTCAAGTCCCTCTATTCTGTAGGGAAATAGAAATTATGATTTAAAACTTAATCTTCCTTGCGCATTTTGTAACACGTCTCTTTATTCCACAGAAGTGAGCGGTTTCTGTAGTAAAAATTTTCTTTTTGGCATACGAATATGTACAAAAGGGGAAATGGCAGTGCTCTGAGCCTTTGCTCAGGATAGAACGTACAGCAGTCAGGGATGCCCGATTTCACCGTTTAAAGGGAAATTTTCTGAAAATACCAAGTAAGTTGTGCAATAACTACCAATGTGCATACCTAAGTGTGATTTTCTATATACTACTTTTGTCTTCTCCCCTCCTTTCTAACTGCTGGGATTCAGTGTACCAATGCTAAACCATGCATCTTGATATTACGATAAATATTTTTTATTCATCTCTTTTGCTAAAGTACACATAACATCATCAGGTTTGTGGAGATGTAATACTATAGGCTGATGAAAGGAGCCTATATCCTGATGAATGATTCTAGGCTACCATTTCAGACTCTACTCCCATCAAAGCCACAATATATTTACTCATTGCCATTGTCCAGAAAAAGGGGAAGTTTCATTGCATTGCAGCAGAGTTTTTCTGAATGCCATCATGGCTCCCAATAACCACTTTCCTGTATGAGCAAGTGACTGGCCACACTCCCAGATCTTATGGATGAGACATGTATAATTATTTATATTACCATAGTGCCTAGAACTCCGAGTTATGGCCCAAGAACCTGCTGTGCTAGTCGCTGTACACACACAGAACAAAGACGGTCCCTGCCCCAGTTTCCCATCTAATGACTTTCTTCCTCTCGAAATGGCCATCCCTACACTTTCTATTGATATTTTAGTCTTTACCTTCCATTCTAAAATACTGTTGAAGTGGAAATGCTGCTGCTGTGGACAAGGCCAGAGGCAGGTGCATTTCGGTGATGGGTAAGTGATTCCTAGATATACACACCACGTCAGTAAACACTGTAAAATCATTCAGGATAAAAGAAGCTATAAAAATAAAAGGCATTCTCCTCACTGAAGGTCAGAGAACTGGGGTAGCTCTTTCACTGGCACCTGGGACAGACAAAAGGAACTGAACAATCATCAATGCTTTTTACCATGGAAGAAATGTTTGACACTTCAGTAACAGATTGAGAAAACCCAACCTGGTCACCCTGACTTGGACCGCATACGATTTACAATCTCATGGCTTGGGAAATCTCCATATGTGAATGTTTATTTTGATCAAAATAACCTGGTTGGCCAGCTCAAACTGCAGCTGATTACGGGCTTCTAAATTGCCTGCAATACTGATTAAACATTTAGCAAGTTACTTATTTAAAAACTTATCTGTCTCATTCTTTTTCACATTAAGGACTTAAACTGATATCTCTGATTGTGGAGATGGCCACATGCCCAGAAAGCTTATTTCATGAATAATCCAACGGTAGTGAATGGTAATGGCTCACTTTGGGAAGGAAAGTGCAGGTGAAAAATCTACTTTATAAAAGCAAATTTATAAAATAGATCACTGCGCCACTCATCAGGGAAATGGCACCCCTGGGTGGGGGCATGACAGATGTTTAACAGCCAGCAACAACACTATGTAACAGTTTCTGTCAGCTGAAGGATAGATACAACTACAGTTCAAACTGTAGATGCAATGCAATTGACCAACTGGAGTTTATTGAGGACACAAGGCACCCTCAGTTTATGCTCTGTGGGCTAGACACTGCCCTTAGACCTGGCCATGAGCAAGGCGAAGTGCGTAAGCTGCATCAACCCATTGCGACTTAGACACTCCTCTCCAATTGCAAGTCTTCTCCTGCTTCTTTATTGTGAGGTGCAGCAATGTATTCTTGGCTTATACCAGCAGTATCCATCCTGCCCTGGCTCAGCTACCTTACCCAGCCAGCAGGGGGAGCAGAACAGAGGCTGACCATTCCCCACCCACTTGCTCCAGAGAGGGAGGAAGCAGACACAAACCCTTGCTTACTCTACAGGTCTGGATCAAAGACCTGGCTAAGGGGAGTTCTGACTCCCTGGTATGAGCACGTAGCATGAGTCACAAGCTAGCCCCATGTGCTTCTAGCTCACCCGTCACTGCAGTGGCTTAGGCACCAACAAGGAATGCCAAAGGAACTTTCATTCCTGTACTTCGCATTCCTACAGGTCTCCGTGCTCGGAGCTATTTTACATCTCCTCCAAAGACAGCACCAATTGTCGTAGCAGTGCCCCGTCGTCATGCTGAGGGAGAGTGGAGGAGGGTAAACTCTTAGATCCAGGGTACTGCCAAGAGCAGTATGAGCAAAGTCCCACTTGCAAGTAAGACTTAGGGCTTGGCTACACTTAACATTTAATAGCGCTTTAACTTGCTGGCTCAGGAGTGTGAAAAATCACCCCCGAGAGCAGCAAGTCAGAGCACTTCCAAGTGCTAGCGTAAACAGGCTCCAAGAGCTGGGAGCTAACCCCATGGAGGTGGATTACCAGGAGCACTGGGAAAGCTCTCTCCCAGTGCTCCACACTCGCACTTCAAAGCACTGTCCTGAGAGTGCTCCCCTGACAGCACTTTGAAGTTTCCAGCGTAGCCATACCCATAGATAAACCTCACTTAGCTCAAGAGATAGAAGGAGATCTCAGGAAGGTGGTGCTATGTATTACAGATACCAAACAAGTGATTGAGATGAGCTATTGTGGAAACATCATTTAAAAGGAGATTTCTGCCTACAAGCAAGCAGTTAGCAGTACCTTTTGACATCAGCCTGTGGCAAGTAGCTGTAGACTTCCATCATATCAATGGCACGTGCAGTTTCCCAGCCATTTAACAGTAACCGCTCCCTCTGTAAAATGAATGGGAAGTAGCATGCTCAGACAACTTGAGAAGGAAAGTGAAGGCAAAGCAAGTGCCCGGTCTTTTCCTTGGCATTTGCTAGGAGTGCTGTGTGCATTAGGGCCGGAGACCTACTCTCTGACATTACAAGTATCTGATGAAAAAATCATTTCTGATTAATGGAAATTAAGATTCCTGATAAGCCTAAACTTGAGGGTAAGATTTTTGCTTTTCTCAAAAAACAAACAGTCACCTTTTCACTCACTGGATACAGGAGATGAATGGTGTCTATGAAATATAGAGGGATAATTCTTTATTATTATGACGAGCGGGAATATGAAGTGTTTGTACTGGCAGAGGCAGGTTAGGGTACACACAACTGCTATCCACTGGTCTGAGTCTTCTTATAACTGCCGTATCTGGAGAAGCTGAAGCTTGCCATTAGATTGATAGTTTACTACCAACCAGACTCATTGCTCTGTGTGGGCTGGCCTCACCTGAGAGTCTAAGGATTTGCAGGCTTCCACTCCAGCCAGGCTGCACTGTCTTCTCTGCAAATTCTCAATCATGATCTGCCCAAACCTATCAGCCATGTTCACCTTGGAAAGAAGAGGAGACAAAAGGTGTCATTTTTCTCTTTGAAAGGGGATTTAACTGAGCATTAACAACTGGACTGGAAGCCTGCCAGTGCTGTTCACAGATCAACTGAAACTAACAGAGCCATGGCTTCTGGTTGCTCCCAACTTGATTTAGATTCAGATCAATAACTTACAAGGTGGAAGGTTCATTATCAACCCGAGCTATCCAGGTACCAAAAGGCAGCTTTTCACTTTCACACAGAAAGGCTCAGTGAAGGCTAATGCAATGTTTGCTCCATTATCAAAGGTGCCAAAGGAGTGATGACTATAAAATGTAATAAACTTATATAACACCACCACGCAGTGCCACTTCCTTGAATTGTGCCATCTGCAACCATCATCTTAGTTTCTTTCCAAAATCTGATTAATCCAGATTTTAAAAGTCTCAGTTGTTTCATTTTGGTACATAATGACACACATCAGCCATTCACCAGAACATGCATTTGTAGCTATTTGTTACCTAATATCGGAGGTCAGTCCCATAGCCTCCCCTGCATTGGAGGTATTTAAGAACAAGTTAGACCAACACCTGTCAGGGATGGTCCAGGTACACATACTCCCGCCTCATGCAGGGGGATGGACGAGACGAACCTTGAGACCCCTTCCAGCCCTACCATTTCTGGAATTCTAATCCAAAAGCCAGCTAAATCCTGAATTTGCAGAGTTTGGATTAGAAAAGTCTAGGAAATTGTTTACATGCAAAACTCCCACTGCTCTCAGAGAGTAATAGGCAAGTAATGCAGCAGTGAAAAGCTACATCTTTTTCCTTTTACCTGCTCATAGTTTATAAACATAGCCGCCTGAAAAGTGTTTGCTGCCCACTTTAGAAGACTTGCGGACTGCTGAGGAGTCATATAAACCAGCACACACTCCGCTATCAGGAGCGTAGGCAATCTTTAAAAAAAGGGGGGAGGGGGAGAGAAAAAAAAAATCAAACTGTTTCTACTATATATCATTCAAGAATGGTGAGCAACAGACAAGTGCTTTCACATGCACATGTGAACCAGTTTGGGACACACCACATCTCAATGAAACAGACATTCCTGGAGGACTGAATCACTTTACCATGCAAAGACTAGGATTGGGTCTCCAGCCTTTCCAGGTGATATTAGCAATGCGAGGTTACTTGTACAGGAGTTGTAAGCTTTTCTATTCCAGCGGTTTCTTAATCTTTTCCATACCATGACCCCAAGTTACAACAGAAAAAGAGGTACAAGGCCCCTTTCCCATCTAGCCACAATGAAAGGGAGGTTTCACGAGCCCCCAGAACCTGTTCATGACCACTAGGTTCTGTTCTTTACCCTGGCCTGTCACTTTCCCAGTAGCAAACCAGGTATTGGCAAGAGCTTGTCCCCTCTTCATCCTGAAATTTTGTCTTGATCAGCAAAGGCAAGATGGATACTTCACTTTCACCATCACATCCTGAATCTTAATTCTCCTTTGCCATAGGAGGAGCTGGAGGCTGTGTATATTCCGTGGAGATGTGGACTTCAATGGATCTTGAAGCCTGTTCTGATGAGCGAATGCTCCCTGCTCTACTCCTTTCACACAGTAAAAGTATCTCTCTGCATGGAATATTTAAGAGGCCAACATTTTAAGGACAGCCACATACAGACCAGTACCAACAGAAAGGCCTTAACAGTACCAGATCACGTTTTGCTAGCTATGATTCAGCTATTGCTTCTCTTTTCCCCTCCATCCACACTGAAAAATGCAAATATCTACAAGAGTAATTTTGCCTATAAGTAAGAAGTTTGCTTTTTGATACTGTTATCACTAGAAATAAAAGGAATTCCACAAGGAGTTGTGTAGATAAGCTGGGACAGTGCTTTTAAGATGAAAGTGCAAAAATCTAAATGACAGCTTAATACATCCTGGCTACCCCACCCGCCTTTTCCCTGATAGCTATGCTCTCTCTCTCAGATTTGGAAAGGGCATAGATCACTTTGGAAATGGCATCCATCAAAGCTCTCTGGGCTCATGTACGGAAACTTAAGTGCATAGTTTCTGAGCAACAAAATCCCAGATTCTACTTCCAGGATAGAGCTCTTGACAGATTCTCCCTTTACCCACCTCAGGAAAAAATAAAAGTCTTAGGAAATAGGTTGACCTTAAGAAGAGGCATAGAAAGCAAGCTGCAAGAGTAAAAACCTGGAAGAGTAATTCTGTGTATGTTAGTGTCTTTATTCTATAAAGTACTGTCGTTGGGTACCAGAATCTCTGGGACAGCATCCGCTAACAGTACACAGATGTAAGAGTACACAGTGAGTTAGTCACTAATCATTAACAAAATGTAAACTGAAATGCAATAAATCCAGCTTCTAAAAAAGGCAATTCAGAATGGCAACATTTGGGCAATGTGCCAGTGTTCTTATTTTAAATCAAGCGAGATTTGTAATACCTGGGATTATAAATGAACTACACACATACTTACAGAGCAGGCATAATAGTTGTAGTGGATTTTCCTCTAAGAGGTTTGATGTTCTCATGTAGGAAGAGTGTGAATATTGCAGAATGGGCTGAAGATGAGGAACTACCCTGATTAGGACTTGGAAATATGCAGGCAATGACTGCAGTAGCAGCCTGCTCCGTGAAGCTGCACTGTATCTGCACAATTCCTTCTGCTCAAAGGATTCAGAACACGGTAACCATGGAAATGGCATAATAAAAACTGGAGGCAGTTACCGTACTCCCAAAACAGATTTTGCTTTCACCAGTACATTTCCACAGACCTTTGAAACAGATTATCTTACTGTGTATCCATGTTAAATTTCTTTAGTTTTTCATCCAGCTCTGATGAGTCTCGAAGATCTGCTGCAAGTATAGCATATCGGCTGGAATCTAGGCTGTGAGCATCTGCAATTTTAAGATTAATGGTTAAGTTCTTGATAAGAAAAAGGGATGTTGCAATTACTGGAGTATTTTTAAACAAAGGAAGACACAAGCAACTTGAGATCCAGAGTTTGACCTGCTGTATATTAAAAAGAAATAAACAGCAAAGTCTTAAAAGCTCTCTGTAGTAACTGAATACTGTATATGCAGGATATTGATTTACAGATTGCAATGGATTACTATCAGACTGTTCAGCAAGCTGAGTCTCTTGCTTCTATCACCACTAATGCAGGCAGATAGCCCTGATTGTTGCCATTGGTTCAGGGTGGGGAGAAGAGAAGGGAAACAAAAGATAAGGATAGCAGGATGTCCCCCAAGTCAAAATAAAGCTTTGCCTGAAGGCTTGATTTATTTTGTAAGACCTCCTAACATTTCCCCATACACTCTGATTTACTAATAAATAATTAAATTTTAATTCCACATAAATCAGCAAAGGAACCACCATTATGATGTAATAAGGATTAGCACATTACTGGATGGCAGACAGAGGACAGGAGTTCTGAATGTTTCTGGTTTTAGGTCATAAGAACGGCCTTACTGGATCAGACCAAAGGACCGTCTAACCAAATATTCTGTCTTCTGACAGTGGCCAATGCCAGGTGCTTCAGAGGGAATGAACAGAACAGGTAATCATCAAGTGATCCATCCCCTGTCACCCATTCCCAGCTTCAACCATTTTATCTAGTGATTACGTTAATTTAGTGTTCAAAGATTAAGTAAATGAAAGGAGGAGGTATTCTGTAGGGGGCAGAGATGCTTCATAAAGCTACAAGGATAGCTGAGCTCTCAGGAAACTGCTTTTGACCAATACGAAGAGATAAAGCCATGGTAGTCAGAAAGTTAAGATACACACGGATGTTCCTTTATGCTGGCATTAGGCCGACAGTATAAGGAAGCCAGTAGTAGCATTATCATTCGTGACTAGTAGCAAAAGGAATCCCATGTCCAGAGTAGCCAACCAATTCAGACTCTCAGTCTAGTCTCCATATGAAGGACTTTACATTTAAACTGAAGATATGGTTTGATGAGACACTTGAAAACTGCCTGGGGCAAAAGGGCAGAAGTCATATTTTGAAGGACTTTAGGCATAAAGTTAGATTGTCCAAGCAACTGGTTTATGCCCTACTTTGAACTCAAAAACTGATTATACTGTAAAACCTCTAGGTCAAAATGGCACATTCATTTCCCCATCCGAGCACTAGTAATAAAATAAGTAAACAATGGAAAAACCCCAAGTGGGGTTCAAATGTCCTTGCAGCATTCAGTCTATATACATCTGCAATAGCTATCACTAGCTTTGGCAAGGTTTCATTTGGAAGCCCGTAACACCACTGCAGACAAACATCATTACTGAATGTTAATACGAGGCCAGGTGTCAAAAACTAGCTAAAGAGAGTGCAGCCAAGTGAATGAAGAGACAGGAAGAACAGGGTTTCCATTTCAGAAAAGACTAGTAATTGAGAAGCAATTTATTAAATTCTGTAAGTACTTCAGACACTGCAACTGGCATAAACCTGCCTAGCTCTCAAGCTACCAGCACTCCAAACTGTCACCAAAACAAAACAAACAGTTGCTGAACAAAGATACAAACACAGAAAGTTCACTCAAAGTTACAGGAGAGAAGATAAAGTCGGGCAGAGTAAATGATTCACCATTTTAAGTCAACATTTTATGCACATTTACTCTGTAGTAACAGCTCTATTTCTGTGGCAAGTTGTGGAAAAGAACTTCAGGGGCTGATCTCATTTGCATAGGCACACGAACCCCACCTAGAATGAGGCCATAGCTGCCCAAATGGTCACTTTGGCTGCTGTGGGATCCCCAGTGTCTCTGTTATTGGGGCAGGAAGAATAAATTGTTATTACCCTGATTATGGGAACTGTGCTTGGAACTGTACTGGGCCTTTTGTTATGATGGAGGGACTCACCATCAACTAAGGAGCACTCGCTAGGCAAGGGACATGAGTTCCAAAACTGTGAATTGAGAGAGATTGGGGACAGGTATTTATACTTGGTGGCATAGGCCCCCTGGTGAGGGCCTTACATGCTAATTGCACTTCCTCCTCTCTCCACTGTGGAATATCAGAGCTAATGTTGATTCCATTAGGACTCTAGTTACAGGCTGCTGAGCTGAATTCCCTTTGGGCTAATGGTGCATCAGCACTAAGGCTCCCCTACTACAAGCTGAAATCACAAAAGAGCTAAAAACTGACTAAGAGCTGAAATCACTGAGCGTTGTGTTAAGTAGTGGGGGAGCCTGATGATATATTGTGGAGCAGTTTGCGGGACGGCTGGAGTGGCTTGTGGACCGGCTGGTGGAGCAGTTCATGGGATGGCAGGAGCTGCTTTTGGGACGTGGAGCAGAGCAGTTCATGCGACGTTGGGAGCTGCTTGTGGGACGCTGAGCGGAGCAGTTTGTGGACTGGCTGGCGGAGCGAAGCCCTATGGAGCTGTGGGGCAGTCAGCTTCCGATCATGTAAGGTGCCCCCTTACCTCTTCTCCTCCCTCCCCCATCTCCACCTAGGTTGGGAGGTAAAACTCTGCAGATAAACTTTCAAACTCTGGGGCTGCCCTGACCAGGGACAGAGACTTCTGGGCCATTGGACTTTTGGGACTTTGGGCGATTTCGGGTTGCTGGACTCAAGAACCCAAGGGAAAGGACATGCCCCAATTTGCTTCGGGTGGGTTTTTGCTCATGGGTTGTGTTATGAATCCTGTTTGCGGTGTTTCCCCAACATAATGCCATTGTTTATCTCTGTTATTAAAAGGCTTTTTGCTACACTCAGACTCTGTGTGAGAGGGGAAGTATTGCCTCTTGGAGGCGCCCAGCGGGGTGGTATATATTTGTCCCAGGTCACTGGGTGGGGGCTCGAGCCGGTTTTGCATTGTGTTATTGGAATGGAACCCCTAGATACTGAACCTGGCCCTTGTTGCTGCCAACTCTGATGGGCAGAAGGGTTACATTTCCCTCACCCATTCATTTCAGTTATTATACCAGGCCCACAAAAGTGGTATTCAAGGGCCAGGTGATCCAAGCAGAATTCCAGATGGCCTAGCAAAAAGCAGGGAAGGAATAATGAGTTAAACTGTCCTATCCACACAGGATATAGCAAAATACATCATCATCCAATTAGCAACTAAGTTAAATACAACAACTTCTGTTTCACACTTCATCAACTTGAATACATTAGTAAATTAAAGTTTGTTCTTGGTTGTAATAAAAAAAATGCAAGGTTTGAGAGGATGTTGTGATGGGCGCAGTATCTGGCTTTTAATACTGGCTGTCTAGGTATCTATAATCTACAAGCAAAGACATCCGAGCTCTCTTAGTGCAAACTAAGGCACAAGTGCGTACATACGGCATGCAGACTGATGCATTTGTCATATCACTAACATGACATTTTTAAGCAATAGCACCTTTACATATCACAATAATTCTTACATGCACATGCACAAAACTTGTAAGTGGTTCTACTTGTTAAGGAATCTTGGAGAAATGAAGTATGAGGTTAAGTGAATCTGTTCTGAAAAGTGAGAGTAGACAAAAGAGCATTAGGAAAAGTCTCTGAAAAGCGAGGAAAAGTTTTTAAACCACCATCTCTCTGAAATTCCTTGTAGGATTTTCCCCAGGAGCTCTACAAAAATTCTGACTTTGGAAAAGATGTGCCATGTAAAATTTAGGAAGAATTAGTTACGTTTTAGTAAACCTAATAGTGAAGTTATATGATAAAAATCAAGCTTAAACCTTTTTTAAATGGACAGACTAACATCCTTCTGTAATTATATACTGAAAACTTATCCAAGGCAAGGCAAGGGGGCTATATTGTGTATATTGCTCTGAGCTCTGAGGCCAAAAGTCAAAGTCAGGCTATAAATAGCTGCTTAAAATATCACAAACTGGCATTGTACTTTGCCACCACATGACAATATTATATTACTTAACGTCTCATTTAGACAGCTCCAGATTTACAGGTCATACCAGTGAAGCAGAACAAATATGAACACATTTTAGCATAACACAGCTACCTATAGTGCAGCACAAAAAGCAAAAGCTAACAGCATCTTGGTACTGCAGTCATATTGTCTTGACTGGTCTGAGTCCTGGGATTTATGAACAGAAAGTTTAGTCAAGTGAAGTTGATTCCAGTTCTCTTTAGTGCAAGGAACTTACACTGCTTCTGCTTTCACTATCTGCCTTGCTCCTCCAAAGGTCTCACATCACAATAACCTTCCCCTTGGGAAGAAGAGCTCACAGTTCCCACAGAAGTTTGGCAAGAAGGCTCCTTCCATCAGCCAAGGAGTGTTGCTTGAGAGCTTTCTCCCCCCATGCTGGGCCAGGGAGCTGCGACCCTGAACTATTCTCCTCCATGGCACCCAATAAAGAGAAGTGGACAACAACAAAAGGTGATTGAGAAATTGAAGGAATAAGGCTTCTTGTTTCAGGCCCTGCTTGTGAATATTTCCAAGTAGGGAAAAGAACGCACTTTTCCCCTCCAAAAGCTGAAATGTTTCTTTGGAAGAGCCGTTTATTTTCTGTGGATCACTTTTCAATAGTCCTGCCACATACCATCATTAGAAAGATTGGGACAGGCAACTAAGCACATGGCTCTTTTAGTATCTTGCGCTGGCAACCAAAACAGATGAAAGAGTCAGCTGTATGCAACTAGGAAATGAAGCAGTTGGGCTTTAAAGTGAAGAAGTCATGATCTGTAAGATTGAGGGGTTTATTTAAGTTTCAGCCTGTTCACCGGTAGAAATATGCAACTAACTTTGGGCCTTGACCCATCCTGGTCCGTTAGTGGATGACAACAGCTTATGTGCTATTTCCCCCATTTTCTTTTGAAAAGGACATTTATTGATTTGTGCCTCTATTTGTTCAATTGTGAAACAACTAACAGTTGTGTTTCAGTTCCATGCAATCTGGATAGGATACACAGATCCAACCATAGCAAAGCTGCAGAGTAGTTTGTATTAAATCATTTATACCTTTGCAGTGTGTATCCTTCCTCTGAAAGTGGGTTTCTTTTACTCAGTTTCCCTCAGTATGTTTACATATGGGGTGATGGCCTGAGGTTTGAGTTCTGTATAATCATTTAAGAAAAAAAAATAATCAATACTTTAGCCTCTCAGTTTACTGAAGGATGAGAAAATGCAGCACTTTCCAGGACAGCCACAATGAATAGCTTACTCCCGTCAGCAGTGTGACAGATGAAGAGTACCACCATCTGAGATAATACGGGGGGGGGAGAGAGAGAGAGATGGGGAATTAACCATGGAAATCAATACCTACATCAGAAATTGTTGTGAATCCATGCACCCAGAACACAAACATCTGAGGGGACCAAGAAAAAGAGCCCCCTGGATAAAGTATAACAGGACTAAGACTCGAAGAATTTTGTCCCAAACATTGGCTAAAACTGAAAGAGCAAACAGACTAAGAATGAAAAGTAACCCAGTTCTCTTGCTGTCATTCAATCACAGGACCCTCACCAATGAAAGATTTGCATATTAGACAGCAAGGATTCAACATCTGAAGATGTATGCATTTGGTAATGAACAAATCTGGAAATGCATGGGCAAAAAAGCTGCTCCAAAGTCTAGACAGGGTACCAGCTAATTAAAGAGCAGGGATCCACACAAGTGGCATGGTAAGACAGTGCTCCAAGAAAGTTCTAGATATTGCTGACAAAGTAATGGAAGGTGGAGAACAATCCTCCTAGTATTACTTTAATAAAGCCACCATGTTGATCTGGGACTTCAAGAGAAAACTAACAATGCATTCAAGTGAACAAACAGCCAAGTGTCCACACAGTGGCTCCAATTAGCTGTACAATTCAGCAAGCTATGGAGCTCTTCCCTCAGATATCTGTTCTCAGACTGCAACCCCTGCTATCATTTCCTTCCATGAAGGACAAGGAAGAAACATGCTGCCCTGGAACCAAGAAAATTCATCTGTTGGTACCTGTCCTAAGAAAGAACTAGAAACATGTTACGCTTGTGGAATGGAAAGCGGCGACAGGACAAGAGTCAGGTCAGAGGATACTTTTCATCAACTGAAGTAGCATATGCCAAAGCATACACCTCAGGAGTGATTTACATACAAGGGGCACTAGGAATCCATCACAATCCTTGATAAATTGTTCCAATTTACCTCACTGGATATAAAATGCATATTTTTACCAATCTGAATTTGTCTAGCTTCACCTTCCCGCTATTGAATCTTGTTATGCTTTTCTTTGCTAGATTGAAGAGCCCTTTACCTACACCAGGAACTGAAATTTGATGCTTATAGACTGATTAAATTCATCCCTTAACCTTCTCTTTGTTAAGATAAACCATTTAGACTTAAGGAGCTCATCACTGTAAAGTAGGTTTTCCAAATCTTTTAATTATTCTCCTGGCTATTCTCTGAACCCTCTCTAATTCATCAGCATCCTCTTGAATTAAAGCCCATCTTGCATCTCCTTTTGGAGCTGGCAGTAGACCTTGCTACTATTAGCACATGCTCTCCTTTTCAGAGTCCAGTCCTGCAAACACTGAGAATTGTTCTTATTAATGAAGTCAGTAGGACTATCTCCATCACGAAGCACATCACCTGGTAGCTGGATGGCCCCCCTTCAGTGAGACTTGCACAGACCTTTTTCTACTGAAGCAGATTAACTCGCTTTGGGACAAGTCCACAGCTGTCACTACAGGGCAATGTTCTCCCACCCAAGGCCTGAGTACTGCTCACTCAGAGCCCTGGTGATCCAAAAGCAAAGGACAGAGTTTTGAACTGTGCAACCTACTGCTATGCAAGGACTCATTAGTGAGACAGCCAAGTTAGAGTATGCTTTTTTGATAGACAGGTAATACAGTCCATCATTGAAAAGCAAGTTACCTATACCACTGTGCAAACAGTTGTTTTGGCACCGGTACTAATTAGTTACAGAAGGGGTTTTTTGGTGGGGGCGGGAAGTAGTCCCTTGGGAATGGAACTTCCAAAGCCAGGCTTTGCATGTAAGCTGCAAAAACACATTGATGGGCCCTACCATCTGAGAATGGACTATGCAGACTGACTTCATTGTGCAGTTCAGATGGTAGATACAGATAAAGGACTTGTGCAATTAACGAGACAAAAGAAGAGAAGTAGGAATAACACACAGAAGATTTTTTTTTTTTTTAATACAAGCTACTGTCCTCGTGATCCCTTATATTCTTACCTTTCCAAGAACCAGAAGAAAGCATAATCAGTAAATAATTACACCGGACCCTCGCTAGAACGCACGTCTATATAGCGTGAATTCACATATAACGCGGTCATGGCTATGGGTCCCAAATTTAATTACTTTCACTGAAATTCATTTTAATGTGGTCCCCGGGGTAATGCAGTACCACGCATGGATCCCAAGCCCTGTGTTCTAGCAAGGGCCCGGTGTACAACGTAAAGAAAAAATCCTGGGAGAGATTGCCAAGGCGCCATGGAGAGGAGAAGACCTTTTCACCAGCCTCCCCTCTCTCACGCCTCCCTTCACACAATGCATAAACCATTAAAATCCTGCCGACATACTGAAGTGAAGAGATTAGAGATTAAACAAAGACAGTGCATTACTGATTTACTTAAGACGACTCACCTATTAGAAACGACTCCCCAGAATGGGATTCCACAATTGGTTTTGACAGGGGAGGTTTTGATCTGTGGGAGAGGGGGGGAAAAGTGTCAGTGAGCAGTTAACTGGCTTACATGATGTCATTTTTCATTACACGAAAACATCTCTGCCCTCTACTGGTAACACACACATCTACGTTTAGATTTACCCTTAGACGTATTTACTAAAGATTGCTTCTATAACTAAAAGATGAACAAGAAACTGCAAATTCCACTAAGAAAAGGAATGTACTGAGCTCTAGGCACTCTTAAGCCTTGGAACAAGTCTTTCATGTCATTTCATGTCACGTATACTTTCTAACTTCCCTATGAGCTTCTATTCACTAATCATAGTTGCTCTTTCTACATCAAAATCACTCTCCCATGGTAGCCAGCCTCAGCATAGAAGTCTGAGGATTTTCCATCTCTTTCTAAGATTTTAAGGGGAGAAACAATGCAGAGTTTAGCATCGCTAGAGACAACCCTCTTCTGTCCTGCAGTCAGAAGTACAGCCTGCTTTGCTCCAGAAGTTTCTGTATATCATAGGTTTCAGAGTAACAGCCGTGTTAGTCTGTATTCGCAAAAAGAAAAGGAGTACTTGTGGCACCTTGGAGACTAACCAATTTATTTGAGCATGAGCTTTCGTGAGCTACAGCTCACTTCATCCGATGAAGTGAGCTGTAGCTCACGAAAGCTCATGCTCAAATAAATTGGTTAGTCTCCAAGGTGCCACAAGTACTCCTTTTCTTTTTGTATATCATAGAACACTCATTAATTTGATAAAGTGACTGGGTAAGCTAAAGTATAATTTGCATATATAACTAAGTCTTGGTAGTAAGAGATCTCACTACAGTACCTCTTATTTTTAGGACACCCAAAACTGTGCTATGCTTTACAACAGTTTTCAAACTTTTTCGGCCGCACACCCCTTTCCAAATAATGTAGTCTACCATGTACCCCCATCTGAGATAGGTATATTATAATCCTATGATTAGATTTCCAAGTCTTACTAAATAAAATGCATTGTCCACTGTTACAATTTTCTCGTGTACCCCCAAGGGTATGCGTACCCCATTTTGAAAACCATGGTTTAATAAGGAGACAGAGCCTGATCTTAAATAACGTACAGTTTAAATAGATTACATATAAAGAGATGTGGGGATAGAGGACTATAACATTTTTCAGTTATATTTTCACCCTATTATCATAATTTTTGTTTATTTATTTATTTTTTTTTTTTTAAAGGCACAGAACTGGAAATCTAATCAGTTTAACAAAAAGTGAATTTCAATTTGTTCCAGGTACCACCCTGGCCATGAATCTTCCTATTCATGTCTGTAGGTTTTAAAAGTAGAAAAATACCTTGTAGTCACATTTTCCTGTCCCTGCTCTATTGTTCATGTGGCTCTTTAACAAGGAAACAGTGACACTGACTATATGCGAAACATTAACTAAATACAAAAAGTAAACTAAAAAAAAAAAAGAAAACATTCTCTCTAATCTCTTCCAGGTGTTACTTGTAATGATTGTGAGCCAAAAGTGTTCAGAGATGTGTAGTTTTTAAGCTGATAGTGTCTTCAACTGTTTGCTAATGACAGCCCCTTTATATAGATTTCAACCCTTTCTTACTCACTATATTAAAGCTTTGCTGAGAAGCAAAGAGATATGGCAGTTAGTACATGTGGTTTGTGATTAGTGAGGTTCTGCTGGATTACAATTTTTTTATTTATTTATTTTTTTTAAAAGAAGCTGTATTCAGCTCTGTATAGCTAAACATGAAGCAACACACACACACTTACTTGATGTTATGTATTTTTCTTGCTACTATCATTGGAAAATCCACTTCAAAATATTTTTTAGGGAGAAGATTTTCATCCTGAAAAAAAAATCAGAGCAAGAGTCCAACCTTAGGGTATATTCACACTTCATGCAGAGAGAAGGGGGGACTTGATTTAGTTTCCCCCTGAACAGTTTTGTTTCATGTTATAGTAGAGTTTCCAGTTTTTGATACCTTAATGCTCTGGGTTTTTTTTTAAATAAAAAGAAAAGGAGTACTTGTGGCACCTTAGAGACTAACCAATTTATTTGAGCATAAGCTTTCGTGAGCTACAGCTCACTTCATTGGATGCATACTGTGGAAAGTGTAGAAGATATTGTATACACAGAGACCATGAAACAATACCTCCTCCCACCCCACTCTCCTGCTGGTAATAGCTTATCTGATCACTTTAGATAAGCTATTACCAGCAGGAGAGTGGGGTGGGAGGAGGTATTTTTTCATGCTTTATGTGTATATAAAAAGATCTTCTACACTTTCCACAGTATGCATCCGATGAAGTGAGCTGTAGCTCACAAAAGCTTATGCTCAAATAAATTGGTTAGTCTCTAAGGTGCCACAAGTACTCCTTTTCTTTTTGCGAATATAGACTAACACAGCTGTTACTCTGAAACCTTTTAAAATAAATAAACTAAAAATTAAGAAACAATATACCCACCCAATAGCAAAGAAACATTTAAGATATTCGAGTAATCTGGACAAACAGTATGGTTTGGCAACCAACATACTGGAAATTGAATTGCAATATACGGTCAGGACATAGTACACAACAGCCGGTTGCAGCAACAGAAAACTTTACCTATGGCGTTCACTCACCATCGCTCAGTGTATGCCTCCAAGGAAGGAAAGAGGAACATCGCACAGGGATGCACACAAAGAGCTTGTACTAGTCAACTGCTCACAAACATGTACCTGCTATGTAGCCCACCTGCTGCATCTCTCAAAAATCCATCCAAAGGGTTATTTTTAGACCACCTTCTAGAGGACAGTTTGTGTGCAGTCCACAAGTTGCACTCATGCTGGCAATCTCAAAGAGGATTAGAGCTCTATACTCCCCTATCAGCACGAAGTGGGGAGTCCCACCAGACCCAAGTTTAGGCACAAAACCAGAAAAGCATGGGAAAGCCTGCACTGTCCCACTGCCTATGCGGTTGTTCTTCTAGGGATAGATATGTACTGCTAGCTCCAGGGCTGTCAATCTTCCACCTTTCTGAATGCTATATTAACAAAGAGTTCTGTTAACTACCACGGAGAACACTGACAATTATTCTTAACTGGGTCTCTTTTTCTATATTACACCTGCTGGTCAAGAAGAACAGAAGGGGGTGTAGCACAAGGATATAATTAAAGGCACCACTCAGCTTTGTTAAACCTTGAGAACAGTGTTTCAACATGGTTTTAGCATAAGTGCAGGCAGGGCAAAAGCCTCAGCACTTGATTTTTTTTTTTTTTTTTAAATCCAGTCTATTTGCAGGACTATAGCACAATAGTTTAAGGTCCTGCTAAATAAACTTAGTTTTTTCAGGATGTCTTCCAGCAATCCATTTACATTGATAGGACCTGATCCTGCAAAATGCTAAACACACTTACCTCTTATAAACAGGAGGAAGAACTAGAGTTTGCTTTTATATAGAGTCTTACCATAATATTTGCAAAAAGAAAAGGAGGACTTGTGGCACCTTAGAGACTAACCAATTTATTTGAGCATAAGCTTTCGTGAGCTACAGCTCACTTCATCGGATGCATTCTTTTTGCGAATACAGACTAACACGGCTGTTACTCTGAAACCCATAATATTTGTCATTTAGAATCTTTCAAAGAATAATGCAAAGTAGTATTTAGGACACAGAGAGATGGTACCAAGTATCATGTTGTACTTGCTCTCTCTTGATTCTGGATTTAGACCCTTAAATATGAGCAAGGAAATGGAAGTATTATAGATGATACAAGAGCTATAAGGAATGGAAAACTAGGATGTTTCCAAACAGCCACTAGAGGTCACCATTGTGCCATGCACTCCTACATGACACTGGATTGACTGGTCAATAATTTGTTTGTTTCTTAGGAGAAAATAGGAGAAAGTTTCAGATATGCGCAAACCCTTCCTTTTGCTCATGTCAGGATTCTGAGTTATCATCACCTTTAATCTCCAGAACATGGTATCCATACCGGCACCAAGATTTATGATTTGACAGTTGCATTCTGTCTTCTTTAAAAAAGCCGTAAGTAGCTGACTGACTCCATGGACACGAGCGTAGTATCCTGCAGGAGAAAATGCGTTAAAAAAACCCAGACAACTATAACCATTAGATGTTTGTTTGTTTTTTAAATTAAGTTAAGATTACTAACAGAGCTCCACACCTGAGGAACTGGAAATTTCAGTTTAAAAAAAAAAAAAAAAAGAGTTCAAACTGAGTCATCTTTGCAGATTAATTCTGGGAGATGTACAAACTATGCAGCTGCTTTTATTATTCTCACGTGGAGAGTATTACAGTATTGCCTTGTGCTTTGAGGTCGTGGGTCACATCCCTGGTCTTTGGTTGCTTTGTGTAGTACATTACAGGTGAAGTGGGACACACATGAAAACACAGTTTCCAATACTAAAGGCAGAATGTGACAGAATATTAGAAAGCAATGTTCCAAGACTGAGGGTCCAGTGTGCAAACACTGGGGAGAGCTCGTATCAACCTATTACATGCTTCCCACATACATTCTATGACATCCAGTATATGGAAGCTCTATCTGCTGTTGTTCAAGAACTCCACATATTCAGAGTATGTTTGCATTGTCTTTGTTTAAGTCCACATGCTAACTTGCCTCTATTAATTTCAGGTGCTTTTCTTTCTTTGGCCTGTCTCACAAAATATTGGATGTAAGGATCCTTCCAGTAGCCGATACTTACAGCAAATCTGACAAGGGCATGGGGTGGGGGAGTGGGAGGGAAAAAAAAGAAGAGGAGGATTAGCAAAGAGAGCCATCAGGGTTTGTTTACTGATGAAGACTTAACTTAGACAGACAAACTAAAAAGCTGTCTTGGGACAGTCTTCCAAAGAGGTATCCTTGGGTGAGAGACTTAAAATGCCACTGGACACCCGAGACCATTCAAACACACACAGATTACATAAAGTAATTCTAACTAGAAAAAGACTGCTGTTACTATTGTAACATTTTTAATGTATTTCTCCCCATGTATTTGAAGAACTTCACAGAGACACAAAGCAAAGTTCAGGTACCACCTGCGAAATAATTTGAAGAACTTCAGTGCAAATATTTCTTCCATGAGGCCCACTAGACAGAGCAGCTGTGTTGTGACAAGTATCTGGGGATAGCCGTGTGGTGGCACCTTAAAGACTAACAGATTTATTTGAGCATAAGCCACTGGTCTGAACTCCTTATTGTCTGTGTTAAATTCCAAAGATTGCACATCACATGGATTTTAATTCCACACATCAACCTAACCTCTAATGGTTATGTGGCTTGCGTGAACGTAAGCCAAACTGGAGCCTATTAGTGCTACCCTTACACTAATAAAAATAATACTTCCCCCAGAATCTCTTCACAATTAACTCTCAGAACTAATCGCCAGCATGTTGTCTCCACACCCCTGATCACAATGACATCAGTGAGGGCAAAACTAGAGGTACAGAAACATTAGACTACAGTAAAAGATTTATAAGTCACTTGAAAAGACTGTCCCGAGACACCAAACATTACTGAACTGTGTCAGACTTCCATCGCAAGTATGACTCACATTCTCTTCACCATATGGCTTTATCTCTACAAAGTCAGGATGTTTTTTCAAGCCCTGCTCTTAAACGTCTGTCCAAAACGTATTAAAGGAATAAGTGTACTAGGTAAAATTAAAAATAAGTGTGCCACCCTGCCCTACCCTGTTCCATCCAGGGTGCTGTAAGTCCTGTCAATCAACTTTCTATTTAATTGTTTAGAACCGTGGTTTTCAACCTGTGAGAGGTCTGCAGACTATGTCTAAGATTTCCAAAGGGGTACACACCTTCACTGGAAGAAGTTTTTTCAGAGTCCACAAATGAAAAGAGGTTGAAAACTACTGGTTTATAATGTAACTTACTACATTCCTTTTCTTTTGAAAACCAACCAGCCAAAAACATCTTAAGCTTTCTGGACTCATTCCTCCTCTTCATCCTTTTTCCCCCTAAACAAATCTTGATGATTTTTTTTCTCTCTCTTCTTTTGCCACCTACTCTCTCTCCTCATGCATTAATTGAATTCCTATACATATATATATATATATATATATATATATATGGGGGGGAGGGGGCTGAAACCCTCCTAAGCCCCCCAGTCACCCGCACCCTGGCATCTTCAGTTACTGCAGGGTCCAACAGTCCCTCCTGCAGCCCATACAGACCATTGCCGACCCTGCAGGGACCCAACACCTTGCGCGCCTATTTTCGACGCGCCTGACCCCAAGGCCGGGGGCCTGGCCGCATTCCCTGCCCGGCTGGCTCCCCCCGCCCCGGGGTGCGGGGGGGGGGGAGGGAAGGGGTCTCCCCTACCCAGCTTCTCCACACCCAGGCCCGCCCCCCTCTCTGCCCCTCCTGAGGCCTCGGCTCCGGCTCGGGGGCGCGGCCGCCCGCCCCGGTACCGTTTACAGATGGACGCGTCCTCGCAGGTGCCCCTCACCGCCTCGTCCGCCTCCTCGGAGCCGGCAAAGGACGGGGCGTCCCGGGCGGCGGTCGCCATGGGGGCGGGTCAGCGGGGGGGAGGCCCAGACAGGGGCATGGAGCTGGGAACTGCGAAGAGGCTCGCAAACCTCCGCGAAGACTTCCGCCCCTACAAACAAGCCCCCATCCATTGGGCCTTCCCGACTCCCATTGGCCACTGGCGAGCAGCCGCATGACGAAGGGAGCTGCTGTTGGTCAGTTGTACTGCCAACTCAAATTCGACCCAATAGGAACGTGGGAAAGCTAACAAGCCCCCCCCATTAAAGGTCAGGTGCGCCGCAAGGGTTTCTGGGAGTTGTAGTCCTAGTGGCTCACAAACCTTAAATCACAAACGTTGACTAATAATATTTAATAAATAGCAGGACTGACCAGTCTCATCCTCCAGAAGCCAGACCACAAGAGAGGAAAAATCAGTTTTCTCTAAGTGCTTACACTTCTGCAAACTTTATGTGATCAGCACTGCCTGTCAGCATGGCAGACCTGATCCCACTAAAGCTTGATGTTGCAAAATCCTTTCTACCTCTCTAGGGCATGGTTCTACTTACACAGTATACAAGTAACTTCGATTGGATTACAAGTGACTTTGTGCAGGAATCTATCTACACTTCACATAAATGGGATTTACTTGTTTCCTGCAGAGGGACAGTACAGTCTCTAAATTAAAAAAATTACCTACCTGTTCACAATTCACTTGGTATTTGGGATTCAAAGTGGTCCAGCGAATAAGGCACTGGAATGGGAATCAGGAGACCTGGTCTAGTCCAGTATTGCTCCTGACCTGCAGGGTAACCTTGAGTAAGCCACTTCCCACTCTGTTTCCCCTTACACCTTTCGTGTTTCTTGTCTTGTTAGACTGTAAGCCCTTTGTGGACTGTTTCTTACTACAGTAAGGAGCACAATGGTGCCCTGGTCTCAGCTGGTGCCTCTACATACTACTGTAGCACAAATAATAATAATGTCACCTAGGAGAACAGTGGTTTTGCGGCTAAAGGACGGGATGGCTTGGAAAGCAAGCTGTCATCGTGGTTTGTGTTTCCAGCTCTATCTGTGTCTTGCTGTATGTCCTGATCTGTAAAATTGAGATATTTGCCTGTTTCACAAGATTACATCAATATCTGTTGAATACTTGTAATAGTTTTGAGAGCCACAGAGGAATACTGCTGTACGAACACGTTATTACAATAGATTTCTACTTTTGCTGCATAAGGCTGTTTACTTTTCTATTTTTTTAAATATAGATTCTTAATGAAAGGTAACACACCAGAGGAACCCAATGTGCAGAAAGAAGTGGTGTTGGTGTTTCAGTAGGTAGCAGACTTCCCTCTAGGTCAGTACTAAAGCTAATGGATTTGTTTTTAGAGGGTGTACTGTAGAGAATGGTGCAACTTTAGGGTGTAAAATAAACTGGTAAACACTTGTGGATATTAAAGATTGCACTTCTGGCAAGTCTTAAGCCTTAGTATCCTGGCCAAACTCCACTGACATATAATTATGTCCCGTCTCACTGCGCTCTGCCTAGGCACAGGACACATTCACTTCCCGCAGAAGCCTGTTCTTTAGCATTACCGCACTCTGCTAAAAGCGACTTAGGGTTGTCGACAGTCCCTTATTACAAGGGGCATCCATTGTTTCTTCATCTCTCTACAAGAAAATCGAGAGTTGCTGAGCGCCGCAAAAAGCAGCAAAAACTACCTCGACAAAGGCGGGTGCTTGTTATTATTAAGGATAATGAACGATTGTATCAGGAAGAGGAGTGAGTCAGGGGTGGCTAAGAAAACAGGCCCCAAAGCGGAGGGAACCCGGTGTGACCCGAAGAGGAAGGGGGCGCACGGCCCCCCGCCCCGTCGGCTGGGGTAAGCCGGACTCCTCTGCGGCTCGCCCTGCTCCTTGGCTGACACCTCAGGAGCTGAGGGCTGGCCTGAGGCCACGGCACCTGGCCCCGCCCGCAGGGCTCTGGGCGCCGGCCTAGGCACGGCCCAGGCTGCCCCCGCCTCCTGGGCAGGACACTGCGGCCCACGTCGAGGGGCAACAAAATGGCTGCCCGCGAGGTGCCAACATCCGGGTCCCAGGGCGCAGGGGAACGGCCCCACGCGGTGACCCCGATCCGGGTCTTTTGGCCCGCTCCCTGCCTCAGAGCCCGGATGTTGTCCACAAGGCAAGCGACTGGGTCACATGACGTTGACCCCACCACCACCACGTGACTCGTCCCTCACGGGGAAGGCGGAGCCGGAAGTGGTGGCGGCTTCCGGTGGGGGACGGCCGGCGGGGCGTGAGGTGGGCGAGCGGAGCTGGCGGTTCGAGCTGCCGCTGGGCGCAGGCCGGGTCTGGCCGCAGCGTTGCCCCGGGAGGCGCCGAGACAGGAGCCGCCGCCGCCATGAAGAAGCAGTTCAACCGCATGAGGCTGCTGGCCAACCAGACTGTGGGCAGGTCAGAGCCCGGGAGCCCCCTTGCCCAGCCCGGGGCCAGCCTTGGGGGCGGCCCCCGATCCCGGGGTGGGAACCTGCCCCGGGAGATGCGCCGCAGCCCCGGAAACCCCCGGGGACGCTCGCTCGCTCCCCTCCGAGAGCCCGGGCGGCTGGAGCCCCGTGGCGGAGGGGTCTGGCCCCGCCCCTCCCCTCCCCTCCGGGGCAGGTTTGGGGGGCCGGTGGGGGTCGTCCCTCCCCTGAGCGTCCAGTGACATGCCCTGGGCACTCGCTAGCCCCGCTGCGGCAGTGACTTGCCCGCTGCGCCGGAGGAGGCGGGCTGGTGAGGGTTCCCGGACCTGGCCAAAATATGTTTGTAATTCAGCCAGGTCTCTGAGCCCTGGGTTGCCAGGTCGGCTGCTCCCACTTGATGGACTCTCTCCCCCTCCCCCCCCCAACTTCTTGGAGAGCCCTTGGCCGTGGTCAGCTCTCTTGGCCGGAAGGGCTCTGCATGGCTGACTTCGAGAAAGACTTTGTCTCTAGGTGTTTGGTGAGACGGACTTGGTTTAGAGAAGCAGTCCTTCGGGGGCTGTGTCTCCGTACGGCATGGGGCACAGCGTCCTCAGTAGGTAGCGCCGCTCGGAATTTGGTCTGGTAAAATGTATGGGAGGGACAGGTCCACAGCTGAACAAGGCCAAACAGATATCCTCAACATCTTGAATACACTATGACCTCACTCTTTCCAGCAGTTCTCCTACAGAAACTGTTTTGTGGCTGTTACACTAGTTTAGTAATTTAAGAAACTTCATTTCTTATGGACACCATGAGAACTTGATCTCCTGCTGTTCCACATGAATATGCTGTTATCCTCCTATGTCAATACTGAAAGTGACTTTGGAAATGCTGCTTCATGAAATTGGGGTTTTGGAAATTCTATTTTTATGCTGCTCTTTATCCTATTGTCGAGGACTTTATGCTCCTTTCACATATATGTTATCACTTTAGCGATTTATGAGATTGGCTAACATAAATATAAAACAGAAAGTAGAAACCTGTGCACTGGGTCCTGTGTTTCCTAGCTGATGTGATTAAGTGTTGCCATCTCAGCAGTGCTACGAGTTTAAAGCTAGCTTGTGTAAAATGTTGCTTCTCGGGTGTATTTTGGCCTATCAGTATATTGTTTTTCAGTAGTATAATTTGACATGTGTAAAGCAAAAAACTTTAATCTATTGGAGGTATGTTATACTAATGCAAAAAAGAAATGTAAGGAAGTATTTTTAGCACCTGGATTGGCTGTAAATGTGGTAGTACAGTGCTTTGATTTATAAGTTGGGCTACACAAAGTTCCTACAAAACTATTTGCATTGTAAGTTTCCTTTTTCATATTTTGTTTAACTCTTTCACTTTCATTTCCTTATTTTTTTGGTAAATTTTGTTTACACTTTTCTAATTATATTTGATATTTTTCAAGAAAGCTCAGACTGCACAAATACAGGTCAGTCTTAATTGGCAAAGAAGTTAGCACTCTGCAATAACAAAAGTGCAAGTTTCACTAGGCATAAATGCCACTAATTTAGTTTTGTTTTATTGGCTCAGACTTTTTGGAAGGTCTTTGGCCTAGTTTCACATACCTAAGCATAACTTGGTGTCATCTGTACATACTGAAATGAGATTTAGTGTTCTTTTAAGACAGATTTGTATCTTTTAGAGTAACTTATTTCTTAAAAAGAAAAGGCGTACTTGCGGCACCTTAGAGACTAACAAATTTATTTGAGCATAAGCTTTTGTGAGCTGTAGCTCACGAAAGCTTATGCTCAAATAAATTTTGTCTCTAAGGTGCCACAAGTACGCCTTTTCTTTTTGTGAATACAGACTAACACGGCTGCTACTCTGAAACCTTATTTATTTCTTGTTTGAGTTCTGCTTTTTTTAACTAAAAGTTGGAACAAGGCTCAACTTTTGTCTCAGTTCTAAGTACCCTGTAAAGAGTGTGTGCTTTCTCTTCAGCATTCACTTCTACATGAAACAAATAAGAAATGTCAACTGATGATGGCTTGAGGGGGAGACCATGATAGCTGGTTCTTTATGATTATAAAATGGAGATATTTCAAACCTCTTCCATTCTCATTTCCCTGCCCCACATCTTACTTCTCATCTTAAGGTATTAGCTTGTTGAGGTAGGCATCATCATATCTAGTGTTTGTACAGTTTGTAGAACAATGGTCCTGATCTTAAATGGGGCTTCTTGGAGCTATTGTAATATATATGGAACTACTTAGACCAACAAATGCCACATACAACTTCTCACTTTAGAAAAAATGTATGGCAAGAGTGCTATATTTAGCAATGTGTATGGGACTAGAAGTTTCAACCTTGAAGGTGATCTTTGACTACTGCAGTTGAAAAATGTTTTTATTGCTAGAGTCCGATGGAAGCTGCAGCTATCAAAGTTGTTTCATTACTGGTATTCTCAGGGTGTGGTAACCATATAGGCATGATTATCAGTCACATTCATCTGCCAGGTGGCCTGTTTCTGTGTTAATAGTCTGTGCCTGGAATACTGGAGTCACTGGCTTCATTAAAGTATAAACATGTACAGAATAACTTCTCATAGGGGAAAAAGGTTGAAAATGGCATGAAAGCTATGAAAATTAACATGTCACGAGGCCCAAAGTTAAAGGGAATTATCAAGATATTTCTTAACTTTTTACTCTGTTTACCATAATTCCTTGTACGCTTTAAATGAAAACATTTCCTTATCAGCTTTTTGCTCACTCATACTGACTTTTCGTATTGTAGGTTTCTCATGAGTGCAGGGCTGTAAGCATGGACTCTTTCCAAAGAGAATTAAACCACTTATTTTTCAAATGGCATAAAGAATTAAATGGAAGTGGGGACATTAAGGAAGGAAAAAGTACTTCACACTTTGGACAGGGCACCTTGATCATTTAACCAGGGATTATGAGGACAGTCTGAGTTAACTCTACAGTTCCAGCTTTAGTTTAGATCTGAGCCACAGTCTTGGGGTTAACTAAATGTAGTTCTTAGTTAGCATCAGTATGCTTGCCAACTATAAACACGCACGTTTTGCTGACTTATCAGTTTAGGGAGTTGCAAAGCACTGATCAGGGAAAATAAATTTTGTTTACTGAAAACTCATGGTTATTCCTTTTTAAATCCATATTAAATGGAATGACTGAAAATCACGAAGAAAACACCTGCATATTTCTGCAGAATATGTGTGGTGATATTCGGCGGAAGGAAGAACTGACTTTTTTTACTATGATGTCTGACATACTTTAATAGACATCACCCTTGTACCTCATTTAGCACAGCATGAGAGACCAGTGTGCTATTATATAGTTGCCACCTTCCAGTAACAGGGGAAGTGATTTCTGTAGCTTGCAATGTGCATTCAGGACTTCTAAAGCAGTGTTGCCCACTTCTTTAAAAGCTCATTTCCCTAGAAGGGGGTGAAATTAATCACACATACCCTGTTAACTCCACCATGTGGTGATAGTCATATATCGGAGTTTTTGATTAAATTAAATGTACTTTAAGGAGTGACATTCAACAGTGGATGTTAAATGTTTGCACGCTTGTTAGTTTGTCTGAAACTAAAACAAGTTTGCAATAATGATACAGGTTTCAGAGTAGCAGCCGTGTTAGTCTGTATCCGCAAAAAGAAAAGGAGTACTTGTGGCACCTTAGAGACTAACCAATGTATTTGAGCATAAGCTTTCGTGAGCTACAGCTCACTTCATCGGATGCATTCAGTGGAAATTCAGTGGAATGCATCCGATGAAGTGAGCTGTAGCTCACGAAAGCTTATGCTCAAATAAATTGGTTAGTCTCTAAGGTGCCACAAGTACTCCTTTTCTTTTTAATAATGATACAGAATATGGTGAAGTGGAAATCCCCCCCCCCGACAGGAGAATGCCTATGAGCAACTCTGGCTTGGCTTTCTTTTGGTGCATCTTAGATATCCTGCTGGGCTGCTTCTTGATTGGGGAGGGATGGGGGGGAAGTGTTTGGTGGTGTCTCCCAAGCCCATCCCCTTCTGGTTTCAAAATGAGTGGTCACTCAGTAGATTGTGGAAATCTTCATAATATAACATTTGCTTTATATGCTTTGATAAGCTGTGAATTAAGTTACAGTGCTGATATTTAAACTGTTTGGATTTGAATGCATGCCCTTTAAAATGAAGGGAGCAATTTACACCTTAAAGCTATTGTTTCAGGCTCCTTGCAAACTCTGGCAGATGTTACTGCATCATTTGGCCTGGAAAAATGTGACTCAAATGTATTTCCACAACCATAACATATGAGATGAGAAAAATTTGAGGCTTGACTATGTGCATCACCCCACTACACCTTAGTAAACACTGTTTTAAAGACTTACTTAAAATGTTAAGTTTTTCCTCAAGCCACCGTCTAAAGGGAGCAGCTATATGACACCCTAACAGAAAAGGTGATTGTGTGAAAAGATGACAAAAGGATAGACAGCAATAACTACCTCTTGAGCAGATGATGTTCCCACACTCTCTCAAAAATAATGTCTGGTGGTTGTATGTAGAACTTGCCCTTACCTTACATAGCAACTGAGTGTCACCCATTTTTCAGCAGAATCGACTGTTGTAAGAAAAATGTCTACTTTTAGCTGGTTAGTGCTAAAGATGGCCTTTTCTTCAAAAATAGCTAGGGATCCACACAATTGACCTTTCCAGGGGTATGAAAGGCCTTTCCTGCAGTCAGTATGGCGGTATGTATTCCTTACCTAAAACTACCGTATCTCTTTGTTAGAAATGGATGTTTTCTTATCTCTAACTTTGTCTCCCTTCTGGAGCTCTGATAGTGCTACTTAGCTGTGGGCATCCTCTGTGCTAGGAAATAGCTTCTGGTGCTACAGCAGAGTGGTCACTTGAAAAATTAACTAGGTTGAAGTAAAGATAACTGAGAATACAGTGGGAAGTCAAGGGAGATTAGTTTCCGAGTGGTAGTCGTGTTAGTCTGTATCAGCAAAAATGACGAGGAGTCCTTGTGGCACTTTAGAGACTAACAAATTTATTTGGGCATAACCTTTTGTGGGCTAGAACCCACCATCTGATGAAGTGGGTTCTAGCCCATGAAAGCTTATGCCCAAATAAATTTGTTCGTCTCTAAAGTGCCACAAGGATTCCTTGTTGTTTTTCCAAGGGAGATTAGTTTCTGCTTCTTGGGTCAAACACATAGGATGGATAAAACAAGAGCACAGGAGAAGCAGCAACTTACTGGAGCAATGAACGCAGCAACTAGGAAAGACTGTGTTAGAGCAGAGAAGTGACACACCTAGGAAGTATGCCTGTAAATATATTGAAAGAGGGATATGGAATTACAAAAGCCCTAAAGGAATTGAGAGAAAATAATTGAGGAGGGGAGAGTTAAGTGGAGCAGAATTCCAAAATCATTAATTTGCCTGGTTTTAGATGTTCTGCAGTAATTATCCTTCAGACTTCACTGGAGAATGGTGTTAGGTACCCCACTTCATTTTGGTACTCGAACAACTACTTAACTCTTGTGGAGTGCTTTATTTTTAACTGGTGGCTCGCTGCAAGTAATGCAGCCCTGGAAACAAGTCACACTGCATGAGATGGACAGAACTTGAAGAGCCATGGTTAGTTTGTAAAACAAAATATCAAGTTGCTGCATTTTAAAATAACTGAGGAAAAGGGCAAAGATAGGGAACTGCTCTAAGTGAGAAGGTGTTAGTAAAAATTGTGTTAACATGCTGATCAGGAAAGAGACCTAGAAATTGCCATACTGGATGGTATCAGTGGTCTCCCCTCTAATTTCATTATCTGTTAGTGGACAGTACCAGCTACTTCAGATGAAGTTGCAAGTAACTCCTTCCTAGACAATTAAAATAACCTGCTATTACAGGAAGCGTCATCTTAGCCTTCTTCAGAGGAGGATGTGTTATGCTTTGAAGAAGTGTTACATCTCTTCCAAAATTACTCTGGATGTTCTTGTTACCATATCAATACCCATCCTGTTTTTGAATCCTACTCAGCTCTTGGTCTTCCTATAGTGGCAATGAGTTTCACAGGCTAACTGTGCATCATGAAAAATTTCCCATATTTTAAAAACTCTATAGTTTTACTAGAATGTTGAATGTATAATAGCTTTAGCTTTTCAGTCTCTGACTTGGATTCCATGTTATAAAAATTTAACATCAGTCTGAGCCAGCTGGCTACAGTTTGTCTCCCTGTGCTAATCTTTCTAGTAATAAACTGAAAATGTAGTCTAGTGTCCATGGGCTGGAATGCATTGAGATTTGGCATGCTAAAACACTGAGGAATTTGTGTTTTTTGCTCTGAGGATTTAAGTCAGGACTTGTAGATGGGAATACTCCTGGCTAATACCTTAACACCTTGTTTTTACATGATACCCACCAATTTTGTTTCTTATTGTAGTTGATAAAAATAATCCTCCAAAGAAACTGAATTACAATTTAATACCAAAAAAAGAACAGGAGTGCTTGTGGCACCTTAGAGACTAACAAATTTAATACCACATCTAGACTGATTTATCTTATTGATTTTAATTGCCTTCGTTTACCAGAGCATTGTTGTGTGGTGGTGGTCTCAGTGTTGCTACAGTTAAGGGTGAAATGGCAATACAAGATGTGCAAGAAGTAGTAAAGTTGAGGACTTTATCAAGTTATGATAATCAACTAAAGTTAATGCTTTCTCTTTAATCTGAAGCTTCAACTCCAGGAAGCTGTTTCCAAGAGACATTTTGCTTAGGTTGGCATTTTGACCATAGCTCAGATGGGAATTGGATCTGTGTTTTTTCGTGTGGTTAGCTGTGTACTGTGTCTGCCAGTCACAGCTGGTAGTATATCATTATATAGGTAGAATTTTTCAACTTCCTTTAGAATTAATAATTTACAGAAGTCCTTATCTTGATAGTCTCATTTTTGCCAATTCAGATATTTGCAGGGCTTTTAGATGTGTATGGTTTGATTTATTTTGTTACACATAATCTCATAAAATAGTGTATAGCTTTTAATTGGTGGTATTGTATGTGAAACTGAGATTTCCTGTTTTGGAACTGGCATATTAAGTTATTGCCAGGATAACAGAAAGGCGGGCATTTACCTTGTTTTGGATACTAGATTGGCCTCAGCCTTTGAGATAAGTGGTTTCTATATTCTGCATGTCCTACAATGACAAATGTATGCTCTTAGTTTCACTTCTATTTAGCCGAATAGACAATCATGATTTAATTTTAAGTAAAACGCTTAAAATTCTGTAAACGCCAAATACTCTGCTATATTCTCTCTCATGAGTTTCGAGAGACAATGAAATAGTGGCTAAGACTGTTCTTTGTTTCTTTATCCTTGACTCCTTGTGATCAGACATTGATTCTGCCAGGTAGAACCTAAAGTGAAGTCAGAAGTAACTGTAAGGGTTCTCTTGCTTCAGTGTTGAAATACTAATTTTTTGTGTCCAAGACCAGTAGACCCTCTAACCAGGGTCTGAAGTGTGGTAGTGCCTAAAGAAAAAATGAGGTTTGGGGTAGTTGTCAGAATTTGGCTTTATAGTTGTAATTATCTCAAATTATATTCTGAAAGTAATGTCAATATGAAGGTTTTTTTTCAAGTGATATGAATACAAATGTGCACTTGACCTACGGTCATCTGAAAAATGATTTCATAAGGGTGTTTTTCAAGGATGTGCTGTTTAGTTTGAGAAACAGGTTTGCAGTTATTAAGACTATTAGACTTCATGTCTAATGAATGTTACTCATCACTGTGGTTTCTTTCCTGATTCCAGAGACCTATCTGTATTACTACTGTTCCCAGTAATTCTCTTGGTGTTTTTAGGATGCATTTACCAAGAAGTAATTCAAACTGGGAGGTGTCAGGATCAGACCAGTTTTCCTGGAAAATGATCTTGTCAGATGTACATCTTAAACTTTAGGTTGACAGGTGCATGTGTTTCTTGGCATTGGCAGGGATGTTATCTATTAAATAATGGTCTTGGTCTCTTAGAATACAGATTGCAAATCGGAATAACTTTCCTTCCAGATGTCACCACAAATCACCTAAACGCCTGCCTTATTGGAGATGGGACAACAGTTACTGCAGCCACATCCCCCTTAGTCCTCCTCTTAGTGCAAGCTCTCCTGTACAAGTGGAGTGTTTCAATATCCTGTACACATGACATCAGTCTGACTCAACAGAAGTGTTCTAATGTATCTTTTAAAAGCTCACATCCTGGATAAAAATGATTATGCTAAGCAATAGTTAGTAGTTCTCCAAGCCATTTGACAGTCAAGATACAAGGTGGAATGAGGAATATGTTGTCATTTTATTGATCTAAATTGGCATTTAATGTTACTCTTAAATATTGCTTGTTACAAAGTACCTGTAAGTAACTCCTGACTAAACCAGTTTTTCATCTATAGTGATATATACAGTTAGTTAATTTCCAATACTTAAATATCATGCAGAAACTGGATACTCAGGCTACCAGTCACTCATAGTTTTTAACATGCACATCTACACTTACTGTTCCCCTTAATACTGCTTTTATTTATTCAGAATTATGTACTTTGAGGGAGGCAGATAAGAGCATTAATCTTCCATTGGTATTTTACACTATATTTTGAAAACTCTAAGACTATGCAGCAGCATATTATCTCCTAGGCTGACAAATTTGCAGGGGCAGCAAATTTATAATAGCAGCCAGAGGCGCCAACTTCCCCCGGCGCTGATGGGTGCTTGTGCCCGCCCCAAGTCCATCCCATGGTGTCTCCAAATGGAGCTCAGGTGCTGCTCAGTGAATGAAAATGAAGTTAGACCTCTGTTGTGTAAAAGATGGTTGGGGGGAGCTGACTGAAATCCTGAAGATCTCATTTTCCTTAACGGACACTCTTGAGTCCATTCGTATGATTGCCAAACTTTAGATCTATGCAAGTTCTGTTTAATGGTAACATGAATCACTAAATTGACAAATGCCTATTAAGTGACATCAGATGCTCATTGCCTCTAAATCACTCTTCTTCTAGTAGCAAAGGGAATTAACAGAATGTGTTTTCTACATGGCAATGCGCAGCACTGTTACTGAACAGTCAGAATCCAAGGAACAGCAAGCATTATTGATGTATGTTGGACTTAAGCTATGCAATGTAGGCATAGCCTACAGTGACACCGCTGTGCCGCTAAAGCCTTGCCACTGTAAGGCATGCAGTGTAGCCGCTCTCTGTTCTCTGGAGAGAGCTCTCCTGCCAACTAAATAAAATTGCCCACTGAGGGGCGGTAGCTCTGTTGGCGGGAGAGCATCTCCCACTGACAGAGTGCTGTCCACACCTGACAAAAGTGCAGTGTAGACATAGCCTTAGTATGAAACTTTAGTTATCTGTGCTAGTTTGAAGGATATTAGTCAGGCTCTTAAGATGTGTATCTGTGTAGGAATTCTGAATCTGCTACTTGTGTGAATAAACAGAACAGCTCATGTTTCAGAGTAGCAGCCGTGTTAGTCTGTATTCATGAAAAGAAAAGGAGGACTAGTGGCACCTTAGAGACAAACAAATTTATTTGAGCATAAGCTTTCGTGAACTACAGCTCACTTTATCAATGAAGTGAGCTGTAGCTCACGAAAGCTTATGCTCAAATAAATGTTTGTCTCTAAGGTGCCTCAAGAACAACTCATGAATACCTGATACCAGATTATCCTTCCAGTCTGTCCTCTCAACACCAAACCAGAGTGGAATAAGTTCCTTCGTATCTGCAAAACTACTTATTTCCAGAGGCAAGGATAGGGGGCGGGAGGAGTGAAGTAATATCTTTTATTGGACCAACTTCTGTTGGTGAGAGAGAGCAGCTTTCAAGCTGACACAGAGCTCTTCAGGTCTGGGAAATGTACACCTTCATACAAGGTGGAACAGAGTGTTTAGCATAAGTAGTTAACACATTTCAAGGGACCCTTCAAGGTGAAATGCCAGTTAATGCCTCTCCTACTTTGTCCCTGTAATATCCTGGAATCAACAGGGCTACAACAATACTGAATACACCTATTTTCAGGACCATTTGAGTACACTGAAGCAATATAATACATGTTGTGCTGTTAAAATGCATTTGCAAGCAATAGAAACACTAAATTATTCATGTTAGGAAAATGTGTATCCATTATGTGATTTCAGTTTGGATCTACTTCTTGCGGTAAGACCTTCTGCTTATCTAACATACTTCATCTTCTACAATTTAGCAATTCCTTGCATTGAAGTAACAATGAATAAGATGCTATGGGGAATTTCAGCTGAAAAGGATTAAATTTGGAGACTAAATCAAGCGTGAAATACTCAGACTTTAAGGCCAGAAGGGACCATAATGACTATCTACTCTGACCTCCTGCACATTACAGGCAACAGAACCTTCCCCACCCACCCCTGTAGACCCATATCCTTTGGCTAAGTTACTGAAATCCTCAAATCATGATTTAAAGACTTCAGATTACAGAGGGAATTTACTCCTGGTTTTAAATGTAGGTATCAATGCAGCCTTAACTGTACATCTGTTAGGGAGCCTACATAATTCCTCCCAATAGGAACAGCAGAGAGAATTTAAGTCTGTCTACTCTAGAGAGCTTACAGTGGCACAGCTGTACCAGTGCAGCTGCACCGTTGTAAGATCTCTTGTGTAGCTGCTCTATGTGGATGGGAGAGAGCTCTCCAGTCGACATAATTAAATCATGCCCAATGAGTGGCGATAGCTATGTTGGCAGGAGAAGCTCTCCAGCCAACATAGTGCTGTGCACGCTACCACTTATGCTGGCGTAACTGTTGCTTGGAGGGATGGAACATTCACAGCCCTGTGACGCAAGTTTTGCCAACATCAGTGGTAGTGTGGACAGCCGAAGACTGTCTGGTGACGTACCTCTGGCTTGCTCTAGCATTCTGTTAATGATGCTGCTTGGTTCTTCAGGAGAGAAGGCGCTATATGCCAAACTCCCTTTTTACAATCAGTGAGAGAACATATTGGATTTACTTGACTTGAGACACTGCTAAAAGAATAGCTTCTGTGAGAATAATAACCTAATGTTCATGATAGTAAATCGGAGTGACTGTCTCTGCACTGCCGCAGCTTTTTCATCTGCCGTTCAAATGTGCATTTCTTCTGAAGTGTCCCAAAGGATCTGCTTCATACATGACTCTTATAGTGCTCACGAGGGTTAGTGTCTGTTTAAAAAGAAAAAAAACAAAAAAGTGTAGGGGCTTGGCTACACTTAAAACACTGGAGCAGTGCAGGGGGCACCACTGAGAGAGGGTGGCAGGGAGGAAGCCTTCACCTAGTAGGCCTGAGAGAGGGGTCCGACTAAGAAGGTCGGCAAAGGAAAAGCTTAAAGAAGTGCAACAGAAAGTAGTCCAGGCAAGAGAGTGGTAAGGTTTATGAGGACCCAGACCTTAACTGCTCATTGTAAGCCCCTTGACTGGAACCCAGAATAGAGGGCAGGCCTGGGTTCCCCTACCCTCCACTGCAGAGTCTTATTGCTTTGAGCAGTGAATGGGAAGACTGCCTGAGTCTCTGCAGGAGTGCCATAAGGCAGGGGACGTGAAGAATGTTTGACATTGCTTGTGCAGGGTGACTTGGAAAGACTTCCCTTGAAGGGGAAAATCAGTGTGACCTGGCCAGAGGGGTGAGTCCTGAAGCAGCTATACTGCTCTGCTGAGGTGGGAGGAGAGCTGCAATGGTGGAAAGGAAGAGAGGGGATGCAGAACCAGGCAGAGCTCACCCCCAGAAGGGAGTGCCATGTAGCAGTGAGTAGAGTGCAACCATTACAAGTATCTACATGTATCCCTCTTTTTATCTACCTTCTGTACATGAAATTTTGGACTAACGGGTTCATTTTCTTCAACTGTTTTTTACCAGAGAAGATCTGGCCTTTGTTCTTATTTTAGTTCCCTCAACAGCTGGCAGAAAATGCTGTTAATTTTACGTGTCCTCGGTATTCAGTGTCAAGTCTTTACTATTTCCCTTCACTTGACTATATTTTTTTTCCAGTAAAATTTTTTTCTGCTTCTTGTAGTGGAATGTTTAAAATGTGCTAGTCAAAAAGTGATGGTGATAAACAGTTGTTTGTCAGACTTTCTACAACTGAGAATCCATTATTGGGTAGACACTGTGCAAGGTATTTAGTTCTCTGGGACAGCAGACAAATGAGCTAAGATCCAGGACTTAAGGATAAGAGAAACGTTGCCTGCTCAGGATTGTTGTCTTTTAATAACTACTGAACAAAATTATTGTTCTGTTTACCCGTTTTGTAATTTTAAGTTTGCCTTTATGCTTGTTCAGCACCCTGAGTGCTTTTGGAGGTGCTTTATAAATGTATTAATAAATATGAACATTTGCAATTTGAGAAACAGGTGCAATTCTTGTATTAATGCTTTTTTTTAAAGATGCCGAAAAGGCTAAATTTTGGCATGAAGGGTATAAGCCTTCATTTGTTAATGTTACAAGGACTTCATATCAGAGTGCCTGACTGGCCAAAGCCTTTCAGCCAACAGTCATTCTTTAGCTACCGCTCTAGTTTTTGAAGGTTCTAGGGTAACTTCAATCTATTTTATAAAGCCTGGTCTACACCAGAAGATTAGGTCAATTTCACTGTTGGTTAAGGTGTGAAAAATCCACACCCCTGAGTGGCAGCATTAAGCTGACCTCAGTCCCCTTTTAGACAGTGCCAGGTCTACAGAAGAATTCTGTGGTTTCAGAGCTAGAAATTTTTAATACCAGCTCATACTCGCAGACTCTTAAAATAGGAATGATTTTAATCTGCTAAAATAGCTATTCAGAAAGAAAGTTCTAACAAGCTGTTTCTACATAATAGAGTAATGCAGTTCACTTGGGATTGTCTAAAGCCAACTGTCTTCGTTAGATACTTGAATTGTTTTTAGGTGGAGTGGACATACGGATCATACTCCAGAACAAGGGAGTTTTTGTGGTAATAGGCTATTTGACCGCTTAATAAATTAAGCCTGTTTATGGTACATGTTTCATAACTTGCCTGTGCACAGTGACCTGTAATAAAGACTTTGTTTGTAGGACACTTTAAAGTTGTATATAACTTCTGGAAGCAAGGTTTCGTTATTGGTTAAAATCAGTGACTCACTGTCTTTCATACTGCAGTAGAATCTAGATACCCCATTTGGGAATTGGGGCCACATTCTCTTAAGTACTATAACTATAGCTACATGGCACATAATGGAGTCTTGAACTCTGAGGCCTCTAGGAGTTACTCTAGTCTTATACAAATTAATACAGTGAGCCACAGTAAATCTACTATACTGGATTATAATGAAGTTGTCCAAAACTTGTTGTGATGGCTTACTAACTGGTTTCAATAAATCATTCCTCTCTGCATCTGGCTCATTGTCTTAAGGCGTGCTTGATAGCGGATTGTTTGTTTTTCATTTCTGTAGTTACCAAGACTTCTGGAAGCAAGGTCACACTTGACGTTTACTAGCATTACCATGTGTAAACCACCACTTAGTGCAGCACAAGTAAGACCACGGAGATTTTCAAATGTGTCTATGGCACTGTTTTATAGGGTGAATTATTTTCACTAATGACTTGGGTAAAATAACCATTAAGTATTTGTTTTTAAGGCTTACGTTACCTTCTCAAACTTGTGAAACATTCCTTTCCCTAAAAAAGCACATCACAGTGCACCTTGCTCTTTCACAGTCCCACGGGAAATGTAGCCTTTTTTAAATAACCCAGCTGGGTGAGGCCACAACTTCTCCTCTTAAGTGAGGTGGAGGCTTTTCCCCTTTGCGTAAATTGTTTTCTTCTTAAGTTAATTACACTGCGAAGTGACAAGGACGGGTACAAACTGGAAACAGCACATGTGGTTTGTAAACCACCTTAACATACTTGTAAAATGTACAAAAAAAAGTCAAACTTGGTTTTAGATGGTACCAGACCACTAACACTTCAAACATGTATGATATGAAGGGCAATCATTGTTTTCGTGTATTTCCCTTGATCAAACATGTGGTTTGTATGTCTGTCTGCAGATGACCTCTTCAGCAAGATATGAGCATGTAAAATTCACGCGGCTAATGGTTCAGGTCTTATTTTGTAAAATTGACCCATTATATTGGAAAGTATAAATTCCTTGGATGGGTCCAGACCACCTCATTACTCTTACATATCTCCATCTACAATATCTGTTGCTGCATTTAAAGTCTGAAACAACTGGGTTGAAGTAGTATAGCTTCATACCTCTGCTTGGATTATAATCCAAGGAAATATTTTGAAGTTTGATAAATTAATACCTCGAAAGATCCTGTAGTGGTGGAATAATTCTGAGGTTTTTCCCCCTATTTAAATTGTTCTAAAGTATTCATGTTGCTTCAGATGAAGAGAAAACAGTAATATGTAAAACTGAGACCATGGAAGAAGCTTCTTTAATTTTTGCTTTTAACAGAAATGGGAATGAGGCGCTATGTTACTGGATCACATTTCTAACAAGCTGGTTCAAGTCTAGCCAGAAACTGACCTGGCATACAGAACCAGTGGTCTTAATGCAGTGTCCTTATGTGAAAAGAACACTGTGGAACAGAAGTCTGATGTATTTTTAAATCTAATGCTCTGCACTGTAACAGCCAACTTCTAAACATGCTAAAATGTCAAAACAAAAACTATATAGTATGAAGCTAGTAACCCTGAATTAGACTTTTACTCAGAGCTCCATAATTCATTCTCAGATGCTTAGTAATAAAGAGTTAATTTCCAGATTCATGCTTGAATAGCAAAAACATACTCTGCATGACACATGCCAGGATGGTAATAGCATTACTCTGCATGTTCTACACATTAACATGGTTTCTGTATACACGGTAGCTAAGTAACATAAAAACAGACTTGAGCGTCCAGTGACGCAAAACACAGTACTCAGATGAGCAATCTCAGATGAAGGTTAGTTATTGGAGAGGAGAGTCCAGCCCAGGTGGGGATCTGTTTAACAGTTATTAAGAGAACTTTTGTGCCCAATTTTTAATTCTTACACAGGCGTGTCTCTCTCAGGAAACCGGTGTGAGACCTGAATGTGCAAAGATTGAGCTTTTAACTAAACCCTCAGTTCCCAATGTTTTTCATTGCCATCAGTGATTTCAAGACCAGAAGGAACTGTTGTAGTCTGACCTATTCCTAAAGCAGATCTTTTAGAAAAACATCCAAGCTTGATTTAAAAATGAGTGTTGGAGAATCCACCACAACCCTGGGTAAACAATTCCAATGGTTAATTATTCACTGCTGAAAATATACACCTTGTTTCCAGTCCGAATTTGTCTAGCTTCAAGCTTGCCAGCCGTTTGGATCATATTATACCTTTCTGTGTTAGAGGGAAGAGCCCATTATTAAATATTTGTTCTCCATGTAAATACTTACGGACTGTTATTGAGCCCTTAACCATCTCTTTGCTAAGCTAAACCGATTGAGGTCCTCAAGTCTTTCACTGTTATTTTTTCTACTCATTCTCATGGCTCTTCTCTGAACCCTCTCCAATTTACCAACATTCTTTTTGAATTGTGGACACCAGAACCGGACACAGTGTTCCAGCAGCAGTCACACCAGTACCAAATGAAGAGGGTAAACTAAGCTCTATGCTTACTCAAGGTTGCTGTTTATGCACTCCAGGATTGCATTAGCTCTTTTGGCCGCAGCATCACATTGGGAGCTCACGTTCAGCTGATTATCCACTATGACCCCCAAAACCTTTTTTTCAGAGTCACTGCTTCCCTGGATAATGTGTCCCAGCCTATAAGTATGGCCTGCGTTCTCTGGTTCTATAATACGTGAGCCCCCATTTTCCCTACTGTCACGCCTTGACTGTTGCTGTGTCACTTCTGGTTTTTGCCCACTTTCTCACTCCTGCCTCTTTCTGTCCCTTTTTCCTTGTTTAATTTGCTTTGCTCAATTTTTGTTATCCACAGTTCTGCCTCTCCTTACAAACTGCTGCCTTCTTTCTCCATGGCCTTGTCTGCATAGAACTTGCATCTGTTTTTAGCCCTGATGTCGTTCTAGAGCACCAAACATCTAGATTCAGATATTAAATACTACTGCAGTGCCATTTGGATGCCATATCAGAGTGTCTACCTCTACTATCGAAGGTTATAAATGGGCTTATTTGGTATCATGTTTGCTATGTTTCTCCTTTATAGTAATAACTGTCATGTTTGAATCTGTAAACGTCATGCTTTTTTTTTAGGGAGGGACATTTTAAAGTTATGTACACCATCTATCTCTGTGGCCAGATGTGCATTTTCTGCTTAAAATATCTCTCAATTCTGGGAAGATCATGTGACTGAGATGCAAGACTTCAGTCTTGCCAATGCAAAAAAAATAAGTTTAAATGCTTTTAATTAGCTCAACATGCTTTGTGAATTCTACTTGGTTGTCCTGTTTTATCGCAAGCATATGCTATTAATATTGTGTGCCTGCATCTAAAACTAAGCAATGAGACAGTGGTATTTTAAACATACGTTTTTAATGGCTGTATATACTAAACATCTTACTGTTTTCAACATCTCATGATATATAACAAGAGCTAAGGTGTTCTTCCAGTATGTAGCAGTATGGCAATTGCAGTTACACAGATTATGGAGCTTTAAACTACGTTAAATTGTACGCTGCCTACCTATTTCTTGGTGACAAGGGCAGGAAAAAATAAAGTTTAGAAATCTAAGGGGGCCTATTTTCTTTTGTGACAGCACAAGGGAACTCCCAGGTCACCAGGTGATTTAGCAAGGGAATTGGCTCTTTTCCAGAACTAAAAGCTTGCCATCTCACATGTAGGGAACTTCTGACTCATTCTGTTATCTAAGAACATTAATTACTGACTTAATGTCACACTTGTGTTCAGTTGCACTGCTTAAAAAAATAGATGCTGGACTCCATCTTGACCAAAGTTAAATGTCTGACATTTTTTTCCCCCTCACAGCACTTAGTATCTTCAGTGAACAGAACTTTCTTTTTGCATTCCTAACCGTGAACGATGGGAGTGCACTTCTTATAGTCAGTGGGAGTACTTATTTTGGGGCTCTTACGCTCATTTAAAATAAACTTCTAACTTTGTTTTTTGGGGAGACGTAACAAATACAGGAAAATGGGTCACTAAAGCCCTACTAGCTAAAATATTCCAGCAAGTTATTTAATTGTATAATGAAGTACAGTATAGCTGCAATAAATATACAACTTGACAGTGGACAAGTTTCTAAGTCAGTATAATACACAGAAAATGCAGTAGAAACTTAGAGTTACTAATTGCTTCTGATTTTTTTGTTCATATCTGAAATTGAAATCCGATTCAGGGCTCAAGGCAAGAAACATAATTTCTCTTTGAAATGTCCATGTGCTAATTTCCTCTAACAAGGAACTTATTCTGCATTCATAGACCTGAAATTGTGCGATGTATAAAAGGTTTGCCTTTAACTCATCATTAAAGCAACGAAGTTTGATATTAGTGTTCAGTCTGTATCTGTCCCCATTGAGTACAGAATTTGTAATACATGTGGCATGTAAAATCAGCCACTGTCTAGATGCTTACCCTGCTCCATTGATACCTGAGCGCACACAGTGGCTTAAAGGTTATTTTAAACTAAACTGAATGCCCACAGTTAAGTATTTAAATGTCTATCAGCATGTATTTTGCAAAGAGGGTTGTGAAGTTCTAGTACAGAACCTCATTACAGTAACTTATGCCTTACAAAGACTCTGAAGTAGGATTTGGCCTGAACTGCAGTTGTTCCTTAATAGCGAAGTCTCTTGACTCACTTGGGAGAGGGCTTGGATCTATTTAGTTTACTACGGCATTCCAGATCTGCTAATATGAACAGTCTGCCTTGGGTTTCCCTCTGCCTGTGAGGAAACAATCCACTTTCCTTCCAGGATGATTATTTGTGGAACTTGTTGGGATGCCTTTGATTAGAATAACTTCATCCTGTCAAAGTTGTGTGGTGGGAATTATATCTGGCTTCGTATGCAACGGTTGTTTAAAACTAAACTGAATAAACAGATTTAACTTAAAACTGGAAAACTCGCCATACCTTTGAGCAGAGTTCACTGGAAGAGCTCAATGGAGCAAGAGAGAGAAGATGAGAATTGAAGTTCTTAACTATTGTTTGTGACTATATCAGCAAGCTTTTGTTTCTTCATAAGCTTCTAAAACTGTAGTTCTTGATTAGTGAAACATCTTGTGCTCTTAAAAATGGCACCCATCAGATAATTAAATCAACTTTCCTGAGGGGTTGGGTATTAAACCCGTTCTGGAACCAGAAAAGCTGCTGTTTCAGAACAAACTCCTTTGACTGAATGCTGTGAACTGCAAGCTGTCATCCAGACTGGTTCTTAACCCAGGAAGAGTTGTTCAGGTGAATTCATGCAGTATATGTTCCAGAATTACAGTATTTATTGTTACTAATGTCTAAAGTTTGAGTTAATGCTTTCATCTGGTGATGAATGCAAAACCCTCAATAAAGAGGTGGAGATGGAAATAACTTATTTATAGTTTGTGCAGTAAACTATCTAAAATTCATTCACAGTAGGAAACTAGTTTGTTTAAAATGGGGCAGGCCATTCAAGATGGAGCTGGATTGTCAGGGCCTAAGGACTAGCCCCACCTCTTGGGCTGCATCATTGGCATCTGCCAGTAATGGCTTGCCTACCCTCGGAATAGGAGGGTTGCTGTGGTAGGTATCGAGCACAGGATTGGCACCTTACCACCCGCCCACCTTAAAAATAAATAAATAAAGTGATAGTTGGAAACTCTTCCCTGCTCTGCTCTGTGGAACACCACCACCTTGTATTTGATTGTTAAATACATGGTGGTGTTTTGTGTACATATAATCATGGATGGCTTGGTTTTAGTGGTATGGCTGATGCTGTCTGGGCATGGACAAAGAACCAAATTGTATGGATATTAACTTGCTATTGACCTGACTATGAAAACACTGAAAATAAATGGCTGTGCTGGGATTTCAGAACACCCCAATCCCTAATCATTGCTAAAATATTTGGAAAATAGTACCTAATCTATTCTGAATTCTTGTAAGCTTTTTTAAAAGAAAAAGTAGAAGAGAAATGCACTCTGGAAATGTTAGCTCCTACTGTGCACACTCTGTTATTGGTAGTTTGTATTGTGGTAGCGCCACCTCAGAATTAGGGCTTCATTGAGTTTGGTATTGTCTCACAGGAGGACGTGCTCCCTTCCCTGCAGAGTTTACAGTCTAATGTAATCTGGCCCCCAAATTGTCTCCTGAGTTGGAGAATATGAATTGACCAGAAGGATTAGATTCCTAACATCCCTTGTTGGGCTATTACTTCCACAGAGTACGGAAGGAATAGTGCTGCCTCCTATTTGACTTGAAAATTAAACCTGCCAAAATTGAATATTAGAACTTCGCCAAAACCTATTGGAAGCTGAATTTAAATATAACCTTAATGAGGAGGCCACCTTAGCTTTTTCCATGTATAATTATGAAAGAAGAAAACATTTCATTCTACTTTTGAAAAGTTCAAGTGCTCACATCAAGAGGTGTGTGTATAGATAAGGATGTATGGGAAATCCCATGCTAGAATTGTGTTTGAAAATGGCAAAATAACTGAAGCAGCATATGTTTTGAAAAAAGATGGTGTTTGCATGTCCCTAAGCCTAGTCAGAACATATGCTGTAGTTTCTTAAATGTTGAGTAATTCTCAGGGGAAACTACTTTTTGAAAAGAAATTTCAAAGAAGTTGGCTTGTCTAACTTTCCATAGATGTGAAGCACACTGCATGTAGGGAAGTCAGGATGCCAAGTGAAAAGGAATATGGTTGGGGAAAAGCATCCTTACAGCTTAGTATCCATTTTTCAGTAATGGGCAAAAAGCATTAAGATGTACCAAAAAGAATCAAGGAATACTTGTGGCACCTTACATGCATCTGATGAAGTGGGTTTAGCCCAGGGAAGCTTATGCCCAAATAAATTCGTTAGTCTCCAAGGTGCCACAAGGAGTCCTCAATTCTTTTTGCTGATACAGACTAACACGGCTACCACTCTGAAACCAAAAAGAAATTATCACACTATATGAGTTGGTCTAGGACTTTTTGTGCTATGCTATTCTGCACTTCATGTAAGTTTTAGAGTCTATGCTGTTCTGGTTAAGTGGGAGCATAGATTCATGTCTTGATTTCTGATGAAAAAATATTTCATTCTACCATGTCTCAAATAAAATAAAATTTTTCAGATAACTTAGCAGTTTTGTGTTGAGTGTCAAATGTACCTAGTACATGTGTTTTAGCTTTCTAAATGTAGTGTGTAATTGAACACTTCTCCTCAGATTGGGATTAAATACTAATCTTGTTCATAATGTATCATGTACAAAACCTAGAATGCAGAACAGTCTAAACTGAAGTATGAAGAATAGAAGTATGCTGTGAGAAATCTGTGCAGAGATTTTCGAGATCTTCCCCTTTGCCATTCCTGCCAGCCTTCTCCACAAGTCATCCATATCCTATGTCCTCTCTCCCAGTCAAGGAAGATTGAAATCAACTCTATGTAAAGCAACAGGTGTCATACAAAGAGCTAATTTTTGAAGAATTTGCTGGGCTCCCTTTGCTCCTCTCAGGCATTAAGCACGCAGCTTGTTCCCTGTTGGGCAGAGGAGCAAGTGAAGCTGTCTTCACAAATAAAATAAGCTGAAGTTGAGAGAGGGCATTCTCAGCAATTTCTCACTAAATGCACTTGATAATAAGGCTGAATGAGACAAAATGAGAAGTTGGGAAGATCATATGAGCAACAGCGTTTGCCATAAGAAACTATTTCCTACTTATCCTCTCAACTACTGACTGTCCATGTGTGCATACTCCCAGATTTCTATACTTTATTGTGTTTCTACTCTGGAAATTATAAGTGGAGAGGAGGGGGCATTGAAGTTCCATGTTTACCTGTCAGTCACTTCCAGATCAAATCTGCTTGGTCAATGTAAAAACGAGAAAAAGGCTTTCTCTGACTGTAAGCCCTGCAGACTCAGGGAGGTGTCCTGAAAGCGAAACTGGTATCTTGCTGACTCTTGCATTGTGTAGTAATTCTGCAGTCAGAACAGAATTGCTTGACAAAGCTGAGTCTCTGAGCTGCATGGATGTCAGTGGAACAGGAGTAAAATAGTAAAAACTACTTTTGACACCAAAGCAGATGAGACTACAGAGAGGAGAGTAGTTGAGTAAGAAGGTGGATTTGGTTTCTATGGTGAGAGACAGTGTTCTGTTTCGGCTTGTGTTCAAAATGCTATGCCAGTAAAATCAAACTCCTGCAACAGATCTTGCTGTGTCCAGAAAGCTGAATGCTGGCACAGATTGCCAAAAGGAGAAAATAATTTCCCTACATTAAAATGGCTCTGAAGAATGACCATTGTTATATAATTCCAAAGGCAGGAACAAATTGTAGAAAATATTTTTCTACTACCCCTAAAGACTTTTTAACGCTTTTTATATAAAAGTCCTGTTTCCTAAAAGGATACAAAACTAAAAGCAACAAATGCACTTCATAAAACTTGCTACACCTCTTCTTCCTCTCCCTATCCAACAACTTCATAGCACTTACGTACTCACTCCCATTAAAGTCAATAGGCAGATTCCCATAATGTTAGTGGAACCAGGATTGGGCCCTTAAGGAAAAGCTAAGTTTTCTTGCTGCTTGGACAGCATATGTTTTTGGTGTTATCAGGTCCGCAAGCAAACCACAAGTTCAAAAGCCCCAAACTGTTTGTTTATAGAAGTAGATAAGTACAGAACTTGTGAATGCTAACAATATATTCTTCCAGCTCACACTAATAGGAGATAAAATAGTAAGGGAAGTGTGGGTTATCACTTCAGTAATAAAACTTTTAAGTTGTGTTGAGAATAACTAGGATAACTTACCAATTTTTAAAAACAATTGAGAGCTGAATGGATAAAAGGAAAGAAGGAAAAAACAAATATTTTGTCACATCCATGATGATCCTGGAGTTCGTCTACTCCCCCATATTATCTCCAGTGGTTAAAAAAGGCCAATGAAAGTTTAACTGTTTTCTTTATGGTAAATTTGTATTAAAAGTTTGCATAATGTGTTCTATCTGTCTAGAGAGAGAAGTTATAGCTATTTCTGTTTGTTTAACTGCACAGTTAACGGTACCTAAAGTAGCCAGCTCTTCCTGAACTTTCTAAAACTTTACTTTTTAGAAAATATCACATTATTTAGTTTTATTTCCACTAAGGTCGGCCAGAAATCTGAAACTGAGTTGGGGACCATTTGCTTTGGTGGTGTTCCACAAAATCATGTTTTTCCCCTTTGGGCATTTTTCTCTTATCAGACATGTTAAGACTTTTAAATTAAGACCTGGAACTTCAGACTAGCATATATAGTTGAAGTGATAGGAAAGAGCTAAAGTCTATTCACCAAGATGCTTTGGATCTTAGTACAGTGTAGATTGGGTGAAAAAATATTAATAAATGTCAAATGTCTGTCAAGTTACATTTTATGGAGAATTTCCAGTTAGCTTTAGAAAAACAAGACTCTTATGGGAAACTAACTTCTTTAATTCTGAATACTTTGTCTTTGTTTTTGAACAGAGCTGCTAATTTTCCATTTTTCCTGGCAGCAAATCCTGCCTATTGTACTATAGAAAATCAGCAGGATGTACTGGCAACACAGCCCTGTGTGAAGGTGCTCTGAAATGTTAGCTTGCCAAAAGCTACCCATCTGGCTTCTTTTGGGTAGCAAGCAACTAGGTTTCATCCAGTTAAGGAAAATTAAATGGCAGGAAAAACTTAATAGTCTTGTGTCATGTTTTCATGGATAACTTTGCCTCTGCTATAATCTTGTCTGAGTTTAGGAGCTCAGACTTGTCATTTCATCATGAAGCAAACTATTCCCATAGGCATCTATTATACCAACAGTTAAGGTCCCATATACAGTGTGAATAAAGATTTGGAACCAGTTTTACATTTGCACTGAGTTACTTTTTTTCTAGTAAAAACAGCTAGGAGTCCTTGTGGCACCTTAGAGACTAACAAATTTATTTGGGCATAAGCTTTCATGGGCTAGAACCCACTTCATCAGATGCATGGAGTGGAAAATACAGTAGCAGGTATATTTATAAATAGTACATGAAAAGATGGGAGTTGCCTCTAGTGAGTGTCCAAGTTTTTTTTTACAGCACTTTTTGTTTTAGGATTGCTCTTGTTGCTTCCTTACCAGCTTTTAAAAGGCATTAAGCTTCTTGTTTTGTAGCTCTTGACCTACTTTTTAGCCCATCCATGATCACAGAATCCTTACTGTGCTGGTTGGACAGGACTTGTGACTTTCTCTGAAGCCAGTGGCCTCTCCAAAGTGTTGCCAAACTGAGGCTTAGGGTATGTCTACACTGAAAAAAAAACAAAAAACAAAGCACAGAGAGAGACTCTGCAACAGCGAGTCTCAGAGCCTTGGTCAACTGACTTGAGGTCACACTACAGGGCTACAACTGGCAGTGTAGGCATTGCTGCCCGGGCTTACCCCTTTCCCAGAGTGTCAGAGCAGTGCTCCAGCCAGAGTGGGAACGTCTGCATTGTTATTTTTAGTCCTGTAGCATGAGCCTGAGTCACTTGACCCCATGCTCTGAGACTTCCTCCTATGGGTTTTCTAAGGTATGTAGATATACCTTTAATCTCTCCTTCAGTTCTCCAGATTTGGCTAATCAGTTTTTCTGCATCGAAGACGAAAATTCCTAGCTCCCGAATTCTTGCTCCTGATCTACTGTTTAGAAAGTATAAGTGACCCTGACCATGGTACATGAAGCAGAACTGCTCACTGAAAGTAGAAGACAAAGGATGATTTTAAAGTGAAAGTGTAGCTGTGAGCTGCTACTTTCCCCACTGCCTATCCAGACAAGAGAGGAGCAGCATATGTTTTTATATTATGTCCCAAAGCTTTATTGGGCTGAAGAGCCCTTCCAGAAAGGAGGAAAGATGAATACAGTGGATATGACTACATAACCCATGTAACCAAGGGAGTGGTACTGGAACATGCCGTAAAAAAATAAACAAACATGGTGGGATGACTAACCTAAAAAGTTTTAAAATAACCATTAAGAAATTCTTGCGTTCTTACATGGTTAGTGGTCTTGGCACAGAAGCGGGTAATTGCCCTAACTGTGGACCAAAATATATAATTTCCTAATGTCTCTTTATAATCTGGAATTATATATTCCACCTTAAACATCCAATTTAATTACTGTCTTTATAAATGACTCCCTACATGTTAACATGCCAATTGAGACTGCATGTCATACTGTGTGACTTGAAATATTAAAGTTCTGTAGTATTCAGAAGGAGATGATGATTTCACCATAGTATTTTTGGCTGGTTTTGAACAAGTTGGGGAGACTATTTCCCAGGCTTAACATTAGAACAGTGATAGTTAATCCTTATTGCCTTTCAAGATGTTTTATATACCATCATTATATTTACAGGAATTCTGCATCTGCTTGTGATATTCCTGGTGAAACTGGTATATTTCTTATGGATGTTCAAAAATACTTGACAAACAATTATGTTCAGGTTTCTTCGGCTTTCTAAACCAGCCTTTTAAAATTTAGTGTAAATTCTTCCTTTTTACTGGAGAACACAGGTAATTGAGATTTGGGTAATTGTGGAACCCTTAGTGGTTATTCAGAAAACAGGAACACTTGTACTCCTCCGGAACAGCTATCAATAAATTGTGCCCTTTGTCCTGTATCCTGCAACTTTGCCTTCAGTTCCCAGAATCCTCCTTTTCCCACAGGTCCAAATCTTACTCTTTCAGTGGAGTGTTGCCAGTTAATCAGGTATTTTATATCTAAACCGTGTGAACAGATGAGCTATCAGATTACCGTTTCTGTTGTAGAAAGGAATGTAACATTTGAGAAGGACCTTGGTGTGTGCAGGGCTTCCACTCTCTGTAATTACAGTCTACTAATAATTTCTAACAGTCTTTTTTATTCTTACGTAAGCATTATCTTTGTTACAGAATGTGTCAGGGAAAATCCTTAGTTTAAACAGATCTTCTGTTTCCAAGACACATGCCAGTAGGTTCTGTATACCAGAAGTTCACACAACAGATCCAGTCATAAACCTGGAATGTTTTGAGCCTCCTAGTACATAGGAGGAGCTGGAGAAAGGGCATGCTTTGTCAATTCGTCATAGTTTGGAGAGAGACTTCATTTTACATTCCCAGTATTTAACTGTTTTGTCTACATTCAGTTGAACTCTTAAATTGTGAAACTACCATAGAGGATGTAGTTTAGGAATTTTAGTTTGGGAAACGAGATTCAAGATCACGCTATGTGTATAAATAAGCAGGTACTGCTGGAGGAATTTGTATATGAAGCTGCAGATGTGGTTTATTACACTGAACACCTTGGTTAAACCCAGCTAGTTTTTCCCTAGTCTGTACATATTTTTTCTAAAGCATCTGGAAATGTTCTTTAAAAGATTCTTAGTTGCAATTGTTAATCTACTCCAATAGAACACTCCTTCATTGTCAGATTTATGCTGTGTCATTTCATGGAATGAGTCTGATACAAAGTTAATAGCCCTTTTAACCTAAGGGGATCAGGCCAAAAAAACACTTGTTTACTGATATAGGCCCACAAAAATTTGGTTGGAAAAACCCCTTGATTGTTTTAAGATGTGGTGGGATCTTACACGAGTCAAGAGGTAAGAGTGCAGAGCAGCTATTTGTGAATGCTGCTCAGCTAGTGGCAGAGTTCCTTAATCTTTCCCAGTGGCTGTAGGAAGAATTAAGAATGCCAGTCTCCGTCCACCACGCCCTCATGCAGTGGATAACAGTAGGCTATGCATTTATTAATCCATGATGATTTTATCAGCCACTGTTAATGTCTGACTTCTGGAACAATACTAGCTTACACCCTTAAGGAATCTGACCTTATTTCTATTATTGTAGCACCTGAGAGACCCAGTCAGGGACCAGGACACTGTTGTACTAGGCACTGAACAGACACTGAACAAAGACCATTACTGTCTTTCCAAAGTAACAAACTTCAAAACTACAAGGTCCTTAATTTTAATATGCAGTACAGGGCCCATTTTTTTTAGAATTGCACCCAAACGCTATCATTGCAAATGGGCATGTAATTAAATGTAATAAGTGCACCTATTCAGTCTGCTTCTGGTGCAGTAAATGTGTGGTTTTTATCAGAAACCATACACATGGCAGAATATGGCTTTTGTACAAAGTGGTTTTTGGTTTTTTTAAAAAGGATTTCCCTTGGCTTGTAACACAACCTAGCTGAAGAAAAATAGTTTTCTCCAGCTCTACCATTAACATCTTTCAAGTAGAATGTAATTGAAACCTTTCTCATTAGTAACCCAAGAGTTGCCCATGCGGCAACGGAGCACTGATCAGTCTAGTACAGTATGTCTTGATTCCTATTAAAAAAAATCATAAAAGCGTCTCTGCAAAATCTTAGTGTGTTACCTCTTCTCATAATGTTAAAGCTGTGCTGGAGCAAGAGACATCATGACACCCACCTCATCACGTGGAGGGTGCAACAAATGAAGCAACTTTTGCAACTAACCTCTATCTAAAGTATACTTTTAGGTCTTTTCAAAATGCAATAGATAATACTTTAAGCCTTACCTTGAGCTGCTAAATGATGTTTAAAAAAGTACGATCCTGTGTGCAACTGCAGTCCATTGATATTGGATCAATCCTTGTAAGCCTAGATATTGACAGTTAACAGATGTTATGTTGAACTAACACTGAGTGAATGTGGTGAATGACTTCGCTGGTCAGACCAGGATCATGACAACACTTCGATTGGAGGCCCAAATTGACACCACTACTACTTGTGCTCTCAACAACCCCAAGCTTTAGCAAAGTGTGGTGCCAGTTTACAGCAGTCTAGCTTGGGTCCTTCTTGTAATTTAAAGAGGCTTATTTTTAACACTCTGGAGACTTCCTTGTTTCATAAAGCCCGCTGTCCTTTTGTGTTTACATAATATTTACACTGTTAATATTTTCTGCGTTCTACAGAGTTGGTTGATTTAAAGCCTGGGCCATCATCCCCTGTTCTAGATCAGCCAATTCACCATGTGTTAAAGCCAGTGATTGGTTTATACTTTGACATCTAAAACGCATTGTTTTCACATGTTTGCTAATGTGCTCTCAGATCTTAGATTCTTGTCTAGACAAGTCCTAGATTATCATGAAGTAGATGGCTTCAAAGGATGCTTCCCGGCTAGCTTCACAGAGAGAGAAGGAATTTAGTGCTTAAAGTTGGGGGTGTGATAGTCATATTAGCAGGAAGAGTTCTTAGCTGAAATGTTGCTAACTATAGTCTGTCTTCAACATGTGCTTAAAATAGCACTGTATATTGTAGACATATGTATTCCCATCAGTTTTAGAGGAAGCGCTTGAAACTGAAAAGCGACAGACACTTGTCTAGACAGCCACAGCATGTCCTTTGTTTTAGTCATTCAGGTGTTTTTATTGATATTACTATACATCTGTCACTGTGGCATTTAATTATTCATATAAAAATACATTGCATCTAATTTGCTCATTGTCTATACACCTTTCTCAACTGTGGCATCTTTTGATATAAAAAGCATACACAATGCTCTTTGTCTGGGAGAGTGGTTGCATTGTAGCTTAAACTTTTTTATTTCTAAGTGTTACTTTATTTTCAGGCAGAGTAGTGATGTCTCTGTATTAGATAAAATAAAAGGATGTATCTTTTATATACACTTACAGTAAAATCAGATGTGTTCATTTGTATATAGGTCCTACAAAACTAGGGCTAAATTCTGCCTATATTTGCTCTCAGTGAACCCTATTTTCAACCACATACCCCCTTTTTTGGTACTTCTAAGCTAGTAGCTAACAAGTTGTGTTGATTAGCTTTGCATAAAATGTTGGGTGAAAGGGTGTCTTCTCTCATCCAGTGTATCCGGTGACATAGTTGCTTCTTAGCGGTACTCATTGCTGAAAGAGAGGAATGCAGAATGCTGTTACAATCTTAAACCTGCTCATCTATGAAAATGTGTACATCTAAATACATTTCTATAAAATCTCTAACAAGCTGATATAATTCTATGGCTGTATTAGATGTCTGTTCCCTCTTACGTGATTCACCACTGTTAAGAACTGAACATACTTTAAATTAAATTCTTCGCTAATTCCTGAAGCAGATGGCAAAAAAAAGTATGTAAATCCCATGATGCTGGGTATTGGATGTAAAATCTGGCCTGGAACAGACAAGCCATAAAATGCAAAAGGAAGCATGGTTATCTGACAGCTCAGCCCTCTGTTCCACTTGCTTGTGACTGTTCAGTAATAGGAAGTAGCTGGAAGACTTAGCCTTATCATAAATATTGTACAGTTGCTTCATGGTTTGAGTACAGTGATGAACAGCTGCTGTATTTAGCATATCCCCTTTGGTTTAAGTTAATAACGCTCCTGTTTTATTTTCTAGTATTCTACTATGCATAAATATTACAAAGCCCAAATTACCACAGTCAACAACTCCGTCTGTCACGTGTAAATTCTTTCTCTTGATGGCTCCATCTGATTTGCTCATGCAAGAGGCATCATTCTATATCTCTGAAATCCAGTGATTGGCTTTCTTTTAAGTCAGTCTTGGATGAAGGGCTCACTCCTGCTCCCAGTAAAATAAACGTCAAAGTTCTAACTGACTTCAGTGGATGTAGGTTCAGAGCCTTAAATTGTTCATGTTTTGTCTTTTAACAGACTTATGCTGTGCACAGAGGGACTGGGATGAGATGTGTACATGATTATTTTTAGCCAAATGCTTTGAGTCACTGCATGGACTAAAGGTCCAGTTGGCAGCCTTATAAAAGGCATATTGATTATAATGTGAGAACACTCTTACCAGATGGCCTCTGATCAATTAAATTGTTTTGGTTTCTAAATATTTTCTTAGTCACAGAACTACTTAAAGTGAGAGAATAAAGATGATCCAAGAAGATTTGTGAATCTTACCCACTCCTGTGGAAGTTCTGGGCAATTGGCTATCTGGCTCATTTTTGAGAAATGTATGTTCGACTAGTTGCCAGATTTGCTCCAGAATAGACACAGGAAGTTATGAGTGTAATGAGAAACTTTTTTCCTGACGCACCGAGATCTTAAAACAGTGAAGTTAACTTGCAAGGTGTCTATTCTGGATATTCATACTCTTGACAGCAAAAAGTTAACTTTTTAAAGTTCTTTATGGCAATGTGAAATTCTGCTTTGCTTATGAAACTTCAGAAAGGAGTTTTCCGAGCAACAGTAAACCTTTCCCTTTTAATTCTTATCTCTATTGATCTAATTAATAGAAAGGTTTGTTAAATTAGCAGTGCACTCTGCTTTGGTATATCAGAATTGTTTTGACCTGTTTTTGAGGTCTGAGTTTCAAATCATGCATTTCCATAAGAAATCTACAGTAGTCTACATAACATTGTTCCCACAGTGACACTCGGTGGTCCTGTATGCTTTTTACTAAGTCTGCTAGCTCAACAGTGTAATTGCTTCAACAAGGGGAACTACACAAAAATGAGGAAGCTGGTTAAATGGAAATTAAAAGGGTCAGAAGGGTGAAATGCCTGCAAGCTGCATGGAAACTATATTAAAAACACCACAACAGAGGCTCAAGTTAAATGTATACCCCTCACATTAAAAAAAAAAAAAAAGAAAAAAGACAAAAATGCTATGAATCATAGAATCATAGAATATCAGGGTTGGAAGGGACCCCAGAAGGTCATCTAGTCCAACCCCCTGCTCGAAGCAGGACCAATTCCCAGTTAAATCATCCCAGCCAGGGCTTTGTCAAGCCTGACCTTAAAAACCTCTAAGGAAGGAGATTCTACCACCTCCCTAGGTAATGCATTCCAGTGTTTCACCACCCTCTTAGTGAAAAAGTTTTTCCTAATATCCAATCTAAACCTCCCCCATTGCAACTTGAGACCATTACTCCTCGTTCTGTCATCTGCTACCATTGAGAACAGTCTAGAGCCATCCTCTTTGGAACCCCCTTTCAGGTAGTTGAAAGCAGCTATCAAATCCCCCCTCATTCTTCTCTTCTGCAGACTAAACAATCCCAGCTCCCTCAGCCTCTCCTCATAAGTCATGTGCTCTAGACCCCTAATCATTTTTGTTGCCCTTCGCTGGACTCTCTCCAATTTATCCACATCCTTCTTGTAGTGTGGGGCCCAAAACTGGACACAGTACTCCAGATGAGGCCTCACCAGTGTCGAATAGAGGGGAACGATCACATCCCTCGATCTGCTGGCTATGCCCCTACTTATACATCCCAAAATGCCATTGGCCTTCTTGGCAACAAGGGCACACTGTTGACTCATATCCAGCTTCTCGTCCACTGTCACCCCTAGGTCCTTTTCCGCAGAACTGCTGCCTAGCCATTCGGTCCCTAGTCTGTAGCGGTGCATTGGATTCTTCCATCCTAAGTGCAGGACCCTGCACTTATCCTTATTGAACCTCATCAGATTTCTTTTGGCCCAATCCTCCAATTTGTCTAGGTCCTTCTGTATCCTATCCCTCCCCTCCAGCGTATCTACCACTCCTCCCAGTTTAGTATCATCTGCAAATTTGCTGAGAGTGCAATCCACACCATCCTCCAGATCATTTATGAAGATATTGAACAAAACCGGCCCCAGGACCGACCCCTGGGGCACTCCACTTGACACTGGCTGCCAACTAGACATGGAGCCATTTATCACTACCCGTTGAGCCCGACAATCTAGCCAGCTTTCTACCCACCTTATGGTGCATTCATCCAGCCCATACTTCTTTAACTTGCTGACAAGAATACTGTGGGAGACCGTGTCAAAAGCTTTGCTAAAGTCAAGAAACAATACATCCACTGCTTTCCCTTCATCCACAGAACCAGTAATCTCATCATAAAAGGCGATTAGATTAGTCAGGCATGACCTTCCCTTGGTGAATCCATGCTGACTGTTCCTGATCACTTTCCTCTCATGTAAGTGCTTCAGGATTGATTCTTTGAGGACCTGCTCCATGATTTTTCCAGGGACTGAGGTGAGGCTGACCGGCCTGTAGTTCCCAGGATCCTCCTTCTTCCCTTTTTTAAAGATTGGCACTACATTAGCCTTTTTCCAGTCATCCGGGACTTCCCCCGTTCGCCACGAGTTTTCAAAGATAATGGCCAAGGGCTCTGCAATCACAGCCGCCAATTCCTTCAGCACTCTCGGATGTAACTCGTCCGGCCCCATGGACTTGTGCACGTCCAGCTTTTCTAAATAGTCCCTAACCACCTCTATCTCCACAGAGGGCTGGCCATCTCTTCCCCATTCTGTGATGCCCAGCGCAGCAGTCTGGGAGCTGACCTTGTTAGTGAAGACAGAGGCAAAAAAAGCATTGAGTACATTAGCTTTTTCCACATCCTCTGTCACTAGGTTGCCTCCCTCATTCAGTAAGGGGCCCACACTTTCCTTGGCTTTCTTCTTGTTGCCAACATACCTGAAGAAACCCTTCTTGTTACTCTTGACATCTCTTGCTAGCTGCAGCTCCAGGTGCGATTTGGCCCTCCTTATATCTTTCCTACATGCCCGAGCAATATTTTTATACTCTTCCCTGGTCATATGTCCAACCTTCCACTTCTTGTAAGCTTCTTTTTTATGTTTAAGATCCGCTAGGATTTCACCATTAAGCCAAGCTGGTCGCTTGCCATGTTTACTATTCTTTCGACTCATCGGGATGGTTTGTCCCTGTAACCTCAACAGGGATTCCTTGAAATACAGCCAGCTCTCCTGGACTCCCTTCCCCTTCATGATAGTCCCCCAGGGGATCCTACCCATCCGTTCCCTGAGGGAGTCGAAGTCTGCTTTCCTGAAGTCCAGGGTCCGTATCCTGCTGCTTACCTTTCTTCCCTGCGTCAGGATCCTGAACTCAACCAACTCATGGTCACTGCCTCCCAGATTCCCATCCACTTTTGCTTCCCCCACTAATTCTACCCGGTTTGTGAGCAGCAGGTCAAGAAAAGCGCCCCCCCTAGTTGGCTCCCCTAGCACTTGCGCCAGAAAATTGTCCCCTACGCTTTCCAAAAACTTCCTGGATTGTCTATGCACCGCTGTATTGCTCTCCCAGCAGATATCAGGAAAATTAAAGTCACCCATGAGAATCAGGGCATGCGATCTAGTAGCTTCCGTGAGTTGCCGGAAGAAAGCCTCATCCACCTCATCCCCCTGGTCCGGTGGTCTATAGCAGACTCCCACCACTACATCACTCTTGTTGCACACACTTCTAAACTTAATCCAGAGACACTCAGGTTTTTCCACAGTTTCGTACCGGAGCTCTGAGCAGTCATACTGCTCCCTTACATACAGTGCTACTCCCCCACCTTTTCTGCCCTGCCTGTCCTTCCTGAACAGTTTATAACCATCCATGACTGTACTCCAGTCATGTGAGTTATCCCACCAAGTCTCTGTTATTCCAATCACGTCATAGTTCCTTGACATCACCAGGACCTCCAGTTCTCCCTGCTTGTTTCCAAGGCTTTGTGCATTTGTATATAAGCACTTGAGATAACCTGTTGATCGCCCCTCATTCCCAGTATGAGGCAGGAGCCCTCCCCTCACAGACATTCCTGCCTGTGCTTCCTCCCGGTATCCCGCTTTCCCACTTACCTCAGGGCTTTGGTCTCCTTCCCCCGGTGAACCTAGTTTAAAGCCCTCCTCACTAGGTTAGCCAGCCTGCTGGCAAAGATGCTCTTCCCTCTCTTCGTAAGATGGAGCCCGTCTCTGCCCAGCACTCCTCCTTCATGGAACACCATCCCATGGTCAAAGAATCCAAAGCCTTCTCTCCGACACCACCTGCGTAGCCATTCGTTGACTTCCACGATTCGACGGTCCCTACCCAGGCCTTTTCCTTCCACGGGGAGGATGGACGAGAAGACCACTTGCGCCTCCAACTCCTTTATCCTTCTTCCCAGAGCCACGTAGTCCGCAGTGATCCGCTCAAGGTCATTCTTGGCAGTATCATTGGTGCCCACGTGGAGAAGCAGGAAGGGGTAGCGATCCGAGGGCTTGATGAGTCTCGGCAGTCTCTCCGTCACATCACGAATCTTAGCCCCTGGCAAGCAGCAGACTTCTCGGTTTTCCCGGTCAGGGCGGCAGATAGATGACTCAGTCCCCCGGAGGAGAGAGTCCCCGACCACCACCACCCGCCTTCTCCTCTTGGGAGTGGTGGTCGTGGAACCCCCAACCTCAGGACATCGCATCTCATGCCTTCCAACCAGCGGAGTCTCCTTCTGCTTTCTCCCCCCAGACATATCATCTGGTTCACTCTCCGCAATGGTACCTGTGGAGAGAACATGAAAGCGGTTGGTTACCTGTGTCTGTGTTACTGGAACCCAGACATTCCGCTTACCTCTTCTGGAGGTCACATGTTGCCAAGCTTCCTCACTGGCCTCTTGGCTCCTCTGTGCCACCTGCTCTATATCTTTAGAGCTTTGTGCCCCTAGAAGCCTATCCTGTGTTTTTGTCCAGAAAATCCTCAGTTTCTCGTATGCAACGCAGGGTCGTTATCTGTTGTTCCAGACCTTCAATCTTCTCTTCCAATATGGAGACCAGCTTGCACTTTGTACAGACAAAGCCGCTTCTGTCCTGTGGAAGAAAGACAAACATGGCACATCCAGTGCAGGTCACAACAGCTGAACCCCCCCCCTTCCATATCACCTACCTACTATGAGCGTCCTCAGAGACGTTTGCAAGATGTAAGCCTCCCTGGGCTCACTCCAGGCGAACTCCCAGGCAACAGAAACAGCAGAGTAAAAAAAAGGTGGTTAGAGGCAAAAAGACCACTTCTAAAAATTGGAAGTCAAATCCTACTGAGGAAAATAGAAAAGAGCATAAACTCTGGCAAGTAAAGTGTAAAAATGTAATTACGCATCCCCCCCAAAAAAATTTGAGGAGCAATGACAAAAGATACAAAAACAGCCAACATTTTTTAAAGTACATTAGAAGCAGGAAGCCTGCCAAAGAATCAGTGGGGCCACTGGACAATTTAGCAGCACTCAAGAAGAACAAGGCCATTACAGAAACGCGAGAATTCTTTGCACTGGTTTTCACTTCAGAGGATTCCGACACCCAAGCCATTCTTTTTTAGTGACAAATCTGAACCGTCCCAGATTGAGGTGTTAATAAAGGTGGTTTTGGAGCAAATTGATAAAATAAACATATCAAGTCACCAGGACTTGATGATATTCATCCAGGAATTCTGAAGGAACTCAAATATGAAATTGCAGAACTAACTGTGGTATTTTAACCTATTGCTTAAATCAGCCTCTGTACCAGATAAATGGAGGATAGCTAATTAATTGCCAACTTTTTAAAAAAAAAATGCTCCTGGAGTTATCCTGGCAGTTACAGCCAGTAAGCCTAACTTCGCTACCAAGCAAATTGGTTGAAACTATAGTAAAGTACAGAATTATCAACACACAGATGTTGGGGAAGAGTCTACATGGCTTTTGTAAAGGAAAATCATGCCTCACTAATGTATTAGAATTCTTTGAGGAAGTCAACACACGTGGACAAGGGTGATCCAGTAGGTGTAGTATACTTGGATTTTCAGATAGCCTTTGTTGAAGTCCAACACCAAAGGCTCTTAATAAAAATAAGCAGTCATAGGATAAGAGGGAAGGTCCTTTCATGGATCAGTAACTGGTGAAAAGGTAGGAAACAAAAGGTAGGAATAAATTGTCAGCTTTCATAGTGGAGCGGTGCTAATAGCAGGATCCCCCAAGGGTCTGTACTGGGATCTGTGCAGTTCAACATATTCTTAAATGATCTTGAAAACTGGGTGAAGCGTGAGGTAGGAAAACTTGCAGATTATACAAAATTACTCAACAAAGTTAAGACCAAAGCTGACTGCAAAGAGTTACAAAGGGATCTTACTAAACTGGGTGACTGGGCAACAAAATGGCAGATGAAATTAAATTATAGTGAGTGCAGAGTAATGCATATTGGAAAACAAAATCTCAACTATACATACAAATTGATGGGGGTCTAAATTAACTGTTACCACTTTGAAAACATCTCAGTGTGCCGCAGCAGTTAAAGCTAATAATGTTAGGAACCATTAGGAAGGGGATAGATAAGATGGAAAATATAATAAAGCTACTATAAATCCATGGTACACTCACACCTTGAATACTGCATGCAGTTCTGGTCACCCCATCTCAAAAAAGATATATTAGAACTGGCAAAAGTACAGAGAAGGGCAGCAAAAATGATTGTGTATGGAACAGCTTCCATATGAAGGATTACAAAGACTTAGTCATCTCTCTCCTTTCAATCCAAGGGCAGATATGATAGAAGTCTAAAATTTCAAAGAAGTTTCAAAAGAGAATTAGATAATTTCATGGAGGATAGGTCTGTCAATGCCTATTAGCCAAAATGGTCAGGGATACAACCCCATTCTCTGGGTGTCCCTGAACCTCTGACAGCCAGAAGCTGGGACTAGATGACTGGATGGATCACTCAATAATTGTTCTGGTCATTCATTCTGAAGCATCTGGCACCAGCCACTGTCAGACCTGGGCTTGATGGACTATTGGTCTGACCCAGTAAGGCCATTCTTATGTTCTTTACTGTTCATGCTTGGAATGAAATGTAAGTACAGTCAACACATTTTAAGAGCACTCCAGTTAAAGGAACACATTTCTTACACTACGGATTTCTCCCTGGTAGTTTTCAATGGGATTTTTCATCTGTGATTATCTGATCCTAGTCTTGTATTACCAGTTTATCACTCACTACTAGGAAGTGATGAATATATCAAGCAGAGCAGTCATGCTTTATTTACAAGGAAAATAATGCTTAAATCTCATATATATTTAACTTTGCCAGAGTGATCATTTTGCTGTAGCCTTTGCACATTTCATTGCCACTATAAAGTATTTAAGTGTTGGTGTCTGTCAGTTTTGAGCATTAGCAGATAATAAATATTTAACAATTAACAACACTTTATGGATCACTGATAGCCCAAGGCAGGTAACTTATCATGAAATTAAAATTAAATACCTTTCAAAGTTTAACACATGTTAACTGAAACATTTCCCATGTGATCAAAGTCCCTCACAAGAGATTAACGGAATTATGGGTGAGAGGTAAAGCAATGCATTGGATTACAAACTGGTTTGGACAGACCAGGGGAAGAACAAATACATTTTTAGTAGGACAAAATGTTAATATTGGGGTGCACCATGGGCCTGTATCGAAACCAGTGTTTAAAAGGGATCAACAGTGAAGTGAAATGTAGGTGACAGACTAGGTTGGGTATGACTACAGAAGACTGAGGAACTTCAGAGGGACCTAACAAAGCTAGGTGAAAGAGGAGCAGCATTATAGAGCAGGTTAGGCAAACACCTGTCAGGCATGGTCTAGATGACTTCTTGAGGTCCCTTCCAGTCCCATGATTCTATAGCAAATGAGATTCATTGTTGACAAATCTATGGTAATTTGAACTACGTGTACACAATGCTGGGATCTAAATTTAACTATGACCATTCAGGAAAAATCTAGATGTCACTGTGGACAGCTCAATGAAAGTATTGGCTCAATGTGCAGCAGCTGATAAAAGTTAATGCATAAGGATTGGGTTAGAAAATAATACTAAACACATCATAGTGCTGTTATATAAATCTGTGGTAAGCCTTCACCTAGAATACGTTCCATTTATAGTACCCTATCTCAAATACAGCAGCAAAAGGAGGGGCCCAGAAAAGGATAGCAAAAATGAGTCATTGAGAGACTACTTTATGAAGACTGGAATAGAAGGGACTGTTCACAGAGGAGATGAATAACCAGGGAAATGGTAGCTCTACAAAATAACGAGTAATATAAAGAAAGTAAATTGGGTGCTTCATTTACCTCTTCTCAGAATACAAGAACAATAGCCATGAACCAAACTCAAAGGCAATTTAAAATTGACAAAATTGTTTTTATACAAGACAGTAGTGGCAATTCACTGCCACAAAATATCATTCAGGCTAAGATATTAATAGATTTCAAAAAAGGGCAAGACCCATTTTGATGAGAATAGTCAGTTATGTTAGATAGGGGTTTTATAAAGAGAACTAGCCCCTCCTGCTTCAGAGCATTAGCCAACCACTGACATGAGTTCTCTCATGAGCAGGTTATACTGTAATTGTCTACCAGCAGTGTGTTTTGCACCTTCATCTGAACATCTGGTAATGGCCACTGTGGCCTTATCAAGACTAGAATTTGGAAGTTGTTAGTTTAACATATGTTGAGACTCTAATGTGGAAAAGTCCTTTTAATGGATTGGCGAACACCTGACAAGGCCTGTCAGACAGGGTATTTGACTGAGTGGACCACTGGTCTATCTGTCAATTTCTGTGTTAAATTAGGGAGGAAGAGAAAACGGAGTGGCGCATGGTCTGATCAGGAATCACTGAGACAATAAACATGAAGCTCCATGATGCTGTTTCTGCGATCATTTTTTGGAGCAGAAGTGCTCTTTAAAATTATCCTTGGAACTTCGTTTTACTCCTGCTTGTCTTCTGGCTAAGTACTGAGAGATTCCAGTTTGTTACATAGAATCATAGAATATCAGGGTTGGAAGGGACCTCAGGAGGTCATCTAGTCCAACCCCCTGCTCAAAGCAGGATCAATCCCCAATTTTTACCCCAGATCCCTAAATGGCCCCCTCAAGGATTGAACTCTCAACCCTAGATTTAGCAGGCCAATGCTCAAACCACTGAGCTATCCCTCCCCCCATGTTTCTTGCATTAGAATTACTCGTTTTTAGGCAGGTAATGTACAGAAATGATAGCTATGGATGCATTAGTGGGTTAGGCTTGCAACTTTAGAAATGTGCAGCTTTCTTTGTTAATCTCACTAATTTGTGGTGTTGGACAAGTGGTGAAAGATTGCTCCTCAGCAGTGATCTGCAACTTGCATGTAGTATGGTACATGCCACATTGACTGAGTGTGCTGTGTATCATAACAATGCTCATAAGCTTGTCGCAGGGTGGTATTTTTTAAAATGGGAGAACTTTTTCATAAGAGATCAGTTCTTAGCTCTGAATATTTTTCCTGTTAATGTATTGCAAGTTTTTTTACCCTTAACCTAAAAATCTTTTTAGGTGCAAATTATTCTAATTCAAGGCTTACATTTCTCTTGTTTTTTTTCCTTTCAGGGCTGAGAAAACTGAAGTCCTCAGTGAAGATCTATTACAGGTACTGTAACTCGGTTAATGTGCTGCCTTTAAATGCTTTATTATAAAGAACTAAGCAAGCCTTTTGACTTCATAGAATGCTGCCTGTGGAAACAAATTACAAGGACAGAAGTTAGGTGGCTGTAGCTCTGCTTCCTCAGACTGGACGAGCTATGATATAGCTTAAGGAGAAGAGGAACTGTGAAGCCACATGAGACAAAAGGGGATTTGAAAGTTGAAGTACACTAAAAAAGCAAGTGCTAGATTAGAAGCAAAGAAATTGTAGCTTTGTATTAAGTAAACTCATTTACAGTATAAAAATGATTCTTTACAAGAATATAATTCAGGTTTCAGAGTGATAGCCGTGTTAGTCTGTATCAGCAAAAAGAACGAGCAGTATTTATGGCAATTTAGAGACTAACAAATTTATTAGGGCATAAACTTTCGTGGGCTAAAACCCACTTCATTGGATGCATGCAGTGGAAAATACAGTAGGATTTTTATACACACACACCATGAAAAAATGGGCGTTGCCATACGAACTCTAACGAGACTCATCAGTTAAGGTGGGCTGCTATCAGCAGGAGGGAAAAAAAACTTTTGTAATATAATTGCTTTTCTTGTTGACTCTCTCATGCTGTTTCTAGCTGGGAGAACATTAGTGTTTGGAAGGCCTCTTCCTGTCCCCTTGTTCATCTATATTTCTTCCTGAAGGAGTTAATTTATATGGGTTTCAGAGAAGCTGCAATAAATGCCCACTCTGCTTGCAGAAATCCAAGGATTATTCCAAATAAGCCCATGTTCTGTTTATTTCTTGCAGTTCACACAGTAAGTGCTGTCCTGACTGTCATGCTGATAACAACTGTGATACTTTGAGTTGTAATGGAAATTTTTTGTGCAAGTTTTTTTAAAGTTGTACCATCTACTTAAACGTACATTTGTGCCTGAATTTTTAGGTACTATTTTTACAGAGACTACCAATGACTGGTATAATTGACAGATCAATGAAAGTTTTCTTTTCACTTTTATTCATTCATTTGCTAGCTCTTAATCAGTTTCTCCTGTATGTGTAGGTCTTTCGCACAGCAACTAGGGGAAGAAACCTTTTTTATGAACAATGTGATTGCTAAACCACACAGGTTGGCTGGGGAACACGGCTACAGTAATAGCCCAAACCAATTCAAACTTATTTACATAACTAGGTTTCAGGTTGACAGTATCTTTCTAATATGATTAAATTTCCAAAAGACTTGCATTTGAGGCTGAAATTTTCCATGCTTGGTCTCTACAAAGAAGCTCCTTTTTTAAAATTTGAGAATCTCTTCAGCTGTTGAAGTTACAAGAGTGGGAAAATTAATTTCAATTTAAAAAAATTTAAATGATGATGATAGAGGTGTATGTATAACTACCTCAGGTAATCTTGAAACAAGCTAAATTGACATAGTCCAGCTTTCTCCTGGACTAGAGGGTTTACTTTATCTTTGGATCAGAAATATCCAACAGTTTTTGGCAACATTAATGAGAAAATATCTGAAGTAAAGCTTAAAAAAATCTAGCTATATTAAGGACTTTAAAATTTGCCATGAGAGAGCTTGCAGGGATCATCTGTTGTCTTAGTTAGAAGACAGAATATGAATGTGAAATAAAGACAAACTCTCAGTCACTTGTTGCCAGCAATTTTTGCAAGCAGTTTTCCCAGGCTTAGTAACCAGACTGGTTACACCCAGATGGAAGAGTTTGCTCGTTCTTGGGGAAAACTCTTGTCTGACTAAACTGCCTACGAGTTTGGTAGTGATCATTTTATAAACAGGCTTTCTACTTTTGTTATGTTAACTCATAAGTTTTGGCTTTTTGGTACATTTTGAAATAGTTGTTCTAATTAGCTGAGTGCAATATTCATCTTCAAATATGCCTTAATTAAATTTAGTGCCTTTCCAAATCAGGCAGGGACTACCCTTCAACCGTATTAGAAATGTTAATGTGTCTCCATAGTGCATTCTCCCTACAGTTAGCGCAATGTTGTCCAACCAATTCTCTCGAGGCAAGGTTGGAAGTATCTGTGTTTGAACCTCGAATGAAAAAATGCTACTTGCTAATCTACACTCTAGATATATAAACCAAGTTACAATCAGTGTTACCAGCAAAGATGAGTCTTTCAGTAGCTTCATTGACCTGGAGGAGGAAAAGGAAGAACTACCAAGTCTGTTCCCCCTTTATATGTTGAGGACAGTCAGATCCACTTTTGTCAGCAACTGGACAGTAGTTACTGTAGCAAGCACTGTGACATCTTCAGTTCTGTATTCTTCTGCAGAACAAAATACTGCTTCGTGCTTTTGTTTCCTGCTCTTTTTGTGATAGTGGTTTCTAATCATGCTGGAATTCTTAAGCAAAGATGTGATTAACTCAGCCAGTAAGATTTTTAGGTGGTCAATTTATATTGAAGATTTAGTGATCATTAATAAAAATGTGGTAATATTCTTAGATAGGCACCCATGACTACTTATAACATTGAGATCTCGGAATCATCTTAGAAGGTCAAGAAAAAAAGCACTGGTATAAATAAGCTTAATCTTAGGAGGCACAGCAAAAATGAAGCACTCAAGCACATAGCACGTAGCAGAAATATGAAAACCAACCATTGAAACCTGTTTTAGAGTAGTAGCCGTGTTAGTCTGTATCCACAAAAGGAACAGGAGTACTTGTGGCTCCAATGAGAAACTGCTGAGCTTGAATTAATATGCAAACTAGATACTATTAACTTGGGTTTGAATAGAGACTGGGAGTGGCTGGGTCATTACACATATTGAATCTATTTCCCCATGTTAAGTATACTCACACCTTCTTGTCAACTGTCTAAATGGGCCAGCTTGATTATCACTGCAAAAGTTTTTTTCTCCTGCTGGTAATAGCTCATCTTAATTAAATAGCCTCTTACTCCACCTTTTCATGTTCTCTGTATGAATCTATCTTCTTACTATATGTTCCATTCTACGCATTCGATGAAGTGGGCTGTAGCCCACAAAAACTTATGCTCAGATAAATTTGTTAGTTTCTAAGGTGCCGCAAGTCCTCCTGTTCTTTTTATTGAAATATGGCCGTCCAGGCCACTCAGTGTCCTCGGTGAGCACGATTCCTTTGTCTAAGACTGGAATCGTTTCCAGGGAGAATCAATTTTAATGGCAATATTCAGCAAATGGAAAGCAATGGTGTACATAATTTCAGTGCAGCATTTTACAGTGGCTGTTTACATCTTGGCTTATGAAAGTAAAAAGCCTCCTTTTATCAAGGTTACCACACAGCTAAACGTGAGTCTTTCAGGTCAGCAAGCTGGTTTCATTTTTTGTTTAAATGGCCATAGATGCCAAGCAAACAGTACATGAAAGCTTTCAACTACCTTGAAGAGGGGTTACATGAAAGGAAATCCATTAATTGGAAAAAGCTTCATCGGGGCTTTGGGTGTAGGACAGTTCTCAAAACGGAAAAGAAGAGAAATAGCAGCAAGTTCGTTCTGCATTCTTTGTAGTTAAGAAAAATTTGAAGCTCAGTTTGCCATTTATGGGGAAGCCCACAGTTGATACGCTTTGTAATTTTACAACCAGTTGCTGTGTGCTTAAGGGTCTGATACCTGAGCAGAACAAATTTTAATCTTTCCTAGACAGAGTTTAAGCTATATTTATGTTTAGACATAAAGTCAGAAAATGTATTGTCCTCCTGAAAATGTTAATTTTTCAGCACTCGCGGCATTTTTAGGTGCTTAACTGAAGGCGTGAATCTGTGCAGATAACCAGTTCCATCTGCAGAAGTTATGCTTTTTTGATCTTTAAATAGAAACCATTCTGAAGGGCCTCCTTTTAATGTTGGTGAGTCATCAAAATGCAGAAAAACTGCATTCCTTTGACATTGTACATAGAGTTTTTATAGTGCCATAAGCATTCCTTCTCCAACACACTCATATTTTGGGGACTGTTCTTGATAAGGTCCTTTACTTAGAAGAATCCTTTAACTATTTCCATTACTGGCTTTCAGTGATTCTTGAAGCAAAATAATCTTAAAATATACAAAGACATTTTAATATTTCAGCTAGCGAGGACAAGGGTTCAAGTGCACTAAACTTAACTTACGGGCATGATCTTGAAAAACATACCAGTATTTTTTCTTCATCACAAAAAACCCTTAGTACTTCTCTCTATCTCATCATCTTTTCCACCCATCCATGCCTACATCACCTTGTCCTCCATCTACTATTGCATAAGAGCTTAGAATTTTCCTTCATACTTGATTGGCAAGCAGGTTTGCTCTCTGGTTAAGACCAATGATGAGGACTGGGGGACACTGGTCAAAGGCCACACTTAGACGGCAGCCACGTGGTTATCTTCCATCCCACCCAACACAGCTGTAGGGAAGGGAAAGGACTATTGAATTCTTACCAGGATATTATCCCTAAATAATGCTTGTGAACGTGCCTTTCATATCAAACTCCAAATAGTAGGTGTCAAAGTGGGAACCCCTTCTGGCTGCTATATGGGGAAACAGAATATTGTCTCTTCTTTCCCTTCCATTCCCGAGTCTCTTGGATTCTGCAAGTCACAGCAAAATCAGGGAAAGTTTAGGCCACCATTAATGGAAATCATTTAAGTCCCTTTCAAAATAAATTTGTTGTCAAGCTCTTACTGTTAAACTGAATTTTTTGTAAGCTGCAGAACTTGAGAAACATGAACTAAATGTGACATAGGAGGAAGATGATGTGCTGAGGCCAAGAAAATAACTTCTGGGTTTTGTTTTTTTCTTTTCCATGGCTAGATTGAGAGGCGTCTGGACACAGTGAGATCTGTTTGCCATATTTCACAGAAGCGGCTGATAGCATGTTTTCAGGGCCAGTATGGCACAGATGCTGATAAAAGACATGTAAGTACTGAGCGCTTCAGATTGTGCTCTGAGTCTGGTTTGTAAAGGCCTTCTGTGTACGGATAAGCTGTTATGTCCTAAGTCAGCTACTGGAACAAAACTCTCCAGAATCATCCCACATGTTGACATTTCCTACTGATTGGAATGCTTTGGTATAGTTCACAGTCCAACTTCAGAAGTCACACTGCATGCAGGGTGCTATAATCCTGTCAGAGCACTTGCTCTGTCCCCTGGGTCTGGGTATGTATTTGACTTAGGATACGTTATTTGTATCCTCCCACCAGATTTTCAAACCTCGGTATAGACCTCAGGCAAAAGTTGTGATCTGGATACAGTAGGGCTGTCAATTAATCTCAGTTAACTCACGCGATTAACTAAAAGAAATTAATCATGTGGTCCCTGTTTGCCTGCAAAGAGTATCTTAAGGGAGAGAAACTAAATATGAAGTCTCGTCTCTTCTACAGAAGAAGCTTCCTCTAACAGCTTTTGCTCAAAATATGCAAGAAGGATCTGTCCAGCTAAGCGATGACACTCTGTTGGGGTAAGTGTCTGGGTTTTTGTGGAGCTATGGTTCCTCATTGTTTAGTTCTGCATGCAATAACTTCTGTAAAATGAGTCTATTAAAATGGTTGTACCTTTAGTTAATTTAAAGTAACAGCAGCTAATCCAGTTGATAAGTGCTGCAATTTAGGCAATCTGCAGGACAGTGCTGATAGTATTTAGCCCTAAAGTTGACATTTTATTCTGGACAAATGCACATTTGCAGGTTTTTTTCTATAGGATCATAGAAATTTAGGGCTAGAAGGGACCTCAGGAGGTCATCTAGCCCAGCCCCCTGCGCTGTGGCAGGACCAAATAAACCTAGACCATCCCCAACGGGTGTTTGTTAAACTTGTTTTTAAAAACCTCCAGTGGAGGTTCCTCATGCTCCTTTGAAGCCTATTCAAGAGCTTAACCACCTTTCTGGTTTAGAAAGGTTTTTCCTAATATCTAACCTAAGTCTCCATTGCTGCAGATTAAGCCCGTTACTACCTGTCCTACCTTCAGTGGACATGGAGAACAATTGATCACCCTCCTCTTCATAACAGCCCTTAATATATTTGAAGTCTCTTATCCCAGTTGTCTTTTCTCTGGACTTAAGAATGCCCAGTTATTACCCTTTCCTCAGAGGTCAGGTGTTATAAACCTTTTAGCATTTTTGTTGCTCTACTCTGAACTCTCTCCAATTTGTCCACATATTTCCTAAAGTGTGGTGCCCAGAAGTGGATACAGTATTCCAGCTGAGGCCTCACCAGTGCAGAGTAGAGTGAGACATTTACCTCCCATGTCTTACAACACTCCTGTTAATATACCCCAGAATAATAGCCTTTCTTGCAACTGCCCTCACATGATTCATATTCAATTTGTGATCCTCTATAACCCCCAGATCCTTTTCAGCTGTATGACCATCTAACCAATTATTCCCCATTTTGTAGTTGTGCATTTGATTGTTTTCTTTCCTAAGCAAAGAACTTTGCACTTGTCCTTACCGCGTTTCATCTTGTTGGATTCAGACCCATTCTCCAATTTGTCAAGATCATTTTGAATTCTAATCCTGTCCTCCAAAGTGCTTGCAACCCCTCCCAGCTTGGTGTCATCTGCAGATTTTATAAGCTTATTCTCCACTCTGTTATCCAAGTCATTAAGGAAAATATTGGGTCCGGTGCTATTCAAGATTGACCCCTGTGAGATCCCATTAGATACGCCCTCCCAGTTTGCCAGCAAATCATCGATTCTGCATCTTTTTTTTTAAGCTGTTGGTGTGTAATAACTTGAGTAAACGAGACAATGCTGCTTTCCTGTCCTTTCCTTTTAACAGGAAGATGCTTGACACTTGTGGTGATGCAGAGAATAAACTGGCAGCAGAGCTCTCTCACCATGAGGTACAGATTGAAAAAGAAATTTTAGACCCACTAAGCCAACTAACCGAGGTAAGTCACTTCACGCTCCAGGAAAGACTTGCGGCATTATATTTTCTGAGCGAAATCATAACTGTGCATGCGGCAAACTTTACTTCGGTTCAAAAAGCAAGTGACTATTTTATTTGTATTTTAATGCAGGCTTGTGTTTTAAGTTTTACAGATTTCAGTTACACTTAGCTACATGACACAATTCTGAAGTAAATGTAAACATTAGATGTCTGTGGTTTCAGGCAGAAATCCCCAATATTCAGAAGCAGAGGAAACAGCTTGCAAAGTTGGTTTTGGACTGGGATTCTGCAAGAGCTAGGTGAGAAGTGATTTCAAATACCATACAGTTTGCATAGTACAAACTGATTTCTTAGTAATATCTCCTCCATGCCTAACCTTCTTTTGGTATTTGCTTCTGCCGTGCTGAAATGTGCATGTTAACATTTACGGGGGGAAAAACATCAGTTAAGTTTAAGACCTTAAATGGTACAAAAAAGAACACATGGCTTTCTGATCCGAATATGGATCAAATTTAGATTTCTCATATTGTCTGCCACCAATTTAGGTAGGAAAACTGTTCACGTTGAAGTGAATACAAGAGTGCATCTTTAGTCTATTCCACTTAGCTCAATAATTTAAAGAGACAGAGTTCAGCATCTGTCAAAACCTTATGCACCAGTGTTGGGAAGGGTTCCTTTGCACAGTGGGGATTATACTGTTTTAGATTTTATTTAATCAGGGTGCTACTAGAACTTTTTAAAAATCCTTTCAATGTTGTGTACTTCCCACCATCTGCTTGTGAACACCAGGCTGAGGGCGAGGCATCGTCATTGTGTTGGCCATAGGATTTTAGTTGTCACCATATTGGAGTGCTTTTATACCATTGTCAGTTGAACCCTCTCATGGGACACTGCCCAGATTTACATTTCAGACCTCTCTACGTCCTGGCTTACTGAACCTGTCATCATGGATAAACGCCGTCTTTATTAAGGCAACGTGGCCTGCTAATATTAAGTCATGCTCATTTTTATCTGAGCTGCCTGGGGTGTTTGCTAGGGCTGGTAGTCTCTGCAGACTCCACATCCATGTTGGAGATGAGTGCCTGCAGGATCCCTGCTAGGATATAGTGGCACATTAGAGTCGCTTGGCCACCCTGTGTCTCCTCTACAAGACAGTAGACATGTTTCACACTAATGGCCCAGAAAGGGGGGTTAAATTGTACTGGGACCTGGTTTTGAAACTACCTTCTGGAGTAGTGAATAGTTGTCTGCTCACCAGAGGCAAGCAGTTAAGAAGAGGGGACCTTAAAGACATTGACTTTGTAAGTAGTATATTAAACACTAACTATAATCTCCACTGAATAACTAGTTTCTCCTACACAGATATAGCCAAGCCTGCAAGACTTCAGGAACTAATTTTCAAATGCATCCATCAAAAATAGATTCCCTTAAGGAAGAGATGGATGAGGCTGGAAATAAAGTAGAACAATGCAAGGTAAGGCTGGCTCTTTGAATCCTCTCCTAGGATATATCTGCCACTAAGGGATGACTTTGTACACCTCATTGTGGTACCAGTTGTAATTGCTGCCATCTTCACGAACTTTAATGTGTTGTTAAGTGTTGTTATAAAACAATATGCAGTTGGGGCTAATAAGCAATGCAGAGATGGATTCACACTTCTCAATTAGCTGTTTGTTTCTGATTCCTGGGCTATCTTACTGCTCTCCAGAAGGTCAAACACTGTGTTGTCCATCCCACAAGTAAAAATGTTGTGCCAAACCTTGCACTGTTCTCTCCATGAAGTGAATTTGGTCTCTCTGGTTCATTCGTTTCTTGGTCTCTGATGCTACGCACAAGGGAGACAATTGTGAACATCTGTCTATTAGGCCTGGACTGAGATGTTTGGATACTTTAAACCAACAAAGAGCCATTAGGTGCTAACTAGAAGGATGGATTTCAAGACAATGACCTGGAGATTATGCTCCCAGTTTCCTCATACACAATCCCTCAGCTGTCCAAACTCCATGCTGGAGATTCTTCATTGGGCTTTATTACTCCCATCTTTGCCTGTCTTTGGTTTTGTTACTCAGTTAAAAAGTAATCAAGAAGTTTGCATCTCACTACTGTGGAATTTGGGCAGGAAAGTCTTTGGGAAGTAATGAGTTTATAACGAAATTCGTAGGTATTTCTGCCATATACTACTATAATATCCAAGCACAAATCATTGTTATATTTAGTGGGCAACTTGACTTGCTGTAGTAAATAAAAACAGAAAGTTAAGTAAAATCCAAAAATGCTTGGAAGAAAAAACCAAGGTGCCATATGAACAGCTCTATTTACTTGCTTCAAGGGATGATGCTGTCAGTATTGTTGTTACCTAAATGATGTACCTCGATAGTAATCCAGTTTAATATAGTGCAGACCTTTGTTTTGCCCTGAGTAGCTGGGTGGAAGTGTGGATTTTTGGAAGGGCGTTCCTAAAACAGCCTTTTCTCTGTTGGCCCTCCCACAGGTAAAGCACATCACTGGTGATGCTGAACCATTGGGCTGCAACTGCCAGTACTGTTTATCCCATTAGTCCACTTGATAGCCTGCCACCTGATCAGTGTGCCATGGGCAGGTGGCTTGCTAAATTTCAGATCTTCTTGAGATTCAGCATTTTGGGCTTAGTGGGGGAAAATTATGTAATATAAATCATAGACATGTAGAACTGGAAGGGATCTTGATAGGTCATCTAATGCAAACCTCTGCACTGAGGTAGGGTTATGTCTTATCTAGACCGTCCCTGGCAAGTATTTGTGTAACCTGTTCTTAAAAACATCCAATGACAGATTCCACAACTTCCCTAGGTAATTTGTTCCAGTGCTTAACTACCCTTAGAGTTAGGAAGTTTTTCCTAATGACTAACCTAAATCTCCCTTGCTGCAATTTAAGCCCTTAACTTCTTGTCCTGTCCTCAGTGGTTAAAGAGAAGTTTATCACCATCCCTTTATAACAGCCTTTTTTGTACTTGAAGATTTCTCTTCTCTCTCCTTTCCCTCCCCTCCCCCCCCTTAAAAAAATTACAAGGTATGCTTTTCTTTCCTCAAAGGATCAGCTTGCTGCAGATATGTATAACTTTGTGTCCAAAGAAGGGGAATATGCCAGATACTTTGTCACGGTGCGTGTTCTCTTGTTTGTTTATATTCAGTTATGGTGTTTGTTATATGCAAAAAAAAACCTTCACATTTCATTTCATGTGTTAAACCTTCTAGTGTTTGTATGTGTTCATCAGAAGCTAACAATATTTTTGTTTTGTTTTTTTAAAATATGGGTTCTGTTCTCAGTTATTAGAAGCACAAGCAGATTACCATAGAAAAGCATTAGCAGTCTTAGAAAAGGCCCTCCCTGAAATTCAAGCCCATCAAGGTAAAGTAACTTGTGCTCTGGCTGACGCTTCTCCTTGCCTCTGCCACCTCTGCCCTATATTCTCCTTCTTTATCTTGACTCTTTTGCATGCAGACCCTTTCTAATAAGGACGTCATCTTTTTTAACCACGTTGCGTTCCCCAACATACTTCCATCTTTTGCCGCTGTGCTCTCTGGAGCTCCTCCAGTCCTGTATTAACACACTAACGTAACATTAAGGGTCTGTCTGAAACCTGAGAGAGAAAGGGGAAGACATGTTTTTAGGTTGCACTGGGGTGTGTTCCCTCTCTTACCTGGACATAGTGTGACTTTTCATTAACCCCTTCCTGGCACCTGTGCGCCAAAGAGAACTCTCCAAGAGAGAAGCTAGGATCCTAATTTCTCTACTAGTACTGTGGGATTCAGACCCCTCCCTAAATGTTTTTCCCTGCCTTTTCAGCATGGGACAGGGGCACTTGCTGGTTTGAACTAAAGTAAATGGTGAATTCTCTGTCACTGTGTCTTTAAATCCAGTTTTGAGGACTTCAGTAACTCATCCAGAGGTTGCAGCCCTACTACAGGAGGGTGTGGATATGGTTTTCTGGCCTGCAATGTGCGAGGGTTAGACTAGATGATCATGATGGTCCCTTCTGGCCTTAAGTCTGAGTCTAAACTTTGTGGGGGATGTTTTTTCCCTGGAAAACGCCCCCCCTTTCCCCCCCCCTCCCCCGTGCATATTATATTGCAACTACATCCTGGCCTCTGAACCCTGTGGCTAATTCTAAGTGTCCGAGACTGCAGAGCTAGCCTACATCTAAATGAGGCAGCTACTTCTGTTCTCTCAGGCTATGCATTACTCAACTCGAGTTTAGGATTACTCTAACGTTGTCCTAAATATCACCCTTACCAGCGTGGTGCCCACTATTGTCATTGAAGTCACTAGTGCCAAAGGGTTTAGCTTGAGCAAAGTCTGAGACACCACTGTATCATGATTGGTATCGAATGTGCTGAGACTTTGGCAGAGCATACCAAGCTGTGGACCAAGTGGAAATTCTTAAATTTTCTAAAGCAAGGAAACTTCGATATATGATTTTGCTGGAAGTGAGAGACACAATATCTGCATTTGATAGACCTAATGGAAGATGCTATTTAACAGGCTAGTGCAAACTAAGTATCTTTATGTGGTGCCATGATGGAATGCTGTGGACAATTGAGGTCTGTTCTGTATTTAAGGGAACTAGATCTGACTGCACTGGCTTGCTTCCTTGCATATTCATTAACCAATTTGTTCAACACTTGAAAGACTAAGTCCTGCATAAGTGCTAAGTATTATATGGCCTGCTAAACCCAGGGTTGTGAGTTCAATCCTTGAGGGGGCCATTTAGGGATCTGGCGCAAAAATAAAAATTTAGGAGCGTGGTTGAAGCACTGGAATGCGTTACCTAGGGAGGTGGTGGAATCTCCTCCCTTTTTAGGGGGGAGGGATAGCTCAGTGGCTTGAGCATTGGCCTGCTAAACCCAGGGTTGTCAGTTCAGTCCTTGAGGGGGGCCATTTAGGGATCTGGGGCAAAAATAAGGGATGGTACTTGGGCCTGCTGTGAAGTCAGGGGTCTGGACTCTATGACCTTTCAAGGTCCCTTCCAATTCTATGAGATAGGTATATCTCCATATTATATAGCAGTCTGTATCGCTTCAAAAGAATGGTCCAGTGGATGCCTGGAGCAGACTTGGGTTCTTTTCCCACCTCTGCTCTAAGTTATTGTGACTCTGAATGACACGTAAGCTCTCTACACCTCAGTCTTGCCACTGTTCGTAAAAATTGGGATAATGATGGCTTGCTTGCCTTTTGTAAAGCCTTTTGCGATTGGTGGATGAAAAGGGCTAAATAAAATGCCAGGTAGGGGTGGTACAGCTTTTTGTATTGCATATATGCGTTATGGAAATTAAATTCTTCGAAGAGGCCACAGTGCATCTGCACTAGAATCTTTCAAACCTGGTATACTCAGCTCTTCCATTTTTTCTTTCTGAAAGAAATAATGCATGATAGAGACTGACAGCCTGTCAATGCTTTATATGCATTTTTTCGATGACAACAGCAGAGAAGTGTGGCTAAAAAGAGAAATAATTTGTTATAGGGCGCAAGGCAAGTTGGTCTCTTATGGGGAAAACATTTTGTGTCAAACTTAAAAAAAAAAAAAAAAAAAACCCAAGGCTTGCAGTCATGAGGAAAATTTTAAAGTGAGCTTGAATGCTTATTTTGGAAAAGGGAGGGTAGGATTGATATTAGAACAATGACAGATCCTTTAATATGGTGGTTCTAATGGAGACATGGGGCTACTAATTATACGTGTCTAAATAACTGTCTTTTTACCGCAGTAGAAGGCTTTGTGTTTGGCTTAGCCGTTAACACACAACGTCAGCTGCAGGTAAAACCATACTACAAACAGCTCAGACCAACCAATTCGAACTTATTCTGAGCAAAATTCTTTATCTACAAGAGGACTGCAAATCTACACTTTGGGGTCTCCGAGAATCTAAAACCACATGAATGTTCCCACTAATGCGTGGTGGAGACTAATGTCTTCCACTTATACAAAGGAATAATTATTTGATACACTATCCAAGAAAGATGGATCATTGTTTTTTACAGTCTTGGTAACACCTGCGGGCTCATCATTTTTCTTTTTACTTGTAAATTTAAGGGGCTTTACAAATCAAGGCTCAAACTTGCAGTATTTTTTTAAAATTCCTATTACCATACTGGAGACTCTTCTCTAAACTTCTCTGGGGCATAATTCAATTTTATTGGATATCTTGCTCAGTGTTTTTCTGCTCTTTAACTAGACAAATGGACAGAAAAGCCAGCCTTTGGAACGCCATTGGAAGAGCATCTCAAACGCAGTGGTCGTGAAATTGCACTCCCAATTGAAGCCTGTGTAATGATGCTCTTGGAAACGGGAATGAAAGAGGAGGTAGGAACTTCTACTTTAGTGCGCAGTGGCCTTTTACGCATGTAAAAGGCTCAACTCAAAAGAAAAAAAATGGACACAGTAGAGCCCAGTAAAACTATTAGGTGGGGGAAGAGCAGCTATACCTATCAGTGTGCGCGCTAAGGTGTATAATTGCTTATGGCATTTTGTCCAGTGGTATGATATAGGCCTTCCAAGATTACGTTTTTCAATTACATCCAAGAATCGGATGCAATGTAACTTAAATGTAGAACAGCAGAGAAACAGGAAAGAAGAAATTAAAGCATGGTTATCCCTTAGTTCTTCTTCGAGTGATGGTCCCTGTTTGTATTTCTGTCGTGGGCGCACGTGCACTGGAGCCAGAAGGTTTCATAGCAGTGTCCGTTGACCTGCACATGTACCATGCATCTCCTTGTGCTCCCAGTCAAGTTTATGATAGGCTGTGTATGCCTCCAAGGCAGACAAACCCTTCACTCCCTTGTTGTCCACAGTGCCTTAGCCACCTACCTCCAGAGGACCCATGTCTTTCGGGCATCACCAAAGCTAGTTGTAGCAATTGCAGACCAATCCAAAGGCCAAGCACTCTTGCCAGCGGATCTCAAAATGGATCTCTGGGTGCATCTGGATGTGCTACGTGCTTTGACGTACAACCACCAGATACAATTATAGCACGTTCTATGCGAGCGCAACCTACCACGTTGGCATACCTAGCAGATGTTCCTGGAAGGACATCAGTCGAGCAGCAACATGGCAATCCGGTCACACCTTCACCTCCTACTATGCTATCCCCCAAGCAGTGGCTGTGGGCCACACTGTATTAGACTGCATTTTCTTCTGCATCCTTGCACCCACCTCCACACTGATTACTGCTCACCACGATTGGAATACATATTGGGACCACCACTTGAAGACGAGGTTACTTATCTGTAACTGGAGGCTCTTCAAGATGTGAGATCCCTATTGGTATTCCAGTACTCGCCCTCCCTCCTATCTGCTGCAGACTGGCACACTTAGCGGTAAGGGGGTCACTGGAGAGCTGTTGACCCGCACAGCTGGGAGCATGAGGAGATGCATGTGTATCAACAGACACTGCTACGAAAACCTCCCAGCTCCAGCACCTGGCACGCAGGTGCACGTATGATTGGAATACCAATAGGGACCCCACAGCTCGAAGAGCCTCCAGTTACAGGTAAGTCTCCTCTTTTTAGTGCAACAAGAGCTGACTCAGTCAGGGCACAGTTTAAAAAAAAAAAAAGTATAGAACTTGTCACTGCTGTGAAAATGGAGCCTGGGTCATAGTACTGCAAGTGTGAAAGATGAGACCAGCTGTTCAAGTGAATTTGACACTTTAATTCTCATCATGTAGGGCTTATTCCGAATTGCTGCTGGAGCCTCCAAATTAAAGAAGCTGAAAGCTGCATTGGACTGTTCTACTTCCCAGCTCGATGAATTTTATTCAGACCCCCATGCTGTTGCAGGTATTTTCAGTATTCTGAATCAGACCCTTCATAAATTACTTCATGCAGTGAAGGTTTAACTTTATTTCATGTTTAACCTGGCAGACACATTACAGTATTTTAAGATATTAGATATGATCTGTAAATGAAAATAAAATGAACCTTCCACCCTAACTGCATAGCCTTAGAGATCAAGCGATGGGTGCGCGTGCCTTGAAAGTTTTGCATGTTTATTTCTGTAAGGCCAGAGCAGTGTTCAAAATTCAGGTGGTGATGTTCATACGAGTGTCATATTTCTCATGACAGGACTATTAAAATGATCAAGAGATACTAAGGCATGTGCAGTTGTAACTGTAACTCTTACCTGGTAGCACCATCTTGAGGCTTTATAGTGTGTACTCTTGTCGGCTAGATTAGCAAATGATCTCTGTAGTGTCCAGTGGCAGGCCCCATTCCGTTAAGTGCTGTACAAATCTATTAAGGGAAAAGTCTGAAGTATGGTCAGTCTGAGGCCTGATCCTGCGCTGACTTCAGTGGGGCTTCACTGAGGTGCAAGGATTGAAGCCAAGATGGTTTCAAACAAAATCTGAAATGAGTCTGTATGATCTACTGGCTAAGAATGTCTCCCTACTTGCAGGTGCCCTGAAGTCTTATTTACGAGAGTTGCCTGAACCTTTAATGACCTACAGTCTGTATGAAGAATGGACGCAAGCTGCAAAGTAGGAGCACTTAGAATCTAGATATGCAAAGAAATGTGTGTGCTGACTTATGCTACTAAATGAGAAAAAATTAATTTATGGAAAAGTTCATAAGTTTACACACTTGTTCCAATTGTCTTTCAACTCCAGCTAGTAAATATTTGTGTGCTGAATTAATCTTCAAACTTTTGTGCATTAGTGTCCTGAGTTTTTTTTAAAAGCATTAAAATATACTTCAGTAAAACAGCTTACGTTACATTTGAGTATTAAACTACTTCAGGCTCTCAGTTACACACCGTGAGACAGGCAATGCCCTTTGCACATATTACAAGCAGAGCTAATGAGGGGATTCAGAGCAGTTATTAGATGAGTGAATGCAGAGGCAAGAGGATAATACATAGGTGGAAGCCTATAGACTCTGCTTTTCAATTGCTGGTAGCTGAAGGAATTCTGTTTGCTGATCTAAAAGTTCTCTTCCCCACAGCATACAGGACCAGGACAAGAAGCTGCAAGAATTATGGAAAATTTGTAAAAGATTGCCAAAGCCTAACCTGGCTAATTTCAGGTACATTAAGAACAACTGCTACAGGTTTTAGCACTACAGGTTCAGTGCTAAGAAGTCTAACCTGTTTCAAGGCTAGGATTGATAATGATATGCGTTTTGATCTGGCTTGTATTAATCTATTTAAATTCCATTAGGATTGTAAAGGGACATTTTGTTTTATCGAGGCACAAAGTGCCTCAGTGTCACTGTTGATGGTTCCATTCACTTTTATTAATTCCTTGAAGTGGGGTCATGTAGAATTGTTCCCTACTCTCTCTCGCCCTGGACTGATCATAGAACAGTAGTGTAGCTCCACTCCAGTGGTGCCAACACTCATTACGCGAGGTTTCGCAGCTTCTCACATGGTATTCCTTTCCCTTGAGAACTTCCCAAGCTCAGACACTGCACCTGGCTTCTTAAGTAGCTTAACCCTCTTGCTTGTTTCACCCTCAGAGTGAAACAGAAGGAAAACAAGGTTTCTAACTCTGAGTAGTCTTAAGTGCATGATAGGAAAATGTTTACTGTAATATGGTATTCTTTAGGTTTTATTTAATGTGCTTTCCTAGTGCATGATCATTCTAACCTCAGTACTCTAGTTTTTGCTGTAAATATATTAGTTTTTGAAGGCATGCTAGTTCTTCCATGCTTAAGATGGAAGATATTTCCCAACTATTAGTCACTTTCTCAGTAAGCTCAGTTTTCATTGATTAATGGGAAGAAAATTAGGAGCAAACTACTAAGCATGACATTTTAGTCCCATTTTTACCAGTCACCCTTAGGAGTTTCTGGAAGCTTGACTTGAAATGTTTAATCTCTGTGATTCCAGTTAGCCATGTCCCCTCCAATGAGAGACAGCAATTATCAGTCATGTGCTAGAGAGCATTGTGTATAGTGAGCTGTTGCCACCATAACTGCCTAATGACTTGATTCATTCTTTGCAGGTATCTAATCAAATTCCTAGCAACACTTGCACAGAACAGTGACATTAACAAAATGACACCCAGCAACATTGCAATAGTGTTAGGCCCCAACTTGCTATGGGCAAAGACTGAAGGGTAAGTTGGTTTTTAAATACTACTACTAATTGTATCTTCAGTAAAGCATAGAAATATAGCTGTAAGTGCTTACCCAAGATCTGAAAAGGTCTTAAACAAGTTGTTGAGAAATGAATTGTAAGGGGTGGGATTTCAGGAGCATGTCTGCTTCTTTCTCCAGCAAACATTATGAAATTGCACACAGACCAGTGGCGTAAAGGCTGTGTAGTTTTCAGAATGTTTACATTCCATGCACTTCGTGGAAGTCTAGAATATTCTGGAAAAACCCTGGGCTTGATTTTTATGTGGCAGTAATTAAGTGTATAGTGGCACTCGTTTAATTCACAGCTTTTGGCATGCAAAATGAAAAAAACCAACAGGATTTTTAACTTGGAAAGATGTCAAGTATCAGAGGGGTCGCCGTGTTAGTCTGGATCAGTAAAAGAGGCAAAGAGTCCTGTGGCACCTTATAGACTAACAGACGTACTGGAGCATACGCTTTCGTGGGTGAACACTCACTTTGTCAGATGCAACCCACGACGTGGGTATTTACCCACGAAAGCTCATGCTCCAATACATCTGTTAGTCTATAAGGTGCCACAGGACTCTTTGCCAACTTTGAAAGAGCTGTCTGTATCCAAGATCACAATCTTCTGAATTTTGTCCACAGATCTCTTGCTGAAATGGCAGCGGCAACTTCCGTCCATGTGGTAGCAATCATCGAGCCAATAATTCAGCATGCAGACTGGTTCTTCCCTGAAGGTAAAGACTTGCAGTAATGGGAGGAATTCTGTCAATACTAGTTCCATGGTATTCCTACACTGTTAAATAATTAGGAATATAAAATGTTGATGCACTGCTTTTGGGTACATACATGTCTTAATCTGTCTTCATCCAGATGTGGAGTTTAACGTATCTGGAGCATTTGTTGCTTTACCTGCCACCAATTCCAATCACTCCTCACAACTTGGGAGTGAGTATGAGTCGGGGACACTGGAGCGGAAGAGGCCTGTCAGCATGGCTGTAATGGAAGGCGATTTGCTGAAGAAGGAAAGGTATGTTTAGCTCCTGTAACTTTTTTCCAGCCATTAGCCCTCACTCGAACTCCCAACCACTGCGGAGGCTGTAATTTGACATGTTTCGTAGCTCATCTTAAAATAAAATTTAAAACCTGTGGTCAGAAGGTGAATTCTATGGAAATACTCCTAGATAACCCGTCAGTGATTTATTTCCCCTCATATTATTGCAGCCTGAGGAAGGGTCAAAGGTAACGTACTGGCATTTACTTCAAGTTATGCTCTATGCATGATAAAAGCCAAGCAGATAATTACTGTTTCTGTTTACAATATTCCCAACTCCTAGGTTTTAGGTCTCAAAATAATCCATTAAAAATAAAAGTTCATTTGATAGTATCTATTGCTTTAACTTCTGAATGTTCCAAGGCTTCTGTTTAAAACCACAGGCTGAAGTGGTGTTATCTGGTGCCTTCATGATAAAAGACTTCTGATTTGATGATGGTACAGTATACCATGGCAGATGTGCTGTATTTACCCCCATACAATAACATGTAGTGCATTTGTTATCAGTTTTTCATATCAGTATTCAAGGGATGTGCTGTTCTAACTCCTTATGCAAATGTTAAATTGTTACTTTGGTTTTAACTATGGTTAGACACATGCAAATTTATTTATTGCAACTGTATACTAGATTTCCCTACTGCTGTCATGTGGTGAACAGTATTGACAGAGGGGAAAAAGAGAATCAATTCAAGGTTCATTCTTTCTTGTTTTAGTGGATTTTAACCACATCAAATTAAACATTTCTAGAACATGTTGTGTTAACTTTTTTAAATGACCTATATTGGAATGACAAAGTTTATCCATAGTTAAATAGTTTCCTTTTTTTTCATGCTTTTAACCATGCAAATGTATATAAACCTTTCTTTAGTAAATAAATGTTTATCTTGAAGTCTATATGGTGACTTGAAGATACCATTTTAAAAAGTTTGCGAAATACCTAATGCACAAAGTCTGAAGATATCCTGGTGTCTAAGGAAATTTGTATATATTTACCGGTGTGGTAAAATTACTCAGCATTCAGATCTTGTGTCTTCAATTTGTAATTGAATAGCCCATCCCACTGATGTTTAGTTTACCCTTCGGTGTGAATATGTCAAGTTGTGTTGCATGTCTTAACAAAAGTGGTGTTATCTGGAGAAAGGTGAAGCTTTCCTTGTTGCTTTTTTGCATGCTAAGCAACAGGTTCCTGTCTGAGTTATAACATGCAATATTGCTCTTTGGCTTTATTTATCTGGAGTTGGCCTGCATGGTGTGTGTTCACTCTCTCTTCTCTCTAGCTTTGGTGTCAAGGTTGTGGACTTCCAAGTGAATCCTCGGAGATGTGGCACTATAAATAGAAAGCACACATCCCCAGCTTTCCAGCCACCACTTCCACCTACTGAGGCTGGCATGCTGGCTCAGCCTGTAGCAGAGCAGCATTCACAGGGTTCTGTGGCTGAAACCAGCCCAGTAAGTGCAACTTTTGCTCTCTTTGCTGGCACAGCAGAACATTTACAAAGTCAAGGAAATGAGGATGTCAGGTAAGAAGTCTGGTTTCTGTTGGCAGTGGCTTAACAGGCTGTTTCAGCAACAAATTGGTCTCTGGCAGTATAAATTAATCAACAGGGTACTACCATCCAACTTGAATATACCTGCCCTTTTTATAAAGTGCTTTGAGGTATATGGATAAAAAGCACCATACAAGAGATGATTATGCAACTTTCTCTTTTTAATTTGAAGTTAATTACTATAAAATCTGTTTTACACATGAGAATTTTCAAGAATTCTCCATCAGTATACTCTGCTGCCCTCTATTGATCTCTTCAAGTCATACTCCTGGAAGTATCTTCAAAACTCGGGCTCAGTTTATTGCTGAAAGCACTAAGAAACTCTGGCAATACTAGAAGCCTGTGAGGCTTGTCTTGGTCATTTCTGTTAAGTGATGTAGATTCATGTCTTGTTTGCTTTTCGTTAGCAAGTGTGTTAGCTAGCAAGGAACAGACGTAATCTTAACCTTAACCAGCAAGTCAGAAGTCAATTTATCACTCTTCGGCATCAGTTTCTTTAGCACAATGGTATATTAGATTTTCACCACTTGACTGCTATTGAAATTCTCTGCAATCATTTACTTTTTTGCTAGTCACTGTATATTCTGATCTGGAGATTAATTATAATAGATTTGCCCATTCCTTATCACCCTCTAGGGTTGATGTAACACTTTACTTTTAGGTATTCTCCTGGTTTGTCCAAGTGAGAGCTGGTAAACCATTTTTAAGTGAAGTTTGGAGAGGATTAGTCTTTTAGGCAACCTCCCACAAAGTAAAACAGTCCACAGGTGCCATTGCTGGATTGGTTCAGATCAGTAACTTTGTTGCACTTTACTTAACTTTTGTTCCCAAGTGACATTCTTGCAGATCTGATCATAATGGATTAACTCCCCTAAATTAACAATGCCCAAGATCTCTAACTCTGAAAACCTGAACTACACCCAAGCTATTAGCAAACAGTACTAGTGGATTCGGAAGTACAGCAGTATAGAAGGGGTTGTTCTCTGCCTTTAAGAGAATGTACTGGTAGTTTTTCTTACCTAAATTTATCTACACAAAAGCTTTCTTGTTTTGTGAGTGTTAATGAATTCTTTAGTTGAACTGGATCTTGTAAAAGCCAATACCCTCTCCAAATTCAAGATTACAATCTAACAATACAGACGGGGGAGGGAAACGTACAACATGCAGGCAAAATGATCAGGCACCGGCTTTAATTTCTTTTCTTTTTATTGTGAGGCAGGTATACGGTGTGGGAATTGCAGAAGTCAAACAGCATGTGTGTGGGAAGGAAGGAGGACATGGATTAGGGGGAAATGCATTCCCAACAACCTGCACTCCACACAAACCATTCAGACTCCTTGGTTCTCTTCCCATCCTGCTGCCCTTATGCCTTGGTGGCTTCACTCTTCCTCTGGCCCTCCTCATTGCTGAGATCTTTATACAGATCCCCACTTTTCCGTACTTTCTCCATTTGTAGGTCCCCACTAACCTCCTGTCTTCCTCTGAAGTACCTCCGTGGTGGTCTGTCTGGCAGAAGCAGATCCCATGGCAACTTCTCTGGCACTGCTTGTGGGTCATGCATGATTTAAGAAGGAAGCTACTCCTTTTATCAAACAGCCTGAACCGTGCCCTTCTAGTGGCAGCTTCAGCATGGTTTTCCCAGTCCTCCTGCCTGGAGCTGCACTCAGAGCCAAGAGCATCACAATGCTTCTCTGCTCTCTGCAGGGCAGTTTGATATGCTCCAATATCTAGGTCAGAGGTTGTCGTGTCAATGGCTCAATCAGAAGCTACTGTCATGTTCTCTAGTATCTCTGCTCTCCTTTAAAATAGTCTGTAGCTGTTACATTGCAAGGGAAACTTTAAATATGAATAAAGCGTAACCAATGCAAAGATGTCTGAGTCTGTTCCAGGGCCCCTGCAATATCCCTGGGGTATGGCCTATCTCAGCTCAGTGAGGTGTTAAATCAGACAGCCAATGTTGATATCACTGGGCACGTCCGGACTGCACAAAATGTGGCAGGGGTGGAGCGGAGTTATACCAAGATGGGTATTTCAATGTCAGTCTTGCACTGTAGTCCCTACCCTGACAAGCTACATGGAAAATAAAAACTAAACTCCAGAGGGTGGCATCAGGTAGCTACACTGTGGTAAAAAATTCCTGCCGTCTTGTCTCAAGACGTTTTCCCCCAGTCAAGGAGCCACGCCAAGAAGCCAGAGGAGCTCAGAACTGCCTGCACACTCTGAATATCTGCATGATCTAATGTGAGCAGAGTCTCATTTTGGTGACTCACATGACCTTGTGTGGGAGGAGCTTAACAGAGCATCCCCACTTTTATTCCCCAGTCTCATCTCTGGGTATATCAAACTAGCTGCTTTTTGAGATGTCCTGCAATGCTGGGGCAACCGAGGTTATTCTGTTAAAGCCACAAGCACATGGTGACTTAAAGTGGGGTATGAATTTTTGAGAGTAATCAAAGGGTTTTCCATGAACTTTCAAGTTGGGAGTCTGATGAACCAGCCTTAAATGTATTGACTCCTCTTCAACACAGAATACAGTTGGTATTAGAACAATAATTAATGTAAATATGTATTCCGGTGTTCATGCAAGGCTGGCTATAGATTTATTTGTTTTGGTGAGACTACATCAAATGTAGTCAGCAGGGCCCATTTAAGACTAAGACTTGGTCCATGCTAGAAAATTAGCTTGGTTTAATTACATCGGGGGGTGAAAAATCCACACCTGCGAGTAGCATTTTAAAGCTGACCTAAGTCCCTGTGTAGATAGCACTAGGTGGATGGAAAAATTCTTCTGTTGACCTAGCTATGACCTCTTGGGGAAGTGGGTTTACACTGATGGAAGAATCCCTCCCATCAGCACAGTTCGTGTCTACACTGAGGTGCTGCAGCTGTGCCGCTGGACTGTTTCAAGTATAGACAAGCTTGAAGTAGACAGCTGAGCATGGCAGCTCTAGAGATGCACAGTCTTGTTACTTCACTTGCAACTCAGAATCCCTTCAAATACCATTTTAGTACAGGAATCTGTTTCCCATGACTCAGACACCTGTATCTGGAATTAACCTGTTTCTAGTGTAAACCCATAAGTGTGATGCAGTACATCTGGGGGAGAGGTATTTCAAAAGCAACTTCTGATGCAGGTGTTTTACATTTTCAGTACCTCAAAGCCCAGGGACACTGCAGCTTCAACCACTCCTCCACCTGTGAGAAATGGTGGGCACTTAAGCACTGTGCAGAATCAGCCGCAGTCATCCAGTAGCTCTAACCAGCTTTGTGTTAGTCAGCCACAGAATGCTGCTGGTCCCAGCCCCCACGCAGTGAGGAGAGGTATGTTGGGTTCTTGTTTGCAGTTTTCAGTGTGAGACTAGACTCATTTCTTAAACAATTGTTGTGATTAAAATATTGACCTCTCACAGCTGGGTGCTTGCCCACGTAGCTGTTTCCTAGGATCGTTGCCCGTTATTGCACTCCTGGTTTATTTGGATGGACCAGTTCTCCACTCAAGCAAATAGTTCAACCGTGTATTTTACCAAAACTTACTTAAACTTGAGTCTGCCACCATGGACAAGTCTGAGGAATATTGTGATGTTGCCAACCATGTACAATGGTATCACTCGGGCAGGAGTTTGCTGATCAATAACCTTTGTGTACATTTCTTGGTAGCCAGTATGAAACTACAACTGTAGTAGGCCCAGATAATTTCAACTGGAAAGCGTATGAGCATTTTAAATGATGTTACTCATTCCCTTATTTCAAGGTTTTATTCCAGCTGTACATAGTAACTAATATATTCTTATCAATGTCTCTCAAAGCTGTGAAAAAGCCTGCACCAGCACCTCCTAAACCTCCACCGGGGCAGCCAGGAACCTATGGTTCTATTGCAGCAGCTCAGCTACCTTCTGCCTCTCCAAAACCACCCACAAGAAGTCCTTCTCCTCCCGGTCAACTTACAAACCCAGGGGCAGTCCAGAGTTCCACCTCTTCCCAGGTTTCTGCACCTCGGAGACACTCCAGCAGCCTCTCCCCAATACAGGCTCCTAACCACCCACCTCCACAGCCCCCAACACAGGCTACTCCTCCTCTGCAGCCTAAACTAAGTAGTCAGGTATCTTCTCCACCTGCTGTACCTAGTGGGGAACATGGACCTGAACAGCCATCTTGTACTCCTCCTCAGACTCCAACACCACCTGATACGCCACCTCTAGGAAAACAAAATGCTAGCTCCACACTGTTTCCACTGCAGTCGTCTACCCTAGAAACTTCGCAATCTCATTCTCCTCCTCAGACTGGTACATTACCGAGACCAAAGCCAGTACCAAAACCCCGGAACCGACCTAATGTTCCCCCACCACCTCATCCTCCTGTTTCTCATTCATCTGGAGACAGTGTTCTTACAAATCCCACTCAAACTGCTTCCAAAATTATAACTGGTAAGTGAATTCTTTGTATGCTGTAGCATGTTAATATATTTTGGGGCTGGGGGACTGTCTACTGCTGTGAACATCAAGTTGAAATATATTGATGAACCTTCTTTGGTGAAATATGAAAGGCAAGCTCAGTTAAGTTATTAAATTACTTGTTTTATTCTGTTAAAATGCTTGACCTGCATATTATGGTTTACGAGGTCTCTGCAGAGAACTGTCCAGCACTTTCCACGGAGAGGACTTTTTGTTCTTATAAAAATGAATGTGATTTACTTTCTGAATATGTTTTCCGGCCTTGACAGCAGAGCATTGTTACAGGACTCAACTTTAAATGGCTTTTCCAAGCTCTTCACATCATGGCAGCTACCATTACGTAGGCACGAGTTGCAGAAATGGCAAATATTTTGAAGTGGGGGGAGGCCTAGCCAAGGAGAACACATTAAGCATCTAAGTCAAGATTTCTGAAGTGGCTAATGCCTTTGTGAGCCCTAACACAATGTTAATGGACCGGACTTTTCAGAGGGTGAAAATCAGGCCCCCATTAAGATGTTCCAAATTAGGCACCCAAAATCGCTGATTGTTTTTGAGCACCTTGGCCTGGTATAAATATGCATCTCTGTATTCCAGCATAACCTACCCATGCTACTCCAAGTATGTCTACATTGCAGTCAGAGATGCAAATAACAATAGGAGTGAAGCTGCAGCAGCATGGGCTACACAAGCCAGTTTGGGGACCCGGGGAATCTATTTAAGTGGCTAGTCTGTGCTGCTGTGGCTTCCCTGCTATTGTTCAGGCTAGTTAGATCACAGTTAACTTGGGTATGTCTAGACATGCTGCAAATACCTCTGACTGCAGTGTAGACATACCCTCATGGGGCACAAGGTGGTATTTGCAGGCTCCCACAGGAATAGTAGAGTCTGCATATTATAGATGATAGGTGGCAATAATGAATTTAAATCTTGAAGAAAAATGTGACCATCACAGTCACAAAAAGCAGCACCTTTGAAATGTCTTCCTGCTAAGTCTGACTTTTTTAGACACTTTAAAAAGGAAAGGTAATGAACATAAAAGACTAATGCTTTTAAATCTGCGTGTTTAATGGTTAAACCCCTTTTCAATAACACTTCAGCTGTCTAGATTAAAGACTAATTTTGTTTGGAATGCAAACTGTATTCTGTTATCTAATAGCTCTACCCTGTGATGCCTTCACAGGTGGGGAAGGTTACTGCGACTAAGGTTTGTACTGATCAGAACCCTGCAATACAGCTACAAATGCTCCTGCGCAGCCATTTTTATCTGTAGCTTTCTTTTGTTCATGTGCTTTAAAACGTGTGCTTTTGTCCAGTTTGCCCTATAGCTCATTATTACACATGCCGTCCAGTTTGTAACAGACATTAGGACCCATGTTTCATTTTGATAGTCACTTGCAAGCTTTTTTGAAAAGAATCCTCCTTAAAGTGTACCATGCAAATAATTAACACTTAATGTAATGCAGTTATCAGAACTACCACTTCTGGTGTCTAAAGTGATGTAGTGACCCATTTAAAATGTCTGTTCCCCTCCTTGGTTAACTTTTGCCAAACTGAAGAGTTAGGAGTTAGCACAAAAAACTTTGCCACTGATATTTGGTTTCTAATGCAGCTTTTACACTAGGATTTTGATTATTTGGATTTTAACTGCTTGGAACTTACTCATACAAAGCGCACACTGTTCATGAACTAAACCCCAATGCAGAAAAGCTCCTGGCAGCATCTCTTTGCATTCTGGCATGTTTGTATTTACATTCTGTAAGGTCCTTAGCCTCCTTAATGGTGCTACAAGTCTCCAAAGAATAGGTCGTTTAGAAACTTGACAGTTGCCTAATGTAATGGCTTAGAGGCAACAAATTATGGTGTGCTGAATAAACAGAGGCCACATACCTGTGTTGATTACCCCAGGATGTGGTTATTACAGGATTTATGGACAATGCACTTAAATTAATATTATACTGAGAAGCTTAATTGTAATTGCAATTTCTAAATGAAACTACCACTAAACTGGCTGTCAAATTGCTGGAAGTGAACAGCTTTAAAAAAGGCTTTAATCTTTTGTCCTCTTCCATCTCACTCCCCCTCCCTTCTTCACAGGTCAGCCACATTAATCTCTCCAGAATAACAGCAAAATTCTGTTTCCAAATTGAATTGGGAAAATAGTGCTGAGGGGCTGGGATTCTTGCAGTATGCTTGACAGTGAGTTATTCTGGGGATAAAGAGCCATGCTGACATGTAGTGGGGGGGAGCAAGGGCTGAGCCTCCTTTTCCAAATGTTGGCTTCTGCAGTTTGACTATCTTGTTTGGGCTTTGGTGTATTTTTCCATATACATGGAGTTTCCTGCTTCATCTGAGGCAGTGGCTTTGTTGCTGGCAAACAGCTAAAAACTGAATTTTATTAGGTCAGTCCCGTAGGGTTATTTAGGAATAGCCATGTAATTAAGCAAATCCCTCTCCTTTGGATAATAGCGATTCAGAATACAGGAGTTTACTTATCTGTTGTAACATGAAATGATTATTCAAATGAGGCAATCACAACACAGTACAGCAATCTGCACAGCTGAGAGGTGTGGCTATATCAGTAACATACAACACTCCTGCAAGTCTGTGCTGGGGAATTCCATCTGTTTAGTAAAAGAAGCCACTTAAAGCAGAACTAAAGTGTTCTTATAGTTTGATTTGGTCCATATATTTTCTTAATGTATCCAGGAACTGACTGCCAACTGTATCTCAAATGATGCCATTTGTACAGTGTCAGACTGGAAAAGTTTAAGGCCACAAGTACTAAAGTAACGTAATAGTGAGCAAGCTTTAGCAAACCAGCCAGATAGAGTGGCTGATGTAAGCAATAGTACAAGAACTTTACTGGCATTATTACATGACTAGGGAAAAGCAGGAGTATTTATATTATTGGATTCTGTATTAAATCTAACAAATGCATCCATGCATATATTCAGAAAGTATTCCAAGAAATCTCCTGGAAGCTAAGGAATTTGGAGAAAAGGCTGAATCTCAATGCTCAGGTTCACCCCTTGCAAGCCACACTGGGATAGGCTCATCCACTGTTTGGAGACTAAAGAGACAATCATACAGACTATGACTAAAATTTCATCCTTAACCTAACACTTGACATCATACTACTTAAAAGCTATGGAGCAGTTACTCTTATTACAGGTTTCAGAGTAACAGCCATGTTAGACTGTATTCGCAAAAAGAAAAGGAGTACTTGTGGCACCTTAGAGACTAACCAATTTATCTGAGCATAAGCTGAATGCATCCAATGAAGTGAGCTTTAGCCACAAGTACTCCTTTTCTTCTTATTACAGGTGCACCTTAAAAGCACTTATTTTAAAGACCACTGGGCTACTGTAGTTTTCATGAATTGGCTCCTTTGTTATATATTTGTAACTGATTCGTGTATATAGGCTGTCTTTTTTTTAACTTTATGCTTAACAATAAATAGCATACTCGGGGAAAATCAGACTCTCACAAGCTGAAACTATGGAACTCCGAACTAAAATTAGCAATAAATGTCTAACATTTGAACTGTAACCCCTGAAAAGCTTGCAAGGGGTTTGTTATACCAACTCCTTAGTCATGCTTTAGATTTGAGTAACTCTTCAAATCTTGTTTATGGTTGTAAGTAATTAGCTCTAAATTCTAATTGAAAATTTTATTAAACAATCTAGATGTTTGACCTGCATTATTCAATGTGAACTGAAATGGGAAAGTTTAATGGTAAGGAAAAGGCATTTGATTGGCCAAAGACATTGCTAGTTCATGACTGAATGTGCACTAATGCCCAATACTAACCTGTCAGCATAACGCCGCTTGCTTGCATTCTGAGTAATATAGCATGCAAAAAGAATGGCTCTTCTATTTTATGCTTGCCCTAAATTTAACAAATACTAAATGGATTCAAGACTAGAATGTAGTTCATGTTTTGCATCACTAATTTCTCATGTCCTATTTTACTGGGAGTCATAACATGAATGGATTTTATCTCTATTCTGAGTTGTATTTGAAGAAGCTGTGCCTTTTTACTATTTCTCTGTAGCAAAAAAAAATCTTACCCCATCATCCTCCTATTAATGGTCACCCTCCCTCTTCTAGTCCATCCTTCACAATGAAGTAGTGATGGGGAGCTCTCCTGTCCCATGCCTTCCCCTAGAGGTTATGACACAGTCTAACATGATTCTGCAAAAAAGCTGTTGGAATACTAAACTACTAGTGCAAATTCAATAGTACTAAATTTGTAGAAAGTGTAAGGTGCTAAGTGTGTAAGTGCTTCCAGGGCCACTGCCATTTTTAAAAAACTTTTTTTTAAATCAGACTGCAGGGATGAACAAGGTATAAAATACTGAGATGGATTTGGAAAGTCTTTAATTGTAACTTGCAGTGTTGTGAACATATTGGTTCTAGGATATGAGAGACAAGATGGGTTAGGTAATATCTTATATTGAACCAACTTTTGCTGCTGAAAGACGTTTTCAAGCTACACAGAGCTCTTCAGGTGTGGGAAAGAAGACCTCTGTGTAGCTTGCAAGCTTCTTTCACCAACAGAAGTTGGTCTAATAAAAGATCGTAAAGAGCTCTTTACTAACATTTGAGTCTAGTAAGTAATGCTTGTGGTGATGGCAGTGTAAGAACCTTGTGTAGGAGTTCCTTTAATACTTTTTTTAAAAAGTACTTAAAATTGTAATCTCTTTATTTCAGTATTAAACAAAAATTAGTTTGGTCCACCCTTGAAACAAGAAGAAATCTAATTTTTTTTTAGTGGTGGTTCACCAAAATATGTAACTTTGTTTACCATGCTGCTTGTTCTAAAATCTGGAAAGTTTTTATTGTACCTTTATTATTCTTATTCCTAACAGTTTAGGAGCTTTGGAATTAAGGATTAAAAAGGAACAATTTCACCTATCACTGAAATTCAGCCACTTTATGGATGGTATATGCTTTTGTTTTCTTCACACAACACCATAGTACAAAAATTAGAGAAGCAAATGCACAACTGACTGGTTGAATCTACACAGTGAATTTAAGTAAGCTGAAAGTTATGTAAACTGGAATCCTATTACAAAAAGGGCCATGGGATCTTATGACTTCATGTGGTAAGGACCTGATTAAGCGTTCTGCAAAGAGCTATCAGCATAGGACCTTCGGGACTCCAGTGCCACCTACAAAGACAGCAATATCACTGAACTGCAGTAACCTGGATTTTCCAGGCCGTTTTTTTCTAACACCCTTGAGCAAAGATTTACATAAATTTAATTTGTTGCTAAAGTGGGGAAGGAGCAGGAGTTACGCTCCTAAATTCTAATTCTGCCTTTGCCACTGACAATCCCTGGGCCCAGATCTTCCATTTATGCATTTGTAAAACAAATAATACTTACCCATTGTTTCTGATTGAGGCTTAGTGTTTGATATCTTTGAGCTCTTCAGGGGGGTTTAAATTGCCTCTCCACGAGCCAGTGGAATAAATTACTGATCTGTGTCTTGAGAAGCTGAAGTGTATGTGGCATATTATGAACACTTGGCTACTTTCCAAAACACTGAGGTGAATGCTTTCATTTAAATGGTTAGCTGTTCTTTCTGGTTTTCTGTCCTGTTCCTAACAGCCACCAGAACTGCAAGATTGAGATCCCCTCTGTCACTTTCTAGATACCTCTACCAGAAAGGGCCAGAACAAAACTCTCCCCTGTCATTGATCAAAGACAAACTACGAGATGTTCCCTACCAGCAAGGGGAAAGAAGCTGAACCCAACCCTTTCTTGGGACCATTAGTGTTGATTTTAAATAGTTTCTCCTTCTGCCTGTAATAGACACCTTCCCTGGATATCATACATGTTCGTTACTTCACAAGTCATGGGGAGGTATTTCTATAATACTCTTTATAGAATGCAAAATTCATTCTTGTTTCCTCCAGAGTGGGTGTCTACAGCAGAAGCTGGGAATATTACAAGGCAGTGTAATTTGACATTGAAATGTTCAGTTCTTTTTTAGCTTGTTTCTGTCAGGCAGGTGACGATGGGGGTGGCTGGGAGGAGCTACCCAAACTTCATTCAGTTTTTCTGAAGTGGCTTGTGTGCATATGCAGGCCCTGAACTTGCAAAACCTCTGTTAAGCTGTTGTCCTACCTGGATCTGTTCCTTTCCCTTTGTTTATAAGGAAATATATCTGAGATCTAATGACTGTCCAGACACTATACATTTTATGTTTTTCTGCTTTTTTGTAGACTCCAATTCCAATGTTCAAGAACCACTTAGTAGCCTCTCTTCAGAGTTTCCTACAGAGTCAGCAAGCAAGGAATTGCACAACCATCTCATGCTTAATGTTGACAATGATACAGAAAGCACTGCTCTGTAAAAGAAAACACATGCTCCAAAACTTTTAAAAAAACCTTTCTGTCCTCATGGAAAAGTAGCAAATCAAGACCTAACAGTGAAAAGCTTTTTTTGAAGATATGGTGGAACTGTATGAAGGCTCTACTTACATGTAAGGCAATCTAACCATACAGAAGAAGTTTAATGATCTGTGTCTTGACAGTGGTTTCAAAAATCCTAGATGGGAAGAGTTGATTACTGTGGAAATTTACATAGGACGCTTAACTGCTGCTAATACAGATGGCATTAGCAGAAATCCCAAAAGAATAAAAAGCAGTGCATCAGTTACTATTTAAAGTGCATGTATGGAAATAACCTACTTAATGTCACTGTTACTTTTGTTCCTAGTTCTTAGACATTATATTAAAAAGGAGATGCCTTGCAAGAGACTTTCCCTCACTGACTTGCTGCAGACTTTTGTTTTTGTTAAAGTATGAACCAAAAAATGCCAGAGTGCTGGTGGTGACTGCTGGTTATCAGTCACCTGTCAAAACTGTGGATGTATTCCAGTGCCTTGAAGGACTGTCATATCATAGAAAGAAACTTACTGTATCTTTAACCATTTTATTGCTACTTTAAGTACTGACCATTATCTGTATGTCATAGTTATTTGTATTAACTATACCTGCTTTTTATGTGAAACTGTGGAAATGTTTATGCTTTCATTTAAATTGGCTGAATTTTGAACATCTGTTTGGATTCATCAGTTGAGTGAGCATTTATAAAATTAAAGGATTCTGTCTTTTGTTGTTTGAAGGCCTATTTATTCCCGTATCCAAATATAACTAACTTCTCCATGCATTTTTGTGATCCACTGAAAACACAATAGGACTTCAGTGCTGAGCTTTAACTGCTACTCTTTAAAGTGGCTACATCTGAGACCTGGTGCCTGTTAATTATTCCACCACAAAGTATGGCTGAGTGCTCAACTGATCTATCTTTCATAGACTATGCAAGAGAGAGAGAATCCTAGGACTGGAAGGGACCTCAAGAGGGACCGTCTAGTCTCCTGCACTCATAGGCAGGGCAAAGTATTATCTAGGTTGTTTTCTAGACCTTTAATCATACTTGTATGATAGTCCTAATTTGTATTCTTTTGTATACAAGCTCATGCACTACCCCTATTTGACCCTGCCTCTGAATTTTTTGGTATAACTCATGCACAGTGATTGTCACATTCCATAGTTTCACCCTGTCCTTGAAAGTCTATTTATTCACATTTCATATGGCAGATAACACATGACTTACACTGAAGCCCTTTTCCTGACCCTCTCCTACTGCATAGAAGCTGCTCCTTCATACTTCCACTGGTCTCCAGGAAGAATGTCAGGTTAAAAGTGCATGGTCTCTAAAAGATAAGTGGATCCAGCATTCATGGTAGCTTGTTCACTGTTACACGTAGAATTCAAGGGGGCCTTGAAGCGTGTTTTGTAAATAATGAAAACATGACATAATGCTAAGAAGGAAGTACTTTAGTTTAGTGTATCATGGATACAAGTGACATGGGGTAGGCCACACAGTTTCTGTGAGGAAGAAAAGATGAAAGCCTTAATCATTGAAATGGAATTGAGCCAATATTCATACAAACAGCTGAAAGTGATTTCTTTAACCCTTACATCCTGCAACTCAAACTAGCTCCTATTAGTCAAAATATCAGACTAGCCCTTCGGGTTAATTGGGGGAACATGCTACCTCTTATAGGCCTTGTGGATTACACTTCAGTCCTACAGCCCTCTCATACTGTAGGGGGATAGGAGTGGTGTATTTCAGAATGGCTTTGTCTCCCACATTGAAAACAAGCTTATTCTAATATAGGTTCTGGAGTAAGGCTTTCCCCCATCTACTTAGCCTGACTGCTCCCCTCACAGAGCAGAAAAGGTCTTGAGCAGCCTTTCAGGAAAGCAGCTTGCATTCCTAGCCACCTTTCCTGGCCGGATTGGGAGGGGCAGAGCTATAAGCAACATAGTGACAATTGCAGGGACCCGTGTCACTGTGATGAACAAAATGGGCAACAGTTCTTGTGAAACCACCTTCTGATTTTTCCTCTAAGACTGAGTTTTGCACTCTTCTCTTCCCCCCCCCCCCCCTTCAATATGCACAGTTGGAGGGTCTAATCAAAAGCATTAAATGCCCACTCCTATTGAGCCCCTAAAAGGGGAGGAGATGGTGTTACCAGTAAGACTAAGCATCAGGTCAAGATTCGAACCTTTTGCCCCTCAGGCACACAATCACATGCTGCAGCTGGAATGAAAAGCTCATTACTGTACTTGTGAAAGGACAATATTAAATATTTTCAGAGGAGGTGGTGACTTCATGGAATAACTTTAAAAGGCAACATTTGTTTAGAAGAGTTCTTAACAGGGAAGGAATCTCTTGTTAATAGGTACACTCAATTACAGTAATTCTCCAGGTTCCTCTACCTGTTAGCATCCCTCTACTTTCCCATAAATTCACCATTATGTGAGCTAGAAGTTTGGTTCCATAGGGTTCACGTTTTGTACTATCTGCCCTCTAAACAATTCATCCCAACCAATTGCCTTGTAAAACTGCAGAAGTACCTGAAGCCATGGCAGGCTGTAAAGGATTGTTATACATTTTCAGAAATGCTTCTGGACTCATAAATTCTTTTGCCTTGCACAAGTAGTTAATTGTTTCTGCTGGGATTAGAAGTTCTGGAACAAGGGTGTGTAGATTGTCACCGAGTCCCTTACTGCTCACCTATGTGTGAAATAAAATTATAGTACTTCAGCGCAGTTAGACTTTTATGTTACAAATTCGTTAAATACACCCAGGGCATTCCTATCCCCCAACGAAGGGAATGTGCTAAAGGAAGCATATCTGATTTATCTTCCCTATTTACAAGTGGTGTTCTTGCTCTGCTCGGAACAATGGATCAGGCTGAGCTGGGTAACCAGAATTTAGAGGGTAGCTTAGCCCATGAGGTTCAAGAATGAAATTTGTATGGTTTTCAGCTTGTTAATGCAGTCAGTGATAGACTGAAAAGGTGTAACCAGTGGCTGCACAAGCCGGTGTAGTTTGGAAGACCGAGGTTTGAAATAAAAGCCAAGTGTTTTCTTCATTCCTCTCACTACACCATTCTAGAGTCCAAGGAGAAAGGCAGGTCGATGCACAGCAAGATGAGACTAAACCAGGACTTATTTGCATTAGTAAACTCATATAGTTTTGAAAAAAGGTTAATTTAGAATAGTAACTTGAACATTCTATTTTAATGTAAGTTTCACCTTAAAAGTCTTTGAAAGGTATGTTCCCAGTTTGAGGAGGAGTGTAAGACATTCAGTGACCACCTCTTCTGTAGACTCTGATTGTGTCACATCTTCCAGGTATGTCACAGGCAGTATCACCATTGTGACATACCACTGCAGGAAGAGCCTGGTTGGGATGTTATGTGACACCACTAAAATCTTAATTTCCTGTAACAAAGCACTAAGTGAAGAAAGTTAGCTGTAGTCTGAATTCCATCATTCTTCTGTACACATAAAAGGTTTCTGACCAGACATGGTGTATTTCATAAACTGGCAATGTTTGATTACTTGCATCATATGGACCATTGCTATTTTTAACAACATTTTTTTTTTTAAAACTTCCTGCCTATATTAGCGATCACCTAGTTCTATTTTGGATCTAACTATTGATATGGTCTCCTTATCTGACCACATCTTAAGGCTCTTATCTTGAATAGTAATTATATATTGTGGGGTGTGGTTTTATATTTATATATTATAAATGTGTGGTTTTGATTGGTAAAAGTTTATACATCTGATGAGTTTGACTAGGACAGCAGTCAATTACAAAATGAAAGCAAATGCCTGAGATATTTTCAGCATGTTTACAGTGTCTCCTTTACTGCATCTTGTGCTGGGGTGTACTCTCCAAGCTGCCACTGCAAGAGCTGAATTAGGCCAGGTGGGCTCAATCACCCAATTAAGCTGTGAATTGGGGATATTTAGGCTGTGTGGAGGAAGTTAATTAGAAGGAGGCTCAAGATTGAGGGAACATGCAGGGCTTTCATAAACCCAGGAGGGCAGCAACAGTGCGGGGAGCAGCAGCGAGGAAGCCTGCAGGAAGGGAGAAGGAAGGGGGAGAAGATGCATGGTGGGTGAGAGCAGTAAAGTTGATATAGACACACACCTTGATTGCTTGTTGAGGGTCCTAGACTCGAACCCAGGGCAGAGGGCAAGCCTGGGTCCCTCTGCCATCTGCTGCAGAGTGGCACAGCCTGGGGCAGTGAATTGGAAGGCTGCCTGAGTCAATGCAGGAGTGACCCAGTTAGGGCAGTGGGTGTGAGGATTGCATGACAACTGTTGGTGGCAAAAGGCTTTGAAAGACCCCCCTGAAGAGGGAAAAACAGTGAGCTGGGCAGAGGGCTGAGTCACGAAGCAGCATGCTGCAACTCTGAGTGGGAGGAGAGCTGCAACAAGGGAAGAGAAGAAAGGGGGTGCTGAACTAGGCGGAGCTAATTGCCACCCAGTGGCTAGTGGAGCACACAATGTCATACCTGTTCTTGTTCAAAGCACAATTCGGAAACTGTACAGCCAAATTAAATGCTAGGCATTGGATCTCAGAGGGCAGGAGAACTGCAAACAACTGAAGTCCAAGGAAAACAGAGAAATTTCAATGGAGGAGTTTGCCAACTTTCTTAGTACTCATTCCCACCTATCCAGTTTTGTATGGGATACTGAAGAGGAGGAAAAGAGCCATTCCTCCTTTCAAAAGAAAGAGGCATATGGCACCTGAAGAACAAGGAAGGATAAATACAGATGATAAATCTAAATGAGGAAAATATTTTTCACACTAAAATTAAAACGTAACCCACCCCATGGTCTCTCAGTGTTCAGCAGGGGGAAATACTAAGCTATTTCTCTCTAATAATTATACTGAATGCTCATTTTAACCCTAACAAATTCATTGTCATTCCTGCATTAAAAGTTACTTCCACAAGAGCAGGTTTCTTTGAGCTCTTCTGAAACACTTACCTGGAGCCTTGCTTCTGGAGAGAAGCTAGAGCTTGGAGGATATGATATAATGTGCCGCTGGAGGACTGCAAAGGAAAAAGTGGGGTTGTTACAAAGGTTCAGCGTAAAAAACAACTGAATATAAAAATAACTGATCAGATGGTATTGGTGTATGATGAGCTTCCAAGCTGGATCACAGATGCTGAGGTGGGAACACTGCAAAGTTCAAGTGCTCAGCCAGAGCTGGGGGGCACTATTCCCTCTGGTACTGATGGACTCTACAGAGAATGTTGTCCCGTCTTCTTCACTCAGAATTGCAAATTGGGGGCATTACTTGAATAGATTGGAACAACATGGACAGTCCTAGAGACAACTGATTCTCAGTCACTAACCCCACCAGTAGGGCTGTAGATTCATCACAGTTAACTCACACGATTAATTGAAGTTTTAATCACCCTGTTAAACAATAGAATACCAACTGAAATTTATTACATATTTTTGGATGTTTTCTACATTCTCAAATATATTGATTTCAATTACAACACAGAACACCAAGTGTACAGTGCTCACTTTATATTTATTTTTTTTACAAATATTTGCACTGTAAAAATATTTTTAAGTTCACCATATACAAGTACTGTTAATGCAATATCGATCATGAAAGTTGAACTTACAAATGTAGAATTATATACCAAAAAAACTGCATTAAAAATAAAAATGTAAAACTTTAGAGCCTACAAATCCATTCAGTCCTACTTCTTGTTCAGGCAGTCACTCAGACAAGTTTGTTTATATTTTCAGGAGATAATGCTGCCCGCTTCTTGTTTACAATGTCACCTGACAGTGAGAACAGACATTTGCATGGCACTGTTGTAGCCGGCGTCACAAGATATTTACATGCCAGACGCGCTCAAGATTCATATGTCCCGTCATCTTCAACCACCATGCCAGAGGATATGTGATCATGCTGATGATGGGTTCTGCTCAATAACAATCCAAAGCAGTGCAGGCTCATGCATGTTCACTTTCATCATCTGAGGCAGATGCCACCAGCAGAAGGTTGATTTTCTTTTTTTGGTGGTTCGGGTTCTGTAGTTTCCACATCAGAGTGTTGCTCTTTTAAGATTTCTGAAAGCATTCTCCACACATCATCTCTCAGATTTTGGAAGGCACTTCAGATTCTTAAACCTTGAGTCGAGTGGTGTAGCTATCTTTAGAAATCTCATATCGGTACCTTGTGTTTTGTCAAATCTGCAGTGAAAGTGTTCTTAAAATGAACAGTATATGCTGGGTCCTCACCGGAGACTGCTATAACATGAAATATATGGCCGAATGCGGGTAAAACAGAGCAGGGGACATACTATTCTCCCCCAAGGAGTTCAGTCAAAATTTAAGGCTTGAAAGTTTTACAGTTTTATTTTTGAATGCAGTTCTGTAACAAAAAAAAAAAATCTACATTTGTAAGCTGCACTTTCACGATAAAGAGATTGCATTACAGTTCTTGTATGAGGTGAACTGAAAATATGATTTCTTTTATCATTTTTACAGTGCAAATATTTGTAATAAAATAAATAAATGGCATTCTATTAACAGTATGATCCAATTAATTTTTTTAATCATGCAGTTAATCACGATTATTTTAATTGCTTGACCGCCCTAATTTTAAGGTTCTAGTCCTTTTCTTTAAAGCCTTAAATGAACTAGACCCTTAGAGCCTGCCTTGCACTACATTCACTACATCAGCTAGGGTTGACAGGGATGGTTGGACAGATAGCACCCAGGGTGTTTGCACAAGAATCAAGGATACAGCTTTCACTGTGGGAGGCCCACAAGCTTATAGAATGTATTACCCAAGGAGATTTACTTAACCTACCTCTAGTATATGAAGAATGGAGCTGGGATAGAGGAGAAGTAGACCTGAGACTGGTTCTCCAAGGTGGTATTTTAGTATGTTCTGAAACAGTCTTTCATGGTAACCTTATTTAAAAAACACAGGATTGGCTGTCATGTGGGAATACAGTGTACAACTTCAGAAAACTAGCATTTCACCTCACCCTATGCTATAGTCATAATGTCAGAGGCCATCAAGAATGCGGTGAGTGAGCTGACTCTTTAAATCTAAGAAGAAACATTAAAAATAGTCATTGGCTTGGGAGTCTATTCTCTTCCTATAGGCAAAAGACTCCTAGATTTTTTGAAAATGGCTTTGCTCAAGTATCATATTCAGTAAAATTGGGGCCAGCTAATCAGATTGATTAGTGGCTAATATAATTAATATAACATTTCAGCAATAGGCTTAATCTTAACATGGTTCACCTAAAACTGTTGTACTTGGTGTATTAGCTGAGGCATGTAGCAAAGAGTGCCCAGAATTTCCCCTAACAATTGCTGCATTGAATGCTTAGCTCTGTCTTTGTTGTTGTGGTTGTTTTTTTTAACTGTGCAGCACCCAAAGGCCATACAGGTTGGGAATGCTTTAGAAATAACTCTGTGGGAGTTTTACAAATCCACATGGATAAGAATCCTTGCCTCTCGCTGTTGCAGCTAAATGTGTAGCTGTTTGATAAAGGCACCAATAACTACTGCATCCTCATTCATCAAGGTATTCAACAGACATACACTAATCATTTGGTTTAACAGAAACAGTCATAATTGAATGTACGTCATAGAATCAGTCTCCTGCTCTGAAAATAAAGATCTCCCCGTTCCCTTCAGGGTTGCTTATTGATAGCTGTGCTCTCATTTGCTCCAGTATTTAGTACTAAGCAAGGACTTTTGACAAATGATAACTTTTTATTGCATTAGTATCTAACCAAATGGTAGGTTCATCTGTACTCCCACCCTTTAAATAGACTACTGCTTTATTGCCAGTCCATTATCTGTAGGTTACTTACCCTTTGTATGAAACATTTGCTATAACTGTGTAGTGGCTACAGCTTTGGACGGATGCTTAACAAAAAAAATTGAAAGAAAGGGGGGAAAAAATAAAAAGCTAGGTATGGAATTAGAAGTGAGCTGTAGCTCACAGAAGCTTCTGCTCAAGAGGGTGATCAGGCTGACATCTAGGGGCTGTCCCTGACCATAGCAGCATAAATCTTCAACTGTTACACCACTGTGAATGCATCACAGTAACTGCTACTTTCCATATTTTATTTGAGTTCATGCCAAGTCTGATCTCTTTGAGGACAAAGCCAGCTCCCTCTGGTGTATAACTGAAAAATCACTGTAAAGGTACTGTAAAGGTAGAGAAGAAATGATGTAATGAATCACCGAAACCAGTACCATGGTGTGATAGCAGAAAGAAATGTCAACTACTTTCACACACTTCTTCTCCAGTTGGGGTTATGAAGTAATTGGTGTGTTGAGGGTTTGTTTTTTTTTAAAACTGTTTGTATTTATCACTTGTCATACCAAAAAAAAAAGGGGGGGGGGTTTGTTGAAAGGCTGCTATCTTTAACATATACTGCAGCCATCCCTGCCCCCTCTGCATACATGATGCATTGGATTTAAATCCAAGCGGTGCTGCTTAATTCACAATACTTAGTTCCATTGTCTTCAAAATAAAGTGAGGTCACGGTGCTCATCTTTTCGTTGTTGATGATGAAGCTGTGAAAACAATGGATTCAGGTCCTCTTCAGCCATGACGCTGGTGTGTGGCTGACAACAACAGACATGGCCCCGAGAGCTTTGTGGACTTAGGAAGAAAGGGCTGGGAGGGTGGGAAACAGGCAGCAGCACTTTAAAAGTGCGTCTTTTACCTGATAGCACAGGTTTGCTCTAGGTGTTAGGGGATAGGTATGCAGAAGAATTTATGGTTTATAATGGCATGAACGAGAAATGTATTTGTACAGCAAGCTTTGTTCTACCAGCCTCTAATTACTTCAGCAGTGAATAAACCTGGTCGTGGTGATCATATAATTAATTCCTTTCAGGATCAGCAATATATCTGGACTTACCTTAAAGGCAGTTTAGCTTTATTATAGGAGCCAAAGAGACTGGTGTATTCTCCCCATGCCAGGTCTGAAGTGGTCGTTATTTAAGTTGTCATTAAAGCTGTATTGGGAACTCTATCCTCACTTTAAAAAAAAAACAGGAGTACTTGTGGCACCTTAAAGACTAACAAATTTATTAGAGCATAAGCTTTCGTGAGCTACAGCTCACTTCATTGGATGCACTGAATGGAACATATAGTAAGAAGATATATATATATATACACATACACATACGGAGAAGGTGGAATTTGCCAAACAGTGAGGGTATGTCTACACTACGAAATTAGGTTGAATTTATAGAAGTTGTTTTTTTAGAAATCGTTTTTATATAGTCGATTGTGTGTCCCCACACAAAATGCTCTAAGTGCATTAACTTGGCGGAGCGCTATCACAGTACCGAGGCTAGCGTCGACTTCCGGAGTGTTGCACTGTGGGTAGCTATCCCACAGTTTCTGCAGTCTTCGCCGCCCATTGGAATTCTGGGTTGAGATCCCAATGCCTGATGGGGCAAAAAACATTGTCGTGGGTGGTTCTGGGTACATGTCGTCAGGCCCTCCCTCCGTGAAAGCAACGGCAGACAATCGTTTTGCGCCTTTTTTCCTGAGTTACCTGTGCAGACGCCATACCACGGCAAGCATGGAGCCCGCTCAGCTCACTGTCACCGTACGTCTCCTGGGTGCTGGCAGATGTGGTACTGCATTGCTACACAGCAGCAGCAACCCATTGCCTTGTGGCAGCAGACAGTGCAATAGGCCTGATAACCACTGTCATCGTGTCCGAGGTGCTCCTGGCAGCCTTGGGAAGGTCGGTCAGGAGCGCCTGGGCAGACATGGGTGCAGGGACTAAATTAGGAGTGACTCGACTAGGTCATCCTCTTTAGGACTACCGGTAGTCCTATTGTACCATCTTATGGCGAGCAGGCAGGAGATGAGGATGGCTAGTAGTCCTACTGCACCGTCTGCTGCTAGCCAAAGATGTAAAAGATAGATGGAGTGTCAGTAAGGGGGGGCAGCATGAGCTCAGAGAACATTTCATCGCAAATGTGTTTTTTTCGCCTTCTAATCTTCACTAGCCTCTGGGAAGGAGAAGATTCTGTGATCCTTGAAACACATGCAGCTGGTGGAGGAAAAAAAAGGGACAGTGGTATTTAAAAAGACACATTTTATAGAACAATGGGTACACTCTTTCACAGTAAAACTTGCTGTTAACATTACATACATAGCACATGTGCTTTCGTTACAAGGTCGCATTTTGCCTAGCCCCACCCCCCTCCCCATGGCTAACAGCGGAGAACATTTCTGTTCAGCCACAGGCAAACAGCCCAACAGGAAAGGGCACCTCTGAATATCCCCTTAAGAAAAGCACCCTATTTCAACCAGGTGACCATGAATGATATCACTCTCCTGAGGATAACACAGAGAGATAAAGAACGGATGTTGTCTGAACGCCAGCAAACATACACTGCAATGCTTTGTTGTACAATGATTCCCGAGTACGTGTTACTGTCCTGGAGTGGTAAAGTGTCCTACCATGGTGGACAGAATAAGGCTGCCCTCCCCAGAAACCTTTTGCAAAGGCATTGGGAGTACATCCAGGAGAGCTGCAAATGCCAGGGCAAATTAATCATTAAACACGCTTGCTTTTAAACCATGTATAGTATTTAAAAAGGTACACTCACCAGAGGTCCCTTTTCCGCCTGGCGGGTCCGGGGCGCAGCCTTGGGTGGGTTTGGGGGGTACTGGCTCCAGGTCCAGGATGAAAAACAGTTCCTGGCTGTCGGGAAAACCGGTTTCTCCGCTTGCTTGCTGTAAGCTATCTTCCTAGTCCCCAAAACCTGCTTCCGTGTTGCCTCCATCTCCACTGAAGGAGTCAAACAACACGGTTGGGGTAGTGGTGGCTGAACCCCCTAAAATGGCATGCAGCTCATCATAGAAGCAGCATGTTTGGGGCTCTGACCCGGAGCGGCCATTTGCCTCTCTGGTTTTCGGGTAGGCTTGCCTCAGCTCCTTAAGTTTCAAGCGGCACTGCTTCGGGTCCCTGTTATGGCCTCTGTCCTTCATGCCCTGGGAGATTTTGACAAATGTTTTGGCATTTCGAAAACTGGAACAGAGTTCTGATAGCACGGATTCCTCTCCCCATACAGCAATCAGATCCCGTACCTCCCGTTCGGTCCATGCTGGAGCTCTTTTGCGATTCTGGGACTCCATCATGGTCACCTCTGCTGATGAGCTCTGCATGGTCACCTCTGCTGATGAGCTCTGCACTCACCTGCAGCTTGCCACGCTGGCCAAACAGGAAATGAAATTCAAAAGTTCGCGGGCCTTTTCCTGTCTACCTGGCCAGTGCATCTGAGTTCAGAGTGCTGTCCAGAGCAGTCACAACGGAGCACTCTGGGATAGCTCCCGGAGGCCAATACCATCTAATTGCATCCACAGTACCCCAAATTTGACCCGGCAAGGCCGATTTCAGTGCTAATCCCCTTGTTGGGTGTGGAGTAAGGAAATCGATTTTAAGAGCCCTTTAAGTCGAAAAAAAGGACTTCGTCGTGTGGATGGGTGCAGGGTTAAATCAATTTAATGCTGCTAAATTCGACCTCAACTCCTACTGTAGACCAGGGCTAAGAGGCTAATTAATTAAGATGAGCTATTATCAGCAGGAGATAAAAAACTTTTGTAGTGATAAGATGGCACATTTAGACAGTTGACAAGAAGGTGTGAGAATACTTAACATGTGGCCTCTTACAATTGTATGGCAAATTCCACCTTCTCCGTATGTGTATATATATCTATCTTCTTACTATATGTTCCATTCAATGCATGGATGAAGTGGGCTGTAGCCCACGAAAGCTTATGCTCTAATAAATTTGTTAGTCTCTAAGGTGCCACAAGTACTCCTGTTTTTGGGGGGGGGGGGTTGCACATACAGACAAACATGGCTGCTACTCTGAAACCTCACTTTTTAAATGAGCTATATAGAACCCAGGAGAGCAGCTGTTTCTGCTGTGTAGCCCTGAAATTTCTGCTACTCCTCACCTACCAGAGTCTGCATCCCCAGGGCAAGTATCTTACAAGTTAAACAGTCAAAAGGCAGATTGATGAAAAGATATTATTGTACCTGTAACCTCTCGCCTGTCTGCTCTTTCTGATAGCTTGGCAACAAAAAATAACCTGTGCAGCAGGAACTTCTAGCCAGGAAAGAAAACCAGACACGTTTACCTAAAAGCTGTTATTCACTGGCACTGATCACTTTTAACTGTGTACTACTCAAGTATTTGAGCACTTCCTAAGCCTCGATGAAGTTAACCTAACAACTACATTGTAAATTCATTTGCAAATTGGATACTATTAATTTGGGCTTGAATAGAGACTGGGAGTGGCTAAGTCATTATGCAAGGTAGCCTATCTCCCCTTGTTTTTTTCCTACAAACCCCCCCCCCCCCCCCCCCAAGACGTTCTGGTTAAACTTGGATTATTGCTGTGCACATTGTAAGATGAACTATTGCCAGCAGGAGAGTGAGTTTGTGTGTGTGGTTTTTGGAGGGGGGGTGTGTGGGGGGGGGGTGAGAAAACCTGGATTAGTGCTGGAAATGACCCACCTTGATTATCATGCGCATTATAAAGAGAGGTTTCAAAGAGGGATGGGCTATTACCAGCAGGAGAGTGAGTTTGTATGTGTGTCTGTGTGTGGGGGGGGGGGGGGGGGAAGAGTGAGAAAACCTTGATTTGTGCTGGAAATGGCCTTCCTTGATGATCACTTGATGATCACTTTAGATAAGCTGTTAGCAGCAGGACAGTGGGGTGGGAGGAAGTTTTGTTTCATGGTCTCTGTGTGTATATAATGTCTTCTGCAGTTTCCACGATATGCTATGCATCCGATGAAGTGAGCTGTAGCTCACGAAAGCTCATGCTCAAATAAACTGGTTAGTCTCTAAGGTGCCACAAGTACTCCTTTTCTTTTTTCTTTTTACGAATACAGACTAACACGGCTGTTACTCTGAAAATTGTAAAGAAGGGAAAGAAAGGAAAGAAGTAACATGTCCAAGGTCACACTGCAAAGGTGGGGAAGAGGTGGGACCAGAAAGGAATCCAGACTCTTTAGGGGCTGATTCTCCACTGTTTTGCAACTTATTTGTATTACCATCCTACCTAGGAGCCCTCATGCAGTTATTTATCTCTGCACAAGATGGGTGCAATCCACTGCTAGTCTGGCCTGGTAGCATTGTACATTGTCTTGCATAGGGGTAAATGACTGCACAAGGTCATAAAATGGAGAGAATCAGGCTCTTTCTTTCTCCCATTTGGCTAAATTATTCAGTTTCAGAAAGCTCTGTCTGTGGGAACAAAATGGCATTGCAAAGAAAGAGACCTACCAATAGCTGGTGCATGAATTTATCAATCTATCATCTCTCTACAAAACATCCTGGTCCCCACTCGGAGACCCAAAGCGGTGACTCCAGCCCCCACTAAGGCTCACAGGCACCATGGAGGAGTGAGTTAGAAATAAGCTGGGCCTTGTTTCTGTACCAGGCAGCAGGGAGTCAAGGGCCTGGCTGGGAGTGGTGCCAGCCGACAGGCTCCAGCGAAGAGGGTGTGGGGGGAGAGAGGAGAGAACCGTGGGCCTGAGAGTGTAAGATGGTCTATGGGCCCCATGCAGCGATGGGGCTCTAGTGGGGAGGGCGGTGCAGGGACAGGCCACTGCCTCTGGGGCGACAGCTGGCCTGCTTCCTCTGACAAAAACAGCAGAAGCTGGAGGACAGCCCCCGGTCTCCTCTACCACCACCCACCCCTCCCTTCTTCCCCTCTCCCCAGCCTCCTCCACCTCTCACCCCCTCCTCCACTCCCCCCACATTGCCCAAACTACCACCCGCCCCTCCTCCAACTACCCCCTCCCCCAGCCTCCTGTACCCACCCACCCACGCACTCCCCAATCTACTCCAGCCCCCCACCTCTCACCCCCTCCCCTCCTCCAACTGCCCACCTCTCTCCCCCTCCCTCCCCCAGCCTCCACCCCCCACCCCATTCCTCAATCCCCCCTCATGCCCCCTCCCCCCAGCCTCCACCCCCCCACACCCACACATTGCCCGACCCCCCCCACCCCATTCCTCAATCCCCTCTCGCCCCCTCCCCCCAGCCTCCACCCCCCCACACCCAATTGCCCGACCCCACCAACCCATTCCTCAATCCCCCCTCGCCCCCTCCCCCCAGCCTCCACCCCCCCACACCCAATTGCCCGACCCCCCCACCCCATTCCTCAATCCCCCCTCGCCCCCTCCCCCAGCCTCCACCCCCCCACATTGCCCGACCCCCCCACCCCATTCCTCAATCCCCCTTCGCCCCCTCCCCCAGCCTCCACCCCCCCACATTGCCCGACCCCCCACCCCATTCCTCAATCCCCCTTCGCCCCCTCCCCCCAGCCTCCACCCCCCCACATTGCCCGACCCCATTCCTCAATCCCCCTTCGCCCCCTCCCCCCAGCCTCCACCCCCCCACATTGCCCGACCCCATTCCTCAATCCCCCCTCGCCCCCTCCCCCCAGCCTCCACCCCCCCACATTGCCCGACCCCATTCCTCAATCCCCCCTCGCCCCCTCCCCCCAGCCTCCACCCCCCCACATTGCCCGACCCCCCACCCCATTCCTCAATCCCCCCTCGCCCCCTCCTCCCAGCCTCCACCCCCCCACACCCAACTGCCCGACCCCCCCACCGCATTCCTCAACCCCCCCCCCCGCCCCCTCCCGCCCGGACCTTGAGCTGCAGCCGCCGCTTCTCCTCCAGGGCGCCGAGCAGGTTGCTCCGCGGGATCAGGGCGGGCACCAGGGACTCGGCCCGGACCGACCCCTTCGTCCGCGACGGGTGGGCGCCCGACATGGCGGCCCCGAGCGCCCCAGAGCGCGGCCGGGCGGCGGGCGGGGCGCGCGCTCATGCCCGGGGGGGGGGGGCTGAGCCCTGACGCGGGCGGGAACTAAGCGCCCCCGGCCGCCGCTGCTGGCTCTGACCAGCCCCCCCCCGCAAACCCCGGCCGCCGCCGCTGGCTCTGACCAGCCCCGGCCCGCTGTGACCAGCCCCCCCCCGCAAACCCCAACAGCCGCTGGCTCTGACCAGCCCCCCCGCAAACCCCGGCCGCCGCCGCTGGCTCTGACCTGCCCCGGCCCGCTCTGACCAGCCCCCCCCGCAAACCGCAGCCGGCGCGGGCTCCCGGGCGCCTGAGACCCGGGGAACGGCCGGGCCCTTGGACCCCGGCGGTTTGCGAGGCTGAAGTTACTCTTTACTGCGCCTGGGAGCCGCGGCTGAGGTGTTACCCCACGGCCTCCCAGGGCACGGGCCCAAACGGCTCCGACTCGCTGCGGGGCGGCCGAGGCAACAGCCGGCGGGAAACTGGGTCGGAATTCCGCAGTCCGGGGATGCAGCTTCCCGCCGGACTCCATGGCGAGTAATAAATAAACATGTTTTTATTAACAGGGGCAAGGGATTTTTAAAAGGACAATACATTAAATTGCTCATAAAATACTCTGGTTGTAATAATACCTAAATTTATTTAAAAAAAATTAAAGGGACACTGTCAAAATCTCTTATACACATATGATCATCTCTCTCTCTGTGTCTGACGAAGTGAGCTGTAGCTCACGAAAGCGTATGCTCAAATAAATTTGTTAGTCTCTAAGGTGCCACAAGTCCTCCTTTTTACCAACACCTGACACTATTGTCTGAAAGGATTTAAGAAGCCTACTATACTCTTCAACACTGATGCTGTTTTACTTTTTGAGCCATACACTCACACTTGACAGTGAAATTATGCTGTCTTGTATTTTTTTAGTCAGTGTCATTTTCTAGTCCACATACACTACCTCAGCATTGTGTTTGGATTTACAGCCCTGCAGAAGATTTAACTTCCCACACTAAGAAACTCACTGACTTTTTAAAAATGTATGCAAAGAATTACAAAAAAAAATCTATATTAATTTTAGTGCCAACTGTATTACAGAAATGCCAACGGAACCTAATGAGCTGTACAACATAGGCACGCATGCATTTATACACCTTACATGTACATACATTTTGGTGTAATGTTTTGTTTTCCTTAATCTCTGTATGCCAATACTGTCCCCATCACTACAGTATCTAAGTATCTTGCAAACATAAATATTGATCCTCACGACACTGCTTGGAGGTGGGGAAGGATTATTATTACCCATTCTTACAGATGGGGGAGTTAAGGCACAGAGAAATTAAGTGCTTTACACAGGTCAGGCAGATCTCCTGAGTCCCTAGTGCTTTAAGTGCAAAACTATCAAGATGTGAAACATAACCAAACAAATCCCTTTTGCCTTCCAAACCTCCCCCAACCCCTTACACGCGTATAGCCTATCACTGTCTGGGGCCTGATATCATTGGTGCTGAGGCAGAAGATAAGGAACCTCAACAACTCTCAGGAGCGAGCCCTTCATTAAGTGTAACTAAAATAGTTAAGTTTTTTTCCTATGAAATGTAAGAATGGATTACAAATCACACTGAACCATCATTAATTATATTATTATTATTTATACCAATCTTAATTCCGGGGCCTAAAATTAGTTGACAGTGTCCCTTGAATCGTCTGGCAAGCTGCTATGCAAAGTAGCCCCAGAGAAAGATGCCGGCACATATGCATAGTATCAAGTTGATGTTCAGAATGTGTTTCACCAAAGGCTGCTCATCCAGTGAAGCCAAAGCGCATTCAGGGCTGGTAGGCGCTGTGTTCTCAGGAGGATGTTCTTGTTTGCTCTCCATCCCACAGAGCCACAAGAAGACTCTCATCAGTTTAGACCCTTTTTGAGTACCAGTCACACCTACAATGATAGTAATTAGTGAGGTAAAAATTCTGTCCATGGAACAAACTCTAACACATGAGTGTTACAATCTTGTACAAATCATTGTGACATTACTACACAGAAAACATATCAGAACTCTTCAAAGTGACACATTCGCTCCACCAAGCTCTAGGTAGCCATTACAGTAATTTCTATTTGTCACTTCAGTGTCATTCTTCTCTAAAGATCTGAATTCAAATCCTGCCATTCACAACAATTTAAGGAAAGGTCTCAGTTAGCCAAGTCTAAAAACATGGCTGTGCTCATCATCTTCCATTTGTTTCTGTATGCTTGAACCCACTTTGGGCCAGGGCTAGTACATGCAAGTTCCCCAAACTTAGGGTGACCAGACGTCCCGATAAAATTGGGACTGTCCCGATTTTTAGTTCTTTGTCCCGCGTCCCGACCGATGCGCGGTCAGGACACCATTTGTCCCGATATTGCAGCTTTGGCCACTCCGGATGCTTTTTTTTTTTTTTTTTCTTCCTTCCCCCATGTGTCCCAATATTTTGTCTGTTTCATCTGGTCACCCTACCCAAACTCTACTGAAGATTAGGGCATGCATAACCCAACAACAAGCAGGTAACAGTGGTGCAGGGAGGGAGTGAGAATGCCAGTCACAAAAGGCTAAAGTCCCAGCAGCTGGGAATCAGCACTCTAGTGCATTAACTCATTTCACCACTTCATACTAGTTTCATTGCACATAAAGGAATACGCATCGGCCAAGGCTGCAAAGCCACCTAAGTGATCGTGCAAGTTTTGCAAAAACCTGACAATCATCTCTGGGTGTATAAGAAGTGCAGGATCAGGATCTATACAAGTATGTATCTAACATTGGTACATCAATCTGCTTAAAAAAAAAATGTTTGCAAACTCTCCTTTGCAACCTGCCAAGAGCTCAGCTCAGGGTTCTATGTTTTCCCTGCCACTAGAGCTGGTGAGAAAATACCAGTGAAAACAGAAATGGAATTTTGTGAAAACTTCAGCAATTTTTTTCCATTTTCCATCCAACTCTCCTTGCAGCAGATACTAACAGCATTATTCCCTAGTGCAGAAATAATGGGTTCCCTGCTCCATTGCAAGGATATGTGATACCATTAAAAGATACAGAAGAAACATAGCCCTGATCTTTAGTCTGTAGATAAAAAGTCTTTCAGCACCTTGAAGATACAGAAATCTGAAAGCAGCAGGAAGATTCATTTAACATTTCCTACCTCTATAACCTTTACAAAATGCATAGGACTGATTTTAATTGAAACACATGCTGTATATAGTAACAGGGCACTTACTTGTATTGTCATTGGAGATATTTTCAGGAACAACGCTAATATCAAGCTGGGCAGGTGGACCCTCAGACTTACATATGCCACTTCCAGAATCAGGAGAAGTACTGACCGCTGGGTGTTTCTTGGCTGGTCGATCCCAGCGTGTGAACCAGGTGAGATGACTGATCTGGCAGCATGAAGAGCATTGTTAAAGAGAACTGCTCCTATGTTTGTTTAAAGGGAACACCTCAGCCATAAGACAGCTTTGAGGGGTTCTTATATTTTCTAAGCACTTCGGGCCAAATTCTGGTCCCCTGCCTGGGCAGCCCCACTGGAGCTGGGGAACATCCAGCGCTGATAAGGTACTATGGAAATAGATACGAGGAGGCCAAATGAAGCAAGAAACAGCTGTTTGGCGGCGGCAAGCGCTGGGAGGTAGGCAGAGGAGCGGGGACGCGGCACGCTCAGAGGAGGAGGTGAGGTGGGGCAGGGGGGTGGGGAGGGGAGCTTGGCTGCCAGTGGGTGCAGAGCACCCACTAATTTTTCCCAGCCCCGGAGCACCCATGGAGTCAGCGCCTATGAGACAGACCCATGATCTGATACAGTATTACAAGTGTTTCCATGTGTACAGGAGGAATGAGAACGTCCATCCCCGTGGGTGCATAATGGGGGCCTTATTGTATGTCCATTAAAAAACAGTGAAAGAAACCTGTTGGGGAAGACTCACCATTTCTTCCGAGGGAGGTTCTGTGCACAGGCTCACGACCACCACAGTGACAGTCGTGATGACACTGAGGATCATTGAGAAGTACAAGTAGTGCACGTATCTCACCACGGCTGGCCGGTGCTCTGGCTCCCCGCACTGGGGCTGCGGGTAGAGAAAGTCCAGCACCAGCCGGATGAAGCCCAGCAGCATGCCAGTCAGCAGGCCCCAGAACGCACCCTAGGAAATGAAGATCATTCCTTGATGGAACAGGAAACATACGTCTACGTCATATCTGGCAACGAAGCGCACGCTGGCTCTCGGGCTGAGTGCTGGCAGGGGTGAGATATGCTCAGTCACAACGGTGACATTCTGATCAGCACATTCTGTGGGAGGAGGGGAGGTTTACTAGGCTTTTGGGAGGGTTTCTGAGATCCCCTCCATTTTCTCCTCCTTTGCTGTTCTCCCTTATACACACAGCCCCCCACGTTCTATTGACCTGCTCTTCCAGTGGAGGAGAGCCACTCTCTAGGCCTGCTGGTGCTGTTCAATAGCGACCAGCTCCCACCTTTACAGCACTACCCACCCCAACGGTGGCCCTAGTCATGGGCTGCTTTAACTGTGGCTGTTGCTTCACAGAAGTCCTACCAGCAAAGGCTGCCCAGAGGAAGCTCTAGAGCCTGCATACAACCCTTTCCCAGCCAGCGCCGCCCTCTTTTGGGGTTGGACTGGCCAGCTCCAGTTTCCCCAGAGGAGTAGAGGTTGTGGGCATCTTGTGTCACTGCAATCCTTCCCTTCCCCTCCCCCCCCACCCCGACTTACTTTCCACCCCCATGGACTACAAGTCCTGGGTTACAGCAGTGCAAGGCCACGACTTGCAAATCTCTGCTCCTAGGTTTGTGAAAGGCACCTGGCAACCTTTGCCTTCTCTGCTAGAGCAGCTGAGGGAGCTGCCTGAGAGCAGTGGGGAAGTGCTCCCTGCTGCCTGGGCTGCGTGGCCTCAATAAGATGCTCCAAGCGTGAGTGCAGTCACTCCACCGAGCGCCCACAAGGGAGAGGCAGAGCAGCGACACAGTGCAGCTGTTCTAGCTGCCTGGCTATTTGTTTGTGTAGACAGCGGAAGGACGGGCTCGCACCCGGCACACAGAGCACGGTGTGTCAGACCCTGCCCAAGTGTTACCTTTTCATTCGTTCTCTTCCAGAAACAGCCCAGGATGAAAACCATGGCCACCGGGGGCTGTAGGTAGGAGCTGATTGTCTGGATGTAAATGAATAGCTGCCCCCCTTGGCTGGCCTGCACCAGTGGGATCCACAGAATGGACACCACCACGAGCAGAAGCACAAACACCCTGCTCAAGAAAAAGACAGTGTTATTGCTGGTCTTTGCCCCTTCCTCTGCATGAGGGTCTCCCCCGAGAGCTCCCCTCCCAGGAGAGCCTCCCTCCTCTCTCTCAAATCTGCCCAATGGTGCTCCATCTGGACTTTGTTCATCTGTATTGTGTCCCCTTGCCCGTCTTCCATCAGAGTCCAGCCTTACACAAACACCCAAATCTAGATGCTGTTGCCCTCGTGTGCCTTTCTGCCACCTCAGCCTCCTAAATCCTGGTTCTGCTGCTATAACTTACATCCCTTCACTGGGCCAGATTCATTCTCATGAGCAACCAGGAAAAGAAAATGTAACATTGGCAACAGAACAAAAAAAATACCATGGACTGGAAGGGCCAAATTCTGCTCTCAGTTATTGCAGGGTAGGTCTGGAGCAATGGGCTCTGACGATGAAGGAGTTGCTCTCCGTTTGCACCAGAGAGCAGAGAGTGGTGTGAAACATCTCCAGGACAGGCTCTGTGATTTAACACACCATGCCCTAGAGTTCCATACCTGCCAACAAGCATAAGTTCCCACTCAGAAGAACGGGGCCGGAAGTGCCGCCAGAGATCCATGGTAAATATGGTGCTGGAGCTGTTAAAGATGGAAGTCAGGGAGGACATAAGTGCTGAAATCATCACCGACATCATGAGGCCCCTGAGCCCTGAAAACAAAGGGAGAGGCATGTTCACTCTAGTAACAAGGTACAGACCTTGTGCGGAAAGCGCTAAGGGTCCGACTTCACCCCCCATCAGCCAAACCTCTCAGACTAACGGCTGCATCTCCCTTCTGAACTCACCCCTTCCTCAGTGCTGAGGGACTGCCGCCTACACTGCCCTCCCAAGAGTCTGGACAGCAGGTCACCTCACAGGCCATATGAACTTGTCAGTCTTTCCTTTTGGACCACTATAGCTCTGTCTGCATGGGCAGAGTCTTTACTCTCCTCTGGTAGCCAGCTGGCTGAGAGAGGCTGCTGAGATGCAAGGAGGAGACCTCATCTATCTGCTCACTCCTGTGTTATAGTGATTGTGCTCCCCTTAGGGTTACATGTAACTCAGTAAACTTGGACACTACAATGTCCTCATCCTTTAGGGAACTAGTCGTGCCCAGGTGATAGAAGTAGACCTCCTGAATGCTGGATGCCTTGTTACCCAGCAGAGGCCTCTCACAGCAGCTGTGCACCCTGTTGCATGTTATTCCTTTTTTGTCACTATACCATCAGGCCCAATATCAACCCCAATATCATGACTGTGGTGTATTCTCCTCCCCAGACATTTCCTACAGCCTGGGTTTTGGCTGGTGTAGGCCCTGTCCCAGTTAGTTAATTGCTGTGAAGTTCCTCACCTAGGGGCAGCAGTTCTATGACCAGTTTGGGGTAAGCAATATCGGAACAGCCAGATGGGTTGCCACAGATTTTCTGACAGATTTCTGGGTCTGCACAGGCCACCAGATCTACAATAAACATGGGGGGGAAAGTAATCCAATAGTTACAAGAAACAAATACGCCCGGACGGTAACCACGGAGTGAAACCCATCCAGCAGATAATGAAGCATATACACACATTCACGAGGGTAGCTCTCAGCTTTCCCCTTTCTTATCTTTATTTTCTGTGTAAAAGATCCCACCAACTGAAACAGGTTTAATCAAAAGATTTGCCTTAACAGCTCATTTGTCTTGTGTGCCTGACTCTCTTCTCTGAACGTTGTCCTTTTTTAAAACTCATGCTGTTCATCATGAGAAAACAGTGACTCCCTCCAGACGTGCTAACACCGACAGACATGCATGCTCGCTCTCTCACTCTCTCTCTCTCAGAACATTCAGGGAGCAGACTTTAGGATTTTTTCTTTTCTGATTGCCACAAACATGGGGCCCAGAAGGAACATCATTGGGGCAGCTCTTAAAGCTGGGTTGCTACCGGAAGCACCTGGGACTTGTGTTCAGGATGAAGGAGTGTGGTCCCTAGGGAGCAAGGTAGATTAATAGAGTGTTATCTGAAAAAAAATCTATTATGAACTGCAAGTTCATGCTCCTGGCAATTGAGCTGCTACAACCTTTTAGCTTATTCTGGCGGGTCTTCACTTATGCACTATATAGAAATCACAATCTGTAGTGACAGACACCAGGAATATTTATCTCCTTCAACTCTTACCTGGGAAGAGAACCCGGCTGATCATGCCTGGCATCACCATCATGAAGAGAGGCAAAATTTTCAGATAGGAGGCCAACAACGAACCTCCTTTGGCATGACAAAGGTTTTTAGCTGCAAGGGACCTTTGAACAATGACCTGTAAATGAGGAAGACAGTTTGATCCAGTGCTTTGCAGAGAGAGTAAAGAGAGGCAAGATGATGTGATGTATGTTTCTATTTATAATTGGACATGCTGGTTCCGAAAGCACCATACTGGATCTCTAGGGCCAGACTCTGTTCTGGATTGCATTGATTTAACTGAGAGGGAACTCAGACCATTATCATGATGAAGGATCTGATCCTGCAAAGTGCTGAGTGTTCTTAATTCCCAGTGGCCACTCCAAACCTTGTAGGATCATGCCGTGAATTACCTAACTCACCTGTAGTGCTTTAACTAGCGCGTCTTGCCTTTATGCAAGGGAAATCTCACTGTGTTCACTTCCAAGCTACGGAAATCACTCGTCATTATTTTTCTCCATAGTTTGTTCTTTTTTGGACCCTGTGTATCTTATACGCCTTGAGATGGCTTGTCAGGTCAACAGGACTACTGACTCACAAACCAGGGCACAGGGGTAAACTTCGGGACATCCTCGAAATTGACCCTCACTCCGTAAAAAGAGTTTGATAAACAAATACCTCAGAAATATCTGATACGGATTTTGTTACGATTCTGCTCTTCTTGGCACTGCTGTTTACAATTGGAGAGACAGCAACTGGAGCCCTGCAGAGCCTGAAGGGGTGGTTTCACACAGAATTCAGACATGCCCACTTTATAGTTTGGGGTTTACATGCCCCTCATGTTGCATATCTGAGTTCAAATGAGCTCCAAAACTCGAATTTAACTTAGCTATTGGTGTCAAGTTTTGTCTAGTTTGAGGTTGAAATCATCAGATTTCACATGGTTTCCACAGAAACAGTAAAGCAGCCCAGGTTCTGGCCTGAGTCTGGATTTTGTAATGAGACTTGGCCTTAGTTGCTTGCAATGAAAGTTCTGCATAGTTCTACAGCCAGCTAGGTGGCATGTCTCAAAACCGAACCTGAGGGTTAATCTTGTGAAGGAAACATTGGTCTACCTGATCTGTACACCAGTACCACAGAGATGGGATGGTCATTCCAATCAGAACTCCTGGCCAGGGAAGGTCAGAGGTGACAGGGTCTCGGAAAATGTGGAAGGCATCTTCTCTTGGTAAGCCACAGCTACTGTTTCCTTTGTGGCTACTAGCAATGGCTTTAAAGTATTTGGCCTGCAAACTTCCAAGCCCACCAATTTTAACAAAGCCTAAAATGGGAATAGGAAGCAGTTACCACATTGATCAGGTTCATGCTATTATTTTCACTCTTGGCAGTTTGCTCTGTATGATCCCAGTTCAGTGTCCACTGAAGTCAACGGAAAGACTCTGATAGACTTCACTGGGAGTTGGATCAGAACCTACAATGACAAACCTGGTTTAATACCATACGTTATTTGGCTACAAGAGGTAGTTGTTTGCTTTGATATGAATCTCAGACCACAGGGTGTTTTCTGTTTATTTTGGGTGGTTTCATATCTTTCATGGAACACCCCTACACTTTTCACCCTATAAAGAACTATCACAAGATTATTTGTATAGAAAATATTCTAACATGACTGTCTATTTCACAAGATGCACTGAATAAATGTTAAATGGCTTGTTCCAGTGATGCATATTTGCAGTGATTTGGTATAGGAACAAATGTATTTTTAACAGTAAAATCCCGGAGAAGTACTCACTGAACCCCATGAGAATTAATCCCCCAGCCAGCATGATGACAGTCTGCAGAGTGTCTGTGTAAATCACAGCTGCCAGGCCACCTAAGGAAAAAAATATCAGAAGGACAAATTGTCGGGAACTGGGTTTGTTTTGTGTAATAACATCTCCTTCTTTGCAAAAGTCTGTTGGCCAGTAGCATAGCCAGAATGCTTTGCCTGACACAATGGGATGTTTTGTGGGTTGTTCTGACTACTTTGTGGGATGGTTTGGCCAACTCCCATTGCTGATACTTTGGCTGAAATGTTGCATGTTTTGAACCACAGTGAGTCAGTGTTTTGTCACTAGAATCCCAAACTCCATAGCAGAAGTCTCTACAGGAGATGCATTGAAAACCACAAGAAGGAAGGACCCGATTGAAACAGAAGCTGCTTCAAAAAGACAACATAACAACAACCAAAAGGAAGTAGCTGTATGGCCCACATCGCTGGGGGTGAGCGCTGCAAGAAGAGAAACTTCCATTCGTTTTGGACACACATTACACTCCCTTTATGGCACCATTTCCATCCAAGTTGTGAAGATATTTCTCACATCACCCTGCGTAGTGCTGTGTGTGGCTCTCACTTACACACTCATAAAGCCAAAAGGAAGAAAAGTCCTGAGCAAAAACCTTCGGTGTGGCTCCACTTTGAGCCAGAGAGTGCTGTGCACAGATCTGGGCTGACTTTAAGCAGGCACTTTACGCTAGCCTTGTAAAATTACACTCACCCGCTCTCACCTGGAGAGTAATACTTGTGACAAGTGCGTTACTGTAATTAGTGTTTTCATTATAAACAGTCATCTTGGTAAAGGGCAGACAGACAGATTTAGTGCCTCGGGCTAATAAGGAGGAAGTACTTTATAGAACGGTACCTTGTGGAAACTGCTGAATACTTATTACATGGGAAGATGGCTGTTCTCAGCCCAATAGCGAAGATGTAGGACATTGCATTCCTATGACCTGGAACACAGAAACGCACCTGCAACAGTGTAAACAGCAGTGATTGCCAGAAGACCAATGACAGCAACATAGAGGTCCCAGCGTAAGGCTTGCTGAATGAACAGGGCCCCAGCATACATATCAACCTAATGGAAAAAGATATTTAGAAGGGTTATAATGGTGACAGCTCAGTGTGTAATGCAGACAGCTGAGTGGATGCACAGTGTATGCTAAGCCAACCAAAACTTGTGTTTCTCAAGGACCAACCTGTTTGTTAACTTTTCATGGCTCCCTGTTTTCTATCAGTCTTAGGGACAGCTGCTCCAACTGGCACATAAACCCTAACCTGGCCTCACCTCCTTCTCCACACTCCTCATTAACAGCCAAGCTCAATTTAGTTTTGAGATACAGTTTAATGAGGAAAATGCTCGTTTTGCGGGGGGGGGGCAGGGAGTTTTCCATTGAGAGAGAGCTGAGTTCAAAGACGAAATTACTTTTAGTGGTGCGGGGGTTGCTTCTCCACTCCTCAGGAGTAGTGGGCACAGGGTGAGAGCCAAGGAGTGAGGGGACAATGAGGGTCAGGAACTGGAGCTGCCATATGAGCTGGAGCCCTGTGCATGGGGAGTTCTGAGGGCAGTAGCCAGCCAGAGCTCCAGGGGTTGGCATAATGCAAATTCCTTTTCTCTGACTGGCATAGGATGAACCTCAGCAGGGATTTCCACTATGTGCTGTTATAGAGTTGTGGGTTAGGGACTGTGCAGCCTCATGTCCCGGTGGCCTGAGGTGATTGCTCTGCAGAAGAGTTAGGTATAAATGCAACCTGCAGACCATGAAAGCATGTATATGTGCAAAGCCCTGATGACTTTGGCCAGCTGTAAATAAATGGGCCTGTCCCATTATCCAGCAACTGGGGATTGGAATGATCCAATTTCTCTCTCAGAAAACTTGTCATCAGAGATTTGAAAAAAATAGTTGATTGTTTCCATAAAAAAACCCTACTAAGGACCAGCCACCTGGCCCCAATCTGACACCACAGGCATCTTCAGTTTCAAGGAGGAGGGAAAGGGGCGAGAGGCCAGTCTACCCTTCCCACTGCTGCCTGTAAAAGGAGTAACACCCAGCTAGGAGTTTTTCTTCTTATTTTGTCAATTCAAGCACTATATGGTGGTTAATTAACAGCTGGCAAGGCCCTGCACAAAGGGTGACTACATCACTCATTTAAAGCATTAGAGCAAACAGGAGAAATAAATGCTAAACTAGGCAGCCAGCAAGCTCGCGGGAGGGTGCATCCCACTCCCATATGCCTCTATATCCTGCTGCTGTCAGAAGAAATGTACAGAGAGGACAACCCAAATTAACTGAGCAGATGCCAAAAATCTAACAGCAGATAAGACTCCAATGAAAACGACTCCTTCCCCTTGACTGGACTGGTGTGCTTTGATACATTACCAAGCTCTCCCTCCGACAGCAGCAAACATTCAAACCATTCATGGCAAAGCTTATGGATCCTGGGGTTTGGCACCTAATGTCTTGAAAGAATTGAAATCCATCCCTTTTCTCCACTCTTCCAAGACATTTTCATAATATCACTATCACTAGAGCAGTAAGGGGACCAGGACTCAGTTGCACTTATGAATCCCATAAATTAATACAGACATACTCTTTCAAACTGAATTCTAGTCAGTCCTCTTTCCTTCTTCTTACTTACTGATATTTTGGTGAATATATAGATAAACAAATAGAGAATTGCCAGGAATATCTGTATTCTTTTGCCACCAAAGCGTTTCTGTAAGTACTCGGGCATGGTTGTAACCTGCAGGGAAGGAGATTGTATCAGAGGAGGTAGAATACAATAACTTCCTCTAAGTAGCATATAGAGACATTGGTACAGACCTTGTGTGGTTGGCAAACCCTGGCCAGTTGCTGTGTCTTGGCATATCTGCTGGGAAATGTCTGTCCCTCTCACACTCTTACACAATGAATGGTCACCAATATTTTGCCTCTAGGGTCTGGCACACGGTCCAGTGAGGCTACTTGATAAAGGAGCCTTCACACCCTTTAGAGACTGCAAAAACAGCCTCCGCTTTGTTCCCTACTTTATCTGGGAATTGTGTGCCCCATGTGGTTCCCCTGGCCTAACCCTACCTAGCAGTTCTCAAGGCATCACCTGTCCCCCTGACTTGGTAAAGCCAGACTTGCCCACAGTCGCTTGGCAGTGTCTCTGGACTGTCAGGTGTCATATCACCGCAACCTCTCTCCTCATCTTTGTGTCAGGGAAGCACCATTTCCACCTGAACTCCAGCCTCTGTCCCTGAAGTCTCATTTCCAAGGAGGCGGCAGCTTTGGAAGTAACGTTTGCTCTTGGCAGTGGGACATGGCATTGCTCCCTTGGGCTCAACACGAGTGGGTCCTCCTGTCCCCTCTTTGATCCCCTTTCTAAACTATGTTTTTTAAAACCATGAGATCTCCTGATTTCCTTTCCAAGGTAAATCTTTTGCGGGCTCTTCTTCTCTCAGTTAGTATATCAAGAGAAGAACACCCCTGCGTGTGAGTCCTGGAACGCTGCTGCTTCAGGAACTTTACCCGGAGCCCAGGCCTTTTCAGTAGGTTCAGCATGTAAAAACCCATACATTTAAAAGGATGTTAAAAAAGCAAGTCACTGATACTGTGTGGGGGGGGGGGTGAGAAAACCTGGATTTGTGCTGGAAATGCCCCAACTTGATTATCATACACATTGTAAGGAGAGTGATCACTTTAGATAAGCTATTACCAGCAGGAGAGTGGGGTGGGAGGAGGTATTTTTTCATGCTTTATGTGTATAAAAAGATCTTCTACACTTTCCACAGTATGCATCTGATGAAGTGAGCTGTAGCTCACGAAAGCTCATGCTCAAATAAATTGGTTAGTCTCTAAGGTGCCACAAGTCCTCCTTTTCTTTTTGCGAATACAGACTAACACGGCTGTTACTCTGATACGCATAGTGTGGCCCATTAACTTACCCCAGCTGCTATGTAAATAGGAAGAAATAGCCAGGCCAGCACCAAAACACAAAACATTCCCTAGGGAGGCAAAGGAAACACAGGTCAGAGATACTGATAAATGCTGTCGTCAACTGGCTAATGCCCACGCATGCCTCTGTGTGTGTGTACATACAACTGTCCAGCTGTGACTCAAACGCCCTATATAGCTAACAGCGATTCTCTAGCTCATGTAGTAGATCACGGGGTTTTGAATCTAAGGGATCTGAATTCTATGCCTGCTCTTCCTGTGAGGTTTCAAGGAGCTGCTGTGGGCAGCATAGTGACAGTCACAAAGACCTACACGGGCACAGGGTTGCTACAAGGATGTAATGTTGCCCAAAATTAGTGCACCTGCAGGAGCTGCAAGGCCAAGCAGAGTGGAGCAGATTGCGGGCCCTGACTCTGATACGTTAGATCAACCTGAACAATCCTCGTTCATTATAATAATAAATATAAATACAATTAATTAATATAATTAATTAATATGGAAACAGCTTCTGCCTCTTACATAGCTGCCGATGGAGCCATGTGGGTGCAATATGGTAAAAGCTAGAAAGGACCAAGCCAACTTCAATGATATCGAGAGCAGCTCCTGCAGTGCAATACTTACGTTCCACTCATACGCTGTAGCAGCAATTCCTGACGCTGCCCCTGATCCAGCCAGGCCTATGAAATGCCCACTCCCAACATTACTAGCAAACAGGGACGCACCCACCTGCAGAGATAAAGAGGAAGCTAGTTCTGTGTGTGGCATAAGGCATGGTTCTCAGACCCTGGGAGGAGCTCCTAGTCCAGTGGGGGTGGGCGGGGGGTTCTCAGAAGTGAGCCATATATAAATAAATGGAGTGGCCAGTGTCTCCCACTGCACTTAGCTCTCCATTGGATCCATTCCATGTAGACCTTGCAGAGCCCCAGTTCCCACAAGGCCAGACTGCAGTTTCCTCACAATCCGTGGGAACTGAAATCCCCTCCCTCCTAGCCCCTGCTGCCTTTTCTCTTCGCCCCATTCGCTCACTGACACCGGTACTGCTGTCAGACCTCATTCCTTCCCTCCTGCTCTGTCACTCATCTGTGAGGTTGCACGGAAGCAGCCCGCTTCCTAGCCGCAGCGTCATGGTCCCTCCACTGGGGAGCCTCAAAGACAAGCAAAGGGGCATGGGATGAAACAAAGAGAAACGCCAACTGATCAGTTAGCTGGTTATGGCTTTATTTACTTCATTATGATCAGTCCATCCCAAATCAAACCTCTACCCCCATAGACCAGCTAAATGCCCCTTCCTCCCCAGAGACCCAGCCACCCATGCTCCAGAAGCCCCAACCCAACGTTTGAGGAAATAAATGAGTCTTGCAAGTCAGCAAACAGTAACTATCTTGGTGCAGGGGGTGGGGCTGTGACAGGCATATTATTGGATGGAAAGTGCCCCCTCCCCATAGGCTTTGGAAATGCAGGAAAAGCTGGTCACAGGCTCTCCTGTTCTGACCATAGAGAGACATGCCAGTGGGACAAAAAGCACTGTTCAGTCTCACTGCGACATAGTGGAACAGGCAATTTGATGGAGACACTTACAGGCCACCAAACCATCTTTCCTCCAGCCAGGAAATAGCCCTTCACCGAGCTTCGCTTTGTCTTCCACATGGACTGGGAAAGCAGAAAAACAGGACAAAAGCTTTAGAACACTCCAAGTGCTGCTCAGAACGTTACAGAGCAGAGCAGGTTCCCCAGAGGGACACTCTGTACTGTCATCACCACTGGACGTGGGTGAGTTTGTTATGGCAGAAGAACCCTCAGTTGCTGCAGCTACAGGATCCTGTGTGGCAAAGATCAGAAATGAGGGACACCACCATGAACAATAGTTGTTGAGGGAGGAAGGGAACTGCCACCGTGGAGAGGTTTACGTCTGTATTGCATGCAAAGCTTTTCACAATCTCAGCTTCCTGGTTCAGTGTTTTCTGCAATAAACGTCAAGATCACTCCAGAGGCACAAGGAATGCATGCAGATTTGGGTCACCGATTAGGGATATCACTTGTTTCAGATGTACCTGAGAGGGATACTCAGGGTTAGACTTAGAACTCTGGACTCTCCCTTTTCATAGTCTTCACACGACACTATAGTATATCACCCTACAGGAGTTATGCCCCTGTATCTGGAGAGAACAGCAATTCCTGTCCAATCTCATGGCAGCTGGGTTGGCCTTTTCCTGTGATAGAAGCCATGCCAGAAAGTTGATTTATGGCCTAGCCACAGTTTAAGAGTACTTGTAGTTTGCAGGATCTGCGATCAGAATCTTATTGTCAAGCTGATATGATTTCCTGGATAGCTCTGTGGCAGCCTAACATGTGTGTTGGATTCTGTCCAGGCTAGATACCAAACATTAGCAATAATATTAGGTTGTATGTCTACACCTCTTCTATCAAAGGGTCCTCAAGTGTTTAAAAAAGAACAGTAACCCTGAACAGCACCCCTTGGAAGTGGCTGAGATTATATCCCTGGATCTGGGTGAACAGGTGGTAAAAACACAAAACATTGTGGTCAGTTGATGCCAGTGAAGTTAGGCCTGATGAAAGCCTAAGTACAAAAAAAAAAAAGAAAAAAAAAAAAGAAGTGCTACGTATGTGACCCTCACCTTTGAACATAACAGGACACATAAGAAAGGATCTAAGAGCATCTCCTTACCCACAATCCAACAGCCAGGACGAATACAAAGTACAGAACAAGAACGACAATGTCCACAGCCTCCAAGATCTGTTGGGGAAATGTGTTCCAGTTGGGAGTGACGGAGGGCGGAGTGCTACCAGGGGTCTCCATTGCATCTCATACGGATCCAGTTCCTCTCTTTTTTGATGCATTTATCTATTGAAAAGTGGGATAGAAAGTTATAGGGACCTGTGTTGTTATGACAGCGATGGCCGCCCAGTGAGGATCCTGCCCCCATCCTGAGTTGGGCCAGCAGGGGATGGTGTCTGAAACTGGTGGGTGGGCTTTTCCTCTGGGCAACTCGTGTTACCTTTGTGCAGCAGCTCCTACCCTGTGCTGTGGGGAGCGGAGCAACCACTGCCAGATGAGGTGGGCACTGGTGGTCTGGAGGGGCCCTGTGGCTGCAGGTTTGGCAGCACTGTATGCACTGACCTTGGAGAGAAGCCACAGCCACAGAAATGCCTGTGAATAGCCAGAAGAAAGGATGAAATAAACAAGAGCTGAGCAATTCCTTCCATGGAAACCAGGAGAGCGGGGGTGAATGTGAACGCCTAGCATCCCGATGGTTGGTCGCCCTGTGCTACCATCAAAGGGCCCAACCCAGATTCCAGGGAAGGACAGTGGGAGTCTTTCTGTTGGCCTTTACTTGGAGCTGGCCTTGGGCCCAGGAGGAGAGAATGTTTGAACCACCTCACAAATGAGTCCAAATGGCTGGCGTCCAAGCACTGCCCGTGCCATTCCCTGACCACCCCGCATGGCAGGAGGGGGAAACGGGAATGCATCAGCAGGCACTGAGACAACGTACCCCCAGCAGGGCCGGGAGGAGCACGGAGGCACCACGCACCTTGCTTGTGTTGCTCTGCTGCCGTGACAGGTTCCAAAGGGAACAGCTGCCAACACCTAACCAGGGGCTTCCACAAACATTCCTCCCTCTGCCAGCGACAGACCCACTCCCCAAGGAAGGGGGAGGGAATGATACATTTGTTTGTTTTCCACTTAAACAAAAGCTCTTTCTTGTAAGCCTGGCCCAGGGGGAGGTGGCACCGGAGGGTGAACAAACCACTGAGTGTCCTGGCCGGAGCTGTCTGTGCTGGGATCTGAGCCCTCCGCTGAGTGAGCTGAGAGTACCCTGCAATGTCCAGTGTGTGCCATTTGGAGCAAGGGCACAGAGCAAAGACCTTCCAGGAGAGGTGTCCTCCCCCGGGGAATGAGCTGAATAAATCTACCATTCGGTACAATTGTGTCCCCTGCACAGGCAAAACATTTGCTCTGCAGAAGCGCGGGGAAAGTCCTTTCCACGTGGCTGCTTTAGCGATAGCCAAAGAGGGGGCAACAAGAAGCAGGGAAGTTGTCCCAAGCAGCTTCCCTTCGGTTTGATGGTGGGGCTTTAACAAGGGTTTCCCAGGAGCCCCCATGATCCCCCACCAGCACATCCCCCACTGCCCAGCTCCCCAGTGATTTACCTTTCCTTTCCCTGCTGTGCCATGCAGCTGGTTCCTTTGAATGGGGACAGAACTTCCCTTCTTCAAGGCTCGCTCTGCCCCCTTCTAACGGGTCAGAAAACTGGACGGCAGGGCAATACTTTCCAGGATGGCCAGATCCAGCGTTTGCTGCTCCTCGCGCCCTTGTCACAAGTAGGCTGGAGCCTTTGGCCTCTTGTGCCCAAAATGGGACACCTCACGATGCCGCCTAGGTGCGGGGGGAAACCGACACCCCGAGCAGGAGAGGTGGGCTGTCTCACCCAAAAGGCCCCAGCGTGTGTGCTCTGGCCCAGTGCTCAGCTCCTCTGACAAAGAGGCTCTGATTGTCTGGTGCTATGGAAGTGAGGAGCAGACAAATGAGTTCTGCCTCAGAAAGCCCTGCGGAGGTGAGAGCCAAAAGAGCTCCTTGTCTGTGGGTGTCAATTTCACCACGGCCACTGGCCTCGCCCACTTACGGTACAAGGAAACAAAGCAGCCTCTCCAAGGGAGCAGTCAGCAACTACCAGTCCCAAGCATTACCTTCTCCCTAAAGAATGGCTTGGACTGTCCCCAGCCATGCCTCTCTCTGGCATGGCTAGTTTCTCATGCCTGGATGAGTGAAAGAACCCAGAGAGAGTGTGGATTCTCAACAGCTTGTTCATCATCACACACTGAGGCAATGTTGTAGCAGCACCGCAATACAGTGTCACACGACGGCACAATGGAGCGATTTCATCCCATTAGCCAAATATTCAGAAGTGCCAGCTCTAGCCAGTGCCCCTTGTTGGGCTCAGTCCTCCAGCATATCCTGCTTCAGGAGCAGCGGCATTTGGTTCATGCAGCTGGAGGACGGTTGAACAGTGAGCACCACTCCCAGGGGAGTGATGATCAATTACCTGCTTTCAATCACCAGCATTTTAATGCATCCTACTTCCTGTTCCTTCTGTCTGACATGCCTATAGCCCCTTTCGTGTAAAGCATTTACCATAGCATGGCCAAAATCCCAAGTGATGCCCAGGACCCACAGCTGAAACTGAAATCAACGTGCACAGCACATGCTCTGCAGCATTTTGGCTTTCTGTACAGGAGTTGCTTCACCCCCAAATGCAGCTGTTTGTAGCACACAGCCAACACTGCAGTGGTACTTTGCAGCAGTAAAGAAAGGAAGTGAAGATATATGCACTCCAAGTGGAATGCCAAGGGGAATTTAGGTATTTGCTTACTGGTCTTTCCATAAGATCCCCCTGTAGGACAGCCTGCCTGGGGGCAGGGAGAAGTTTAGTAAACTCTGATGCATCTGATTTCAAATTCTATGTGCACCTTGAGCCAGTGGAAAGTTTGACTGTTTTGCTAATTCAGGTCACAACCGAGTCTCCCGTAGTTCCCTTGGCATGAGCTGCAGTGATTCGCTAGTCAGGGATTCTGAGCAAAGAACATCTGTGGCATTGAAATGAATCTGTTGAAGCCAGCCCTTTATCGATGGCCTGGGAGAGAGGGCAGCCCATATCGGTCTCTCGTAACCCACCGGGATTGTATCACTTCTGTTGCTTCTCAAATAGGATTTTTAAACATTCCTAATTCCTTTCACCTGCTAAAAACATCACAGGCATGGAAAGGATAAAACTGAGTCCACAACCAGAACAAAACCCACTTACTTACTGAGACCATCCCAGACACAAGCAAGACGCTGAAAAGAACTTACCATGTTCAGCTGGGTCCCATTCTGTTCACTTGCACTGGGCACCAGCGATCAACCGTCTGCCAGCCCACAGGGCAGCTTAAATATTGCCAGGGAACCAGGAATTGCCAGTGAAACCGTTAACAGTTTCACAAGGAATGAGAAGAAAAATGTGTAGGGGGATAGTTAAACTAATTCGCCCTAGTTACTGTTTCAGTCCCTCTCTCCTCTGGTGTGAATTCTGTGCTATTCTCACTATCAGGGCTTGTGGGGTCAAACTCCAAAGTGTGCGATTCTCTTAAGCAATCATTCCAGCTAAAAGGAAGATGAATTACACTGAGGAATGGGCTCATCCAACCCGCCAAGATGAACTCCCCAAGCCCTAAGGGGAGCTGAAATCCAGCTGTGTATCTAAAGTCACAGCTAAGCCCTAGATCTGTATAAAGCAGGGGGGAAAATCCATCTCCCCTTCACCCCACAATCTTGGGGCAGGGTGAGTGCTCAGAACACAAATCCAAAATCTGGATATTAACTTCTCATCTGGATCCCAATCTGAATCTAGATTTGGCTTCTGGCTTAGGCATCATCTCTGATAGAAATATATTAGAATAAATAAAGCACTACTGTCAAATAATACATGGATTAAAAACGTTAAAAGAGGACCTGAACTCTCCAAAGCACTGAGATGCTGCAGCAGCAGAGGGATACGACCGTCTGAAATAGATACCATTGCTGGCCTCTGGCCAGGCAGGCCCCAAGCATTGCTGTGTATGCCCTTCTCAGCCAGAAGGTCCCATGGCACTACATGATGTCAGAGAACATGTCTGATTCAGAAATATCCCCCTGCTACCAGTGCTGGCATTAACCCATTCACGTACTTAGCCCAGGCAGGATCCACTTCCTGAGGCTGTGGGTTGAAGTCAGGATTTTAAAGTGTTCCATTCTCTTAGGTTATGTTTTACAGGCCTTTTAGCTGTCACAGTCTCTGTTCCACTTTGATGCTGTGGTGACCTCAATCGCCTGGAAGGATGAGAGCTGCTGGGATCCCAGCTGCTTCCCACAGCGTGGCCTTGAAGGGTGGGAAAGCACGTTCCCCAGAGACAGATCTGATGAAGTTTCACAGGACTCTAGGGAACCCATCTCATCCGTTTGTTTCACTTGCTCATTGCCTGGCTAATTGAACCAGTATTGCCAACTCTGGTGATGCTACTGCAAGTCTCGCCATATTGGATCTTTCTCTTAAAGCCCCTCAGCTGGACCCAAGAGACAGCAGGAGAATCTCAGCTTTCATTTTTATGCAAAGGTCAGGCCTCACCCTCCCGGTTGTGAAGGAAGGCTTGGAAATGTGACTTGGGTGAATCCCAAAGGCTCAGAAACCGGAAGACAAAGAAAAAGAACCCCACATTTTTCATGTAAGCTTATGATTTCCTCCCCCCGCCACAGGATTTTGAGGGGCCTGACTCATAGTTAGCAATATTTTAATTGGATTTCCTGGGATCCAGTATCTGTGATTTGATAGAATTGCATCTGTAACCAGTGACAGGCAGACCCTCAAAAAGTTCAGACGTCAGCAGCCAGATCCTTCTGCCAGCTTCCAGACCCTTGCACCTACACAGCTGAACCGAGTCTGATTTTCAGCCCTTCCGGGTTGAAGCTGGGCCAGAAAATGCCTTGAGAACAGTCATGTCCTCGGGGATTTCTCTTCAATTTCCTTCACAGCATCCACCGTCATGGTATCTGAGCCCCTGTCTCAGTGCATGGGGCCCCAGGAAGTGCAAGGAATCTGAATCCCTGTAAAAGGTAGCTAGAGGAAAGGTTCCGGTTTGGTCCAGTTTGGAGCCCAGATGCTGGTCAGGTGTCATTTTATCCCAGCTGCTCTGTCCACTGGGTCTCGAGGGAATCAGACTTCTCTCTGCTGTGACTCCACTGAGGCTATTCATTTTTTTCCTAGAATTTCCTCTTTTGCTGCAGAGGAAACCTAACACGTGCCAAGGTCTGAAATCGAACCTCAGCTTAGCGGGGGATGATTCTGTTCTTGGTGCAAGAGGGAGACAACATCCTAGAGCTGAGCCAAGCAGGGGTGGAGCCAGGCCCACAACAAGGTGTGTGACACTGATCAGGAGACTGGCTGCTTTGTGCCTCAGCCACGTCGTCCTACTTCGGTTGCAAAGCACTCCAGGCACAAACTGTTAACGATTAACGGCGCAGGGCTGCAGGGGCAGCTCTCAACTGATACTTCTTTTTCTAGAGTGTTCGAGGTCACTGCCAAAGAATCAACTGATCTCAAGAGCATATGACTTAAGTTATGCTGAGGTATAAGAATGAATTTCAGCCTGTGTCAGATAATAGCTGCAGTGGTGGCTTTAGGTCAGCATAGTCAATGCCACTCAGTAGCTCACCTCAGCTGCACGTGTTCTCATTAATTAAGGGCATGTTTGAAAGTGCTCCTCAGTATTTAACTGTGGTGGGTGGGCTCTTCCAGAAAGGACCGCTGCCTGGCAATCGCCTGCTGGAATGTCTGAGGTGTGCGTGAGGCAGGCTGAGACACCTGCCCAGCTGGCCGACCCGGGTTCTGGAGAAGCCAGTCTGTTCAGTTAACAGCTGTGAAGGGCTCAGAGAGATAGGAAGGAGGTACATTTATTTGCCATGTAAGTGGCACTGAGGGCTTGCCCAGTGAATGGATTTTATCTGTGGCATTTTGTAAAACCCTTTCAAACTCAGTCTACACTTTAGGCCTATGCTGAGGCCTCACTGTCAGATGAAAACATTGCACATATGCAAAGAGCAAGAAGCCACAGCGCCTACCAGCCGCCGCAATGGGAAATCTGGGAAATCAATCACATGGTTTATTTCCTGTTAATGCAAATGCAGCAATTGCCACAGGAGAGTAATCCCCTGGGAACATGAGCTCAACCTGCTCCAATTGCCTTTGAGAGGACTGCAATTCTCTGGCTCATGCTCACACTTAAATATTGACCGTTGAGCAATACAAAATGGCAGCACTATTTTAAACCAAAACACTCCCGCCTCACTCCCCACCCTACTCTGAATACTGATTCGCAGGAAGCCTCCTGCAGAGATAATTATGCAATTATCCCTTCTGTTCTACTGCTGCTATTGAGATGGTTAAGCAAGTTAAACCTCCATAACTGGGGCAATGATGCCTCAAGGGAATAAGAAGGGCCATATAAAATATTCAGTCTTAAGATGTGCAGTTATAAAAGCTGCCAACCACAGACATGCACCCTCTTTATAAGGCTATTGTGGAAAACCAGGGCGTGTTATAGTTTTTACCTATAATGGACTCAAATGCAGTTGGAAGGCAGAAGGCAGTAGCTTTATTTTGGGGGACAGCACATAGGTTTTGGGTAGAGACTGAATTGTGACTATACACATAGTCCTGTTATCAAATAATATAACCATATCTCAGAAGTTCTGGTTCTCGCAAAATTTTCACATAAAAATACTATCTGGAAACAAAGCGACTGGAGTTTTAGCTATTTTGTCAAGTTACAACAGATAGCAAAGTCTATGTACAGCATTTTCATTAACGACAGTTTCAAAATAACCTCAAAGGGTTTAAATACATAACATGTGCTTTAAAAAAAATCAACTATACACAGTATGCAGCATCTGAAACACCGAAGGGAGACAAATATGCATTGTCCTATCATCAATCAAGAAGAAAAAACACAGATCTGATAATGCAATGCTTGGGCATCTGATAATACAATGCTAGAAGCTACCTGGCACTTAAAGCTGTAAAAACTGAAAACACTTGTGGAAACATACATCACTTTCTACAGCAGGGAGTTTTAAAAAGTACTGAAAACAAAGGATTTGATGCACATAAGGTCTCCTGTAAATAATGCACCAGTTGGTGAATCTCTACTCTCCGTACAGGCTGTGATAGGACCTCTTGCTCTGGCATCAAGTGAGGAGAAGCATTTGGATGAGAAATGTTACCTAAGCTCCAGGTGTTGCTGGAGTGTTTCAAGGAGCAGGATGTTAGAGCACATCAGAGTTGAAAGGCAATGACTGCTTTTTGCACAAAATAATGCCTGACAATGTGAACGCACTGATGCTTCTTGCTGTAAGGATCTTAGCAAGCTGTATCACCTGGAGGCACATGCGCCGACCACAGAAGTCTAGTAGAGCATTAATCACAGAAGGACATCTCAGATATAATTAAATTTACCTACAGAATAATCAGAGGCTGCCAGAACAATGGAGCATGGTGCGTACAGTTCTGCAGTTCACAGAATACACTTGGCATGAAGAATTGATTGACTCCTCCATTATGTCAGATGTTATCACAGAACTACAGGCCCTCAGTAAATGATTGAAAGGTACAGCACATACTTGGTTTCCTGCTAGGCTCTCTGGCTAGCCTCAGAAGCTACACTGCAGGGCTTTAGCTGCTTGAAGGAATCCCACTGATTGCTAGACTTTTAGACTGCCAAGGGTTTTATACTTTCTACGGAGGCTTCAGGATGCTCAGTGAACTATGTCTCCTGGCAAGTCCATATAGATCTGGTGAGGAAGATGTTAATTTTCTAGTGAACTGTCCAGACCCATCCGTCATTGCCACACACCTAAGCAAATATGACACCGCCAGGAAGGAATTTCAGGATTGTCCCATTGTATAAAGCAACTGGATGGAATCATACTGGATCCATGTTTGGGGACAAAGTGGATACACCATGCACAATTCTGGGAGGTAATTTCCTGACATCGTCACTGACCTTTCCCTGCAAGAGTCCAGGATTAAAGATTCTGAGCCAAACCCTGAAGCGCCCTGACTCAACCAGCGAGGGGTCAGTGGGAGTTCTGACTGCAGCACGGCAGGGACTCTGAGGAGGGATTCAGCTGGACTCATCAGCGGTTCCTCCCAAGGCTCCCTGGGGCGCGTGCTCCAGTGGCAGGTCCATCACCCTTTCAAGGGGTATGCCATGTGCTGCTTCTGTGCCCGACCAGCTCTTGCTCACTGGGTAGGGGGCAGGCCCTGGCCCTGCTCTCCCTCTGACTCCTGCGGAGCAGGGCCTGTGTCCCACAGTGGGAGAGTGCTGAGCCCCTGTTACGTGGGGAGAAGAAAACGCTTTGTGCACCCACAACAGAGCCCTGGGCAGGGATCCCAGGGTTTACTATTGCCGACATGTACAGATTCTAAAAAATATAAGCAGGTTTCTACATCCCGGTGTGTCTGCAAACCTGATTCAACAATACACTGGAAATCTAGGGCACTAAAAGTAAGATCCTGTAGTTAGGACTAACACAGTGTTTGTCTTAACTCTGTAACCCTGCCCCACCCCTACATCCATCCCAGGACCTATCCATGGTGCCTTTTCACAGAAGTTTTGCCTACAGTGTCCAGATTACCATTAAACAAGCCCCTTTGCCTTGGTCCATGGTTCTGATTGGTGCTAACATGACAGCAGCATATTTACAACCAATAGGAACCCATTGCACTTTGTTGGCAATAAAGTGTTGCACCAAATGTCACCACAAGCCCATCACCAGGCAAGGGGCGAGGTCATCCTGGGACTGCGCTGGCTTTCACAGGCCTGCACGTCACCGAGCGCCCGCTGCAAGGAGAGAAGGAAACAAAACGAGACGCGTCATCAGGCAAAGCCAGCTCTCCATGGACAATAAGACTGCTTCAGACTCGCAGAAACACACAGGACTGAGCTCTGCCCTCAAACTGCTCCATGCAAATTCTACCCAAGTCAACGAGTGGTGAGCATGAGTGGCTGAGGGCAGTAACTCTGGTTGCAGGGATAGTGCCAAGTAGAGAGAGGATCAGGCCTATACCCAACTTTCCTCTTCTACAGCAAGTTTAGTACAGGTGCAGGGGACTGCACTGAGCCTCCGAGACTGAAGTCCTCTCTTCTTCCACAGAACTAGTACAGCATGCGCTGTGACAGTTCCTGTGACAGTGCCCTGCAGGAGTGCTTTTCCTGTGACAGTGCCCTGCGGGAGTGCTTCAGGGCTGTCCCGGGAGGACTGTCTGCAAGGATACCTCTGTCTCTGCACCCTTTCCATCCTTAGCCTTCTGCTGGGCCCATTGGCAAGGGGTGCCAACTAATGCCAAGTCTGTTGTGGAACTCGCTGCCCCTATGCTTAGATTCAAGCCCGTGATCACTGTCCTTCACAACAGCCCATCAGGTGGCAACAGCAATTGTTTCACTTTCCATCTGGTCAATATTCAGCACGGTGACCTAGAGCTGAAAGGCTCTGAAGTATCATCCGAGTCTCCCGAGCCAGCCAATTCCTAATTTGCTTTTCTTTAAAGATTTGGATTTTATTCACATTCAGAGCCAAATATTGAGCTAAAGCTAAACTAAGCCCCAGTAGCAGGTGATGCAGCAAAACCCATCCCGGGCCTTTACGGTGAGACCCCACCCACATCTGCTGGCTCTACAGCAATGCAGCTCACCTCAAACTTGCTCATGAACTCAGCAAAAATGCCAAAAAAAGATTCAGATGTGGTCTCTTTGGAGTCTTCCCCAAAAAAGGACAGCACTTTGCCGAATTCCTCCATGGCCTTATGCTGCAGGTCATCCAGAGATTGCCTCGTGGGATGGGCGCTCTCCAGGAAAGACTGAGAGGAGTGGTTTAAGGGAAAACTACACCATACTGTGGCAAGATCTTGAACAGATGCTGCTTATAAAGGGGTGGGTTTTCATCTACAGCCCAACAAAGGGTCCCCTGCAACGTGAGCACAGCAACTGTGGGCTGAGATACTAGTTAAAAAGAAACCCACACAAAAAAGGGAGTTTGTTTTGCACAGGCGATGTCTCTGCATCCATCTCCTACAACACAGGGAGAGACAACACCAAGAGCCTTCTGCCCACAGGGAAGTGGCTTCCCCCATGATAACTCTGCAAAGGCATGAGCACCGGCAGCCTCAGTGCAGCTCCATTGGGAGCCCTCTCACCTCTGGGTCATAAGGGTGGAGGGCCATACCATGCTCTTCACCAAATGGTGCCTCCTTACTAGATGGCCGGAATGCTTAACAAACACAGGGATAAAGAAGGCAGATAGTGATGTTTGTGATTTTCCCCTTTTATGGAAGGATACATTCATCACAATAGCAAATTTGTCCTCCTCAGCAGCTGGCATGCTGTGGCAGGCAGTCTCTATTTCACTGATGGTGGTGTGAAGGTCGTTGAGATCAGTTGTTAATGTTCTCTGATTCACTGAATAAGGAGGAGAGTTTAAAACAAGGTCATGAAGATAGTTCTGAGTCAGTGCCGGCTTCTGCTAAACCAAGAGCAGCGAAAGTGAGATCCATGGGTCAAAAGCACACCAAGGGGCTTTACAATGTGGTCTACAGCTGCCCTCATCTTTAATGCAGAGGTTCTTCTTGTGGAGGTACATGTCTCAGCATATGCTGCTCCCTCTTGACCTGAGTGACCAACCTGCATTGCATTCTGGGTGAAGCCAGACCTCCAGGAGGGGATAGAGACATTCTTACTGACCTCTACCAGGCGAGTGAGCTACCCATTCTCTCAGAAAGAATTCATGATTGTCAGGAGGAGACATGCAGAGAACACTGGAGAGAAACTGGGTCTTGCCAAGTGCAAGAGGCCTGGGGGATTCAATGGCAGAGGAGGAAAGGTAGTTATGGATAAATAAGTACTTTGATGTGGGAAGGGAATTTAGTGAGTTTAACCACAAAATGAATGATGGAAGGAAGGATATTGACTGTTAAGTGGTGGCGGGGGAGCAGGAGCTGGGGAGAAAAAAGTAGTAATAAAGGAAGAGAATTATTTTAAGAAAAGCTAGGTCAAGTGAGAGCGCTGGGCAGGAATATTACAGGTGCAAACAGGCTAAGAGGAGAAAATTAAAATCTAGGGCCCTGAATCTCCTGTCTCTTACACTACACCAGTTTTATGCAAGTGCAACTCCACTGACTTTGACTGAGTTACTTCCAAATATCAGGGAGAGAGAAGAGACTTAGGCCCCATGTATGATATTCAGCATGTCCATACTGTATGTTGGGCCACCACTGACACATGCACATGACAAGCCAAAGGACCATGAGGCCTTTCAATTATATCTCGGCAACACCTGATGTCTGCAGTTAAAACGTGAACTCCTTGGAGCAGGGCCTGGGGCGGCCGGGTGTGTCGCTAAGGCACACAGCACAGAAACATTATTCTAAACAATCAAAACGCTGGGATCTGTAATCATCACAGCTACCTTTGTCACACCTGCACACTCAGGAGGATGGGGCCTGCAGATCACATGTGGCTGTCAGGTCCCCAGCGTGGCTGTGATAGGACCCACAACAGGCCTGTGTTTGTGGTGCTTGTGAGCTCAGTACTGCTGCACCATCTGGTCCTGACAGCGTGATGCTGATGAGCCATGAGAATGAACCAACCCAGCTGATGTCTGTGAATATTCAATATAACAACTGGGGCCTCATCTTTGCTGCTAAAAAGGTATGTTTTTCACAGCAGGGTAACTAACACACGAGAACAATCCTGAGGTAAGAACACTGTCCAAGGCACTTTGGTTTTACAATGAAGTACATTAGGCCAGATCAGCACTAATGGGTCTGGCTTAAAACCAGCAAAACCAAAGAAGATGCAAGGTCAGACCAACTACCACCGTATGCAATGTCTCCTTTGGGGTCTAGTGATTGCTGCGCTGCCCAATGGGCAGACTCTGGGCTGAGTTCAAACACACACCCGAGAACTGGAACACTTCCCCCAAGGCATCTGAACTCTAAGCCTCCTGAGGCTGGAAATCTCACAAGAGCAGGCTCCCTTCTGAGATCTCCAATACTTCCTGCTTCCCACGGGGCCAGAAACACCAGGGACAGAACCTTCCCTATGGTATTTCTCCTCCATTGCTCACCAGGACATGGACGGACCAAAGCACAGCATAAGGAGTAACTAATATTAAAATGGGAACCAAATGTTTTCAAGACACAAGAAAGGTTCCCTTTAGAGATAGGTCCAAACTAAAACTCCAGATCCAGATACATCCGTGCTTTATGGTTCCAGCCCATCGCTAGTTCTCATTTATCCAGACTACTTTCCCTGTCTCTATGTGTGTCAAACTACTGCAGTTCATATGCTATGCCTAATGGTGGCATAGAACCAAGAAGGGGGCGCAGAGAGGCCAGGGGCAGGGGAATCCTTCATTGGCCCTATATCAAGACAGGTGTCTCTGAGGATGCTCCTTGTTTATTTACCTTTGGCAGCGAGCAGAACTGTAGGAAGGTCCTTGGCAAAACCCAAAAGTTCTGGGAAATGTTGGCTAAGTGATTTGGCAAGAATGTGAAGGAAAGTGGATTTCCCATCAACGGTCTTGGTTGTGTTCAGCTAGAACAAAGCAAAACAGGTAAGGAGATTCCTACACACATGAGGGTGGGTTTTTCACTGACCATTCAGCCTCCATGTGAAGTTTCCAAAATACTGGCAGAAACACTCACGCGCTTCTGCTGGGATCACTCTGCACTCACGTCCACAGGAGCTCCCACCAGCAGCAACGGCACGTTATGGATTAATGTTTAAATGTGGTGTTTAATGTTTACACAGTATATTAAATCCAGATTAGTGAAATGGAGAAACTAGATGAAACCTTTCCCCACGTTGGGGCAATGTTCCCTCTAATTTTTCCCACCCATGTGCAGAATGAATTTTGTTAAGTGCACCAATATGGAGGTGAGGTGTGACACATCATCTTCATATAGGTGCACCTAACAAAATTCATGCGGTTGGGGTAGGGCCGAGGGGTTCAGAATGTGGGAGGGGGCTCAGGGCTGGGGCAGAGGTTTGGGGTGCAGGTGCGAGGGCTTCGGCTGGAGGTGTGGGCTCTGGGGTGGGGCCAGGGATGAGGGGCTCAGGGCTGGGGCAGAGGGTTGGGGTGCAGAGGTCGGGGGGAGGGCTCTGGGGTAGGGGCAGGCAGGAGGGGTTTGGGGTGCAGGAGAGTGCTCTGGGGCTATGGCGGGGAGAGAGGACTCCTCCCGGCTCTCTGTCCCTGCAGCAGCACCTGGGCTGCAGGGGGAGAGGCACCTCTCCTCGCTGCAGCAGCTCTGGAGCTGGGGCCGTAGGATAGGCGCCCCCTCCACCGGCCCCAGCAGGTCCGGGTCATGGCATACTTGGGGCCGGGGGGCCGCCTGGCATAGTTGGGAGCCAGGATAGGTTCAGGCCAGGGGAGGGGCACCTGTCCCCCGGCAGGTCCCCAAGCAGGTTCCCTGAGAGGCCTCCGTGGTGCTAAGTAGGGTGCTGCGCAGCTTACAGGGAACTTAGTCTGGGGGCCCTGTGAGTCTACCTCCACCCCGAAGCATTCTCTCTTTATGCCCCCTACGTCACCAGCACACCTGAGCTGCATGAGGGCACAGACAGGCACTCAGATACTACAGCAATGGCTGCAGTATAAGAACCTATACAGAATAGCAGGCCTTCTCCCTGGAGATGTCCATGGTGCCACCACAGCACCATTATTAGCTCCTGCCAACCTAGGAACCGAGTGTGAGTCTGAGACCCCCACAGGGAAGCGCACTGTGTCACCACTGGCCCAGCCATGCTTTATAACCCCTGCCTTGGTACCCCCACCCTGCCACTAACATGCTCCCTTCAAGGGGCCCTGAAATGGCCACTGCACTCAAGAGCTGTCTTTGGAAATACATCCAGTACCCTGGTCCCTATCTGAGCTCCCAGAATTCATCAGCATGAGAACAGCATGTGCAATGAGGATTGTTCCCATTCGCCTTACCTCGGTGAGGAAGTTGATTTTAAAGCCTGTCGTTTTATTGGTCTTGGGTTGCCCGTTATTCAGATAGTTCCCCATTGCCAGCACAAACTGCAAAGAGAACCTCCCATGAGTGATCAGTCACCGAACCCTGAGCTGTTACTCTCCCTCCCTCCCATCCTTCCCTTCCCACTGTGTCTCATGCTGGGCTGGAGCTGACACATCAGGACTCAGCAGGGAAGCTAGTTTTGGTGTAGCACCTGGATCATGGATAGAGAGCACGCCCGTGGAATAAGCTGAGAAAACAAGCTTATTTGTGTGCCAGATCAGGACGTAATGTGCATGCTTGGAATGTTATGAAGGGAAACTGCAGTGATTCATTACAATGCATTAGACAGACGAATACATGTCAAGGGCAAAATTCTGCCTGATCTTTTGTGAATGCACAGTCAGTCTCTTCTTCACCCTGGCTCACCTGCACAGGAGCCAGGCACAGTCCAGGCAGAGCACTCCCTTGAACTCTAGGCCCCGGGGCTACCAGCAGGGTAGCAGCATCCCAGCCCCATGGGGACTGGTCAGTAAAGTGGGGTGTGGCCAGAGCTCTCTATTTCCCTGGCTCTGTCTGGCAGGAGGTGCTGCGAGGAATGTGTGCCACTCCTTTCGAAGACAAGTATAGGATGCACGACATAGCAGGCTCAGCACCATCAATGCTCTAAGTCAGCTCTGGAAACTCTTCCAACTCCAGTTCTTTTTCTTCCCTAATGAGGGCTACAAAACATACCACGTTGGCCATCTTCAGCATTAGCTATCTCTGAGTAATGACTGTGCAATTATTTCAATCAAACGGTCTTCAGGTATGTAAAAGATGATGATATAGAAGATGGTGATCAATTGTTCTCCATGTCAGGCTGGATATTAGGAAAAACTTTCTAACCCTAAGGATAGTTAAGCACTAGAACAGGGTGCCTAGGGAGGTCGTGGAATCCCTGTCATTGGAGGTTTTTAAGAACAGGCTAGACAAACACCTGTCAGGGATAGTTTAGTCCTGCCTCAGCACAGCAGGAATGGACTAGATGATCTCTCAAGGTCACTTCCAGCCAGATATTTCTCTGATTCTATGAATCAGGACATATGGCAAAAGGGTCATTTTTCCACCCACATACATAACTCAGCTGAACTAATTCCGAGGCTGTGTCAGCAGTGGGCTGAAACAAAGCATGGAAAATGGTAGCCTAAAAAACAACAGGGAGAGAAAGTTCTGAGTAACTGGGAAGGGAGGAAGGTGGGGAGATAGAATGGAAACTGGAACGTACCACGAACTACAGTGGCTGCTTCAAGCATGTTATCATGTTTATTAAAAATGAATTCTCCATGCAGTTTGTGGGAATACCCATTGCTGCTTTATTAGGTCTGTAAAAGCAAATAGTGTCTCTCTCAGCAAAAGCTGCCACTGCAGTTCCCAGCAGGTGCTCCAGTCTGATGGTCTAGAGACCAAGGCAAAGAATGCAGTTCCCAAGTGAATGTACAGGAACTCCGGAGACTTTCAAAGTCATTTGGGGGTCTGTTACTTACACGTTTGGTTAATGACTTGGAGGGGGCTTGTGCAGTCAGAGAGCACAGTGGGAGTTACAGACAGAGGATTGTCCTGAAGGATCTGCAATCCCGCCTTAAATTCAAATGGGAACTAATGTACTGATCCATCGCATCGCACTGGCCATGAGGCAGCTTCTTGCATGATAGTTAATGATGATTTGTATGCTGTATTTGACCCCTAACTTTGTGCAGGCATGTGTGCATGATAGATTTACTTTGGCTTGCAACTCGAGGTAGTAAACAGAATCTCCTTTATATTCTGCAGCAGTCTCCCTTTCAGGATCAATGAGCTTATGTTTTGAGTATGTAGGCCCTGCCCTGGGATCTGTAAGCCTGTTGTATCGGGAGCTCTCCTGTTGATTCAATAGCAAAGTGCCCATGCTCTTTGCCGCACATGGAGATCTTTGTGGAGTGAATTCTTTACATGTGACCCTTTCACTAGAGCCATGCTTTCCCTTCCTTTCTGTCCCTCTGACCCTTCACAGTGGGGCTGTGCAGTTTTGGAAACAGGCTAGGACCCCCAGGGCTGAGCCTTCAATAAAGTGCTCTCAATGCCTTTCATTAGAAAAGGCCAGTCACAGGAAGATGATTCAAGGAGAGGCCCCAAGACCTGTCATGACAAGAAGACAGAGGAGCTAAAGGAAAGTGGGGGGTCCCCTTGTCATGAGAGCTGGAGACCACCGCTGGAGCTATGTGAATTTCTCATACCTACAAGTTAATCTGTAGCCAGCTACTGGCTCCAGACTGCTAACTAGGTGTGATCTGGGTTGCTGCAAAAAGGTCATTAAGATGATTAAACATTCATTTGGAAATGTCCTTTGTCACATTGTGTTCTGTTTGTTTTACCAGTTTCTTCTAAAGCATGAAACTGATAGCAAGGGGCAAATCTACAAGCCCCACACTCAGTGGATCGGTCAGGAAGGCAGGGATAGGCTGCTGCAGTCCAGGGCCAAGCTGGACAGCAAGGGAAGAAGGATTTTTTCCATATGGCAAAAAATCTTTGGCTAGCTAGGACTTCACAATTGTTACTGTGCTGCAAACCACGGCCCCTCAGATGTTCATAGCGACTGCTAGGTACAGCCCACATCCTCCTGCTCCAGAAGCCCAGGCCCTGGCCACTTGAGCTAAAGGAGAATCTCTTAGGCTCTGTAAGTCCACATACAGCCAACCATTCTGCTGCAGTGTTAACATGCAGCCAGCTGTCAATTCTACCCCGAGCCCAGGATTGGTCCTTGATGGAATAAACCAATAACCTGGACTGGATCAGCATGTGCATTAACTCTCTCCCCATCCTTACACCATACATGCATTCCAGAGGAGGGCAGCGTTGGGACCGTCTGGAGCCCAAAATGCTGCTGTAGAACCCATGAGGCACCTACACATGGATGCAATCTGTGGCCTTCCATCTCCAAGGCACAGAATGGAGAAAAAGAGTGAAAAGAAATAATTGCATGAGTTCAATGAAGCTTAAAAAGAAATTGACCTGCTCCCCATAACTCCTCTGCATTTCTCCTTTTAGAAGGGCCAGCATTAATACTAGCAAAACTAAGTCTGCTGCTGCTTGGGGCTTTGCTCTTTCACAGTCCGTGCAAGCTCTGCAACTCATGGGTCAGACCTATCTCCTCAGCAGTGAGACCACGGGAGAAGGAAACAACCCACTGACAGCTCCCCGCTCTGGGAATCAGAGCAGAATAGAATGTCCCTCTTCTGGCAGAGTGGGCCTTAAAAAGCATGAAGGTGGTCCTACCTTAGAGGAACTCCTGGAGAGCTCAGTAGCTACCACCGCTGCCTTACCTACTGTGGCAAGGGGAAGGCCTTAGAGAGCGTACCATTTCCATCTGTCTTTCAGTTTCTCCTGAGAATTGTGATGCCCCAGCAGGCTAATGCAACACCACCACTGATCCAAGGATGCTGATGGGCTAGAGGGAGCCCTCAACAGGCTGGCACACTGTGCGCGCTTCGCTGGGTGGCGGACCCTGGATGCCCCCCCAGTGGCTATTACTGGTAATGAGGTTTGTTCTCTGACCTCTAAGATCTTAGCCAGTTTCTTGCTGCTTTTCAGCTCCAGGGATGCCTTGCAAATACACTCATAGCTGGCTTTGATCTCCTCTGCCTTCTCCTGCAGGGTGGTCTTACAGTAAAGGCTGCGTAGCCGGGTTTTATATTCTGGTACTGATAACATCTGAGAAAAAAGGGAGCAACAAATTACTGGGGTCACTGTTGATTAACTTCCTCCCCTCCCACTTAACATGCAATGTTCCCCTTAATGCAGAATTTCCCTCTACTGTGAAGCAGCGCTTGCCTGCCCTCTCTCAGGTATCACTGGGTGGCAACTGTGGGTAGCTACTGATGTTTTTATCAGCAATCGCTTTCAACTCACTGCCACAGACTGGGTTTAATGCCAGTATCCACCAGAGAGTCTGTCACTAGGAATCAGAGTAACAGCCGTGTTAGTCTGTATTCGCAAAAAGAAAAGGAGTACTTGTGGCACCTTAGAGACTAACCAATTTATTTGAGCATAAGCTTTCGTGAGCTACAGCTCAAGCTTATGCTCAAATAAATTGGTTAGTCTCTAAGGTGCCACAAGTACTCCTTTTCTTGTCACTAGGAAGAAACTCACAGCTGGGCAAAAATCGCACAATCAAAGCTCAAGCTCAGCTGTTTGGTAACACTGATTTGTCACAATTCCCATCCATTTATAGAGTGGTAACCACATGGCAAGAGAGATTTGGGAGACGCAAATGGCAGACCCTGAGGTCGATACGCTTTACTTTGGTACCTGAATGCAGGGCAGTTCACAAGGCCTGGCCACATACTTATATGTCATCAGCTAAACCAAAACTCAAGAGCAGATCTGGCTATTCCACTGAACACACACCAGACCCCCACCCCAATAGTGCTGTGATCCAATACTAACAAGCAGATCACAGAATTCTGATAATCCTTTCCTCTCTGCATTGTGTTCCTGGGCTGTAAAGTTGAAAACTGGTCAGAACATTGCATTATTTCCTTTAAAAAAGGAGCCAGCTCTGTGAAACCTACTAACCATTACACTAGAGGAAATGCAACCCTGGATTCTGGAACTTCCTCCCTGACTCACTTCCACCCTCCCCTCATTAAACCAGTTTTTTTAAACACCCTCCTGCCAAGAAGCCTATGAGCCCTGAGTCTTGTCTCAAAAAAACACTGGCAAATTAGACCTGAGAAAAATCTACAAATAAAACCAAGTCTAGTTAATAATCCCAGAGGTGCCGAGATGTAAGCTAATCCGCCCTGCTCAACCACGTGGACTCCCAGGTGCTCCACCTCCCTCCCCGGGTCTGCATAATGAGGGTTTAGGCTGTAGGCTCTATTGTGCAGAGACCTTGTCTCCACCCATGAGTGTAAAAGGCCCAGCACACTGTTGGTGCTACACAATTTATACCTGATAACACCTGAAGCCGTTTGATTTGATGCAGGTTAGTCTATGAAACAACGCGCAATTATTCTCCTATAGCTGGCTGAACTGCTTCCATTTACACTGGCTGGAGTTTCAGCAGGACCATCCCAATGACCCTGCGGTACCCATGCCTCCCCCATGCCCAACCACATGGCAGCTACCTGCAGGACAAACTGGTCTGGCTCACTCAGCTTGCTGGGATTGTCCTGGTAGTTCTGGTACTGCTGGACCTCCTCCGCATCAGGCGCATACAGCAGGAGCTGCTTGATGTGAGAGGACTCCAGGCGGTCGCTCTCCATTGTCATGAGAATCTGGCGCAGCTCGATGTGTGAGAGCTTGAGGTGGGCTATCAGGATGGCTGGGGAGGAGGAGGAGGAAGGGCATCAGCTGGGGCACAGGGAGGAAGCAGACTCCAAAGGCTGGTTACAGTCTATATGAATTTTAGTGTTAGGGAAAAGCTGCCGGGTGGACACCCCAAAGGGAAGCTCCATAGGGGCAGGAGGGCAGCCTCTTGGCCTCTCTGCTGAGACTGTTGGCAAGAGGGCCACCTAAGGAGCTGTTTTTGTGATGTGGACACCTGCCCAACAGGAACTGGGCCAGGACAGTTATATCTTTTCACCCGAGCCACCAAACCACCATTAGATGGTAAGAACTTTCAGTCACTACCCAGCTGGGCTGGATCGAAAGATGCAATCCAGAGGTAGAAGACTCCATTCCCTTTCCCAGCCCCCTTTATCCAAAGTGTGTTTGGAATATGGCTCATTTACATATATCCGAGTGGAAGCAATGCAGGGCATTAGCCTGGGTGACAGAGCAGAAGCATGTCAGGGTCTAGTCTCTCCATGGAGCTCCCCTAGGATTAATGGGATTCAGGTGCATGATAAAGTCAAGTACCTAACGGTAACATTCTGCCTTGTTCTATGCAGTGCACAGGGGGTGGAGGACACATGAAGCCTCTTTCTCCTCTGCACCTCACAGCATTCCCATGCAGGAGCCTGGCAGAATGGTGACCTGTCGCTCTACTGAATGCTAGGAAGCAGGACCAGGCTAACTCATCCACTTGCATTCCTTGGATTCCAGGGGGAGTGGCCAAGTTGTCTGGGGTCACCGTCAGGCCCTCACCCCCCATCTATGTGCCTGCTGGTGCCTCATCCAGAGACAGGCGCTGGGGCAATGCACACTGATCCTTACTGGAGCAGTTGTAAAGATCAGCAGAGTGTGCTGCCCTCAGGTGCTTCTGGCCATGTTCTGCCGTGTCCTCTGCCTTGCACCTCCTCCCTGCCCACCACTCTCCACAATGGGGGAAGAAAAGGCTCTTTCCTGGGGCTGCCCCATTATCTGGAGCTCTATCCACCCCACTCCAAGCCCGTGAGTCACATCCCATCTTTATAGTTCTCCTTCAAGCCTTCCTTTCGTTAGCTTAGGGCTGACTCTCTCTGCTAGCCTACAAAAGGCACTGTATTGCAGTGGCCTCTATTGTCCTGTACCGACCACTGCACCCAGGCTAGCTGGGATGTACCTATTTATCTTTGCTCTCTTTTTACCTTTCCAGTTCTCTATACTGCCAGGTACTGCCGTTCCATCTCAGGACCTGTTTAGGGTTTTGCTTCCACTCTGACATTTACTTACATGTGTTGTAGGCCTTTTTGTGAGACAAAATTTCAACCACATCTTTCTTTTTAAAGGATTCAGGCAACAGAGTTGGCTCTGGAAGAGAAACTGAAAGATTTAATCAGATGTAAGGACGGGCTCAGCTGACTCCAGCACAGAGGAAACTGGGCTGAAAACAGTGAGATAATGAATGAAAGTGAGGAGACATGATGCTTTGGGCACAGGAATGGCTCCGGGAATCCTTGAATTCTGTAATTCAAAGATCTCCTCAATGGAAGACTCATGCTGAGCTGAAAAAGGTAAAACAAGAGGTGAGATACACAGAAAAATCCCAGATTGCTCCAGAAACTTACCTGGGTGACAAGGAGTACTTGTGGCACCTTAGAGACTAACAAATTTATTTGAGCATAAGCTTTCGTGAGCTACAGCTCACTTCATCGGATGCATTTTCCACTGAATGCATCCGATGAAGTGAGCTGTAGCTCATGAAAGCTTATGCTCAAATAAATTTGTTAGTCTCTAAGGTGCCACAAGTACTCCTTTTCTTTTTGCGAATACAGACTAACACAGCTGCTACTCTGTTACCTGGGTGAGTTAGTACCACCTCACCCTGCCAAAAAGCCTCCCAGACTAGCACCCCCGAATGACCCTCCAAAACCACTATCAGATTTATTATCTGAGCACAGAAATCCCACTCAGGTTTTATTCTTCTCAATTCAAGTGAGTCACAGACTATGCCTTTCTAATGCTTAGTCATTACTTCCTCCCACATCCAGGAGAGCAATCGGAAGCCACCCATCCACCTTCCCCCAGGAGACAGATGGGTTATCACACCCCCATGCCCCCCAGGAGACAGACGTGACCTTCCCCCACACACATACACACTCTTTTTCAGCTATGGAACTGATTTTCATTCATTAAAGGTTGCTCTGCTAGGAAGACAGACCAGGACTCCCAAGTTCATGCTTAGAGCTCCACCTGGAGTTCTTTCTAGTCCATTCAGTGCTGTTAGCTTCTGACCCTCAGTGTGTGATTTGCACCCACAGACTTGACCTGTGTCACATAACTGGGGTGCCAGCTAACCTCAGTGGGGCATATACGCTGTGTCTACAGCAAAGCCATGATTTAATGAGACTCTGTCCACTAGGCTTAGGGCCAACATTTAGATTTGTGTAAAAAATATTTTACATTTGAAACATATAAAAGGAGAAGGGGGTTCCCAAATCTTATTATGCTTTCATGACTTTTTCAGGGCCTGGTTCTCAGCAAGGCAGATGCCCAAAGCTGCAATTCTGCACATAATTTGCAAACTCAGATACCAGTACTGTGAGCACAAATCAGGTATTTGTGCATGCAGTTCGCCAATTAGATGCCCGATTGGCCATTTGCATGTGCCAATATCCTAATATGCAGAGAACTGTAGTAATTGTGTACACTATTTAGATACAAAGTTATGCATATGTTTTTGGTGCAGGTTCAAGCTGCTGGTATTTGAAAACCAGGCTCTTAATGATAAGGAAAAGAAGTTTTTGCATGTCAGCTTTCCCATGTAGTGTGGGGAGCCGAGATACAGCTGCATGAGAACAAGTAAGTGAAACTGAACATAGAAAGTGAAACTATCCATTTGAGTTTCACAGCCCGATTTTGGTTGAAAATAAACAAACAGCATCACTGAAGAATATTAAGGGAGATTTTAAAATAATCTCCACTTTAATAATCTGAGTTGTTATTTAGTATCGTGTGGAAGAATTATTGGTAGACCATTATATATTACTTCTGTGTTGACAGTGTCCCTGGAAATAGACATTATATTACTGATTACTTAGTTCTTTCACCATAAAGTGTTCCCTATGTCTGTTCTGCATCAGCTCTAGGTTCTAGTGGCAGCATGGCTGTTCATAAGTGGTTTACTTACTTGCAGGCTTTTGAGTTCCAAAATGAAGCTCCAGGTCGAGGTATTTGACCATATCACTCAGTTTGTCATAATCTGAGTCTTCTCCAAGCTGCAGGAGGAGGAATATAGTCAGTAAGACCCTGTCCCAGGAGGAGATCTCCATGCTGCACATCCCCATTCTGCGCTGCGTTCCCACCCCAAAAGCCCTAAACTATGCAGCCCCAGAATATGTAGAGACAGGTGCATTTTGTGGCATTTTCCTTATAACTGGGGTTTGCCCACTACAAAGCCATTGCAGACACTGGAGTCTACGTGGTCATGAATTTCTCTCTAACAATGTCCTGGAGCAGAGGTATTTTTTAATATCGGAGTCTGACTACATCCCACAGGATCATTCTCTGTTCAGAAGACAGTCCCACTGGAGTTAATTTAGCAGGTTGTATGACATTGAAATTTAAAAAAATAACAACTTTTCAGCATGTTTCTTGGGCAGATATTACTTCACTAATGCATACGATGGGAATTACAGAAACCTCAAGGGCCTTTTGCATCCAAAAAAATCACTGAGCAGAAATACTTCATTCCCAGGCCCCCCAAAAGGGGAGTGAGAATCAAATTTACAGGCAGAGTACTCCAAGTTAATTCACAGACTAAAATCACTTGGTGAATTAGGGACCCGCATGAGAGACTGCCCCGCTGTTCATTTCTAAGTTTTCTAACGTTGTTTAGGGAAGAAAGTACACAGCTTGGAATTTAAATCTCACAGGGCTCAGCTTTTTCCAAATCAATTCACAGCAACTAACATTCACCTCAATCAAGTCAAATCCTATCATTTTACCTGAGATAAACAGCTGAGTTCTGTGTCACCACTAAGGGGCGAATCATAGTCTACAACACTGTCTAATGAACACTTCTGGTTCTAGCTTCTCATTCATCTCTCCAGTTGTAATGCACCCGTCCCTGTGATACCTGGCTGCCATTCTTCTGCTTTCCAGCATGTTCACAACTTTTAGCCCACCCCTGTCAATAAAAATGCAATTTCCTAGGGCTGGTGATTGATGACAGCTCCTGCCCACACTGACCAAGCCATATGGATATAAAGGAATATTCCGCAGCGTGCTGCTGGGGCAGATCTTATTTGATACGTTTTCCACTAATAATCACACCTGACCCTTATGTGGTCCTTTGGGTTCTGATCCAAACAAAGCAAGGATGAAATTAAGTGAGAGGCACCACATAATACAGCAGAATAAGAACTGACACCTTGGGACAGATAAGTGAGTCCACCTGTTTCAGTTTCTTGCCTAAGGAGTGGCCAACCCCTGACATTCCAGGGGAAGGGAAGAACACCCCCACAGAATGCACCTGGCCAACCAGAAATGCTGCTGCACATGACGAAATCTTCTTTCCTGACCCCTATAGTGTATGCCTTGGAGCCTGAGATTTGATTACTTGGATTGTTAACTTTGCTGATGCAGACGTCAGTGTGACTAATGGACCCCATGTCATCCTGAGTCTGAGTGCTGTCATTCCAGTTGCTGGGTTCCATACTGTACCTGCCCCCAGATGGTGCCTTCCGAGTTCTCCACTTGCTCCCACCGCAGCCTTTTGACGCTCATGTGGCTGGACTCACTCCTGCGATGTACGAGGCCCCGCTGCAGCAGGGGGGGTGCACATGGCAATGGTGGGGGAGGTGGGGGAGGAGGAGGGGGAGGAACTGGGTGTGAGTGACTCCCTAGGGTTTTGGAGAGTGGGGAGGAGATATTTCTGGTGGCCTCTGAGCTCAAAGTGACTGGTCTTGGATCATGGAACTGCGGTGGGGGCGGGGGCGGACTGAGTGGGGGAGGGGGGATGTGATCGGATAGGGTGGAGTAGGTCAGAGAGCTCCCTTCATCGCTGCTGCTGATGTACTCGCTGGCACTGCTCATATCATTGGTGACATAGCTGCCCTGGTCGTCATGGAAACTCATCTGAGTTGGGAAAAAGAGAATATAACTACACCATGAGAAAAGCTTCTACTCCCAGCCACTGGGCACAAAAGCCCACAAGGGTACAGGCTAAAGCTCGAGTTAGCACAACTCGTCAGCCATTAACATGACCACTCTGTAGTGTGGACACAGGCTAGCACCTAGGACACAATTCACTGGGAAAGAATTCACATCTTCCTGCCGTGCAAAGAAGCATGATCTTAGTGCCTCACGGGAGGACTGCAGCGCCCGTGTGCATTCAGCAGCCTCAGTGGGGCCACTCTCACTCAAGCTAGGCTGACTGGAGAGCAGTAATGTAAGTGTAGATAACTTGAAGTTACCTCTACAGCGCAGTCAGGCCCTGGGGGAGCTCTCGGCCCTAGGATCGCAGTGTTGCTGTACAGCTCAGAAGTCTCCTTCATTGTCCCCATCCAGCTACTTCTGCAGGAGCCTCCCCGAGATATAGCCACCAAGCTTCTCCCTCCTGCTGTCTGATTCTGATGCGACTGTACCTCATCCAAACAGGGAACCCAACCTGAGGGAGCCCAGGAGAGCCCTGAGTGCAGCCCTGTCCAGCTCCCCTTGCTCACCTCCTCGTAGTCATTCTCAGGTGTGAGGAAGTCATCCACAATGGTGACCCTGTGTCCCAGCTGCTCACTCAAGGCGTCCAGGAAGCGATCTGTGTCCCGGCTGCGTGGGGGCCTGGAGAAGGTGAAGAGCTTCTTCCGTCGAGACAGTGGGCTGAGCGTGTAGTCCATGTGCTTGGGGGAAGGGGCAGGGCTGCTGTCTAGGCTGACGTAGGGGTTGGACTCTGTGCTGCTGGGGGAGGGGATGCTGCTGTGTGGGTGGTAATAGCACTGCTGGGAGGGCAAAGGATCACTCTGCCAGGAGATCGTCATCCCCGACTTTCGAACACCTGCAGGAAACAAACAGTGCTGTAGAGTAAACTCCTCCAAGCCTACATCTCGTTTAAAAACAGGGCTATGAACATTTCCTGTGGTCTAACATGGATGCCTAGACTTCACCCAGCCATGGGTCACTAGAGCAAACTGTTTGGAGCTCCAGTGTCTGTGTACAATACAGCAACCTTGATATAAAGGTGCAGACTGGAGAGATGATAGTTGCCAGCATCTATCATCTACCCTGATCTGAGCAGAAACTTCTTGGATCAAACCAGAGCATGGCAACTCCCCAATCCTCCCCACTGAAGAGGAAGGTCACATTCTAGAACTCTGTGGGCCCCCTTAGACTCATAGGCTGCACCATTGCCTTCCTTCGTATAAAAAGTTGCGGTGATGTGGTGCACAGACCCCACACTGACCAAGAAGGGGTTAATTAGGGTTCTGGGTTCCATAAGCCCTGCCCCAATACACCTGCGAGAGCTGTCAAGCCTGGAGGGAAGGTTAAAAGGCGGAAAGCCCAGCTCAGTAGTGGCTGACCAGCAGAGAGAGGGGACGTCTTACGCTAGCTCCTTGAAAGAAGGAGTGGATGCAGCCAGGGGATGTTTATAGACTACCTGAAAGAAAGTGTGGCTGGGGCCAGGATCTAGCATCTAGCAGTCTCTGGAGAGAGTCTCCCTGGGGGTAGGTAGGGACGGTTACACTTCACACAACTAACGTGTTTTTCTTTTCGACCTGGGAGATTGTGTTTGTTGTCCTGCCCAAGCCCTGCTTAAGGTCAGAGTATGACCGGGGAATCAACAGGCCCTTCACCCACTTTCTCCCCAAAAGGGGATGACTGCCTGCAATAAACCTGTGTTGATTTCACCCTTCTGGAGCCCATGCAGTAATTTGTCATGAGACCTCAAGTGACTTGATCCCAGGTGCAAAGAGAAATGTAACACAATCCTGGGACTGCATAACTAGCACCAAACCTGCATGTTGCAGGTCATCATACCAGCTAGAGCAAATGAACTGCCTCCATCCCAAAACCAGGAGAAAGAAAGCCTCTACCTGCAGCGTTTGCCTGGTCTGGGACAGGGGGTGAATCTCTGTGTGTGGTGGCATTAGCCATCTTTCCTGCAAAGCTGCTGATCAGGCGATTTTCTAACTCTGCATAGACAGCCGACATCTGAAAGCAAAAGGGAAAAAACAACCATAAATGTCCAACTCTGGAAGTGTCTGAAAACCAGTGACGTAAAGGAGGAAGGCTCTGTGTCCCATCCCTGATCCCAACTGCTCTCTATTATTGATTGCATTAAAAATCACCCTTTTTTAAGGAGCATTTGGCACTAAAGGAAGATGATTCCCTCTTTTCTGAATCTCACACAGTTCACGCTCCCTGATTAGATTATACCAAGGCTTTGAAAGATGCCAGTACTGTTAAAGCAACTGACTGCCAGGGTAATTTGTTTAGAGAGCCACTCTGATGAGGTGCTGAAGGGATTGTGTCTGGCATGGGAAGCAGATACCAAGATGAAACATTTGCATGCAGCTCCCTTAGCACCCTTCCCTTGTTTATCTACCTTCTGATGTGAACCTAAAATAAAGTCAAACTGTTCTGCTGCCCTGTGAAGTCAAAATGTTACATATTCATTGAGCAAGACGCTGCCCAGGAAAGCTCCTCTCTCCCAGCCGCCACCTTCCTCACAGAAAACCCACCCAAACAGCTGCACACATAGATAGCCAAGGTTCAAACCATTTTGGGGTTGGGAGTCTCTGGAAGGGATGTGCCGTCACCCGCTTGCCTCTCTCCAGGCGTCAGTCGACTTGATACTTCCCCGGTGTCACTGTGACCTGCTGGGAAAGGAAAGAACTTCCAGTGATGTCCTCTGTATGAGCATCCTTTGATTTCACTGCTGCACCTGCCCACCTCTCACTACTCAGAGAAAAGGGAACATCCACTCACATGAGACTAAGGGCCTGATCTCATCTTCCCTGTGGACCCAAATATCTCACTCCCTTCAGTGGAACCTTTGGATGCAGAACAAGGATAGTTCAGACTTTATGGACTGTACAGTCCCCAAACCCTGAATGAATGATGAAGAAAATGACATATTTCCTGCTGCACTGTGGGTAATTTGTTAAAAGCTTCATTTAAATTGGCATCTACACTGTAGGACAGGGTCGCTCACTAGGGAAAATATTTGTGTAGAACAGGCAAATGTGCAAAAATATTTTAATTATGACACTTAGCATGGAGACACCAGACATCACATGAGGAATTAGCTGTGGTCTAGTGATTGGAATACAAGCCCGGCAGCAAGGAACACCAGAGTGCTAACTGCATTTCAACAGCTAGTCCTATGCTTGGGGGCAAGACACTTTGCCTCTCTGTGTTTATAAAATGAGGATATTAGTGTTCACCTGCCTACCTTGTTGGTGGGTTGGTGTGAGGGTTCATGTAATTTCTCACTGTTTGAAAGGTGCTTAGCATTATTATTACTCTATAATCGATGATGCACTTTACTGGTGATGGTGTTGCACAAATTTTCATCACCAGTTGCACGGTCTCTAGTACAACGTTGGGAGGAAGGAACATTACCCAGTTTGTCAATAGGTATTTCTAATGTATCCATCATGGTGCTATCAAGGCATCTTGTTACTGCAACACCAAAGGTTTTCTCCTTTTTTAATAAATCCCTGGATATTGTTTCATTAAGACACTTCACCCTAATTGTCATGTGCTGGATAACAGATGAATCCAGAATCACTGCAAATGAAAAGCACATGCCACAGATTCTGAGCTGTCACCAGAATAAAAGCAGGAGCACGAACAGTGAGGGTGAGACGAGGTAAGCGCTGGGACTCACAGGGTTGCAAGGGGGACTATGCAGATAGAACAGCTTTCCTAGGACAGCCACTCCACTAGCAACAAGCTAGCAGGCATATTCCTAAACTCATTTTCCTCTGTGCCAAATGCATCAGAGTGTTTTTTCTGAAGTTGCCATTAATAGCTGGACTTTGTCCATTCAGAGCAAACGGCTCAAAGTCAGACCTGGTGTGAGTGCGTGGCACACCATGGCTTTCTCTGGAGATGTACCTGCTTGTACCAGGGTTGAATTTGGCCCTAGATTTGGAGATAAAAATATCTGGGCTGAAAGGAATGTAAATCTCTCCATAGGCTCTTTAACATTTGGAAAAAGATGGGGATTAAAAAGCATTTCCTCCCTGGCAGTCACTCACCCGCGTTTCTAAATAGAACTGGGAGTCTGAGCCTGCTCTCAGGAGAAGTGGCCACGGCAGCCAATCAAACCATTAACCTCAGGCCAAAGAACCAGATTGGCCATAAGGGAGAGATGGGCTGCAACTTAAAGCTGAGCAAATCAGTTTAACAAAAAACTCTAACTGAGTTCAAACACTGTCAGACCGTCCCACCCTGCAGCATTATTGCTCATGGTCAGAGGAGTTCCAGGGGCTTCTTACTTCCTGCTGGACATGGAGGAGTTAAAATACAGCCGAGGGACAGATCCCCATCCCATCTCATGCCCTTGTGCTATAAAAGGACACCCAGATGGAGTAGAGCCAGCATTCCAGGTGTGTGTTGGGGCAGGAGGGGACATGGCTGGAACACCTTGTACTCCAGTGATCCTGGGCCAGCCGGATGGCCCCTACAGGGTCACTATAGTTTATGCATAATGCCACCTTTGCTCCCCTTCTTGGGGACTGGAATCCTGGGGTCCTCACTCAGTCCTCAGGCAAAGTGCCCACTGCCTTCAATGAAGCTTGCCTGAGTAAATGCTGAGTAAGGCCTTTAGGCTTTGGCCCGCTGAAGTCAATAGGTAAAACACCTGAGCAAGGCCTGAGTAAAATCTAGAGAAGGAATTTAGGATTTGCAGCTCAACAGGCAGAAATTCACCAGGCACCCTGCAAATCCAGCAGGTGCGGGTAGCTTGGGTTACATTCAAAGAAGCCCCTGTTTTTGGGTGTTCATCTGAATCTCTGGCACTTTTGCCACTCCTCACTAGCAGTAAATAGCAGACAGGCTGATACTATCTTCCAGTTTAGATTCTTTGTCACCTTGACCTCGAAAACCTTTTTAAACATGTGGTTTGTGCAATAAAGACAGCTGGAAATCTGCTGGGTATTGTCTATTCCCAACACTCTCCTTTCAGTTTGGGACTAGTTCATTCCAAATATTATTAGGACAACAGGTCACGCTTTCCTCCTGCTTTGTTTTTTCAAAAGGGCAGCTGAGGACAATATTCCTAACCTAACAGATGCCATATATCTGTCTGGAATGTGAGGCTTCCCTCTGGCTAATGCAGTTGTCTTGGATTCCATGCATTAATGTCAGTCACAAGAAATCTCCCTCAGCAGCAGGTTACTGGATTCTCCCAGTAGAAAGGTCTTCTAACTGGCGGCTCTGACAGCATCCTCCTTTGACAGCTCAGTAACACTACAGTCCCTGTTAATGGTGACAAGTTCACAAGAGGACTTAGGTTCCCATTTTTAAAAGCCCCATTATCCTCCAGGTTAGAGGCACCTGAGGCTGTTACGTCAGAGGAACATGGCTGGTTATGGTGAGTCGCATGGTGCTGAGAAACCAATGAGTGAGAAAGCGCCACAGTTAGAATTCTATTCCGCACTGGGTGCCAGCTGCTAAAGGGAGGTGAACTGGCTGTGACTGCATCTCCAAACTATCAAGCGGGATCTGGCAGAGAACTGAGGTGGGAGGATGGAGCCAGCAGCAGTGTGATGCTCTCCTAGGGAGAGCTGCAGGGGTTTCAGGATGCTGGAAGGAGGCCCTGAAGGAAGGTAAGGAGGCTGTGGCTTATCATGGGAGGAGGAATGAGGTGTTTGCTGAGGACAGAAGGAAGGCTATATCAATCTCTCAGTGCAACTCATGCACTGAGAGTGGCTGGACAGGTTAACAAGCCAAGACCTCCTTCAGAACCAGCGTTTGTGGTCCTGGGGACTTTCCAAACACCATTTTAGGTGTGAGCCTTGGGAGGTCTGGACAAGCAATGATGAGATCCAGAAAGAACTACGGATCCAGACAGACAGAAGTGAGCCTCATCCTTTAATGCTGCAGTGAGGCTTATCCCTGGAAGAGCCTCAGTGCAGGGGCTGTTTAGATGATTATTGCTAATCCACTGGCCTGGCGGCCCACTGTAATTCTCCCTGGCTGCCCCTCTGAACAACATTAGGGACCCTGAACAAACAACTTACAGCCTCCACCCAGGCAGCTTTTCCATTAGGACTTTCTGATGCTAAACACTTTGTTCCTTGTCTGAACAAAAGTGGATTTGCTGCCAAGGACTGTGAGCCTAACTCTCTGCTAGATTGTACCTAGTGCTGCTATTTAGACCAGTGTCAAATCAAGGACTGAGCTGGAACAACAGCTAGAAATCCTGCATCTTGGGTCTGTGTCCTCTGGGCCCAGGATAAATGGGAAACAGCTACAGGAGCTCTCCAAAGGGAATCTTAACAGAGCAATGAATTACCTACCTCCTGTCCCCCCTTCCTCAGGGCCTCGCGTTCGAATGCTTCCCCGACATACTGAAGCCCCTCGAACTGAAGTCCGGTGCCGTTCCTCTGCCTCTGGCTCTGCTGCAGCTGCAAAGAGCCTTTATAAGTTACGGTCTGTCTTTGCAAGATGCACTGGCTCCCAGTGCTCCTCACCTACCATCTTCCTATTAATTACAGAGGGACAACCCCAGGGACATTCAAATTTGCAGCTGCTGTTGACCACAAAGTTCTGTGAGCCTGAAATCCTACCCCCACATGGGGACAGGATCCCAGCATATATGGCTCATCAGGAATGACTCCAGAGGGAAAGAGTCAACCTTCTCTTTCTCTGCCCTCTAGGAATGGGCTCCTGGCATGCAAAGCAGTCTATACTGCAGTGCAAGCTGTAAGAAGAAATCTCCAAAACCACAGGGTTGATGCTGGTGTTGGGTAAAATAATCTTAGCATTACACCAGAACCTAGAGGCTATGGTGTTCAGTGCCTGGCAGGTAGGCAGACATCCATGAAACATTACCACAGTGGAGACGACCATTTGGTTTGGAACCAGATCAAATGAAGAGCTACCCTAAATCTGGGGCGGTTTGGCCTTCATGTTCCCAAACATGGGTATGCACACATTGTACCAGAGTACATGGAAAGTCACATGAGCACAGACTGACCTTTTATGGAAGGGAGCACATCCATCGATTCCTAATTGTAAGGTCTGAATACCAGGAACTCCTGGTTTCAATTCTGCCTCTGAAACTGTGTGGCCTTGGGTAAGTCACTTCAACACCCTGTGCTTCACCTCCCTCATCTGTAGAATAGGGCCAGTAATGCTGACTCCGTGTAGGGCATTCTTAAATTACTATCTGTAAAGTGCTTTGAAGATGAAAAGTGATGTGTATGTGCCAAACAATATTATTAATCCATTCAGAAACCCAAGCTCACATCAAATGACCTGAAGTAGATACATATCTAATCTAACCATATACACGGGGAAAGGGCTAACTTTCAAATAGCATCACCTGTAAAATACATATCTGTGCATGAAAAAGAACACATACATGTATAGTGGGCTCAATTACATGTTTGTAGCACATTTTACTTGTGCAACTTAAATGCCTATGTTTGAAAACTGCATTCACAGAATAGGAAAGTATGACCCATTCTCTACCAGTGTTAAACTAAGTGAAAACAGGCAACTGAAATCAAGACTTCTGATCTGCCTCCTGACATTATTCTGACGTTAATAATATCATTTAAAGTCTTCATTTTGAATGTCAGGGCCTCACTGCTTGGAATGCTCATGTAACAATATGCATGTTTGCCCACTTATTCTGAATGCACGAACACAGTCATGTTAATTGTACGTGCAAATTAGGTGAGCAAATACACAAGCATTTTTGCATGCACAATTCAGAACATGTGTGCCTACACTGCAAGAGCTGGTTGCTCCTACACAAATGGCTTTTCCTTCGTAAACAGATGGTGTGTAAAAAAAAAAAAAAAGAAAGAAAGAAAAAGGGTGCCTCAACAAGTCCTCCCCTTCTTCAAACTGAAAACTCCTTCCTGCAGTTTTAGCCATGATGGGTTTAAAATAAACTTATCCGCAAAATGTAAATGGTTTAAAACACAGGAATGTCAAAGTAATTAACAAATCTAGATACAAAGATTAAAACCTTTCATTCTAAATTTACCCTCTGCCTTTTTGCTGTCTGATTGTGAAGCCCATAATCCACAGCACACCACAGTTGGTTTGTATGTTGCCACAGCAACGACAGCTAGTGACAAGGAAGAAAAGGTAGGTGCGGACTCCTTCACTGCAGGATGCAATGTGATTTGCTAATGCCACCCTAAATCTCCGGGACAGAACAAAACCTCCTAGGCAGGGGCCTCCTAGGCAGAGACTGGAATCAAGCATGTTTCTCACTTTCTTTGTGTGATCTTTATATGGTCCTTAATTTTAACTGAACCCTAATTGTAGACATTTCTTTATGCCACATGTTGGTGACATCAGGGAAGAAATTGCATCCATTATTTACCTCTGACTATCTCAGATGCATTCTGCCCGCTAAACCATCCATCTACTCCTGGGACTTCTATCATGCTACGCTTTTGAGCAGCCTTCAAAGAGCTACCATTTTTTAAGACAACCTACCACAAAAATATTTTTCTTTTTTTTCCCCCAAAATGTGAAGTTTTCTTCCAAAATTACACTGGTCCAAGGTGCAGGAAGAGCAGCCTTTAGTCCTGGACCAGTCCCAAGTTTAAACATCAATATCTCATGAATGATCAGGGCTAGAAACTGAGGGTCCTGATTCTGCACTGTCTTATACCATGGATAGTCATTTACACCTGTGCAAAGCGGATGTACAACACTGCCATTCTGATCAGGTAGAATTTTACACCCAGTCTTCACAGGTGTGAGTGACTATACAAGGTGCAAGGCAGGGGAGAATCAGGCCCCAGAGCTCTGTCCCATTCAAGAAAGGATGGCAAGCCACCCTTTCTAATGAGAATTCACCACTTTTTTCTAGCCCTAGCACAACACAAGATATTTAACCTAACCTCCACTAATCTTTGGCAGCTCTTGACAATGTGATAACATGCAACAAGTCCTGATCCCCAGGGACGTCAAGAGACACAGCGTGCACATGTCAGAGTACAGGAGCTTTCCTCTCACCTGCCACCAACTTGTAACCAAGGAACCTGGCAATCTTTTGCTGGCAGTGCTCCTGCTCTTCATATGTCAATAGCTGGTAGATAAACTGCCAAATGATCTGCTTGACTGGTGTGTCCAGCACAGGGTACACATCCACTATAAGAGTATCGATGTTCCTGCACAGGTGAAAAGAGAAGGCAAGACAATGATCACCTACTTTTGCTGCAGTATTCCTTCCCATGAAAACTCCCTTTTTGTTTCATCACTTTCTGTCCTATATTTTAGGTTTTAGATTTTAGCTCCTGTAGCCAGGGGCTTGTCTCTTATTTGTCTGTGTAATTGTACTGGGCCCTTTATAAGCAGGCACTGCCAGCCCATTTGGCATGGCACCGGTACTTGTCTCTTTAAAGCAAGAGAATCTGGGAAATGTAGTTCTACAGCAGTCCCAGGGCATGTGACTCAGGGACCATGTGATGGCTAGGCTATAAAAAGCACTGCTCTTGGGTCAGTGTGAGGTTGAGATAAGATCTAAGGCTGAGGCCTATCTGAACTAAGGAAGCAGGCTTGAAGAGATTACTGGAAAGGGCCTGGGAGGAGGCCTAGAGACAGGTGGAAGAAGAAGGAGAAACCCCACGGAGAGGTAAGATTTGGACAGGCAGTAAGTAGGAAGTGGCCCAGGGCAAAGTGAAGCCAGGGGTAGAGTGGCAGAGTTGAAAACAAAACTTGGGAGTCTTGTCTACCAGTCATCCGCACTCGCCTCCTGAGGGATGCTGGGAATTGAAGCAATGTATATTCCTGGCTTGCCATTTGCAGTCCTCAATACAATCATTGTCAGAGACAGAGACGCTGGGATTATAACGTCTGGCATGTCAGTTGGTGACAGGCAGTATTATATCGTACAGTTCTGACCCTTCCAATGTTTTACCATGTAACTGAGCAGCTAATTCTGTTTTGCTGTCCCTCATTTTCAAACAACCCTGGCAAACTACACACAAACAAAATCAAATGAGAACATAGGAGGTGTGACAGCTGATCTGACCACTAGTCCACCAAGTCTAACTCCGTGTCTCTTGCAGTGGCCTACAGCTGGTATATCAGAGCTGGTGTACCCAAAGGACCAAGCCACAGGTGTAATGCAGCACCTGGGAGATGAAGGGTTAGCCTTTGTCTACACTATGCACCTTTCAGCGACACGGCTAAAAGGCGTGCAGTGTAGCTGCTGTTTGTCGACAGGAGAGAGCTCTCCCGCTGACAAAATTTGTCGGCAGGAGTACCGGTGCTTTTCATCGACAAAACTTTTGTCTTTCAAGGTGTGTGTGTGGGGGGGTTAACACCTCTGAATGACAAGTTTTCTCGTTCCGTTGCCAGTGTAGACAAAGCCTTGGACTCATTACATTTAATATCTATGGGCACAATCCTGCTGCCACTGAAGACAAGGACAAAACTCCTAATGTAATTAGGATCAGGCCTCTAGGCTGCAAAACTGCATCTTGTTAATGACCAGCATTGAAACAAAATGCAGAATACATCATCCTCTGCTCCGTCAGGGAGTGCATGATTGGGGAATCCATACAGAACTGTTCTTGCCTCATGAGAGTTCAAAATGCTGCTTAATCAGGGTAGGATTAGCATAATCTGTGTTTAAGGAGGGCTCATTCAGCCAGCGCCAAGGTGCTAAAAGGTATCTAATCAGGTGTGGAATTCTGAGCTCTGAGACACTGCTAAGTAGGGACCTGATCCTGCACTCACTGATGGTGATGGTAATGCTCCCATTGATTTTAGTGTGTGCAGCATTGCGGCCTGAAGGTGAAGAAGAAATGAAGAAGTGCTATGAACAGTACTGTTATTGGTGCATTTTTATTTAGTAGCTTATACCACCATGGACAGTCCCTCATCTTCCATGGAGCTAAATTCTGAAGCTTCCCTTGGAACTCCTAGTGAAATCAATGGGCCAATCCGCTCCCTACTCCATTTCTACTCAGTCCTTATTCAGGCAAAGCTCCCAGTGACGTCAGCAGGAGTTTGCCTGACTAACTCCGGGTAGGAGCTCTGGATTTGACCACTGGCATTTACACCTGTAAACTTGCCATAGTAACTAATATCCAGTGGAAGGGATAGGGGAGCCAGGCTGCTTTTCCCAGTGAATGCCAGGGCTCTAAGAAAGATGGTCCTGAGTAGCCCATCTGGGGACATTATCACTCCTAATATCCAAACGTCAGGCCTGATGATGGCTTTATCAGCATTGTCTGAAAAAGGGTAAGGGTCAAGGGTAGAAAACAAGTGCATTATTGAAGCTCTCAATGCCTCCATAAGATCAGTTTCAAGGCCTGCAGCAGGGCGAAGAGGATGTGTTCAATTACAGGAAGAAAAGTTTGCCAGCGGGAGGCATTCTTGTGCTAAGGCCAAGGGAACACATTTGCCAAAATGCTGAAAGGAGCAATAAGAGGAATAAAATGCAATGAAAACTAAACAAAAGGGGCTGACTGTAAGAACAGGACATGCTGTTGGCTCAGGGTCTGTCCAGGCAGCCAGAGACCCCTAGCTGCATGAAAAGAACAAGGTAACTTTTGTTGGAATAAGGGGCAATTATGGGTGAATCTCAGAAGGTAATAAGTTTGGATGATTCCCTGACCCCTCAGTGGGTTGGGCATCTGGCCAGATGGGGCTTTCCACCCTGTTACCTCAATGCTTTCTCTGATGGATATGTACAGGGTAGGTATGGAATACAGATCGGTACCCTAGTGGATGCTCATCACTTGTGGGAGAAGAGAAACTGCACCTCATGTTGCCTTCCAGCACCCTTTTCTAGCTGCTGCTTAAACAGCAGCCCTGAGTATCTCAGTATGGGAGCAATGGCCACATCTCCTCATCCAGAGCAACAGTCACTGTGATACAGGGCCCCGCAGATAGTTGGGGAACATAGCCAAGAAAGTAAGGAAATCTCAGTTGAATCCTTTACTGTTCTGGAAAGATCCCTTCAAAGCCTTATAACAACTCAACAAATCCATCCCAGGTTTACTCTGGGACCAGGCATAACGGGAAAGAACAAAGTTTTGGGCTTGATCCTACAAAGTGCTGAGTGACTTCAACTCTAAGTGAAGTCAGTGGGCATTGAGGGTGCTCAGCATCTTACAGGATCAAGTCCTTAATCCCCATAATCAGTACAGTGCAGGTATCTAGGTAATGCTGATATGGTCAGTAAAGCTGATGTCTGTTCCAATCATAGAATCATAGAGGATTAGGGTTGGAAGAGACCTCAGGAGATCATCTAGTCCAACCCTCTGCTCAAAGCAGGACCAACCCCAACTAAATCATCCCAGCCAGGGCTTTGTCAAGCGGGGCCTTAAAAACCTCTAAGGAAGGAGATTCCACCACCTCCCTAGGTAACCCATTCCAGTGCTTCACCCCCTTGCTAGTGAAATAGTTTTTCCTAATATCCAACCTAGACCTCCCCCACTGCAACTTGAGACCATTTCTCCTTGTTCTGTCATCTGCCATCAATACCGAGACTCAGTGCTTTGATCCAAGAAGCAGATTGTAATCAGGGACACCAACACAACCAACTAAAGGAGTACAGCATTTAACAAGTTACCGATGCTGGAAGAAGCCTTCTAGTGATTTGCAGATGATGTAGCGCTCGGGTGGTGTCAACAGACGTTCCAGCTGCTGATTGAAGGTCCTTCCTTGGATCTTGATGCTAGAAGGAAGTATCTCTGCCACCCACTGCAGGGAGGTGAGGGCTGAGGAGGGGTTTGGGGAGTCAGCAGACTCAGAATCTGCAGCACATGGGCACAAAGGAAAGATTATTAAATGGATAAAGAACAGGAGGCAACACAGAATCTTAGCATCAGGTTTAGGCACCTGAATCCAGTTTCAGCCATAATACCTCTGGGGGAATCTGAACTCCAGCATGAAGAGGAGAAGTGATTTAAAGAGCTGGGAATGATTGCAGCCAAGTCTGCTGTGAAAAGACAAGGACTCAAGTCCACCAACACCTATCCCTGGTTCCAGAGTAGCAGCTGTGTTAGACTGTATCCGCAAAAAGAAGTACTCCTTTTCTTTTTGCGAACACCTATCCCTGTAACTACAAGGAATTTCTTCCCTTGGAGAAGAAACAAACTATCAAGGCCAAAGGGTCTCCAGCCTTTAAAACAAACCTAGAAAAAAAACCTAACGTGCATAGCCTTATAGCTATACCTGACAATCCTCAAAACTTTCTGCCCTCATTTTATTAACTGTTCCACTTTTACATATACTCAGGCAAAACTCCCATCAGCTTCAATGCGAGTCTTGCCTGAACAGACCTCAAGAACTGGTTCAATCTTTGTGTCTCTGATCTCTGTATACCTGCAGCTTCGATTGCCCGGGCATCCTGGACTCTGCATCCTATTTTTATCAGTAGGAAGGACTCTGATAAGGCCAGATCAGCGAGGTAGCGTAGAGTGTGAATTGAGTGGAAACCCACCAAGACCAATATTAAAAGGAATGTGTGAGGGAGCATATGTGCAGCTTTGTCTCAGAATAAAACAGACCTAACAGACTAAATTTACAAAAACACTACAGCCACTGAAAAGCCATGTGGTGAAGAGGGTACTTTAGCTCTCAGAAGAAGATACCCTGGCTGAACCACAGCTTATCATTACCCTTGCCATTCTCAAATGTGCTGAACCCAATATAAACAGAATAAACTATCATGGAGCTTCTATTATTTCAATAGGCCTGACATTTAATCAGTACAAAGAGACTTTTAGACCTTTCTCTGCTCTTTTGGATGTGGTTTACGTCCTCTCATGAGTCATAATTTCTAAAGTGAAGGATTCTTTTTAAGAATAGCAAATATACACAATCATATACTTTCTTTTTCTATAGAACCTTCTGCTGAGAATCTCAAAGCACTTTACAAACATGAATGTACTTAGCCCTCGCAACACCCTCTTTGAGTGCAATATTATTCATATGTTATACTTGGGTACACTGAGGCACAAAGAGGTCAAATTACTTTGCCACAGTCACACTGTACTTTTCCTACCACTGAAGTACAGCCACCTCTGGAGTGGAACACAGCAGCTGTTTAACAGTGCATTGCAATACTGCACAACCGTTTGAGACAGGAAATCAAGAAAATTGTATCCAACAGAACCTAGAGAGGGAATTTAGGGCTACAAAATGTAATTACCCAAGTAGGCATTTGGCAAGGCACCAGAACTAAAAACCAGACACACTTTTTTTTTTTTGCGAGGAAGGATTGTCCAGTGGTTGGTGCACCAGCTTAGGTGTCCCAGGTTCAATTCCCTGCTTTGCCACAAACTTTCTGTGTGACCTTGGACAAGTCACTTAGCCTCTTTGTGCCTCAGTTCCCAATCTGTGATAATAGCACTGCCCTCCCTGACTGGGGTGCTGAGAGAATAAATCCAATAAAGACTGTAAAGTGCATTGGGATCTACTGATGCAAAGTGCTATGTAAGAAATAGGTATTAATTATTATTATTTATTATTATTCATTATTAAGTAGCCAGGATTCCAGTTTTCCTTTTCATCCAAAAGACAGCACTTTCAGCAGCACCAAGCCCCTAACACTCGGCTCTGGAATGGATTCAGTAGTGAGGGAAAGGGAACAGTGTCATTCATGGAATCCCAATAGTATTTCCTGAGGCTAGGTGTTTCTTGGCAGCATTCCAACAAAATACTGACCAAGCCTGCCCTGGGCTTAGGAAATGACTTAGGGCTTGTCTACACTGCACCAAAGTACAGATGATGGGCACGTGAACTGTAGGCACCACAGTGCTGTGCTCTAACTGGCCCAAGTGCACGCTGCTGGCATGAACTAAAATGTATCTAGTTCATGTTACTGCACTCCTGTTTGAAAGAGGACTATGTTAATGCACCTTTTAGCTCACACCAGCAGCAGCCACACAGGGCAGTTAGAGCGTAGCGCTTTGGTGCACTCTAATTATATACCCTCCCCCCACCCACCTCCCCATAGGCCACAGTGCAGTGTAGACATAGCTTCAGTCACCTATACATTGTGGGCCAAGCTCTCCTCTCCGCTGCACTGAAGTCAATGGAGTTGCTCTGGTGAAACACTAGAATTTGCCCCATATGTTCTGATGACTCTGACATTCTCACCACAAGTTACACAGGATAAATTATTCTGAACACAGCAGAGTTACATTAAATAAGAGGTACAAAATTGCATATTCAGCAACATATGCACTGGTGTGTTCATTTAGTCATATACACAGCACAGGCTTTGAATGCAGGTCATTCTAAAGGGCCAGCACAGGAAACTAACAGCAGTACGGTGATCCCTTGGATAGCAGTGTGTGTCTGAGACCAAGCTTGCTCCCTCAAGACTGGCAGCAGCAACTCTGACTGCAGAGGAAAAATGCTCAGCTGTTGCGGGAGGAACTACCTTTCATCACTGTCCAGTGACTCTCCGGCTAACTCAGGAGCAGTGTCAGGCTGAAGCCAATATGTGAAATTTGTTGGGGAGCATAGGAGAAACCTGGCAGATTCCTTCACCAGGTTTAGTGGTTTGAAGGATAGTCATCCCCACCCCACCCCCAGCCCCACCATGCACTGACACGGCAAATTCACGAGTGAATTCCAGGTTTTCCGTTCTGTCTACCTGTTGTGCATTTCTCTTTAGTAATCTTACCAACTGGAAAATGGACCATCCCTTCTTCTACAACCAGGGTAGGCATTGCCCCACTGCCCTGCAGCATGGACACCACCTTATCATGGGAGCAATTCCTGCAGAGCCAGACAAAGAGAACCCAGATAAATAACACTTTCAGAGTCTGCACTGCACCCACCATTCGTGACATGGGCATCTCTGAAGTCTCCTAAGGATGGAAAGGGTTGACAAGAAAAGTAGGACTCCTCTAACAGGAACATAACAAGTTTGGGGGGGACACCCAAACCAGGGCACAATGGCAGGTGTTTGACAGCTGCACCCCTTGGTATAAAATGGAGAAGACCACAGCTGCCTTCATCTTTAAGACTGAGACTATAAATTCAGCATGCTGCTCAGACTGAGGTAGAGTATGGTACTCTAGCTGTAGTCTTCCTGGGCTGCAGCTCTGCATTAGAGATGTAGGAGCAGATTCTGCTCATGGTTACATCTATCCCATGCAGAACAGAATCTAACAGTGGATCTCATTGTAGAACATTTATGGGATGTTCTTGGCCATGCCTGCAGCATAGAATAAGTACAGAGCATGTATATGGAGGGAGTCAAGGAGTCTGTTGTGGCTAATGATGAAGTTACTTCTGCAGCTCATGCTGACACACTCCTTAACTGATCTTTCCATCTAACATGATACACTTTCACAGAGCCTTGTCTCCCACTTCTCTTTCTACATAAAGAGAAGATCCAAAGTGAGGACGAAACACATTTTTCCTGCTGATGGTATTGCCATTTTGGATAAAGTACAAGCAGACCTGAGACATTGTCTGCCAAAATGCAGGCTCAGAGGGTAATCTACAAATAGTCTCAGCTGTTTTCTGGGGATGCTGCTTCAGCCAAAAGTTTGCTGAATCAGCTTAAAACCGAGAACTCAGGAACCAGCCAAAGTGGCATTAGATGTTTAACCTTTAAATATTAATCACTCTTTTACCATGCAGACTGTTCTAGCACTTCACTTCTGCTTATTGTTCAGTAAGATTTAGCCCTAGAATAAATGCTACTGTCATTGTATAATGGGACACAGAGCGAGCCAAGATTTGGTGGGGTTGGACTGCTTTGTTTTTTTATAATCCTTGTTAGTGCAAATAGTAGGTGGAGAAAAGTAGTTCTGGATGGAAATACTACTGTCTGTGTAGTTTTATGCTCAGGATCCTGTTCCAGGGGTGATCCATGGATTGGTTTGTACCTTGCCCCTTCCACACTATGTAACACATGGAACTGAATTGACACTGATTCGAGTCAGAGGTTCCAGGATTGTTACATTTAAGAGCTGTATTGTTTATATTATTTCACGCATTATGCATGGCTATTGGCAGAATGAACTGTAAATAAACAAAGGGAATGGAAGACAAGAGTCTGGAATACTAATCTTACAGAAATGATAATATTAAAATAAAACATTTGCATGAGGCCAGGATCACTGCAGAGACATCTATGCCTGCATATATATGTTACACACACACACACACACCCCTTGCACAAAAGCACCTCAGACCTTACGTAAGTAGCCACTTAGTGCACATACCTACCATATCCTTCCTCACAAACTTGCACACCTCTCATGTTCATGAAGACAGCTGTGCTTGGCTATTTCACACTATCCTGGGTTCTCATTAAAAAAATGGCCACACTGGGTCAGACCAATGGTCCATCTAGCCCAGTATCCTGTCTTCCGACAGTGGCCAGTACCAGACGCTTCAGAGGGCAAGAACAGAACACAGTACTTATTGAGTAAGCCATCCCCTGCTATCCAGTCCCAGCTTCTGGCAGTCAGAGGTTTAGGGACACTCTAAGCATGGGGTTACATCCATGACTATCTTGGCTAATAGCCACTGATGGACCCATCCTCCATGAACTTATCTTTTTTTAATCCATTTATGCTTTTGGCCTTCACAACATCCCCCAGCAATGAGTCCCACAGGTTGACTGTGCATTGTGTGAAGAAGTACTTATGTTTGTTTTAAACTTGCTGCCTATTAAGCAGCATCATTTAAGCCATTTTGAAGATACAGTTTTAACAGCCAGCATCTCACCTCATATCCAGCCCATTGAGAAATAAGATTCGGTCTCCAGCTTTGAGAGCAGCCTTCTCAGCTGGGCTGCCTAAATATACGAGGAAATGAAATAGGTCACTTAGCTGTACTGGTCTTTTAGTGTGGGATGCATTAAGGCTGCTGACAAAGTAACATGCAGATTGTGGATATGGTTACAGTTACAGGGGACCTCTGCTTAGAGGGAAGTTAGTCTATTGGAAGAATGACTTCATTAGAAAAGGTCCAATTCATAAAGATACTCTGGGGCAAAGCAGCTTGACAGCATCAAAGGGCTGAGAGTTTACGCTAAAGTAATAAAAACAAATAATGTTTCTGGCAGCCATTCAGAATAGATCTTGGGTGTAAAGCTCAATGTCACCTGGTAATGTCAGGTTTCCTTACCAGGCAGAATGGACTCAATCCACACGGGGGCATGTCCACGTAACGTGAAGCCAAAGCTTTTGCTGCCTTTGTAAACTCGAACAGTTCTGCAGGTGGAAAATCAAAAATCAAAACCTAACAAGCTTTTGGTTCCTGTTTCATATTCCCTTCCTCCATCATGGCACGTTTTGGACCTTTTTCACACTGGATTTCACTAGCACTGAATTGGGCGCCCCCTACTTAAGGTGGATACAAATTGATTTATTTTTTTTAAATAAAAAAATTCAGATTTTTTTAAAATTTAAATTAGATTTTTTAAATTTAAATCAGAGTTTTTGGTTTAAATTAAATGCAGGTTTATTTTTTAAACATAAATCTATTTAAAATTGCCAACCACTGTTAAAGCCTAAACTTATTATAATCTATTAAAATCATTACAATGAAATACAGAACAAGAATACTAAGCCTGATATGTTTTCTGCTAAATTTTAAGAAAGTTCCAAATGAAACTTTCTGAAAGCTAAAGCTTAGCGTGCATTAACATGAGAGCTTTTGGCACAGAGCAGATGGGGGACTGAGGAGAGAGGAAGGGATGACAGCAGCAGCAAGAGCTGCTCAGGTCTTGGAAGGAGAGTCAGAACACCCACTCCTGCTCTCCTTTGGAAATTTCCTTTCTAAGTCATTAATTAACAAATGTATAATGGTGCAGTTTAGCAGAAATACTATATTCTTAACCTGAAGACACACAGACATGGTTACCTAAAGATGCAAACAATAGGGGGGAAGAATTACTTGAGGTGATACTAAGACTAAATGAGCAAGGAAAATTTGGGGTGAGCATTAAAAAAAAAATCTTCCCCTCAGGAGGTTTTTTAGACTGTGGAATTGTGTCAGGGAAATGATGGAAGCCCTCTCACTTGGGCCACTTAAAACTAGACTGGATACAGCTCTGGAAAGCTTGTTATAAGGACTGATCCTGTGCTGGCAGGGAGAGGGACTGCACGGAGTTTTGATTAGTTCCGTCTCTGGCTTCTGTGCACCAAACTCCGCCCTGACTTCCATAAAGGTGTACCTGGTGTAAATCGGGGCAGAATTTAGTTTGCTGATTCTGTGAAATACAACAAGGGTGCAAGAGCAAGGGAGAATCTGTGTTATGACCCCCCTTGGGAGGTACCAAGGGATCACCCTCATTCCACTCTGCCTGCAACATTCTCTTTGTAATTAGGCAATCCTAATCCGGTGGCTCCCACGGCCAGGGCAGGATGGGGCTTTTCATGCTTTTGTATTAAAATGAGACAGTTTTTTATTGAAAATGCTGAATGGTCTGAACTGGCCCAGCATTCTGGTGTTACTATGGCACATCTAATTACAGTTAGCATAAGCCTGAGATTTGAACTCAATTCCTCGCTCTGGCCTGGCAGAAACTGAGAGTGCCATGGTGGTGATGTGCTGGGACCCAGAGAGACAGTAGCTTGGGTCAATCTGTAGACACTTCTGGACACTTTAGGCATAGCATTCATAAGCTCTGGAGAGAGCCACATCCAGCCCTTCTCAACCAGGGGGAGGTCCAGTCACTGACGTAGATAAGGAGGGGAGTCAAAGTAACTCAAGAGGGGAGACTCTGGACTACGAGAGGGGTGCGGGAGGCTCCTCTACACCTGGGGAGGAAACGGCCTGGTCCCAACTCGTGGGGAATCCTGCCTGCAGAAGGATTTGTTCTGTGCTTGTGCCCATCAGTAAGATTCTGGTAGGCGTGTAAGCAATTTAAGCATCTCATGATGGCTTTACAGTCAGTCCCGTAGGAGGATTCACCAGCTGTGATGACAATGAAAAAAAGAAGCCAGCACATTCTTTTGTGAAGTATGAAATGAGATCGGGGGGGGGAAGGGAAGGGAACACATATCTTACTAGTCACTGGGGAACGGTTCAAACAGGCTCCTTGAGGCCTCCAAGTATTCTGAGGTCTAGCCACATGGGGCCATGGAAATGGGTGTTTCACACCTCTCATCCCTTCCCCCAATTTCTGCTACAGCTTCTAGTGGCCTCCCATAGATAGTGCTGAGGAGTTCCCAGCAATCATACAATCCAGCATATGCTCTGAGAAACTGAACACTGTGCATGCAGCCTACAATGGGGACCTACGTCGCATCAGACCTGGGCCATGCAGGAAGGAATTCCACAACCCCTAGCAGAGCACGCCCTCTTTCCCAGAAAGAATTCATTGAAACAACTTTAGAAAACCAACTGAAATGAAAGGATCTACCAGGAGATGGGCCTGAGCTGTGACGTGGAGCCCAAACTTTCTCAGAGTTCAAAGGGGAGATGGTTACAAAAAGGCCACAATTCAGTCTCATTTCTATACTAAATTCACTTGCTATGAGCCACCGAAGTCCTGTTTTTAATCTCTTCCCTTTTCCCCATTACAGTGCACCTGCTCCTTCACAATAACCAAGCTTTGTTATACTAAAGACCAACCAGCTTTGCATTTGAAAATTAAAGGAAGGACGTTACCTGCGGGCAGCCCCTGATCCCACACTGCTGGTGATCAGAGAAGTTGTCTTCCGCAAACCCTTGCTGGCTTCCTCGTGGCTCCGAGGCACCGAGCTTGCCCTGGTCGACACTAGCAGCCGCTCCTGGTGGTCTTCGCTGCGGCTGCGCCTCAGCCGGTTGGTGTGCTGCTCACTCTTTGACCGGCAGAGTTTGCTGATCAGGCTCTGGGACACCACTTCATCAAAGCGCTGCCGGTGTTTCTTGGGGATGAAGATCCTGGCAAACATGACAGAGGAGGCAAATCAGAAGAGGAACAAAGCCAGCAGCGTCCCAGTTGTGGTGGCAGGGCTCTGGGTTCAGCGTCACCTGCGGAAAAGTTCAAAGTGGCCTCCTGCAGCACTAAACCCCACTGCACCATAAATCCATCAGCCTTCCAAACAGCAACTCATGCAAGAATACAGGACCACACCCAGTGGGCACGATTATCACATCTTTGGCTAAATCACCTGCTGGATATTTTTGTAGGATTCTGTTGCAAAGTCCTCCCCACAACTCCTTACAGCTCCAGTCAATCCTGAAAAGGCTCTAATGCCACCCTCTATAGAGCGGCTGTAATTTGGGAGCAATGGCCGTGAAAACGAGAGGGATTTCTCCCAGCAGAGATGGATTTAAACGACTCTATTACCCCCCCACCATATGCCCAGTCTCTGAATCTCCTTCAGCTGCCAGTCCCTCTCTTCTGGTAACGACAAGGTTCAACCCGAATCCCAAGTTAAACACTTGCCCCACGCCAGGTAACTTCCCAAACAGCCGGGAATGAGGGAGGAAGAGTCTTGTCCCTGCAGTGTCTATTCTGTTGACGACCAACAGGATCTGTTTCCGTGGGTTCTGGTAGTTCAACACTCCATTGATTTTTTTTTTTCCCTTCAGCATCTGCAAACCGCTATGCTATTTGCTGTGTATATGAAGTATCATGGTTCTACAGCGTGTGTCGTAGCAAAAAGGATTTTTAAAGTTGATCAGCCTGATGGTAATTCATAGGAACTACGTTCTGACAGCAAAAGCAGGATGAAATCATCTGCCTTCCTCCAGGCATGCTCTATATTACTGATATTCAGGTGTACAAACACCCCCACACTAACGTCCCTGCACATTGAGGACGCCAAGCTACCACCTCCAGACATTTACTGTTTTTTTTTTTTATTGGGACAATCTGCCATGCAGAATTTGGATATCCATCTCCCCTCACCCAACTTTCCTGCAATAGTATCTTAGCACACACCAACACTCCAACTCCTCTGTATTTGAGCTTATCTCTTGGCTATAGGGGCGGAAGAGAAAGATATTGTTGTCTTTCTTACTCTTGGAAGATGCTCTGATATTAGGGTGATGGGTGCCAGTATAATAAGATTAGATAGGAAGAAAGAGATTACCAAGAACTGAAAGGCAGAAAGGAGAGAGATGCTAAACAGGCAGCTTTTAAACTCATACCATGTCTATCATATTAGCAGCAACATCTGATATATAGAAAATGCAAAGTGATTTTCTATAACAATTTCTCTCTCTCCAGCATACTGAATCCTAAGGAATCCCAAAGCGCTACCCAAGCTATATACATACAGCACTATTAAAATGCAGCCACCTCTGGGGTGGAGGGAAGCAACCAGCACAACACTGCCGGGAAGAGGAGAAATTTTGGTGGCAGAAATCAGAGCAAACTCTGACACTTCTGAAAAGTGCCTCCAGGAACTTTAGTATCTGCACAAAAGAGACAAGGTCTCGGGTTTTCAGGTCTCCTGTAAAAGACCCACATGCAGTAAACTGTATGGAACCCAATTGCTCTCCTTTGGCAGGACAAGGACAGAAATGGCTTAGGCCTCTAAGTCACCCCTCTAGCAGTGCCTGTCTGAGTTCTGTGGTTGGAAAGTTCAATCTCTTTACATTTGAGGACGTTTGTTTCCTTTTGGGGACCTGTGTTCACAGCACAGGGGACATTTGAATTCCTTCTGCATAGGCAGGCAGGGGGCTTCGTAGCAGTATGTTACAGAACAGCCAAAGAAACCTTTCTTCTAAGGGTGGATTAAAAGTGTACTGAGTCAGAGTCAATACAAATCTTAGCATGTGAGCACCACTCCTCCCCCCGCCAGGGGTGAAAGTAAGTTAGAGGACTTACCAGTACACCAGAGTCCTGAGCAGGGGGTGTGGCCTCAACCGGAAGAGGCAGGGCATTATATCCCTGGGCCCTTTAAATCTTGATTTAAAGGGCCAGGGCTCCAGCTGCGGTAGTGGCGGCTGGAAGCCCGGGGCCCTTTAAATCACCCCCGAGCTACCAGCTGCAGAGGCGACTGGGAGCCCTGGGGCTTGGGGGTGATTTAAAGGGCTCAGGGCTCCAGCTGCCACTATCGCAGCGGAGCCCCGGGCCCTTTAAATCACTGAGGAGCCCTGGGGGCTCCCGGCTGCCACCACTACCCCAGGGCTCTGGCAGAGCTTTAAAGGGCCTGGGGCTCCACTGTGGTAGCAGCTGCAGGAGCCCAGAGCCCTTTAAATCCCCGCCTGAGCCCTGCTGCCCGAGGCCTGGGGTAGCGGTGGCCGGGCTCCATCAGGGATTTAAATGGCCCTGGGGCTCCAGCGCCACTACCACCCCGGACCTTTAAACGCCCGCTGGAGCCCCACCGCCGCTACTCCAGGGCTTTGGCAGCAGGGCTCCGGTGGGGATTTAAAGGGCCGGGGCAGTAGGGCTGGCTGGAGCTCCGGGGCTCTTTAAATCCCCACCAGAGCCCCCGCCCCTACCCCAGGGCTCAGGCAGCAGGGCTCAGGCGGGGATTTAAAGGGCTTGGGGCTCCAGCCGCCGCTACTGTCCTGGCCCTTTAAATCCCCTCCGGAGCCCCGCCGCCGCTACCCTAGGGCTTCAGCAGCAGGGCTAAGGCGGGGATTTAAAGGGCCCCGGGAGGGTAGCGGGGGCTGGAGCTCCGGGGCCCTTTAAATCCCCGCCAGAGCCCTGCTGCCTGAGCCCTGGGGTAGCGGTGGCCGGGCTCCATCAGGGATTTAAAAGGCCCCGAGGCTCCAGCCACCGCTACTGCCCCGGCCCTTTAAATGCCCGTCGGAGCCCCACCGTCACTACCCCAGGGCTTTGGCAGCAGGGCTCCGGCGGGGATTTAAAGGGCTGGGACAGTAGGGGTGGCTGGAGCTTCGGGGCTCTTTAAATCCCCGCCAGAGCCCCCCACCCCACCCCAGGGCTCGGGCAGCAGGGCTCAGGCGGGGATTTAAAGGGCTTGGGGCTCCAGCCGCTGCTACTGTCCCGGCCCTTTAAATCCCCTCTGAAGCCCCGCCGCCGCTACCCCAGGGCTCGGGCAGCAGCGCTCAGGCCGGGATTTAAAGGGCCCTGGAGCTCCAGCCGCCACTACTGCTCCGGGGCCCTTTAAATCCCCACCAGAGCCCCGCCGCCACTACCCCGGGGCTCGGGCAGCAGGGCTCAGGCTGGGATTTAAAGGGCCCCGGAGGGGTGGGGGGATAGCAGCGGCTGGAGCTCCGGGGCCCTTTAAATCCCCGCTGTAGCCCTGCCGCCACTACCCCAGGGCTTTAAATTGCCCTCTCAGAAAGCCGGTCCTGGTACTGCGCACCGGCTCTTACCGGTACACCGTACCAGGGCGTAACGGCTTACTTTCACCTTTGCCTCCCGCCCCAACAAAGATCTGCTTCCCCTGGCCTGACCGCGGTTTGTGCCATGCTTCCTGGTTGAATCGGAGTCATGTATTCCCAGGCAGTGCTCCCCCTGTCCCTTTCCATTGGGGGATGTGACCTGAGGAAGGAGGTGGGGGACCGTGGAATCAGAATGCATCTCTTCCTGCCTGTGACCTTCTCTAGCAGCAATCAGCTGTGCACCATGCCATCTGCTGCTCACTGCTCTGAGTAGGGGATCTGGACCCCATGGCTCCTCCCTGTATCCTGACTTGAGTTTTCCCCTTCTAGTCTTCCCTTTGTCTTTCCATAGGGACCTTTGGCTTCCTAGTCAACATCAGTCATTGGTATAGATCCAGATCTAAACTTTGCTTTGACTTTCACCTCATGCAACCTCAGCCCAGTATCTGATAAGCAGAGTGCAGCACACAGTACAGAGAGCTCTACTGCTGGGGTCATTTTGGCTGAAACCAATTTCCTGAGATAGGCTTCAGCTAAAAGATTTGTGCACAACAGAGACCAATCTTGTTCTTTGTTACATTAGGTTCAGTCCTAGGGTGACCAGATGTCCCGATTTTATAGGGGCAGTCCCCGATTTTTGGGGTTTTTTGTTATATAGGCTCCTATTACCGCCTACCCCCCTCCCCATTTTTCACATTTGCTGTCTGGTCACCTTATTCAGTGCCAACTGAACCCCTTGAAGACCATATCGCTGTCTGATAAATATTATACATGCTCTCCATCTTCATTTGTCTGGTAAGCTGGAAAATACCAGGATCTACCAGCAAACACAGAATTATCCACGGAAAAAAACAGATTCATTCAGGTTTTGAGTATATGAGAAAATTTCTTCTGCCTCTGCATGTCTCTTGTCGTCCCTTCTCTCGCAGTTTATTCAAGGTGAATCAATGATTCCCATGGAACTGATTAGCATGTTCCCACTAGGAGATCAGTAAACTCTCCGAAGTGTACAAGGAGGAGGAGCAGGCTCCCACCGTTAACAATGACTGTCTGGCTGACTCCCCCGGAGCCTTAGCTTTCCAGTATAGACTAGTTCACATAGAAGACTGGTCTCCCATAGAAGACTGGTCTCCATTCAGTTTCTGAGCTTTTTTTTTTTGCCAATAATTGGCTCTTTATTATTCATTTTGGGCCAAGTTCTTACTTCAATTACATGCAGGCAGCCACAGTGGCAGTACCATCGACGGCATGCACATCAGATAGTCAGAGGCCCCATTTTCCTGGATAAAGCTTCAGGCTTCAGCACGTGGAGCAAATTTTCATTTCCACTTGCTGACTGGAATAGTGACTTAATGACATCCCAATTCACCGATGTCCCACCCATTTGGTTTGCACTAGTTAGGGGATTATTGGGAAACTGGAATCCTTTAGCGTTTCTATAGTAACCATCCTTATAACTGAATATATCTCCATAGGGTGTCTTATTGTCAGTCTATTCTTCCACAATTGTTCTTGTTCACTACCCAATACGTTCTGGCTAGAGTCAATAGTTTATTACTTTGCAGCCGTGTTGTCTTCTGGTAATCAAAATGAACTCAGTGCATTTAAAAAAAAAATTTCTAATATCTACGGCGAGCTAGGGACCCATGGTTTACAGCTTCCAAATAATCTAGATTAAAGATCACAAATGATATACATCAAGTTTTTGCTGAATTATAAGCAGAATTATTGCGCCAAACTCAGTGCTGGTTTCACAAGACCCAGCTCCATTACGTTAGGGGAGTTGTGGCCTCTTATCCAGGTGTTGAATCTGGCTCACTGTCTGACAGCCATCTATTTAGTGAACACAAATCAAGCAGAGAAGAAGCTGATGGAATAATGACTGAACATCAGGAGAGCGACTGAATGGATATTTCAGAGGAACTAAAGGTGGGATGTAGAATCAAGTAATCAGCCCAGGACAGTGGTGACCAAAAGTCATTACCATCTGATTGCTGTTTGGTACCTTCTGTGAAATGAGTTTGTGGGTGTCAGGCCAGTTCTGAGGATGCAGCCATCCATTCACTTAAACTCCCATTACAAATGGCATTAGATGGTAATCTAGAGCCCTGGGACTGTTTAGGCCATGAGGACTAAATTACTCTCTAACCCATCGAGTGGTTCCTCCAGGTCAAATTTAACACACATTGGTGGTGAACAGCACTCCTGTTGCCTGTGCAATGCCCGTTCTGTGGAGAAGCAGCGAAATCCCAAGCAGCAATCTGGCCCCTTCTGCCAGCATTAACATTTATTTTAAAATATTTAAAAGAAAAACAATCCCTGACTGTGCTCAGAAAATAATGTGTCTCTGCTGCAGCAGGAATGGTTAGCATTTGCAGCCGCACCTGTCAAAGGCATCAAGCTCCCAGGAGTGTTGTCCCCCTTTATTTAGGCAACTCATCAAAAGGGATTTGGGGGAAAAAAATGGATGAATTCAGGGTAGTGGGAGGAGGGAGGGCTTTAAATCCCACATCTACCAAGTACAATGACGGCTTTAACTCCCTCTCCAGTGAAAAGCAGAACGCAAAACTAGTGTTCATACATTAATAATAAGTAGCAACAAACTGCTTACAAGCACCCCTGAGACTGAAATATGTTCATGTTAAATTTGGTGATTGCTTAAAAAAAAAAGAATTAACACATCCTTAAAAATCAGTGTGTTTGTGAATAAGTGGCTGTGACAGGATACAAGGACACTGCCTAGCCCAGACCCTAAAGGGTTACTGCAGCAGTCTAGCGGGAGCAGGAAAGGGCTGCCTAGGAGGCTGGATAGCATGACTGGAGCGCTGCTTACAGGTCTGCATGTGGGGAGCAGTGGATGTAGTTGCTGTCTTTGTTTTGCTATTGCCAGTTTTGCTTTGTTTGGACTCTCTCTAAGCTCTTATAAAGGTGGCCCTGGGAAGAAGGGACCACAACCCTCCTGGGGAGTAGGACAGCACCATCCCTATTTCTCAGATGAGGAAGCTGAGGTGCAGGTAGCAAACAGGTCTCAGAGTTAGGAACAGAACTCCCAGTCCTGTCCCTAACCACTACATTGTGCTTTGTTTCCCCACAAGGGTAAACGCTGGACTCTGCATGCAAAGTAACCACCCGCTTTTTTTTTTTTTTGCTGTTCAAATTTGAGGGCCAGAACCTCAATTGGTGTAAACTGGCAAAGCCAGTGTGGCTATTCCAATTCACACCAGATGAGAGCTGGCCCACACTCTTTAAATGAAAACCACAACAGAGGGAAACTACAGCTAGTATTGTAAACATGATCACAAGATATTTTAAGTGTTGCACTGTTAACTTATTCAGTGTTAAAGAATTAGGAGTTGTTAGCAAGAATGAAGGGTAAAAGACTGGTATAATAGTCTCTCTAAAACCATATGAAGTGTTTTTCATCTTCAGAGCACTTTACAAACCATTAAATTATAATTACTCACATGGCGCCTTTCATTCGTAACTATATAGTCTACACAAGAATCATATCACTCACCACTGGAATGCATCTGGGGGATGTAACTGTTTAGCAATGGAAAAGGAGGACTTGTGGCACCTTAGAGACTAACCAATTTATTTAAGCATAAGCTTTCGTGAGCTATAGCTCACTTCATCGGATGCAAGCTCACGAAAGCTTATGCTCAAATAAATTGGTTAGTCTCTAAGGTGCCACAAGTCCTCCTTTTCTATTTGTGAATACAGACTAACACGGCTGCTACTCTGAAACCTGTTTAGCAATGATCGGTAACACTACACAATGGTGCAGGGCACAAAGTGAATACTGGATCCAAATGCAAAAGGAGTTCCTCTCAGCCTGCTGAATGTAATTAACTGAGGTGGGATTATTTGGCCACGGGGATGACTGCGCCCCAGCTATACCAAAATCCACTGTGTGCGCAAAATGTGCCAGGACTCCCTTTAGCTCCCACTATTTATTGGCGTTGAAGACACTGTTCTCTGCCCATCTAGAGCTTATATTTAGGAAAATGCAATGGTGTTTCTGAAGGTTATGTGATGTGAACCCTTAGTAATTCTCAAAAGGGAGCAGGTGCTATCAAATCTGTCTGCGTGCTGAACAGATCAGATGCCAGCTGATTAATCTCTAAATATGAGCCTTTTCAATATTTTGGATCAAAGCCCAAGCCCAGTGTTGCTCCCCAGATTCTTTGGTTTGGGAACACCCCCAATGGGGAGCGAGGGCCATGCAGCTGGCACAGTCATAGTCACTCTTGCACCAAAAGTGCACCTGCTTACAATATGTTATACCATGCAGCTCTCCTTTTTGCATCCATGTTGCTAGGCCACTGAATTAAAGAAGCATTTGAGCACTAAATCTCCTTGTTAGCAATAATGCACTAGCTTAGCAAAACGCCAGTGACTGGATCGTAAATTACAACGAGTAACTGCCTCAAGACTCACATTTGGGGTGGCTGAGTAAAAACTCCATATTATACCACAAACACCCTGCAACCTCATCAAAGCAGAGTAAATCTGTGAAGTTTATTGGAAAGCCCAGCAAAGGGACAGCAGCTCCCCACAGATTAGCTCTGGGCTTGATTCTGCCTGAGTTTCACAGAAGTTGTGCGATTCAGCAGGGAGCAGGATTTTATGATTGCCATTAGAGGGCACTGTAATGTCCTAAAAAAGTCACAAGTGGAGTGTCTTGCGCATCCGATGAAGTGAGCTGTAGCTCACGAAAGCTTATGCTCAAATAAATTGGTTAGTCTCTAAGGTGCCACAAGTACTCCTTTTCTTTTTGCGAATACAGACTAACACGGCTGTTACTCTGAAACCACTCCTTAAAACAGGTCCCTAGATTGGCTTGGTAACTCATTATACACAGGTTTCAGAGTAGCAGCCGTGTTAGTCTTTATCCGCAAAAAGAACAGGAGTACTTGTGGCACCTTAGAGACTAACAAATTTATTAGAGCATAAGCTTTCGTGAGCTACAGCCCACTTCATTGGATGCACAGAATGGAACATATAGTAAGAAGAAATATATATACATACAGATAAGTTGGAAGTCGCCATACAAACTGTGAGAGGCTAATTAGTTAAGATGAGCTATTATCAGCAGGAGAAAAAAACTTCTGTAGTGATAATCAAGATGGCCCATTTAGACAGTTGACATGAAGGTGTGAGGATACTTAACTTTAGGGAAATAGATTAAATATGTGTAATGACCCAGCCACTCCCAGTCTCTATTCAAACCCAAGTAAATGGTGTCTAGTTTGCATATTAATTCAAGCTCAGCAGTTTCTCGTTGGAGTCTGTTTTTGAAGCTTTTCAATTAAAAAATTGCCACCCTTAAATCTTTTACTGAGTGGCCAGAGAGGTTGAAGTGTTCTCCTACCGGTTTTTGAATGTTATGATTCCTGATGTCAGATTTGTGTCCATTTATTCTTTTGCGTAGAGACTGTCCGGTTTGACCAATGTACATGGCAGAGGGGCATTACTGGCACATTATGGCATATATCACATTGATAGATGTGCAGGTGAACGAGCTCCTGATGGCGTGGCTAATGTGATTAGGTCCTATGATGGTGTCACTTGAATAAATATGTGGACAGAGTTGGCATCGGGCTTTGTTGCAAGGATATGTTCCTGGGTTAGTGTTTTTGTTGTTTGGTGTGTAGTTGCTGGAGAGTTATTTGCTTCAGGTTGGGGGGCTGTGTGTAAGTGAGGACTGGTCTGTCTCCCAAGATCTGTGAGAGTGAGGGATCATTTTTCAGGATAGGTTGTAAATCTTTGATGATGTGCTGGAGAGGTTTTAGTTGGGGGCTGAAGGTGACAGCTAGTGGTGTTCTGTTACGAAAGCTTATGCTCTAATAAATTTGTTAGTCTCTAAGGTGCCACAAGTACTCCTGTTCTCATTACACACAAGGTCTGCATTGACTGGAAATAAAACATTCACTTCTTTAGCCTCACTTCATGTCCTGAGCCTCTGGCTATACAGGGCATTAGTAAAACTGAAGCAGAGACAGTCCCCAAAGCCCGATGCATAATGGGACAGGGCACAGCAGGAGAGTTCCATCCTCTCTATGGGGACCTCCAGCCCAGCTGAATGTGCTCTCTAAATCTTCGTTCTTTATCTTATTACAGAGCGCGAGAGAGCACTTCCATATATCAAAGATCCTCCCAGGGACCTGTGACAGGACAGCACCATAACTTGCTCTTGCACCAGATGCTGAGACAGCTTCCATGGCTTTTGGGCCCTGACTCCCCAGAGGCTTATACCTTGTGCTGCCCTTAGCCCTGTTCAGTTGCTATAAAAATGCTACCAAACGAGAATTCCCTGCTCACTCACCACTGGATACACCCATTTTGCACAGAAGTAATTTGTGACGCAAGATGCCAGGCTGGGGAGAATCAGGCTCTATTGTAAATAAAGACACCCCTCTGTGCTGCACACGTAGAAATGACAAATGCAAATCTGCTTAGGCAAGTGGTGGTGACACAAAGGACCTGCCTCAGAGACTCTGCATTATATTGGGAAGGAGGAGCCCAGAGTGCATGGCACAAAAGTCTCAAGGTACTAAACTGACGTCTGCCCCACCGAACTAGGAGCCACAGGCCTTTCACCATTGCTAATCAGTGTGATTCTATGGGAATGCAGAGGATGGTACCTTGGAAGGCCCCTGCCAACACCTGGGAGCACTGGAAAAACATTCAAATCACCCAGTGTATATGTGCAATGTTTCTGTCCCTGCCAACTCTCAGATCAGGACCAATGCAAATTAAAGCAACAATGAAAACTGAGTTGAGTCCAGGTTTCTATGCTGAATGATCCCACTAGCCAGGTATCAGAGCACTCAACACAACTCCATCCCCTTTAACCAAATCTAAGGTGGCATTCAGCACCCTCTCCTCCCACTAACCCAATCCTGGGGAGGCATGCAGTCCCGCTTTTCCCCATCCATTGAACCTTGATTTGGGCATTCAGCACATAAATATGTCTGTTTAAATCTTTTTGTCCTCTGTAAAATCCTCAGGCTGCTTCCTGCTTCACTAAACTTCTCCCAAAAAGCAACATCACAGATGCCAGTGGTCTCTTTGTAACCCAGAGTATTTTCATTGTTGCAGAATGATGCACTTCTGGGATGCTAGTGGTGAACTGGGAGGTATCAAGAGCATTTCACGGAGGAAGAAAATATTTTATAAATGATTAATTATAAGGTATTTCCATGCTCAGTATCCCTGCAGCCTGGCTAAAGGAACATTCTTCACAGAAATCAGTGTTTAACTCATTCCGTGCATTTCACCTTAAGCAGGCATAAATCTGAAAGGACAGCTCAACAATTTAGCTTTCATCTGCACTGAGTCATCACTTCAAACTTCCACAACTAGTCATCATGCTCATTAGTTATAGCCTCTTTCTTGGATATGCTCTAGCTGGCTATGCATTGTGCGCTGCAGAATGCAGTCATTCCAGTAGCAAAATAAATTGATGCGACAGCTTATGTCTCCCATTAAGGTTCTGCTCTGAGGTCTGAAATGGGATGGTGGAACAAGGTCAGTGAGGACTAGCAAATGGTTTAACTGCAGATATGTCCCCAGATTGCATCAACTTACTGCAGTACTTTGGTGATACAGAAACATTGCTCCAAGCCCTGCACTGCATTATCTTTATATGACATAAAATACCATTCCATTCTGCTCATAGGAATCTCAAGCCCTGGTGCTGGTATCGTCCCTATCCATCTCCTGAACAGTTCTTCACATTTACTTTTGAGTTGAAAACCCTTGCCCTGGTTCTGGTTTCATTGACAAAAAAAGTAATTCCAAAATGACACTCCCTGACCCCAGATTGGCAGCCTCTAGGGCTCCTTTCCTCAGGCCTAAAATCTGTTACACTTCCTTCCACTCTGGTGGGAACCAGAGCCTAACCCCCTCTTCCCGAGGGCTACTACCATCTCCCATACATTCAGGGTGAAGTCTAAAGAGCTACACCTGACCCCATGTGTCAACAGTATTTAGCCAGCTGCTTTAGACAAGGCTCCAGCAGCTGCTAACAGGGTGGCTCACTGATACAGGCTCTCCAAATGTTCTGCATTTTCATAACACAAACCGGGCAGATGACCTAGTGATAGGGGAGCCCAGGGTTCAGGACCCGAGCGCCCTAGGCTGACTGTATACTCTGCTCTGGAAACTGCTGACTGATTATACAAAGAGGAAGGTAATAGCTTCCATGTTTGTATTTAGAGTCCAAAATATATAAGGGCTTGAAACTAACCCTCCCTTCACTCACACCCCCCGCCCCCCAAAGCTGGAGTACAGCTCTGTAAATCTAGCATGAAAGGCCAGTCTGATGATGTGCAGCTGCTCTGTGGCAACCACCACAATATGTGCAGGTCAATGGGATGAAAAAAAAAAAAGAGTCAGCAGGGGGCATCCAGGCCCCCGAGTTTGCTCACTCTTCAATCTATCCTGGGTTTCTGTAAGGTACCCATCACCGTGGTAACTATGCTGTGTACCACAATTAAGCACAGCACTGAGCATGCCCTCAGTGGCAATATTCTCACAGCTCCCTTTGTTCCCTGTGTCTGCAAGCCTGGGAGTAGTTTTGGCTTTTCGCTTTCCTTCTTGCCTTCCGCTGCCTCCGCAGCTATCTCCCTGATTGTTGGTTGGGCCAGGGAAGCTGCTGTTACTGGAAGAAGGCTTTACTTTGCACCTAGATATGAACATGGTCAGGGTTAGACGCATCTCATCTTCTTCGGTAAGGTATCTCCCACAGCTGGGGTCCTGCCACTGTGCCTGAGCGTAGCTCTTTGGCCTTGTGGGAAATACATCGTCAGAACACGTGGCAATTAACACGTTTTAACCAGACTGACATTACATGAGTTTCCCTTGGTGTGAACAAGGACAGTCAGGTTTAAAACCAATTAGGTAAGTGTGTGATAAACACTTTTAAACATGACCATACTGGTCCATATGAAGGATAAAATTGCGTTTCATATTGTGTGATTTTAAAAATGTTAGTTAACATGTTCTAACTCAGTTAAATTTCTCAGGATAGACAAGGCTTTAGAGGGTTGTGTCCGCCCAGACTCCTCTTACAAAACTCACTCTGCTATAGATGTGTACTGTGTACCTGTGGGATGCATGTTCCCCGGCTTCAGAGCCAAATGCACATGTAACAAGGCGGTGTTATTTTAAAAGTAATTGTCGTTTTTATCTAACCTGGATCTTTATAAACCCCTGTCACCATAGTAGCTAAGGACCACTTGTTTCTCCTTGTTTAATTAATATGAGCAAAGGATTTGCAGTGAATGGATCACGCTCACTCTTTTAAAAACTCACAAAACAGGCTGTAGTGATTTCTCTCTCTTAATATAGGAAAATTCCATTGCTCCAATTGTATTTCAGGGACAAGATATTTCCTTCCTTCCCACTATTCCCTTACCCAGTACAGCACCTTGAAAAAGACACCTTTTTTTTTTTTTTTTGGGAGGTTTCCAGAAACAGGTGTGCACTAATGATGTATGAACCAGAACCAGTTTGCTGTGATTTCTGTGTCAGGTACGGTTTCTGAACTGCAGACTTTCAGTGCAGTTTAGACTCCACAGTCCTGACCTCCAGTAAGGTTCAGATGAAAGACTGGGAACAAGTACTGACCACAGTTAGCAAACAGAGAAGCCTGAAGCTTGTTCAGAGCTCCAAGTCAATTAGTGCTGACTCTATAGCGAAGAACGGCAGCTCCACTGGAGATAAGGATTCAATCAGAGAGGTTAGGGATGGAAAAAACCCTATGAGATTATCCAGTCCAGCTTCCTAACAGTGCAAGATTGTGCTGGTCAGTATCTTCATTCCTAGAGTTCCGACCAGTCTAGTTCTAAGAATCCAAAGCAACGGAGCTTTCCATCCCTCCCCTTGGGGAAACTGCTCCACAGCCCGATACATCTCACTGTTGGGATGTTTCCCCCTGATATTCAGCCTAATTCTTCCCTTTCCTAGTTTCATCCCGTTATGCCTAGATTATGTATCATTCTAAATAATTCCTCCTCATCTTCAGCAATTACGCGCCCCAGACTTCTGTTGTGTACTTGGCTTAACCAAACCAGATGCATTCAGCTCTTTGAATCTTACCCCAATCCCTCCAGCCCCCTGAACTTTTTATTGTTGTTTTTTCTTTTAACTCCCTCCAGTTTCTCCATATCTCTCTGATAATGTACAACAATATTCCCATTACAATCAGCCCAGAGCTATATCAAGAGGGACTCTCACCTCCCTGCTTCACAACATGATACACAAGAGAATATGTTTAAAGAATATAGTTTAATAAAACGGCAACAACAGAAGGCACTAGTAAAATCAGCCTCACGCTGTTTGTGGGGGTGGGACCCATTAGTCTGCTCTGCCAAAGATTATGAGACATCCTCATTAAATCTAACATCATGCATTATAAATGGAGAGAGAGAGAGAGAGAGATCAGTAAGACATACCGAAAATGTCGAGAGAAATTCCGGTCCTTTCCCATTGGTAAGCGTGTGATAGGAACAAAAGGAAGATTCTTCAGATCCTCAGGCAGATGACAGTCAGACTAGGATCACACCCAGGACACGGTCAGATCCAAACAAATGCAAACCATACACCAGCCGGTGCACCTGCTGTTACTTTACACCTCCCTCAGTGCTGAGGGATATGTATCCAGATGGACCATTTGCCCATGAACTGTACCTGGGATAAGCCTCTCCTGTCTCCCCTTTCACACTTTCCTCTTGTCTAGCTTCTTGCACTCTCTGTCCCAGAGTTGGGGGTTTACCACATAATAAGGTCTTCCTTGTTCATCAATTCTGCTTTTAAGGTCTGTTTTGCCTTTTATTTTGCCCAGTGGCTCAAGAGATGTTTTTGACCGTCCCCTGCCTCCCCACACCCAGGCAAGGAAGCCTCCTGCCTTCTCTAAAACTGCAGACACTGTCTCTGTAGTTCCAGCTGGAAACTATCTTGTAGCATTACTGCAAAGAAAGGAGGGCACCAATCTTTCTTGAACTCCAGAGGGATGCCTCTGATAGTGCTAATTAGTTGACTTCTAAAGTGTTTCTGTTTAAATTACATGCCATTATAATGGGTGAAAAGCCTTAAAGGAAAACAGCAACCAGAGACTCTGGATTGCTTAGCTGTTTTCAGACCTATCCTTCGGTGAGCTTTTACTCCTGTGGCTCAGTTCAGAGCCCTCTTTTGCCTGGAAGGTTATGGGTTCAAATCTGTTCCAGCAGACGGCTTTATTCCCAACCCTGATTCTTCAGGAGCTGGTGCTGCACTGATGTAGGGTCTATCACCAATTTATACCCCTTCCAGCTTATTTTCTTCTCTCCGTCTCAGTCACGATAACATTTCCTCCCCTTACGCTCCTGCTTCAAAATAGCACTGAAGGATCACACCAACTCTATTTCAGAATGAGAAATGGTGCCAAAGAAGCAACTGCCTTTCTTGTGGTGTTTCAAGCACACAGCAGGAGCCTATCTGTGTTTCTGTCCATTCACCCTCATGCCTCAATGCAATTTCATCACTGTTACATTTTGAAAAAAGCCCACTTGAGACCAATGTGATTCAGAGCCGAGTGCAATGCTCAGTCTCGTTCCTTACACCCATTACCCAAGAGTATGCAGTGACACCAACACCAGCAGGAAGGAGGGCTTCAGCATTCTCCCCTTCCCTCCTCTTCCCAGCCTTTCTACCTGCTTGCGCTCTTTGGCCATATCCCAGGAGCTGCCACAACCTCATCCCCTGGCAGGAAGGAGGTGCTCTACTCTTGCAGGATTGAGTCCTTTATCTCCTCCTCTCACTCTCAGCTTCATGCCCTCTCTCTACCATGCTGTCCCCAAAACTGGAACTGTCTTCACGTCTTCCTCTGCCAGGTATCCTCTCTCTCCTCAAACCCAAAGACTCCAAGAATCTTCCCATTGTTCTTCTCATGATTAATAGTCCCCACACCCTTCCATATCTGACTGCTGGTCACTGTCCTATGTTTGTCTCATCTAATTTAGGAGAAATTCTGTTTGCCTTGCTCATGGCAGTATTCTCATTTGTGTCAAAAGCAGGCCCAACCCGGCTTATACTAAATCAATGGGTTGATTCTCCATGACCTTTCACCTTGTGTTGTCATTGGCGCATGTGCAAAAACAATGCACAGTGCATTTTTACTGTCATTTTGCACAAGGGTAGATGACACCCCAGGATGTTAGGCAGTGGAGGCCCCTTGAGATGATTCAGCTCAAAAAAGGGAGGTGATTTAGCTTTTATACTGCACACTCTTCAGTGCCTTAATCCAGAGTTGTAAAGTGCCATGTAAATTTATGCTGCAGTGTACATTATTTATTCAGTAAAGATAACATAATTTTAGAAAGTCCAACTGCAGCCCCAAGATATAAAAGCTGCATTATGCAAAGCAGCCCTCCAAGTCATTTCTGCCATGTTGGGAAGTCCAATCTTTAGAGCTATATAAAAAAAATCCCTTGATTTTAATAATGTTGCCTTTCTACACAGCAAAGTATCTCGTTTATTAATAAAGAGGGCGCAGAGCTGCCAATCTAAGAAATTATCTTCAGGTAGCTATCAAGGGAATAAAAAATGAAAAATGTTTGATTTATCGCCACAACAACTTGACCCTGAGCCTGTCAGTTGTGCAGAGAAACACGCCTCAGAATGGATTAAAGCACTGAACTGTATTTGGATTACATCTGAGTTGTACTATATAAATTCCTCCAATAGGGCTACCAGCCTGGAAAAAACACTTCAGCCTTAAACATACACTGCCAGGTAAAAAAAAATAAATTACTTATTCTTATTGTGCAAACATCCTTGCCTGTGTTACAAATACAGCAAGAGCCTAGGTTATTAAACTGAATTAATTTTCTAAAATCTAATTTACTTTTCACAATTTATGCCAGTTTTTTAATTTGTCAGTCACTCATATTCACTTTTGGATTCTAGCCAATTTCACTTTCAGGTTCTTATGCAGTAGCCCAGTGCTGCAATGTGTAAGCTGCAAATGTTGCAGGGCACAATTAATGGTTTAAAAAACAAAAACCTGTTTCCACTGGGATTAAAAAAGAAATTCTTTCTAAAATTCGTATTAGTCTGTAAAGCTCTTTTTACTAAACCTACATTTGGGGCCACATTTTACCTTCAGTACTCACTTAAAGTTGTGCATTCTCAACTCACAAATAGCCCAATTAATGCGCAAATCCGTATATTAGGGTTGTCCCACTTGACTTTTCACAGAACCGTGTCTCTTCCTGACATAAGCATTCTGCCGCCAAGCCCTTGAAGTAGCTAAATATATTTTCTGTGCCACTGCATGACATTGTCAAGGTTTGACTTAGTATTATGATGTGGTGGTGTTTGCCACTTCTCCAAAATGTAGATTCTGCATATATCACATCACACCATCCCTCTAAAAGCAGAGGCTGTATCACAAGGTACCCTAGAGGTTTAAAGAGGTTAATGGGAACTGTTATTTGCAACTGAACACTATTAAAGAGAATTAAAACAAAGTTCCACCGCTACCACCCCTCCACTGCAGCACTTCAGTGGATACTCTCATGATAAATACCCCAAGCCTTAAAGTAGTTGGAGCAGGGGATGTTCTTTGTAAGTATGCTCAGGAGAGATAGTGAAAACATGTAAAGATCCTGCATATCCCAGAGAATAGAAGAGATGGAAAATCTGCAATACATGTGCATGTGTTTACAGTCCGTGTCTTGGAATCAGGCCATCAACAACAACAACCCAGGAACATAAAAGCTTCTACAAAACAAGCTTTAGCAAGAAGGATTTGCAAATGGAAATTATTACTTCAGCTTCTGCAGCAAGTGCAGAACTGTAATTTTCACACAATGCATTTTTATGTGCACTAGACTATTATCCCCTGTAGTTTAAGGCTCAATTATTCGTTTAGTCACAGATGTTTTGCAGACGTGGCCATAATTATCATTAAAGAGAAATGAAGGCACTTTTCCACCTGAGAACAGATGCTGACTTGGGCATTATGTGATAGCTGTTTGTAAACCAAGAAGAGCTAAGCAAATCAAAACAGCGAACAATGGGTCAAATCCTGACGTTCTGAACCGGACCTTCCCGTCTTTACTCATACAAACCTTTGTCCAAAGTCGTCAGTTGGAGCTTTGACTGCATAAAGACTGAATACAAACTGAATAAGGATTTCAGGAGAACCAGAATATCCTTAGATTTGTAAGGTCTGAAGGGACTGTTAAAATCAGCTAGTCTAATCTCCAGTCCTGCATAACAGCCCATAGAATTTCACACTGTAATTCCTGTATAAAGTCCATAACTTCTGGTTGAGTTAAAACCTTGAGCATTTTTTTGAGAAAGAGGTATCTAGTCCTGAGTTTGAGACTCCAAGCAATGGAGAACCCACCACATCTATTAGTAAATTGTTCCAATGGCTAATTACCATCAGTGTTAAAAAACTGCACCTTATTCCAGTCTCAATTTGTCTAGTTTCAACTTCCAACCACTGGAGCTCCTTATGCCTTTGTCTGCTAAGTTAAAGAGCCCTCTGCTATCAGAAATCTTCTCCCCAGGTAGATACTTACAGATTGGGATCAAGTCACCTGTTAAACTTCTCTTTGACAAGATGAGATTGAGCTTCTTAAGTTTCTCACTGTAAGGCATGTCTTCAAGACCCTGAGTCATTCTTATAGCTCTTTTCTGAATCCCTTCCAGTTTTTCACTTCCTTTTTGAAATGTGGACACTAGAACTGTCAGAGTCTCACTAATCCTATAGACAGAGGCAACACCACCTCCTTATTCCTACTCAGTATTCCCCGGCTTATATATCAAGAATTGTATTACCCCTCTTAGCCACAGCATCACACTGGGAGCACATGTTCAGCTGGTTATCCAACATAATCCAAAGTCCTCTCTATAACACCCTTTATCTTGAGAGATCCCCAAAGTACAGTTACCTCTGGCTGCCTTTTTGTATCAGCAACTCACAATATTTTTTTAGGAAGAGGGAAAATGGTGAAATACTTTAACAGTTAAAATGAAAGGAGGAAATTAGGGAAGGAGAAGTCTCTAAGCGTCTCTAGTTAGCAGCATAATATACACAGTATTGCAAAGTGCTGTGTCACAGTGTATTTTTATAATACAACAGCAGCCTGATTTCTCCACTGCCTTGCACCTTACCTAGTAATTCCCACCAGTGCAAAGCGAATGCACAATGCTGCCGTACCAACATGGCTGAGTTTTACACTCACGTTGCACAGGTGGAAATGAAATCACAGACCCTGATACTCTGCTACTCTCCAGCTGCTTTGTGCTGCTCCAGTGTAAGAGAGCAGAGACACGGGCTCCAGATTTCTTGTTAAATGCTAGAAAAGGGTCAAATGAAGTCTGTTATGTCATAGGATACTAAACCAAGATAAGCAGAATCATTTGTATAGCCAATAAAGCTGATGTAGCATGTTTTTATTGATCCAGATAATTAGCTCAATGCTTTGAAGGAGGCATCATAATGGGGCATTGTTTAAACAAAAGAAGAAGTCCAATATCTTCATATTTTTCAGGAAAAGGGACTCATCTGGGATTCCTTCCCCCTATTCTTCCTCTTAGCCCTCCTCTCACTTCGCACAGGTGTACACGGCTATACAAGGTACAGTGCAGAGGAGAATCACACTTGTTGGGTGGTAATGGCTCTCCCACCAACTGGTGAGGGCTGGATGTGATTCAGTTCAGAGTCCATATATTTTGCTTTGAGCATCAAAACCAGGGGGAATAGGTGATACCTCCTTCCCTCTCTCCCAGGTACCGAGGGTGCTGTTTCTGCTGCATTCCTGACGCCAGCTGACCCAGGACCACAGCTCTAGCCCTGAGTTTAGATCCCCTGCGTAGCAGAATGTTTCTCTAACAGCAGGAAGATACCATATTAATCCCCTCTGCACTCACACACCCTGCCATCCTCTGTTCAGATAACTATTGATTGCCACTCTGACACCATCTCCCAGAACAAAAGGCCAGTCAGAGCTTCCCTGGAGCCACTGTAACACTGTGTTCATTAATGAGTGACCTTCCCTATTAATAGATGGGAGTCTGGTCCCTGGGGCGCTCTCACTTGTCACTACATGAGCTCCAGAGTCTGGGAGGAATCAGCAGAGAAGTACATGGGCTTGTAACATCCCTTTCAGCTACTGAAACTGACGTCACCTTCTGCTCAGGTAGTTTAATACATTCTGATCAAGTGGCTTTGTCCTACTGTGAAGGGTAATTCTGACAATCCAGCTTCAGAGACATACCTGAGACAGAGGGACTTCTCATTTAGAGGCAAAACAAACAGGAAAGTTTGTGTTGCATCATCTATTCTAAGCAGCTTAGCAAATAACAATGCCAAGCACCATTCATAGGCTGTGACCTAATCCCTTTGAACCAAGCATCAACTCACCCCCATGCTCCAGGCTCACCTCCAGAGGCCCAATGACCATGTCCCCCTCCTCTGCCAAGTACCACACCCAGCCTGCAGGCTAACCCCTAGGGACATCTCGCCCCTCTCTGCACAGAAAAGTGCCACATGCACAGGCAGCGAACTAGCCCACAGGGCCTGTGGTGATGACTTACCTTCCCCTTGATAGCCTACTCCAAAGCAAAACTTATTCCCACCCTGCAAAGCAGATGGCCAGATCGCACATCCAGGCTTCAGCCTAACTTCCAGAGCCATTTTCTCAGAGTTATTTTGCAATGGTGTAGTTAGAACAATTCCTATCTTTCCCATGAGTGCAGGCTCTGCCAACAGTAGCTGCAGCCTGCCTCTCTCCAATCAATCAGTCTAGACTTTTGTGGGAGAGGGGGTTATTTCTGCAGACACTCTACCTTCTTTTGACTCCCCTACTTCATACTGCCTCTTTCTAGGCTAGGGTGACCAGATGTCCTGATTTTATAGGGACAGTCCCAATTTTTGGGGGGCTCCTATTACCCCCCATTCCCTGTCCCGATTTTTCACATTTGCTGTCTGGTCACCCTATTCTAGGCCCTGTGCTGTCACACCCTTCATCTGGAACCAAACAAGAACCCCTCAGCTCATGACACAGCAGACACACTGGGACTAAACACCTCCATAGGCTGCACCTCAGAATTCTGACAGTAGCCAGCAGCACTCTGTAGTATTTTGAATGCTGCATGGAGGCCCTCCCACTCCATGAAATACATACACCACAGTGAGAAACCACTCCATCCGGGAAAGAGTACCAGCAAGGCTCAAAATGTATCTTATGAGGCAGACGCTAGCAAACTTGGTCTCTGTGAAGGGGATGTTACACTGGAGATGAACTGGTTCGACTTATCTGTAGATCACAAAGTTAGGAGAGCAGGCTGACTTGTTTCCCTCATAACAGATCAGCATGTTCTAGCAGGCTGATTGGTTCCTGCAGGCAGGTGCTGCTTAGCTGGCGAAACTGAGTGTTTGCAGTCAGCTCCCACACATCACTTTGCCCAGCACCTTCCTCATTACCATCTGCAGCTCCTTCTGTTCAGACTCCTACTGTGTGCCATCTACGGCGTCCCCTGCACTGAGAGAGCAAAGGATCGGGATCGGGATCCAAACTCCAAGGACCTTATTCTCCATTGCCCTGCACCTCATGCATTCATTTACACCAGTGCCAAGTGGGGGTAAAACACACCCAATCTGAATAGTAGTGCCTTGCATCCCCTTTGCATTGGTGTAAAGCACTACACCAGAGACAAGGTTAACATGGAATCAGCCCATGAGTCCTCTCTCAGTCCTCCATCATGCCTCCATTTCCAGAAGGACTTCATAGGAGAGCCCAAAGTCCACAATCTGAATTCCTTTTACTTAATTTAGACATGGGTCCTATTAGAATCCAAACTTCCCTAAAGTATAAGGGGAGATAGAGCCAGGGTTCTGACAATCCTCACCTCAGCCAGCACGAAACAGCCCTGCCAAGGTAGCTGGGGATTCTCCTGCTGTAAAGCCAGGATAGCTGGCTTGATAGGGAGATGGGGAGCAAGCAGAGGGTTGGTAAAAGTGTGGCCAAACCATGCTGCAGTCCCATAACTGGAATCTCCTTCCTTTGAAGTTTTTAAGGTCAGGCTTGACAAAGCCCTGGCTGGGATGATTTAGTTGGGGATTGGTCCTGCTTTGAGGAGGGGGTTGGACTAGATGACCTCCTGAGATCCCTTCCAACCCTGATATTCTATGATAACAGACCCTAAAGGATTGTTTCTGCCAACATAAATTAAAGCTGCCCTCAGGTTGCTTTAAATTACACGAGGGGCCAAAGCAGTCCTCAGTGAGCCCCGGGTACTGGTGCAGCTGTGCGGCTGCAGCACTTCAGTGAAGACGCTACTAGGCTACTACTCTGCAGACTGCTTAACCCTGCCTATATGTGCTTCCCCCTGAAGGGTAGAGCAGCCAGCACTCCCATGGACAGGCAGGTAGCAGTTATGCCCCCCCCCCCGCCTCCCACATACTAAAACTGAAAAGAGTGGGCCTAATCCTTTACTCACATATACCAATGAAAAACTGGAGTCTGTCTCTGGAAGTTAGTGGAGAGTTAGTGATGTAAAACTGCTGGAAGTGAGAGGAGACGTGGGCTCCTTACTTCTGTTTTTAAAAGTGACATTTCAGTATGATAGAAAGGGGGCTCCGGGTTTTGTGAAAATATACCATCCCTCCAAGGAAGTAAATACATGTAAATGCATTTCTAACTCTAAAGGGTTGCTGTGTATCAGCAACAGCTTCTTCCAAGCATGTCCAATCATGTTGCTCTATTCAGGGTCTAGTCTGTTTTTTAAACTCCATGGTCTGGAAATAAGAACTAATTCAGCTTCCCATGACTGTTTCATTTATAGAAAGCTAAAAACATTTTTGAATTGAACAATTACTTTCTGACATAAAAGTTACAAACCATTTAAAAAAATATAACCTGCTATCTGTTTTGATCAAACCATTCCTGACACCATGAGAAAGGACTATGTCAAAACAAAGAGCAGTATCTTCACAGGAGAGTTTACACTGGGTCATACTGGTCATGACCTATTTGAACTTTCCCCAATGTAAAAGGAGCCTCACTCCCAGTCATTTTGATTCTTGCTATCCAGTTGCAGATACCTTTTCTGCTGCCCTAATTCCTTTTTTGGTCGTTTAACATATGTCTGACTAGAAGATTAGTGAGTTTTTAAAGGGAAATAAGCAAGAAGCTGCTTTTCCTCCTTTATCTCTCCTGCTTTGCACAGAATTTCACAGAGGATCTGCATGGATTTTTAGACAAGATGAGAGCATTCTTTGGTTTGAAGTTCTAAATTCTGTACAAAATCAGCAAGACAAAATAAAGCAAATCCAATGGGGATATTGTCTCTCTCTCTCTGTCTTACTAGCAGTATTTCCACATAAATAGAGAAATTTTCTCCACAGAGAAAATATCCATCATATCTCAGAGGAGCAGATCTTTGGGTGGGGGGAGTGGGGAAAATGGCACAAACTAAAATATATAAATCCCTCTGGCTAAAATTAAATTTCTTATCCAGTCAGTGTCACAGATGGCTGGAGAAGTTTAATACTGTGACATTCCAAGCAATTTCATTGCTGTGAAAAACAAGCCGAGAAAAATAGATTGTGTCTGAACCATTATTAAAATGAACTTAGTGGAATCTCTTCAGTAATAGAAGAATCCCTGATGGGCAGAGGTTTTATCTTTGTCAGCAATCTAAAATGACTGTGATAAAAAAGGTTTCAGAGTAGCAGCCGTGTTAGTCTGTATTCACAAAAAAAAAAAAGGAGTACTTGTGGCACCTTAGAGACTAACCAATTTATTTGAGCATAAGCTTTCGTGAGCTTCATGCATCCAATGAAGTGAGCTGCAGCTCACGAAAGCTTATGCTCAAATAAATTGGTTAGTCTCTAAGATGCCACTAGTACTCCTTTTCTTTTTGTGATAAAAAAAAAAAAATCACTCATGCTCCCATCTCCCTGGAAGGGGGGTTGTTCATGGAATACACTGTTTGGTTTTCTCCCAACAAATGTAGGTTGCTTAAAAAGCAGACAAATAATTTACAATAAAGAAAGTACCAGTAATACACTGTACCGCTGAACACTAAAATACAGCCTGAGGAAAAGATTATACAAAAATGTATAATAAACTGCATAACATCCCTAGAGTTATCATCTAATGAACAAATATGTTCTGAGGTCAGTGGAATAGACAGGAAGATTAGAATCTGAACGTACCCTGCACTACACACATTCAGCTATTCAAGCCCCAAGTTAAAGGGACATTTATAGTTTGTAAAAACAAGCTTTTATAACACTGAAGATCAACAGAAAGAGTCAATTAATGTCCAATGTCAATCAAGCTGATTGTGATAGGGTTAAACATTTCCACAACTTAACAACTCGAATGAAAATGGTTGTTTTTATACCCAAACACTACTGTACTGGGCACCTAAAAGCGAAACAGACAATAACAAAAAGTGACTGTGACTTCACGGATGTTCACTGTCCAAGCCAAGAGAAATGCAAAATGTTAACAAAGAGCAGAAAGAGCGACAAGTTCACTGGATTTTTAAGGCACTAAAATGCTGTTAGTAACTTAAGAAAGAAATCTGTTTTTAAGTTGAGTGTCCCTTTAAAGTATCTGGGAAAAGACACTCAGTCATTCTGAGACAGCATTAGGAAGTATCAGGAAGAGATGTGCTGCAATCTGACACTTCCCTGCTGATACTGCAACTCCTCCATGTAATAAAAACAGTTGTGAAATGAAAGAAGAACCCAGAGGCTCACACACTGTTGGGATCCCAGCTGGCCCCAAATGAACCAAAATCACAACACAGTCACTTTCTAACTTAAATGTGTGACACCCCCGCCTCTGCACACACATACCCAAGTTCAACCCGGAGGCATTTCCCAACTAACAAGAGAGTTCCATGTCTGGAGTCACTGTTTGAAAAGACCAAGTGCCTGAGGAATAGAGGAAAAAGTTTCCCTATCTCCCTCTACTTGGCTGAGTCCCACTGACCCAACAAGTCACCTCTGACGGAAGCCCTTGTACAGGGAGGATGTTTAGCATTAATTAACTTTAGCCAGCTGAGTTTTTGCAGTGTCCGGTGTTATCATTAGATTACGGAATTAAGTTGTTAAAAATCATTCCAGTTCCGCCCCCTGACTCCCCCAGGAAAGGTCTCATTTGTTACTTACCCAAGGCAGCTCATCTTTCCTTCTCGCTGCTGTATTTCATCATATCTGAGCAGAACTAAAATTGTGCACTTTACTATGTACACCAACCATATGGGCAAGGGGACTGAGTGCAGTGAGGAATTGGCACAGCACGTGCATTATCCCTGCTATCCACAATGAAATGGATGAAAATGTCAGCAAATTAAAATCTGCAGGAGCTTAATTCTGGATAAATGGGCTGAAATCCATTTGAAAAAAAAAAATCAACCCTAGCATGGAGGGAGGGGGAGTGTTTCTCCAGAAGGGGGACTTGATTGTCTGCTAAACCTCTGGTTTCTTGAGGTATGCCAAAAAAACACCTGGCAGGAAATATGTTAAATCATTAAGGGGGGAGACAGGGAGGCATATGGAGGAATCATCAAAGGAAGAGACCCAACAGCAACAGCAGCATCCACAAATTAAATCCAGCTAGTGCAAAAAGGAAAAATCCAATCAGGCTACAGCTATGGTTAGCAGCTAAACTGGGGATTTATAAGCTGCATTACTCTGCACACAATACATGCCAGCATGGAAAAATCTGCATCACATTCAGAGGTGTGCTTTAACCAGAGAAAGAATGCACTTGTGATGCTGGGATCCAGGGGAGGGGACAGTGCACGGTAAGCTGTGGGCTGAGAGATGACAAGTAAATGCACATCCTGCATGAGGGGCACAGCCAGAGCTTCACTGTCCAAAGGGCAGACCACAGAGGGGTTTGCTGGGGGACCCAATTATAAGACTCCTAATCTCACCATTTCTCTATGAAAAAAATCACTGAACTTGTGCTGAAATCTACAATTAAAATAATTCACCAGAGAATTAACATGCAGAAGGACTGTATATATTTTATTGTGAAACCACTGGATTCCAGCAATAAAAACAAGAATACTCTCATGCACACGTCTCCATTCTGCTTTATCTTCTACTCCTGGATGCACAGTGAGTCCCTGGATGCCCCAAGACTTCAGATACAAAGTACCACACTGGTTTAGAAATGGGCCAGAAGTCAGTGTCCATCTGTACCTCCTATATCTAGGAATTTTTGTGGCCCATATTACTACAGTATCTGGGTCTAGGAGTCACTTGGGCAGGAAGCGGACTTGCAGAGGACTTTACTGGCTTTTGATGTCATATGGTGCTAATGATTTCCTGTCTTGCACACCTTATAAGAGAGAATGCAGTAGTCACATTGAGTGGCTGAATATACAGCCACCAAAAGAAGTCAAAGGCTCAGGCTCCTCTTCTTATGTAGAAATTCAACATTTGTAAACCCATGGCATGCTGACCATGAATGACTTAGTCACTACAGAAAATGTAAAGGAAATTAAACAGAGATGCTGGGGAAAGGTTTCAATGCGGGTGAAAAATTACCAGAAGACTGAGTTCCTCGGTTTAATCTCCAGCACAGGTACAGAACAGCAACAAGCCTCCCCAACTCTGCTGCACCCTGACCTGACAGGCCACCTCCCAAAAGGAATTGAGGCTCCAGGGCCCATTTAGTGCTTGGTCTTTCTTCTGAGACTACCAGCAAGGAAGCCAATTAGTCCCATTTGTGGTGACAGGCTTTTTATTATGTGGACATCTTTCTACTGGATAGAAACCATCAACTCATTTCAGCCACTAAATGACCATCAGTTGGTAAGAGAGACAAGGTAGGGGAGGTGATATCTTTTATTGAACCAGCTTCTGTCGGTGTACATGACAAGCTTTTGAGCCACACCGAGCTCTTCTTCAGCAAGGTACTCCCAGCCTCACAGCAAAATGCAAGATGGAACAGATTATTTAGCACGAGTAGTTAGCACATATTGTAAGCGACCATTAGTTGGGAACAAATTTCAGCAACCTGAGCTGAATTCAAATTGACAGCAAACAGGTAACAGGTTCCATCTCATTTAATCTATTCTGAGTCATCCAGTCCCCTTACAAAGGGCATTTGCTGACTTTGCTCAATTTAGCTCAGCTTATGAGGGTCACAGTTCAATTCATTGGCTGCAAACACCATGTAGTGAGTCTCTGAATGAGCTCTGCACAGGTGAGCTGCTGTCATTGTGGAAACCCTTAGCTTCATCTGAACCTCATAAAAAAAATTTAAGTCACGCTGTTCTCAGTACTGCACCAAACTCCTTACGTAGCTTATACTCAGGCAAAACCACCATTCACTTAAGTGGGAATGTGACAGGGACTTGACTGGCAGGGAAGGGATTAACCTGTCTCCTTAGGAACAGCCTCAGCTGCTAGCAATAATTGCAGACAGTCAAGGAGAGGTCACATGACTGAACAGGGTCAGCTGATAATTGGGCAAGCTCTGAGCTTAGCAGAAGGAGAGATCTGTAGGGAGTAGCAGGGTTCTTTTCTAATAAATCCAGGAAATACTACGATGCTCTCTGCAGTGGGCTAGGGAGACAGCCTAGGAAACAGCCAGAAAGGGCTGATGGGAGACCAGGGAAGCCTGGGGGAAAGAATCTCCAGAGAGACTCAGGGTCTGGAGTGAGAGTAGCAGAACCCTCTATTCAGAGGGAACTGGGGAGCTGAGATGTGAAGGAAGGGATCCAGTGGACTTGTGAAACTCTGATATGAGGGTGATTAGGGAATCCAGATGGAGGAGGGCTACAAGGATGTGGGGAACTTTGAGCTGAGGCTGAAGAGTTGAAAAGACTTGGTGATGTTGAACTTCTTGTTTATACAGGGGCGGGAGTATGGAATGACTCTACAACTTAGCAGGAGTCTCCATCACTTAGATGCACCGGAACTGGCTTGTGTGAGAGGGGGGAGACTGAAGTGTCTGGAGCTGGGAGATAAGGTGATGGTGTCACAGGGAGTCTTGCTGCTGTAAGAATCAAGCAAAAGCAGTGTGAACACCTCAGAATATGGCTCCCTTAGAACCCTGGTGTTTCAGGTGAATGCTGAGGACCGTGTCTTCAAAGGGTCATTGTCCATGAACTTTCAAACAAGACAGTATGTTTAATCACAAAAGGCATAGCTGCAGAAAAATTGATGCTTAAAAAAAGCCTCAGCCTTCCTCCATGTGTGTGTGCATGCCTGTGGGTGGGTTTTGTTTTTGAAGAGGTAAAGAACTTTGGGAAGTTCCTTTGGGAACTCTGGGAAATTTCTAGTTAAAAAATGGAAATGTGTAAATACATAGTTAAGGTCACTCAAACATCTCTAACTCTGTCCCTGCATCCCTGCCCACAGAACTGAAAACAAGGGGTTAAATGTGCTCTCAGGTCAACATACATCTTCAGCACACCAGTGACTCCAAACACTGAGAAATTATCTGACTGGCTGACCTCACTCAGGTTCACAGACTGTATACTGCTGTATCATTCATACTGAAGTGTGTCTTTAGATCACTACAGCCAATGACTTCTGTCTTCTTTAAGACCAGGCATTTGCATCTTAAGTCACTTGATTTGGGACAATGCCCCTAGTGTATGAAGGATCCCGAAGAGTAAATGTGTTGGCATGCTGGGAGACAATATAGACTCTCAGGGCTGGAATTCAAAGCCTGGGTAGATGTTTTTGAAACTCCCCCTAGGCGCCTACCTACATCTTAGATGCCTAAATAGCTTTGAAAATCTGGTCCATAGTGCCCAACCCTGCAAGATGCTGAATGCACTCAAGTCCCACTAAAGCCAAAGGGAGCGCAGGGTGCTCGGCACCTGGTAATAACAGGCCCAAAGCTACTGAACGCCCCACCAGGACACATCGTTTCAGTCCACAAAGCACTGAGTCATTCCTCTCAGGACACTGGAGCATTCCTCAGGGGTTTTTACACCAAGTGCTCTGCAAGACAGCTGTGAGCTTGCCTGGATTAGAAGAGTTCCCCAGAGCCAAACATCCTCCTTGGGGGCCCAGCTGGCTCTCCAGCCAAGAGGTGATCTTGCCAGCTGCAGACTGCAGGGAAGTGTTAGGTCTAAATGCTCAATCAAATATTAAACCAAGGCCACACTTACTGCACAGTTCCTCGACCACAAAAAAATCGCAACCATTAATTATACTTAGTTCTCTTAGTCTCCAGGTCTGGAGGCTTTGAATTAAAGGGAACTTATCTGCTTGCTTTGTAAAGCAGCTCCTTCTATTCCCAGATCTCACTTCTGTCTCTGTATTGTCCCCAACTCCTTTACTCTAGGGTCACAATCCACAGGTGGCCAAGAGAGTTACAGTTCACAGAGGTGAGAACTGCTGTTCCTGGTGCTCTGGTGAATGGTTTGCTAGTGCATCATCAGGTCTCTGGTTTGCTGCTGCTGCCCAGCTTCTCTGGGGGTTGGCACCAACGAGGTGGAAAAACTAAATCTCACCTCCTCCCCCCTGGACTCTGATCCTCCGGAAAGAGGCACTGAGCACCCTCTGCTCCATTGGGGTGGAGAGTGCACAGCACCTTGATGACTAACACAACACAAAAGGGTGGGCAGAATTCCAGACAGCATCAACACAAAGGAGATGGAACGAGAGGGAGGAGCAAATCAAAGTACATTGGGGTATGAAAGCAAGAGGAATCCTCAGGCAGGGGTGAGAGTCAAGCAAATGTGCGTTACCCACCAGCCCTCAGCACAAACCATTACAGCCCCCTCCCATCCCAGACAGTCACTCCAGGACCTCCATGCTACTCAGCCTTCAGGCTGCATGTGCCCTCATGGCATGTCCTCAGGCTGATTTCAGAGGGGGAAGGAGAGAGGCTGGGTATTTGTACTGGGTTTTTTTAAACAGCTAGGAAACTAAATTAAAGCAGGAGACAGCTCCTTTCACCATTTCCTTCTGCTTGGCTTGAAATCCTTGGAGACTTCACAAGTCTGCTGTGCTGAGTAGATTTCCATACGTTAGTCTAGCAAGACTGAGAGGGGATTCCATATGCTAGTCTAAGGACCCTGCTGCCCCGATACAATAGCTCAGAGTTAAAGAACATATGATTCAATTAGTAGCATCCAGAAACCCTTATCCAATTTGCACTGATTGCCATTCACCTGAATGTGCGGAATACAGTACAGACTCATGTGAATTACAGCCTGTGTGCACTCTGCCCAGGTATGCTGTAGGTCCACACACATTTCTAATATATTAACAGCAATACTTTTCCTCAGAAAACCCCCAGATGCTTAACAAATATTCCTTTCAAAGCCTCCCAGCCCTCCTGAAATGTAGATATTATATTACCCCAAACTTACAGAAGAATAAATTGAAGCACAAAGCAGTTAAGTGACATGTGCAGGAGCAGAGTCTGAAAAAGAACTCAGGAGTAATGACTCCCTGACACCTGCTCTCTCCATTAGACCTCATTCCACCTCTGCTGCAAAGGAAACGTACCCTGACCTGTGCTATCTGTCTCTTACGCTCTACAGCAAATTCAGGGTCTCAGCCCTTATCTTCAAGGCACTCAGTGGTCTGGGTCAAGAATACCTAAAAGATCATCTAAAGTTCCAGGATAAGGACCCTGGCTGACAGCTCTGCTCCTCTGGCCCAATGGAACCTAGGGATGTAAGATATTAACCGGTTAACATTAGTCTTACTGGTTAACCCACCTTAACCGTTAACCCCTGGGCCGGCTGACCCCAGCAACCTTCGGCCGACCGGATGGCCAGCCCGCCAACCCCAGCAGCCCTGAGCCGGCTGGCCAGCCAGCCAACCGACCCCAGCCCCAGCCACGCCACTCAGCTGGTCAAATCCAACCCCAGCCCCAGCCTCGGACTGGCCAGAGCAGCCCCAGCCCCTCTCCCTTTAATCAGTTAACTGTTTAAACAATCAGAGGGGTAGCTGTGTTAGTCTGGATCTGGATTGGCATGCATCCAACTAAGTGGGTATTCACCCAAGAAAGCTTATGCTCCAATACGTCTGTTAGTCTATAAGGTGCAACAGGACTCTTTGCCATGTTTAAACAATATAATTTTAATTCGTTAAACAGTTAACTTTTTAAACAATATTTTACATCCCTAAAGGAACCATCAACTGCAAGGGTAAAGCTCTCTTGTGCAGTAGACTGAATTTTTCAGAGACTGGTCCAAGACTTTGAAATGAACTCCCCCAGGAACTAAAAACTACCTCAAACTTCACTATCTTCGATTCCAAGTGCCAGGTGCACTTGTTCCACCTGCCTGTGCTAATAGCACACAGCCAAAACCAAAAAAGCCATATGCATTTTTCCCCTTAAGAAGAGGAAAGAGAAAGGAAGGGAGCACACGTGACAGATGCTAGTCATGTCACTTAATGCATTTATTGGTGGTGTGCAGATACCATGGTGATGGATCTGGTACAACAACCTGGATCCAAGGACTTGACTTAAACCCATCCCTAGTGGAAAAGGTAGAAGGATACCTGATGGAATAAATCCATCTCAAGCCATGTAGGAATAACCAAAAACTATATACAACATCCAGTAAGTCTGCAGCAAATCAGGGCATCTCATCATCTTTCATTCTGGATAGCTCATAGAAAAGCTCTGCTCAATCAGCAGCAACAGTCAAAAAAGCAAACAAAATGTTAGGCTAGAGAAACAATGAGATGGAGACTAATGCTGAAAATCTTCTAATACTTTTATCTGACTGAATGATCCCTACCTGGAATACTCTATTTAGTTCATGTCACCCTGCCTCAAAAAAGAAAACACAGAACTAGAGGGGGCTCAGAGATGCTCAATAAGAAGTTGGAGAAACTTCCTCATGAAGAGAAAGTGAATGGTCTGAGACTGTGTAACATTTTAAGAGAGGAGACAAATAAGAAGGAACACACTAGAGGCATACTAACTAACTGTTATAGAGAAGATAAAGGGGTTGCTTCTATTTACCGTTTTCTCATAAGGTGACTTTAATGAAACCAAAACTGAGCAAAGGAAATGCTTTTTACAGAACACGTAATTGACCTGTGGGACTCACTACCACAAGATATCAGTGAAGCCAAGCACATAATAGAATTAGACATTTATATTCCCCATTTATTAAGGAAATAAACTCTCATGCTTGAGGGCATGAGCCAACCACAAAGTTCTGGGGGTTAGGAGGGAACGTACTCAGGGCAGGTTATTCCATAATTGCCCAGTAAGGGCTCCCTGGCCCCTTTCTCTGAAGCAGCTCATACTGGTCACTATCTACCTGGCCTAGATGGACCACAGGTCTGATCTGGAATGGCAACTCCTATGTCACTATCACTACACTTACATACATCTGTAGAGCTGGAGAAAGCACAAGAGATCATGCTAAGAGAATTCTGGGGCTCAGTTCCCCCCTATGTCTGAGCTGGGCCAGGGGAAGGGGCATCAAGGAATTTGAACCAGCTCCATAATTCTGCACTGACAAGGCTAAGAGCTCCCCACACCAGCGTGTAAGGGGGCTGGTGCAGGTTTCCACCAACAGGGGGTTCCTCCCCATCAGAGGAATTCAGAGCAATGTTCTGGCCCCTTCATACCACCCTAGTGATGCAAAAGCATCACTGCACAATGCAAAATCCAATCCCTGGTGTTAGACATATACAGCAAACTGAAAAACTGAAAAAAATCCAGCATAGGCAGCTCATATTGTACAAGGCAAGACACACAGCCTGGCTCATGCTTCCAGCAATGCAGCTGGCAAACAGGAACCTGGGTTTCTACAGCAATGTTTTCTCTCAAACTCATTTCATTAGATTAGATGGTAAATCTTTTCCCTGAGCTAAGTATTTCATTCACATGAAACCGAGATTAGCTGCCCAGGACACCGAGCCCTCCTACCCCACCCCTAACCTTTCACACCAGGGCACAGGGAGTGATTAAGGGTTTTTTTAAAAATCAGTTATTTTCCAAATCACAGGAAACAAAATTTGAAGCTGCCTTGATGGCTTTGCCCTTTTAGGGAATCAGATGCTGGGGAGTGACAGCTCTGATTGTGCTTCAGAAATTCATGCATTACCATCAGGAGAGTAATAGATGATTACTACTTTGACTTCAGACTCTGACACAACATGATGTGCATTAGGGAATAAAATGAACAGTGAGGAAAACAAGCAACAGGCAATGCTCCATGGGCTTAGAGGTCCAGAAGGAATAAGCATCTGAAAGTTCAGGTGCTCATTTGAATCCCCTGTATGGAAAAATCCTATATAATTTCATAGGATTGAAGACAATACAGTTCCATAGTAATGGAACAGGGTCTATAGAAATGATGTGAATACCAAAGAGAATTTCTTAGAGAATAATGTCCTTTCTATAAGGTTTTTTGTTTTGTTTTGAAGTTCAGGATGGATTTGAGTTTGAGTGAAGGTCCAGCTGTGGTTTTATTCTATCCACACTGGTTCACCTGTCTCTGCCCCAGCTGTCTGTACATTCAGTCCCATACAAAATATAAACAACTGAAATTGTATCTATGCTTCCATAAAAATCTAATCAGAACATTCATAATCTTGATAGTGATTTTTACATAACATAAGAACAGCCATACTGGGTCACACCAATGGTTCATCTAGCCCAGTATCCTGTCTTCTGACAGTGGCCAATGCCATGTGCCCCACAGGGAATGAACAGAACAGGGAATCATCAAGTGATCCATTCCCTGTTGCTCATTCCCAGCTTCTGGCAAACAGAGGCTAGGGACACCATCCCTTCCCATCCTGGCTAATATCCATTGATGGAGCTATCCTCCATGAATTTATCTAGTTCTTTTTTGAACCCTGTTATAGTCTTGGCCTTCACAACATGCTCTGGCAAGGAGTTCCACAGGTTGACTGTGCATTGTGGGAAGAAATACTTCCTTCTGTTTTAAACTTGCTGCCTATTAATTTCATTTGGTGACCCCCTAGTTCTTGTGTTATGAGAAGGAGTAAATAACACTTCCTTATTTACTTTCTCCACAGCAGTCATGATTTTATAGACCTCATTCATATCCCACCTTAGTCATCTCTTTTCCAAGCTTAAAAGTCCCAGTCTTATTAATCTCTCCTCATACGGAAGTTGTTCCATACCCCTAATCATTTTTGTTGCCCTTTTTTGAACCTTTTCCAATTCCATCCCTAGGTCTAAAGCCCCTCACAAAGGAGGTAAAAATCATGGTCTCCATTTCCCAAATGAGTTAGCTAAGAGACAAAAAGGTGAAATGAGTCCAATCTGCCCAGGTTTCAGAATAACAGCCGTGTTAGTCTGTATTCGCAAAAAGAAAAGGAGTACTTGTGGCACCTTAGAGACTAACCAATTTATTTGAGCATAAGCTTTCGTGAGCTACAGCTTATGCTCAAATAAACTGGTTAGTCTCTAAGGTGCCACAAGTACTCCTTTTCAATCTGCCCAAAGTCACACAGCAGCAGAGCTAAGAATAGAAGCCAGCACTCCCAGCTTCATGTCTAACTCACTGGAGTTAGTCCACTGAATGCATCTGATGAAGTGAGCTGTAGCTCACGAAAGCTTATGCGCAAATAAATTTGTTAGTCTCTAAGGTGCCACAAGTACTCCTTTTCTTTTTGCGAATACAGACTAACACGGCTGCTACTCTGAAACCTGTCACTGGAGTCTGTTTACTCCCTTCACTGAGGAGCATTACACGAATCTAGAAAGAAATGAACATAGCTGGAAGTTTCCCCACCATCTGCCTCCATAGAGAAGACAATTTTCTGCCTGTAAATTCCTTAAGTGTGCCAGCTCAGCCTTGTATGTACATCTTCCTGTGTGAGAGAGTGGGCTGACCAATAACAATATTAAGATCTTCTATAGTGTCTTCCAGCCAAGGATCTCACAGTTTTACATCAAGTATTGAACGAACCATAAGGTGGGTTAGTGTATTTCACAGATCGGGAAACAAGACACAGAGGTGAAACAACCCGTCCCAAGGTCACACAAAGGTTAATAGCAGAGCCAGGAGCAGACCCCTAATCTCCTGCAAACTTAGACTGTGCATTAGCCCCCAGATCACCCAGGATCACAGTGGCTAAGCACCCAGAGAGATTCCCCTAGGAACAAGAGTTAATTGGAAAAGCAGAGTTAATTTAGCTAAAGGTGACAAAATCCATTATCTAGAATAATTACATGGGACATATGTTTGGTTGGTCTTCACCCAGCAAGGGAGGCACTGCCTGAGAACTGACATCAGCTACATCTGGCCCACCCCTTCTCAGCACAGATGCCCATTCTCGCCAAGGTCTGCTTGACCTACTGGCAATCAGAGTGGGAGTGCAGCCCCCTGGCGCCTCCCAGCAGCATTCCCACTCTGATTGCCACTAGGTCAGAGAGAATCAGAAGTTCCACACACACCAGGAGCTGCAGATGGTTGAAAGGTGGCAAGCATGGATGGGTACCAGGAGGCTGAGCCAATCTCTCAGTCATGTTTCAAAGGTGGCCATCACCTGATTAATGATTCACTTTTTCTTTCTCCTAAAGGAAGCTACATGCAGTAAATGCGCATGGTAAGGTGACAATACTTTCATTTGAAACATGGTGTGATGCTGCATGAAGAAGGCAGGCAAGATGGGCTGCGAGCTCCCATCACTCTCTTTGAGTTGCAGTTCCCTTTGCAAAAGTTTCTAAGACCCTGTGCATGGAGGACAGTTGTTATGGTAACCATAATATCTTACAATTCAACTGATTAAACAGGAATTGGAAAGCTGGTCCCAGAGTGGAGCCAGATGGAGGTCTGATTCCCTAATGAACATCATCTCCGACAGACCATAATCCCCATCATGTGTCCTGCATGCAGACAGCATCCCACTGCAAAATAGACCTGGCACTGCCTGGCCATAAAAAGAACGTGCAGCACCTGTTATACAGACTGTGGGGCCAATCCGGATCTCACTTACAGCAGGATATTTCCACTGAAATCAATGTGTAACTGAGCTCAAAGTCAGGCTTCTGTGCATGGGGTATGCACAGCCATGCCATCATCAGCATTAAACAATCATAGTCTATTGAGGACCATTGTACCAGCCAGAGTGACCACTGTTGAGGGGTTACACCAGGCATCACATAGTGAAGTTCCCAGATCTGGCTCAATTCTGCAAATCCACAAATCTCTTGGATAGCCCCTGGGCAGACCCAGGTAAGGTCAGGGTGTGCACCCCTTTGCATGTCGATGGAGAGTTTAAGAGCACGGTGTGCTGGGGTGCTTTGTCCATCCTATCAACCTGGCCAAAGAGCATGAAACTCCCTTTTTTGAATATAATGAGTGACTGAAGGAAAGCAAGATCTCTGTGACGTTATGCCCGTACGTGGTGCCCAATGCTCATTTACGACTCAGGCCCTTTTACACCGCTCTGGCACTGACTGTAAATGGCATTTATGCCTATTTTAAGGCTATGTTACACTGGCAGACTGGTGTAAAGTGACTTTTTTGTAAATGAGAATCAGGTCCTCACTCTTTACACTTAAAGAGACAGGCACAAAGGCTCTTTCTGCATAGGAAAATCTAACATCTATGTTCCAAGTGCTGTTCGCAGACACACTGATCTCCCCACAGCTTAGCCACTCTTACTGATGTTTTTCGGGCTCCTTTTGGAGTGATGGTACAGGCCACTCTTTCTGCCAATTGGTGAGAAAAGGAGCTTCAAGGGCAGTAATTTTCCTGTACTACCTTTATGTAGGGATTCAAGCTGTGCTGTAAGTGCCAAGCCCAGAAAAACCAATTGCTGTGATCTAGTGTATCTACTGGCAGGTGGGGAGAGATTCAGGTACAGCGCATATACATGGACGTGCAGCCCCCTTGAGGTGCAGCCCCCTTGAGGTGCAATACACACCCACCTCCTTTGCACACACACAAATATACACCTTTCCCTTGGCATACACACACACACATACTACCTTCACATTCCCAAGACACTTCAAACTCTACCCCATACACACACACAGGCACGCAAGGAGCAGAAAGCAGAGCAAATAGCATTGCCAAGGATAGTCTCATCCAGAGGCTCAGAGACGGAGCAATATTTAAAGCCAAGCAAACCTTTTTCTTGACTGGAGGTAGTGACACAGCCTGTAAATAGCTCAGAGCCAAGTGATCTGCCAGCCTTTCACTGCGCCCTCATTAGCTGTTTCAGCTGTGCTGGGTGTAAAAGCTGAGAGGAAATGTCCCATGGGAAACAGGAAATAATGAATTTGTCACTAATTCAACACTGTGTGATATTAAAAGAAAATTACCAAGCACAGAGCCTGCTTGTATCCTTCTGATTTCCCACCTCCCTGTCCACTTCCCCCACCACTAGGAGTTCACACTCAGGGTCAGGGGAAGGGAAGCCTTATTGTCTGGAAACGTCACTGGAGCTGGAGATTTGAGCTGCTTTTTTCCTTCTCATAATAACAATATTTTTCCATCAAGTTTTGAAAGACAAATTATCCTGACAAGACCTTGTAGAGCCTGTGGCCCCCTGTTTTCACATGACAGGCAGCTAGTGTTGGGAAGGCACACGGCAGGTCAGTGCTGTAATTGCAGGCTTCACTCCGCTCCACAGAAAGCTGACACTAGGGCTGACAGATGGACTAAGGCTTGCAGTGTGTTTACTGGGAAATGGAAAGCCAGCCACTTTCAGAAGTCTAAAGTCAGGCAAAAGATCCCCGACTTTGGGAATTTTACCACTGTCTTCAAAGGGAGCAGGATCAGTCCCCGTTTGTTCATGGGAGACAATGGGTATGTGCCACAGATTAATTAAAATAGTGCTGTTCGTTCTGGGGATCAGAACAAACTGGAAGGAATTCAGAGAAGAGAACCATAGTGATAAAGGACTGGAGAGGCTGATTTATGAGGAGAAATGAACAGCGCTAACCATGCAAGGCCGGGTTCCCAACTGCCATTCAGACAGGGCAGCATTTTACACCTGCTTTGCACAGGTGTAAATGACAACAGAAAGTGGAAGGCAGGGGAGAATGAAGCCAGTAGGTCTCGGCCATAATGCCATGAGGAGAGTCTACAGTCCTCATTCTCCTCTCATTTACCATCCCAAGGGATGTGGAAACACTTGGGGCATCTAGACAACTGGACAAAGCACAGAAGTAGACTGTAGAGAGCAATCCTGAATGGGACATGACCCTTCTTCCATTTCTAATGTTCTATTTATTCTAGAATTATATAGTCACTTCGCAGTTGCTCTACAACCAAGGCTACTGAGGGAGTTTTCTCCTCTTTACATAAAAGATTGCCATAAATTTGCTGCTTTGGAAAGTGGCTCACTTGAATCAATACAACTACTAATCTATGTTTCCCAGACCCGTGGCGTCCATGCGTGTTTGCAAGTGTGACCCAAAGAAATGGCAACATCCCATCCCGGGGCACAGGAGGCAGCTGCAGCTCAGACACAGTACTCTGCAGTGGCAGCAGACAGGTATAAGGTAAAAATCTGCCAGCCAATCTGGCAGAGACGAAGCCTTGCCTGCTCCCCCTCATTCTGATTCACCCTCCGGCCCCCGGCCTCCCCACGCAGAAGTCTGCCTCTCCTGCTCGTCAATCCATCACCCCCCTAACTGAACCCTAATTTATCTCCAGTTTTCTAATTGTGGATTTTGGTTTATTTTCCATCATCTTCCTTGGTTAATTTCCAGACATTCTGTAGCTAATTTAGTTTCTGTTTCAAATGATGTCCAAAAAAAGGGATCCAGTTAAAATGCTGTTAGTAGATGGAATGACTCACCAAGGAAGGCAACAAACCAGAATATTTTTGTGAACTTGACAATGGGAGATTTCATCCCTCAACCAACGCTAGCCACAGTGAACGTCACCTCTGCAAGCACAGAACGTCACCTCTGCAAGCAGGGTTATGCATGACACGTGCTAGGGCACACATCTCTAACCAGCTGACTCCTCTACCTAGTGAATGCACTTGCCATGTAAACATGTCCTGCAAAATACTGTAGCTGGGACTCGAACTGAGAGCCTGTGGATCTGTAAGCAGTGATTGTTGCAAGTGGGTTAAATGACAGTGTCCTGATGGCTAATCTGTGGCCTTATGAACTTCACACTGGAAAGAATTCAGGCCCTTCTGCTCTAATTTACAAGCCCCCTCACTTGAGCTCCAGGACACTGTCAGTTACCTGTAGTCATAGCTCCGTGGGACTCCAGCAAAGGGTGACATAGTCATACATGCTGGAGTAGGTCTAATGTTCTACCAAGTAGTAGGGACACAAACGCTCGTCATAAGGTGCTAGATTTTCTACTGAACTCACCACCTACCAGGTCCCATGGAGAACAATGTGTAAATGTCAGGTTTTGACAATCTGTCCTTGTACTGTGTTGAGTTAGTCTCAGCTGCGAGTTAGCGTCTCCTGGCAAAGCTGATCTGGTCTCAGTCAGGAGTCTGCTCCCCTTGGTAGGAGTCAAAACAATATAGTCTCAGCTGAAAGTCACTGTGCAAGTCTTACACTTCCCAAATCAAGAAAGTGAAAGATTCTTGGTGCTGCTGATTGCAATGAAGGATTGGAACGGTCTCTATAATTAGAGCCCAGTGCCCTTCATCCATATTTGCCTCCACCACCTAGACACCCCATGTATTAATTACCTGCATGACAACATGATAGTTACTGATTACTTTGTACCTGATATTGTCAATGAGAAGTTGATGGGATTCTTTGGTGAGAATCATGGAAAGGGTGTAAGCCAAGTATTCCACCTTCCTCTCTGCCGCATACTGTTTCAAGATGGTGAAAACTTTCTCTTTTACCTCTGGCTGATCTCCGAGAATTTCGTCAACCTGTGTGGGCGTGGGAGCAAGATACGCATTAACAGAGGTGGAAACTGACATGAAACTCAATGGAAATAAAACCATCAGAATCACGTACATATTTGTAATACCTGGACCAACACAAAAGAGAGGAAACAATTTACTTAAAAAACAAACAAACCCACCCTTTATCATCAAATGATCGTGTTAGATGCTAGTGACACAAACTCAGGACTCCCAAGGACTTCACTGCTGTCCTTCATCATATGCAATGGTCAGTGAGAACTTTACAGCAACAGCAGGATTAGAAATTCTCCTACTTCAAAAGCACAGAACCCCACACATGAGCTCAAAAATAACCTTCATTTGCAGTGTAGGGCATGACACAGTTGAACAGTTCCGATTCTATCCTAACCCTTTAATTACCACATGATTACACAGAATGACATTTTCTTGCTATTAATTTATTGAAATGCTGCAGAAAAATAGGAAATTAACCTTAGAGAAACTCTTGCTTTGGTGCAGAAAGTGGGAAGGGGCCACGTTATCTCATGGTTCCCAACCACTGGGATGTGTACCACTGCTAGTACCTCAGGCTTTTGTGACTGAGATTCCCAGCTCCCTTTCTCTGCCTTAATGAAAAGCCTTGATGCTAGTCTTCAATCACTCAGTTACACATACTCTTACCCATAGCGGACCCTGGCAAGGGGTCATGACCCTGCAAGATCCCATCTCTGACATATAAATGAATGGGAGGCATAAATAGGTACTGGCAGGTACAGCTGAGCTCAAGGTCTTAGTCTAGTTACTCTGTTACTCCAGTTACCCTAAAAGATTGGAACCTGCTGTGTAAGCTGGCTTTGGAGCTGTCTGCTCACCCTGGAATTTATGACTTCGGAGAGTCTGCATTCTAGGCAAATGTTCTCCAGATACAATAAATGCCAAGCAAGCAGAAAACTGTCTGAGATCCCACCCCTGCCCCTGTTCCTCTTTTGCTTGCTTTTCCATTGGTGAAGCATTTTGTGGGCCAAGCAGTGACCCCCAAATGATGCAGGCATCTGACTTACTGGGGCAGGGCACTGCTAGGAAAGCCCTTCATCAGCTCCTGCAACCCCGTTACACTTACAAATACAGGTTGGAACTAGTAGCCAAAGAACTCATTCACTCTTTGCTCTTGAGTAACAAAGGGACCACACCTTTCCTTAGGTTGGGTTCTCTCCACTCCAGAAAAATATCTAAAATGAGCAGAAAATAAAACCCATCTGAGAAGTGCCACATGCTGGCTGGTGACAGAGACCTTTACATAAGAAAAGGAAAAGGAGCTGTTGCCTCCTGGTCCTTGTTCCACTTTGAAGTTCTCCAAAGTCACTTCTCACCGGTGTTTCTAACCTACATCGCAAACCACAAGGTACCTGCCAATTTGAAAAAGCCATCACGTGACCACTATTGAAATTCCCAGTAAGCAGCAGACATTTCAAGGTTATTAAATCTGGAGCAGTAAAAACAGCAGTTACACAGCATACAGACTCACATGCTCCTTACTCTCAAGTGCCAGTGCAGTGTTTACAATGAACCTGGTATTTTCAGTGGGCCAGATCCTGAGGTCCTCCTGTTAAAGTTTTTTCTGAGTCAGGACTTCAGGATTTAGCCTAAAAGAAAATTATAAAACCTGGTCATATAATGAAAATTCTGGGCCAGAATCCTGGGTGCCCTCTGGCTGCTGCAGCCATAAACCCAGCGATCTAATGAGTTAAAGATTCACCTGCTTACAAGAATCCTTGGGGTGGAGCACAGCTACCAAAGCATCTCCTATACCACACCCTCCAGCTACTTTCCCCTCTCCTCTCCTCCCCACGCAGGGACATGACTTGGGAAAAGAGATTGGCAGGGCACCTCTACGTCCCGGCAATTCTTAGCTCTAGAGCGGTCCTTTGGGCCATGGTCAACTGGGTGTAAAGTAGCACAGTTGACTTGAAAGTCATAAGAGGGAACTCCCTGTGTTTATGCACAGAGCAAACACAGGATGGGCAGTGGCAGGACAAGCTTCCCTTCCTTTGCCTTACTGAGGCACATAAATATGACCTGAAGGGGCTACAACTAGGGATAAGAGATGTTCCGTCTCCATGATCCATTCAGTCCTTGACCTCTCTCTGCCAACAAGGGGGCCTAATGGTGAAAACAGTATCATCTGCCACTGGGAAGGGGACTGGGACTAGCCATCTCATTCATTACTCAGCAGCCACTAATCACTGGGCTCAGTTTACACTGTAAATTCTTCATGACAGGGACTGTCTTTTTCATTGCTATGATTGTCTGTATGGTGCCTGGCACACACCTGGGTGCTCAGTGAATAACAACAGGAGAGGGTGACCTGTAACTGAAAGCCTAAGTATTATTATTATGTCCTGACAAAGCCCCACCCTACCCCACCTCACCATTCAGACAAAGAACAACAAGCAAGGAGGCCAGAACCCCATCTCTGGGTCCATTCTTCCCATCAACTTCTGTAGTTCCCCTTGGAGTGGGCCAGACCGGAACATTAAGTCCAATAACACACAGATCCTGGATCAGTGACTCAGACACTGGAAATGTTTGGATGCAGATTTCGAGCCCCCAGGTCAGGGATAGGTCACTGAGGGTTTGGGTTCATGCCCACAGCATAGCCAGCCATGACAATAATACAAATACTGCCACTTGAGTCACCCAGCCCCCTCCATGAGTGCTGTTAGCCCAGGAAATCAAATCAGATAATGATCTAGCACTCAGTGCAGGAAAAGCCTTCTGCACCTTGGGCTCACAGAGCACCCAGCACAGAACCCAGTGCTACCACAAGCACCCTTAAACCTTTTAGCACGTGACCAGAGCCTGGACCCCAGTGATGTTGTGAAACAGAGGTGAGCTACTAGTTCATTCTGGGTAATGACATGTAGACGAGCTTCCCAAGCATCCCCCCTGGCTTTTTGGCTTATTCTATCCAATTCTACCACCAGCAGCTCTAACTGAAGCAGCGTTTACCGATAAAGGATGGAGGGAAGCACTCTATTGGGTTTTATTATTTTCTGCAGCTTGTTGAAAATTAGGCTACTTAAAACATCCAAGCCATTACACTCCTGTTCCTGAAACCAGCAACCCACAAAGCTCTACAAACTCATTTCCACTCAAACACTCTGGGGAACAAGAGGCTGGATGAGCTGGTACAGAAACAAAGTGTGTGGAGGGGTTACTGCTTGCAAGCAGTGCAGATTGATTAAAGTTACATAGAGATGCAGCAACCACACCTACATGGCTAAATCCAGCTCCACTTCCGTGAATGGTCCCATTGACCTTAGAGGCACACATTGCATGAGGAAGAGCCTTTCCAAAATCATTAATGTGCTTGCTTCCTAAATTTTAATGACAATCATCCGAGAAATATTTACTGTGGTTTAATCCAATTGCACTTGACAGTGTAAAACAGACCAACACCTTCATCCATTTGTTAATCCTCAATAATCAGGAGGTATCTGTCTAACATACAGTGGGACTGCCTTTGGAATCATAAATTAAAAGCCCTCAATTTAAAGCCTGACTGAAGAGTGAGATTCTGCTGATACTGACACATCTCTTTACTAATATCTTGGTGTTTATCAGCTTGGGATCAACAAACACAACCCGGTTATTTCATAACAGTATTTTAAAAGGACACTTTGAAATGGAAAGTAGGAAGATTAAAGAAACAACCATGATCAAATTTATAATTAGCAAGAGGTGATGAGTTTGGCAAATTACCCACCGGGTAACCATCAGGAACACAATGAAGCTGTAATTACTTTGATTTTTTTTACTTTGCTGCAAAATAAGAGCTACATTTTTTTAAAGGCTGATATGATAAAACTCTAAATAAATATTTAGATACTGAAGAGAAGGATATCTGGCCTTACAGATAATCGCTTGACAATAATTATGCTTTAATGGCGAAAAATTAATAATACCTGGCTCTTCTCTTCAGCCTTCCACCCAAAGATCTCAACACCCTTTGCAAATATAAATTCATTCTCACAATCCTCATCTGTAAAATGATGGGGAAACTGAGGCACAGAAAGGGGAAGTGATTTGCCTATGGTCACCATCCCTTTGGTCAATGGCAGAGCTGCAAATAGAACCCAGAAGTCCTGATTCCACTCTCGTTAACCCAAGTTTTATCCAAATGTAGGGTCACACTAATTTACACAGTTATAAATGAGAACAAAATCTGACCCCAAGTCTCCTGACTCCTAAGCCTATGTTTTAACCACAAAACCATCTTGACAAATCAGGCTCCTCCCACAAAACCATCCCCCTTCTCCTTTAGAAGACATTTTTGGTAACAGTGAAAGAGAATGTCCCCAAAACTTGCCTCTGTGAACCCTTCCACTGCACAGATAGAATCCGTGCATGGGACCATTCTTGTTTCCAGCTAGATCTGAGAGGCACACCCCTGATTTTCAGATGTTCAGAGAACCCACATCTCAAACTGACGTCAATGGGAGATGGAAGCGCTCAGCCCAAAGTCAGCCCCCAACACTCTACCTGGCACTGAAAATACTATACACACCAGAAAAACTGGAGCAGGCAATGAGAGCCTAAGGTATAGCTGGGCTTCCAAGACTCTGCATTCAGTGAAAAGTGGCAAGAGAAAGACAGCTCCACAGGTTTCCTGTGACTTACATGGTGGAAGGGAAATAACAGGAAATGGCCAAGACACCAGGCGAGTCCTCCTTGTTTATGCATTAATATATAGGCTCCTGCCTCGACCAGGAAATAGTCACCACCCACAGCCCCTGACCCAAATCACATCTGGCCTCCAATATTTGAGCACACCTGGGATGACTGACAGATTTATATGGAAATCACATAAAACTCAATGACTTGAGTGGAGCTACCCTGATTTACACCGGCTGAGGATATGGCCTTTTGGTCTTTGCATTTTGTGAACAAACCCAGTGCTCATGGTAAAACGCCAGGGGATTTGAATTCCTGAGACCAGAAGTGTCCCAGTTTCACTCAACTCAAACATCAGTGACCCCAGTACATAAGAAAAGGGAAAACATGGATCTATATTATCCAAATCTGCAAAGATATTACTGGACATCTCTTAGTAGAGCTCATTCATGAATAATACTTTGTGTGTTGACTCTTTGTGCACCCCTTCCTTGAGTGAAGAGCTCCACTAAGTGCTCTAATCACTATCACCTATGAACACATGGATCTGGCCATTTTTACCACAGCCGCCTCCTCTTCCCCGGCTTTAGCCAGACTCACAGTGCCCTGCCAGACTGCCATCTGGCCCTGTACCCTGGGCTTTACCTTCTTGTTGAATTCCTGAGCCTTCTGTTTTCTCTCTTGGTGGATGGTGTCAGCACTTTGGATGAATCCCCGTACACTGCTGCTGGTCCATCTCTGCACTCGCCCAAGCCGCAGCAGCCCCAGTCTCAGAGCCTTCCCTTGGCAGGATTTGATCATGGCAGCTGCTGCTTCATAAAGCTTCACTGGAATCCCATTGACTTCCAGCACGTAGTCTCCCAGTTTGATTCCACACTCAGAAGCAGGCGAGTCTGGGGCTACCCTCTCCACTTGCAGTGGGTTGCCACTGTGACACATCAGGCTGAAACCAAACTTTCCATCCGGGCCAGGATTGATATCCATCTGCTGAATGCGTGAGACCACTCCAATGCTGGGAGGCACATTCTCACACTGCCTCGCCAGGTTGATGAGAGTCTCGCAGTTCATGGCAGAAACATGCTGGCCTTCTATCTCCAAGATCTGGTCTCCTGGCTGAAGACCAGCTAAATAAGCGCTGCTGCCCTCTTCTACTGCAAGGATGTAGCAAGGACCATTTCCACTTATCTTAAACCCAAACTCTTCAGGCCACCCCTGATTGGTAGCTGGCATGGTTGTAACTGGAGAGGAAGGGAAGAAAAAAAGTTGTGAAACTGTTTCCCATACAGTCAGAACATTAGGTCTAGCTGCTGTTATTTATATAGGATGCCGTCTGGCGGGAATTCTAGTCTGCTCTGTGTTCTCATTCCTTTGGAAAGGAAATGCCCATGATAGGGTGGGGAGAAGATCCTTTTTATCCCTCTCTACAAACCGCTCCTTATCCTTCTAGTCTAGTCCTTTTGTTTCCTTTGAAGCAAATTAACTGTCTTTTACCCGCGTAGTGAAACCATCATTTCATATTCCTGGTAATGTCACCCTAAAAACCAAGTCACACAAATTACTCAAAATGGGTTACTATAACAAATATTTCTCATTACACAATGACTGCAAAAATATCTGTATTAGAATTTGCCAGATCCTCTAGATCCTGCTGGAATGAGCACTCATGGACTTCACATGGGAGAGGTAACATTGCACTCGCACCAGTCTGGCCAAGACCAGGTAAGCTGCAACACCCTTTATGTGGTACCAACCCACTTTCAGTATGATGAAGGGTAAACCCAGAATTTAAGAAGAGGATGTATGAAAGGCCTGATTCATGAGTAAGAACAAAGGATCTGATTCTGCATCCACTGAAATCAATGGTGTGATGCTAGCAGGCCAGGTGCCAGCTCTTGCTCAGGCTGCAGGAATCAGCTAAGAACTGACAAACTCATAACTGGAGACCAGACCAATTCACTTATGTGTTGCTCAACATAGGTATTAGTCTTATAAGAATGTAGTTAGTGTTTAGAGTCTATAGAATGTTTGTATATTGCTGCATGCATTTATCTTATTTGTAATGTTTGTATTCCATGCTACAAGGAAATACATAAGTTTTGCTTTACAACTCTGAAAATAGAAAAGGAGTACTTGTGGCACCTTAGAGACTAACAAATTTATTTGAGCATACGCTTTCGTGAGCTACAGCTCACTGAATGCATCCGATGAAGTGAGCTGTAGCTCACAAAAGCTTATGCTCAAATAAATTTGTTAGTCTCTAAGGTGCCACAAGTCCTCCTTTTCTTTTTGCGAATACAGACTAACACAGCTGCTACTCTGAAACTTTGAAAATGTTTGCTCTAAACTTGTGAACTCAGATGGGACAGGTGTTTCTCCCAGCCCATCCAGAAGAACTATCGAAATCAGATGGACCATCAAGGAACATTGCAATACAAATAATTGGTGAATGGCCCAGTCGCACTTTGGGAATGCTGCATACAAGGAAGCTCATCCTATGGACTTGGAGGCTGAGTGTAGGAAATAAAACAAAGACAAGGGAAGTCTTTCATCTCTTTGCTGTTTGAACTCTCACAGGCCAGAGACACCAAACTGAAGACAGAGATCCCCCAGGGCTATGCCTGGGTCCGCCCTGAAAGAATCTTGAATTCACCGATTACTACAACTGTCACTCTCAGGATTTAGATTCCAACTCATTTGTGTGTATATGTTTGTTTCTATGAACCTGTAAATAACTCTCTCCTTTCTTTTTCCTAGTTAATAAAACTTTAGATAGTTTATTACAGGATTGGCTACAGGTGTTGTCTTTGGTGTAAGATCTACGGTACCAGCTGATCTTGGGTAAGTGACTGGTCTCTTGGGACTGGAAGCAATCTGAACATTTTGTGATTTTTGGTTTAAGTGACTGTTGCGGTTCAAATACAAGACAGGACAAGCTTTAAGCAAGCAAGCAGGCTGGTCTGCCGACAGGCTGGTCTGCCTGTCAGCTTTTCCACCCTCTCCTTTATTTCTCTCTCTCCCCCCGCGCATTACATACTCCAACAGATAAAAGGAATACACTGGCTTTGTATAATATTCTTATTTACCAATTTCTATCTACCGCATTTCTTGCTCTCGGGCCTTGAGCCCAGTCCTGGGAGACATCCCACGGTTCATGTCATCTGGGCGAGATTTCAAGGTTCATGCTCTTGAGAGGAGCCGTGTGTACACTGCTCCTACACAACACTTCGGGTGTGCCCTGAATGTTGCCAAGTGCATGAACCTTGCATGAATGCTACAAGTGACCATTTATCACTACATCCAGCTTGCCTGGGTGGCAAGACAGACTGGAGAGTCTAAGGGGACTGTCTGTGACTCCATGATGAGATTGTTAGAATGACCCAAGAGTTGAAATGTGTTACTGGTTTGATGAAATCTAATTATAGAACATACCACCAGTTTGGGGTGTCTGCCCTCTCTTTGACAGTCTGCCCTGAGGCAGGCATTCAAGGTCATGAGTCACTACAGAGAGCCTGACAAATGGCAAAACTCCCATCGACTTAATGGGGAAGATTAAACCACAAAAGAAGTGTCAGGCTCATCAGCCATTAGCGTTTGTGGAAGAAGCACACATTTAAGGGGAAACTGGAACATGTGATCACCAATGCTTCTTTAAACACTCCAGAACAACATCCTCGAAGCTCTTCTCAGCTACACTGGATTCACTAAATAATTTGCAGGCACACCCATTAACTGTCCTTTGATACTCGCTAAATAATTTGCACGCAGACTCACTCGCTCTCCTTTGATCCAGCCTCTCTATGAAGATGCTGTTTACTCTCAGATTTATTACACATTATTTAACATGCATTCAGCATTACTGAAAAGCTAATAGAGACAGGGCCCTTGCAATCAAAATATTGCAAAGGAAATAAAAAGCATTTTGCCTGAAATGACTGGATAAATTAGTTTATGGAGGCTTAGAGAAACAAGGTGGGTGACATAATATATTTTATTGGACCAACTTCTGTTGGTGAAAGCGACAACAGAAGTTGGTCCAATAAAAGATATTACGTCACCCACTTTGTCTCTCTAATATCTTGGGACCGTTACAGCTACAACTGCACTACATACAATTTATGGAGGCTTGTTAGTAATAATAATCTTTAATCAATTATCATAATGAATGCATTTTTATTTTTGCACTGTTCAACTCCAAAAGCCTCGAACTCTACTCAAGATTACAAAAAAGCAAAGTAACAAAACCCAGGTGTTTTTAAACCAGTACTATGGACCAGTTCCAAAGAAGCTTCAATAACAACCGCTCATACAAACTAAAAAAAGAAAATCAGTCTCCAGCATCTCTCAATCTTCATACCTAGTGATAGGAGAGTATTCCAAATACCTGACTCCCATCTTGAGATTGATTACACCAAGGGACTGTCAGCAGAGAACCACAGAGAATTCCTGTGCCCATTTGTGTACTCAGTGCCCAATTCCTACTGGAAGTTAAGGGAACTGGGTGCCTCACTCTCCTTTGTATCTTTGAAAATCTTCCCCTTCTTATTTTTCCCTATTATTTTGAGTCGCCCTTCATCTGTGCCAGCCCCTTCACTAAGAATAGCCGGGGCAGCGTTGATGTGTAAACAGAATCTTGATTTATCACCCAAAGTGGCTTTCTTCTGCCTTTGCATTCATGGTCAGAGTCCTACTCCAGTCCACGCTCATCCCCAGTACAGATGCATATGTGTGCAAGAAGCCATGGCATCATCATTTCAGCTGTTCTTTCACCCAGTGACTATCAGGCCAGCTTGACTCTTCTAACTCCAATTTTAGTGACAAAATTATGTTTTCTCTTCTCATTTAAGTCCTGAGAAGAGCTCCTTACATTTTTATCATTTGGAATTCAGCAAGAGATTGAAAGATTTTTAATATCCTATTAAAATCCAAGTAGGTGAAAGACAAATATCTCTTACCTCCTTCTCTTGGAAGGGATGAAGCAGCTTGTTCACAGGGGAAAAGGATAGTGGGGGGAGAGAGAGAGATTCATTACTATAGAAACCTATATTAACAATCACTGTCTGGATCTGCTACTGCAAATAGCTGCTTAAAGCTGTGCTGTAAAGGGAATTGGGAGGACTGTCTTACAAAGGAATATTAAAAGAACTAAACAACAAGCAATAACTAAAGGAGAGATATAACAATTGTCTGTGAACATCGGACAGATGAAAATGTCCAGGAGACAGCGTAAGTCTTTAGGGTGGAACAAGCCTGGGATTAATGGGGTGAAACTAAGCAAAGGAAAATTTAGGCTGAATATCAGGAGAGCTATTAGGTTGTGGAGTGAGCTCCCCAAGGGAAGTTTGGAGACCCCAGAAAAGGGCCAATAAGCAGGGAGACAGACAGACAGACAGTTGTCCTTTAGGCTGGACATTTGAAATGAGACTAGGCAAAACACTGGTGATTATGTACAAGGGAACAATGCTGCTTTGGCTAAAGGGAGATGGAACAGGTGACCACCTACAGTATGTCTTTTCCAGCTCTAACTTCTATGAATCTGTGATATGAGAAAAGACTTACAGAAATCTGTGGCCTTCGGAGGCAGGCCAGCCAGGCTCTCACAAAGGGCATGTTTATCCCCCTGAGGTTTCAGGACTGTCTTCCTTCTCATCCGTTTCCTTCAGAAGCACATATCACTGATCCACACAAATTCTTTTTACTCCTTCAGACAGCGAGGTCTGATCAGCTGCTATATCCACAATCCAGCATTCAAGGTGCACTTCACTGGGGAAGAATAGCCTATACACTTCTTTTTTCCTTAAGGCCCACAATAGTGATTGAACTGGCAAAACACTTATGTAAGGCACCTTAATGGTGAAAGTGTTGAGATCAGCAATATAAACACAGATTCATTCTAGCAAGGTTTCATTTTTCCCAACTCACTAGCACAACAGACTGCCACTAAAATGACCTTCCAGTCTTCTTGGAACAGAAGAAGTTCCCCTCAAGATGCTGTGTGTTAGCTTCATGCGTATTTTTCTTACTCTGTTTAATCTCACTGTCACTCCAAAGAGAACTGCAGACTGATTACAGTGTTAGTAATGGCTTGTCTCACGCTGACCTGAGACTGAGACCTATAAGTGGAATTAGAATTTGAAAGGAGTTAAAATGGATTAGAGCCCAAGCAGGGAAATCTACTACCCACACGAGCAAATCAAAATAGACAACTATGGGATGTCAGAGCAGCAGAAATACAGAGCTAGAGAATGGCCAGAAGCGCTGGCCTGGCCTGATCCTGCAACCAGCTGTGTTGGGGAGAAAATCAGGAATATTGTGCTGGGTAGGAATGCACCGATATGCATTTGGCACAGAGACAAACACGTCACTCGGCTGACTGCCGAGATCTCGGCTGAAGAGTGTGACCAGAACTGTGTTTCCTGTTTCCTATTCATACTTGGCCCCCATGCAAAGAAACCAGTGGCCATTCTCCTGGCTGAGAATGGCTGAGAGAGTTGGAAAGAGTGGGCCAGAAAGGCAGGGAAATGTGTGATAACATGGACTGAATATTAAACTGCTGTCTTCTGATTTTCTCTTTTGCTTCCTCAGCATGTCAGGATCCCTGGGCTAAGCAAGCTAAAAGGGTTTAAGGTATTATACCTCCTGCTGTGGCACCAGCAGGAGCTGGGGCCTGCAGTAGAAATCTGGGGGAGGGATATTATATCCCATTAGGGACTACACAGCATGACTTTCTTCTGTTTTATGTGCCAACGTGGGCTGAATATCAGGAGAAACTGCCCAATGGTGACATCCAGAAGGGCATGGAATAGTCCCAAGAGAACTGGTGAGAGCCCCATTACTTGTGAAACTTGAAACTTGACTGGATAGAGCCTTGGAGAGGACACCACAGGCAAAACTCCTGACTTGCTCTGGTATGGCTGTGATGCTCTGTAGGTCTTTTCCATCTCTAATAGTATCTGTTCATGGCCACAAATGTGTCACTGCTGTAACATTCATAAGCATCTGTCCCTCTCACCTTCTCTTTCTTGATTCCACAGCAATAATTACTTTTACAACAAATCTGTTTATCCATCATATGCACAAGGAACCGAAAACTTCCCTGGTATAACACAGTGGACCTCAGCAGAGTTGCATCAGAGCTAAATCTGACCCAATATAAACATGTGTGCTTTTACTGTCACTTTTGCCCCCATCTACACAAATGCAAAACCAAATGGAAACAGAAATAGTGATGGGCTGTGAAGCATGAACACTGGAAATTTGAACAAAAAAAGCAGCCCAAAGAGATGTTTATGTGGGAAGTATCTGAACCTCTCAAATCTGGAAATGGGACTAGAGACCCAGAAAGCTCAGGTTCTCTCACAGAATTCCCAGCAAACCCTGTCTTCCCTGAATCATGTAGATGCACAGACACAGACTGCACACACAACATTACAGGCCCAAATTTATGCCTGCACAATTTTTCATGTGGAACATTTTGCATATGCGAAATGCTGTGTGCATGCAAGTTATACTTGTGTACCTAAGTCAGGTAGTCAGATGTCTGACTACTCACTTTGAACACACAAATGCAGCTTGAACAGAATACTTGACTTTTTTGCTCCTGCAAATATTGTGCATCAAAATTGTGCATGCAAATACCTAAGAGTAAAAATTTCCCTACTAATTCTGATGTGGAGAAAGTAAATAAGGAAGTGTTATTTATTCCTTCTCATAACACAAGAACTAGGGGGCCACCAAATGAAATTAATAGGCAGCAAGTTTAAAACAAACAAAAGGAAGTATTTCTTCACACAACACACAGTTAACCTGTGGAACTCTTTGCCAGAGGATGTTGTGAAGGCCTAGACTATAACAGGGTTCAAAAAAGAACCAGATAAATTCAGGGAGGATAGCTCCATCAATGGCTATTAGCCAGGATGGGCAGGGATGGTGTCCCTAGCCTCTGTTTGACAGAAGCTGGGAATGAGCAAAAGGGGATGGATCACTTGATGATTCCCTGTTCTGTTCATTCCCTCTGGGACACCTGGCATTGGCCACTGTTGGAATACAGGATACTGAGATAGATGGATCTTTGGTCTGACCCAGTATGGCCATTCTTATGTTCTAATTTTAGAGAACGGGTTGAGGCTTATCTGAAAATTTGCCTCATTGGGCCAGTAAGCATTTCTACATCCTTAATCAGGGGGGATAATGTTTGACTGATAATGTTTGTCAGATGTATGACTGATTGCAATAAAGTGTACAAAATATTCACAAGAAAAGTGAAGGTGTTCAGAATAGGAGGATTTTTTCTCATTTGGCATGAACTCAAGAAGACATGTTTTTCCAAAAATATTTTCTTCCTCTCATGTATTTGGGGGTGCAAAAACAGGCCCTGTTATCAAACCACAAAACAACCCATTTTTGAGCAGAGCTGTCTACACACAGGGGCCTAAAATTGCTCCAAATGAAATAGTGAACAATTCCACACATAATTTAGTGAACACGGGGACTGCCGGACTAGATCAGACCCAAGGTCCATCTAGTCCACTATCCTGTCTCCAACAGTGGCCAGCACCATATGTCTCAGAGGAAGATGCAAGATTCCCACACATCTGCCTCCTCTTCATCAGTTGTGTACACGTCTTGAGATGAAATTCTCGATAGCTTGTGGCCATTGAAAGCTCCATTGTGCAGCAGCCCACTCAGATAGCCCCCCCCCATAGGCAGCGTCATAGTGTGTCACCTCAGGACCAGCGCCTCTGGGCATTCCATGTGCTATACTTCATGCCAATCATCTTGCACAGTTTGAGATGTCTCCCTTATTTCTAGCTAATGGCTGGAGTTCCTGCTGATTCTGTGGTGATGCCTTTCCTGGTTTCTGTGATATGTGCTACCTTATATTTACCTGGGACACTGTGTACATTTCCCAGAACTGAAGAAGAGCTTTACGTAAGCTCAAAAGCTGGTCTCTCTCACCAACAGAAGATGGTCCAATGAAAGATATTACCTCACTCACTTTGTCTCTCTAAAATCCTGGGACCGCCATGGCAACAACAACACTGCATATGTGCCCCTAATCCATTTTAATGCAGCTTCAGTCTCTGGCCAGGCACAGAAAATCGGCAGAAAACAGCAGCTTTATCTCCTGGAGGAGTCTGTGTGTGTTTACCTCCAGACTACACTCTTCTTTCTACATTAAATATTTTCACTGCTGCAGGATGTCCAGAACAGGACAAGGCAGCATTTAACACCAAAGGCTGATGACTGACTTCTCACTCTGCTAACTGGCCAATGTACATTCCTGCTCTCCGCTAGCAGCGCTGTCTGTGTGTTTCTGTTGTGCTCCTTACTCTCCCCTTCCATAATCCCACCCAGTTTGCTGCTGATTCCTACACTGGCTGCCATATTCCCAGGTGCAAATTTAACTTCTCTTGATCAGGGAATGGAGGAAGCTGATAAGGGATCTGGGTCACGACAGAAATGCTGAGCTCTGGGAAGGTCACGGATGTGATGAGTTGCCAGGGAGGGGGGGTCTCAGCCTAGTTCCAGATTGGCATTTGCTCACATCACAAAGTATACTATTTAGCACAGTTCAGCTGAACTGCCAGTCTCTGCTCAGAAGAAACCTGAGGCTAAAATAGCAGAGTGTGCTGCAGACCAGGGTCCTGGCAGAAACGGATGGAAACTGACTAGAATAAAATAAGGTGCCATAAAGCAGAATTGCGGTGCCTGGGTAGCACTCAAAGGGAATTCTTGACCAAACAGCCAATAGTCATGGGCGCTGCAGCTCTGGCCGGAGCTTAGTTTGCAGAGTTGTGAGGACTCATGACTGGATTAGCAGCGGGGGCTGCAGGTTGGGATTGAAGTTCACTGGCAGAGCTGGAGGGGGAACCCAGTGGCTGAAGTAGCAGGGGATGGTCCAAATCAGGACTGTGATGCACTGGCAGAGCTGTGAGCGGGAGTTTGCACAGCATCTCTCCTCCGTATGCTTAGCTCGTCTAGCTCCGCACTTTCATCAGCACCAAAAACACACAACAGCCAAAATAAAGGTAAAATTTCTAGTTCAGAACTGCTCCCACTTCTGCACCACTATGATCAGAGACATCCCAATGTTTGTCAGGCACCGGCAACATGTCTAATTAATATGGCACGGGTGTTATTGATTAGGGAAGAGCTAGGAAACCCTTATAGGTTATCACTGGCCATATTAAGACTATGAAGAACATAGCATCTGGTGATAGGTCTTGTGTAAACAACAAAACCAAATAATCTTACCATGTCCAGATACCTGCAGAATAGAGAGAAAAGGCCAAGATGCACTGGGATTTGAAAAGGAAAATTTCTTTGATTTGTGGGACCCTCTTTTAAAAAAGTCCATAACTAACAGAAAATTCTTTTTTTACCAGCTGAAACAAAACAATCTTGACTTGGAGCACTAGCTGGTGTATTCACTGCCCTCTGGTGGTGACACAGAAATAAAAATAGGAATTCCAGGAGAGATTTTCTTTAGCTATTAAACCCACTCAGTATGAATGAAGGTCAATAATTGTGATGGATCTTCTTTTTTAGCAAGTCAAAAAACCTTTGTCTCCTTTGCGAATAAATTTTCAGTGTAATTGGGTAATTTAAAGCACCAGACACAGGCTTGACACTGAGCTCCAGCCTTTGGTCTGCAAACAGAGCTTCCACAGGAATTAGTAATAGCCAGGGATCTCTGAGCTAAAGGCTAAAACTCTGGATTAGAAAAAAGACTCATTTTGTTTCCTAACAGACCATCATCCAGACTCCTGGATGAAACGCAGCCTCGTATGTGATGACTGCTCGGCACAGCCTGTGGATTAAATTATCTTTACCTACTTCAGATTCAAACTCATCCTAATATTATTATATTTAGTAGGTGATTTTTTTATCTGAGAGTTTGAAAGGTCACTCCCAAAAACAATATCAAGCTGCTGCATCTGTGCCAGCATGCAGCCTTTGGTAGCTCTGTGGTATTCCTACAATTATTCCTATTTATTCAGCCAGCTCTATAGCTATGCATGGCACTTTGCAGACAAATAAAATTACAGTCCCTGCCCCCAGGATTTTACAACCTAAATTAGACTTAAACCAGGGCTCCCAAACCATGCCCTACCAAGGGTCCCATTAATAACTCTTCAGGGGAGAGAGGGCCAGGCCTAAATTGTACATACATATAACATCAAAGAAATACACACACGGAACATCTTCTTGCACTTGAATCAATGCACAAAACTTGCTGGTTGGTTGTATCCACCAGCAGTAAGAACCTGCGGTTCCTTAGCTTTCTCCTCACTCTACGATAACAGGAACAGAATGACTGTGGGCTGCATTGTAGCCTATAGGACACCACACCTGACCTTTGGGTTACACTTTGGGGTAGGTATTGCCCTACAACTAATATTTTTGCTGCATTTTCTGTCTCCTCCAATTTTACTTTGGCACTTTCTTTGTCAGGAATTTACCAGTGAACTGGTTTCCATTGCCCTAAAAAATTACCTTCCGGCTTTCTGAAACTACTCTCCCTGACTAAAAAAATTATTTTACTCTCAGTATGAAAGCAGCCCATGCAAGGCTTACCTCTTTTTCACAGGGTCTAGCCAGTAGCAGATTGGAATAAGGAAAATTACCAGCTTCAAAGCTTTTGGATCAGTTACATGCTGGTGACAACTACCTGAGTTTCTATGGCAAATTCTATCTGAGTACAGTAACCTAATAGGCCATTCATTAGCAAGCCAACCTAAAGAGCTTTCTGGAGAACAGGAGTACAAAGTGTGCCGGGCAGGCACAGGAGCGGTTTCAGCTACCACTGTCACCATGCTTGGAACAAGAAGAAAATTCTCAGGCTCTTAAAGCTTTAACCAGTTTAAACCTTAGATAGATGTAAATTCCAGGGGAGAATTTAGGAAGCAACCGCCAATGTACCTGCATGGGAAGATGCTACTTCCCTTAAACAGTGAATTAAATTCATTCCTGTTTTAACTCCATGGGTGTACAGCAGAGACAACACTTTGGTGACTGCAGAGGCACTGTGCAGCCAGTGGAGATATATCTCACAGCTCCTGCAGAAGCCAAAGGGTTATTTGCTTAAAAAAATGTTTCTCCTAAGAAAGCTGCAGGGAAGAGGAGACAGCAAATCAGATGAATTTCTATGCTGCTTTTTAAACAAACACAAAGAATAGCATATACCATATATCTGTGTTACACACAATCTTTCCTCTTGGGTCTTGGCATTTCCAGGTGACCTCAGCTTTCTCGATCCATCTAGCAGTACACAGTGATCAGAAGGAAATTCAATGGGAATCTTTGAGAATCTGAGACCCAAACATGTATTTATACTACTAGGGCTGTCAAGCGATTAAAAAAAATAATTGCATGATTAATCGGACTGTTAAACAATAATAGAATACCATTTCTTTAAATATTTTTGGATGCTTTCTACATTTTCAAATATATTGATTTCAGTTACAACACAGAATACAAAGTGTACAGTGCTCACTTTATATTTATTTTTGACTACAAATATTTGCACTGTAAAAAACAAAACGAACAGTATTTTTCAATTCACCTAATACAAGTATTGCAGTGCAATCTCTTTATCATGAAAATTTTACTTACAAATGTAGAATTATATACAAAAAAAACTGCATTCAAAAACAAAACCATGTAAAACTTTATAGCCTACAAGTCCACTCAGTCCTACTTCTTGTTCAGCCAATCGCTCAGACAAACAAGTTTGTTTACATTTGCAGGAGATAATGGTGCCCAATTCTTGTTTACAATGTCACCTGATAGTGAGAACAGCCATTTGCATGGCACTGTTGTAGCCAGCGTTGCAAGATATTTAGGTGCCAGATGTGCTAAAGATTCATCTGTCCCTTTATGCTTCAACCACCATTCCAGAGACATGCTTCCATGCTGATGACGGGTTCTGCTTGATAACAATCCAAAGCAGTGCGGACTGACATACACTCATTTTCATCATCAGAGTCAGATGCTACCTACAGAAGATTGATTTTCTTTTTTGGTGGTTTGGGTTCTGTAGTTTCTGCATCTTAGTGTTGCTCTTTTAAGACTTTTGAAAGCATGCTCCACACTTCATCCCTCTCAGATTTTGGAAGGCACTTCAGATTCTTAAACCTTGGTTCGAGAGCGGTAGCTATCTTTAGAAATCTCCCATTGGTATCTTCTTTGTGTTTTGTCAAATCTGCAGTGAAAGTGTTCTTAAAATGAGCAACATGTACTGGGTCATAACCCGAGACTGCTATAACATGAAATATATGGCAGAAAGTGGATAAAACAGAGCAGGAGACATACAATTCTCCCTCAAGGAGTTCAGTCACTAATTTAATTAACACATTGTTTTTTTAAATGAGCATCATCAGCATGGAAGCATGTCCTCTGGAATGGTGGCCGAAGCATGAAGGGGCATATGAATATTTAGCATAACTGGCATGTAAATACCTTGCAATGCCGACTACAAAAGTGCCATGCGAATGCCTGTTTTCACTTTCAGGTGACATTGTAAATAAGAAGCGGGCAGCATTGTCTCCTGTAAATGGAAACAAACTTGTTTGTCTTAGCGATTGGCTGAATAAAAAGCAGGACTCAGTGGACTTGTGGGCTCTAAAGTTTTACATTGTTATGTTTTTGAGTGCAGTTGTGTAACAAAAATATCTACATTTGTAAATTGCACTTTCACAACAGATTGCATTAGGGTACTTGTATAAGGTGAATTGAAAAATACTATTTCTTTTATCATTTTTACAGTGCAAATATTTGTAATTAAAATAATAATATAAAATGAGCACTGTACATTTTGTATTCTGTATTGTAATTTAAATCAATATACAGTATTTTAAAATGTAGAAAAACATCAAGAACAGTTAATAAATTTCAATTGGTATTCTATTGTTTAACAGTGCAATTAAAATGGCGATTAATTGCAATTAATTTTTTTAATTGTGGGGGGTTTTTTTTAGTTAATCGCATGAGTTAACTGTGACTAATCGACCACCCTAATTTACACACAACTCCTATTACAATGAGCTGCATTGGATCATTAATAAGAATCCTAAATAGAGCTTTGGTATTTAGGGGATTTTCTTGGCTTTATCCTCCCTTTCTATTGGTTTTATCCTCTTTCTACTGTTCAGGGCCACAGATGTGGAAGCAAGTCTGAATGAATGGCCCTGCTACTACCTCCAACAACATCACCCCAACCCCACAAGTCCTGATCACAATACTCCCTGAACTGATGGCCACTTTGTTTCTCAATTTGGAGCCATTTCCCTGGTGGTTTGGTTTTGTAATTGCTACATTTTGAATCCACGGTACTACCTGTCTTATTAACTAACCTTCCTGTCCCAGTGGTCCCTACCCCTTGTAGAGCTGCACCCATGGGCTAGCTCTGCATAATACAGCTGAATCCCTGTATAGCCTGGGGAATAAACAAACAGACTATAGAGAGGCATTTTTCCTTTAAAAAATAAGGCTTTCCTCCAACATTAAACTTCATTCTGCACTAGCCTGGATTCTGCTTTCTCTCCAGGGGACCAATGACTCCTTAAAGGCCTGGAATTAAAACTTAATTATCTCAGATTCTTAGTTCAAAGGAGGAAAAAACACAGGTATGTGTTGGGAGCTGAACTCTCTGTACTGACTAGGTCAGCTGGACAAGGGCAGCTCCAGTCCCTTTCTGGCCTGGTCTTGGTTTAACCTCTCAGCAGCCATTCTCATTATGTTCCATAAAAAGAAATAACACAAACGGAGTCAGTATTAAGCAGTTAGTTAGGGGTCAGGGTGCCCTGGCTCCAAAACCAGCCTGAGTCACCTGAAAGGGGGTTGTTAGGAGAGTCCCAGTGCTAGAGGCTTATCAGATTACAACAAACAGCTGTAATCTTTGCAGCCTCTCATAACCCTGTCTCCTGATTCTTGTTATATGTGGCTGGCTGCTGCATCCTTCTTATATTTGTCTACCTTCCCTCTCATTAAACCTTAGTGATAAACTACACTGGGGGATTCTTCATCCCTCCCTCTTCCCCTACCCCAAAAGATCCTTGACTCATCTACCCCAACTGCTGATCTTCCCTCCGCCCATGACAAGAAACCCTTATTCCCCTTTCAGGAAACTCTTCCCCACACATGTACTCCTGGCTGCCACTCTGCCCATCTGGGGATTGAAACCAGGAGCAGAGAAGTGGGTCAGAAAGACAGTACACATCCAGGGCGTCAGGGTAAGTTTCTGGCTGAGGGGAAGTAGGTAGAATAGAAAGCACAGGCTTGGAGATAGATCAGAGAGGCTTTTCAGCAGTTGGGAGACAAGTGTAGGGGGATCTGGGAGGGTTTCTGGCAGGAGTGGTAGGTAGATGAAGGAGGAAGCCTACACCAGGTGTGTGATGTGTGAGGGTTTCTGCAAGCCGGGAAGTGGATCACATAGGAAGTGCATATCTAGGACTCTCAGAATGTTTTCTGGCAATCACATAGGCAGTACTTGGAGGGAAAGGCACGGGTGGATCACTCCATAATTGCCATATTCTGTACACTTCCTGGAAGCCGTACTCACTGTCAGAGACAGGATGCTGGGCTAATTGGACCATTGGTCTGACCCAGTATGGCAGCTCTTATTGTCTAGTTCTCATGATCTGTGCACAACCAGTGGGAATTGGGGAGGGCTTCCAACAGCAGGGAGGTTGACTTGGGGAAAAGATTTGGGCTTTGCCATTGCACTAATAATAAATTGCAACCAAAAAGATCTCAGTTCTGGACTTTGAAGGCGTAAAGGAACATTATTAGGTTATAAATCACAGCATCATTACCAACCAGTTCACTGACTGGATTATTAACCTACCATTTTGCAGGGCTTCTGTACAATTTCCAGTGCCACTGAACTATAAGTAACATGACCTGTTATTGTAACAGTGTTGGTCACAGGATACTAGAGAGACAAGTTCTGTGAGGTAACATCTTTTATGCGACCAACTTCTGTTGATGAGAGAAACAAGCTTTTGAGTTTACACAGTGCTCTTCTTCAGACCTGAAGAAGTAACATGTCCTGGTGCGGTGTTGAATAAGTATTCCAGGGGTGTGGAGATGAAACAGATGCATGCCTCAGACCAAGGTTTTTTGGTCAGACTGGATCATTTGTTCTTTTTTTTTTCCTTCAATAAATACAAGTATTTTTAATTTCCCAGATTGTACCTCCTCTTTGATCATTCTTGTTGTTGTTATCGTTGGCTGCCAATTTATTGCTGTTTTATTGCTATTATGTTATTTTGTTTATAATTAGCTGGCAAGGTGCTTAGAAAATGAGAATAACTGTCTTTAATCCTTAAAGCACATGACAGTCTTGGTCTCTACTCAGAAGACGTCACTTCCATCCCACTGGATGCAGTCTCTGTCCAATTTTTCCATTCAGATTGAAATTTGTGGGCCAGTCCCAAGTTTCACAGGGCTTAGCCTCCTGCATCCAGCCTATGAGACAGTTAGGGCCTCCTGCATTTCAGATGTGTTGATACACCATCCCTGAATGATGACTCATTTCTGTGTCCAGGGGTGCTGAAACAATTTTTACAGTGGGGGTGCTGACCGCGGAAACCATCTATTTGGGTTTATTACTACTTAAAGCCAGGGGGTGTGGCAGCACCCCTAGTTCCAGCCCCTATGCCTGAGTCCTTCTTATGCTGACATGGCACCTTGCAGAATCCTAACAAAACAGCTTCCTTCTGCTAGGGTGTGGCCTGTTGATGCAGTGGTAGCAATTTGAAGACTGTGGCATCATCATGCAGCCTTGGCAACAGCCTCGCCCCGCGGCTGGTGATGTGAGGATTGTGCCAGCACCAGGCAGTGGCAGAGCGGGTTGTGACATCATGCATCGGCTGCGACATCATACACTGGGCAGCGCATCAGCTTCACCACATCATCCCACAGGCCAGTGTGAGGCTAGTGAACTGTCCTCGCACCACATGCCAGGACAACACCGCACTTCCCGGGCCGTTTGGACAGACCGGGACAAATTAAACTTGCTTGGTGGGAGCCACTGCTCCAATGGTCTTGGTTCAGCAGACAACGCTCTTCCGGTTGGGCTGACAGAACTTCCGGTTACATAACGTCTTAGTAACCGGAACTTCAGGTCCCGTAACGGTCAGTCATGGCGAGATCCTTAGAAGTCGTGTGAGCCGGGCTCTGGCTCCCCAAGAATCTTCCCAGCGAGGGGCGGGGCTCGGAGCCTCCCGGTTACTAGGCAACGACCCCTCCGTGACTAAACGATTCCTGAGCAGCCGGCTGCTCGGCGCTCGATTAGCCAGACCTGGAGGGCGCGGCGCGAAGCTGGCGGGGGGTCCTCGCGCCGGAGGCCTCCCTCAGAGCCGGGCTGCGTCTGAGGGGCCGGGCCCCGGCTCAGGGGCTGGGCCCCCTGGGCTCGCTCCGGCCGGGAGCCCCGCCGGCCCCTGTGTGACCCTGGGCGAGTCGCTTCCCGCCCTGCCAGTCCCGACACGGTCAGCGCGGGTCCGCCAGGCTGCCGAGCCCGGGGCGGGCTGCCGAACCTGGGCCCGAGCCCGGGGCGGAGGGGGGGGGCTGTTCGCTTATCTCGCTGGCGAAGAGGTTTAAGCCCAGCCCCGCAGTGCAGCTCTCGGGCCGCGGCAAGAGGGGGTCCGGGGTGGGGGTTCGCCTGGGGGGGGGGGTACGAGCCGCGGGAGGGGGAGCTGTCTACGGGAACAGCCCGGACGCGCGTGGGGACGCCCGGCCCAGCCCGGCCCGGGAGCGTCCCATTGCTCCCAGTGGCCTGATCCGCCCCCCGGCGTGTGGCGGGTTCCAGGCGCGGGCCCTGGGGCAGGAAAGCCTTTCCGCGGGGACTGTGTCGCCATGGCTGGCGTTCGGTAGCGTGGTCCCTCCGGCCGGCCTTTGAGGAGCCGCGAAAGGGCCTAGCAGGGTAGGGAGCCGACCGCAAGTCCAACAAACCTCCGTGAGGCTTAAGCAAGTAGAAGTGATGGCTTGTCAGTGCCTTGCAAAACTGCAGGTGTCATCAGGCTTTAAACAGAGCTTGGTGCAACTCTTCCTTTCCCTTTCTAGTATTAAAAGGGACCCGAAATGTTGTTTTTTTTAAATCTAGAATATCTGTAGATTTTTTTCAAATGACAGATTAGTACTGTTACTTACATGGTGATATCACCCACAGATCCCAGTCAGGGCTCCATTGTGCTAGGCGTTATATAAACACATAACAAAAAGATGTTCCAGCCCCCAATAACTTACAGTCCCAAGTAAAAGACAAGCGACAACAGGTGGATACAACAAATAAACAGAACACAAGGTAAGAGTGATAAATGCAGATGAGTACATTTTAAACCAAAGATGAAAATCAATGTATTTGTCTAGACTTCAGGGTTCTGAGTTTCCCCATGTTTATTACAGTAGCATCCGTTGGCCCCAGTCTGCATTGAGCCCTGTTATGCTGGGCTGGGTGTAAATACAAACGGATTACTGCCCTAAAGGGGCTGAAGCCAGATATGGCTCCTTGTTTTGGCTGTAGACGCTTCTAAAATGCTTCATGCACACTATTAGAGCTCTATAGAAATACGCAAGTAATGTTTTGAACTAGATTCTTTGCCCCAGTCTGTGCCTTGCCAGAGTATTTGTGGAGATTTCCAGGACTTCTTTCCATCAGAATTGGTTACTGTTTATAAATGTTTTGATAAATATTGTGCAGCATTTCTAATTCTCGATACCAGCGCATAGAGGCTAGGTACACACAGCAATAGGCAGCGCCAATAAGCTGCTTTTTTTTGTTGCAGGACTCAGGATGGACTTTTTGGCTCTCTTCATAATTTATCTGCTGTTAGTTCTGGCTAGTGGTGTTCTAGTCTGCATCTATTCAGGAAGGAAACAGAGTTTTCCTGCAAGAGGCCTCAGTTGTATAACTCAGGTAAGGAGTCTAACATCGGTCATATTCATATCATGTTATGGTCATGTCTCCCCAGTTTTGAGTATGAGTACAGCCAGCACAAACTGAGCCTCCGGTTTTCAGCTTTGTCTCTCTGTGACTGGCTGGCTGTGTTAGGCGCCACACTTAAATTTCTCAAAAAGAAAAGGAGGACTTGTGGCACCTTAGAGACTAACAAATTTATCTGAGTATAAGCTTTTGTGAGCTACAGCTCACTTCATCGGATGCTTTCAGTGAATGCATCCAATGAAGTGAGCTGTAGCTCACGAAAGCTTATGCTCAAATAAATGTGTTAGTCTCTAAGGTGCCACATTTCAGAGTAACAGCCGTGTTAGTCTGTATTCGTAAAAAGAAAAAAGAAAAGGAGTACTTGTGGCACCTTAGAGACTAACAAATTTATCTGAGTATAAGCTTTTGTGAGCTACAGCTCACTTCATCGGATGCTTTCAGTGAATGCATCCAATGAAGTGAGCTGTAGCTCACGAAAGCTTATGCTCAAATAAATGTGTTAGTCTCTAAGGTGCCACATTTCAGAGTAACAGCCGTGTTAGTCTGTATTCGTAAAAAGAAAAAAGAAAAGGAGTACTTGTGGCACCTTAGAGACTAACCAGTTTATTTGAGCATGAGCTTTCGTGAGCTACAGCTCACTTCATCGGATGCATAGCATATCGTGGAAACTGCAGAAGACATTATATACACACAGAGACCATGAAACAAAACTTCCTCCCACCCCACTCTCCTGCTGGTAACAGCTTATCTAAAGTGATCATCAAGTAGGGCCATTTCCAGCACAAATCCAGGTTCTCTCACCCCCCCCCCCCCCACACACACAAACTCACTCTCCTGCTGGTAATAGCAGGAGAGTGAATTTGTATGTGTGTGGGGGGGGGAAGGGTGAGAGAACCTGGATTTGTGCTGGAAATGGCCCTACTTGATGATCACTTTAGATAAGCTGTTACCAGCAGGAGAGTGGGGTGGGAGGAAGTTTTGTTTCATGGTCTCTGTGTGTATATAATGTCTTCTGCAGTTTCCACGATATGCTATGCATCCGATGAAGTGAGCTGTAGCTCACGAAAGCTCATGCTCAAATAAACTGGTTAGTCTCTAAGGTGCCACAAGTACTCCTTTTCTTTTTTCTTTTTAAGGTGCCACAAGTACTCCTTTTCTTTTTGCGAATACAGACTAACACGGCTGCTACTCTGAAACTTAAATTTCTGAAAAGGGTCATAATTTGTATGGATTTAAGCATGTTTCTTGCAACACCTATGTATATCCCATAATGCTCTGAAAACAGAAAAGAGCCTGCTCCGTATTTGTTTGGGGGGCAATCCTGGCCCATCCTCTGCTGGTTGTGGGCCTGCTCTTAGCAGAACTGATGTGGTTTTTTTGAGCAATGATGATGTAAGGTGGCCCACTGATAGGTGGCAGCGTCCAGGGGGCGGGGGCAGAGAAGGGCTGGAGATGTGGGGGAAGAACAAGGGAAAATTGTCTGCTAGTGGATCCTCCAGCTGTCTTCTGCATGAAGAGAGTGGGGGGGCACTGGGATAGAGCCTATTCCATATAACCACGTCTGTATTCCTTGGTATGTTGATTTTTTCCAAGGAATTTTGGTAGCAATTCAATGGTTTTGAGACCTACTATGGACATTTCCATTAGGCCATATGAATACCCCTCTAATTAGATGCAAGCCGGGATCAGGAATGAGATACAGTGTCTTTCATCTGTCAGTCATCCTGCACACAGTGATGCACAAAGCTGGTAGCCCAGCTGGTGGTGACAAAAAGTCTAAATGACCTATCTGAAATGAGGTCACTCTACATGCCATCTGTGAACTGGAATCAGTCTCAGCAGAGACACTAAAATCTGAGTGGGCCATGGAGACTGAATTCCCCCCTCTCTTTGTCTTGGGGTTCCTCTGCTTCAGGGTGAGGCACATTGACTGGGAGGCTTGTGTTACAGCAAACTGTGCTGAACCTGCTCAGTAGATAAATGAAAGGTTTCCAGGGCTCTGAACCCACCACAAAATGTAGTTGAAACCAATGTTGTTGCTTCATGGAATAACCATTGTATGGGGTAAGAACAGAACTGGCTGTTCTGTAATATAAAAATTACACTTGGTCAATAGCACTGCAAAATAATTATTCTTAAAAAAAAAAAAAAAAAAAAAAACCACACACACAGCAAGAAACCTGACTTGTCATACATGTACAATATTTGTAGTTCACATGAAAATAACTGAAGGGCTGTTTTAGTTGAGAGAATATAGCAAATGGGTCATACACAACTGCAATTTTAATAAAAAAAAAAAACTTCAAAAATGCTACTCAGTATTATGTATGCAATGTTATTTGCTAGAAAATGCTAACAAATAAGGAGAATGAAGACCTTTAGCTATATGAGGCATTTTTCTTTAAAAGGAGATTTAAAAAAATCATGAGTGTTGCAAATAAATCAGAACAAGAATAAAAAAAAATATTCCTCTCAAATCTGTCTAAATGAAAAGAAATAGCCCAGTACTATAAGCAGGGAAAGGAGAATGAAAAATCTGAAAAGTCAGTGAAGTAACTAGATACATTTAAGATTAGTTACATGATTATGAACAGTTTTTGACTTTTATTATTGTACTTTGCCAGTAAAGGGAGCTGGGCAAATTGTTGATTGTATTTCTTCGTTACTTAAAATGTGTATCGCCGTGCTGTTTATGCAACAAACTAAATATTACAAATACCATTTATGATGTAAAAGAAGTACTCACATTTCACCAAAGAAATAAAATGTTAAAATATCAAAGTTAAACAATTACAGGGTAACTTTAAAGGGGCTTTTATGTATAAACTCAATCTTTAAAAAAATTGGTTTCTGACTGTAGTCCAAAATGCATAAACCCACCGGTTTGTTGAAGGTGTGACTGGTTGTATTTTAAGCACCTCAAATGTAGATTTTGAACAATATAAAATGACTTACTTACACACACCATAGCTGTTTCTAGCTCTCTGGCAGGTCAGCGTCCATCCCACTGTTCTTTTTTTCATGCTGCCAGTGTTCATTGGAGCAAAATGGTTGGCGTCTGTATGCGGTTCTTTCCACATTCATATCATCTTGCTTCCATAACACCGAAAGGCAACATTTTTAAGAGCCTTTTTGCTTTGGTTTAACTTGAATGCTGTTTACTTCAGTGGTGTGCGGGGGGAGCCCTCTGAAACACACAAGCTTCTTATGCCACCTTAATTTTTACATAAGGGAGGAAATGGGGTGTTTACTTCTGTCTTCTTTTGGATGCAATGATAGTTAGAGGATAGTAAACACATTTTCATACAGTTAATTTAAAGTCAGATTCTGAAAGTTGCATAAGAGGGTTGTTTTTATATCTATTTTCTAATGCCCCTCTAACAGCAGCATATAGCCTCCTGTTTTTTAAAAATTTTCCATGAACTATCTTGTAGTATGAGGCAGACTTGTTAAAAGTGGAATACTTACCAACCCTCCCAAACCTGCCTGACTCGTCTGGCTTGTGATCTTGTCACATGTAAGATAAAAGGCCTTAGTGCAATTTTTTCCCCCCACATATTGCAATTTTGCTTTGCTGCTGCGCTTTTTGCACCATTGGTGGAGAGGTGTGTTGCTATAGAGATAAATCATCTTCTCCCTGGCAGGCAGAGACTGCACAGCACTGAGTGTGCTCAGCATGTCACTGAATGAGAACAGACAGGTTTTTTCCTTAATTGTTTATGGCTGTTTTTGAATTGACAATTAGAAAAACATGAAGCTATCAATCTGTATATTCTCAGCATCGCACCTTTCCTGGTCGCTTCTTGACTTTCGTTATAACCCTTTGGTTTCATTCACTCAACTGTATGAAAGTTCTTATTTTGGGCTAAAACTTTCCATGCATATTCTCAGCCTAAAGGTGCTCTTTCCTTTTAAACAAAACAGAACACCTTTAAGGTTTTTTTAAATCGCAAATAACTCAAACAGCTGATCTTTAAAATTTCCCAGAATTGGTAAGATCTGGGGTGAAAAAACAACTTAGTTAGGTGCTTCTGAACACCCCATCACCATCTTTAGGTGCCTAAATACCTTTAAAAAAACTGGCCCTCCGTGCATCAGTTCTCTCCTCTCCTCCCCGCCCCCGGTAAAGTGGATATAACAGTATCCACCTCAGAGGAATTAGGAGACTTTAGTGGACTAATGTTTGTAATGTACTTTGAAATCCTCAGATGGAAGGTGCTATAGAAATATCATTTTTGTTTGAATTTTTCACCACAAAGAGGGAAAAGTGATGTGCAATTCAGATTGGTATCTTCATTTGCTCCAGGTATCTTCATTTGTAATCCCAACATGGCTTCAAAGAGCAACACAGAGGGTGCTTCACAGGCTCTTCCACACACGGTACCATACTTCTTTTTTCTTTGACGTCCTTTTCCTGAACTGTTTCTGATCATTATCGGTGGCAGCCTCCCACTGGTGCCAACAAAGCTGTGAGAGATTGCTCTTAGAGGTGTTTCCCTCTTGGCCAAGGATGTTTCTCTGGGACTACATATTCTCTTTAAAGTTAGCTGTGCTGTTCTCTCTCTCTCCCTTGCTTGCTATTGAGAGAATGGATGTCCAAAAGTATTTAAGCAAACTCTACATAGCATAGCTCCATAGTTCTGAAAGAGTGAACCACATGGATAGATGTTAGTCACGTCACTTAATGTATTACTGGCAGGTGCTCAGAAACTATGGTGGTAAAGGTGGTATAAGAACATAGGATAGAGCTTTTCTGTCGTTGAGAATTCAGGCTATAGTAAACCACATATTGCTAAGGCTATAAAACTGATAATACAGGTATTCATCCAGATTACTCTTGAACAGCGAAATTTAATTAATAGACACATCTTTCCCTTAATCCATAGTAATTCCCCCCACTTCATGGGTGCACTGATTTTGAGGCACAGATTCAGCAAGATGTATCTGAGTATCTAAATGCCAGGGAGATGGCACACTGACTCAGTTTAAATTGCCCACCTAATAGGATATACAGTATGATTTTAGGTGTGAATTAGTGTTTGCTATCATTAACCGTCCAGTATGCTGCTCTTTTGTTCATAGTGCTGCTTCCTTTCTCTTATGGCTGCCAAATTGGTCAATTTTACTTAATATTTTGTTTGTTCAGTGCTTTCAAAGCAGTTCATGGGATCAAGGTGAATCTCTGTCAGCACCAAAGTGTTGTCTAAGAATCAGCCTGTTCCTGTGGCACACTTTTGTGCCCATGAGGGTCCATTTTGGTGAGATTTACTTAGAGCACCCCCTCAAAGACATAAAAATATTGGAATTATCGTAAATTTTGGGAACTCCAGCCTTGAGATTTCTCCTTATGTTTAGGTAAAGCTGTGTTGTTGTGGTGGGGTTTTTTTATTTAAAAAAAGAAAGAAAGGCAAGACAGCAGTTGGCTAGACTGCGTGCTATCAATAGGGAATCCCAGTTAGAGAAGTTAGTTTGACCATGAGCCCGATAGCGGCTCTTCCTGAGTATGAGAGAGCCTTTGCTGCTGAAATGTCACCTCTGAATGATGCTTATCTTGTATTTAGAGCACTGATTGTGAATTAAGCTGTCTTTTTCCCTTTTCATTACAGAAGTCGCCTGTTCATTGTCCTGCATTTAGCCTTACAAGTGGCGGTTTATGGTGAATACACTTGGGAAGTATTTGGCTACTGCCAACAGCTAGAGTTCAGCATTCATTATCTTCTGCTGCCGTATTTGTTGCTGGCTGTGAATATGGGGTTTTTCATTCTGTGCTCTGTGACCAACCCTGGTAAGTTCATATTTGTTTTGAATTGTTGCCTTTCTTGGGCAATTGTCATTTCGCTTTTGACCTGGTGCTTTCTCCCACCACCCAAGGTATCATGTAATTGCCCAGAAATGCTCTGTGTGTCATGCCTGATAGATAATTCGTTCCATTGGATGGTAGATAAGAAATGGCCCCAACGAACCCCATTTCTTTAATGCTCCAAATAAGAAGTGCTGAAATAAGTGATGAACAGTTTAAAATGTACTCTCTGCACTTGCCCTGAAAAAAACAGCTGTGCGTTGTTTTTTTTTAAATAACACTTTGCCATAATTAGCTCTTAATAAGGAAGAAAGTGGGCTAATTGCTTTTGGTGTATTTTAGTAACACGCTCCAACACCAGGAATATTCATGTTCATCACACAGTGTATTTCTGTATAACAAGCAGATATTGTGGTTAAATCAAAGGAGTCGGGAGTCCCAACAGAAGACTGGGTTTTTATTCATGGCTCTGTCACTCACTAATTTACTTGGCAACCTTCCTCAAATCATCTCACTTTTCTGTTTTGAGTACTTGATCTGCCAGTCACTGCTATGTTGTTAGTTGCTGCTGTTTGTATAGATTGGCTTGGTTAGAGGAGTGAGTGAGCCGGGAAGAGGTGCATACAAAGTCACAGAGTCGTAGAGTGAAGAAAAAGTCCTGGAAGAGTTTTGAAAATCAGGAACGTATTTATTGATCAGGCTTTGGAGATAAAAAGCCAGGGAAGATGATGTATTTGTAGGGCATTCATCTGCTTTCCAGAGCTCTAAAGTCATCATCGCTATTACTTCATTGGTGAGCAAATTTTATAACGTTTGCTTTGATTTTCCTGTTTTTGGGGGTTTGAGTCAGGTTAGAAACTTCAGTATTCTGTGAATATATTTCTCTCTGGAAAGATGGTGTAACACCAAAAATGGGCTTCTGTACTATTATTTCTACTCACTACAGTCTTTGTAAGACTGTCGTCCCCTTTATGATTCTGGCAACGCAGACAAATTCAAAGTGCAGGAGCAGCCTCACACAGTGTTAAATATTCAGCACTTCTTGATTGAGAAGTTTGCTGCTATAGTGTTGTTTCTCTTATAGGTACAATAACACAATCAAATCAGGAGTCCTTTCTAAAGGCTTATGGATACGATGGAGTAATGTTTCAGAAAAGCACCCTGTGTCCTACGTGCAACGTGGAAAAGCCAGCCAGATCTAAACACTGCAGTAAGAGTCTTTATCCTTATGCTTGTCAAGGATATTAAAAAACAATTTACACCAGATTCATTTGCTGCTGATGATCACAATTCACCTGCATTTAACTTAGTTATCCAGTTTAATTATTGCAAAGAATTGTTGGCATTATTGCTCATTTTCAGGGAGATGTCAAACCAAGTTTATCAGCAACATATCTATGCTGCCTTTAAACTACTGAGAATATTAGCCTGGAGACCATATCTTGGTTAGTTTCAGGGAATAAATTGCAAAGCAACCTTTTAGCCTAGCTTTGGTATTTTACTTCATACAAAGGAAACTGGCTAGTCAAGTTGGATCCTGACATGGAAAAGCTGTTGAGCATCTGAGGTGAAATTAAAAGCTTTTACCTGCCCAGGCCCAAGCTCAGGATTCTGTGTTTCTCTTGCTCTATTTGATATCCCTATCACTTTAAATGAAGCAGAGAACTGTACCCTCTACCTTCCAAATGATGCTTTAGGTAGCACTAACAGGAGAAACCTAGATCCCTGGGCTCCAGCCTTGGCTGGCAAGTAAAAGAGGAACTGTTTTGTTTTAATCCCTGTTAATATTTTAAAATTATGTTTCTCTTGCTGATTTTGTCATCTGAAACTATCTTATTTGCTTAACCCTGAAAATCCGTACACAGTGGTAACAAACGAAAAGAGGATGAAACATTTCATTTACCATTAATGGTAACAAAGGTCTTTGACAAATGTTCCTTGGCTCCTCTTCTATGAGTCTTCTGGCCATAAAAGATTCCTTAAGAAGGAATCAGAAGTCTGGATATATTCCTACAAACCACACTGTATGCTCCTGTGCACTCTTCTACTAATCAAATGTCATCAGGCACGCACATGGCTATTCTCATATCTTAATGGCAAATGCTGGTCATGTTTCTGTATTTCCTTAGTGGGAAAAAAAATAAACTAAGCTCCATAAAAAATCTCATTGGTCATTTAAAACTCAAATAATTGTGTTGTCTTGTGTTTAATTTTTGATCAGGTGTATGTAACAACTGTGTACATCGTTTTGATCACCACTGTGTTTGGGTCAACAACTGCATTGGTGCCTTCAATATAAGATATTTTCTTGTTTACCTCTTCACTCTGACTGCCATGGCTGCAAACCTTGCAATCATAACAGCAGCATTTCTAACCAAGGTAGTGCTGCTATCAAATATGATGCTTGGAAGTTACATTGATGATCAGGGACAAGAGCATGCAGTTGAGATTCTCTTTCTTATTCAGGTAAGCTCACTGTAATGTCTGAGTTTTAACCTACTTCTGGGTTTGTAGCCTGAAAAAAGGGGTTGTTTAAGTCTCATCTCTTAAGAATCTTGCAGTAGGTCCAGCAGTTCTGTTTTGTGGGGGGAGCGAGCCATTATAGTGAACCCACTTTTGCTGTTCTAATTAGAGGCATAATCATTTCCAAGGAACTTAAAAATATTTTAGAATGGCAGTTTCTTCAGTTTCCAAACCAGTTATATCCAATATAAATTTTTGATCTCTCTAGAAATAACCTTATAAACATCAGTTACAGTATACACTACTAACATGTTTTAAAGTAGTTCACAACCTTCTTTACTGTTTGAGATGTCCTTTACAAGAGATGTTTAACTTTTATTGGCCCAGAGAGGTCTTGGTTTAAGATCTCTGGGTGTGCGCGCGCACACGTCCTGACCAGTATTTTTGCTCACACTTAAACAAAGGTGAGGTTTTTTTAGGTGAGTTTTTGAGTCTCTAATTTTTTTCTGGTGGGTCTCGTGCCTCGCTCTGGAAACCTTGCCCTGGCGTTTTCTTTTCATTTGACACCACCAACTACTGCGATGTTCATACTCTGTTAATGTCGCCATACTTCTGGCTGAGAAAGGAAGACTCACCTTTGGAGCCTGCTTAAGCATGGCTGAGTGATAGGGAGCAATCCATCTCTATCTTCCATGCCCTGAGCCAGCCAACAGCTCTGTCAGGCAACTCTCAAATCCCAAGTTAATTCCTCTTTCTAAAATGGAACCCATCACCCTAGAATTCAGATATATTAATTCATCTTTGTGTAGTATCTTCACAACCGCCCTATGTGGGATTTTAATCCGGAAAATGTCTTAACTAACACTGAATGCATCCGATGAAGTGAGCTGTAGCTCACGAAAGCTTATGCTCAAATAAATTTGTTAGTCTCTAAAGGTGCCACAAGTACTCCTTTTCTTTTAACTAATACTAAAGCTGTGACCATAAATCACCAAAATCCAATAAATTCAAAAGTGAACCAGGTGTCACCATTAAGTTCTTCTAGATCAGTATTTTTTTATCTTTATGGTGCAGGTCACCCACACAGTCTTGTGTTCAGTCTGCAAATTCAGAAGCTTGAGTGTCCTTTCATAAACATATTCTGTGAGGAAAATAAGTTCCTGAAAATCTTTGAATTACTAAAGGCTTCATATGGGATTCACCATCTCTGAGCTGGTTATACTGTAGTTAATAGAGTGAAATCAAAATGTTTTAAAATGGGACTTTATACACTATGACTTTAAAATAAGTTACTATTTTATCTGTCTTTGCAGCACCTGTTCCTGACGTTTCCTAGAATTGTTTTCATGCTTGGTTTTGTTATTGTCCTCTCTCTGGTGCTGGGGGCATATTGCTGTTTCACGCTGTACCTGGTCCTGACTAACCAAACATCCAATGAATGGTATAAATCTAGAAGATATGAATGTTCTTGCTGTAAGGCGTTGCAGCCCCATGACAGGCATATTGTTTACAGAAATGTTTATTCTCAAGGAGTTTGGGTCAATTTAAAGGAAATCTTTAAACCTCCTACAAGTTCAGAAAAAAAGAAAAAAACATGAGGAAATAGCTACATATTTTTAAATCTATATTTACTTTTTAAACTTTTCCTGAAGGATTTAACTCCAAGAATAGCTTTTTGCCAGCACAAAGGACTCTTGAAATGATACTGTGCTTTTCATTAAGTGCTGTAGCTAAAGAGTTTTTTTCCTAAATGACTCTATTGTAAAATATATTTTTATAAAGCTGATCATTGTCTGTGGTGTTTGCCAAACTTCTAGAATGAATGTGCTAGTTATTAACAGTGGGGACTAAGGCCGTGGCTTGTAGGCCTCTTTAGAAAATAGCTTCTTTGGATGTCGTAGCTCAGAATTTCTTAAAAGGTTTTCTATCAGTGCATTCTTTGGGTGACAGTATTAAAGCAAATATACTTTTGCTAACCAACTTCCATGTGTGTTAAGGACTAAGTATAGTAAGCATATTCAGCAGGAATGTCCACATCTTATATCTAATGTTTTTGTTGTAACTATGAAAGTGAAGTCTTTGAGGAACTGCATGGAAGTGTTTTATCAAATGAATGTATAAGACCTTGAAATGGCTTCTTAAGGAATCTTAAGGTGAACAGATCATGACTCTCCTAGTCTTAAATCTTACTGTTGTGTGGCTTCATCACACCTATGTGAATGTATCCAATATTATACCACACTGTACAGCTCTTTTTGGATTTACACATTATCTAGGTCTTGCTTTCCTGGGAAGGCAGTGGCTTTTGTAATTGTTGAGAGAGCAGAAATTTAGGCTGGGATCACACTACTACTGTTTCCACCTCATCTTTGAGGGGGCTAATAAATTATTGTATTCTGTATTTGCTTAGATGCTATCCATGACAATTATTTAATTTCATTTGATTTAATGAACTGGAAATTAATTCTCTTTACAGATCACCAGTGTGGGTTTTACAAGCAATAAGAAGCTGTGAGAATGGTCTCCTTTGGCTTACTAAGCCAAATGTTTCCCTGGCTGTACTTGTGATGGATCTGTAATTTGTAGAAAGTAGAACATGTCCCTGTAACATTGATAAATTTTCCTAAGAGGGGTGCTGGTTTATCATGGAAGTTCTTTAGAGTAGGGGGGCCATCTTTGTGCATGTACGAGGTACCTACAACCATGAGGTACCTCACCCATAACTAGGGCTCCTAGGTGCCACAGTAAAAGAAATACTAAATGGGTGACAGAGCCTTACCTCATGATGAAGAGTATGCTTGCTAAGACAGTCTTGTGAAAACTATTAATCTCTTCTTGTCAGGAAAAAGTTACTTTTTCATTCATGCAAATGTATAAATGCTGGCTATGTAATCTGCCTGTAAACATAAGTAGTTTCACTCTATTTTTTTAAGCTACGGCTTTATGGAAAAAACAAAGATGCATCATTTCATCCAGGAAACAGTGCTATTTTGGATCTTCCTTCAATGCTCTTTGCAATGGAAGCGCATGTGTACGTAGAAGGTGACACAGGCTGAGACTTGATGTTTCAGTGCCTCAGTTTGACACTATGCCCTGATTTTCAGAAACTGCTGAGTTTTCATCCTCTGCAAATCAAACCCAATTATAGGTATCTTAAGTTGCACATTGAAAATTACTAGTCACTTTTGAAAACTGTGGAGATAGAATTTAGGTATGGTTGCTTTGCATATGTAAATGTAGGACTTTCTTATAGAAAAGTATGCATGTTTTTTGTTTTTTTTTAAATCTTGAGACTTTGAAATTGTGGCTGTTTAGCCACCCTTACTATTGCAGAGTCCCACAATCAGTATGGGATGTGTTGTAAAACTTAGACTTGAATTCTGGCAGAGTTGATACATGATATAAGCTGAGTGGATGGGCTTATATTTAATTATTCCTGAATCACTTGTCTTCATCCCAAGCTCACCATGTGTGGCAGTGAAGATGACAGGGGTGAGGTACATTAACCCAGTTTTTCCTTTTTTATCCCTGGAGCCATAATAGGTCAAATTGCAGTTGGTCAGAATTGGTGCTTAGGGGTAGGGGGTAGATTGCACTGCCCTTAGCTGTGCTAGAGTTATACAAAGGAATCCAGGCCCAGCTCCACAAAGTCAACTCAATGCAGTTGTTGACCCAAACACAGTGGTTTCAATGGAAGTTAGGAGTCTAAATACCATCATGGATCTGGGCTGTAGGGTCCAGAATGTTAAGCTAATGCTTGTGAGGAGGAATGAATAAAACAGGAGGTGGCCTTCTGAAGCCCTAGGTTTGTTTGAAGCCTCATAGCCCATGAGGGATTGTGCCACACAGACTTCAGGCACTAAGTTGAAGACAAGTTCAAATCACCCTCAGTGAGGATTTTTTTAAAGTTGTACACTTCTGGGGGGGAAGGGAGAAGAATGTCCCCTTCTCCTTTCAGAGATTCTTCAGGGTGGTTCTAGTGATCAGTTCACTAGAGGAGAAATACTAGAACCACAAAGAACTTTAAATATTTTATTTTTTAAAAAATGTATTCTATTTACAATCTGCAAGTAAAAATCTGTATACAGTTAAAAAATCATGTACAGTATGGCTTCATACATGAAAGTTAACTCTGCGTAGCCACTTGTGGAGCATTGCAAGGATATGATGCATTCTGTCAGATCTCTATATAAAAGGCTATCATCTGTGAGATAAACCTACATTACTATGCCTTATGAGAATTAAAGTAGTGTGGTTGGAAGGCATGAAACCATGGCCTTTCATCAGTGGTAAATTTGCCCAGAAACTCTTCAGTTATTTATTAATCTGGTTCTCTCAGAGCAAGACATATCTTCCATTTAAGTTGCAACTTAAATACCAGAACACTACTGTTCAATGGTCTGAGGTAAATGCTTTGCAAAGGATATTCCTTTATTGGAGGCAGCTGTACAAAAAGTTAGATGTGTGAATTAAGACTGTTAGTCACTTATTGCACCTTAAAGCTAGGCAGAGGTCTTTATGGTACTGGCATTTCCATTTTAAAACAGGAAAAAAGTATAATGTCCTAGTTTATACCACTTGCAGTTTATAAAGTGTTGCCTTATATATTTTTAAGAAGAGTTTCTCTCCTGCTCCCCAAGCAACTGGAACAGCAAGCTTTAGTGCTGATTGAGCCTGGTGCCTGCCCTGGTGAAAAAACACTTGACTAAGGCAGTGGTGGGCAACCTGCGGACTGTCAGGGTAATCCAGTGGCGGGCTGTGAAACAGTTTGTTTACATTGACTGTCCGTGGTTTGCTGTTCCTGGACATGCTGCTGCTTCCTGCAGCACCCAGTAGCTGGGATTGGCAAATCGCAGCCACTGGGAGCTGCGGGTGGCTGTGTCTGCGGACAGTCAATGTAAACAAACTCTCGCGGCTCGCCAACTGTCCACCACTGCTCTAAGGTCTGCCATTCACTATATGTTAGCCCCTAGACAATCACTGTCTGAACTTCCACCTCCCCTTCCTGGGAGGCTATCACAAACTCTCCTACGTGCTCCATTATTTCAATATCCTCTGATGCAACCATTGTCACAGTTGCTTCTTCGGTCTCAATGCTACCCTCTGTTGTCAGCACAGCTCCTTCTCCAATAGCCGACGCCAGTGTCATGGCAACCTGCTCTGTAAGACTTTCTGGTGTTGCTATGGTGATAGTGTCTGCAGTGTCAGTAGTTACTTCAGAGTTTTCTGCCACTGTAACGTTCTGCACGATGATCTGGTGGCCAGAGTTTGCTTGATTTACTATTTGCTGCACAACCTTCATAATGTGACTGTCAACCTAAGTTAAGAAAAAAGTTTATTAATAATCCAGACAATTCCTCTTATTCAGTGTATTGTGCTTACTACTGCCCAGCTACAACTGTAACTGCAGCCTGGTAGCTTTTTAGTGAGGTAATACAAACAATTAAATAGGTTCAGATGAAATCAAATGTTTATTGAAGGTATGGCATCTTAGTGAGATAGCTGGAGTACTTTACATCTCATCTCACTAGAGAATGGCTGGTATTTGAGGAAGAAGCAGTTTGTATAATGAAGTCAAGACAAGTTTTTTTTTAAAACTAGCATGAGGATGTCACACATCCAGGTTCTCAAATACCAGAGTGATGGCCTCAGTGTAAGAACTTAAAGATGAACCACAATTTGTTACAATGTGTCCAGCAGGAGACTAGCCAGCCTCTCACTTTAGCTTTGCAGTTCCAACCAGGAAGTTGAACCAAACCTGAACACTGGTTCAGAGGTTTTTTTGAATGAACTGAATCCAAAAAACCCTAAATTGGTAACTTGTTCCAAACAGGTTGAGTAATCCAATGCTAAGGGACGTCTCTGTAGTCTTTTGGGAGTGCTGAGGAAGGGTGTGTCTCTCTGCTCCAAGCCGGGGGGGAGGCAGAGACACTACGCTTCCCAGGAAGCCACTGGAAGAGGAGAGTGGGAGAGGAGGTTTCAGGTATTGCTAGGACTAATCAGGGGAAACTACAACTTCCAGAACACCTCAATCGCCTCCTGTTGAGTGCCTGTCCCTCCTGTGCAAGTCAGCATAGAAAGGACGTTTTCTGGCCTGAAATTCACTTTGTACATGACATAAGAGCGGCCACACTGGGTCAGACCAAAGATCCATCTAGCCCAGTATCCTGACTTCCAACAGTGGCCAATGCCAGGTGCCCCAGAGGGAATGAACAGAACAGGGAATCAAGTAATCCATTCCCTGTCGCTCATTCCCAGCTTCTGTCACCTTAACAGTCAATTATGACTGACAGAGGTCTGGAGGATGTTGTACTAGTGAATGCAAATAACTTGTAAATTTTTCTACAGTGAAAAATGCTTCATTGTATTCTTTTGCTAGGAGTTACAGTGCAAGCGTAAGTGTGAGACATTAACCTACAGGAAACACAGCTGAACTGGTTACTGAACCATCATTTTAGGTTAGCATTTGAATGGGAACTCAACCGCAGAGTTAATATTGATAATTCCAACCAGAATTGAATCAAATTTAACTCCTTCATTCCAACTACGATTTTTTTGGTTTTAGTACACTTAGTGAAATTAAGAGAACAGTAAGTTTCACAAAGATCTTATGGTGTTAATGTGAAGTCCTCACTTATTCAGTATGTACACTGGCTATAAAGCCCAGTCTGCAAAACTACATATTTGCGGGGGGTTGGGGAGGGAGAAAGCTAGCTGGGTTTTGGTATACTTAGTGTGGCTTTCAGGCACTGTATGTTCATCTTAACAGTGGGTAATGGACAACAAGATCCAAAAGGAGCATCATAATTGGCAGCCTACCTCGTGTCTTGTTCCCTCTATTATTTCAGTAGCTTCACTGGTCTCCATTTCTTCAGTAGCAGTCTGGAAAGAGACAAAGCAAAAGATTGCTAAAGAATGCTATAACTTCGCAATTGGAGTGTGGGATCCCTCTCAACATTCTTCCTGTTCTCCCTCTGCTGCTATGATCTGTCTTTCTCAAGGAGGCAGCTGTATGTAGTTCCCTCCAGGCGTTAACACAAGTTTCTCAGAAGTGAAGCAGGGTGCACCCCTCTTAGAGACACAGCATCCTTTCGCCATAGCACCCTGTGGACTGATGGACTCTTCTCCCCTATTTATTGCATTACAGGTGAGCAATGCACAGAACTGTGCAGGCATTTAGTTACAGCACAGGTTTCAGTGGAACACAAGCCCTTCTTCCTATCTGTCCTTCCTTATCCACTTGTTACTAGCAGCCTGGTAGAGTGGCTTATTACCTCAATGATGTATTCCTGAGTATCTGCCACCACTGAAGAAAATTCTACTAGAACAGTATGAGGATCTTCAGAAATAACTGTTGCCGCTAAGTTGTCAGCTGATTGACTTTCCTCAGAAACCATCACTTCTTCAACCTCTTTCAATGCAAGAAGGCAGCCACCTGAATGATATTTCAGGAATGTCAAGAGAATGTTAGTCTACTATGAAACAAGAGAAATCCAAAATCAAATGCTAGATCCCACCTAATGACACTTTTTATGGGCTACTGGTAGGTGGAAGCTAGCAGCAGTTATGTAGTCTCTCCCTACCCCCACCAAACATTTTGGCCCAAATTTTAGGCTCCAAGATATGCTACCTTGGAAACTAGAATCCAGCCTCAACAACTAATACAATGGAATTACTAGGAACATACAAGAGTTTGAGTGCTTAAATCAGATAGGACTTCAAAAGTCTTGCCCAATAAGAATAGAGGGGTGAAAGTAGGCAGTACGGGGTGCTGGTAAGAAGTGGCTGCTGATACTGGCCTGTATGCAGCCGACTACTAAAGTGCTACCATGGCAGTGCTTTAACGTCACTGCCCCTTTTGTCCATTTCCCCCTCCAAATCAGCAGCCCTGCCCCTAGGGACCCTGCAGGCAGGGCCACCGATGGGGAGTGGGGGAAAGAGACAGTGATGTCTAAGGAGGGTACTTTGCCATGGCAGCACTGTGTAGTTGCCCCTTTTACCCCCTCCCAGGTCACTACCAACAGGGGGAAGGGGCAGCTGCCCCAGGGCTGGCCATTGAAACAGGCCTGGGGCTCCCAGCTGCTGCCACTACCACAAGCAGAGGCCAGAACCCTGGGCCCTTTAAATCACCACCGGAGTCCTGGGCAGCATGGGCCAGACAGTGTGGATGGGCTGGCTGGGGGAGGCTGACCCCGCAGCTGGGCCCCTGTACATGTAAATGCTCAATATTACTTTCACCCCTGAGAATAGATCCCAAGATTCCTTAATCTCCCTCATAAGCAGCCAGGCCATTGTACCAGTATACAATTCAGCATATTTATGTTCCTAGCAAAGCTGTAACTATTCTCTAGAAGCATTATATGCCAACGTGATTTTAGAACATATTTAGTATATATAAGAAGAAGTAGTGTGACTCAATGGGTGCTGATCCAGTCAACCACGTAAATATTCGCAAGTGTTCTGAATATTATTATTTGCCCAGCAGACCATAGCAGCTTCAACTAGACATAGCACACCCCTTTATGGCATTTCACAGAAAAAGGTAGTAAGATAATGGGCAATTTCACTTGTCAAACCAAAAACAAATGTAGAGGTAGATTTCACGTTTAATTTTGCAGAACACAAAATGTAAGCAGCTTTTGGCACCTGGCACTTCTATTGTGTTTTAATCCCTTTGATGTTGGGAGACAGGTGAACTTGCATTAGTTTATGAAGACACCTGTTCCTTCTGGCCTCACCTGAAGCCTTGGAGAATGTAACAATTACAGGATAAAATAGCCAAACCCATATTGTGAGATTCAGAGTGGAAGCTGTGCGGAAGAGAGGATCTCTCCCTTTCAAATGCTGCATTTTACAGATCATGGAAGCTAGAGTTTGAAACACAGATAGCTCAGTGTTTTTGCCTCTGTCAGACTTAACACAATGAATTTGATTTCACTGATTTCCACTTTTAGTTATTGTTGTACTAGATGAATGGACTAGCTCTTGTTACCCATAAACCAGTTCTCTTACTGATCAGGGTTGTTTTTGGGTGGAAGGGTGAATGTAGAAGGGCTTTATTTAGTAGTTTAAAGAATAAATGTTGCACCTTTTGATGCCACTCAACAGCAGGTAAACAATCAACAGCTTATACGAAAGGTAGCTAGAGCCCATTCAAACAAGACTGGTCTATCAGCCAGTGAATTAGCTTAGTGTGACTTGAGCAGGCCTTGCTGTCACACTAATCTGAGAGGTTTACTGTTACATGGAGTCATACAAAATGATCACTAAGATTCAGCCATAGCAGGGCAGGTGGCCCAAATCAAGCCACAAGAGAATCCCACCATAGACAGATGCCTCCCTATCTCACCTTTGGTTTTTAAGTGCCTGTTAAGAGTACCATGCTCTGCGAACCCACGTCCACACTTGTAACATTTGTATGGCTTTTCGCCTGTGTGGTGACGGATGTGACGAACCAACGAGCCCTTCTCCCGAAAGCCCCGGTTGCAGAACTGGCAGGTGTAGGGCTTCTCCTCCAAGTGAGTGCGGAAATGAACCTGCTGGGCATTCTGCAGCAGAAAGTGGATACGATGGAAGAGTGACTGATAGGAACAAACCACTTAAACAGCCTCTTACAAGGAGTATTCTAGTTCTGACTTTGGAACAGACACCCCTTTGAGGTTTTCCTCTCTGCCAAGGCAGGAATATGCCTCTGCGACAAGTACAACACAGATTATTCTTGAATGAGGAAACAGCTCCCACTATTTCTCTACTGAGAGATGAACTGCAAGGCCATTGTATCTAATAGTAGAGTCCAGGATCCTTTAGTTCTCCTGGAACAGCTGAAGATCGCTAACTAAAATAAAACAGACAAAAACTGCATTCCCTCCACTGCATTAGGAGTCAGTTACAGAATGTCTATAAGGAGGCTGACATTGGTCCAGTGTGCTAACCGCAGCCTATACCTAGCACTTCAGAGGTAACTGCATCGTACTGTTTCTGAAGGCAAACTTCATTCCCCAGAGGTGATTAACTTATGCTTGTACATAGCAACTGATCTCTTAACTGTCATATTTAGCAAAGAAAAAGTCAGTTCACATAGCAAGTCATTTTTTTCTAACAAATCTGCTATTTGCTGTACCAATCCCCTGCAGCACAGGCTGTCCATCCAGAACAGGAGGGAATTTTCTCCAAAACTTGTTTGATTCTTACTCCTCACTTTAAGTCCCTCATTCTTGTATCACTGGATCTTAAAACAATTTAAAATTTTTAAAGAATTTCAGTTCCCTGTTAGACAAAGCCTGTTAACTTTCCACAGAGCATGACTTTGGGGAGCAAAGATCTGCAGACAAGAGTGTTTTGGAAAGAGGCACCTACCTTTGTTTTGTATCTCTTGCCACACTTTGGACAGGAATATGGCCGCTCATCTGAGTGCACCCTCTTGTGTCCCTTCACATGCGCGATGGTCTTGTAGAGCTTGCCACACTCACCACAACGGAAGCGCCGCTCATTGACATGCACTTCTTGGTGCTTTTTCAACAGGTAGCCTTTCATGAACTCCTTACCACACTCCTCGCATTTAAACACTTTGTAACCTAGAGGGAGACGCATCTTAGACCACAAGCAACAGTAGCACAAGGGAATTCTGAAATCGTTACTGCACCAAAGTAATAACGTGGTTATAGCGTGTCTGACCAGAGGGACTAGATGGCACAGGGGAGTTAATGTAAGATGATGTGGTGCTTCTCCCCTTCAGAGCCCTGGTTCAAATCAAGATCAGGTTGATAATGGTTCCGTTGGTACTATCTAATGGCTATTTTGTGTCTTACATGAAGCAGATCTGGTCTCAAACCATTTCCCAGTATTTTTGCCCACATCAGAGATCACCCAGTTTGCACTTGTCAGCAGTATCAGAGCCAAGAAGACTGAAGTCCAACTGTCCCTGCATTTTAATAGCGCTCCCTCCACAGCAAGGCAATGTGCATGCATGTAGCGGGAACATTTGTCCTGCTGCTAACTGTGCCGTACCTTTTATGTGGCTAAAATGAAAGACTTTCTGCAGAAGGCCATTCTCGTACCCGCCTTGGAGTGCAGTGAGCAAGAGGGGGAATGATTTTTCCATAAGCATTAATAATGGATAATAAATATGGGGTCTTCTCCATTCTCTTAATTGTAGTAGCTGCCTATTCTTTACAGGATACAGCTCAAAAATTGTACTTGTTTGCTTTTAAAGCAAGTCAAGGAGCTGTTCCAGCCACTCACAGATCTGGTCTCTCGTCAGTCTTTTCCCTGTTCATCTAGAATCCAGTTCTCATGTTCCTTACACTAGTGGGGGGAAGTTTGTGCGGAAGAGCCGTCACCTCTGCACCTCCTGAAATATGGAGCTGCTTTTGCATTTTTTAACCTAGACTTTACATCACTTTCAGATCTCAGGGGAAGTCTCTTCTCAATTGTTCTGACCTCCATTTCTCCATTAGCGTTTTAAACGCTAATTGAATCTGCATGCAGTTGTGGGATAAAGTTTGCACAACAAATGCTATACAAACAGTTCAGATATGTACATTTGAGAACAGCATTTGCACTAGGCTTACCTAAATGTCCTTTGATGTGTATTTCAAGGGAAACAGACCCACTGAAGACTTCACTACAGTGAGGGCAAACATAACTTTTGTATCCGTTTGTTTCTGTATCGGTCTATTGAAATTAAATATCATAATATAAGTGCCTTTTCCATACATTATGTGGAATCAATATTCCTAATCAAAATTCTAAGCTAAATGCCCTTTGATTTAAAGAAAAATCAAGTTATCAAAGAAGCAGATGGTGCTAACACTGCAAGTTCTAACGCACAAAAAATATTACACTCTGCTGGTCACTATGCTGATACATAGTGCACAAATATTAAAAGTGTAGATACACTGAAGCTAATGCCTAAGGTGCTCACATGGGCTGTTAGGAATCTCATGTATTTCCTGTAGAAAAGAAAAGAAAAGCTAATTGATAAAAGCACATGATGCAAACATACAGTCTCTACTTGCTCTACTTCAACACACTGTTCCCCACACTGCTCTTCTTCAGCTTCCATCTCTTCATTTTCTAGTTCTTCTGTAGCAGCCACACCAGGTTCATCTGATTTTTGCATCTCCTCCACAGTAACTTTTTCTATCACAATCCCAGAATTCCTCATGGCCTGCCTCAGCAAGTTCTCATTGTTCACTTCCCATTCACATGGTAGTTCCTCAGGATTTGATGGCTAAAGAAAATAAAATACTCAGATGATAAGAACAGCAGATGTGAAGTCAGCCTTTTAGACAAAAGAACTCTAGGTATTCCAGTGCTTGTCACCAGGGTGACCGGTTCTGTGATCTCAGATACCAGAAAGCAAAAGAGATGTGTCTGCTTTGGAGAAGTCCGAGAGCTTGAGAAACTCCAATTGAAAGGATACTTTCCAGCCTTTCACTTGGAGTCTAACCTCAGGGAGTGGCCATAAAATATGGCCATTTTAGGTCACCCAAGTAGTATACCAGATATCACTGATCACATAAAGATACAGGACAGATCACTTTTTTGATTTTATAATAGAGACTGTAAACTCCACGACCAGATGCTCTAGTATGGTCTTTTCAGGTAACCTACACAGCCATTTTTTTTTCTCTGAACATGCAGGCTGTTTTCCTATATTGGGGGTAAGCAACTTAGGGCGAGCTGATTTTCAATGGCACTCACACTGCCCGGGTCCTGGCTACCAGTCCAGGGGGCTCTGCATTTTAATTTAATTTTAAATGAAGCTTCTTAAACATTTTAAAAACCTTATATACTTTAAATACAACAATAGTTTAGTTATATATTAAAGACTTATAGAAGGAGACCTTCTAAAAACGTTAAAAATGTATTACTGGCACGCAAAACCTTAAATTAGAGTGAATAAATGAAGACTTGGCACCACTTCTGAAAGGCTGCCGACCCCTTTCCTATATGCTTTTGAGATCAGTTTCGCAGCATGGGCAGGAAAAGCATCCTTACCCTTATTTACACCTGGCTTATTAGCTTCTTTTAAGTTTCATATTCACATCAACATTAAGATGTTAGTAAATAAGACATTAGTAGCACCACAGACTTTTGTTTCTCCCCAAGCAAGAGGCTATATTGACAACCAGATGCCCTACCACTCTCAGGTCCTATAAAGCAGTGGTCTCCAAAGTGGGGTGTGCGCAGCAGGAGGAGCACCACCGAAGGAGCGCTGCTGGCACGGCAGCAGCTCGGCTATCCCCGCTCTGTCTTCGGCGGCACACTGGCGGTGGCTTTTTTTTTTTTTTTTTTTTGCACGTCCCTAGAGCTGGCCCTGGGGATGCACGATCCAAAAAGTTTGGAGACCACTGCTATAAAGAACCAGTCAGCAGCATGAGCTATGTCATTATTTTCAAAGGAGTTTAGAATATTTGCCATCTAGTGTTGGAACTGAAGTTCTACAGGAAAGGAAGCTACTGAACATAACAGAATTAAAATTAGCCTATACAAGCCCTGTGCGGACCTTCCTGAGTAAGTCCTCTTTAGATTCCTCTCCTTTTGAGTGTGTCCTTGGAACTGATGGGAAGGTGAATTTATGTGAGTAATGCTGCCTTCCAACTCAAGAGCCCTGGCCAAGGAACAGCAATTCTGCTTCTTTGCATAAAATATGCGAAGGGTATCCAACAGAAACAAACACTCACCTCTTGATCCAAGGATTTTGCATCAACAACAGGAAGCTCCTGCATTTGGACATGGACTTCATGAAGGACATTGCCTTTTGCATCTGTTAATAGGTGAATCACAGGAGTCTCAATGGATTCACTTGCTATAGGTGAAACAGTCTCTGTGTTTGAACTACAGGATTCTTCAAGAAAAGAAGCACAGGATTAAACCACCACTCTAATTCTGAGTGTGAAGCTAAACCCTATTTACAGCCACTTGACTTAATTCTACTTCGGTGTATCTTACTCAGTGTATCTAGAAATATTAATCTCTGGCTGAAGGACTGCTTTTTTGCATTTACCCTGTGTAATCCTTTTCAAGCATTGTTCCATACAATGAAATACAGCATTTTGCAGATGGATACATTTCAACACAGATTTCCATGTCAATTTTGTGATTATAATGGTCTTAGTGCCAGATTCTCAAATAAATCTTCCAATCTATGATCCGTATTTATTCATCCATGGTATGACTCTGTCCATGTGCACTCTGGATTGATACGTTCGCTACCTGTCCAGAGGTAGTTGTTTGTTTCTAAAAAAATGGGAGCCAGATTGCCTGCCCCACCCCCCCACACACACACAAAATATAAAAAAAATATGAAGGAAAATAATGTTATTTGAATGCCAGGAATGTCACGTGACCTACACTTTGTTTGATGCAGGACATGCATTTGCTATTTCACTGACCTGTTGGCAGTTCATCTTTGCTAACAACTATTTCTTTGCTCACGTTGAAACGGATTTTTTCGGTGCAAGGTGTCAAAGATTTCAGATGCCGTGTCAAAGCTCCTGATTCCCTGAAGCTTTTCCCACACTTCTTGCATTTGTAAGGTCGCTCATCTTGACAAAGTAAGAGAAAGCATGAATCATTACACCAAATAAATTTTATTAACTCCATCCAAGAATTTTCACTTGATCAAACATACGTCTAATACAGCATTTCCCAACCTTTTGGGGCACGTGTAGTTGCCTGTGCCCACTACCTTCCATCCAATTACATGCACTATCTGCAATGGCAAGAGTCTTTAAAACTGGGCTTCTGAGTAGCCCCAACACCATGGGATTTAGACTGCACTCAGCTCAATGCAAGGTGGAAAACGGTGGAGTATTTCAGCTCATCATTTAAGGCAAGATGGAGGAGCCAAGTACAGCCCAGTCCAACAATTAGGAACCACTATACTAAAACAGACAGTATCTTACCTGTGTGACGGCGGTGGTGTCGAATGAGAGACCCCTTTGTCCTAAATGATGTTCCACATAATTTACATTCATAGTCCTTCCTGCTACTATGAGTGATCATATGAGCTTTAAGGATACTGGCCTAGAAAATGAGTTGATTTTAAAAAATGGGTAGCAATGCTCCTTCATTAGTTGTTTTACATTTGAACAAATCAAAGACATTCAAGAACACTCACACTATTAATAAAAATGCAACTGTAGAACTGCTAGAATGTTGAGAAAAAACACAAAGTTCCAGCCATTATCAGGATTAAAGAAGTGCTTGTATCATTAAATTTACAAGTGAAGATAATGGACATGTTGGAATGCAGCCTAATGCAAAACTACATCAGTTATATAAGCCTTCCTGCTTCAGGGCTTAAGCCAATTACTACAGTTAAGAAGCAGCTTCACCTGCAGATTATTCCATGATTGTCCATTATAGAGGTTTCACACTTTCCTCACTGGCCACTATCAGAGACAGTGTAAAAGATAATGGGTCCGCTGTGTGATCTAGTATGGCAATTCCTTTGCAGACAGTAATTAAAGCTTTATCATGAATGTCGAATTTGACTGACTGGCACTAGTTTTGAAAGGAGGTCAATCTCCAAATAAGATTATGTAGTAGGAAATGAGTTTTCTATCAAGTCTGAAGAGATCATGATGCACAACTGTCCTAAAAGATTTGAGCATATGAACATTACAAAAGTAGACTGTAAAGCTACCAGCTCCATAACTTACTGTTTTAAACGTCTTGTGGCATAACTCACACACATATCGACCTTCTTTATTAACCAGCAGCTTAACCCTGATCAGCTCTGTGGAGCCATCTTGTTCCAGGTCATCGGGGCTGCCCTGCGCTTCAGTGATCTCACCATCAATCTGGCCATTTGGGTTTTCAAAAACATGTTCTCCTGTGACAATGACTTCTTTGATGTGCCCACTACCTGGGAAAATGATATGAAGACAGCTACGTTCTTTACATAACAAGGTTCACGTGACTCAATGGATTCAATTTTTTAGAATATCAAGTAGTGGAAAGAAAAGAGAAGCAGGTGACTAAACACGAATGGTATATGCCAGAGTCAATATTGACTGATTATGGAACTCTTTATTGCGTTTTCAAAGTCATTCTAAAAGGTGTTAGAGCTCAGGATGGATGTTCTTTGAAGTAGATTTTTAAATCTAAGTAAAATACATAATAAATATACTCAAGTTAGAGTTGGAAAGGTGCCTTGCAGGATTTCCATTCATCATGGTAGCTGCAGAGATTTAGTATGCTACCTCCTTAGTTCTACCAACCCCAAAGCTCAGGAGCCACACACAGATTCCTATGTGACAGTTTAATACATTGTCTCAACCACCAGACTAGTCAACAAGGCCTTTTTTAATCTGAATTATGACAGGGATGTCATCTCACATAACCTTTGAAAATAAATGCCACAATCATTTGAGTTGGAAGGGACCTGTAACTAAGTGGTCTGCAGCATGGATTTATTTTGTACAGAAAATAGGCAATACGGTGCAAGCCAAAATCAGTTACACTGCGGAGACACTAAAACAAAAGGTTGTACTTCTGCCAAATCACATTAGACAGGGATGCAGTGATTATGGACCAAATGGAAAACTGACAGGGAAAAAGTTCATTTCAAACTTTCTAACTGCGTACAGCTTCAATAGAAAAAAGTATTTTGTAATTATGTCTCTTTTAGAGGACCTATCAATTTACTAAAATGAATACATGCAGAAATGAATAATGGAAGTAAGGTTTCAGAAACATTAATGTCTTTATTTTAACAAGAGAAAATACTTCCATTACTAATTATTATGGGCATTGATTAATAATTTAATGTCACTTCATTTGAACTAAAAATCTAAAATTCTATTGAGAAACCATCTTCAGTTGCAGAGTTAACATTGCCACACAAGGACCTACATAGAGAAAAGTTTATTCAATTACAATTTTTGCCTCCAGTTTAGAATTCACTCCAGAAGATCCAAGTTATTTCTAAAACAGTCAAGGTCACCCTTGTGATGTAATAGAGAACTCCTATCCACAAAACGTTCTTAGTAAGTGTACACAGCAATTTTCAGACCAGAAGATGTGTGTATTAAAGTTATAACTCCCTAAAAACTGGAATTTGCAAAAGAAGCCATTAACTGAAAACTAGTATATGTTTTCATTGCTTAAAAAAGCACCTAAAATCTGTTTCTCCCCATATACACAATAGAGTGAAGCTAAATGAGCTCTGGCAGTATACAGTATTGACTATGAAATCAAATTCTTACAGAGCTAGTGAGGGCACCACTCAAATTTACAATGCAACTCCATCTGACTAACCTTTAGAGTAAGGCAATAGACTAAATGAGAATAGATTACTAAAGTAACATCTGTTACATAAAAACCTTGCAACTTACCTACTATAGAAGATGCATTACTGATTTCTTCTGCTATTGAAGATGCTTCAACAACTATATGAGCAACAGTTATGGACTCCTCAACAGAAGGAACCACCTGCTGTAACAGATAATGTTTTAGTAAGAAAAGTTAAAATCATATCTTATGTTCACTTATGATAGATTATTGTTCTAATTATTTTGAGACATGGCTGTCACCTTCTGTACTTCTTGGCTAGGAAGACTTGTTGATGTGGCAGTAATGGCTTCTTGAGTTCGTTGACAGATCTTTTGTAATTTGTGTTGTACAAATTCTTCCAAAGAGGTGAACTCAGAATGGCAACGACCACACTTGTGAACATCATCTTCATCTGCAATTTAAAATGTAAGAAATTATTAGATTTGGAAGTTAACGTATACAATGTTTAAGACTGTATGACAACAGCCCTTTGCCATCCAGCCTACTAAATCTCCCACAATATAAAGAGAGAAAGTTGGAATTGGAGCGTGTAAGAATTAGGACTATTTCTACCCCATTAAATACATTTTTGCTCTTACAGCAGTGTTTTCTTTCGGGGTCTGTAGAGGGTTGTGATGTTAATTTGCTTACAGGGCAACACTATGGCATTTATGCATCACAGGGACACGGGCTGGACAGGTCACAGCAACAAGGGGCTCCAAGTTTTTGAAGCCAAGTTACATAAACACTTTGTGCAGTCTTGCGAAAGCCTCATGAACATTTACCAACACACAGAACAGAGCAGAGGATATTAAAAAAGAAATCTAGTGACATGTTCCTTGCCCCCCCCCCCCAAAGTGGGGTTACTCATCCCAAGAGAGTGAAAATTTACAAAGCTGCCTTACTACATAGCCCATTACAGCATCTCCCTCAATCAGCACTAACCCTCACTATCTGCCTGAGAAACCTGGAAAGGGATAGGAAGCCTTAATCAGGAAATAAAACCAAAAAGAGACAGCCTTTGGAAGAGGACTTCTAGTGTCTAGAGAGCTGCTTTCTAGGAACATAGCAATAGCCATATTGGATCAGACCTGAGATCCATCTACTTCAGTATCTCATCCCCAAGTGTGGCCAGCATCAGATCCTTCAGAGGAAGGTGTAAGAACCCCCCACCCGCCCCACATTAGGTCTCATCTGGATTCCTACTAGTTAAGAGATTAGTTTACATGGTGAAGCATGAGGTTTAATATCCCTTCCAAATCTGTTGTTAGCATTAACTCACATAACTCTGGATACTGTCATTCATACAAATGTCCAGTCCTTTTTTTTGGATCTTGCTAAATTCTTGGCCTCAACAATTTCCTGTTGCAATGAATATGTATTTCCTGAAAGATACTTCCTTTTTCAGTTTTCAATTAGCCATTTTTTAAAAAATTTAATTGACTATTCTCTTGTTGTGTTGTATGACAGGGAGAACTGAAGCTCCCAATCTGCCCCACTAGAACATTTCTCATTTCATCAGGTCTCCTCTTATCTCCTTTCTAAGGGAAATTACCCCAATTTTTTTCCCCACGCTCTGCCAATGAGTTTCCCCAGGCCCCTAATCATTTCCATCACCCTTCCCTGCAGCCCCTCTAATTCTGCAACATCCTCTCGGAGATGGGCGACCAGCACTGCAGGCGATGGTCCCCAGGAGACCCCAGCGCTGCAGCGGGGAAAGCTATTGGAAGGGTCTTTGGCTTAGTCCCCATCCCAGGCCTTACGCCGCGCAACACCGTTTGCCTTTTTCTGGCCGCGCTGCCCACCGGGCAAAGGCCGCCTCCGCGCTGGCGACCCCCAGTCCCTCCCCTGGGGGGATACGGTGAATTCGGCCTCCGCCGCGCCCCGCTTTCCCGGGCACGGCTTTGCCTCCATCCGCAACGCGCTCCGCTTGCCCGCCTGCTGCCGGGGCCCCTCGCCGCCCTCTCCGGCCCCGGCGAACCGACACAGCCCGGGCTCCTCCGCAGACTGCGGTCCCTCGCTGCTCCCCGCTCGCCTGACCCTGACCCGGCGGCAGGAGCACGGGCGGGCGGGGAGGCGAGAGGCCGGGGCGGGCCAGGAGCGCTCTGGGGGCCCAGCGCTGACCGGGCCCCCGCCCCCCTGAGCGGCCCGGCGGGAGCCCCCCGCTGCTCCCTCTGGGCCCGGCGGGGGCTCCCCCCCCTCAGCAGGCCGCGCTCCGCTCAGGCCCCGGCCGGGGGAGCGGGCCCGCCCCAGGCCCGTTACCTTCCTCGCTGAAGGGCGCCGGGAGGCTGAGGACGGTGGCGGGGCCGGCGGGCGCCGGGGCCGGGCTGGAGGCAGCTGCCGCCGCCCCCTCCTGCTCCCCGGCCGCGGCTGCCGTAAGCCCCGCCGGCCCTGCGCTCGTTGCCATCACGGCCTCCATGTCGCAACGCGCCGCACCACCAAGATGGCGGCTTTACGGCCGTGTCGTCATAACAACGGGCCGCATGCGGCGGAGGGGGGGGTGGAGCAGGCGCGCGGCCGGCAGTGGGTGGGGCACCGAGGAGCCCCCGCGCAGGGGCCTCACTCTGACAACCACGCCTATGATCCCACCCTGACCCTCCGTGCCCTTCATGAACCCGAGCTCTCAGGTGACCAGTTACCGCCAGATGCAACTCGGGGGCGGGGCTCCCGGCTCGGTTAGCCAATGAGCTGAGAAGAGGGTGTGCGCCAAAACCAGTTGCCCAATGAGATGGTAGGGGCGGGGCTGAGGGTCCCCGCGCGACGGCCCCAAGGTTATGCATCCGTCACCCATTGGGCCACAGAGTGGGCGGGACTCCGCGCCCGCTTCCCCCAACGAGCAACGGCGTGGGCGGGGCTCCCTCCCCCAATTTGTGGCGCGGGCGGGGCTCCGGGGGCGGCCGCCCAACTGCCCGCCGCCTGGGCGGGCCCCGCGCCGAGCGAGCGCGCAGGCGCCGGGCGGAGCGGAGCGGGCCGGGCCCTTCGGTCGCACCATGGCGCAGGGCTCGGCGCGCCGGTGCCTGCGGCTGGAGCCGGCCGCGGCCCGCGAGGTGCTGGGCGCGGCCGACACGCTGCTGTTCGACTGCGACGGCGTGCTGTGGCGGGGCGACGCGGCGGTGGCGGGCGCGCCGGCCGCGCTGAGCCGCCTGCAGGCCCGGGGCAAGCGCCTCTGCTACGTGACCAACAACAGCAGCCGCACGCGGGACGCCTACGCCGAGAAGCTGCGGCGCCTAGGCTTCCCCCCGGCCGAGCCCCGCCAGGTCTTCGGCTCGGCCCACTGCGCCGCCCGCTACCTCCGCCAGGCCCTGCCGCCCGGCGCCGCCGCCTACGTGCTGGGCGGCCCCGCCCTCGGCGCCGAGCTGCGGGCCGCCGGCGTCCCGCACCTGGGGCCCGGCCCCGCCGCCCTGCCCGGGCCGGGCCCGGCGGACTGGGCCCGCGCGCCGCTGGACCCGGCCGTGCGCGCCGTGCTGGTGGGCTTCGACGAGCACTTCTGCTACGCCAAGCTGTGCCAGGCGCTGCGCTACCTGCAGCGGGGCGGCCCCGGCTGCCTGCTGCTGGGCACCAACCGCGACCACCGCCTGCCGCTGGAGGGCGGCGCCGCCATCCCCGGTGCGTGGCCGGGCCCCGCTCCCGCTCCCCCTGAGGCGGGCGGGCGGGCTGGGCGGGGGGGGCGCGATGGGGCCGCTCCGATGGCGGCGGCCCGGCCCTGGCCTCGGCCTGCCGCCGCTTCCCTCCCGAGACCCCGCCCTGGAAGCACCGCCGGCTTTTGCGTGCGCGTTTCCGCGTTACTGGGGGGGGCCTTGAAATATCGCCAAAAGCGTGTCCCCTTCGGAGCTGAGCGCCACGTCGGCAGCCCCCTCGGCCGGGCAGTGCGCTGATCTGTGGGGTCGCAGCTGCCCGCGCCCCATCCGCAGCCCCCTCAGCCGGCTGGTGCCCTGGCACCGTGGGTCACAGCTGTCACGCGGCTCCCTGCCCCGTCCGCAGCCCCCTTGGGCAGGCGACGGGCTTGCCCCCTCGGGTCACAGCTGTCACGCGGCTCCGTGCCCCGTCCGCAGCCCCCTTGGGCAGGCGACGGGCTTGCCCCCTCGGGTCACAGCTGTCACGCGGCTCCGTGCCCCATCCGCAGCCCCCTTGGGCAGGCAGTGTGGTGGTATCTGATGTCACATCTGTTACGGTTCTGTGCTCCATCCATAACCCCCTCGACCAGGTCATGTGCTGACGCGCAGAACTGTCACACAGCTCCATGGCACATCCAGCCTACTTCACTCCAACGCTGGAATGAGGAAAGGGCCATTCAGTTATTCTCCATGTTCTTCCTTCGGAGAACCCTTTGTGGGCACTACTTTAACTGTCCCTTTGCCCTGGCATCAGCTCCTTTGCTCTCCAGCCCAACCCTAAGTTATAGTGAATGAAAAGTGCTTTCCTGAACAGCATGCATCCTTTATTAGCATTCTGTAGCTTCTTATTTAGTTTCTTAACCCTTCTTTCTTTGTTGCAAGAGGTATGGATGTGATGGCAGTACCTACAGCTTTTATGACTTAATCCTCCATTTGAGTCTCCTCTGCTGTATTTTGTTAGAGAATATGGGGGGACACCTATGCTGCTTGTATATGGGCCTCTGGATGCCACTACAAGTTTTGGAGACAGGTGTCTTTCCTGGATACAGTCCACTGACTACAGCTGCGTAGAAACCAGCACTCTGATGCTGGGTGGTTGGGGACCATGCTGTCTCCATGCTTCAGGGCTGCCCTGTTCCCTAGTGGAGCCTGGATTTGTTGGGACCAGTGGTCCCCAGCAGCCTGATCTCTATGGTTGAACATACAGGTAGAAACTTCCCAATTCCAGTCAGAGCAAATGAGGCAGTCTAAATCTGGAGTACTCTGGAATGTGAGAAGCTTGAGGGGTTTGACTATGGCTGACCTGTGGCCTAAGTGCCCTCTAAGCTCCCAGAGCGGGCCTGCCGTGGCGAGAGAGGGCTGGGGGGAGTCCTCTCTCCCCACCACAGCCCCAGGGCAGCCTGCACCCTGAATCCCTCATCCCCGGCCCCACCCCAGAGCCCGCAACTCCAGTCAGCCTTCACACACACACACCCGCACCCCTGCCCCAGCCTCCTGCACTCCGAACCCCTTGCCCCCCCACCCCTCCCATGTGAATTTTATTATGTGCACCAGTATGAAGGTGATGTGTCACACATCACTTCTATATTGGTGCACATACCAAAATTAATTCCGCACATGGATGTAAAAAACTTGAGGGAACACTGCCTGTGGCCCCCATTTTACCTGTTCAGTCACAACTGGATTTTCTAGAAAAACGTGTACTCTAAACCCTCTTCTGTTGCAGTAACATGCAAGCACCCCACCCTTTGCAGCCGACTGGGAATCTGGTGGAATGCAGGCACAGCAGTGAGGTCTATATGGCAGCAATCACTCTGCATGGCTTTGCTGGCAGGGTAGCTCAGCAACCCTCTTAGTTATTGCGAATTACAGTATTTTACAAAATGAGAGGGAGGGATTGGACTTCCCACTCTGCCTTAATCTGCACCAGGCAAGCTGCCTCTTGCCCATTATTAGGTCTTTAATACTGTGGGGTTACACTTCTGAAATACCATGCAGTGCAGCACTGACTCATCTGGTACCACAAGTCCTCGCCTATATTTCACTTAGCTTTTCTCTTCTGCCTTCAGGGACTGGCTGTCTTGTGAAAGCAGTGGAGATGGCAGCAGAACGTGAGGCATTCATCATAGGCAAGCCCAGCCGATACATTTTCGACTGTGTGTCTAGTGAGTTCAAGATCGAACCTGCTCGTACCATCATGGTGGGAGATCGACTGGACACAGACATCCTTATGGGCAATAACTGCGGCCTCACCACCCTCTTGACTCTCACTGGAGTCACTACTCTGGAAGAAGTAAAAGGTCACCAGGAGAGTGACTGCCCTTCCAGGAAAAGCCTGGTTCCTGATTACTATGTTGATAGCATAGCTGACCTTCTTCCTGCACTTGAGGATTAAAATAGCAAAAACCTCTCCAACTCCTGAAATGGTACCCATGTTAGTGAAGGGCAGTAGTTAATATCACCTCTGATTATTTTAACACACACAGTGTGACACCACTTGCAATTGCAAACTGTTAGCTTTTAACCTTCAATTTGAGTCCTACGATAATTTTGTTTACAAATCTTATTTTCAAAATGCACTTTGAAATGAAGAGGGCATTATAGTGTCACCCAGTCTTGTGTTTTTTAAAGTCAACAAGTACATCCAAATGTTTGCAATATTAGGTGTCAGGGTATTGTTTTTCTGGACTGGGTTAAGGAAAATAGAATAGATTTAAAAAAACAAACCAACCGTGCAGTATGTTTTGATGGACAAACCATAGCTCAGACTTGATTATTCAGGGAATTAACTCTTTGGGTATATAGCTGTCCAATGGCTCTCTTCTCCTATGCTTGCACAGGCTGCTTCAGTTAGAATTTTGGTCCCATGCTGGGTTCTTGATGCTTACTCAGGTCCTGTTCTAGACATGCAGCCTGTTGCAGTGTAACTTGAAGGGAGAGCTGTTCAAATATCTGTCCTGTATTTGATCGTATAAATTGCAGTTGTGATACAAACTAGACTGGTTCTACATGCAAAGGATATTAATGGTATCTTCTCTATGTTGTATTTGTCCAAATATTGGATGTATATGTAAAGTATGTGTGGTATATAAAGTAATTACCCTGACTGACACTAAATATATATCAGAAATGTATTTAAAGTATACATTAAACATAATATATTGAGAATGTATCTTGTTTCCCAAAAGGAAGGATATGAGGAATTTTCTTCACTCTTTATTAAGGATTAATTTTTAAAGGCACTTGCATCCTAATGAGATAATGCAGTAAGTGTAATCACAGAACTGTCCTACATTAATACCATTTGCAAGAAAGAATTATATCAATGGATATTTTAAAAAAAAAAAGTCCATTCTGATCATCCTTAGAACTCCCTAGTCCCTCAATAGCAAAACAAATGTTTGCCTGGACTTCAGCGGCAAACCCTAAATCTGCTCCTCCTTTGAAGAATCTGGGTAGTACACATGGTAAATCTTTCTTCCTCCCTGGGCTTATTGTGGGTGGAATAGTGAGTAAGTACTGGAACAGCATGGGGCTTCCTTTACATTTCTGATTTTAATACCTTCCTTGCAGAGCTGGTGTGAGGGCCTGACACCAGCTACTTGCCTAGGTAAGAATGAATGCTCAGGTTATTTTGCTTCGCAACTTTAAAATAGGCCTCCAGATAGCTTTTGTTCTTGCTGCACTAACAGCCACAATGAATATTTTAAGCTTGTGTGTTTAAAAAAATAACTCAAGTAATCAGATATGCAAATTGCGTGTTCCGTTATTCCACAGAAGTTCTATTGGCAATTGAAGGAGAGCATGTTTTAATTTCTCTCTCATTGTTCAGTTTGAACTAGTCTGGCAGTGTATATTAGTGCCACTTCCTCGTACTTAAACACTTGAAACATGTAAATGTATCATCTTGTTCATACAGCAATAATTGTGCAGTTCATAATATCTTTCAGTGTTACCAGGATATGAGCTGAAAAAACTCTTACAAAAGGTTAGTTATAAGTTGATGTCCGCATTCATCTGTAACTCGAAGTGTGTAAGAGGCATGAGTCATATCTCTACCCTGTATTATGTGTCCTTTGTAAGCCTCAAAAGGCTCTAGCTGAAATGCCTGTGTCATGTAGAATTTGTTCTTGACACTAGTTAATGTAGAATTGGACATAGTGGGTTTATTGCTGTTAGGGAAGACTTCAGATACAATATGTTCTTTGATTTATTTTCTATACTTGTGCTTATCAAATTCTATAGAGATTCAGGAAAATATATTAAGTAAAGAAGTAAATATCAGTGTGGTATTAAACCATATAACAGCTGCACATAATCCCTGTTGAGAACTACACCTATACAATGGTACCATTACCTCTATTCATTCAGTCTTTCCGTAAGTATTGTGGAATTGTATTGGTGAAAGCATTTATTATGCTTAGAGTCTCCATATAAATTTTGTTGGAGTTGTTAGTCCTATACTTGAATTTACATTAAACTTACAAACCTGTTTTTCCTCTGGCTTTTCTCATTGTTTCTGTGGTCTGTTCTGTGTTTACATGCAATATTTCATGTTGTTGTAACTATTACATCTAAAGGGGTGAAATACACATGCTATTATATTGCTAACTCTAATTTTTAGAACTAATATTCACTCAATATCTTATTCTCCATTTTCAATACCTAGATCCAGCAATGAGTGAGTTGCAGAAGCCTATGACCTGGGTAGCATTTTCACATTCTTGCATTTTCAAACAAAATACCTTACTCAGCATGGCTAAGCAGATTCCTGCCCCTTTTTGTTCAGATAAATTAGAATAGTTTGTGAAAGATTTCACTTGACTTTTCTGTCTCTGAGAGCATATATGTGGTGTGAACTTGTTTGGAAGAAGGGTAGAGTGAATGTTCAAATGCTGGTCAGGAGTTACTCTTGCTGGACTAACCAGTGTGGTTAAATTGCATCACTGCCTACTCTTTCTTCATCGGAGCTGAAGCTACTTCCTTTAAGGAACATGTTGTGCTGCAGTATTTCACAATGCCGGCATGTGCTGCAGAGTTATTTCCTTGTACTACTTTTACAACTTGAAAGGAATGAGAAAAGTGGCAGGTAACCCTCTGGCCGTAGCAGAACGTAGGCATGCTTTCTTAATTATGTGTCGTGAGCACTGTATGGTTGATTTCTAATACATTAACTTCACACTGTCTTCCCTGAATTTTCAAGTCCTACAGAAGTAACAATAGAATGAGAAGAAGCACAACTTTCTCCACTGTCAGTTTCCCTTTTTGTATCTTTCCAATATAAACCAGTGGGTCCCAGATAACAAGGGTGGAGCCCTCTTTGGTCCTCTGCACAGTTGAGAGGCAATGTGGAGGGCAGGCCAGGTGCTTCAAAAGGAATGAAAAACCAATGACCAGCCACTTTGGGCTTGCACCTGCAGTAAGGTTTAGCTTTATCCCAAGCTTGTTATGAAAATTCTTCAAGACAGCCTGCTCAGGGTTGTTAAGAGTACAAGGAAACTGCTGCATTACTCTTCTAGATCTCCTCTGGGTAAACTGGTGGTTGTAGGACTTACAAAAGTCTTACTTGTATAAGATCTGCTTTAAAGAGGGTCCTCTATAGGGCCATGATGAAGCCCATAGCATTTATTATAATAGAGGTTGGGCTTGATGTGGCCACATTTCTGAGCTCTAGCTAACCCTACAGGAATACACAGGGTACCTGGTATCAGTCAACCTATAAAACTGACAACCAGTAGGAAAAGCTGTATATCTAAGTACTATAACATACAGATCCCTTCGTCTTTGGCTGCCAGTGAGGGTGATTGGTAGTAGCTTTGCAATGCGGGTACCTCTTCACTGGGAACTGGACTATGCTCATTAAAGTAGCTGAGATACATAGGTGGATCCTGGGGCAAATCTGTACTGTGATGACCTGTGCTGCATCGGTCTCAGGGTGAATAAAAATCAAGGTAAATAAAAATGGTTTTTGAAATTTTTTTTAAAAATCCATTTAAAATTAAATTTGAAATTAACCTATGTTAAGGCCTAAACTTACTATAGTCTGTTAAAACTATTTAAATTAAATACACAAATATTTAGCTGCCAATTTTAGAGAGTCAAATCACTGAACTGCTGGAAGTCACTAGCTAAGCACCTGGAACCAGAGTTTGTTGAAGTGCTAAATCAACTTCTGACAGCCATAGCCTCTTCTGCAGGTGCAGAGAGTTTTCTTCATTTCAATTTATTCAACTAGTTCAGTTCAATGACTAGATCATTCAAACTTAGAAACCAATTGGGAGTTGAAAAAGCTTGTTTTTCTCTTCCAATCTATGGGGAAAAAACTAGATATAAGAGGATGAGATCTAAAATCTTGAAGGATGTGATGACAGAAACCATCATTTCAATTCACTGATTACAGATACTTCTGTTGCACTTAACTCATTTATTAAACAATGTTTTGATAAACATTTTTCTTATGTATCTGGCACATTTAAAGTAGTTTTATTAATTTTTTTGAAAAATGCTGTTTTGTCCATTTTAAATAGAATTTTAATATTCATACAAACCACTAGAAAGAAAGGAATTAATAATCTAACTTCTTAAACGTTAAAATTAAGAATCTGAATAAATGTACATTAAGTTTATAATATCTTAGATCTATTGTATTCTCCTAGTTAACAAAAAGAAGCACCAGTTTAGTGTAAAGGCTATATTTAGTTGCAAATCAACTTGTTTCAAGGATTACCAACCAATGAGAATCAACCTTTCCTAAGGAAAATAACTAAAAAATACGAATGCAAAACATGATTAAAACTGATGATTAAAATAGCTTTTATTTAAATCAATTCACTCTGATCAGTCCTAGAGATAAAACCGTTTGACTTCAGCCTCCCAGAACTATCTGACCAGCATTACATTCACTTTGAAATGTAAAAGTAATTAGATAACAAGGGCAAACGGCTGCTCTCCCCTATTCATTTTCAATTTTTCCTAATAAATAAGACTTGGCATCTGCCATAAGTGTGGCTGGATAACACAGAAGGCCCTGCACAAAGCCCGTGATTGTGTTCCAACTGAATACCTTCAGCTGACTCACAAGGGGAGGCAGGAAGAGCATCTTTACGCCAGTGACAGTATCTCTCCACAGTATCTGTTTTGCCCCCATTTACTGGATCTAAAGTTTCAGCCTCCACGTGGGTTTCTCTGAGCTGAGAGGCTGGGGTAGGGATTTTATTTGGCTGTGATGGACACATCCTTCATTTCCAGCTGCATTCAGAGGGTTCTGATCATGCACAATCTGTACATTATCAGGAGACGCAGGAGCAAGGGCTGTGTCTAGATTGGGAGGATGGAGGAAGAAAGGAGCAGTGCTGGCAACGCCACCTCTGCAGTAAGTATCCCTTCTGTCAGGGAACAGCCAGACCAAGGACCCCAGGACCAGTTGCCTCCACCAAGTCCTTAGTTCTGTGTTTTCACAGGTTGTTGGAATGGGAGTTACCAGACTTTCCAAGGTGCTGAGCACCTGCAACTCACACAGACTAACGTGATATTTGTGAGGGCTCAGCATTTCCAAAGTGCCTATCACTGACTCAACTAGTTGGACTAAAATCTTCGTTCCTGTAAACCTGTTGGAATCATATCATCTGCTGATTTGCTGCAGATGCCCCTATGTACATAGCATGGAATACACATAAGATGAACTAGCATCCAGGGACATGTTTGTAGTGAAATCAAATGGAAGTGATACCAATCCATCATAAAGTGCATATTGCAAGTCAATTGGAATTTGCAGAGTTACAGAGGACCTTTCACAGAGGAAAGAGCTCTGTGAAAGATAGGACTTCATTAGACCTTCATTATACAAGGGTTCCCTTGTCCATGTGTCTGTGTAAATCTGCCCCTGCAATCCAGGGGAATTTCACTTGCAATTGAAAATCTCATATCAATAAGTCTTGTGCAAATTTATATTCAAACAAACAGGCTTTTGAATGTAAGTATCTTTAATTTTTTTATCTGTTACATCCAGTGGGTGATTTAATATTTAATGCATTTTTCTAGAATATACAGTAGATCAACAACTGTAAAGTATGTGTTTAAAAATATAAATTCTAACAACTTGATGAACTTTTAGAAGTTCATTTACTGTTTGATTCTAACATCTACTTGCCTGAAATTATTTGATTTATCCCTGTGCTTCAGAGCCCGAGAAACAGGTTATTTTGTTGTTAAATCTGCATTCTGCTATTGTATTTTCTTGGTGTAACATGCTTTGTTTACAATCTGTTATGAAATTACTACAAAAATGTTTCAAACACAAACATAAAAGTGAGACTGAACCTTTTCCATGTAGTAATGAAAATGCTCTGTGTATCAAAACGTACTGTGGAAACATTAGAAATACCCATCTGACTTAGTCTCTAAGGTGCCACAAGTACTCCTTTTCTTTTTGCGAATACAGCCTAACACGGCTGCTACTCTGAAACCCATCTGACTTTAATTTTTTTTGCTTTAAGTAAAAACTGTCACAGGAAAATAAGATATAAGCAATTATCTTTTGTAAAAGAGGGGCAACGGACCATCGTTGCAGTGTACAGGGAATTTTAAAAAAAGATTTTTTTTTCTATTTCAAAACAAGATAATGGCATTTAATACTAAAATATCTATCTTCTAAATCTTCCCCATGGTAAAAAGTAAGGTAGCAGCTTTTCCACCCAGGAAGCCTGGTTGGTTCAAGTAACTGTACAAACATTTTAAGGGCTTCCTATCTACATGGGGAAATTATTGAGAGAACTATAGTGGTATGATTATACCACTATGGCTATGTTGGTATAACGTCTCATGTAGACACGCTCTGTTCCAGAATAAAAGTGACTCTGTTCCAGTATCATTACTCTGCTTTGGAAGTTCTGCTGGCCAGTTTCTCCCATATAGACAAGCCCTTACACTTTGCCTTTAATCCACAGGGCTGCCCATCCAGCACCTTTCATGAGCAATAATTTACTTCTGCAACTTAAACAAATAAATAAATGTTTAACTCCATTTGCTTTCTTATTTATTGATCTGTGTCTTGGCTCCTAGGAGAGAAGACCTCTGGCAGAATCCAAAACTCCTTCCAGAATACTTTGGGTCATCTTGTCTGTAATCTTGTTTTTCGCCATTGTTGGCATCAGTGTGGTGGTAATTTTCAGCTTTACCCGTAGGACTACCAAGGTAAGGAATTAATTCATTTATGGTTCCATATACATAGTTCAATTTCCTATGGGAATATTTTGAAATTGATCTTGTGGGCCGGGGAAGAGGGAGCACAGAGGAAACCTTCCACAAATTTTTTTCTTCCTCTTTTTACAGTAGATCAAATACAACAAATACACAGCTACTTATAAATATCCGGAAAGTTTTGCCAGTTGCTTGACCTCATGTTGTCAAATTCTGCCCTCAATTACCCTTGGAGTCAGTAGGATTACATGGTTCAGAATTTTGTCCAAAGGATGCCTTTTACCTTCCTGAGAGCAGACATCCAATTTTTCTTAACTGTTCCTGATATTTTAATCTCTCATAATAAATGCTGCCTCCCAGCAATAACAACATCACTCTCTGTAATCCCAGGGAGAGTCTGGATGGAGGGGAATACAATTTTTCTTTCTTGTCAAGAATCTGACAGCCAAATGGTCAAGGGTAAAAAAAGAAAAATATTGATGTTTGCTCCTAGTTAAGAAATCGAATAAAAACAAGCGTGGCCAATTCCCACTGGTCAGGACCAGATTAAGGAACCGGTGCCATAGGCCTGTGCCAAGAGCCCATCTTTTGGATTCATGTGACTACATCAGAATCTGTTTTCTTTTTGTTCTTTTCTTTCTTTGTTTTTTTTAAAGTACATTTCAAGCCCTTTATGCTTACTAATAAGTGTTGAAAACATGATCCAAGCATGACTGTCTCAAGTCGTCCGTGCTTGAGTCTGCAGAGAGCCTGAAACAATAACTCTGAGGTATGAACTGCACGACTTAGCTCATGGAGGTGTTAACTCCAAGACCCTTTGCTCTGGAGGCCTTCCCAGCTAAGGTGTCCTTGTGTGACAGAAGGAGGGCAACAGCCCCACCCACCCAAGCAAATGCACCCCAGCTAAAGGGTTTAAGTAATAGGGAGTGCCTGCTGCCCCGCTCTGGGAGAGAGCAGCGCTCTTGTTGTTACTCCTGGGAAGGAAAAAAGGGTCCCGTGCCATGGCCCCTGCTTCTCTGGGAGGAGGTGGGGGGGTGGAGCATGTCCTTGTTCCGAGGGCCCTGGTTTGCCTACTCTGCCCTTGCCCCTCATGTAACTCTACTGCAGTCAGTAAGATGAGATCAGGGATTAATCTGCCCCAGTGTCCCTTTTAAGGTGACCTGCCAATAGCAGCCCTCAATAAATGCATTTGAGAAGCCACAGTATCACAGTAGTGTCCAAGTGGGGGGGGGGGGGTGTTTCAAGGAATGATGCACGTAGCCTGGTGTGCTATTTACATCTTGGGGAGAACTCATCTGCAGGGGACGGCTAAATCAAAGGAGTCTGAATATCCCATTTGTTAATAAAGGCAGGTGCTGTTCTCTTCTAAGCAAACAGATTACATGTGTGATTATAACCTCCTGCCACTAGGGTAGCCGTAGAGGGTTGGTGCGCCCACACAGCGAGCAGTGCTGGCGGGGAACAGGTGAGCAGTGAGGCTCCTCCCTTCGGCATCCTCCATTTGACGGAGCTCCTTGGGAGCCTCACTGGGATCCAGCGCTTCCTCTCTGCCAGCGAATACACTGCCCTCTATTAGGGCGAATGTCTGCATGGGTGCCAGGGGCAGCCCTGGTGTAACTATCCCCTGCACTGGCTGTCACGGAGCTGGCCTGGCCTCTGCTCAGCACTCCCACACTGGCTCCATGTTTGCCTCCAGCTGCATGGCTGGGGGCCCCTGCCGGAGACCAGCTCTCGCCCACCCCAGATAGCGCCCAGCATGTGCTCCTGCTCACATGCCCTCGGTTTGAATCTGCCCTCTGGAATCTGCTTGCCCCCTTGTGCTGACAGAGTCTGCATTTGGCTCTGTTCATTGTTAAATAGCTCAGACTAAGAACGTGTGGAAGCGAAGGTCCTGGGAGGTTATTCTCGTAACGAGTGAAAAGCACATGCACGTTCCCTGAAGCAAGTGGCTGAGAACGATTAGAGAGGAAAAGATGCCTCCCTTGGGCCAGCTGATCCCCCCCCCCCCCTCCCAGGCTCTGTAGCCACAATCCCAACCCGTCACTCCTTGGGGCTGGGAGCGCAGCCTCTGCTCTCATTTTGTGTGTGTGTGTGTGCTCAGCCTGTCTTGCAGATTGTGCGGCTAACGTTTCAGAATCACCAGGGCTCCCAGACGAATCAGTCGGCCTTTGTTGACAAGTCCAAGAATACTGTTACTTATCATGTAACTTCGCCAAGTAACCACACAACGGTGGTCTTGTTCGACAGCAAGAATGTGAGTGCAACAGAGCAGGAGGGCTTTGCTTGGTGTTACCATCTCTTTGATTGAAATGGGTGACTTTGCAATTATAAGAGTAAATGTCTCAGAGAAAAGTTTCAACTAATTCGTGCCTGATTGTCGTCGGTTTGAGAGCTAGGTGCAGACAAGGGGGTGGTAGTGATCAGCTGGTTTTTTCTAATGATCCTTTCAGAAGCTTCAGGGAAGCACGTGTTGGCCCTTCGTCCAGGCAGCCTGAGGCAGGAATACATACCGTTTACAGCACTGACTCTGGGATGCGCTGTTCCTCCCTGCACATCAACTGCTTTTACACAAATCCTAGAGCTGAGGTGGCTTTGGAGATGGCTGCTGTGCTATACTGGAAAGCCATTAAATGCGAGACTCTGTCCAAGATGGGGAGCTGTCCAATGTCATTTTAATGACCCCATTTTATCCCCTATCTTCCCCGCATCGCTGACCATGCAACAGGGAAAGGACTCTGCAGCAGATCCTTGAGTGATGGAGACAAAGCGGTCTGAGTAGGTGACCAGGACTTTGGAACTCATGAGTTCTAATGCCAACCTCCGCAGATTCCCATTCATAATCCCAGGGACCCCACCTCCTTTCCTGTTCATCATTGCCCAGTCCCACCTCCCTTCCCAACTGTGATCACATGGCACCCCTATGGCAACTACAGGAATTACTTGCTTGCAAAAGTATCAAAGCCCATTTAGTACTTTCCTTTCTTCTAATGCAATTTAGCAGGTGAAATGAGAACAGCTTGCACACTGTCACCAGCTAGCTCTCTACAGGCAGCTTCCAACTGCTCCTTGGACCACAGTTGGAGAGCTACTGTTGTGTATATACCACTGCAAATTCCCACTGCTGATCCACAGTCAGCGGCTAATAAATCTCCCCCACCCCATTTCCAGGGCTATGCTCATTCCTGTCGAAAGGCAGCCATTCTGGCTGCTGCTTTGAAAAACAATGCAGGACAAAGGGAAGACTTTCTATTAAGTGTTAGCTTAGATAAGCACTGCATACACACATGCTGTGTCAATGAAACATACGCTGTTCTGTGTTATGTTTTGCACAGGGCTATGTCTGCTATAAACTCGCAGATCAAAATGCATGTTACCTGCGGAAGATGGATGATTGGGATCTTGAGAACGTGCAGATATCTTTCAATCTGTCTGAGCACAGGGTGAGCAGTTACATGATTTCTGCACAGGGGAAGCTGAACCGCTGGGGGAGGAATAGACACCAGCTTCCCAAAGGCTCTCTAGAATCTTGTTAAATCCCCATTGCTGGGTGGATTTGTTTTCCTAGTGAACGTTTTTATACATTGAACCAAGGTGATGCAAGTGAAGCTAAACAGAACCACCAGCTCTTCCAGCTGTAAAGGAACTTTTTGGTATTTCCTCATTTTGTACCATTTGTACTTCTAAGATGAGAGCAGAGGGCTATTTTCCTTCAGAGAATAGTGCCACTCGATTCTGCCTTGCACCGGTAGCCAGGTTGGATTGTGACAGAACAGTTCAAATGACACTGGGAGGAAATGGCTGACTGGGTTTATAGTGATTTAATATTTTTTGTACAAAACATAAGAAGGGGGATGGAAGGGCAAGACAGTGGTGTGCCATGGGATGTGAATAACTGGACTTTAACAAACCCCAGTCGCACTGTACTGGCTTGGCAGATTCTGTTACCTGCTAATAATAATTCTGGGGAAGAAGACACAAAGGTGGTTTTGTTAGCAAATCAACAGTGGAAATAAGTTTTGAGTAATGATGTATAACAACCCTCTGAACAAAATGTTAATGGATTTAATAGAGGGGAAAGCCAGCTTCTATTTCAAGAAGACAGAGGGCCCTATTTTTTGAATGTCAGAAAACAGATGCCAAGCTCTGGGCCAGGCTGTGCTGGATTTCCTTACTGCCTTGATAATGAGGGCTGCTTAATGCAGACTCATCCTTTACTTTCCTTACCCCACTCCCTTGCTGGATAAGGACCATTTAGAATAAACTAACAGAGGAATGAGAGACCCCTGAGAATGTCAACAAAATGCACCCAGGAAAGAGAACCCTTCAGCGGAAGCAGTGTTCTGGGTTCAAGGCCTCTGCAGGGTTGTTAAATGAAACTAAAGAAAGAATGACAGCCCCAGAGGCAGCACCTCTGGTGGTCACAGCAGGAAAACAGCAAGTCTGTCTTGGTTTTAGTCCTGTCTCTGCCAGTCACTGAGTGTGGGGCCTCAAGGTCTTATCTGGATACTCTGGTGAAGGAGAGATTCACACCTGTGTGTGTCAGGTTCCCCACCTGTAAGTAGGGATAGTAAGAGACTTAATTATTGTCTGTGAGGCACTGGCAGATTCTTGGGTGAAAGGGCAAAGGGACATTCTCATGTGGTCTTTGCTGTTAAAGTGACTTTTTCCCACAGGAGGCCTCAGAGTCAACATGGGAGACCTGCATCCAAGCTCCCCTCCCGTGAGGTAGCGTCCTGAGAGGAGGACAAGCCCTCCTGCCCCCCTCAGAAGGGTTCCACCCATCGCTCATCCTGTCCTTCCTAGCCACAAGTAAAGTTCCTGTGAGAGGGGAGATTCCATAGAGAGGTCCCTGTGCTTGCCACTAGGTTAGGGATTGCTCTTAGAGGGTCTGTGAAATGAAACCAGAGACAAGAAGTCCCTTGGGGACACTTTCTTTCCTGTGATATTCCTTTCAGGTCAATCAGCTGCTGCTTCAGAATAATCAAACCAAGTACTACAGAGAGTTCCTGGGGATCTTGCCGGGGAGACAAGCAAATGCCGGAAGCCTGGGGGAAGCCATCCAAACCCTGTGTGAGCAGACTTTCATCTACTGGGTCAGGAAAGGGGATGGTAAGTTAGAGGAACTACCCTTCAAAGGAGGGGAGCAGTCATTGCTTCTGAACTGAGGATCATGGACCTGGAGAAATAATGGGCAAAGGGGGGTTCAGATATGTCATATGTGGAGACAAGAGATGCTGTAAGTGACATGAGTGCAGGTTATCACTGCTGCTGGCTTGACAGTCCAGGCACATGAAGTGGTCTCTGCCTCCCCAGACAGACATGGAGCTATGCTAGTGCAAACTTCCCCATCCTAGCGTGATAATGAGCATTAACTCTGCTGAGCTGAATCTCCAGGACCATTTGATATTGGCCACTTTGCTCAGACTTTTAACAGTGGGGCCAGCAGCGATGGCTTCTGTAACATGGACAAGGCACTGTCCTAAGATCAAACAACTCATTTCACTAGTCACTGCATGGCTGTTAGATGCTAACAACTTCCAGCCACATCAAGCTGGCTTGGTATTGAATTAGTGAGGAAAGGCTGCATCCTATTTCCCCTGGCTTGAGCCACTCCACATGCCCCAGGTAGAAGAGTGGAATAAAAATCAATAATGACCATCTCAGGGAGCCCCACCTCAATGGCTTTGGCAGTTTAATATTCACCATCTCCTCTCCCCCCTCCGAAAGTGATCCACTGAAGAGCTTGTTCTGTTTTAACTGAGCTCTTCAAGGACAGAGAGCTGGGAAGACTCTTACCACAGGTTTCCCATGTTTCATTCTCCAGAGGGGCAGCATTCCTACATGTGAAGGATTTGCGACAGGCCAAGCTCTTTCTGTGCATTTTATCTCATTTTTTTTGCAGGCCCTGGGAAGAAGCGGCTCATTTACCTATGCATTGACATCTGTTTTCCAAGCAACATTTGCTTGTCTGTCTGCTTTTATTACCTTCCTGATTAAGCCCTGCTCCAAGGGGACTGACTCCCCCTGCTACTTCTCTTTGTACTTGAATTTAAATCCTGAAAAGCCTCTGACTTAAATAAGCTAATGTCTAAGGTTATTCAGATAACTTCCATATGAAAGGCTCCGATCCTGATTTCATGATGCAATTTGAGAGGTTGGGAAAGTGACAGAAGGGATCAAATTAAACAGGACTATTTCCAAAAGCATGTTGCAATATATATACACATTTTATTTACAACCCTATGCCTGGGCTGGGACCTGTAGACACGCATGTAGAGTAATTACATCACATAGGGAGGGGACAGGCTAGGCTCGGGGCTGCATGTACTAGTGTTCAACAAAGAAAAAAAATTTTTTGTTGATCAGTTAAAACTGATTGTCTAAAATTCCCCTGCTAAGTCTGTGCAATTGATTTAAATAAAGTGACTCCAAAATGAGGAAGTGGTTGTTGCTCCTCTGCTACCTTTTCAAAATGATTCATTCCAGCTTCCGCCCGAGAGAGGCTGCTGGCTTCTTCCCCTCCGCATAGAGGAACTTCCAAAGGCTTTCGCTGCACCGTCCGTGCTGCAGAGGCCGTACAGGGACTCGCTTGAGCTGCACTGTCTCCACCTTCCCTGCACTGAAAGGGGCTGGGCACTCTGTTCAACTACGGTTCCGGTCTGTTCCCAGTGAGAAGTGCTGGGGTGAGGAAAAGGGGCAGTGTCCTTTTACTCTAAGGAAACGTTACATGCAATGTTTATTCTAACAAAAAACCGGGCACCCAAGGCTAAGTCCATTAGTCAGGGTACTTGGTGCATTAAACGATCAGGCGCTTACAGAGCAGTGCCTACCCAAAGCTCCTTTATTTTTTCACTCTCTCCTCTAACCCTGCTCTAGTCACTCCACTGCAAGTTCCAAACCACCTATCTGAGGGAAGGACCCTTTAAGAGCAGACATCCATCAGGGGTAGCACTGCTACAACTAATAGAAAATTTGTATGCAACCCCAACAGCAGGAAGGCTTATTCTATACTGCAGAAGTCTCAATTCAAGACAGTGCCTCCCTCCCCCAACTATGATGTAAAAATCAAGTACAAGCTGCCAGATGATGTTTACTGGTCCTCTTTTGACTTGAACACGATACAGTGTCACAAGGCCAATCTCCAGCTGCTTCCATTTCATTTTGAAACAGTAATGGGAGATGTCATGCTGCTGACTGACCAACAGCCCTGGAGAGTGAAGGCCTCTCTCTGTCCTCAAAGGCATTGCAGGACCAGCTTCCCTCACAACCTGCCTCAACCCTGAGCTGCAGGGATGCTCTATAGCAGTAAGAGGAATTCAGTCTCCAGGGCCCATTCCGTTCTTTGCCTTGCTGCTGAAATTGAACAAGGAGACCATGTAGTGCCAAATGTGATGGATGTTTGTGGGTTTGGCTGTGCATCCACTAGGATTTGGACTGTGCACATCAGCCTATTTCACACAGGCCCCGAACACCCATCTGCACAGAACCACTTCTAGCTGCTAACTACCGGAGCTGGATGTGAACGGGCAAAGTGGAGGTGAAAGGTGCTGTGTCCCACTCCCACCCATCTGAGCCACCCAGGACCCCTCTCAATTTAAGATTACTTCAGTTTTGCTTTGCTTAAAACTGAAGGCTGTTCTCATTCCGGTTGAAGGCTGTTTCTGCTGAAGATTCAGCCGTCTCCTATCAGAAAGGGGGGTTGGTTACAAATGTATGTTACACATACTCTCACTAGGATACTTGTCACGAGAAGACAACTGAATGAGCAGAGGTCCCTTCTCTCCAACACGTGCACGTTATCCCAACACGCTATCGTTGAAAGCGAGGCAGACGACTGCTTTCTGGTGGCCACTGTATTCCCTCTTGATCTCACCAGTCTCCACACACCAAAGCCTGGCCAAGTTATCCGAGGAGGCTGAAAGGGGAAGAGAAGAGATATTGACCATAAGGAAATTTCACACTTGTGCCTGTTTTTTCTTGCAAACATCCTCAGGGATATGTACTGCACTGTTCCATACAGCATGGAATAGTGACAGGGAGTGCTTTGAAAATACTAAAATGGTCATACGCATTTCAGGCTACCTCCTTACCACATGGAAAAAATACAACACACGTTGGGCTTATATTAAAGAGACAAGGTGGGGGAGGTAGTATCTTTTAATGGACCAACTTCTGTTGGGGAGAGAGATGCTTTCAAGCTTACACAGAGCTCTTCTTCAGGTCTAAAGGAGGTCAGGTCCAGACTTGAAGAGGAGCTCTGTATAAGCTAGAAAGCTTGTCTCTTTCACCAACAGAAGTCGGTCCAGTAACAGATATTGCCTCACCCACCTTGTCTCTCTAATGTCCTGGGACCAACACAGCTCCACCACCAGAGCAAACATGAGGCTTATGTCTGATTAAAACAAGATGCGATAGCTATTTTTACCTGTTTGTTATTTAAACATAAAACCTAAGAGAATTAGTCAACTATATGGTATAGTGGAAGAGTGTATGAGGGATGGATCACATGCTTTCTGTGCGCAGGGGGGGGGGGGGGGAGAGGAGGAGGGGATCCTCCTTTCCCTTGTACCAGATGCATTTGGCATGAATGGGGGAAGTCTGCGGTCTTTGAAGCATTGTGAATTGGCAGCACCTCAAGCTAGAGAGGTCAACAAATCCTGTGATGCTATACAGGCCTCCCTCCCTCCAAGGGATTATTGGGATATCTGGCCAGTGATGCATATCTTACCGGTGACAATATACTGAGAGTCCCCAGAAAACGCGCAGTCCCACATCCAGCCACGGGAGGTTTCTCCAGGGTTGTTACTCTTAATGCTTAGCTCCGTCATTAGAGAGAAGTTTGAAGTCCTCCAGATCTTACACGTCTGGTCTGCAGAACAGGTAGCTAAGAGCCTGGAAGGGAAAGAGGGAAGGGAGACGTGTACATGTTTACGATTTGGTGCTATGCTTCTAAATGACTCACTAAGCTGGTTCTGGACTGGCAATAAACTGATGAAACACAGCATGCTGCGGCTGGCAGTCTTCACAGGCTGTTTCCCCAACCCGGTATTAGAGGACAATGGTCGCAATCTGCCCTCCTTAATGAAAGGTAAATGGGGTAGAGAGAGAGAGACTTTCACTCAGAGAGGTCAGTAAATCAGATCTCTGGTGTCAATGCAGCACCGGTTCTCACAACCATAAAAAGGGTTGAAGCTTCCCAGAGCACTTCTGAGATCATTAAGCAAAAACGGGGAAATAAGTGACAGTGGTCCAACCGATACCTGAGCTGCCTCCTGATCCACTCTCGGGCAGCTGGAATGCTGCTACGGAGCCAGCATTATGTCAACAGCTGGGGGCACAGCCAGTCCCCTGGCACCTGACTTGAAAGGACACTTTTGTTTGAGCCACCAGTAAATAACTAAGCTGGCAAGTCACTCACGTGGAATCAGGGCTGAACTTGCACTGAAGGGCATAGCGGTTGTGTGCTGGAATTTTGGTCTTGGGGATTAGCTGAGTTACCTCCTCTCCAATGCCACCTGTTAAATTCCAAACATAACAATTGCCCTACGAAGAGAGAGAGACATTATTGCTGCAAGAGATCAGGAGAGATTTGAGCACCACCCCTTTTGGTCTTTATACCCAAGTACTCACCACCTCCTGCTCCACGATACAGCAAACTTTGCACATCAGACACACGTGCAGCAGCAAAGTGTTGATGTGCAAAGGCAGGCCGACTTCTAATGTGTCGCTGCAGCAGTGACAATTCGTATTCCCTTTCTCCAGCTGTACCTACCGAACTATTGACAGCTGCCATGTAACTGGCATCTGGGTCAATATGAACTGAATTGACAGAAACTTCAGGCTCTGGAATCAGTTGTTCATTGTGGTCTGTTTTCAGGTCCCAGATGTGAATGGCACCACTCTGATCACCTACAATTAGCTCAGCCTGCAAGAAACAAACAAATTCTCCATAGTGCTCAGAAACACCAACTGGGGTAAATATCTGTGTGTGGCACACCCGAGGAAAAGTGCATCAAATGCAGCTGCCACTCTTGTTTAAGAAGTCTAGACTTTCCTATTCTATCCACTTACTCATTAATACGGCAATCCTTTGGATCTCCATCTCACTGTACAAATGTTAATAGTTAATCCTCGCTGCAAGCTAGAGAAATATTATCCTCATAATACAGATGGGAAACCGAGGCAGAAAGATTAAGGCCTACATTTTCACAAGTGTCCATTAATTTTCTGCACCCATCTACAGACAACGAGAGCCTGGTTTTCAGAAGCACTGAGCGCCTACAACTCTAGCTGAAGTCCACTTCAGCACCTCTAAAAAATCAAGCTCTAGAGGTCCAGTGGGCACCGAAAATTGAAGCACTCAAAATTAGTGAAGACTTTGCAAACCGTGGGTCTAAATGCTTTTCTCAGGGTCACAAGTCACTGTAGGATTTGTTCTGCTGGATCAGATCATGGGTCAATCTAGTCCCCTCTATTATGTGTCCAACAGCGAGCAACAATTATTGCTTCTGAGAAAGATGGCCACCATCCATAATGTAGTTAGCCAATGGGGCAGTGCAATAATTTCTCCCGGATATCTGCAGTGATCAGCTTCCACCCTTAACCATGACATTTGATTGCCCCAAATGTTAGAACAGGTCATTACATTATTTAGGCCTCCATAAAATCAATCTAGCTGCAGACCCTGAGTCAATGACGTCCTACAGCAGTGAGTTACACAGGTTGATGACACTATATGAATAAGTATTGCCTTCTCTTTGTGCTATTTACTCTGATTTCCTCTTGAACTAATGTCCTTCTTACAGCACTGTAGTGTTCTGCTTAGCCATGTTTTCAAATGCAAAAATTGTGTACAATATTGGACACTAATATAAAACTTTCCATTTTCAAGCACCGTCACTGTACGAACAGTATTAATTAGGTGAAGGTCATCACTGATCTAATCCAAAATTCAGCTCTTGCAAAATTAAGCTTTTACAAAGCCAAACATTTTCAGGCTTATGCACAATTACTAGAGCTGAACAATCAACAGAGAGAAATCTAAAACCATAAGAATCAACACACAGTACCAATAACACGTCCTGGGACTGACAAAGAAGAGGTCTGATATTTCACATATCTTGGCAGCATTGTAAGTATTAAAGGTGGAGCAGATGAAGACATTAAAGTTAGAACAGCAAAAACCAAACATGCCTTTGTAAATCTAAAGCCCATCTGGAGAAACTGAAACCTTGTACTCCAAACTAAACTTAAGTATTTCATCATCATTGTAAAGTTGATCTTACTATATGGGGCTGAAACTTGGAGACTTCTTAAGATCTCCTTAAGGTCTAAACTCCCAAGTTTTCACAGTTAGTGGCCTTAGATAAATCCTCAATATCAGATGGGCGGAAAAAATTACAAGCCAAGAACTCTGGAGAAGGATGAAACAGAAACAGATAGAAGAGGAAAATACAGAACAAAAATGGAGATTACTTGTACATCCATGGAGAAATATCTGAACAACATAAGACACGCATTGGATTGGAGCCCTTGGGCAAGAGGCAACAAGGTAGAGACCAAGGATAACAGGAAAACACACAACAGAAGCAGAACTGAAAGCTATCAAAATGACATGGGAAGAAGCTAAGACTGAAGAAGGAGACCAGCAACAAAGGAAGACAGCGATGAAGGCCCTATGTTCCATGTGGAATACAGAGGCATAAACATAAGGAGGCCAAGGAAGCGTTTGTGATTTTCCCCTCTAAAATGACAACGGATTGTTTTTCATGACAAATAAACCTTTCATTGCAATGTTTGCAACTCGAACATTGAGCTTGTAAATATGAAATTAATTTAACGTGGATTATCAAAATAGAAGTGAAATCAAGTGGTCTATTTGCATTGTCTCAGCCGAGCAAACTGCAAAATTTTAAGAAAAAGCCCACACACATTTTCCTCTTATTGCAGGAAGAATTTAGGTGGAAATCAACCCAATAACAGCTACAGTTTAAAACATGTTTAATGTGCAAATCAAAAGTTTTAAGCCTCCGCTAGCAGAAATATGTAATTTTAAAATAGGATTAAAATTCAAAATCAGCCACCACAATGTCCTTGAAAGAATCCAATAGGCAATCTGAGTAAGAATGAAAGAATGAAAAAGCTCCGAGCGCCTTTTTTATTTACTGCACAAGGGAGGTTTTGCTTTCACAACACAGAGAGTGAAGAATATTTCCATGGATCAGGGCGCCTGTGTCTCAGTTCAGCAGGAGATCATAATTAACAAATAGACACTGTGCACACTACACCAAGAAGTGGATCTGCAGCAACAAATGGCAGTATTGCTTACGTAACAATCACGCACTATGATGCTTATCCAGTAATGCCATCTAGTGCTCAGAGAGGCACTGGACAATCATAGAAGTAACTCATCTACCATACTCGCACAAATTCACTCTTCGTGGAGCTGGGTCATTATCTGGCTCAAAAGTATTATAATATCTTTGACTCTGACCACCCTTTGTAGCAACCACAGCATCTAGTAGTTAAAGCAGGGGTTGAAAATCAAGACTAGTGGGTTCTAATCCTGTCTCTGCCTTTGATTTGCTTTGTAGCCTTCAACAAATCACCTTACTTCTGTGTCTCAGGACTTGCCTACACTAAACACGCTATAATGGCACAGCTGTGCCGCTGCAGCACTTCAGGGCAGACATTACCTACACCAACAGGGAATGCATCCGATGAAGTGAGCTGTAGTTCACAAAAAGAAAAGGAGTACTAGTGGCACCTTAGAGACTAACCAATTTATTTGAGCATAAGCTTTCGTGAGCTACAGCTCACTTCATCGGATGCATCTGCTGTAGCTCACGAAAGCTTATGCTCAAATAAATTGGTTAGTCTCTAAGGTGCCACAAGTCCTCCTTTTCTTTTTGTGAATAGAGACTAACACGGCTGCTACTCTGAAACCAACAGGAGGGGTTCTCTCATCCATGGAGGTACTCCACCTCACAGAGAAACGGTAGCTAGGTCTATGGAAAAATTCTTCTGTCAACCTAGCACCATCTACCCAGGGATTTAGGTCAGCTTAATGCCACTCAGGGGTGTGGATTTTTCACACTTCTGACTGCCATAGTTAAACCAATCTAATTTTCTAGTATAGACCAGGCCACAGTTTCTATCTCAGGTGCTGGGAGGCTGCATGGTTTGTAAAGCACTCTATTATCCTTCAACAGAAAGAGTGGAAGGTATTACATGAATTACAACAGTTGGGGAACTCAGATCTTGCTGACACTAATTACCTGACTCACACAGCCAGGAAGCCCTCAACGTTATAAACAGAGGAGAAAATATTGTCATATACAAGAGCATTTGCTGTAATAACTGCCAACATAAAATGATGTAGCACATCAGATTTTTAACGAGAACATCCGTAAAACCTTCCTCAATCAAGAATAAGTCTGGTAAGTGCAAAAGAGACTGCGTTTACCTGGTTGGGATGCAAGCAGACACAATTAATAGGAGCATTCACTTGGAAAATGCGTTGGCACTGAAGGTTACGTGATCTGGCAACAAAATGAACACAAACAAGGGAAGTCAGATGAGATGAGAGTTTACACTAAGATCTTCCATTTCTTGTGGCCTTGAACAAGTCACCTTACTTCTGGATCTTAGGGTTGTTTACACTTAACACTACAGCGGTGTTTACCCAGAGCAGCTGTTTGACAGCACATACCACCACTACACAATAGCAGGATGTGCAGAATTCCATTTCCAACTGAAACTTCAGAAGGGATTTTAGGGAGACAGAATGTAATTACTGTGACACAGAGACCCTTTGACAAAAGGTCCCCTATTCTTTGTAAACAACTCTCACCTGACCAACTCATTACACCAAATATGTCATACAGGATATTTATCCATAGTAACATGTAAGGTACCTACCGAAAGCTCATAACTTGTCTAGAGTCATAATCGCGGTGAGATGTATATATAGGTAATGTTTAAGGAAGAATACTGAAAATATGCTTAATGGACTTGGAGCAAAACGTAGCCACCGGGGTAACAGGTATCAGGGATGGAACATTCAGGCAGGAGCGAGTTGTCACCAGCCGTTTAGCTGGTGATGCAATGCGAGGCTCAACTGCTTAACCTTGCCAATACCAAGCCTTTCAATGGACAAACATCAAAGACAACTACAATCAATCAAACCCTCTGGAAGGTAAAAAAGGAACATTATAACACGAGATTTTCCCTGACTATGAACAGAAACAAAAGACTATTTCAGTATAACCCAGAGAAGGGGGAGGTCCTCTGTATCCTTTCACTGAAGAGACATCTTGGGGGGCAGGGATGTTCTCATGAAAAATTGGACCTTAGTTCTTTGTGAAGCCAACTAGCTCTGCCACAGACTATACTTAGGGGACAAAACCTACTTTATTAGCTAGGAAAGGGACCTATTCATAAGTATAGACCCAGGCTCACACTTTATGCTTTTCTTTTCTTTTGTAAACCATTTGTTTCCACCACTCTCTCGTTTCTAGTTAAAATCTGTATTCTTTCTTACAGTAAAACAAAGGTAGGTTTATGTAAGTGCTGTGTAGTTTACAGGAGGAGAGGTTTAAAGTAAAACTGGGGCACACTGCTTTTTTGGGGGCAGGGGATCTGGGATTTCTTGAGTAGCGAGTGTCAAGAGCTGGAGAGCACAGAAAACGATTCAAAGGAATTCAGTGACTGGGGTACACTCACGGTTAACTTGCAAGACAGCCCAGAGGAGAGTGCTCAAGTCACTGAAAGGCTGGTGGTGTGAGAGAGCTGATCCCCACCCAGGCACAGGTAAGACTCCCTGACACTGGGGCAGAAGGTAACGGAGTAATTCACAATCTGGGCACCCCAAGAACTGTCACAGTTACTCAAACTGGAATTAGCCCAGAACACTAGGTTTAACAGTCCTCTCTTGTTAAAGGTACTTTGGAATCTCTAATGATCAAAACTGGCCAGGACCTTGGTTTTACATCTCTTCCAAATAAGGCACCTCCAGGAGCCCCACGGCATCATTACTGGTTCAATATCGATTCTGGGGAAAGACTGCTACCTCCTGAATCCCCAGTGCAACTTCATGTGGCACCTGGCATTTCCTTGGAGACCTCCCATCCAAGTACTGACTAGTGTCAGCCTTGCTTAGCCTAGGAGATTTCATAAGCTCAAAGCCCAAGGACATTTATGGAAACCTCAACTCTCTTAGGAGTTTTGTCCCAAGTGGCCCACCACAGGGAGGTGGGCTGGCATCAGCAGTTACCTCAGGTCCCATATCCTAGCCATACAGTCTTCTCCTCCCGTGTACATCCAACGACCATCTTCGTGGAATCCAACAGAAGTGATGTTCTTACTTACGCCATCATAATTAATGACAGGGTTGGGGTTATTAGAGTTCAGATCATACATTCGAATGTGCTGGTAACCTGGGCGACAGAAATATGAACGCTAATAGTCAGACACTCTGCATGTTTGGCTTCTGTCAGAAAACTGCCAAAGCCCTATTCCACAACCGCCTTGCTTTGGGGCCACTAAAACACGGTAAAGGGAAATTTCACCATTTCACTCACCTCAGCAGCTGCAACTCAAAAACTGCAGAAGCGCTTCTCACAGGGATTATAGTGAGACATGCTCATGAAATAAATGACAATTGGCATTTCTGAGCCTATTGCTGGTGGCCAACTGGAAATTAAAATTGCATCATGTGCAATAGGGCTAAATTACAACAAGGGTAGTGGGGATCACCCATATCAGAGGCTGTAGAACAGTTTCAACTCTGCAGGCATGAGAAAAGGTGGGGAGAAGCCCAACAGCAAGACTCACCTGCAGCAGCAATCATGCTGCGGTCTGGGGTGATCTCCAGAGCATTTACTTGCTAGCAGCACTGGTTAAGGTTAACAAAGAGAACAATTAGCTCTCAAGCAGAACAAAAGTGTCATCTCAAATTCACACTGCCCTTAGAAAAGTACGGTTAACAAAGACTTTCTGATCAGGGGACCTTTCTTTAGGGATTATCCATTTTGGAAAAGGGGCACTTTAACACACTATGATGTGTCAGGAGATTTTCAAATCAAAAGAATTCTCCTGTTTAGACCTTTAGTCTCACACTGACTCTGTTTCAAACATGTTTATTTAAAAAGTGGGACATAAAAAAGTCAGCTCCTCGGACATAGCATAGTTAGATGTTAATGCAACTTGATTTAAGCTCAACATGCTCCACCGTTTAAATACAGCACAGTACCCTTGACCACTATGTTCTACTTTGGACACAGTTGTCTTTTCAAATTCTGGATTTTCATTTAATGTTGACAGTTGAGATCAAATACAGAAGCAATAAACTAGCTCTTCTTTTTGCCCCAAAAATCTGTCAGAAAGTGTATCCACTGTTGAGGAGTTAGAAAGATTTGTAGGGGAGGCCAAACATGGAGAGCATCAGTGGGGCTGTTTTCTTACAGGCACAGACCAATTCCTGCTTATTAAATATATTTGTATAGGCGGTGGGATCCAGGAGGCTACTCTTCATTGATTGCAAAGCCCTTTTCCCAAGACGTTATATATTCATGCTTTTCCTGCCTCATTTTTGCCCTTTGTCAAACACTATTTATTTATCCTTCGCTGTTTCTACTGAAGTTGGGTTTTGTTTGCTTACTTTCTCATCTGGGGAGTAACATAATGCATGATGCCATCAGGCATTTGCACTATTCTAGGAACCGTGGAGTTTTAGCTTACTGAGTTTGGCTGGTCATGAGGGTGAGAATGGTGGCTAGATTCTGTAGGGCAAACAATTTTTTTCTTTTCATAAAGCAAGCATGCAAACAGATGAGAAAAAATTATCTGTGTTCCCCCCGAATCCCCTCCCCACCAAACTAAAGCATAACAGTGTTAGACAAGCCATCGTCTCATCATATTTTGGCATCCCATGTAGCAATTTCTGGGTCGTGGGCAGAGGATAGAAGAGTTCCACCACACCCCCACCAAATCCGACTGCGCTTTTAGAAAGTGTCTCTCACAAAGCCTGCCTCTGGTATGGCCACACCCTAGCACTTCAGATAGCACACTGTGAATGTGTGCTGAGCGCGCAGAAAGATACACAGAGAGAAGACAGCAAAGCCATTTACTAAATGGAAAGGCCATTGGTGGTTTCCCAGCTTTAAAGGGCATCCAACGACCGACTGAAGCCGGGGTTGAAGTTTGGGTCACGTGTCTGATCTGGGGACCATTTCAGGGCCAGCCCGTGCCACAGGGGTGGAGGAGCGCTCTAAAGAGATGGGGTGAGACATACACGGGTTTGCTTAGGGAAGCAGGGAGGGTCGTGCCAAGGCACTGCCAGGAAAGCGTCCCGTGACCCTTGTCCCTGCTCCTCAGGGCTAGCAGGGCTCAGGCCTGGCGGGCGCAGCGCTGCGGGGTGCCAGGCTAGCGAAGGGAACCCCACCTCGCGGGCCCAGCCGGGGGCACCCTCCGTGGGAGAAGGATACAGAGTCCTGGTGCTGGACGGTCCGGGTGCAAATGCCGCTGTGCGCCTGCCAGAACCGGACTGTGTGGTCGTAGCCAGCCGTCGCCAGGATCACCGGGTCGCTGCCCACCGTGCCCTGCGCCGCGTTCATGGCCGACACCTGTGCGGGGACGGAGCAGAGAGGGCGGTGAGACCCAGGCCGCCCCCGTCCGGTCCGAGGCCCGGTCCGGTCCGGTCCGGTCCCCCCGGCCCTGCCGGCCCCATCCCGGCCGCACGGGGGCGCAGTCCGGGGACACCTGCCCTGGCCCGGCGCGGGCTGCCCTGCACTGCGGCCGTGGCGTGCCCATCACCGGCGCGTCGGGGCGCCCCTGGGCGTCGAGGCGGCTCCCAGCGTGGGGCGGAGGCTGGGGGAGGGGCCAGGGGGTGGGCCCCGGGCGAGCGCCCCGTTACCTGCAAGGCCCGGCAGGAGGACCGGGCTTGAGAAAGAAAGCCGTTCCGCGGCGCACGCGCACAGCGAGCAACGCCCCCCCCCACCCGCAAGAGGGAATGCGCACGCGCAGAGTAGCGTCGCTTGTCGGGGAAGGGGCAAGAGGCGCGATGCGCATGCGCACAGGCAGTCTCCGAGTCCTCGCGGGCTCGGGGGCGCATGCGCAGACTGCAATTGCCTGTCAAGGCCTCAACGGGGCGAGACCATGGGAGGCAACGGGCCGGGGGGGGAGATGAGCAGCGGGCACTGTGCTCGCGGAGGGAAGCCGCCCCCAGCCCATGCCTTGCTGGCCCACGTGTCCCCGAGAGGGGGCGCTAGAGAGAGACTCAGGCCCAGTGCGCGGCCGCGGCGGGGCGTTTCCCTGCTCAGGGGGGTGCCCCTTTCGGGGTCCATGCTCCAGCTTTTCTCCACACCCAAAAGGGCTAGGAACGCCCCTTTCCTAAATGGAAGCGCGGGCTATTATTAATAATAATTCTCATCGGCATCCCCTGAGCACCTCGGAGCCCCAGCCGTGCACCAGGACCCAACTGTGCAAGGTGCTGTCAGACAGGGAACGGAAAGACGGTCCCTGCCCCAAAGCGTTTCCAATCTACGTGTAAGACAAGAGACGGGGGCAGGCAGGGAGGACAAGGAAACAGTAATGGTCAGCATGCGAGGCTGTGGTCTCTTGGCTAGTCACCTGCCTTCTGGAGTTGGGGCTTTCAGAAACGTCCAGATATTTGAAGACTTATGAGAAATTTGTGGGAATTGGCACGTGCCAGCTTTGCCACCGCCGGCCCTAGGCAGGAGAGTGGCTTAGTTCAGATTCAGTCCAGCAGCGGGCAACGGGGCACAGCCAGGTTATCACCACTAGTTCTGCATTCCTGCTGAAGGCCCAGAGCAAAGGGGTGCATTGCACCTGCTGGCTCCTCACTCTAGGTGCTGTTTCCTCAACCCAAAAGAGCTGGAGGGAGAGGATCTAGCCAGCAAAGGGCACTGGGTCACGCTGGAGCAGCCCTGTGCATTCTGCTGGCCAGGGCAGAAAATATTTTTGAAGAAGAAAGAAAGAGAAGAAAAAAAGAACCGAAGTGGCCCAGCACCCCTCAGAAGCTGGTGCTCAGAGCAACGGCCCTGCTCACCTTCCCCTCCAACTGGCCCCAGTGTCAGTTCAGCTGAGGGCTTCATAATGCCTAGAGAACAGGACCAGGGAGTTTTTCCAGACATCAAATGGGACCAGGCTGGTGGTGAATGAGCAAGGACAAGGGCAGCAGGCAACAGCTGAGAGTCAGGCAGGGAAGCAGCCAGTGGCTGGTAGGGATCAGCAATAGCAGCAGGATACAGGGCAGCAGCCAGCACACAGGGCATATGGGACAGCATTGTGCAGAGGAGCTCCAAGGAGACCATGGACAGAAGAACTGGGCTCTGGACAGCCGGGCCTGGAGGCCAGAGCTTGATTGCTCTGGGAGGGTGATACAGAGTGGAGGGAGTAGCCCGGGTATGAAGCATGGGGGAATCCTACAGGGAGCTGTGACCTTTATACCCCCTACTGAGCAGCCCCCAAGGCGTTGCATTAGGAAGTGTTGGAAGTAATTCTGTTGTACAAGTGTTTAAGTCCTTGTGTCTAGGGTATTTGCATCTGTTATTTCTTGCAGCCCTATTGAAATATTTGGTGTATTTGAAATGTGTGAGTGTTAATAGTGACCCATCAAGGGTCTGAGAGTAGCAGCCGTGTTAGTCTGTATTCGCAAAAAGAAAAGGAGGACTAGTGGCACCTTAGAGACTAACCAGTTTATTTGAGGATGCATCCGATGAAGTGAGCTGTGGCTCACGAAAGCTCATGCTCAAATAAATTGGTTAGTCTCTAAGGTGCCACTAGTCCTCCTTTTCTTTTCATCGAGGGTCTGGTGCGCCTTGTGCGTGGGGTGCCTACGACACTTGTGGTACACCAAGCGTGGTGACAGACACCTAGAGGGGACTGGTGCATCACAACTCCCATCGTGGGGGACACCTTGCAGCGGGGTCCACTACAGGGTGTTTCACAGCCCCAAGATTTCAAGGGAGAAATTAAGTGAAGAGAATGAATCCTGTGACTTGAACCTTCTTGCCACGCTGTTGTTTTCTTGTGTCCCTTGGCAGCTGCAATGCTTTTAGTGCTTCTTGCTTGTGAGTACTTCTTAGCTCAATACAAAGCTGAGCTGCAAGTTCATGAGATGGTGCATAATTTATAGGAAGACTTGGCCTTTCCCCTGCTGGTTCCATTTCATTTTTGTTGTAGCAGAACATTTCCCCTTCACTGCAGGTGTTGAAATAAAAGCCCCTGTTTAACTCTCTCTCAAACACTCGCACCCTTGTATAATGCCTTACACCTTCTCTGATCAAAACCCTTAATTTACCTTGATGGTTTGAATCCAGGTTCGTAAATGTATTAACCCTAACTGCTTTTCTTGCAATGCCTTGGCAGATGCTGACTGCACTGATGTGCTTTTAATATTCTCCAATAAGCAGACAGTAAAGGGAGGTTTGTGGGAGAGCTTTCAATCTCTGCGTGCTACCATCATTCATCCACCATCAGGGTGAGAGTTCCCCATAAACCTTGTATTGCTCCAGTTCTTTATTTTCCATTGGCGTATACGCACTGCTGAAATTTAGAGCATGCTTTAAATGGGAGCAAAGAATTGATAGCGCAGGCAGTGTTATGATTAACAGCTCTTTTCTTTTAAATCAGAGAGGAGATATTCCGACTTGGGCAAAGCCCAAGGGAAACATTAATTTATCTCGAGGGTGACTTTACTCTATTGAAGGTTTCTTGTTGACTTTAATGTTTAAAGCGTCTCTACAAAACCACGATACAGGCAGTACAACATTAACTGAAAATTAAAACTATGTTTGGATAAAATACATTTAGTTAATAACACAAAGGTCAAAGAGGGTTTATGAGAGGTGGGCTAACAGTGCCAACACATGTCCACTTTAATATTTTCAGTGATTTCATTCTGGCCAGGCTCACGCCCTTTGGCATTTGCTTTCTGCAGATACTCACGTGGTTGAGTTTTACTAGCACAAATGTGTGTCGAAAGCACATTTCAAAATCATTTGTGCAAAGATTGGCAGAAATTACATTTTACATTCGCAAAAAGAAAAGGAGGACTTGTGGCACCTTAGAGACTAACCAATTTATTTGAGCATAAGCTTTCGTGAGCTACAGCTCACTTCATCGGAGGCATTCATGAAAGCTTATGCTCAGATAAATTGGTTAGTCTCTAAGGTGCCACAGGTCCTCCTTTTCTTTTTGCGAATACAGACTAACACGGCTGCTACTCTGAAACCTGTCATTTTACATTCACACACACAAGTATCTGTGCTAAAACAGAGGGATGGGTGGTTCAGTGTTAGGGCATGCTGCTAGCCTTGGACTCAGGAAACCTCAGTTCAGTTTCCTTTGCTGCCACAGATGTCCTGTGCGAACTTGGGCAAGTCACTTAGCTTTCACATTTATTTCAATGGGAGTTAAGCACCTAAATACGCTGGAGGATCTGGGCCTTGGTCTCCCTATGCATCACTCCCCTCTCTGGAAAATGAGCTTTACGTTACTGCTGTGCCCCAAAGGGGGGTTGTAAGAGTAAGTACCTTCAAGTTGTGAGATGGTTTGCTACTGGGGGGGCTATATAAAATATCTTAGCTGGAACTGCTTCCACGCTCATCCTATCAAAGCAAAGTAGCATGTAAATTATCTCACTAGTCGCAGCTAACCAGCATAGCTCAAATAGCAAAAAACAGTATACAATAAAATAATCATAGCAATCCGCACGTAGAGTAAAAACAAGAAAAGAAAGTCTCTTTCGTTTGAGGATCTTGTGAACTCCTCACAGATACTTCATGCACAGAAAAGGAGGCTAATTCATCATCATATATGTTGTATGTTAAGAATAATTCACTCAGCTCGCAGTATTGCACATATTAATTTATACTGGAATCACAGAATGCTCAGAAAAGGGAGAGTTTAATAGCACCAGCTAGGGAGAAAGTTCACGTGGCAATTGTTATGTAAACTTTCCTTACACAGCTCTGCTGATACGCTTCAGCCCTGCCCTGCGCACCCTCTGCTCTCCAGAAAAGAGATTTGTTGATCAGCTCATGGTGAGCACTGCAGTGGTTTTGTGATGTGTAGGGACTAGGACTGGACTCCGCCAATGCATTTTCACCTGTGGGGTAGACTAGAACTGGAACTTACGTCTCCCGGTGGAAAACGTTTGTGCACCATCCTGCTGGCCAGACCCAATTTAACCATCCATTTTCCGTTTCAGGAACTTTATTTGTATGGCAAAGCAGCAGGTGCTGTCAGCACTAATCCAGGGTGCCCATAGCAGGTTTATGCTGTCTCTCCTGTGTTATGGCCCATGGGTGACTCTTTCCCTCAGCAGTCCTGGCTCCTCATGCTCACTGATGCGCCTACCCTCCCTCTCTTGCATTTCTTTGCACAGGGTGACTTTAGAGTTCTGCACTTTGGCAGTTCCTCTCACAAATACTCACACCCAGCCACCCCTAATTCCTCATCCGCCTCCCTCTCTCAGGCCATCGGGATGGGGCAGAGACTGAGCTCCCCATCTGCCCTTGCTTGTCAGCGTCACCTCCTCTAGCTTCCCACATCGGAGCCTATGGCGCTTCACAAACTGGTGGTGGACGAGGGGTGCCAAAGGGGGTCTCAGGCAGATTGGGGCGGGGAGAAGGTGGTCCTGGGGAGGGAGATGGCTGGGTCCTTCCTCATGTCAGGTTGCACAAAGTCCTGCAAGGCCCAGCTCCATCCCTGCCTTTGCAAGTCAGGCGGTAGATGAGCAGGTCTAACCTGTAGCACATGGGGGATGGGGAGGCTAGTGATGGGCTGCACATGGCTGCCCCCACCCCTCCCAAGATCTGCACCAGCAATGGGAACTCAGTGCTGGGCACATTAAACAGAGCCCTGCAGGGCCCCACCTGCACCAGTGTGCCACAGTGCTGGAGGCACTCATGCCTCAAAGCCCTCTGCATGCACCCCAATTCCTCCATCCCCCCCCCCATGCACCATGATACTCCCATATACCTACCCTCCTGAATACCCCATGTAACCCACCCTGTCTGCATTCACCTGATCCCCTCCCCATCCCCATCTATTTCCAGTGCCCTGCAGGTACCCGGGTGCCCCACAACCCTATGATGCTCCTGGGTGCCCCCCTGCATACCCCCTGATACCTCTATATGCACCACCCCCTGCATGCCCCGATACTTCCATGTGCTCCACCCCCTGCATGCACCTCGATACTCCCATATGCACCACCCCCTGCATGCACCCCACTACCCCATATGCACCACCCCCTGCATTCACCCCGCTACCCCATATGCACCACCCCCTGCATGCACCCCGCTACCCCCATATGCACCACCCCCTGCATGCCCCGATACTTCCATGTGCTCCACCCCCTGCATGCACCTCGATACTCCCATATGCACCACCGCCTGCATGCACCCCACTACCCCCGTATGCACCACCCCCTGCATGCACCCCGCTACCCCCATATGCACCACCGCCTGCATGCACCCCGCTACCCCCATATGCACCACCCCCTGCATGCCCCGATACTTCCATGTGCTCCACCCCCTGCATGCACCTCAATACTCCCATATGCACCACCCCCTGCATGCACCCCACTACCCCCATATGCACCACCGCCTGCATGCACCCCGCTACCCCCGTATGCACCACCCCCTGCATGCACCCCACTACCCCCATATGCACCACCGCCTGCATGCACCCCGCTACCCCCATATGCACCACCCCCTGCATTCACCCTGCTACCCCCATATGCACCACCCCCTGCATGCACCTCACCACCCCCGTATGCACCACCCCCTGCATGCACCCCGCTATCCCCATATGCACCACCCCCTGCATGCACCTCACTACCCCCGTATGCACCACCCCCTGCATGTACCCCGCTACCCCATAGGCACCACCCCCTACATGCACCCCGCTACCCCCATAGGCACCACCCCCTGCGTCTGCATGCCGGGCCGATCTGCGGGGCGGCCCGCAGCAGCCGGGCTGGGTCCGTGCCCCTTTAAGAGCGGAGCGGAAGGGGACTGGGCTGGGCTGGGCTGAGCCGAGTCGGCACGGGGGAGGCTCCGCTGCAGGCTGATGCCGGAGCCTGGGCTGAGAGCCCCGCTCGTTTCCTGCACCAGCTCCGGGCAGGGCTTTGCTGCGGCTCTAGCCAGGCGCTGAGCCCGCAGCTCCCCCCGGCCGGGCCGCCCCCTGCACCAGCACGGTAGGGGCGGGTTGCATGAGGGCAGGACCCGGCGCCGACCGCCTGGCGGGCCCGGGGGGGTACCGGGCAAGGGCCAGGAGGGGAGATGGGGCAATGGGGGGCAGAGGGATGGGGCACTGGGGGGATGGGGCCCTGGGGGGTACTGGGCAAGGACCTGGAGGGGAGATGGGGTAGGGGGATGGGGCTACTGGGGAGATGGGGCCAGGGGGCAGAGGGGTGGGGCACTGGGGGGTACCAGGCAGGGGGGCAAGGGTCCGGGGGAGGAGATGGGACAATGGGCAGAGGTCACTGGGGGGATGGGGGGGCACTGGGGAGGTGGTGCACTGTGCAGAGGGATGGGGTACTTGGTAGGGGGCACTAGGCAAGGGGATGGGGCACTGGGGGGGTACTGGGCAGGGGGACACCAGGGAGGGATGGGGCACTGGGGGGAGTAATGGGACACTGAGTACTGGGCAGGGGGTACTGGGGGGAAGAGAGAGTAGTGGGCAGGGGGACACTGGGCAGAGGGGCATGGGGGTACCAGGCAGGGGCACTGGCATAATTTGGGAGTGTTGGGGCTGGTAAGAAGGAGCATGGGCATCCGTTGGGGGAGGGGTTGCTAGGAGGTCTGTACAAGTCTCCAGAAAGTGCCTTGGCCCCAGGGGTGGGGTGGGGTGGGGTGGGGGGAGCTGCAAGACGCTGCTGCTGGTTCCAGAGAGATCAGAAAGTGAGACAACCATGCCTAGACACCCCCAATCTCTTCCCCTTGCCCCTGTAAGAGCAGTAGGTTTCTCTGCTCTTGCAGGTGTTGTTCCATAGGGCGCTGTCCTGCGCTGGCAGGGAATGGGCCAGGTTTAGGGCTTTTCTGCCTCAGCCTTGGGGGCCTGGGTGTTCCAGAGAGTCAGATTGATCAATGTGCAACTTGAACCCTGCGGACGCCAGGGGATGGTGCCTGTGGCTTATTGAACAATACAAGGGTATTTTATTTGTCTGGCTTTCACCATCCTGTTAACCAGCCACTGTTAAAATCAGCACATCAGACAGAGGCTGATAATGATCTGTCTGTATCTTCATCCTGCCACCATCACCATGGCGTCTGAGCACCTAGCACAAGAATATTCTATAACTGATCAAACCCGGCACCTAGCATCCCCCCATGCCTGATCTCCTCCCAGGGCTGGGCTGCTGGTGTCTGCCTCTGCTGATGGAGGGTTTGTCCCCATTGCCAAATTATGGAGGTGCAAGCCGGCAGAAGGGAGCTCTGTCAGGTCTTTTAATTATTAAACTCAATTCTGGTGCCAGTGTACCCTGACCTTGTGAGGCTGCTTCCAGCTGAGTGCAAAACCACTTTGGCTAGGTTGCAGTTCATTGCAGGGACGGGGGCCCCTCTGGGCCTGTACTGTCTGCCTCTGCTAAGTTGACATTTATTAGACTCTATGGGGCTGTGGGTGTGGGGATGTGTGGTTTCACATAGTCTCACACTTGCGGGAGAAGAATTGTATATGCCAGTAATGGCTGAAGAATTTATTTAAAATGGAACTGCAGACAGACCTCTCAAATGGATGTGCTGCTGTATGAGGCAGCAGAATTCACAAGAATAAAATGGTCATTCTCTGAGTCCAGAGTGCTTTCTGGAGAAGCTGCATTTTCAAATCCATCTGTCTCCTGCTGCTTTTCTTCTGTGCAGGGCACCCTCCTCTGGCTACACCAAATCCTGGGTGGCAGGGCCAGAACACTGATGATCCAGCCAGCCCTTGTCCCACTCCACTGCGTTTTTTAGGGTTTCTCTCATCTGACCTAGAAAGGTAGGTCGTTGTACATAAATCCCAGCTCCCCAAAAGGAAATTATAAAACAAACTCTTTTCTGTTTGCAGCAGTGGGGGGGTTTGAATTGGGGAGGGAGGATTAATGCATCATTTACTGCCATCTCAGACAATTACCCCAGGCTGGATAGCAAGCCATGTATCTAGCTATGTGTAAAGCCATGGTATTTGTCCAGAGCACAGCTTGCTATGCCTAGACACTTGTACAAAAACAAAATTAGAAGCTCAGTTTATTATTTTCTTGGGTGTAATTAATTTTCTACATTTTAAACTCTCGCCATCTCTATCCTGCAGCTTTGTTGTATTGTTTCCAAAGAACAACATTTAAACTAATGTGTAAAACTGGAGTGGCTGGAAGTGCTGTGTACTTTGTAGGCTGTTTTAGAATTTAGCTCTCAAATTTGAGAAGGGGGAACCTTAAAGCTAGTCTGACCTTCTGTCTTCAGAGGCCCTGGGGCTTGCTCTTGAACTCTGAGGACTTGGCTTCAATAGTATGCCTAGTACTCTCCTAAAAGTACTTCTGTGAGCAGACCATGTCCCTTTAATAAACATAGGGTTCGGTTGCATGTGGCCGAGTGATTGTAAATAGCCGTTTTCAGTGGAATGTTTTAAAATTGTGGAAACGTTTCTATTGGACAGAGAAGGCTGTTGAAATGCTGGGCCACATTTAAGTTGCCAGTGCCCTTTTAATGTATATAAAGCACTTCCCTGGTCCCATTTGGAAGGTGCTAAAGATGGGTGAAGTATTTCTGGTTTCAGAGTAACAGCCGTGTTAGTCTGTATTCGCAAAAAGAAAAGGAGGACTTGTGGCACCTTAGAGACTAACCAATTTATTTGAGCATAAGCTTTCGTGAGCTACAGCTCACTTCATCGGATGCATACCGCTTGTCTTTTTAATTCAAGTTAAGCATCCAGACCAGGTACTGGGGGGTTTAAAGGTCTGATTCTCTGTCCTCGTGCTTGGTGTGGGAACTGGGGTGCAGTTGCAAAGATGCGTGTTACCATTTAAGCTCTCTGTCCAAGCTGACTGAAAAGCAAAATGAAAACAAACAAGGTGATCTGTTTTGAGAGTCTCCATTGCTCACGCTAACTTAGGTACTTATATGGCCCCATTACCCTACTGTCTATCTACCATGGCATGGCTGCAGATGGAGATGAAAGTTCAAATCCAAGCAAATTATTTTTCAGTAAAATTAAAAACAAAATTTAAAACCAAATAAAATGAAAGCCAAATCTCAATGATCTGATAGCACCTGTCTAAATATTTATAGTTATTCTGGTGAGGCATGGTGGTCCCATGACGGTGTGACTAGCATGGTACATATTTATGGACTTTCTGAAGTCAGGTGAAGTCTGTTTCTCGGTGCTTCAGAATGCTCTGCACCCTGTCTGTGTTAGTTCATTTCCCATTTTAGTTTTTTGGGCATTTCTTTTATTTTCACTTGATGTGTTTTCATGTGGTACGATTCTGTTTGTGGTCTGAGCATGAATTACCACCGGCAGTGCACGTTCTTTACACAACACAAGAATCCTTCCTGGTAGTAGTCTTGACTGTGGAGGAAAACGAAGAGGCCTGAGGGGTAGGGTGGTCTCTAGGGGATGGGGCGCTGGTTCTGAGCTTCACAGCACGGTCTAGTCCCTCCTCTGCCACTCATCTGCTGTGTCCCCTGGGTGAATCACTTCCTCTTTCTCTGCTTCTTTCGCCTCCCACCCTCATCTTGTCTCTGCTGTAAGCTGTGTGGGGAAGGGACTCTCACTATGTGTATGTGCAGTGCCTAGCAGAGACCCAATCTCGGTTGGGGCCTCTTGGCACCACCATAAGAGACACATTAAATAAGAGCAGTGGGTGCATGGCTATGAGAGGAATTAACTTAACTTTGTATTTGCTTTTCTTTTTTTTTTTAATTGTAACCAACCTGGCTTCTCACAAGGGAGTTTGTGTAGCTTGCAGAAAAACACTGTGACCAGAGATCCCTGGAGAAATTCCTAATGTCTGGTTGAGGACTTGATCAGATGAAGAGCCTTGATGTCTAATTATATCTGTTTTAGATCAGGGCCCTAGACTTCCTGCTAACGTACTTGGTATCTGAGAGACAAGATAGGTGAGATGATATCTTTTACTGGGCCAGCTTCTGTTGGTGAAGTCTGAGAAACAAAAAGAAAAGGAGGACTTATGGCACCTTAGAGACTAACCAATTTATTTGAGCATAAGCTTTCGTGAGCTACAGCTCCGATGAAGTGAGCTGCAGCTCACAAAAGCTTATGCTCAAATAAATTGGTTAGTCTCTAAGGTGCCACAAGTACTCCTTTTCCTTTTGCGAATACAGACTAACACGGCTGCTACTCTGAGAGACGAGATTTTGAGATTACACAGAGCTCTTCCTCAGATCTCACTGGAGGGATGTTAATGGGCCACTTCATCTTGAATGGTCCCTTGAACTATGTGTTAACTACTTATGCTTAAAGCTATGTTTTAATCACCAGTATTTTTAGTTTCAGAGTAGCAGCCGTGTTAGTCTGTATTGGTAACATGACCAAACGTGGTGAGGTCCATCCCTCTTCCCAGAGTCTCTATGCACGCTGCTGTTTTCTGCTTGCTGCCCATTCACTTTCACTTCCAGTGTTCCTGATGAACACTGGCAGGACTTGGAGGGGCATGCACTGCCAGCAGAGCAGAGGGCTGCGTATAGGCACAGGGCTGCCTGCTGCACAAAGTAAACAAATGGACAAGAATCGATAACAATATTTTCTTCACTTTCTTTTTGTGAGTCCTGTTTAGAGGTGCTCATAATAACGGCAGGTACAGTCAGTAGCTATGGATACGTGGATGATTTTTAAGTTTTTGCTTCTTTAAGAAATAAAGCACGCTGGCTAGAACCATCTTCCATGCTGTGAGCCTTCAGAATTACGCGTGCTTCCCGTGTGCCTAGGCCAACGCTACCGGCTGAGCACTATTATCACGTGGAAACAGCAACAGGACAAAACGAGCTCCTCGGAATAGGAATGGTGACAGACTTCAGCAAAGAAGTCTTGGTTTCTTTTTTAACTTTCTTAGGGCAATATTTTTAGCTCAGCCACAACATCTAGCCCCAGGCCCATTGTTCCCACTGCAGGATGTGGACCTAGCAATCACTATTCCTGTTGCCATTAGCACAGCACTTGCTTTGATGGCTAACAGAAGCGTCAACGCTTAACAGACCTCAGGACCTTTCCAAGGCAAATGCCTCCTCTCGGTGGCTTCTGCAGGGTGGTTTCCACTGAAATCCTGGTCCGGGCTGTCTGTACAGATTGTGAAAGACCTTCCTGCTGAGAGGTACTGGAGACGGATTAAGCTCCACCCTTGTGCCAGGGAAATCAATCCAGGAAGAATCTCTCTCTCCTCCTTCCAACCTGCCTCCCCTCCTCTCGATGGAGCTCTCTTGGTTCTGCAGACTGTAGCTGTGCCGACTAGCTCCCCAAAGAGCCAGTTAACTCGGTAACTCTCCGGGGGCGCCCGGGAATAGCTATGTCCTCAGCCAGCCGGGTGCTCTAATCTCTTTCTTATCTCTTAGCTGCTTGTCTCCTTGCTAGTGCTGCAGGAAAGCACAGTATCCCCAAGAGCAGGTGGCTGCATGAGAGGAAAGTGGTACCCATCGGGGTTCTTTGGCATCACTGCCCTTCCCGCCCAGAGAGAGTCGCTGTTCCAAGAACTGGAGAGCATCTGCCAATAAATCTCTTGTCTCAGGACAGCTTGAGGCTAGTGACTAGGCTGTTAATGGGCACCTGTGTACTGTGGTGACGAGCACAGTGTAAAAGCCTAAGTGGTGAGCATGTTGTCTAGGACCGTGTCTGTGCCAGGCCCAGCAGTGTGGTGGCACTCGTGGATCAGGACGGATGGCATTAGGGGGTGAATGAGCTGCAGGCTAATCGTGCTGTGCTGAGGAACCATAGCTCCTGTTGCTCAGTGCCTCTGAATGTTGGTCTGTGTGTGACTGGACCTGCAGCCCTTCATCCTGCTGAGCTGAACGGGAACTTTGCCTGCGTGAGGATGGCAGGATTTGGCCTGATGTACTGAGCAGCTTGCTCCCAGCCCCGTGACGCTCTCCGTGGTTCTATTTCCCTCCCCCCCCCCCCCACCCCGTTTGTCTGATCTGTTGGATCTTTGAGTTCTTTGGGGCAGGGACTGTCTCACCGTAAATGGAGAGCCCCTAGCACAATGGGGCCCTGATCCCCCTCCGGGGCTTCTAGGCACTAGAACTACTAAGTTCTATTAAGTAGTGGGGATAAAAACACATGAGTTGTGTTGGCCCTACAGCCACTTCATCGGGAGTAGCTCCACGGCTCCTCACCATCCTACTGTAGACCCAGCCCAGCCGTTTGTCACCTAGATTTCTTTCTTCACTCAGCTGGGCTGTTTTCTTTGCCACGTCTCTGATCTGAGAAGGGAAGGGATTTGGGCAGCTGAGGCAATAATGGCTACAAAGGCTTTTACCGTGTCCTCCCTTATTGACAAGACTGCTGTTGACGTAACCTAGCACAACCCAGTTCCAGTTTCTCCTGTGGCTCCTGCAGCCTGTATCTCCAAGTGCTGTAGGGTGAAATAGCTCTAAGGGCCCCACGCTGAGTGTCCATCTCCCTTTGGGGGTTTTTGTTTTTTGTTTGTTTTTTTTTTGAGGAGGGTTGCAGGCAAGTGATTTGCATCTCTGCAGGTAAGGCCCTAAGTTAAAGAACAGCTCATAGAGGGAGAGGAGGAAAAAGAGAGATGAATAACAAAGAGAAGCCTGGTTTCAGAGTAGCAGCCGTGTTAGTCTGTATTCGCAAAAAGAAAAGGAGGACTTGTGGCACCTTAGAGACTAACCAATTTATTTGAGCATAAGCTTTCATGAGCTACAGCTCACTTCTGTTTCCTTGTGACTGGAGAAAAGGAGTGAGCACATCCAGTTATACTGAATTTTGGTAAGTGCTCGCATGCTGTAGCAATGGCTGCTGTACAAGAACCCAGACAGAAATGGGGAAGAAAAGAAGAGAAGGTCAGGAGTTGGACTGGAGAAGGCTCTCCTACCAAGAGCAGTATGGTTACATGAGGAGCAGCCGAGAGACTGCTGTTTCATGAGTGGGGTGGGATTGGGGCAAGTCCAGGAGGATTTTTAAGACTGAAGAGAACAATTTTGAGAAGGATCTTGGGATTGTTGTGGGGCTTGTTTCTGGCTCACTAATTTCAGTCATGATTTCAGTCACTGACTTTAATCATGACTGAAATTAGTGAGCCAGAAACCTTGATTTTTATTTTTTTTTAAATAATTGAATTTAATCTTGTTTTGCATTTGTACTTTAGTTATTCCTAAAGAAAAATTAATTCTTAGTGATTGGTATAACAATTAAAACATTGACTTGCAACCAAATATAGTCTTCACACTAAAAGTGAAAAGAAAAGGAGTACTTGTGGCACCTTAGAGACTAACCAATTTTATTTGAGCATAAGCTTTCGTGAGCTACAGCTCACTTCATCGGATGCTTATGCTCAAATAAATTGGTTAGTCTCTAAGTTGCTACAAGTCCTCCTTTTCTTTTTGCGAATACAGACTAACACGGCTGTTACTCTGAAACCGTACACTAAAAGTGGTTCTTTTTGCTAACTAGGCAGATACACTCAGTGGTTTTCAACCTCTTTTTTTTTTTTCCCCCCCCCCATTTGTGGTGAAAATTTCAAAAATGGCGGCATAGACTTCTTTAGAAACCTTAGGCAGAGTCTGTGGAGCCTCAGGGATTGGCAGACCCCAGGTTGAAATCCACGGCACTGTCTGTACACAATCATTTACGCTATTCTATAGCTCAGCGTACACTTATTCAGATTTTTAACTTCTGTGTTTTGTGTGTTGTTTTTTTAGTGTGTTAGAAAATGACAAATGATGCATTTCTTATTTTACTGGATTGGGGTGTTTGTTTTTATTTGGGATTTATGTTAAGATGCCTTAGGATGGTAACCAGAATTTAAATTACAAATATAAAACAACAGCATTTTGAAATAGTCTTTATTAGTTAAATGAAACTTCCTTAAATGAGCTGCATACATAAGAAAAAGGCTTCTTGAAAACTGCTTTTGCATTTTAAACTGACTGATTAAACCAAGGAAGTGTTTCTGATCACTCTCCTGTCTGTTCTCTATCGGCCAGATTCTCAAAGGTATTTAGGCCCCTAAAGATGCAAGTAGATGTTTTTGAAAATCCCAGTAGGGCGCTAGCTGCATCTGTAGGAGCCTAAATACCTTTGAGAATCTGGCCCCTTGTCCAGGCAGTGGTATAAATTTGGGGGATGTGCAGGTGCAAATGCACTTGCCCGCCCTAGTTGCTGCGGAGCGTATTTTATAACACGGCCCTGGAGTCGGTGTTGGGGGTACAGGCTGGGAGGCCTCAGCAGCGCATGGCTGGCGTGGCTCAGTGGTGTGATGCCAGGACTGTGTACTCAGTTCCAGGGCTGGGCCAGCTTGTTTAAACATCCTCCAAGCAGAGGCTGAGTCAGGGAGGTGTGTTTCCTGTTAGGCCGTAGGCCTACGTGGAGTGGTTCCAGGTTCTCCAGCGGAGGGCAGGGTGTTGGGTGCCCACGCCAGGTGCACTCTGACCTGAGGGTGGACTCGGGGGAGGCGTCCCTGCACGGTGGCCAGCCCGCATTCCATCCTGCGCCCCCTGATAACCTCATTGCTCCCTAGGGGAGCACGCCCCCCAGTGTGAAACCCAGTGCAGTTGTGTGTCTGTGCTGGGCACATTGTGTGTAGCAGCCCTAACTGTTTCACCACAGACTTGGGTTTATTGAGCTGAGCATCCTGCGGGTTCCTGGTACATCTTGTAGCTCATCTCTTGTCACACACCTAGAAAGAAATACACAGTGAGGGGCCGTTTTCTCTGAATCCCCGTCTGGGTTTTACGCTGTGTGCCCCATCGTGTCGCGCACACAGACCTAGAGCAGAGAGCCGTTTCTCTCAGCGTGTGTTATATGTGTTACAAATCCCTGTCTGCACAGTGCTAATCCACAGCAGCATCTAGCTGCAGTGAAGAGGTGCTCCTTCCTTGTACGGGGCATGACCTCAGCCATGCAGAGAGAATGCCTAACTCTTGGCTTCAGCAATTCAGAAAGCCAGTTCTGGGCACTACACCTAGAAGTGGCACAATACACGCGGTACCTGCTCAAAGGTTGGTTGCATATTGGCGACAAGCTTTAACAAAGCAGAAAGAATTGACACACCCTCTGCCTAAAGAAACGTAGCCACAGAGCCGCACTGGGCCACCATGAGAGCAAAAGCCGTCTGTCTGGTCTGTTTCTGGGGCTAGCAGAACAGCACAGCCTGCCTGGAAGCAAGGCAGGATAAGGGATTTATGAAACACTGCCAAGTACGATGAGCAAGCTCCCGTACAAGGAGAGATTAACACAAGTGGGATTATTTCTGGCCTGATCCGGTGAAGCCTTCCTCAGGCGATTGGTCAGGGCGAAATCATTAGGGCTGCTCCATGAGTACGGGACTGCACAGTTGGTCCCTTAGCTTGTAAAAGGGGGAAATCTGAGCTGGGGTGAGGGGTCTGAAATAACAGATGTGCCAGTGAAGGCAGGTGGTCTGCTCTTTGCTTCTGTTTTATGGTCCTCCTGTTTCCTCCTCTGTGGCTGGAGCTAAACTTCTTTGCACACCTCTCCCTGTCTCCGGTCCCAGCCTCGTTTGGCACTGTTCAAGCTTCTCATGTGTCTGAGAACCTTTGCTTGTGTTTTCTAACTGGCCTCTCTTTCCCCGGTGCAGGGACGTTCTCCCTCATGCTGGCTCCCTCGGTCCCTGGACAGGTTAATCCAATGAAGTGTGCTCCCCACGCCAGGATGGCTGCTTTTTAAACCTGCCCTGGCGCTGTTGGCCTCCCCCAAGCTCAGACACAGCTTTTCCTGCCAGTTGCCACCTGTGTTGTCCAGGTAAAATCCATCACCTTGTGCAAGGGTGGCCAACCTGACCCTGAGAAGGAGCCAGAATTTACCAATGTACATTGCCAAAGAGCCCCAGTAATACGTCAGCAGCCCCCCATTAGCTCCCCACGCCTCCCAGTCAGCTGTTTCGTGGTGTGCAGGAGGCTCTGGGGGGAGGGGAGGAGCGAAGGCATGGCAGGCTCAGGGGTGGGGGCGGGAAGGGGTGGAGTGGGGGCAGGGCCTGTGGCAGAGCCAGGGGTTGAGCAGTGAGCACTCCCCGGCACATTGGAAAGTTGGCGCCTGTAGCCCCAGCCCTGGAGTCGGGGCCTGTACAAGGAGCCGCAGATTAACTTCTGAAGAGCCGCGTGTGGCGCCAGAGCCCCAGGTTGGCCACCCTGGTCCTGTGGTTTGCAGTAAATCTTCTGCTAACTAACGCTTTCCTCTAACAATGCCGTGTGTCTGGATTAAACCCAGGAGCACCAGAGAACCTGGTGGTCTGTCCCTGGTGTGTCCTGTGGAGCTGGCCGGCTCCGGGCAGGGGACAGCAGGGGTGCAAAATGAAACTGCTGCTCTGATCTGCTCCCAGCAGCAGGTGCTTTGCTCCCTCCACCCCAATAATGATCTTATAAGAGCATAACCTAGCTCTTGTTTCACAGACCTCAGCCTGCGTCCCAAAATCCTTATCCCCGCTGTACAGATAGGGAAACTGAGGCACAGGGCTGGGACGTAACTTGCCCAAGGTCATCCAGCAGGCCAGAGCTCTACCCAGTAGGAAACATTGCCTTGAGTCGTCCTCCTCCCCCCCCCCCCCCCCAAAAAAAAAAAAAACAGTATTCAACTCCCAGCATCTGCAGCTATCTCACTGCTTCCCCACCCACTTGTCACTCGGGTCAAGTCCTTGCCTAATTTAGGTTGCGACCCCTCGGGTCAGCGGTGGTACCATTCTGTTTGCCTGGACTCTGCTTTGCACCCCAATAGCACTAGTTTAATGACCGCATGGTATAGGACCTCGCCTGCCCCTCAGGGGGGACCCATCTCCTCCACAGTGTCTCAGGGCCGTTGCTGAGTAACAGCCAGGAACGTTGGCCTCAAATGTTTGCTTTGTATCGCAGCCAAGACACAGGTGCTATCTCGGAACAGAGCCAGGTCCCTGCCTGAAGGAGCTGGCGACCCAGCTCCGACACCACCACCACCCCCGGGCAGGCTGGGGAGGGTCTTGCCGGCAGTTGGTGAGTTCCTGTGGGCAAGGCTTGGACTTTCTTGCCTTGCAATAGCACCGGGAGTCCCCACCCCCTTGTGCAGGCTGCTCTGCAGCTGCGTGGTGAGAGACTGTCCCTGCTCCAGAGAGTTTGCTGACAACAGCCACAAAGATGAGCAGGGGAATGGTGTGTGGAGGGATGAAGTGACTCCCCAGGTCCCAGCTCATGTCATATGGGCCTGAGCGCAAGAGATGGGAGGAATTATTCTCCCCAGTTTCCAGAGTGGGAACTGAGGCTCGGAGAGGTGATCCGACACGCCCGAGCTGGGAATGGAACCCAGCTCTCCTGAGCCCCAGGCCGGTGCCCTAACCATACGGCTGTCTTCCCCCTGCATTGCACAGGTGGAGCAGAACCACACTTGGGATGTCTGGGCATCAGCTGAGGTAGCCTTGCCAGGCAGGAGCCGGCCAGCCAGCAGGGTCCCTTGTGAAGGTGTCTCTCTAGTGTGTATAGCTTGTGCCTGGGTGTCTCTTCCATCCCACCCCTGGAGTAACCCCGTGAGTCGGTGGTTAGGGTCTGTTCGGCTGGACACGCTTCTGTCCTGCTCGCTCGCAGCACCACTTCACAGCTGTGCGTTGGCTTCCGTGGCCTGAGCTCTGCCTCCTCCCCCGGGCGTGAAAGGCAGGTCCTGGCCGCAGGTGGAGGTTTTATCAGCGTTTGTCAGCTGCCTGCTCCACATCCTGCTCTGCAGCGCCTCCCGCCCCCCTTTGCCTTGCAGACATGGCCTTCCCACGGAACCAGAAGCTGAACCTCCTGCGCCTCACCGTGCTCTTGATCGTGGCTTTAGCTGGTATCAAATTTATCTTCCGAGACAGGTAAGACGCTTGTCCGCAGCCAGGCTGCCCACGGAGCCCGGGTAGTGCTGGGGCCAGTCCCCTGGTGCTTGGAGCTGAGTTCTGTCTGTCTGGCCCCAAGGCAGCTCCTTAGCTGAGCTAGCATCAGTATGCCCTCGCCCCGTCTCTCTCGAGCGCTGCACTGGCATGGCCAGCTGAGCCTGCCACACGCCTCTGGATTTGTAACCAAATGGTGGGGGCTGGGATCTTACTGCTGCTCCCCGGCATCTCTCACTGGGTGCTGGAGTGTCCTGGGTTCCCATTGCTGGGACAGCTCTCCCCAGAGCGTACAGACCTGTAGATGGGGAGGAGGGTCCCAGTGACAGAGAGCTGCGTCTTTCCCACTCTGCCCCCAGCGGACGTCCCAGTCTGCCGGTGACAGCGGGCACTGGAGACTGTGACCCATTCCCAGGTGGCCTCTATGGGACTCTCCTGCAGAGCACACGCTGGAGGGCACAGCCGCAGGGCAGTAGGTTGGACTGTTCAGCTCAGATACCCTCCAGGGCCAGCAGCTGTTCTTGGGGGCGGTGGGGCTGGAGCAGGGCACACCCCCTTTGGCTTAGGCACGGGGAACTATGTGACTCCAGGAGTGGGTGGAAGCTGCTCTCACAGCCCTGGAGGCTGATGTCCCTGCCCGTCTCCAGAGCAGATGCTGTTGGGCTTTCCCCCACACCTTCTGTCCTGGCAGAGCCCCTGGGGGCTGGGAGGGGAAGTCAGTGCCTGGGGCCACTCTGCTGAAGCTGCCCACAAGGGAGCCGGTGCGTCAGGACACTGAAAGTTTCCAGCAGCTCTGTTCTGCACGCGCAGTGTTACCCCAGATCTGCACAAGCACATCAGTAAGGACAATGACTTCTGGGGAAAGGCTGGAGAGGAAAAGGAGGAGGCCAACCCTCACAACCAGGCCTTAGAGCTCTCGGCGGTGAAGATAATGGGTCCAAAGGAAGACACCAAAAAGCAGCTCTCCAAGGACTTCAGCACCACGGAGATGAGGCTTGTCCACCTGGACCTGAAAGGAGCCGCGCCCAAGGTGTCCTACTTGGAACAGGTGAGCAGCAGAGGGTTCTGGGATGACACTTGTCCCCTCTCTCCTGCCCTGTCCCTGTCCTGCTGGGCTGCAGGTGGACATCCCACTTGTTACGAGCAGGTCCTGTGGGCGCCAGAGTTCAGCCTCTGGCTTCCAGTGCTCGCAGAGAGCACTGGGCACCTTCCCGCCCTGGTCGCCCGAGCCGCTCTCGGCTCCGTGGTGGCTGAGCAGAGCAGGGGGCAAGGGAGAGGAAGAGCTGGCTTTGGAACTGCCTGAGCGTGGGATGTTGCCCACCGGCCAGGGATCTCACACACTCCCCTCAGAGGGACGTAACAGAATCCCGTGGCCACAGTTCAGAGCGAGAGAGACCCGTGGTAGCCTGGGAGCTCTGACTCCTTTTGCTGCCCTTGTGCTTGCCTGGAACCCATGCAGCCTGGCAAGGAGCCCTGCTGAGGCGGGTTTCTAGCCAGGCAAGGCCATGGGCTCTTCTCGTGCTATTGAGCCTGGCTCCATGGAAGCCAGGGGAATTGCACCATAGACACCCAAGCTCAGTCTGACCTGTGGTCTCTGGCCAGGAGACTGATAGGCGAGCTTTCCGTTTTTCCCCCCTCCCAACCCCCGCTATGCTCTCCAGCCCCAGCAGGTCGGCTCATTGCCTTGGGCATTTGCTCTCCTTGCAGGTGTTTCCACTTCTCTCCAAACTTGGTGCAAATGGAATCCTGGTCGAGTACGAAGACATGTTTCCCTTTAAGGGTGAGCTTGAAACCCTCAAGTCTTCATACGCTTATAGGTAAGATGTTGCAATGGGCACGAGTGAACCGCAGCGCTTTTCCACATGGCGGGAGGGGGCTGGAGGTGACAAAGGAGGAAGCATTTGGCTGTGTGTGTTGGCTAGGTATCCAAAAGTAACGTGACCCACTCGGTGCCAGAGGGTCTGCAAGTCTGGGCATGGCCCTGCTGGAACAGCCCTCGATAAGAGCCCGCTGCCTGCTACAGTTCTGAGCCCTCTGGCTGGGCCCGCCGTTGGAGCAGCCTCCATGTCTGTTCTTACAGTGTCTGTGTTTGGATCCCAATTTGCATTCCCAGTTTCTCTCCACATGGAAAAGCAGTGAGCCAATGAGCAGGGAGAGACTCTGAGCTGCACCAGTGTAACTGTGCCACTCTGGGGACGCGCATGGGTTTCCTGAGCTAATGTGCAGCGCTCTGAATGTGGGTGTGTAGTGGGGCAGCCGCCCTGCTCTGGCAGAATGGGATAAAAGCAGCCCTGGAGAGGGCTGTGGCTAGGATAAAAGGAGTGAGAGCAGCTGAGGGAGTGGCTGACCACAGTTGGCCCTGATAAGAGGGCTGGGGGCCAGGAGCTGAAGGAGTCTCACGCTAGCCCTGGAGTGGGAAGGGCTGGCTGCCTGGGAGCAAGGTACCTGAAGCAGAGCAGAGCAGTGCTGGGGAAGGGCAAAGGAAGTTGGGAGCTCCAGCCTGGTGGACTCAGGCTGCAGGCCTTGGTGAAGGTACTGGGCCTACAACGGTGCAGCCTGGGGATAGGCAGAGGCAGCTGGTCCAACCCCCTTGCCAATGATGGGTGGCCATGACACTGCGGTCTGCCCCAGTGAAAGGGGGCTAGATCTTGACTAGCAGTAGCCACTGAGGCAAGATGGGCTTAGAGGGTTGGGGGTTCCCCTGGGAGGGGAGACCCAGAGCGTCAGGGCACGGCGGTGGGGCAGCACCCCAAGGCATGGGGCACTGGGGTCCGGGAGGGACACGGGGCCTGCGGCAGGAGAGACGCTAGCCAGCAGAGGGCGCTCCGGAGCTGGAGTTGAGCTAATTCCCAAGACGACCAGCAGGAAGCGCCGCGGCGGTGAGTCGTCGCTCTGCTACAGGGAGTACCAGACTCCTCCTGTCTGTCGCACAGCCGTTAACACCGCCAGTGCCCTGAGCCAGATTTAACACTCGGGCGTCGGCGTGTCTGGGAGCCTGCGAATGGCCTGAGTTTGCCAACCAGCATCTGCAAAACGCAAAGCCCTCTGACCTGCCGATTGTCCCTGTCGCCCTGCAGCGAAGATGACATCGAGAAGATCCAGCGGCTAGCAGCGCTCAATAAGCTGGAGGTGGTTCCCCTGGTGCAGACCTTTGGGCATGTGGAGGTAGGCGTTGATCTCTGTGCGAGTCGGCCCTTCTGTAGGGGCAGGCTGAGAGCAGCTGCTCCTGGCCCGGAGGCTGAAAGGCATGTCCTGCCATCCAGATGGCTCCAACTGCCTCCAGAAGTGGGGTGGATCCAAGTGCCGACATGGCTGGTACCAAACACTGCATAGAGCTGCATCTCTCTCTCCTCTCTCCCCATCAGGCATGCCTGGTGGTGCACAGACATGGCCCCACCCTGGAGCTCTCCCCAGAAAAGCTCTGTTCTTTTCTGGCTTAAACCAGGCTCACCCAGGTGTTACTGTGTGGCTTTAACAATTACTGCACACCCTGAATGGCTTGGCTCTGGATGTAGACCTGTTCCAGCAGTAGATGAGGATGGGGAAGGCCTGTGATGGGACCTGCTTAGGAGGGCACTCTCCTCGGGATTGTTTGTGCAGGGTTTTGTTTGTGGTGTTTGCAGCTCTCCGTCTTTCAGGGAGCCAGGCGAGTTCTTGGCGCTCGCAGACTGTTTCCTAGTGGTTATTCTCCCTTTGTCAGGGGGAGGCAGGGTGACAGTCCATTGCCCTTCTTGACTGGAAGCATTTAAAGGGCGCTAGATATAGATTGGGTTTTTTTGGGCTCTGAACAGGCAAACGTCTCCCTGACCGCGGGGACCGGGTGTCATTCTAAGTCTGAAGCACCATGCCCACCTGTGGGGCTAGGAACCCCCTTGTAGAACAGAGCCACTCAAGCCAGTGTCACACCAGAGTGACCTCCTGTGAGGACCAGGGTCTGTGAGACACCGAGTGCTCCGGTCTCCCATGCGATGCCCGTTGGCTGAGCTTAGGCACTGAGCCAGGGCTGTTTCTGTGGCTGCTGGGTTTCCCTCACGAGTGTCTGGCTCCCCTCTCTGTTGCTGAGTGAGGAATCTGCTTCTCCTGAGGGTGTCTCAGTCTCTCTCCTCACCCTGCCACCTCAGTCTCCTCAACCCAACAAGGTGGCATTGGTCTCTGCCCCCAAACTGGGAGGTAGCTGTATGCTGGCTTTCCTCCAAGGCAAGGAGGCAGCTTCCTCTCTGTCTTGTGCCCCCCTGGGGCAAGGAGGGAGCTGGCAAGGATGCCTGCCATGGGTCCAGCTTGGCTCCACCGCCACATCACCCATTCGTAAACAACTGCTGTTTGCACAGGTCTTGACAGTGAGCCTGGTGGAGGCTCCTGTGGACTCTGAGCTGGTGCGCTCAGCCCGGGGCATTCCACAGGGAGCAGGTACGCCTCCCAGAGACCGTGCTGATCAACCCCCCGGGCATGTGGACGGGGGGTCCCCCTCTTCCTGGCCCATGTGTCCCCATTGCGCAGCATGACTCTAGCTGGACAGAGCCCCTTTAAAGCAGACCCGTGACTTGCCTCCCAGTTACTCCTTTCCCTTGCAGTCAAACTGCTCTCTTTCCAAAGCACAGTGCGATCTGCCTGGGGTCCAGTGGGGTTGGTTTGTGCACGGTGTGGTTTGGTGCTACGTTGGGTTCACACGCTTCCTTGTGACAGTTTATCCTGAAGCACGACAAGTACCGATACCTGCGGGAAGTCGAGCGCTTCCCCAACAGCCTCAACCCCCACGTCCCAGACACCCTGTCCCTGCTGAAGAGCATCCTGTCACAGGTGATGGACAAACACAGACACTCGAGCTGGATCCACATCGGAGCCGACGAGGTAAGTGCTGGGGAGGTTTCTGTGGAAGGCGTCCCGTGCTCTCCCCTCTGCCGGCTCAGGGAGTTGTGTGTGTGTGTGTGTGTGTGTGTCTCATTTGTATTGCAGTAGTCCCAGCTGTAGATTGGAACCCTGCTGTACTAACACAATGGCTGCCCCTGCCTTGACAAGCTTACTGTCTGATGGTCTAAGGAGGGACACAGTAGACTGTCCCCAATTCTAGGTGCAAAGTCCTCTACAGCTTACGACAGCCCCTCTGGGTAGAGGGAAGGGAAGAGGAACAAAACGTCTGGAGAAGAGGCTTGCAGAGCTACTCCACCTTCCAGCACACCGAGCACAGCTTTTAGTGGCTTCCTTGCAGGTCCTGTAGCGATCTGGCTTCTGTTTACAGACCCCAAAGTATCTCCAACTCTGCATACAGTACCAGTGAAATGTAGCCCCCTGTGGGGTGCAGGGTAGCAGCTCTTTGGTGCCCGACACTGGGTTGGGAGGAGGTGACATTTTTGGCCAAAGTACACGGGGACAGACTCTTGCATGTTACGCAGTGTCCCCTGGGTTCTCGAACGACTCTGCAGAGCAGATGGGGCCTGGTGTTCCAAAGCATCCTGCAAAGGTCCCATGAGCAGTAAAGGGCCTATAACTCATCTGCCCACCCTGCAGGGGTGAAGGTCTGAGTTGACCCAGCCTGGGTGTGAACTCTGGGTTAGTGGGGGAGCGTCGAGCTGTGTTCCAACCCAGCTGGCTACTTTTGCTATCCAGGATTGCCCCAGTGAAGAGCTAATGTAAGCTGTGCTGTACTGACTCTTGACTGTCTAGATGTTCTGGTGGGGGGGTTAATTTTATTTATTTATTTTTAAACGTACATGTTTACATCCGTGTTTACATCAGCGAAGGCCAGTCTGAGTGCGCACCTTCGCTCCTGGGGAGCTAGTTAAACAGTCTCGAACCAACCCTGAGAAAGGTCTCTGTGCTGCTCAGACAAGCGTTGGCCTTGTGGGGGAGAGCTCCAATGTGGGGGTGATCCTTCACACAGAGGAGATGGAACTGTGCCTACAAGCTCTTCGGAGAGCTTTCCTCTGCCACTGTCATCACCTCTGTCTGTCTGGAGTCAGGCTCAACCAGCTGCTCACGCTGGGCCAGCTTGGTGACACTGGTATAGTTGTGTGTATCATCTGCATGTTGCTGGCACTTGGGTCCGTCTCGTCTGGTTGCTTTGCCTAGTTGCTGTGTGTAGCTGTTGACTAGGACTGAGGAGAGGCCTGATCACTGTGGGGCTGCACTGGGGAGGGGTCTGGTGCAGGGGTGCTGTTTCCCATCATTGCTCCCTGGGTGCATCCCTCTAGGAAGGACGTAAACCTTGCACACTCTTCACTCTATGCCTGTTTATAGAGGCTATTAAGCTTCTGATCTTAACAATAGTTTCCCTTCCGGTAAATCCAGGTCTTTCATCTAGGGGAAGGGATGGATTCCAAGAACTGGATCAGCCTCAACAATGGAGATGTGGGGAAGATGTACCTGAATCACATCAAAGAGGTCGTGAACTTCATCGTGAACCAGTACAAGGGACTCCAAGTCCTCATGTGGGACGACATGCTGAGGAAGATCAGTATGGGAGCCATCCAAGGTCAGGGTGGCTTTGTGCTCTTCTCCAGGAGCAGTTAGTTGTAGGGGATTCCCTAGGGTGACCCTTGCGTATGTCTCTCTCCAGAGCAGCATCCCAGTTGCACCCTCACACTGCTCTGGCAGTGCAGCTGCCTGGAGGGTGCCTGTAATGCCCCCTTCCCTCCCTCCCTCGGTGTCATCTGGGATGGGGCGGGGCAGGGGAGAAAGTGTAGCACTGACACTAGAGTGTCTCCTGGGGGTTTGGTGGTGTCCACCAGGAGCGGTGGAAGGTCCCTAAAAAGTGGGGCGGGGGGGGGGGGGCACGGGTGCCAGAACCATGGCCCTGCCCTTCAGGCTGCCCCTTCCCCTGAGGCCGTGCCCCCGCTTGCTTCTCTCGGGGTGGGGGGGGTGGGCTCCCCCCCCACCGGCACCCCTGGTCCCCGCCCATAGCGTGGAACGCTTCTGGACTCACTTATATCTGTGCAGTTTGGAGTTGTGTATCCTGCGCACAGTCACCCCAACTCTTCGTGTAGGGAGCAAGGGGGGTCTGGGCTGGAGGAATGTGGTTGTGGGGAGGGTTTCCCCACCAGCCTTCTCTCTCCTCCCCTGGAGCTATTGGCAGAGATGCTGTTGCATTCTCTCCCCTCCGGGTTTTTTTTGTCCTGCAGAGTCTGGCATACCGAAGCATGCCTCCCCAGTGCTGTGGTTTTACGCCCCAGACTTTGACACTGAGCAGATAGGTAAGGGGCAGAGCCTGTGACGGTTTCATCCATTAGCTGCTTTGGGAGACTTGCCAGATTGCATGTCAGGAGGCTAAAGGCCAAGTTGAGTCCTGGTGTAAGCTGGGGACGGCGCCATGGAAATCAGGGTCACGTTTCCTTTGTGTCCTGCCCTGCTGATGTCCTTCGCTTTGTCCCGGTTGTGACTGTGACTTTTGTGCCATGGACCCCTGGTGCCTAGGAGGTCGGCAGAGTCCCCCCCATTTCACGGCCATGGGGCTGCCAGCTGGTGACCCTCTTACTCTTTGCTAGTCTGGGTCACATTTGAACCGGTTACTTAAAGGTAGCATAGGATCTAGGATGGAGCCTAACAAACTTCTGAGCCACCCGCCAGCATCCTGTTGCCAGCCCCAGACAAGAGGAGCTGATAGGTGGGTAATGGTGTGAGTTGTCCGGCTGGTGTGTGTGCCCATGCCTATGGCTTGCAACAGGACCAGTGCGTCTCCGCCTCCACTTGTCAGCCACTCAGTGGTGCTGGTGGGTCTGTGTGGGGCCCAGGGCTGGCGCCCTCCAGGGGCACTCTGCGGTAGCACTTCGGGAGTGCTGTGTTGAAGCTCAGCCTATTGGCACTGGCAGATGTTTTCCAGCTGTTTGCTGATCATGGTATCTCCATCTCTCTTAGGAAAGTTTATTTCAAAGTACGCAGACAGTGGCTTCAAATCGGTGTGGTTCGCGAGTGCCTTCAAAGGCACCACCGGCCCCGCGCAGGCCTGGACCCCTTTAAATTACCACCTGAAAAACCACCTGAGCTGGCTGAAGGTGATCCAGGCCATGTCCAAGTTCCCGTTCATCAAGTTCCAGGGAATTGCCCTCACGGGGTGGCAAAGGTGAGGCCCTGCACTAGGGACCGGAGGGCGGCAGGGGGAACGGCTGTCCCTCCGCTTCTGAGCGAGCGCCAGTCTAACAGACGCTGCTTGCAGAGAGCGTGACCTCTCCCCGGGGGGGGGGATGGATGGCGGGCGAGACGAGAGCAGCCCCAGGCTTTGCTCACTTTGCTATGCCATGGCCGCAGCTGGAACGCTGCCTTCAGCCGGGGCGACCCTTGAGTGGGAAGATCCCGATGACCTGCCAGGGGCTTGGAGAAGAGCATCAGACAGGATTAGTGAGCTGGGGGGCGGGGTTACGGGGGAGTGAGACCAAAATCGTCCCAGCTTGGCTGGGTGGCTAAGGGGAGGATCCATCAGTCTGGAAATAAGCGAGGGGTCATGTCACAGCAGGTGATACAAGGCAGGGGAGAGGGGGAGGTAACTAGGGGCAACGGCATCCAGAGAGATGGGGCAAAACAGATTGAGCCTGCGGGAGGATCCCTTCACCTGCGGATCCTTTTCCTGAGGGGAAGGGTGAAAGCTGCCATGCTGGGGACTGGAGAGAACTCTAATAGGGAGCAGCCCTGCCCTGACAGGCAGCTGGGGACCTCCTGGGTCCATCCCAGCTCCAGCCCTATACTTTGCTAACTGCCGCCCCCCGCACACTTTCCTTTGCTTCTCCTGCTGTTACCGCTTTTCCTGACCAAATCTCCTGCCCTGGTTAGATAGAAATGCACCTGGAATCCTAGGCTGTGCAGCAGGAGAAGTCCCCAGCGGAGTCCCTGGCTGTTGCAGAATGTTCCTCTTCTGGCCCGTGGCCATGCCCCGCAGCACCAGTGCACCAGCCTGCTGGAACGGCTCTCAAAGGGGCTGCCTGCAGCACGGACGAGCAGAAGCTGGTGTGGAGCTCTGGCGAGAAAGGGGCAGGGATAGCTGCGGGGCTGGCAGAAGTCCCTCAGGGCAGCGGGAGTTGGGGATTCCTGCTGGGGCTCAGGGCAGCTTAGGGACCCTACAGATCATCAGTGGCAGGATCTGCAGCTGTCCACCGCGGCTGTGTGTGCGTCTGCCTCCCAGTGCGATGCCAAGGGACTGCGGTGAGACAGTACAACAGCTGGCAGAGGGTGATGGGCTGGGGATACCATTCTGCTGCTGCTGTCCTGATAGCAGGCCACTGATGGGCAGGGGGTTCCACAGCGTGACCACGTGCTGTTGCTCTCCTTTCCCCGCAGGTACGACCACTACTCCGTGCTGTGTGAGCTGCTGCCGGTGGGGATCCCGTCCCTGGCCATGTGTCTGCAGACGCTAGTGAACGGTGAGGGGCTCGCTGCCAGGGCATACAGTGCGGGCTGGTGTCACCAAGCCTGAATTAACCCATCCCTCTAACGTGAGAATGAGCATGGTCTAGCAATTAGACCAAGTGACTAGGAGTCAGGACTCCTGGGTTCTATTCCTGGGTCTACCACTGACCCCTTGTGCGGTTTAATCTCTGGCTTCCTCTAAGACTTCATACAAAAAACAGTGTTTAGACCAATTTTTAACGGTTTCCTCTACGTGTATGAGATCTATAGTTACCCCTTTTGACCCAAGCAGTTAGCCAGTGTTCAAGGTCTTGTGGGTTGTTTTTGTTAGGAGGCCAGGTGTTTCTCGGCAAGATTTACAAAGTTCTGCATCCCTGGACACAGGAGGAATCAAACAGGAGGCAGTGTCTTTACTCACCACTCCCAGCCTCTTTCCAGCCAGCACTCTGCTTTAAAAGCACTCTCTTGGGACCACGTTCCCAGTGCTTTTCTGGCAGCTTCTCACACTTACCCTGAATGAAAGGCAGCTGTCATACCCACCAGCATCAATGAGGTATCACTCGGCCTCTATCATTATAGGGAGCTATACATTTTATATATATATATAAAATGTATCCCTTATCGCCCATAATTTACAGGAATGAGCTCTAGGGGTTTGTGCACCCTTCATACCAGTGTAACTCCATCTGTCCACACTAGGGGGTTGCGCAGCTTTAGCTATCCAGGTTTCAAACCGATGTAGGTAAAGCTGTACCAATAGTGTGTGTAGACCAGCCCTTAGTGACTTGCCCAGGAGCACCCAGCGCATCAGTGGGAAGGCTGGGATTAAAACAGTGTCATAACTCCTAGCCCACCAAGCTTGGAGTTCCTGTGGTGAGAGGAGGAATACCAGAATTATGCAATTCTCTGGCAAGATACTCTGTTTCTGTGGCCTCAACCCAGCCTGCCTGCTAAATACATGCAGCGCTGCTCACTCCAGGAGTGTTGCTCCCTAGCTGAGCGATGCAGTTGTGCTGTTTGTTTCCCTGATGGGTGAATATTGTGTCCTGGAAAAGCAACTGGTTTGGCCTTGAACCTGCATGTTGACGGCCAGGAGAGTAAAGGTTGCCTGTAAAATAGTATTGAGCTTTTTGGGGGCATTTTGGTCCTTCATGCTATTTTTATTCAGTGATCACCGTTAAGGTGCTCTTCCTACCGGGGGGGGGGAGGGAGTGTGTGTGCGCATGCGCACTGTTATACAGATCAGGTTGAGCGGAGCTTTCTGGCCAAGAGCGGGTGTTTCAGAATGCTGTACCATCCCCAGGCGTTCTCTGACTGCTTCCAGAATCGCGGTGCCGCATCAGGGAGAGGGCCGGTGGGGGAAACGTGAGGTCATCTGGCCAAGGGGTTCCCCAGACACAGCCCCTTGTACAAACTAGCAGTGTCTAGTGTTCCAAAGGCTCTCCGTTGCCTAGGGCTGGAAGTCGGTATGCCCGGCCGGCGCTGGGGTTGGCTAGTAGCTGGTGTTCCTCCATAGGACATACAATATCCATCCTGTGCATTCGGCCTGTTTGTGGCTTGATGCTCACAGTGCTTTCCTGGGTATTTTGTTTTTCCCTTTATAACAGGGGGCAGCCGCAGTGCATCCTCCCACATGCCTCCCATTTCCCTAGTGTGTGGGCAGCTCCCAGCCTGTGGCGATGTGCCCATGTAGCTCTCATTCAGCTGGCACATGCTACACCTAGTGGGCCCATGGTAGCATGGGCGGCTGTCAGTGGGGCTGGCCACCCTGAGCACGTACCCAGGGCTTCCAGACAGGTTCCTCCCGCAGCTGCCTGTGCTCCTATGGCTACGCTACAGTCCTCGCCACGCTGGCTGGCCGGGTGCTACGCGGGTGTGTCCCCTCAGATGGGGACCACGCCCCCAGCGCCACGTGTAGGCGTGACCTAAAGATGAAGGTGCCCCCCCGTTTGAGCTCCGAGCAAGCTGCCAGTACAGCCCCCATCTGGGTAAAGTTTAGACTCCCTCTCAGGGCTTCTCCTGCCTGCTCTGGCCTGTCCTCTCCCCTTCCGCTAACCCGTGTGTCATCCCCCCCTCCCCCTCCCCCCCCAGGTGGATTTACTGAAGCAACTAACAAGAAAATCCTGGACGTGTTGGGCTTCCAGAACATCCATCTAGAGAAGAGCACATGGTACGTTGCTCAGGCCAGTCTGTTCCAGCTGGCTGGTTTCCCGGGGCTGCTGCCCGTCAGCCATGGCTCCGAGTGCTTATCCTGGGCTGTGCTGAGCCATTACGGAGCCCATCTGGCCTGCTGTGTCCCCCCTAGTCCTCCCGTTAACTCTTGTTTGTGGGGTGTTACCAGCGCATCCCAGGAGCCTGCTGCACCTCCTAAGGGGGGTCAGACAAATGTCACAGACACACACAGAGGCAGGGCAGGGCCATATCCCCATTGTAGGATGGGGCCAGGCGGCACAGAGAGACTGAGTGATCCGCTCCAGCTGTGTCATGGGGAGTGTGGGTCTCCTGCATCTCAAACTAGTGCCCTAACCCACTAGGCCTTTCTTCTCTGTCTAACCCACCAATCCTCTGTTTTAGCTGCTGCTTCCATAGTGGTGACCCTTCCTCCGAAGCATCCAGGTTCCATGCCCATTGGACTCGTCAGCAGCAGGTGCTTGGCATGCAGGCATCTCATGCCTATGCCCCAACAGCCTCTGTGTATCTCCCCCTGCCCCTCTCCTGTGACCCGCTTGGTGCCTCGGTCCTGCGGGCAGGCGTCCCGGCGTCACTTTGAACCTGGTCTCCAGGCACCCTGCGGTTAGCACCTCCTTGCACTAGAGTGCTACTCTCCTGAATTTAGTGCTTGTCTTGTGGTGGCTGCTGGCTAGCGGGCTAGTGGTTCAATTCATTTCTAGCAGCCTCTGTAGCCCTTTAAAGCTCTGGCAAAATGTTCCTGAGAGGTGGATCCAAGCTCCTGTGTTTAGAGTCTCTCTAAAGGCTCCTCAACGGCAAGATAATTGAAAGTCTTGCCCTGGTGCTGATGTTCTAACACCCAAATTCTGAGTTCCAAGGAGTTGTCTGGCTCTTAGTCACATCAGTGAAGGAAGGATCCTGTGACTGCAACTCCAGCTGATGGCGAAAGGCTTCTCATCCGGGGCTGGATCAGTCCAGCCATGCCACTTGTGATGCTCTAGCGGGTAAAACGCCGGGGGCAGGAGGAACTCTCTTGCATTCAGAGGGCGCAGTTGTTAGGTAGCCTGGGATTTGGGAGATTCTGCTTCTTTCCTCTGCTCTGCCATAGACGCCTGTGTGACCTTGGGCAAGTCACTTAGCCTCTCTGTGCTGCCATTCCCATTTATGCCATGGGGACAACAGCCCTGCCTGCCTCACGGGGTGCTGTGTGAGTAAACACATCTGATATTGAGGTGCTCAGACACTGTGGTGATGGGCGGGGGGGGGGGGCTGAGTAACTCAGACAGCATCCAGAAAGGAAATATCCACATAATATGGCAAGCACCTTTGTTTTACGTACCTAAAAGATCTGCAGTAAGAACTGTGTAACCAATATCCCTATCGTCTATCAGTCCATGCACAGGGCTGTCCTCTTAGTGTGATCTAGTCTCTCCCCATCTATTTGAGCCTATTCTCTACATAATGACCCAGTCCCTGGCACAGAACGGGACCTGCTGTGTCTGACACAGAGCTTGGGTGAAGTCATGGGTGGTCTTTGGGGGTCTCTCGTCTTTCCTGTCTTGCTTGGAAACTTGTCCATGTCCTTATTAATTAAATTCCAACTTTCTGTTGTCATTGGCCCAAACCAAAAAGGCTTGGTGGGGATGAATTAGTGGCTGCCCAGCAAGCGTGAAGTAGGAAGCTGGGTGTCCTTTGGTTCCAGAAAGGTTGGTCGCATTAACCAGCGATTGGATGAAATGGAAAGTCCCCTGCATCAGCTCTGAGAGCAAATGGGGATTTGGGGATCTGCTTCCTTGGTGGTATCAGGAACTATCCCGTGGCTCACATCTGCTCCTGCTGTGTGTTTCTCCTAGCGAAGGGAACGGCGCATTTCCAGGCTCTGAAATCTATCGCATGGTCGAGCAAATCAATGGCCAGTTAAAAGAGAGCACTGTGAAAGTCCTGGAGGAAGAAAGGTAACTGGGTGCTATGGGGCTGGAAGCTGGGCTCTGTACCCTACCCTAGTCTCCCAGCTCATGTCGAGGCGTGCTGGAGTCTGGGTGCTGAACCCAAAGGGCTGGATTGTTGGGAGGGGGTGTTTACTGGAGCTCCTCTCTGGTCTCTGCTATGTCTAGCTTTCGTTCAGAGGTGTGCAGAATCAGTGACTCCTCCCAGGCTCCTTGCCCAGCTCCTTGGCTGATTTCAGTCTCTTTCCCTGCCCAGCCTCCACCCTTCAGGGTCCTTGTCCTAATCTCCCCTTTCCACTGCATGCCCCGCTCCAGCTCTAGTCCCCTCTGCATTCGAGTCAGCCTTATTCCTCCTGGGCGCCAGCAGCGGGTGCATTAAGTGCATGGGGGAGACATGCTGCTTGCTCTGTTTCTGTGCCCAGCACCACAGCCTCCCTCAGCTGCTGTGGGGAGCAATTTCAAGGAAAGTGCTGCTAAGCCCCTCCAGCCTCAAGATGAGGCATGCTCAGGTGCGCTGTGGGGATAGTGCATGCACAGTCCAATTGCACTAGGAGCTGTGTGGGGATGGAGCATGCTCAGTACACATGGAAGCTTTAGAGAATTTAGCTGCCGAATTCTTAACAAGTCTCTACTGAGCACGTGCAAACTGAGATTTTATTTTTTCATAGGCTTATAACTTGGCCAAATTTGGGTAGTTTTTCACAGGAATGGCAAAAGGCACCTCCCTGACACCAGGGCAACACCCCTGCCACATGTCAAATCTGTGCCCCAAAGTATGAGGGTGCTGGAGCGTCTCAAGGAAAAACGTGGTCAGATTTTTTTTTTATATATATAAAACCCAGCTTAACGTATTTTCCCCTAATCACGTACTACAAACAGCTGAACCCTTTTTGCTAAAACTTTAACATAAAAACTCGGCCTGAGGCAGATGCCTGGCTTGGGAAACTTCAGCCCAAACAGCTAGTCTTTTTGGCAAAGTTATAAGCAAGTGGAAAGTGTTGGACAACCCTCAAGTAGAGATGTTGCTGCCAGGCCTGCCTGTAGTCCAGTTTTCTGGCGATTTGTTACGGGGCTCCCCCACCAAGGTTAGCTTTTGCTGGCGAGACCTGCTGGAGTGAGAGGCGTAGTTACAAAACAACTAATCTGGTGTTTCTGGGGTGGGGTCCGTTTCTCTCTCACATCAGCGCCATCAAAGGCTGGTTCAGCCCGTACCACAGGAAGCACCAGTTCGGTAACCCGCGCAACCTGGAAAACTTCGGCAGCAAGGTGTTGAAGTACGTGGGGCTCCCTTGGCCCACTCCTGGGGGCGGGTAGATGGGACTCGTACCGCTGTGTGGGCCTGGCGGAGTCTCTGTGCGATGATGGGCTCCTGGCCAGGCTTTCACCCTGCTTCCCGTCAGGGAAGGGGAACAGAAGCAAGCGCTCGCCTTCCCGGGGCTCTTCTCCGAGGCGGGGTGAAGGCCTTGCGCCACGAGCGAGGCCTCCGCACTCGAGGTCCCCACTGAGCAGGAATCTGAACTCTGCCCTGTGTGAACGGGCATGGGGCTGAGAGGGGCAGTGTGGGCCTGCCCTGTCGCAGCCCTGGGGAGGGCACACAGGGAGGGAGTGCCATGTGCCCTGCGAAGGCAGTACCCAAATCAAGTTGCCCGTGTTGCTGAGAGCCGGGGCTGGTCTCTCACAAGCCTGAACCTTGATCCCCACCCAACCCCTCTCCCTGTCTGAGGGGTGGAGGGGGCAGCTTCCCTTGTCCCCTTTGGGGATGTCGCATCCAAAGCGGCAGCCCTAACTTGAGCAGAGTCCTGGCTGCTGGGTGTGGCCCAGGGCTGGGGTTCCTAGTGCAGTGCTCACAGCAATGGCCTGCTGTTCTCCTTGGAGAACTGGTGGCCTCTTTCCAGCCGCGAGAGGTCACCGGGCCCCCGGGTCTCTTGACATGGCGATGGCGTGCTGGCAGGGGACACTCCCACAAAGCCCAGTCCTGCCTTCCTGGGGCCGGAGGGGTGGGGGCCGGTTATGTACCGGGCAGTTAGTTCTAAAATGACGGGAGGAGGGCTGGGCCGGGAGGTGGGAGACCAGGGCCTGAGGCTTGGCTCTGGCCTAAGCTTCCGAAGTGACTTTGGACCAACCCCTGCCCCTCCCTGGGCTCGGCTGCCCCTCTGTAAAGCAGGGAGGGGGAGGAGGGCCTTCCACCCAGGGGTCTTGTGGGCCTTCACGTGGCATCATCAACTTCCAAAAGAGCATGGGGGCCTGGGCCTGCCCCAGAGCCCCCGCTGGTCACCATGGCGATGCAGTTGCCCCCTGCTATGTTGAAAGGACTCTGCTCCCGTGGCTGGGCGGGGGGCAGGAGGAGCTCACAGAACAGAGCCTTTCACCTGTACCTGGAGCGCTGCGCGGAGCAAAGCCTAGGTCCATGGGGAGATCTGTCCGTGGCAGGAGCTAGGCTGGTGATAGCAGGTGTGATGCTGTGGGGTTCGTCTGGTTGATCTGACTCAGAGCCCCATGGCAATGGTGGTTAATCAGCCTGCACCCCTGCAAATGCCGCAGGCTCCTGGCTCTGACACGCTGCTGCTTCTGCCACCAGGGTCCATGAGGACTGGGAGAACTTCATCCAGAACTTCCGCTCCCAGCTGGAAAGCATCTACTTCCCCGACACGGTGGAGGAGTGGATGGAGGAAAACGTGAATCCCTACATGGACCGGCTGCGGGAGTTTGTCCGGGACTACAGGGAGATCATCCGCCTGAATGCCAAGCCCAAGGCCTTGTAGGGACAGGAGCCCAGGCTGGCTTGCTGCAGCAAGGAGCCCAATTTCACTGCACAGTGGACTTGAGCTGCCAGGAATGTGGTGACTCTGGCCGGAGCTTATTTCCCCTTGTCGTAGTCCATTAGCAACCCCCAGGCCAGTCTTGTTTCCTGGCTCCCTCTCTCTGCAGAGGTGGCCACTGGACTTCTCTGTTCCAACCCCTCTTCACACTAGTCCCTAAAATAATCTTGAAAAGCATGAGCGAGGCCCTGGGGGGGCTCTGGGATTGGGCAGCTGTTAATGTCTTGGGCTTGCCTGCTCAGAGCCACTGCAGCGCCTGTCCCAGACAGCAGTTGCGGCCCACGAGTCGCTGGCCATCTGAGCTCTGAGCCCTGTGGCTGCGATGCGTTCTCCAACCTTGGAGCAGTGCCCTTTTCCCTGCATGCCCAGGATCATGCTGTCACTGCGGCTCCCCCAGGAGAGGTGGGATGGGGCTGGCTTGCCTTTCAGCCCCCATTCACGCTTGTCCGGGAGCCCATGGCTCTGGCAGCGCAGACCTGCTCCGTGGATCCCCCTTCTTTGTGGGACCAGGTAGGAAAGCCATGCTCACCTTCTTCGAGGGGCCCAGGGGTGTGTCTGTCCCCAGCCTGGCGATCCTTGAAGCCGTAACAATGGGAGCTGTTTGGCCCTTCGTGGGAAAGCTTTCCTGGCAGTGACCAGCTCGTTTGGGACGGAGACCCCCATCTACTTCCTGGTGACCCAAAGTCATGAGAGGGAGCCTCTCCTTAGGGGGAGCTGGGTCTCTGCCGACACTCTGGCCACTCGGGGAACAGCTCTTCCCCGAGCGTCGGCTGTGGGGGGGTCACACAAGGTCTCATGCTCTTTGCACTAGTCGCAGATTGGTGACCCATAGAAAATAGGTGTATCTGTGCCCTCCGTGCCAGTGAGGTGACTGGGCCACTGTCTAGTGCTCACATTGGCCCAGTAGCCATAGTGAATCTGAAGACGACTTGCTTAGGCTTTGGGCTGTTTGGAGCGGGGCTTTCCAAAGGTCTTGGAGCTGGCCTCGCTCCTGCTGGCCACGTCCCTGGTAAAACATCCCCTGACTGCAGCGGGTGCAGAGTCATGCCGAGCGCCATTGAACACTGCACCCTGACCCTACGTCGGCACTGCAGTCCCAGGTGTCACGGGCACTCAGGCTCTAATCTCGCTAGCGTGGCTATAAGTAGCAGTAAAGCTGCAGTGCGGTGGGCTAGCCGTGTGAGTACGTAGCCAGCAGTCTGGACCGGCGTGTCCAGCCTGTACTGAAGCAGTGCCGCTGTGGCCTCACAGCTGTTTTAGCTGCACGAGCGAGGTCAAAACTACCTCCCGTAAGCCTGCCTGAGCTGCAGTGGCTCCTCCGATTGTAGGGTAGACGTCCCCTTAGCTGCTGGTATCTATTTTGAACGTTGAGATCTGATGCCCACGATCTGTTTCCTTCTGGAGATGTGGATCTTCATGGGCCGGGCGAGTCTCTGGGGAGAGCCGCTGCTCTTCTGCACCAAGGCTCCCCCATGCAGGAGCCCGGGAAATGTTGAGGGGTGTTGTCCACTGCAGTCTGGGGAAGGGTTAGGCAAATGCTGAACGATTCCTGCTTTGGGAGGCTCCTCCAGGGACAATGCTGCCAGACAGGCTTGCTGGGTTTGCAGGGAGAGGGTCTTGTTTTGGCAAATAAATGCCCCAGAGCAGGAGCCTTCTTTCTACTAGGGATGGTGACAGACCCTGGGCCTTACAGCGGGACACAAACTAGAGACACTAACAAGTATCAGAGAGCTCAGAACCTGCTGGGGGTTGGCCTGGGGGCACTAAATCCCCCTGGAGCTGGGAGTTCTCCCTGCATTGGTGGGACTGACACAAACCCAGTGTGTGAGCTCCCCCTGCTGGTTCCTCATCAGCGCTGGATCCAGATGCTTCCCCAGACTGATAACTCCCTTCACTGATGCCGGTGCAAGAACCAACGTCTTGGCCTAATTACTGTGTAGTAACTCGGTGTAGCAGCAATCTCTGCAAGCAGCTGTATTCATATTGGTTCCATTTGAGGGGGCAGGGGACTCTGGTGGCTTCTGATCTGTGGAGTAAAGGGCAAGTCCAGGGTGGGAGACCCTGATCCAAACATCTGAACTCATCGCAAACAATGCAGTTCCAATCAAAAGTGAATTGTGTGATGTATGGCGTCCTGCCCCCGCCCTCCCAGTCACAGGGCTAGGGTCCCTCGTAGGTTCTCGCTGTGGGCTGAAGTACAGTGGGATGTTTCATTTCCCCAGGGAAGGTGGCAGACACTGTGCAATAACCCAGGCTTCTCTCGCATTGCCACTGTCTCTGCACTCGCTGATGTTGCTGTAATACAGTGAGTGACACTTGGGTCCGATGCCTGCATGACTATATGGAGAGGACACCTGTTTGCCAGTGGATCTATTTGGTTTAATATATTGAGCCTAATTTGTTTTTATACTGTATAGAAAGCTCATGTAATAAATACCAACTTCCACAATAAAGTATTTTCCTAAGAAATGCAGCAAATGGTCACTTGTGGCTAGAGTCCCTCTTACTGATTCTACTGCCCCCTCAGGGCCTCTTCCTTCTCTCTGGGAACAGTCCCTGGGCTGAGGACAGGGTTCTGCAGCGCAGCGGATTAGTGCTAAATGGGCATTTCTCCCAGGAGAGCCTAGGTTCAAATCCCAGTTTGGTTGCAGGCTGAAAGGGTGGGAAACTGCAACAGTGTGGACTTCAGCCTAGCTGTCTGAGTACACAGGGTCCGGGGTGGGCTTGACCTTGTGCTGCTGAGGCTTTGAGGCTATGGTACTCACCTAAGCCATTTGTAATTGAGTTAGTGTCCCCCCCCCCATGTGCTGCAATCACCCCTCTGATTGCAGCATCGACAGACACAGACTTAGCCCTGGCTGGATACGGCTCTGTTCCACCAGAAAACTACCATGCTGTTGGCCAAGAGTGGCAGTCTCCAGGCCCAGGATCAGACTGTCCCTGGGTACTGCTGTCATGGATGGGAGCTGTGCGTGAGGATCCCAGAACAGCGAAAGGTGCGTCAGCAGCAGAGTTATGGGGAGGCTGGGATAGCAGGGGGCTGTGGGTCAGGACTGAGGGGCACTGGCAGAGCTGTGGGGGGAGCCCAGGGCTGGGATAGCAGGGGAGTTGCAGGCCAGGATTGAGGGGTGTTAGAACTATGATACACTTGCCCAGCACCGGCCTAGGCCTTGCCTGTCTCTGACCCAACACATATTTTTTCATTGCTTTCAGGAGCCCCCTCTAAATGTGAACGGGGGACGCTCCCCCAAGGCTGCCTGCTCAGCCCATATACAGCTGGAGCTGTTCCCCACTGAAGTGCTTCACGCAGCTCAGGTCCAGGGGTGCTGTGGATGGAAACCATCTATTTGGTGTTTGTTACAACATGAAGCTGGGGGGGGAGGGTGGCTGCACCCCCCCCCCCCGTGCCCCTAGTTCCAGCCCCCCCGCAGAAGCTGCAACTCTTGGGTGTGATGAGCTGGAGGGATTTTTCAGCCAAGAGGTGGCGCTGTTCTCTCTCCATGGACGCCGGCGAGGTGCTTTGAGCTGCTCTGCCAAGCGCCCACGGTGCAATGGGCGCTTGGAAAGGCTGCGGCGCGGCCACCCGGCAAAGCAGGGGGAAGCGTCGGAGCCGACACGCAGCCACGGCTCTCCTGGCTGGACCGGGCGCTTGGGAGCCGTCTCTTCGGAGCCTGGCAGCCTGGTTGCTCGGGAGCTGCCTCCTGCCTGCGCCGTGATAACCCGGGGGTACTCCTGGCAGGGTGCCCGCCCTGGGCCAGCCTCCGGCGCTGCTCTGGGGATGCCTGTGGTGCCCCAGAGCGGAGGCGGGGGCACCGGGCCTGCGCAGGCACCGCTGCTGAGCCACGAGGCTGTTTGCAAAGCCCTCCGTGTGCAAATGCCATCAGCGGAAATGGGTGGAGGGGTTTCATCTTGGGGCCGGGGGGGGCAGAAAAGCCCCTACTTAAAGGGGGGGACAGCAGCCGATCGGCGTCTCTAGGCTCCCTGCAGCGCTCGCTGTCCTGGCTGGCGGCACGTCAGGGCGTAGGAAACGAGACCCAGCCGCTCTCTGCCGGCCTGTGGGGTTTAGCTCGGTCTCCTCCTCTTGAAGCCTGAGCCCTGGTTAGTCGAAGCGCCAGAGGTAGATGTAGCCTTGTTTAAAGGCCTGGGCTGCAAAAACCAGCTGGCTCTTTGTTGCTCTGGCCTGTGCAGGCCTCGGAGCTAAGGGAACCGTCGTCGTCTCTGGGGAGAGAACCGTGTCTCAGGCAGGGAATCCCTTCCAAGGGCAGCGTGCCCTCCGAGTGGGGGACATACCCAACAGCAACACTAGGAAGACCGCGGAGGGATGAGCCAATCCAGCCCAGGCCTTCACAGCTGCAGCCAGGAGCGGGGGAGAGCAAGGGGGGCTCGGTGGCAAGGTCGCAAGGAGAGCGCTCCCGGTTTATCATCCCTGCTTGGCACCTGGGGGCGGGAGAGCGCAGCCCTTGCTCCAGAACGACTGTCCGCTTTTTGGGAGGCCGGGGGGGGGGTGCCGATTTGTGGGTCAGTTCTGGGCACTGAACAGGTCTGTAAAAGCAGCGAGGGAGCCCCTGAGCTCCAGGCCCTCTTCGGGGAGGGTCTGAGCAAGGACGTGCTTCCAACCCCCTCGAGCTGCTGCATGTTCTAGGCCAGGCCAAGGCTGGGATGAGCTGGGTGAGCTCCCTGCTCCACAGCCTGCAGCCCATGACACTAGCCTGCCCCTGGCTTGCCAGCCCTGCCTTTGCTCCCGGGCTGGGAAAGGCGAATAAGCAGGATGGGGGAGATGCTGTCCTGGATCCGTGGCCCTGGAGGCCTGTAAGGCAGAGTCCTCCTCTGCTTAGTGCTAGGCAGGTACCACGGCTGTGGGACCCCGCCATGTGGGGAGCAGAGCCTGGTCTCTCTTCTGTCACACAATTGCGCTGGTGAGAATTTTCCCTGTGTTTGTTCTTCCTGCGGCCGCAGGCCAGGGCCAGGCTTTGGGGTTCAACCCAAGCCAGTGAGGAGTTGTCATCACCTGCAATGCTCGGCTGCTATGGCCCCTAGCCTGCCCCCTAATAGCTAACGGACAGTCCCCCCTCCCCTCAGCTTCCACCACCCAGTTACTGTTTGCAGAATGACCCCAACACCCCTCATCCCAAATTTCCCCAAAACTGGTGGACCACTCACAGACGTAATTCGTTTTGCTGCCCCTTTAAAGAGACCGAAACTGCAGATTGGTCTCGTGGCTGGAGTTAACAAGCGTGTCAATTCGGTCAAAGCACTGGGCTGGGTAAGAGAAAATGTACAACCAATGTATTTAATGAGAGAGAGAGTTCAAGTCTAGGGGATAAAGCTAGAATGGGTTACGAACAAACCCTAGCTCTTGGGTCATGAGGATCCCAGCCTGTGGTCAGAGAGTGTACCGTCACTGAAATGCAGCTCCTGCTGGGGAGGAGGAACAGTCCTCTAACAGCTCCCAGCATCAGCGCATGCCATCTTCGGGCTGGAAATGAAGATTTCTGAAGAACAGCCTAGCCCCTGTGGGTTTTACAAAGCCCTGCATCACATACACAGATTAGCCGGGAGGTTTGCCTTTTGTTGCAGGTAACTGCGCGGATGTTGGGATGTTTCTGAAACCAGCTGAGTGGAGGATCCAAAACAAAGGTGGCTTCGATTGTGCCGGAGCAGGGCACAGCTGCTCCAGTGAGGTGCACTTGGAGGGAGCTTTCAAGTGACTGTGGGCTGCAAAGGACAAAAGAAATAGGAGTGGCCCCCATGCACTCCTGCATACACAGCATATAATCCCACTGATCACACAGGCACCCTCTGCCAAGGGTCTTTCCTTGACGTCAGTGGGAGTTGCTCAGGACAGGACTGGGGCCAGTATTGCGCATGTAGGTCTAGGTGTGGGTAGCAGGGAAAGGTGAGATGTCCCAGTCATCGGCTGCTGCTGCTTTTGCTTGGAACGTTTCAGTTTCTTCCGAGAACCTGGAGAGAAGGAGACTGCATGGAATCACAACTGAATCCTGCTTTCTGCCCTCCGTGCAATTCCCCTGAGAGCTGCTTGAGCTGATACAGCTCCCACCCTGCTGCAGCTCCGAAGGACACAGGGTTTGGAGCAGAGCAGGACACATCAAGTGATGTGCAACTGAGCAATACAAACCTGAGAGTGTCTCTAGCTCTGGCCTATGACCCAGGGATGCTGATGGAAGTAGCTGACTGTAATAAAAGTGGGCCAAGGGCAGCTTTGTATGGGATGGAGGGGTTCAGGTGTCAAAGAAGGAAGGGACCTAGAGGAGCCCAGGCAGATAGTCCGTGTCTAAGGCCAGCGGCCATTCAAACCTGGAAGCACTGCCAGCAGCTGTATGCACCAAGCCTGTGGACAGCAGAACAGAGGCATTGCTGCAGCTGGCCATGGAGTGAGGCACCAATCCAGGGGCACAGACCCCTTGTGAGTGGTATCCTTGTTCCCCTTGCCGTTGGAGCCGTTCAGCATTCCAGCCGTGCGCAGCTGTGGGCTGAAGGAGGCAGCAGAAGTGGCAGCCACAGCAGGAAGAGGACTCAACGCAGCGCACCTGCTCCAAGCGCCTGCTTTGCTGAGCGTGTGAAATGCCCCATACTCCCAGGCCTGTGCCCTCTTCCAGCTGTCCTGGCTCTTTAAGGACAACAACATGCCAGGGCTAGGGTGGAAATCTGCATTCTGCTGCTAAAGAGGGAGGAGCCTGTTTAAAACTGGCCAGCTGAGGCTGGGAGCTGAATAAACAAGGCTCTGCCGCCAGTTTCTGCTGCTTAAGCTTTTCCCTTGTTCTCTAACATGCTGGGAACTATCTGGATTATGGCTCTGCCCAGTGGGGGCAGGCGTCCATATGCCCATCTCCATTGGCACGGCTCGGAGCTGTAAGGGTGAGTTAGAAAAGGCTCCTAGCAGGGGTTTCGCAGACCTCAAATGTGGTGGTTATGCCCCCAAGGATATAACGGTTTTGCCAGCTTGGCTGGCAGTATGTTCACAGCCAGAGCCTGCCTTCCCAAGGTGCTGAGCATGCGTCAGTCCTGTTGACTTCAGCCGAGGTGCTGGGCCCATCTGAGCATTACCCCCATGGTGTATCTCAGAGGAATGTCCGCTCCCATGCAGTGCATGGACTGGCCCTTCACATCGCCCCCGAGCTGGTGATGGAGGGGGACAGAGCCTGCTGTGTGCTTTTTTTTATAGCACCCTTGCTGTACCATCATGCCAGAGTGTCAACGCCCCAGCCTTGCCCTCCACACTCAAAACTGGGAGTAGCTCCTGGGAGCAGGACATGGGGTGGAGCCCTATAGTAAGAGAGTCCATCCCTTATAAGTTGCAGGCCCCCAAGCTGCCTTAAGATGGGGCTGGGCAACTGCCTCGCACTCCTACCTGCAGAGGCTGGGCTGGCTCATCAGTTGCTGAGTCAGAGTCGCCCCCATCGCCCCCCCAAAATCCTGTTGCTTGTGACACGAGATCATAGTGTTGGAAATGCAAATGGTCAAGGCCTTGCTCTGGCTGTTAAAGCCAAAGGGAGACAGGTTTCCAGTCAAATGCATCTGCCACCACCACACAAGAGCAGGACCGGTTGTTGAGGGCTGGTGACAGGGAGCAACCTTGCAGAGGCCCCGGGGTCAGGACTGGAGAGATGGAGGAGACAGATTAGGTCTGAAATTCTCACATTCAATCTGTGATGCTCAGGGCTGGCCTTAGACCAAATGCCACCCCAGGCGAGGGGTGTCTTCACTCCCACCACCCTCAATTTGTTAAACTTTTGAATACTTTATTTTTTTTTATTACATTTGTAGCCCATTTCCCTGACTGACTGGTGATGCCCCGTCCCTGGTATACCCATGACGGCCTGGCTGACGGAGGTTCGAGGAAAGTGTAGTTCTCAGAAAGTCTGGAAGCTTCCATGATATTCTACAAAGGTCCAGAACGTTCTAGGAGGTTCATGGAAAAATGAATCCACACCCGGAATACCAGGAACATTTTACTTCAAACATTCTATTTTCTCTTTTGTGGCTAACAACCCAAACAGCAGCCTGAGCCCAGGGTCCCCCAAGCCCGGCACCCCAGGTGGTTGCCTGCCCCTAAATCTACCCCTGGTGATGCTGGACTCCCCCCTCCCCTGCCAGCATCGACTAAGCTATTGCTTCCCAGCAAGATGGCCACCTGCAGCTGGGGGTTCAGATGGAAGAAGCCGGATCACAAATTCAGTTTCCAGGTGGGAAGCGGTCGGAGACTCGCCCAATCACTGAGCTGAGCCCAGTGGGCAAAATTTCCCTTTAAGCACGAATTTTGTCACTGGAAATCTCTTCCTGGGAGAGGCGGCTAGCCCCTGAAACAAAGCCATGTGCCACTGCTAACCGTGAAAGGGATACAGCCAGCTAGGCGAGAGGTGGCACTTGGAAGTGTGCAGATGTGAGCTGGAGAGAAATGTTTTCATTATTTGTTTACCTGTCAGTGAAAACAGGCCAATATCCAAGCTTCCTTCTGAGGCGGCAGCAGTCCAGACCCAAAAGCAGTGCTGGGCTGGTGCATGGGAAGGGGAAACTAGCCAGCCTGGCAGAGTGATGTTCTCCCAGTCACACAGCAGGGCTGGGGAAAGGCACCAGAACATTAGCGTTCTTTCTGTTCCAATAATCCAAGGTGTATCTAACAATGGGAAGGAACGTGCTGCGTGTCCCATTAAAACCTGCCGCTTGAAAGCCAGACTACAGCCTGAAATGCCAGCTGGTGCTCAAACAGCCTCTGATCATAGTGTGAGACAGAGGAAACAGGATAATGAGCGAATTTTCATATTTCAAATGTTACTAAAAACATGTCCTAATGGAAAATGAAACCTCTTTAGTTTCTCCTTCGTCTACTTTTAATCTATAATCCATGTACTGGGCACGTTTCCCACCCAGTATGTGCTCTGCTTCCTTTCCATAAGGGCAGCGTCCTTCACTGGTATTTATCTAGCTTTGAGATGGAATAAATATTATAATGAATTTCTGATTTGTATTTTAAGGCACATTGTCAGCTAACAACTCTTGTATTGGGACCAAGCCCATTTTGTTATCTATGTTACTAAAAACACCCTAAGAACATAAGAATGGCCATACTGGGTCAGACCAAAGGTCCATCTAGCCCAGTATCCTCTATTCCAACAGTGGCCAGTGCCAGGTGCCCCAGAGGGGATGAACAGAACAGGTAATCATCAAATGATCCATCCCCCGTCACTCATTCCCAGCTTCTGGCACCTTGGGTTATTAGAAGTGAATGAATATGTAAAATGCAGGTTCCCCTGTCTTGCCATTATTTATTCTGTTAATTGTACATCTCTCTCAGCTTCTGCAGAGGGAAACATTGTAAGTCAGTTTTGCTGTTATTTATAGGCCCTTTCAGTTTTGCTTAGTGGCTTTCACATTCAGCTTCTCAGAGCTCAGTGTTTAGCTTTCACCCACTCCAGAGTGATGGCTTTTGTTTACAATGTTCATGTTTTCTTTGTTAAAATTATGATTACCATTAGCATAGTGTCCGAAGGGCCCAGCCAAGATCAGGGCCCTCTTGTGCGAGGTGATGTACAGACACACAGGCCCAGAACCTCCCAAGGATTTAGGCTCCTACCATCCATTGAGCACCTGAAATCAATGGCCATTAGGATCCCAAATACCTGGAGGATGTGGGCCCTACTAAGAGACAGTCCTGCTCTCAAACTGGTTACAGTCTAAATAGATAAAGCACACAAATGAGGGGAGGGGAAACAAGTGCAGAGAGGGCATAGGGCTTGCCCAAGGTCACTGGCAGAGCTGGCAAAAGAACCCAGGGCTCCTGAACCCCAGTCTAGTGCTCTGCCCACTGGGCCAGTTGCTCCCTATTCATTGTTAAGACCTTTCTGTTGATGTCAGGGTTTATCAAAGCTTGCGTGTACAAAATGTATGGGGCAAGTTTGGTATGACCACGTCCGGGGCAGTGGTCCCTCGTCCAAAGAGGAAACGTTTGCTTTCCATCGGTGCCGTGTCAGACAGGCAGAGCCCGGAGGATCTGGGAGCAGAAATGCCATTTCTTCCATTCAGTGCCCCACAAATTATGGGCACGACGTAAATTATCTCCCCGCTGTCTCGCTCACTCCAAACTCCCTCTTGGCTTGGCCTGGGCTATGCCTCAGTACAGTCAGTTTTGTTTTTGTTTAGACTTACAGAAACAGGAGGGAGCTGGGAGGGGAGCCACAAACATGCAGAAAGGTTTGGAACACGCTTTAAAACAATAACTGGCTCAGTTCAGGGGGGAGAACGGATGCCTGTGGGAGACCAGTTACTGAGCCAAGTTACCCTGGCTCAACCCCACTGCCTTCAGCTTGGCGAGCAATGGCCTAAAGAGAACAGGGGCAGCTCACTCTTACTAAGCAGCGAGGGCACAAGAGAAAGGAGTGGGTGAAACGGCTGCAAGCCCAATCCTGGTTAAATAGTCGGAAAAACACTCTGAGGGGACAGCTCAGTGCTGGCACAAGGTGGTGTGGGGTGGCTGTTAGCAGAGATAGCCCAGGGGTGGGGTTGGTTTGGGACCACGAAATCACTCCACCCATGGGAGCAGGCGGGAGAAGAGGTCCAGCCAGGGTCTTTCCGACCCAATGGAGTGTAGTCTGTGCATTTAATTTTACGCTGCATTCAGGATCTGGCCTCAGTGGGCAGCCAGCCCCCCGTCTGAGACCCTGACAATCGTGGGATTGTCAGTTCAGAGGCCAGGCTGGCACCAGACCCAGGCAAGTTACCAAGCAGAATCCCTCTGTGTCCACAGACTGATTCACCCTGGGAAAGAGCATGTGGAAGAGAATTCCCCTCTGGCCTGCCCCTTCCTTCCATCCTCCTCGCTCCCTCCCTCTGCCCCAGCCGCAGAAGGCACAACCGGTGGTGCTCTGTGCCCAGCTGGGATTTTTGCTGCACAGAGACAGGGCTGGCTCCTCTCCGTAATTACTGCTCAGTTGTTTATCTAGCATTAGCCGGGCTGCTGGAGTGTTTGCTCTTGCTGAATAGCTGCTGCCAGGCTGTTTCTCTGCTGTATTTCAGGCAATGCCTGGGGAGCAGGGCGACGGCCAGGCCCTGCACCGGGCAACTCCCAGACCCAGCTGAGCCAGGTTTAGCTCCCATCCCATTAAGGAAGGCGACTCCCATGTCAGCCCAAGTAATTGTAGCAACTACCGGCTGAGCCTGGAATGATGGCGCCTCACTGAGAGTCCGACCAGCTCAGCCAAGGAAGGGGGCTCCCAGGCATCGGCTCACTGGTGCTCCTACCACAGTGGCCAAGGCTGGTGACACAGCTGAATCCAGCATGGTGCAACTCCTACCAGACTGGCCTGGGAGAGGTGGTTCCCGCCTGAGACCAGCTCTGCCGGCGGGAGGCTCCGTTTGGCCGATTTGTGCCTCGGGCTACAGCTGTTTGCAAAGCCCCCAGACGGTGAGAGAGGGCCGGCAGCTGCCCCGGCTTCCTGCCCCAGCCTTGGCCATTCAGCTTGTGGGTGAACCGTGTCTCGACAGGGGGGCTATTCACTGAGTCACCAAGTGAGGTGGTTGGTCTCCACCTGATTGGCTGACTGGGACATTAGGAGGCTAATGATCAGTTGCTCACGCACAAGGCACTTCCTGGTACCAATTGTCACTTATCTGAAAACTCGTGCAAACTGCGGCTTCAGAAGCGTTTTCCCAAAGAGCTGGCGCTCGCCCATGTACTCGTGAATAGTGAGTGATGGGAGCCGGGACTTCACAAACTGGAGCGACATGCTCGGTGCTTTTCCTCACAAATGTACCAGCAGCTCAGTCGTGTCAGCATGGGGCTAGCTCTGCTTTCCCCACTCGGCTCTTGCTGGGCAGGAGATGCGGGCTCACAGCAAGGCTAGCTGGAGTGTGTATGGGAATTCCTAGAATCAGACGAGTCCATGACCAGAGAGGCACTAGGCTGCCTTCCTTGTTCCACACCAAGCTCTCCCCATCATCAGGCTCCATCCCCTCCTTTACTTCCCTTCCATGCTGACGCTGTGATCTGTCCGCGGGGCTAATGCCGCATAGCAGGGACGACAGGTGAGGTATGGACCCTGCTGAGTGGTGGGGGCTCTGTTATGCCGTGGCGAGGTGTGATGCTGATGCTGGCAGTTCCCTTCAGCATGGTCTCAACGGGTGACACCAGGGCCCCGTGAATCTCTGATGGCAGTCCTGTTGTGACAACGCACCTCAAGACTCATCACACGAATGCTGCCTTCTTGGAGAGCTGGAACGAGGTGAAGCTGTTAAAGAATCCCATGGTTCCTGGGCCAGCACAGGGTTGGGGCATGGGGGAGTCTTTTATATGTCTAGGAGAAGCCAATTGCAATGTTGATCAAAGGAGAGGCCCTGGTAAGGCATGGGCAGGGTACTGAAGAGACTTTGCTGCCGAAGGGCTAGTCAATGAATGGGCTTAGATGCAGGAAGATCACAGACTTGGGCTGGGAACGACACTCCTCAGAGACACCCGGGTTTGGGGGGAGGCTGGAAGCTCCTGGGAACAGTGCTGGTGATGGAGGAGAGCTCGGTTTAGAGATGCTCAAGGTGGAGGCATCTGCTCTGTGAGGACTGTGCAGTGACGGCACCAGGTGCCTGGCAGGTGAATTAGTGCCTATGTAGCCCATTGGTCAGTGCGTGCCCCGTGCCCGACCCACAGCGGGGGGTGTCTGTCCCGGCTCAAGCTGGAACACCTGGGCCTGCTGCTCAAGCTGTAGAGAGGTGTGTTTTCAGTGGTGGTCCCTGGTTCAGTCCCACGGCGGCCGAGCTGGTGCCATCAGCGTTGCACAGACTTCAGTTCACCCTCCTTGCACGCGTAGAGCCCCCAGTAAATCCTGTCCTCCCCCTGGGCTGGGGCGGAGCGGGAGGGCAGGGTCCAGCCTTGTTAACATTGCTGCATGCAGAGTTACGGCCCTTACGAAAGGGCAGACAGTGGAGTGATTATGGGTAGAGTGAGAGAGGCCTGGGGCACAGCCTGATAGGCCAACACAGGAATGGAGGCAGCCGAGTCCCAGAGAGCTTAGGCTCAGATAAGGGAGAGCTCGAGGACTGGCTAGAGAAGTGGGCTGAGCCAAGGGGCCCATCTAAGATACGAGATCTGCTGGATCTCTGCGAGCCCAGCAGAGCCACTCCATGCAAATGGTCACGTTCAGAGCGAGTGGACAGAGCATTGCCGAGGGCACGAGACTGAAGCTTAGGAAGTGCTGCTGGGCATTCCTTGATCTGCTTACTTTCTTGCCACACGGAAATTAATTTTGCCCAGATGTGCAGGGCAGGGTTGGGGACCGAAGACCCAGTCACACCCGCAGAGGAAGGGCGGCGAAGGGACAGTGACAGAGCTGCTACTCCCAGGACTGAGGTGCACCCCAGGCTCAAGGTCTGGCTGTTTGGCTGATGGAGAATCGTGTTGCTCTGGTTTCTCGATTCGCTGCCCTCTAGCGCCCCCAGGAGGAAGGCTTGCTGCCTGGGCGTATGCATTGCCAGTGCCAACCCTGCTGATGCGCATAGTCAGTTGGTCACAGCGGTACCATCCGGAGTGGGGAGACCTATCCAGTCCCACTGCAAAATGGAGAGAGAGGACATCAGGACAGACTCTCTGTGCATGTTATGGGTGTCTCTCCTGTACCCATCACTGCTGAATCTAGGCCCCTAGCAGGGATGGAGCTAAACTCTTGTAGACACAAGGGGCCTGAGAGGAGATGCTCAGGGTGAAGGAAGGATTTGTTATAACCTACAAGATGCCAATGATTCCCTATGACAAGGTGATGGCAGCCAGCACGTAGGACCCCCTGAAACCGATCACTGCCGATGAATTCCACATGGACCTCACTGTGCACACGCTGTCTTGGAACAGGAAGGCAGCTCCTGGCTCTGCAGAGCTAGATGAAGGAGATCCTCAGCAACCAGAGATCCCACAGCCAATGGCATAACGATACGCTGCTGGATTAAAGGGCAGATTAGAAATTGTTTTCATCCTGGAATCCATGGATTGCCAAGTGGGAGTGGGGGTGGGGGCGGGGAGGAGGCCTAGAAAGACATGCTCAGATCCTGGCGAGAGACACGGTGCACTGAGGGTAGAAGGGTCAGCAGAGAACGGGGGAAGCTTTCCTGGAAGACTGTGCTGTGGAGAGAGTACTTGGGGTACTGCCCAAAGGCACACAGCCTGGGTAGGGGGCTGGTGTGGAGAGGGGCAGTGGCCAGGGAAGGAGGCTGCAGCACGCCCGGGTAGCGTCAAGCTTCCTTGACCCGTTTACAGAGGTTGTCATTGTTTTAAACTGAGACTCACACCTTCACTGCCCCCTCTGTGTGCTCTAGCTGAGGTTATAGGCACTGGGTCTGAACTCAGCCAAATACCTGCTGTAGCCCGAGTCCACTGCACTGCAGCCATTAACCTCCTGCATTAAACACAGAATCTGTGACAAACAACGTTCAACCAAACTTTTTTTCTGGGCCATCAGCCTTTCAGGAGCCTTGATTGGTGGAGACATTCTCTGGCAATTAGCCCCTGAGCTCACCAGCCCCAGGGGCAAACACTCCAAAAGGGTCCCCACCAACCAAGGCTCCTGCAAGGCAGGTGGCCCGGAAAAGAAGTCTGGTTGAACTTCTTTTTGTTTCCACCCCGTTTTATGCACGTGGGGCGTTTACGTCACCACCATGTTTACTCGGCTTCACTGGAGCATTAAGGCCGGGTACGTTAGTCAATCATGTTGAACAATAGGTTTCTCAGCATCTTGTTAGCCCATTATAGACTAAGACATTCCTGGCAGCGTTTTCTCATCTCCACACTTTTAATGTCTCACCCATTTAAAAAAAATAAAATAAAGGCAGATGGACTAATGTCCCTGGCCATCTGGCTCCGAAAGTGGAAAGTTAGAAAGTAATCAGGACTTTATTTAAAGAAACTGAAACCTGCTCCCTTCTTCCACATTATTACTGGCCAAACCCTGATGTGTTGTGCCTGCCAAGGCCAAAGGAAGGAAAGGGGAAGAGGAGATCGCACAGGGCACTTCAGAGCCTTGGCTTTGAAAGGGAAATGTCTGAGCAAGTGTGAGGCTAGGGAAAGGGAGCCAGGAGCTAACCCCCCAGTGCAAATGCCTCCTGCAGCTCTGCCCGTACACATCAGTGGTGGCCCACAGTAGCCCCACTAGGCCAGTAGTGGGCTCTCCACACACCACTCTGCTAGTGCTCCTCAGGCCTGGTCCATAGCCCTGCCCCCTCCCCCCCCCCCAGCACAGTGCTCTGCTGACCCCCCTCCATCCTGACCTGCAGCCCCTTGCCTGCCTGTCACATTCCGCGCCTGTGCCCCCCAGCTCGGCCCATGCCCCTCCATCCTGACCTGCAACCCCCTGGCCTGCCTATTGCATTCCATCCCTGTGCTCCCCACACACAGAGATCTGTTCATGCCCCTCAATCCTCAATAAAAACACAACACCCAGTACAGATCATGAGGAGGAAGGGCTACCAGAGAAGTACCTTGTTAATGGGGAGCAGAGCCTTTCCAGTACCTGTAGTGCCCTCACCCCCACGCCACCCCCATCTTTGCTGCTAATTCAGACCCAATTGCATCGGATCCCGTGCTGATTTGGTCATGTGGACAAATGAAGCCCCCAATAAACATCAGAGAAAAAGAAGAGTTGTTTAAGTCATAGGCCAGTGTTGGCACAAGCACAAATTGCTATAAATTGGCCATCAACAAGTTTAGGCTTGAAATTAGGTGAAGGTTTCTGACCATCAGAGGAGTGAAGTTCTGGAACAGCTTTCCAAGGGGAGCAGTGGGGGCAAAATCCTAACTGGCTTCAAGACTAAGCTTGATAAATTTATGGAGCGGATGGTGTGATAGGACTGCCTACAATGGCATGTGGCCCATCTGCGACTGCTATTAGCAAATATCTCCAAGGGCCGGAGACAGGACACTAGATGGGGAGGGCTTTGAGTTACGCCAGAGAATTCTTTCCCAGGTGTCTGACTGGTGGGTCTCACCCACATGCTCAGGATTGCCCCATTTGGGATGGAGAAGGAATTTCCCCCAGGTGAGATTGGCAGAGACCCTGGGGGTTTTTCACTTTCCTCTGCAGCGTGGGGCATGGGTCACTTGCTGGTTTGAACTAGAGTAAACGGTGGATTCTCTGTAGCAAAGTCTTTAAATGAAGATTTGAGGACTTCAGTAACTCAGCCAGAGGTCGGGGTCTCTTACAGGAGTGGGTGAGGTTCTGTGCCCTGCGATGTGCAGGAGGTCAGACTAGATGATCACGATGGTCCCTTCTGGCCTTAAAGTCTCTGAGTCTAGCCCTGGGGGAGGCCCCCTGCACCTGTGCTTCCATGGCCCGCAGAGCCAGGAGGAGCCGAGATTGTTCTGTGGGGTCTTCCCCAGGCTCAGCTTGAAACACCCTAGGTGAGGAGGCTCCGCCCCTACCCTGGGGACCCTGCCCGGCAGCCAGAGGGCACCCCCCGGCCGGCAGCCAGGCCCGGCTCCTTGCAGAGCTGTAGCAGCCGTGCTGGGGCACACTCCGGGGGCCCAGCCAAGGAGCGGGGCTGCAGGAACCTGTAAGGAACAGCCAGTCCCTGCCCCCCACCCATGTATCCACGTCCCGTTTCCTAGGCTCACCCCACTCCCAGGCGCCCCATTCAATAACCCCTCCCCCCCCGCCCCACTCAGCTACCGACAGACCCGCCCCTGTCACCAGCCCTTAGCCAGCCGCGGGGATTCAGGTGCCCTGCCAGGGATCGGTCCGTGCGCCCCAGGGGCTGCCCGGGGACTCGCCGGCGGAGCGCGCCCCGGCTCTGGGCCGGGAGAGCTCTGCCCTGCCCGGGGGTCTGGCCCCGGCCTCCCCGCCCCCTGCCCGGCGCGCCGGGGAGGGGGGAGCCGAGCGGCCCCTGCACCGGGGCTTCCCAGGCGGCCGCCGCGGCTGCCCGGCTTGGCAGGGAGGAGCCGCCTTCCGGAGGCACCGGAGAGCCAGTGAGCGGCGCGCTTGCGGCGGCGAGCCCCAGCCATGGAGGAGCCGGCGCGGCGCAGGGGGGCAGCAGCCCTGCAAAGGCGGCGGCGCCGCTAGCGGGGAGCAGCCGCGCCCCCCCCGCCCCTCCTGCCCGGGCTGCGGCCCCGGGGGCTCCTGCAGCGGATGCATCGCGGGCGCCGGCCCCCGCCGCGCGCCCCCCGGCTCCCCCCTCGCCGCGCCCGGGCTCTGCGGCTCCAGGGCGTGTGAGCCGCCGCCGCCGCCGCTCCCGGAGCAGGCTCGGGGCCCCGCGCCCCGGCCGGAGGATGCTCGGCCTCTGAGGGCGGCCCGCTGCCCGCCGCGCCCGGCCGCTCGCCATGGGCAAGGACCAGGAGCTGATGCAGGCGGTGAAGGCGGAGGACGTGGGCACGGTGCAGAAGCTGCTGCAGCGGCCCAAGCCCGGCAAAGCCAGTGAGTGGCCCCGCGGGGCACCCCCGGGGCGGGGTGGGACGGGAGGGAGGAGGATTGCGGGGCAGGCTGGGCCGGATGGGGGGGGCTGTGCACCCCCCAGGGGAACTCAGGGGGCGGGGCGGGGAGAACCCCCCTCCCCGATCTGCCTGGTCTGGGGAGCAGCCCCCCGGGCTCGGGTGGCCCCTGGGGTCTACAGAGGCTCGTTGGGATTTTCTCCTCAATGAACCGATGTGCAGGGGGAGGGGGAGCCGGCGGGTATCTGTGCCCTGCTCCTTCCTGCCTGGGTGCCCAGCTGAGCTTGCAAGCCGGAGCTGTCAGGCTGGAGCGGGGTGCAGGGAGGGGAAAGCAGGCGCTCCGCTCTCCCTCTGGCTGGGATGGGGGTGATGGTGATGGTGCTCCTTGCAACAGTGACTAAATCCCAGAGCCGCCCTCTCACTCGGCTGCTGCATGTTCCCTGGGGTCACTCTGTTGCCAGTGCAGTACCGTGGCTGTGGGGTTGCATTCCCCCCGGCCTTTTCCCGAGCCACTCGCCTGCCTTGCACATCCAGGATGATAGGATCCTTTATTTGATTGCAATTGGCTTCTGGGGCAGCTGGGCTTGGGGACTACTGCCCTGCACGGCCCTCTCATCTGAGAAACCCAGCCCCGAGTGGCACTGCAGCTGGGTTTTGCCCAAACATGGACTCGGGCATTCCTAAGTGCCTGGGAGCAGTGCTTAGAACTGTAGCCAAGTGCACAGGATACGCACCGTGGAAAATAATTCAGTGCTACTCGCCCAGTCACCCCCCTCCCCATCTATCCTCTGCCTCGTGTACACACACCCTTCGGCACGCCAGGCTCGCATCCAGCGGGTGGGAGCGAGATGCAGCAGGAGGCGAGGGTGTTTCTTCCACGCTTTAACCCCCCAAGCAAGCAGCCCCTCGGGCCCCCTGGTTCAAGCCGTAGCCCAGCCCAGTCCAGCAGAGCAATGGGGTGGCTCTAACATTTCAGGCTGCGATGGTATCAATAATGTAACAGCAGTGGTTTAGTGTTGGAGTGGAATTAATTGAGGGCGGGGAGAGTTTGAAGTGAAAAGGGGAAAAAATGAACCTTGAGCCTTTCGGCAAAGGAACAGCTCTTTGGGAGGGGGCTGATTGCAATAGGCTCCAGGCCGAGCAGGGCCCAGTGTTTGGGGAATCTCTGAATTTGGATTAGTGTTCATGAAAGTGAGGGATGCAGCCCTGGCTGGAACCAGGCGGGTGCTGTGTGGCCGTCGCCCTGCACCAGTCCTGACCACAACAACCTGCTCTAGTCTGTGGCGCAGAGCTCCGGCAATGCCCCTCAGTCCTGAGCTGCAACCCCACTGATGTCTTCTTAATCCTGACATCCCCATCCCCATCCCTAGCTATAGCTTTGCCAGCCCTGCCTTGCTGCTCCAGCCCTGCCCCCTGCAGCTCTGCCAACGCACCTCAGTCCTGACCTGCGGTTTGCCCTGTCTAATCCAATCCGGCCCCTCGCGAGCAGCAGTTATTTGTGCCATAGCTCTGTGGTGCCAACAAACACCCCCAGGGAGTTAAGCTGAGCCCCCCCACCCCCCCATTTGACTGGTGACCAAAGAAAACGCTCTTTTGATTGTTTCCCAAGATGGAGCTACAGGTGGGTGGAGGGGCAGGAATGTTGGGTGCCTTTCCGAGTTGGACACCTGGGGCCAGGTTTTCAGAGGTGCAGATTCTCTGTCGCTCCCATGGTTTTCAGTGCGAGCTCCGTGCAGGTGAAAACCAGGCCCATGGTGCACGCTGAATGAGTATGTCCTTATTTTATGAGGAATGAGGCCTCTCTAGTGGAATGGGGCGAGCATCAGGTTTGCATTCGGCTTTAACTCCCTGAACTGGGAGGTTCAAATCCCGGCAGGTTCAGCTTGGAACTTCACTCTCAGCAGCTAACTATGTATGGGTCTTTCAGAAGCCTGAAATGATACCCGCCCCCCCCCCCCAAAGAGCTCAATGCATTTAATTTAAAAAAAGAGAAGGTCAAGGGGTGACTTGATCACAGTCTGTAAGTACCTACATTGGGAACAAATATTTAATACTAGGCTCTTCAGTCTAGCAGAGGAAAGTATAACACAGTCCAATGGCTGGAAGTCGAAGCGAGACAGATTCAGATCGGAAATAACGCGTAAATTTTGTGGATTCTCCATCCCTGACAATTTTTAAGTCAAGAGTGGATGATTTTCTAAAAGATCTGCCCTAGGAATTATTGTGGGGACATTCTCTGGCCTATGCTATACAGGGGGGTCAGATTGGAGGATCACAGTGTTCCCATTTGGCCTTGGAATCCAGGACTCTCTAAACAGGGTCTTGTCCCCAGTTTCCACTGAGTGGGACATGTCCTGGTGCCTATCAGTGTTGGAGGTGGAGTCACGTGGCAGGGTGCGGTTCTGCCGGGCTGGCCAGGGGATGCACGATTTGCTTGGCTGGGCAGACTAAGCCATTGAACCTCACATGGTCGTAAGTTTGATGAACACTTGACACGCTCTGAACTAGCGCTGAGGTGTCAGCCCACAGGTCCAACGGCTTTTGATTAGATTCGGTGATGAAATAAATGACTTTATGGAGCCTGGAGTGTCGAGGAGAATTTGGTCCTGGTGCATGTTACATAGGGGCCAGATGTTGAGCGCTATGAACCTCTGCAGCTCATTCTGTCTCAGCACTGTCTACTGTATTCACCACCATGTACAGTGTAGCTATTTCTTCCCTTGAACTAAACTAGCTACCGTGACTCTCCATATAGGTGTAGTTATGAAGTACTCAAAACTTATTGACAGGTTTCAGAGTAGCAGCTGTGTTAGTCTGTATTCGCAAAAAGAAAAGGAGGACTTGTGGCAGCTTAGAGACTAACCAATTTATTCTCTAAGGTGCCACAAGTACTCCTTTTCTTTTTGCGAAATTTAGAAGGGTTGTTACAAAATCCAAGGCCAGCAGGAATGTTTTGGGATTGTTTGAAATTCCAATAGATAGCATGTTGTTCATGAATCGACCCTGCTGATGTAGTGTGTGCAATCCAGACATTGCGGAATTGATTGGAAACAAGAGTGAAACTAACCAGCCTGGTTTCGTTGCCCCGCCTGGGAGAACTGCAGAAAGTAAATAAATGAGACAGAATGAAAAGTACATTTGATTTTTTTAAAACAGTTTTTTTGTGATCATCTGAGAGGTGGCGAGGGAGGTGGAAGAGGCAGTCATGTGTTTTTCAATATGGTTTCTCGCCTGAAAGGGTCTCTTGAAGTAAGAGCTGCCAAGACATGTGCCTGTGTTTGTTTACTATACTGTATAAACTCACAGGATCTTGAAATTGCTCTGCCAAAATCTCAGCCTGAAGGGATGCTCTGATTTGTGGCGTAATGGTAAGAGCGAAATAGTTTTGATCGAGCCAGAGCCAGAGACGGATGTTTGTTCTTGTTTGGTTGCAGATGGTACCCTCCTGCGCTGGGGGGGAAGGTTTGGCTTCACAGCACTGTTTGATGGGGAATGGGGGGGTCTCAATAGAGGGAGACTGTAACAAATGTGAGATGTTACAGCATTGTCTCATGTCAAATACTCTACAGCTCCCACCACTCTAGGGGTCAAGCAAGATGGATCTGTTCCTATGGGAGTGTTTAATTTGGTTCACTCTTCAACCTGCACAAACTCTGTTTCAGTGCACGGGGAGGCAGATTGTGTAGACTGCATAGAGCCCCCGGCATATGTTGTTATCTCCTAAAGTCTTTGCCCTTCTCTCTGTGCTGCTGCCCGTGTAGTTGATTGTGGCGAGCGGCCACCCGCAGATGTGCTGGAGCAGGAATAGCTTTCCCATTATGGGATCTCCTGATTTCTAGCACTGCAGATTGCTTGTGGAGCAGGCTGGCTCGGCAGAGCAAGCCACGCTGGAAATCGAGGCTCGAGACGCTTTTCAGGGGAACACATATGCAGATTGCAGATTTACTGTAAGCCACTAACATGCAGCTAGAATTCACCAGAGCCGGAGTGCAGGAAATTGATTCCCATTTCAGATGCTGAGATTTTGTGTGCTTTGCACAAGCAACAGGCATAGAGGGACAGATCCTAAAGCCCCTGATAATGGTCAGAGGCTTTCGGGGCTTTCCTCGTGAAAGCCGGGTGTGAGGAATGAGCCAGTGCTGGGACATGTATGATTGTTCCTGTTTCATATCTCGTTCGCAGTATTGAGACGGGGGAGTTGGCTCTGCCATGCACCTGGCAACAGGGAGCTAACTCCTGCCTCAGGTCTGGGGCAGCCCCTGCCCACGCAGGTGGAAGATACCAGGGTAATGAAGCATTGCTCCTCCTTGAGGCATCAGGAAGCCCTGGCCTTCTGTTAAACACAAGGGAGAATGAGTGCAGAGAGCAGCTAAGCCAGGAGCCTCATGCTAGGTTACAAGGTGCTATTGTGGTAGCACTAAGGTACACAGACCACAGCCCCATTGTGCTAGGTGCTGTACAAACACAGAACAACAAAGACAGTCTCTCCCCGTTGTACTCAGGTTCTTCTATTGCGCCTATCACTGTGCTATCATAGAATCATAGGGCTAGAAGGGACCACCAGGGTTATGTAGTCTAACCCCCTGCCAAGATGCAGGATTTGTTGTGTCTAAACCATCCAGGACAGATGCTGTCCAGCCTCCTTTGGAAAACCTCCAGTGAAGGAGCTTCCACGACCTCCCGAGGTGTCTGTTCTATTGGCCGACTGTTCTTACAGTTAGATTAAATCTCAGGAAAAACTCCCTAACTCGGCTGTGCTGTAGTTTGAACCCTTTGGCTCTTGTCCTGCCCGCCGTGGCAAGAGAGAACAACTTTTCTCCATCCTTTTTATGGCAGCCTTTCAAGTATCTGAAGACCGCTATCCTATCCCCCCTTAATCTCCTCTTTTCAAACTAAACATACCCTGGCTGTGACACCAAAAGAACCTTTGCGTTTTCTGCTTGTGTAAAGCCCTGTGGGTTTTGTAAGAAATCTGTTTAACTCCCAGCCCTTACAGTCAGTGCCTGGGAGCAGAGCCCCCTCTGTGTAATATTCTTACTGTCAGACCATGCTGGCTGACTCTGCCCCTTTAATTGTCTTAAAGCTGCTAGCAATCTCTTTAAAGCTTGCCCGAGCAGCTTAAGCGTGATATCACTAACGGGAGCAGTCCAGGCTGTATCGGGGCAACTGAGATGGGCATTATTATTATTATTGTTGGTGCTTCAAATGTAGGCCCCATGTTGGCATTTCGGCAGTCCGCCCACTCAGCCCCGTGGAGAGCTCTGAGCTGATAGGCAAGCGACCAGGCGAGTAAGGCCTTACGCTTCTGCAAGCGATGGCATCTGGCAGAGAGCTGGTTGGGGTAAGAGCTGATGGGACGTCCCGAGGGGGAATTCATCACGCAGCATGGGCACGCTGGAGTCAGGAGAAAGCTTTGCTGCTGGTCATGCCAAACAAGATTTGTCATACAAACAAATCCCAATAGGTGGGAACTCCCTTTTCTTCCTGCCCGCTCCTCTCCCGAGAGCGGGTTGCTGGTTGCGCCTAGTTTTCATAGAGTGGAGCAAGGTGTAGCTGCTGCATCAGGATGCAGCGGTGCATTGTGGGTTATGTAGTCTCCGCAGGCCGCACTTGTGTGCTAAAGAATTCCTCTGCCTGTGTCCTCTTGCTCTGGCCACCCCTGGCTGCTGCTGCTAACTTTGTTGTCGCCCGTTCAATAGCCACTCTGACTTGTATGTGACTTTAAACTACATCCTGGGGGAGGGAGGGCACCGCCCGCGAGCAGTCATGCTTGCCACGGAAAGCAGAGTGCAGAATTATCCGTCTGCGTGGGCGCTCGCCGGGTGAGTTTGTATCTTGTAAGATGGAGACAGTATTTCCTAACTGCTCTGGTTAAAGGCATTTCATCCACCAAACGGAATAATTCATGAAGGCTTATAAATATACAAATTTACCTCCAGCCCTCCCCTTCCCTGTGGGACCCAGATCGCTGATAAATATGGCACTTACATCCTGCAAGACTGCATTTCCCCAGCAGAACCCGTAGTCGGGAGGGGACGTGAGGGATGCTCCCCTTGCAGGGAGAGGAAAGCGCATGCATTTGCCTTTTGGAGCTGGTAGCTGCGGGTGGATAGGGGAGGGAAATAGGCAATGGAATAGCAATATAGTAATGCTGCTTGTGCCTGGGGGCTTTTTTTAGTGTGCTTTGTGTGGCTTGGTTCTTTTACCTGCACCATTCCCGCTGCAACAGTGGTTTCTCTTCTGGAACCTAAACGCTTCTGCTGGGCCATGCGTGAGACAGCAGGAGAGACCCTCTCTTGGGAATCTGACCTATCCTTGCAGTCCTCCAGCTGGAAATGGGTTTCTTCTGGCAGGGCGTCTTGACAGGTCTCGGGACTAGGAATGGCAGGGGATATGTAGCTTTCCACCTCCTGCGACGCTGGCTCCGATCTGGACCAAGGCGGGAGGGGCAGAAAGTGACTCCCACTCTGATGGCTGTTTGGCCCTATGTGAAATGAGTTACTGGGTCTCAGTCCAGGTGCGGCAGGTGTTCACTTGACAGGAACCACTCATGCAGTTGGCACTGATGATTGGTGGATTCTGGGGAGCAAGAAGCAGTTCACACCATTAACCGGAGTCCTTCCAGGGAAGAGTAAAGCCGCCTTGGGCCCGATCCAAGGTCAATGGGAGTCTCTCTGCTGGCAGGGGGCAGTGTATGGGGAAGGGAGCCTGCCACAGTACCAGCTGGGCTTTGCCTGGTCTGTGCATGGAGACACTCCTTCTGTTTAAAGTGAAACTCTGCAGAGGACGAGCCCCTAGTTTGCTCCAGAACGTTCCCACGCTGTGAGAGGGGCTCAGTGCACGTACCTGACCAGGTAGCCCCGACATGAAAGACCATCCTTGTGCCAGTTCATAAAAGCCGCTTCCTCTTAGCTGGGGGCACCCGTATGTCCTCAAACCTCCTAGCAGCAGCACCTCCAGGCCAGTCCTGAAGCGGCGATAGGCCTTGCACTGCAGCTCCCTTCCAAACTGAGGCAGATTCCAGAACCCGGGTCCCTCCACTGTGACCTCCCTGTTCCTGGCTTGCTCAGGATTCGGTCCATGGACTGCATTTTGCCTGCTGTGATGCACCACAGGGAGAGAGGGGGAGTGCTGCTAGCCAGGACCCAGGTCATCCAGGGGTCTCTAGCCCAGCCCACCCCTTGTATTGCAGGTGGGGTACCAGTCTCTGCCTGACAGCAGACAGGAGGGGGGATTGCAGCACGTGTAGACAGAGCCGCTAGCTTTGCTCAAGCTGGCTCAGGTACCTAGAGCAATGAAGCTGCGGCAGAATGGGTGATCGCATCAGGTAGTGGCCCGAGCACGTACCCAGGGTCCTGGGTGGGCTTGAATTCAGGTGCCCTGAGCCACCATCTATGCCGCTGTGGCTTCCCTGCCAGTTTTAGTGAGCTGGCTAGATCAGAGCTAGCTTGGGTGTGTGTACCCGTGTTGCAGTCACACCCGCGCAGCGCGGTGCAGACATGCCCTTGGTGCTCACAGAGACAGTCCTGAGAGCTGATCAGAGAGCAGTGCTCTGTTCGGCCGATGAGGTGCTCTTAAAGGACCCTAGCAGCCCTCAGCCAGGTGGCCACCCCCAGCGTTCATCTCTTCAAATCCCCTCCTGCGGGCAAGCACGCACAGCTGGCGTTTCCATGGCAATGCCCAGCTGTGTGTTGGAGTGAGGCTCTGCCCCCTCACTGATTCTTTCTCTTCCTGTATTTTTTTAAATATGCCCAAATCCTCCTCTGCTAAAAACTCAGCCCTCCAGTTTCTCAGTCAGGGAGTGTCCTGTATTTTTGAAGAGACCAGGCCGGTCACCTGGTAGATATCCACGCCCCTGACTACGCATTTAATCAGGTCCGCAGGCCACTTCTGCAAACAGCCAATTAGTGGATGGCTGATCCTATGTGCAGCGGGTACTTACCCAACCCGAGACATGTGGCTTCCCACCAGACTTCACGAGTTCTGAAGGCTGGAGGTAAATTATATGCCGGTTCATGTTTTCCATAAGCCACTTGTGTGCTCAGCGAGGGGTCTTTGCAATGGAGCAATCCTTGTATTGCAGCCCCAAGATAACTGGAGATACACACACATGCTTTCTCTTCAGTCTGTTGATCTCAGTGGTAAGACCCGCCCACACCAGTAGCATCTTTCTGCTGGAAGAATGGGGGTTTCCAGTTCTCTTGTGCAAATGTCAGGAGATAGCAGCGGTCTTGCCACCCAGGCTTGTGAATGGATCTTGGCTTGTCTAGCTCCCTGCGGGATGCCTCTCACCCACCTCTGCTGGCCAGAGTCAGGGTTCAGCCTTTGCTCGTCTTCTGATGACTCATGTCAACAGGTTGCTGAGGATTCGCTCTCCCGGGTTGACTTTCCGTTCAGTGTTGAACTGAGAGCCCTTCGGGCAGCCTGGAGCACAGGTGCATTTCTTATTTGTGTGGGGATAGCACCAAGGAGCCCCAGGCACGGGCCAGAGCCCCGATGCTAGGGGCCGTACAAACCCAGAACCAAGAGACAGTCCCTGCCACAGGGAATTGAGACTGGAGAAGAGTGGTGGGAAGGAGCCTGTCACTGGGTGTCCCCGGCGTGCCGCACTGCCTGGCTTGTCTGTTGGTCTCTTAGTCACAAACGCGCAACAGGTTGTTACCTTGTCACCATGTGGGTGTTTGTTCTTCATTTCCCAGCTATGTCAGAGTGCACTGCAGGCTTAGAGCAGTCCTCAGCCCCGGCTCACCCTCGGAGCTTGCTCCGTTCCTCCCACTTACTGAACTCCTTTCTCATTAGCCCAGCAATGGCCACCCCAGAGTCAGGAATCCCCAGCAGAGACTGGGTTTGGCTTCAGTGAAGCCTGCACTCCTCCCAGTGCTGCAGCCACCGCAGTGCTACTGACCCAGAACCGCAGTGCTCGGGTTAGTCAAAGCCAAGCTGGCCAGAGCACTGGAGACCGCAGCTGTAGGGACCAGTCCTGCACTGGTCCCTGGGAGACGGGGCGAGATCACCTGAGAGGGCCGGGTGGCTTGCTACATGTGATTGTTACCCGAGCACCTTGCTGTCATTAGTGTGTTTATCCACCCAATGCCTCTGCGGTAGGGCAGGACCATTGTCTCTCCAGGGGTCCCTGAAGCACAGGCCCGAGGAAGTGACTTGCCTGGGGCCCACAGAGGGAGGGAGCATACCCCTGAGCCAGGAATTGAACCCAGATCTGCTGGGTCTCTGCCTAGTGCCCACCCTCCCTGCCCTAAGGTGACCACTCCTCTGGGCAGTGACATGCCTGCCGAGGTTGCTCAGTAAATAACCCGCTGGTAGGGTCTCTAACTGGAAGGGAGGGGTGCAGGGCAGGAGCTGTGATGGGGGAAGCAGTCTGGGGGCCTGTGCGTGAGATCAACTTTAGCACGTGATCCCCTAGTCCATAGCCCCCTCTCGACTGGTCCCCGCTCCAGCTCGGCAGGGCCTTGGCCTGGCGGCTCCCTACTATTGCCAGAGAAAGACCCTTTTACTCTCTGCTGCTCCTCTGCCGACGGGCCTGGAAGAGCTGTGATGGGAGCTGGCGGCCAGGGAGACCTCTCTCCGTAAAGCAGTCCAGGGCCGGCTCCGTGTCCCGCATCCTCAGAGACTCGCAGGCACTTGGAGCCGCGCACGGATCTTAAGCGAGCGAGAGAGGGCGGGGGAGGCGTTGAGCCACAGGAGGAAACGTAAATAGTGTAGTAGGTGCAAGCTAATGTTATTCCAAAGGAGGCTGCCAAGCGTGAGCTGCCTGCGCTGCGAACATGCGTCCTCGCTCTCTTTCCACTGGGTCCCAGCCGAAGGAAAACCAGCCCCGTCCCTTCCCCTCGCTGCCCGCCCCAACCCTTCACAATCTTTGGGGCTAATTTCCCATCTGCAGAGAGACCCTCTTCTGTTTTTACAGGGAAGATTTGAGAACTCAGCTTTGGATCTGGATAATGTCCTCTTCGTAAGGGGTTTAATAAATCAGATTTTTAAAAAATCCCTTCATGAATGAACACAGGTTGCCATGGCGACCCGGGGCCCAGGTTAGCGTGCAGAGTGAAATACTTCAGTTCAGCGACGCGTCTGGGGCATGGCGAACGGCTGGCGAACGCAGGGCGTAATTCCCCGGCATCCAGAATGAATTAGGTTGTCTGAAAGGTACGCGGACGGAGACTCGAGCGCTTGGCAGCAAGTTGTTTTTCCTCCCCTCTAAATCAACTTACCGGATAATTGCAGTGACTTGGCAGTTTTACGTAAACACTCATCACTTCTGCTCCCTGTCTTTGCACCTCAGCATCAGGAGACAAGAGAGAGGATTTCCGCTGCCCTGGCCAAGGGCTGCATGTGTGACGGGGATGTAGGCCACCCAGGAAGTGCCAGCTCGGGTTATTTCGCGTGTCAGATGATGTTTAGCTAGAGTGTTGCTGCTGTTGTCTCTTTGCACCCCCGCCGTATCCGGCTCCCAGAAGTCCTCGGCTCTTAGCTATTGTGGGGAACACAAGATTCTCCCTGGCTCTGCCCAAATAAGGAAAAGGGCTGAAGAGGTCAATGGAAAACTCCCCTTACTGGTGTCTGTGGCTTTGCTAAGGAAACTTGTTGCTCATGGATAATTGGCACTATATTATCCAAATTGGCACTATATTGGCAAACAAAACTGACTTCCCAGGGACGGCCTGGCCAGTTGGCCCTGCTGGCTGGTTGCCTGATTTGAAAACCCAACGCCACTTCTGATGGTCACAGGCTTTTGGCTGGTGCCTAGCGCATCCCGACTGCTTCAGGAGGAAGGAGTCTCCGCAGGGAGCACCGATATTCGAAGGGGTTGTACTTGAGTCCCTTGTACTTGATTTCTGTCTGCCCAGAGCTGCTGTGTCATGAACTGACTAGCTCCAGAGCCTGTGCTTTGTGTAACGAGCCAAGGGCAGGTCAAGCCAGTGTCTCTTTCCAAGACACATTCATGTGTGTGTTATTCTTGTGGGGAAGTCTGTGCTCCTGACTGCTGAGAGCAGCCGTGCTGTTGTGTGCATGTCCAGGGAAGGTGCATGTCAGCCCCTCTTTAACTGTGCAGGGCCCAGGCCTTCAGTGCGTGCTGGGGGTGACTGGCACCTGTGCAGTGATGAGCTGCCAAAACCTTAACAACCGGTTCCCGATACAAAGTTTTGATTTAAGGGATGTGCCCCAGCATGTATTTTTTGTACCAACAGGGTTACCATACGTCCGTATTTTCCCAGGAGGAATTTTTAAAATTTAAAAATCCTCCTGGACGGTGATTTAAGAATCAAAAAGCCTGACCTGTCCGGGAAAATACGGGTGTGTGTTAACCCTGCCTAAAATTCTTTGTTAAAAAGATGGGCCTGAACTAGAAACGAGCTCCGTTTCACAGGTGTGGGTCCCCGCCACGCCCTGGGGGTGTGCTGGGGGGACCAGATGTCCCGATTTTATAGGGACAGTCCTGGTTTTGGGGTCTTTTTCTTATATAGGCTCCTATTACCCCCTACCCCCGTCCTGATTTTTCACACTTGCTGTCTGGTCACCCTAGGGTGTGCACTTGTGTGGGTCCCAGCTGCTCTCTGCCCCCCTCATTGAAGCAGGTAAAGTGAGTCGCAACCCTGTTTTAATGGACTCACAAGGGCTGGCTTAGATTTGCTGGGGATTGAAACCAAAGCCGGAGCCCCACCGCCCAGGACTGAAGCCCAAGGGCTTAAGCCCTGGGTGGAAGGGCTCAGGTTACAGACCCCCTGCCTGGGGCTCCTTCCCCCTTGCCCAGGGTGGTGGGGCTTGGACTCTGGCTTTGGCCCCTTACCCTGGGGCAGTGGGGCTCGGGGGGCCGGGGCTCAGGCTTCCAAGTCACAGGGTTTGATGAAATACATCCTAGAACACTCAAGGAGCTGACTGAGGAGATATCTGAGTCATTAACGATTATCTTTGAAAAGTCATGGAAGATGGGTGAGATTCCAGAAGACTGGAAAAGGGCAAATACAGTGCCAATCTATAAAAAGGGAAATAAGGACAACCCAGGGAATTACAGACCAGTCATCTTAGCTTCAGTGGCCGGAAAGATAATGGAGGAAATAATTAAGCAATCAGTTTGCAGACACCTAGAAGATAATAAGGTGATAAGTAACAATCAGCATGGATTTATTAAGAACAAATGGTGTCAAACCAACCTAGTAGCTTTCTTTGACAGAGTAACAAGCCTTGTGGATAGGACGGAAGTGGTAGATGTGGTATATCTTGACTTTAGTAAGGCTTTTGATACGGTCTCACACGACCGTCTCATAAACAAACTGGGGAAATACAACCTAGATGGAGCTACTATAAGGTGGGTGTAGAACTGGTTGGAAAACTGTTCCCAGAGAGTTATTGTCAGTAGTTCACAGTCAAGCTGGAAGGGCATATCGAGTGGGGTCCTGCAGATATTGGTTCTGGGTCTGTTCAATATCTTCATCAATGATTTAGATAATGGCATAGAGAGTACACTTATAAAGTTTGCGGACAATAGCAAGCTGGGAGGGGTTGCAAGTGCTTTGGAGGACAGGATTAAAATTCAAAATGATCTGGACAAATTGGAGAGATGTTCTGAAGAAAATAGGATGAAATTCAATAAGGACAAATGCAAAGTACCTCACTTAGGATGGAACAATCAGTTGCACACACACACAATGGGCAATGACTGCCTAGGAAGGAGTACGGCGGAAAGGGATCTGGGGGTCATAATGGATCACAAGCTAAATATGAGTCAAAACATCATTCTGGGATATATTAGCAGGAGTGTTGTAAGCAAGACACGAGAAGTAATTCTTCTGCTCTACTGTGCACTGATTAGGCCTCAACTGGAGTACTGTGTCCAGTTCTAGCGCCACATTTCAGGAATGATGTGGACAAATTGGAGAAAGTTCAGAGAAAAGCAACAAAAATGATTAGCGGGCTGGGAAACGTGACCTGTGAGGGAAGATTGAAAATACTGGGTTTGTTTAGTCTGGAGAAGAGAAGACTGAAGGGAGACATGATCACAGTTTTCAAGTACATAAAAGGTTGTTATTAAAAGGAAGGAGAAAAATTATTCTCTTTAACCACTGAGGATAGGACAAGAAGTAATGGTTTTAAATTGCAGCAAGGGTGGCTTAGGTTGGACATTAGGAAAAACTTCTTAACTGTCAGGGTGGTTAAGCACTGGAATAAATTTCCTAGGGAGGCTGTGGAATCTCCATCATTGGAGATTTTTAAGAGCAGGTTAGACAAACACCTGTCAGGGATGGTCTAGACAATACTTAGCCCTGCCACGAGTGCAGGGGACTGGACTAGATGACCTCTCCAGGTCCCTTCCAGTCCTATGATTCTATGATCCACCCCTGTTGTCCAGTCCCAGCTTCTGGCAGTTGGAGATTTAGGGACACCCAGAGCACAGGGTTGCGTCCCTGACCATCTTGACTAATAGCCATTGATTGGCCCCATCCTCCATGAATTTCTCTAATTTTTTTTTTGAACCTAGTTATGCTTTTGGCCTTCACAACATCCCCTGGCAATGAGTTCCCCAGTTGATTGTGCATTGTGTGAAGAAATACTTCCTTATGTTTTTTTTAAACCCACTGCCTATTAATTTGATGAGGTGATCCCTAGTTCTAGTGTTATGTCAAAGGGTAAATATCACTTCCTGATTCATTTTCTCCACACCAGTCATGATTTTATAGACCTCTATTAGATCCCCCCTTTAGTCATCTCTTTTCTAAGCTGAACGGTCCTCGTCTTTTTAATCTCTCCTCAGATGGAAGTTGTTCCATACCCCTAATCATTTTGTTGCCCTTCTCTGACAGGTTTCAGAGTAACAGCTGTGTTAGTCAGTATTCGCAAAAAGAAAAGGAGTACTTGTGGCACCTTAGAGACTAACCAATTTATTTGAGCATAAGCTTTCGTGAGCTACAGCTCTCTTCATCGGATGCATCCGATGAAGTGAGCTGTAGCTCACGAATGCTTATGCTCAAATAAATTGGTTAGTCTCTAAGGTGCCACAAGTACTCCTTTTCTTTTTGCCCTTCTCTGTATCTTTTCCAATTCTAATATATCATTTTTGAGCTGGGGCGACCGTATCTGCACACAGTATTCAAGGTGCAGGCGTACCATGGATTTATATAGTGGCATTATGATATTTTCTGTCTTATTATCCCTATCTCTATCTCTTTCCTAATGTGCATTATTTTGCATTTATCAACTTTGAATTTCATCTGCCATTTTGTTGCCCAGTCACCCAGTTTTGTGAGATCCTTTTGTAACTCTTTGCAGTCTGCCTGGGACTTAACTATTCTGAGTAATTTTGTACTGCCTGCAAAGTTTGCTACCTCACTGTTCACCCCTTTTCCCAGATCATTTGTAAGCATGTTGAATGGCACAGGTCCCAGTACAGATCCTTGGGGGACCCTGCTATTTACCTCTCCATTGTGAAAACTTGGAATGATGCAGAATCCTCCATGCCCATTGGTCGGTGGCAAGCACTTGTATGTGACAAGGAAAGATAGACTAACTCTGCCCTGGTCTATGCAGCTGGGGCTTCTGCAGTGGAGGTTAATGGGAAATGTGACCTCAAAAGGAGCGAGCATAGTCCCAAGTATGGGACTCGGAGCCAGGATTCCTGAGTTCTTTTGTGGCTCTGTGGCTGACTGGTGTGACCTTGGACCAGGTTGCTGCCACAGCGTTCTCAGAGCAGGCCCCTTCCTCCATGTAGAGTGTTCAGAGATAGCATCTTCCTTGGAGGAAGGCTCTGTTTTGAAATATGTCATGTTCTGTCTCTCTGGTGAGAGCTCCTTTCCTTTGTGGCTGGCAGTTAATTCTAGGTTTCTTGCCTGCATTTGATCACGTTAATAATCTCCTCCGATAACAGTATTTAATAAAACCAGGCTAATGTGGCATAGTTAAGAAATGTCAGATGTTTTATAGTTCAATTTTCATGCTGTAGAAGGCAGGGCACCAGCAAATCCAGCCGTGGTGTGGTATGCACAGAGCGTGCTGGGGTGAGAGGGTGTAGGAAAACCACTAGGGATGGTCCAAGGGTATTGTTCCTACGGATAAACTTTCTCTTACTTGCCCCGTAAAGCTGCTAGCACTCTGCAGGTGCTGGAAATGTAACTACTGTGAATGATATAAAGCGCCTCTCTTAACTGCCGTGGGCACCCAGCAATAGGTCACGCAGCAGATCTTATCTAAAAGGACGTTAAGGAGGCTCCTCAACCCACCCTAGAGAGAGAAAATAAACCCCCACTCCCGTCTCAGTCACAGGGATTCCAGACTTCCCTCCAGCACGGCTGACCAGGAGGGCGCAGCACCAATGCGTGGGCCCAAGGTGGGCTCCTGCTATTGTAGTGCCAAGGCTAGTGACTGTCTGCAGGGTTGGCAATAAAAAACATCTGACCCATGAGAGGAACTAAGCAATGCATTCATGTTCTCGCCATGGCGCTGTTGGGGAGCCATCACAGAACAGTGAGGTACCAGCCTGTCTCTAGGGACCTGATTCAAAATTCCAGGGGGATCGGTTTCTATTTGAAAACCCTGCATCCACTCCTGGGCATTTCCGTGCTAGAAAGATGTCACGTCAACAAGCCACAGGGAATTTGGAGAAGAGTGACAAAAGTGAGGAACAAGCTGGTGGGATTGACTCCTGTGGAGAGATTAGTAGACACTCACAAGGGTCCCTTTGGTTTTATAATCTGTGATAGTTTAGTGTCCCTAGCCTGGCCAGTTAATGGCTGGTGGGAGCCGATGATCATTGGGTTACGAAGATGCCTTCCCTCCCCTGGCAGGTGCTGTGTGATGACTGCAAACGGCAAACAACACTGAAAACAGGTAGAGATGTAGAACGGGGCTTCTAGATTTGATTGGCTGTCTGCTTCCTAATCTGATTCTAAGGGCTGGCTGGGATGAAGGGTGGGGGGAGAGAGGGGGAAGGAATAAAACTGAACAGAGTGAAATTTAGGAAATATCTCCAGCAGTGTGATCTCTGCATACTAAATGCCCTTCCAGGGAGAGGCCAGGCGTGGCCGTGTGCTGCGTGGAGTAGTCCTGCCCTGCCAGTCGACTGGCTCAGTAGATAACCCAGAAACTCATTTCCATCTCTCCCGCCTGCGAGTGCGGCGGGCTGGCCGCGTCCGGGCTGCATGCTGTTTGTCAGAAGGATGCTGCTCAGCTCACTGCCGTACTTAATGATGTGTCAACGTTTCCCTTATAAACCTCTTTGTGGGGTTTATAACCTGACTGTGAAGTCTTGTTCCAAGATGGAGCTTGGCAGGCTGGGAACACTCCTGCGTGCCAAGTTCCATTCTGGCCAGGAATTATTACTCAGCCTGGGGTGACATGTATTTATGTTACAGTTTTTGCTTCTCTATTTGGCCGTTCTGAAGTTGTAAACACGAAGCCTCTGCTTCCCTCCAGCATCTTTCCCCGCTGCAGCCCCCGCCAATGCTGGGAATCAGAATGTGGGCAAGGGCTGGCTAGCTTTTCCCGGTCCATCAGCACGAGTGGTTCGCCGGGAGTCTAGTGCTGGTGAAAGGTGCTCAAGTGCCAGCCCTGGACGCTGGAGCCCTTTAGTTATTCCCAGAACCAAGGATGGGCCAGGACCAAAGCCCAGGGTCTGAGCAAAACTGACCTTTGGGGGATTCCCAATCCCAGCCACCTGCTAGTTCTGTAACAAACTGAACTAAAGAAGGTTTCAGAGTAGCAACCGTGTTAGTCTGTATTCGCCAAAAGAAAAGGAGGACTTGTGGCACCTTAGAGACTAACCAATTTATTTGAGCATAAGCTTTCGTGAGCTACAGCAGATGCATCCGATGAAGTGAGCTGTAGCTCACGAAAACTTATGCTCAAATAAATTGGTTAGAATCTAAGGTGCCACTAGTACTCCTTTTCTTTTTGTGAACTAAAGAACTGGATCTTGCAAAATCTAGGTTCAAATATTGCAGCTGGGCCCCATCTCTCCATCACACAGGTGCAGCAAGGGCTGCCTCCCGAACTGCCCCTGCCAGGGCTTCTCTGTTAGGGGCAGCAAGTTCAGTCTCCATGGGCCTTCAGATCTCGGCCTCATTGCTGAGATTGCCAATGAGGGGTCCCACTAGCTAGGAACTTACATGACTCCCATCACACGACCTGAGCATCTCCTGGTGGTGTCTGGGATGGCCACCGAGAAGAGGGGTGAGACTTCCCAGCTTGTTGCACGTAGGTCTATCAAAGCGCTGGCTTTGTTCTGTCACTGCCTGCCTGGGCTGGGGCTGGACCAGCAGCCTGCAGGTGATGGGCTCTGCTTGGCGTTACTGACTGTCTGAACAGACACTGTCCATGTGCATTTTAAGCATGAAATACGCCTAGTTTGGATTAGCATTCTTGAAGCACGTTTCCTAATACCTTTGCTGCTGAGTCCAAAGCTGACAGTACCTGGTCTGCAGCAGCTATCCTTGCGCTCAGTAACAGCTCTCGTCCCACCCTGTGTTTGGATGCTGAGTCCAGTGTTATTCCTGTTGACCTGGGAAACCTGGGTTGTTATCCCCCAAGTCCCTCTGAGCAACCATGGGGATCTTTAAATGGTGTTTGGAAGCTGACAGGAGGGAGCACAGATTGCTGACGAGAGGTCAGAGTGCTTCCCAGTAACACTGCACCAGCACTGGGTATGTGCCGCGATCCTGAGGCTTCATTTGAGCTGGTGCCCTTCTGGCCCAGAGGAGACCCTGCCACTAACCAAGCCTAGGCCTGTTAGCACGGGGACTGTGCGTTCTGTGATCAGTCTGATCCTGCCAGGCAGATAGGAGTGATGGTCTGGGGCCATTCTTGGGTAACTGGGCAGGTTCAGAAGTGTCTCTGCTGATGCAGGCCTGGTAGGTGAGCAGCAGGTGTTGGGAAAGCTGCTCAGGCAAACATTTAATAGGCCAGAGTGACTTTGGGGAATAAAATTTGCCTGAATTTGCCTGAGAATTTGCCCTCCGATATTAACCCGGAACAACTCCAGTTTCTACCCTAAAGCTGCCTCCTGTGTACTGCTCATTTTGAAAGGCTCCTGGAACCCTTTCAGCAGGAGAGATTTCTGCCTCTGCTGGAGGGGTGAACGTAGAGGGACGCTGCCATGTTAAGAATTCGGCACCTACAGACAAGTTTCCATTGTTGGTGCCCCAGGACCAGGGTGGAACGAAGAGGGAATTTCACTGGAGGCTCCGCTCTGAACGTGCAATCACCGTTTCTGGCTCAGGTTTTATTGCAGGGTTTCGGGATGAACCCAGTTCAACCCCAGTTTGGCCAGAGTCTCTAGCGCCATATAGCAGCTGTGCTGCCCTGGGCTCCCTGCTGGTTTAGAAGGAGGATGGTGATTTTTAATATTTGGATTGTCGTAGCGTCTCCAGGCCTCAGTCTGAGGCTGGGCTCTTCAGCGCTAGGTGCTGTACACATGCACAACAGAAGGCGCTTACAAGCCAGCAGTATGATGAGGAGACAGGTGGCTACACCAAGCAGAGTGGAGAGCACAACAGAACTGCGAGCCAGTCACCGCGGCACAGCTGACTAGCTCCTGTCGAGTGTTCTGTAAGCGTGGCCGCAGGGGGGAATTTTAAGATACAATGCCGGAACATTGTCTACACTAAGGCTTGCACCAATGCAGCCGGGCAGGTGGGATCTTTTTGGTGCAGTTCCCACCCAGGTACAGGCATGAGTAATGTCTGCTTTGCTAAGGGGTTGAGCCCAGATATGTTCAGTGACACCTTGTTAGGTCCCAGCTGGGAGTGCCTCCCTGGGATTCTGAACCCTGGCTGGGAATGAACTCCCCAAACCCTAGGCTGTTGGCCGGCTCAGCAGGGCCTCCTCCTCAGGACCCAGGACAGGTGCAGCAGGGTCTTGGGCTCATCTCCAGGGGCTCCATACGCCCCCTTTCACCTATTGGGTTGCTAAATCCACCTGAGAGGATGGAAAAAGAAATCCGATGTCCTGTTTGCCATGAATGCAGCTGCTTGCGCTTTGGTTCTCACTCCTCTTGGGAACGAGGACTGGTCAGTTTAATTTTCTCCTTGTGGACAGCCTCTCTTCCTGCTTCCCTTGCATTAGCACAAGGCTGTTTTACTTGGGATTCATGTTTAACCCTTCTGTCACGGAGTCCCTGGGCGATGCTCTGGAACTGCTCCCCATGAAGCCAGTCAGGACTCTGGGGCAGTCGCCTTTCTGTGAGCAGCCTGTCTTCAGGACACACAGCTCACCCAGCTTCCACCTTCCTGGGTCTGACCTCGGAGCATTCAGCCTCCTCTGCCCCTCTGTGCGCTTCCCACAGCGAGTCCGCTCAGGCGGGTTCCTGGGGAAGCCAGAGGGTCCTGCACCCCAGCTTCACAGTCAGACGTGACTCTCAGCCAGCCAGTAAAACAGAAGATTTATTAGACGACAGGAACATGGTCTAACACAGAGCTTGCAGGTGCAGAGAACAGGACCCCTCAGCTGGGTCCATTTTAGGGGGCAGTGAGCCAGACAGCCACGTCTGCCCTTCACTCCATGTCCCAGCTATCCCCAAACTGAAACTCCCTCCAGCCCCACCTCCTCTGGGCTTTGTCCCTTTCCCGGGCCAGGAGGTCACCGGATTCCTTTGTTCTCCAACCCTTTAGCTCTCACCTTGCAGGGGGGAAGGGCCCAGGCCATCAGTGGCCAGGAAACAGGGTGTCGGCCATTCTCTGTGTCCAGACCCCTACACACACCTGCCCTCTAGGGCTCTGCAGTGATCATATACCCTTACCCCACCACCCGGACACTCAAGAACTGTATAGGGGAAACTGAGGCACCCCCACACTATTCAGAGGAAACATTAAGAACAGTCCCACTTCGTCACACCTTCCCTTTCCAGCTACAGGGGAAGCTTAACATAGAAAACCTGCTATGATTAACACTTGGACCGGGGGTGGAAATCATGAGAACATTTTCAACCCTCTGGGCTGTGTAAAACCCTTCCTCTTTGTTTTCACCAAACCTAATCCTGACCATCTCCCTTGAAAGAGACTTGAACTTGGGCCTCAGAATTTAGATGTTGTGGAAAAACAAACTGAGCCCAGTAGAAATGTGTCCACCGCAATTTTCTTTAAAATGCCCCCAACCAATTGCTGGGTTTGCAGCCCCAGCGCTGCATCTGGCAGAACCTGGATGTGAAAGTTGTCACAGGCCAAAGTGAAAGTGCACAAGGGAATGGCTGGGACGCTCTGCTGGGCGGAGCATACGGGAATTCTCTCAGTCCAGCCTGTGCGTTTCCTGCTATGACTGAGTTGTCAGTGTCCTTTAAGTCAATGAACTGTCAATCCTTGAGCTTAAATGTCTTCCAGACTAAAGCCCCCCGGGTGGAGAAGCCAGTGGAAATGCCCATGGGGACTTTGGCCCTCAGTCCTGGGCTCCTCCCCTCCTCGCCATCACCCCATCATTCCAGTCCATATTCACGCCCACCTTGGGGGCCGTCTTGCCCCACTCTGCACATGGTTTAAACGTGGCCTGTCCCTTTCCGGAGCTCAGCTGGGTCGCTCCATGCTGAGCCAGCCAGGCTGTTAAGCCTTAGCCATGTTGCCAAAGACAGCGGTGAAGTGAGCACTTCTCCCACATCCTCGGCTGAAAGCCCACCCCCCTTCCTTGGCAGGTGTGGGGAGAGCACCCCCTCCTTGCCCCACTGGCTAAACGTGCCCATAGCGATCAGGGGCACAGTAGGCAGTGCGGGGGCAGGGGAAGAGATTCAATGACTCAGGTGTGAATGCCAGGGCTGCTGGAGGCTTCCCTGGGGTGGGGGTTCTGCATGGATCTGAAGTGGTAACTCCCAGCCGCCCCCCCCCCTTCCCTCTTGCCTGTGTGTCTTTCCCTTCGAGCACCTGAGAAACGGCCCAGAAGCTCGGCTTGCTGGCTGTTCTGTGTCCTGCGAGGGGCCCTCTGGGACACACGGTGCAGGGGTTGCTCTGGCAGATCAAGGCCTCGGGTACGCAGCGAAGATGGCTTAGTCGCCATAGACACGTGAACAGAGAGTGATGCCTGCAGCCATTTGAACACACTCATGGACGTGCAGCGTGTGCAAATTTTTCCTTGAGGCATCAGCTGGAGCGGGGGCTGGGGGCTGAGCTAACTGAGGGCAAATCCATTCGTATCGAAAGACGTGCGCCTTGGGGAGATGATGGTGTAATGGCTAGAGCCGGGGGCTAGGAACCGGGACTCCTGGGTGCCGTTCCTGGCTCTGCCAATCACTCGCAGGCCAAGTCGCACCACTTCTCTATGTCTCAGCTTCCCCAGCATGGAAAGAACTCCGGCAATGTAAACCAGATAAGCTTTGCATGTTCCAGAACAGCCCCGATGGTTTCTTGGACGGCTGAGCAGGGGCCTGGTTTGGATTTTTCCTGGGAACGGTCCTGTCGTGTGCGGAGCGAAGGGCCCCTGGGGACGTTCGGTTTGATTGACGTCCCTCCAAAAAGGCTGCAAGAATCTCAGCCGATGAGGAGACTGGTGTAAAGGTTCCTCCCCCATCCCCAAGTCTGGTGATTGTGGCCGTTTTATCTCCAGGCTGCCTGTTCCGTGATCTCAGATGCCTTAGTCACCCAGAGGTCTGGCTGTGCTCTGTGCTAGGGCGGGCCCCAGGCCTTTACTCTCTCTGCATCCTTGTGGTGCTCTGTATGGATGTTGAAGCCCTAATCATCATCCCGATTCTGCTTGTGGTTTCTAAAGATCCTGTGGCATTTTTGCAGGAGTAGGGAATAGTAACCTCGGAATGCTGGCCGAACTCAAAGTCATTTGTTTCCCTAAGTAATTCAATTCAATTGAATACAGGATTCCTGACATCCTGGCATAAGCAGCTGGGTGGTGCTGCTGTGGTTTGCCGAGTAGCCACTGCGTTTTTAGCGGTGGATGAAGGGATCCCTGCAGTGACAGTCTGCACAGCTCTTTGGGGTCCCTTGGACCGCCGTCGATAGTAGGTATATGCCACCACTGCCCTCTGCTGGACTAAATTAAAACTGCTCAGCCGTGTGTCATAAGGCCTATACAGTTAGCTGCTGATGTGTAGCAACATAAGGCTTGCCAGATGGGATCAGACCCGAGGTCCATCAGGCCATTCTCCAGCAGTGGCCAGCACCAGATGCTGCAGAAGAAGAAGGTGTAAGGACACTGACGTGAGCTCTGAAGCACAAGGTTTAATATCCCTTCACACTGATTCACATTAACTGTAACGACTCTGCTTACTCCTCTTATCCACATCAGCGTCCCGTCCCTCTTGAGACCTTGCATCAGTCTAGGCCTCAGGGACCGAAATTCAGCTGGGTTCTCCTGCAGCTCAGGCAGGAGGACTGGACCTGTGCTCTGGCCATTGCTGTGGGGTTCCACATGACTGCAACATCCATACGGTGACGCCCGTGAAGTCCTAGGTGGTTTTGTTGCCACATCCTGTATTCATGATGGCAAAGACCTGCCAGGAGCAGCTCCCCCCTGAGCTGGGCCCAGTGCACCTCCTGCCGACACAGCGTGGGGGAGAAGTGCTTCTGGCTCCCCGGGCAGAAAGGCAGGGTGTCTTGACTGTTGAGCGAATTGGATGTGGTCTTGGCGTCTCTGTCTATGAAGTGGGTGCTGTGTGGGGGGAGGGGTCTCGGCTTAGTTTAGTTAAATCCGTCTCTGCGAGGGGGTGCCTACCCCACACAGGTGGTGAAAGTGTTAATGTGTCTGGGCAAGGCCAATTCACATAGCTGGCTGCACCTGAATGGTGGGCCAGGCTTAAAGATGAAGCCCAGCTGGGAAAGACTGTGGGTGATGACGGGAAAGGGAGGAAGGGGGGCTGGCACAGACGGGGGCTTGGAACGAAGCGGTGGGGCTGGACTGTGGAGGGTCAAGGAGGATGCCCAGTGGGAGAATTGGCCCTGGAATCCTCTCCTGAGTGGGGAAGTCTGGCTGGAGGCCAGGAGAGCCATGGAGCGGGCTCTGGTGGTGAGGAGCCCTGATAAAGGGCAGGATCTGGAGTTCCCAGGAGGCGTCAGTGGAGGGATAGAGCAAGGGGAGCCTCAGAGGGCAGAAATTGGTTTAAATCTGTACTTTTAGTTTAGGTTCTGTTGGGGGATGCTAGGGGGAGCCCTGTGAGTCTGGTCCTGGGAGAGGGTGAACCTGGAGAGGCTCTGGGAAAGCCCTGCTAACAGGCTGTGCCAGGGAGAAATCCAGGAAGGCAACAGCAAGGAGCCTGCAGGCCCAGACTTTGGCTGCTGTTATGGGCTCCCTGGACTGGAATCCAGAGTAGCGGGAGGCCCTGGGTTCCCCGACCAGCCTCCCTCTGCTGAGGTGGCGTGAGGCCCCTGAGAAGGGGACATGGTCAATTGAGAGCCCTGAGAGACAGGTGTGGAGACCAGAGTCAGAGCCAAAGACATTTTGTGAGGACTCTTTCTGGTGGACTTTGTTCCTCCGAAAGCAGTGGAAATAAATGGTGACCTGGCTGGAGGACCATCGGGGCCGGGAGTGACAGTCAGCAGAGAGTGCTAGGGAGGAGGAGAGCCTGCTATGCCATAAGAGGATGTCAGTGGCAGTCCCCTTTAATCTGTTCTCTGTCTGCAGAACTTAGCGGTGGCACCGGGAGGGGAGGGGACCAAAGCCATTTCCACAACGCCAGGATTCTGCCCAGGGTGGTACTGCCCATTTCCCTGCAGTCACTCACGTTTGTGTCTGTAGCTGTTGGAGGGTCTCTGCTGCAGGTCGCTATGAAGGCAGCAGGTTCTGGGGTGTCATTCTCAGGCTGGTGGGGGCAGCACACTCAGTTCCTGGGCGTGGGGGCTGGCAGGCAGCCGCTTACATGGCTTGCTTGAGCCCCTTGGCCAACCTGGAAGGGGAACAGATGGCCTGGGGAGGCCTGGGCGAAGAGGAGATATCCAGTGCTGAAGGGAGCAGGGTGGGAGAAGAGGAGATATCCGGCGCTGAAGGGAGCAGGTGAGTCTGGCCTTTTCAGGGTCTGGAATTCGGGGGTGGGGGGTGGGAAGTGGGGTCCTGCACAGTAAAAAGCGGATTGTGGAAGCCAAGATTCACTTTAGTCAGCTGGACACTTGCTATGAATCATGGAGATGCAGGGCTGGAGGGGACCTCAATGTGTCATGCAGTCCCTCCTGTACGGAGGCAGGATGAAGTGTAGACCTAGAGACCATCCCTAGGAATCTCAGGTACTGGGCGTGTGTGTGTGTTGTAAAGCTCTTCCTCCAGTTGCTAGTGTTACTGGATGGGTCAGTGTCAGTCTCTGATTCTGGTCGGTTTCACCGTCCCCTTCCTGCCTGAGCTCATTGTTGGTGCATTGGTGTTCCCAGGGGAAAGGGTCAAATCAAGCCCCTGCCCCATCCTGGTTTTTTTTTTTTATGGTGGCTTGAACCCTTTGAATCTACCTGGCAGTGCCCTGTGCAGTGAGGAAGGGGCTGTCTCCACCCGCCCTCTTCCTGAGCTCTCTGTTCAGCCCATCTCCCTGTTCAGCTCTGGCTGCTGTCACTTCTCTGTTCAGAGGTGAGATTGATTTGCCTATTGTTGAAGGTTCTTACAAACCCAGCTCTGTACCCACTTCCCCATGCCAGGAAGCTAAAGGTGCCTTTCACAAGTGTTTTAAAAGCCATTGGGAGAGCATTAAGAGCTAATTTGCTAATATTTAATGGTCGATCTATATTACGGCCGGACTTGGATCCGGTGTGCAAAAAAGGATTACAAATCAAAGCTGCTCTTTCTCTCTGCCTGGGAAGTGTGCTGTGTATTTGGTCTGCTCACAAAGATACGATGCTGTTCAATCCAGCAGCATATGGGTGGGATTCATGTTTCTGGGTAGGAAGCGCTGCAGTCAGCGTAGTTCCCTTCACAACTGCATGCCCTGGGTGGATGAGAAGACCCATGGGACGGGGGGAGCTCAATGGAGTCTGTGACTTCTCTTATACGTACAGTGTGTTGCAATGTCTGCTTAATGCACACAAGGGGGAGGGAGGATGGTCTTGTGGTTCAAACACTGGCTCAGGTGTCGGGACTCCTAGGTTCTGTCCCCAGATTTTCTGTGTGACCTTGGGCAAGTCACTTACAGCCTGATCCTGTGGGGGTTAAATACTGGGAGCTCTGGAGCCAGACGACCTGCAGGATCAGGCTTCAAACTCTTCAGGCTCCGTTCCTCAGTTTCTCCAGGGCAATGATGCGCTCCTACCTCCTTCATTCGTTGACGTTCGTAAAGTGCTGTGAGATCCTGTGACACAAAGTGCTATCTGGGCAAGGCGTTGCTATTGCTTGTTGTATCTCAGAAAGGAAGGTCCGTGGGTCACGCTGCGGCAACCCTTAGGCGCCTGTGTTGCGGTTGTCAAGTAGCATTCCTCTACCACCCAAGTCCCCTTTTACACTGAAATATCTCCTGGCTACCCCTCCTCCAGGCTCCAAATCCACTCTCTGTGGTTTATTCACTATCTCTTCATGGCAGAGGGAGACAGAATGGCCGGCGAGTCCCTCACCCAATGCGGGAGTGATATGGGTATGGATTTTGCTGTACATCTCTGAATGAAAGGGATCTTTAAAGCAGTAATGAAATGTTAATAGTATTTTCAAACTCGGCTATGAAAGAGAAAATGATCTTTTTAAAGCCAGCCTCCACATTGACAGAAGCAATCAGGCTGAAAAATTAGAGTCTACGGTCCCCAGAGCACCAGCCTCCTCGCTTCTGCACTGAAATGCCTCAATAATAAGGTCACATTCAGCCTGCCACCCCATGCCTATCGCTAACCTCTAATGAATACTGTGGCATGAAAGCTTTCTGCTGCTGTTCCAGGGGAAGGAATTGGCTACGGAGTGTGTGCGCACCACTGCCCTCTTGTGGATGGAATGAGTCGCTCAACTATGTGTCATATGCCCCATACTGCCAAAGCATATGAGAGATTTTCTGTTGCCTCCAGTGGTAGGAGCCTGTGCTTTGGGAGCAGCAGGATTTGGATTCTGTCCCTGTTAACACCAGGAGCCCCCTGTGCTGGTTTGGAGATGCTGGGGGTGCTGGGTGCCAGGCTTTGCAGCAGATCAGCTCAGAGCTGATGGGGGTGTCTACACTGGGCCTGCTGCCTGGGATTCACCGACAGAGTTGCCTGGCTGGGTGAATCCAGAGCTGCTTGTGGCAGGGCTGAGAAGTTTGGATGCCTGGAAAGGTGGTAGTAACCCTGTTGCTTAGATATCACCTGCCTGCTGTCCCTATGGTGACTGGCAACTTATGGTAACCTCAGCTAGACAGGGGAACATCCTTCTCCCTCCCCCCTCTCCACCCTCCAGTGGTGTGAAATCCAGAATAGCTCTTTGGGAACCTGTCCATCTGCAGCTTCAGGACCAGCTTTCTCTTCCTTTCCCTAGCTCCAAGGAGCCCATTGTCTGTGGCCTATTTCCCTGTGTCCTTGCTCCTTCCTGGCAGGGCTGGGGCTCTGACACCTACCCCTAAATCCCTGGCCACTGCTGCTGGCCAAGGGGGGTTGGGTTTAGCCTTTGTTCACTGACTCAGCCGGAGAGGGGTGCTAGAGAGAGGTGGTGCGCACCAGACCTGGTGCGTGAGACCTGGGTGGCTGGTTCTCAGAGCTGCCTCAGCAAAAAGCCAGAGGAAAATGTTTGCATAACATTTACATAGAGACATCTTCATGCATATTAAAGTCCATGCCCCTCTCCAGCACCCCCTGAATCCGCTGGGGCTTAGGTCCTGTGGTGGTGGGCCCTGGAGAAAACCCCAAGACTGAGAGAATCCCCTGATCCCTCCCTCCCCTGCAGTCCATCCGTTCTCCCCATGGCAATTAACACACACTCTCCCTGCTCTTCAATCCTATTTCCCTTCCTCTTCCCAGCCAGGTTCCCGCCCATCCCTTTTCAAAACTTAGTCGCACTCCAACCAGCTGCCTGGTGACCCCATCTCCTGAGCTGATCCGTCCCAGTGAAGGGACCTGTGTCTGGGCCATGTGGATGGGGGTTGCAGAGCAGGGCAGGCGCCCTGGTTGTGCACCCTGTGGCTGGTGTGGGAGCTCCTCGCTCCTGGCAGATGATTGCTGGATTATTTAAGGCTTCCATTTTCCCCCCTTTTAAATTGCATTTTAATGTGATGGGTCATGAACTGCTGCCAAGCGGCTGCTCACTCTGCTGTGCCATGTGCTCCCAGCAACTGTTCCTCCTGCCTCTCCAGTACCGGGCCTGCCCTTGCAGCGGGAAGCTCGCTGAGCGGCCGCATGCCTGCCCAGGCAGAGGGGAAGCTGGACTGAGGACTGGGGGGATTTCAGCAGTGCAGACTGTGGATGGTGCTCTGGGCCAGAGACCTCCCCTTGTCCTCCCTCCCTAACTCCCTTGTGGCAGAGGCTCTGCAGCTGGAAGCCCCCTCCAGGCTTGCCCTCCATTCCCCCCCCGGCTTGGGGGGCTCAGGCTATCAGGCCTGCAAGTGGGGAGGGTCCCAGAGCCTGGGCTCCAGCCCCAGTCCCAGTGTCAACACCACAATTAAACAGCCCTGCAAGTATGAGCCAGCTGACATGGGCCAGCCACGGGTGTTTACTTGAGTGTAGACGTACCCTGCGGGGCCGGACGAGGGCTGCTCCAGGAGGTGCCCCGGGTGGAGATGACGTGGGATGGTTGCCCTGATGCATAGTAGCTGCGTCCCAGCTGGAATAGTGACTTGATTGTGTGCCCAGCCCCTTAGGCAGGTAGGTTAGGATCAGCCAGCAGTGAATTCCACCTGCAAGTGACCAGGGGCTGATACTGCAGGGTGCCCAGGCATCGCCCACCATTGCTAAGCTGCAGTTGCCAGTTTGACACCCATAGGGGAAGCTGTCTGCGTCCCTTGCTGGCAGGGGCATCACAACAGCAGCAAGCCAATGGCCAGCCGGAGGCTGAGGCTGGCTGTCCCCCAGGGCTCAGTGCAAAGAGCGAGCGGCTGGTGCGTGCAGGCTTGCAGGGGGTGGGACGGGTGCTTTGCCAGCGCATTCTCCTTGTCACTCCTGAGCAAGGTTGCTGATGGCATTCCTGGTGCCAGGCCAGATGATTTGAACAGATATTTCAGGTGGCTGCATGGTTGGTGTGAGAGCCCTTGTGCATTGCGGCGCCACGGTGCAGGGAGGCACTGGGGCTGTGTGGCTTGGTGCGTGTTCGCTCTGCATCTCCCCTGGGGGGCCCGTGCACGCAGTATAGCAGGTACGAGGCCCGTTTCCTCTCCTCCACTCCTTTTGTCCCCCCATAGGCCCTGTGTCAGGGTGGCCCTCTGGGCGAGGAGGAGCGTGGGCATGCTTCCCTTCTGAGCGCGGCACCTCACCGTGGGGTGGTACGTTGCCTCCTGGAGCCCTCTAGCGCCAAGGATGGCTTGAGATGGAGCATTGCACGGTGGGTTTTCTCATCTCTGGGCTCTTTGGCTGGGATGGAGTGTGCTGGGGCCCGGGTGCCAGCACAGAATGCTCTAGGCCGTGTGTGCTGGCTGTGTCTGCAGCAGTCTTGGCAAGGGGGCAGTCGCAGCCCATCACCCTGGTTCCTGTCACCGGCCAGCATCCCTGTTATCCGGGTAGCTGTGTCCGGTACTCTGCTTTGTGTCCCTGTTTGTCTCCTCTTATCGCAGTATCAGACTAGTTAGTGTTCCCAGGACAGGCCCTTGCGTAGGGGAGCAGGCGGGAAGGGGGGCTTAGGAAGAGGGTGGGCTGGAGTAGCTGTTATCTCCCACAGGCAGCTAGAGGATGGGGGGCGGGAGGGAGGTGAGTTTTGTCTTTGCTTGGGTCCAGTCAGGTTCAGAATTGTTCCGCAAGCCTTTGAGCCTGGAGACAGAGAGAGTGGCTACCGTGGAGCATTCTCCATTCTCAGCGTGCAGGGGAAGGGGAGGGATGTGGAGAAGGGCTGCCGAGAGGGAGCCCCTTTCCATGCCCCATTGCATGCAGAGGGCCACGTTGGGAGATCTCTCCCTGCATGGCTCTCTGGAGACTCCTCCAGGACCCTGGGCCAGCGTGTTGGGTGCTAGCTCCCGTCTAAAGCATGGGCGCTCTCATCTGGTATTCTAGTCTGACTCTGGAACTCACTGGCTGCTTTTGGGTCAAGATGTGCTCTGTCTCTTCGGTTCTGTTCTGTTCTCTGGAGGGTCTTATCCCGCCCGTATTGCTACCGTGTCTGAGCGCCTGCTAGTCGTGCGTTAGTGATGTGACTAACATCTGTCACGTGTGGTTTGTTCTCTCTCATCCTCTGTCCAGGGGGCGAATTCTGCATGCAGCAGAGTGGTTTGCTTTGGTAGGAGTCTTTGCTGTGTGTACGCTGTTGTGTGTATATGCTGCCGAAGGCAGGGCCGCCATGTACAAGTGGCACTTGGAGAGGGAGGTGAGGGATGGTCCAGGGGGATTTCGTTCCGCAGCCTGGGACCAGCCCCTGAGGAAATCTGGTCTCCCACACAGATGTAGCTGTCGACCACAGTCTTCAGCCCAGAGCTTTAGGCTCTTTTAGATACCCTGGGCCCTGGTTGTGGAGCACCTTGAAGATAACGCCTGAGACCTTGCACTGGATTCAGTTCTTTGGGAGAGAGTGGAGGAGAGGTGTGATGTGCTTGCAGTAGCCTGTGGTACTGAGGAGCTGCCCTGCAGCGTTCTGTACGGTATTCTCCATCTGTAATATTGTAATGAATTGGCCAGTGTATCTTCCTCACCACTGCTGTCTACTGGGTGGAGTCAGAACTACTCAGCTGTGTGTCAGAGGCCCCATACTGCTAAAAGCTAGTGGAGATTCTTCTTGAACCTGAGTGGTAGGAGTCCAGCCTTGTGGAGCAGGAGGAACCGTGCTCTGAGCCCCACTGTTGCTGTGATATCCCATGTAGCTACAGCGTGCAATATAGGGTGACACCTGTGAAGTTCCTAGTTAATCCAGCTTTTGCATTTATCCAGCACTACTTCTGTCCAAGTGCTTTGGAGACTGATACCTGCTGCGTGTAGGGAGAATGACTGACCCTGGGGCTGCTCAGTAGCTTGCCCAGTGATGCTGCCCCATGTTTCAAGGCATTCCCATGTGTCTCTGTGAGTCCAGTGACCTAACTAGCCTAGCAGTAGCTGATTTCAGCCTCTGTGCCTTTAAGAGAGGCTGCCTTCCCCAGTCCATGGCCCTGTGCAGCTGTGGCCTGGGGCCTGGTCTCCCATTTCAGTAGCAATGGGCATGGAGTGGAGCAGCTGATGAGTTCCAGATGAGGATGTTAGGAGCTTGGCAAGGAGCCGCCTTCCTCCTACTCCGAAATGATTCAGAAATAGATTTTGGTTTTTGTACTTTCGTGTTCGAGCTGTTTGACAAAATTAAGCAGCTGCCGTCGCCGCTCCTGCATTGCAGTTGCCTGTTTGCAGTGTGTATTCCTCAAAGGCTTCTGTCCGACTCATCAGCAGCTCTTCTTAAATCGGTCTCATTTCCAGGGATATCAAATCCTGGGGTGGTTTCAGACAAAAATAATGTGGACTAAGCAATTACATGGACAGCTCTACAGCAGGAATTCAGGCAATCTGTTCTGTGGAACACCATGCAATCCTACTCTGTTTTCCTGCAGTTAATACTGAGCTGGAAACCAGTGAGGCTGCCTTACTGGAACCAGTAGTCAGAGCTGTGCTGTTCACACAGAACCCTAATTAGCTCTTAAATGGAAGAACGATACCCAGAGCTAATTAGGTGCTTATGATCCATCAGGCTCCCTGTGCTTTGAGCCTGTCCCATTGCATTGTCATTATGTGTCACCGCTGCCTGGGAGTCATTTATTTCTAATGTCCTGGCCCAACTCCAACTCGGGTAATTACATCCTGTCAAATTTCCCCAGCAGTTTCTAGTAATTCTGAGATTCCTCTTCACTTCCTGCTCCAAACGGTGACTGTGGTGTTGTTGGGGGCTGTTAAACACCTGCTGTACTCCACCCAAGAGGCTGCTGCATTTGGGTTTAGCAAGGTGATGAACAAAAGGAGACAGGATGGAAGCGTACACGATAACTAATGACATAGAGAAGGCAAATGGGGTGCGCCTATTTACCCTCTTTTTATTGTACAAGAACAAGGGGACGTCTTGAGGAAATGGAAAGGCGACAAATTTAAAACTGATAATGGGGTCCTGGTCTGTGACCAGGGCTCCTGGGAGCCACAGCAATGCTTCCTTTTATAATTGGTATTATTTATTTATATTTTTACCAACAGCAAAATTAACCTGTGGAACTCACTGCCACAATATGTATTGGAGGCCAGGACCTCTGGAAAGACTGGACATGGATATGGATAATGAGAATGCCCACAACTACATTTTTAAGGAAGGATTGAGAGCCCTGAGTCAGGGGTGAGGGGCTGAATATCTCTCAAACCAGGGCCCAGAAGGGAGGCTTCAGTCGAGAACACTAAGTATGTGGTGTGTGTGATTACCCCTGAGGTGCAGAAGTAGGAGAAACTGAGGCAGCTGAGTGCCTGACAAGGCATCAGGCAATGTGACCCTCTTACCCCATCAGTCGTGGGGCTACTGCTCCTGCCAGCCTTGAGCCAGTTTGCCTGCAGCTCGCTGGAGCCACCCATTACTGGGGTTTCATCAGACTTCACTGCCTCTTCGAGTTGCCTCAGAACCCTTCGCATGGGCAGGAGCTCGGGTGTGTTTATTTGGAGAGCTCCAGAATGGGCATCCCTCTGCTCAAGGCGAGACCCAAAGGGAAGGCTCCATGCAACCGAAGGTCCATTGCCGCTCCAGAGGGCTCGTCCCAGTTCCTCATCTCCCTGCCGCACGCACGGTCTGGGCCTGCCGAGCGCAGCCTTGAGCCCTTGTCCTCAGAGCACGCGCCCCTGAGAAGATGGCGGCTACAGATGGGCTGGGCCTTGCCATGCTCTTTGACAAGCCCGTGACCTGAACACATGCAGTTCATGCGTGTTGGGCTGGGGGGCAGAGAAAGTCTTAGTCTGGTCTCTCTGCGGGCGGGTGTCTGAGGCCCGTGGGGCAGTTAACATTCTCGTTCTGCTTGCTTTATGGCTGCCTTCAGTTGAGCTCCTGGGGCCAGCTGGGGGGCACGGTTCAGGCTGGCTGTGATGCCCAGGGCATAGGCTGGGCATGAGGAGCCCTGGGGGTGCTCCCCCTCGGCCCTGGGACCAAGGAATTCACAGCTTCCCTGGTGGGCTCGCTTGGGCTCTAAACTGCCGGTGCCTGAGGTCTAGGCCAGACAGCCGGGACAGTGGGGCTGTTTGCTGACTACATAGCATGGTCTGCTCGGACTTCGGGGGCTGAGGATCTTCCAGGGACCGCAGGGAGAATGCTGCAGGGTTGGGTGTGGCGTTCGTAGGGCAGGGAGGAGTAGAGCCTGTTTGCATTGCTAACCCGCAGTGCTGCTGAGGGTCAGGACCTGCCGTTGAGGCGCTGGCCCCCGGTGCAGTACTGAGTTTGGCTGTCTTTCCCTGGGGTTTGTTTTAAATCTCGCAAGATGGAGCTCAGGACAGAGATGCTCGTGCTCACCCCGGCTAGTCCTCACTCTTCCCGGTTATGCTGGGCTCAGGGATATCCTTTGTCCCTGATGGGGGCAGATTTATCCACATGTCCCTCTGCATGCACCTTGCGATATCCCAGCCTGCCTGGTCTCTGACCCAGTCTCCTCCCGGCCCAGGCTGCGTCACCCGACCCACGCAGCGACCGTGCCAAGTGCCCCTGCTGACGTACTGCTGCTGTGTTGGCTGTCGTCGTTGGGATTGGTGTACCTTGGTGATTGCAGGCTGGATAATGATGGCTCGTTTGTGCTAGTTATATTCCAGCGGGCTGACACAGTGCGGCGCGTAACAAGGGCTTGATCACAGGATCAGCAATGCAGAACTTGCCCGTTGCCATGGAGTTGGCTGCTAGTTTGGACACTACATTGTAATGTTCATCCCTCCTCTCGGCAGACACCGTTCGCTCAAGGCAGATGAAGAACTGATTCCCCCCCCCCCCGCCATGTAGTTAGATGCTCTAACCTGGAAATATTTGATTTTTCCTGCCCTCCTCCCCTCCCCCCCAGTAAGTGGAACTAGTGGAGTGTCTTCCGTGCTTTGGTTCTGCGAAGATGGGACTCGCGCTGGTCACATATTCCTTCTGCCGGACTGCAGAGCTAAATGAGCAAAGACCTCTCATCCTGGGGGGAAATCAACCTGCAGTGAAACCTGTACTGCCCGGTTTTTTAAATACTCTTGAGGCAGGTGTTTAGCTGTGCGTCCCTGGCGGCAGTGACTGGTGTGACCCAGAGAGCAGGATAACAGCCCCGTGCAGCCCCACAACATCCTGGGAATGGGAGCCAGTCATGCTGGCCACCCCGCTCTGAGCTGGGACTGGGCTGGGCTGCGGTATGGATGAGAATCCTTCTCCAAGGAAAACCCAGGTGCAGGAGGAAGTGATGGGGGCAGCCCTGCCTCTGGACCAGTGCCGAAGCCTGGTGCTAGGGGGCGCTGTCTTTCAGGTCGGGGTCTTGACTTTACCAAGGACGATTCTGTGACCCTTTTGGCACCAATCACGGGTGTTAACTCAGTCCTGTTCAAATTCCACCCTGATTAAATTGTCCCCCTGAAGCCACCCCCTTCCATCCTACCCCCCCCCCCCGCTCCAAGGTTTGATTGGATACATTATTCTTTTTCACTTCCTGCCTTACCTGTAGCATAATGTTGCTGTGTACAACTAGACAACTACTGTGTTCCAACCCCAAGGTGGCTGCATTTCAGCAGGGGGTGAAGCGATGAATATATTGAGATCCGTTAGTGAAGTACTGCGGGACCTCTTGAGATGAAAGGTGCTATAGAAACTTAAGATCATGCTCCCTGTTCAGTCCCCGGTGCAAGGTCCTGTGTAGCTGAGTGCTGTCTGAAGTTGGATAAGGGCCTTTGGGTGCTCTGGAGCCCGGGGAGATCTCTCGGGAGAGGAGAAGTGCATTTTTGCCCATGCACCGAAACGTTCTCCTGCAAACACGAAAGAGACTCTTGTGAGCTTCCCCTGCCGTGGGGTGAGGCCTGTGCCTCATGGCAGCACATCACAGGGCCCCTGTATACAATGAGGCTTCTGTTCCCAGTTCGGCAGGGAGATCCCCTTCATCTCTGGGCTTTGAATTACAAATAGGTCCTGTAATTGCTCTCTCTCCGTCCCAGGGAGCTGAGCCCTGCCCACGTTCCTCCCCTCCTGTGCACGGGGCTGCGACACTGGCATCTTGGCTGTTCTGTCTAGCCAGAGCACAGAGCCGTGTGGTTTGTGCTGACTGCTGCGTGGAAAGAGAGCTGCTGTCCCGTAACTCGACAGGCGCAGCTTGTCCTGGGATCGCTCAGCTAAGCATCCAGGACACTTGTAACTTTGTTTGGTAGCGTCTGAGCGCTGCTCCCTTCTCCTCGTTTGCTGCCGTCAATCCAAGTCAGATGTTTGCTGCTAACAGGCACGCTGGGCCGGAGGAATGGCTCAGCACAGGAGCCTGGAGTGGCGGCGGTGAACTCCAGCTGCTGGGAGTGGCTACCGTCTTGGGTCAGTGGGAAGCCAAGGCCCGAGTCTTCCTCCCGTTACTGGACCTCGCCCATATGGAGCAGTGATGCGGGGCTGGTGGCTTCCCTGCTGACGGAGGCAATAGGAAGGGAAGGTAGCTTAAATGGGGCTAAATTCTCCACCAGTGACTAAAGTGGTGTTACACCCGGAGACAGTTTGGCCCAGCTGAGTAGAGGACAGTGGAAGAGGCTCTGCGAACTGGCCGGAGAGGGTTGTTTTGTGCGAGGGGGTGTAGCTATATGCCAGGATGGGCAGAGGCAGGGAGAGAGGGCGCTCCAGGTCTGGGGATTGACCTGACTTCCCAGGGGAGGACGACGTCAACAACCCTGCTCCATCAGAGACCTGGGGGCTCTAGCCCAGCTGGGCTCCTGCGCGTCCTTCTGGGAGGCCGAAGGACACTTCCCAGTAGCCTGATTGATAGGCAGCAAGAGAGACTAGCAGGATGTAGAAAGGGGCAGTTTCTCCTGGGTAGCTTTTATTGCCTTTAGCGTCAACCCGGTGCAGCTAAAGAGTGTATGTGTGTGTGGGGGGGACGACTTGGTGCCCAGCCTGAGGCAGGGACCTGAGTTCTCGGGTTTGTCTGTTCTGTAAAAGGCCACTAGATACTCATGTCTTAATCTCACTGGAATTGGACGACGAAGGGTTTAGCAGGGAAGGCTCCTGGCTCATGCTCTCGAAGGAGACAGAACTCACCGGAAGCAGAGGAAGGTGACCTTGGCAGCCCCCGGGGGCCGGGGGGGGGGTAGGTAGAGGAGGGGGAGGGACAGGAGTGTTGTAGCACTGGGAAGGATGTGGGCTTTCCCCAGAGCAGTGCCCTCACAAGGCCCTGTGGGTATCCCAGCGGGGACCAGAGGGCTGCCTGGTGTGGGGTGCTGGACGCAGTCACGTTGGTGATGAAGACGCACCCAACAACCTGGATCCTCCAGGATCTGCAGAACTGGACTGGAGCTCTGCGGCGGCTCCTTGGATACCGGCTTTCTCAGGGGTGGGGAGGGAGCTGGACGCTCTCCCTAGGTGACGAGTGTTTGCTAGTTTGAGTGATTTCCCCTGACCCCCGCAGTCAGCGTTGGGCTGAGTTGCCTCCAGGGACCAGCCGGGCGCTGCAGGATGCGATGCTGGTGACTCCTTCCCCGAGTACCCCAGCAGGACAGCACATCCCTTGGGGCATCGGCTCAGGACGGAACCGAGCGCCCCCGCGTGGCACTGGGCGGCAGGAGCTGGTGGCGGGCCCGTCTTTCAGATGGGACGATAAAATGAAGCCCTGGCCACTTGTGGTCAGTAGGGAGCATGGTGCCCTGCTTACCTGCCAGTCTCCCCTCCCTGCCCTAGACTTTGTGTAGCATTGCTGTGTGCTGTTAAAACAGCTGCCACATCCCACCCCAGAGGTGTCTGCATCTCCGTGGGTGACAGAATCCTTTATCTACCTCATGGCCGTGTTGGGGGGCCTCCATAGGTAAATGTGGGTAATGAGCTCTGAAAGCTTTGGGCTGGTGCCGCTTCCCCGAGAGCGTCTCTAAAGAACGAGCTAAAGTGGGGAGTCAGAGAGAGAGAGACGCTCTCCCGCCCCCACCTCTTTCCTTTCTGCTCTTTTCCCTTTTATGCTGCGCGACTCCTTTCCAGCTGCTGTGATTACTGGAAATTACCTGTTTAATTTAGCCCCAGAGCTGTGAACATAGAGTTTCAATTAAGGCTCCGTGAAATGGCACCAGTGTGAATTTCCACCCAGACGAAGGTGGGTGTTTTGCTGATGAGAGGCCTCTTGAAGCCGGGCTGGCTGTGTTGTGCGCTGGGCAGTGTGTGGAGCAGCTCAGCCCTGCCGCTAGCTCGGGGAAGATCCGCAGGATGTGACTGGCAGCTCGGGGCGGAGCAGGTCAGCCCCAGATCTGCTGTTGCCCCATTTGCACTAGGGGCCTGGTGCGGGCGCTCCTCTCTCTCCATCAGTTACAGGTCCCCAGGGTCGTGAAAGGGAGCTTTTCCCCGTTCACACCCTCGCGTCCTGGAAGGGCAAAGGAGAGGGTCCAAAGGACAGCGGAGAGGGTCCAAGGTCCTGGTGTGTGCGTGCTAGCCTTGTGCTGCATTGCTCCAGAGCAGGCAGCGTGGGAAGCCTGACCCTTTGAATGCTGCTAAACCAGGATATGCAGGGGTAGAAGTGGGGGGTACCCAGCGGAATCTGCCCTGCCCCTGCAGCAAGGACTCTGGACGTTGGGCCTGAGTTCTAGGAGACTTTCCACACACACTCACCTTCATCACTGGCTTCCCCAGACCTCTGTTCTATTCAGGCCCTTACACTGTGCCCATCACCGTGGCATCTGGTGCCTTCACTGCCCCATCAGCGTGGGCAGCCAGAGGCTGCTTTAGCCACCCTGGCACCGGAGCACAGTGGTCGGCAAGGCTCTGTGGCTGTCACGTGCGAGAGGGGCCCTGGCTCTCCCAGTGTCGTGGGCAGCACCATAGGCACTTGCTGCCTCCCCCACAGTGACCCATTTGGGAGGGTTCACATGGTTCCACTCTCCCCCCAAGAACCAGGAACAAAGCCCTTCGCTTCTCTGGGAGTGATGTGCCCTCCCCTCCCATGGCAGCTGTCCCGATCAGATCTGGGTCGGGCTGGTGGAGCCAAGCCCTGGCTTAGCTCTGCCTTTCCCCCTCCCCAGGTCCTGTCTCCCCCGGCCCCCCGCCCCCTGATCCACAGCCTGCCCTGCTTTCTGTATCATCCACAAGCCTGCGGGAGGCCAGACTCTTTCCCTGCTACCCTCCCTCCTCCCCAGGGGGATGCACTGAGCACCTGGCCAGTCCTGAGTGTGCATCCTTTGGACGATGCTGCCGAAGCCGAGGGCCTGTCTGCAATGCCTTTGTTAATGATGCCATGGCTGTCTCCTGAAAGCAAGGGTTTGCCGCACCCCATCCCTCCTTACACTGTTCTGCAATGCTGTGCTTGGCTGTCATGCCTCACCCCAGAGGTGGCTGCATTTGGGGACTGGTGCCGTAGCAGTGAGCTGTGACTGGTCGTCTCCCTCTCTGGGTGTGATGGGTTTCTGGGCAGCTGGTAAAAACCTGGTCAGGAATTTTCTAAACAGCGTGAACTCATGATTCAGCCTCCTCGTCTCTGTGTCCTTCCCATCCCAGCCAGTGATGCCGTGCCCGGTGTGGTGAATAACGCTTGTTCGTAAGGGAGGATGCTCTGACCCCGATCAGCATGGCAGTGCTGGTCTGGAGAGCTGTGTCTGTGTCCTGGGAGCCCTGGGGGGAGGCCCTGTGTTTGCTCTCTGTCCCCTCTGTTTAGAGGCACTGGGATCTGTACGGTGCAAAGGCAGACGTGTTGTAAACCTGATGCCCAGACCCTCCGTACCGTCCCACGGCGGAGAGTCCTTGAGGAGCGCAGAGAACCTTGATGTTCCCTGTCTGGGCCGCGCTTCCTCCTGAGCCTGCCTTGACCCTGCTGATATCATGGTCTCCTCCACCTCTGCCTCTTCAGGGGCTAATGGGGGAAGGAGGGGCGGGCGGGTGATCACCGCAACCAGGCAGCTCTGGCCTGGAGGACTCGTAGACAGGGAAATGGCTACTACACAGGCCAAGATAGACGACCACCTGCCATAGCTGTGTGTGCAACAGGCAGGGTTGTGCTGGCTTACCTGGCTCCTGTCCTGTAGGTGTGCCCCGGAGAATGTTTTTGCTGCCACCTCTGTGGAGACGCTGGGTCTAAGTCACCTGGAGGGCTGTCCCATTTCGGAGGAGTTTCCAGGGTGCAGGATATCCTGGGTGTGCTGCAGTGTTCAGCTGGCTTCTGTGCATTGTGTGTGGCGACGTTGCAATGGAAGTGGGTCTTGTGTGTTACTGCAGAGCCTGCTTTTCCCCATGCGGGCACTGTGCTGCTCGTGGGGCTCCGTCTGCACCCATGTGGCTGGCTTTCCCTGATTCTGCTCACGCACACGAAGCTGCAGAGGGTTTAGAGGAATTCAGTGCAGGCCAGGCACATAACCGGGCAAATAATTCAACCGGTTGTTTGGGGATTTTTGCAGCTACCTTCCTCCTCCAAAATCTACTTCTCCAGATCCACGGTGTGTCAAACTGCCCAGTCCAGCACCCTGAAACCAGCTGGTTCTCCAAGCACCTGGTGCTAACACATCTCAGCTCTGTAGATGGAAGGTGTAAAGCTGAGATGTGTTCAATAACAAACAGGCTGGGAGCCCAGTGTCCTGGGGAGGGCAGGGAAAGGCGTGAGAAACCTCAGTCGTTTATCCCTGCCTCGCTGGGTTTGTGGCTGAGCCCTTTCCTGAGTAACAGCCTGTCCGAGCCAGCTGGGAACCTCCCGGGTACCGTGCTGGTGTTACTGGTATGGAGTGTCCCTTGCACCCACTGCCTGGAAACACACCGCCGTGAGAGTCCTGGGCAGGAAGCATGCGTCTGCCTAGAGTGCATGATGTGGGCTCAGGGCTCCTAGGTTGTGCTCCATGGACTTGGGGTGAGCCAGGTGCTGTAGCAGTGCCCTGTGTTTGCAGGGTGCAGAGGGACGGGGAAGGTGGGGTCTGCAGAGAGCAATCGCTATGTCCGACTATCTGCTCCTCATCACCCCTTTTGGACTCCATGGGCACTTCGGGGCTGATACACCTGGGGGCAGTGAATGAGAGCCGGGTTCCACTGGCTAACCCTGCTGTCTCAAAGGGTATGTATACGCTGCAATGAGACACCCGTGCCTGGCCTGTGCCAACTGCCTTGGCCTAAGGAGCTGTTTAATTGCAAGTTCTGGGGCCCTCCCACCTCGCAGGGTCCAAGGCCAAACGTCTACACCGCAATGAAACAGTCCGTAGCCTGTGCCCCGCGAGCCCGAGTCAGTGGGCATGGGCCAGCCACGGGTTTTTAATTGCAGTGTAGACAGATCCAAAGGGGCAGAGCCGTTTCCCAGGAGATGCCACACTTCCAGAGACTGCAATTAGGGCACCGACAATATTGGTAACCCCTAGCACCTAGGTCCTGCCGTTTCCACCTTGCCGGGGATTTCTCTTGCAGGACATGTGGCCCTGACCAGTTTGGAGTAGCTCAACTGCCTGGGGGCAGGGATCTGAGCTTGGATTCAAGGCCTACAGCGGGGGCAGCGCATGCTCAGCACCTGGGGTGGGTGGGGGAGAAAGGAAGGGTCATAGTCCTCTGGCTTCCTTCCATCCTGCCCTAGAACTGAGTGTGAATCTGTCCGGCTTGGGATCTTGGTGGGGGAGGTATCCAGAGAATAACTCTATACTCTAATAAGCTGACTAGTGTGTGTCACCACTGCCCTCTACTGGATGGAATCAGGGCAGCTCAGCTGTGTGTCATAGGCCCCCACTGCTAACAGCTCATGGAGATTCTCTTCTAGCTCAAGTGTTACCGGCCTGTGCTTCTGGAGCAGGAGGATCTGAGTTCTAGCCCTGCTGTCACTGTGTAGACAAGCAGCATTAAGGAGCTGCTGTCAGGCGTGGTGTTCCCCAAATGTAGGTTTGGCTGGAAGGAGAGTGGGGGAACAGAAACCGATATAAAAAGGAGTATACCTGGAAAGGTGGGGAAGTTGGCTTTGGATTCAAACCTTCCCATACAGTGCTGGCATCCCAGATACCACCCTGATGGGCTGGGGCATGAGGACCAGGCAGCAAAAGTGACAGGCCTAGAGTCACTGTCTCAGCTGAGCGGTGTGCAGAAAGCAAGAAACTACCTGCCTGGCGAAGCACAATAGATTTGTAAAAGCTCTTCCTATTTGAATAGTGTGGAGTGTCGTTGTTGGTTACACAGGCTGAGCCTTCGCGGGTCTGAGTCTCCTCTTTGCTCTGCGTCTCCTCTGGTTTCAAACACAGACGTTGCTTTTCTTTGAGTGCCCCTCTCACTGCTCTCTGTCTTTACAGCCTGTTCTTAGCAGCAGCGCTGTGCTGTTGATTGTATTAGGATGAGTCACGTAAAGATCTAAAAAAGCAAACCAGGCCTTTTGTGTTATTCAAGGGTCACTGGGTTTGCAAGGAGCCCAGGGCAGCAGGGATTCTCTTGCCTGCTGGAACTTCATCTCTCGTAACTTGAAATGAAGTCTCTAGCAGTGCCCCATGAAAGGGCACTTCCAGTGACCTGGGCTTGAGAGACCGCTCTGTGCTGTGATACCACTAGAGAGCGGGGAGACGAACCAGAGTGTGCCTGGGGATTGGAGAGACTCCAGCGCAGATGGGAAAGACGCAGAAATCATGAGGGATACGTTGGGTGAGGTGGGGGGCACCATGAAGCTGCCATTTCTGGGGGCACCCTCTGCTGGTACAGATAGGGGGAGATTTGGTATGGGGAGGCTGGCTGGGTCCATAAGCTGGGTGCTTATGGGCTCTCCGAGCCCTCTCCCTGGGCTGGTGACATCCAGCGGGGGGACAGAGATTGTACGGAGCTGAGATTTCTGTGGCATTGCTCTAAGTGACACTTAACTTCACTGCTTGACTGAGAACTCAGGGACATGTTTTAATCTCCCAGAAATCACACAGGAAACAAGATGCTCGAGAAGGGCTGTGTGTTCCCCAGGGTCCTGCGGGGGTAGAAAGAGATCGGTGCTAGCACCGCGTGAAACCTTGATTAGCTGGCTAAGATACTAGGCAACCCAGCCTCCCTGTCCCTGAGTGGCGGGTGGGGTGGCAGAGAGAGGAGGTGGGTGTTCAGCTTCATTTGGGAGCTGGCATCTCAGGCCAGGGCTCACTCTGCATGGAGCCACTGCCCCAGAGCCCACCGGTCTGTCTAGTCCCAGGATGAGAAGCCCAGGAGACACGATCTCTCGCCAGTGAAGGAGGCAGAACGTGTGGCACTGGGCCCCACAGGTCGCAGGGAAGGTTGCCCCAGGAGTCGTACGTGGCTGTCTCAGTCCTGGCAGGGAGACCCAATAAAGCAGCATGGGCATCAGGAGAGAGACAGGAGCAGCAGGCAGAGTGGAGCGTGCCCTCGGGGTGCAGTGGGCCTCACCGGGGAAAGGGGGGCCATGGGGTACATCCTGGGATTGTGTTTGTGTGCACAGCCAGCTGCCACAGGGTGTGTCCAGGGGATGCATGTGGCCAGTTGCCATATGGCACGTGCCCCAGCTGTTAGGCTGTGCGCCAAAAGCTGGGTATCTACAGTCTGGGGGTGACTAGCCACACATCGGGTAGGGGGTGGAGATCAGCAATAGAAGGGCTGAACTGTGTCTGTCAGAGAACCCCTGCCTGGGGGCACTGCATCTCTGCGGCTCCGGCCCTGCCGGGGGCTGGGTGCCCGCAGAGCAGGGTCCGGGCTGCCACCCTTGCTCCTCAGGCCCTGGCAGAAGCTCAGTGGGCTTGCTGTGTCTTGTGGCTGGTCTCCAGGCTGCCGTGGGACCGCAGGGGCTGCTGCCTGGCAAGCTGGCATGGGTGTTCCCCTTCCTCTGGGTGGAGTAGGTGCTGTGCGCCAGGCAGCCCTGGCCCATCTTCCCCTGGGAGCCAGATGCTGATGGGAAGCAGTGGCGTTGGTCAGAGCTGGAGACAGCCAGACTCCCCTCCCAGGGCTTTGGAGCCAGGGCTGGCAGCACGGTACATTCCCAAGATGGCTGATCATTTCCAACCCAGGGCAGGCCTGACTGCTGGGCACCTGGGCATCTCCTGTCTCCAGCCAGAGCCCTGTGAGCCCCATGGCTAGGGAGGGGAGGAACCTCTTGCAGCCCAGAGGGGAAACGCATGAGGCTTGGAGCAGGTGGCTGGTGGCTTTGCGGTACGCGTCCCGGCCCCCCCATGCCCAGCGCCCCAGGATGCAGCCTTCCTTCCACGTCTAGAATGAATTCTCCAGAAACGGCTGCCGAGTGGTTCATTTGTGAATGGAAAGAGCTTTATAGCAAAGCTGCTGAGCACTCCGGCTGGTGCATAAGGCGGGAACGCATGCCTCCCCCGGGAGCTGAAGCGGGTGCTCACAGGAGAAGCAGGCCGACCCCAGCGCTCTGAGACAGCAGGGGGTCAAACAGGTGACAGAACGTCTAGGGCGTGGCAGCAGGGTCCACGTGGCCAGGCAGCGCGCAGCAGCCCGAGGCACTGCAGAGTCACACCCAGGCTTGCTCGTGCCCTTGGTCCCTCTCTGAGCCGCCCAGCTGTACCCTGGGATAACAGCCCCGCCTAGCTCCTGGGGGCTGTGGGATCAACACCTTGTCACTGGGGACCTGCGCAGTCACTGGGGACCTGCTCCGACCTTGGCCGGAGCCCAGGCTCTGCTTGGCGGCTTGGTCCCACATGAGCTACCAGTGCCTCCAATCTGGACAGTGCCACAGCGATTGCAGAGAAGATGGTAATGGCTTAGCTGCTGCCTGCCATGCGGGCATGGGCCACCCTGCTGCCAGAGGTTCCTTCCTGCCAACCCACTGCCCTGCTGGGTGTCCCCAGCCACCTGCGTTCCCGAATGTCCTGCGGCTCAGGAGTGGACCTGCTGGGACTGTCTGACCTCATTCATAGCCTTGCACCTCTGTCGTTCTCTCCCTTCCAGTCAGACCAGGTGTCACGGAGTCCCCGGGCGATGCTTTGGAAATGCTCCCTGTGAGACTCTGGGGAAGTCTCCTTTCTGTGAGCAGCCTGTCTTCAGGACACACAGCTCACACAGCTTCCACCTTCCTGGGTCTGACCTCGGAGCATTCAGCATCCTCTGCCCCTCCGTGCGCTTCCCACAGCAAGTCCGCCCAGGCGGGGTCCTGGGGAAGCCAGAGGGTCCTGCCCCCCAACTCCGCAGACAGATGTGACTCTCAGCCAGCCAGTAAAACAGAGGTTTATTAGATGACAGGAACATGGTCTAAAACAGAGCTTGCAGGTGCAGAGAACGGGACCCCTCAGCTGGGTCCATTTTAGGGGGCAGTGAGCCAGACAACCATGTCTGCCCTTCACTCCATGTGACCAGCCAGCCCCAAACTGAAACTCTCTCCAGCCCCTCCTCCTCTGGGCTTTGTCCCTGTCCTGGGCCAGGAGGTCACGTGATTCCTTTGTTCTCCAACCCCTTTAGCTCTCACCTTGCAGGGGGGAAGGGCCCAGGCCATCAGTGGCCAGGAAACAGGGTGTCAGCCATTCTCTGTGTCCAGACCCCTGCACACACCTGCCCTCTAGGGCTCTACAAGGATCATACACCCTTACCCCACCCCCTAGATACTTAAGAACTGCATAGGGGAAACTGAGGCACACCCACACTATTCAGAGGAAACATTAAGAACAGTCCCACTTCGTCACACCAGGTTACCCTAGCTACCCCCCTCCCTTGTGGGGGGGAACCAAAGTGCTGTATCGATGAGCAGCCCCTGTCCCAGTGAGCCTTGGAGGGCTCTGGGGCTGGTGGAGCAGATGGAAGCACGGGGTACACCAGGAAAGCTGCAGCGGCGATGTCTCTGTTCAGCTCCGGGATTTGCTTTTGCTGTTCTTTGTTTGTTGTATTCATATGAGAAGAGATGCCCCCGTCCCCTCCCCCAGGCACGCTGATGCCCCTGGCCCCATCCCCTGGGTCACTGGGCACAGCAGTGTCCCACTTCGGGCCCTCGGGAGAGGTCCGGGGCAGTGGCTCTGAGCCAGCCGTTCCCCTTGCTGGGAGCACATGCAGCCTGATGTGCTTTCTGCCCCTCCTGCCATCCTAGGCCGGCTGGTGGCTCTGCCCAGCACTGCCCCGAGGGGTGTAGAGCCCAGCTCTGCAGCTGTGTGTCCTGTGGGGTGTGTTCTCCCTGGGACGCTGCCTGGCACTGCTCACTCCGGAGTCATAAAACCTTCCCGATGAGCTTCTCCACGTGCCCACACATCCTCCTCTCCCAGTAATCCCCCCTCCCTGCAGAGCTCTGTCCAGTTGCTAATGCTGCTAGGGGCTCGTGTCCAGGACCCGTGGGGGTGGGTCGCTGCCCGGTGGCATCCTTTGGCACCTGTGGCTAAGCCAGGATGGAGCTGACGCTCCCCTGGTTACCAGCTGTCACTAACTGTGGGCACCTGTGCTCAGTGGGCTGAGGGGAGGTGAGATCTTGGACTCCTGGGTCCTATTTCTGGCTCTTGACTCACTGTGGGACTCTGGGGTGCTCGAAATGAGGCACAAAGTGTCTTGAGTTGGGCCCCCCAAAGGGGCGACTGCTGCTGTGGGTTCCGGGCCCCCGTGTCTGGTACTGAGATCCTTGTGTCCTGGCTGTGGTGAAGCGGAGGGTGGGGAGGGCGAGTGGCTCCTCGGATGGTGTCTGGGGAGGATGGCAGTTCATGTTGCAGGCTCAGCGGCTGCCCCGGAGATGTTCGCAGAGCCACCCCTCCTCACCTCAGGCAGCCTCCTGCCTGTAACCATGGGGCCTGGTCCCGAGAGGCACGCTCTTCAGTGGACACTGTGGGCACTCGCTCGCCATCTGTCCGGATCAGGCCCTCGCATGCCATGGTGCAGCGCTCCTCTGGCTGATGTGGGCTGCCCCGGGGCAGAGGATGGGCTGGAAGGGGGCATCCTCCTGCTGCTCGGGGGCTGTGCAGTTGGGAGCCGCGTAAGAACTGAAACCCAGAATCAAACCTGTGGCAGGACTTGGCCTGGGAGCCGAGCGGGTGACGTGGCCTGTCCCGGGCCCTCGTTCTGCTTGGCTTCGGTGGAGCTGAGGCCTCATCGGGAGGCTGTGTAGGGTGCAAGCCCCAGAGAGGTGTTGCGGTGGTGACCAGGGGCCCCAGTTTTGCGACACGAGCACCTGGGCAGACACAGTCCGTGGCCTGAAGCGCTCATGGTCCAGGTTGGAGACAAGCTGCCACGAGTGCAGGGAGCTCACGAGGTCGCTGAGTTCACTTGGCTAGCGCCAGGCTCTGATGGCAGCTCTGAACCCTTTGGTTAGTGCTAACGCCATCCCTCCAGGAGCTGCCCGCCCAGCCGGCGCTAGCTGGCCTGTGTCCCGCAGATGCTGCAGCAGGGAGTCATGGGTCGGGCCTGCCGGATCCGTGGTGTGAGGCTGGCTGTGAGAGAAGCAGGCACTGGGGGCTGGGTCCCCGACATAAGAGATGACGATGGCTAGTGAGGAGGGGCCCCGTCGTGAAGGCACTGGGGGTGTGTGACGTTACTGACTTGAACTGGGACTGTATAGAACATTGTTGCAACCAAGGTCCTGTAGTGGCACCAAATCTTGTATAAAGGGAGTCAAATAAGGTGTCTAAGTCAAGGTTAGGGTTGGCTGGTTATGATTATGCTGTCTATACGTGTGTATCATTTTTGTAGTTGAAGTTATGAATATTGGCTCTATACTGTCTGTAGTTCAAACTTGTGCTGTGCTTCTGGGTGACACCCCAGACAAGTTGGTGTCAGCTCTGCCTCGCCTGCTGGATGGCCCATTAAGGGCCATCAGCTACACAACTGACCCATTGAGAGAAGGCAGACACGCCTTGGGACTCAGCAAAGTAGGCAGGGACTTGCCCATGTGACTCCAAACTCCATTTTGCTGTAATTTTCCACAGTAAGAACAAAGAGGGGTTCTTACACCTGGAAAAGACTATAAAAGGCTAATGCCTCATCTCCATCTGGTCTTCAGTCCTGCTTCTGACCTCTGGAGGGACTTTGCTACAAACTGAAGCGCTAAACAAAGGAATGAATGGCCCATCGCAGCTGGGGATGTTCTCCAGAGACTTGATTTGAACCTGCAGTTTATTCTATCACTGCTGCAAGCCTGAACCAAGAACTTTGCCATCACTGTATGTCATTGATTCCATTTAACCCATTCTAGCTCTCATCTATATTTCTTTTCTTTTATGAATAAACCTTTAGATTTTAGATTCTAAAGGATCGGCAACAGTGTGATTTGTGGGTAAAATCTGATTTGTATATTGACCTGGGTCTGGGGCTTGGTCCTTTGGGATCGAGAGAATCTTTTCTCTTTTACTGGGGTATTGGTTTTCATAACCATCTGTCCCCATAACGAGTGGCACTGGTGGGGATACTGGGAAACTGGAGTGTCTAAGGGAATTGCTTGTGTGGCTTGTGGTTAGCCAGTGGGGTGAAACCAAAGTCTTCTCTGTCTGGCTGGTTTGTTTGCCTTGGTGTGGACAGAAACCCCAGCCTTGGGCTGTAACTGCCCTGCTCTAAGCAGTTTGTCCTGAATTGGCACTCTCCGTTGGGTCTCGCCAGAACCAGCATCGTTACAGGGGGGCATGGAGGTGAGGCCCAGACGCTCACAGTAATGACGGTGGCTGTTTCTCGTGAAGCATGTTCAATCCGTAGCTCAGCGTGTCTGTTACGTACTGACCCTCCCAGCACCCCGGGAGGCAGGGCAGCGCTGCGCTGTTGTCCCCAGGGTACAGCTGGGGATCGGAGGCACGAGGAGGCAGAGTAACTTGCCTGGGATCACCCAGGAATTCCATGGCGAAGCAGGGAATTGAACCCTGGTCTCGGCTGCTGCACTAGCCACTGGCCCAACCTTCCTCCCACGTGGGTTTGGGGTGGTAGATGGGAGCCAGAGGGGAATTTCAAGGGGGGCAGGAGGCCATCCCAGTGGCGGGTATGGTGCTTTAGTGCTTGCTGCCACGAAGCCGCCTGATGGTGCCACATGTGGGGCAAAGGCAGTGGCTGTGATGTGCAGGGAGCTGCGCTGGGCTGGGGAGAGCTGCTCGAAGTGCTGCTGAGACAGGGGAGCAGCTGGTTCCCCAAGGGACGTCACCTCCTCCCATTCCCTGGGGGCCCCCTCTGTCCGAGGGAGGGAATAGGCTCCATGTGGGTAGGATCCCTGCTAGCGGCTGCTGTGTGGACACAGCCTGGGGGCGGAGAGGTGCAGTCCAGGCAGGCAGCCTTTGGGCAGGGGAAGGGGGGTGTCCCCGAGAGAGAGGGAGTCCCTGCATTGTGCGTGAGGACGCCTCGGCTGGGTTAGTGGAGATGACGCTCCTAGGGTCTTGTTACCGCTGTGCTGCTCCAGCCCGTGCTCTGCATGTGACCCTGGGCCCAGGAGGTGCCTGAGCTGGCCTGGCCCCTGGCTGCTTTACTGACTCCAGCCACCCCTGCCCAGCTTCCGGAATCACTGTGTACGTTCCCTGGGCTTCTGAGAAGAAGAGCCCTGCAAGAGCCCTCCTGCCGGGTGGGTGGAGGGGAGGGAGCCGTCCTGGCAGTCCCCACTGGCCCTGCCAGCTAGGATTCTGTGTGCATGGCTCGGGCATCTCCAAAGGGTCGTGCGTGTACTCCACCGGCCCTGTGACCCAAGGCGCTGCATTGCCCCTGCCCCCCTTCCCCGGGGCTCTGTGGGGAGCTGCACACGGTGCCATAGCACTGGCCAGGCCCAAGCATGATGTAGCTGGGGCAAAGATACTGATCGGTTCAGACATGCTTCAGAGCAGCTGCCTCAAGCGAGTTCTGGGTTGGGGGGGGGGGTCGAGTGAGGACAAGGCTCGGGGCCGGGGGGAGTGCCTGCAGCAGACATGTGAATCAGATGCTGTGGTGCTGAGGGACAGAGGGCAGAGCTGCCCTCTCGCCCCGTGTGGTACGTGCTTTGGGAGCCTGGCTGAGCTGCAGCCTCTGCAGGAGACCCGGGGGGTTGAGACCCTTCCTGAGCAGCGTGGTACCCAGTTCTGCTCCCCTTCCAGCTGCCCCCTGAGTGCTGGGACCAGGCAGCTCCCGAGCCCATCCCGCAGGGCATTCGTGCGTGCGGTGCCTGGAGCACTGGGTCTGCGTATTTACTGTAGATACGAGGGTCCAGAATTGAAAGGCAAAGCCTGGCTCACTGGGCTACACCAGCTCCTTTGAGCCCCGCAGCTCTTCCTGGGGTGCAGTGCAGGGAGCCTGGCTGGGGAGGCCCCACCGGCAGCACGCAGGGACTGAAGGCTGCACCTTGCACGCCAGTGTGTGGACCATGGTCGCCCTTCCTTTCGTTTGAGGCAAAATGCAGAGACACTACAAGTCCCAGCATGCAAAGGGGCCAGCTGACTGGATCAAGGGAAGCATTGCATGCTGGGACGTGTAGTCTGCATGTGCTGCTTGGCCACCCCAGCTTTATAAGCCAATGAATGGACCTGTGTCCTGGTGTTTTTTACAATGGGTGGGGGTGGATTGAAAGCAACACTGAGTTTAGCCCCCCCCATTGCACCTACCTTCACCAGGGACCTGGGGAGAAAGACTGGGGAACCCAGTACCCCGGTCACCTCCAGAATCTACATCGCGTGGTTGCTCTTACTCTTCTTGCCTTGAATTTTCATGACCTGTTGAGCAAGGGGGCCAGTGCTGGTGCCCAAGTCAAGCAGTGCACGTGAGCATTGGCTGGCACAGGGCCCTCCATGCTGTCTCTGTGAGGAGGGAGCCCCACCACCAGATCCACCAGTGATGGGCACGTCAGTGGCTCTTTGGGAACCTCGGGAGAGAGGCCAGGAACTGAATGGGTCATGGGGAGTGAGCTGCCCTCCAGCCTGTGTTGGTGGGTTCCCTGCTGGAACGGGATTGAGATGCTGGCTGGAGGTAGCGGGGTTGCAGCCCTTCCAGGGACTGGGTCGAGGCTTTGGCTTCAGTCTCAGGGCATCGATCCAGCACCTTTCGCTGGCGCTAAATTTAATCAGGAATAATCCAAATTCCCACTGGCCTTCAGCCAAACCCGTCCCTTGAGATGACCTCCTCTCACCCCCATGCGAGGCTCCCTGTTGGGAGGGGAGAAGCAGTGATCGATGGCGGCTGCTTTACTCGGGGCAGGCAGGGCTGCAGCTCTGGGGGCAGAGGAACACGGTGACTAAGCGAAGGCAGCAGAAGAATTTGCAAGCGTGAGTCTGACGCTTGCTCGGCCCAGAGACAAGCTGCAAGCATCTGGTCCCCATCCTGATTCTGACCATCTGTCTCGCTCTCCTTTTGTACTAAACATATGACCATCTCGGCTGTGGCCCTGCAGCGTTTTTCTGTTGTGCACTAGGAGACGGCGTGGGCTGTCAGGAAGGCTGAAGCGTCTCTGTAGCAGGCAGGACATCACAAGAAGGCTCCTCCACCTGCCGCATCTTTCTAGGCCATGCAGGATGAGCCCGGATTCCAGTAGCACTGCACCTTTTTAACGCTCCATTTCCCACCTCTGCAACCTGTCCTCTCCCCAGCTGCTTGCCTGCAGCGCCTCCCTCTGGCAGGAGCTGTAAACCGCATTGACAGCCATCTGAATCGGTGGCGAGTTTGCGGGTAAGGGATTTCCCCTTCCCTCCTCCATCCCCCGGCTTCACACCTCCCCAAGTCAATATGCAGTGCTGAAGGGAAGCACTTTCCTTCTGTCTCTTGATTTTTAAAAGTTTTTTTTAAATACAAAGGAGTTCTCTGATTTCCTAAAGGCCCAGTTAAGATGCTTCATCTGGGCCCCGGGGGCCAGGCTCGCTCTGCAGATTGCTGCTACCAGGCGTGAGGGAAGGATCGATTTTGAAGTCGCTTGGAAAGACTCAGACAGAGGCTCAGAGATCCAGATCAATCTGTGTTGGGGATGAAAGCAGCATTGCCAGGCACAGCTGGCTGCCTGCCCTCTCCTGCAGCTCTGCAGACGCTGGGCTGGGGGCGGGGTGGATAAAAATCAGTGGGATTTTTTTTAAATAAAAAAAATCAGATTTTTAAAATTTTTATTTAAAAAGAAACTTATGATTTACAAATCAGCCTGCTTACAATCAAACCTGAATTTAATACACAATATGTTAAGGCCTAAACTTCTTATAATTGCGTAAAACATTTAAAATTAGAAAATGAATATGCTGAATCCATGATCCTCTAGCAAGAATTTTAGTTCAAGGCTGCTCCTCTGTGTCCAGAAAGAAGTTTTCCCCCTGATTATACGGCCTGACCTCAAAAGTTTGAATATGGCCCAATATCTAGTGTAAAGGCGCTAATGGGTTGTAAATCTGCATGTTTTAGTTATAGCCACCAGTGGGAATGCACCTTTCTTGAGAAAAGAACCGAAGTACAAATAGAAAAGGTGGTTGAAATTGATTATTTTAATCACGGCTTTCCACTGGGTGATATAAATGAATCCACCCTGGCTGTGGGGCAGGTGCCTTGCCCATTAAGATGATTGGCCGTGTTTCTGCGTCGCTCTCGGCAGATGGGGAGGGAGGAGAAATGTCTCTGGGAGGGGGACGTATATCCTGGGCTGAGCTGGAAGGGAAGTTGGGAATTCTCTCTGGGGGCTGCTGCTGTAAGCGTCTGATTCACGCTGCATGTGTCCCTGGGTTGTCAGAGCCAAGTGTGGGGGGAGGGAAGCGGGGCTGGCATCCCCTCGCCTCACTTAGTTATTGTTCGTGTTGCGTTTAAAGGGGGCAGAACCAGAATTAGAAGGAAGAGACACCAGAGGGCCCTAACCCCAAACACGGCGCCTGCAGCAGTGAGATCCTGAGACGGTAAAGGGGATTCTCTGTGCTCTCCCCTGTCTGCTGCTGTTCCCATCTGGTGCCAGGGCAACCCATGCTAGTTGTCTCTGCCGTGCTCGTAGCCTAAGGAGGGCTGCTAGCTCCTGGCCAGTGTGCTGGTGACTTGCATTCTAGCCCCTCGCATTACCAGGTGCTTCTCAGATGCTGTATTCTTAGGGATGATTTCACCCATCACTGACTTTTATCCACCCTGCCCACAGCCCAGCGTCTGCAGAGGGGAAGCAAGAGCTGCAGTGGGAGAGGGCAAGCAGCCAGCTGTGCCTAGCAATGCCACTCCCTTCCCAGCCATGGACTGAGCTGGATCTCTGGGCCTGCCACCTCTAGGGTGGAATTTGGCAGTTGGTTAGTAATGCACAACAGTTTAGGATGGGAAGGGAGGGATTTTTCTACATGTTGCTGCAACTGCAGAGAGCCAAGCTGTAATGTGCCTCTAATGTGCCTCTGTTGGAATTTCAGGAGGATGCTGGGGCTAATGTCCCCTGTCCCCGTGAAACGTGTCTTGGGATTGAATGATGATAAGTATCAGGATTTATGTCTTATCTGCAAGACAGCAAACCCCTCTGCCGTCACTGCTGGGAGAAGTGACTCTCTGCGGACACACACGGGATCCTCACGGAGCCAAGAGAGGGGAGCTTCCTGACTTCTAATCCTAATTGTGCCACTTGGGGCCTTGGTGAAGTTTTTCCCCTTCGAGGTGCCTCGGTTTCCCCACCTGTGAGCAGTAGCCTCTCTCCAGGAGCATTAAGGGCTCATTGGTTAGTGCTTGTGCTGCCTTTTGAAGGCAGTGGGTACCGTAGAAGTGATAAGAATTAGTGTTTCTTCTGAGCCCTCCCCCAGTCCCATTCACTGGACAGGCCAGCCCAGCCCAGCCCAGCCCTTGCTTAGCTTGGGAGCTGCACTGGGAGGGGTGCCCTGGGGGCTGGGACTTGCCTCCTCTGTGCTGGCAGCATCAGTGCCCGTGGTGTCTAGCTCTTTAACCAAAGCGCACATGGGAGTTGGTCAGACTGTCCCTGGGCTGCAGGGGCCTGTAGCCCTGGATCAGGCCCATGACCCATTCCCCACCATGTGTCCTGGCCCGCCTGGCCCTGCCAGAGACATGCAGGGCTGCTGTAGCCCCTTTCCCACCAGAGCAACTCAAATGGGGCCATGAGGAGATGCAGCTGCCTTGAGCGCCAGTTGAGAGGGAAAACAGACCCGCCAGGCAGCCCACTCACTGTGCTCAGCCTGGCCCGCGAGATGCCATCTGTCTGCTGTACAGCCAGGGGGAGGGACTCTGGCCCCAAAAGCCACAGTCCTGTCCCACCTGGGCTCACATTCCAGAGCTGCACCCCTGCAGAGACCCACAGAGAGCTGACTCCGCACCCATAATGCAGCCACCTGCTCCCTGGCTGAGGGTCAGCTTGTGGGGAGGGTGGGTCTAGAGGATCCTCCATTTCCTCCCCATAGCTCTCAGGGCCCTCCCTTCCACCAAAGGGCGCCTGGCAGGCAGGACCCCGGGCACTACAAGTGGCGCTGTCACCCAGGGCAGGTCAGCAAAGCTCTGGGCCTCCGCTTCCTGTTCTTTTGTTCTGTGCACTCTCCTCACCGCTCCTGCTAGCAGGCTAGCTTCAGCCAAGCTACTGTGCCTCTGGCTACCCGCGCTGGGAACAACCCCTCCAGCTGCAGTGTAGATGTTCCCTAAGTGATGTGCCCAAGGCCAGGCAGGATGTCTGTGGCAGAGCAGGGAACTGAACCCTGGTCTACCGAGTCATAGACCAGTGCCGCGACCACTGGGCCACGCTGCCTCTAGGGCCGTCCCACTGCCCTGCCTCCTGGGGAAGAGCAGCCAATTAGAGCACTTCTTGGAGGGGGGAGAGGGAGCAGAAAGAGCCTAGCAGCTCAGGACTCCCCCCTTCCCTCGGTGAGCCATGGATCAGTCTGCTCCCCCCCAAATCCATTAGCAATGGGTCAGTTTGCTCCCTCCTCCTCACCCCTCCCCTCCTTGCAACACCTGCTCTGGGAGGAGGCCCTGGAGCTGCAAGAGGAGCACAGGTGCATGGGGGCAGAATTTGTGGGGATTGCATCCTCTTAGTGGGCTGGGGGAGGGGCAGAATCAGTCTGGGGCTCAGGGGGGCACAATTAATTGCTGGGCCACGAGGTTGGGGGGGCAGAGGACAAACGTCACACTGGGGCTTTGGGAAGAATCTGGAAGTGTGGTGCCAAAGCACAGAGCGGTGCAGCGAGCGGTGGCGCTGCGAACCCCGGGGAAAACACACAGGAACCGTTGCCTCTCTCCCCAGCGGGTACGGTGCCGGCGCGGTGATGCTCAGCGGCTGCCGTGGAGTTTGGTCGCCCTCCGTCGAGCGTGACCAGAGCGAGACGACTGACCCGGGCAAGCCAGCTCGAGGACAAAGCCGCTGCGGCTGATCGTCACTCTTACCAGTGCTGGAGCTTCAAAAGAAAATAATTTAGCCAGGAAATAATTTAGAGTTAAAGTGGCCTCTCTCTTTCCAGTCACCCTTAACTCTGCCCTGTCAGAGAGCACGGCCTAGTGGAGAGGGAAGTATTGCACAAGGCCTTTTCTTAGGTTGGTTTCACTGCACACACTCAGTGCAGAGAGGCTTAGTGAGCAGGTTATGCTGTGATTTTTCTTTGTAGAGATTTAACGTTATTAGCCGAAAGCTGAAGCTCACTGGAACCAATGTTCCAGAACAACCTCCCTATAGCAAATGTCATTAATATTTTAGATTTGATTGCGACCCAGTAACCATTGGTCCTGAGCATTAAGTAGAGACTGAGGACGACCTTGGGATTAACCCATTGGCCTGGGACTCAGGAGGTCTGGGTCAGTTCCCAGCTCTGCCACAGAGTCCTTGGGGGTAACTGAGGCACACAGCTGTGAAAGGGGGATCACAGTTTCCTCTCTGCTGCCCTGTCTGTCCTGTGTATTCAGTCTGCAAGCTCTGGGCAGGAGCTGTCTCTTGCTGTGTGTGAGTGCGCACACGTGTGTGTGTGTGTGTGTGTACATTTGCAACACCTAAAAGATAATAAGGTGATAAGTAACAGCATGGATTTGTCAAGAACAAATCATGTCAAACCAACCTAATAGCTTTCTTTGGCAGGGTAACAAGCCTTGTACATATAAAACGATGAGGTCTAAATTAGCTGTTACCACTCAAGAAAGGGATCTTGGAGTCATTGTGGATAGTTCTCTAAAAACATCCACTCAGTGTGCAGCGGCAGTCAAAAAAGTGAACAGAATGCTGAGAATAATAAAGAAAGGGATAGATAATAGGACACCGTCAACCTGTGGAACTCCTTGCCAGAGGATGTTGTGAAGGCCAAGACTATAACAGGGTTCAAAAAAGAACTAGATAAATTCATGGAGGATAGGTTCATCAATATCTACTAGCAAGGATGGGCAGGGCTGGTGTCCCTAGCCTTTGTTTGCCAGAAGCTGGGGATGGGTGACAGGGGATGGGTCACTTGATGATTCCCTGTTCTGTTCATTCCCTCTGCGGCACCTGCCACTGGCCACTGTCAGAAGACAGGATACTGGGCCAAATGGACCCTTGGTCTGACCCAGTAGGGCTGTTCTTATGTTCTTATGGATGGGGGAAGTGGTAGATGTGGTATAGCTTGGCTTTAGTAAGGCTTTTGATACTGTCTTGCATGACCTTCTCATAAACAAACTAGGGAAATACAATCTAGATGGAGCTATTATAAGCGGGGTTGTGCATAATTGTTTGGAAAACCGTTCACAGAGCGTAGTTATCAGTGGTTCACAGTCGAGCTGGAAGGGCATATTGAGTGGGGTCCTGCAGGGATCAGTTCTGGGTCTGGTTCTGTTCAGTGTCTTCATCAGTGATTTAGATAATACCATAGACAGTACATTTATAAAGATGGCAGATGATACCAAGCTGGGAGGGGTTGCAAGTGCTTTGGAGGATAGGATTAAAATTCAAAATGATCTGGACAAACTGGAGAGATGGTCTGAAGTAAGTAGGGTGACATACAATAAGGACAAATGAAAAGTACTCCACTTAGGAAGGAACAATCAGTTGCATACATACACAATGGGAGATGAATGCCTAGGAAGGAGTACTGTGGAAAGGGATCTGGGGGTCATAGTGGACCACAAGCTAAATATGAGTAAAGTGTAACGCTGTTGCAAAAAGCAAACCTCATTCTGGGATGTATTAGCAGGAGTGTTGTAAGCAAGACACGAGAAGTAATTCTTCTGCTCTACTCTGCCTTGAATAGGCTTCAACTGGAGTATTGTGTCCAGTTCTGGGTGCCACATTTCAAGAAAGATGAGGACAAATTGGAGAAAGTCCGGAGAAGAGCAACAAAAATGATTAAAGGTTTAGAACACATGGCCTGTGAGGGAAGATTGAAAAAATTGGGTTTGTTTAGTCTGGAGAAGAGAAGACTGAGAGGGGACATGATAACAGTTTTCAAGTACATAAAAAGTTGTTACAAGAGGAGAGAGAAAAATTATTCTCCTTAAGCTCTGAGGATAGGACAAGAAGCAAGGGGCTTAAATTGCAGTGAGGATGGTTTAGGTTGGACTATTAGGAAAAACTTCCTAACTGTCAGGGTGGTTAAACTCTAGCATAAATTGCCAAGGGAGGTCGTGGAATCTCCCTCATTGGAGATTTTTAAGAGCAGGTTAGACAAACACCTGTCAGGGATGGTCTAGGTAATCCTTGGTCCTGCCATGAGTGCTATAACCTCTCGAGGTCCCTTCCAGTTGTACGTTTTTATGTACCCAGTACCCGGTGTGATGTGGCCCAGATCTGGCTTGGCGCATCCACTGTAATACAAATTATAACGTGGTCTTGGCTCGGGGAGGCCAGCAAAGTAGGTTCTCCAGCATTTTGTAAGTGTGTTGTTTTTTCATGGTGGTTTACAGGCAAACTGGGCTTGTGGTGGAAACTGTTTCAGCCTTAGCAACGGAGCAGCTGCTCCCTCTCCATAGCACAGGTGCAAAGTATCCTTGTTGGGCTACCGAGGGCAGGGTAGAGCATCAGCTGGCAGGGGGTCTCTGGGGCAAGGCTGGGTAGGGTTCTCCCTACAGGAGAACTCAGGGATTGCTCAGGTTGCTCATTAGGCCTGTTCCTCTTTTCCTGTCTGGCAATGTGGGTCAGGCCTTGCAGAACAGAGGGAGAAACGTCCTTCTGCGTGGGTAGCAAATGCCGGCTGATCTGTGCCTGCTGCCTCTGCTAGGGGAAGGCTGTGGGTTTAATCCCCCTATGGGATCGAGCCCTTGGAGGTTTGTCCAGCCTTTTGCAGTCGGCAAATGCGAAGTTCCATTATTAATGTGCTTCTGCAGCATCCGACGAGCTTCCCAGTGCATTATTTATACAGTCCGAATTGATCATAAGATGATAATGGCTTCATTAGCATCTTAACGGAGTGTGGGGCTGGTTACTTGACATGACCTTGGCTGCAGAAATACAAGCGTTATCCCTGTTTTACAAGCAGTGGGAACTGCTCCCTGCCTTGGCAAGGCCCCTGCCTCCATGCGGCATCTGCCGGCTGCCTCCCTACCCTGATCGCGTATCAGGCACATTCCCGCCCCCTGGCTCGGAAATCCATCTGTCCCCATGCGCGGGCTGACAAGCGCTGTCTGTCCGTCTGTCTGAGGCCTCGTGGGGTTTGTCTGGAGCGTTGCTGGCAGGGAGGAGGCGGAACTGGCAGATGGAGCAATAGCCCCTGCAGAAGGGTCTTTGCAAGGCAGAGTGATAAATGGGTCTGTTGTTTTCTAATCGTGCGCTGCAGGTTCTGACGCTCGGTTACCGGGCATTGTGGCCGCCTTTCGGTTGTGGGGGCTTTGAATGGCCCCAGTTGTACGTTGTAACTTTGCGTTTGTGTGGCTGCCAAAGTAGCTGTTCATGACTATTGACTAGACGTTGGAGCAGAGGATGGGGAGCTAGGACTCCTGGGTTCTTTTCCCAGCTGTCCTATGTATTCTGCCACTGGGCGATGCGGGGCCCGTAGGCTGTGTACCCAACTGCCCACTGGCATACGCCACCTGATCTGGATGGGCAGTGTCCAGACTGGCCTGACCTGCTGCCAGAATCCAAGGAGCCCCCACGCCCTGCCCTGTTTGGCCTCTGGCACGCTGGCCCGGGGCTTTATAGTCAGTTTGTTTGCAAGTGACTCACCTGCCAAGACAAACATTTGAGGGAACATCCCTCCCTGGGTTGGAAGCTAGGTTTCTTGCTCTCCCTCTTCCTCAGATGAGATCAGCCAGTTGTTTGAACAAGCGGGCTGTGGCTTTGGGGCTTGGTGTGCAGCTGGCTTACAGTGAGGGGAACGGGAGCCATGGCCGAGAGGCGTGTCTGATCCGTGAGAGTATATTGCAATCCCCCCATTTTTAACTGGGCTCAAAGTTGGCTGTGAGCTAAAACCTCCTCTGGCTTTTCCAGCTGAGATGGGGAAGCTGCTGCTCCCAGGAACAAGGGGACGAGTTTGCTGTATAGAGCCAAGCAGAAGCGGTGCAAACTCCTACACGTGTCCCACTAATGCACCATAGCCCTGATACACAGCACCCCCTGCCAGGCACGGCCTGGCCTCCCCGCACGCTGAGCCTGATTGCAGTCCCTCTCCCCATGCCCGCTATTCGATCCAGCTCTCCCAGCCCTCACCCTCCATCCCTTCACCTCTCTTCCGGGGGGACTGCGACCCCAGCTGACCGGCAGTGGGTTAATGTATTAAAATGAGGGCAGATTAATCCCCAGAGTGAGAGGTGACAGCATCTGAGTGTTCCCCTTCAGTCTGCTTCAGTGGCTGCAGTCACCGTGGGACCTGGGAGCCAGCTCTCCCGGCCCCCAAGGGTGCAGAGACCAGGGATGGGGGGCCTGGCTTGGGGTGGGTGCTAAGGAGGCCTGTGTTTCTATTCCATCTCCTCAGTGCTGTGGCTGGCTAGAGGGGGTCTCTCTCTGCCCCACAAGCCACACCCCAAGAGGGAGGTCGAGGAGGAAGAGGAAGGTTTCCTGGCTGCATGAGCCCAGCCTGGCCTGGGGCTCAGGGCCATGTGCTGCTGAGATCCCTGCTCTGGGAGCCCTGCAGCCCCATCTTGCTGCCAGCCCGGGCAGGGAAGGCTCTTCCCAGTTACTAATGACACCTAGGAAGACTGACAGGTCGGGGTAATAAGCTGAGCTGTTACATAAGCGCTTGGAGCCCAGCTGCCTCTGTGCAGCACCTTGTCTTTATCCATCAGCCTTCCGCGATGAAGTGTTAATACCAAGCCTGAACCCTATTCATTAAAGCCAGCCCCACATGTAAGGGTCTCTGCAGCTGCCGCTGGCGACGGTCTCTCTGCAGTCACCCCCACCCCCGCAGCCCATGTAAAGAATGGGGAGTCTGCCTGGGGCTGCCCCTGTCCTTGGAACCCCTGGAGGGTCAGGGCCTCAAGGTCAGAGCACGACACCCTTGTGCTGTAGTGCGGCGCTGCAAGGTAAAGATCTGACCTGGGCATGGCACCGTACCCCGGGGCTGCCAGGTGAGATCACACCTGATGTCCATCTGGCCCAGTGGCCAGTCTGACAGTGCCCAGCACCGGGGGCCTTGCTGGAAAGGTGCAAGAGCTCCACAGAAGGCCGATGTGGGATAATCTTCCCCCAGGGAGCCTCCTTCCAGCCCTAATAGAAATTGGTGGAGCCCCAGAGCATGAGGGTTTCTACGTTATCCAACCAAGTGTCCAATGTGTCTTCTAACCTTGCTAAGTTCTTGGCTTCAGCCACATCGTGTGCCAGTGAGTTCCACTGACTGCTTATGTGTCGTGTGAAAATCTGTTTTCTTTGATCAGTTTTGAATTGGCCATCTCCCAGTTTCACTGAGTGTCCTTGTGTTGGGAGCCAGGCACAATGGGAGTGCTTGGCCCATCTTCCCTGAACTGTTCACTGGTTGGTGTACGTTGGGGCTGACTTGTGAAGGGTGGGACCCCGCGCAAGGCTGGTCGGCCCTTTGCCCTCGGCTGCTGCGCCCGGGGACACCACGGAATCCCCTTCAGGAGCCTTCCTGCTGCGTTGGCAGCTCTCCTGCAGCGTGTTTCTGGGAGCTGCCTGGCTCACGCTCTCCTTTCAACCTGCCTTTGATCAGCCCAGGAAGCTGGACTGGAAAATATCATTGTTCTCTTAACGGCATTTGATAAGGCCCAGCTAATGCAACAAAAGCTTTCAGCGCCGGTTATTTGTGAGCTGCTCGTTAGCCGGAATATAATTAAGAGCAGCTATTTCTGACACTTCCTTTATCTGCCAATTCACAGCATTTGCTGTTATGAAACCTCCCCTCATCCAGTGAAACATGCACTTCATTTCCTTCATAAAAATATTCCTCGCTAACATCCCGTGGGCGTCGGGAACTAAAACACAGCGTGCGGCGGGAGGAAGGCAGGAGCTGCTGGCGTAACGGGATGTTTCAGATCCGTGCTCCCGTGCCAGCCTGCGGAGGTGGCGATGGTGGTTCTGGACCCTCTGCGAAATGCGCGTTTGGCTGTTGCCTAATGAACGGGTATCCAAACGCACCACTGCCCCCTGCTGGCAGTCTTGGCCAAGGCCTGCCAGGCGTAGGGTGACCAGGTGTCTGGTTTTCGACCGGAACACCTGGTCAAAAAGGGATCCTGGCAGCTCCGGTCAGCACTGCTGACTGGGCCGTTGACTGTCCAGTTGGGGGTGCCACGCAGCAGGGCCGGCAGGCTCCCTGCTAGCCTCCGTGCTGCGCGACTCCCGGGAAGCAGCCAGCATGTCCTCCCTCCGGTTCCTACATGTAGGGGCAGCCAGGGGGCTCCGCATGCTGCCCCTGCCCTAAACGCCGGCCCCGCAGCTCCCTTTGGCTGTGGGAACCGCGGTCAATAGGAGCTGCAGGGGCGGTGCCTGTGGAGGGGGCAGCGTGCAGAGCTGCCTGGCTGTGCCTCCGTGTTGGAGCCAGAGGTGGGACGTGCCGCTGTTTCTGGAAGCTGCTTGAGGTGGGAGCTGGCTGGAGCCTGCCCCTCTTCCCGGGCCTCAGCCCCATGCCCCAGCCCTGATTCCCCTCCCACCCTCCAAAGCCAGAGCCCTCACCCCCCGCACCCCTACCCTCTGCCTCAGCGCAGAGTCCCGTCCCACACTCTGAACTCCTAATTTCTGGCCCAACCCTGGAGCCCGCACCGCCAGCCAGATCCCTCACCCCCGCCCGCACCCCAGCCTCGTGAGCCAGCCCTGTGAAAGTGAGCAAGTGAGGGTGGAGAGAGCGAGCGACAGGGGGAGTAGGGGATGGAGTGAGTGGGGTCGGGGCCTTGGATAAGGGGCAGGGTCTCAGAGGAGGAGTGGGACAGGGGGTGGGGCAAAGGGTGTTCGGTTTTGTGCCAGTAGAAAGTTGGCAACCCTAGGCTGGCTCTGTAGGCTCAGCGCCCTTCACACCTGCAAAGGATTTTCTTTCAACACCCCACAAAGCTCCTCCCCGTGACGAGCCCCAGGGAGTCAGTTCCCTGTGAGAACAGACCTTTCTTGCGCCGGGAGCGGGCAGAGGCCTTTGGGTTTCCCAGCCTGTGCTGGCTGAGCCCTGGAGCATCTGGGCCTCGTGCTTTGCACAGCCCAGCGTTAACAGGCCTAAAGGCTCCGCCTGTCCTGATCTGGGGTCTCTGCAGCTGCTGGGGGAGCTATCTGCGTAGCCCGGTCTTTCCAGCCCATAGCTCCCGCTCACTGTGGCTTTTCAGATGCCCTAGAAGGTGAAGGGACACAGCGTCGCCAGGGACAGGACCCAGGAGTCCTGGCTCCCGTTTCCCGGGCTCCCTCTCTTTTGTAACTGATTTGCATGAGCAGAGCTGGGGAAGGCGAGACAGCCACTGCTGCCGGCGAGGGGATAGTTCCACGGAGATTTACGGGCAGCTCGGCTCAGCTCACATGTCCGAGGGGGCCGAGCACCAGCCACACCCGGCTCCGAACGTGTCTCTCTGTGCGGGGGGCTCGATTCTCAACTGAGTCAGTGGATGCTGGGGCTTGCTTCCCTGGCCTCCCTCACCTGCTCCTCTTTCCCTGGCTGGGCTCCCTGGTGGGACGCACTGACATCCCGTCTATTCCAGAGGGGGTCCCCTCAGGTTCTGTTCCCCGGGGTGCTTGCAAATCTCTAAGCCCAGCAAGGCTGGGAAATCTGCAGCTCCATAGGGAGAGCCCGTCTCTTCTCCCCCCCCCACACCCACCCACCATTGGGCCTGGGGCTGGCGATCTCGTGGCTTGAGCCTCTTTCAGAGCCCTAGTACCAGCTCCCTGACTGGCCTGTCGGGCATTGCAGGAGCTGGGCTGCGTAGTGGGGAGAAGGGAGGGGACACGAGGCAGGCCCTGCACCAGGTGAGGGGTGATTTGGCGTGGCGGGTCTGAGGGCGTGTGCCCACGCTGCTCGCCCCTTGCTGAGCGCTGGCTGGAGATGTTCTGAGCTAACCGGGGAGGGCTGAGGGCTGAGGGCTGCTGACCCGTGGGGTAGCGTGGTATCGACCAGCTCCTTGGGGCGATGTAATTACGAAAGCAACTGCACGATAGTTAGCCTAGTCTTGATGCGCTGTTGGTGATTGCTGCTGACCCCACAAAATGCAGCTTGAGCAGCGATCAGCCCCCGCCCCCCACAGCAGCTGGGGCTTAAAGACGGCCCAGAGACCTTTCTCCTGGTGCTAGCTATAGCAATGGGGGAGGAGAGGTCCCTGCAGGGGGGCAGGTGTGTCCGTACGTCTGGCTTTCTCCATGCAAATCCAGGCTGCCAAGCCAGACTGGTCCCTGTTGGCCAGTCAGAGACCTTCATGGCATTGATTAATGGGAGCACAGACTCACCAGCACAGATGGTCCTTGGGGGTCAGCGAGAGGGGCCATTGCTCGTCGGAGGATTGGGGGAGCCGGTGGGGTATGGCTGGAGCAGGAAGTCAGGACTCCGGGGTTCTGTTTCCCACTCTGCCAGGGCTGTGCTGGGTGCCTTGGGGTCCAGATTTTCCCAAGTGCCCAGTGCCTTTGGCAGGGGTTCGGGGCAGCAGGCCACGCTGTGCAGAGCAGGGGTGGGCAGCCTGTCCCGGGTAGGGCTCAGCCTGGGCCAGGCACTTCGCATTTCTCTGGAAATGTCCATGAGCTCCCTCCGACTGGTAAAAGCGGCCAGGGGCTCAGCACCGAGGAGCCTTCTGAACCCCTTGGCTCTTCCCCGCTGAGCACACGCCGAGGGGAGCTAGCAGATGGAAGCTCAGCTGCTGGAGCGATCTCTGACTGGTTCATGCCCTTATAACAACCCAGTGTTAAGGAGTAGGTCTAAGAGACCAGGTGACGGCGGAATGCGTCGTTTAAAGACCTTGTTGAAGTGGAGCCCAGTGGCCAGCAGGTGCTCCGCGTCCCCCTCTGCGCCGGATCCATAGAGGATGTGGCCCTGCTTCAGCCCTTCGCTACAGCGCCTGCCACAGGGACATGTGCTTTTAGCTCTGGAGGGCCCCCGCTCAGATCAGTCCCCGGTGGCAGCCATCACCTGGGATCCTCTCTGATCCTATGTTTCTGGGGCGAAGTCTATCCTCGCTGGGCTGCAGGCAGAGCAGCTGCTGCTGCTGTCCAAACACCGATGGCGACTGGGGCTGAAGTCTGCACCCCTGCCAGAGCAGGGGGCCACTGGGGGCTCAGTAATGAGGCCCTGTTGCAGGGATGGTTCCCTGCGTCTGTAACAAGCCAGAGTGGAACTTCCCTCTCTCTCCATGTCGCTTGCTCCCGCTCTCCGTGACTCGCTGGTACAGCAAGACTGCCGTGAATGAGTCTGACGCCCGAGGGCGCAATCAAGTGGACAGTCCTGGTGACGGAGTTTGGGGACCCACTTTGAGATCCCGCCAGGGGCCCTGATTTTCAGAAAATGCTGAATCGGGCCCTCTGAGGCATCAGGTGGGGAGCCCCAAAACAGGAGACATTCTAGTCGCCCTTGGAAACCTTGGCCCCTGTATTTTAACCCTTCCCTCCCCCTCGCTCTTCCCCCATCTCATATCACCTGAACTAACGAGAACTGAAAAGGCCTCCAAACGTCTGTCGGTTTCACCCGTGACTCTCCTGCAGTGGTAGGTCCCAAATATTGGAATGGGCACCAGCTGTCCAGGAGTCCAATCCTAGGAAGAGGTGAGGTTTGATAACACCTGCTGTTAGGTCCCTTAGGGGCCCTGCCTACCTGGGATTGTTCCTTTAAGAGTCTCCCTCTTATAAACAGCCAACAGCTAGCAAGGTAAATAGATGGTTTAGTTGAGTGGAGAGCAGGGGGAGGAAGGGAATTGTTTTTCCCCAGATGAATGTTGATTTAACTGAAGTTGAAACCATCTGCTCTGCTCTGCTCAGAAGCTGGTTCCCTGACAGTTAGCGCTAGCGGCCCTCCCTCCCCGTGGGATGGATCAGTAACTGTAACGTGCAGGGGCAGCAAAATGCAAAGCTGGGTGCAGAGTCCGAGGGCTCCAGCGCTGCAGTGACGGGGACGGGGCTGCGGGTCAGCTCGGAGGCTGTCTCATCACTTTCAGCCCCATCTGCAGCACTTCCACAGACTCTCCCAGGCGTGGGTGGGATCGATAGCTGCTTCATCAGGATGAGCTTGGTGGATCAGTGGAGAGGGGCAGAAAATCCTCTGGAGACCCAGGGACTGGGATCGATCTCTGCTGGCTCTCGCCTTCCCTGCAAATGCAAAACCCTTGATTAGTCGATTTTTCTCACAGACATTAATGGGCATTTCGTGGCCCGACAGCTGACCTGTGAGAAGCAACCGTCCTTAGCACTTCTTACCCAAAGGCCCATCTTTCGCTCTGCCTCTGCCGCTGTTTGGGGCTCCAGTCCTCACCGGGACTGAGTCGCTGGGCGCTTGGCTGGTGCCGGTGGCGTGAGAGGCGTGGTGGAGAGGAGCCCCGGGTGAGGTGGTGCTGGCTCCTGCGCGGAAGCTGCCGCAAAGGACCTGTGGTCGCGGGTAGATGCGCGGTGCCCGTCACGGGGCTAGTGGTCAGCCATGGTGGCGTGGCTCGGCTCCAGGGGGAGGCAGCATGATGCTCTGCATGGCCTGCACCCTGGAGGAGAGGGCCATTGCTCAGAATACGGGGGAGTCTGAAGTACAGAGTGCAGAATGAGAACAACTGTGTACGAGGCTCCTCCCCGCAGCAACTAAGCCCAGGGTGCGGGCGCGCAACCCGGCAGGGACAAACATTGAACAGATGCGGAACTCCTCCTCCGCAGGGCGCTCTGACGGCAGGTGCTTGGGGCCCATGTGAGAGCAGCTCTCAGTAACCACAGCGATTGGGGTGGGATCGGTAGGGTCTGATTGTCAGAGGTGCTGAGCAGCTTTCTGACTGGGGAAGCAGGTGCTCAGCCCTCCTGAAAGTCATGCCCTGGCTGTTTTTATTCAAGCCTTGATGGTTTGCTCAGTGCTGTACAAGACAGAGGGTGAGACGGTCCCTGCCTTGAGGAGCTTCCAATCAAAGTGCTGGAGCTGTCTAGGCAGTGGCAAAGCGTGGTGACCCCATCTGGTGCTGCGGTGCCCACGCTTCCATATGGTGGCGGGTCAGCCCCAGGCTGGACCTTCCCATCCATGCTTGTGTGTTGTGTTGAGTAGGAGTGCCCCCAATCTTGCTCAGTGCACAGCACAATAAATGCAGCGTGCAAAGGAATTGTTCCCCAATCCAGAGCAGTTGGCACATGCCCTCCTACCCCTGCCCTGCACACAGCTGTTACAGGTGTGCCCAGTGCAGCACAGTTGGCCCGAACTGCTCCCTCGGCTCCTTCCCGTGGTCATGAGATCTGTGCGTAGAGAACGCTTCGCACAGCTGCAGGGGAGCTGGAAGGCTTAAAGCGTGTCGTGATTTCATGTCTGGCCCTCTGCTCGCAAGGCCCATGTTCTGGTCTGACTTGGACCCACCAGTTGGTGAATTACTCTGGCTTGCTGTGTCCTTCAGCTGGATCAAAGGTTTTGGGTAGAAGGAACTCGGACAGCTAAGTGACTTTGTCCTTATTCAAGTACTGGCCATCTGGTGCTCTCCTGGGTTGTGAGGGGAATTGTTATTTTACTTTCCATCTGGTGCTTCAGTTGCACAAAATAAATTTGTAATTTTAATCTTTTATGCAGACAATTTCATGCACCTACATCTCTTGCTTAATGTGCCCTCTTGCAAACAGTGGCCCCACTGATCCCAGCACCTTTAGAGATGATGCCCAGGGACTGGGTGCTTCTGCTTGGCCAGAGCTTCAGACACAAAACTCACACTTGGCTTGTCTCTGTGTTCAGTTTCCCTTCTCAGTATAATCCCAGCTGGCTGGAGTGAGGAGCGTCTGCTGGGGGGGGAGTGGGGGGGAGTGGGAATCCACCTGAGCGTGACATTATGTCGTGGGCTGACGGACGTCCGCTCTCATCTTGTTGGGAAGGCTCTGGGAGTCGCTCGTGGTGGCTGGATCCCCTGTTTGGGAGGATAGCGAAGGAAGCCAGTGCTGTCTGAGCTGTGTCTTGGAGGAGATGCCAGAGTTTCCCATTACCCTCCAGCCCAGGGGACACATTCAAGACTTAGTGGGAGTCCAGGGCCGTGCAGCTGTGTGTGAAGAACCTCCCTAGGTGACAACTGGGCAGAGTAGCCATTAGAAGAGCACGTTCCGGCCCCTGCAGTGAGACGTTCTGATTCAAATCTCCGATCCCGGGAGCCGCCCGTAGGTTTGAATGTGAGCGAAGGCGTTTTTGACAGTAGTAATTGGGATTGGATCTCTCGGTAAGTGTTTATGCCCACCAGACTCTGTTTATCGTTGCTGTCTCTAGCAGTCGTCTGTCTCTCTTGCACTAATCTCGGAGTGGGGTGGGGAAGAGCATTACCCAGAGCAGGGTGGGACGTTTTTTCCTTCCCTTCCCTGGAGCTGTTTATTTCTCTCGCTTCCTATTTAACCCTGCCAGGCCTTTGGGGCGATGGATTGGGAAAGATGCTCTAGTGAAGTCTAATCAAGCATTGTACTCTGTGTGTGCCGGCACGCATGTACGAGTGGCTATCCTGTGTGTGTGAGTGGCTATCCCAGCTCGGGGGTCGGTAGGTGGTTGAAAGTGGCCCTATCAGTGCATGAGCACAATATATGGGGACAGCCCCGGTGGGTTGCAGGGCAGTTTGTAGTGCCCCGTGCCTGGTGCTGGCCAGGGTGCGCGTGGCGTGTTCAGCCTCCATTCTGGACGTAAAAGGTCCCTTCCCCGTTCTAAGGCCGTGTCGAGTCATCAGGGTTGGCCACTAGGGGGAGCCACGGAGCAGTGGGAAGTGTGTGCGCTGTGGCCCCCATCCCTGGGAGTCCTCGGAGGCTCTCGGAGTTCCCCTCGCTGGCCGGGAGTGGGTCTCGAGGCAGTTGTTGGGCAGTTTGGGGCAGGAAGAGAGGATTGCCATGTCCTGCTGGAATGGGGGGCATCCGAATGAGCCTTTGGCCAGGATCCCGGGCTTACACCTCTGTAGAGACCAGGGTGTCAGCATCTCTGGGGTCTCAGCTCCAGGCTGGGCACGGACTGGTGTGGGGAGAACTGGTCCCACCGCTCTCTTTGGGAATGGAGACTGAAAAGCGGCTCTAGTTGGTACAAAGGCTTCTTCCCTCGTAGGATGCCTGGGATTGGCACGGCTTCCGTAGCTCCGTGGGGCCCACGGTTACCTGGCGCTGGGCCGGATGTGGTGATTTACCCCCTTCTCTTTCAGAATGGCCTCTGGGATCTCCAGGGAGCGACCCCGGCGGCCTGGGCCCTCCAGTGGCTGCATGTGGCCGTGGGAATCTGGGGCCAGCAGCGTCTGGTGGCAGGTTCGCTGCATTTCAGCAATAACTGACAGAACCGGCAGGCTCGTTCGCTTTGCCCTGCACCTAGGGAACTCTCATGGAAGTTGGCAGTACGGTGCCTGTCTGTTTACCAATAAACAAGGCTCCATAAAAACAGGCTGGACCCGAAGCTGGGCTCTGGCTTCCGAGAGGAGGTGACACCAGGCCTGATTCCCAGCCACGCACAGGCTGGTGCTGAAGTAACCGATCTCGCCCTTGCTTGGTGCTCAGCGCAGGGCCTAGCGTGTCGGGCAGCAGCTGGCAGAGTGGGTGGGAGGTCGCAGTGTGCGCTCTCCCTCTCCCTTCCTCCCCTGCTGTCTCTCTGAGCGGCAGGTGAGGGCATGAGGGGGACTGGGTGGCTCCAGGAGTTGGTCTCCTCTGGGTGCCCAGCTCCGGGGTGATGGAGTGATGGCCTGCGAGGAAGGAGTCAATTGCACTGATAGGCATTTCTGGGGTGCTCCTGGTGGGCGGTGACCCCCTGGGGAGCTGGAGCCCTGGTCCGGGTCAAAGGAGATGGGTGCACCACGATGGGCCCTGCTTGCTGGTAGTCACAATAGAGAGGCCAAGCAGGAGAGTGATCTGTGCCCCAGCCCAGGCCCTTATTATTTGTATTCTGGGAGCCTCAGTCCCAGACCAGGCCCCCCGCAGTGCTAGGCGCTGTACAAACAGAACTGATAGATGGCCCCTGTCTCAGAGTGCTTATAGCGCTGCTTCTCTGGGCAGAGCTGCCAGCCCAGCCCCTCAGCGGGCCCATGCATCCCAGGGGCGAATCCTGCTCACGTGCTCTCTCCCTGGCCTTCAGCTGGCTGGGAAAGGGGCCCTGCAGGGGCAGGAGGAGGGCAGCTGCTGGGAAGGGCAGCCCTGCCTGCAGCACAGCTTTGAGCTGGACTGCTGGGAAATGTCCCTGAGTGCTTTGGGCCCCATGCGCGGGTGGGGGAGCAGCTGGAGCTGGCCCGAGCTGAGACCCTGTGGCTTGCGGGCTGAGCCGGGTGCTGCAGGGCAGAGCTGTGCTCTTAGCCTCCGGCTGCTGGGCGGGAGGGGCAGTGCGGGCTGGTCAGGCGGCTGCAAGGCACGGTGCTAGGGAACGTGTCGTAACGCCTGGCGGGACAGAGCCCTGGAGGGGGTGCAGTACTGGGGCGATGTGGGTGGACCTGAGCATCTTCCTTCCCAGGGCTGGGGGGCGCTGTGCTGCTGGGGGCGCTACAGACACAGGCGATAAAGCTGAGGTCTCACCCCGCACGGGTCTAAGGCTCCCTGGCGTTTTATTTCACTTGGCACTGGCGGGGGAGGGAACCCTGGAATCCTGGCCACGTCCCTACTGGTAATTAGGCGCTACCTCCCTAAAATGCCTCCGGCAGTTTCAGTCTATGCATCCGGTCCTCTAAACTGGTGCCTGTAGCTACTGCTTTTAAACAATGCTGCTGAACGGTTGCTGTGCGCTGTTAAACAGCTACCATGTTCCACCCCAGCAGTGGCGGTATTTCAGGGGTGGGTGAAAAGATCCCTTTACAGGGCTTGTAACTCTGAGGCCTTTTGGTAGACGTGCAAGCGGTTCAAATTACACAGGGTCATCATGGAGGAATCTTTTCTCCGCCTGGTTACAGCAGAAGTACAGACTTCCCCAGTCCTCTGCCGGCAGGGACATTTCTAGGGGTCGGGTAACCTCCTCCTGGAGGCGGTTTTGGTTGGGGAAGTAAATAAATCAATAAATGCACGTTCTTTAGTTTAGCAACAGAAAGCGAGCGAGTGGCTCTGAGCCGGCCGGCGCGGATGTTGTGGAATCAGCAACACTTTAGCTGCAGTTAATGCTAAAGTAGGACAGACGCAAGACGAAACAGGGAGAAAAAACCCCAGACTCTTAACAAGCCGTTCTGTGGTCAGCTGGCCCTAGTGTGGCTCTTGTGGCCACGCTCTTGGGAAGAGCCCAGGGGCAGCTGCTGGATACGAAGCTTCTGGGGCAAAGAGATGGTCTCTGGGTGAATAAAAGACTCTGTTCCGAAAATTAAAGGGGTGAAGCATCCGCACAGCGGATCTGCCCTGATCCAGGAGCGCTGGAACAAAGTGTGTAGTGGGGGTGCTGAGAGCCATTGAACCAAATTGTAAACTCTGTATATTCCGGAAACCACTTCAGGCCAGGGGGTGCGGCAGCCCCCCTCGCTCCAGCACCCATGCCCTGATCGCGCACCCTAGCGTGGCTCCGCCGGCCAGGACCCAGGGCAGCTTGGTTCATGTTCTCGTGCTCTCTTAACCTGCAGCTTTGCTAATGGAGTGTTTTCGCTGGGGGGGCTGAGCTGTGGGGCTGCCCCTCTGGGCGTTCCAGTCCCACCGCCTGTTGCCAGTGGCCCAGCACTGCGCCCAGCCCAGGGCGGTGAAAGGAATTCAGTTCTCAGTCCTTCTCCTAGCAGGCCGGTGTCTACACGGCACAAGCCACCAGCCCAGCGTCGCGCTCTCCAGGGAGACCAAGGACTGCTGTCTGCAGCAGAAGAGAGCAGCACAAGGATCTGAGTGGCAGCTCCTCTGCAGCCAGAGCTCCCCAAGCCAGGAGAACTACCCGTGGCTGGGGGAGCTGATGCAGATACCGTCATTAACTGGCAATTGCTGCGCAGCCTGGTGGCTCCTCCCAGCCGTGTCGGGGGGCTCTGGCTGAGAGGGCAGCTCGGAGGCCTGTGAACCCAAAAGCGGGAGGAATCGGCCCCAGATGAAGCTGTAGCAAAGGCCTGCGGATTTTCAAGCAGCAGCTTTTGGCCTTGGACTCCAGGAGCTCTCTCTTGCTGTACTAGGGCATTATTGCCTCTTTCCAGGCTCCCAGGCACCAGTGGGCAAGACTTTCGCTCCGGCTGGACTCTCCCGTGGAGCGAGGCTGGGGACATGCATGCGGCAGGTCTGGGCAACCAGCCCTGAGCTCTGGGGCTCTCTGCATACATCAGCACCGCCCTGAGCAGGTGGCCTGCAGGTGCGAGGCACTCTGGCACACACTCTGCTGTGTGTAAGTAACCTGCCCTCCACACTGCTGAGAGACAGTAAATCGCTTCGGCTTCCCGCCCCCAGCCCTCCCCAGCGGCTGCCTGGCGGGATTGGTTTCCCAGAAAGCTGAGCCTGGCGGGTGCAATGGCTTCTGTGAACTACAGCAGGGCCCCTGGGGAGCATCAGGCACCTCTGTGGGGGGCAAGGAAAGCAGGCCTGCATGGCTGGGCTGGGCTGGGAACACCCCGAAGGGTGGTGGGGTTGGGGACTTCCCAGGGGCTGGGGGAGGTGTCTGGTGGAGGAGGAGAAGCCTGCAATCCATGGCTGGGTGGGGGCGTGGATGGTGGGGAGGGCAGTGGCAGCTGTCTGGGGCCTAGTGTTGATGAGATGGCCCTGGTAGCACTCTTAGGACTGTGGCTCCCTGTGCAGGCCTGGAAAGTACCAGATGTTGGCCAGCTGGGGACACTGACCAGATCAGGGATGTCCAAACTGATCTCACTTTCTGGGGCCTGCCTGGGCTGTGGGCTGGATTTGGGTCACAGCGCAAACTGGCCCCAACGTGGGGACGTGCGGAATACTCATCAGCTTGTACCTAGGCCAGAATCCAAAGCCCCTCTCCTTTGCCCCCAAAACTGCCCTTCCCCTGGCTCCGGAGCATGCGAGCTCCAGCACGGCCCTGCCGGTGCTAAGGGGATGGCGCACAGGGGGAGGTACAGTGCTGGGCAGATGTCTCTCATGCGGAGGGGTGGGGAGCAGCAATAGGGCTGGCTGGGGAGTTGGGGGGCTATGCCTTTGGATACCAAGGAAGAGACCAAGAAAACAGAACCCCAGAATAAAGAGCTACGTCAATATGTGGAGGGAAGCTAGTCTGGCTAGCGGCCTTCCCGGCTCTGGTAGATACAGATGTTCAGGCCTGTCTTTGGATCCCTGCTGTTGTCATAGCGAAGCTCCCAGCACCGTCTGAGCAATGGGTTAGCCGTAATCCCGCCAACGCTAGCGGCCGCCTGCCACCCCCTCGGAACAGCCATGGGGGCTGGTTGTGACGACTCCTGACTGTTCTGAGCAGTGGCATATGCTGCGTTGTCACCATGTGGGCGCAGCAGAGGGCTCGGAGTGATCTCCTTCACATGTCTTTAATTAACGGCAGGCAGAAGAAGCCGGGTACACAGTGTCTCTGGGTAATTAGCCAGAGAGCAGCAGCAAGAGGCTGCTCGTTAGCGCCAGTCCCCCCTTCCAGAACGGTTAGCTCTGCTGCACTAGCCATGCTGTTAATTCCCTTTGCAATGTGTATTCTTAATTAGTCCAGTGCGTAGCTCCCCTCGTCTGACGGTCTCCTCATTAATCGCAGGGAATTTTGTTCTCGTTTCAGTCCCACTAATGAGCTCTTGTTTTCTCGGGAAGCAACACCCCATGTCCAGTCTCTTGCTGCTGGGACGCAGGCGGAGATGGCCCGGTAGCTTGTGTAGTACAGTGATTGCATCTCCTTTGGGTGCGCCGAGAAGCAGTGAGAGCCACCAGCTCGCCTTGTATTGCAAGGTCTGCAGACGTTTGTCAGGTCCATGCGTATGTCTGGCTTAGTCCTGTTTCCTGCTGCTCAGAGCCCTGCCTCCACCAGTCGCCAGCAACCTCCCCGGCCCCAGACGCGCTTCCAAAGTCCCACCCGGGGGGGCAGAATGGGGGCAGCACTGGGATCACAATGGCATGGCATGGGAGCTGGCTACTGCTGCATCATTCCCTCCCATGTTCCTGTGCGAAATCTGACCATGTTATAGGCTGTAAGGCCTCTCTTCCAGTCCCTGTCTTCACTGCAGACTTACCCTGGTCTTTTACCCAGGCGTTCCCCGAGCCCTGCTCCCGCGCACAGACACACAACCCACCAACCGGGTGCCATTTTCACTGAGGTTGGTAACCTGTTCGCTTTGCTAGACCCTCCAGTGTCGATAGTCCTCCAACACCTTCCTTCCCACAATCCCTTCTCCCCTGGGACTCCGTGGAACCCAGACAAATCCCTTGTGGCTGCAGAGAGTGGCTGGGTAAGGTCACAGCATGGTGGTGCCATCGGGAGAGTGGCGGCATGCAGGGATCTTGCAGCGCATCCCTTGCTGGTGGTGGTTGGCAGACCCCTGCACTGCTCCTTGCCCCTGTCCCCAGGGTGGATCTGTGTTGTCCTCCTGGCTCAGAGGTTGGGGAGCCCATACACCAGAGCCGGGGAATTCGCTGGCGGCAGGTTGCTGGCGGGCACCTGTGCAGCCTTTTCCTCAAAGCGAGGGGACTTGGATGGCTGGTTCAGTGTCAGTGTTTCTGACTGCCTGGCATGCAGGTGTGGTTCTGCTGGTTAGTGAAATGCCAAGGGCTGGTGTGAAGGGGAGGAGACTTGCATGGTAAGAGCGTCAGATGCTGCTGCGTGCGAAGGATGGGCTGGGAAAACGGGGTCTCGCTGGAGATGGGGGCCAGGGATGCATTGGAGAATCGGCTGCTGGGGTGCAGGAGGAGTCCCCCCCCGCCACACACACACATACACTGTGGGTGCGTGGGGCGTGCTGACACAGGGTGCTGCGCTGGACTAGCTGGGTGTGTTCTGTTCGGGCAGCGAGGGAAGGGTCGCTCCAGGTGGAGGCCTCATGGGGGTATTAGAACCAGCCAGGCGAGGCTACTGCGCTGGTCCGCTGCTGTTTGTGCCCATGGCAGGCAGGGCACTGCCCCTGCAGACCCGGTCCCTGCCCTAGCTATGGTGTGACTCGGCTTGGGTCTCCCCGCTGTCTGTGAGCCTGCAGTGGCCGAGGCCGCCAGCCTGGCTGGCCGGATCCCGAGAGGGCGTCATGCCTTCCAAGTATTGCTCATTCTGATGAACCGACCCGCCGCCCATCGCCACGGTGCTGGCTTTGTGGCGTCTCAGACCTCCTGGCCCAGCCCCCCTCCTGGGCGAGCGAAGGAGACACCGGGGCTTGCCAAGGGAGCAGCATTTTGCTTGCTGCTGTCACCTCTCCCCCATTCCTTCTCCCTCCGCCCCCCACACCTCAGGGCTGCTTTAACAGGCTGGAGGCCCTTGGCTCGATGCAAATCTCCAGCTCCAGCCAGGGCACCGGGAGGGTGACATCTTCTGCCAAAATCAGCACCGCTGCTCCTCTGATCTTTGTACAGCGAGCGTCAAGGGAGACCTCGCCGCCCCTGGTGGAGCAGGCACCCCAGGCTGCCAGGGCCATGCAGGGCTCAGCCTCGGCATGCTGCCCCAGCACTTGGTCCAGCCATGCTGGGGTGGGCAATAAGTACCGGGGTGCCGTGCTGGGGGGAGGGACACGGAGAGTCCTGCATCCAGCAGCAGGCGTCTCCAGAATGCAGGAGCCGGTTCTCCTTGGAAACCCTGCGACAGACAATTGGCTCTGGGATTTCAGTGGAATCAGGTCACTCGAGTCTCTGCCAGAATCCAGCTGCGTTGCTGTCTCTGGCGGGCAAACCTGTCACACCGGCACGCTGTGTTAACCCCTCTGCCGCCAGGCTGGCCCGAGCCCTAGGAGCTCAGCCGGGAGAGGAGATGAGACCTCAGAGCTGGGGAGGGATGAGTGGGTGGGAGTCAGGATGGTGTGAGGATGAATCTGGAGATGGCGGGTAGGTGCGGAGCATCTGACAACGCTGCTTTCAAGGTTGCAGGGAGCAGCTGGGGACACCCCTGGGCATTGGCAACAGGTCACCTCTAGGCTCGGGCCCCAATCGTGCAGCCTGTTCCGTGTGGGGGGAGCCTTATGGCTCCATGCCAGCCCAGGGGCTCCCCCTTCCACTTCCCCTGGAGCAGAATCATCTGGTCAGCTCCGCCTTGCTTGCTGTAGGGAGCAGCGGGCGTGAGTCTGTGTGTGGGCCGGGGGACGGGGCCTGGGCTCTGTTTTCCATCCAAACAACTCTCGACATGAGCCTTCGTTAAGCTCCATGAAGTGGGGCCCAGCAGCCCAGTGTAATAAGGGGGTTTGTTAACTGCTGACGAGCTGCCTGCCGCGGGCTTCCAGTGGAGCTCCCTCTCTGCTTTTCTTGTCCCCGCTCGTGTATGCGGTGATATGGGGGATTCGCCGCAGCGGCTGTGCTCCTCATAGGCGTCTTTATCAGCAGGGGGCAGGGCCGGGCGCCATGGTGTAGGATTTAAACACCGTTCAAGCCCATGTTAGTCGCAACCCCGGAATTAGCGCTGCTTAGGAAAGGGAGACAGGAAATCAGCTTGTACCTCCAGCGGGGAGGGCGGAGGGCCATGTCCCCCCAATCCCAGCCTCCTTTAAAGGTTTCATCAAGAGCCTTTTAATTCTTCAGCCCTCTTCCTTCCTTCCCCCCCATCCAAATAAATACACGATTCAATCCCTCGTCATTGTGTGCGGTGTGTTCCGGCCCTGCCTGCCAGCTGAGATCATGGCCCGTTTCGCCAGGCACTGCACGTGGGGAGGGAGAGTCCCTGCCCCAGCGGCCTTACACTTCAGCCGGAGAAGCCAAAGGAAGGATGATTGGCCCTGTTGACTCTCCGAGAGGTGAAGTGACTTGCCCAAGGTCGCCCAGGGAGGCTGTGTCAGAGCTGTGGATTGAACCCACATGTGGGCCTGCTGGGGTATCGTCTGTTCCACAGCTATGCTACTGGTGTCCGCCGTCATCCCCCTCCCTGGTGCCTTTCTCGGCACATAACTGCCTTCCCCCCACCTCTGAAAATGGCATGGGAAATCCATCACAGCAGGTGTCTTTCTGGGCAGGCCATGGGTCCCCGTGATGGAAATGTTACAAGGTCTGCTCTGCTGCTAACGAGCTTTGCTCTCGGTCACTTCGGTTTTCGGGCAGAATGGGGGCACATTACAAAGGCAAACAATGAATCCATTCTCTTCCGTGGATGATGGGTGTGTGTCTTCTGTTTGTCCAGAGGCTCTGTGCTGCTTACCAGTCACTCAGCTGGGAGCGCATGTGCTGTGTCTATAGAGCATTTATTTATTATGATCTAAAGATAGGCCCCGTAATGCCCTGGTGTGACGCTTCCCTTAGTGTTGGCTGCTGGTGTTGAAGTGTGATGAGCGGACGATGCGGGGCGTTCCTCTCCGAGCCCTGGGAACGCCTCTCTCCCATCCTGTCTCTTAGCCGCTCTGCAGCTCCTTAGAGAGGTGTTTGGTTGTAGACGTGAGTTTAGCATCATTTTCCTGGTGCTGTCTGCCTGTCTGTCTGGTGTCCCTCTGTCTGTAAGGCCAAGTCAACACCCTGTGATCCTGTCTCCTGCTCCCTGGTTGGGGAGTTCCACGCTATAAAATTGTGGCCTCCCAACGCACCAGAAAGCTGTGCTGGCAGTTTCTGAAGGGGGTTTTGGACTCCTTAGTGGTGCAATGACCCAGCTCCCTGCGCTGTGGGGAAGTTCTGAGCTGCACCCAAACACGGCTACGCTGCCCGTGCCGTATGCCTGCTGCAGACTTTCTACAGCCGTGGCCCCAGAGCCCTCGCTCTGTCCTGGCAGGGATAAGCACTCTGCAGCTCTGCTGGTTGCTAGAGCAATAGGAGCCAATGCCGTGATCATTCCCACCTGCTGCTGGGGGCTCTGAGCTGAGAGCCACGCTGCCCAAGCAGGCGAAGCTGGAGCGACTTCCAGGGGCCCTGGCCTGGAAGGCAACAGGCCCTTCAGTCAGTGACTGACGTTCCGTGCTGGCTTAAAGAGAACAAACCAACCTGCAGCCGCTCATCCAGCCCCCGCCTTCGCCTGGCTGCAGAAACCTGAACTCAGGGCTCTGTGTCTCCCCAGCTGTAAGCCACAGACACCTAAAGCAGAGCGGGGAAGCTGTGACTGCTTCAGCTCTGGCGTAGGGATCAGAGGACAGCAGGCAAGCCCCCCACTCCTCCCCCAGACAAACCTATGGCCAACACTCACTGTTCTGTATCAGTGTCATTAGGTTTCAGAGGCAACACCTCCAGCCGAATAAGGACCAGTGCACGCCTCTCTGAGATGAATCACTGCTGTGAGCCCGCTGGAGCAAACTAAGTGACAGCAAGTGTGACTGTGGCCCCTTGTTTCTGTGGGTCTGGCTGCAGCGTGGTTCCGAGTCCTGTTTGGAAGGTTTGGTTGTGGTTCTGTCTGGCCCCTGCTGAGAGCTGGCCTCCAGCCAGCGAGCTTCCCATCATAGAGCATGCGAAGAGCAGGGATGCAAGGGAACTACAGATCCCCACCATGCTGTGACCATCTGTGCACTTGACCACATGGTAGTCTGGCTGTAGCGCTCCCAAGCCAGCCAGCCCCTCCACCTGTGACCTAGCTGTTGAGGCTGAAAGAAGCTTTCTTGAGGCGAGGTGATTAAAGAGCGTGTGAGCTCTGTCCGAGACGGACGCATGCTGCTGCCTAGCTGAGCACACGCAGGATTTCAGCTAAAAACATGAGACCAGATGTGTGGCTGTCAGAGGCCAGAAATGATCCTCTGCTGGTGTTCAGGTGACCGTATTGCCATGCGGTAATGGAGGAGGCTGAACAAACACTGTGGCCCCCCCAGCTTTAACGTGAACAAGCCAATCAGCCAGTTACGTCATTTTAAAGCATTGAGCCTGGCTTTCCATTACACGCAGACAGCTGATCGTAGGGCAGGCGAGACAATGAGACCTCGCCACGCTGCTAGCTTCATCAGGGACCTTCATGGGTGGTGCTGGGTGCGGAGACAGCCAGGCCACCAGCACCGGCCAAGGGGATTTTCAAACAGACCCATCAGCTCGGGTGAAAGGTGCCAGGTTCGCTGCGCTGTGGGGAAATCTGTCAGGGCAGGCGATGGCCAGCTGCCAGCGCAAGCTCCACGCACGATTCGTTGGTGACGGGGAAGATGGGGTACGCCGAGGAGATGTCAATCCTGGATGATGCTGTAGGGGACGGTGTTGCAGATACTGGGGAGGGCTGAGCAGTAATATCCAGGGAGCTGGACAGGTATGGGACGTGGTCAGGAACCAACAGATTCGCTCAGACTCAGTTTAGGACGTTGCAAGCTCTGTGCATTGGGGGCGGGGCGGGAGGAACTAACCGGGAACACAGATATTCCGTGGGCTGGAGAAATCTGGGGAATTGCAACAGCTGGTGGAGACCAGGGGCAGCCAGTCCAAAGTCATTTTTGCAGCCAAGGTTGTCGCTGCGACTTGGGGCTGCGCTCCAGGTCCCACAGCTAGGGGGCAGCATGGAGGTCAAGGGGGTGCTGATCCCACTTCACTGGGGTTGAGTTTAACCCTGTGGCCCAGTCAGATCGTGGGTTCTCTGCGGGGAGGGGGCTGGGGGGTTAATGAACACCTGCTCCTGGGAACTAAACTGGCTGTGTCCCTCCGGCTACGTCTACACAGGGATAAAAGTGTGCGGCTGGCCTGAGTCCGCTGACTCGAGCTCGGACTCCAGGGCTGAAAAACCGCTGCATAGGTGCTCGGACTTGGGCTGGAACCCAGGCTCTGGGACCCTGTGAGGGTGGAGGGTCCCAGAGCTCAGGCTCCAGCCCCAGCCCAAGTACCTACACCGTGATTTTTAGCCCCACAGCCTGAGCTCGCTGTGGCTGTGCTGCGGGTCTTTTATCCCCATGTGGGCGAACCTCTAACGCCCAGCAGACGATGTGACTTTATTGACATAATCTGGGACCGTATAGATCGTGGTTGCAACCAAGGTCCTGTAGTGGCACCAAATCTTATATAAAGGGGGTCAAATAAGGTGTCTAAGACGAGGTTATGGTTTGCTGGTTATGATTATGCTATCTGTATGTGTGTATCATTTTTGTAGAAAAAGTTATGAATATTGGCTCTATACTGTCTGTATTTCAAACTTGTGCTGTGCTTCTGGGTGACACCGCAGACAAGTTGGTGTCAGCTCTGCCTAGCCTGCTGGGTGGCCCATTAAGGACCATCAGCTATATGATTGACCCATTGAGAGAAGGCAGACAAGCCTTGGGACTCAGCAAGGTATGCAGGGACCTGCCTATGGACAGAACTCTGAGGTTTTTCCAGGCCATGGGATGGACAGCTTGTCTTTGGGACGAAGAAAGACAGACCACACGGCAAGAGACTATAGAAAGCTGCTGCAGCTCCTCCATCGGCCTTCAATCCTGCTTCTTACCTCTGGAGGAACTTGGCTACACTGAAGCTTTGAACCAGGGACTGAAGGACCCATCCCAGCTGGGGATGTTCTCCAGAGACTTGATTTGAACCTGCAGTTTATTCTATCACCGCTGCAAGCCTGAACCAAGAACTTTGCCATCACTGTATGTCATTGATTCCATTTCACCGATTCTAGCTCTCATCTCTATTTCTTTCCTTTTATGAATAAACCTTTAGATTTTAGATTCTAAAGGGTTGGCAACAGCGTGATTTGTGGGTAAGATCTGATTTGTATATTGACCTGGGTCTGGGGCTTGGTCCTTTGGGATCGAGAGAAACTTTGTTCTTTTACTGGGGTATTGGTTTTCATAACCATCTGTCCCCATAACGAGTGGCACTGGTGGGGATACTGGGAAACTGGAGTGTCTAAGGGAATTGCTTGTGTGGCTTGTGGTTAGCCAGTGGGGTGAAACCAAAGTCTTCTCTGATTGGCTGGTTTGGTTTGCCTTGGTGTGCACAGAAACCCCAGCCTTGGGCTGTAACTGCCCCTCTTTAAGCAATTTCTCCTGAATTGGCACTCTCCGTTGGGTCTCGCCAGAACCAGCATCGTTACAGACGGTGACAGCCTTGGGTCACTACGGAGCCGGACTGGATTTGAACTGGCGACTTAGACCCCCGCATAGGAGCCAGCCTGGCCCCGAGTGAACAGTGACCATTTCAAATGCATAGCACAGCAGGCCGGGGCAAAAACCTGCAGTGCACAAGAGCAGCATCCCAGTAAGCATAATGATGAGCCACCTTGCCAGTCATTAACGATCCTGAGAGGTGGGCCACGGCAGAGCCTCGTTGGCTCCTCTCTACTCCCGTTTTCTGCCATCCAGCCCAGGCCAGTCAAAAGACCCCAGAAAGGGGCTGGGACACCCCCTTCCATGGCGAGAGGCTCCCCCAGCCCACTCCAGCACACTGTTGTTCCTGATCATCAGCCAAAATGTTCCCTTCTCAATTTCAGACCATCACCTCCGGAAATCCCGAAATAACGCCCCTTAGAAGGGGGCCAGTGGCCCTTCTCCAGCACCACTCGGCACTTGAGCTGCGCGAGCGAAGGAATGAGACCCTCTGCTGCAGCCCTGTGCTTAGAACAAAGGCGGAATGAGCTGTTGATTCTCCAGGGAACTGACATCCCTGATTTGGTTTGAAAAAAGCCACTTTGGGTTTTAAATGGGGGATAATTAGTAGCTGCTGGTTGGAAATTAAATCCAGTGCATAATAATCTATTACTCGCTGTCACTGTGGTGGTTTTTTTTTTTCTTTTAAAGCATTAATTGTTATTAGTCATTTTGCGTTTGATGAGATCAGGTGGCGGAGTGTGGCTCATTGTTCAGCCACAGAGACATGGCTTCATTCATTCACCAGCAGCACGTCAGTGGCAGGTCTGTCAGATTTGCAAAGTACCCAATGAATAATTCCAGTGGCAATTGCTAAACAGGCCTATTTTTAGGTGCTCTCCTAAAGGCTGGCTGGTGGCAGCAGGGGAAAGACACTGTGTTTAGGCAGCACCTGTCGCTCCTAAAGGACCGCGCAATGACGTAGTTCATAAGACCTCAGTGCCCGTGTAGACAGCGCTAGGTGGACGGAAGGATCCTTCTGTTCAGCTACCGTCTCCCGAGGAGGTGGATTTCTTACCCCAGGGGTTCTCAAACTTTTTTTTGCTGGGGCCCCCTTTGAAAATATTTCAGGCTGTGACACCCCCTCCCCCTATACCATGCCACCTTTACTTCTGTACTGCTGCCGGAGGCAGATCTGCCTTCAGAGCTGGGTGCCCGGCCAGCAGCTGCCGCTCTCCAGCTCCCTCTTTCAGGGTGGCCGGCGGGCTCTTGCTGCTTCGTACGGGGTTTGCTCCATCCTGCGACGCTGCAGAGACTATCTGACCAAGAGCTTCGTTCTGTTAAACTAACCGGGAACAGAGCCCTTGGGCCGCTGCTGCATTCATACCCCAAGCGTTGGCTGAGCCGGTGGCGAGCTGGAGCCGGTTCACGCGACCCCGTGGTTACATTTGGAAGCCGTTTTAGAACCGGTGGTTAACCCGCTTCGCTGCAGGGGGCGCTGAGGCTTTGATGGGCTCCGGCCGAGAAGTGATGTAATTCCTCCTCCGGCCACCAGGGGCGCTGCGCTGTGGGAGCCATGTGGGCTGCCACCTGGCCCTGGGCACGAGCCCTGGGGCTGCTGCTGCTCCCCCGGCCCTGGGGCTCCCGCTGCTGCCTGGGGGGTCCCCGGCTGCTCTGCTGGGCCGGGGCTGCGTCCTGCTGCTCGGGCTGCTCCGGGCCGCTCTCCCCGCGAGCACCCACCCCCCTGCCCTGCCCGCGGCCAGCCCCTGCCCGCAGCCACCCCTGCACCCCTGCCTGCATCCAGCCCCCATCTCCAGCCACCCCCGCACCCCCTGCCCTCAGCCAGCCCCCGTCTCCAGCCACCCCTGCACCCCCTGCCCTGCCTGCACCAGCCCCCGTCTCCAGCCACCCCCGCACCCCCTGCCCTCAGCCAGCCCCTGCCTGCAGCCAGCCCCTGCACCCCCTGCCTGCAGCCAGCCCCTGCACCCCCTGCCTCCAGCCACCCCTGCACCCCCTGCCTGCAGCCAGCCCCTGCCGCACCCCCTGCCCTGCCCTGCCCACAGCCAGCCCCTGCCTCCAGCCACCCCCGCGCCTGCAGCCTGCAGCCAGCCCCGCACCCCCTGCCCTGTATCCAGCCAACCCCTGCCTCCAGCCAGCCCCTGCCCGCAGCCAGCCCCCGTCTCCAGCCACCCCTGCACCCCCTGCCCTACCCCCAGCCAGCCCCTGTCTCCAGCCACCCCCTGCACCCCCTGCCCGCAGCCAGCCCCTGCCTCCAGCCACCCCTGCCCTTCCTGCAGCCACCCCCGTACCCCCTCCCTGCCCGCAGCCAGCCCTGCATCCCCTTGCCTCCAGCCAACCCTGCACCCTCCTGTCTCCAGCCAGCCCCTGCCGCACCCCCTGCCCTGCCAGCAGCCAGCCCCTGTGATGAAGTGGGACTGTTCTTAATGTTTCCTCTGAATATTGTGGGGGTGCCTTAGTTTCCCCTATGCAGTTCTTAAGTATCTAGGTGGTGGGGTAAGGGTGTATGATCGTTGCAGAGCCCTAGAGGGCAGGTGTGTGCAGGGGTCTGGACACAGAGAATGGCCGACACCCTGTTTCCTGGCCACTGATGGCCTGGGCCCTTCCCCCCTGCAAGGTGAGAGCTAAAGGGTTGGAGAGCAAAGGAAGCCGATGACCTCCTGGCCCAGGAAAGGGGAAAGCCCAGAGGAGGTGGGGCTGGAGGGAGTTTCAGTTTGGGGCTGGCTGGGACATGGAGTGAAGGGCAGACGTGGTTGTCTGGCTCACTGCCCCCCAAAATGGACCCAGCTGAGGGGTCCTGTTCTCTGCACCTACAAGCTCTGTGTTAGACCATGTTCCTGTCGTCTAATAAACCTCTGTTTTACTGGCTGGCTGAGAGTCACGTCTGTCTGCGGAGTTGGGGGGCAGGACCCTCTGGCCCCCCCAGGACCCCGCCTGAGCGGACTCGCTGAGGGAAGCACACGGAGGGGCAGAGGATGCTGAATGCTCCGATGTCAGACCCAGGAAGGTGGAAGCCGGGTGAGCTGTGTGTCCTGCAGACAGACTGCTCCCAGAGAGGAGACGTCCCCAGCGTCCTGCCTGGCTTCGAAGGGAGCAGTTCCAGAGCATCGCCCAGGGACTCAGTGACAGCCCCACACCCCCTTGCCTCCAGACAACCCTGCACCCTCCTGTCTCCAGCCATCTCCGCACCCCCTGCCCTCCCCGCAGCCAGCCCTGCACCCCTGCTTCCAGCTAGCCCTGCCTCACGCCCCTGCCTGCAGCTGGCCCCACGTCCACTGGTGCCCCGCAGTTCCCAGGGCAGTAACCCTGCACACCTGCTTCAATGAAGGGGGCAGGGAGCAGCTGGGACCCACACATGTGCACGCTCTAGGGTGACCAGACAGCAAGTGTGAAAAATCAGAACGGGGGTGGGGGGTAATAGGAGCCTATATACGAAAAAGACCCCAAAACCGGGACTGTCCTTATAAAATCGGGACATCTGGTCCCCCTAGCACACCCCCAGGGCGTGGCAGGGCCCCACACCTGTGAAACGGAGCTCGTTTCTACTTCAGGCCCATCTCGGTTTGGAAGAGGGGAAGCTGTGGTAGGAGACCGTAGCAGGAGACGGCTTTGGGGGCATCTCTTTGGGTAGTGAAAGGCAGCATTATTCTCAGCCCTGAGCCATGGCCAGGGCCCCCAAAGGACCAGCGTGGCCCCATCACGTGGAGCTGGCCCCAACCAATGAGCAGCTTGGCGGCTGTCAGCAGCGGAGGTGACATCTCCTTTAGGAGCCGGGGGAGTGGCTGGGGGGCTGCAGCAGGAACAGATCCCCCATGGCCAGGCACAGCCCTGGGGGCTTAGCAAAGCACAGGGAAGCTGCTGTCTTGGGGCAGGGGCCGTGGGAGGTGGGTTCGAGCCCAGGGCTGCTGGGGTAGCATTCCTGCTCTGTCTGTGACTCGGGGCTCTCTGCACCTCTGCAGTGGGGATGACACCCCCTCCAGGGACGGCCTATGGGGATTCATGGATGTCTGTACGTGGCTCTGAGATCCTAGTGCTGCGTGGCCTCGATGCTCCTGCTCCAGCCCCATCCCTTGGGATGTTCAGTACTAGGCTGATAGCCTGCAGGCACGCTCCTGGCGCTGGGGAGAGGGGCAGGGCGACCTCCCAGAGATCATCCCTGGCCTGGCCCAGAGCTGGTTACTCATTCGGTCAACGCTCTGGTGAGCCCATGGCACTGGGGCCAGGCAGGCTGTGCTCCATGGTCATCCCCTGGCTGCTTTTCACTCCTCGCAACTGCTCTCTTGTTCCGATCCCTGCGCTTTCCCGTTGGTCACCTGGCACCCCGGGGGGATGGGGCAGTGAGCATGGCAGTTTATTGCAAGGCCCCACAGGCATTGATCCCACTGTGATTAGCTGTCCTGTGCACGTCCCACAGAGCTACTGCCCACCCATCCCCTAGAGCTGGGGCTTTTCCTGCAGCTCCCACGTTTCAAATGCAAACCTAGCCCAGCCAGTTCTGCTGCTGGCTTGTTGGTGGGGGGATCGGCTGTGGTGTCCCCAAAAGGGGAAGGATCCAGCAGCAGCATCTTGCTACTGCTCTGTGTCTAAGCAGATCACAGTCCAGCGCTTGGGGCTTAGAGCTCCAGGCTGCTGCCACGGGAACAAGAGACGCTAATGTGAACGCAGCAAAGGCCATTGGCAGACTGTAGATAGCTCTGATCCCTGCCAATCACTAAATCCAGTTAGCCCCTCAAAGAAAAGGAGCCTTTTTCTTTTGAGCCACCTACTAGCAGGACGGTGCTGCTGGAAGCCGACTGCTCTGGAGGTGGCCGACCAGACCTGCTCCCTTTAGCTATGCAGAGTAGGGGGTACGTGGGGCTGGGCAGACCCCTGGGGGATCTTGGGTTACAGAGGACGCTGGGCAGGCCTCTGGGGGACTCTGGGTAATGGGAAGCGGCATAGGGTTGGGCAGGGCCCTGGGGCGTTCTGGGTCCATGAGCTGTGTGGAAGCTGTGAGTTCGGAGCTGTCCGTCCTTTGGAGGCCCACAGCACCAGCATGGTGGCAGCGCCGGTGGGTGATCCCTGAGGACCGAGTGGGAGTTCCCAGGGCCCGGGGGAGTGCTGCAGAGCGTGTGCCCCTGCCAAGGGATGCCATATCTGCATCGCACGCGGCCTGCCGTGTTCCTGAATCCAGACACCCCCTGCCTTGCTGAGCTGGACTCCTGGGGCAGACTGTGCTCCAGGGCCCTTGTTGCTGTACGTGGGGTGCTGCTCTAACGAGCTCCCGCTGGGGCTGGGGCACCTGCAGCGTCTCTGTGTGTCCAGTAAAAACACACTCTGGGCTCTGGCAGGAGGCAGGTTTTGTTCCTGCTGGGAAGCAGCAGTTTTGTTGCAGATGCTGTGAAATGTCTGTCTGGCCGGAGCCTGTGGAAGGAACGGGAGCAAACGCTAAGGTTCCACCTGCCCGAGAGGGGGCAGAGTGGCCGCAGGCTCTGTGTGAATTCTCCTGTTTCCCGGCGTTTAATTACAGGGCCATCCTCGGGCAAAGCCACATGCAGGAGGTCGTGCCTTGGTCACCGGCTGAGCTCCCGCAAGCACATGGATTAGGGATAGCTCCCCCGTTCTTGCCTGGCTAGCTGGCTGTGAGTTTATTATGAACCCAGAGTGTGGGGGACGTTCCCACGGGGTTGGCCTGTGCTGGCAGCTTGGATTTCTCTGCACGTGTGTGTTGTTTCCTTTAAACCTCTTGGCGGGACCGGCTGGCTCTGGAAATGGGAACAGAGTCTGGAGTGTCTCTGAATTCTCTACAGGCCAGTGGTGACCCCAAGTTCCCTGCCCTAATGGCCAGCAGTGCTAGAGTGATGTGAGTTGGGCACGTCTCAGGACAGGTGCTTGGGAATGCTTGGCCACGTCACACCCATAAATCCCAGCATCACCAGGGCCATTAATTCTTGCTCTGGGTGTCACAGTCTCAGCAGAGGGGCTGAAGACTGACTGGGCCATGGAAACCTTATGTCCCTCTTGCTTCTGGAGTGTGTGAGGGGGTGTCCAGCTCAGAACTGAGGTGCGCTGGCTGGGGACGGGTGACGGAAGCTTGTGTTGGTCCTGTGGATATAGGCTTCCTTCGGTGTGGGGCTGTCAGTCCAGCCCCTTTCACCACCAAAGGGATTAGATCCCTGCAGTGACACCGGCTCTGGGCTGGTCTAGGGGGCACGCACTGATCCCGGGCAGGTTTGGGCAGACGCTCCCTTCCAGGACCGTGCAATAGGAGGGGTTTCTGCCCCTATTTGGTTAGAGATGGGGTGCTCAGTCCCGGGGCCATTGGTCTGCCCCTGTCTGGAGTTGGAATATTCCCGCTTGGCCAGCATGAGGGCGTTGCCTGGGGCGGGCGTTGCTGCAATCCGGCTCGGATCTCCAGCGCTCGCTTTCTCAGCTGTGCTGCTAATTTGTTGCTGACGTACTTTGTTAATATGTTAAACAAACAGAAGGCTCCACGTGGGCTCAGTTCAGAGGAAAGCTGATCTCCCCCTGCCCCCACACCTTTGTGATACATTCTCTTCCTGCCCGATCTGATTCTGTGGCGAAGAAGCAATTGTGTCCGATGTGCTCCAGGTACAGACCAAGGAGCAGGTACCTAGCAGAGCGCTGCGGCCTCTGTGCCATTGGGTGACAGGGGAGCTGTCCCACCAACCCCAGAGCTGGGGGTCCCGGCTCCCCATGAGTGTTGCTTTGCTGCTGTTTCAGGCCTTTCCCAGTAATTACCCAGCTTGTGTCTCTAGGACAGTGGTTGTCCACCAGAGGTACGTGTACCTCTGGGGGTAGGCAGATGTCTTCCAGGGGGTACATCAACTCATCTAGATATTTGCCTAGTTTTACAGCAGGCTACATAAAAAGCACTAGTAAAGTCAGTACAAACTAAAATTTCATACAAAGACTTGTTTATATGGCACTATATAGTACACACTGAAATGTAAGTACAATGTTTATATTCCAGTTGATTTATTGTATAATTGCATGGTAAAAATGAGAAAGTCAGCAATTTTTCAGTAAGACTGTGCAGTGACACTTTTGTATTTTTAGGTCTGATTGCATAGGCAAGTAGTTTTTAAGTGAGGTGAAATTTGGGGGTACACAAGATAAATCAAAGAATCATCGAATATCAGGGTTGGAAGGGACCTCAGGAGGTCATTGTGACGATGTGACGCAGCAGGGAGGGGGGAGTGTTGACCTGGGAATGTGCCCTGGGGACGGGAGACCTGAGAGCCTGTCACCTGAGCCAGGAGGGGGAGGGGGAGGTGACACCTCTGCCCAGGAATGTGGACAGAGGCTGCAGCAGGGAACCTGCTGGGGGGGTTTAGTGTCAGTTTGGGGCTGGGTGGAGGAACACAGGGAACCCCAGGGCTGGGGTCTAAGCTCCCTGCTCCCCCAGAAGGACTTCACTGAGGGGTCCTGGGTGTACCCACAAGCTCTGTTTTGGACTGTGTTCCTGTTGTCCAATAAACCTTCTGTTTTACTGGCTGGCTGAGAGTCTCAGTGAATCCCAGGAAGAGGGGTGCAGGGCCTGGACTCCCCCACACTCCGTGACAACTGGTAGCAGCGGTGGGATCTACTGCACCCCGTGAACGGCGCTTCCTGCAGTAAGTGACTGGGGAACAGTAAAACGAAGGGGGATTGACGGGGACCAGGTGTGCTGAAGATTCAGAGAGAGACGGTTTCAGGGGGCGGTTAACCCCTGGGAGTGTGTGACCAGAGAGAAGGACTTTTGCAGTAACAGGGTCCCCCGGGGGATTGCAGCGAGCGGTCCCAGGGGCGGAGGAGTCTGCAGCTCGACCCTGGCAAAGAGGTGGTGACCTCAAGAAGGACTGGCACACTAGGGGCTTTTCCTGGAAACCGTGGACAGCTGCCAGCCTGCGAGTGGCCAGCCGGGAGATGTACGCTAAACGCCTTAAGAGCGACCTGGTGGAGCTGTGCAGGCAGAGGGGGCTGCGCGTCGGGAGGTCCACCAAGGAACAGCTGATCGCCCAGCTGGAGGAGAGGGATCGCTTGGATAACCCGATCCCTGTCCCTGAGGGAAGCCGCCCGGCGGACGCAGCGTGGGCCCTGGGGCCTGACCAGGCTGGGAGGGGTCAGACTGCTGCCCAGGACACCCCGAGACCCTTCCTACCTATGCCTGGGGGAGGGGTTGTGGGAAGCCCAGCGAATACCGAGGGCCCCCTGACCCCAGCAGCCAGCAGGGGATCCTCCCAGCGGAGCTCCCCATCCCTGGAGCGGATGCGGCTGGAATGGGAGAGGGAGAGGAAAATGAGGGAGCTGGAGGATCATGAAAAACAACGTCAACATGAGGAGAAACAACGTCAACATGAGCAGGAGGAGAAGGAGAGGGAACGTCAGGAGAAGGAGAGGGAGCGTCAGGAGAAGGAGAGGGAGCGTCAGGAGAAGGAGAGGGAGCGTCAGGAGAAGGAGAGGGAGCGTCAGGAGAAGGAGAGGGAACGTCAGGAGAAGGAGAGGGAACGTCAGGAGAAGGAGAGGGAACGTCAACATGAGCAGCAGGAGAAGGAGAAACAAAGACAGCATGAACTGGAGCTGGCCAGGCTGAGGAGCAGTGGGGCCCCGGCTGCGGTGAGTGAGGGGGGACCCAAGACTGCAAGGAGCTTTGATAAGTGCTTCCTGGCCCAGCGGAAGGAGGGGGAGGACATAGATAGCTTCCTGACGGCCTTTGAGAATGCCTGCGAGCTGCACAGGGTTGACCCTGCAGACCGGCTCCAGTTCCTCACCCCCTTACTGGACCCCAAAGCCGTGGAGGTCTACAGCCGGATGACAGGGGCAGAGGCAGGGGACTATGAACTGTTCAAACAGGCCCTGCTCCGTGAGTTTGGGCTGACCCCCGAGATGTACCGGAGAAGGTTCCGGGGTCAGCGTAAAACGCCTGAGGTCACCTACCTACAACTGGTCAACAGGATGCAGGGATATGCCCGCAAGTGGACAGCGGGGGCCCAAACTAAAGAGGACCTGCTTGACCTGTTTGTACTGGAGCACCTGTATGAACAGTGCCCTTCCGACCTGAGGCTGTGGCTGGTGGACAAAAAGCTCGCGAACCCCCAGCATGCAGGGCAGCTGGCCGACGAGTTTGTGAACAGCCGGTCAGGGGGTAGCCGGGAGGAGTCCCAAAAGAACAGGCCCCCCCCGATGCAGAGAGAGAGTCACCATGGGGCCTCCCAGCGGGGAAATAGGGAGAACCCCCTCCAAAGGGGAACGCCTGGTGTCGGGCCCCTCCGACCCGTTCGAGGGGACCAACGTGACCTGAGCTGCTATCACTGTGGCCAGAGAGGCCACGTACGGGCCCAGTGCCCCGGGCTCCGGGACAAACTGAGCAGACCCAACCTACCCAGGGTTAACTGGGTAGGGACTCAGCTGGACGAGGGGCAGGCGACCCAGGAAAGGGGGGCTACCAGTTTGCCACCTGCTCAGGAGGGAAGAGTACCCCCAGCCAGCCCCGCCAGAGGGCTGGAGGCTCTGGACTCAGGGTGCTCGGTTTACAGGGTGGGTGCGGGGCTGTCCCTCCGGAGAGAGTGCCTTGTTCCCCTGGAGGTGGATGGGAGGAAGGTCAATGGATACTGGGATACGGGCGCAGAGGTGACGCTGGCCCGGCCCGAGGTGGTGGCCCCAGATCGGGTGGTGCCCAACACCTACCTGACCCTGACGGGGGTGGGCGGGACCCCATTTAAGGTGCCCGTGGCAAGGGTACACCTGAAATGGGGGACCAAGGAGGGCCCCAAGGATGTGGGGGTACACCACCATTTGCCCACTGAAGTTTTGATGGGGGGAGACCTAGAGGACTGGCCAAGCGACCCCCAGACCGCCCTGGTTGTGACCCGTAGCCAGAGCTGGCGAGGGGCACTGCGACCTGACCCTGGGGAGGGTACCACACTGGAGGCGCGAGACCCTACTCGGGTGGGGAGGGAGCGCCGAGGGGCACGGCTCAGAGAGGCTGCGGCCTCAGACCTGGCCACGGAGGGGGAACCGGGCCCCATCCCTTCCCCAGCCGCTGAGTTCCAGGCCGAGTTGAGGAAAGATCCCTCCTTGCAGAAGCTCAGGGACCTGGCCGACCTCAGTGAGGGACGGACCATGAGGAGAGGCTGCCAGGAGAGGTTCCTGTGGGAGAAGGGGTTCCTGTACCGAGAATGGGCTCCACCAGGGGAAGGGGAGTCCTGTGGGATCAGGAGGCAGCTGGTGGTCCCCCAGAAGTACCGCCGCAAGCTCCTGTCTCTGGCCCATGACATCCCCCTCGCAGGGTACCAGGGAATCCGGCGCACCCGGCAGAGGTTGCTACAGAACTTTTACTGGCCCGGGGTCTTTACCACCGTCCGGCAGTATTGCCGATCCTGTGACCCCTGTCAGAGGGTGGGGAAGGCCCGGGACAAGGGGAAAGCGGCGTTGAGACCTTTGCCCATCATAGAGGAGCCTTTCCAGAAGGTGGCCATGGACATCGTGGGGCCTCTCAGCAAGACGACCCGGTCGGGGAAGAAATATATTCTGGTGGTGGTAGATTTCGCCACCCGCTACCCCGAGGCAGTGCCCTTAACTTCCATTGAAGCAGACACCGTGGCAGATGCGCTCCTGACCATTTTCAGCCGAGTGGGGTTCCCCAGGGAAGTCTTGACAGACCAAGGCTCCAACTTCATGTCGGCCCTGCTCCGGTGCTTGTGGGAGAAATGTGGGGTCCGGCATGACTGGGCCTCAGCGTATCACCCCCAGTCCAATGGGCTGGTGGAGAGGTTTAACGGGACGCTAAAGATGATGCTGAAAACCTTTATGAACCAGCACCCGCAGGATTGGGACAAGTACTTACCTCACCTGCTGTTCGCGTACAGGGAGGTGCCCCAGGAGTCTACCGGATTTTCGCCTTTCGAACTGTTATATGGAAGGAGGGTGAGGGGCCCCCTGGACCTGATGAGAGACGAGTGGGAGGGGAAGGCCACTCCCGATGGAGAGTCAGTGGTGGAGTATGTCCTGACCTTCCGAGAGAGACTGGCTGAACTCATGGGCCTGGCCAGGGAGAATCTGGCCAGAGCCCAGAGGAAGCAGAAGGTCTGGTATGACCGCACGGCGCGGGCCCGTGCCTACGCCACCGGGGATCAGGTGATGGTTCTCATCCCGGTGAGAAAGAACAAACTACAGGCCGCCTGGGAGGGCCCGTTCAAGGTCGTCAAGCAGCTCAATGAGGTAAACTATGTGGTGGAGCTGTCGAACCGGGCCCACCACCGCCGGGTGTACCATGTGAATATGATGAAGCCATATTATGCCAGGGGGAATGTGGTGTTAGCTGTGTGTGGTCAGTGGGAGGAGCAGGGAGATGACCCTTTAGTAGATCTATTCCCTGGGACCAGAGCTGGTTCCCCCCTGGAAACAATCCCCCTCTCGGATCAGCTCACCCCTGCCCAGCAAGCTGAGGTCAGGGGGGTGCTGCATCCGTACCGACAGCTGTTTTCCAACCAGCCTGGACGCACTAATCTGACTGTCCACCGGGTGCAGACAGGGTCGCACCCGCCGATAAGATGCTCCCCCTTCCGAGTCACAGGGAAAACTGCTCAGGACCTGGAAAGAGAGGTCCGGGACATGCTGGCTTTGGGGGTGATCCAGCCATCGGCCAGCCCTTGGGCCTCGCCGGTGGTGCTGGTCCCCAAAAAGGATGGGTCAGTCCGGTTCTGTGTGGACTATCGGAAGCTCAATGCCATCACTGTATCGGATGCCTACCCCATGCCCAGGCCGGACGAGCTCCTAGACAAGCTGGGAGGAGCTCGGTACCTTACCACCATGGACCTTACAAAGGGCTACTGGCAAGTGCCGCTGGATGCAGATGCCTGGCTGAAATCGGCCTTTATCACCCCTCTGGGGCTCTATGAGTTTCTGACCCTGCCTTTCGGCCTCAAGGGAGCGCCGGCCACCTTCCAGCGCCTGGTGGACCAGCTCCTGAGGGGGATGGAGAGTTTTGCCGTGGCGTATATTGACGACATCTGTGTCTTTAGCCAGACCTGGGAGGACCACGTGTCCCAGGTTAGACAAGTGCTGGACCGACTCCAGGGGGCTGGGCTGACTGTCAAAGCGGAGAAGTGCAAGGTGGGGATGGCTGAAGTATCTTACCTGGGCCATCGGGTGGGGAGCGGCCGCCTAAAGCCGGAACCGGCCAAGGTGGAGGTGATCAGAGACTGGCCCGCTCCCCACACCAAAAAGCAGGTCCAAGCCTTTATTGGGATGGCCGGATACTACCGAAGATTTGTGCCCCACTTTAGCGCCATAGCCACCCCCATCACTGAGCTATGCAAGAAGGGGAAGCCAGACAAGGTGGTCTGGACCGAGCAGTGCCAGGAGGCTTTCCGGGCGCTGAAGGAGGCTCTGGTCAGTGGCCCAGTTCTAGCAAACCCAGACTTTGACAAGCCCTTTGTGGTGTTCACCGACGCGTCAGACACGGGACTGGGGGCGGTGTTAATGCAGGAGGATGAAAAGGGGGAGAGACACCCCATCGTGTACCTGAGCAAGAAATTGCTACCCCGGGAGCAACACTACGCGGCCATCGAGAAGGAGTGCCTGGCCATGGTGTGGGCCCTCAAGAAACTAGAGCCCTATCTCTTCGGGCGACACTTCACCGTGTACACCGACCACTCTCCCCTGACCTGGCTGCACCAGATGAAAGGAGCCAACGCCAAGCTCCTGAGGTGGAGCCTGCTCCTGCAGGATTACGACATGGACGTGGTCCATGTGAAGGGAAGTGCCAACCTGATAGCGGATGCGCTGTCCCGGAGAGGGGGCCCCGAACTTCCCCAGGTCACTGGTCACAGTGACCCCGCTCAGTTCAGTCTCGAAGGGGGGAGAGATGTGACGATGTGACGCAGCAGGGAGGGGGGAGTGTTGACCTGGGAATGTGCCCTGGGGACGGGAGACCTGAGAGCCTGTCACCTGAGCCAGGAGGGGGAGGGGGAGGTGACACCTCTGCCCAGGAATGTGGACAGAGGCTGCAGCAGGGAACCTGCTCGGTGGGTTTAGTGTCAGTTTGGGGCTGGGTGGAGGAACACAGGGAACCCCAGGGCTGGGGTCTAAGCTCCCTGCTCCCCCAGAAGGACTTCACTGAGGGGTCCTGGGTGTACCCACAAGCTCTGTTTTGGACTGTGTTCCTGTTGTCCAATAAACCTTCTGTTTTACTGGCTGGCTGAGAGTCTCAGTGAATCCCAGGAAGAGGGGTGCAGGGCCTGGACTCCCCCACACTCCGTGACAGTCATCTCGTCCAACCCCCTGCTCAAAGCAGGACCAATCCCAACTAAATCATCTCAGCCAGGGCTTTGTCGAGCCTGACCTTAAAAACCCCTAAGGAAGGAGATTCCACCCTCCTAGTGAAAAAGTTTTTCCTAATATCCAACCTAAACCTCCCGCACTGCAACTTGAGACCATGACTCCTTGTTCTGTCATCCGCTACCACTGAGAACAGTCTAGAGCCATCCTCTTTGGAACCCCCTTCAGGTAGTTGAAAGCAGCTATCAAATCCCCCCTCATTCTTCTCTTCCGCAGACTAAACAATCTCAGTTCCCTCAGCCTCTCCTCGTAAGTCATGTGTTCCAGTCCCCTAATCATTTTTGTTGCCCTCCGCTGGACGCTTTCCAATTTTTCCACATCCTTCTTGTAGTGTGGGGCCCAAAACTGGACACAGTACTCCAGATGAGGCCTCACCAATGTCAAATAGAGGGGAACGATCCTGTCCCTCAATCTGCTGGCAATGCCCCTACTTATACATCCCAAAATGCCATTGGCCTTCTTGGCAACAAGGGCACACTGTTGGCTCATATCCAGCTTTTCGTCCACTGCAACCCCTAGGTCCTTTTCTGCAGAACTGCTGCCTAGCCATTCGGTCCCTAGTCTGTAGCAGTGCATGGGATTCTTCTGTCCTAAGTGCAGGACTCTGCACTTGTCCTTGTTGGACCTCATCAGATTTCTTTTGGCCAAATCCTCTAATTTGTCTAGATCCCTCTGTATCCTATCCCTACCCTCCAGTGTATCTGCCACTCCTCCCAGTTTAGTGTCATCTGCAAATCAGACTCCTGAAAGGGGTACCATAGTTTGGAAAGGTTGAGAGCCACTGAGCTAAATAGACAAGGCATGCTCCAGGTGTCGCCAGCAAGTATCCTTGTGCTCCAGCTGCCTGCATCTCCTAAGAGCAGAAAAACACACGTCTCTAGCTGTCTGGGATGCCCTCTGCCGTGACAGCGGGCACTCTGCCTCGTGCATTCACGTCTCAGCAGGGGAAAGGAAGAGGGCTCCATCTCCCTGGTTTGGAATGAGATGTGTGTGTAATCTCTGTGAGCGCAGCTCCCGACATGGGTTTAACGGGGCAGGGCACTGGCTTTGCCCCCCGATGGATCCCTGGCATTACGGGTCTCTTCAGCAGCACACCAAATGGCCTGTGACGTTAGCCTCTCTGCGGCTGTGTGGCTGAGTGGGTCTGGGATGGACGGGCGCAAGTCTCGCTGAACCTGCCCCCCCCCATTCACCCAGCAGCCATGACCCATTGGCACAGGCTAGCATACTGTGGGGAATATCCCCCATCCGCTGCCACCCCGGCTCCCACCCAATCCTACCGCAGTGCCAGCCTGAAACAGCGCTGTGCAGAGCGCAGCTGTCCCTGCTGATTTCTAGGGAGCGTTGGGCTGGTCACAACCCCCAGCCGGGAACATTCGGGCTTTAGAAGGGTCGGTCTCTGGGCCTGCCTGCTTGGGCCTCCGCGGCTGACCTGTGGCGCTGTCTTGTATGCAGATGGTACCGTCTCATGTGCCAGCTGTCCTTCCCTACCAGGGCTGGCGTTTGGCATTCCTCCAGGGTTCAGTGTGCGCCGAGCAGCTCTGATTAAGCTCAAGCTTGTTTGGAGTATTTCAGGCCCCAAGTTCGTTTGTTGGCGGGTCTCTGATGCCGTGGTGAGACGCCAGTAGAGGACAATGGGATCCCTGGGTCTGCTGAACGTTCCCTTGGGAGGCGGTTGATTGCGTGCTGGTGCTAACGGCTCGTTCAGCTCAGCGAGGCGAGGTCACACACGCTGAGGGGAACGCCCTGGCTCCGTTTGCCAGGATCTTCTGGAGGCACTGGGACCGAGTCCATTGCTAGCCAGTGGGCGGCTTGGAGGTATGGAGGCACAGCTGTCCGGGCTTCCTCCCCACTGCTCCCGCGAGGCCGTTGCAGCCTCTCCCTTGTGACTGCGATAGGCGCTGGCGCCGGTGACTGGGGCTGTGTTTACCTGTCTGCTGACCTGGAGAGAAACCTCCCAGCCCAGTGTGCTAGCCACCAGCGGCACACCGGGCTGCAATGCTTGTCAGCCCTTACTCACCGGGGCTGGTCAAAGGTACCACAGCCAGAATCCCCTCGATCCTCCGGCCCTCTCCCAACATGAGCGGCTGCCCCTTGGCGCACAGGGCACTGAGCCACATCGAAAACCGGACACCTGGCAACCCTATGGCTAGCCGGAGTCATTAAAGGTCACATGGTCCTTGCAAGAGCCAGGGTGGTGGTGCAGCTGTCCTGGCTGGGCTCCAGCCTGCCTGATGCTCTGCTTCCCCACAGACCTTCTCCCGTTTCAGTGGGATGCTGGAGCCTTCACAGCATTTCGGGGCAGGAAGCTGTTTTGCCCTGCACGTCCCTCGCACCTCAGAGGTGGCTGGGGGAAGTGACTCCTGGGTATGTGGTTTTACCCCAGATCTCTCTGGCTGAAAGGCACTCTGGAAGGGTGGGCGAGCAGCCTGCAGCCCTGCTGTGCAGTAAAAAGGAAGGGGATCCTTTGGAGGGGATATGATGGGGGCCGTTTGTGTTCTGGCAGCCCTCGCAGCATGCTGGGCTGGGTGCTGTTTGCACAGAGAGGGAGGCACCCTAGGTGCTCGTGCTGTTGGAAGGCGAGCAGTGTGGAGGGTGCAGGGAGAAGGAGATCATCCGAATCTCCAGAGCTGCGATACACCCTGTGCACAAGACATGGGCATTCTGTTGCGTTTTGGGAGTGAGCAGTTCTGCTGACCCTGATCCACCAGGGACTAGCCCCTGCCGGCTGGCCTGAGACGTGATTGCATTAGCTGTTTGCTTCCTCCTTTGCTCTTGTTTAATGTCATCACAGTGACAAGCCGGTGGATCGAATTAAATCTGGCTGCTGCGCGGCTGCAAGGCACGGCGGTGCATGCCGGGGAGGGACCGGGCAGGCTGGCAGGGGGACTCACTCCCCTGACGAGGGCTGTGTGAGGCAGGCCGCATGGTGAGCTTCGGCCGCAGGCGGAGCGCAGCAGATCCCTGGAAGGGGAGTGTGTGTGGCAGGACATCGTGGGAACTGCGTCTTTCCGTGCTCCCATGCGCTGCAGGGAAAGGCAGTGAATCAGCATCAGCCCCTCACTCCCTGGCACTGGCATTTGCCATCCGCACTTTGTGCCAGCCATGGCTCTCAGATGCATCCCCGAACGTATTTGTAGTGAAGCCCCAAGGCCCACGCCCTGCTGCCCGCTGGGGAGCTTGGTCAGGGCTGCGGTCTCTGCCCAGTGGGGGAAGTGCGGGCACAGACAAGGTGAGCGCCATGGGCCCTGCGCCAGCAAAGCGCACCCAGGTGTGGTTTGCGCTAAATGTGTGAGTGGCCCTGTTGGCCTCAGTGAGCCTGGGGACACACGCTGCAAGCGAAGTGTGCGCTCAAGCGCGCTGCCGGATCAAGGGGTTCGCCCAGCGAGCCGGTGGCGAAGCAAGCATCAAACCTGCTCTAAGCAGAGATGCCCTCCCTCCTGGAGCGAAGCGACATTCTCTGCGCCCCGGGGCCTTCCTGTTGGTTTGGCCAATGCAGCCCTGTGTGGCATATAACTGAACACTCCCCGCGGTCGCGGCGACGGAGGAACAGCTGGATTAGACGACACGCTCTCACGGCCTTGGACGTTTTTCCTTTCTTTTTGCCCATTTTCACGTCTTCCCTTCTGCCAGGTCTGTAGTGAGCAGCTTCCAGGCCCCAAATCGCATTCTGCACCCAGCCTGTCAGGAAGATTGATCACTGCTCTTCACGTCTAACTACGTTTTCTGGTCTTGATTAATTGATTTCCCATGTGGTCTGGGCAGGTATTGCTCCGCTCACGGCTGGCGTGGGCATGTGCGAACAGCAAATGGCTTTGGAGAACGTCCCCTGCATGCAGGCCCCAGTGGCAGATGCACATGCAGGGGCCGGAGTCTTTTTAAACAACCAAACATCCCCCCAGAGGGTTCAAGGCTAAGGCCCTGGGTGCTGCCAGTGGGCCTATGGACTGCTGGGCCCAGGACCGCATGGGCACAGGATCGGAGGGTCTTGCTCTGCAGATCCGCTGGCAGAAGAGGGGTTGTACAGCCCCTGTGGAAGCGCATGGTCCGGTGCACTGGCCTGTATTCAGGGTTCTACTTCCTGCTCTGCCACTCATTTGCTGTACATCCTTGGGCAAGCCTTGGTTTGCCCCGCTCTGTGCCTCGGTTCCCCCTCCCACCCTTTGTTTCGGTTGTGAGGTCTTTGGAGCAGGGACTGCCTCTGACTATGTGTGCGCGTAGTGGGGCCCCGATCTCAGCGGCTTGGTGCTGTGGTTGCAGGAGTGAGATATTGATTTTCTAGCACTGGGTTCAGATCCAGGAAGCTTCCCCCTTTCTCCAAGATCCATCCGTCTCCTCTGACGGTTTCCCAGCCACTGTTCTTTTCCCCAGCTAGGTATATTTTTTTCCTCTGAGGTTTAAAATAGATCTTTGAAGTGGAACAAAAATGCTTTATTTAGAGCTAGTCTGAGATCCCAGACTAGGCCTGTGAGTCCCAGGAACCCTCCAGATTGATTTCAGTGGGAGCAGGGCCAAGCCCAATAGGCAGAAAAGCCCTAGACCTCCTGTAATTTCTGGGGTGGGTTGCTCTGGAGGGAGCCCTCTCCCCTCTGGGTCATGCATGCTCACTCGTTGCCCCAGCATGGTAGAAGGGGCTGTATGTTGTGGGGGTTGCTATGCGCTAGTTTGGGTGTCCTGGTCCCATCCCAGCTCTGGCACACTGTGTTCTGCCTCCTTCACGTCATGGCTTGCTCTGGACTGGTCTGCAGCAGGACTGTATGCTCTTACCCAGCTGTCGCAGGCCACCCCAGAGGTGGCTGCATTTCAGCAATGGTGAGGCAATCCCTCTGGGCACCTCATTCTGAGAGGGTGGGCTTCTCTGTAAGCTTTCAGAGACCCTCTGTGGAAAGTCACTCGAGCCGTGCCCAGGACAATTCCCCTGTCCGCTGCCTTCGAGACCAGCCCTGAGCAGAGATGGCTGCGGAAAGGACGGCTTGCTGAGCAGTGACTAGAGCCCCCAGGGGGGCACAGAGTACTCGACAGAGAGAAGGGGGGCAGGGTATGTAGGCAGCCTGACTGGCCCTCAAGGGGAGCTCTCACTGCAGAAAAGGTCAGCACCGCCCCAGGCGGGTGGAAGAGGCAGAAGGCCTGTGTCTGGCAGCCTTGCTGAGGCTGTACTGCCTGCACCCTGGGGTCCCTCCTCAAAGGCCGCCCAGGGTTCTGTGTTGGGCACCGAGATGGGCCCTGGAGAGGGGTGAGGAGAGACAGCAGCAGGCTGGGGTGTGAAGGGGATTGCACAGCCTGGGCTGGAAGATACTGGGACCAGCTGCCTGAGCCGGGTGGGGATCGGGGGGTTGGAGGGGGGGCTTCGCTTCCTGCAGAAACCAGTGCAGCTCCACGTGCTTCCTGTTACCGCTTGGGCTCCTGACACAGTGCCAGTGTGGTGCTAGGGGCTGCCCGGTCTGGGTGCCCCTGGGTTATTCGTGGGTGGATGGGCTCAGTTTCTGGTGGAATGAGAAGGAAATTAACTGAAAGAGGGAGGCAGTGCGGCCTACATGATAGAGCACTGCTCTGAGACTCAGGAGACCTGGGTCTATTCAGTTCTGCCAGTGGCCGGCTGGGAGCACCATCCTGCTCTGTGCCTCAGTTTCCCCTGCTGTACAATGTGGGTAATGATAGGGCCCTGCTGCTGGAATGGGCTAGATAAGAGCTGCCTACTCTTGTGTGATTGCAGAGCGGAGGCCAGGGAACTGAGCTGAGGAACGGACAGCCTGCTGAGGGGAAGGGGCTCCGAGGTGCTTTAGAGCCAGTGCTGGGGAGGGGGCAGGCAGAAGGACTCCCGCCTCCCAGAGATGTCCCCTCCCCAGCGCTGGGCTCTCTAACCATGCCGGCCCAGCCTCCGCTGTCCGGCGCGCAGTGACTCCTGGCTCTCCTGTCTGCCCGTGGTGCCCTGTGCGGGGTGGGTCGTTAGCCTGGCAGCCCTGGTTGTTCCCTCTGAACAGCCCCGCGTAGCGTTGTCTTGTCGATAGCCCCGAGACAGGCAGCTGAGCCGGAGCCCTCCTCCCCCGGGTCTCCTCCCCGCTTGGGAACCTCTGCCGGGGCCCAGAGCCACAACGCCCGGGGCCTTGCCAGCAGCAGCAGCCTCTGCGTTGCCTCGTCCCTGCAAGACAGCCCTGGCGTTGCCATGGTACTCGCCAGATGTGCGCGTGTAGCGCTTCTGGCCCTGGGACGATGCTCCTTGTAAGGAGCGGTTTCACCCGCCCGCCCCTTGCTCTGCCGGATGCCGTGAGTCACTGCCAGGCGTGGTGCTGGCGGGTGCCCGCTCTTAGGCAGGCAAGCCGTGAGATTGCCGTGGGGCTAGGGGGGGCCTGTGCTGGGGTGCGGCCCCTTTGCCTTGGTGGGTGAGGTCACCCTGCTGGCCTGGCCCAGCTTCGTTACCAGTAACGATGATGAACGCCAAGAGCGTGGGCACGCAGCTCAAGCGGACGTGGGGCAGGGCAGGGGTGATATCCCTTTGTTACCCAGTGGGGAGACTGGACAAGAGCCTGCTCCCAGCCGTGTGCCTTAGCCTCCTTTGAGAGCCAGGCGCAGAGACCCCAGCGGTGTCAGCTCAGGGGCTCCCTTCTTCCAAGGTGGTGGCTAATGTGAGCCACGGGTGGGTTGTTCAGGGAGGACTTTCAAAAACCGAGGTCCTGTCTTGTCCTCCAGGGCCAGTGAGCCCCGTGGCTCTGCCTAGCAATCAGGGTTTGCTCCTCCGTCCCGGCCAGCGTTTCCCCTCCATGTGTGGCCATTGAGCTGATATCTGTGCCCCACCCAGGGGTGCTGTAGTCTGTGGGTGTGGTGGGGCCCTTCGGAAGGGAAGGCCCTAAGTACCTGTGAGACCTGGTTATCTGGCTGCTCTGGGGCACACGGCTCAACCCTGCGATGGCAGCCCAGATGTTCGGTCTTGCCAGGCCAGCAGCTCAGTCATTGCCAGGGGACTCTGGGGACACGTCACAAATGAGCAAGGAGCCTGAGTCATGGAGGGATCCGGGGAGCCGACCCACCTCCCACAGCGCTAGGGGAGCAAGGTTCAGTGAGGTGCCCAGAGGCACACAGGCCGTCTGGAGCAAAGCTGGTGGATAGAGCGGGGTTGGACAAACATCCGGTCCCTACTCCAGCACTCCCTGCCCGTGCCGAAGGGTAAAGGTGTCAAAGAACAGGCTTGTAATTCAAACCCAGACAGCTCTGTTTGCGTTGGCCCTGCGCCTTTGTGCTCTGGCTTCCCCTGCTCCCATGCTGTGCTGTGCCAGGGCTGGGATGAATATCCCTTTAATTGAAAGCCTTAGCTGTATTAGTGAGTAAATCTTATGTAAATCTTACAAAATTTGTCATAATTTTGGTAATTGGATTGATTCCCAGTGTTTTATTTTCTCTGCTGTTAGCGGGAGGAAAGTCCCACGCTCTGCCAGGCACAGTTTGGGTTTTGAGCACAGCCAAGCTCCATTTAGCATTCTGCTAACGCAGCATGAATGGTAGTGACTCCAGGTGTGGGCCGCCCTGCCAAACCCAGGCCTCGGGGGAGCGAGGAGGCCTCTGCACAGCCAGAGTGAGAGCCAACCCCGAAGGAGAACAAGCCCTGCCTCGAAACCAACTGCGGTTCTGTCACTGGCTTGAAAGCCACTTTGCCAATGTGTTGCTGTGTGAGGTTAAACAGCAGCCATGTTCCACTCCAGAGGTGGCTGCCATCCAGTGGTGGGTGTAGGGATTCTGTAGTTTGTAAAGCACATTGGGCTCCTTTGGGATCAAAGGTGCTATCAAAGCAGTGTGGTCCAGTGGCCATTCTACTCCTGGCTCTGCAAAACCCTCATTCTCAGTCTCTCTCTCTCTCTAAGGTTGGGATAATACCTGTCTTCGAAAAGCCCTTCAGGAGGCTCAAAGCAGTTGGGTGCAGCATCTACGAATCAGTTGGTTACTCGTGCATTTCGACGTCAGCTCGGCGGTGGGTTGATCAGAGGCAGGGTGTGCCCTCTAGCAGAGAAGGGGGTGGGGTTCTTAGAGGGACTTTATGGGTTCTCTGACGCTGTGGTCGAGTGGCCCTGCCTGGAGCACCCCCCTGCAGCTGGCCGCAGCGTGAAAGGCACACTTGCCTCAGCTTCCCCCCTTCTGAGTCCTCCTGCTCCCTGGCCCTCTCGCTGTGCCCCTGGGTCCTGCTCTCCAGTCAGTGTGTGAGCTTCTCCGGTGGTCCTCTGCCTGCAGCCCTCTCTAGCTCTTGGCCCTGGCTCTCTGGCTTGGGGATGCCAGCCAGCAAACCCCTCTTGTTGCTCTCCTGTCTTCAGGCTTCTCCCCGATCCCAAACATCTCCTAGCCAATGTCTCCCTATTCCCAGGGCGGGCCTGCGGCGAACGTCCTGTTCTCTACAGCTTTCCCCAGAGACGGCCTCCCCCAGTCTCCGGACTTTTCCTGACTGCCTGTCTCTCGCTGCTGCTGCTGCTGCTTTATGGCGAAGCAGACTCATCTACTGAGTCCGTAACCACCACTTACTAAATTCCTCAGGCATTCATGGCACTGCACTGCACTCCCTGCTCTAGCGCCGTAAAAAAAAACGTAGTCGAGCTTTTTTAATGATCCCCCCTCGTTCCCAGTCCTCTCAGTAACCCACTCCTCGTATAGTCTGTCACCCGAATGCGTCTAACTGCTTCATAAAGGGCCTGTCTTTCCTGGGAACATTCCCTGCATTCTCATGCCAGCTGATCAGCTGTTTCTTTATCCTTACGGGTGTTCCCCACCCCAACTCTGTGTCTCTTCAATAAACACAAAGTATTATTCAAACCATGGTGACCACTTATTCTAAATACAAGTAACTCATTACCCTCTAGTTTGGGGCACACTTCATAGAATGTTCTTCCGTGTTTCTCCATGGCCCACAATTCGTGCCATTCCTCTTTCAATCCCTGTTAACTAAACTTTGAAATTCCTGCTTACTCAAAGGAATCTTTATCTCAGTTTCTCCATGTTTTAAAACGTTGTTCGCTTCTCATCCGCCATTTCATTGCCAGGTGGCCCAGCCGGTGCTGGAATCCATGCTAGTGCTATGTTTGTACCTGCGCATGCTAACTCTGTTGCCAAAAACAATATTTCATTTATTAGATCACTCTGGCTTTCTGTTATACCCCTTTTACTTGCCAGCAGTATACCTGATGAGGAATCCAAGACGAGAACAGCTGTGGTAGGCCATATGTCCCATATCCAGTTTAACGCCAACATGATTCCCACCCATTCACCAGTTAGCATGGCCGCAAAATTAGATATTCTTTTAGATTTCTTAACTCCAGTCTCAGGGGTGAAAAGGGTGGTCCCACTCTACCTTTTTTTCCCCATCTTTAGCTCTGTCAGAATGTATGGTGCAATGGTGACTCCATTTACCATATATAAACTCATAAACTTTATCTTAAATTGGTCCAATAAAAGATATGACCTCGTCCCCCCCCCCCCCCCCCCGGTCTCTTTAACCCTTATCTGTCACATAGGATGACTCTGTCCTTCCCTTTACTTTATTCTACAATTCTAAATCCACATCCAGAAAGATGATATGCCAGGTATAAATTACAGCCTAGCTCACGAAAGCTTATGCTCAAATAAATTGGTTAGTCTCTAAGATGCCACAAGTCCTCCTTTTCTTTTTGCGAATACAAACTAACACGGCTGTTACTCTGAGAACTATCAATGTTAATCTCCGAGACTTTCCTTTTCACTTCAGTCTTTTACCCGCATTTTAATCCAAGGAGCATGAGGGAGTTTATTGCGTCGGCCTATATTCCTGCTGCACAATTCCCAGCATTTCTCATATATTTGTCCACAATTCGTGTCTGCCGTGTTTCCCTTGAGTTTAACCCAAAATGCCAGACGGAACGTTGCCACTCTTAAGCTGATAGGCATTTCTCAGACAGCTACCTGAGTTACATCCAGCGGCGTCATAACAATGTACCACATGCAATTTGTAGCGCTCGGGTCTTGAATTGATTCAAACGTCTAAAGCCCTGATTTGGATGCAGAATTAAAGGCTTGACGCTCGTAATCTATGCTCTATACAGCATCGTCAGTACTTTCTTATCTTTTCCCTGCTTAATCCCAGCAATGCTTGTAAATAGAGTAAGCCTACCCTTACATTTGTTTGTAAAACTTTCCTGTGTGACCCTTCCAACTAAGTTTATTATCAAATAAATTGGTTAGTCTCTAAGGTGCCACAAGTACTCCTTTTCTTCTTATCAAACAGTGTGCCCAGAAATTCAGAACTGTTAATGACATGCACCTGTTCGCCATAAAGATCTGAATTACACTAATCTTTCATCTTGCTTCTAGTGATGCTCATTCCCTTTGGTTAGCGGTTGAAAATTGAAATCCCCAAACATCTCCCCATTCCCACCCCATCTGTCACTGCGTCTCTTCCAGGTCTTTTATGGTGGCCAGGTGCTGCCCTTCTGTCACGGAGTCCCCGGGAGATGCTCTGGAACGGTTCCCTACGAAACCAGTCAGGACTCTGGGGAAGTCTCCTTTCTGTGAGCAGCCTGTCTTCAGGACACACAGCTCACACAGCTTCCACCTTCCTGGGTCTGACCTCGGAGCATTCAGCATCCTCTGCCCCTCCATGCGTTTCCCACAGCGAGTCCGCCCAGGCGGGGTCCTGGGGAAGCCAGAGGGTCCTGCCCCCCAACTCTGCAGTCAGACGTGACTCTCATCCAGCCAGTAAAACAGAGGTTTATTAGACGACAGGAACATGGTCTAACACAGAGCTTGTAGGTGCAGAGAACAGGACCCCTCAGCTGGGTCCATTTTGGGGGGCAGTGAGCCAGACAACCACGTCTGCCCTTCACTCCATGTCCCAGCCAGCCCCAAACTGAAACTCCCTCCAGCCCCTCCTCCTCTAGGCTTTGTCCCTTTCCCGGGTCAGGAGGTCACCGGATTCCTTTGTTCTCCAACCCTTTAGCTCTCACCTTGCAGGGGGGAAGGGCCAGGCCATCAGGTGCTAGAAAACAGGGTGTCGGCCATTCTCTGTGTCCAGACCCCTGCACACACCTGCCCTCTAGGGCTCTGCAATGACAGTACACCCTTATCCCCCCACCTAGATACTTAAGAACTGCATAGAAGAAACTGAGGCACCCCCACACTATTCAGAGGAAACATTAAGAACAGTCCCGCTTTGTCACACCTTCCCTCTTAACTAACCCCACTGGGAGCCCCTGCTCTGGTGCAGGGGAGTTGGACCATTACAGCCACTGGTTTTAACTCAATTGCTCTGACGGTACCAAATCCCTCACTGTTGCTTCCATTTATCCTGTCTCCTGCCTCTCTGCCTGCTCAAGGAGTCTCTTAATTCTTCATTGTCAATTTCAGCTGCATTGTGGTCTCTCCTGAAAAACAGACGCAGCTGTTAGGAACACAAGAGTTCCTGTACCGGAACAGAGCAATGGTCCGTACGCTCCAGCCTCCTTCCTCTCTGCCAGCACAGGCTGATGGGCTATCTACTCAGAAACCACTCCTGAATGAAAAAAGAAAAGGAGGACTTGTGGCACCTTAGAGACTATCGAATTTATTTGAGCATAAGCTTTCGTGAGCTAGGTGTAGCTCACGAAAGCTCATGCTCAAATAAATTTGTTAGTCTCTAAGGTACCAGAAGTACTCCTTTTCTTTTTGCAAATACAGACTAACACGGCTGCTACTCTGAAAACTCCAATGGTGGCCAATTCCTGATGCTTCCGAGGAAGGATAAAAAATCCCCCAGTCCAGCTAATTGTGCAATCCTGCACTAGGCTGGAGATTGCTTCCTGTACTTCGCTGTTGATCATCTTCACCCTGTAGTATGAGGAGTGAGCTATTAAAATTTGTACCCTACTTAGTGTGTTACAGATGCTGATCTTATCAATATAAATATCTAAACCCACTTGCCTCAACAGTATTATGCAGCAGGCTATTCTGCAGGCTAATCACAGATTTTGTTCAGTGATAATATGCTTTACCCAGCTTTGTACTTGTCACTTTTCAAGGCTGTTGTGTTCTCCCTGTTCTGCGTGTTAATGGATGGTGTAAATAAGAGCCCAGCTGGCTTCACTATTTACTGCATACACCACTTTGTCGGGAGCCCACTTAGTTTGGAACTCTGTTTAACTGGGATGTCTCCCAGGGAACTGGTTTCAGAGTGATAGCCATGTTAGTCTGTATCAGCAGAAAGAACGAGGAGTATTTGTGGCATCTTAGAGACTAACAAATTTATTTGGGCATAAGCTTTCGTGGGCTAAAACTGACAAATACATTTGTTAGTCTCTAAGGTGCCACAAGTCCTCCTCGCTGTGTTTCCCAGGGAGCTGTTTAGCCCAACCACAGGGGACCCCACTGAACTCTGGGCCAGACAGCATCAGCAAACATGCTCCTTAGGGAGTGCCAAGGGACTAAGTGACTTATAACCGAGTGTGACGTAGGTGTGAAACTCTCCAAGTTTTGGTCTTTTAATACAGAATTTGCCAAAACCAGACGAAAAGAAGAAGAAACGAAGATGAAGGAGAGTGAGCCGCCTTTGTGTTCATTTCCCTTGGTGCCAGACACTCTTGTATGTGCTTTTTCAGCCTGAATTTAGTTTTTAAAGTCGCTTCTTCTCCAAGTCAGAACAGACACTTAGTGCAGATGCTGGGCTGCCTGCCAAGGCATCCAGTTCAAAGGGTTCCTCTCTTTGATATCTCCTCCAGTGCTGGAGAGCCTTGAGATCTGGGGCCTAGGACCCTAGGGGACCCTCCGTCAGCAGAGGAGATGGCTATCTGCCTGCACCCAGAATGGAGGAGATGCACCCTTGCCCTACAGGTGCAGGGTATGTGGGGGGCTGTGGCCAGTCAGCAGCTGAGAGGTGCTCCAGTGTCTGGGGCTGGGCAAAACATTAGTGGATTGAGGACCAGGAGAGACATGACCTCTCTTGCTCCTTGTCCCCTGGCTCCTGGGTGGGACGGTGCTGGCTGCAGGGAGCTCTCTCAGCCATCTAGGCACACGATGGACTTGTAGGGCCTGGGTGGGTACTGTGGGAGAGGGCGTCCCCAGGCGAGCCCCTTGCCTTGTGTGACGTTATTGACATGAACTGGGACCGTATAGATCATTGTTGCAATCTAGGTCCTGTAGTGGCACCAAAGCTTGTATAAAGGGGGTCAAATAAGGTCTAAGACAAGATTATGGTTTGCTGGTTATGATTATGCTATCTGTATGCATGTATCATTTTTGTATTTAAAATTATAAGTATTGGCTCTATACTGTTTGTAGTTCAAACTTATGCTGTGCTTCTGGGTGACACCCCAGACAAGTTGGTGTCAGCTCTGCCTAGCCTGCTGGATGGCCCATTAAGGACCATCAGCTATACAACTGACCCATTGAGAGAAGGCAGACATGCCTTGGGACTCAGCAAGGTGTGCAGGGACCTGCCTATGGACAGAACTCTTAAGGTTTTTCCATGCGATGTGCTGGATAGCGTGTCCTTGGGACAAAGAAAGCAGAGACCACATGGCAAGAGACTATAAAAAGCTCCTGCAGCTCCTCCACCTTGTTTTCAATCTTGCTTCATACCTCTGAAGGGACTTTGCTACAAACTGAAGCGCTAAACAAAGGACTGAAAGACCCATCCCAGCTGGGGATGTTCTCCAGAGACTTGATTTGAACCTGCAGTTTATTCTATCACTGCTGCAACCCTGAACCAAGAACTTTGCCATCACTGTATGTCATTGATTCCATTTAACCAATTCTAGTTCTCATCTCTATCTTTTTCCTTTTATGAATAAACCTTTAGATTTTAGATTCTAAAGGATTGGCAACAGCGTGATTTGTGGGTAAGATCTGACTTGTATATTGACCTGGGTCTGGGGCTTGGTCCTTTGGGATCGAGAGAACCTTTGTTCTTTTACTGGGGTATTGGTTTTCATAACCATCTGTCCCCATAACGAGTGGCACTGGTGGGGATACTGGGAAACTGGAGTGTCTAAGGGAATTGCTTGTGTGACTTTTGGTTAACCAGTGAGGTAAAACCAAAGTCCTCTCTGTCTGGTGGGTTTGCTTTGCCTTGGTGTGCAAAGGAACCTCAGTCTTGGGTTGTAACTGCCCTGCTTTAAGCAATTTCTCCTGAATTGGCACTCTCCGTTGGGTCCTGCCAGAACCAGCATTGTTACACCTTGCTTAGCCTGTTGCCTTGCTCAGTGCTTGGCAGCTGGGATGCAGGGAGCCGCTCACCTTTGGGATGCAGCCAGCAGCGTGCTGCCAACTTTCCAGCCTGGTGTAAAAACAGCTCCACTTAGCGCCAGCCTCCCTGCAACCTGCGGCTGCCTTGTTTCCAGCTGGAATAAAGGGTGGCACTGGTGAGGGGTGCACCGCTACCTGCAGAAGGGGCCGAGTGCCTTCTCAGCCGGCAGGAGCAGGGGCTGGGTGCTGCTGAAGGGGGAGCAATCGCTGAGCGCTGTCAAAGGCTGTGGCTCTGGAGAAGCAGGAAGGTGCTGCCCCGGGCAGTCACTGTGTCCTGGGGAGAGCAGGGGGCTTGGCCTCGGCTTGGGCACAGACAGGTTGGGCAAGGCATGCACTCTCGGGTCAGGCAGGGCCCAGCTGTCGGCTGTGTTCTGTTCGCGGGGGAGGGTTCGTCGCTGGAGCCGAGTGATGCTGGGCTGGAGAGAGCGCTGGGGGGACTCTGACATAGGGAACTGTCCTGCCCTAGTGGGGGTGAGGCCGGCCCAGATGTGAGGCCCCCGGTGGCAGGAGGAGTGTGGCGGAAGCTGCAGTGGTCTGTGGTGTTCGCAGAGGGCTCTGGCTTGTGCCAGAGTGGGAGTGGCTGGGGGCTGCGGATGGTTGGGCGGTGGGGGTGTCATCGCTCCGGCTGAGCAGGTGGTCGCCTCACTGGATCCATTTAGCCCTTCCGGGAGGAGTGCATGGCCGGGGCAAGCCCCTTTAACCCTCTGAGCGTGCGGCCCAATTTGCTTTCGCTCCCTGATGGGTGACTCTCCTGCTCTGGGGTTCCAAGCTGCCGGGAATCTCTTTGTGGAGAAGGCTGGGTGTGTGTAGGGGCATCTCCCCCCGTCCCCCCCCAGGTATAACAGTGATGTCCAGCTACATTTCCCCGCCCCGATCAGTCACTGCTTCTTACCCTTGTTCTGGAGCTATAAACCCCGTGTCTAGCATCTCTCTAAAGTCCTTTGCAGGCAAGAGCCCTGGAGCCGGACTGCTGGGGGCTCCGTCTCTCCTTGGAGAGATGATGCATTGTGTCCACGTTGCACTTTTGTGATGTTTCAGACCATGGGCTGGATGGCCTGACGTGGTACCTGGCCCACTGCGGGCTGCTATGGACCGCACATCCCCTGGCACTGGATCGCAGCGTGAAAGGTCTCACCACCACTGCCCTGGCATGGCTCGGTGTGGCCTTCCATCCCGAGGAGCTGCTGCCTAGGCTGCCTCCCCCAGTGGGAACGCATAAAGCAATACCTCTCTTACTGAACTGGAATCAGGGACAGTGCAGAGGGGAGACCAGGGGAGGTCAGCACTGGCTGAGAAGACCAGGAGGAGGCAGGATTTCGGGGCTCGGCAGTTGTTCTGATGCTTGGGAGTATTTCTCAGCATCAGAAGGAGCATTCGCTCCTTTTTTGCCTGAGCTGCAGGCCTAGGGGCGGCTGTGGCTCTGTCCAAGGAGATGCTTTCTCAGATGTATGTGGATTTCCTGGAGATTTCATCTGTGCGACAGGCTTTGATACAGGGGAGATGAATGCGCGTGTCAGCCAGGACCCTTTATTTGTTGACGGCACTCGGGAGGAGGTGGGTCGGGCCTCTGGGTATAGGAAATGAGAGAGGGTTAGCAGATGTGATGCTCTATAGCAGAGAGACGCAGATGCAGATCATGGACTGGGAAAGGTTTGGTAATGGCGGGAAGCGAGTGTCCAACTGAGGCAGAAGAGGATTGCCAAATCATTTCCCTGGCTAGGGCAGCATCACGCCTCCTGCTGAGCTGGACTTAGGCAGGGCTGCTTCCCAAGCCACTGCACCCAGCGTCCCAGTGTGTGTGAGGGGCAGCAGCCTTCCAGAGAATGGGTCAATCGTGGGCATTAAGCACGTGTTCCCGAAATTATGTGATTTTAAAAAATACCAAGTTTGGGGTTCTTGTTTTTTCTGGGCATTGAGCCTTTAGGGCTCATGTTTTCCAGCTTCCTTGGTGACCATGCCAGAAATGTAACTTTTGTTGTTGTTAATAATTAAAGCTGAAATTTTGTCAAAATAACATGACTCCCAGAGCTGGGTCTGTAAGAAAGAAACACCGTATACCATGAGAGAATCCCAAGAGCTGGCAATGCTGTGTCTCACCCAGAGGTAGTTGCATTTCAGGGGAGGATGAAGTTAGAAATTCCTGGTGGCATGTGGCAGGGAAAGTGCTTTGGTCTCCTCCCCAGAGATGTAAGGGGCTGTGATACACATATCCTGGCCAGGCATGTGCCAAGGTGAGACCCTGAGCGACAATGGTGCCAGCAGAAACCCCTAGTGCAGACGCAGTTATGCTGGCGGAGCTGTGCTGTTACCAGTGCAACTTATTTCTCCAGGGCGGGGAGGGGTGAGGGGGCTGAAATACACAATGCCAGCAAAAGCCCACAACAGACCTGACTGGAGAAGGAACAAAGAGGTTCGCTGGAGACTCTTTCAAAGCAGGGCAGCTGCCCCCGCACGCTCACACTAAGCAGCAGCCTGGGCAGGAGGAGGATTGAGGCCTCTATCTTCCATGTGCAGAGCAGCCTCGTCCGCCCGGGGGCCCCATCCCTGAGCCCACGGAGCTGATACGTTAGAGCTGGGATTCTCCACTGGGGCCTGGGGCAGTATGCTGCAGTGCGGGCAGGGGCTGGGGTCTTCACCATCATGTCATCTGACCCTGGTTAAAACACCATTGACACGCCTGGCGGAGAACCATCAGCGTGTCTTGCTCCTCATCCCAGCACTGCTGGCAGCGTGGCCACCCCGCGCCCTGGAAACGGAGCCCCCATGGCACCCATCACAGATTTGTGTGCCTCTTATTTTATGTGGGTTTAACCCAGTTTTCTAAACCCTGACTCTGCAAAGCATTTCTGGGTGGCCCCCAAGCCATGCGATGGGATTATTCATGGGGGCCTGTGCTTTGCCGAGGCCTTGGTCTCCCTCTTCTCTTTCCTGGGCTTGAGGAGACCTGGCTGCAGTGGGAAAGGAAGGGTTCTGACAGGATCCCTGCTTCCATTTGGCGGCCCAGCACGAAATCCTGCCAGCTGTCAACTGCGTGGGCCCCGGCTCGCTGCCTGGGAACCGTGACATTGTCGGAGCAGGGGGTGATGCCCAGCCAGCCCTCTGGGCTGTGATGTCTGTAACATCCCCTCCTGTCCCCAGTTCCCTGTGCCCTGACGTGAAGGAAATGGACACTGTAGAATGTGCAGGGCCTGAGCCAGAGCCCACAGAAGTCTGGCTGGCTTAGAGGCCTGAGCTATGGCGCTTCTCTCTGGTGAGGTGCTGATTCGAGTCCTGCCCAGGCTGGTGGCGCACGGCAGATGAACTGGGCATCTCAGCCCAGTTTCTGGTGGCAAAGTGCCCACATCTGCTCCCTCTGCCCCCCCCCCCCCACAGCTGGCCGTAGCTGGGCCCTTTGCTGGGATTCTCTGAATGGGCCACGAAGTGAATGAGCTCCTGTCCCATCCCAGAGTGGGGTCCAAGGCAGGATCGAGTCTCCCCTGCTGCTTTCAGGGCTGTCCCCATTCCGTGGTTCTGCAGGGGCCCTTAAGGTAGCATAAAACGGCATTTACAAAGCAAGGGACAAAGTGCCATTTATCAGAGCTTGGATGAACGTCCCTGTTTGTCACTTGTTTAATGTTTGCTTTCTCTCTCCCACAGAGCTCCTCGGCTCGGCAAAGAGAGTCAATGTCAACTTCCAAGACACTGATGGGTAAGTAGATGCAACCTGCATGCCCCGGTGACCAGCTGAGTGTGTGAATGGGGGCGCTTGCCACTTGGATAGTGCTAGAAGAAGAGCATCTCAGGTGTCTGAGAGCCCTCCATGAGGACATTGGGCTGCCCTGTAAATGAATTGCTGTCTGTGGTCCGTTGGCACCTGCCTTTTCCCCCTTGTTTACGAGGGCCTCTTCTTCTTTTGGCCAGCCCAGCTCTGAGATGTCTCAGGGTTCGGGAGAGGGAAAAGACTGCGTCCGGTTCTGCAGCGTCCCCATCCCACGCGCTGAGCACCCGCAGTGTTCTCTCTTCGGCGCTCTCTGCCCAGCTGCTTTGCTTTCATGAGCTGCTCTGGGAAGTGGGGTTGCTAATTGTTGCATTCGAGCAGCCGGGGGGGAAAACTAGTTTCCAAAACCTCCAGTTGCCATGTTACCCCCAGACAGACTCCTCTAGCTGGCACTGTGTCCCCTGAGTTTTCGGTGGACGGCAGAGGGGAGCACTGCCTGCCCTGGGGAATGCAGGGTGCGGGGCCTTGTATCTAATGGGCCTCAGTGGAATGGCCACATGATTCGTGCCAAATCAGTTTTGCAGACACCGGTGGAATGAAAAGCCAGGCTTGGCTCCAGTCCTGTGGGCTGGATTTAATGCTCTGCCGGGTTTCCCTCAGACCGGGCCTGCGTGGTCTGGAAAATGGGCACAGGATGTCGAGAAGTCACCGGTTACAATTACGTTCTCTCCCTTCGAAGCCAGCGCTGCCTAAACTGCTCTTGAAACCAGCCCCTGGCCTCTGGCTGGCTCCAAAGCCCTGGGCTAGAACAAGCTGCAGTTCCAGAAGTTGGGGCTGCCCCCCGTGGAAACCCCGCCTGGGCTAGATGCTACCCTCACCTGGGAAGACACAGCCTCTATCCCCAACAGCTTAGTCTGAAAACAGACTAGAGCCCAGGTGTTCTGTCTCCACTCCCCCGCGCTCCCCTCTAGGCCGGGCTTCCTCCGAGGTAGGTTCCCTGTAAATAATGGCGCAAACCCGCCTGGCCTCGCAGTCGGTCTGAGGCTTCCTAGGCCACCTGCACAGTCACCAGTAACTCCATTGGAAAGGGACCGGGGATATTTTGTAGGCAGGGGTCTGTGTTCCACCCGCAGCCTTCAGTGACCCAGCTAGCGGGGGGATGCTTGACCCCAGATGTTAGCGGCAACCAGCTGGAGAGGGGGAGTGCAGAGCCCGGAGCTCAGGCCAGGGGAAGGGCCAGGCTGGGCCCCTGGATGACTGCGCCCGGCTGGCTTGCAGGCGCTCTGGACGTGGGGAGGAGACCCTCTCCCTCGCGCTCCTGGCTTGGTCTCATTACGCTGTCGAGCAAGCATGGCTTCTGTTGCTCTGGGCCTGGCTGTTCCCGCTCGGAGCAGCGTCTGAGTGGCTGCGGGGACTGCGAGACGCCTCCACAGGGCACGGATTCCTCTCAATGAGCAGCATCTGGCCTGGCTCTGTTTGAGCCCCGACAGCTCCTGAGCTGGATCCTCGGGGGCATCCCGCAGTGCAGACAGTGCCAGGCAGCATCACAGGCCATAGCGTGCGCACACACGGTCCTAGGCAGCGCTGCTGGGCAGGGGCATGGAAATCCAGAGGCTCAAAGGCCAGTGCTCAGGGCTGTCTGTTGCCCTGTTCTCTCCTTTGCAGCCGAATCTTCCGGTCCCCTGCTCTCTGCAGCATCAATAGCAGCCTGGACTCTGTTTCATCCCCCATATACCTCTCCGAGATCACAGTGCCCTGTCGGGGCAGAGGATGGGGTGGGGAGGTGGCGCCAGGTGGCTCTCCAGGCTTGGGGTGGCAGCATGGGCCAGGGAGCTGGAGCCCTGGGGGGTGGGCAGCCCTTTCCAAAACCACCTTTCAGAGCTTTTTTTTTTTTTCCTAGAAACAAAATCAGAGGCACACAGCCCCAGATAGCCCCATGGCACAGAGAGACACGCTCACCCCTGTGATGATGTGACGCAGCAGGGAGGGGGGAGTGTTGACCTGGGAATGTGCCCTGGGGATGGGAGACCTGAGAGCCTGTCACCTGAGCCAGGAGCAGGAGGGGGAGGTAACACCTCTGCCCAGGAATGTGGACGGAGGCTGCAGCAGGGAACCTGCTGGGTGGGTTTAGTGTCAGTTCGGGGCTGGGTGGAGGAACACAGGGAACCCCAGGGCTGGGGTCTAAGCTCCCTGCTCCCCCAGAAGGACTTCACTGAGGGGTCCTGGGTGTACCCACAAGCTCTGTTTTGGACTGTGTTCCTGTTGTCCAATAAACCTTCTGTTTTACTGGCTGGCTGAGAGTCTCAGTGAATCCCAGGAAGAGGGGTGCAGGGCCTGGACTCCCCCACACTCCGTGACAACCCCATCCTCCAAAGCCCTCTACAGGCCGGGTCGATCTGGGATCTCCCGCGGTGCTCTAGGGAAATGCCCCAAGCCTTCCTGCAGTGAGCTCCCTGGGGACAAATGTTGGTTTCTGCATGAGTCTGGGCTTCATGCAGACAGCACAGAGCTCACGGCCATGGCTGTCGGCCATCTCCCCCAGCCCGGTGGGCCAGCCCCAGCCCTGAAAGATGGCCAGCAAGTGGCTCAGGGAGGCCGGTGTGCCCTGACAGCAGCAGCACGGAAGCTGGTACATTGGGGTTCTCTCATCCCTTGGAGCTGAACGGATGCCTTTGCCAGGTAACTCCTAACCCTTCCAGAGCTGCGCACACAGGTTTGCCTGGAGCAGGCAGGGCCAACAGAGACGCTGGGGAGCTGGAGCTGAACAGAAAATGAATAGCTGCAAAAGCCGCCCGGCTTCTTTACTTCCCCCTCCCCCCCGCCTGTGACTGTGGGCTCTGCTGTCACGAACGGCCATGGGCTGGCTCCCTGGGGGCTGCATGACCTAGCGGGGTTTTCCCACCCTGCCGTGCTCTGGATCAGAAGCCGACAGCAGAGAGGCAGGAGAGATGAGAGCCTTGCTGGGGAAGGAGCAGGCTGGCTGCAGCATCCAGCGGTGCAGACGAAGGAGCCGGCTCTGCGTGGGGAGGTGCTGCAGCCTGCTGGGGGGGTGGCAGGGCGGGGAGGGCACTGAGGCAGACCTGGGCCCAGCTGCAGTGCTGGGGGGCGTGGGCAGGCACCGCTGGAGAACTAAATCAGGGAGCTGGGTAGGTTCCAGGCAGCGGTTCCCATTGAGTTGCTCGCTTTGGTTCCTATTGATTCCCTTCGCCTCTTCCTAGTGATTGGCCCCCCAGGGCAGTCTGCTGTGGCAATGCTGGGCTGGCCATGGGGAGCACAGCGCCTGCCTCCCGTGTAAATGACGCGGCCAGGGGTTGCTATCTGGGTCTCTCGTGGCCTCTGGATTATTAGTACTACAGGCCCCTCGGTGGGTCGCCAGTAGCGGGGGATTGAACCCCTGAGCCCCTCTGTTCCAGCCCCCAGAGGAGCCAGAGCGCCCCCCGGTGTTCATGTGGTCACGGGTCGTGGCTGACTCCCTCTCTCTGTGCCCTGTGCTGTGCCTTGCTGGCTGTCTGGTCAGAGGAGCCAGAAGCTCAGGTGCTGGGTGGCTCTCCAGAGGGATTCAGACAGAAGGGGCCCCTCATCGGTGCCATGGGATCCCCCAGGGACGCCCAGACCCTGGGCTTGGCTGGGGTTGGAGGCAGATCTGAGTGCCATCCTATGCTGCAGTGAATGGGCAGGGAGCTTTGGCCAGGCCCCTCGGGGCAGTTCTCCTGCAAGCAGCCCAGGGCATTCAGGGCAGCTGCTGTAGGGATACGTAGAGGCAGGCACCCAAGGAGAGCTCTGTCCCCAGGGCTCTCCCCAGCGGCTGGTCAGCTGGGCTGGCAGCGGGAGTGAATGGGAAATGTCACGTCCAGCTCGCTCGTCGCACCATTGTCACTGCTGTGTCCGAGCGCCTGCCGCGCTCCCTGCTAATGGGCCGGCGCGCGGGTCACTCTGCGGGCTGGGGCAGGGTCTGGCTTGCGATTCGGCCTGGAGGTTTGAGATCGCCCCTTTGCTGTAATGCACAGCGGAGAGGAGCGGGATTCTCCTAGAATGGACCATTTTCCAGTGGTTAGTGCCGGGGCTGGGTGTCGGGACTCCTGGGTTCTTTCCCAGCTCTCCTGCACACTGGCTGTGTGACCCTAGGCAGATCACACCCCCCGTACGTCGGTTTTGCCAGCTGTGAAATGGAGGTGACGGTACTGCCCGGCTGCAGTTGAGTTCTTGTCTGCCAGCACTATTGGGCAGCACTGCCCTGCTCCTTCCTGTGGGAGGCCCGCCTTGCTCAAAGCCGCTCTGCTCTGCGACGCTCCCGAGCTGGCAGGATTAGCGCCCGCGCTCCCTGCAGAAGTTACAGGCATTTTCATTAAAAATTAACTCAAAAGCCAGCCAGGCTGGATTAGGTGGGATGCTCTGGGGTGGGGGAGGAGGGAGAGACACCTCCCGAGGAGAATGGGAACGTGGGCCCTGCCCACCTGCTGGGGGTCCCCGGCTTTCCCCTGCATGGCATGAGCCCGTCAGCTCCCAGCAGAGAGTAGCTTCCTGCTGCAGTGGGGCTGGGCTGCAGGAGAACGAAGGCCCCAGGGTGGAGGTTTCCTAGGGAGCAGGGTGGGAGCGGCTGCCATCTCTGGGGGGGTGTATCTGGAATCATGCAGCTGAGCACGGTCACTGTTGGGACCCGCTATTCCTGCCATAGGGGCGCCCGTGTTGCTGGTTACAGCCCAGTTCGTGGTGCCCGCGCTCCTTGCTCCGTGGCTCTGCAGGGGGGACGATAGGGAGAATAGACTCAGTGATGGGAAGGCCAGAGGGGGCCCGTATGTTCAGAAGGGCTCTAGATCTCCCCCAGCAAGTCCTGCTTTGAACTCAGAACTTCTGAGCGAGTAGATCCCGTAGAGAGAGACCGACGTCCCGTCTTGACTGAGAGATGGAGCCGCCCCCCGAACTGTTCCAGTGGCTAACCTCACTGTTAAAATTGTGTGCCATAGACAGTGGCAAGGAGAGAGCGAGCTGGAGGGGTTATTGCCCTCCGGGTGGTGATGGATAATGGTTCCCCCGACTCCCCGCTCCAGCGAGCAGCACCCCGGGGCAGGGGGCAGGGGTGCAGCCGGTTACCCAGACCCCTCTTCTCGGGTAAGGGGCTGTGCGCGGTGGGACGCAGGCAGCCGGAGAACATTGTGGTGGCGCAGAGGATTCTGGGTTGTTTACAGAAGCAAGTAGGTCAGCGCCTGTCCTGCTTTCTCCCGATGAGCCTGGATGGGGAAATCTTGATTGAGATTTCCCCCGGGTTACAGCAGCAGGGCCTTGCCCGTGTTCCCTTGCAGCCTGGATTGCTCGGCTCAGCGTCCGGCTGCCCCACACGCAACCCAGCACACCCGGTCTCGTAGCTGGAGAGGCTGCAGGGCTCAGTGGCTGGAGCAAAAGATCTGGGACCCAGGAAAGCTCCTGGCTGATTGGTTATATTTCAGTAGCAGCTAGAGGCCAGGCAAGATGGAGCCTCCATTGTGCTGGGCACAGCACGCACACACAGCCCCTGCCCCGATGGTCTAAACAGGCAAAGGGTGATAGGGAAACTGAGCACCGAGCAATGAAGGGCTTTGCCCAAGGTCACCCAGTAGGTTGGTGCTTGGAAGAGAACCCAGGCCCTCTAGATCCCAGTCCGGTGCTCTGTGCACTAGGCTGCACTGCTTTTCAGTCCCATTGGGCTCTTGGTCCAAGACATATGGTCAACTGCAGGCCTGGCTGGAGATTTGGGTGCCGATCCCGGGGGGTGGGGGGGAAGAGGGAAGAGTTTAGTGAAAAAGCAGATTCCCTGCCCTGTGGTGGCGGCGATTCCCTGGGTCACTGACTGCCTGGGATCCCACTGCCTGGACCTGCCTGCCCCTGGGAAACCTGGACCCCCCAGGGTCTCCCCAGAAACCCAGCGCTGCCTTCCAGCTGAGCTGTGCTGTGGATGGTCTCCCCAGGCGGGGCCCTGCTGCTGTAACCCAGGGGGAAATCTCAATCAAGTTCCGCACCAAAGAGCGAACCCCACATCTCCCTCTCTGTGTATCCAGCCCTTGTTGTAGGCCTGGGCTGTGGGTGGTTCGTGCTGCGCCCTCTGCGGTGTTCTCCTGCGCTCCGTGGGGAAGGGGCTGACTGCGAGGGTGGTGGGGTCCCCAGACCCTCAGAAACATCCTCTTGGCGCTAATGCGCTAACCTGTGCCCGAGGTGCTGGGCCCCTCCTGCCCTAGCTGGGACCCCGGGGCGGGGGTCACGGCCTCACCCTGTGCCTTGTCTCCCCAGGTTCTCGGCCCTGCACCACGCCGCTCTCAATGGGAACACAGAGCTCATCTCACTGCTGCTGGAGGCCCAGGCCGCTGTGGACATCAAGGACAATAAAGGCAAGTGCCGGGGTCCCTGCCAGGGGCTGGGAGCTCAGGGTGACCCCAGTGAGCTCCGTAACTGGCCGGGTCACAGCAGTGGTGCCCGGGCCGTGCCCATCCGGCTGCTCCCAGCAGGGGCTGTAGGCTCTCCAGGCTGCCAGCCTGATGCCCCAGAGACCCCTAGCCACAGAGCAGGGCAGCCAGCTTGCTGGAGGGACCCCACTGCTGGGGCTGGTAGGGAGCTCAGGGCTTGTCCAGTGCCAGCGCCCTCACCCCCAGCACACGGGTAGTACGCCGGGAAGCCTGACTCTGCCTTGGCTGGGAGCAGTTCCCGGGCTCCCACCAGCCCTACGGGGGATACTGCCCAGAACCTGTCTCTTCGGCCGCCCCATCCTGCCCCTCTTACCCTGCCCCCCGGAGAGTAAGGGAGTGGGTGGGGGCTGGAGGCATTTGACCTGGCTCGTGCCCCCATGCAGCCTCTGTTCATACATGCACCCCTCACTGCATGAGGCCTCACGGGATCAAGGCCAGAACCAGGGCGGGCATTGACACGCTGCAAGGGGGCTGCGATGGGCAAGCAGCTCCTGAAGCTGGGGGAGGTGAGATCCCGCTGGGCCCCTGCCAGCTGCCCCTCCTGCGCTTGGCCCCCTCCTCTCCCTGCCGTGTCAACCCCCCAGCGGGTCACTTCCACTCCTGGCCCTGGCCCTGGCCCGCTCGGGGTTGGACGGGAGCAGCGCAGATCCCGGGGCCACGCCATGCTTTTGGGGGCAGCCGCTCTGTCGGCTCCACCCTGGACAGGGCTGGAGGTGGGAGGCGCCCACTCAGCCAGGCCTCCCGTGTGGGCTGCGGCCGGGTTGCTGGCTGGGGGGCACCTCTTGCTCAGCCAGCCATTCCCCTTCCGCCCCTGCAGGGATGCGGCCCCTGCACTACGCTGCCTGGCAAGGCAAGAAGGAGCCCATGAAAATGGTGCTGAAAGCCGGGTCGTCCGTGAACGTCCAGTCGGACGAGGGGCAGATCCCCCTGCACCTGGCGGCGCAGCACGGCCACTATGACGTGGTAAGGGGGGCTGGGCTCGCTGACCACCCCCGGGGGCCTGGTCCACTGCCTCCGCGAGGTGGGAGCTGTGCGCCGGGTCGGGACCGGGTGGGCTGGCACTGGCCGGGCGCGCTGACAGCGGGGTCAACCGGCAGCAGCTCCGCAGCATGGGGGAAGCTGAGGGTGTGGGAGGATGGGGAGCATCTTGGGAAGGGACCCTGCACCCGGGGGCTGGCCAAGGCCATGTGCTCAGCTGCCCGTCCCTGAGCCAACTTTCTGCCCTGGGGCATTCTGAGCGCTGGCCAGGGGGCCGGGCGGCTGCGTTGCTGGGCCCTGTCCAGGCTCCTGCTCACGTGGGCAGTAGGCGCTGGCTGGCTGGCGCTCTGTGTGTCCTTCCATGGCAAGGGGCAGAGGGGGTGTGCCCCTGCCAGAGGGCAGGGGACTGAAGGGTGAGTTGGGATAGCAGCTGGGGTGGAGGCCTGGCCACATGTATCACAGCTGGTCACCCGTCTGTGAGCTTGGTTGGTCTCATTCTCGTCCTGGCAGGACATTTCTCCCTATCACAGAATCACCCTTCAGTTTGGCGTAACTGGCATTCCAAGAAGTCTGGGGTAGCAGGGGGCTGTGGGGCAGGATTGAGGGCACTGGCAGAGCTGTGTGGAGGCCCAGGGCTGGGCTAGCAGGGGGCTGTGGGTTGGGAGTGAGGGGCACTGGCAGAGTTGTGGGGGGCCCAGGGCTGGGCTAGCAGGGGGCTGTGGGTTGGGAGTGAGGGGCACTGGCAGAGCTGTGGGGGGCCCAGGACTGGGCTAGCAGGGGGCTGCGGGCAGGGATTGGGGGGCACCGGCCAAGCCAGCGGCAGAGTGCAGTCTCCAGCGGGCAGCCTGGGGCGGTGCCACATACTCTGGACTGGTTCCTGCCCTGGCTGGAGCTGCCCTGATGCCCCTGCCCCGAGGGGCGGGCCAGGCTCTGTGTGCTGTGCCAGCTCTGCGGGGCGTGGTGCTGACCTCTGCCCTCTCTGTCCGCCCCACAGTCGGAGATGCTGCTCCAGCACCAGTCCAATCCATGCATCATGGACAATTGCGGGAAGACGCCCCTGGACTTGGCGTGTGAGTTTGGCCGGGTCGGGGTAAGTCCGTCCAGACGCCTGAGCCCCCTTTCGACGACGTGGGCAGCAGCGCCAGTGGAATCTGCTGCAGGGCTCAGCTGGCCTGGCAACCCTCTTCCTGGGCAGGGCTGGGGTTGCGTGTGCGTGGGGAGCTTCGCCCTGCCCCTGCCCGGGATCCCACTCCGCTCCCGGGATCCTGCTCTCACTTCCAGCAGGGGAAATCTGGATTCACTCCCCAACTGCCCTGGAGTCACACTGGGGAGACGCAGGGCAGGATCCAGTGTCCCTCCTGCTCCACGTTGGCTGAGACTGGGAAAATACTCCCTTGCATTCCCGCAGCTGGCACGTAGTGCCCGGGGCGGGGGGCACAGGGAGCCGGGGGCTGGGACGCCCCTAGGGGGCCGGGGGAGGTGAGTTGACCTATTGATGGTGGCTCCCAAAGGCAGGGTGGAGCGCAGTGTGTCCCGGGAGCCGCAGGGCAGGCTGGCTCCGGGCTGCAGGGCTGCTCCCCTGGCAGGGGCAGCATTCGGTTGGGGGCGGTGGGCCAGGCCGCCTGGCAAACAGCCCCGGGGGCTCAGAAGAAACGGGGGGTAGTTTGATGCTTTACAAACCTTCCTGCCCGGGCTCTCCCGGCCAGTGCAGAACGTTCTCCGGCTCGCTGAAAGACGCCAGCCTGTCTGTGGCCAGTAGCCCACCTGTAAACGGCCGCCCTGCCCTGCGGTCCGGCCCGGGCCCTGCCCCGGGGATCCAGTTCGAGGCGTCTCCGCGCCCCAAGGATCTGGTGCCGGGGTGGGTGGCCCAGCCCGTGCTCTCTGCACCATGTCGCTGGGCCGCGTCCCGCCCACGGGCGGGGATCTGCATCTCCAGGGGAGCCGAGCCGTCTCTGAAACGTCTCCCTTCCGCCTCCGGGGCCCCAGGTGGTCCAGCTGCTGTTGAGCAGTAACATGTGCACAGCCCTGCTGGAGCCCAAGCCGGGAGACACCACCGACCCCAACGGCACCAGCCCCCTGCACCTGGCAGCCAAGAACGGGCACATCGACATCATCAGGTGAGCGCCAGCCCCGCCCGGGGGAGGGCCCCTGCTGCCGCCGTGGGGGACGATGCGGGGAGGGGCTGCTGGAGAGAGACGCCCCCTTGGCAGCTAGAGACTCCAGTCTCTGGCCCCGGCTCGTCCCTGGTCTGATGGGGCTGGTGGCGTTCAGGTGGTGCCCAGGGCTCCCTGCCCTGGCGTGCTCTGCGCTGAACCCAGGCGCCTTGTCGCTGCCCCCTCGGATGCACCCCTCCTCTGGCAGGATTCAGGCTCCTGACGTGTGCGCAGGCAAATGGGGCACGAGTCGCCCATCCCGGCGGGCAGTGGCCGGCGAGAGCTCTGGGGGGCTGCGTGCGTGGACGATGCTCACTTTGCCTTGGCTGCAGGGACCGGGGACAAGGTTCATGACCGGAGGACCCACCAAGCTGGGCTCTTACACGCAGCCGCGCCCCCAGGGCCAGGCCCCTCCTAGCACCAGGGGCTGGGTCGCTGCGTGTCCTCCCCTGCTGAGCTGAGTGCTCTGGTCATGGCTGGGGCACGGCCTGCCCCGTCGGTCACAGGGGGCTGCCACGAGCGGGCGTCTGAACCCAGGGCTGCAGCTCCCAGCACCCTGGCAGGTTGGCGGGAGGGCGCTGCCTGTCTGGGTCCTAGTCCGGGGATCCTGGCTGCCAGGCGGAGTCTGCAGCCCCCCCAGGCAAGAAGGATTGGGGAGGCTGCCGCTGGCTGCGAGGTGGGGCCATGCAGGTGGCAGGGCTGGCAGTGATGTACCACATGGGTCCAGTGGTGGTGGAGCGGCAGGGAGGGCCCAGAGCGATCCCGTGGCAGTTTCTGCAGATGAGGGGTTAGCCCCAGGCCCTGCCCAGACCCAGCTGGTTCAGTGGCAGCAGCAGGGTGAGAGTCCAAAGCCCAAGAACACACAGTCCCGGCCTCAGGGCTCATGGATCGAGCTCCCTGGCAACTCACCGTGAAGGTCCGTGCTAGCAGCTTGGTTGGCTTGGCCTCCTTACGCGCCGTGTGCACCGGGATCCCTCCCTTCTGTCCCCACGTCTTGTGCAGTATGGCCGTGCACCGTTAAACAGCTGCTGCGTTCCACCCCAGAGCTCGCTGCCTTTCGGTGATGCAGGAAGAGCGTCTGGGGTTTGGGGAAGGGGGTGTAAGATTGTCTCCCTGGCAGTGCCCTGGGAGGGGCAAGGAGGGTTGGTAGAATGCTTAGTGGTGCGGTGGAAGGGGTTACACCTTGCAGCGAGCTGTGGCGTTTGGCGGGAATCCCTGGTGGGTCCTTTAATTCCCTGCGGCGAACCTGGCCTGAGGCTTAACTGCTGTCTGACTCCCCAGTGCGAAGCACACCCCAGGAGATGGGGGGCTGGGAGCCCCTCCCCCATGCGCCGAGCTGCACCCCACAAAGCCATTTCCTATCCAGCCTGGCACCCGCTCCTGGTACAGAGAGAGGCTGAGTTCACGTGTTCCCCCCACTCCCCATTCCCCCCCACCCCGGGCGCTGGGCCCAGGGTGGGGGGCTGAGCTCCCCTGCTGCCCCCCAGGGACACCAGCCCGGGACACTGGGCTCAGGGTGAGGGGGTCTCGGGGGAGGAGAGCGCCAGGCCCCAGGGCTGGGCACTTGGGGGCCGGGTGCAGGTTTCTCATTGAAGCAGTGCCACCTGCTGGAGAAGCTGCGGCATTGTAGTGGAGGTGGCTGGTAGTGTGACGAGGGGCTGGGGGATGCGTCCCTGATGCCCAGCACCCCCCGAAGTCCTGGTGCCGTGCGCCGGCCTTGGGCTCTAGGCGCTTCCAGCTCACGGCAATCCCAGAGCACAGGCTGCTGGGTCACTGGCCTGCCAGAGCGCTCCCGGGGCGCAGGGCAGGGCGCGTGGCAAACCAGCCCCAAGGGAGCCAGCTGTGAATGGGGTGGGCCCCATGCCAAGGGTTCCAGGGACGTCCCCCTAGGGGACCAGCTGCCACCCCGCTGGCAGAGGAGATGCTTGGGCTGCGGGAGCGGCGTTTGGTCCCGTGCCCAGGGCTGTGATGGTGGGAGGAAGAGCGGCCCAGGTCAGACGGCTCGCCGCCCGCCCCTGCTCTTGCCGCCGTGGCAGGGAGCGGAGCAGGAGCCGCGTGCCTGTGGGCACCTGGAGCAAGGCCAGGCCCCCAGCACCTGTTAGAGCAAGGCCAGGCCCCCAGCCAGGTCCCTGCCTCTAAGAGCCACCCAGCCCCTGCAGTCACAGGGTGCCCGAGAACAGCCTCTTAGCCCCATAATCTGCCACTTGCAAATCCTCCGTGAGTCCCATGGAGGCGGCTGCCCTGGGGGGTTCCCCCTTCCCCCAGTGCTACTCTCACTGCAGGGGCTGCGTGGCCCCTCCCCCAGGCCAGGCTGTGCATGCAAGTGGGGAAACCTCTAACCACACCTGCACGCTGAGTGGGGGTTTCCCCTCCCTGCCCCCCACCCCAGCATCCTGCTAGCCCAGAGGGGCTGGCCAGAGCTCTCTTTGGAGCCCGTTTCTACCCTGGCCTGGGCGGGGTGCCAGAGAGTGACACCCAGTGCCTCCCCTTGTGGGGTCTCTCCAGGAGGGGGGACTGAGCAGGGGTCCGTATCTCGGGGTGTCCCCAGGTGGCTCAGCATTCATGCAGTTGTTTTGCACTGAGATGCTAGAAAGGCAATATCTGCACGGGGAAGGTGACGGGCAGAGCAACTCCGGACTAGCTACTGTGTGGACACTCTATTCCGGAAGAGAAGTGGAGTAATTCTTGGAAGCAGAGTAATTCTTCCAGAATAAAAGTGATTCTGTTCCAGAAGAACGTCTATGCTGGGGAGTCACTCGGGGATGGCTTTGCTGGTCAATTCCTTCATGTAGACGAGGCCTTAGGGATGGACTGTCCTCCCCCTTCCTCTGCTCTCTGCCCCTTGGGTTCTGAATCTGGACTTCTGGGTCCCTGGGCAAACAGCGGGGGCCTCTGGACCCCCGTCCAGCGCATGCTGTCAGGCTCCCGACAGGATTTTCTCCTTTGCTGAAAGCAAAATATTTTTCTTCTGAATTCTTGCTGGTTTTCATCAAAAACCTGGAACTGAAAACACCTGGGTGCACTTGCCAAACCCTGACCCTTGTTGCCATTTTTTTTTTTAATTAAAACCTGAAAACATTTGACAGGTGGAGATTTTGCCCCCAAAGATGTCCAGTTTGCCAGGAATTTGCCACCACCCCGGGGCCTCTCCCACGGTCGCCAGCCAGCCAGGGGCAGAGCTGGGAGCTGGCTTCCGTTGCGCACGTCAGACACACGGGTGCAGGGGCTGGACCAAGAGCCTAGTGGGAGCCGAGAGAATCGGGCCAATGTTCTGCGTGGCCTGGGAGCCAGGACACCTGGGCTCTGTGCCCAGCTCTGCCGTTCACCTGCTGGAGCTCAGGTTGGATCTGAGCGGTCCGGCTGTGTCGCATGCTGGCAGCTGTTGTGTCTCTGGGCTGCACCACCGTCTACAGCTGTGAGTGGCTGCAATACCCCGCTCCGGCTGCCCCCATGTGACCCAAGATGGCCCTGGTGTGGGGAGAGACCTGCTAGGCTGGGGTCATGGGCCTGTGAAGGGCTGGCAATGGGATGAAGGACCCCCTCCGTCTTCCCCCCTGGGGCAGCGGAATGAAGGCAAGGCCTCTCCTGGCTGCTGGATTCATTTAGCAAATTGCTTGTGGCTTGACGCCCTCTAATGAGGGTTTAGGTCTCAGCGGGAGGCGCCGGAGCCTGGTGGCTAATCTCGGAGCCTGGCAGCAGCTGTTGTGCTGGATCCGACTCTTGACCTCATCGGTGGTAATGACGAGCTCCCCACCCTCCTAGGCATCTCCGGACGGCATTTGCCTGCGGAGGTGCAGTGCAGCTCACAGCTGCCAGGCTGGGGTGGCGGGGCGGGGGGGGTGAGCAGCTGGCGGCGTCCTCCGGAGAGAGTTTCTTTCACTCCGAGGCCTGGCCTGACCCTCTTCCTTTGCCTGCTCTACAGAGATCACGGACTGGTGCTCGCCAGCTCCACAGCCTGGGCAGCTCATTGAAAATAACCCGCTCTAGCAAACCCGTGCCCCTTGCCAGTCACTGGGTGGAGCCCTGACTCCCGCACCTGGGGGCCGCGTGCAGCCTGCTGCCAGCCGGGGTGGTTGGAGGGGAAAGGGCAGCGTCTGTGGCACATGGGTGCAGTTCTGGGGGGGAGCTGGTCCAACCAGGCCATGGGATGAGGGAGATGTCCTGAGTCCCTGGCTGTGCTCACCCCTCCCCAGGGGCACCAGCAGCAGCCTCCGGCACCGTATCCCGTCAGGGCTTTGGTGCAGCCTGGTGCCCGGGCTTTGCAAAGGCACTTCAGCACCCCACTCCTAGGCAGCACAGGGGAGACACAGCCCCGGTACCTTGGCAGGTCTGACCCCTGCTGTGAGTCGGGGGGTGGGCCGAGACCTACGGGAGGCCAGCTGTGTCCCGCCTTCGCTCCAGCCCTGGCTCTTCTGGGGCGGGCGACGAAATGGCTCCCCCAGTGGCGACACGGCACTTTGAAAAGCCGTGCCCCCCACCCCGGCTGCTGGTGGAGTTAAGTCAGTGCCCCCCCCGGGATCTACCTGTTCTGGGGTGGAGCTGTCCCAGGCCTTGTTTCGGGGCCCCAGATATGGCCTGTGTTCTGCTGCACTAAAGGGGGCCGGCCCACACGGAGGGCTACAAAACAGGAGCGTACGCCCTCGGGGCTGCTCGTCGAGTAGCTGCTCAGCGGGGCAAGTCTGGTAAACGCTGTCCCAGGAACCTTCTCCTCCCCTGGGCTACTGCATACAGACGGCCACACTGGGTCAGACCAATGGTCCATCTAGCCCAGTGTCCTGTCTCCAACAGTGGCCAATGCCAGGTGCCCCAGAGGGAATGAACAGAACAGGGCAATTACCGACTGATCCATCCCCTATTGTCCACTCCCAGCTTCTGGCAGGGTTAGGAACACCTGGCGTGTGGGGTTGTGTCCCTGACTATCTTGGCTAATAGCCATTGACGGACCTATTCTCCATGAACGTGTCTAATTACTGTTTCAACCCAGTTATACTTTGGCCTTCACAGCATCCCCTGGCAAGGAGTTCCACAGGTTGACGGTGCGTTGTGTGAAGAAGCACTTCCTTCTGTTGGTTTTAAACCCACTGCCTGTTAATTTCATGGAGTGCCCCCTGGTTCATGTGTTACGGGAAGGGGTAAATAACTCCCTTCCACCCCGCCAGCCCCTTCCATCGCTCCAATGGCAGAGCTCTTGGCCCTTTGCTTCCTGTGTCTCGCTCACTGCAGCGAGGCTGCTCCGTTTCCCGGGCTGGGTGTTCTTGTGTCTCCAGCAAATCGAGCCTGGATTCCGTGTACGTTTCTCTAGCGTCCTCTGCTAAAGCCAGCAGCCCGAGGGTGGCTGGAGCTCAGGGGTTCCTGGCTAGCCAGGCGCGTTCTCCAAGGGAAGAACAATGGGTTTCTCTCCCTGGCATCTTCGCAAACTCTCCCTGGAGCTCAGAGAGTCACGCTGGGCTGACGGCATAGCCGGGAGGAGGTCCTGCCACCGAATTCTAGCCTCTGGGCAACCCGGGCATCCCGCGGGGTTCTTGTTGAGGAGGAGAGGAGTGAACTGGGGCTGGAGCTGGGCCTGTGGGTGGTTTCACTCAATAATCCAGCTGCTTTGGCATAGAGTTGAAGGCTGGAAAGGAGCATTGCTCATCTCGTCTGAACCTCGCCCGGGTCCGAGAATGTCACCAGTTACTCTGGCACCGAGCCCAAGAGCTTGGGTTTGACTAAAGCATCTCCCAGGCTCGATTTGAAGCCCTCGTGGGATGGACAATCCACCAGGTCCCTGGGCAGCTCGTTCTGCCCTCCCCGGTGACAAGTCGTGCCTTATTTTGAGCTGGAATTTGTCTGGTTTCAGCTTCCAGGCACTGGCTCTTCTTCTGCCTGTCTCTGCTGGGTCCTGGTCCTTACCACCCCTAGCGTCTCCCCACCAAGGGCCTGGCCTAGACGCTGTAATAAGTCACTCGGTCTGGTTTGCCCAAGCTGGACAGGCTGAGCTGTTTGTCTCTCTCGGCTGTTTTCTCCAGCCCTTGAAGCACTTTTGTGGCTCTTCCCGGTATCCTCCCCAGTCATTCTTCGCCCCCTTTAAAACACGGCCCCCAGGACTCATGCTGCACGAGCCAGGTTGGAGTCTGGCTCTCTGCTCCCCGACAGGAGGGGCCGGGCGCAGCACGCCTGGGTTTCTGCCATCGGAACGTACAAACGGCTGCGCGGGGTCAGACCGATGGCCCAGCCAGCCCCGTGTTCTGTCTTCTGACAGAGGCCGGAGCCAGGGGCCTCAGAGGGAGTGACCAGAACAGGGCGAGGATCACGTGGGCCAGTCCCGGCGTCTGGCAGCCGAGGTGACTCGGAGCACGTGCAGGGAGCCAGGCCGGTCAGAGGGCTGGGGGCGGGTGCCTGCCCCTGGCAGCGCTGGCATGGTCGACTGCCCCAGGAAGCGTGTGTGTGTTGTGCTGCCCTGCGAGGAAGGTGACAAGGGACCCGACCTGGGAGAACTGGCATCGTGGGCCTGATCCTGTGATGTTCTGGGCACGCTCTGCTCCCACTGGGCGCAGGGCTGTGCCCACTGCTGCACTGTCTGCCCGCTGCAGGCTGGCCCCGTGGCTCAGCACTGCCCCTCCTTCGTGGTAGTTCACGGCCAGGCGGGAGGGCCAGGCAGCGTCTTTGAAGTGGCAGAGTCCTGTGGGGGTGGTGCCCGGGTGGGATCCGGCGGTGGGTGCTGCTCTGCCGAGGTGGCTAAGGCATGCGGGGCCGGGCAGTGCAGATGAGACGGGACCCCCCCAGCCCCTTGGCTTTGCACCTCACAGCCACCCGCCTGTGGCAGGAGCTCCTGGCAGTGCCAGGTTTGCTCCCACCTGCTGCGATTGCGGCCGGGATGGAGGCAGCTGCCTCTGTTCACCCCCAGCCCCTGTCCCTTGCTGCCCCGGGCCCTGCAGTGTGGAGGGGGAGGGCTGGAGTCACGTGCTCGTCTCCCGGGCCCATCCGCAATCCCAGGCGTGTCTGTGGGTGGGGGCGCCGGGTGGGGGGCTGCTGGTTATGTCCCAGCTGGCTGATGGGGGTGCGGAGTGGGGGGAACAGAGCGCAGGTGCCCCACTGCATGCCCCACGGGTGGGGCAGGGGCTGAGTCCCTCCGAGCTGGGTCCCGCCCAACGTGGGCACCAGTGGGACGAGCGCAGCAAGTCTCCTGCTTTGGCAACTCAAGGGAAAAACACCCACAAGAGGGGCTGGGGTGCGGGACGAAATTGCCACAGAATCTGGCATAAACAGCAGCCCCTGCCCTGGATCTGTGGGTCGGGATTGAGGGGCAGCACCAGAGCTGGGGGGCAGGGCAGGGCTGGCAGGGGGCTGTGGGTAAGGAGTGAGGGGCACTGGTAAAGCTGTTGCAGGGGGGAACCCAGGGCTGGGCTGGCAGGGGGCTGTGGGTCGGGATTGAGGGGCAGCACCAGAGCTGTGGGGCAGGGGGGCTGCCGGTCAGGAGTGAGGGATGTCGGGGCAGCTGCATGTGGGGAGCTTGCACCCGCCTGCCCCTGTTCTCCCCCCTTCCCCTGGCTCACGTCACTAACCCCTGTTCGACGCGGTCTTGGCAGGCTCCTGCTGCAGGCTGGCATCGACATCAACCGGCAAACCAAGGCGGGCACAGCCCTGCATGAGGCAGCCCTGTGCGGCAAGACGGACGTGGTGCGCCTCCTGCTGGACGTAAGGGCCCCTGTGTAATGCTGCATGTGTTGGGAGGGGGCGGGGGGAGCTGCTGAACGGGGCAGGGGAGCTCTCCTGTCTTGGGGTAGCAGGGCTGGCGCCGGAACAGGACGTGGTCCGTTCCCCATGGACGGCTCTGCCAGGGCAGGATCAGGGCATTAGAGGGCCCCTTCCAGTGCAGGAGGGTCTCAGCCTGGCTTGCCAGGGGACCGTGAAATGAGCGTCCCCCTGCCCAGCTGCCCCCGATGTCCTTGGGGCGCTGGGCCATGCCTAGTGGTGTGGCTGAGTCATTCCTGGAGCCCACCCTCCTGGGGGCGCTCTGTCGGGGGAAGGCGGCAGAAGGAGGCCGGCGACTGGCAGCTCGGCCCCAGGGCAGCTCGGCTGTGCCAGGGCTGGGGCACCGCTGGCTGTCGTGTTTGCTCACCCCCTGCCCCAGTTACCCAGCCAGCGCGGCGGCTCTGCCCCCTGCCCCGGCTCTGCCAGCAGGAGCCCCTCGCTCTGGACTTGGGGGCTCTGCTGCTGCCCGATGCACCGCAGCGGGGGGCCGCTGAGAGGAGGAAGTGAATGGGAAGGAGGGGGGCCAAGAGAGAGAGTCCAATGTGCAAACCCGCTTGGCCTCTGTTGCATCCAGGGGGCGTCCCTGCAGAAGTGGGGCCCTCCTGGGCTCTCCTCCCCCCATGGGCAGAGCCAGGAGTGGGGCGTTGACTCGCCCTGGACTGCAGGGGAGGGGAGGGTCTGACTCACACTGGCTTTGTGACCCCCCCAGTCCCCTATAACCAGCCCGCCCCCAATCACCCCGTGGGTTTCGCGCTGGTTCCTGCAGACCACATGCTGCCCATGCAGTGGGCGCTGGCCAGTGCTCGCCCAATCCCAGCCCTCCACTGAGCTCCCACGATGCAGCTGGCTGGGTGGTGCTAGCCTGGGGGGGGGGGGGGGGGGGCGTTTGCTGAGCCCACGCATGGCTCACGAGGCCGAGAGCGTGTGGGCGTCTGTCCCAGCGGGAGTCGCTGGTCTCGCTGTGGCACCCCTGAGCTGCCGGCAGGCTGGGTGTGGCTGCTGTGGCCAGTGGGGGGGGGGCAGCTCCGTGGCCAGCCTGGAGCTCCCCGCATCGGTCTCTCCATATTTCAGAGCGGGATCAACGCCCACATCCGGAACACCTACAGCCAGACGGCGCTGGACATCGTCCACCAGTTCACCGCCACCCAAGCCAGCAAGGAGATCAAGCAGATGCTGCGGGGTACGGGGGGTTACCTCCAGGGGTGGGTGCTGGGGGTGCCCGGGGTCCCCTCACATCCCACCAGGGTGGGGGAGCAGTGCGCTCCGCTGGCTGCCATCCGTGCTGACGGGAGCAGAGCCCCTGCCTGCCCTGCTGTTGCCAAGGGCAGGGCGGTGACTCCCAGCCGGCTCTGAGCTGCTCTGCCGCCCTGGGGTGGGAGGTGAGTTCTGGGCTCACACCGCGGCCCCTCATGCCGCCCCCCACCCCCCGGCTGAGGCGTTTAACACTCAAGAGGCGAAGTCGCGGCTCCTCTGCACCAGGAAGGGGATCTGTGGCCCAGTGTCTGGCCAGCCCAGGCAGAGCCGCGCGCAGGGAGCTCCCGGCCACCTGATGGGCTTGGGGCTTGGACTCTGACCCACCTCTGAAGGTCGAGTGTATCAACTCAAGAGCTGCTTGGGGCGCATGCGCAGGGCTGTTAGCCCTGGTGCCCCGGCCTAACTCCTGCTCCAGGACAGTCATGTCCGTTATCACTGTCCTCAGCCCTTCAGCAGTATTGCTGTTAAACAGCTGCCACGTTTTTCCCCAGAGGTGGCTGCCTGTCAGTGGCAGGTGACTCGGTTCTGATTCTGCAAAGGGCTGTGGGCTCCCTGGCAGGGGCTCTGTACCAGATGTGGACCGGGCACAGAGCTCGCTTGGACACCCACTGTGTTCATCCTAGGATCCTGTAATGCTCTGCCGGGCCTGGTTGAGGTTCGGCTACACATGGCGCCTGCTGGTGGCTGAACAGGATAGTCCGGTCTAGCGCTCATGCAGGTTCGGGTTGGCGCGGCTCATTGCTGGAGCAGTGGGTGCTCTCTCGTCGCTCCTCTAGCTACAGGGGACTCCTGTCCCCTGTTACTCGCCAGGGAGCCCAGAGCTCTTGCTGGGGGCGGGGGAGGGAGGTTACTGTGTGGAGCTTTCTCTCCGACGCTGCCCTCCTGCTCTCTCGGCAGATGCCTCGGCGGCGCTGCAGGTCAGGGCCGTTAAAGATTATTGCAACAACTACGACCTGACCAGCTTGAACGTGAAAGCCGGGGACGTCATCACCGTGAGTTGCTTGCAGAGCCGGGCGCGGTCAGTGCCGGCAGCGGCGGGCCAGGCCAGGGCTGGGTTCACGGCCCCCATGACCCAAGTCCCCTCCCTCCAGCAGCCTGCCCCTCGGCCCCCCTCTGCTCACGGGAAGGGAGGAGCCTACTGCCCCTTAGTGCCCCAAGCCAGGAGCCCTTCGCTGGCACCAAGCTGCTGGCACACCCGCAATGGTGGGCTCAGGCTGCAGTTGGGCCGCGGGTGGCGGGACCAAGGCCGAGGAGGGTAGAAAGAGCCTGGTCGGAGAAGGCAGGACTAGCCGGGATGGGAAAGGACTAGAGAAGCCCTTGCCCCCATAGCGAGGGGCTGGGCAGGGAGGCAGAAGGCAGCGGCCCTCCGGCCACACCCAGCGGTTGCAGAGATGGGAGCAGCCCGCCCCCATGTTGGGGGGATGGGGCTGCCACCCAAGCCCGTGGGCTGGCAGGAGACTCGCCCCCCACGTCTGAGCCGTCGGTCACCGAGTTCGGCCCTTTATGTGTTCTTGGTCGCTTTCAGAGTCGTGCCTGGGCAGAGATGGACATGGGCTGCCCCTTCTGCCTGCCCCTCTAGTCCTGCCACCTGGCCAGCGCCGGCCCATTCCCTGCGGTCCCTGCCCCCCCACCGCCTGGCCAGCGCCGGGCCATTCCCTACGGTCCCTGCCCCCCCACCGCCTGGCCAGCGCCGGGCTGTTCCCTACGGTCCCTGCCCCCCCACCGCCTGGCCAGGGCCGGGCCGTTCCCTATGGTCCCTGCCCCCCCACCCAACCATCTGGCTAGCACCGGGCCGTTCCCTACGGTCCCTGCCCCCCTGCCGCCTGGCCAGCGCCGGGCCATTCCCTACGGTCCCTGCCCCCCCGCCACCTGGCCAGAGCCGGGCCGTTCCATATGGTCCCTGCCCCCCCACCGCCTGGCTAGCGCTGGGCCGTTCCCTACGGTCCCTGCCCCCCCCAGCGCCGGGCCGTTCCCTACAGTCCCTGCCCCCCTGTCACGGAGTGTGGGGGAGTCCAGGCCCTGCACCCCTCTTCCTGGGTTTCACTGAGACTCTCAGCCAGCCAGTAAAACAGAAGGTTTATTGGACAACAGGAACACAGTCCAAAACAGAGCTTGTGGGTACACCCAGGACCCCTCAGTGAAGTCCTTCTGGGGGAGCAGGGAGCTTAGACCCCAGCCCTGGGGTTCCCTGTGTTCCTCCACCCAGCCCCAAACTGAAACTAAACCCACCGAGCAGGTTCCCTGCTGCAGCCTCCGTCCACATTCCTGGGCAGAGGTGTCACCTCCCCCTCCCCCTCCTGGCTCAGGTGACAGGCTCTCAGGTCTCCCGTCCCCAGGGCACATTCCCAGGTCAACACTCCCCCCTCCCTGCTGTGTCACATCGTCACAACTCTCCCCCCTTCGAGACTGAACTGAGCGGGGTCACTGTGACCAGTGACCTGGGGAAGTTCGGGGCCCCCTCTCCGGGACAGCGCATCCGCTATCAGGTTGGCACTTCCCTTCACATGGACCACGTCCATGTCGTAATCCTGCAGGAGCAGGCTCCACCTCAGGAGCTTGGCGTTGGCTCCTTTCATCTGGTGCAGCCAGGTCAGGGGAGAGTGGTCGGTGTACACGGTGAAGTGTCGCCCGAAGAGATAGGGCTCTAGTTTCTTGAGGGCCCACACCATGGCCAGGCACTCCTTCTCGATGGCCGCGTAGTGTTGCTCCCGGGGTAGCAACTTCTTGCTCAGGTACACGATGGGGTGTCTCTCCCCCTTTTCATCCTCCTGCATTAACACCGCCCCCAGTCCCGTGTCGGAGGCGTCGGTGAACACCACAAAGGGCTTGTCAAAGTCTGGGTTTGCTAGAACTGGGCCACTGACCAGAGCCTCCTTCAGCGCCCGGAAAGCCTCCTGGCACTGCTCGGTCCAGACCACCTTGTCTGGCTTCCCCTTCTTGCATAGCTCAGTGATGGGGGTGGCTATGGCGCTAAAGTGGGGCACAAATCTTCGGTAGTATCCTGCCATCCCAATAAAGGCTTGGACCTGCTTTTTGGTGTGGGGAGCGGGCCAGTCTCTGATCACCTCCACCTTGGCCGGTTCCGGCTTTAGGCGGCCGCTCCCCACCCGATGGCCCAGGTAAGATACTTCAGCCATCCCCACCTTGCACTTCTCCGCTTTGACAGTCAGCCCAGCCCCCTGGAGTCGGTCCAGCACTTGTCTAACCTGGGACACGTGGTCCTCCCAGGTCTGGCTAAAGACACAGATGTCGTCAATATACGCCACGGCAAAACTCTCCATCCCCCTCAGGAGCTGGTCCACCAGGCGCTGGAAGGTGGCCGGCGCTCCCTTGAGGCCGAAAGGCAGGGTCAGAAACTCATAGAGCCCCAGAGGGGTGATAAAGGCCGATTTCAGCCGGGCATCTGCATCCAGCGGCACTTGCCAGTAGCCCTTTGTAAGGTCCATGGTGGTAAGGTACCGAGCTCCTCCCAGCTTGTCTAGGAGCTCGTCCGGCCTGGGCATGGGGTAGGCATCCGATACAGTGATGGCATTGAGCTTCCGATAGTCCACACAGAACCGGACTGACCCATCCCTTTTGGGGACCAGCACCACCGGCGAGGCCCAAGGGCTGGCCGATGGCTGGATCACCCCCAAAGCCAGCATGTCCCGGACCTCTCTTTCCAGGTCCTGAGCAGTTTTCCCTGTGACTCGGAAGGGGGAGCATCTTATCGGCGGGTGCGACCCTGTCCGCACCCGGTGGACAGTCAGATTAGTGCGTCCAGGCTGGTTGGAAAACAGCTGTCAGTACGGATGCAGCACCCCCCTGACCTCAGCTTGCTGGGCAGGGGTGAGCTGATCCGAGAGGGGGATTGTTTCCAGGGGGGAACCAGCTCTGGTCCCAGGGAATAGATCTACTAAAGGGTCATCTCCCTGCTCCTCCCACTGACCACACACAGCTAACACCACATTCCCCCTGGCATAATATGGCTTCATCATATTCACATGGTACACCCGGCGGTGGTGGGCCCGGTTCGACAGCTCCACCACATAGTTTACCTCATTGAGCTGCTTGACGACCTTGAACGGGCCCTCCCAGGCGGCCTGTAGTTTGTTCTTTCTCACCGGGATGAGAACCATCACCTGATCCCCGGTGGCGTAGGCACGGGCCCGCGCCGTGCGGTCATACCAGACCTTCTGCTTCCTCTGGGCTCTGGCCAGATTCTCCCTGGCCAGGCCCATGAGTTCAGCCAGTCTCTCTCGGAAGGTCAGGACATACTCCACCACTGACTCTCCATCGGGAGTGGCCTTCCCCTCCCACTCGTCTCTCATCAGGTCCAGGGGGCCCCTCACCCTCCTTCCATATAACAGTTTGAAAGGCGAAAATCCGGTAGACTCCTGGGGCACCTCCCTGTACGCGAACAGCAGGTGAGGTAAGTACTTGTCCCAATCCTGCGGGTGCTGGTTCATAAAGGTTTTCAGCATCATCTTTAGCGTCCCGTTAAACCTCTCCACCAGCCCATTGGACTGGGGGTGATACGCTAAGGCCCAGTCATGCCGGACCCCACATTTCTCCCACAAGCACCGGAGCAGGGCCGACATGAAGTTGGAGCCTTGGTCTGTCAAGACTTCCCTGGGGAACCCCACTCGGCTGAAAATGGTCAGGAGCGCATCTGCCACGGTGTCTGCTTCAATGGAAGCTAAGGGCACTGCCTCGGGGTAGCGGGTGGCGAAATCTACCACCACCAGAATATATTTCTTCCCCGACCGGGTCGTCTTGCTGAGAGGCCCCACGATGTCCATGGCCACCTTCTGGAAAGGCTCCTCTATGATGGGCAAAGGTCTCAACGCCGCTTTCCCCTTGTCCCGGGCCTTCCCCACCCTCTGACAGGGGTCACAGGATCGGCAATACTGCCGGACGGTGGTAAAGACCCCGGGCCAGTAAAAGTTCTGTAGCAACCTCTGCCGGGTGCGCCGGATTCCCTGGTGCCCTGCGAGGGGGATGTCATGGGCCAGGGACAGGAGCTTGCGGCGGTACTTCTGGGGGACCACCAGCTGCCTCCTGATCCCACAGGACTCCCCTTCCCCTGGGGGAGCCCATTCTCGGTACAGGAACCCCTTCTCCCACAGGAACCTCTCCTGGCAGCCTCTCCTCATGGTCCGTCCCTCACTGAGGTCGGCCAGGTCCCTGAGCTTCTGCAAGGAGGGATCTTTCCTCAACTCGGCCTGGAACTCAGCGGCTGGGGAAGGGATGGGGCCCGGTTCCCCCTCCGTGGCCAGGTCTGAGGCCGCAGCCTCTCTGAGCCGTGCCCCTCGGCGCTCCCTCCCCACCCGAGTAGGGTCTCGCGCCTCCAGTATGGTACCCTCCCCAGGGTCAGGTCGCAGTGCCCCTCGCCGGCTCTGGCTACGGGTCACAACCAGGGCGGTCTGGGGGTCGCTTGGCCAGTCCTCTAGGTCTCCCCCCATCAAAACTTCAGTGGGCAAATGGTGGTGTACCCCCACCTCCTTGGGGCCCTCCTTGGTCCCCCATTTCAGGTGTACCCTTGCCACGGGCACCTTAAATGGGGTCCCGCCCACCCCCGTCAGGGTCAGGTAGGTGTTGGGCACCACCCGATCTGGGGCCACCACCTCGGGCCGGGCCAGCGTCACCTCCGCGCCCGTATCCCAGTATCCATTGACCTTCCTCCCATCCACCTCCAGGGGAACAAGGCACTCTCTCCGGAGGGACAGCCCCGCACCCACCCTGTAAACCGAGCACCCTGAGTCCAGAGCCTCCAGCCCTCTGGCGGGGCTGGCTGGGGGTACTCTTCCCTCCTGAGCAGGTGGCAAACTGGTAGCCCCCCTTTCCTGGGTCGCCTGCCCCTCGTCCAGCTGAGTCCCTACCCAGTTAACCCTGGGTAGGTTGGGTCTGCTCAGTTTGTCCCGGAGCCCGGGGCACTGGGCCCGTACGTGGCCTCTCTGGCCACAGTGATAGCAGCTCAGGTCACGTTGGTCCCCTCGAACGGGTCGGAGGGGCCCGACACCTGGCGTTCCCCTTTGGAGGGGGTTCTCCCTATTTCCCCGCTGGGAGGCCCCATGGTGACTCTCTCTCTGCATCGGGGGGGGCCTGTTCTTTTGGGACTCCTCCCGGCTACCCCCTGACTGACTGTTCACAAACTCGTCGGCCAGCTGCCCTGCATGCTGGGGGTTCGCGAGCTTTTTGTCCACCAGCCACAGCCTCAGGTCGGAAGGGCACTGTTCATACAGGTGCTCCAGTACAAACAGGTCAAGCAGGTCCTCTTTAGTTTGGGCCCCCGCTGTCCACTTGCGGGCATATCCCCGCATCCTGTTGACCAGTTGTAGGTAGGTGACCTCAGGCGTTTTACGCTGACTCCGGAACCTTCTCCGGTACATCTCGGGGGTCAGCCCAAACTCACGGAGCAGGGCCTGTTTGAACAGTTCATAGTCCCCTGCCTCTGCCCCTGTCATCCGGCTGTAGACCTCCACGGCTTTGGGGTCCAGTAAGGGGGTGAGGAACTGGAGCCTGTCTGCAGGGTCAACCCTGTGCAGCTCGCAGGCATTCTCAAAGGCCGTCAGGAAGCTATCTATGTCCTCCCCCTCCTTCCGCTGGGCCAGGAAGCACTTATCAAAGCTCCTTGCAGTCTTGGGTCCCCCCTCACTCACCGCAGCCGGGGCCCCACTGCTCCTCAGCCTGGCCAGCTCCAGTTCATGCTGTCTCTGTTTCTCCTTCTCCTGCTGCTCATGTTGACGTTCCCTCTCCTTCTCCTGACGTTCCCTCTCCTTCTCCTCCTGCTCATGTTGACGTTGTTTCTCCTTCTCCTCCTGCTCATGTTGACGTTGTTTTTCATGATCCTCCAGCTCCCTCATTTTCCTCTCCCTCTCCCATTCCAGCCGCATCCGCTCCAGGGATGGGGAGCTCCGCTGGGAGGATCCCCTGCTGGCTGCTGGGGTCAGGGGGCCCTCGGTATTCGCTGGGCTTCCCACAACCCCTCCCCCAGGCATAGGTAGGAAGGGTCTCGGGGTGTCCTGGGCAGCAGTCTGACCCCTCCCAGCCTGGTCAGGCCCCAGGGCCCACGCTGCGTCCGCCGGGCGGCTTCCCTCAGGGACAGGGATCGGGTCATCCAAGCGATCCCTCTCCTCCAGCTGGGCAATCAGCTGTTCCTTGGTGGACCTCCCGACGCGCAGCCCCCTCTGCCTGCACAGCTCCACCAGGTCGCTCTTAAGGCGTTTAGCGTACATCTCCCGGCTGGCCACTCGCAGGCCGGGCAGCTGTCCACGGTTTCCAGGAAAAGCCCCTAGTGTGCCAGTCCTTCTTGAGGTCACCACCTCTTTGCCAGGGTCGAGCTGCAGACTCCTCCGCCCCTGGGACCGCTCGCTGCAATCCCCCGGGGGACCCTGTTACTGCAAAAGTCCTTCTCTCTGGTCACACACTCCCAGGGGTTAACCGCCCCCTGAAACCGTCTCTCTCTGAATCTTCAGCACGCCTGGTCCCCGTCAATCCCCCTTCGTTTTACTGTTCCCCAGTCACTTACTGCAGGAAGCGCCGTTCACGGGGTGCAGTAGATCCCACCGCTACCACCAGTTGTCACGGAGTGTGGGGGAGTCCAGGCCCTGCACCCCTCTTCCTGGGTTTCACTGAGACTCTCAGCCAGCCAGTAAAACAGAAGGTTTATTGGACAACAGGAACACAGTCCAAAACAGAGCTTGTGGGGACACCCAGGACCCCTCAGTGAAGTCCTTCTGGGGGAGCAGGGAGCTTAGAGCCCAGCCCTGGGGTTCCCTGTGTTCCTCCACCCAGCCCCAAACTGAAACTAAACCCACCCAGCAGGTTCCCTGCTGCAGCCTCCGTCCACATTCCTGGGCAGAGGTGTCACCTCCCCCTCCCCCTCCTGGCTCAGGTGACAGGCTCTCAGGTCTCCCGTCCCCAGGGCACATTCCCAGGTCAACACTCCCCCCTCCCTGCTGCGTCACATCGTCACACCCCCCACCGCCTGGCCAGCGCCGGGCTATTCCCTACGGTCCCTGCCCCCCCACCGCCTGGCCAACGCTGGGCCGTTCCCTACGGTCCCTGCCCCCCCAGCGCCGGGCCCTTCCCTACGGTCCCTGCCCCCCCACCGCCTGGCCAGCGCCGGGCTATTCCCTACGGTCCCTGCCCCCCCACCGCCTGGCCAACGCTGGGCCGTTCCCTACGGTCCCTGCCCCCCCAGCGCCGGGCCCTTCCCTACGGTCCCTGCCCCCCCACCGCCTGGCCAGCGCCGGGCTATTTCCTACGGTCCCTGCCCCACCCCATCATCTGGCCAGTGCTGGGCCATTCCCTATGGTCCCTCCTAGTGCCACTGCCCCCTTGCTGCCGAGATGGGTGCAGCAGATCACCAGCCGCCAGCCCGGGGTACCAGCCCTCGCTGGCAGGCGCTTGGAGCAGGATGTTGCCCCCTTCTCTTCCGCCGGCTGGCTCTCACCGGTGGTTCCCGTCCCCACGGCCGGGCCCCGGTCCCGCCCGCGAGCGCCCCCCTCTCTGGCCCTTTCTGTTGTGCAGGTTCTGGAGCAGCATGCGGACGGCAGGTGGAAGGGCTGTATCCATGACAACCGGACCGGCAATGACCGCGTGGGCTATTTCCCGTCCAGCCTCGTGGAAGCGATCAGCAAGCGCACAGGCAAATACCCGTCCCTCCCCAACCCCCGCCCCCGCCTGCCGCCTCCGCACCCAGCACCCGGGCACCGGGCCTGGGCTGGGTCTCCCCGGATGGGCCTGCAAGCCCCATGAGCCCCACGGGTAGCGTGGGAGGGTAGAAGGGGCACTGCCAGATGCCGCCAGGAGCAGGGACCCTGCGAGTGCGAGCCCTGCTCCGACCTTCAGCTGAGATGGGAGCGCGGGGCCAGGTTCCTCCGGGGCTTCGGCCGTGGCCAAGGTCCCACGTGATGTGGCCTGGGGCCTGCGGGGAGAGGCGTGGCTTCAATGGTGGGCGTGGCTGGCTGGGGAAGTGGCGTGGCCAGAGCTGATTGCGCAGCTCCCAGCTGGCAGAGCTCCTATGGGACGGGTCATAGCTGCCCTGCCGCGGAGCGGGAAGTCTCCCCTCCCGGCACCGCTGCTCTGAATCTGGCCCTGGATTTCTGTTCTTAGTAGCCCATCTGCCCTCCCCACACCCAGGGCCTTGCTCCTCTCCACAGCAGCTGGTTGTAGCACCACCCCTGAGGACCGGAGCTGCTGGAGCTGGCAAGGGGCCACGATCCTGTTCCCGCGCAAACCCTGCAGGGGCGCAGTGACCGGCTGGCTTGTGGCACCCTGCCCCCGGGGAGGGGAGGCAATGCAGGCCAACCAGCCTGAAAGCTCAGCACATGCTGAGCGCTGCAGCCGGCCATGGGGGCACACAGTGCCCACCCTCTGTGCTGGCCTGGCACCCACTGCCATCCAGACTGGGCCATGCGGCCCTTTGCTCTCTCCCTGCCAGCGGAGATCAGCTCTCATGGGCCACACCGGCAGCGGAGGGGATCTCCCCTCTGGGCCATATGCCCTCCATGGGCCTGGGCGTGGCTCTTCGGGGCGCGATGCCAGGGGCTTGCCTGCGAGGTGGAGCGGGGTTGGGTGCCGGGAGTGGGGGAGGTTTCTACACTGGAGCGTGTCTCGTTCTAGCTGGGGCGGCTCTGGGGTTCTGACCCTGCTCCTAGAGAGGGCTGGGGTTGTGCTTGGTGGGGGGGTGGGGCAGGACAGACGGGGGGAGAGCACCCAGTGGGGTTTGGCGGGGTGGGGCAGGCTGGGAGAGCACCTGGGGGGCGGGAGCGGATGCCCGGGCAGCTGGTAGAAGCCACATGCTAGCCGGGTGCAGAGGGGGTCTGCTGGGGAGGGGCTGGAAGAGCGTCTCCTGCACACCCCCTGCTGGCCAACCCATGGAATGGCTCTGGAGTGACTCCCAGCTTTTCCTAGGTGGGGAGCCCACGCCCTGCGATGGGGTACACCCCGCAGGGGGCGAGAGCAGCTCCTTGGCCATGCCTAGGCGCACCCCAGGGGTGTGTGGACACCAGTTGCTCAGCGAGCTGGCTGCCCAGGCAGTCGGGTTTCTGGCTGCAGTTCCTGTGTGTCTCATGCCCATAGGATCGGGGGGTCTACGGCAGAGCCCCTGCCTCGCACAGGCCAGTTTTCACCATTCACCAGCTCCCCCCAGACCAAGGTCCTGACCTGTCTGCAACGTCACCTGTCGGGAGAGGTTTTTGCGGCTCCTGGGTCTGCGGAGGAAGCTGGCTCCGGGCTCAGGCGGCAGGGGCTGCATCGGGGTGAAAACGAGCGTGTCGGAAGAGGTCAGCTCAGACCTTGGAGACCCGCCAGAGCACAGAGATCCTCCCCTCCCCACGCTCTGGGAAGGCTGTTGTGCTCTGGAACGTGGCTCTAAGAACGGGGTGTCGGGTCACCTTGGCCTCAGGGGTGTCAGATCCGACTCGCTCAGCTTACAAATCGAGACGCTTTCCCCCGTGCCAGCCCTGTTAACCCGCCCTGGGGCCCTCATTCTCCCCTGCCTTCCACCTTTTGACGTCTTTTCCACCTGGGTCACCTGAGTGCAAGGCGGGGAGGGGGAGGAAGCGCGGCCCTGGGGGGTTGAGCTGGAGCCATTCCCTCTTGTGCTTTGCCGGCAGAGTCAAGCCCTGACTGGCTGCACCAGGGCAAACCTGGGCAAGGCAATGGGGCCGCGTGGGATTCCTAAGGCAGGGGCCTTGTCCTTTGTCCTTGGGGATGAGGCGCACTGCGGGCACAGCCCGGCCTGGCGCTCAGATCCCAGGCTCTTTGCAGGGCTGTCGGCTAGAAAAGCCACCTCCTGATTGGTAACCTGAATCCCTCTGCCCCGGAGTCCTGGGAGACCAAGTGCGCGGAGCTGCCGACTCCGCGTCGCTGTTCAGAGAGCCACAGTTGAAAGCCCAGGGAACGGGCAGGGAGCGATTCAGCCAGGGTGGTCCCGTGGATCGCGGCATGCCTTTGGCTGAGCTGCGGTGACGTGGCGCGTCAGCTGAGGAGCCGCTGGACCACAGGCTCTGCACCGTCCTGGTAGCAGGATCCAAGGACTGCTGCAGGGAGCGGGCCCAGGCTCGGCCCAGTGGCACGGTCATGGGGGTGGCGTCCAGCGACGCGGTGACTGGATCCCATCTGCTGTCGAGTTCTAACCTGGCTCCGCGGTCCCTGTGGGGTCTTAGCCCAACTGGCGGTCATGGGGCACACCCAGGGGGTGGCAACCTTCACGTTAGAGCTGAAATGAGCCAGACCTGGGTAACCTTTCATTCTTTGGGCGTCTGAAGAGAGCAAGGCAGGGAGAAGCTCTGTTATGGGGCGATTTTTCCAACACTGGCTGATGGCACCAGGGCACAGAAATGCGCCGAAAGAACATTCGGGGGAAGGATAGCTCAGTGGTTTGAGCCTTGGCCTACTAAACCCAGGGTTGTGAGTTCAGTCCTTGAGGGGGCCATTTAGGGGATCTGGGGCAAAAATTGAGGATTGGTCCTGCTTTGAGCAGGCGGTTGGACTAGATGACCTCCTGAGGTCCCTTCCAACCCGGATATTCTATGAACATCAGCTTGTGCCAGAGCTGTGGTTATCACTGCAGATCAGGGAGACCAGGAGATTTGTCTTTAGTTTGGCAAGCTGCAGAAAGCAGGCGGGTTCCTCAAAGCAGTGAGACCCCCCAGCCATGGCTCAGGGGCTGTTTCCTCTTTCGTCAAAGCCAGGGGAGGCACCTGGAGGCACCTGGAGGACAGAGAGGGCGCTTTGATCAGAGGGGGCATGAAGGCCCCAGCACTGCAATGATCAGGGCTTCAATGGCTGGCCCAGGGAACCAGGTGTCAGGAGGCCAGCCAGGTGTCAGGAGGCCAGGGGCTGGGGTGTTTGTGCAGGGAGCAGAGGAGGGAGAGTTCTTCCTGGGGTGTGAATGGGGGGGAACATGATCAGGTGGCTTTTGCTGGACCCAGAGTGTGCGTCGGGCTGTGACGGGCCAGGCTGCTGCCTGCTTGTGCAGGATCTGGAGTCTCGTTTCCAGAGCTACGTGTAGAGCTGAGTGCTGGACGGCTCACGCTTCTTAATCCCGGATGTTATTCTAGCAGCGGGAAGCCGGTGTGCGGCTCCTGTGCCTGCCCCAGTCGCTGGCTGTCCCTGGGTGTACCCAGCGGAGGGGCAGGTTATGTGTGTGCAAGCCCCTTGCCCCATGGTGATGGCCGTGTCCTGCTCTGGAGGGTGGTTGGTGTCGCTCCCAGGGACAGTGCTGGGGTCAGTGCGAGCGATTTGCCTCCCCAGCTCCGGCTGGGAGGTGCTAGTGGGAGTCCGCACACTGCTGCCCCCCACTGGTTGCAAGGTCATGCATGCGTCAAGGGGAAGTTGAGGGTCCCCCTGAGCCTCGGGCCCTGATGGCGCTCATTGCGTGTCCTGTAGCCGAGGGGCAGAGTGCTTGGCACAGCGGGTTCTGGTCTCTGCCAGCTAGCGACCGTGTGGTCCAGGCCCTGCTGCTCCATTTGGGTTTGGAGAGAGGCCGCCTGGAGTTCTATGGCCTGTTGGTTTCCAGCCAGCCGGCACCGGGGAGGCTCTCACGGCGGGGAGCTGGAATCTGCCCTCTGGGGTTGGGTCCAGTCCCTGCAGCCCGGAGGGGCTGGATTCTCGAGGGGTCCGGGTGCGATGCAGCTCTCCTTCCTGGCTTGGCTTTGCTTTCGTTTTGGCCAGTTGGTTTTGGTTGCTTTACGTGTCTCTTGATTATTTGCTTCTTTTTCATTTTGTCTCTTGTTATGTTTTTATTAGCAGGTCCGTGGGGCGCAGTCACCATTCCCCACCACTACCAAAAGATCCCGCTCCCAGCTCCCAGAGCGGCTGTGCTTAACGGTGACTCCTCGTCCCATCCGTTCCATTTCTTGCCTCCACCTCCACCTCCTCCACCACATTCCCATCTGCCTCTTTTCAGTTCCTTTGGCTATCACAGGCTCCCCCATAGCACTGCAGAGGAGCTGCCTTATGGACCAGGTAGTTCACCGCTCGCTTCATGGGTTTTCATTTGGTTTGTGTTCCTTTTTTGGGTTGCCTTCCCCTCCCCCTTGGTTTGCTTTGGTGCGTGTGCGAGCGGGGTTGTCTGCCCAACCCCTCCCTTTCCTTTCCAGAGTGGCTGTGGCATGAGTGTGGCATGATGGATATACTATGGTCACTCCCTGCCCACGTTGGGGGCGTGTCCCGAATGGTCCTTCGGGCTGCAGAACTCCCTAGCCGGAGGGTGGCTGCCGTCCGCGGTCACCGCCCTCGGCCCATTCACTCGGCGCTCTGCCCTATAAAGAACCGTGACATGCATCTGCAGGCAGGGCCAGAGAGGGGGCATCCCTGCAGAATGCTCTCCTCATTCTGACTCCACCAGGTGCCAAACCCCAGTCTTGCAATGGGTGGTCAAAGTGCCATGGTGGGAACCAGCACTCTGTAGCCAGCTGGAGGCTACTGGTACAGTTGAGGTCTTAGGTGCAGCTGCTGTGGTTCCCTGCCAAGCTGCTGCCCAGATGCAGCAGGGTCACAGGGAGCTGTTTCGTGGAGAGGGCCCTGGGGCACAGGGGGTCCTGGGCAGGGCTGATGTTCGGAGCCCGTTTGATGCCACAGCAACCAAGCAGGTGGGGCTGTCCTCTGCCGTGGGTCCACTGGCTCAGTGGGACCAGCTGAGTGTAGGTGTGCGGACCCCGATTTGTTCCTTGCTGGTTTGACTCTCTGCCTCCTTTCCTCCCCATCTGCTGCCAGGCAGCCTAGCACTGTGTCTAATACCGCAGCAGTTCCCCGGTACACGCAGTGCCAGCCACTCATCTGAATGCCAGACAGGCAGCCCCTCGACGAGACAGCATCGGTGTGTGTCGCGGGCTGCCCAGCACAGCAAATGCTTGGGCTCCTGGAGCTTCTCCTAATTAAGAGCCATGCTAAACATTTAAAGCGCTTGTCTAATTACAACCAAAAACATCGAGCCCTGGAGACTTCTACATTGCAGCCGTTGGGCCTGGTGTGCCATCCTCCTGCTCCTTGTGCCAAACCAGTGTCAGACACTGCCCGTCTGTTCTGCACCCACCTTGCACTGGGGTGTAAGGAACACACGAGGGGCCTGGCAGTGGAGAATCGGGCCCATCGTCAGCAAGAATCGGCCCCAAGGCGTAGATCTTGTAACTGTGAAAGGTGTTGCGGAAGCCAAGTTCTAAACATGATGTTATGGCTGAAAACAAAACAAAGATTGGTTCAAACCCTTCTGTTTTCAGTGCCGAGAAACCAAAGGCACCAGCACTGGGCTAGCTCAGCAGGAGAGCCGGGCGGCGAAGCTGACTGTCCGCTTTCATGGCCCTGGCTGAGGGAAGCGCCCAGAGTCACAGAAACTCATGAGGAGAGGGATGTACACAATGGGGGCCTACTGTTAAGAATCCAGAGGCAGGTCCCCCAAATCACCAGATTGGCTTGCAATCGAAAGATTGAACGATGCTGATAATTAATGTGGGGGGTTCTTTGCTTTCTGGTTTCAGAGGCCTCAGGGCACACTCACGTCACATTTCCAGGCTTTTCTCTGCAACGACAAGGGCTGTGAGAAAAGCGGAAGCTGAGACTCTCCCAGAATCCTGTGACTCCAGGAGCTGGGGCTTTAAGATAGACACCAAATACTGCAAGAGTTGGCTCACTGCAAGCATGTGATAATGTCACAGGGCCTGCATTGCTGCTCTGAGACCATTGTCATGCCCCTCCTGAGCTGCACAGCTCCCCACTCTCCACATTGCTGCCAGGACAGCATGTGTGGGGACTTGCCCAGCAATGTCCTTGCTGCACTGTAGGGTGCATGGCAGGGGACTTGGCAGCAATAAAGGGAAAGCCAACTGGACTGTGGGATCTCTCCTTGTTACCAATGGGCTGCTAGTTCTTTTTTCAGAGAGCCTTCAAGTGAAGGTTTGAACAGCGAAGCAGGAAGCAACTCTCGACAGTCTGGTGAAGTAATTTGAGACATAAGGGGCCTGAGATTGGGGAGGTGGGGTGCAAAGGTGACCAGAAACGTACCTTGATACTCTTCTGATCTGGAGCTGGCTTGGTACCCACTTAGAGCAGCATTGACTTGGGCTAGTTGGGCCCAAGTAGCTGCAGCGGCGGATTGGCGTGGCACTGGGATGTCCCGGGCAGTGAGGACGTAGGGGTGGTGGGAGAGCCATCAGTGCTGCACTGGAGAAGTTCCTCTGGGGCCAGACAGGCTGGTGGGAGCTGTGGGCAGCAGGGTAAGGCTGTGGAGCGTTTGGCTGGAGTGCTCAGGAGTTGGATTCTGAGTTTGCCTCTTACGCCAGTTGCTGCCAGATCTGTGGCTATCTTGGGAGGATTCCGGTACTTAGTATGTGTATCACCGTAGCGCCTAGAGCCCCCCTCACGGACCAGGGCCCCACTGTGCACGGCGCTGTACAGACCCAGAACACAAGGCTCCAGCTGCTCTGTATGCATCACCTAGTGCTGGGAGCCTGGGCACGCTAGCTAAGTGGGGCTGGCTCTTGCATGGGAGGCTCCGGGCAGTAGGTTGCCCTTTCCCCTTGGGCAGGCAGTGCTGGGCTGCTGGAGGTGCTCCCCGAGGTTCGGAGGGTGCCCCGAAAACTGTGCTGGTGAGCACTGATCCCGCTCCAGTGCGTCGGTCTCTTCTGCAGAGCGAAATTCCCCCTGGGCTGGTGGCTCTTGCTTCTCTGTGCAAGCTGGGCCGTGCCTTTGTGTCCGCTGCACGGAGGCTGCCCGGGGGTCGTGGCTGCGGCGAGCTGGCTGCGTACCTGTGACCCTGCAGGTGGTGAGGAGAGGAACTGGAGACCCCCAAGCTCGAGTTGAAATGGTAGGAGCAGTTCTAGGCAGGGCATGTGTCATTTCCCCCGCTGGAGAGTGCCTAGGGCATGAGTCTAGCACCTGTGCCACGGGATCTTTGATACACACGGAGGGTCCAGACCTCATTTTGATGTCTCCTTAAAGTAGCTATTCCAGCAGAAGAGCACCCCCTAGCGCCATGCCAGGGCACTGCCGTGCAGGTCTCCCCTGCGAGCACTTCCCGCGCCCGCTCTGCATAGCTCCTAGGGGCTGGCTGGCTCCCCGTGGGAGGCAGCGTGGCTGTCGGGCGCAGTAGCAGGGTATTCATGCCCCTTCTCTTTGGCCAGTTAAACTCTTTACCTGCATCTAATCTGCCTGGTTGGTTTGTGAGATGGCGGCACGGGAACTGCCTCTTCTCTGCGCAGGCAACATGTGCCATGCCCAGCGGGGATGCTCGGGAGGGGGGCGGCTTGTTAGATCCTCTCCCTGCCGCTCTCGGGGATGTTCCCGGCTGTGAGCTTCCTGCTGCGGTGCCAGGCAGGGTTGCCCAGCTGGGTTAGCTGTGGCCGAACCTAGCAGAGGTCCTTTTATCCCCACGTTCGGCCGCGGCTGGAATCCCGGGGCCAGTTCTGGAGGCCACAGTTCAAGGAGGCAGCTGATGGATTGGAGAGGGCTCCGAGAAGAGCCACGGGAATGTTTAAAGGATTAGAAAACCTGCCTTCTAGTGATAGACTCCAGGAGCTCCATCTAGCTTAGCAAAGGAAGGGTTAAGGGGTGACTTGATTACAGTCTGTAAGCACCTACCGGGGGAACAGATATTTAATATCGGGGCCCAGCCACCACTCACTGCTCATGGTTCATTTCCCCCCATCACTGGTTGTCTCACTGATCTGCCCCCCAGCCTGTCCCGTCATCTCAACCATGCCTGATGTGCAGACATGGTGCGTGCTCCAGGGTGGCAGGGATGCTGGCAGCTGTTGGTGCCTTACGTGTCATGTCTCTGGCCAGTGCTGAGATGACTCCAGAAATTCACCCTCTGGTTGAACATTAACCCACAGAGAGATCCAGGACCGAATGTGCCCAGGGAATGGGGGGGTGACGTGTCTGCTCTGTGCACGGAGGACGTCTGTCAGTCCGTCACTGAATTCACTGGGGAAGAACCAAGGCACGGAGGCTGCAGTGCTGCTTGGTATGAAGGGAGGAAATGCAGAAAGGCCTCGCCATAAAATAATGTGGAGGAAAAGTCAATGTGCCAAACCTTAGCTGGGTGGGTGCATGCCTAGGGGGCTGCCTGTCGTTTCCCCTCTTTTTAATCTCAGGCAGATTGCACTTCCCTCTTCGCCATCTCCTTCCACTGGGCATTACTCCGCCCTGCTGGCCTGCCTGAGTGCTGATGAAGTCCTGGCTAATGCAGAGCAGACAAGTTCCATCTCCTTAAAGGCCGTGGTCCTCTCGTTTCAGCTTCCAGCCCTTGCAGTGGCTTTATCACCCTGCACAATCTGCCCTGCGCTGCAGCCTGTGTGCAAACTGAAGTGGTTTAATGCATACAGATAGCATCTGCAGTGACACCAGCTAGGATGAAATGCACAAGGGCTCTGCTGCGGGGGTCAGGCAGGAAACTTCCCTCCGGGCTGGGCTGCCAATTTGATTGCTTCTAGTCTCATGCAGTTAGTCCATGGGTCTGGCAGAGCCCTGTCTATGGCTATAGCCAGCCACAGTTGGGTTTTCCAGGTCCTGGGCATTCCAAGAAGCAGGCTATCGGGCCCGTGACCCCATCTGGAAACGAATGACAGTGGTGTTTGTTCCTTTCAGAGGGCTAATAGAGACAGGAGCAGATGAAAGGTTTAAATTCTGGTGCATCAGCATCATACCCGTGGGTCTCTTAACAAACCTTCCCCTTCCCCGTGGGAGCTGGCAGTCTCTCTCCAGCTGGTTTGGAGCATTGCCAGGCCAGGGGCATGCTGAGTAATCTCCAGTTTTCTCCATTTCCTTTTTCAACCAGCTTTTCTGTTTCTCTTTCAGGTGCGAGGAAAGAGTTTGCTGAGCCACTTCCCTTTAACTCTGGTTTTCCTGGCGCGGGGGTTGGCAGGGGGATAAGAAATGCATGTTTGTTTACAGGAATCTCCGGGGAAATGGCTGCGTTGAGTCTTTGTGCAGTTGGGTTGAGCTGTTTCCCTGGTGCAATCTGCAAACCCCTCGTTGTGTGGCCCTGCACGCGGGGAAATGGCTCTGCCTGTTTTAACCCTCCTGAGAGCCGAACGCTGCCTGCACAGGGCTGCTTTCCTCAGTGTCGGAGCACGCCCCCAGCGTGACCCACTTTGAAACTCCTTCAAATCCAGCGGAAATTCCCTGCACCAGTGTGACCCGTTTGTTAAATCTCTTCGCTCGCTGCTGAGAGATCTGTTTGCAGACCCCAAGTGGGGCTCACTTTACATAACACAGGTGGGCTCCCCTCTCCCGGCTCTCCAGCAAACATCACAGCATGGGGCCCAGAGCTGGGCGCTTTGACATCATCTGTGCGCAAAGAGAGCTGCCTTCCCTTCCGCTCCCTCAGACCCAGGGCTAGAGGCAGGGGGGGGTTTCCAGGCTTCTAAGACCATGGAACTGCCGAGCGAGTCGCTGACTGGGCCTTGGAAAGCGTAGGGAGCGACTCCCCAGGTGCAATAAACACAGGTCTCAGGGAAGGCCAGCGGATGAGGAACTTGGGGCCTTGTGTTGTCACTTCCCAATGGCTCCTAGGTCCGTGTTTTCCCAGACATTCCCTAAGGGCTGGATTCAGCTCCCCCTCTGTGCACGGGCATGTGCCTGCCTCCGTGGGCAGTCCATGTGTAACACCGACAGACCCCGGGCTTCGGGATCGAACCGGGGACCTCTGGAGCTTAGTGCACGAGTCTCTACCACGTGAGCTAAAAGTCTCCTGGCTGTTAGCTAGGGCTGTAGAGCAGACTCATTTAACTCTCTCTTTAAGTGGTCTCGGTGCCACTAGAGGGGACAGACCCTCCCACCCCTCCGACGGCGTGTGAGTTACACCTGCAGTCAGGGAGGGGCTGCTTCATGTGAGTCGGGGGGCAGCACTGAGGTCACTGGGTCGTGACTTGCTGCGCTTATTCAGAGCCCATCCCGGGGGACCGGGGCCCTGCTGCCCTGGCCAACCACAAGCAGGGTCCAGCCCCCCTTTACTTTGGGGGCACTGGCATCCCATCCCCTAAGTAAAGTCAAGCAGATCAGAGCATTGGGAGGAGCGCTGGCAGCTGGCCTGCAGAGATGTCCCGGCTGGCAACCTCCCTCAGCCCATTGCAGCCGCCCTCCGAGCCTCCGTATGGGGAATTCACAAGTCTTGAGGCTCCCTGGCCAGGCGTTGGGCTCGCTCAGTGCTCGGAGGGTCGCCAGGGCAATGGGCTTTGCTGCCATTCACTGTCCACCCTGCTCTCTGTGGTGGAGGGGCCAGGCCCCAGCAGGGCTCCCCGGCTCCTCTCCAAGGCCTCTCCCAGTGGTGCTGATCCGCACCCCGAGAGCACACAGGGCTCAGCTCCACCAGTGCAAATAGCGGCTCTGCCCCTCTAGCAAAGTGTGTGAGGGTCAGCGCAGCCCCCTGCCGAGCCTGGAGCCCCCAGTGCAGACCAAGCCTGGCCCATGCGGAGGGGGCAGGGTCTGTAGCAAGGTTCCCAATTCTGGAAAGGGTCTGTGCATCCCCGAGCAACGGCCCGGCCCAGCCCACTGGCTATGTGCTAGTCAGGATACAGTTCGCGAGAGACTCCAGCCTTCAACGTCTGTCTCTCTCCCGTCTCCTTGCCGTGCCAGGAGGCTGGCTTGGTGAGACCGTTAAGCTCCGTCGTCCCTGCAGCGATGCTGAGCTGCCTTCTCCCAAATCCGACCTGGCAGCAGCTTCCCACCAGCTGTGGGGGGACACGGGCTCTGGCTCCGGGGTGACCAGTGAATGTCCGAGGGTGGGGAGAGTCCTACTTCCGCAGGTGTTTGCTGCTCCGGGGGAGGGGGAGGGGAGGACAGGGAGCCGGGCTAGGGCTGGGCCGTGTCAGCCCCCGTTTATCTGGCCGAGGGGTCGCCGCAAAGCTGCGGCTGGTGAATTCTAGCACGGTGGCTCGTAGTGATGGGACAGAGCTCTCGGGTCCCTTGTGGGCCATTCACCCAGCTAGCGTCATTCCCAGTTCCAAATGCCTGTGCCCCTCTCCCCCGAACATATGTTGTGGGGCTGGCGGTGGCAGCTGCCCCGTGGCTGAGAACCGGGTATGAAACGTTCTGGAGCAGACACGGCCCAGGAGGCGCCCGCCTTGGGTCTGATTCCTGCTACTCAGCCTAAACTGCCGTTCATCCACGGCTCCTCATCCTCTCCCCATGTAAAAACGCTGCCCGGGGCACTGTCAGCCCCTTTCCCATGGCGCGTCTCGGACGCCTCCAGAGTGTAGCCTGGGAGCCAGTGCCAGGGCTGGGGACTGCACCACGCCGTGCTCTCCACAGCCCCGGGGAACCCCCTCCTCCATGCGTTTCTCTCTCAGGCACCCCTGGGGCTGAGCTCAGAGTGGGGCCCACCGGCGACTGAGGAAATAACCACTGGGAGTGTAGACTCAGCAGTGGTTTACCAGCTGCCCGTCTGTTCGGCACACGCCTGCCATTATTGGCTGAGTCTCGTCTTGTACCCCTTGCTGAGTGAAGGGTTAGCTTTACTGAGGGGCTGTTGTGTGTGGATAGCTCCCAAGGGGTCCTTACAAATGTGTTCCCTGCGTGTTGGCCAAGGTGTGATGGAGGGTCTAGTACCCGCTCGGCCGCCGGGGCTGGGTGCGCTCTCCCTAAGCAACGGACTTAAAATAACCAGAGAGGCTGGTTGCCTTGCTGTTCTGTGCGAGTCCCGGGGACCCCTGCCCTCTGGTCGGCAGGGAGGGCGCCAGTGCTGTGGGGTGGGGAGAGGAGCTGTTGCAGTCCACGCTGTGTCTTCCAATGCAGTGGGTCCCAGCTGCCCTGGAACTTCATGCCAAGGCCTCCTCCCTGGGCCTGTGATGCCCACGGGCGCAGTGCCTGGCACTACCTAGGCTGGGAGGCTGCCCCCAGGAGGCCAGTGGGGTTGGTCAGCAGAAGGGGGCAGAGGGGCGGTGCAGTGGTTCCGTGCTGTGCCCAGCCAGACTCCTTTGGTCATCACAGTGATGCCAGCCTGAGATTGGCAAAGAGTCCTGGGGCACCTTATAGACTAACAGACGTAGTGGAGCACAAGCTTTCGTGGGTGAATACCCACTTCGTCGGATGCATGTAGTGGAAATTCCCAGAGGCAGGGATAACTATGCAAGCACGAATCAGGCTAGGGATAAGGAGGTTAGCCTGCTCAAGGAGGATGAGGTGTGAACGCCAAGGGAGGAGGGAGGAGAAACTGCTTTGTTTCTCCTCCCTTGGGGTTCACACCTCAACTGCTAGAAGAGGGCCTCATCCTCCCTGATCGGACTAACCTCATTACCCCAGCCTGATTCTTGCTTGCATAGTTATCCCTGCCTCCCGGGTGCGCGTATGGGTGAGACTGCCCTGGTCCCCGCAGCTACACCCCTTCTCACCGCCGCTCTCTCTGCTCTGCTCCAAAGGTTCCCGAGGGTCTGACAGCCCGTCGCATCTGTCGCCGTCGCAGGGCGGATCAGCTGCCATGCCAGCTCCTGTGGAAGAGATCTGGGTGCTGCGCAAACCCTTTGCAGGTACAGCTGCCTTTACATCAGTCTGTGTGTACGCGGGCTCGTCACCGGATCCCGCGTCCTAGGAACTGCTTCTTCAGCCCCACGCTGACGGCTACTGCTGCCTGGTGGCAGGCTGGTGTTCTCCTGGACTCGCTGGGGTGGCACTCGTCAGCCGACGGGAGGCTCCGAAACACCGGCGTGAAGCTTCTGCTGGGGCCTCAAAGCCAGGCCACGCCCGCAGCAGGGGTTCTCCGTGGCGTGCGGAGAAGTGCCCTGCCATCGCCCGCCACCTAACTCTCCCTCCCCGTTGGCAGGTGGGGACCGCAGCAGCCTGGGGAGCACGGGGAGCGTGGCCAGTGCCCGGAGCTCGGGGAGCGGGCAGAGTACAGGAAGTGGCAGCCATGCCCTGCATGCCGGCTCCGAAGGGGTCAAGGTAAGGGCGGCTGGGTATGCTTAGGCAGCAGGTGACCCTTGGCCCCTGTCTCCCCAGGGAGCTGGCAGCGGAGTGAGGTGATCTCCCGTCCTCCCCTACCATGGAGACGCTCTCAGCATATGCACCTGGTGTAACGAGACCAGCCAGTCCCTCGCCAGGCACCCACTCCCTCCCCAGGTGCCAGATGGCCCAGAGCGCTCCAGCCCTCTGGCCCGCCCCGTGCTCTGCTCCATGTACGCTGGGCACATTCCTGCCCTTCGCTCAGTCAGGCCTGCCTGGGGCTGGTTTTTTCCTGCTCTCCGCCCGCTGCCGGGCTGCTGTGTTTGGGTCCCCAGCCCGGGGGGGGTGGGATGACAGGGCAGACGCTAGGCCCTGCATGTCCATTGGTCTCTGCTGCAGCCCGCTCTGGGCCTGGGGGTCGGGCGTAGCTCTGTCTGCTGCAGCCCTCCCCTAACAGGCTTTGGGCACTCCAGCGCCATCCTGGCCCTCCACCCCACTGGCCTGCCTGGGGCGGGACCGGCAGACCCTGCCCTTCTCTGAGGCTGTCCACTGGGAGTGGCACCAGGGCTGACTTTGGGGGTAGGAGATCCATCCTTTGCAGGCTGCTCTGTCCTTCCCTCCCCTGCACCTCCTCCATGGGGCAGAGGGTCCCCAGGCTGCTGCTGCAGCTGGCTGGGCTCTGTTGCCCCTACTCAGCCACACAGCCCCTGGCTCCAGACGCCTGCCCTCCGCCCGGTGCTCTGGAACCACCAGGCCAGGGGGCCATGCTCTGCTCCTCTTCCTGGCTAATCAGGCCGAGGGGGGCCCCCACCCCGCTGCTCCCTGTGGCTGCGGGGGGCTGGGGCTAGGTGTGCGTGAGGCTGGAATTGAGGTATCCCGGATGGAGTTGCAGCTCCTGCCATCCCTTGCTGGAGGCGAAGCACCATCTGTGCTGTGAGCTGTGTTCTCACGCACTCCCTGCTGCATCCAAAATCCGCTGCGCCCCTCCCTGCCCGCCCGCGCCTCCGGCTCCGGCTGCCGCAGCGTTAGCAACACAGTCTCTGGCTCCTGACGGCCCCCCCCTCCCCATTTTTTACCTTTGGTGGTGTATTTTTTCAGCTGCTGGCGACGGTCCTGTCCCAGAAGGCATCGGTGCAAGAGTCTGTGGTGGGTGATGGGCCGGCCAAGGCCCTGGAGGCGCCTGCAGGTGCGTGGCTGGTGGCTGCCTGGCCGCTCGGAGCAGGGCTGACCCTCGGTACCTACGAGGGCTTGGCGTTGATTTTTTTGCTCCTGTTGCCCAAGAGGAAAGCGCGTGGGTAAAATGACGCTCTCGCCTTTCTGCTGCTGCCAGGCCTTCTCCTGCTTCGGTTAGTCGGGGGCCAGGGGGCTGGGGAGGGCGAGGGTGCGTCCTGGTGTGTGCTCCACCTCCAGGTTGTTGGTCTGGCCATGCTCCAGGCCAACCGAGGGAGCAAGGTGCTGCCCGCGGCCTGCAGGCTCGGCGCTGCTGCCAGGGCCATCTGTTGGTCGCTGGTCCCTGCGTGCCAAGCAGCATTGTGTGTGGTGTGTGTGTGTGTATGATTGGTGTGTGTGCGCGCATGATTGAGGTGCGTGTGTGATTGGTGTGTGGGGGTGTGTGTGTGTGATCGGTGTGTGCGCGTGCATGATTGAGATGCGTGTGTGATTGGTGTGGGGTGTGTGTGTGTCCGTGTGGGGTTGGGGGTGGGGTGTGTGTATGATTGGTGTTTGTGTGTGTGTGATTTGTGTGGGAATGTGTGGGGTATGTGTGTGCGTGGGATGGGTGTTGGGGAGGTGCATGGTTGGGGTGTGCATGTGTGTGTGATTGGTGGCTGTGTGCCATGTGGTTGATGTGTGTGAGTGTGTGTGTGTGTGTGATTGGTGTGCAGGCTGTGTGTGCATGCATGGGGGGCTGGGGCATGTGGGGTGTGTGTACGGTTGGTGTATGTGTGTGGAAGGCAGTGTGTGTGTGGGGGGGTGCCTGTGTGTGTGTGGGGGGGTTGAGGTGTGTGTGTGTGTGTGTGATTGATTGGTGTGTGCGTGTGCATGTGATTGGTGTGTGTGTGGCATGGTGGTGTGTGTCTATACGATTGGTGTGGATGGGGGGGTTGGGGTGTGTATAATGGGTGGAGGGGTTGGGGGTGTGTGTGGTTGGGGTGTGTGTATGGGGTGGTTGGGTGTGTGCGTGTGTGGTTGAGGTATGTGTGTATGGTGTGTACATGTGTATAGTTGGGGTGGGGGGTGGTTGGTGTGTGTGTGTGTGTGTGGTGGGGGGGATGATTGGTAGGTGGGGGGGATTGCTGCTCACCTCCATGCTGGTTGCATCCATTTTACCAGCCCGATTGCAAAGTGCTTACCTTGGGCTGCGGGCTCCCCGGAGGCTGGGAACTCACCCAGGGGCTGGGAACTCGGCCCAGCCCGCAGCATTGTGTCGAACAGCTCGAGCCGGGAAAGCACAAATGCCTGTCACTAAACCCTGAGACCGAGCGGTGTGAGTTCTCAGCCAGGCCCCAGGAGCCAGTCACTTAGCCAGGCTCCACGGCCGGCTGCTGGCAGGCAGGGGGAGGGGAGAGCAGCCCTAAGCCGAATGCCGTAATCCCTGTGGGTCCGAGCCGCTCCCTCCTCTGGACCTGGAGCTCGCCGCTGAGGAAAGACCTAGGCTGGGTGTGCTGAGCAGAGGGCCCAGCGGGGCACCGCCGTGGTGACGGGGCTGGAGAAGGGCCAGTTTCCAGTCGGAACGTCCTGGCCTTTGCACTCTGGTCCAGGGCCCGTGTCCAAAAAGCAGCGTCAGACCTGGGGCCGTTCTAGGTCTGATACACCGCTATCCCCAGGGTGGAAGGCGGGGGCACTGCACCCGTGGCAGGCCGGCACCCTGGCGTTTGTAGGGTTAATGTCTCGTCCTGACATGCCCTAGGACAGTGACAAAAAGTGGCACATGATGTTAAGCCACGCTGTGATTGGTGAATAGCTTCGATTGGTTAATAATTCCATCAGGAGGCTTTTACTGTGTTATTAACCAATTGCAGTGGATAAAGTAATAATGAGGTCTGAGCATGGCTGCCCTAGGATGTGGGACAGGAAATAGAGCGGTGGGTGCTCCAGACCGTGTCGTGCTGTTCCATTTGAGTCCTGATGGCTGCCTCACTGAAAGCCACACGGGCTACTCACCGCTGGTGCGTCGCAGCCCAAGGGGCTAGGGATGCCAGCGCCCCAGTGGCAGGAAGCGGGCCCGAGACCCGCTAAGAGACACAGCCCCGGCGTGCATGCAGACACGCCTAACAAAGTTCAGAGGAGGGTGGGATCAAACAGAAAAGCCACACTCTGCTCTCACTCTAGATCTCCCGATTCATGGGAGGATTCCAAGCACCCCATAGACATGAATGGGCTATACAGGAAAGGCGCCCATTGGTGAAATGCAGCCACTACTGGGGAGGAGCTTGGCAGCAACACTGGACAACAATTTAGGACAAGTGAGAGAGGGTGTTCCTCATCCAGTTGGACCTACAGGGGAACTGGGCCACCCGCACTGCCCTGGGGCCAGGACCCCCAGGCTAACACCCCAGACAGAAGTGCCGTGGGGTCTTTAAGTCTACATCCTGCGAGGCCCCTGCAGGGCCTGCCAGTGCAGCGTTCCCAGCTGCTCTGACCGCTCCCTTTGGCTGCTTTGCAACAGGTTCTTCTCGGACTCAGAGCCTGGCCAGCTCTGCCTACGCCGGGCAGCCACCCGCTGAGCAGCAGCTGAAGAAGATAGAGCCAATGTCAGAAGGAAGGTAAGAAGGCGGGAACCACCTGGCAGCTGATTGAATCCAGCCGGAAGGGGAAACGGGCCTTTAAAAAAGAAGCAGCGCCCACCTGCCAGGCTTGCTCGGTGCGAGGGAAGGGACTGGCAGCCCAGGGTCACAGCTCAGCTCGCCCTGGCCCCGTCCAGCAACGATGGGCCAGCTTGTCCTGGCTCAGAGGCAGCTCAATTTTAGCGATCAGTCATCCCTTTTCGTGAGTGGTGGAGAGAGCTGCCCCCTGCCCTCCGAGGAGGGCGCTGAGGCACTCGCTCTGTCCCGCCGCCTGCATAGGGTGGCCAACTTTCTAATCGCACAAACCTGAACAGCCTTGCCCAGCTCCTGCCCGCCCCTTTCCCAAGGCCCCGCCCCGGCCCCGCCCCTTCTCTGAGGCCACGCCCCTGCTCACTGCATCCCCCCTCCCCCTGTCACTCGCTCTCCCCACCCTCACTCACTTTGACCGGGCTGGGACAGGGTTTGGGTGTGTGCGGGGTGCAGGCGACGCTTACCTCAGGCCGGCTCCCAGAAGCGACCGGCATGTCCAGCTCCTAGGTTCAGAGGCGGCCAGGTGGCTCTGTGCCCTGCCTCTGCCTGCAGGTGCCTCCTCCGCAGCTCCCATTGGCCGCAGTTCCCGGCCAATGGGAGCTGCAGAGTCGGCATTCAGGGCGGGGGCAGTGCGCAGAGACCCCCCGGCCGCCCCTGCTCCTACTGGACATGCCGGTCACTTCCGGGAGCCGTGCGGAGCAGGGCAGGTAGGGAGCTGCCTTAGCCCTGCTGCCTGCAGGGGGTGCTGCGTTGAGGGAGTTCTACCCCCTGGGATTCTCCCCCTCCTAAAGTTCCCGAGGCAGGGCCTGTACTTGCCCAGTGTTCTCCCCCTCCCTTTTCCTGGAGTCAGGGTCGTCTCTCTGCAGCCCAGGCCCAGGACCGTGGCCTCAGCTGGGGAACGGTGCAGCGTGAGCTAGTGAGGGCTGCAAAAGCTGAGGTCCCGGGGGCTGCTCCTGCTGCGTTCTCCCCACTTGAGTTCATGTGCAGTTTGGTGGCCGCCCAGGTGCGGTTTGGGTGTTGCAGGAGAGTGGCTTGTTCTCCCCAGCCCCACATTCTCATTCATTATGTGCCCAGCCCCACATCTGCCCTTCCCCCAGCCCAGCAATTCTGCTCCCCAATCCCTACGTCTGCCCCTTTGGCAGCTCGAGAGGTTCTGGTGTTGTGGGGAGGGGGGCAGTTGGACCCATTGCTCACAGCGCGGTGGGGCTCTGGAGAGGAAGTGGGCCCTCGGTGCCGTTGCCCTGCGAGCAGCTCTCAGTGAGGGAGTGCAGGTGGGGGTCGGGGCTGGCTCTGCGCGGGGCAGGGGGACGCCATGGGCTGGCTGCGTCTCCGCTCTCCGGAGCCCGAGCTTGCCGCGCGCTGGGCTCCGTTGTCTGCAGCCCTCGGCCTCAGCCGTCACATCTCGGCAGCGGCACGGCGGGGTCCCCGCCCCGGAACAACCTTCCGGGCGCCCAGGGCGAGTGTCGCACGTTGGCTGAGCACCTCAGACAGCCTCCCTCATTGCGCTGCCAGCTGCGGCTCACAGCTCCCCGGGGCGGCGGGGCGCTGCCCGCTGCAAACGAGCAGGCTGCCAGGAGCCTGGTGCGACGGGTGCAGAGAGCGCGTGGGCAGGGAGGGGCCTTGGGCGCGCTGGGAACTGCGGGGTTCGGAAGGGCCTCTCCGTGCTGGGCTGAGTGAGGGGGAGGAATGCTGCTCGGTCTGTCTCCTTGGTGGGGTGATTCTTGGGGCTGGTGATGGGGTGAATGACTCGCCTGCCTCCTGCTGTGGGGCCCCAGGGCAGAAGGGGACCATCTGACAATTCTCCTACAGGCTCCTTCATGTCCCAGGGAGTTCCCCCAGGCTCCTGCCCCTCTTCCATATGCCCCTCACAGTCTCAGACTCACAGACTCAGATTCCCTGCTAAATCCTGCAGGTGGCTGGGCTCTTGCCTCTCCTACCCGTGGGGTTACGGCCAGGAGCCTCTGGGCTTTGCAAGACTGCAGCTCCCTCTCCCGCCAACTGCTGGGTCTGGGGGGCAGCCCCTGGGATGGCGGAGTGGGGCCAACCCCCGACTGCTTGGGGCCAGGGAGGACTCTCCTCCTGTACGAGGATTGGCTGGGTGCAGCCTGGGTTGGCACTGAGTGCGCATGCTGCCGTGTCCATGGCACAGCCTGGGCTCGCTTGGCAGCGCCGGTGACCCCCGTTCTGTCTCGCCCCCAGAGCGCCGAGGCCGTGTACCAGTGGCTCTGCAAGTTCCAGCTGCAGCTGTACGCAGCCAACTTCATCAACGCCCGGGTACGACATCCCCACCATCAGCCGGATGACCCCAGAGGTGAGGGTGGCCGGGAGCTGAAGGGCGAGGGGCCCGATCCTGCTCTCCTGGCAGTGGCACGGGATCGGGCCCAGATAGCACGCATACCTCCCTTAGGTGAAGGGTGGAGGAGGGGCTGCAGGACGGGCTGGCAGGCCCCTGCCCTGAGCTGCTGTGGCTCTGCGATGTGGGCTGGGACGTAGGGCCTGGATCGAACGGCGAGTTGCGGCGCTCGTGGGCGGCATGCCCAGCTTTGCTGGCTCCCGGCGTTCTAGATGGTCAAAGGGAAAGGGGCTCATTCCAGACCTGGCTGAGTGGTAGCGGGGGCTGGGAGCTGTGCAGGGGCTGGGGCAGGTGCGGCGCTCATGGGCAAATCCAGGCTGAGCTACCACCTTTGCAGATGCGTTAAGATCCCCTCTTCGGGCCCTAGCCCCCCAGAGCTGCTGGGACAGGCCCATGTCTCTCCCCTTCCCCCCTCTGCACACACCTGTGGCCGGGCGGGGAGCTGGAGTGTGGGGAGTGCTGGGAGGGGCCAAGGGCGGCTCTGCATGGGGGGCTGGTGCCCCGGCCCAACCCCCTGGGGTAGCCCTGCTGCAGCAGCATTACCAGCCCCTGGCGAGCCCTGGGGCTGAGGGCTGGGTGGTCACAGAGTCCGTGGGCGCTGGGCGCTCTCACAGGGGACGCTCCGGGCCTCTCCGAGACGCTGAGTTCCCACAGCTCACGCTGGGGTTGATCGCAGCCCAGCGGCGTCCCACTGAGCTCGGAGCAGCACCCAGTGGGGCTTGTCCCAAGCTGCCGGGCGCCAGGCCGGGGCCCCCGTGAGCTGCTGGTGGGGTGGGCTAGGACTGGCCCTGAGGACAGCTCTGAGCGGCTGGGCCCAAGCTCCATCCTGAGGCTCCCAGCCCCTCCACACTCCCCGAGCAGCCTGGCGATGTGGGATGGCACGTGGCAGGGCTGCTCCAGCCGCAGCTCTGGGGGCTTTTCCCTGTTCTTGCCAGAACCGGGGGCATGATCCCAGCGGGGTGACTGGGCGGGGACCCCTCAGCCTGCTCTGGGAACACGGGAGCAAGGGAACTAGCCCCTTCTCCCCTGGTCTCCGGACCTAGAGCGGCTTTAGAGAGGCTGACGGTGTGTGTCCTGGCTCCAAAGGATGGCTGAACTCTGCCCTTCCAGCCGGAGTCCGCTGGCATGTGGTGTGTGAGGGGCACAGCATCACCTCCCCAGGCTCACAGCCTCCCTGTTGGGGGAATGCCACGGGACTCAATTCATTCATTCCTAGCAGTGCAACTGCCTCTTGTGGGTGGGGCCCCTCTGCGCTGGGTGTGGTGAGTGTATGCACACACACACGCAATCTCTGCCCTGCAGAGCGTGCCCTTGGCTTTGCCAAGCCAGAGCCTTCCTTCGCACTAGGAGAATGCCATTTGGATTTGTTTCTCATCTCCACGGAGAAGCTCGATGTTTATTGTGGAGCACTTTTTCATTTGTATTGATTTTAAGTTTTTGCAGTTGGCGGGAGTTATTGGGTCGGGGGTCAGGCAATGCGGGAGGGGCTCAGACCATAATTATTGAATGACGATAGCTGTTGAGACTCAAAAAGTTAAAACTTTGTCACTGTTAAAACGCCGACACGTCGCATGTCCACATGCACAAAGTCATTAGCCTTGCACTCTAACGAGTTCTCAAGCGCATTGTTCTCACTTCTCCTGTCTGCTGCTCTCCATGGGGGTCGCTGGAAGTATTTTTGTGGGTTTGGGTGTACAGCAAAATCGCCATTTAACGATAAAAACCTCGCCCTTCCGAGCCTGCTCCCACGCCCCTTATAACGGAGAGGAGGCCTGCGGCAGCTGACAGCCTGCGATCTTCTGTGGGGGCTGCCAGTGCTGAGCGGCTAGGCCCTGCTTGTGCAGTGAAGGTGACGGGTGTCTTTCTGTGCCCTAGGACCTCACAGCCATTGGCGTGACGAAACCCGGACACAGGAAGAAGATCACTTCGGAGATCAACAGCCTGAATATCCCCGAGTGGCTTCCGGAGTACAAGCCGGTAAGGCTTCCCCAGCTCTCCCCGGTAATGGACCTTGGAACGCTCCCTGCCTGTCAGCTTTGCCCTATTGGCAGGTTTCCCTATGAGGCATGGGGTCACCAGGCTAACCCCCCCGGGGTGTAGCTAGGCCTCGCCTCTCCTACCCTGAGACGGCCTGTAGCTCTTTAACTGCTGGAGATAGGTGAGGCCCTGGACCCCATCTTCTTGCCATGTGGGGATTGGCCCCCGTGTTGCAGCCTGTTTTGTTTGGGACAGCGTCCCAGTGCAGCGTAAGAAGGGCCCTCTCCTGGCGCATTCGAAGGTTCCAGTCCTCTCCCAGAGAACAGGGAATGCTGTCCACCCAAGAGAGGAGCTCTGCCTGGATCTCCCCCGAGCTCTGAGCACAGATCTGGGTGCCCTGTCCTGGAGGGGACCCTGGGAAATGGCTCCTGGCTGCTGGGTTGATCGGGATGCCAAGGGAATTTAGGCAGTGTGAGGAAACCCCCTCTTGGTGAGACCTCCATTGCTGTGCAGTCCTCTCCCATGGGAAGGGGTGGACTAGACTGAACAACGTGCTGGAGAACAGAGCCCAGGCAGGGTCCTGCAGCGAGGCTGAGCTAGCTGGGCCCAATTCGCTGCTGTCATGTGCCTTTGGCTCAGGGTATCCTGAGAAGCCAGGGGCCTGATTCGCCACTGCCTGGCACCTTGGGCGCGGTTCCCAACTGGGCAAGGCGGGTGTGCAGACCTGAACGCTGGCACGTGGTGCTGGTGCACACGGATGCACAGGAGACTCGGGCCCCAGGGGCAGGAACGTCATTGGGTGGATTATAAAGCTCTCGGCTGCATTAACCTCGGGGGAAGGGAGGGGCGTTAATACCAGGCCATGGCATAGGTATTACCCCCACGCTGTCCCTTTAAATGGTGTTGGGTCAGGGCCAAAGCACCGTTCTCCCTTTGCCTCCTGCCCCTGTAGGCCAACCTGGCTCTCTGGCTCTCCATGATCGGCCTGGCCCAGTACTACAAAGTCCTGGTGGAGAACGGCTACGAGAACATCGACTTCATCACGGACATCACGTGGGAGGATCTGCAGGAGATCGGGATCACGAAGCTGGGTAACGCGGGGCCGGGCATTGGCACGGGGCAGCGCCCGCTGCATAGGGTGGCAGGTCTTCGTGGCATCCTCCTGGCCAGGAGGCGAAAGCGGCAGAGCTGTAACGCCCGTGGGCACCGACAGACTGTGCAATGCACCATGGGCAGGCGCCGCTCTGCCGCTGGCTGTAAAGGGACATGAACGGCGCACCCTCAGCTCCCATTGACTGTGTCTGGGCTCAGCACCGTACAGGGAACATGCCCCCGTCTCAGTCCTGAGGCCCCCCCCTCGCCCAGCTCTGCCCAGGCTGTCCTGGGCAGCCCCACATCTGTCGTGTTCCGGTCCTGCCCACTGCACGCTGCTCAGTTCTGATCCACAGCCCCTTGTGATCCCAAAGCTGGGCTCTCACCGCACTGCTCTGCTGGTGCCCTGCAGCCCCCTGCCCGCTACCCCCGTCCTAGGCCTCTGTCTTGGTCAGAGCCTTTGTCCCAGGGACGTGCCCAGCAACGTCCTGGGCATTTGGGACTGGACGGGCCGGCTCGGCCCGATGGCGCCTGTGACAGGGCAGGTCTGCCATGATGTCAGCACTGCCCTGGGCTGGAAGGCTCCCCGAGGTGGAGAGGGGATTCTCATGCCAGCAGCTAGGCTCAGAGGATGCTGTGGCACCCTGGGGTGCACCTAGGCCTCGCCTCTCCCACCCTGTGCTGTGCTCTGTTTACCCCTGGTGTGCTGTACCTTGCTTCACACCCAAAGCCTTCAGCGTCCAAAGCAGGGCCAGGCTATCTATTAGAGCAGCTGCAGGGCTCACAGCACCGTCCCGCTTGGCTATGTAAGGACGTTCCCTAGGTTTGGCGTCCTCCCAAGCGCATCTCCAGACCTCCTGGGGGCTTTGTGCTTCACTGCTCCCGGTGCCATGAATCAGGAGCGGCCTGCAGCTGCAGCGACATGCAGGAATCACCCGTCTCGTTGTGGTTACCTGGGCAGCCTGACATTTCTGCATGCGGTGACTGATTCCTTCCCTGCCCCAGCTGCCCGTGTCCGCGAGAGTTGCCCGGTCAGAACACAAATGCCCCGTGAAGACCAGGGGTGGTGGATGTTATTGCAGCGTGTGTGCTGTGCCTCCAGGGCACCTGGAGAATTGGGCCCATTGCTGCAGAGGGAGGAACAGACAGGTGCCCTTGTATCTTGGTTACCACATGCACCCTGTCGACTTGGCCGACATCCCAGTGCAGCATGGGCACAATTCCATTGAAGTCAGCGAAGCTGCTCTGGGGGAACTTGGCCCAGAGCTGTGTAGCCATGTATTTACACCGCTATGGCAAGGCTGGTCAATTTCCCCATGAAGACACGCCCCAGATCGTACACTGCTGGCTCCTAGATAACGCACAAGCCACGCCATGCGAGCTCCCAGTGCGATGCCATGGCCAAACGGGCTGTTGTGACGTTTGACTGGAGAAACGTGGGAGCAGTGAGTAGGAGCAGGGAGGTGATTTTACCCCATGTGCGGCATTGGTGGGACTGATCTTGGCATGCTGAGGCCAGGTCGGGTGCCCCCAATTTAAAAAAGGGTGTTGACCAATTGGAGAGGGGGCTGAAAAAAGCCACAAAACTGATTGGTGGGGTGGAGAGAATGCCCAACAGTGAGAGAGACTCAAAGAGCTCGATCTCTAGCTTACAGCAGGACGGTCAAGAGGTGACTTGATTATAGTGTCAGCTCAGTGTCTTCACAGGGAGAATATACCGGCTGCCAAGGGGCCTTCAATTTAGCAGAGAAAGGCAGAGCAAGGACCCGTGGCCGGAAGCCAGGCAAGTTCCCATTAGAAATAAGGCACAGTGAGGGTGATTAACCAGTCGCGCAAACGACCTAGGGAAGTGGTGGGTTCTCTAGTGTTAAAGGTGACATTAAAGCCACCGGTGTAGAGAGCAGGTGCAGTTGGTTGTTAATGGAAATCGGCGGTGGGTTAAGTCCCTGAGTCAATCTCCAGGTTTTTGACATATTCATGCAAGTAACCTCAGGTTTAGGAAAGAAGGTAGCAATGCGTCTGGAGTAAGCGCGGTCTCTGGTCCTGGCTGGCTCTGGACGGATCGCTACACTTTGCACCCGCGTGGTGATGGGACGGCTGAGGCCAAGAACGAAAAACCTGAGCAAGGCAGCCGAGATGCATTTGTGGGTGAGGAGAGACGCCGGGGCCCTCTCGCAGTGGGAATGGCTTGAGTGGAGGAGAGATCAGGATTCATAACGGCGAATGGCACTTGGAGCACGTAAAGGAGCAATGCCTGCTCCCAGGAGATAGTGTGCTTGTGTAGCTCCCGGAGATTGAGAGGCCAGCTAATGGCTGCTCTGTAAGCTCAGATGGGAGCTAGAAAACCCATCAGCCTCCCCTCCTGCTGGGAGAGATTCTCCTGTCAAGGGCCCCCGTGGTTGGCTGCCTCCCTGCTCACCAGAACCGCCAGTTGCTTTAGTTAAGGGGTTGTTGCTTTGTCCCAGGTCTCCCCCTGCCTAGCCACTGGGTGCTGTGCAGTCATTCCCAGCAGGAATATTCCCCACGCAGCCAGGAAACAAACGAAACAGTTAAAGGGCTGGAAGTGTTGGCTCAAATCCAGCCCCAAGGTCAGGGTCAGTGGGAACCAGCTGTTCCAGGACCTAGGAGGGGCAGCATGGCTTCCAGGAGAACCCCTGCGCTGTGCTGACCGAAACGGGCTGCTGGGAGGGTAGGATTGTCAAAGGAGCTTAAAGGAGTTGGGTGCACAGGCCTAAATCAGTAGGACTGATGTGCCTAACTCCCTGAGGCTCCTTTGAGAACCCCTCCCTGCAGCAGAGCGGGGCTGTGCCTGAGGACTGTAAAGGGGAAGGGTGAGACCCCGGAAGGGACGGGCATGTCTGTGCAGAACAGGAAGAGCCAGAGCTGGGATAGCTAAGGCTAACTCAGCTGTTGTCAGGGACATTAAACCTCCTGCTTCAGGGCTTTAGCCAAACACCGCCTATTAGAGTCCAGGGTGAGACCTAGTGTGGGGGGCAGGTTATCCCACATCCAGTCCTGCGGGGGGTCCCTGCACCTCGCTCTGAAGCAGCCAGACACAGGATACTGGGGGAGATGGACCATGGGTCTGATTTACTGTGGCAGTCCCTAGGTTCCTGTGAAATCATTTCTGGTTTCATGATAAGGAGTCTTTCATCGGGGGCCATCTGGGTCAAATCCTGCATTCATGTCACCAGTGTAACTCCAGAGAACTCGGCTGACACCAGTCAGGGCCCCCCAATGTGTCTCTAACCTGGAAGCCTCCTTTTAATTAAAACACCCTAAAATACACAGCCCCGGTTAAACTGCAAAGGCCCCACCGATGCTCGGTGGGAGACGAGCGCTCAGTCAGGGTGTGGGCATGGTTGGGTTGGGCTGAGACAGCCATCCCGGGGCAACGAGCATCACGATCCACGGGCCAGCACCAGGGTCTCTGGGTTTGCTGGTGGGACGAGTCGCTCCTCGTTGGTTAATGCCCCCTTGTGCCATGTGTCCCCTCCCCCCTTGCAGGCCACCAGAAGAAGCTGATGCTGGCGGTGAAGAAGCTGGCAGAAATCCAGAAGGCCGAGTACATCAAGTATGAGTCGGGGACCCTGAAGAAGAAGGCACCCCAGTCTCTGGACGTGCTGGCCATCGAGTCCCCCCAGCAGGAGAGCGCCGAGTGCCAGTCTCCCAAGATGACCACCTTCCAGGACAGCGAGCTGAGCAACGAGCTGCAGGTGGCCCTCACGGGTACGGGCGAGGCACCCGAGGGCCAGGAGAAGCAGGCGAACCACGTGGCACATATCCGGGACGGGGCAGGCTACCGGGGTCCCCCCTCCAGGCACGTGCATGAGAACAGCCTGAGCGGCCGGGCGAAGCACATAAGCAGCTCCCAAGAGCTGCTGGGGGACGGGCCCAAGGGGCCGAGCGCAGCCATGTCCAAGAGCCAGGAGTACCTGACGGAGGAGGTGAAGGAGGGGCCTCCCAGCATGCCCAAGGAGGTCAGGCCCGTGCGGCATGGGCACACCGTCAAGAGAGCCAGCGTGCCCCCGGTGCCAGGCAAGCCCAGGCAGTCATTCCCCCCAGCCGGAGGGCGCTTCACCCCACCGCAGACGCCCACCAAGCCGCGGCCGTCCTCGCCCCAGACGCTCATCGTGCCCCACGCCACGGCCAAGGTCAAGCCCACGCCGCAGCTCCTCCAGCAGGCCGACCGCCCCATGTCGCCCAGGTCCCTGCCTCAGTCCCCCACCCACAGGGGCTTTGCCTACGTCATGCCACAGCCCGTGGAGGGCGAAGGCCTCGCCGGGCACCCACCGGGCCCCGTGGCACAAGGAGTCCCAGTCCTGCCAGTCTCGGTGCCCGTGCTGTGCCTGCCGCCGCAGAGCGGGGAGGCAGAGGAGGAGCTGGGCAGGCCGAAGAAGCGCGCGCACAGCCTGAACCGCTATGCCATGTCCGACAGCGAGCAGGAGCGGGACGAGCTGCTGGTGCCGGACGCCGGGCCCTATGCCACGGTGCAGCGGCGGGTGGGCAGGAGCCATTCGGTGCGGGCGCAGTCGGGCGGAGACAAGAACGTCAACCGCAGCCAGTCCTTTGCCGTCAGGCCCAAGAAGAAGGGGCCTCCCCCGCCGCCGCCCAAGCGCTCCAGCTCCGCCATCTCCAGCACCAACATGGCCGACGACTTCACCAAGGAGGGGGAAGGGGAGGTGCCCGGCGGGGAGGATGAGGAGGCACAGGAGAGTTACCGGGAGCAACGGCGTGCGAGCGACTTTGGGGGCAGCGTGGACACGGGCAGCGCGGGTAGCGTCAAGAGCATCGCGGCCATGCTGGAGATGTCCTCTATTGGCGGGGGCGCCCGGGGCTTGGCCCTGCAGAAGCCTCTCGCAGGAGGAGGAGGGAAGGGACCCGAAGGCTACTACCTGCACCCTGCTGGCGCCATGCACCTGGCCAGCCCGGAGCATTCCCGCGTGGCCGCCGTCCTGGCCACTGTGAAGCACAAAGACGCCATTGGCCTGGACGGGGAGGTGGTGAACCGGCGCAGGACCATCAGCGGCCCCGTGACCGGCCTCATCGCGGCCGCCCGCAGGGAGCGCTCCGACAGCATCAGGTCGGACACGGGCAAGGACGGCGGCCCGGTGGAGCGGCTGCGGGCAGAGCACGGGGGCTCCCCCCAGAACAGCTCAGCCGAGAACATCCCCTTCGCCGAGGAAGGGAACCTGACCATCAAGCAGCGGCCCCGGCAGATGGGGCTGGCCAAGGGCGAGGCAGGGGAGGGGCTGTCACCTGCTCACCGGCACGGGGACCTGGCTAAGGTGGAGGCCAGCGCCACACTCAAGAGGAGGATCCGGGCCAAACAGAGCCAGCAGGACAGTGTCAAGTTCATCCTGACCGAGTCGGACACGGTCAAGCGACGGCCCAAGTCCAAAGACAAGGAGCAGGGGCTGGAGCCGGCCCCCCTCTCTGTCTACCAGAACGGCACCGGCACAATCAAGCGGAGGCCGACGTCTGAGATGAGCGGTGCAGAGACACCCCCGCAGGGCCCTGCTGCAGGCGACAGGCAGGACAGGCTGGAGCATGCGCCGCAGGGTGTGGGCGGGGAGCCCAAAAAGCCCTTCAAGCCACCGGTCTCTCCCAAGCCCGTGTTAACCCCACAAGCACAGAAGGTCCCCGGGCCGCCCACACCCACTTCCAAAAAGGCACCGATCCCCAGCCCCGGCAGCCCAGGTAGGTGGTGTCCTGCCGAGGGGGCTGGCAGGAGTCCGGAAGGACGCAGGCTCTGCTCCCCCGGCCCTCAGCTCCGCTCCTGAGAGCCCACAAGCTGAGCGGGGTCAGAGTCGGTTCGCTCTGGCCTGGGAGAGCGCTAAGGCAAACCCAGGTGGTGCAGGCGCAGGGCCCTGCCTCGTGGTCCCTACAGCAGCAGCGGAGTGCGAGGGGATGGGAGGCTCTGTGCCAGCCAAGCGTCTGCTGAGAGCGTTTCGGGTTTAATCCCCTTGGCCTGCGTGAGGTGAGAGCTTCCAGTCTCACTTGCATCCTTCCTCCAGCCAGCCTCTACTGGATGCAGTGTCTTCCCCCCAGTCCGGCCCAGCTGGGCCGGGTCCCGGGTCATGGCCAGCAGCTGCTGCGCATCACCCCGTTCGGGGGAGTGGGGAAGTGAAAAGACCCCCTGGGAACAGCCACTGGAATTCTGGGCAGCGTTCGGCGGCTTGTCCCAGCCATCAGCCAGGCCCCATCATTCCTAACGCTCTTGGGAGGGGGGTGGGGCATCACTGGAGTCCTAGAGGGGCACGTATGGGGACCAACCGTAGGAGCTCTGGAGCTAGGAGTACAAGCCTCTGTGGCCGTGGTGGGCAACCTGTGGCCCGTGGGCCGCAATCAGCCTGTCAGGGTAATCCACTGGCGGGCTGCCAGACAGTTTGTTTACATTTGCACGGCCGGCCGCCCGCAGCTCCCAGTGGCCACCCCCAAGCTGAGTCAGGGTGGCTCAGCCGCTGGCTGCCTGCTTCTTGAGCTAGATTGTATTGAAAATTCATTAGCCCATGAAGTGGCTGGGTTTTATATTGACTGAGGTTAATTGTGGGGTGGGCCATCCTTAAGCAGGGGCCCAGGACTCCTGGGTTCTATTCTGGGCTCTGCTGCTGACTGTGGGGAAGCCTCCCAAAGGTCTGATGCTGGCTCCCATTAGTGTGCCCCCCTACAGGGCAGGGGCGACCCCCCTCACCCAGCCCCTCTTAACCAGAGCAGGGGTGACCCCCTCCCCCAATCTCAGCCCCCCTCGCCCAGGGCAGAGGTGACCCCCCTCATCCAGCCCCTCTTACCCAGAGCACGGGTGATCCCCCCCCAATCCCAGCCTCCCCATATTAACAGCAATGGCTATGACCCTCACAGTCCCTCTCCTCTCTTCTCTCCTGCAGAGGTGAAGCGAGTCCACGGCACCCCACCCCCGGTGTCGCCCAAGCCCCCACCACCCCCGACGGCACCCAAGCCCCCCAAGCTCCACGCCGCCATCCAGTCAGTGAGCGCAGGCTCCACGCCCACCCCATCCCCTGCCAAGCAGCTCACCACAACGATCAAGCCTTCAAGCACACCGCCTTCGCTCTGCTCGAGCCCCGCCAAGCCCCTATCGCCTGGCGGGCAGCCCCAGCAGGTGCCTGTCAAGCCGCCGCGCTCCTCCATCGCCGGGCCCTCGACGGAGAGCGCCAGCCCCGAGATGGCACACCAGAAGCTGGAGGAGACCAGCGCCTCGCTGGCGGCTGCCCTGCAGGCTGTGGAGGAGAAGATCAAGCAGGAGGATGGGCAGGCAGCAGAGTAAGGATCCCGCTCCCTCTTGCGCATGCACACGGGGCTATGCCTTTTTTGTGAGGGGCGCCGACCTTTGGGACTCACTGCTGCTGGACAGTGTCGGGGTCAAGAGTCCAGCAGGGCAATTAGGAAAAGAGTCTGTGGGTGCAAGGGCTGTTGCTCCTCATGCTTCAGGGATACGGTACTCCCTGTTGGTGTCAGGCGGGGCTGTTTGCTGAGCCAGACTAGCTCCATTGGAAAAAGCCCCTTCTCACCTAGTGTAGACAAGGCTCAGCTGTCCCCATTCCTGTGGGTCTCCCGGTGCGTCTGGTCTCTGCTGGGTCAGTCTTTCTAAGTTCCTCAGGGCAGGGGCTCCCTTCAACAGGGCCCAGTGTGACGGCACTTACTGCAGACAACCTTAATTCAGGTACCACCAGTGCTTAGCTTTGCAGGCCTTCACGTGCTTGTAAAGGAGGGGTTTTTAGGTAATTTCCCTAGGTTTAAATACCGTATTAAATAAAACCGTATTGACCCTCCACATGGGTCGTCAGCAGGGCTTGGTCAGGTAAGCTAACAAATAACCGGTAGCAGTAGAAGGCTGTTATCTTCTACGTGGCCCTGCTCCCAGAGGGGTTGGGGATGCGCCCTCTGCCAGTGGGTTTCACAGCTGATTGCTAGGCCCTGAACGAATGGTGAGATGCAGGGCACGTGCACCTAGGGAAGTGATAGCGCCATAAGGTGGGGTGTGAATTCAGAGCCCTGCAGTTATACCGGTATAACTCCCTGGTGGAGGCTCTTATTCTGGTGCAAGAGGACCTATTTCTAGTTTAGCTTATGTTGCTCGGGAAATGATTTAAACTAAGCTGAGAAAACCTACTCTTAGGATCGGCCAAGCAGAGTCACTGGGAGGGTGGAAAAATCCAAGTCCCTGTGAAGACAGCACTAGGTCGACCTAGCTACGGCCTCTCGGGGAGGCGGACCCTCCCATCGGTCTACACTGAAGCACTGCAGTGAAACAGCTGTAGGGTTTCTAGTGTCGACAAGCCCTTGTACTGGAACAGGGTGGGTTATTCCAGGATAACTGTTGGGGTTTAGCTGTACCGGTGGAGTTATACTGGTATAACTGGAAAATCTCCCATGCCGACAAGCCTGCAGGACGGCTGGGGTCAGTTCCAGGGGGGGTGGAGGGGCTTGCTGGGCTCTGAGGGCCTGTGTCCCCTCCCCGCAGTTTGGGTGGAAAGTTACTCCACTGCTCAGTGTGACACCCCTCCCGCCCCCATGTGCCCGCTGCCCCTGCCCTCCGGGCGAGACCCACATCAGCCACGGGCGGTCCTGTGGGACGCAGACCCCCCGCCCCCCCCGCAGCGATGCTAACGGACACTTTCTGCACCCGCAGTGCCGCCGCGGAAGCGAAGAGCACAGTCAGCATTCTGGACGACATCGGCAGCATGTTCGACGACCTGGCCGACCAGCTGGACGCCATGCTGGAATGAGGCCCGAGGAGAACCCCAGCTAACCTCAGGATTTACCGTGGGTACAAGGGCACAACGATCCACTGACTCCCAGCCCCCCTCCCTGCCCCTTGTACAGCCTGTCCCCCCTCGGCGAACAGCCCATCCTTCGGGGTTTGCACAAAGAAGAAAAGATTACCTCAGGATTGTGCTCACACAGACCGCGGCCCGCGGCGCTCGGGGCAGGCTTTTGGCGGGAGTGGGTGTGCAGAAGCAAAAAAACAAGAAGCCCTGTTATGTTTTATTTCCTACCTAAGTAGCAAGCGACCGTGGGATAAAGGCGCCCGTAATGCTGTCTACACCCAACTGCCAGGCCGAGAACCCCGTGGGGTGGGGCTCGTCCCCTGACTCGCCCCTCCGGGCCAAACCGGACATCCCAGCGAGAACGGTTCTGATCCGGTTGTGCCGTTGAGCTGAACTTCCACCTTTTTTAGTTTGAACCGACCGTCCTCTCTCTCTCTGGACTCCCAGATGTGACAGTTCTGTGTGTAGCCAAACGTGGCCCAAGTCAGTATTGATCCATCTGCTTTCCTCCCCATTCGGTTTGGGTTAGACTCTCGTTCCGGTGACGCCGGGTTGCTATCGTTTCTCACCCAAGCACCGCCATTATCCCGTGTGCCACCGTCTGCGTTCCCATGCCCCCGTCTGCTGATGTTGGGAGACGCTAGGAGTGGTGGGCCGGGGCCGCCCGCTGTGGGTGCCAGGGTGGGTGCTTGCCCGCTGGCGTTCGATTAGCTGCATGCTTTGTTTTACTCGGAAGGTGTTTGTTTGTTCTTTCCTGGTGCTGAGAAGCTGTGACCGTGAGACGTCGTTCTGGTGACAAGTCCGGTTTGACCAATTAGCTCTTTTATTTAAAAAAATTTTTTTTTTTTTCTGTGTTCTGGTTATTTTGGGGGCCGTCTTGCCGCGGAAGCAGCGCTCTGTGCCATGAGAAAGCTTTGTAGGTTTGCATGCTCGAGACAGTGTTATGACAAGAAAACAAAAATATAGCAAATAGCCCCCTCCCTCCCACATGCCGCTCCCTGCTGGGGGGCGGCTCCTGGCGGCTGCCCGAGGGGGTGGTTCCTGGGTGGCTTTCACTGCACAGAAAGGGCTGTTGGAAATCTGAGCACAGCCCCATCACCTTGCCCCTTTCTCCACTCACAACCGCTTGGCTTCCAAAGACTTTGTCCTTGACTTGGACTATTCAGCTTTTAATGTCCGTCCTCACCCCGCTCCTCTGTGGGAGCGACAGCCAGTCCCAGGCTCGCTGGCCGCCGGGGGCCTGATTGTGCTCTGTGGAAGCCCGTGGCAGCGGGCTGGGGGCCTCGGAGGGCAGATTCCATGGAAAGGGATGCTTGCCTGTGTTCGGCCCCAACAGGGTGGTGTCCCCGGAGCAGTGGGGCTGCGGGGGATTTGGTGCCACTGGGGATCTGGGCCTCACCCTTTGGGGACAGTGTGAGCTGGGCCGTGGAGGGAGTGAGCAGTGGTGGGGCTCTCAGCCAGGAGGAGCCGGAACATTGTGCTGGGTGGGGGGCGGGGGGAGAACCCTCCTGCAGATGCTGCTTGAGGGCAGGGGCTGGAGGGAAGGGGCTCTGATGGCAGGAGCCTGGGGGCTTGTCAGCTCTCTGAGGGGCGTGGGTGCCAGGCTGTGGGTATTCAGAGCCAGGCTCTACCCATGCAGGGCTGGGGCATCGGCAAACCATGGGCCAGGCTGACTCCCATTTCACTGCTCCGTCCCCTACCGCAGCAGCCAAGAGCCCCGCCTTGAACAGACCCCCCAGGCCTGCCCTGCAGGCCCTGAAGAGCCCAAGCCCCCGGGAGCTTTGCTGCTGTCAGAGGAGCATTGCCTAGTGAGCGGCACACAGGGCTCTCATCCATCTCTAGCAGGGCGCTGTGTCAGCCTGGTCCCCGGCTGCCGTGGGAGGTGAGGGGCTGCAAGGGGGATACGAGAGGGTGGCTCTGTGGGGTCTGCTGGGGGCATCAGCAGACAACTCAGCGATGGCAAAGGGAAGCCAGCCTGAGGTGCCTCCGCCTTAGAGACACGGACAGCCTGAGCCAGGCCATGGGGCCCCCAGCGCTCTGCCCAGTGGGTTCTGCTGGTGGGGTGCGGCCCGTGCGAGGCAGGCGACCGCCAGGGCCAGATCCGGGGGAGCTGCGTGGCGAGGAGGGGGATGGGGCTGCAGCCCTGGGGCAGGACACCCCTCATATGAGCACAATACAGGAGTCCCTGGTGTTGGATTCCCAAGTGGCCGGTCAGGCCTCACTGCTCCGGTGCTGCTCCTCCTACCCCACACCGGGCCAGAGGGCACTGCTGGGGCAGCGCTAATGCCCCTGGAGCAGAGGGAGCTCAGGGAGCAAATCCCTTTCCTTGTCCCAGTCAGTCCCAATGCCAGCAGCATTTCCTGATACCCCTCTGTTACGTGGGGCTCACTCGGCCCCCCCACCCTGCGCCCCAGCCCTGCCTTCCCTCAGGGAGACCAGCTTGTGTCAGAGCATGACCTTGGAGAGCCGCAGTAGCTAACACGCGTATAACCCGTAGCACGGCTAAGCCCTGCTGGAATGACAGGCGTGGCAGACAGTTCCTCCCTGGGCCACTGACTGATGGAGCAGGGCGCTGCACCGTGCTGGTTAATCCCACTGCTCCAGGCTGTGTTCTGAACACCCCGCCGTCCGTGGGGAGCCGAGCCCCGGGAGGGAGCCGCACTCCCTAGAAATGCGCTGCCAGTTTCCAGTCCAGGCCCATGGGCGTGCCTGACTGGCTCCAGCCAGGCTTCTGCTAGCCCAGTGTCCCTTCTCAGAGAGGGGCCAGTTCCAGATGCAGCGAGGTGGGTGTAAGAATGCCGCAGTGGCAGGTGTAGGATAATTCCCCTCGGCTCTCATTAGGCCTCCTCCTGGTCTCTTAGGGCTTGTCTGCAGGTCACCCCTGTGCCTTTGCCAGGGGTGTGAATTGTAGAGATGAAATTAATAGGCAGTAGGTTTGATACAAACGGAAGGATGTATTTCTTCACACAATGCACAGTTAACCCGCGGAACTCATTGCCAGGGGGTGGGTGAAGCCAAAGTATAACTGGGTTCAAAAAAGTATTAGATCAGTTCATGGAGGATTGGTCCTTCGATGGCTGGACAGCAGGGGATGGATCACTCTGAGCCATCTGGTGCCGGTCACTGCCGGAAGACAGGACACTGGGCTGGATGGACCATTGGTCTGATCCAGCGTGGCCGTTATGTTACGATTCACTATGTACCTTTTAGTTCATGCCAGCGGGTCTACATGGGGCAATTAGAGTGCTCAACCATTCACACCCCTCGGGCTTGCACCGCAGTGCCATGGAGACAAGCCCTACCCATCAGCATTTGGCTACAGCCCTGAAGCAGGAGATTTAATGTCCCTGCCCATATGTGTGTTGCCGTTAGTTATGCTAACTCCGGCTCTGCTGGATCCCCCTAGAAATGTCCAGTCCCTTTTCAAGTCTCCAAGGGGCTGGTGAGCCGTGCGCTGCGATGCTGGCCCAAGGGACTGGGGCATGTCTGAGAAATCCCAAATTGCTTATCGGTTTCTAAAGCCTCAATGTCCTGCCCCATTTCTGTAACCTGGCTCCCTCCTCCCTGCCCCTTGCTGTGTCTGAACAAGCAGGGGTGACGCCCGGACCAGAACTAACAGCCGTGGGGCTGTTCGTTGGGCTCAAGCTGAGGTTGGCCAACAGGGACGAGGCTGAGCAGCTGATGTGTTGTCAGGGCTTTTCCTCCAAACTCTTGACAGACCAGCATTTCCTGTCTACAAGGGCTCCAGTTACAAGGCCTCCCATCCTGCAGCCTGTACCCAGGTAGGTAGCTATTCCTTGCAGGCGTGGGCCCATGGATGTCAGCGGGGCCATGTATGAGTGAGGGGGCTGGGATCGGCTTCCCTGCTTCTTGCAAGTGCCAGTGATTTCCCCCGCCACATCCCGATATGTCTGCTCCTTTGTCAATCCAATGACCTTGGGGACCCAAAATCGGGCTAGAGGAATTCAGACCAGCCCATGGGTTCAGCTCCTTTGTTTCTGGCTTGAGCCTCCTGGTCCAAGAGGGTTGTTAGCTTCCTCTATATCCCGGTAGGTTTCTTACATGCGCTGAGCTCATTGCAGAGGACAGAGGGCCTTAGCCGAAGCAAGCAGAGCAGTGGTGGGCATGGCTGAGCGAGGCCTGTATTTAGGACAATGCCCTGCTGCAGTGAAGTGTTATGAACGCTTCCTAGTTGGGGAACAAAAACTCTTTCTGTGGAGGGTGATAAGGGATGAAGAAATAATAAGCTATATAAAGAAGTATTAATTTATTGGGAAAAAAAGATATAAGACAGATATTTTCCCCCAGAAATTAAAAAAAGGAATAAACTTTAACAAATATATATTTAAAATATTAAAAATAGTGTCAATTATATAATAAAAGTTTTAAAAAAATCAAGAGAACTGGATTTTAGCTTGAGAAAATCTATTAGATTACAATAAGCTCTATGTCTTTGTGGCAAGATCATATTAAGAGTAGCACAAGCATAAGATACCTTTTATCTCCTTAGAAGGTCTGTGCAAACAGCTTTTGGTTTGTTTTTCTGTTGGAATTCAGTGTTCTTCCTTTATTTTTACACAGTTTAAGAAACTCAAAGGATGTGCCTTGTTTCATGAAGGTTTTTGTTAACTCTGATCTGGAGGTTGTTTTATTTTTCTTAGGTGTCTTCAGGGTTGTTTTTTAATTTTTTTTTTAATGTGTGTGAATGTGTGTGTGTGTGTGCGCGCGCGCGCGTATTCTCGAGAATACACAGCTGTATATTCATGTATAAACAGGATTTGGAGTCTGGTTTATCGCTTGAATTCTGATGAATGCATTTTGCTTGTGGTTTCAAAACAACGTGTCGATGTAATTTTTTTCTGAGAAGTACAAACTGCTTTCTCTCTCTCTCTCTCTCTCTCTCCCCCATTGTGTTTGCTGATCCAGATGTGTTTGGCACAACTTTGAAATTTCTTTAAAAAAAAAAAAAAAGCCTAGAACTATCTGTTGTAAAGAAAAAAAATGTATCTTAAAAAAAATCCATGAAGCTCTCCATGATGGATATATACATATATATATATTTTTTATGATTAAGTTATGGAATCTGTATTGTATTCCCATTCTGTCAAAGCTATGCATCTTGGTGCTTTTCCCTGCTCTTCTGTGCTTCGGTTCCACCTATATTATTCTGACTATTCTGAATATTAAACGGCTCGTGGTGCTTTGAAGACGTTTGCTCCTATAAAAAGTCTGGCAACAAATATTTAAAGGAAAAAAACCAACCTTATCAACCTTAATTGTAAAAGAGACAAATGTTATTTTTATTGTTGGGAGTTAACACCAACCAAAAAAAATTCCATGGTACAGACAATTCCTAAAGCACCAGGTTGTACAGTGTGTGTATATGTCCTTCTGGTCCCCTGCGATGGACTGACTCATACTGTAATTTTTTGTCAGGCATGTGGCAGTGGTATGCTTGACTGACTGCAGTTACTGCCATCGGCTCTCAATAAATGTCAGAAAACTCCAGGTGGGTGCTGCTCTTGTTTCGCTAGGCCTGGCTGCTGTAGTTAATGGGCCTGCGGCCAGGAAGGGGCGTGGGTGTTGTGCTACAACCCTGGCAGAAGTGGCTATGGCGTGGAGGAGCAGGCGCACCTAACCCACCCAGGAGCATAGGGGTGGCCAAGTAGCACGGAAAGCTGGAGCAGCCACCTGTGGACCTGGGGACTGACATAATGTCAGCGCACTGCGGGACAATTACACCAAACTGTCCCTGCTTGCTTCGCAGCGCCTGGGCCTCCCAGGGCCCCAGGGTGTGAAATCCCCAGCCCAGCTGCTGCCCGGCTCAGTTCGAGCACCCAGAATGCTGGCACCTTTTGCAGATTGGCAAATTAGGATGGAAATGGAAATTCCCTGAGCAGAACTGCAAGAGCTGGTCCTGTAGCTTGGGGGCTTTGTCCCCTGGCTGCACTGTATTCACCATTGGCGTTCCCAGGGTTTGAAGCGTTGATCTGGCCCAGACGAGGTAAATTTCTTTGGCACGGGGTAAGGGAGCTGGGGCTGAGTTTACACCCTTTCCCATGGCTCTGGCTCCAGCAGGACACTTTAAGGCTTTTAATGCTAAACTTGACCCTTTTCAGAGTAGCAGCCGTGTTAGTCTGTAGCCGCAAAAAGAAAAGGAGGACTTGTGGCATCTTAGAGACGAACAAATTTATTTGAGCATAAACTTTCGTGAGCTCACTTCATCGGATGCATTCAGTGGAAAATACAGAGGGGAGATTTATATACACAGAGAACGTGAAACAATGGGTGTTACCATACACACTATAACGAGAGTGATCAGGTAAGGTGAGCTATTACCAGCAGGCGAGAAAAAAAACAGCACCTTTTGTAGTGATAATCAAGGTGGGACATTTCCAGCAGTTGACAAGAACGTCTGAGGAATGGTGGGGTTGGGCGGGGGGGAAATAAACCTGGGGAAATAGTTTTACTTTGTGTAATGATCACATCCACTCCCAGTCTTTATTCAAGCCTAATTTAATGGTGTACAGTTTGCAAATTAATTCCAATTCAGCAGTCTCTCGTTGGAGTCTGTTTCTGAAGTTTTTTTGTTGAAGAATTGCCACTTTTAGGTTGTGGGACCAGAGAGATTGAAGTGTTCTCCGACTGGTTTTTGAATGTTATAATTCTTGACGTCTGATTTGTGTCCATTTATTCTTTTACGTAGAGACTGTCCAGTTTGGCCAAGGTACATGGCAGAGGGGCATTGCTGGCACATGATGGCATATATCACATTGGTAGATGTGCAGGTGAACGAGCCTCTGATAGTGTGGCTGATGTGATTAGGCCCTATGATGGTGTCCAATCCCCTGGCCTGAGCCCTGTGCTGCACCTTGAACCCCTCCTGCATCCCACCACCCCTGCCCTGAGGCCCCTCCTGTGCCCCAACCCCTTGTCCTGAGCCGCTTCCTGCACACCGCACCCCCCCGCCCACTTGACCCTGTTACTCTTAAAAAATCTCCCTGATTGACACCGTGGGTGAAAAAAATGATCAAGAAGCAGGCTGGTGTCACCCAGCTCACGCCTTGTTACCGGAGCGAGGAAAGCAAGCAAGGCTCCTTGTGTTCGCCTCTTAAGGACGCCCATGTTATAGCAGCAGCTGTGTCCCCTGGCATTTAATTCAGGTGTTGTACTAAAGCAGGGGTGGGTAAACTACGGCCCACGAGCCAGATCCGGCCTGTCCGGGCTTTAGATCTGGCCCATGGGATTGCTGTGGCCGATGGGAGCTTCAGGGGAGGTACCTGCAGGCGAGGGCAGAGCCCTCTGGCCCCGCCTCACGTGCCCCAGGGTCCGCAGTGCCGGGAGCAGCGCGGGGCCAGGGCAGGCAGGGAGCCTGCCTTAGCCTCACTGCGCACCGCTGCCACCCCAGAGCCACTCCAGGTAAGCGGCGCCAGGCTGGAGCCTGCACCCCGAACCCCTCCTGCACCCCAATCCCCTGCCCTGAGCCCCCTGCCGCACCCCGCACCCCTCCTACACCCCAATCCCCTGCCACACGCTGCACCCCCTCCTGCATCCCAATCCCCTGCCCTGAGCCCCCTGCCGCACCCCGCACCCCTCCTGCATCCCAATCCCCTGCCACACGCTGCACCCCCTCCTGCATCCCAATTCCCTGCCCTGAGCCCTGTGCTGCACCTCGAACCCCTCCTGCACCCTACCCCCTCCAAGCCCCCCCCACACTCTACAGACCCTCCTGCACCCCAACCCCTTGTCCTGAGCCTCTTCCTGCACACCCCAGCCCCCTGCCCCAGCCCTACGTTCATGGCCCTGCGTTCAATTTCCACAGCCAGATGTGGCCCTCGGGCCAAAAAGTTTGCCCACCCCTGTTGTAGGCAGTCTGGGCGGGAGATGGGACTGCTCTGTGGATGGGAACAGGGGGTGTCAAATATATAACTCCAGCCTGTGCGCGGCCAAGGGACCAGCCTGCAGCTCCAGGGGCTGGTCCACCTGAAGAAGGAGGTGCTGGCCGTTTGGGCCCAGACCGCTTCCTGCTGCTCAGTTGCTGGGGCTCAGAGGAGGGGCCCCATGACAGCTGGAGCAGGGGATGGGCTCTTTCTGGGCCCCGCACGCACATTGGGCAGTTGCGGGGAGGCAAAAAGCGGAACCTGCCAGAGGCAGAGTAAAGCGAGGAGTGGGGTGGGACACCCTTCCAGTCCATGGGGGGTGTCCCAAAGTGAGGCACTGGTGCTACCCTCCTTGGGCAATAAAGCCCCCCCCCCAATGGACTGGAGGGGCAGGGTCCCTACTGCTAGCCTCAACATACCACAGAGTGTGTGTGTGGGGGGCTGTTTTCTGCAGCTTCAGGGTTGCCAGGTATCCGGTTTTCGACTGGAACACTTGGTCAAAAAGGAACCCTGGTGGTTCCGGTCAGCACCAGTGATCAGGCCACTAAAACTCTGGTTGTTGGCGCAGTGGGGCTAAGGCAGGCTCTCTGCACGGCGCCTGGGAAGCCAGGCAGCAGCCAGCATCTCTGTGGGTGGAGGGAGAAGGGTCAGGGGGGCTCCGTGTGCTGTCCCCGCCCCAAGCACAGGCTCTGCAGCTCCCATTGGCTGTGGTTCCCAGCCAATGGGCGCTGCGGGGCAGTGCCTGCCAGCAGGAACAGCAGGTGGAGCACTCTGGACATGCTGCTGACTAGGAGCCGGCCATGCCGGCTGCTGCCTGCCTTCCCAGGAGCCACCTGAGGTAAGCATTGCCCGGAGCCCCAACACCGCTCCCCAGCAGTATCCCACACGCTGAACCACCTCCCCCCAGCTCAGAGCCCCCTCCTGCACCCCCAGCTGGAGCCATCACCCAACACCCCAACCCCTTGCCCCAGCCCTGAGTACCATCCCACACTCTGACCCCTTTGGCCCCCGCCCCGAGCCGGAGCCATCACCCCCCTCCCCCCGCCCACAGCCTCCTGCCCCAGCCCAGTGAACGTGAGCGAGGGTGGGGGCGAGCACGGGCGGGGGGGGAGAAGGGACTGGAGTGAATGGAGGGGGCGGGGCTAGGGTGTTCAGTTTTCTATTAGAAAGTTGCCACCCCGAGCAAGCGTATGAAGGGGGCCTGTTGGCCCCTTACTAAAACGCAGCGGGGTTTTGGGTTGGCTAGCCCCCAGCACCAAAAGAAAGGGCAAGAGTCAATGAGAAATCAGGCCCCCTGAGATTGACAGGCTCCCAGAGCCAATGAGGCGAAGCCAACATGCTAAGGCAGCCTGATTGACAAGGCAGGCTGGTCAATGATGGGGGGTCAGGAGGGCTCATCCTCCCTAGGAGCTGGGGCTGCCTGGGGCAGAGCTAAGGGGAAGAGCCGGGGCCTGGGGAGCAGCATGGCTGGCCAGAACCAGGGAGTGGGGCTGGGGCTGGAGCTGGGGAGCGTGAGGGGGACCCAGGGCAGGCCAGACTTGGGGGGAATCGTAACCCCAACAGGGCGGGGATGATGCTGGGAAGAAGGGTCCTGCCACCTCGAGCCTAAGAGTGTGTGGCCACCGCCAGAGCAAGTGTCCGACCTGCAGCATAGCCAGGGCCTGGGACGGTGAGGGCCAGACTGGGGCCCACTGACAACCGGGTGTGATGTCCCCGGGCCGCACAGTGGGTGGGTGATGTGTTTTAACTTCACCCGTTCCCATTGTTTTCCTAATTGGCTGCTGGTTAGTAAATTGTCTTTGCTTTGAACTAGCTGTAACGATCAGTGGCTCAGGAAAGAGTCCGGTGTGAAGACAGTGCCCTTGAGTGGGGACACCCTAACCCCTGGCCAAAGTGACCACGATAAGATTGGGGGGTCCAGGCCCCCCAGCCCCGGACTCCTGGGCCAGCCTAGGCAGGGTTATGAGCACTCTGCCAGACAGCAGAGTGGAAGGGGAGTCCTCGAGCTCAGGCAGGCCTCTGGGTAAAGGCAGTGGGAGCGAGGACTCATGGCCTTTCGCGAGCCCAACCAGGAAAGTTCCCCACAGTAGCAGGGCCATTCCCCTGCTTACACTTAGCTTAGGCAGCCAGCTGAGCCCCGTGCATTTGGCTAATGGCGCTGCCGCAGCCAGAGCAGTTTAAGCTGGGTACGTGACGGTTCCTCAAGGCCCCCGTGAGGCTGGGGCATTAGTGGCCTGCTCTTTGGAGCCAGCCGGTGTGTGGGAATGTCTCTTTAGGTGAGCGTTACTATGTTACAAATGAAATATTTAGTCTGAAATGCTTTCGAACAGTGGGGTTAGTGAGCCCCCCCCCCCCGGTGAAGCCCGAGGAGCCCAGACAGCGGGGCACCCCTTTTTGTGTAACGGCCCCGTGTGGGCCCTTACCCAGGGTTAAGGCAAAGCCTGCTGGGCAGGGTGGAAGGCGCACAAGCTGGGCCAGGCTCCCTCCACGTCTGTTCCGTTTCCAAACCCCGCGGTGCCGGTGGGGGCAGGGGCAGGGAATGAGCCACCGGAACAAGAAGCTGTTTTCATGCGCTGCTCTGCTACCGGAGGTCAGTGCCTCCCTGTGCAGCTTTTGGCCTGGACCCTCCTTACCTATGGGTAGAACCCACCCATGCTGACCCCGGCTGCTTGGAACCCTTCATTAGGGCAAGCCTAGTTCTGGGGCCACAGCCGCTAAAGGCCCCAGGAGAAGCTGCAGTGCTCGTCCCATGGGATCCACCCCCTCTCCTTGCTTACAAACACACCAAGGCCTCTCTTCATCAGCCCTCAACTACGCGCCCTGTTGCTCTGCAAGGCAGTGGGTGTAGTTCTAGTCATGGTAGGAGACACTTTCCCATGGCTTTTGCCCGCAGCTAAGAGGCAAATACGCAGTGTTTAACACCCTTGGGCCACAACCACCTTAAAGCTCTGGTGACACCGGTCTTGCCAGGGCCCTCGCAGCCATGATGCAGCTTTAGCTCTCCAGTGCCAGGGATTATACCAAGGGGAGGTAATGCGGGGAGACAGGGATTCGCTTAGACTACACCCGACAAGGCTAGTGAGCCAGCTACTGCCAGTTACTCCATTCCTGCTGGCTTACTCTGCTGCCAGTAGCCGATCGGCGCCTTGGCTCAGAGACACCACCTGATTCTCACCCACCGCGTGGCCCTGAGCCGCTTCAGCTCGCTGCCGCGGTTATCGAGTGTACGGATGGGAAAGCCCCAATTCTAATGGGAGAAGAATTTTTCAAGAAACCACTTCACCCCTGCTGGTGCCATGCCATTCACTTCTCATGGCTCTTGTCTTACCCTATGTCTACACTGCAAAGAAAAACCCCTGGCTGGCGTCTGCCAGCTGGCTCACGCTGTGGGGCTGTTTCGTTGCTCTGCAGAATGCGGGGTTCAGGCTGCAGCCCCAGCTCTGTGACCCTCGCAGGGTCCCAGAGCCCGGGATCCAGCAAAGCCCAGAAGTCTACACAGCAATGAAAGAGCCCTTAGCTGACTCGGGCTCACGGGGCTCAGGCCAGCTGCAAGTGTCTAGCGGCTATGTAGACATATCCCTAGTGGCCTCCCACACCTGCTGTGCCTGGCGCAGGGACGAGCTCCCCTGCCCAGGTGTGCGGGGTTGGGAAGTGCGTGCCCGTGGAAGGCCAGGCAGGTGGCAGCTGGCCCTCCCCCAGCGAGCCCCCCCCCAGTAACTCACACGTGCCTGGAACAACTTTCCACTTTTATTGTCAATGAAGAAATAATCCAATTATATTACAATCTTAAAAACCGTAGAAAACGTGAGTAAAAATGCAACAGAGGCTTTTTCTCTTTAATGTGGAGACTGTAATTACAGGGAGGGTGAACCAATGCGCTTGTGTTACTTGATCAGAGAACTAGCTTGTGGTGTAAAAATCGTACCTGGCTACACAAGGAAGATTCCTCTTCAAAGGCCAAACAACAGCTCGCTATCGTCTGGGCAGTCAAATTAAATACGAGAGAGACAGAGAGGGGCCCGTGCGAACCCGAGCAGAGGGCAAGGCCGAAGCTCCGTTCTCCTGTTTGCAAAGTGACCTCGCTCCTGGTTCTTTGCTTCCTCGACAGGCTCCGCTGTGACCAGCTGAGTTGTGCTGTCCCATTGCCGCCTGGCGTCCCACGCCAACTGCACCATGCTGGGCCCAAACGGCCCAGCCAGCCTGGGCCCGGCTCTGCTGTGGTGACACCACACTCAAAAACCTCTGCCCGGTGCTGTGTGCAGTACAGAGAACAGCAGTGACCCACCGGCCCTGGCAGCAGGCCAGGTCTCCCATGAAATACGTGGGACATGGCTGACTTCTGGGGCGTCCCTGGGCGACGGCAGGTCGGAGGGACTAGCAATGCTGAGGGCGCAGTTGCTGTGGCCGATGGAAGGCAGCCGGTGGTGCTGGTGAGCAGCGGGGCAGCAGCAGCTATGTCAGAGCGGTGTCGGTCATCCAACAGGCCGGCAGAGGAGAAGGAGATTTTGGTAGCTCGGGGTGCAGGATCCGTGCCGTTAGCACGTCCAGACCTGTGGGGGCAGGGAGGGACGGGTGAACAAGGATCCAGGTCAGTCAAGGGAACACAGCTGGTTCCTTCCGCGCCCTTCCCCAAAACGCCCTTCTCAAAGCTGAGCCCATAGCGATCCCTGCTGGCCAGCCCGGGGCCCGTTCTGCTCCCTGACCCCGGCTGCTGTCCTAGCGAGCCAGGAGGAAAGGGGAGCTCTTGGCCTGTCCAGGAACCCCAGAGAGTGGACACGTTGTGGCAACAGCTGCTCTCCCCAAACCGCGCCCCCCGCAGGGCAGGGCTCAGGGAGTGAGCTCATGAGGATAGTCTCAGCTGGTAATTCTACCCCCTCCATCCAGGACAAGCTGCTGGGTTCTCCCCCACGGGGAGGAAGCCGCAGTGGGAAAGCTCAGGGGCGACCGACCTTAACAGTGCTGTCCACAGCGCCGGAGAAGAGGCGGCCCCTGGAGACCGCGAGCGCCGTCACACTGCCCTGGTGCCGCAGCAGCGTCTGAGTGCAAATCATGTTGTCCATGCTCCACACCTGGAAGCACATGCAAGGATGGGTGAATGTGAAGCCGGGGACCGCAAGGCCTGTCTTCCCAGGCACCAAGGGGGCTCAGAGGAGAGGGTTCTGGCCACGAAGGGAAGGAAACAACCTGGGGGTGTGAACGACCCGGAGAATTCTCCACCCCCAGCCTAGAGGCCTCCCTTGCCCTTCGGTGACCTATGTTACTCTCCCAGGGACTCGGGTTAGTTATGGGAGCCGGGCCTGGGGCACTGAACTGAGACAGTGTGTCTGTGCGTCACCATGTCCCGGCTGTCTGGGTATGGACATGGTCCCAGCACCACATCATCTGCCTCCCTCTCACTCCTTCAGTTCAGCGGCACAGTGCCCCACAGCCAGGTACTAACCCCAGCTCTCCCGAGTCCCAGGCCGGAGCCAGACTAGGCCGTACTGAACAGGTTCTGCGCGGCTCTGCACTGTGGCATCACTAGTCACTGTCATCGGGAACAGCAGCGCTCTGCAGCCTTGTCTGGGGGCTTTCCAAACATTAAGACACTGCAGCTGCTCCCATCACACAGGGCCGCACCCAGCCCCGTTTTACAGCTGAAGGGCCTGAGGAACACACAGCAGAGTGGCCCAAGACCCCTCACTCCCAGTCCCCTCCTTACCTGACACTGAGAACCTAAAAGCAAAGGAGTGCAGTAAGACCCACGGGCTGCAGGTGGAGAGGGAAGGGTGTGAGGTCTACGTGGGGACTAGCCTCCCAACGCTGCTTCCCCCTCAGCCACGCGAGCCGCACCTCAGGAGCCTCTCCCCCGGCTAGGCAAGGCCACGCAGCACGTACCCTAAGAGAGCGATCGTACGACGCGCTGAAGACTTTGGTTTGGTCCGGCGTGGAGATGACGGCCAGGGCATACACCGTCCCCACGTGCCCAGTCAGCGTGCGCACCTGCTCCTTAGACTCGATATCCCAGACCTGAGCGAGGAGAATAGGAGAGAGACGGCTCAGCATGACAAGGCGCCGCAGTCAGCGGACAAGGGTGCAGAGCAGGAGAAAGCTAGGCCAGCGTCCGGGATTCCAGGCAGAGACGATAACAGCATCCTCTGACTGCCTGGCACCCCCAGCCCCGAGAGGGTGGGTTTCAGGCCAGCCCCTAGGGAATGGGAAAGCACATTGCCTGGACAGCCGCAATGAAGCCCATCTCTCATCCCCCAGGGGGGCTCCGTCAGCCCGCTGGGCAGGAGGGAGGTGGGCCTGTTGCCACAGCAGATGCTGGGGATATCCCAGGCATGGCTAGCCATGCTGTGCCCCTGTTCTGCAGGGAGGGAGCGGCAGGGCTGCACCTCCTGCCCCGTCGCCAGACTCCGTGCTCTTACATGGATGAGGTTCTCGTAGGTGCCGCACACAATGTGATGGTTGGTCACGGCGATGGAGTACACGCTGCCCCCTGACGTCTGCAGCACATGGACACACTCCAGGTTCCGGATGTCCCAGATCTGAAACAGTCCCCGCCCAGGTCAGGGTCGCCCCAGTGCAGCAGCCCGGGCTCAAGAGGAACGCGCAAGCCCCAGAGCGATACACTGGATTCCTCTCAGTGCGTAGCTGGAGGTGCCTTTCCAGACCAGCTGGAGGGCCCGTTGGGGCCAGTGGCTCTGAACCAGGCAGGGCCAATGGGTCAGCAACAGGTGGAAAGGCTCTTGGCCAAGTTCCTACTGAGGCATGAGCTGCACCACTCCCACAGCCACCATCTGACAGGCAGCAAAATACAGAGCTGGGCCCAGCAGAACCGGGCTCGAGCCTGGTTCTGTGCCAGGAAGGGAAGGGGAGGTGGCCCCAGTGTCACAGGATGGGAGAGGGTGCTACAGCAGAGCCGGGCAGGAGCAGTGGGTGCCGGGCACAATGTACCCCAACTTTCTAACACAGTCCAGACACCAGCTGCTAAGTTAACAAGCAGGGACTGGGCCAACAAAGACAGGACTCTTACAGGAACCAAATGCAGATTGATGGTGTTTCTGCAGCCCAGACACTGCCCCTCTTCTCTTATCAGCAGGCGTGTCAGTGCAGGAGAATGGACAATAATGTCCCAGCAGCTGGAGAAGGGCCACGGCTACATGGCAGCGTTTGTCTTAGCTCATGTCAAACAGCAGCTGCAGCAGCGTGGACCTGCCAAACTCTGATATTACTGCAAAGACGGGAACCTACCAGCCGCAGTCGCCTGCGTAAACTCCAGTGTGCCAGTGACGCAACAGCTGTGCAAGCACGCCGCAGAGTGCGCCTGGCTGCCTTTGGTTTTGCCCAGTTGGGAAGTCAGTGCTCTCGCATGCCATCAGCGTACGTACCTTGATTGTTTGGTAAGACCCACTGTACAGATAGTTTTGAGAAGCCACAAGTGCTCGCACCCAGTGATTGAGACCTGTCAATTCCTTTTTCAGCTTGAGTTCGGTGCCCACGATGTCCCAGACCTGTGGCAGGCGCACACACATACACAGGGATTGGAAAGGGACGTGATGGGTCAGCTTGCACACTGCTAAGCAGGGCCATTGTGGTCAGAAAGACCAGTCCAAATGGCTACGACTAGCTGCAGGGCTGCTTCCTGCACGAAATCCACCTCTGTGCAGAGACAACACAAGGTCCCCAAAGAGGGTGGAAGTGGGGCCTCGATCCCATCCTGGCCCTTGCATGTGGGGGGAGAAGTGAGAGCGGCGGTGTCAGACACCCAAAACCAGAGGCACCTGAAATCACTGCTCCGTTGGCCCTGATCCCAGCGCCCTGCTGAAAGCACATGGTACACAAGCCCCCCATATGGGTTTGTGTGTTTGCACAAGTACACACCAACTACACACTTGCCCCCAGCCTCCGATTTTTAGGAGTCAACAGAAACAAACAAGGCTCTTCAGGCAGCTGCTCCAGAATCTGCTTGCAGCCTCGGCGGCAGGGAGCACTGGCCGTCCTTCCTAGTGCTCCTTCCTGCTCCCCCTAAGCTCATGCTGCAACGCTAACCAGGCCACATGCCGACATACGCACACAAGGCCAAAAGAGCCTTTTCTTGCCGGCCAACTTGGCCCCAAATGGCCACCCAACCCCAGCAGGTGCCTTCTCAGCCCCCTACCTTAATGGCTTTAAGGGAGCCACTGAACAGCATGTTGTGTGAGGAGACCAAAGTGCAAACAGGATTGTCATGTGCTCGGATCGTGTTCACCTTCTGCAAGGTCTGAATATCCCAGACCTCAAAAAGGAAGACAAAACTGGTTAGGGATTGGCCTGCTTTGGAAACCCCCTGCAGTCTCCCCCTCTCACCTACCTGCCCTGGAAATACCCCCCAGCAGGAAAACACAGCAAGGGCAGTTGTCACACAGGAGCTATTCTGCTGGGTGGGTGATAGAGGGCAGCCGTGCCCAGAGGATCTAGGCCTCTCTTTACAGCCCCTCTCTGATGGGCGTAGGTTCGGCTGGAGGGCTCCTGCGTGGGACTCTCATCCCAGACACTAACACAGCCTCTTGCTAATCAGCCAGAAGAAGTGGTGAGCATTCAGTGGCTGGGGGCCACACTCCCAGCCCTGGCTGGCCACAGAAGCTGGAGGCCTGGTCCCTCGTGTGGCAGGCCAGAGCCTTCCCAGGAAGCCACTGCTGGATTAGAACTTGTCACTTATTCCAAGCTACGTATGGTCATCCCTGAGCCAGTCCAATGCCCGGGCCTCCCACTCCCTGCACTGGGGGGTCTAGTCAAGTCTAGGACACTTGAAAGACACAAACGCCCACCTTTTATTATTATAAAACCCAAACAAATTCATCCCTGGGATGGGGAAACCACACGCAAGGGATTCAGGTGTTCTCTCGCTCTCTCAGGCCATTCCCAGCCAAGAGGACATTTGAGGTGCTGCTTTTCACAGGCTCTTGTGCTCTAGCAGCCGGGGGCCACCCTGTAACCTCCCACGTGCTGACTTGTAGCCAGGGCGGCCCCACATACTCACAATGATGGTGCAGTCAGCAGAGCCGCTGTAGAGCTTGTTCCTGTAACGTCACAAGAAAACGAAAGGGCGTCAGCAAGGGAGAGCCACCTGTGGGATTTCAGCTGTGCCTGGGGCTCTGCTCCCAGGACACAAAGGTCAGAAACAGGATTCTCGCACCTTTCAGACCCTCCTTGCCCCACCCCTGACTGCTCAGAGGAAAGGAGCCGGTGCGACACCCCCCGCCCCCCAACAAAACACTAGGCTCATCATCTCCCAGGCGGCAGGGCTGGTGCGGCTGTGGAGAGCGGGCGTTGGGACGAAGGGGCTTTTCACTCCGATGACCTGGCCCATTTGTCCCTCTGGCTTATTAAAAGGGGAGATCTGGGATTCTGGCCCCTCCAATCCACATGTGTGTAAAAGCCTGGTGCACGTGCTCAGGTCAGAATGAGGAAGGAAATTAACATCTTAGTCCCTCTTCTAATAATTCACTAATTAGGAGAGGCCAGAGGACAGACCACAAGTCTCTCGTCGCAATTCCCCATTTCCCTTGCCAGCGGCACAAAAATCATCCACTCCACTCACCCCTGAATGCAGAGAGCCAGGACAATTCCATCGTGGCCCTCCAAGGTCTTTTGGCACTTGTATGTAGTGCAGGTATCCCACACCTAACAGGAAAGACAAGTTAGCAGGAGATCACATGCCTGCACTAGAGAGCAGCTGGGGATCAGAGCAGGAAGTCAGCTGAGCCAGGAGAGCAGGGAAATCAGTCAGCTGTTTCCTGTGGCACCCGTTTTCCTGTCTGACCGGCAGAGATGAGCACATCTAGGAAAGGAAATTTCGCAAGCAGGGTCACACTGAATTTCCAAGGGACACCAAACACTGAAATGCAGCCACAGCAGCTCCACAGCGCTAGGGCGGACAACAAACTTTCCTAAAAACCGTACTAAGAAAATGCCAGGCAATTTCAGCTGGGGGACCTTGATGGAATCAAGCAAAACACACGGGTGGTGAGGGCTAGTTACTGCACAGCTAGCTTTCCCTGCTTCTTTTCTCATCACTCCCAGTGGTTGAGCATGAAGAATTTGTGTTCCCCATTATCATTCCTGCTGCATGGGGATTTCAGCTGCTGAGTATTACATGCTATTTGTACAAGTGACCTCAAAACCAACCCTACAGCAACAGCTTTCCATGCTGGGAGAGCAGGACACAGGCAGAGAGAAGAGGGAAGTTCCTGCTAATCAAGATTGGGCCTGCTTTTCTAGCCTGGCCTCCCCGCTTAGATACCCCACCATGCCTACATGTTGGCATTTGTGGCTCCAGCCAATGGAAATCAGGTTTAAAACCACATCCTTTATCTCAGAATTCAAAGTGTTGGGAGAAAAATGCAGACAAATGGAACACTAGGAATTATGCTTTGCCAGCCTCAGATCTTTAAGCACTTGCCACTTTCCGTGCCCTAAGGCTTCCGATGCCCCTCGGCCACAGGTCATTAAGAATTCTTACTCCCAGCATATGGATGGGTAAATGAGGCCCAGAGAGATGACCCGGCCAATTGCCATTGGTGCTGAGTACACACAGCGTTCACTGATGTCAACAGAAGCAGAGAGAGCTCAGCTCCCCTGGGGAGAAAATCCAGCCAACAAGGCCTCAAGTGACTTGCCCCAGATCTGAGCGTCAGCGGCTCAGGCAGGATTGGAACCCAGAAGTCATGGCTCCCAGCCCTTAAATAAATAAACCCAAAAGAATCAAGATTAAACCACGACCGTCTCTGTTTGTGTAGGGTCTATAGGCACCCTGTTTTCTAGTAATCAGTGAAATACACAATTCCCAGAGCTTTGCTGACATCCATCCATCAGTCAGTCATCGTGACACTGGTGGCTGGCCAGGATAACATTTGAAACTATTGTTTTGGTGGGACTGTCTGTTTGCTCTACTCAAAAGCAGGACAAGGGAAAGCAAACAACGTCTGTAAAATGGGCACATTTCGTAGGGAAAAGCTGGTTTGTTTTTCAGCGTCTAAAAGGGCTTTAGCCACCACGGAAAATAAAGAATTAGCAGCTAAAATGCTGAGATTGGGACAAGGTGTAAACATGAACAGCAGGAGCGAGATCAGGATCAGATTTTCATACGGAGCTCCAAAGCCTGTATTTCTCTCTGAGATGAGACTTGGAGGTCTGGCGTCTTCCTGCTGATAACTGAACAATGCTTCCGGCCCAGGTGTAGCTGGGAAGAGCCATTTCAGCTCCAACCTGGCGCCGGGCAGGTAAACTCAGAGCTCAGCGGAGGAGTGGGTGGTCCTGTCTAATGCATGCAAATGCTGGGAGGCTCTTACCTTAATGGTTTTGTCTGAGGAGCCACTGAAAAGCAAGTCTCCTATGGAGTAAACACACAGACACCAGACAGGGCCTTGGTGCCCGACAAAGGTCCCCTTGCATTTGAAGATCTGCTGAGGATCATATGCTGTGGAGTGAGAAGAGGCAGGAGAGGGTTAGGGGAATCATGATGCTAAGCCCCGCCAGCACAGAACCGGCCATGGAGCTCAGAGGGGAGGGCTCTACTGAGCCCTCTAGTGACAGACAATAGCTGGAGTGTTACACTAGCCTGAAATGCATTATGGGAAATACACTGAGTCAGCTGAAGCTTTGCCGACACAACACGGTTACTGCTCCAAAAGGGATCTGCTGAAAATCCTAACAACAAGCCTAACGTTCTGGGGCAAGCCGAGGGAGAGAGCATCAAGCTTGTACTCACATCCTAAGATGCCCATGTTGAGGCGGGCATTGATGTGGGACAGTTCATCCTGAAAAACAAACCAAGCGGGGTTAGGAGCAGAGCAACTGAAATCAATCCAGAGTCCTGGAACTGGCAGGTGCTCCGCTATGCTTCCCACAGAGTCTGAGCCACTGCTTTAATACCTCCCCTACAAACGCTGAGAACTCAAGCCAGCATCCTCCTGACTGAGGACAGGAGCGCCTAGCACTGCCCACCCAGGGGGTTCGTTCTCTGGCCAGAGGAAAGTGGAGGTCTGGAAGCACCTTCCTTATAGCCATGCATGTTGTCTCTGCAGAGGTGAGCAGACATCTGCTTTCACACTCCTGTGGGTACAGGGCTCAGCCTGGGTCTTCCCGGGATCAAGGTATGGATATGGACACTCGTACACCTTTCAAAATGCATGATCCTTCCTCTTCCTAAAACTGACACCGGGCAGAGCCAGGCAGTCATGAGGAGCTACTCATTCTGCGGTGCTTTCGAAATCCACTTTACCTGAAAATATTGCAGGGGTGACTCGACAAAGTGCTCTGGGGCCCAGACCTTGCTATCTCCCACGGAGCTGGCTGGATCTATGTCAGTCAGGGCTAGCGCTCTCTGCGCTCAGCCATGAGGAGCATGCACAGAGCTGGGGTGTGCGCTGCTGGTGGGACGTGTCCCACCTGAACCCTGATCCTATCAATGCCCTGAGAAGCGCCAGAAAGGGCTGCCAAGGGCTTGCTACATGCTAGTACTAGACAGTGATTGTGGCTCTGCACAATTCTCCTGCCAGTGGTAAGAGAGAACCGCGGTAAAGACCCAAAGAACCAGCCACGCTTGTGGCAGGCCCTGGGCCGATCCCTGGCTGCAAAGAAAGGCCCAGGAGTGCTAGAGTTCCGGGCAAAGCCCTGGCTACTGGCAACAAGTGTCCTGCTGGGCTGCTCACCGGGGCCAGATTCCAGCTGTGCTCTGGAGCCCTTTGCACCTGGCACACACAGGGATCCCTGCCTGGCTACGACAAGAACAAAACTGGGGGTGAAGAGAGCCAAAGCGGAGGGAATTGGATCTTGGCCATTTTGAAGCCCTAACCCGGCTCTCCCCCGCCCAAGGGAAGAGAAGCTTTACAGGTACATGCTGTTAACCCTTTCTTCACCAGAATCCCCTGCCAACCAGAACCACTGCTGAATACAATGGACAGGCTCCTCCACGCCGCCCTGTATCCTGCAAAGGACTCACGTTTAGCATGGAGGCATCCCTGCGGAACTCCATCAGGTCCTCGCTCAGCTTGCTTTGGTTCTCATCCAGCACATCTAGGGCGACAGAATGGCAGGTCTGTCAACCTCAGGGCCGCCTGGCCAGGAAACTCACTCACTGTCACAGGGTATTTGCACAGATAATGGGTTGTTTGTGTTACATTTGTCGTGACCCTGGAAATACTGCAGTTACCTTACTGTGAGGATGTGACGCAGCAGGGAGGGGGGAGTGTTGACCTGGGAATGTGCCCTGGGGACGGGAGACCTGAGAGCCTGTCACCTGAGCCAGGAGGGGGAGGGGGAGGTGACACCTCTGCCCAGGAATGTGGACGGAGGCTGCAGCAGGGAACCTGCTCGGTGGGTTTAGTTTCAGTTTGGGGCTGGGTGGAGGAACACAGGGAACCCCAGGGCTGGGGTCTAAGCTCCCTGCTCCCCCAGAAGGACTTCACTGAGGGGTCCTGGGTGTACCCCACAAGCTCTGTTTTGGACTGTGTTCCTGTTGTCCAATAAACCTTCTGTTTTACTGGCTGGCTGAGAGTCTCAGTGAATCCCAGGAAGAGGGGTGCAGGGCCTGGACTCCCCCACACTCCGTGACAACTGGTGGCAGCGTTGGGATCTACTGCACCCCGTGAACGGCGCTTCCTGCAGTAAGTGACTGGGGAACAGTAAAACGAAGGGGGATTGACGGGGACCAGGCGTGCTGAAGATTCAGAGAGAGACGGTTTCAGGGGGCGGTTAACCCCTGGGAGTGTGTGACCAGAGAGAAGGACTTTTGCAGTAACAGGGTCCCCCGGGGGATTGCAGCGAGCGGTCCCAGGGGCGGAGGAGTCTGCAGCTCGACCCTGGCAAAGAGGTGGTGACCTCAAGAAGGACTGGCACACTAGGGGCTTTTCCTGGAAACCGTGGACAGCTGCCCGGCCTGCGAGTGGCCAGCCGGGAGATGTACGCTAAACGCCTTAAGAGCGACCTGGTGGAGCTGTGCAGGCAGAGGGGGCTGCGCGTCGGGAGGTCCACCAAGGAACAGCTGATTGCCCAGCTGGAGGAGAGGGATCGCTTGGATGACCCAATCCCTGTCCCTGAGGGAAGCCGCCCGGCGGACGCAGCGTGGGCCCTGGGGCCTGACCAGGCTGGGAGGGGTCAGACTGCTGCCCAGGACACCCCGAGACCCTTCCTACCCATGCCTGGGGGAGGGGTTGTGGGAAGCCCAGCGAATACCGAGGGCCCCCTGACCCCAGCAGCCAGCAGGGGATCCTCCCAGCGGAGCTCCCCATCCCTGGAGCGGATGCGGCTGGAATGGGAGAGGGAGAGGAAAATGAGGGAGCTGGAGGATCATGAAAAACAACGTCAACATGAGGAGAAACAACGTCAACATGAGGAGAAACAACGTCAACATGAGCAGGAGGAGAAGGAGAGGGAGCGTCAGGAGAAGGAGAGGGAACGTCAACATGAGCAGCAGGAGAAGGAGAAACAAAGACAGCATGAACTGGAGCTGGCCAGGCTGAGGAGCAGTGGGGCCCCGGCTGCGGTGAGTGCGGGGGGACCCAAGACTGCAAGGAGCTTTGATAAGTGCTTCCTGGCCCAGCGGAAGGAGGGGGAGGACATAGATAGCTTCCTGACGGCCTTTGAGAATGCCTGCGAGCTGCACAGGGTTGACCCTGCAGACAGGCTCCAGTTCCTCACCCCCTTACTGGACCCCAAAGCCGTGGAGGTCTACAGCCGGATGACAGGGGCAGAGGCAGGGGACTATGAACTGTTCAAACAGGCCCTGCTCCGTGAGTTTGGGCTGACCCCCGAGATGTACCGGAGAAGGTTCCGGAGTCAGCGTAAAACGCCTGAGGTCACCTACCTACAACTGGTCAACAGGATGCAGGGATATGCCCGCAAGTGGACAGCGGGGGCCCAAACTAAAGAGGACCTGCTTGACCTGTTTGTACTGGAGCACCTGTATGAACAGTGCCCTTCCGACCTGAGACTGTGGCTGGTGGACAAAAAGCTCGCGAACCCCCAGCATGCAGGGCAGCTGGCCGACGAGTTTGTGAACAGTCGGTCAGGGGGTAGCCGGGAGGAGTCCCAAAAGAACAGGCCCCCCCCGATGCAGAGAGAGAGTCACCATGGGGCCTCCCAGCGGGGAAATAGGGAGAACCCCCTCCAAAGGGGAACGCCTGGTGTCGGGCCCCTCCGACCCGTTCGAGGGGACCAACGTGACCTGAGCTGCTATCACTGTGGCCAGAGAGGCCACGTACGGGCCCAGTGCCCCGGGCTCCGGGACAAACTGAGCAGACCCAACCTACCCAGGGTTAACTGGGTAGGGACTCAGCTGGACGAGGGGCAGGCGACCCAGGAAAGGGGGGCTACCAGTTTGCCACCTGCTCAGGAGGGAAGAGTACCCCCAGCCAGCCCCGCCAGAGGGCTGGAGGCTCTGGACTCAGGGTGCTCAGTTTACAGGGTGGGTGCGGGGCTGTCCCTCCGGAGAGAGTGCCTTGTTCCCCTGGAGGTGGATGGGAGGAAGGTCAATGGATACTGGGATACGGGCGCGGAGGTGACGCTGGCCCGGCCCGAGGTGGTGGCCCCAGATCGGGTGGTGCCCAACACCTACCTGACCCTGACGGGGGTGGGCGGGACCCCATTTAAGGTGCCCGTGGCAAGGGTACACCTGAAATGGGGGACCAAGGAGGGCCCCAAGGAGGTGGGGGTACACCACCATTTGCCCACTGAAGTTTTGATGGGGGGAGACCTAGAGGACTGGCCAAGCGACCCCCAGACCGCCCTGGTTGTGACCCGTAGCCAGAGCCGGCGAGGGGCACTGCGACCTGACCCTGGGGAGGGTACCACACTGGAGGCGCGAGACCCTACTCGGGTGGGGAGGGAGCGCCGAGGGGCACGGCTCAGAGAGGCTGCGGCCTCAGACCTGGCCACGGAGGGGGAACCGGGCCCCATCCCTTCCCCAGCCGCTGAGTTCCAGGCCGAGTTGAGGAAAGATCCCTCCTTGCAGAAGCTCAGGGACCTGGCCGACCTCAGTGAGGGACGGACCATGAGGAGAGGCTGCCAGGAGAGGTTCCTGTGGGAGAAGGGGTTCCTGTACCGAGAATGGGCTCCCCCGGGGGAAGGGGAGTCCTGTGGGATCAGGAGGCAGCTGGTGGTCCCCCAGAAGTACCGCCGCAAGCTCCTGTCCCTGGCCCATGACATCCCCCTCGCAGGGCACCAGGGAATCCGGCGCACCCGGCAGAGGTTGCTACAGAACTTTTACTGGCCCGGGGTCTTTACCACCGTCCGGCAGTATTGCCGATCCTGTGACCCCTGTCAGAGGGTGGGGAAGGCCCGGGACAAGGGGAAAGCGGCGTTGAGACCTTTGCCCATCATAGAGGAGCCTTTCCAGAAGGTGGCCATGGACATCGTGGGGCCTCTCAGCAAGACGACCCGGTCGGGGAAGAAATACATTCTGGTGGTGGTAGATTTCGCCACCCGCTACCCCGAGGCAGTGCCCTTAGCTTCCATTGAAGCAGACACCGTGGCAGATGCGCTCCTGACCATTTTCAGCCGAGTGGGGTTCCCCAGGGAAGTCTTGACAGACCAAGGCTCCAACTTCATGTCGGCCCTGCTCCGGTGCTTGTGGGAGAAATGTGGGGTCCGGCATGACTGGGCCTCAGCGTATCACCCCCAGTCCAATGGGCTGGTGGAGAGGTTTAACGGGACGCTAAAGATGATGCTGAAAACCTTTATGAACCAGCACCCGCAGGATTGGGACAAGTACTTACCTCACCTGCTGTTCGCGTACAGGGAGGTGCCCCAGGAGTCTACCGGATTTTCGCCTTTCGAACTGTTATATGGAAGGAGGGTGAGGGGCCCCCTGGACCTGATGAGAGACGAGTGGGAGGGGAAGGCCACTCCCGATGGAGAGTCAGTGGTGGAGTATGTCCTGACCTTCCGAGAGAGACTGGCTGAACTCATGGGCCTGGCCAGGGAGAATCTGGCCAGAGCCCAGAGGAAGCAGAAGGTCTGGTATGACCGCACGGCGCGGGCCCGTGCCTACGCCACCGGGGATCAGGTGATGGTTCTCATCCCGGTGAGAAAGAACAAACTACAGGCCACCTGGGAGGGCCCGTTCAAGGTCGTCAAGCAGCTCAATGAGGTAAACTATGTGGTGGAGCTGTCGAACCGGGCCCACCACCGCCGGGTGTACCATGTGAATATGATGAAGCCATATTATGCCAGGGGGAATGTGGTGTTAGCTGTGTGTGGTCAGTGGGAGGAGCAGGGAGATGACCCTTTAGTAGATCTATTCCCTGGGACCAGAGCTGGTTCCCCCCTGGAAACAATCCCCCTCTCGGATCAGCTCACCCCTGCCCAGCAAGCTGAGGTCAGGGGGGTGCTGCATCCGTACCGACAGCTGTTTTCCAACCAGCCTGGACGCACTAATCTGACTGTCCACCGGGTGCGGACAGGGTCGCACCCGCCGATAAGATGCTCCCCCTTCCGAGTCACAGGGAAAACTGCTCAGGACCTGGAAAGAGAGGTCCGGGACATGCTGGCTTTGGGGGTGATCCAGCCATCGGCCAGCCCTTGGGCCTCGCCGGTGGTGCTGGTCCCCAAAAGGGATGGGTCAGTCCGGTTCTGTGTGGACTATCGGAAGCTCAATGCCATCACTGTATCGGATGCCTACCCCATGCCCAGGCCGGACGAGCTCCTAGACAAGCTGGGAGGAGCTCGGTACCTTACCACCATGGACCTTACAAAGGGCTACTGGCAAGTGCCGCTGGATGCAGATGCCTGGCTGAAATCGGCCTTTATCACCCCTCTGGGGCTCTATGAGTTTCTGACCCTGCCTTTCGGCCTCAAGGGAGCGCCGGCCACCTTCCAGCGCCTGGTGGACCAGCTCCTGAGGGGGATGGAGAGTTTTGCCGTGGCGTATATTGACGACATCTGTGTCTTTAGCCAGACCTGGGAGGACCACGTGTCCCAGGTTAGACAAGTGCTGGACCGACTCCAGGGGGCTGGGCTGACTGTCAAAGCGGAGAAGTGCAAGGTGGGGATGGCTGAAGTATCTTACCTGGGCCATCGGGTGGGGAGCGGCCGCCTAAAGCCGGAACCGGCCAAGGTGGAGGTGATCAGAGACTGGCCCGCTCCCCACACCAAAAAGCAGGTCCAAGCCTTTATTGGGATGGCAGGATACTACCGAAGATTTGTGCCCCACTTTAGCGCCATAGCCACCCCCATCACTGAGCTATGCAAGAAGGGGAAGCCAGACAAGGTGGTCTGGACCGAGCAGTGCCAGGAGGCTTTCCGGGCGCTGAAGGAGGCTCTGGTCAGTGGCCCAGTTCTAGCAAACCCAGACTTTGACAAGCCCTTTGTGGTGTTCACCGACGCGTCAGACACGGGACTGGGGGCGGTGTTAATGCAGGAGGATGAAAAGGGGGAGAGACACCCCATCGTGTACCTGAGCAAGAAGTTGCTACCCCGGGAGCAACACTACGCGGCCATCGAGAAGGAGTGCCTGGCCATGGTGTGGGCCCTCAAGAAACTAGAGCCCTATCTCTTCGGGCGACACTTCACCGTGTACACCGACCACTCTCCCCTGACCTGGCTGCACCAGATGAAAGGAGCCAACGCCAAGCTCCTGAGGTGGAGCCTGCTCCTGCAGGATTACGACATGGACGTGGTCCATGTGAAGGGAAGTGCCAACCTGATAGCGGATGCGCTGTCCCGGAGAGGGGGCCCCGAACTTCCCCAGGTCACTGGTCACAGTGACCCCGCTCAGTTCAGTCTCGAAGGGGGGAGAGTTGTGACGATGTGACGCAGCAGGGAGGGGGGAGTGTTGACCTGGGAATGTGCCCTGGGGACGGGAGACCTGAGAGCCTGTCACCTGAGCCAGGAGGGGGAGGGGGAGGTGACACCTCTGCCCAGGAATGTGGACGGAGGCTGCAGCAGGGAACCTGCTCGGTGGGTTTAGTTTCAGTTTGGGGCTGGGTGGAGGAACACAGGGAACCCCAGGGCTGGGGTCTAAGCTCCCTGCTCCCCCAGAAGGACTTCACTGAGGGGTCCTGGGTGTACCCCACAAGCTCTGTTTTGGACTGTGTTCCTGTTGTCCAATAAACCTTCTGTTTTACTGGCTGGCTGAGAGTCTCAGTGAATCCCAGGAAGAGGGGTGCAGGGCCTGGACTCCCCCACACTCCGTGACACTTACTGAAGGCTGGGGCTGAACTAACAGAAATATAAACACCCTGGTTAATTGGGCCCCGGGTCCAGGGTTAAACCCTGACTCCCTTTTGTGTCTTTGGCTGACGTTCACTAACCAGCAGGAACATCACTTCTTTGTTCTGGGGTATAAGAAGCAAGGCTTGTAGATGTTTCTCTAGCTGAGCCTTTTCCGTACCCCTCTGGAGTTACTCCACGATGGGAAGGAATCTCCCAGGCCTGATTGTGCTGTGAGTATTTGGGCCAATGCTTACAATTGTGTTGCTGTTAGGATATAAAATATGTGTGTGTGTGTGTGTGTGTGTGTATATGCCTGTACTGATATTTGGATGTAATTAAGACCCAGTGGCCGTTTGACTAATAAAGGAACACTTGTGTGGAAGCTGAGTCGTGGTAAACCTTAATAAGGGACTTTTAAATTCCCAAGGGAAATTATTTCCAGCATAAGAACTGACGGATCAGGCCCCAACCCTGCAGACCCAAGAAATCCAGGTAGCTCCGAAGATCAGCTGAATTTTGGTTGTTCAGCCAAAGGGAATCCCTGACCCTCCTGAGGTTTGCCCACAGCTAGTTTTCACTATGGTGTGAATGGAAAGTTTAAACACTTGACAAACATGACCACCTAGCTGTAAAGCCCTGAAGGAGGAGCCATGCCCTTGCCCTGGAGACTCACCAAACTTGAGCTCCAGGTTCTTCTCCAACTGGTCAATCTTCTCTGAGAGCTTGCCCAGCATTGAGCGCAGGAAGGCGATTTCTTGGTCCTTCTGAGCCATTGCCACCTGCATCTCATGGAAGCGGTCGTCTGTCTGCTGCAGGAACTCCTTCAGCCCCTCAAACTTACACATCTCCAAGTGAGTCTCATAGGTGTCTTGATTTCCTATGAACGTACACCTGGAGGGAAGGGGGAGAGATGAAGGCTGGAACGAGGCTCTGTTGGGAGGGCCTAGTGCTCACTGGCTCCTGGGCTGGGCATTTAGACAGCTACAGGGCAAAGGCTCTTGCGCCCCACTCCCCTCTGGAGGGATCTCTGTGGTGCTGCAGGGCTTCCACTAAGGGCTGAGGTGCCCAAAGGCCAGTCGTGGCTGCAGCCACCCCTCCCCTGTAAGCACAGGAGAAGGCTGAGGCTGAGCGCTGCACCTGGGGAACTTGCCCAAGTAGGCTTTTGCGATTCGTCTCTCCAGGAAGTTCCAAGAACAAGCAGATCCCAGGCAGGATCTGAAGTATTATGTCAGTGCGCGTGCTCTACAAAGGCCCTGTCCAGCTGCCGTTAAAGTCAAGGGGCAAGCTCCAGCTGGCACAATGGGTGCTGGCTTGGGCCTCACGCATGCACCCAGGCTTCTGGCAAATTGCCGAGGCTGGTCTGTGCATTGCAACTGTTCTAGCAGATCCAAGCTCTGCAGTCATACATCAGGGGATGGCCCCATGATGGGGAGTCTCCTCACACAACAGCCACCTTCCAGGAGAGCAGTAGAATCTATTCCTCCACTTCTGGCACTGGGTCCTAGCCATGCCAGTGCCCTCAGGCCTTCTGTCCTGCAGGCCGGGCACTTCCCAGACGAGGAAACCTTCCTGTCCAGGGATTCCAGCACACAGAGCAGCGGCCTCAGCTGCACTTCCATTATCCTTGTATCAGTTCTGCCCTGGACAGATCCTGCCAGGCTCTCTAGCAGGCTCTCCAGCTGAAGTCTCCTCAGGACACTCCCGAACGGCCAGCAGTGGCCACACCTGAGCAGCGTGCGCTATGCTTGCCTGTGGGGGAGCTCAACGTGCTCCCTTCTGCAGACCTTCTTGGCCACAGAGAGTGAGGCCAAGCACCAGATTCGGTCTCAGGGCCCTGCCCAGCCCTGGGCAGAGCTGCCACTAGCCCAAGGACCCGGTGTCTGAAAGGCCGTCCAGAAATGGAGTCAAACCACCCCTAGCAGTGAGGGGCCCAGCCAACTCTCCCAGTGCCAGTCCCCGGAGCCCCACGGCTTACCCGTATTTGGAATGAGGGCACTTGATGTGTTCGCACTCTTTGAGATGCGCCTCCAGGTTCATTTTCAAGAGAGGTGGGCAGCTGGGGTTATTGGGACAGCGAACTGGTCTGTAATCACAGCTGCTTTCGTGATCTCTGCACACCGGGAAAGGCACAAAGGAGAGAAAGTCACCAACATGCAGAGAGGATGGGAAATGATATGGCTTGACAGGGCCTGGAGCAAAGCAGCCCTTACGAGAACTCCGGCTAATCAAAACCTTCCCCATCTCTAGATACACACTTGTTCAGACGCTGGAAGCTATCTTTGAACCTCTGTTTAACCATACGGCTGTAATTGGTGGAGGATATACAGGCCACATATGTGTCCAGCACCAACTTCTCCAATTGCATCCGTCCTTCCACAGACGGCTGAAAGGGCAGCTGATCAACAGCACCCAACAGCTGAGGACATGAAGCAAATTAAATGCTGTTGGGGCAGGGGGCGGATTAGGGAGGCAGGATGGGAATTCCTCAAAAGGGAATCGAGGTAGGGTAGTGGGTTTAATGCCCCCATCTCTTGGAGATCCTGTGGTCCTTGTCACAGGTGGCCAGAGCCTCAGTTTTAGATCTCAGCTGAAAGGCATCACATTCAGCAGTATAATATCCCCGTGCAGGGCCGGCTGGGTCAGTTCTGACTCTTACGGGCAGCACCTGCTACTGCAACACAGCGCCCCCTAGCGCCTCACTAAGACAGAGGCGAGGGCGTCCCCTCCTGCACCCACCCCATTCCCAGCAGCACAGGGCTGGACAGAAGGACCATGGGAGCAGAACTGTTGCAAGGAGCCATATAACGTTGCAAACACAGAGCAATAAACCAGCAACAGAGGCCCCGCCCTGGAGAGTCCATCCTCTGGTCACAAGGCACTTACTTCCGGGCGCTCAGTTTAATGGTAAAGGGGCATCCGTGGGGGTCCACCTCGAAGGCAGCGGGCTTGCTGCTGGCGGCGGGCCGGCAGCCATATTTACAGTGAATGAACAGCTCCCCTATCTGCTCGGCCACAGCAATATTGTTAACAACCACAGTCAGCTTGGCGTTGTCCACTGGGCACTTCTCTGAGAGGGAGTGGGGAGGGGAGAGAGAGGTGTTCGTTAAGACACTCCAAGTGCAGAGGGGCAGCTGGGCCTCGGAGGGCCAGTTTTCAATGGTGTTTGTGCAGGTTCTTTTCTCTAAGGCCTCATCTATGCTGGGAGTTAGCCCTGACTTCAGCTCTCAGAGCCAGCTCCTGGAACAGCTGCATCAGAGCAAGCCTCTAATAGCCACAGGGGAAACTCTAGTGTAGCCATTTGCATCAGTGCCGTTTCCTTAAGTGTCAAGCAGGCGTCGGCTGCACCAGTGCCAGTCATGCAGCCTGGGGCATGGCTGGCTGTGATCACCACCTACCCCAGGCACGAGGGAGAGAGGGAGAGATCTGCAAAGAGCCCCAGGACTCCGGAGCACAAATCCCAGTTATTTGGGGGGCAGAGGGGGGAGTGCTGTTCCAAAGTCACTGAGTCAACAGAGCCTTAAACCCGACTGATTTGTGCTAGGCATCTTTCCCACCTCAGCTCCAGGCACCTCTCTGCTGTCTCAGCGGGCAGAGGTGGTGGGGTGGGGGTGGGAGGTTTCTTTTCTCTCTCTGTGTGCAGAGAATACAAACATCTGCACCTCAGCTCTGATGAAAAGGGAACAGATGCTTTTCCACACACTGCTCTGGTGCCTTTGTTCGCTGGACAGACCCCAGAGCAAAGAGCCAAAATCACACCTATGAAGCCTCCTGCTTCAGAGCCCTGGGGTGGGAAGGAGCGGACGAGGACAAGGCAAGGTTACAGGGAACAATCAGCAGATAACTGGGGGGGAGCCTTCTCACTTGAAAGCCAAACATCTTTAGGCAGAATGAGCTGCTGTTTACTCAACCCCTCGGGGAGCCTTCCCTGGACAGGGGGAAAGCCCAGCAATCAGCATGGCTGGGCCTTGGGCTGGAACAGTGCCTTTCGTGTTCATGTGCCAAGCAAAGAGAAAGATGGATTTTAATAGCATGGTGGGCAACAGAGAGAGGTGCTGGCTACTCCATCTCAGCTGCCAAATGACTGAGAGCCTCTCCTAGCTTTCTCAACCGGAGTTTATTGAAGAAAAGAGGCTCAACTTTTGGACTGACTGGAAATCAGCGGCTGGAGGAGCTGGCATGAGCAGGGTGCCGGGAGGAAAGGAGACAAGTTGGGTGCGGTAATCTCTCTTATTGGACCAACTTCTGTGGTGAGAGACAAGCTTTTGAGCCACAGAAGTTGGTCCAGTAAAAGACAGAGAATCTCAGGGTTGGGAGGGACCTCAGGAGGTCATCTAGTCCCACCCCCTGCTCAAAGCAGGGCCAAGCCCCAATTTTTGCCCCAGATCCCTAAACGGCCCCCTCAAGGATTGAACTCACAACCCTGGGTTTAGCAGGCCAATGCTCAAACCACTGAGCTATCCCTCCCCCACCCATGACCTTACCCACCCTGCTTCTCTAATATCCTGGGACCAACACGGGTACAACACTACTGCATACAACAACAGGAGGAAAGGAGGCATTTACGACACCTGTGTCAAAACTCATGTCAATTATCCCTAGCAGAGGGGCTGAACAGAGCTCTAGTCAGTCACTGCTGGGGATCAAAAGCCAAACTACTTGGGTCATTTATTGTCCTGGAGATTATCCACTCCACATTCCTGACCAGGACTTTGGAACACTTTGCTCCTAGGGAATCCACTCCAGCCTGCACTGACTCCAGTACGTGCTGCAGTGGGGTTTGGGAGCTCAGTGAGGATGCCAATGCTCACAGCCATGTACTTCCCCACTGAGCCCCAGGGCCTGGATCTGAGGAGCTACCAAAAGCCTGGGGCACAGCAGGTCACATGGGGTGGGCTTGGGGGGTCCATTCTAGACCCTAGCAGACTTTAAGGCGGATGTGCTGCAGTTTCTCCAGGGGGATGAGAGGAACAGATTGCCAGGCTGAACGGCCCAGAGACACGGGAGGGAGCGGTGGGCACTGCACAAGGATGGTCCGGTACTTACCAGATGTCAAGGCACATCTTCTGCAAAATGTGTGCTGTGGAGGCAAAGAGGAACAGCACTGTCAGACTCCCCACGATCAGACAAATAATCCTGGGGGGAGGGGGGGGAAGGCTGTCAGAGTCCCGTGGATTGTGGGCCACAGCAGATATGCCCCCTGTTCTGTACCATAACATGCCCCTATGACCACCCAGACACATACCATGAGCAACGAAGCTGTTTGAAAACAGCCATATAGTTCAAGAAGCCAAAAAAAACCCCACCACCACCAGGGGCCTGATCCTCAGAGGTACTGAGCACCTGCAGTGAATCCAGTAGGACTTGCTCTGCACCTCTCTGAATCCTCTGGTCTGATTTCTCTAACCACAAAGACCAAGCCGGGTTTCCCTGCCACCCACCCCCATTATAATATGGAAATTACATAAGTAACGATTTATGAAAGAAGCATCCAAAGGTGAATAATACAGTTTAGCCTTTTCCCCCCTGGACCATGCTACTTGGCAAATTGTCCGCATACAGTCCACCCACCCTGAGAGCTTTTAGGTCTGTCCAAAGCACGGCTGTGCAGATAGAAGAATGGAAAGGTGGCTTGTAACCAGCTATGTTAAATGCTTTATAAACTGGTAAACCACAGTATCTACATTTCTCCTCAGGCAACAGAAACCTGCAGTAACTAAGGCAACCGACTCACTCTCAGGCTAAAGCTAATAGGCAGAACAAGAGAAAGACGAACAGTGCAGCAGTTCACAGGATTCTAATCTGACTCCGCAGGTTCTCTGGAGTCTGCGACAAGGCCGCAACTTGGCAGCGTCACCTGAGAATTTGCAAGTTATTATTACAGCAATATCTTATCTGCAACTCTGCTGCGGCCTCCCTTTCCTGCCTCACACAGCTGCGTGCTCCCTCCAGAGCTGCCAAACAAGAGCTGCAAATGAAACTGGTTGGTTTCCTGCTGCTGAGGGTTATTTTCCATATTAACCAGTAAATCTCAGAGTCTACATGAAAGGCTGCTGGCTGGAACAGTCACACGGGTATTGTGTACAGAGAGGCAGGCTTTCTGGCTGACTGAAAAGGAACAAGCTTCAAATAATGAGAGAGAGCACCATTACCTTAATAATCATCCTGCCTTGTGCTTACCACAAAGACATATTCCTTTTGCAGGTGGCATAGAAGCAGGAATAATATACAGCTACTATTAAAATACTAATAAAATGGAGTATATAGAAGTAATTAATAATCCTTTGCGCTTCCACTGTGCCTTTCATCTGAGGGTCTTAGAAACTTTTAAAAGCATTAACTAAATTAAGCCTCACGCCACACTTAGTAGATAGGGAACAGTCTATCCATCACTAAAATGCAGCCACCTCTGGGGTGAAACGTAGCAGAATGCAGAAACGCTGCACAGCAAAGCTCTTCAGGACTGGAAGTGAAGGGTTACAAACCCAACTGAAATAAGACTGGAACATGCAACATGAAAAGTGCCATGGGATCTTTAACCATCTTTAATCTCATTTGACAGACAGCACGGCTGGCAGCACAGCGCCCCCTACCACCTCAGTGGGGGCACTGACTCAGAATAGACTCAGGTGACAAAGCCACCTACTAATCATCAACACCTTTCATGGAGCACCCTGGGTTTTCCTGGCAGGTCTCCCCTCATCTAAGCACAGACCCAGGTTGGCTTGCAAAATCTAATGGTCACCAATCGAGGCGGCATAGCTGCTAGCCACATTGTTAATTCACAAAGCCCATGGCAGTGATGTGGAAAGAGGATTTCCTTACCCCACAGGTTGTGATGACTGGATCTTTGAACACACTACAACACAACTGGCAGCAGAGTTTCACTGATGGCTGTTCGGCAAACACCAAGGGCTCCTGAATACAAAGAAAGACCAAGGGTGAAGTCAGAAGATTCTCTACAATTCAAATGCAACCATCTTCCTGCACTGCAGGGAGCGGAGAGTAAGGAAGCAGCTAGTACAGTAAGAGTTCTGAGGCCACGTCTACACTACAAAATGAAGTCAACCTAACTTAGGTTGGCATACAGATGTCGCAGTAATTACATCGCTCCTGGGTGTCTACACATTGTTCCTTGTGTTGGTGGTGCACGGCTTCCCCAGAAGAGCTTGTATCCATTGTACTGTCAGAGTGGGGCATTGTGAGGTGACTCCTGAAAGCCAGTAACAGTCGACGTAAGTAATGCAGTGTCTACACTGACACCGCATTGACATTGACTCTGTGCTGCTCGGGGAGGTGGAGTTATTAAGTCCGCATAGCGGGGCGGTTACATCAGTGGAGCGACGTTTCAGTGTAGACACTTCCGTAGTTCGGTCGGCGTAAACTGCCTTGCGTCGACCTAACTCTGTAGTGTAGACCAGGCCTCGGTCTGCTTCTGCGGCTGTGATGCCAAACACCACCAATGCAGCCCCAAGGCTACCAAGGAGACAAGAGAACAAAGCTTCCTAACCAACAGCCAGGGCTGCCAGGACTCAACTTTCCTTATCTCCAGCTGAAGTTTAATTTCGATAGGCCAGCTTCTGGGGGCTGAGCCTAGAAATGGCTGGCGGCCCTTACCCACCACTCCATTCACTGGGAACCAGGGGTACTTGGCATCTGGCAAGATCAGGGCCCTAATGGGGTCAGCTAGTTTAAATTGAAGACAGTGGAGCTGTGCCCGTTTAGCCCAGCAGAGAATTTGGCTCCTAGTTTACAAGACTGGCTGAGTCCTTAGGAACTGCTCCGCTCGGCAGGAGTACCTTGCCAAGTCATGGACATACTGAAGCAACGAGTGAAGCTTAAACCTGCGGGGTAAAAAGGCCTCTGAATGATTGATTTGAAGCCTGGCATTCGAAAGTGATTTAGAAACAGGACGTACGTCCCCCTGTGTATCTGAGATGTCCTAAAGGAAAGATCTCTCTGCCTCATGCAATCCATGGGATTTTCTTCTGTCACTATGGGCCAGGAGCTCTGCTTTCGTTTTCCAGTTAGACTGGAAGCTCAGGGCTCAGAAGCAATATTCCCTGGCTGTATGGAGCACACCCTCTGAGCTCAAAGCAGACCCAGGGGTAAGTCTTTATTAACATTTCAGATCAGTCACTCAAGATTCAATATATATCGCTCCAAGCCTGAATTCCCCATGGATTGTGGTAAGGATGAGTCACTCTCACATTTGCCGAACACTTGAACCAGACGAGGCCTGGCCTGGGGGACATTTAAGTCTGGATGCAGTCTCTGTGACGCAGGCTCGGCTCTTGTTAATGCTTTTAAGAGTAAGGCCCTGATCCCGTATGAAGCTCCAAACAGGTAGATCCCCGTTCCCAAGTGGAGCTGCAGTGAAATCAATGGGACTGTGCATACAGCTAACTGCAGGACTGGGGCCTAAGACAGCGATGACCTACGGACACTGCCACCCGCAGACAGAACGATCACATAGACCTTTCCCCTCTGTAGCACCTTTCATCACAGCTAGGTTCTCCAAGCACTTCACAGATGTTAATCAGTGAAACCTCACTGCTCTCCAGTCAGGATTATCATCACCCCCATTTTATGACTGGGCAAACTAAGGCACAGGGAGATGAGGTGACTTGCCCAAGGTGACAGAGCAAGTCAGTGGCAGAGCTGGGATTGGAACCCAGGAGTCCTGACTGCCAATCTCCTGATCAACCCAACATTCCCTCCAAACAAGGGCTCTTCCATTTGAAGGCCATATGACACACTGCAGGTTACACAAAGAAGCTGTTTTGACATTGAACATTCTTGTTTTGCTTCTAAAGAAGACATCAAAATACCTACTGGTTCCTCCTCTTCCTCGTGGAGCGAGAACGTCGAGCGCAAGGACATGTTGGACTCAGAGTGTAACGAGCGAACGGAGATGGCAGAGTCGGAACGGCGTGGGGTGCTGATCGGAGGCTTCCACATTAAAGACAGAAAACAACCAAGTTATTACAAGTAACCCCACCTCTCCATGGAGCTTCCAACTCCCACCCTCCTCCGTGCAACTTAGCGGTTCCAGGGGCCCACATGCTCTGCCAAATATTCCTGCACGCCAGATTGCTTGGCCTAGCCAAGTGTAAAACAGGACTGAAGTAGTAGGTATCTAATCATCAACACAATACGGGTCACCTAACTCCCGCACCAGGTTTGGTGGCAGTAGTCATTCAGGCCCCACGTACACCAATACATTAAAATGCCACGGTTCACTTGTGCAGTTACTTACTGTGTGTCCCTGTAGAGCGGGAGCTAAGAATGAATCCTTTGCAGAAAGCTTAGTAAATCTGCCCCCGAGACAGCTCCCATGCGCTGCAGTTTCTATAATCTCTGCAGTAGCACTTGTTGTTTCACTGCTATCTAGCTTCTGCCAAATTGCTTTGCGTAAGTGTGGAGACTTCCTCCAATTCAATTCAAGAACAGCCGGGCTTTGTTGCTTCCTGTTTGGGAGGGGAGAGCTAACTGGGCTTTGCATGCACCAATCAAGGAGGTTGCTCTGGCTGCAGGGCTCTTTGGGATTGGCTTTGCAGGGGATGTTGCCACTGGAATATTAACCATCAGCATGGCCCTTAGCATTTCCAATTCAGCGTTAAAGCAACAATGGAGAAAACTCTTCAGCCTAGCAAGGGGGAGGGGGAATGAGCAGCCTGCAGTACGTCCATTGCTGGGCATCTCGGTACAAGAGTGATACCGACAAACTGGAAAGAGTTTGGAGAGGAGTAACAAAAACCTGCAGGGAGCAGGAGGGATGGACTGATGGAGAAAAGACTGAAAGTGTTATGCATGCAAACTAGGGAAATCTGGTCTAGGCGAAATTACTATAAAGCGGGTGCACAACGGGTTGAAAGACGGTTCTCAAAGAGCAGTTATCAGTGGTTAGCTGTCAGGCTGCAAGGACCTATCTAGTGTTGTTCTCCCAGGGGTCTGTCACTATTCAACATTTTCATTAATGACTTGGATAATGAAGTGGAGAGTATGCTCATAAAATCTGCAGATGACACCAAGCTGGGAGGGGTTGCAAGCACTTTGGATAACAGGTTTAGAATTCAAAATGAGTGTTAATTTCAGACCAGTTCTCTGATTTGTAACAAGATAAAATTTAATAAAGACAAGTGCAAAGTACTACACTTAGGAAGGAAAAATCAACCGCACAACTACAAAATGGGGAATGACTGGTTAGGCAGTAGAACTGTGGAAGAGGATCTGGGGGTTATAGTGGATCACAAACTGCATGAGTCAACTACGTGATACAGCTGTGAAAAAGGCTAATATCATCCTGGGATGTATTAACAGGAGTGTCATATGTAAGCCATGGGAGAGAATTGTCCTAGTCTACTTCGCACTGGTGAGACCCCAGCTGCATATTGTGTCCAGTTCTGGGCACCACTATTTAGGAAAGATGTGGTCAAATTGGAGAAAGTCCAGAAGAGAGCAACAAAAATGCTAAAAGTTTAGAAAACCTGATCTGTGAGGAAAATTAAAATAACTGGGAATGTTTAGTCTTGAGAAAAGACGACTGAGGGAGGACCTGATAATGGTCTTCAAATCTGGTAAGGGCTGTTATAAAGAATGATCGATTGCTCTCCCTGACAGGTAGTAACGGGCTTAATCTGCAGCAAGGGAAGCTATTAGGAAAACCTTTTAAACTTTCAGGGTAGTTAAGCTCTGGTCTAGGCTTCCAAGGGAGGTTGTGGAATCCCCATCACTAGAGGTTTTTAAAAATAGGCTGGATAAACACTTGTCAGGGATCATTTAGGTTACTTGGTCCTGCCCCGGCACAGGGGGCTGGATTAGATGACCTCTTGAGGCCCCTTCCCTAGCTTGGCTCAACAATGACTGAGAAGGGACAAGCAGAGGTTGCACCAAAGGCTGATGCTACAAGCCCTTACTCACATGAGTAACCCCAACGAGCATTGTCACGTCAGGGTTTACAGGCTCAGGACCCAGGACAGACAGGAATGGGTTAAGAGGAGCCTTAACGAGTGCACGACTGGAAAATAAGTAGGAGAAAATCAGGGAACATCTCTGCTAGCAAGATGTAGCAGGCTGTAAAATGGGCTCCCCAAGGGAAGTGCAGGGAAAACCAAAGGCTTTGGGTTTTTTGAAGTAAAGTGGCCAAGCCACACCACCGCGTACTGCAGGATGGGGACAAGTCTGAACTGGACCAAAGAAGATGAGCAAGTAGGACCAACTGGTCTTCTGCTTTTACCGTCTCCAGAGCGTAATGACACTAGAATTTGAGTTTGTATCATTACTGCACCTACTTAAAAGCCAAAGCTTAGAGTTCTTTGTAATAGAGTAGGCAAATGTATTGTTAGGTAAATATATAAACCCAACGCTGAGTAGTTCCAATGGGTTAAATCAGTTTTATGCACTCAGCCATGAATGTGCTACTGGTGGGAAGATAATAAAAAGTTATTAAACAAAGAAAGTCACTGCAGGAGCTTGACCTCAGTAGTCAGACAACACACGCTAGAAGGGGCAGTTCTGTCAACAATGCTACTCTGCATGTGTCTGAGATTTAGATAGGTGTAGCTAGAATATACCTGCACGGATTTATTGGGGGAAGGAGGGCACATGGGGTAATTAGGTAGTGAAATGAAGTTTTTGTAGCGGAAGATTCAGGGCTCGGTTCCGGGCGGCTCAGCAGTGGTGTAAATGGAAATGACAAGGAATCGATGAGTTAACTTAGAATTTTTGAAAGGAAAGCGACAGTGAGCAAAATCGGATGTCTGGGGAGGTGACCCCCTCGAGGTAAATATCGCCCTCGGTTTTGCCGATACAAAAGCATGGAGGCAGCATGCTGCCACAGACAGGAGACCTAGGCTTTATTCCCTGCTGCCTCACCCGGGAAGGTTCCTCTTCCTCCCTTGCTCTTGGCTATTCAGATGTAAGCGCCTTGGGGCAGAAATGTCTTTCACTACGTGTGTGAGCAGCACAAAGCGCAATGGGGCCGGGCTCCATGTGGCATCGAGCCGTTATTGCAATAAAATTAAAACAACCCAGGGCCAAGGGTGACAGAAGAGCTTCACGTGCCACACAAGGAGAACGTCTGTCTCCTGGATGCACATGGACACAGATCTACACGGAGCAAGGCTTTAATGAGCCGGCTAACGACCACTAGGGACTGCCCGGCCCAAGGGCTTGGTGACCAGCAGTGACGATTTGGCACATATTGGTTCTCCCAGGGCTTTGAGAGGGACGAGGTCTGTTAGCAGAGGTGCTGTTTAGTCTCGCCCTCCTCCGCCAAGGCTGGGTTGTTTCACACCAGATCCTTCAAAATTCTGTCTATTCCATCTTCAGATAACGTAAGCGATGGGGCTTCCATAACTTCCCTTGGTGGAGAATTAACAACCTAGCGCATTTCACAGGCATTATTCCGCCCCCAGGCACAACCCCGACCTAACAGAGTGGGAGCTGAGAATCCATATCCAAGGGCAGAAACAGGCCCACCATTGTCAAGCGTTTCCTCATACTCAGCGTTAGCCATTAGCATTTACACTAAGGCCACTTCACACTGTGCTGGGAAGACGGTACATTTCGCACACTGCTAGAGCACCCATCGTGTAAATGAAAACCGGGCCCATAGCTTGTACCCTCGTCACGTTCCCGCAAGGCCCAACAAGGATAGGACCATGCTGTGTAGGTTTCCGAACAGCCTTTGGTCACCACCCAGTAGGGCAACCAGCAGCACTCGCACCGCATGAAGACAGCACTTGGCTACTTTTGGTTTCGTTACCAGCAATTAAAAGAAAACTATCCTATTCCCAAGAGAGCTCGGGTTTGCCTGCAGCTCCCTCTGCGATGGGTGACGAGCCTCTGGCACCTCCTGGGGAAGGGAACGGAAGCTTTTCCCAAGGGTTAGTGAGAGTCAGTCTGGGATTTCAGGCAGTCATGGCTTCGCACTTCTCCTTGTCCAGAGCTCTTCACCAACTAGGTGGCTTCCTGTGTTCGTTATGATTATTGCTATTTTTGCTGACTGATGTGTAGCACTGTAGGGAAGACGCTTTGCACATTTGGGTGGGGACAGCTCTTACAAGAGATCTATTTTGTTTTCGATTGGCGTTTGGAGCCCTACATGCAAGGGGACCTAGGTCTCTAATTTAGTCTCCTCTGAAAATCCCAACTGGAATCTTTTTCCTCTGTCTATATTGTTAGGGTTTTAAAGCACTAGATGTTAGCGGAATGCGCCAAATCAATGCTTGGAACATAGGATTCAAGAGCAGGGCAGTGTAGCAGGCGTAATGGACCAGATCCAGGGAGCCAGCGGAGCTATACAGATTTAACCCAGGTGAGGATCTGGCCTCATATTAATAACAATTCTCTTATGTGTTTTTTTTAACTGAATGACAAGAGGGTGTGGAGGTTTTCACAAAAGCACCACAGCCCTTGAAACAACAATTTAGGGGAAGGTTTAGGGGCCTGATCTTGCAAATTGCTGAGCAGTCTGGCCCCAATCCAGCACAACATTGAAGCACATGCTTAACTGTAAGGGATTACTCTCATGCTCAAAGTTAAGCATGTGCTTTACACTTTGGGGGAACAGCACCAGCAAACGATCAAGCCCTACATCCCTCCCATAACTATGTGCATTGAAATTAAGAATCATAAAATCGCAGGACTGGCAGGGACCTCAAGAGGTCATCTAGCCCAGTCCTCTGCACTCATGGCAGGACTAAGCATTATCAAAGTCTGACAAAGTCTACTCAGACTAAGGTGGGTGTTTTATTTGTTTGTTTCAAAAAGCCATCAGTCTAAGTTAGATTTAAATGCCCCGTAACCACACTGCTCTCAAACCCTGTGCTAACACCTGATCCTTGAGGAGGGAAGTTACTCAGAGATGTGTGTGTGATGAATCAGTTAGCCAGATACAAACAAGAAGGTCTCCTTTTGCGAGGCTATCTGGAGACTCGGGAACGTTTTGCTTTAAGAACTTCACACTGGGTCATCCGTGGCTGGGGTAAAACCCACTGGCTCCAGTGGATGGGGTGAATATGAAGCACAGCCCTTCGGCACAATCACGTCCTGTCTAGCTCGGATTCTGGTTCCAGATTTTCATTCTCTGGTGAGGGGCCCCCTCTAGAGGTGCAAATAGGAAAAGATTCTGTGGAAGTAGCTACTTATCTAACTGGTGTGGCTGGCGCCACTGAAAAGGGGCTTGGTTCAGACCGGCAGGCCGCAACTGTGACCCCAAACCCTTCGAAAAACAGTTTTGTTTCAAGCCCTTCTCCACCCTGGGTAACAAGTGACACTTGGGGCAGAATGTTCCCGCACAGGGAGGTGCTGTATGGGCACAAGTAGACCTGTGGGCTTTGCAGCTGGTCTGCATGGACATTCAGCGGGCACAACTCTGGCACCTGCTTTTGAAAATGAGGCCCATCACCTCCAAAGCTAAGGCTGCAGTCTGAAGAGTCCCACGCATACATCTAACCCCAGCTACAAACTGCTAGAGCCTGACAGACACATGGCCTCGCGGTCTGAGCACCAGATAGGGGCAGCCACGAATGCGGAGGTCTAATCCCGACTCTGATATCGATCATCAGCGAGCACCGCCACCTCTCTGCCTGCCAAACAGGGACAGCGATACTTACCTGCCCTCCCACAGGTCCCTGTCGCACCACTCTGTGTCTCCAGTAAACCAGGCAAAGACCAGACAGGTCTAGCTGTGCTACTGTCCTGTCCAGGAACTGCACATGCCCTGATCGAGACTTGCCTGGCAGAGTGCTCTCAAAAGGGATAATCAGACAATGCGCTCCCCTGCGAGTGGGATCAGAAAGGTCACTCCCGTGAAATACGTACCATGCCATCGTCCTCGTCTCGCGGGGAGTAGGTGAGCGTGCTGGATGAGGATGGAGTCCTACGGTGCTGCTTAAAGGTATTGGTCCCGTCAGCTTTAAAGCAAAAGAAACATTTCAGGTTTTTCGCGGCACCTTTAACGAGCAAGGGCTCTTGTGAACGCAGCTGCAAACTTAGGAGACGCGAAAGAAAAGGAATAGGGATTTCCCCTCTCTCCCCTGGAGGCCCCAGGAAGGGCAGCGCAATCAATACCTTATCACCAGTGCTTCCTTGAGGGGAGCTGGCCCAGCAAGAAAGAGAAACAGACATTCCGCTCGAGCTATCAGCTTAAAATAGTCTGAAAAGTCTTAACATTTATCCTCTTGTAAATTGTTTATATCAGGGGAGGTCTGGATATTCCTTGGGCTCCAGGGAAGGCGGCTATACCCAGAGGGGAGACGTTCATATAAAGATCAGCTTGTTGCGAATTTACACTAAGGTTGTAAATGTAACTACTCAAACGTCTGGAAATGTGACAGGTACAGCGGCAAGTGTAACCTTTACTCCGCCCCTTTGTGAGTATGCATTATAACGGGAGCGCTCCTTTTACTATGTCACTTGCGCCTGTAGGAGAGTCTTAGCTTTGCTAAAGCAAAAGCAATGTTGTCAAGGCAAGCAAAGCCACTGGTCCTCTGTGAGGTCTATGTTCATGCCCTGCTCCTACCCTGTTTGGCTGGAGCCCTATGAGGTGGAGTGTACTACCCCTTTAAGGGATAGTCTGGCGCTTACAGCCAAGACAGCGCGGGAGCAATCAAGGAGCACCCTGCCCCGCAGTGATGCTGGGCTATTTAAACAGGAAAAGGGAAGCTGAGCACTCAGGGGACCAGAAGTCATGTTGGATGCTGTGGGTTGCAGGCCCCTGGACACCAGCCTGGCCTAGACTTTTGTTCGCTGATGGTAAGTTTGGTTGCTCTGTCTCAAGGCTCTGAGATAAGGGCCTTATGCCCTCCAGCAAGCTGCTCCTTCCCCGACTTGATGCCCAAGGAAAAGGGAGAAAGCCTGCCTGCTTCCCAGAGCAGTAAGAGAATTCTGTCAGCTGGAGTAGGTTTGAGGGTCTTCTTAAAGGGGACTTTTGGTTCGGGTGGTTGTGGACTCCCTTTCTTGGATCCTGTGCACTTTTTTTTTTTTAAATGAAGAAAAAAGGGCAAGGATTTATTTGTTCTTAAATGGGAAAAGTGAAGTCCCCCCTTGCTAAACTCAAAACAACTTGAGGGGATTTTGCTCAACCTGTCCAAAATAATTCACATTTGGGCAGAGAGCAAGATGGAAAGTATCTGCCCTAACAGCAAGCGCTTGGGAGGTTCACAAGGAGGGGACCATAACTGGAACAGGGGAGAGAACGGACACTGCTGTGCAGTCCTGGGCAGAGCAGGGGCCCCCCCCGCAGCACCGTGAAGTATGACTGATTGGAAAGCATTTCCACGGACACTTATCTCTGTCCTGCCTGGTGATCAGAGCCCTAGAATAAGCTGGGCTGGGACCGCATGTGACTTGTTGCTTGTCCCTCAGCGAACGCGCAGTGACTAGCTTTGGTTCACTTCAATCTGTGCAGCGAAGGAAGAATTCAATCGAAGTGGTAAGTTGCCCTTCCGGCAAGGCTGCAGTGCTCCGGGGCAGCGAGATGCTCACCTTTCGTGATGGTGGTCACAGCGGAATAGGCAGGCCCAAAAGTCGTTTCCATTCTCGTCTGAAAAGAAGGCAGAATTAATGTCACCATGTGTCGACCTGTGAAACTCCTTGCCTGAGGAGGCTGTGAAGGCTAGGACTATAACAGGGTTTAAAAGAGAACTGGATAAATTCATGGAGGTTAAGTCCATTAATGGCTATTAGCCAGGATGGGTAAGGAATGGTGTCCCTAGCCTCTGTTTGTCAGAGGGTGGAGATGGATGGCAGGAGAGAGATCACTTGATCATTACCTGTTCGGTTCACTCCCTCTGGGGCACCTGGCATTGGCCACTGTTGGAAGACAGGATACTGGGCTGGATGGACCTTTGGTCTGACCCAGTCTGGCCATTCTTATGTTCTTATGTTGATCTGGCACGGGACTGGGGATTGCTACTCAGCCAAGGTTGGTAAAATACACAAGAAGATTGCTAAGATTTTATTTGTGGAGATCGCAGCCCCAAGGGCCAAATTTTCATTCATCATCTTTATTTTGGCCAAACAAAGAGGAGGGCGTAAGAGGCCAGAAATACTTCTCCTCCTCCCCCCCTCCACCAATTTCTCGCCCCTGCTCTGCTCCTTACTCCGTTAGTGTTCTCAGACGTAGTGATGTTTGCTGCGCCACTGCAGAAGCGATTGTAGCGAGCGCTCTTGTTTGAGCTCATAATCTAGGCCAGCATTTATTAGTCATGGGAAGTTTGCTCTGGAGGAAGAACAAAAAGTTGGAGGGTTGGTTATTTTTGCAGGGGCAGAGGAGATCAGAAGAACGTCCCTCCTAACCCATGAATCTCCTTCTGACATTATACTGTCCACGCATGGCTACACTACATTCAGGCTTTCAAGAGCGACTGCTGAACATGGGTCTCTAACTGAAGATGCCTTAAAGGAGTCCGAGCTTTTTTCAGAGGGTGGAGGCTCAGCCCTTTCTCGAAACCAGGTCTCTTCAAAGGTGTCAAGTTGGTCACCCAAAAACTGAGAGGCCCAAAAGCACTGGCCATTTCTAAAAACGTAGCTTCAGTGCTTTAGGGGCAGACAGACAGCTCTGAACTCGGAACTCTGCCCTGGTGAGACAGTGTCCCACCAGCAACAATACACAGGAGTCTCTTTAAAGTGTAAGATACACGATGCAGCACAGCTCACTCATGACTGAGAAGAGGTGCTCTCTCTGCAGGGATTAGTTATTGTTCTCTTCCCTTCCTGGTCCTCTCTTCTTCCACAGTTCCATTAGCCCTCTTTCTCTCCCGGCTCTCTCCCTCCTTCCCAACCGACACCCACTTGCTACTCTCCCCTAATGCAGATCCTTTGCCGCTTTCCCCTTCTCTTCCCCAGCCTCTACCCTACACATGTAGCTATCATGATGGGATGGTGTAACCTGAAATGGATCCCAAATAATTACCTGGTTATCCACAAGAGAATGGCACTCCGAGGAGTCTGAACAAGGCTGAGAGAGATCTAGACCAATGGTTCTTAAACTTCTGTACTGGTGACCCCTTTCACACAGCAAGCCTGTAAGTGCGACCCCCCTGCGCCTTATGAATTAAAAACTCTCTTTTTTATATTTAACACTATTATAAATGCTGGAGTGAAGCGGGGTTTGGGGTGGAGGCTGACAGCTCATGACACCCCAGGTCATAACCTCACTATCCCCTCAGGGGTCACGACCCCCAGTTTGAGAACCCCTGATTTAGAGCTACTTGGATAAATGGCTCGAGCATGAGAGAGAATTTTATTTTCCATTTCCCAAAATGCTTTCCAAGACTCTGTACAAACAGCGCCCCCGAAATGCAGCCACCTCTAGGGTGGAGAGTGGCAGCAAGTATATAGGAGGATGCACAACAGCAGAAGGGGAAATTTTGCCACAGGTACCAGGGCAAACCTGATCTTACAAAAGCAGTAGGGGGGCTTCTGCATCCCTAGAGAACAAGCAGGACCTCTGGCTTTAAAGCTACATCGGAAGGAGACTCGCACAGTGAAGCGTACACACTGGGCTGAGCTGACCCTGCTCGGATTGGTCCCAGAGGGTCCACGTTCACTCTAACGTCGAGGCTTAGACCTCTGTGACACACTGGACCTTAAAGTAGTGCCCTGTAACCCCCACATTCATCATTCATACATGGTTGTGCTATTTCATGCAAAGCATGCCCTGTAAGATATCAGAGGAAAGGTCATGATCTGCTGAAACCCATGGTTCTGTCAAAAATATGTATATCGGTCGTGAGCATGAAGTCATGAGATTTTGCAGTATGGTTGTGAGTTTGGGAGTTGCCCGCTGCTAGTTCTCCAGTGACCATGACAAAGGAGGTGACCAACACCGGGGCAGGCGCAGAATGATCATCACCAGTCACTGACCAGCAGGGGAATAGTAAACAAGGGATTTACAATTCAACGGCAGTTATGCAAGCACCTCACCGGGGGGATTGTTCAACTCAGTGACTCAGCATGGCCCACCAGGGCATGTCTGGGCTAGTATTTTCCAGATACATGGACTGAGTGTATAAAATAAGGGACAGTGGCACCATGCGATTACCTTTCTCCTCCCTCACCTACAGTGAAAGCAACAAAAACACCGGGAAGGCAAAGACTTTGAACTGAGGAGACTGGTCCCAGGCGTAAATGGGAAGCCTGTGTATTAAGGACTGTAACCTACCTGCAACATCCAGTGGGATGAGAAAAACTACTTGATCCAAATATGGTTAGTCAAATAAGGTTTAGGATTTAGACTGATTTAAGGGTGGCAATTTTGCAGCAGAAAAGCTTCAAAAACAGACTCCAATGAGAAACTGCTGAGCTTGAATTAATATGCAAACTAGATGCCATTAACTTGGGTTTGAATAGAGACTGGGAGTGGCTGGGTCATTACACATATTGAATCTATTTCCCCTAAGTTAAGTATCCTCACACCTTCTTGTCAACTGTCTAAATGGGCCATCTTGATTATCACTATAAAAGTTTTTTATCTCCTGCTGATAATAGCTCATCTTAACTAATTAGCCTCTCACAGGTTGTATGGCAACTTCCAACTTATCTGTATGTATGTATATATCTTCTTACTATATGTTCCATTCTATGCATCTGATGAAGTGGGCTGTAGCCCACGAAAGCTTATGCTCTAATAAATGTGTTAGTCTCTAAGGTGCCACAAGTACTCCTGTTCTTTTTACCTTTTATTGTCTTTGGTAACTATCTCTGACCTTTTATGCCTGCCACTTATAATAACTGAAAATCTATCTTTCTGTAGCTAATACACTTATTGTAATGTTTTCTCTTAACCAGGGAGTTTGTCTGAAGTGCGTGGGGAATCTGCTCAGGTTACAAAGGCTGGTGCATGTCCACTTTCCTTTGATGAAGTCGTGAGCTAGTTAATAAACTTGCCCTGCTCCAAAGAAGGACTTGGGAGGCTTGCTGGTGTTTCCCTGTGTACAGTTCACAAGAGCATTCACACACCTTAGCTGGATGTGTCTCTGCATGCTGGTGACTGAGTGATCACAATGCCTGGAGGGGTTTGCTGCTTGGCACTGGCAAAGCATTGTGAGAGACAGCCCAGGCTGGAAAGTTAAGGGGGCACAGCAGTCCCACAGTCCCAAGCTATACCCCGGGGGTCCTGTCACAGCCTCCCAAGCCACCTTTCCAGCACGTGGCAAAAACTCCATATTCAAATCACAGCCAAGAGCTTTTATAGGTGAAGGGTCAATTCTCCCATTTCCTCCCTTCAAGGCCACCCAACATCCAAACAAGGGCTTGCCACATTTCCCTTGGCAATCTGGCCACATCACTCTGAATCAGCTGGGGTGGAAGATTACTGCTGCTGAGATTTTTGAAGTAACCTCTGTACCTAGAGTCAGAGTAGGCTGCCTCCCCAGAACTCCCAGCTCAGGAAGCAGTGGACTGAAATTCTTCTTCACCACCCGTCCTTAAGGCTGGCCCATAGTCAAGAGTGTGGTCGATACAGGCCTGCTCCTGGCCTTGTGGACAAGTCAATGGCAGTTTTGCTATTTTTTGTACATGTGTCCATGCTGATGGGATAGCTCAGTGGTTTGAGCATTGGCCTGCTAAACCCAGGGTTGTGAGTTCAATCCTTGAGGGGGCCATTTAGGGATTTGGGGCAAAAATTGGGGATTGGCCCTGCTTTGAGCAGGGGGTTGGACTAGATGACCTCCTGAGGTCCCTTCCAATCCTGATATTCTATGATTCAGGGCCATGGTGCTGGGCTTTCAGACCATGTAGCATGGGCTGGTCCTGCACCGGCAGAAATAGGACACGTGGTTTTCTGTTAAGCTATTACATTTTTGCAAAAGTTATCTTCAGCGTGATCCGAGCTGCATGGCAGACGACACCAGGAGAGAAACCTTTATTCAATTAAAGGTTTGTGATTCCTGGATCTCGCTCGCAGTTCCAGCTCCTTTAGGACAGGAAGCTGCCAGACCCCTGTTCCCTTATTCAGCTGGTTAAACTATTTCACTAGGTTCAGATTTGCAAAGCCGCACAATTGCCCACAATCAATCACTGAAAATTCTGAGTTTGCTTTCTTTAGTGCTGGCTGAAGCCCGATCCTGTTTGAACACATTTGCTGGGATGGAACCAATTCATTGTTTTAGCAAATTTCATGGTAAAAAGAGAATGCTATGAAGGTATTTGTCCATCTTTTTAATATCATTATTTCTGACAGGTTTGACACAAACAAACCCTTTGGGAGCTTACAACTCACAGCAGTGCCCGCATGGTTTTGGCTCGATAGTACACCATCACCAGGCTTTTTAATGTAGGGCTGGAGTCCTGGTTTGTTACTGTAGCGTCAGCCAGGAGTCCTGGGTCCTGATCCTGGGACGAGACTTTTGTGAGCAGGTCCTGATGCTCAGATGCATGCCTACTGACTTCAGTGGACTCCATGTGGGCGTGGTTCTCACCCTGCACACATCAGGCCTTGGCTTATAACAGTAAGGCAGCTCATGTGGGTTTTTGTTTAAACAGCAAAGCCCAGCCAACAGCCACCAGACACTGAGCTGTTTATTTGGCGGGTTCTGGGCCCCATGTAAAGAAATGCCTGAAACTTTTGGTGACAGAGATGGGGAGAGGGTGGAGCAAATTAAGAGGGAGTCCTCCCTAGCTGTTATTTCTGAGCCTGCTGTTCAGAACGATCACAGTGATATTGAATCTCCTCACCTAAAGTAATGCAGCATTTCCTCTCTCGGCCTAGGGGAGGCGACATCTTCCAGGTGAAAGGGTGCCAGGCTCTCCACACCCACAATCTTGCAGTACAAACATGCACACCAAGTCGCAACAAGGCCCCCATCCCAAATTCTGTTCAAAACAACTAACTGGTGTGGAACAGACTCATGTTAAGTGCATGACATGAACTGGGTGCCTCAGGCCATTGGGAATGAGATGCAGAGCCTGCCATCTCTAGCTCACCAGTTCAGATTCAGACCAGGGTTTGTGGAGAACTTTAGTTACCCATCTGATGGCTATTCGGAGACTTCCCAGACTACAGAGAAAACCCTGCAGTATTGTACGTTAATTGCTCCAATGATGGAAACTTCAGTGTGTGGGCCCACTACAGCGCGATACCATGGAACACCCATCGGGGTCACTCAGTCCAGTTTTACATCACAGCAGACAAGGATTCACAGGGCCCAGGAGACAGAGCTCCCCTCTTGAGTTTCCCCTTCTTCGTCAAGGCTGAGGCGCTTTGGGGATGGCACTGCAGAGAAGCTTGCATTCCTATATCTGTCTGGTGGATAAAGAGGGGACAGCTGAATTTGAAAGGCAAGAGGCTTGTACAAGGCATAGTTATCCTTTGGTACTCACTGCCACTGGATAACAGAGTCCAAGAGCTTAATTAAGAGGATTCAATGCAGGATTAGACATTTGTACAGGGAAGAACATCTCCAGGTGAACTAGAGAGGACAAAAATAATTAAACTGAACAGGGAGCCAAACCCTCCTATTTCAGGGCACGAGCCAACACTAACAGAGGTCAGATAGGGAGAAACATCTGCTCTGGCCAGCAATTGCATATTTGGCCAGCACAGTGTTTCTGGTCCATTTCTCCCAAGCAGCTGGCACTAACCACTGAAGATGAGACTGGACTAGACAGACCCCTGCCCTGGCAGCTCCTTCCATTCAGGACTTCGGTTTCCAGGGCTCTAAATGCGGCCTCTGCACTATGTCAATTTAAGCTCTTTGGGGCAGGAGCTGTCTTTGTGGTGGGTTTGTCCAGCACTGGCTCAATGGAGCACTGCCTCGCGGGCTACCACCACATGCCCAACAACCTAGCCTAAATTCGCACTTACAGATTTCTCTACGCGACCGAGACTACGCCGGCAAAGCTATGTCCCCATAGCTACACTGGCATAACTGCGCAGTGCAGAGGCTATCTGCGCCAGCGGAAAGGGTTTCCCATCGGTGCAGGGACACCGTCACTCCGAATGACTCTTTGGTAAGACAGCTGCATCTACGCTTGGGGTTAAGTTGGCATAACTGAGTCAGTCAGGGGGCTGGTTTCTTCACACCCCTCACCTAGGTAGCTGTCGCATCCTAACTGTGAAGTGTAGATCAGGCCTCACAAGCATGACAATCGTGCCGGGCCATGTTTATATTAAACATTCTGCTCGTGAGCCAAAAGGACACCACTCAGTCCTGCCTGACAGGACACGCTGTACAGGTTTTCGGTTCCATGTTGCACAACTGTCCAGTATTCACAGTACAATAGATCAGTCCTGGGAAAAGAACTGTTCCCTAGAACTAAACTTTTGGAACAGGCTGTGGTTTCAGAAAGCAAGAAACCGGAGACTGTTTTAAAAAGTCATTGTGGGATAATATTTTCCATTTCTTTGGAAGCAGTGCACTGGCCACTTTCAAACGCCACCTCCCGTAGGAGATGTTAAGAGTTACTGGAGTGGTCTCACGAACAGCACGGCGCTGCTTCAATCCAGAGATGAGCAGAGTCTCAAGCGGTGCTGGACACCACCAAGAGCCTGGCAATTGGTCGTGAGTATCTCTGTAGAGCCCAAAGAATAGGAATAAATAATATGGGCTTGTGGTTAAGGCACTGGGCTGGGACTCAGCAGACCAGGGTTCAATTCCCAGCTCTGCTACCGACTCTCTGCGTGCCCTTGGGCAAACCACTGACTCTCTCTGGCCAGTCTGCTCAGAGTCCTTCTCCCAGAGGTCACAATCTCTTCCTATGTAGCTGTACAGTGCCTAGCACGATGGGGCCTCTGGTGCTACTGTATTAATAACTCCTAATGCAAACGCACGTCTCCCCCCCATTGCCCAGGCCAGGATACCGCTGTGCCCATTTCCAACCGTTCCCAGCCCCGCTGGCAGCCAGGGTGCCAGCGCTCATGCAGACAGCCAAGCACCCCATGTGATTTAGGTTCAGCTCAGCTGCGTTTGTGCTGCCCCCCCGAGTCCCAGCGCATTGCACGAGCCCCAGCACAGAGGGCAAGGATTCAGTAGGCAATTGCCCTGCAGGAGTGGTTAAGGGGGAGCTGGGTAGGGGCTTGGGCACCCAGGAAGTGCGGGAGTTGGTGTGGTATCCTGGCAAGCAGGAAGCAGTTGAGATGCTTGCTGTTGGGGAGGGGAGGTTTCTCTTTTCTCCCACCCTTTAGGGCAGGAACAGAGGGGACTTAAATTTGGGGGAAAGAGGTTGAACTCGTGATTCCCCACCCTAGCAAACCTTGGCAGCATCTACCTGCTCCCTGCCCTCTCCCTCCATTCCAGTGCCCACCATTTCATCCAGCAGCAGGGGAGCAGCGCTCCCGCTTGACGTTCCTCCCACAGCGAGTGGAGCTAAAAGAGCTGACATTTAAGGTGTTCTTGTTAGGCTCAGAGTGAACAAACACCCCCTGAGATGAAGAGAAGCAAATTGCCTCCTTGGGGAATGTTTCAGGCTGCGTGCAGACTCAGGCAGACTCCATTTCACTCTCTCTCCCTTGGAAGGGTTTCTTAGCAACCATACGGGATGGAGACTTCACAAAGGAAAGGGAAGCTCTGGTCTGGGGCACAGGGATGGACTAGTCAAAGGAAGGACAATTAGAGGCAATTTGTGCAGTCATGTAATTGCATGACCCGTGGGGCCCTGGTTCCCTGTCCTCTCCAGATGGGAGTGTGTAACTGTTGAATGCTCCAGGGAACTGAGCAGGTACATCAAGGATGGGGAAAGTACACACCCTCTTGGGGGCTGATCCAAAGCCCACTCAAATAGACGGAAAGATGCCATTGGCTTCAGTGGCCTTTAGATCCAACGCTAAATAAGGGAACGTTGGCCAGAAGATAGGGATTTTCCACTCTTCTTTCTAAACGTCTCCTTGGCTGAGCAGCCCCCCTGAGCTAGGCAGACAGGAGTTGGCTTCAGGTCTCCCCTGAACGGCAAACCAGCAGAATGCAAGCAATGGGCAGGATGCCGAGTGGAATATCGGCTGCTTACAGAACAGCAGCAGCCACAACTCAGATTTCTATTTATATCATCTTTCATCCCAGACTACGTTAACCCCCATACCTAGGAATCACTTCACCGAGTCCTGAAATGCAGCCACCTCTAAAAAGCAGCCACCTTATAGAACAGTTGCCCGACTGACAATGAGACACCAGGGGAATTCCAGGGAGGCCAAATGTCAAAGACTCAAGCTGGAATTTGCTTAGGCCACTAGGGTTAGCACCTTTTGACTCTTGCAAAAATGATCATGGGATCTTAGATGGCCACAAGTGGGCAGGACTTTGATTTTACATCCGAAAGCCACATCCTCCTCACGCTAAGCGGGGGCAGTGAATCAACTCTAGCCCAGAAGGCAGAGCACCCCTGGATGAATCTGCAGCACTTCCCTACAGCACGCTGCATTTTCCTTCAGCTTCCCCGCTCCAAGCACTGTTGAGGAGGACAAAAATCGCATCCTTAGGTGAGGGGGCCGGCTGCCCCAATGCTGCATTCATGCCAGGACATACTCTGTGTTATACACAATACGTGCACACCGTGATCCCGAAGGAAGCCTTTAGGATACAAGATGTACAAGGAATAACAACATCCTTGGGACTGTGATGTCCTTCTCAGCTGCTCAGAAAAGCAGGTGGCCTTAGGTGTCCACCCAAGCAGCCCCCTGCAGATCTCCACTGAGAAGGCCCTAAAGTCCTGATTTTTGGAGACCCTCGCTGAGTTTTCCCACCCAGAACTTTATAGGGTCATCTCCCACAGGGGCAGGAGGTATCCAACCAACTGCTGCAGGGAAAGGGACATCTCCATTTTGCACCAGAAAGCCAAGCAAGCATCAACAGTTCACATGGCCGGGGGCATAGCTAGTGGCAAAGGCCTTGGGGTCATACCTTAGGAAAGGGACAGGCCTGGGAGGACAGCTAGCCAGCCTGACTAGATCCAGATGTCTGTATAGCGCCTCTGCCATGCAGCTTATTTCTAAAAGCAGCTTCCCTGTTTTTGCCAAGAGAAAATCAAAAAGAGGAAGCACTCAGGCCAGCCTTTCACTAAATCACATGACTGACTGTAAGCAGCTGCAGCAAGGGAGGTGGGCTAGATTCAAGTACTCACACTGAACTTTTAGGTCCCAGAATTCCTGCGTAAGTGACCCAGCCAAAAAGTCTGGGGCTGGCTGACAGCTCACAGGGACAGCGACCCTCTCCCCGCAGGGTCAGCAGCAATGAGAATTTCCCCCACTGCCCTTCCCAAGCCAAGATGCCTCAACCATGTTCTCTATGTATATAAATCTCCCCACTGTATTTTCCACTGAATGCATCCGATGAAGTGAGCTGTAGCTCACGAAAGCTTATGCTCAAATAAATTGATTAGTCTCTAAGGTGCCACAAGTCCTCCTTTTCTTCCTGATCAGGAGGAGCACCTCTGCGTAAGAGGGGAGCGTGTTCCCTACGGCCAGTCTAGCTTTTGGCCTCTCTCATGCACTTGCCTACAAGGCAGCGGAAACGGTGAACCTGCTCGTTTCCAGGGATGTCCCTCTTTTTGGTCCCTGAGCTCCCCAAAAACTGGGCGTCCCCTCCCTTTCACTGGGGAGGGTTATTTACAACAGGAATGGGCGCAGGAAGGCCAGGTCTAGGAAGAGCCATTTCCCCAAGAGAAGGAATCCCCCAGGATTAGAATCATAGAATATCAGGGCTGGAAGGGACCTCAGGAGGTCATCTAGTCCAACCCCCTGCTCAAAGCAGGACCAATCCCCAATTTTTGCCCCAGATCCCAAATGGCCCCCTCAAGGATTGAACTCACAACCCTGGGTTTAGCAGGCCAATGCTCAAACCACTGAGCTTTTCCATCCTCCTGCTTGAATACAGTTCTGTTTCCTTTCTGGGTCTACGTCCCAACCTGTGTTCCGTGTTTGGGCCACAGGGGGCCGAGGGCCGTGATGGGTTTTGTGATGTGGACACTTTCACTGGGGCGGGGCAGAAACCCTCCAATGCATTTCCTTAGATACAGACTTGCACCTAAGAAGAAGGACCTGAAAGGTGGGAAACCTCATACTGCAAAATGTCTGGTATTTGCCAAGGAACGTGCAACCACCTCCCAATTTTATGTGCCGAATGGTCCATACAGTCCAGTTAAGAAGCCTCATATGTGTAGCTTTCTTCCTCCCCCCTGCCAGCTTCACTGGAGTGGTCTCTAATGCTACGCTATGCTGCTGAAATCATACCAAGGACGGCTGTTTGCTAGAGAACACAGCCAGTGCATGGAGCCAGCCTAACGGTGGTGAGGATGGATGGGGGGCGGGGTGTGTGTGTCCGTGTGTGTGTGTGTGTCCGTGTGTCCTCTTACTGTATCTCGTGTGAGCCCCTGAGGCATAGAATTTCTTTAGTTCATAGCAGGTATTTTAATAACAAAATCACAAACTTCTGCAAGTCTGTAGCAGAGGGTTACACATTCTTTAGCTTATTTGCACAGCACCTAGGAAAGAATATTACAGGGCAGAGAGAGGGCAACAAAGTGAAGTAAATGGTGAGCTGGTCCAACCGTCGAGCACGCTGGGCCAAATGCAGATGGAAAGGGAAGGACGTGTTTGGAGTGGGGGATGAGACGATGGGGAATCGGTAACTACATCTCCCAGGTTCTGTCACATTTCTTCGTACCCAGAACTCTCCCCTGAGTCAGTTTTTAGATGGTCAGTTAATCCACACAGAATCTGCCATCATGGATTGAGCTTTCTCCACTTTGCCAAGCTGCAATAAGAATGGGCTGTCTATGTTTTACTTCCAGGCCAAAAAACGTTGTCTGATGGAAAGCTGAAAAGCCACCTTCTGTTGAGAACTGGCTCTTGGATTCAAGGGAGGGTATCCCTCTAGAAAGGCTGGAGGCCAGCTTTGTGGATTTTGAACGTCTCTGGAGATATCACACCTTCTCTACTTGATAAAGAATTCCGGACACCCGAAGACAGAGTCACATGTCAGGACTCAGCAGAGCCTTCTCTCTCTCTCTCAGCCATTAACTGTGTGTATGCGACAGAGACAGCCCTAGAAATTGCAAGTCTACGCACAGAACACAGAGACAGCGCAGCCATCAGCAGTGTGAGCCTCCTTCCACTGTCAGTGGTCACAGCTTCTGTCCTGGAGGGGACTCGGTCTCTCTATGACCGTGTTCAGGCTATATGGTTTATTCAATCCTTGACTGGTGCAAAAGCAGGCAAGGACAGCCTTGTGGCTAAGGCACAAAGGAGACCAGATTCATGGGTTCTAGTCCTGGCTCTGCCGCAGTCTCATTAGGCGACCTTGGGAAAGTCACCTCACCTTTCTGGGTCTCAGTGTCTCCATGTATAAATGGGGATAACAATACCCACCTCACAGGGGCTGTGAAGCTGAATTAATAGATTGTTAAGTCCAGAAGAGACCATAATGATGATCTAGTCTGACCTGTCCAACACAGGCCAGAGAATTCACCAAGTGATTCCTGCAGCAGCCTGTAACTTCTGGTTGAGCTACTGCAAGTCTTTTAGAGAGATCTAGAAAGTGCGTTGAGATCCGCCAACAGACTGCGCTGGAGAAATGCAAAATATTGTTAACAGAGGTACAATAAAAGGGGCCCCAGTTACTACCATGCAGGACGGCAGGTTTTGTAGCACTGGTCTCTGTTCTTGAGGAACAGAATCAGCCTTTCTAGTCTGTGTGTGTTCTTTTGCTGGGCTCAGACATCATGCTTCTTCTCTGAGCCCCTCTGAAGTGGTTTTCCCCTTCTAGAAAATAGTCAGCTTTAGTTATGGACAAACTATTAGCAATATTTTGTTTTAAAAACGGAATCAATAACTTGTACACATTCTTACAACTGGATCAAAACTAATTTTCAGGGGGATAAAGCATCTAGTTTTTCCTTAGATCACATCACAGCTGAGATCAGAGGTCAAAGGTCACAATCAATCTTGCAGCACTGAAAACAAAACCTATGCTTCCCAATGCTTTCCCCGACTTAATTTTAGGCAACTTGGGGGGGGGGAGCTTCCCCCAGGAATCCACACCAACCTCAGTCCTGGCGGTATTGTATGTGTGCACAAGAAATACACATCTGAAACAAAGCACAGCTGCCTACTCTGGGCAGGATGTCAGAATTTGCTGACCAACCCAGAAGTAGTGATAACAGACCACGGAACTTACTGTACAAACACAGACCCTGATCTCAGCCCCTACACTTCTCACCTCCCCAGCTCCCATAATTCATACACAGGCTCCTCAGATATTCTGTGGCCGAGGAATTTGCCTGTGAAAAAGCAGCAGCTGAACAGAAGCTAATCTGTCCTCAATCAATCAAACCTTTGGTGTTTGACTCACATTGGTTGCAGTGGATTTAAAAGCTATCTTTCACTTGAATTGTGAAGAGATTTAAACACCACCAAATACCCAGTGGTAAAGTTTAATAAGTGATCAAAGAAATCCCTGTCAATATCAAGGGAACTGTTGCCAAGTGGTAGAAAACCTGCCTCACCCTCGACACTAAAAGCAGCACATTACATTCTGCCTTCCTAAAACTCACCCCAATTGTATGACTATTTCTTCTTTACCTCCTGTCCTAAACTGTTGTGTACTGCTGTTGTCCGCCGTTAAACAGCCACTATGTTCCATGCTAATGGTGGCCGCATTCCTCTGGCAGGGTCCAGCAATTCCATTTAAAGAACTCTACGGGGATTCTTCTGGCTGAAAGGCATTCCGAGAAACACAAGCCATAATCTCTACCCAAACATATGTAGCTTCCATTTTTTTTCATACTGCTTTGAAATTGGATGACTTGCTTTACCCATGTTCTGGGTGCAACTGGTTTGCTTTAAAGACTCATCTGAAATATGCCAACCATTGCCCCCTTACTAGAAGTGTCACAAAAGCAATGAGAAGAGAAAAATTTCAGTGCGTTTCAGTTGTCTGCTCATATTACTACATCTCCCTGACTTCGCTGCTTAAAACAGAAACAATCAGACACAATGAAAGCCAACCAACACTACTGCTAGAGAAACTTTCAACTAGCATCAGAGCAAAGGAAACAGAGACTACGGAGAGCAGGGATTGCAAAAGATAGCCATGAATGGACCTAGGAAGCCCGTGCACTTTGACACTTGAAAACAGACCCTTGATTCCTTCAGATAAGTTTGTGACAATGGTGATTTCCAAATGTAAGCGCAGAAATTCAGTAGCAGCTTTTAGATCGAAAATGTATCAACTCCCATACTAATAAAACACTCAGACGTTTCCTTTAAATAACACAGAGCACTTTACAATGGAGTGGCAGCTTCAAGAGTAGCTGACATATGAGACCTCCTTAGTTAGCACTTGTGACAGGTTTGGAAATGTGAAGTCCCCCGATCACTGCACAGGAAAGGGTTAATGATGCATCAAGCTGACCTTATAGACAAGCACATTAAGATATCGTAAGGTATTGCAATTAGGTGCAGGCGAAGGGTAACAGCCACTTCCAAACGGGACTTGAATTTTAGCTCCATTCAGCTTCCTTACTTAGCTTTGCATACAGCTATGAACACGCATAATACTTCCCTCGCTTGTCACTGATTACTAAAAAACAACAGCCACCTTCCGACTATGCTTCAAACAGAAACTCTGCTGACATGCACAGGACACTCCTTACACAGGGCTTTACCTCGTGCGAAATTCACTCGGGCTATTCGAGCTGGAAGCAAGAAGCAAAGCTCACCAAGTGGCTCCCAGGACAAAGCGCTCCAGCTCCAGCAGACTTTTACTCTTTCAAAATGTCTCTTCCACTATCTGCGTGCGTGTCTGTGTGTATCGCTGGCTCTTAAGTGATGTAAACAGAAAGGCATGCAGAGAAGTGGGTGATATGTAAATTCAGATGGAAAATCCCACAGCTCAGCCAATCCCAACTCTCTATTTCGGCTTCGTCTGGGTTGTTCTCAGAGTCTGAAGAGATTTAGACTAGCAAGGAAAACCCTCCCCACACACGGATTTACTCTGGCCTGACAAACCTCCAAGGAGAGGTTAGTACATACAGTGCTCGCTCCAGAGGGATTTTAGAACTGGGCCAAAGAAGGGCAGAAATTCTCAAACTATTCATAGTGTTTAGCAGTTTAATAAACAGCAGCTCATGGTTTGCAGACCTGCCCAGGGAACGCTGGGGTGACTGGAATTGTTGTGATCACAAAGAGCCCTGTTACTGAGCGGAGAGCCTGTCACACTGGCATAGATCAGGAGGCGGCTCACTGGAGTTACAGGCCTGTGAAACCTGCTCCAATGAGATAAGAATCCGGTCGTAGGATTTTAGGTTTGCCCCTGCTGCAGCCAGTTATCTCCAAGGGGAAACACACATGGCTCTTTTTCCATTGCTTTCAAATCAAACCCCTATTTATGTTTTCTCCTAGCTCCTAAGAGTCACTGTTGACTCAGCTGAAGCTCAAGAGAGGCTCCGTTAAGGGGAAGAGGACAGTTTGCACCATCCAAAATGAACCAAAACTCTGTCAGTGACATTTGGACTAAACACGTGTTTTTTGGCTTTGTTTTTTAAATTGGTGGTGGGATTTTCAGATGTGCCCTGCACTGGCCTAACTCTGCTCCCATTTCAATCAATGGGAATTTTACCCTTGACTTCAGTGGGAGCTGAGCTAGACCAGTGCAGGGCCCATTTGAAAATTCCTCCCTCAAATCTTCGAATGCACCACTGAGACCCCCAACGCCGCAGTGATGGGACTGTGCCAGTTCGGGAAACCGAGCAAGCCCGGATCTGTTGCCCAAAGAGAACAAAGTGACGCCGGAGTGTGTGGGAAGCAGCGTAAAAGGATGAAAAGCAAACAGGATTTTTAAATGTTGCTTATTTTCCTAATCGAAGGGTGCAGAAATAAGACAAGGAAGGATCTTCTCCCCTGCGTCCTTCAGATGACACGGATGGAGGAGGTGTGTTGTTTGACCGGGGCCATAAGCAGTCTGAAAGACTAACATTACCTCAGCGGAAGATTTATAGATTTTAAAGCCAGAAGGGACTGTTAAGATCAAACATAATAAAAAGAGGCTTGATCCTGAGGGTGCTGGGCACCCACAGCACACCCTAAAGTCAACTGGAAGTTGCAGGATCCTCACCACCACTCAGAATCAGTCCCAAGTAAACATATTCACTTCACAATCCCTTCCTCTGTAATTCCCCTCCAGCTCGTCACATGACACAGCTTCCTGCAGAGCAGGTCCTAGCCTTATTGGGAGTTGCACAATCAAGAACAACAAACTGAACTGAACAACCTCCCAGACCTCTTGCCTCTGTGTTTCTCACCCTGGCAGCACGAATACAGCTTTGATGGCTGTCCAGGCGTTAATACAGGTACTACTCTTACCTAACACCACCACATCTCTTCGGCTTCCTTGCTGGAGCTATTTTCACTCACTGGACGCTTACACCTACCCCTTTGTGCACCAGTTTGGCCTTGGTTGCCCAACACCACTTAGGAACATTTCACCAGAGAGAAACTGATCTTTACCTTTTCCCAGCCACACCTTGCTGAGGCATTTTATTTGCAGTGGAGCAAGATCAGCCACAGTGCAGAGCACTCCAAAAAACGAATCCAGAACTTTCCAGATTGTCCTGTTTGAGTTTACTGTGGCATTTCTCAGTCTGACTCTGGGAAATAGTGCAGTAAGCGCCACCCACACCACATGGGAGTGAAGGCACTGGGATTGGAGAGCTGGGATCAATTTCCTCTGCCACCGACTTCCCATGTGTCCTTGGGCAAGTCACTTCATCTTTCTGGGCCTCAGTTCCTCACTGTCAAATACCAAGCCCTTTCTCCCATCTTGTCCATTTAGGTTCTAAATTCTCTGGGGCAGGGCCCGGTTCTTACTATGTACATGTGCAGCACTTAGCAAAATGGAGCCCCATTTTCAGCTGGGGCCTCTAGCCAATACGGTAACACAATGAATAATGATAACTACGGATTTCTTTAAGTGATAACTGCTGAATGTGTTCCAAAGAGCTGACTGCACAATGCACTCACCTCAGTGCTTCTCCAGTGATGAGCACGGTACAGCTACAGATAGGTTAAACAAATGCAATGGAATGGATTGGTAAGGAAAGGGTTAATCCCTCTCTGCCCAGATCTTTGCCTTCACTGCAGGGATTGTTATTGAGCAGAATAGGGCTGGGCTACAATGGAGCAAACTCCTTTTCTGGGGAGTGTCTGGACTCGGACTCCGGCAATGTGGAGCCCTGTAGACTGTGCCCAGTGAGCCTTGGCTGCAAGGAACCTTTTGCCTCCCTTTCTCAGAACTCCAAAGGTGCGAGATGTTCCTCCTCCCCCCATATCCTCTGTCACAGAGCGCCACGGCCTGCTCCAAAACCCGGCAGAGTTCCTGCTGGGGAGAGACTGGGCAGATGAAGTCCCAGAGAGCCACACAGAGGAACCTGTAACAGAAAGAGATTCTTTAGCAAGTTACTGTATGCGGCTGCAATCTCCTATTTAAAGAAAGTGTATCCAGGCTTCTGCTCTTGGCAGCTCGCATAATAGCAACCTTGGCATGTTCCAAGAGCTGCACAAACACTAACTGATGGGAACAAAACTCCCAGCTCTTGCCAGTGGATGAAGGAACCCTCTGTTGCGATTTGCTAAGGGTGGATTTTAACAGCAATTAATTTGACAATGTAGGAACTTGGGGCTGAATTTATTTTTAAATGTTCAAGCTTGTCTCAGTTGCTGACACCTACATCAGTGAGCCCTTCATGTGCTGGCTAGATTCAGCTGCCCGTACATTCCTGAACAGTTCATCTTCTTCTGACTGGGAAACTGACAAGGCTGGACAAATGGGAGAGCAACATGTATGCAAAAGAGGTTTTGGGGCATAAGATTTAAACTGAAACTTGTAAGTGACAAGTGCTGACTAGTGCAGAAATTATGTCAGGTAGACCTGGTGCAGGAAGCAATGTCTTGCAACCAACACTTCCTCGATTCCCTGCAGAATCCCACAAGGCCCTGCCTGAAACCAGCATAATTTCTCAGCTCTCTCTGCTATAAGCAGCGTTAGGAACATAGTCAGCATGTCAACAAAGCATCCACAACCCAGCCTTCTATATTCCCGGGTAACCCTTAAAGCCATAAGTCACAACTGTTTGATTAGCTACATTCAGCTTTTCCCAGAGAGCTTAGGTTCAGAATCTTCAAACTCGGGTGTGGAAAGTTAGGCCCGAAATCGACATTCCAGCACCTAACCAAGTGTCAACATTTTCAGACGTGTCAAGATCCTGCAGTGCCAGCGGAAGTCAACATCAACCCTTCAATGGGGGTCAATGGCTCACTCTCTATTTCAGACATTACAACAGCTGCTAGGTCCAGAATGGTTTTCCTCTGTGAGGAGTGTGGCCTATCGTAGGTTTTACTGCAGATTTACAGGTTTTACAGCTGATTTACCAGATACTCACACTCCTGTTACCACATACATACTTCAGCATGCCTACTGCAGACAGATTCGTGTCTGAACCAATGCCCACGTAGTAAATGGGAGGTTCTCCATTGACTTCAATGGATATCAATCAGGCCCTGGATAAATTTTATTTGTACATGCATGTTTTATCCTTATTCAGAAAATTGCACTGTTAACCCCTTCACACCCATGGCAGGTAGATATCTATATACAAGAATTATTTAAAATCCCATGCCAACTGAACAACCCTATGCATTTATGTATGTAAATGTATATAAATATTCACTGTCATACATATGGATACAAATCAATTCCTAGCCTACGTGGCCATGCATGCAAAGAGAGGCAAGTAGTTAACACATATTTCCATTCCTTCATCTCACCTGATGCATGTGACAGATTTTGGCACATCTGTGCCTCTGGGCAGTAATACCCATATGGGGCCAGGAAACGCCAAGAAAATCTCTCTGCATTCTTCTGCTGGGGAAACATTGCAGAACAAAGCAAGGATCCTGCAGGGACACAGGTCTTTGGGCATGGAGTCCTTGTGTGTCCCCCTCACCATTACCTGGCAACACAACTCAGTCCTCAGCTAGTGCTTGCCCTTAGGAGTTTCAGTGGGAAACTCTCCAGAGCCAGTGGGGAGGGGAAGAAGGGCAATGCACATTCTCCCTGACCTACCCACTTCCCTCAGACAGACGGCCATCTAGAGAAGCAGGTAGGGATGCTGTTATGGAGATGGCTGACCTGCTTTCCGCCATTCTGCATAGCAAGGGTAACCACGGCACTGTCTGGCCCTCACCCACTTATACAGCCCTTCCATCCCAGAGCGCATAGCAAATGTAACCAAATGATCCTCCAGTTCTACAAAGCGATCGCTCACCCAGCAACCATTCTATGCTGAAATGCAAAGGTACTTACTACTAATGCTAATCAGGTTAGGAGAGAGGTGAATTAAAACTGCACAGGGACTTTAAGGAGAAAAACTGAACTTACCAGAGCAGAAAGGAAGGATTTGGTACTATTTTCAAAGTTCAGAAAATACATTAATGCCACACAGGAGTTCTTTGCAGTGTAGTTAATCTTCACAGGGAGAACACAGTAACCTGCTCCTGACTTGTTATATGTGCATCAACAGCTGTTGAGGTCTACACTGATCTTTCCTTTCATGTCTATCCGCATACAGCAGACAGGTTCCCGCTTAGTGGCTTACAATGGGATCCCAGCACGAAGGCAAGCTGAACTGAAAGAGAGCCCATGCTTCATAGCTCCACAGAACAAAAAAGATCGGTGGGTTGAAATCTGATCAAGTAGGAAAAAATGGCTCTGGTACATGGACAGCAGCTAGACGTTGGCACGAAAATCAAGCGGAACTGAAGAGGCCATCTGAGATGAAAGATTCAAAGAGCAATTTTCTACTCTGCCCCAAAGAGGAAGATCTGTAACCAAAATATCCTTGAGGCTATTGCAGAATCTTACTACTAAATGCATATTGAGAGACAAGTAATGGGAAAGCTAAGGGCACAAACCTGAAGGAAATGTGATTATTAAGGTGATCAAGAGAAATGGAGGACAATCAACAGCACATGCCCCAGGGGCAGGACATGCAACACAACTAGCCAATATAGATTTGAAATGTACTGTATGATAAAGAAGTACATAAAACAGCACCTAGCAGAGAGAAGATATTGAGATAAGAGATAGGGAGAGCGAGAGGCAGTCAAGACTTACTGAGGCCTACGTCCCATAAGGAGACAGGAGACCTGGCTTTATTGTGCACTGGACAGTCACACATCCCCTATTGGGATTTAACAAATGATTTAACTTTTAATAAAAGACAAAGAAACAGCCACCAAGAGAGTCATCCCAGAGAGCCGTGTGCATAGCTTTATCCAGTGGCCAACTGCAGCGCTCAGCACCTCCACACAGCTGTCAGCCAGTTAACTAAACACAGGTGCAGCATAGAACATCTGTTGCAATAATGTGTCAGGCTTGTCATTCCCCTGCAAGGGTAACCAATAGGAGTGCAACAACTCACAGTGTAACCCCCATGCATAGAGGCCAACAGCCTCTTAACCCTTGAGATGCTGAGTATCTACCAGGAGCTCCTGCAGCAGACCCTGCATCGAGCAGCAAGCCCGGTCGCCGCCCGTACATGTGAGATCAAACTGCGCCCCTGTGGCAGCGCTGGGAACAGATCACACCAGTGCCCCTGTCACACAACTGGCCACAGCCTCCCCCAACAGATCCCATCCCCATTCTCCTCACCTGCAGCCTGCCCCACACCCCCTCCCCGGGTCTCCCCCCACAGTCTCCCCCACAAAGCCCCCCCTCCCCAGACACAGATCCTTCACCCCTAGGTGCCTCCCCATGCCCCTCCCCCCACTGCCCCCATAACGCCCCCTTGTGATCCAGCCCCCCCACCCTACAGCTCCCCCTTGTGATCCGGCCCCCCACAATCCCTCCCCCCACCCTACAGCTCCCCGTGATCCAACCCCCCACCCTACAGCACCCCCTCGTGATCCAGCCCCCCACAGCCCCTCCCCCCACCCTACAGCTCCCCCTCGTGATCCAGCCCCCCACAGCCCCTCCCCCCACCCTACAGCACCCCCTCGTGATCCAGCCCCCCACAGCCCCTCCCCCCACCCTACAGCACCCCCTCGTGATCCGGCCCCCCACAGCCCCTCCCCCTCCATCCCCCGGCCCTCACCCAAGGGCTCCCCAGCCTCAGGGCCGGGACCCCCATCCGTCCCCGGGGGCCCCGGCCCGCCAGATCCCCGGCCCCGCACTCACCTGGCGGCGGCGGCGGCGGCCCGACCGCGGCTGGACGGTACCGGCCCATAGTGATCTGCTGCCCCTCCGCCTCCTCCAGCTGCTGCCCCGGCGCTTGCTGCGCCTGCCGAGCCAGGCCGGAAGCGCAGGTCCTAGGGCTCCCTGGGAGTTGTAGTCCCTCATCGGCAGCCCCCCACCCACCCGCCAGAGAACCCCGTGGCTCATGGACTACAAACCCCAGCAGCCCTAGGCCGCCTTGCCCTGATTGGTGCTCATCTGCTCACTCTATGCTGCAATCCATGTCACTATTGGCCACTAATGTACGTCCCTCAAAGCTCCTGCCCAATCGCACGGCTAAAAACGAGTCTCTGGCCGGACTGGTGCGTGGGGGGAGCAGCTACCAATTAGAGCCGGAGGAGGCGGGGCTTTTCCGAAACGAGTGTTTGTGACTGGCTGTGCGGGAGGCGGGGGTGGCCATAAAGGTCGCGGTAGGGGGCGGAGACTCTCTCTCTCTGCGCGGAGGTGGCTGAGGTGAGGGGGCTCGTGGGCGCGCCGAGGCGCTGCGGCGGCCTCTTGCCGGGGGAGCCGGCCCGGGCCCTCCGGGCAGCCCGCGGGACGCTCCGCGCTGAGGGAGGGGCCGGAACCCAGGCGTCCGGGCCCGGCCCCGGTGTGGGGGCTGCCTGCGGGGAGGGGGCTAGACACGGGGCGGCTAACACGCTCTCCAGCTCTAGTGCGGACGGGCCGGTGGCGGCTGGAACCCGTGTTCGCTGGGCGGGGCCATGCGGCCCAGACCCCCCCCGGCTGGCACGTGTTAGACGCCTGGGGCCGCGGAGGGCTGATGCCTAGTGTGAGCAAGGCAGGGTGGGGGTGGCGCACGTGCCGGCTGGGCGGGTCTACACTTGGAGCGGCGGGCAGGGGTTGATTCCCCCCGCTCGTGTAGACTCAGCGCGGTGCGCGATGTCCGTGCAGGCGTAGCCGTGTAAACCGGAAAAAGACAAGGGGGACTTGTGGCACCTTACAGACTAACCAGTTTATCTGAGCATAAGCTTTCGCGAGCGACAGCTCGCTTCCCTGGACGCGAACTGGGAATCGCATCCCCCCGCCCCATGCCAAGTGTGGACGTAAGCCGCACGGCGGGCTAACGTGTTACAGCTGTCCTGCGTATGCGCTGTTTAAAACTTGTTCCCTGGCATGGCTTTAATGCACCTGTTTTTTCTAGTATATATACTTACCCTTGGGGTCTGCTACTGACGCACGCTTGCCCAAGGTAAAGGTCGGACCAGCTGCTGTTGTGGCCCTTGCAATGTGTGTCCTGCCAAGGGTAGCCTGTGATGAGCTTTCAATTTCTGACACCCCGTATGAGTATTGCCCAAGCAGTACTTGATTACACTTCATGCCCGAGGCTGCACCTTTGTACTTGTAGCTATCATTCCTTGTTTGAGATGTATTAACTGGTGTGGTTTTTTTAGGTTGCTCAATGGTCTGGTCAGCGCAAGTAGAGGTGAGTCTAGACCAGTGACTCTTGTTAAAATGAGGCCATGAAGTCTGCATGTTTCAACTGGGCCAGCAAACTCTAAACTTGAGCCAATGATGATTGACTTTATTTCTGACACCTCGTCTGAAAACTGTACCTGCAGTATTTGATTATGGTTTTCTTGGCTGAGGCTCAGACTAGTTTTAAATCTTGTTCAGGTAAAGGTGAAAATCCTCTGACAAGGACTGGAATAGAGAAGTTTGTAATCTATGCAGGGGGGAGTCAGTTTGCTACCTGTTTTACTACTATGTATTTACTGGTTGGAGTGTAATGCTGCTGTCTCTTTGTAGGAATGAAATGGACCAGAAGAGCAGCTCACTTCCATTGTTGGCATCAAAAGGACTGTAAATCTCTAATTCAAATGCAGAGGCTGTAATTTGGATTTACTTTAAAGCACTTGTGACCTGTTACGCATTTTGAATGAAACATGAAAAGTATATTGTATGAATGTAAATGACATGTAAGTCTTATTAAACAGAGTGAAACAACTTGCTGCTCTTTTAATGTGAGACTTGCCTATTCATTCACACAACATGTCAAAGAAATGTTCACTCCTGGGTGAAGGTTGTTTGTGCACATGGAACTTTCTGGAGTGCTGGTCTAAACTGCCATAAAACTCAGTATTGTTTGAAGGGCAGGGGGCATTTCTTTGGCTTTATCTTTACAAATAATATATAGAACATATTAAATAAAAGGTTAAAACAGGAACTTCAAGTTTCCCCTTTGATATGACCACCAATGGTGGTTCCATTGCTTATTGGAAGAGCCTATGGTGGGGGAGCAGGAGAAGAATATGCTGTTAAAATGTTGTGGTGTGGAGGAAAGAATTGTTTTATCTGGAAAAGATGATCCTTAATTCCATGCTGCTCTGTGGCATGTAGCTTTGGCCCAAGGTTCAATAACCATTAGCCTTATTCTGGTGAGGTGGGAAGATTTATCCCCATTTAAAGTAACAAATCTTCTGTTTTCAAAGATGGCTTTGGACTTTGGTAGATATAGTCCAAATGAGAAACCCCCTTTTAATAAGCTTGATTAAACATCTGGCTAGAATGTGTTATCTAATTCTACCATGGTTGATGCAATGAGGAATTCTGTGGTTTACTACTCTGGCCTTCAGTAATGGATAGAGAAGTCCGTCACTTTTTTTAGGCCAGTGATGGAAGAAAGCTGTCTTGATATTTGGAAAAAAATAAGCTACAAAGAAAAAGTCAAATTATATTGAATGGCAAACTTGTGGCAATACCAAACAACTTGTCTTAGTCAAGGAGAACAATGGCCTCTGAGCTGGATTTACTTAATTTTCAATACTGAGTATGGAACTCAAATTTTCATAAACATTTGACAAAGTATCTAATGCTAAGTCATTAGTGTGTGTGTTTGATGGTATCCTGAACATGCTATCCATTGGCTAGGTCAGGACCTCCAATATAAAAGCTCTATTCTTTGAAGCAGTTTGGGAGTAGTGGTGTAAGCTGCAGTGCTTTTCACAGCCTTCCTTGGTGGAAGGTATGACAATGTAGGCTCTAGAGGGAGAGAGAGCAGATTGATTGTTACAGAATAGTCTACTCACATCACAGGTTAAGATGAACTGTATCAGTCTGTTACTAGCAGGATTTAATAGTAAATTCACTACACTTGTTGAGGTGTATCTCCAAAGAGAAGTATGGAAAGGTTAAACCTTTGATTTGACTTGCCTTGGAATTATGCAGAAAACTCCTGGCTTTTTTGGATACCTACCATAAAGCTGAAGTTAATTGGCCTAGCCTAGAGCAGTAGACAATGTAGGTGTTCTGAGTAGAAAAGTACAGGAGTGAACATTGGACTCTGCCTAGAGCAAATTCGGGGAGAAGTTGGGAAATCTGAAATGTAGTTTACTTGGCAAATCTGTTCCTGCCTGGGTAGGTATATGATCTTTCTCCCCTGGTGCAATTCAGTCCAGCAGTGAAGTCAGTTTAAATTAGAAAAGGTTCAGAAAAGGGGCAACTAAAATGAGGGATTTGAATGGGTCCCATATGAGGAGAGATTAAAGAGGCTAGGACTTTTCAGCTTGGAAAAGAGGAGACTAAGGGGGGATATGGTAGGTCTATAAAAATCATGAGTGGTGTGGAGAAAGTGAACAAAGAGAAGTTATTTGCTTGTTCCTATAATAAGAACTAGGGGCCACCAAATGAAATGAATGGGCAGCAGGTTTAAAACAAATAAAAGGAAGTTCTTCACACTGTGCGGAGTGAACCTGTGGAACTCCTTGCCTGAGGAGGTTGTGAAGGCTAAGACTATATAATAGGGTTTAAAAGAGAACTTGATCATTACCTGTTAGGTTCACTTCCCTCTGGGGCACCTGGTATTGGCCACGGTCGGTAGACAGGACACTGGATTGGCTGGACCGTTGGTCTGACCCAGTGTGGCCGGTCCTATGTTAGTTCTCTGATGGAAGCGATTGAGAGATCAGAGATTGTAGTACAGGTGCTTCCTACAGCAGTGGAAGGGGTTTTTGTGGGTTGGGTAACTAAACAGCTGATGGTGTTGGGTTTTATTTTTGTTTCTACTTAGCTCTCTATTTTGAAACCAAGATACCATTGTCAAGACTCAGAGGCTCATTTAAAAAAAATTTATTAAGAGGAACAAACATTAAAAAGTGTAAAACAACTGACAGCAAGTTTTTAGTGCACACAACACTGAGTTCTTAGGCTTGTTTATGATTGAATGGACTGAATAATTCTTCCTTGCTTGGTGGCAGTAAAAGCCCATGTAAAAATAGATGCCAAGAACTTATACGAGTCCCAGGAGGTGCTGCAGTAGAGTCTAGGTTAGTTTTGAGAAATAGATTGCAGAAGTCAAGCAGCAGAAAGGCCTTTAATCAAGTGCAGTGGGATATTTAGTCTTATTTTTAAAGTCTAGGCTTTTAACCAGAAAAAATATCAGTTATTTGATACTGGCTGTTAATTTCTGCTATTAAAACACTCAGTGTTTGCTTCACACCAGGGGGATTTAATTGGGGAGGAAGGCAGGAAAGCACACTGCAGTGACATTGACATTTTTTACTCAAATATCTGATTTTAAATAGTTCTATTCCTACCGGCAGATTTTAAAGAATGGAGGTGGGGGTTCTTTTCATCTTTAATAAAGACAGCAAAGATCAAAGGATTATGCCCTGCTAGGAGAGAGGCAGCAATCTACCAGAACTTTAGGATTAAGTATACTGATGAGTTTTCCAGAAGGATTTTGCAATTAGCCGTCACTGTTTGGCATCTCTATACAGTGAATGAGGCTGGTATCTTGCAGGGGGGGCTCACCATGTGCTTCTCCACACTGAGAAAGTTCAGGTGCTGTTAGACCACTGAAAACTAGTTTTGGGGGGTTTTTTTGTTTTTTTTTAAAAGCAGAATCTAACAATTTTCAATTTATGGGTGATTTCACTACATTAGGTACTGAAGGAATGGCTTAAGTTCACTAGTGCTGGGTTCTGACAATTTCCAGTTCAGCGGCAGGCAGGGGGAAGTACTTCCTTTAGGTGCCACACAGCGGCACCAGACCCAAGAAGAAGAGCAGAAAGGTCCATGAAGTCCTTGAAGGACTTTGCTTTGCAGATCAAAAGGAGAAGTGCGTGCTCCAGAGGCCAGATCCAGACTCTCATTGCTCAAATGAACAGTAGTGATGCGCTAATGTCCCCATGTATATTTCTGCTAGGTCCTCTCCTAGCCCTAGACAACTACCTCTGCCTGAAAAGAAAAGGACGACTTGGGGCATCTTAGACTAACACATTTATTTGAGCATAAGCTTTCATGAGCTGCAGCTCACTTTACTGGAAGCATCCGATGAAGTGAGCTGTAGCTCCCAAAAGCTCATGCTCAAATAAATTGGTTAGTCTCTAAGGTGCCCCAAGTCCTCCTTTTCTTTTTGCAAATACAGACTAACATGGCTGCTACTCTGAAACCTGCCTCTGCCTAGGCGTTCTGCAAATACACTGTAGTGACTCAGAATATTGGTGCACAGTCAGCAGCAGCAGAGTCAATAAAGAGGAATGCCACTTTTCTCCATTAATATTTTCAGCCAAAGCGGTTATGTGCAGTCTAATAAGAGGGAATGAGGCTGGCTAACTAAGAAAAAACCTGTTTGCCAGCTGGGCAGGCAGGACAGCTACTGATGTTAGCAGCAACAGGAGCACAGCAAAGCTCACCTGCACACTGTAATGCCCTTGGCCAGACTCAATCTCCAACTCCTGCTCTGCCCTTGCTGCTGCCTACAAGCTTGAAAAAAGTGAAAACAGCCACGAATTGGGTGATTTTAAGGCGGATAGTTCTGTGGTCTAATGTGAGACTCGCGTGGTTATTGCAACACATGGCTACCTTTACACAGAGCAAGTAGCTTATATTTAAAAGGTAGCACACTGTTTCCTCACAAGAGATGTGCTGTATTTACTCACACAAAATAGTTTCTCTGGAGAATAGGCAAGAGATCTTAAACCATCTTTGCACTGCTGAACAAATGCCAATTAAAACATGCTGTCCACTTGCATCTTTTCAAAAACACTCTGTTCCCTGCATGTGGCTTCTATGATCTCTCAGACACAGCTCTGACCAGGAGAGGATCAGACAAGTTTGCTGAATCCAGTGCAGTCATTGCACTTCACTGGGCCCTGCTACAGGGCACACCAGCTGCATGGAGACAACTGCCCGAAGTGTGGTCCGCACGATGCATTTCGTTACCTGCAAACACTTGCAGAACAGCACACTGAGTCCTGTCCAATAACACGCCTGGTGGGGTCAGTTATTTATAGCGGAGAGCTGGGATTTATCAGCATCTCCCTCTTCAGGCCAAGGTTCACATCATGTTACCTGCTGCAGTGCTGGACAGCTGTCCAAAGATTTTCACCAAAACATTTTTTGACAAAAAAGCAAATCCAACTTTTTTTTGGTAAATTTTTTTTTGCTTGTTTTGAAGAAAAAAATGGTTTTTGGTTTATGAAAATAAAAAAAAAAATCTGTTTACGGGTTTTAAGCAAAAATCCGAAAAAAATTAATGAGAAATTTAAGGAAAAATTGCAAAATTTCCAGGGGAAATAATTGCCATGTTTTGACGAGGCCTGGGTTGCAGCTTTTCTTTTTAGGACTCTTCCTTGCCCTTACGCTGCTACTAAAAATGCATCAAACTGACCTTAACAGAGTATCTGCAATTCTTTGTACAACACTCACCATTAAAGTAGTTCATTGTGGAAAAGTGACTTTCTCTGCGGCCTGAGACCATTGCTTCAGTGGCTGTGCCTGGATCCTGTGTTCCTTTCAAACTCCAAGCTCCCCTTGGCAGGAGCAAGGTTTAGGTGTGGAAAGAATGCAACATCCCAACTTAACTTGGTTCAGCTGAACAGAACAAGGGGGTTGATTTTAATGGGCTAAGTAATCCCCAACCAGCTTGCAGCTGGTGGGGGTTTGATTTGCTGATTAAAATAACTATTTATTTCACAATTAAAGTGGTGTTGGGAAATTCAGTGCAATTAACCCTGATAGTCATAAATATGAAATCTGCAACTATCTGCAGTTAAAAATCCCCTTTTGGCAACAATGTCTCTGAACTCTCCCAAACATTGCATTTAGAAGTACATTACAAAAATAACACTGCTAAAAGACAAAGGGGCGGGGGATTCCAATGAACAGTGCTGGCAAAGGGCTTTTAACAAACCTGTACAGTTAAAACCTATAGCATTCTCCTTGGTTTTCTTTAGCTGAAAGCAAGATCTATCCCAAAAGAGTTTTAAAGAAATCAAAGCAGCATTGCAGTCTGAAAACGCTATCAGCCACGTTAAGATAGTTAGAATAAGCTGCAATACATTGGGGGTTTTTACTTACTCAGAATACTAGAAACAGCAATAATGGAGAGCAAAAGCCTTTATCAAACATGTAAACAATCAGGGTTTCTCTGTACAATAGGTACGTTTGCAGGAGCTTACTCAAAACAAGACAGCTAAGCTCTTGTCTTTTGCAGGGCAGAGCAGGAGAAGGCTCTAGCAAGGAATATATATTACACAACATGGTAAAACTGACGTATGTAACAAGGGAGAGACTACAAAAATGTTTGCCTTGAAAACAGAGATCTTTCTTGGGCATGTATATAGATCTATAATACACACAAAATGTACCCTGGGCCAAAATGTTTTCATAATTGAATCCCAAGTGGGAAAAGAAAAATGGAATGGAGCGGGGTAGCCCAGAAACAGTTATGAGTGGGGGAAGTTTCCCTCAGTCATGTAATAATACCTAGCACTTCTATAGAGCTTTTTGAACATTAATCCTCACAATGCCCTCTGCTGCTGGGTAAGTATTATCATCCCCATTTTATAGGTGGGGAAACCGAGGCACAAGGCAGTCAAATGACTTGCCCAAGGCCACAGAGGGACTAAGTATCAACAGTCACCATGATAACAGGAGTTCTTGATGTCTAGGTGTGCGTGTGGACCAATACCAAACTCCTCTTTGGACACGTTAGAGAAAGTCTGCGTCAGACCCATGTCAGGATTAGCAACCGTTAGCTCGCAGGAATGGACAGGTCCCCAGTGACTGACGTGGGACAGACGGTTTTGTCCCCCTGGGAGGAACTTGAAGTTTTACACCCCACCTGAAGCGATCACAGCATGTAATTAAGGAATACTACTACAATGGGGTGTTGGGCCGCGGTGCCTGGAATGAAGTGGCTACACCAGAGCCAGCGTCGGGGCTGCCAGGAAAGAGCCTTTTCTTCTGCTCCTTTCACTCCACATCTCAGCTCACCGTTACGAGAATACACAGACAATGAACACACATGCACATACTGTCCACGAGGAGGGAGTGTGGCACACGAACACTTGGCATGAGTCTCTATACAGCTGCCCTGGCTGCTGAGCCTGCACTTTAGGATCTGCAGCATCCTGAGCCTCTGACTTCCTTCTTCACGTAGTCATGAAGCTTGAATTTGGGCTCATTGGGCAGCTTCATGGACCTGTGTTTCAGCTCCCTGCAGGAGAGACAGACATGAGGTTATCGCTTTGCCTGTAAAAGGAACCCCTGGGAGCAAATCACAGGCAGGGAAAGCCTTTATCAATGCCGTCTTCATCGCAGTGCCATGGGCCGTGGCTCATTCTCAAGCTAAGCTGGACTGGGCTAGGTACTTAGGCTGTGGTTCAGGAAAGCGTCTCTACTCAGGAAAGCACTTAAGCACATGGTTAAAGTCCCACTGAAGTTACGTTTCAGACGTCAAGTTAAACACGTTTAAGTGCTTTCCTAAATCAGTCTTAGATGCAAGACAATGCAAGAAAAAGCCTCAGAATCAACTCATCTTGCTCCTTAGATACGATTGGTACCAAAAACTAATGGAATTCAGAGTCAACTTCAATGGTTTTTATGGCCATTTCTCAGAACTTTCCCCTGCGTATACAAAAGAGAAATAAATCCCAGGGGCTGGTTTAAAGATGGGGGCTGTGATTATTTCTTGGTGGCAGAGGAGGGCTGGGGGTGAAGCTAGCTGACCCACGCCATACCGTGGCATGCGAAGATAGAGGATAATGCCATGGCAATGGCGGGCTGTGGTTTCTGTTTCAGTGTTGAACACTCGTTTTGTGTCAGTGCGGGAAGGGAGCGGAGAACTGGGAGCGGTGCAGATTGCATTCCAACAGGAGAGGCAGCAGGAGGACAGGTAACTTACTTTGCGATGGCCGTAAAGGCCAAGTCGACATTCAAGCCGCTTTTCGCGCTGGTCTCCATGAAGGGCACTCCGTACTCCTGCAAGACAAGACCCGTCTCAGTACGAGACCCATCAGTGGCCCAGGACAGGCCACGGGTTCATGCTGTCTGCTTGGTACAAGAGAGCCCCGCTCCAGACACAGTCCCTAACAAACCCATCTGACTCCGGATGTGCAAAGTGACAGAGGCTTTGGAACCGGACTCTGCCAGAGAGTGGTCTTGAGGGGAACGTGGCCTTTAGGGGAAACCCTGGGAGGACAGGAGGGTTTGCTAGGAAAAATACCAGGAGGGGGAGGGTTATTCTGCCAAGCACTGAAAACAGCAGCGAGGTGGCGAAACGAGGGCAGCGTGAGGGGTGAGAAGGGGCTGGGAAAGCACAAGGAGAGGCAGAGAGCGGGAGAAGGGAGAGGAGAGAGAGGGGAAAGAAACACAAGAAATGAAAAAGCCAGGCCATGCAAGGCAGCACTGCGCAGGCTCCTTCCCACTACAGACTGGCCCCTGCACCAGCCTTCAGCCCCGGGGACTCATTGTTTAGCGGCTGTAGCCTCGCAGCTTAACTGTAAATGCAACTTTCCCAAGCAAGTGCAAGCAGCAGCTAATTTATCTGGGCGAAGTCTTGGGCTGCGAGGACACACGTACCTTGGCTAATTTCTCTCCGTCTTCCCTTTTTACCACTCTGTCCTGGGTCGAATCCACCTAGCAGCGATAACAACAAAGAGCAATTTGCAATGGATCAGCAGAGCAATGTCCGGCAAAGCTAAGGCGCGCGGGCTGACACGGACATGAATAGTGCAGTCACTCAGCATCCCCGCCCCCCGCAGCATCACCAGTAAATCACATTTCACTTCACTGACAAGAGAGCTGGGCCAAAGGAGGTGGTGTCTTTTCTCCCATACACGTGCTGGGGAGACCAGCTTGAGTTGTTGGAGCCGGGAAAGCACAAGGAGGGCTAAGGCTGCGATTTCTGTGCCATGACTTGTTGCTCGAGGAAAGGGGGCATATGATCTAATGCTCAGAGCAAAAGAGAGAGTTGGGACTCCTGGGTTCCATCCACGGCTCTGTCATTAACTTGGCCTTGAACAAATCCTCTTAGCTACTCTGTGCCTTAATTTCCCGTCTATAACATGGAGAGACGAACACTTCCCGGTGTCGCAGGGGGGATGGGAAACAGCATTAACTTATGCCTGTTGAATGCTCTGAGATCCTTGAATGATGGCTCCATAGCAGGGCAGAAAGACTAGAATTTTCGAGTTGGAGAACTAAGTAATGAATCGACGCACACTTGGCTTCAGCCCCGGAGAGAGATTAAAGCCACACGTGTCCAAGGAGTCTCCTGCAGTGAATGGATGGAGTGGCAGGGCTGCCCTAAACCGATTCAACAGGGAAACAAGCACTCATCTGATGTTTGATCCCTACCCAGCAAAGATACAATCAATCCAGGTCAACCGCCGGGTCACTGCTCTGTAGATAAAGGGGAAGGAGCCATGCTCGGGGGTGAGGGGTGGAGAGCAATGTACCCTGAGGGTGTGGAAGAGTAGGCTGAAGTAGAAATTAAATTCAGCGAGTTCCAGACAGGCTCACCAAGGCATTCACTTCAAAGAAGTTCCTAGAGACACCCCGGAACGAACAAGAGAGGCCCTTCAATAGACCACTGGTCCATGCGCACCCAGGCAGATGCAGGCAGGTCCCGATCAGACTCATCATCCAACTGCTGGCACGATGCAATAAACAAGAAGTGTTTGTAATTCGCTTAGGTTAGTGGAAACAACCAGCACTGTGTTGGAGTTGGCCTCTCGTTTCCGGCAGCAGCCCCCTCCCTGGTAACGGGAACGGAAAGGCTAAGGTGGGATTTGTAAGTGAGATCTGAATGAAGACAAGAACGATTCTTTTAATTCCTGAAGCTTTGCTTCCAATTCACTGTTCCTGGGAGGGCTTCTGTAATGTTCTTGCAAATCAGCTCTTATGACACGAAGGAGGGAACAGTCTCAGGCCGACAAAATTGGAGTCGGGTATCAGGGAAGAATGTGACAAGTGTGCCTGGCTCTGGCTAGCACAGCTCCCGCTCTCAAACCCAGGGGACCAAACCCAGGGGAGCAGCCAGAGAAGCATCAGGCTGCTTGGATCCAGAGGGCACCTGGCCTTACTGGGAGCTGCCCAGGTTGAGGATGCAGCTGGTTGGGATCCATGCTAGTTCACAAGCGAGTGACTCCTGGCCGGGCGGCTGACCACAGTTTAGGTGTCCCAATGTTTATCACTAAAGAGAGAGAAGGCAAGGATCTGTCCGTCCAGATCTCCGCTGCTCAGGAGGGAAAGCAAGTGCTGAACCAACCCTCAGAGAAGCATGATCACTGATCCCCACAGGCAGGGACTGACATATAGCCAGACTCTATGGACACCTCTTCATTCCTCCCACTCAGGACCCGCTTTGTAGACTAGGGAAGAAACTCAGTAAAGCAGCTCAGTAAAGCAGGTCTCCAAACAGGCCTGCGTGTTCCATACTGAACATGCCCCTGTTCCTCCGGAGCCTACCCATGGAAAGCACCTCTCATTTCATAGGCACCCAAGAATCAAACACTGGCCAAGTAATAACTCACAGACCCAACCTGGGCTTCCTCTAGAAAAGAGGACATTAAGGGGGGACATCTATCGTGGTCTTCAGATACTTGAAAGGCTGCCATAAAAAAGATGGAGAAAAGTTGTTCTCTCTTGCCGCAGAGGGCAGGGCAAGAGGCAACGTGTTCAAACTATAGTATTTAGATTAAATCTCAGGAAAAACTCCCTAACTGTAAGAGCAGTCGGCCAATGGAGCAGACGCCTTTGGAGGACGTGGACGCTCCTTCACTGGAGGTTTTCAAAAGGAGGCTGGAGCCGTCTGTCTTGGAAGGTTTACGCACAACAAATCCTGCATCTTCGCAGGGGGTTAGACTATGGTTCTATGAGGTCTAGGATTCTAAACTTAGGTCAAGTAGCTACATCACACAGGGTGCAAAATTCTTCACAGCCCTGAGCAATGTAATTAGGTCAGCCTCACCTCACTGTAGACAGAGTTAGGTCAATGGAAGAATTCTTCCATTGACCAGGGGGTGGATTTAATACAGCGACGGAAACGCCCCGTCACTGTGGTAAGGGCCTGCACTACAGCGGCGTACAGGGGCTTGCAGCCCACATTCCCCCCACGGTGGAAGCCAGCAAAATCTGTTAGCAGACTGGGCCCAATGTCTGCAAAGTGCCTCAAGATCCTTGGAGCAAAGAGGTGATAGATGCCCCAAGCATCACTAACTCTGTACAGTAGGGTCTGGGCATGCTGACATCAGGCAACGATGTCACAAAGTGAAGAAACGGGAGTTTCCCCCAAGCAGTATCACACATCCCAATTTTGCAAACCAGCTGAGTCAGAGGAACAGGGCTCTTCCTACACAGACCTCCCCAGACACAGGACCCCGCTCACCTCCATGTCGGTAACTGGCCACCCCACCCCAGGGTCACTCACGCAGCTGGTAATTTGGATACTCAGAAAGGGAGCCCAATCACTGGTAAGGGTCAGGCCCTTGGACCAGCAAATGCCGCAGCACAGTGAGGGCAGGGCACTGCTGGACATTTAGCCCAGTCTGCATCCCCTCATAACCTAATTCTCCTGATTACATTTGCTAAGAGACCTTGCTGAGGGCCCAGCAGCACCAGAAGCCTCCTGGGGAGGTTCCCCAGCTCTGAGTGACGCCTGCTTCACGGAGCATAAGGAACAAAGCGGTTTTCCTGCCAGCTCGAGATGAAGGCCTGGGAACTACAGGCCAGTCAGCCTCACCTCAGTCCCTGGAAAAATCATGGAGCAGGTCCTCAAAGAATCAATCCTGAAGCACTTACATGAGAGGAAAGTGATCAGGAACAGTCAGCATGGGTTCACCAAGGGAAGGTCATGCCTGACTAATCTAATCGCCTTTTATGATGAGATTACTGGTTCTGTGGATGAAGGGAAAGCAGTGGATGTATTGTTTCTTGACTTTAGCAAAGCTTTTGACACGGTCTCCCACAGTATTCTTGTCAGCAAGTTAAGGAAGTATGGGCTGGATGAATGCACTATAAGGTGGGTAGAAAGCTGGCTAGATTGTCGGGCTCAACGGGTAGTGATCAATGGCTCCATGTCTAGTTGGCAGCCGGTGTCAAGTGGAGTGCCCCAGGGGTCGGTCCTGGGGCCGGTTTTGTTCAATATCTTCATAAATGATCTGGAGGATGGTGTGGATTGCACTCTCAGCAAATTTGCGGATGATACTAAACTGGGAGGAGTGGTAGATACGCTGGAGGGGAGGGATAGGATACAGAAGGACCTAGACAAATTGGAGGATTGGGCCAAAAGAAATCTGATGAGGTTCAATAAGGATAAGTGCAGGGTCCTGCACTTAGGATGGAAGAATCCAATGCACCGCTACAGACTAGGGACCGAATGGCTAGGCAGCAGTTCTGCAGAAAAGGACCTAGGGGTGACAGTGGACGAGAAGCTGGATATGAGTCAGCAGTGTGCCCTTGTTGCCAAGAAGGCCAATGGCATTTTGGGATGTATAAGTAGGGGCATAGCGAGCAGATCGAGGGACGTGATCGTTCCCCTCTATTCGACACTGGTGAGGCCTCATCTGGAGTACTGTGTCCAGTTTTGGGCCCCACACTACAAGAAGGATGTGGATAAATTGGAGAGAGTCCAGCGAAGGGCAACAAAAATGATTAGGGGTCTAGAGCACATGACTTATGACGAGAGGCTGAGGGAGCTGGGATTGTTTAGTCTGCAGAAGAGAAGAATGAGGGGGGATTTGATAGCTGCTTTCAACTACCTGAAAGGGGGTTCCAAAGAGGATGGCTCTAGACTGTTCTCAATGGTAGCAGATGACAGAACGAGGAGTAATGGTCTCAAGTTGCAATGGGGGAGGTTTAGATTGGATATTAGGAAAAACTTTTTCACTAAGAGGGTGGTGAAACACTGGAATGCGTTACCTAGGGAGGTGGTAGAATCTCCTTCCTTAGAGGTTTTTAAGGTCAGGCTTGACAAAGCCCTGGCTGGGATGATTTAACTGGGAATTGGTCCTGCTTCGAGCAGGGGGTTGGACTAGATGACCTTCTGGGGTCCCTTCCAACCCTGATATTCTATGATTCTATGATTCTAAGGCATCCCTGGGCTCCCGAGAGCCCCCAACATTTCATGCCAATGTTAGGCTTTGAAACCACATCTGCAGATGGTTAATGCCCACTACTGCGGAGCTCCCATAGGCGGGGGGCGTCCTGGACCTGACTGGCAATGAGACAGCGTGACTGCCTGGAAACTAGCTTGGCTACGTGGCCGGGCCCAACTCACCTTATTTCCCAGGAGCATGAGGACCACATCTTGCTGTGCGTATTCATGGATCTCGGTCAGCCACGCCTAGGAGGGAAACAGAACAGAGGCTGCACAGCATGGGTAGAGACAATTCCGGACGGAGGAGCTCTGAGAGGGAGCAGGCCGCAGTGGGGCCAGTTCACAAAGCTACCCGCTTCCCAGGCCTGCCACCTGGGGGACACGCCCAGCCCTGGCGGTGGGAGACATCTGATCCATTCACTTCATACAGACGTGCTACCTGATTGCCGTGTTTTGCTATTCACATGACTGTGGCCTTTCCTCTAAGATCAAATACAGCATCCCTTTAACATCTTATCGGGGGACCTGCAGGGAGACAGACTCAGTCCCCTACAGCGCATGCATTTCCTAAAGCCATGATGAACGAGGCTACACAACCTACTGGAAGAAGTTTGGGTAAGTCTCAGCATCTCCCTCTGCCCTCAGTGATGTTACACAGTCCTGTGGAGCTGAGCACCCCCTAGCGTGCAGCCTCTGATTTACAGGGGCAGGACAGCTGGGGGACTGATTAAATTGTTACAGGAAAAAGACAGATTTCTGGCTGTGAGGGCACGTATCAACAAGGGCACGTTGCTGTTGCTCGGAGAGCAGACACCAGGAACGCTAACAAGATAGACCCTGCTGGGCCCTGCCATTAAGGCTCAGGGCTGCCGAGAGCCGGGACACACTCAGCACACTTACCCTGCGCGGCGGGGAGGCTGGGTTGAGGGAAAGGGTGTCTAGGAACAATTTTCATAGAATCATAGGACTGGAAGGGACCTTGAGAGGTCATCTAGTCCAGGCCCCTGCACTCGTGGCAGGGCTAAGTATTATCTAGACCATCCCTGACAGGTGTTTGTCCAACCTGCTCTTAAAAATCTCCAGTGGTGGAGATTCCACAACCTCCCTGGGAAATTTATTCCAGTGCTTAACCACCCTGACAATTAGGAAGTTTTTCCTAATGTCCAACCTAAGCCACCCTTGCTGCAATTTAAGCCCATTGCTTCTTGTCCTATCCTCAGAGGTTAAGAAGAACAATTTTTCTCCCTCCTCCTTGTAACAACCTTTTATGTACTTGAAAACTGTTATGTCCCCTCTCAGTCTTCTCTTCTCCAGATTAAACAAACCCAATTTTTTCAATCTTCCCTCACAGGTCATGTGTTCTAGACCTTTAATTATTTTTGTTGCTCTTCTCTGGACTTTCTCCAATTTGTCCACATCTTTCCTGAAATGTGGTGCCCAGATCTGGACATAGTACTCCAGCTGAGGCCATATCAGCGTGGAGTAGAGCGGAAGAATTACTTCTCGTGTCTTGCTTACAACACTTCTACTAATACATCCCAGAATGGTGTTCGGTTTTTTTTCAACAGCATTACACTGTTGACTCATATTTAGCTTGTGGTCCACTATGACCCCCAGATCCCTTTCCGCAGTACTCCTTCCTAGGTAGTCATTTCCCATTTTCTATGTGTGCAGCCCTAAAGCCAAGACAACTGCTTAATATAAGAACGGCCATACTGGGTCAGACCAAAGGTCCATCTAGCCCAGTATCCTGTCCTCTGACAGTGGCCAATGGCAAGTGCCCCAGAGGGAATGAACAGAACAGGGAATCATCAAGTGATCCATCCCCTGTCACCCAATTCCAGCTTCTGGCAAACAGAGGCTAGGGACACCACCCCTGCCCATCCTGGCTAATAGCCATTGATGGACCTATGCTTCTCTGCTCTGCTTCTCTGAGCCTGCCTCTGATGCAGTCTAGTAACAGTCACTCAGAACTAGGGGCCCCTGTAGCCACTTAACAAGAATTTTAAAACTAAATTGATCAATCTCTACCTTGAAGGCCATTTGAATCACATGCTTATTACCCTGCTGTTCTTCCTGTGCTTTTTTTAAAGGCTGAAATTAATGTCTTGTGTCCAAGAATCATTCGATAACCAGGTTTTATCTCACTTCCCTCTGAAGGGCTAGGCTGGAATTAGAGTCATTCTCCCGCCGAGAAGGGGCCTATCAGATTTTTTGTTTTCTTTGAGGAGTTAGTGTTTTTGACCATCTTGACTTCTTATCAGTGCTGCCTAGCCTAGCTTTCCCGAGTCAAGCCTTTTGAGGGAAGAGCTCCAGATGGTTCTCCGATGGCATGAAACGCCAATGGTGCACTCGGAAATATGTGGAGAAATAACAAACAACCACAGTCCTGTCCTGATGGGGGCTTGACCTGCAGCCCCCCTTAGCTGACCAAGAGCAGAAATGATTAACCGGAGCTGGTTGTTCTGTTTTCATGGCTGACATTCAGATTTAAAAAGAAAAAAAAAATCATGAAAATGCTTCAGTTTCTAGGAGATTATTACCGAAATTTTAAAAATAATGTGGATGTTAGTCCCTAGACCAACTCACCAGTATTCACGGGACACCGGCTCTCGTTACAATCATGAATCAATAAGGATGTAGCGTAACAGGAGCTGAGCAGCAGGAACCTACTCACCCACTAAGCTCAGTGAGAGTACTTAAGTGAGTAAAGTGTGCAGGATCAAGACCATAGCGAGAAAACAATAGTGAAATGGGATGTTTGTCCAAAACGATCAGATTTTTCTCTAAAAGCACTAGGTCAGGGAAGGCTCTGTGTGGGTCAGACACGCCATGCAGCAGCACTGCCTTCGCTAGCCTCAGTGGACAGCGGTGGTCTTGGTTGGTTCATCCAACGAAGTGGGTTTTAGCCCACGGAAGCTTATGCCCAAAGGACTCCTCGTTGTTTTTGCTGATACAGACTAACACGGCTGCCCCTCTGAAACCGGACATCCTGGGATTCTAATTCTTCCGACCTGCATGGAGGCTGGCAGCCAGCACAGTACAGCATGGTCGAAAATTCAGTCCGATCTCAGATGGCGACCCCACGCTGTCAGACAGGTTGGGGAGCAGCGCTCTGTCTGCTCGGCATCATTGTCCAGATCACCCGTACAACTCGCATCTTCCATGGTAACAGACTGGGAGCCTCTCTTTCCAATGCTGTGTGGCATGATGCACTCCAGCCCCTCTAACAGTGCCTGTTGCAGGGCCCCCAAAACAAATGTATACGATAAACAGACATGTAGACTCTCCTCCCTCGGTCATTACTCTGTGCAGTCCGATTCCGGCTTTAGGTTAGACAGACAAATCAGGGTATTTGGGGTGAGGGACGCAACTCGCCAACTTCCCCGCATGCGCTAACGACAACACTCCCGCCATTTACTGACTGACCTGAGCAGCGCAAGCAGATGCGACCCTGCCCTTCCCAAGCGCACCTGCCTTCTCAATGCTCTGTGCACCGGCTGCAAAGCTGAGCCACCGTGCTGGTGCGTTGGGAGGTGCTCCCGCCACATAGCAGTGAGAGCCTAGCCGCCACATGCTACCACTGCTGTCCTCCAGCAGCAGCATGCTTGTCCCAGCAGGTGGTGTGGAATAGTCAATCGGGCGATCCACGGCTGCTTAGGGCAGGCCGAGAGCTGTAGGGTGATACTAAGCCACACAGGCTGTGTCCATCAGTCTTGGAGCCAGAGACAACCACAGGGTCTGTCTGTGTCCAGCAGCCTCGCATACTCTGTCTGTCCATTACTGCCAAGCAAGCCCTGAGTGCAGTCCCCTGAGAGAGACTCCAGCCGGGGAGGCAGCCGCAGGGAAGGAGAGCTGCAGCTTTCATTCTGGAGACTTCGGTGCGACCTCTCACTTCTTACCCACAGGAGCTGGCACAGAGCCCAACCCCTCAAACTCTTCCCTTGCTGAGCTGTGGAGGGTTCACTTTCGAAAAGGCCTTTGACGGAGCCACTGTCCCCGACTCGGCCAGCAAAACAATGATGGATTAACGGGTGAGAGGCAAAGAGCGTCTGAGGATCAGAAATGAGAGCACAAGCACGGGACAGGCATCCACGGTGAATTCTAGCCAGGGAAGAGGCTAACGGCAGAGTGCTCCCAGCAGCCATGCTAGGCCTTGGGCTGGGTGGAAATGGGGGGGTGTCTTATGGACCCAAGGTTAATGAAACCCTTGCTCACTATTACAATCGTAACCAGGTCCGGGGGGCTCAGGGTTCCATGCCGAGTTATTGCTGTGACTCCCGTTGCAACAACCGCCCTGGAAATATTTTTAACCATCCAGAAAACGAAGGAAAAAGAAATCAAGCCTTTGCAATGGCACCCAAACCCCTTTTCCCTTTAGCTGGAGGGAGTGGCGTGGCCACGTGGTGCACTACTGGCTGACAGGGTGGCCCAGCTCGTGATGGGGAGGAGGTGCCGATGTGCCTGAGTAGGGCCAAGCCCCGCTGCGCCACCACCCGAGGTAAGTGCCCCCCTCCCGGAGCCAGCATCCCAAACCCCTCCTGCACCCAAACCCCTTCCTGCACCCCAAACCCCTGCCCCAGCCCTGACACCCCCCCCCCGAGCCAGCACCCCGTACCCCCTCTGCACCCCAACACTCTGCCCCAGCCCAGAGCCCCTTCCTGCACCCAAATTCCCTCCCAGAGCTTGCACCCCCCTCACCTCCTCCTGCACCCCAACCCCCTGCCCCAGGCTCAGCCCGGAGCCCCCTCCCACACTGTGAACCCCTCAGCCACAGCCCGCACCCCCTCCCAAACCCAGCTCCCTGCCCCAGCTCGGTGAATGAGGGTGGGGGAGAGCGAGCAACGGAGAAAGGGGGGATGGAGTGAGCAGGGCGGGGCCTTGGGGAAGTGGCAGGATAGATCCTGGGTTGCCCCTAAATTCAAAAAGTGATCTTGGGCGTAAAAAGGTTGGAGACCCCTGCTTATGGGGCACCCGGCTCGCATGATGAGCAATGCCTCTCTTGGACATTAGATGGAGCTGGAGACATGGAAGACCTCGCAGCGGACACACTGGGGGAGGAATCGCCCTGTGACCGTCCTGCCGGGCCTGGCAGAGCCGCGTGGGGAAAGGGCATCAGTCTGCTCCCGGCATACAAGGGCCAGCTGCGCCTCCAGACACTGACACCCCTTCCCCTGCCGGAGTCTCAGGAACCCTACGGGGCGGCAGCCGGATTAATACAGCACTTCCCCAAGGCCAGCCCCGTTGAAGCAACCCCGGGAAACCCAAACCAGCAGCCACTGCCCCTGTCCCAGTGTCGGCGTCACTGCACCCGTACCCCGCACCCTGGGGTCCACCCCAATCAGCTCTCCAGCCATCACCTGTCTCTGGGCAGGGGCCCACGTCACCCGCCCCTCTGCCCGGGGGGCTGAGGGCTGCCCAGCTCCCGGCCTTCCACTGATCTCCCCAGACGGCCAGCGCCTGCATGTCGCTCTCTCCCCCAGGGCTACGCGGTGCATTGCCAGCAGTTACACGTTACCCCACAGCTCCCGCTAACAAGTGCCCCTCTCCCTACAGTAAAAGCCTTCCACAGAAACACAAAGTCACTGGAAGTTCCCACACATGTGCCAGAGGTCACCCATCCATGTCATGGGGCACTAGCAGGCAAAGTCTTCCAAACCTGCTCCAGGGGCCGGGGCCCCTGGGGCCGACAGTCGAGTCCGTCTGGGGTTCAGAGAGCAGGCCCTGAGCCCGTTTGCACTCTGCCTTTTCTACTAAATGCCCTTTCTTTGGCGGTTGCACCCTGGAAACCCGAGGCTGAAGTGATCTGTGCCAGCCTCCCTGGGCTGATAGCTCTCAGGAACCAGGGGTGAAAGGCAAAGGCAGCGGGGGCTTCCCGTCTCCCCCGGGGCTGAAGCGCGACCGCCTCCTCCCGCATCAGTCTAGGGTAACCCCCGGCTGCAGGGGGAGCAGGCTGGGGAACCCGCCACCTACAGCTTCCAAGTTCAGTTCTGAGTTTGGGGCCATTTGGAAGCAGGACTTTGGTCTGAGCTCAGCCTCAAATGAGAGCAGTTCCCTCCAAACCACAAACACTGGGGAGACGGGGGGGGGAGGGGCAGTCCAGGAGAGTGGGGGTAGACACAGGTCTAGGGGGCCCAGGTCAGGGGAGTGAGGCCCAGGCCAGGGGACAGGATAGCACAGTGGTGGGTGCCATCTAAGAACCTGGACAGACGGATCTAGACAGACTGCCAAAGTGGCAGACTGGATTGGAAAAAATTGAACCGATTTGGTGTCACTCCTGTGTTTGGCCTACAGCAGTGTGGAGCGTGTTCTGCCCTATTAGTGCCCTGGTATTCGATCAGGAGGAAAGGTGAATAGCCAGCAAGCCGGCCGAGCCAGACAGCTGCCAGCCTGTCTCCAAGTGCTCTTGGCGGAGCCAGGCTGCGCTCTTCCAACTCGGGTGTGCCTGGTGCTGTACAAACCGGGGGTCCTGAGCTCCGCCCACAAAGCAAGCCCTGCATGGGTGGTGTAGCAGAGCCCAGGTTTGGCCTGTGACAGGCTCTTCACCCAGCTGGACTAGACAAGAGACTCAGCTGCTAGGCAGTGCTCGAATTACGGGGGGGTGGGGGTGGGGAACATGGTGGGGCCTTAATGAACGTGGATGGTCCTGGACACTCAGTGCCCCCACCAGAGCCCCCTCTCTACCCGCCACTACCCCTTACCCCTCCGTCTGCCCTCTGCCTCTAACCTGCCTCCTCTCTGCCCTCCCCGCTTCCCCGCAGCCTTCTGCACCCACTAACACCCCCTAGCTCAGCAGCTCCACTCCTGCCAGTCCAGCCCTGTCCCCGCCCCACTTCTCTCCCCACTTTCACTCTGTCTCCCCTGACCCTGCAGACCCCTCTCCCCGGTGCAGAGCTCCTAGAAGGGGAAGGGCTGAGCCTTTGCCCCCCTCGCCTCCCAGGGCGACAGCTTCCATTCTCTGCCCTCTTTTCCTCCTGGAGGTCAGCTGGTCCATCCACCCCCGGGTCCCAGCTCACCCGATCACTGACTCCCTTTCCTGAGCACATGGAATGGGATGCAGCAGGCTTCTCCTTTGCCAATCCCGCTCCTTGGGACTTCCCAAGGGCTCCTCACTACACGCTGCAGCCTCAGTGGGCCAGCCAGGGAGCGACTGGACCACGGCGATGGAATTCTCTCCCCCTGCCATGCAGGGCCGAGACACGCTGGCAGGGAGCTGTGGGGGAGACACTCAGCGTGTTATTGCCCATGCTGTGGCGACAACGAATCCTTCAGCCTGGGGAGGGGCGAGAATGCAGCTCCTTTCACCAGCACAAATTCACGATTTGCTCCCTTGGGCCCTGCTATCTGTACACTCAAGGTCTAGAGTCCAGCAGCGTTTTTAATGAATTGGTTAATTGCCCCGGTGGGAAGGGAAAGGCCCGGTAATCATACGGAGCCCAGCCAACACGCTCCCCGAGCCGCACAATGGCGGGCGGGCGAGGAACGGATGGGAATCTGATGCCACGCTTGTCTGAATCCGACAGCCTCATTATCACCAGGGTCAGGGTGTGAGAGACTGGCTGACAGGAGCAGTTAGAGAGTGTGACTCAAATGCAAAGGCAGATACATCAGGTTGTCAGCTGCCAAGTCTACAACACACAGCATGAGCGATGACCCCATGACATGGGGGGAGACAGCACAAGGCAAGGTGCCATTAAATGCAACACCCTCCCTTTCTCAGAGAGATGGTCACCGAGTTTTGTGAGTGCAAAACTGTATATAAACACAAGAATCTGCTAAAGTCATCGTGCAGTGAACCCAGCGATGCACACAGCGACCAGGCTGCTTACGGCAGCTGTTCTCAAGCTCTGCCACTGCCGGCAATTCATTAGCAATCCACCGATTACAGCGACAGAGGAGGGGCACCAAGGACTGCTGAGCTTTCGAGGAGGTACACGAGGCCTGAAAGTCTGAGAATCGCTGATTTAAGGGACTGGGCCAAGGCATAATTCGGTGTCAAGGAACGTTTTAAAAGGCGACAGGAAATGGCAAGTAATTAACTCTCTGAGAGCTCCTGAATCAAGAGTCTTTCATTGGAACACAACAATTTAAGGACAAAATTATGATTTAGAGTCAGTTCCAATTTCCCAGGCTATAACTGGGCTGCGCGTGTGGATGATAAACCTTGGGGAACCAGTGAATCGGTGGATTCCAGTGCTGGAGAGGGTGCAGAATTACGCCGAGTTCCACACAACGGATTATTCCAAGGAGGGATTTAGTCATGCCTGTCAAGCTCCTCTGCAAGCAGAGCTTGGTTTTACTACCCCCCAGCAATCAATTTGCCACATCCACCAAAAAGGTTTTTTTCTCAAGTATTCAGCACCGTCGGTGGCTGCTGTTGGCCGAGAGGACAGCAGCTTTTCAGGGAGAGTCTCGGGGTTTGGCTGCAGCGCATTAGGCTGAGAGCGAACGGGGGACTTGAATAGAATAATTAAAATTGTAGCCGTCTGTGGGCTTGACAATGCGGCCCAGAGTCTATTCCATGGCTGGTCAGCCACCACAGGGCAGAGTTTATGAAGACCACTGGAGAGGACAATACGTCCCACAAGTTTTTGTGGCCAGGTAGCAGACATTGGAGAGGTACTGAGATCTTGGGGTCTTCCCAGCAACCTTTAGATTCACGTCAGCATCCTCTCTTTTCTCTGGCCTACGTTATGCAGGCTTAATGGTACCTTCTGGCCTTAATTAAAATCTCTGGATGAGTCCACAGTGGACCCAGCCCAAAGCCAAGTCTGTAGCCTTTTGGGCAATCGACACCAATTTTGGGCAATAGACGCCAACCTACTCAGCAGAAATGTCCTGGGGCTGGGCTGGAGACGGGGTCTTTCCCCTGGGGGGTGAGGAGCAGAATGAAAAGCTGCTGCCCCAAGATTGGTTTCTCTGGCCCAGCAGCTGTGGGAGTGAACTGCAGCTGGATTGCACCTTCTGTAGCCTGCTTTGTAGTGGTGTGAAGTTACCATGTTTGCAAAACTGCATGGGAGCAAAAGTCTTTCCCCCCACGTCACTGACTCGACAGCAAAGCTGCTGCGGAGGGAGACAAGCTAACGGAAGTCACTGCTTGGCAAGTGCGTTACTTCTAAGCAGGAAGTGGGGGCTTTAACCGTTAACAGCGCAGGACTGTTCTGGGCCCATTACTTTACGATCAGTGACAGAGCTCGTGGCACTTGACCAAACCCGTCTGAGGGCAAGGTGCCCGCCCCAGGAGCGTCCATTCCCCATCCCCGACAACTGAGGGGCCGGGCAGCCGGGACACCCTGCGGCTGCAAAGAGGAAGCGAGCGGCTCGTAGGAGGCAGTGCTAGAGCAGCGGGGTTTAAAGGAGGGCGCTTGGCACGCGGGCACTAGAAGGGCAGCGTTGGCTCCACGCGGACAAGCTGGAAAACTCCAGGACGAGCCTGTGATAGTGATGAGACTCAGCTCACCTGTATATTCACAACAGGCTGTGCAAGCCAAGGGGCCCGGGAGGCAGGCAAGTACCATTAGCCCCATTTTGCAGGTGAGACTGCAGAGACTAGGTGAAGTGGGAACGCAGGCAGGGGAGATGGAATTCACTGGGCTGACGTTTTACCAGGAACCCCCCTATTCCGCCACTAAACGCCGCAGGAGCTGAGCTGCAGCAGTGTTACAGAAGCAAGCCAAAGAAAGCAGGCTACCGAGAGGCTCCACCGTCTCCAGGACATTAACTGCGGCCGGGGCAAGTCGTTGCAAAACGGCTCTAACAAACTTGCTTCTCCACGTTGCTTTCAGGCTGGTTGCACAATGTTGTCGCTACACTATGCTCCTACTCAACGAGCCCAAGGAAGATCCTGCACGGGGGCTAAATGTGTATTGCTTTTAATGGATGTGTCACTTCCAATCAGAGCTTTCCGGGGGAGGGTGGGATAAACATTTCATTCCAAGCGCTGGGAAGAGAGAGGCTCAGCCGCTGTGCCCAACTTGTCATGGCAGAAGGGGCCTCGATGCGTCTAGCAAAGCAAGCAGCGAGTGTTAACACGTTGTTCTAGGAAACCTGAAGGAAGAGCAAAGGTTAGCATGCGCTTGCTGGAGGTGGGAATCCTTCCGCTTGGGAGGAACCTGCAGGAGAAGAGCAAACACACTGGTACAAAAAGATTTCCTTGGCCTGGATTTTTCTTGTTCCTTTCAGATTAAATGGAAGTCACACTACAGGCGAGCTTTTCAGATCAGAGAGTGGAATTTTGCACAAAGCGACGGTTCTGAGCCAGGAAACGACAGAGCGAAACAATGGAGATTTCTACAAAACATGCCAAGCCTGCCCCTTTCACCCAGCTCTGCTTAGCAGAAAAAGGGTGAAAACCTTGAAGAATAATAAGATTTGTCAGTGTTTCCACGGTGCTTTTCATCCTTAATGTGCTTTCCGGGCCTAACTGGATTTATTAAATTAATTAGCATAGCTAACGTGCCTGTAGGACAAAAGGATGCGGGGAAGATTCACCTGTAACACGGGGCTGTGGAGGGATTACCTATTTTCAAAGGGAACCCACTTAGCCAGAGTGTGATAGCTGGGAAACATGCACTGTGCCTCCCTCTGAGATGGGCAAACACATTACAGCCCCTGTCCAGCAAAGCACGTGTGTAACTTTAAGCATGACAGGTCCTATTGAAGTCAATGGACAAGCACTTTGCAGATCGGGGCCTTTATCAGAAGCAGGCGGAAGGGATGCCTGGTCCCGTTGTTAGGGTGCTAGCCTGGGCCATGGCAGATCCAGGTTCAACACTGGCCACAGCCTTCCTGTGGGGCCTTGCACAAGTCTACTGAGACGCCAGTGATGTAAAATGTAATGTGACGTGCCAATTTGGTTGGAACAGTCCTGTTTTTACACATGGCAGCCAGGTGTCCTCCTCCTTGGACCCCTGAAATGTCCTAGGTGGGGGATCATTTAATCAATTACAACATTTGGCTGGGGGTGGGGTTTTTTAAAAAAAATTATAACTACAAGATGTCCAACCAAGACACACCGCTTCACACAGGAGAACAGCGCCTTGCTCTGTGATTGCCAGGAGCAGACCAGTGGAAAGAGAAGTGCTCAGTGTGATCAGGGGCATCTGGAGTGCAGAGATAACAGGAATGATTTACACTGGAAGCACTTTGGGGTCAGGACCTACTCCTCTGTTGTAGCTGGTCCCCAGGCTCTACCGTGATGCCCAGGATTGGGAAGAATGAGCACAGACACTCGGAGCTGGTCTTCTTCTTAATGGGAACGTTAACGATGCTTGTTCAGTGTTTCATTCAGACACTCAGGATACGTCTACACTGCAAAAGACGACCCACTGCAGTGAGTCTCCGAGCCCACATCCACTGACTCGGGCTCGTGGGGCTCGGGCTGCTGGGCTAACACCACCATCTCCTCAAGCACATCGGTGGGAGAATAGCCGCAGGGCACAAGCTCCCCAAATCTAGTTGTTTTATGCTTAGGCGCCCCCTTAAAAGGGCTGACTCTAGAGTCAGCCATCACCCGCTCCCAATGGAAGGGCTTCTTCCAGGGAAGGGAGTTCTGAATACCCGGAAGCGGTTAGGCTGGATCCCATCCAGCAATACTTGAGGAAAACAAGGAACCTGACTTACAAAAGGTTTTGTCAGCTTTCAAAGCTGGAAATAAAGAACTGACAGGATAAAAACACCTGACCGCCTCACTGACAAGGCTGGCATTATCAAGGGAGTCTCTGGAATATTTCTCCCAGATATTACAGAAGCCAAAGCGTGTCAGAGATGTGCAGGGCCACTCAAAATAAATAACACTCCTCGCTAGTTCGAAGAGACGGCACTACCAGATCGAAGGACGAGATCAAGCTGTGGGGAAGAACACGACCCACGTTTCTTTTTTAAAACCATGAATATTGAGGATCTGGGGATTTTAGAAAACAAAAACCTGGGAAACAGCAAAGATGCAAACTCCGCCTTTGGGGCCTTTGCTACTGAGGGCGGGGAGCTTAGTTATGGCCAAGCAGGAGAGGACAGGGCAGTGGGGAAGGTGCAGGAATGGCTTTTCCCCTCTTGTTGTGTCTGTTGTTAGAGCTGAAGATCTCCCTCACTGAGGTAGGTGCTCCGTCAGGGGGCTGACCTAGACCCCACCCCACCCACTCCCAGTCCGGGAAATGGGGGTGGGGAGACAGTGCACCCCAGACAGTGGCAGTGCAACCACCAATGGCCAGGACCTTGGTATCGTGTCCCATCCAGAAGCTCGCACTGCATCCCACACACCCAGCCATCATGCAGGGCTCTGAACTAGATCACACAGCCCAAGGAGATGCTAATGCCTGTGTGTGCTCCCTCACCACATCCCCTCTGAGCAGAGACCCCTCACCCAAACCTACTGTGCTCTCATAACACAGCCGCAACTTCCTACACAGCCTCTCCCCGGGCCAGTCACTGAGCTGGTTTTGAACAGGCCTTAGAAACCCTCATTCACAAGCAAACCAGGCGAAGGGACAATTTAATGAGCGTAGGAAACACTGCCACTAATCACTGGTTCCTCCTTATTTCCTCTGTGTAATAACGTCTTTAATTAGGGCCATTAGCCTGAATGCGATTTCATTTCGACACAGTCTCGGCGCGAGATGGGCCATCGATTCTCTTATTAATTTTTTATGGTTTTCCCCCCCTTGCTTTTGTCAAGAGAAAAGTTGAGCAATGAGTAGATCTGAAAAGGAAATTAAACAAGGGACAGCGCCGGACCAAATGGCTCAGGGGACGCTGGCACTTTACTCCTCTAGGAGAAAGGGTGGCCCAGTGGCTAGAATGCCAACCCCGAATCCTGCTTGGTTGAATCCAGATCCTGCTCAATCTCTGTGACCTTTAGAGACCGTGAAGCACTCTGAAATCTACTGATAAAAAGCTCTATATAGGAGTTAGGTGTTGTTTTAGGTAACAGGTTTAATCCAACCCAGCTCAGCGGTAAAGTGAAGCTGCTCCAGGCTGGTGGCCTCTCTGTGGCATGAGTTGTTGGGTCTCAGTCCATTTCATCATAGCTAGGTTCCAAAAATCACCCAAACCACCACAGCAAGTGGCAGCTTGAGAAGAGAGGGGCCCAACACAGCTCTCGCTTTTTGGGGAGTAATGGGAAAAATCCAGCCACAACCCATCATCAAGAGCAAGACGCAAACTGGGCACGTTTAGCCTTCTACAAAGCCTCTTCACACACTTCATTACGCTCAGCTCTGAAGCAAGCCTCTTCCCCAAGAGCTGAGCCAATCGTAAAGAAGTGAACAGCTCCCACAGGGCTCTCTTATTGTTAGCTTTCATTCAAGATTTATGCATGGACGTAAGCTCATTTCTCTATCCTCCCTCCTTTCCGGTACCAACCCATCGCTGCTGTTACATGGCACTGACTGGTTAGAAAAAGGGAGTGCAAAGGAGGGAAGTTAAATGATTCTCCAGTCTCCTCTTGCATTTACGTCTGTATGTGATTTCACAGAACTACACTGGCAATCACGCCGCCTCTCTGAACAGTGATGTGCAAACGGCAGGGCTGCTTTCCTTGGGGGTTTTTCACAGGCCTTTGCACTATTTTTGCTTCGTGTGCAAATAAAAAGGACCCGGGGTAATTAAAAAATTTCCTCCCCTTCCACTGGAATTCCCTTAGGAGAGAGTCCTGCCTATGCTCAATGCTAAGGAGGATGCGCTGTCCGTACAACTAGATCCAAACTAGCCCCTGGGAGCACAGGTGCTGAATCCATGGGTACGCTGGGGCTCAAGCACCCACTGAAAAAAATAAGGGGGGTGCTTAGCACCCCCAGGCTGGATTAATCTTTTGTGGGCCCCAGTGCCTGGACCATGGCCCTGCCCCCTGCTCCGCCCTGACGCCCCCTCCACTCATCTGCTTCTCCCGCCTGCCCCGAGGCCCTGTCCACCGCTCGCACGAGAAGCGGGTGGAGAGGAGCACCCACCGGCAAAACCCGAATTCAGCCCCTGTGCCTGGGAGTTCTCTCCTCTAGTCTCCTGGCCCCTGCTTACTCGCACTTCAGGTTGCGAGTGGCATGCCACACTGATCGTTAACAATTCCGCGCCTCTCCCTCAGTGCTGGGCTGCTAACCCGGGGGTCCCGCCCAGATTCAAACAAAACTGTTTCTTTTTTTGTTGAAAAATGTCAAAGGCTGAAAGTTCCCCCCCCCCCCCAGCTCCACTCCTTACACTCCCAGCGCCGTTTCCACTGGCCAGGGTGTTCATGTCTTCCTGCTCTAACCTGCACGTGCAACTGCAGCGTCCCACCCCAGAGGTGGCTGCACTTCATTAGCGACAGGAGCGAACACTCACCTACCCCACAGGGTTTCTGGTTGAGGCTTAACGAAGGTTCGTGAAGTGTTTTGATTTCCTTGGATGAAAGACGCTAGAGAAGCATAAATAGCTCCAGCTGCTGCCACCTCAGGAAATGGGACAAAGTAAGTGACAGTACTGGAAGTGAGAAGTAAATGCACCCAGACCTGGCACTGGCTTGGAGACCGCATCACGCAGCAGGTGAAATGCCAATGGCTGATGATTGCATCTCTGCCAAGAGCCAGCTCCTTAGACAGCGCCACGAGGGCCCCCCCTGTCATGGGCCAGCTACTCTCCTGGATTTCCTCCTCAGAGGAGCAAGGCCGCAGGCCCGTGCAGAGCCATCCGGCGTCACTGAAGAGCACGTTGCCCGGCTAGCTCCTGATGCTCTTTGCTCTGCTGCATCCATGGGGCGTTTTCAGGAGGGCAGCGCTAAGGCCAGGCCTCGCAGCAAGAACTGCGATCAAAGAGGAGTGATTCCTGCCCTCTGGAGCGGGGGGGAGGATGGGAGGGGCTGTGCGGGCAGCCGGCCAGGGAGAAGATGTATAACCTTCATTGCAAACACTGTCTGACTTCATGCCAGGGGCATAAATCACCATCCATAGCTCTGGGGTGCAGGCAAAACGTTAATTCCTAGCCCATCCCAAAGCCCAGCTGGGCCAAGGTAGAAAACCTGATGTCCCCAAACTCTCCCTCCCCGGCCCCAGCCCTGGCCTCGGTGAAGCTGGACTCTGGGGGAGCAAGGGCGGGCAGAGCCTGCACATTCCAGGGGCTGGTACCAGCATCTCTGCCAGGCACCTGGTAAGTACCATGGCAGTATTTGGGGAGAGAGGTGAGTCTCGGAAGTAGCCAGGAGCCCAGCTATGGAGCACGCAGCACCCCCACCTTGCACTGCAGCTGGAAAATGGAACGTCACACGAGGAGCACCAGGACGAAATACCAGCGTTACCAACGGCAACCTAACCCACCAGGGTGCGCGACTCAGCACCGTGTTCGCCAGAGACCCTCCCTCCAGGGCCTCTTCATCCCGGTTTCCAGAAATGACCAGCAGGAGCGAGGGTCACGGATGATAACGGGGCTGAAAGGCCTGAGAGATTCAGGCAGGATTGGCATCCCAGGAGCCCTCTGCACGGGGCCAGGGTGGATAGCCTTCCAGCCAAAGGCGGGAGAGACCCCAAACGTCTGGAGTGGGCTGCAGGACCCAAAGGTTTGTCCACTTCCTGAAGGGAAGATGCCAACCCTGCAAAGGCCACGCCCCGAGTAGGAGAAACAAGTGTGTTTTGCAGCAGGTGTTAAAGTGGGGGTCAATCCCTGGGAAGAGCAGGTTGAACTCGAGTTCAAAACACCCCTTGATCCTGGTGAAGCCAAGGCCAAAGACCACCCCAGCGCGGGCGTCTCCTTTGCCTTTTACCGACAGCCTCAGCGGAGGCACCTGGAGGTGGGGCACGAGGCAGGGCTCAGGGCTGCCTGGGCTGGGGGGCAGTTTGGACGGAGCTGTGTGGGTACCGGACGTGCCTGGGGGCGCCGAGCGAGAACACAGAACAGAACACAGATAAAACCGCCCTCCTCAGAGCGCAAAGACGCACGCGACCAGCCAAGCCGGCCGTGGCCAGGGGCTGCCTGGAAGAGAGAAATGAACCCTGGGTCATTCTCAATCGAACACTTGGAGTGCGGTCAGCCAGAAACTTCCAGCAGGGAGTGCAGGGGGAGAGGGCAGGCTGCCCCCAGCAGGGAGGGGGGAAAGGATGCGCTGCCCCCAAGGCGGGGAGGGAGGGAAGGGATGCGCTGCCCCCCCAGGAAGCGAGGAGGCAGGCTGCCCCCAGGCGGGGAGGGAGGGAAAGGACGCGCTGCCCCCAGGCGGGGAGGGAGGGAAAGGACGCGCTGCCCCCAGGCGGGGAGGGAGGGAAGGGATGCGCTGCCCCCCGGCAGGGTGGTGTGGCGAGGAGGCAGGCTGCCCCCGGCAGGGTGGTGTGGCGAGGAGGCAGGCTGCCCCCGGCAGGGTGGTGTGGCGTCTCAGCACGTACACCAGCCCAAGGTGATGACCCAGTAGCACGGGAACGCTGGACCCAGGGCCTCGCCCCCCAAAGCCCCTGTTGCATGTTCAGCTCTCTTGGCTGTGACATCCAAGGCGGGGTGCTGGGATTCCCACCCCCTGCCCTGCTGAGGGTGAGCCACGTGTCTCACACCCGGGCCCCGGGACGCCTTGCTGGCAGGCTGCACAGTAACACTGAGGAACAAGCAGTGGAAAGGCCAGGGGCGCAGGGAGAGGAGCAGGGGGGGCTGGGAGCGGGTCTTTCCCCACTGGCCCACAGAACAAATGTGTTGGCGAACCCGGGATCGAGGAATTCACACCGCTTGCCGTGCATGGGTCTCTGGACACCACTTAGAAACCAAGCCCAGGCTGCTCTGCGGGGATGTCGGTGAATTCTGGCTCCTTTCCAAAAGAGTGCCCCCCTGCGCTCTGAGACAAAGTTTCCCAGCGTGCTGGTCTCCCACCCCAGAAGTGGCTGCATTTCAGTGGTGCTGAGCATGTGCTGTGAAGAAGGTGCTTTGGGAAGAACAGTGCCGCAAAGGGCTCTGGGAGACGTGGCTGTAAGGTGCTGAAGCCAGCACTTGCCTCCTCCCTCCAGGGGGCTGGGCAAATCACACCCCTCAGATGGAGGGAGAGGAGGGGGATCATGCTCATGCCCATCTGACACCACAGCTGGAGCGTCAGCAGCAAATCTATTTTTAAACGGACCCTGTCAGCGGCACGCCGAGGCGGAGAATACGGTGAGGCCTAAACCCCTAGACACACCAAGGCGCCGGCGGATGCTGCTTGCAAACACTTGTCAAGAAGCGAAGAGAGGATGGAAACCAGGGAACACTCGAGCACCCCCATCCCTATCGCAGCCTCCCACTGCGCCCCCCGAAGGCAGCACGGCGACTCGGGCCCCTGGCGGCCTGCTCAGCAAAGCGTGAGGCTCATCTCTAATTCACCCCGCGGCAGGCTTTACAAGCCAGCTGTGGGAACATTTTGTTCGGACCAGGGACGCCGGCGAGAGCACAGGCTGTGAAATCAGCAGCACGGAGCAGCAGAGCAGATGGGGCACATGAACGCGCCGACTAAGAAGGAGGCACCGATGCTCCATCACCGGGCACTCAAGACCAGCTGGTGGGCCTGGCATCTGCTCCTCCACAAGGAGCGCCAGGCTCCCAAGCTGTCTGTTCAGGTGCCCCGTCCCCTTCTCGCAGGGAACAGGCCCCTCTCCATGCCCAGACACTCGCGAATGCTACCTGGTGGCAAACCTGCCAGCCTCAGCCTAGCCCAGACGCAGGCTTTGAGGAGGTTTCTCAGGGTGTTTGCTACAGCCAAGGCTGTCAGTGCTGCAAGTGCCAGCTTACGGGGGGTCCTGCCTCGAGTGCGGGGAGCATAGAGAGATGGGCCCTGTGCAGCGGGGCTGGATCCCTGAGCCCATAGAAGCTGGGGAGATGTTACTTTCCTGCTTTAAAGCGACAAAACTAAAGCTCGAGGCTCTTCTTTGCTTCTCAAATGGGAGAGAAAAGCCAGATTGTTGCGGGGAGAGGGGTCAGCCAGGAGCAAAATCTGCCCTACAGAGCCAGGCTGCAGGTGCTCCGGGAGCTGGGTGGGCACATTTTACAAAAGTAAAAAGACACAAACTGTGTGTGGCCCACTACTGGGGAGCGGAGGGCGCAGGGCTGGGGAGAAGGGCAGTGGCAGAGCTGGGAGCGTGAGGGAAGAAATAGCAAGGGGATGCTGCAGATCAGGTGTGAGACCCATCAGCTGAGCTGTGGGCTGGGGGAGCCAGGGCTAGAACAGCAGAGGGGCTGCAGGTCGGGTTTGAGGAGTGTCGGGAGAGGTGTCTGTTTGGGGGAAATTTGCCTGGTGTCTGCACACAGTGCCTGACTCTCACACTGATTCACGTTAAATTCACTCGGACGTTTGCTGAAACTCAGAAATTTGAAGAAGAGGCTAATAATTACTTGAACACTGGGATACCTAGACACAGCAGGGAAAACCCTGACCAAACCCCTCTCAGAAAGTGATTGTTTTAAATAGTAAAGACTTTGAGAGCTGGAGGGTTCTTAGCGAGAAGTACAATTGACATGGGAAATGTAAGTTCATTATTTTAACCAAGAGATGGGCCCAAGTCACCGACTGACCCCGATTCAACCTGGCTCTGACCGCGATCCAACCCATCGCCACATGGAAGCTCTTCCTTTTTGGGTCCAGCAGAGAGAGGGGCTTGGATCTGGTTTCCCAAAGCCAGGGTGAAGGGAGCTGGAGCTGGGGTTCCATGCAAGCCCATCTCAGAAGAGACACCTGTAGTAGGAAGAGAGCCTGAGACATAAGCCCTTGTATCAAAGGCCGAGTATGAAGCAGGACCTGCTCACAGAATCTGGCAAGAACAGGGCTGATAATGCAGAAATTCATATTCCTAAAAAGTATTAGTCACAAAGCACTCACGCAAACACATCCTGATATCAGGTGTTACTAGAACATCCTGGTATAAAAAATGGAACAAAAACATTACCCAAGAACAACAGGAACACACCGACTCCTCCTAAAAGATAAAGTCAGGATAAAAGTACATAGTAGAGATGTTTTGATCGACCCAACATGTACAAGATAATGGGTAATAACTAGCGATGTCAGGGGGCAGTAACTAACTGTCAAAAGGGCAGTACTAACTTGTTTGTATTGGGGTATAAAGATGTATCTCAGAGGGAGCATCTTTGTCTGGCCTTGGGGAGGAACGGAAAGTCCCACCGTTCACTGAGCTTGTCCATTGTTACTGGTATACATGTATTACTGGTCCGGTAGAGTTTGTGGGATACTAGTACCATGCTTTGTCGACTATAAACCTGGCCGGGTGCCCTCGTCCCTTAACGGATCTTGTGGTCATTGGGTGGTTCGCTCGAGCCTTGCCATGCCAGCTGTCTGCGGAGGGCTGGGGCGGCACACGGAGGGAACACACACACGCAGCCAAACATCCATCAACGTCTAACCACAACACCGAGAGCCCTGAAAGGAGGAAAGGAGCACATGGGTCTCCGAGGGTGTCCAGCTGCAGTAGCGAGCACTGCCCCCCGCACGGCCCCTGCCATGGACACAGCTGAATGGATTGAGGGGACATTCCCACCCCCACTGTTCATTCTCTCCAGGTCCGACTTGCCCTGTTCATGCTTTGCCACCTGCGTGCACAGAAAGCTCCCGTCCACCGTCTCTTCTGGACGCTCCAGGAGGCGGAACTGGTCTCCTGGTAGTACTGGACTGCAGTAAGGCTGGTGCAATTCAGACTGGGGCTTAAGTCGAGCCAGACAGATGTTGGTGCGTGAATCAGCCAGACACCTGCCAGCAGGAGCTGCTCCAGGAAGAATCGGAGACATCACCGACATAACGGAGCCTTTCCTGCTGCCCCGTGGGCACAGTGAGCAGCAGTTTCCTGGCACCTTTGCACTGACCTCTCAGGTGCCGTGATGCTCAGAGCTCCGTCCGCGCACTGGGACAGCGGGTGGGGAGGCAGGTTTCTCCGGGTGAGTGCAGCCAGCAGCGTTCCTGTTTATTACTTCACCCCCAGCAGAGGGACGTGTGAATTCACCACAGCAATAAAGGACCAACAAGAGACTGCGAGAGGGAAGCCGCTGGAAGAGTGAGGGACATCTGCCAGCGAGGCAGAGGAGAAATACGACGGGGAGTCGCCGCAAGGGGCAGAGGCGGATAATTAACGGACTAATTAACATCATGGATTGTCGGTGCTGCCAAAGGTGACGCATGCCGCTCGGCCTGGGGTTACCTCCCCTGTCAGAGGAGGGCCAGCACAGCTGGCCGGATCCGGAGCAGCACTCACACCTGTAGAGGTGTAGATCTTTCCCCGGCTCCTTTGATTTCTATGTGAGCGAAAGAGTGCCAGAAGCCCAGGAGAGGGCGCTGCCATGGGGTCCAGGGGCTCCGAGGGGCTCCGTGACTTTCCAGTTCCACTCACTGCTGCCCAATCCACCCAGGGGCCGAGCAAGAGCTCCAGCGCCACGGAGCAAGAGTTGCTTACTAGCTGGATACGACGTTTGCATTTCATACTCCCATTGCTCAAGGAGCTTGTATGCCCTGTTCTTTCTCCACTGCCCCTTTCTTTTCACCTCCCCCTCCTGCTGCGGCTCAGCCTCTCCCCTTCCCATCTCTGGCAGCCCTTCCCGACTCTGTACAAGCTGCAGGCTCAGCAGAGTTCCTCGTCCATCACTCCACTATCCTGGCTTTGAAGGGCCAACTGATTAGCTGCTACCTCCAGTCAGTGGCTTCCCCTTGCCTGCCAAATCCAGCACAAAGATTTAAACAACTGCTCCCCCATTAAAAGCAGAATATCGGAGAAGGTTGGTCACGTGAGCTGAAAGGCTAGAGGCCTGAGAGGTGGGGCTGGGTGGGCAGAAGGGATGGTGATGGTTCCACATCACCTGTTGAAATCCAGCCCAGTTTGGCAGCAGCTGTGAGCAGACACCAGCAGAGTGCTGTGTGGAGACACGCATGGCATGCGCTGGGTGCATTGCAGGCCAGCTCCTGGGGGCCAGGGGTGCACATCACCAAGACCACTAACACCGCCTCTGCCTGGCTGGCTGTTGTAGCAAAGAAGCCAGGACCGAATGAGCCGTGGTGCCCGAGTGGTGCTATCTGCCCTAGCGTCGTTGCAGTGAAGCATGCGGGAAGCTTACACCATAGTTGCCAATGGGTGTTAGACCCCACAGGTCACAGTCCAACCCCTTCTTCCATCACCAAAATGCTAATACAAAAGAAAGCAGTCCCCAGCACATCGTTCAAACTGCCACCCAAATGGCAAGTTACAAACTAAACCCTAGCTCAAAAAAAAAAGAGAAGGCGAAAAAATCCCAAGGCAGATTAATTTCCTGCCAAAGCCCTCTCTCATTCATTACGATCTCCATCTGGTGACCTCTACGATGTTGCCGCGTGAGCCCCAGTTAATGGGAGCAATTAGACGATAATCGTGTGCATGAATCTAATCTGACCATTGATTTTCCCAGGGACATCCACTTGGCTGCCGGCAACAAAGGAACATGAAACAAATGCCAGGGAGAGAAAAATATGAGCCCCCCCTACGGCCCCCATGCAGTTGTAGCTAAAGAGAAACCCAGTGACATGTAAATTTCAAACACCTGCCAACAGAGGAGTGCAGAGAAAGTAAAGAGGTGCATAACCAGGATTGCACTGCAGTATTCATGAGACAAGGACAGTCTCTGAGATTTACTAGCAACTGTTTCTCCCAGCTCCTGGCATAGATCATACGCACTCTGGCTAAGGTGTGTAGAGAGGCGGCCAACTATTAGAGAGAGGAGCGGAACCCAAAATCTTCTACAGCAGTTGCCACAAGACAGCCTGTGCTGCCCAAGTCTGCCCGAGCAGCTGTCTTCCCATCAGCAGGCACGGCAGCCGCGTTACCAGACGAGGGTCCTCATTGTCCTGTATCAGTATGGCGAGAAAACTCACCGTTGGTCATCCAGCCAGCAAAACGAAGAGTTAAGATGGGTAATTGTGAAGAGTGGAGTTGCAGGCTCATTTCTCAAGTCAATAAAAGCCCTTTACAATAGCCCTCAAGGAGTCGTATTCAATAAACTAGGCAGAGCCACAGCAAACCATTTAAAGACAGAATGGTTTTAATTATCAAGCTCCCCGCAGAGAGTTATCTCCCGTCCTTTTAAATGTCACTCTGGAGCTGGAATGGATAATGAAACTCCTGAATGGGGAGCAGAGGCGACAGCAACATCACCTGTTGGGAAGCAAACTGGGAGCCGATAATGGCTAAACAGGTGCCAGCTGAGAGCGCTGCTATGGATATATCAATCCTAGCTCAACGAGGAGAAACCCGACTTAGCTCTTCTAACCCACACACTGATAAAAGGGAGGAAGGATGGTTTAACAGATAAGGCTCTGGACTGGAACTCAGGGGATCTGGAGTTCAGGAGGGGTAACAATCAGAATTTGTTAAACAAGAACATTAAAAAATTGATTTCATTTGAATCATGATTTAAACCTTAGATCAACGTTTTATTTCCATGTTTCTAGCTCTTTACTCTTCACATTTTGTAGCCTTCAATTGCTAAGCAGATGTGTTGTACTTGGTTAGTTAGTTTTCTAATTGCTAGTAGAATTTCAGATCACAAAGAGATTTTTTCAAGTAAGAAATTTCACACTTAAAATGCTCATCTAACGCTGAAAAAGACACATCCTGGGTCTCAACAGTACCCTCACTGTGAAAACACCACAAATTCCAACACCTCGTCAATAAGCAAATAGCCCCTGATACATCTGCAACCAACCCTACCTTCCAACACACTGACCTCCCACAAGTTCACACAGCCACAATGCTCCAACCAGACAGTACTCTCCAACAGGTTTGCCACTGGAAGGCAATGGGAGCTATGCTCCCAAGTCACTGCTTTTGAAGATCCACCATTAGGTGCCTAAATAGGGGTTTAGGAGCCTACTTTGAGCCTCCCATTTCTGAAAATGTTGCCCAGCATGTATAAAAAGTTCACAATCACGTCTGTGTATGGAATTCTGAACAGCATTGCAGCAGTAACATGGAAGCAATTTTGCTTCGAAATGACAAAGATAATGAGCCACTAAGGGAAAAGTTTTCAATAAAAACATCATTTAGCCCCTGATGCTGCAAACAGTGCTTCCAGGAGAGTTCAGTCAGGCAGCTACTTATGTGTTTGCTGGCTCAGGGCCTTCATTCTCCTTATTTCATTTTTTGCTGTAACGAGTTTTGTAACATTCAGAGAAGATCCCAGGCCAGCAGCGGCATTTAAAAAACCAACATTCATAATTCAGCTCATTGTGACTTTTAATCTGAAGTTACAGTAGCACAAATTTTCAAAGTCATTTTATGACGTCGCAGCCTGATGATTGATTTAAATCATTATTTAATTGCCTTGATTTAAAATTGCCCCACGCTGTCTGGGTCCAATCCCAGCTCTGCCACAGGCTCCCTGGGTGGCTTCTGGTAAGTCGCTGAATCTCTCTGGGTCTCAGTCCCCAATCTGGCACAGGTTCTATAGGCCAGATCAGACCATCTGGTGTTACCCCCGCACAACCCAGGGGTGTAAATTAGGAGTAAGCTCAGACTCAGGCTCTGCTTTACCCATTAGCCTCCTGTCACACCCCTCCCTCCACCCCCTTCAGGGTGTAATTACAGTCTTCAATGCAAGCTGCATCGCCTCACTGTTTACGGCCCACCTTCAGCTCACCCCACGTTTCCGGCTCTACAGACCGCGGCCTGTAGAGATGGCTGCATCTCAGTCACCTCTGGGCATGAATCTCTCCATTCAGGAGGAGAAACAGAAGCCATCTGCTGAAAAATACCCTCGTGGAACCTGGGAGACTGCAGCTTGACATACAATGGGATTGTCTCATAAGGGCTCTCTGCAGGTCCTTGGGGGTTACAGTTCACTGGGGCCAGGAATATTAACGGCATTTCAGTCAGCCACAGACGATTGAAGGCAATGTTTTTGCAGAAGTAAAGGAGCCGAGTGCGATCATCTCCTCAGAGACGTACACAATGTACTTCCACATCTGGAACATTAGCAATTATGTCCTATTTATTCAGGACTAATGCCTCCTGCTTAGCGGGGCCTCGTAAAACTGTCTGACTGTATTTATTGAAATGGCTGTGGGATGGCTCGCCTCGCCAGCGGCGAGTGCTGCCAGCCGCTGCGGAAGGAACAGCCCCGAATGCTCCCAGTGTGCTCACCCAGACCGGGGAACTCCGCCGTGTCCTCTCTGCAGCTAGGAAACTGCACCGTGGAGGGAATGAGCCAGGCCCAGCCAGGCCTCCTGACTGGGGTCACTTAGTGCTGACTGCACTGCAGCTGCCCCCAGGCCCGTGGAAGGGAGAGCCGGCAGTGGTCTCGTGGTCCGGTCAGCCCTTGAGCTCTCTGCTGGGGCTGTCAGCAAGGTGCCCAGTCATGGCCATGTATGGCAGTGGTTGTATCTGCAGTAAGACCAGAGAGAGGCCCACAACTGACACTGAAGGGTGTTTTCGACTCTCCCTGGGTTCTTACGGCACCTACTGTTGGGGTATCTGCGTGTCTCCGTGGCCGGTTCTGCTTCTTAGGGCCAGCTGTGCAGGTCTGTTATCCCAGGACCTGGTCTTGCTGGGGCAACAGCGAAAGCACCATTGTGTGAGATGTTTGAAACTGGCCTGGATAAAATACCGCAGGGAGCACTCACTCCTGCATTGCTCGAAGGGGTGGGTAAAATGGGCTTTTTTAGTTCTAATTAGTGAGATGCTCTATCCATTACAGGGACCTCTCCTGGCTGGGAATTGAGCCGGTGACCTGCAAATCCCAAAGCTAAAGATCCGCCCTCAGTAGTGGTAACCTCTCTGCCCTCTGTTCAGGCCCTTCAAACCCACAAGAATGGAACCATTGCCATGAATTGAAGCCAAATGAAGGCTGGTCTTCCTGAAATTCTTTGGCACCCAGGAAGTAATCATGGACCCGAAATGTGCCTTGCACAGCTGACAGACCTAAGGAGTTCGCTCTATTTAGCGTACCGAAGAGACGGTTAAGAAGCGACTTGTTTGTGGTCTGTAAGTGCTTACATGATGATCAGATCTCTGATAGCAGATTGCTCTTTAATCTATCAGCCAGAGGCAGAATGAGACCCGACGGCTGGAAGCTGAAGCTAGACCAATTCAGATTGGAACTGGGGTGCACATTTTCAACATTGAGGGTAATTACCTTCGGAGCAATTGACCCAGTGGGATCTCCATCACTTGGGGTCATTAAATCAAGGCCGATGGCTCTTTCTGAAAGATCCACTCTAGCTTAAGCACAAGTTATTGGACTTACGCAGAAATCAGTGGGGGAAGTTCTCCGGCTTGTATTTTACACGGCAGCACAGCGTCTGCGTCATGGTAGTGGAGACACTTGTTGCAGGGAGGGAAGAGGTTTTTCCCGTCGCTGTAGTAACCCCACGCCTTCAAGAGGCGGTAACTAGGGTGACGGAATAATTCTTCCATCGACCTAGCAGTGGCCGCACTGTGGCATAGCTCAGCTTCACGACAATCTCCTTTTTCACATCCCTTAGTGACGCAGATCAGTCGACTGAAGTTTTAGGTGTAGACCAGGCCTATGCGTGGTGGGACCTGGATTGCTACCCGATACAAACACTAACCATGGGTGTATGGTGAAGGAGCCCAACGAACCAGGATGCCTCAGGCTGTCCGTGATGGGGTGCAGCTGGGCTTTCTATACTGCTCCCACCCCCTGGTCTGGAAGGGCTCTTAGCTTTTCCCCTTTCATCATGGCAACATTTTAAAACACAAGCTTTAGCACAGGGTCAGACTTTGGGCTTGCCACAATCCAGCCAGTCAACCTTTCAGCTGGGCTCTTTCGGTTTTATTTTGCCACCCCTGGTTGTAAATGTTGCGATTGACCGTTTGTAGCAAAGTGACAACGGAAGACTGTGGGGTCAAGAGATATGACAATTGCATTTCTCAAAGAGGCAGAGTCTTCAAGGAGTTTAATCAGGAAACCCTTAGGAGCTGCAAAGCTACACATCACGGCTTGTTTCTCGAGTTACTGGAGGCATCACAGGTGCTCAGATTAACAAATCGTACAATTTAAGCTTCAAAAATTTCACCCGCAAACGCCTCAACTATTCGGATTTATCCTAATCCAGTAAAGAAAAAGTCACAAGCTGGCCATGAAGGTTGAAATCCGGATTATTTCTGCAGGGCTGACTCACACTTAGCTTAATTCCTAAAGAGAAGAAGTGACTCTTTGTTCTAATGTTTAAACCAAGAATTGGCTCAGATTTTGTACTACTGTCTAAACTCCTTTCCTCCTGCTGAATCCAAAAACTCTTTATAGGCTGTCTGCTGGAGTCACCCCCCATCCAAATGCAGCCACCTCAGATGGGACGGCAGCGGCTGTTTAGGGTTGCACACAGCAACACTGGGGCAGGAAGGGAGGAAAGCAATATTCAGTTGAGGAATGGAACAAGTTGCCCAAGTTAACAGACAGGCCCTGGATCTTTAATGGCCACACAGAGCTGGCACTTCAGTTTTGTAGAGTTTCTGACAGACAGCACAGCGTGGGGTTGCCAGTTTGGGTTGGATGTATTCCTGGAGGTTTTGTCACATGACAAAGATTAATCTTTAATTCCTGGAGACTCCAGTACAATCCTGGAGGGTTGGCAGCCCTTCCATCGTGCCCTGTAGCACCATGCTGGGGCAGCACTGATCCAGGGGAAAGCACTCCCTACTGGGTCAGCTCCTGAAAGCCCTGGATTTCCATTTGGAGGTCTCCAAATCTTGGCTCCATCTGCCTCTCCTGGCTCAGCAGGGCAGTTCTGAGCAGCCTCAGGTGGGGTGGCTACGGGTGTAATTTGGACAGGACTTTCCTCACCCCCGTCCCTGCCACCGAGACCCCACCCCCACCCACGAGCCTCTCTCTTCCCTGCTAACAACAGTGTAGAGGCCAATGTAATCCCCGATTGCTCTTCAGCCATCCCCGAAATCAAACTGCACAAACTAACCCCAAACTTGCTGCCTTAAAGGCTCGGAGAGAAAACACAGCCCTCCTCTGTTCCATTAGCCCCCACAGCTGGGGGAAAAAAGAAAAAGAAAAAGCCTGTTTGGAAAATCAAACAAATAAAGGTGCTTCGTTGGGGTTGCTAAGCAAATATCAGCTGCTCCGGCTCCAAGGCCACGTCTGCTATGAATAGCAAACGCCGTACTGCTAGCAACACCGGCAGCAGGGCGGGAAACCGAACAGCGCAAGGAGCCGGGGAGATCGCTTACTGGTCAGAGTGACACGCCAGGGCCAGCGTGGGAAGGAACGATGGTCGAGGCCTCGGGCATTGGAGGGGTGGGGTGGGGTGGATGAAACCCCAAGGTTAAACAACAGCTGCAGCAGGAGGCGACACACTGAACCCCGCTGAGGCAGGAACGGTTCCCAGACTACCCCACCAGCCTACTGGAAGTGCAAAGCCAGCCCCCAGAGAGATGCCCAGCCCCTGGTATTTCGCTGACCCATGTCGGCTGGAGTTGCGTTGGGAAAGCTGGATGCCTAAAAAACTCCCAAAATTTAGATAAAATGTAGTCAGGTCCCCAGGGGTCACCGGGATTTTACCCCAAATCTGGATAATTGGTAGGCTTGGAAGGATAGGATTTTTCTTGGTAAATGCTGATAAATGTTGATTTCATCATATGCACCCAAACTTACTTTCTTTTTTTTAAATCAGTAATGGAAATGTACAGATAGGCAGAGTAAAAACAATGCTGCTTGAGACCATATTACAGTTTGATTTCAGGTTCAAATTTTGACATACGATGTTGACTGTTTGTGTTTTAACCGTTATAAAGCTGTAACGGTCTGAATCTCAGTGGCTACTGTCATTAAATTATTATTTGTCTGCCCCCCCCATCATTTCTTACAACTGTGAAAATGTAAATAGATAAAACATTTAAAAATGTGCAAATCCCCTCATTTAAATCAATAAAATTGAACAATTGCTAAAAATAAACATGACCATTGTCCATTATAAAAAGCAGTAAGAATTGAATAGTGCCAAGGCTAATGGTCTGTGAGCCGCTGCGGATCATGTCCCTGGAGGGTAGCAGGTTTTTCCCCACTGTTACCTATCCTGATCCCTTCCCCACACGAGTAACGTTTACTAGTATCACTGACTTCAGGCACTCCTCCCATGAGTAGGGACTGTGCCTATCATCAGTGTCCATGGCACCAGCTCACCCAAGGAATATTGGTGTTATTTAAACAACAGACTCCAAGGAAGCGCCGAGTTGTGAGGATCTGATGTGTCTCCTGATGATTAGAGGAGCCTTCCCATTGACAGCTGCCCTTAATTCCCTGAGGCATCCAGTGGAAAACCCAGGTAGCTCTGTTTTGTAGGGATAAAAATTTAACATACGAAGAGGTGGCAGATTCCGAAGTGGCTTTCTCTTGCTTCTCCTGGCCAGGGCTGCCCTGCAATGCACAGCGGCAGCTCCTCACTAGGGCTGTTACAGACAGCCAGCAGCCTTCGCTCACCAGGGGCAGGTGTCTCACACTGAGTGGCTGCTAGTGTATTGGGCAGAAGTCCTGCCAGGGCTCATCTAGACAAAGTGTAACCTTGTGACACAGAGGCTCACTCCTCAGCCACTCTCTTCAGGCCTGACATACTCAGTGTATCTCACACACTGTTGTCATGCTGTAGACTCAAACGGTGGCATGTAATATCTCTCCGGAGAGCTAATAACTCATTGATTATTAACATTCCTGCATGATGTAGCCATGGTTAACCTACAAAGAATTATCCAGAAGTGCTGGAAATATGCGACTAAATTGGGTTTAAACCAGGCATGTCAGGGGAACCCGATAAGAAAGGGGCCAGCACAAAAGAAAGAGGCCAGCACCTCAAGCCAGGTGTGGCCAAGGGCAGTGGCTATTTGTTTGTACAGGAGACTGCAGGAAGACTGCTTGCCTTGTAAAAATCACAAGCGGGGAAAGACCTGCATAGCGTATACACCAGCCAGCATGGCATCTAAGCCCATCAGGGGACTGTATCAGGTGATACACCTCCAAGGAATACATTTCCAAGGTTTACTGGGCTACAAAGAAAGCGTGAGAGAAGCCTTAAGTTACCCTTCACCTGAGGAGTCAAAGAAACCAAGTGCTTTAAGCTGCATGCGCTGGGTCCTGGCTAAAGAACGGGCCAGCCATGCTGGAAGAAAGACTGTGGGGAGAAAAACTTCTTTGAACAAAAGGCTCTAGTTAAGTTGAATTTAGTCTAGAAGTGGATGTTTATGTCTCTTTGTTTGTAACCATTTCTGTCCTGATTGCTTATCCTTGGTATCACCTAAACCTCTGTCCCTTTGGGCTTGCGTTTCACTTCTACCATAGAGCAACTAAGTAATTTGCTTGGAGTGGGGGTTTTGTCAACCCCAGTTAAGTTAATCAGCTGCCGTGCACTGTCTCTCTAAAGGGTGTAACCTGAATGTTACACAGGTGCAGTGAGCCTGATCAGGTTTGCGGGTGCTACAGAAGAGGGGCTGAGCACGGCGGAGAAAGACGTGCTGGGGGAGAACTGGGGGCTGTTGGTGTCGCCCCGTGAGGAGTAACCGGCTGGTGGACACCAGGGGACGTCACCGTGCTGTACACAGCCTGTTGGTGTCAGGACTCTGAGCCCAAGATGCACCCAGCAGAGACATCCAGGGTCACAGAGCAAGCGGTGACACAACCCCTTCCTGGCCCGGAGGAGCATCACAGCATGACTAAGCTATTGCACTTCAGAGCTGGTCAGGAGAGGAGTAGAGAGAGGACATCTGGAGAGTGCAGAGCGACACTGCTTCCTAATAGGATCCATGCCAGGTGTTGCTGCTGGGCCCCCGCAGAGACAACAGGAGCCACTATTCAGTGAAAGCCTTGCCCATACGGTCAGTCCTGTGCCGTCAAAGCCTGCCTACCGGCCGCTTCCTCCTCCCTTCCGGGTCTGCAGAGTCCTGGGATTCCTGTGGATACACACCGCTCCTCCCAAGCCTCTTGCCTTATCACGTGGCAGGCAGCCTGGACCATGCTTGTGCTCCAGGGGCTACCCTGCCTGGGGCTCTGCAGGCAGCCAAGAGCCCTGCCAGCCGCCTATCGTGAGACATGGTTTGTTTGCAGCTGCTCTGCTCAGAGGAGCAGGATAAGCTGGGGGCCCTGATTAGCATCCCCTGGCTTCGAGGCCCATTCCCACGGTGCAATCCTCACTCCCCTTATCTTGGCTGGGGCTGGGGAAGCATTTCAAGGGGAAGCTTTCATGATCTCAGGCTTCTCTGTTTGCCCTGCTGCTAAGTACAAATGGCGCTCACAGGCTGGTGGCATTGCAGGGACCAGAGGCATGTCACGGTTATTACTGAGACAGCACTACAGACGTGCAGGGCGCAGTAAGAGTGCAATTGCAATCGAGGGCAGATTACTGGGCAATGATGTGCTGGCCTCACTGGCTTTTCCTGCACTGGACTTCTTTACCTCCAGTGACTTGCTTACGAATCCCCAACCTGCAACACTGGCGGCCTGCCAAGGGCAAAGAACAGGTGTTTGGTGAGCGTCCACACTAGCTTTTACAAATGTTTGAGCCATCTCAGCATCAGCTGGCAATCAATGGACTGGGGCTGGTCTGCACTAGAAGGTGTTTGCTGGTGCAATCCCACCGGTATAGCTGTAGCAGCAAACCCTGCAAGCGGAGATGCAGCTTAAACTGGAAAGGCTGCTTTTGCTAGGACAGCTTGTACCAGTCTCTCCAACGAAACAAGCTATAATCGGCAAAAGCAGTTTTCTGATCGTGAAACAGCATCAACACGAGGGCTTTCGCCAGCACAGCTAAGCTCCTTTGGGGGAGTGGATTCCTGCACACTGCTAACTGACAGAGCTATGCTGGCCACACTTTTAAGTGTAAACCAGACCCAGCAAAAAAAAATATCTAGGGGCGTGCCACAGGGAAGAGACGAGAGGTCCCTGCACCATGGAATCCTGTCTCCAGCAGCAGAAAAACCCGATCATGGGGAAGACGTGACCCCTTACTCTGAAGTAACGTACACACGGCACTAAGGCAAAAGGTGCACTCTTAGCTAGAGCTAGCTAACGCCGGGTAAAACCCTTGGGAAGACAAGGCAGTTGGCAGTTTTCACATGAGTTAGCAGGTGGAGTTGACGATGGACACGGCTGCACTGAGCAGTTACCTGCAGTTATCAGTGCTCCAGCTACTCCTCTCAGGGCAGCCCCGCTCAAGTGAGAGCAGCCACCCCCCGAGACAACCCTGGAGCTGCTGCGGCCACACTGAGGTGCTGCGAGCTTTGGGGGTACAGCCCCTGTTCCTTTGAACCGCTCTGTGAATTGTGGGAGAACTTGTCTGTCCTTTCTGGGCACAAGGGGGGAATTGTGGGAAGGCGCTGGAGGATGAGCAGCGCTTGAGTGGAGCTAGCCTGCGTCCACACTACATAGTGGGTGTGTTAGCAGACGACAAGTTGTGCTAACTGGAGCTTTAGCCTGTACCCCAATGGGCCAGGAACTCGAGATAGGAGCATCACCACGCTTGAGGGAAAGGCTGACTGGTATGTGTGGAGTGGCAACACGTGAGTTAACTCTGCAGCCTGGTGTCGGGAACGAATTCCTGCCGCCGAGCCTGGGACTAGTTCACTCAGTCTCCAGGCAGGCTCATGAACTTAGAGGAGCTACAGCAGAACCGCCTGATTGACTGACCTGCCCGACTGGCTTTGGGGAGCCAGCAGACGTTGTCTGAAGCCCAGCAGCAGCAGGTTGGTGGCTCAGTGCTTCTGCCCACAGCCACGATCACTCCTGTGCCCACTTTTTCCTTGCCCTGCTCCAGTCTTGCTCCCGTGCTCGGTTCCTAACTGGCTCTGATCCTCACCACTGCTCGATTCACAAAGCCAGACTGCCCACGCCCCAGTCGCGGGCACCCTAAGCTTTAACTCACCTTGCTAATTCGCATGAACACAATGAGCTGCCTTGTCTTCACTGTGATTTTACCGTGAGGTGTCTCCCATGAGGTAAGAACATGCCATTCCCCCCAACCACTGAGGACAAGGCCCCAGGGGAAAGGAGAAGGATTCCCTCCTGACCCCAGCTGGTTATCACCTCCCCCTCGAAGCATGAGGACTGATTCTCATGGCAATGGGAACTACGCCCAGCCATGGAAGGCAGGAAGCATCCCTCCTCTCAGAGGAGCTCCCAGCGACCTCCCTCTCCCCCAGGGAGCTTGCTTTTATTCAGCTCACCCTTCCCGCCCTCCTGCCATCCAGAGGATCAAGTTGGCAGCAGTTCTCCCCTTCTGCCTCTGAGGGACAGGTCACAGAACCACCAAGGGCCTCGTATTTCCATCACGCTCAGGGATTTTACAATCATGAGCGGGCCCGAATTTCTCTGGACTTCAAATCCACATGGGTGAAACAGACCCGCTCAAGTGGCACCTCGCAACACTGCAAGTCACCAAAAACACAACAGTGGGGCCACTAAGAGAGTGCAACGGGCTTCATCAGCAGCTGCTTTTGTTTGCAGCTTCAAATCTTGCCCATCAGGATGATGTGGCGGCAGTGGACAATAAATGAGACATATGTTCACAGCCTCACCCATAAAGCTGGCTGCGGTAGATTACCATGGACATGTTTCCCAGCCTGTGTTGTAATTACACAAAGCAGAAATTAGCTGCTCAAGTTAACCTGTCACCCCCTTTCTCTCACTGCCGAGAGCAGATGTCAACGGTCAGCCCTCGAACATCTTCATAAATATAAACACTTGGAGCGAGACACAGTCAGGATTAACTGTATATATTTAAATGACCAGAGCTCATGTTACAGTAACACCTTGTTTTCTAGTATATTTTTGGTTAATAACTGGAAATGCATTTAGAGCCCTAAATCAGTATTTCCCCACCCAGCGTCAGGAGGCACAAAATGTTAGCCAGGGGGGTTGGGTAGACCTCTCAATCGTTGTGTAGAGTCTCAGCTTTGATTAAAAAAATAAGTCTAGTTAGTTTGGTTGCAAAGAAAAACTTAAAAAATGTGACCTCTGTGAAAATGATACTGGGATGTCTGAGTTTGCAGAGAGCCTGAAACAATAGCTGAGAGGTCTGAACTGCCCATTTCCTCTCAATGGGTGCTAACCCCAGTGCTTTAGAGCGTCAACAGCTAACTATTTCCTCAAAGCACACAATGAAGGAGAGGAAGTGTTCCATCATAATGGCAGGAGCCAGCAAATGGTGATGGTGCTGTTATAAACAATACAGGGCAGGAGTGAAGAGGGACACAATTGATGTCATTTTCCTGCAGGGAGATACAGTTTGCAAAGATTTGCCCTAAATTATGGGATTAACAGCATCCCTTTAACCCAGAATAAAGAAAACACAAATGCCTTTGGAAGCAAGCACCCTGCCTGGTAGAGAAGAATCTGTTTTCCCCTTGCTGCATGTCTGTGACTAATATTCATGAGTGTGACGCTGGCACATCAAGGGCGGGTTGCGAGGATTAGTTAGTGCTTCACAGCCCTCCAAAGATGGCCAGCACTGGTCAAACGCTGAGTGGTGATACGGTTATTGTTACAGCACAACCTAATGCCACAAAACGAAAGCGAGGCCTGCTCAGAACTGTCACGCTCCAAATTTAAGTGCCCCTAGATAATGCTTCTGTTGGGGCCGGGTTGCAATTACTCCATGTTAATTAAATGCCAATTAATGGCTTCAAATAGCGGTGTTCAGAGGGGGCAGGTTTGTAACTGAATAAAAGACTGGACCTTTCCTGACCTCCTGAGGTCCCTTCCAACCCTGATACTCTATGATTTGTGCCTCCCTGCACAAACCTCCAGCTAAATGAGGTTTTGCACATACATGGCTTGTTTGATGGAGCCACGAGGATGGATTGGGGGGGGCTCAGCACAGAATCCTCCCCTCTAGACCAATTCCCCAGCAGGACCCTCCACCACACACACACAGAGCAACTCACCCCCGCCCCCCCTACAGGGGATGGAGCCTCTGCAGAGCATAGCTTCATAGCACATAAATTCACAGACTCACCCTACCTGGGCCTTCTCTGGCCTGCCTCCCTGCACAGCTGCACAACCACATGGTTCTGGTGCCTTCCAGGCCAATGCAAACCGATCTCGGAGAGAAGGATCTGAGCTATGGATATGGCATTTTAGGCCCTGGTCCTGGTTCAGGATCCAACAGTGGAGCCCCTCACAACATGTGAGTTCCCAGTGACTTTGAAACTCTTGGATAGCAGATGAAAGTTTGATGCTACAAGGTAAAATTTCCCTCTGGCAACAACATTGAAACAAAAGCACCCTCCAGGAGACCAGCAGGGACCACATGCAGCCCATTAAAACATGCCCCAGGCACAAGGGAAGTTCAGTCTTTCAAATTCCTCCCCCAAACACTAATATATAATTACCTATTAGGAGCCTGATCCTGCAAACACCGACACACACAAGCAGTCTGCCAGCATTGCCAGTTCTCGCTAGTATATTGCAAAGGTCTCACGCTGTTTGGTATTTTTCTTAATGCTCCAGCTCCCGGAGTCCTGTGATTATGTGAGAATCTCAACTTTTATTTAAAAAAAAAAGAAAGTTTCTAGCTTACTTGCATCCGATGAAGTGAGCTGTAGCTCACGAAAGCTTATGCTCAAATAAATTGGTTAGTCTCTAAGGTGCCACAAGTACTCCCTTTCTTTTTGCAAATACAGACTAACATGGCTGTTACTCTGAAACCTTTCTAGCTCTTGTAGTTGCAAAGAATAGCTTGAAAACATGAACTCCAAAGGCTAAAAAACCAGAAGGAAAATAAGAACCCATCAGTTTATTTTTATTTTATTATTTCTTTGTTTAATCTTAAGCCAACCTCACGATTTTCTAAGGCCTGACTCACGATTTTTGAACGTTTGGGACAGGCAATACTGCAAATGTCAACATCCCTTCTTTGAGAATGACAGTGGATCTGCCCTTTTATTGTGCTGTGAATTAAAATGGATCACAAAAGAGCACATTACAGAGTGCCCAGACATACTAACAAACCTCCACTGACACCTCAACCAAACCTCAACACTGACACCTCCACATCCCAACGCGGGAAGTGCCAGAGACTGCATGTAGTCCCCTGGGGACTTTGCTATCTCTATTGATTTGATGATGATGGGCAGCCGGCTAAACCCTAGTTGCTGCTCACTGATAACCTGTGATTAAAGGATAGAGGGTGAAAGGCCACATGGCCAGCTGTACTCTAGGTGCTGAGAAACAAACTGTCAGCGAAGACAGCAGTTCTGAAACTGCCGCTCTGAGAAATACCTGCAACAGCAATCAGTCTGCAGGGAGGTCAGAGCTTGTAAGAAAGGAAGAAAACCATTCTTCTTGTGGCTAATTACATAATCTTCCCAGGTGGTCTTGCTAGAGGTGCTTTCTAATCCCCATCCTCTTTTCTTCATAGAATCATAGAATATCAGGGTTGGAAGGGACCTCAGGAGTTCATCTAGTCCAACCCCCTGCTCAAGCAGGACCAATCCCCAACTAAATCATCCCAGCCAGGGCTTTGTCAAGCCTGACCTTAAAAACTTCTAAGGAAGGAGATTCTACCACCTCCCTAGGTAACGCACTCCAGTGTTTCACCACCCTCCTAGTGAAAAAGTTTTTCCTAATATCCAACCTAAATCTCCCCCACTGCAACTTGAGACCATTACTCCTTGTTCTGTCATCTGCTGCCACTGAGAACAGTCTAGAGCCATCCTCTTTGGAACCCCCTTTCAGGTAGTTGAAAGCAGCTATCAAATCCCCCCCTCATTCTTCTCTTCCACAGACTAAACATCCCCAGTTCCCTCAGCCTCTCCTCATAACTCATGTGTTCCAGTCCCCTAATCATTTTTGTTGCCCTCCGCTGGACTCTTTCCAATTTTTCCACATCCTTCTTGCAGTGTGGGGCCCAAAACTGGACACAGTACTCCAGAAGAGGCCTCACCAGTGTCGAACAGAGGGGAATGATCACGTCCCTCGATCTGCTGGCAATGCCCCTACTTATACATCCCAAAATGCCATTTTACCAGCAATGGAAAAGGGTTTCTTGCTCTGATTTATAGCAAGGAATTCAGAGAGCTGATGTATACACATATCAAACTTCAGTCCAGCATGTGATAAATCTTAAGACTCCTGTATAGCTACCTGTAATCAGGATTAGCAAACCTGCGAAAGCTTCAGAGCCTTCTCTTGTCCCTTGAGAGGCAAGAATAAAGCAACTGACACCATGGAGCAGACCAAGGGTCCCTCTAGTCTCCTGTTGTACAGAATCAGATCATTTGATCCCTTGGATGTGTTAACAGCCTCCTGCAGAACTGGAGCAGAATACCAGCCTGGTGCGTAGGGTACCCTGCCACATCAGAGCACATCAAATCTCCAGGTAGTCTAGAACCCTGTCTCTGACAGTGGAAAATGCTGGATTCTTCAGAGGATGGTGAACAAAAAAATCACTATAATCTAATATCGTGCTGAACCGTGCCATGCTACAGTGCATCAGAAAGGGATGTTTTCCCTGATCCCAGCACGAGGCTACGCAGGCTGAGGAACACAAAGTAAATAAGACTGAAAATGAAAGAGACACACCCCACGTATTTCTGTTCATTTTTCTCAACTTAATGGTGACACTACGCCCCATAGTCTTCATAGAGATCTGGTTATATGATATGATTATGGCATAACTAAGATGTGTTTTTTGCAAGATGGGGCATGTGAGATCTCATTGGAAAGGTGATGATTCACTGAATATGATTATCATATTTGTATGCATGCATCATTCTGGTATCTGAAGTTAGGAATATTGTCTTTGCATCTATCACAAATGTGTTTACACCTGGAGAACGCCCACTAGTCAGAATGCAATCAGTCTGGATGGCCAGTTGGGAAGGGCCAGTAGGGAAAACAATAGGTCTTTGAAGATGCTAATCTTCTCCCACCAGGAAGTCTTCCTGGGGACATTACAAACAGCCTCTGAGTTATGGCTGCAGGGTCATGTGACCAAATCACCTGGTGCTGGACTCCATGATAATACTGGTATTTTTCCACTAACCGGGGTGGGAACCACACTGGGAGAAAAAGGGTTCCCACCCTATGCAAAACCTATTTAAGGCAGGGGAGTGACATCGTCATGGCTGGTTCTTCATCGACTCCCCACCCAAAAAAGAGGACTGCTGGAAACCTGAGAACTAAAAGACTGGACTAGGGGAGAAGGGCTGAGCCCAGGCTAAAGGGTGTCTGGCCTGTGAAAGGAATATCTGGAATTTTAAGCTGCCTTCAAGACCCTCTGCAATCCACCTAAAACAACATTTAGGGTGAGAATTTGCTACTTATAACCAGTTTCTTTAGTATATTAAGCTTAGTTTGCATGTTTGTTTTATTTGCTAAGTAATCTGCTTTGATCTGTTTGCTATCCCTCATAATCACTTAGAATCTATCCTTTTGTACTTAATAAACTTGCTTTTGTTTTGTCTAAAACCAGTGTGTTTGGAAATCATAACTTGGGGCAGAAAGCTGTGTATATCTCTCTCCACATTGAGGGAGGGGGTGAATTTCATGAGCTTATGCTGCACAGTTCCCTGTGCAGCGCAAGATGGTACAATTTTGGGTTTACCCACTAGAGGTGGGTGTGCACTTGAGTACTGAGCAATTCCTTAGCTGAGCCTTCCCATGCAGAGCTGATCTCAGCATCTGTGTGTATAGCTGCAGCTGGGCGTGTCCCTACCTGTGTGCGTGCTGGTAAAGTGCAGTCTGAAGCCTGGGAAACAGCTTGCCTGGCTTGCCTCAGCAATACGGTGTAAAGGGAGCCTGGGAAGGTGGGTCAGGCAGGCTCACTGCTACCCCAGTTCCAAGTGGCACCCCGGGGCTGTGGGGAACGACCTGTCACATAACAACCACCAAACTGAATAAAAAACAACTACAAACGTTTTTAAAGAACAGGGGCAAAATTAGCAAGGGCTAGAATTCAGGATCTATGCAAAAAAAACCCAACAGCTGAGCTTTCTGGAATAAGACGTGAACCGCTCTTTTAAAATAAAGCTTGGAGCGAACCTTTGGATTGAACCATTCCCCTGCAGCACTGGGGACGCAAATCGGAGCAGCATTGTGCTAGTGCAGGAGGAACCAGTCAGTAAATCTGGGGATACATGGGGAACCGGCCTGCGTTAGCTGGGGAAAATGGGAGGAAAATGGGAGGTTTAAACTTTTGGCCGTTTTAACAAGCAAAGGCGGTTCTAGGAATGGGGGGGGGTCCAGGGTCGGGAGGCACTTTTTCTTTGGCATGATTTTCATCTTGACCGTGTTCTTTAAAAAGAAAAAAGGAAAAAGAAACCTTCTATCTTTAACTCCTTCACGGCCAGATGACGCAATGATCCCAGATACGTGTTTTAGGAGCGGGTATGGGCATTCTAGAGAAAGGAACTCACTGAGACACTCAAAAGGTATGAATGGCAAAGATCTGCCTTTCCCAGTGTTGTTGGCCCAGGATGTGGGCACCATCCATTTATATTCGCTACCCAAAAGCACGAGCATTGCACAGTCAGCCCAGAGTGGAAGAATGGCAGGGAAGTACGGCCGTGACATTTAAAGTTAATACGTAGGAAAGGCAAGGACAGCCAACCAACCAGCAAAAGAGCCTCTCAGAGATGCTATTCAGTCATTATATTTTCATTCTGGAGTGGACAAATATTTAAGTCAGCAGATGACTATTTTATATGTTTATGTTAATAGGGAGAGAGCCGTAATTAACAGCCCCTTTGACAAGCATCGAAAGTTACTAACAAACAGCATAGCCACATGGTGCCAAAATATTTTCATCATGAAATGCCAGCACTTCGTCAGCTGCACCGCCGGGCCTCAGGGCCCAGTAGGACCGAGGGAGGTGGGGAAAGGCAGTGTCATTTCAGAGGAGCTCTCCTATGGTGGGTGAGATTGTGCCCAACCCAGCACCCATTTAGGGTCTAGCTGCTAGACCTATCACCTGTCCAGCCCCACCTTCTGCTCAAGTCTGGGGCTGTGAGCGCCAGCCCCTAAGAGGGCAGAGAAGGAATGAGACTGTGGCCCTGTTGTCTCTCCTTGCTAGTCAGCAGAGCTGGTCCCATTTGGGCGTGTGTCTGTGAGAGTAACACTCAAAATGTGCATCCTGGCTTCAGAGGATAACAGCCAACTACCGCTCCCTGCCAATGGAGTTACTTCCTAAGCTCAAATGGCAGAGGCTGTGCTTTGGTGCTGAAGGTCTGGGGTTCATGCCCTGCGGAGGGATCATGATGGGGGATGGGGTGATCCATATGCTCACTGTACTCTGTTCAACCAGCGCTCCAGGGAGGGGGCACGCTTTGGCACCCTCCGGGCTGCGGGCTCTGAGAGCCTGTCACAGCACAGCCCTGTCCTTTGTCTTTTAAACTATCTGGGCTGATTCCATCCCCGGACAAATGCCACTGGGTTCAACCAAGTTCCCCCAGGGATGGATCTGGCTGCCTTGCATTGTTTTTCCTCATGGTTCCATGCTGAGCGGGAGTCGCCAGGGACAAGAAGCCTGAAATCTGTGTGCATTAGTCACAGGAATGACTGACCCACAGCACCCCCATGAGCCCTGGCTCCAGGGGCCACTCAGTGCAGTGGAGCAGGGGGCTGGGGCAGCATCGGGAGTTATGAATATGGGGCTGAGCCAGGCTAGTCTTAACCTGCAGCAGGAGCCCCAGCGTGCCAAACAGACCAGGAACCTGGATGTTTAAAGACCACTGCCATTCGCTGTTAACGAGGTGCAGGCTGTGGGGACTGAGCAGGGAGCAGGCACACGGAGCAGTGTCAGAGGGAGCCACTTCCAGGGGAGCAAGTGTCCGCAGATTTTCCAGGGTATTTAATGCCCCCAGGAGCCGCCCGCGGATAAGCCCGGCAAAGCCAGGGGCCGGAGACGCACACCGGCCCTCTCTCGTCTGGTCGACTCTGACGGCATGGCAGGCAACGCCGAACAACAGCGGTGACTGAACCCACGGCAGGGGAGAACGCAGCACCGCTCAGTCCCACACCCCTGCCGGGAACATCCACAAGACAGCAAGCCCAGCTGAGCACTCCTGCCTCTCTAGCTGGCCTGGCACAGCGGGGTGAGCTGGGCGTGCGCCAACGGGGCTGGCTTGGAACCACCCCAGGGCTGCGAACTGAGCCAGGGAGCTCAGCTTTGAATTCTCTCCCCAGAGCAGCTCCCGCACCCCGGGGGAACGGGCTGGAGGCAGGATGACCTGCTGGTCCGACTGCTGCACCTGGAGACCTCCCTGTCCCTCGTGTGAGTGCACAGCGACGGCCAAGCCCTCGCGCTGCCCCGGCTCCCCTTTGACACAGCCTGAAGCGATACCATGTGCTCTGTGCGCCGCTCAGGGCTCCAGATGCCAAGTGCAGGGGAAACCTCCTCATCTCTGGAGTTGAAAGGCCTCGCGGAAAGCTTTCAAGTGGGGCCTGGTTACAGCCTGCCCTGCCGGCAGCCTGTTCTCAGACTTTTCCCTTCTGCTTTCATCTCATCTCCCCCTGCTCCTGCTAGAGACATCAGCACACAGGGGAGCTCGGGGAAAGGGGCAGGACTGACCTCCCTGGAGCCGGGAGCCTTTTGCTGACCCAGCAGGTACAGCAAGGGCAGCAGCAGGGAGCAGGTTTTCCCTCTCTGTCCCCAGCCCAGCCCTGATCTGCAGAGACAGGAGCTCAGTCTCCAGAGCCTGTTCGGTTCCTGGCTTCTTGGCCATAATGGGGGCAGGGAGAGGGTAAAGGGGGACTAATTAGTGATTTCCATTTCCCCAGGAAGGAACCCCAGGGCTCGTTCAGACCGAGTCGCGGCTCCCCCGGCATGGAGCCAGCACAAGGTCTGCGTGGGAGAGAGGACGCTTACTTCCAAAGCAAATCACTCCCCCAGCCCCCTGGAATTACAGACCCAAAGCTCCTCTATTTAGCTTTGCATTTACTTCTCTGCTAAACTGCTGCCCCCACCCCGTGGCACTTTCCCGGATTGCCTAACAGCCGCTCTTTGGGGGCCTCTCACTCCCCCTTCCTGCAAACCTCCCTCCCTGCATCCCAGGGCTTTGCAAGTACAGCTGCGTGACCGAGAGCCATCCTGGGAACCTCTCCCCTCTAGGGGCCTGCAAAGAGCTCGGCCACAGGGACTAGGCCCAGGACGGGAGAAATGGCACCCTCCTCTCCCAACCCACCTTGTGCCCAGGCTACCTGAGCACTCAGGCCATGTACACCCACTGTGGGCCCAGTTTCAGCCAGCGTTAGGAGTTAGCAAGCAGGGCAACTGCCTGGGACCCCATGCCACATTGGGCCCCACAAAGCTAAGGTGCTCTGTGGGGCTCAGGCTTCAGCCCCAGGCAGCAGGGTTCGGCCTTCGGCTTTCTGCCCTGGGCCCCAGTGAGTCTAACGCTGGCCCTGGTTTCAGCAGATGCTCACTGGGCACAGAACCACAGGTCATGGCCATGCTGTGCCGGTGCGGGGAGCAGGACAGAGCTGTAGAGACACATAGGCACCTCAGAATATCCCGGGGCAGGGTCCCCACTGGCCAGCCTCCCTCTGAGCAGAAGCACTTCTGAGCCTGGCACAACTGCTCGGGGTGGGGGGGCAGGGCTGGGCCCCAGGTTTGGCAATGGGTCCATCTACACAGTTCCCTTTGCCCGACTGAGCCCTAGATGGTCCCTATAAACAACAAACCCTGCTCTGCAAGGAGGGCTCCAAACACAGGTGCCTCTCCCACACAACGCAGGGTTTGGTGCCACCACGCTTGGATATCATAGCACCTTTCTTGGCAAGGGCCAGGCAACGGACCCTGCATCAAGAGGGGACAAATTCTGCAGCATGAAATCCCTGAGGAGCAATGGGAGAGAGAGAACATACCAGCTGCATGACCCCTGGGGGGGAGGCTGGAGCTCGGCTCCTGCAGTTTAACAGCATGCAAAGATATTCCTGGACCTGCCAGACTGTCAGAGGCACCTGGGGAGCCTTGCTGGTACTGAGGGGATGGAGGCAGGGTTAAACTCACGCTCGTGTGGGGAGTTCTAGCAACAAGCTGGGATGCTTTGGCCCAATCTATACATGCTCATGCAGCCACCAGGTGGCAACCTCACAGACACGCAGCAGGGCTTTCTCATCCCAAAGGGTGCCGGCTGCCCGTTCACTCAGCCTCGTTACATGATGGAAACAAACTGAGTCACCATCAAGTCAAGCCTGGAATTCACCCAGGGCCTAACCCGGAGATGTCAGGATATGCCCTGAGCAAGGTGGATCACTTGATGATGACCTGTTCTGTTCATGCCCTCTGGGGCACCTGGCACTGACCACTGTCAGAAGACAGGATATGGGCTGGATGGGCCTTTGTAAAGGAGAAAATACGCGGTGCGGTGTAGTTGCTGTGTGCGATGGGGGAATTGCAGTCAGAACTCTACAGCTCGGGCCCTTGGCTGCATACAGCCCTCTCTTGGCGCAGGGAAGATGGGGAAGGGGTAAGAGCAAGACCTACTTTAATCCTCTGTCGTCTCCTTACAGTCTCAGGAGGTGCAAGGTGATTGGATAAAGGTAGTAACATCACCAGGAGCCAAGCACCTCAATATTATGTGAACTTTGGATACTCCTGGCCTTTAATGTGACGTGCTAAACTCAGTGATTGTAAATGAAAAGGCCTGGGAGACTGAGTTTGCTCAATTGGGATTCTACACTGTTTTGCCGTCAGCCCGCTTGGAGCGTCCGTCCAACGCTGCAGATCATGGAGGACACGACCCGTCAGGGAAGCGAGAGACAGGAATCAGATGCCACCACGGTCGCTACTTCCCAGTGCTTCTTCCAAGCAGCGTCTCAATTTCACCAAGCCAAAATTCCACCGCCTGGCCAACGAGGAGCAGAGACTCAGAGGCTTTAAGGCCAGAAGGCACCGTCGTGATCATCTAGTTTGACCTCCTGCACATTGCAGGCCACAGAACCTCACCCACTCACTGCTGTAATAGGCCCCTTACCTCTGGCTGAGTTACTGACATCCTCAAATCATGGTTTAAAGACTTCAAGTTACAGAGAATCTGTCATTTACACTAGTTCAAACCTGCAAGCGACCTGTGCCCCATGCTGCAGAGGAAGGCAAAAATCCCACACAGTCTCAGCCAATGTGACCTGGGGGAAAATTCCTTCCTGACCCCAAATATGGTGATCAGTTAAACCCTGAGCATGTGGGCCAGACCCACCAGCCAGAAAGAATTCTCTGTGGTAACTCAGAGCCCTCCCCGCCTCGCGTCATGCTCTGCTGCAGAAGAAACGGAACCAGTTCTAGTTTCAGCAGTCAGGGGGATAGTGGGGGATGCTTTATGGGCTTTTTAAACAGTTCTCACAGAGGAGGCCAAAAACTAAGTGGACTTGAAAATGCTCTAATCAGAAAGATCCATCATGAACACAAAAGACAGGCTACGGCAGTGTAACGTAGAGCAGTTCATCTACATTACAGCAAGGGGTGAAGTGTGTCTGTGCATCTCCCCCACTCCCCACCCGGTGTGTGAGCATAACACAGGGGACTGAAATACTTGTAGTGACAGATGAATCCACCCAACATCTGAGATTTTCTGTACTGTATCACAAATGCAAAACAGGTCCTCTTTTCACGAGCACAGCGTTTCGCACTCTGCCCCGACGGTTTCTTGTACCCTTTAGTGAAAGGTAACAGAATGTGCATTTGAAAATGCAGGATTTCCACTGCTGATATAAAATAATTCACAGCAACCCACTTCCCAGTGCCAGCTCAGAAAGCTGCTGCCCCATGTTTAGTTCCTTTTGTAATTAAGATACCACTTGTTACATTTTCAAACCACCACCTTCAAGTTTTCTCCCAGCCTTGCCCTCATGCTTGGGAGGAGCTCTCCCTCCACATCTGCAAAGCCACCCCACTGTCCTCCTTCAAATCTCTTCTGCTGTGATGGCAACAAAAAAATTTGACAATTGTCAGGCCAGCGGTGGGCTGAGACCGCCGGCTGTTGGGCTGACCAATATTGCCTCATTGTTTCTGTGTGCTCCCTTGTTGGTCGGTTTGCCTCCATCTGGTATCTTGTGTCTTACACTTAGATTGGAAGTTCTTTGTGCAGGGACTGTCTTTCTGTTGTGTGTTTGTAAAATGGGAGCCTCACCTGGTCCGTGACTAGGGCTCCTAGGTGCTACAGTAATATCAGTAATAATAATTGCAGGAGGGATCGACAATAGGGCAGTAATGAGCAGGATTAGGGGATGTGGATCTTCATACCCAGTACTGTATCACCACGCAATTTACTTGGGTCGATTGCAAGGGCCTGTTCTCAGGAGAAGAGGCATGCAGTGTTCTTAGGGAGATCGCTATATATACACACCCCTTCTCATCAGACTCCTGTATCTGAATGGAAGACATTCTCCCCTGCTGCTCCCATTACCCAGCAGCAAGTGTCAATACTCTCGTGAGTCTTTGGTGTCAACAGAATCAATCTCCTGGTAACCAGACTGTGATTATTTCTTTTTCAAGCTACATAGCGTTACACAGAAATCTCCGTGTTTCGCAAGGTCCTAATTGTTCACAGTAATTTATTCTGTAAGTGCACTTGCCTCTGGAATGCAATCCGAGAACAAGAGTGCAGAGAGCATAACAAGCACTTGCTCAGAACTAAAGCCCGAGTCAGTCGCTCACAGATAGCAGGAAGGCATCAAAAGGCTTGGCAGTACAGAGGAGCATGCAAAACTCGAGCTGATGCTCAAGCGTCTTCTAATTCTTGAAGTCTCTTGGGTCTGCAAAATCAGGCTACAGATCTTGCCAAAACAGGGTCTTGTGAGACCGCCAGAACTTCCTACTTCATGTCTGGCCAGAATTAGCACGATAGCCGCCTGTGCCCGGGTATTCCAGACTTTGCCCTGCCACGCCAGATGGGAGCCCTGAAAGGCTGAGGCGGCAGCCAAAATAACAACTGCTGAAAATAATGAATCAGACTTCAGAAAGGTTTGGACTGAAGAGCTTAGTGTGAGCTGCAGGGAGGTGAGAGTTATCCTGGTTTACGGGACCTGCTTCACCAACCCTGCTCTTAAGGTGAGGCAGAACCGACCGGCCAATAGGATCTTATAAACACTGAAAAACAATTCTAGGATGCCATCAACACCAACCGACCAACCTGCGTACAACAACTCAAGAAACACAAAGTATTTGCCTTAAATTCTCATCACATTCCACATGGGACCTGACCGTGTCCAACTTACTTGGATGTTGTCAAACGATGCTCTATTTGTAACATCGTACAGCAGTAACAAAGCTGTGGAGAGAGGAAAAGACACAGTTAATGCAGGGAATTGCTTGCTGAATGGTCACAGGGGGTTTGTTTGTTTGTTTTGCTTTTTACAGCAAGATGTTTTCAGGTTGATGAAACTGAATGCTGAGAAATGCAAAGTAGTGCACAGTAGAAAACACAAGCCCAACTGTACATGCAAAATAATGGGTCTAAAGTTAGCTGTTATCACTCAACAAAGATCTTGGAGTCATCATGGCTAGCTCTCTGAAAACTTCTGTTCAACAAGCAGATCAGCAAAAGAGCGACCAGAATGTTGGGAACCATTAAGAAAGGGAGAGAGAAGAAGACATAAAATATCATAATGCCACTATACAAATCCATAGTATGCCCACGCATTTAATACTGTGGGCAGTTCTGGTCACTCCAGCTAAATATATATATATATATATATTAGAATTGGAAAAAGTAAAGAGAACAGCAAGAAAAATGATTGGGGAATGGAACAGCTTCCATGTGAGGAGAGATTAATAAGACTGGGACTTTTCAGCTTAGAAAACAAACAACTAAGGGGGGATATGGCAGAGGTCTGTAAAATTATCACCGGCGTGGAGAAAACAAAAGAAGGAAGTGTTATTTACCCCTTCACATAACACAAGAACCGGGGTCACCCAATGAAATAAGGCAGCAGGTTTAAAACAAACACAAGGAAGTACTTCCTCACACCACACACAGTCAATCTGGAAGTCGTTGCCAGGAGATGTTGTAAAGGCCAAAAGTATAACTGGGTTCAAAAAAGAATTAGAGAAGTTCATGGAGGACAGGTCCAACAATGGCTATTAGCCAAGATGGTCAGGGATGCTCTGGGTGTCCCTAAACCTCCAGCTGCCACAAACTGGGACTGGACAACAGGCGATGGGACACTCAATAATTGCCCTGTTCTCTTCATTCCTTCTGAAGCATCTGGCACTGGCCACTGTCAGAAGACAGGACACTGGGCTAGACGGACCATTGATCTGACCCAGTGTGGCCATTTTTACATTCTTAGGTGCATGCAAAGAGGCAAAAGCTTTGTGCTTTTAGTACGTGTTTTACTGAAATCATTAGTATCTCTCACAGTGGGTTAGGAAATCATGAAGGCACCCTCCATAAAACAGCTTTCTTTTTGTAAATTTAGTAGGAACCTTCTCAGCTATGCAAAACTTGCATGGGAATTGCACCAGTCTCCAGAGAGCCTGAGAGACCCAGCAGCAAGTGCCAGGACGAGCAGTATTCTGAACTCTCCCTGCCACAGCACTGCCTGGGGGAGACACTGAAGATGCAGCCAGTCCTTTTAAGGAGACATTAACACCCCAGGTGCAGGATGCAAGCTCCCTTCTCGCTGTTGGGGGAGGCAGCTGGGGACTGGGAAAGCAACTGGCAATTTTAGGTAATTGTCATTGACAATAAAGTAGCACCCGAGGCCCCATTGTGCTGGGCACAGGAATGTGCCTACGATCCAGGAAAGTCAGAGTCCAGAAAGAATTAATGATTTAACTGGGGACTGGTCCTGCTTTGAGCAGGGGGTTGGACTAGATGACCTCCTGAGGTCCCTTCCACCCCTGATAGTCTATGATTCTATGATTCTAAGAAATGACCAAAATCTTGGCAAGGACGATGAACAGAGATGACACATCTGCATAGCGCCTTCACAGACTGGTCTACACCACCTTGGGCCTGATTCTCACATGTACTCCTTCATGACTGCCCGACGGGGGCCAAGGGGCCTTCGTGTGAATGAGAATCAGGCCCTTTCTATAGGTATTATTCAGTTGTAAATGACACAGGGCGAGAACGGGAACTTCCCAGGCTTCTCGTTCAGGAGCCGAGTGTCCTGCGCATTATCACAGTGGTTTACACAAGTGCCTCTCTCGCCTGGTCAGTAACCTCTTCCCATGATGCTCCTCTGTCGCTCAGGGAGACTCTTACAGGAACAGCTCAGGCTGGGGGCAGAAGGGCCATCTCCCTCTTTTGTGTATCACGTGAAAAAACTGGAAGAATGCACAACACAAGGGAAAAAATAGCAGAGGCCAAACTACTACAACCCCCTGGGGGAGACCCCAAATGGACAAGCCTGCTCCAGCGCAATGCACCAGTCAGAGCGCACATGCTATATGTCCGGGGGCTTGGTACCTCAGTGTGCCAAAGACGACAGAGGACTGGATGACCGGGGAGAATGAGAATGCGACAGTGAGCCTTTAATGGCTAAACACTGGTTTGAATCCTGGCCAGGTCGGCGGTGAATGACCAAAACCTACCCCGAGCTAATGGCTGTTCAGTGGCTTATGTTTGCACATTACAATTGGCAACAACTGGTCCCTTGAAGGGGGACTCAGCAAGAAGTGCCATGGACCAACTTTGGAGATGGAGATTGTCCTCTCGGATGGGGCCCCCTCCAGGGTCACGTGGGGGTACAAGGGCAGTGCAGTGTGTGTGTGGGGGGGTCTTACGCTGCTGCTGCATCTGCAGGCAGAGAATTCAGCTGCCAGGGGTCTCAATTCAGCAACCTTCACAAGCCCTAGAGGCCTGCTCCAACTCCCATTTCAGGCAGGAGAGCTTTGGCTGACGCAGCATCGAGGCCTTTCAGGTAACTCCACGCCCCTCCCTGCAGAGCGTGTTCCGAGTGCCTGGCTTAGTCACATATTATGTCTTAAACAAATATGAAATTAAAACGCAACCTCCAGAGTTCCACTTGCTTTTGAATTTTAACATCAGCCTCGCAGATAAAAAAAAAAAAATCAGCGGTCAGCCGGGGGCAGGGGGACCCGCCCTGACACTCCCCCGTCCCTGTTCTCTATTGGGGTGCGCTGCTCCATTCCCTCTCAGAGAGGAACAAGAAAACTCCCCCCAGCCCCCTGAAAAGTGAAACTCAAACCCTGCCTCTCCATCACTCCCCTCCTGCCCCCAATTCCCCCAGCCCTCCCTGACACCCAAACAAGGGGATGTACGAGAAGGTTAGCTCTAGGGCTAGTCGCCAGCCAGTCGGTCCCTTGCTGCCCCTGCCCTACCCCATCTACAGATGCTGCAGATAGGTCGATACACTGGGGCCACAAAGTCTGGATGAAGATCCTAACTTCCGCAAAGTCCAGAACCGCTTGGGTGCAGGGGTTTGGTTGAGATACTGACCACAGGGCTGGTAACCTGCTGGGAAGCATCCCCTAGAACTAACCTACAAAGTGACCAAGTACAACATGACCGATGTACAAAGGACACCGTGTCTTACCAAAGAAATCAATTCTCTGAAAGGACGGTGAGCTGCCTTCCTTTCTCCAGCATTGTTCATGGGTACATCTAATATTGGCTTGAGACTGTTCAGGGAGCCAAAGCTTTACGTCCCAGTTCCTCTAAAAGTCTATGCTTTATTTCTGTGACTGAACACAATAGCTACAGCAGATCGGAATAAATGAATAAAAACCCGTGTAAGTCACTAACTCACGATTCCGAATTTCACACCAAGTAAGAGCAAAGGTTCTCCTAACACACGGGCTATCATCAGAGCAAAGCAATTATAACATTATCCCCTACCCGGCTGCACTTGGAATCATTCACAGTGAAATAGTGACACCCAAAAGCCAAATCCTTACTCAAGACATAGGCTGATGGGGACTTTTGCCAAGAAAAGACCACCCGCATGCCAACAAAGCACTAGAGCCACGGGTACATGATATGCCAAGGCAAGGAGGATGCTCGGGATATTAGCTTGGCATGTTCCTTGCAATGCACCATGATCTTTGCAGGCCTCCTATTTGCTACATGCAATCCTTGGCCTTTCACCAGCATGGGGCCCTCTGCACATGAGTATGCGACCATCTCCCAAGAGTACTCTCATTCTGTCGAACAGGATAAAGGCGCTGACTAAATGTGGACTGTTTAGAAGTCAGACGGGTTGCTCAGTGGGGGAAGGTTAATCTTCATTTCACAGAAGGAAAGCATCTGTAGATATCACTGGGTTGCAAAGGAAGAGTTCCAGTTTGCGGTGATCAATGCACTTAAAGCCAGCTGGCTTTTCCTCCAAAGAAAGCACGCCTGAGATACCACCTAACAGTCAGAAGCACTGAGATAACACTACGCACACAGCCTGCAGGTGCACTGGCTTGGGGATGTGAACTTGTCTGCTCTCTCAAATCCAAGCAGTCAGCCGTGTTCAGAATGTGGGCGGAAGACCTGCAAGGAAAACAGCAGGACCCGTAAGAAACAGCGTTGGTGGCTCAGTACATGAAAGATTTGGGGGTTGTGGTGGAGAATCAGCTGAACAAGGGCCCCCAGTGCAATGTCGTGGCCAAAAGAGCGAACGTGGGAATCTCGAGTAGGAGCAGAGCAGTTATTTTGCTTCTGCATTTGGCACTGGTGCGACTGCTGCTGGAATCCTGTGTCCAGTTCTGGTGCCCACAATTCAAGAAGGAGGTCGATGAATTGGAGAGGATTCAGAGAAGAGTCATGAGAATAATTAGAAAACATGTCTTATAGTGATAGACTCCAGGGGCTCAATTGTTCTAGTTTAACAAAGAGAAGGTTAAGGGGTGATTTGATCACAATCTATAAATACCTACACAGGGAACACATATTTAACAATGGGCTCTGCAGTCTAGCAGGGAAAGGACATGATCTAAAGACTGCAAGCTGAAGATACACAAATTCAGACGGGAAATAAGGCCTAAATTTTTAACAGTGAGAATAATTAACCACTGGAACAATTTACCCAAGGTCATGGTGGAGTCTTGATCACCGACAATTTTGAAACCAAGATTGGAGTTTTCGAACAGATTTGCTGTAGGAATTACTTTGGGGCAGTTCTCTGGCCTGTGCTACCCAAGAGGTCAGATTAGAGGATCATAATGGTCCCTTCTGGCTTTAGAACCTATGAATCTTTGCCTCAAGTTGGTACTGAGCCGTTCCCCAGCAGAGCACTCTTGGGGGCTCGGCCTCTTACCTTCTGCACACAGCTCAGGGCTTAACTATTTGTGGTTAGAGGTGGTCAAAGTTTTCCCATGGAAAAATGAGGTTTCGTTGAAAAAAATCAGCCTTTTTTTTTTTTTTTTTTTGAGAGAGAGAGAGAGATTTCAAAGCGAAACTTTGAAATTAAACATAGTTTGGAATTGAAATTTTTTTAAAAAACAAAGACTTTGGAAGTTTTAGGCTTTTGTTTTCTCCTCTCCGTTTTTTCGTTTTTCACCTTTCAGTGCAATACAATGAGCGCTGGCGATAGCTAGGGCTTTCCTCCTCCCCTCCCTTTTCCCATTTTCCAGTCGGATTTTTCAAAGATTTCTCCATCTTTGGAAATGTTACAGAGTGGAAAAAGAAAAGAAAAGGAAAAAGGGGTGAAGAAAATACTACCCATCACTCCCTGAATTGCATTCACTGGCAACCGAAGAAAACAAGAACTGGGAAGAAAAAGGAAAACGTCAAATTTTCAATTTTTTCAAAATTTCTTAGTGACAAAAGTTGTTTCATTTTGAAATTTTCCTGTGAAACACTGAAACATTTCAAACCAATATTCTGCCTGAGATGGTGTATGTGAAAAATACGATTTTTTTTTAGACATCCTCTGACAAGAGAGCCCAGGGTACTGCCCAAATTCCCACTTGGGTGATTCCATTTTCCTGTCTTAGATCCCTCCGCGAAGACCTGGGATTCTCCTTCATTTCTTCCCTGAAATGTTGAGCAACAGCTGCGTTCTCCCCAGCCGCCCCGAAGATTCCTGCATATACCGTTTGTCAAGCACTCTTGAGCTGTCCCCAAGGAAAGGAGCTGCATAAATGTCTGTTGTCATTATTACAGCTCATTTCACTTGGAGCTACAAGAACCTGCTGTTCAGTAACCATTTCCCAGGCGGGACACACCAGTGTCTCATCTTCCCTTGACAGATCTATGGCGCTCCCGTTCACTTTGACTGGAGCTCCCTGGGCAGAACCGGAAGAGAAGAGGTCGGCCTGGAGATGGCTTAACGGAGGGCTGGGGATGCTCTGGCAGAGGAAACTCTCAAAGGGAGAGCATACCAAATCATTAGAGCTCCTTCCAGCTCTGTCTCTATTGGCCGTTCGTTACTGCAGAGATTTCATCACTACAAAATGGTACGAGATCTGGCTTCTGAGACCCACAGGCAGGATCTAGGGGGGTGGCTTGAAGGAATAATGGCAGCTGAATGCCTGGCTTCCCTCATATATGGGGTTTACTGTTCTGTTCAATGGCTTTCAGCACCCCAACTCTACAAATTGTTCCACCAGCCTGCCCACAGCTGTTAAACACCCACTCAGGTTGGGGCATAGCCCCACTGATAAAGGGTGGGTTCTGAGCGTGAAAGACAAAATCTTGCATGGGGGCTGCACTGGAGTCTTTCCAAGGACCAATCATTCCCTTCACATGAGGAGTAAGCTAAACCTGGCACAAGTGAGAATGAGCCCAGCTCCCTTAAAGGGTCAGTTCCTCCTGACAGCCTTCAACAGAGCCTTGCCAATTTCCACCAGCAGAGGATCTTAAATGTGAAACTAACCAGTCTATGTTCCTTGCCCCAGGAGAAGGGCAGACAGGGCTTGAGCCTGCACCGTGGATTTCCTCGCTGACTCCAACAGAGGCAGGATGAGGCCGAAAATGAATCAATTTAATCTTTTAAAATTCTTTCCATTTAAAAATCACCTGCATTTCTGGTACTAATGCTAGGAATGAAGGGTGTTTTCAGGCGCTAACAGCGTCCACTTTCAATAACAGCTCCGTAAAATAGCGTGGTGTGGGAGGGGTGACATTTGCTCACTCACTGAGGAGCTGGACAATATAGAGGAGATAATTTTAAATCTCCCTGGGAAATTTTTTTTTTAAATGATGGACTCCCTTCCTGCCATGCTGTGCCTAGGATGACCAGATGTCCTGGTTTTATAGGGACAGTCCTGATATTTGGGGTTTTGTCTTATATAGGTGTCGATTACCCCCCCCCTTCCCGTCCCCAGTTTTTCACACTTGCTATCTGGTCACCTTAGCTGTGCCCCAGACACACCAGCAGCAGGCTGGGGCACAGAAACCAGGAGGGGAAAGTGACGCTAACACAGAGCTGTCTAGACTCACTGCCCAGCCCGAGCAAGGAGCACAAACTCAAACAGCAGCAACAGGGACCTGCCAGGAGCATGACGCTCTGTGTGGATCCATGATCCCGGGGGCCCTTAACACTGTCCCTTTAAACTCTATTTGGCCCCCCTAGAAAAAGGGAGCGCAGAGAAGCTCTTACCATGGGCATCTCGGTAATAGGCGTGAGTGACGCTGCGGAACCTCTCCTGCCCTGCGGTGTCCCAGATCTGAAAAGGGCAAAGAAAGGGCACCATCAGACACAATGCAAGCTGCTCAAACCAGCCCAGGCTGCTCTGGGAGCTGGGAGGATACACTGGGCTCCTTTGTTTTCCTTTTAAAGATGTTTCATTTATTTTAAGTTTAAAATGAATGAAGGGAGAGGGGCTAGCTAGAGCTGATCCAAGGACTCCAGAGAAGCAATGGAATGAGGATTTTGGAAGCCTCCTGCTTAGTCACACGTTGAAAGGGACTTGCAGTCCCCAAATCATCCCTGCACCAGTGTGCTATCAAGATGGCAGCTTCTAATTGGACTGCTAATTATTGTTTTAATTCTACTATAAAGTTACCCCTTTTGACTCAAGTGGTTAGCCAAAAATGTTGGGGTCCTGTGGGTTGGTCCAGTTAGAAATTATGACTGCACAGTCTTTGTAAAGAAACAGGATTGCATCAAAGAAGCACCTGATTTAAAGTCCTGTTTCTTTGAACCCAGCAGGAATCAAGCAACAGGAGGTCATGTCTTTGCTCATCGCTCCCAGCCTCTTTCAGACAACACTCTGCCCAAAAGCGCTCTCCCGGCTTTTTTCAGGGCCACACTCCCAGCGTGACTGCTCTTGGCTTTTCTGCCCCTTATCTCCCAGCTTCTCTGGTCTTTCTGATGCTTTCTCAGACACATGCACCTTCACAAAAGAATAGCCAGTGAACCCCCTTTGCCCAAGTGCCTTGCTGTGGGTGGTGACATGGGCCGGCGTACGCGGTGGAGGTTGTTATTGTTTCAGCTACCGGGTAACTTCATTGTGTCTTACCACTCTATTCAATGAAGGGCTGTGGTCACACCCAACCCATAATAGTATGGAAGCCACCTTTTCAGAGATTTGCTCTTTGTGCTTAGTGATCAGAATCTCTTTCCTTTCAGCCCACCTGTGAGCTGGCCCAGCCAAGGGGTTGTATATGCAATTACACCACAAAGCCTTTGCAAATCGAGCCAGTTAGTTCTATTTGTTATTACTTCTTTGCTAGGTGTTGGCCACAGGCAGGTTCTGTTTCACTCATGCTGTCATCACAAGCTACTCGTTCCATGTCTCCATCCCGCCAAGAGAAGCACCATGGAAAATGGTCCACTCAGCGCCTGATGGCTTCATGTTCTGCCAGGCCACGTACCGCAGGTTGAAGTGATTCAGAGCTGGGAGTTCAGCAGTCTGCTCACATGTGAGCAACACCAGCTGTCAGAGTGACGGAGGGAACATTGCGGGTTTCAGCAACGATGGGAGAAAAATTAAGACCCAACCAGAAATTCTTTTGGAAAATAAATATAAAATCCAGTGACAATGCGCACTCCTGAGAAAATTACTTTAACGTTTCATTTCAACAACAATTCATGGTCTGATCTATTCGCACATGATTAATTTGCAACAGGGGGATGTTTGTAGGGCTAAGAATAGAAAAAGTGACAAGCGCAATAAATATTTAAGAGGCGTGTCACCATTCTTCAGCATGTCTGAATACCGAAATGATGGCTTTTGACAAACGGCCTACAATGCCTCCTTAATTGAAAATCCATTTGCTGGATGGATGTGTGGGGACCTACTAATTGAATTTATCAGTTTTTAATGCAGTGTTGTGTTTGCACAGAAACACACAATCCTATTGGGGGAAAAGGAGAGCTAATGTTGTTAGTTAGCTTCCAGCACCGAGGTCACAGAAGACAGCCAGATCTTGTGGCATTACAGCAGCTCAGATTCTTTTGGAACTGAAGATGTTGAGTTGAGATATCATGGGGCCGGGATGGATCAGGGGACTGGGTAACAGTGTCTTTTACATGGAGTCTTTGACTTCAAGGGTCTTGTCTGCACCAGGAATTAGCCTGGATTTCAGCCATCATAATGCACCGCCATTGCAGACAAGGAAAGACATGATTTACACCAGTGGAACCCTGGTGTCTATTCTGTTCTATATAGGTTCTTATACCAAAAGCTCACCACCATAATATCTGAGCATCTTCCAGTAGTGTATTAAGCAACACGTTGTTTGTTCGCTCATCTTCTCCCTGGGGGAGAAGTGGGTACAATGGAGTGTCTTGTTTTGGTAGAGTTTTAAGGTCTGGCTTTTTGTTTTTAAATATACACGTTCAAGTAGGGATGTTTTAGTTGTGGCTTTCCTTGTCTGCATGAGTGCAATTAAATCAGCAGCTGAAATCAAGGCTAATGCCAGGTATATACAAGATCCAAGTAACTGGTTTGAATTGGGGCTGCGTCCAATCAGAATTTATTCTCACCCGGTGGTGGTTCAGTCGTCAATGTGGAAAGAGCTGCTGGGTTTAGACCAGTGTCCCCAGCAGAAGAATAACCAGCAGGGAGGTCAAGCAGTCAATGGACCACGGAGACTAGCCTCCCCTCCCTTCCCCAAGTGACCCCTCACAATGAGGCTTGAGGGGCATTAGCAGGGAAGGCAGGGGAAGCTTGCACTCTGGCCAGCTATGCTGTACTTGTTTAATGGTGCACAAAGGCCTGTCTCCAGAGATGCCTCTCAGCAGCGCTGAAAAAAATTCCCACTAAAGCTATTATAAAGACAAAGAAACAGGTAAATAGTCACAGAGAGGAACTAATGCAAAATCACAACTGCCAAAGATATTCCGCCAACTGCTGCTCCTCAGCGTGTGGCTGATGCTTTGTTTGGTGTTAGATATTGCTGATTTCATTACCCTGCTGCACATGTTCGAAAGTCGCTTGCAGACGGGAGAGAGCACTCTGGTACGTTCCTTACATCTCTTGCAAAACTCCAGATTCCCTGTGGAGACCATACACTGGGGAACCCTGTTAAGAAAGCCCAACAGATATGAAAGCCAACCTTGCTGGGAATTCTTCAGTCTGAGCAGATCTGAATTCAGCTCCATTACATGAGTTCAGAGGTCTGCAATGTCTTGCTCCGCCAGAGTACTTGTGAACGTTTGATGGTCTCCTGGTCTATGCTGTGATGGCGACGGGGGAGGTGGGGGATCCCTTTTTAAACAGCAGAGGCCTAACTAGCCCCAAGTAGAGTGGTAATATCACCTCCTGTGACTTGCATGCTATGCTTCTGTTAATATAACCTAAAAATGCATTTGCTTTTTTTTGCAACAGCATCGCATTGCGGACTCATGTTGAGGCTGTGTTCCACCACAACTCCCAGATCCTTCTCAGCAGTGCTGCTGCCAAGCCAGTTATCCCCCATTCTGTATTTGTGCATTAGGTTTTTCTTCCCTCACTGCAGGACCTTACATTTGTCTTTGTTGAATTTCATTTTGCTGTCTATAGCCCAGTTCTCCAATATATCAAGATCCCTCTGAATTTTAGCTCTATCCTCAAAGTGCTGGCCACACCCCCAACTTAGTGTCATCTGCAAATGTGATCAGTGTGCTCTCTAGTCCTGCATCCAGCTCATTAATAAAGAAGGTAAACAACCTAAACAAGCTATCCTTTAAAACTAAACCCAATCCAAACCAACGTGTTGGTTCTTTCTTTTTCTTTTTTTTTTTTTTTTTTTGGAAGTGCAGAAAGGTTTCATGAAGCCCTCGATCAACCATGGGTATCTACAGGGTGCTAGGTACCATAGCTAGCAGCACTAAGCCCCACAGCAAACAAGCTGACATGGACGAGTTCAGGTTCATGCAGAGCTGACGAATGCGGGTCAGGGGCTTACCTGCAGCTTTACCTTCACTGCATCCACATTTAAGACTTTATTCTGAAAGAGAAAACAGAAGAATGATGAGAACTCTGTACAAAACAGATTTAGACAGAGTTACAACAGCAAAGGGATTTGCCCCATCTTGTTTTGTTGCATTGACATTTTATTAGTTTGTATGGAACTGGCCAACAAATACTTAAGATTTTCCTAGGTAACTGTCACACTTCTGTATTGTATTGATTAAGAACAATAGCCTTTCAGTTATGCAGCCCCTTTCATCCAAAGCACTTTACCAGCTAATGCCTGGAGAGAGATCACTGCAGCCAGTGCTGGGGAAGAACACAGCAATGGTTTAGCAGTGTACATCAACCCCACACAGTAATGTAGAGAGAACTTTAGGTAGGCAGAATGTAATTGTTCAGAGTGGAAATTAGCAAGGCACTGGGGTTACTGACCCTTATGAAGGCAGTCAGCACCTTGATTTTTCAGCCCCTCTGAAAGACTGTTCCTGCCAGCACATTCTGGGAGTTGGGTTCTGGGTTCTCAGCCACCAGCCCATTGCTCTCACACCTCTGCTTCCCCATCTACAAAGGGGAGATCGTACCAAATTTCTTCGCAGGAGGGATTAAGTCATTACACATGCTTTGTGTGCTAGAGAACACACACTAGAGGGCATTCAAAGCACCACCAGCAAATAGGTCTGCATTACACCAGCTTTCAGCCAACACAGGGCTGTCAGATTTGATCCTCAATAAAGGTCCTTGCGGCCACAACAGGAAGGTTTTCTTCCATTCCTGGTAAGCCTGCTAGTTCTGACCTCTGGGATCCTGCCCCAGCACCGCCCCTACAGCACAGTCCATGGTGTTAATGCACAATATTAAACTGAAGGCTATAAACCAAGGTCACGCCCGTCAGAAGCCGCATGTCCTTTGCTGGGGTGTCGCACCGGGGGAAGATGCAGAGATGTGTCCATTTAACTGCCTGAAGTGGGCATGAATGAGACATGTCAGTGAAAACACTCCATAAGTACAGGCCCAGGACACCTTCAGGCGTCTGGTCACAGAAGAGACTGGAGTGACCTTGTCAGACCTGCAGCCGTGATGTCCTGGTGACCATCTGAAGAGCAGTGTCAATCACGAGTCTCCTCCCCAAGTCATGGGCCAGGAATCCAAAAACTTCAGCACCTGCCTTTAAAGAATGGGAGGGGTCGGATGGCTAGTCCCAAATGCTACGCCTGCACGGACATCCTAGCGCTGAACTCCTCCCTGTCCTACAGAACAGGGACGCTCTCTCCGTGCCCAAAGAAGGGGCACGGTGGTGCCTTGGCAATGGATGCATTAGAAACCTGTCAGTAGAACAAGCCCATGTCTTTAATATGGAGGTGAGGGTCCTCAGAGTCTACAGAGCCAAGCATGCCATGTGGCCTGGCTGCTCAAATCAAGACACAGCACTGCACGCCGGGTTTTGGAGTCTCTGCGGGTCACCACCTCGGCAGTTAAGATGACCGTAGGTGCAGAGTGCACTGTGCAGCTATGGGCTGCTTATAATCTATATTGGGGCTCCACAGACAGTGCTAGGCCCTGCTCCCTCTCTCACTGCCTTGGGAGTGTTCTCACCCACACTGTGCATTGCAGGCAGACACGGCCTCCATCTTTCTCTGCCACCGAGCGATATTTGCAAAAAACAACCCTTAAAACGCTGACTCGTCCAGCCCTGCTCAGAATGTGCCTCTGCAGGGCAAGAGCCTGGCAGGAGCTCATCATCACTTCCCCCAGGGAACAGACCCATCTTAGGAGCTATTCCAAAGTCACGTCCGGCTCCCAGCGTAGGGAGGTCTCTCTGTTACGATTAGGAAACCCAACAGACTTGTCAGAAGTGACACAGACAGACTTGGAGTATTCGTACTGCAAAAGGAGAATGAATAAGAAAAATGATTGTTTTCAACCTGGGTGCCTGACCCAAATCCAGGCACTTTCCTTCAGCAGCAGGTATATGGACGCACCGGAGAGGAAACCAACCCCAGCTCGGTCCCAGTCTTGGGCACCTACAGACAAACCGAACCAATCTATTGGCAGCCACTAACGCAGACGGGCAGGTTGTTGAGACAGATTAATTCTGACCATCCCCTTTGAAGAGGCTTTGCAGCAGGACACAAGCGCTTCTCTCAAGGGATGTCCCCAAGGAGCAGGCACGTTGCACCACCCGCAGGAAAACCATAACTTTCTCAGCAAACCAAGTTCGACTCCAGCTGCAGCTTCCCTGACCTCAAGTTAGCAAAATGCAGCTGAAATCCAGTGGGAGCCGGGGGCTCTGCAACTCTGGAGAGGCTCCCCAGGAATGCTGGGATGGCAGTTGTCTGAAGCGTGACCGCATGCAGCAGCTCGGCCTTAACCGTGCCGCTGTCGCACCCCAAATAAAATGTTGCTTTGATGGGCTCAGAGGCTCCATTTCCAACCTGCCCATTTGGTCCCACTCTCTAGGGCTATGGAAATTAACTGGTGATTTCCTCCCTGACAGCCCTTCTCAAAGCTGCCACAACCCCCCTGTGACCAGAGATACCAGTGAAGCCAGGCTTTGCACATCGTGAGGGGCAGTATCTGGCAGGCAGAGGACACTGAAACGGGTGCAAATCAGGAGCGATGTCAATGGAGTAGAGCGATGTAAAGGAGGTCAGAGCCAGCCCGCTGGCTTGAGGGGATGGAGGGTTGGCCTGACCTCGCTCTTGGAAAATTCTCAGCGAGGTATGGATGGACTGTCAGCTCTCCACCCTCCCCTCGACTGTGGGTTGGGGGGAAGTTGGTAAATCCTCCGGCCCTTCAGATGGCTTTTTACCACAAGCACTGCAGAGAGAGAGACTATTTTCAAGTGATTCCCCATCCTTATTTGCATAAGGAGTCTGCAGGGGCTTATAAATGGGAGCCCAGGTTTCACTGTTGAAGGCTGTGACACAAAATCTATTACAGACCTGTCTACCTAGAGCTATCTACTCTTTATTTGCACTGAGCTAGTGTCTACAGGCCCCAGCCCCGTTGGGCTAGGCACTGCACAAACATTTTACAAACAAGACTCGTGTTCCTACAATTCTCTTTTACTCGTGCTGCCCCTGTGTATACGTATCTCCAGCTCCTCTCAAAATGACCCCCACCTGGTGGGGCAATGCTAGAGAAAGTCTGCACATAAGTTTAGTTACTCCCTTCAAGGGGCAGGGCCCATCCCAGAGTTTTAAAAATCCCACCTTCAAACCGAAGCCCTCCAGAGACCACACTAGTATGTGCGTTTCTGGGTGTCACTGCACCAGGGACTGGCAGACAGGCCGAACCCAGAGGATCATTTGTGTCTAATGCCCACAAGGGGGATTCTGACAGGTCCTCATCTGATTCTTTCTTAAAATAGATGGATATACCGGGAGGCATGGAGGTCTGAATATGAATGAGAAAGCATTCCTTTGTATCCATCTCCTACACCTAGCAGAGCTCTTAAAAACCTAGCAATTGCCATTTCAGAACAGCCAGACGGTCCAGCTAGTCTGCAATCTCCCCGAGTTTTATCAGACTGACACCTGCTAGCTCAAAATCCCAGACCCTGTTGCACTCGCCTGGTATTTCACTTTCCATTGTGCCAGAACAGACCAATGGTCCAGCTAGCCCAGGAACCTGCATCCAACAGCAGTCAATGACAAACGCTTTGGAGAACAATATAAAACATCTAAAATGCACGGAACTGTGCACCGTACGGGGGAAGGAATTTCTCCCTGATTCCAGCTGCTGATCAACTTATGCCCTGAAGCAGGAGGATGGGGAGTCCTGGTAACAGCTCTCCTAGCTGCAGGTGTTATTTTTTATTCATAAGTGCTCAGGCGCTTGTTTAAAAAACTTCCTATGTTATATAAAAATCACCCGTGGAAACAATTTATATTGTGGTACAACTAGAAAATCGTTCTCAGTGTCAATGTCTACGGCAAGGTAGACCTATCTGGCAATTTAAAATCCAGTGTCACTGGTGCTAATTTACACGATTGCAGGTAGCTCTGACTGGAGGACCTCTGGCAATAAATTAATGAGCTACAATATGCTGTGTTAATGGCTTTAAACAGATACAGCCAATTACTTACAAATATCCAGTTAGAAACCACCCTTAGAAACATAAAAATCACTTCTTTTCCTGCCAATTTTGCTTCTTTTTCAAACAGAGATGCGCTCTCTCTCTCTCTCTCACACTCACACACTCACTCTCCTTTTTGTTCATTTTGTCTGTGTTTTAGATGATTGGACAATAAAAATCAATAAGAAAATGAGCTGAAGCAGTCAGACTTTCTGCACTGTCCCTCCATACTGCCCTTGTCCTGGATAGAACTTTAAGGAGACGAAGGATGGGCCAGAGATTATGCTGCTAGCTTGGGACTCAAAAGACCTGGGTGACTTGGGACAAGACAGGAACTCTACCCTGTCCCCCACAGAGGATGGAGAGAACAGCACAGCCTCCCAGGGGTGCGGGGAGGACTAACACACTGATGATTGTGAGGTGCGCAGATGCTCCGGTACCCACAGTGGATAAACATGCCAAGCTGAGGGTGGATCAGAATTGCTTCTGGCTGTGTTATATCTGCACTGATAAGCAGCAGTTCCGCTCTCCTCCTGACTTGCAGGTTAGCGACTCCTTCCCAATCCTCCCCTTAAACAAACGTTATTGCTGTGCGCTACAGCAGATGGGCTGCATTACCGCTATCCATTTTTTTGATGCATCCTAGTAATTAACGAGCCTCTAATGCTCCTATTTCCTTTTTATGGCAGTCCCTGCTGCTTCCACCCTGAGCCCTGCTGATCAACCAAATCAACAAACCCATAACAACTTTATCTCCACATCTAAACTGCCTGGTGGGAAGACACAGCAACGTGGGCTGCTCACGCGAGCCCAGCAGTGCCGTTCTGCTGCTCTCCTGGCTGCTACGCAGCTGCAAGACAAACTCTAGAGTGCCTGCTACGGTCAGATCACCTCTTCTGCACAGGGAGATGGTGCGGGCGAAAGCTCCCCATTAGAGGCCTGACAGTTACAAAGAGGGAGTATATCTAGTGGTTTGAGCAGGGGACTGGGAGCTAGGACACCTGCTTCTAGTTCCATCTCTGCCTCTGTCTCACTGCGGAAAGTCACCACCTCCCCAGGACTCAGTCTGTAAAGTGCTTTGAGATCCCCAGGGCGAGGGGGCGACAGAAGGTGAGAGGTGAAGATGACTGGAGGTGACTGGCTGAGTCCCAAGTACCGTCTCTCATGTATGACTGGAACGAGCCTCTTTCAGAAGCAAAACGGATGCTCTCCCTTCTGGCTGAGGAAGGGCTGACTGTGGGGACGGGCCAGGGAACACCCCAAGCCCTGTTCTACATCCCTCCCTTGCTTGGCTGGCGTTCCCCTTGGCCCTGCTCCCTTCCCACACTGCCCCCACTGCCTCCGTGTTGGGAGGGAAGCACCAGCCCCTGCCCTCCTGCCCCAGCTGTTTAGAGGGGTCAATTAGACACTTTCAGTGCCAAGCACGTCACAGATGCTGCAGGGCTCTCAGCTACTTGAGAGTGGGGAGACAAGCAGAGAAGATAGGAGCATCTCGGAGGTGCAGGGGTGGGGGGAGGGGGGGACCTGCACAGAGACCAGTGTCTAGACTTCAGAGCCCCTCTGAGCAGCCCGTCCAAGATGGAAACAACCTCAGGGCAGATCCTAGTTCAAGATGGATGAGATTATCAAGGAAAATCAACAGACTAACCAGTGAGAAGCAGAGCTGGTGGAAAAAGTGATTCTGATAAACACAGCATGGCTGGTTTGCTCCACTGTTATTACTCAGTGTTTTGGGGAGCGTTCAGCCAGACCATGGTCCAAAGAAGGATTCATCTCAGATGGGCGCTCGTTAGTCACTATTGATCCTTCATTATTCTCCTGATTAAAGAGAACGAGTCAGAACCAAGGAGCAGAATGTCCTATGTACAAATTACCTATGTCACAGAGATAATCAACCACACACTATGAAAAATATTACTACCTAACAGAGAATCTCCTTCCGTATCCAGAGACTGAATCCAGAAAAACCTGTTCAGAATATCTTTGTCACCACAGTATGCCTCTGCACTGATCTGGCACCTTAAAATCCCATTGGACCTGCAGAAAAGAGGGGGTGGGGGAAGATATCTTCTTGTTGAAAAATTGGATAGAATCGACAAACAGCTACAAGAACAATTCAAACCCCAGACGACTGCAAAGCTCAATCTATGTAGTTTATCCACGAGACAGTTAAGAGGTGACTGGATCACAGGCCATAAGTACCTACATGGGGAGAAGATTTAGCAGAAAGTTCTTTAATGTAGCAGACACAGGCTGAGCGAGATCAAAGGGCTGGAAACCGAAGCGAGACAAATTCAGACTAGAAATAAAGCACAATTTTTTGACAGTGAAGGTAATTAACTACTGGAATGACTTTCCAAGGGCTGGCGTAGACTTTCTGTTCATTGAAATCTCTAAATCATGAATGGGATTTTTTTTTGTAAAGGTCCATCTAACTCAACCAGAAGGTATGGGATTGATGGGTGAAATTCTACGCCTGGGGCATGCAGGAGGGCAGACTAAATTATCATAATGGTCCCTTTATGGCCTTGACTGCTATGAACAAATGAATCTATAATGAAAACCCGACAGTTAAAGACACATCGGAGCGAAAGGTTAGAACAGACTGAGATGTGTCGACAGATTTTATTTAAATTTATAATAAAAACATGCAAAAACCCCACATCTCTATTACTCTGGGCACCTTTGACTGCTAGCAGAGCACCTAAAAGCCACCCCATTGCACTAGGCACTGAAAAACAAACACACAGCAAGAGACAGCCCCTGCCCCAAAGAGCTTACATGCCAAAAAGACAAGACAGAAAGAGGATCAGGAGGGGAAACTGAGGCACAAAGGGGACACGACTTGCCCACAGTCACACAGCAGGTCAGTGGCAGAGACAGAAATTGAAACCAGGACTACCGAGTCCCAGCCCAGTGCACTATCCAGTGGACCAAAGCCAGCAGCTTATCTACCACCAGTCTCCAAAAGGACAAAGCTCCCTTCCTCCCCCCAAAAAGGAGTCACCCTTTGTCCTTCATAGAGGTTACATACAACAATTTACATAGCGTGCCCCCAAGGTCAACAAACCAGGGCAAGCTCAGTCCAAGAGGAGCAAGAGGATCCAAAGTGGAGGGCGCTGGTGGATAGCATCCTGTTAGTACTCCCTTTTAAAACTGATTCATAAGGCCAGAAGGGACGTCCGTGACCATCTCTGCCATTATGGAAAGTATTGCGAATTATTTGCAAACAGAAAAACAGGGTGAACCTCAGCTCCAGTGTGACGTGGGTTTGATTTTTAAAAAATTCTTTCCTTGTTAATAATATAAGGCATCAGCTGTGTCTTGACAGTGCCCCTTCTAACAGTCACCCTCGCTCCCCAGCAAAGTGCCAGGAGAAGCAATCTGCTAGCATATGGATCCCCTTGAAAAGGTGGCACTTCACTCTCCAGCCACGACATGGGCCGCAGAGACAGGAGGGAGTCAGACGACAAGTTTCCCATTTAAATTGTGAATCCGCAGCCTCCTTTATCGGGGTGGGCAAAGGGCCACATAAGCTGGCTTCACACACAGTACCCAGCTGGAATTCGATTTCAACCCTGCATGCATTTAGAGAGCACGGTGGATGGGGAGGAGACAGCTGCCTCAGTGAAAAGCTCTCTGGAAGAGTCTATTCCGAGCCCCACGATGGCTGGAGGCCAAGTTCACTCATTTCTCAGAGAAGGTGTTTTCTCTCTGTGTGTTTGTAATATAATTGTGGTAACAATGTTGTCGGCTAAAGCAATCACACACCACTCGGCAAATTAACTGACTCCCGTAACAATGGTTTTCTGGATGGATTGCAAGGGTGGACCATAACCCTGAGCCGTGTGCTGTTCCGATAAACAAGCAGAGGCGCTGGCTGCATGTTGGCGGAGGACGTACAGATGTTCCAGGTGCTGGCACAGCTCTTCGACAAATGCCCTCTGGCAACAGCAGGCTGCCTGCCAGGGAAGAAGAGCAGGCCCAGGAATCGCACAGCACCATGTGCGAGGCCTTGCAAGCCAGTCGGCATTTCATCATGCAAGAGCTCTGGACGGACGAACATGCCGTGGGCCCGTCCCCCAGCTTCTGAGGGAGCAGAGCTACTGTTACTCGTCACTCCCCACACCACACACATACCGGGCACCACCACCCTGCCCAGACCCAGGAGCAGAAAGGCAATTAATGGAGGTGCAGTGTGGCCTAGTGGCCTGGGCTAGAGTCAGGACACCTGGGTTCCATTCCTAACTCTGTGATGCTGGGCAAGTCCCTTCCTCTCTCTGGGCCTCCGTTTCCCCTCTTACCCTTTGCAGGGCTTGTCGGCAGAAGGTGAATTTTGTAGGGCAGGGACTGTCTCGCTGTGAACACGTGCAGTGCCCGATCTTGGCCAGAGCCTTTTGTCAGCCTTACGATAATGGCACAGGGTCGCTAGCCATGAGGGGCTCAGGTACCCAGCCCATCTGGGGAATATGAGCCGACCCAGACCCACCGGTGAGTAGCTAATACCTGGGCAGCAGTTAGTCTGGGAACCCCTGGGCCTAACAAAGGCTTAGGAGAGTGCAGCAAGGAAGCCCAGAATAGGGGAATCGCTGAGGTGTGAGACTCCTTGGGGAGACGGGTCGGCTATTCCCAGCCATGTCTCCCTGGCAAGCAAAGGCTGACGGCGAGAGACGCAGGCCCAGAGCCAGCGTTCCCAGGCAAGGGACCGTAGCAGTCCAGGAGAATGAACTGGGCACGGCCCCTCCTGGGGAGGTGCTGGGGACTGGCTCAGCAAAGAGCCACACACTGTCGGGGAAGACTGGTGTCCGGCCGAATGCCCAGCAAAGGCTCAGCATTCAGCCTGTAAGGGCTCCGGGGTGAGACGGGAGGTGGACTAATCCAGAGGTGGAGAGTTGGCGGTGGAGTTTTGTTTATGTTTTGGTGTTATCCTTTCCTGATAAATAAATGAGACCTCCTGAAGAGGGCGCTCTTGAATAATAGAAAGGCCAGCTTTGACTTGTTTATACCCCAGGTGAAGGGAAACTGAGGCAGAGGCTCATCTGCAGCACCATGCCAGACGGGCACGTCGGGGTGACCTGCATGCCACTGCAAGTAACAATAGTAGCAGTGACTCCCATCCTCCTGATGCTTGTTTGTGCCCCCCCACTGAGAGCCCCTGGACTAAGGAGAATGACAGCATCTCAGCTCCTGTAGCTTGCCAGTTAGCGTTAGCTTAGCCATGGCAATGCCCATCTGGGAGCTATTCCCCAAGAGAGCTGGAGGAATTTCTATCATCTCACTTTGCCTCGCTCAAGCCACATGCATCATTTTTGCAAGCCATACACCATGGATCAAGCGTGTAGTTAATCCCCGCTCACCACCCCTCACCAGCTCCAGCAGCAGCAGGGAGGCAGCTATTATCCACACCATTAAAAAGTCCCCTCAGGGCAGGCAGGAGCCAGTAGGATGCTTTAATGTGTGGGCTACACAGGGATCCCAACGAACACCCAGTGGCGGGGGCGCGTCGAGGGGCAGCATGCTGCTAAGGCAGACCTGGCCTTCCGTGGTGCTGAGAGCGGCTGGGTATGCCACAGAGAGCTAATGGGAGCTGAGAAAGGCAGGTCAAAGGGAACCTGGAGAGTCAGAGACTGTGGAGCCTCGTTAGCGAGTTCTCTGCTGAATGGAGCCTTACACTACACTAAAGCCTTCTCCGAAAGGAACTAAACTGGGAGATTCAATTCCACTCTCCCTGCTGGCCTGGAACCCAGCTGGTATTAATTACAGATGCCTTGATGAGAAAGCCAAGGAAGTGGTAATTAGACATCAGTGTGCTGAGGGGCTGCAGGACTAAACATATTTTAGTTTAAATTGATTGCTGGTGCCACCCTAGACCTGGGTCCAGACAGCAGGGCCAGCAAGAGGGCGAGCTTCCCCCCGGGCATCCCTGCCAACCTTGCCTGTAACTTTGGACCTTCATGAGGGGTGGGAGAGCACTTTGGTCCTTGGTCTCCCTGCTGAGACTGACAGCAAAGCAGGCAGTGAGGAATGTGTTTGTAGGACAAGGGCTGCTGTATGCTAGGAACTTCACTGACACCAACTGTTCATTACGTACAGGGCCCGCCACGCCATCCGCAGCTGTGACGGCTTTGGAGGGAGGTTGTCAGGGTTATAGGAGCTGGGCGCCATGTGTTGCCTTTGACAACCCTGCTCTGTTCATGGCCTGGGGCCAAAGGTGAAGTTCTCCACAGGACATAATGGAACCATGCAGTCCCCCGGGATAATGTTTTCAGGCAACAGTGACCAGCGTGCAAAGGAGTCCTTATTGCTCCAAGCAGATCTCCAAAGTACTTCCTCCTCTGGGGGCAATGGTTTGCTGATTGCTGATTCAGGGTCGCTCACGTGGGAGGACTTCCTCCGCACAGTGGAAACAGCAGCCATGTGAGGTGCAGCCCAGCCAGCCAGCCACCTTACCCATCAATTTGCCTCACAACTTTTGAAGATCTATCAGTTTAAAAGGCTCAAATTAATCCCAACAGCTTCTGCTTGTGGTGAATGGGTCAGCAACTGCAGGAAGATTAAATATTATTTGTTATGAAGTTGTATATTTCATGCATCAGGTTTATGGGAGTGTTTCATGCATCGGGTTTATGGGACTCTGCACCGTGTATATTGGCATCACAGAACAACACGTGCAAGGCTGTATGTAACCTCCCAGCAATTCCCGGCTCTAATCAGGTAAACTGTTTTGCTCTCATATGACACACAGAATAAATGTATTCATTTGGCAGAGAAACCAGTCCCTCAAACTCCTGTACTGTGTCTTTGGCACAGGGCGATTTTGCCGCAGATTTGCTGTATTCAAGTCCAAGTGAGATTCACAACCCCACAATGCCAAAGTTCTCAGGGAAACTTCTCTCTTGGAAAACAAGCAGCTGTCTGGTTGCACTCATTACTTTGCAGTTGTCTAACTCTGTGCCTCTTATTGACAATCCCCTACAAAAGCACTAGCCAGGAGGAAATCTTGCAAGAGTTCTCAGGAAGCTGTCCTCAGGGGTTCTCTTAAAGTAGAAATTTAGACTCCTGACTGTCCAAAGTCACTTGTGCATCCCGGTCATGGGCAATGTTCCCTCTAATTTTTGACAGGCCGTGTGCGCAAAAAATTTCTTCTGTGCAAATTGTTGTGCACGCGGTATTTTGCCGTGTGCGTGGGGTTTAGGATCTCTGTGCGCGCACACACGGGCACAGCTTAGAGGGAACAGTGGTCATGGGTGCTGATTCTCCCACATAAACAAAGGAATCAGAATATGGACCCGTGGCCTAGCTAGTCTGGTATCCTGGCTCTGGTAGTGGCCAGTACCAGATGTTGCATGGGAAGATACCAGAACTGGGCAAAGACGGCTTTGCAGGGCTAGATGTTCAGAGGAGCTCAGCATTCATCACGCTCCAAGGCTAAGCCCTTTTGAGAATCTGGCCCATAATGGACAATTATGGAGCAATCTGCCGACAGCGGAAGTTTCTTCCTATCCTCGGGCAGTGAGTGGTTGGCTCATGCCCCAAAGGAGAAGGGTTTATATACCTGCTATGTATTTCTATCCTAACCGAAGTAACTGTGCACGTTCTCACCCATTTAAATAGCCCTTTCCCAAGTCTTATTAAGATCTTGAGGGTTTGGATCTCAGAATTCTTATAACCATTGCCAATGGAGTTTATAAATATTTATTGATTTTCCTTTGTTACTGGCTTCCCAGTCCATGCATCAGTTACCCCGTTGTGGTATTTTGGTACTTGTGGCTTCATGTCTTCGTGAAAGGCAGGACGTGGAGAAGTGCATGAAAATGAAAACAATCCTAATTCACCGCCAGCACACCTACGCTGACTTCAGCGAGTCACACAAGGACTGGACATGGCCCCAAAAGTGCACCCAATGTGTCTGAGCTTCAGGAGACGCCCAGGGCTTGACTTAGAATCTGGGGTTGAAAGTTCAGGTCTATGATGAAGCATCATCTAGTGGTTAGCACAGCAGACTCGTAACCAGGATACCAGGGACATGTCCCAAACTTTGCCACTGGCTCCTTGTGCCCCTCAGCATGTCCCGTAACGACAATGAACCTCCATTTCAACACCTTTGAAATAGGGATTGGAAATATTTACCTACCTCACATGGGAGCTGTAAGCACTTACTCGACTAAAGTCTGTGAAGCACTTTGAGAACTTTGGATGAAACATTCTCTAAAGAGAGGAAAATTATTTATCCAAAACAAGTTTGCTTCCCACTGGGACATTAGATGCAGAAGGTTATGGAAAAGAAAGTTCAATTTTTATTTCCTGATGAAAATCCCCAGACAAGATCCTAAACTAGACAGGCCAAGTGGGGGGAGGGAACACAGGCACAGAGGGGGAAAAGACTTGCCCAGCAGGTCAGTAGCAGAGCTGGGAACAGAACCCAGGATTCCTAACTTCCAAGCCAGCAGCCTATCCACTAGGCCAGACTGCCTCTCCTCCTGCTCTTCCTCAAGGATTCCTCTGCACTTGGCAAAGGTGGCTGTAATAAATCCAAGCCACACAGGCCATAAAGCACCCTTTTTTCCTTATTTAAAAAAAACAAAACAAAATTATTTGCCCTGTCACAGCCTCTCCAATGAACTGTGAGCAGTAAATAACCTGCCATGTTAAGTGGCCAGCGGTGCTCGTTATTAGCTGATTGCTGGGATTCACTTCAGCCTGTCGTGTGCAGAAGGCCAGGGCAACACTCAACCGTGAGCCAGGGAAGGCTACCAAACCTCAGCCATTCGGACTGATTTCTCCTTCCCAACGCAGGACCAAAGCAAGCTCCCCCAGGCATTTGGGGGGTGCACTCTCTAGGTTGGTATGTGTGGCTGAAAGCAAAGGGTCAACTAGTAGAAGCAAGTGGCCTCTGCACTGCAGAGAGAAAAATCACACAAACTCCAAGCTAATGTACCTATAGCTGGTCAGTGCAGAAGGCTTCCAGCTCTGCAGAAGAGACTGAGGCCTGATCCATTCTTAAAAGTTAGGTTGACACAGCTACAGCACTCTGGGGTATGAAAACTCCACACCCCTCAGCACCATAGCTATGCCCAGTGCAGACGCAGCTAGGCTGACGGAAGAATGTTTCCATCAACCTAGCAACCATCGCTCAGGGAGGCGGAGTTCCTACGGCAACGGGAAAAATGCCTTCCCTTACTGTAGCCTGTGTCTACGCTACAGGGGTACAGTGGCATAGCTCCTGCTGCCATTCTGGACCTACTAATGTGGCAGGCTAAAATATGTCAGACATCTGAGCCTCCCAGATTCTGGTGGATAACCAGGGAGCTAAATTGAATTCACTGTGGTTACTGAGGGGATCAAAAATCTAGTCCTAACGTCTGCGTACTGAATGTTCACCCAGCTCTCTTCGAAACAAACTGCCAGGACTTGAGTTAAAGTGTACTAGGAGCTGCTGCTCTTGCTGTGTTTGCCCAGGTGGGTTCAGGTTTGTGAAGCATCTGACTGAATTGTCTCTTCTAACCCAAGTCCATGAGGGAATTCGTTACTGTGCACACCAGATGTCTGACTCTCCCATTCCCCATCAGGGTGCTGCGCGGGGCTCAAGAGATGTTCTGCAACTCTATTAGTGCTGACTGGATGACCACACGTAAACAGCCTTGGAAACCAAAAATGGCATCTCTGTCTTTGTGTAATCCGGGGAGAACCTTTCCCTAACACCGAGCACGAGGTGAAGGACCCTGTGACCACAAGACTTATTTTCAACCAGGCCAGTTGCTTTGCACTCAGAGTAAACTGGAACTGGGATCTGACAGCAGACAATCACGGCAGCTGGAGCTTATTACATTCTGGACGTGCACTAAACCATACTCGAGTCTCCGTGGGGCATGGTCAGTGTGCCCATGTTGAGCAGGCACACAAGGAAGCCAGGGAGAGAAAAGGTAAACCTAGAGCAGGTGAAGTACTGTAAAAAAGCGCTCGCTAATAGTTGTTTGACTTCTGAGTATTTGCTTTGACTGTATTCCTGTATCTTGCTGTTTGTGATCATTCACGCGAATGGTTTCCTTTGGCACAAACGGGTGGGAACAGATTTCTCTTCACATGAGCTCACGTGGAAGGAAGAATATTTGCTAGTCTCATGTTCAAAACATGTTCCAGTCACCCAATCAGGAAGTAGCAAAAATACCATGTGATTTAAGTTACCAATCACACAAAGAGTAGTTGAAGTGAACAGCTGGGGAATAACCCACAGTCCATCCGTTATGAAAAGTGAACAGATTAGTAAAAACCAAGGTCTGTTCCTACTGTGTGGCCAAATTGACCTGCAACAATGACTCTGTGTAAAGCCCAACCCGAGCTGATGGGGAAACTCGTGAGAATGCCCATTAGGAAGAATTGGATTGGCTGACTTTTTTGTTTTTTTTTTAAATTGAGGTCATAGACATAGTAGAGTTAAATCACTGGAAGTCGCCTACAATATCTATGGAGTAAGCCTGGAGTCAATGAAAAGCTTTAGATTTGATAGGGGAGATCAAGTGATTTTTAACTTTTTTCATTTTAAATTCTCTGCTCCAACAACTTCTTTACCTGTGTTCTAATTACTTAGACACACACACACACAGAGCTTTTCTTTCTTTCCTCCTGTTCATATTAGGTTTTGTTTAATTATTTGTTTTACAGCAGCATTAGAGAGCCCAGCCAAGATACGGACCCACTAGGCAAGAAGCATAAAGCAGCCAGAAGGAAATTAGTGGGGTTTCTGGCATATCCCACTTACAGGGCTGAGTGAAGGGGTTCAGGAAAAAAAACAGACTAGAACTAAACCCAAGCTTTTGTTTGTAATTTGGAAAGGTTCAGGTAAGTTGAGTCCCCAGATCATGCTCTTCCCTCCCCACTTCCCTTCCTGAGGTCTCCAGCCACTGCTGAAGTCCATTTCATTGTCACATTGGATCTAAGCAAGCTGGGCTGGGCCAGATGTTCTCTGCATACAACAGGAGCTCTGGGTTCACCCAGGGCTGGTGGGAATGGAGCAGAAGTATTGCATTCTGGGGCACCTTTAAACCCAGGAAATTTTGGAACCTGAAAGATGTAAAAGAGAGAGCTCAAGAGCTGGAGAGAGTGAAAGATCCCAACCCACAGATGTGATATCAGCAAAGCTGGAGTCAAGGAAAGATCTGGGATGCAAGGGAGAGAAGACTGAAGTTGTGGAAAGGGGAGAGGATGTGGCTGAATTTGGAAGAGAGGGTGGGGAGGAAGTCTTCAAGGGGTTGGGTTAAGTTTCAAATAAGCATCCAGTGTGAAATCCTGGCCCCAAATAAGTCAAAGGCAAGAATCCCATTGACTTCTCTGGGGCCAGGATGTCACTCCCTGTCTCCGAGGCTTATCCAAACACTCACACATCCTCATCTCATTGACAGGAGAGAGGGGATGGGAGGGTCTATTCTGAACTGGTTCCTTTTTGGAATGACCAGCCATGTGACATGCTAAATGTAGCTCTCTAAAGATTGAACGAACAAACAAAAAATTCTAAACATTAAAAAGCCCCAAGGGAAAGATCCAGGAAGAAATTAATTTACCCACTACAGCCACTGAAATTAGTAGCAGTAACAATTACGGTGTCATTAAAAAAACTCCAAGCAATCACAAAGCACCATTTCTGAGTTGGAAAAAGTTTATATAACATGCGAGTGGCCAGGAACTCATCTTGGGTTCGAGGACAGCCGAAAAACCAACATGTGTAAGTTTGTCCACAGAAATCAGTCTTGTCTGGTTGTTCTTTCTGACTAAATATCGCAAGAGCAGCTGGTCAGTTCCATGCATGCTAATGCTCCACCTTCTAAGTTGCAATTTAAACACGAACCCACAAGAGCCAGCACTTCAAGGTGTCTTATTACTGCTCTGATGGAGTTGCTTTTACAGCTAGGCACAGTCCTGAATACAGAAGGGAAAGAGACAAGGGACCCTAAACCCGCACTGGTGTAACCCTGCTGACTTCAAACAGAGATCCCCCCAGATGGAACCGGCTCAAGGAACCAGCCTAATCATACAGGACTTGATGGTTCTGCATAGCAATTTAATGCTGCATTAGTGACATGATTTAAATGTCGTTTGTTCAGCCTGAGGTGAGGGGCGCTCTCCCCCCCAGAGACAGGATGGCAGCCCCATTGCTTGGGTTGGGTAACAATGGATAAAGCACCAGGGGAATAAAACAGACGAGTAATGTAGGGAACAGTACTTCCCTGGCTGAGGGCCTGAACCAAACCCCAGTGACCTCTGAGCTTTAGAGCAAGCTCTAGAAGTCAGTAGGGTTTTCCCCCCAGCTCTAACATCTCTAGTTAGGATTTTCAAAGGGGCCCCCAAGCACCAGTGAATATACTTGGGATTTGGGTACCTAACTTCTGGAGGCTCCTTTAAAAAGCCCAGCCACTGATTCTAGGACTATAAAAACAACAGGTGAATTTGTGTCAGCTCTAACCTAAGGATGTCAGAGAGCTTTACACACACAACTTTAATAAGCCTCAACCCCACTAGGAGGTAGATAAGTAAGCTGTAATCCCCATTGTACAGATGGGCAGAGACCCTGTCAGAGTCAGTGACTTGCCCAAGGTAGCACGGCAAACTAATTGTAAAGCTGGGACAAGCTCTGGTTGGGAACAGAACCCAGGAGTCCTGACTGCCTAGCCCATGCACTAGCGTCCCGAGTTAGGAAACAGAGATCTCGTGATACATTTTTCATGCAATAATTGGGTCCATAGAGGAGGCTGCATTAGGCTGGTGTGGCTTCACCAGTGTGAGGGTTGGCGTTTAATGAACAACTTGAGTAATATATTCTACCTAGGCCTCCAAAAGTCCCCCTGGGGAATATGCCTGCACCTGCAGGGGACTCCACGGGAATGGAACAGTGAGGAGTTGGGATAATGAATCTTAGCCACCCAGCTCTAGTCAGGCAACACCACACACTGGAGCAGTAAGCTGAACCCCCGGAAATCTAGGGGCACTGTCAGCCCCCCAGAAACTGCTCACCTGTCATTTTCCATAAGGGGAATAGAATGAAAAGTTCATGTGTTTCAAACCATGACAGGAACTGGTGCAGAAGGTCAGGACAGATTTCTACACACAGTGTGAAATGCTTTAAATGTGAAGTATTCCCCCTAGGTACTGTGGGCTTCGGGCTGCTGAACTGCAGCATGTGAAGCTGACCAGTTAGAAACCATCATATATTGTCACCATCTGGGAGCCCAGCGGTCAAGCCTCCGATCGGAGTAATCCTCTCGGTTCTGAGCAAGCCTTTACAGACATCCCACCATCATCTCTCTGCCGAACACACAATACATGGCTAATGAGTACACTGCTCCTGCCAGGCAAGGAAACCCACGGGGGCAGACGGAGCTGGTTGCAGGGTTTCTACAGGACATAACGTAAGGCATTGTTTTGTACTTGCTCCAAACACGAAAGGGCTCTTTGTCCTCCCTTCCTTCTCTTTTTCTCCTTATGTTGGATTTTTATTCCACCCCCAGCTTCTCCCTCTTTTTCTATTACATGGGCTATGAAGACTATCTGAATCCCAGGATGTATCCATGTTGTAATGGTGAACTGCAAAGCAAAAAAACCCATTCCCCTATTTTGCCCTTCCCTGTTCCTCTAGGCTTCATGGAGACTCCTGTATTTGTTGAAGTGTTTCCCCATGTTTCAGCACATTAATATGATCAGGTCTCCCTCTGTCCCTCTTAGCTGGAGGATCTTGGCAAGAGCTCTGGAAGACTTGAATTGTGATGTTACAGGAGGCACTGCCCTGAGCTACAGCTTTCCCTAACCCCAGGTGAGAAGAGGAGGGATGCTGAAAAAGCCGATTTGATGATGATTGGGATTGGTGGGAGGAGCCTACCAAAGCATCAGAAGGCCCGCCCCCTGAGTAGAGGGTGGGGCCACAGAACTCAGACATCAATGGAGTAAGAGGGACCAAAAAAAATGAATAGGGACTGAGTTACAGGGTCAAAGCGAGAGAACCAGAAGGGAGTATGAGTAGAGAACCCTAGACAAGGCCCATTGCTCTGAGGAGTCCAGGTGTCAGTGCGAATGCAGGCACTGACCCGGGAGTGGAAAAAGGCCCCAGTCACAGCGAATCCCCCCTCTTGTGTCCTCCCCCGAACGGATGGATGGCTCTCTTTGTCAGGGCCAAGAGGAAGCCTCACGACTTTGTGAAGCCATGGATAACACAGCCTAAGAATCAGCAGCCCCTCTGCTATGGGACCCAGAGATAGATCCCTCTGTGCCCTCAGCCTGTGTACACCTTTCATCCTGTGGGGTGTCCTGGCAGACTTCACAAATGTGGGGTTCTATTCATAGGTGCTGGAACTAGGGGGACTGGGGGTACTACCACACCCCCTGGTTTGATGGGGTTTCCTTCCTAGACAAGGTTTACAATTTGGTTCAATGGCTCTCAGCACCCCCACTATACACACCGTTCCAGCACCCCTGCTTCTATTAATTTGCCTTCTAGTTTTTGAGCCTTTGGGGATCAAATTTTTGAATTGTTCTTCCCAACCACGGGGGCTAGAAACTTACTTTTTAAAAAATGAAAGCAGAGAGTCTCGTGTAACCTCTGGACTCCAGGAGCTGGGGCTTTAAGGAAAAAAACACCAAATATCACGAGACTCGCAATAAAATCCAGAGAGCTGGCAATGCTGAATGCTACTGTTAGCGAAGCACAGGGCTGCTTGTGTTTATTCTTGATACAGCTCAGTAAATTATACTTACCCCAATTGCTTATTAGGCACAGCATTTCGGTTCCTGGCAGTTTGCCAATGCAGGCCTGCACACCCCTGCCCTGAATTGCTCATTGTGCTTTTCTGATCTGTAATCTCTCTCTCTCTCTCTCCCCCTTTCTGCATTTTACATACATATGAATAAAACATCAATTAAAGTAACCTATCATTGCAGGGAAACATCTCACAGTACTAGGGCAGGCCAAGGAAAAGGACTGCACGTTTTACGCATCTCCTACACAGAAAAGTTACCCTAACCAATAATGAATGGAGAGAGACAGTGAACAACAGATACCCTGGCACCCCAGCATTGGGCATTTAATGCCATTCCCCTCAGAACATGACCTGGTAGGGTAATTTATTTGTTAATTAGGGCAGAAGTGGTGTCTTATCTTCTATTTCAAACACACCTGCACAGAAAAGCGAGAGAAAGGATTGGGAGCAGAAGATGTAAAAGGAGTGAATGAGAGAGCTATATTTATACAGTCTACTAAAGAAGACACAGGGGAGTATGTTCACAGTTTATAAATACCTTCAAAACGTGGCTATCTGAACGAGGGAAGGGAATGATTCACAGTCTCGGAAGCTGATTAAAATAGGAGCTCTGGCCTGAAGCTAAAAAGGAAGGAAAAGCTTGGGGGAGATATTGGGAGAAAGTTTGAACCCTAGTAAAGCAAAAGGAACCAGTTCCCGAGGGAGATGTTCCCCACAGGGCTGGCACAGCAGGGCTGATACAGTGAGATGTTAGTGTGGCGGATGGTGTAGCATCAGGACTCCTGTGATCATTCAAGTGGTTTACTTAGATCCTACCGTATCATTGAACCGAAGAACTCGTATTGTCCAGTGAGTTTCTTCCAGATATTAGTGGTGCCCGGGGGATTGCAGAGAAGAGCTGTTCCATGCTGTCTTACACGGATGTGTTCCCTTCTCAGGAATCAGAGTGGGGAAAGGGCTTCATGATGGGTCAGTACAGTTTGCCAGGCAGGGGCAGCATGCCTGCAGCTGGAGGAGCTGGACTCAGGAAGCCACTCATGGGTCAGAGGTAACAGCTTTACTGAACCTCCACACTCATGAACAATGTTGCAACACATTATGCACCGGAAGATGGTGCTCTGTATATTAACTATCTGCCTGTACACATTATCTCTTCTATACATACGCCCCTAACCCTGTACAAGACACGGCCCAGGCTCCAAGGTATTTATAGTCTAAAGAGATGGAAAACACAGGGCGAATGTGAGGAAAGTTCTGTTATCTGAAAGCAGGGTGAAAAAGTGATTTATTTCTTCTAAACATAGTTACTGATGGGGGACCTACTGACGCAGGTTCGCATTGCAGGCTGCACAGGGACAAGAGCTGATGGTTTCCCCTCATAGACTTGCCTACAAGCAGGGAAGGTTACATCCAAAAGCCAAAGTGCGTTTTGGGAGGGCTGCTTATACATGGGACAGTTTTGAAAACAGCCCCTGGGGCTGGGGTCTCAGATGAGCAGCAATTCTCTCGTTTTCCTCTGAGTGCCACAAGCCAGGGCAGGGTATGAGAGGTGGTTTATCAGAGAGGGAAACTAAGGGTACGCAGATCAGCTGCTGTCTGCTTGGGATAGCCTTGCCACTACTGCAAACACGTGGATGCCAGGTGTAGCTTGGAGGTTTCCCTGGGAGAGAGGCTTACCGATCCATGGGACCAAGCCCCTGTATCGCAGTGACGGTCCGTAATTCCTACAGTGTAGCCACCCACACCTTTAGCACAGAGCGTCCAGGCCCCACCCAGCATGCAATGCTCCGCCTTGAGCCAAGGGGCCACTGCTGAGAGCCTGACCCACAGGTTCAAGTTCGAGCGAGCCGTAACAGGCTCTGGGGTCTGTTCTCTTTTTGCAAACGGCATGAGGTCTGCGGATTCCTGCAAAGCTGCCATGCTGCTCTCAGTCCAGTCAGGCAACGTTTGGATGGCTCGGCTCTCCTGAGGGAGTTGGTGCCATCCCTATCCAGCTCCCCCCCAGCCCAAGAAGGGTCAGAGAGAGGATTCTCACGTGGGGGCGGGGCGGACGTCCCCCCTCCAGGAGGGCTCTTTCCTGCTGTTCTCTTTGGGGAAGGACGGACAAGAGGGCAGGGTCAGAGTCTGCGTTGGAGATTTTCAAAGCCGACTAGGGGATTTAAACACAATTCCCATTGAAACGTGTGGGAGGTCAGTGCCTGGGTCCTTTAGGCTGCTCTGAATACCTCAGCCTGCGGGCTGAGGTGAACAAAGAGGAACACGTGCCAGACGTGGGCGGCTACAAGGACGTCTCACTTTGTTCTTTAGACACAGATACAAACAAAGCTCTTCTGACGGCTGCCGCCTTGACATTCACGGTCTGCACCAGACGCCTCGGCATTCAGAGTCACATTCAGTCTGGCGGAGATGACCCGGGCCAGTGGAGAGTGATGGGGGAGGAGGGCAGAGAGAGGGCAGCCGGCTTCAGCAGTGTTACTGAGCATGCTCAGTCCGTCTGTTATCCGTACAAACCAAACAGCACAGCGGGGATGGGAGCACGTGACCCTGCATGCCCCCCACCCACGCGTCGCCTCTGAAGTCTGGGCTAGTTAATCAGCTAGAACCTGAAATATAGGCGAACCAATCCAAGAAGCGACCGTACGGGCTGCACAAGCCATTCAAGAGTTCCCAAAGTGCAGGATACCGACAAGTATCAGTCGGGGCGGGGTAAGACCCGCTAGGATAGGGTTATATGTCTTTGGGGCTGGGGCCATGTCCATTCGTCATTACTGTCCATCCCTGAGGCGGTAGCAGGTCACTGGGCAGCACGACGCCATCTGTCTCCCTTTCCCCAGGGTCAGGCACATTGGGATAGGACCTGGTTAAAGGCCTTTCAGATCAGGACCAGGACCCTGACTTATAGGTAGGAGCGATGGGGAGATAAGAGAGTGGAGAGTGTGGGGGCACGGGCATGATGTGCTCTTAGCGGCCACTTTCTGCTCAGGATGCAGGCCGGGATGCGTTGTGCACAGTGATTAATCGGACGGCTTAAAACGGACTTGCATCACTGCAGGGTCGCCACATCTCGCCGCTGCTGAAGAGGTTTCCATGCAAATGCGAAAGAGATTTAGAGAAGATGGGGGCGGTTCTGTACGGATGACCATGGGCAGTCTCCAAGATGTAACGGGCTAAAACGAAGGAGGCGGCCAAGTTCCCAGAAGCAAGAGCAACACAACAATGGAACATCAATGGGAGAGTGTGGGAGCAGGGCCGGCTCGACCGCTTTTGCCGCCCCAAGCACTGAAAAAGCCTGTCGCTGCCAAACTGCCACTGCGGCCGGAGGAACGGAGAAGCGGTCGTCGAATTGCTGCCACCACGGAAACTCTGCCACCCCTTGCCAACGGCCGCCCCAAGCACCTGCTTGGAATGCTGGGGCCTGGAGCCGGCCCTGCGTGGGAGGCCCTTCCAGCGAGGAGCTTGCAAAGGTGACGTCAGGGAGGAAATGCCAGGAGACCTATCCACACACTAGGGCTGCAAGGACCAGTCCTTTGGCTCAGCTCCTTGTCTCCTAAATATCAGCTAATCCTTTTTTGCCAGAATGCTGATTCCCCCCCTCCCCTGGTTCCTTCGGGAAACTCCCCTCTCAGATGGCTGGTTGGAGAAGCGGGTTTCCCAGCGTTCTAAAAGTCCCATGGATACTAAAAGCAAGCAGGGCTCTGCTTCCTTTCCCGTCACACACAATGCACAGCAACAAGACGGGCACCGCAGCACGAAATTAACATCGGAGCTTTCTCTCGATTACTAAGATGTGCTTGAAACAAAACAAAAACCAAAAAAAGAGGCAGATAGTAACAACAGGCCTGTCTCTTTAGATTCCCTGCAACCGTCAAGCCAGCTAGTGAGAAGTGGTCAGCGATAAATCCTATGGTGTCTGTCCGGGATAAGCACTTCCATCTGTAAAACCCAAGAGCTAAGCAACCATTTTTAAGAGTGGTCGCTGATTTTAACTGCATAACTCCAAACCCCTCAGGCCTGATTTTCAAAGGCTGCATCTCCAGTTGACATCAGAGCACCCTGGAAATTAGACTCAAGGTATCTTCTGCTGGACACCTAAAAATGGAAGCACCACAAAGCCAGAAACTGCGTTTTAAAATGCAGGCTCAAACCCGTGTAACCCCGTGAAAGCCAATCCTGCTGCCCGTACCCATGCCTTACTGGGAGCACAGGGTTCTGTCAATGTAAGGGAGGAAAAACTGGGCCCTTTGCAGACTAGAATGCTGAGAAATCTGCTACAAGAAAAGCTTTGACATCAGAAGCGGGAGCAATGCTTTTATATCTCCCTAACCAGACTGTTTCTTATTTTACTTTCAATTTTTACATGGAAATGGAAAGCAACAGGATGGTCGCAACTTTGGTCTCTAAGAGACAGCCCTTTCTCCTTCCTGGAAATGTACATGAATTTAGTGCAGTGCAAAAGCGTTTGAGCATATCAGCCCTGGAGAATGACATCCTCCAAGGGTTGGACTATAACCGGAGGCAGCATCAGTGCAAGCTTCCCTGCCCCACCCTTGCCACATATCAATTCTCACCCTCCTGTAGGGGTGGAAAGGAAATTCTTTCTCCATTAGCTTCACAGAATGATACTACCAGAAGATGCAAATTAATCCCCACTGCACTGGTGGTTCCTGGCATTCTGAACCTCTGACTCACTGAGCACAGGACAGATCCCCACCAAGGCCATTTCCCATAGGCCGCCGAAGCTACATGAGGTGACAGCCATGTTCAGTCCCTGCCCTGAGCTGCACTTCAACCAGTGACCTATTGTATGTGTAAAATATTCTGCATCCCATTCCCCATCTGCAGAGCTTCCAGGGCCTCCATAACGTTCCACGAGCTGAAGGGAAAACGAACGCTCCCCCAAGGTGAGAGCAGAGAGATGAGTCAATTGTGTCGCAGGCATGGCTTGATTAGCAAGTCGGTTCCTTTGTTCTGCATTAAAAATAATGTATCCTGGGTAATCGGCTTTCCTTTGTGTTCCCATGAACTCACTACAGCAGTTTGTCTTCACCAAGCCCTGCGCAGATGTTCCTATCTGCAAACGTTTCCTGATGAAAATCTCAGATGCTCCCTTAAACTCTGCTGCCTGCAGTGTCAAGCCAGAATACATACCATCTCAAGCCGTTACCACATCCATCGTATGAGATCATGATTAATTTATCATGCCTTGAGATTTCTAAGGGGAAAAAACCCAACTTTCAGCCAAATATGAGCAAGAAACATCACACATACACACACACACACACACACACAGAAGGAGCAGCTGTATAGGCATCACATCAAACCAAGAGAAACCAAGGGTCCTCAAGAAACAGAAACTCAACCCTTCCTATGTTAGCTAGTTAAATACAGCTTTGTTCCCAGTATAGCGAGATACTTCACTGCATTAGAAAAATTAATGGTACTGCTGAAACGAGGATGATAAATTAAGTGTGCGGTGGTGGAGAAAGGGAGAAAATGATGCTTAGAAAAAAAAATGGAGACAGATACGGAGGGGCCAGTGGGGGCTCATGGAACGGGCGTGCAGGAGTTTGGGACACTAGAAACACAGGACTCTTTCCCATGAGTCCTTGCGATCTCCAGCAGCCCCAAGCTCTCAGACAGACACTCGGCCAGACAGAGGAGCTTGGTCTTCGCAGGACAGGCAGGGTGTTCTGAAGAAACACAGACCACTCATTTGGCTTCTCTTAAGAAATGGTCACCTTCCATTCAAACACAGAGGAAAATTCCAAGATGCCAGAGGAAAAGACAGCACTTTCATCAGCTACAAAGCACGTGCTCCTCCTTAGTAGCTCTCCCACACCTCTGCCACCAGCCAGATTAAAGAGGCACAGTGCAAGCTACAGCATCAGCCGCAACCATGCACAATCTTTGGTCTGTTTCTAGCTAGGGAGTGCACAGCAATCCCCTGGATCCCCGTTCAGATCGAATTTACTTGTGCAGCACTTAGATACTAGAGCAATGGGGAGCTACAGAAAACCTGAAGTAGATACCAGAGTCCATGTGCTCAGAGATAGGCAGGCAGGAGGCTAGAGAACACACAGATTACCCAGCTAGGCAAAGCAGGAATGCAGCCGTTAGAGTAAGGAAATGCGTGTTAGGGTTCCTCGGTTCTGTTCCCAGCTCTGCAGCTGTAGGCACTCAAGTACATTCTTAAATCTCTCCTATGCCTCACTCGTCCCTGCCTTGCAGTGCTGCCGTGGAAGCCACTTTTCAAGAGCGCAGTATTTCCCCCGTTATTACTACTGTACGTGCATCGGAGCCGTGGGGCCATCTGAGTGCAGACTCCAGAGGCTAGCAAGGATTTAAATGCAGCAGTGGAGGCCGGCTGGCGGGCAGGAGGCAGAACATGTGGCAAAGCCAGAAAGTTGGCAGCAGAGAGGCCATGCCTTCCCGCCACCAAAAGCTGCAGAACAAAGGCTCCAAGCCAGCAATCAGACCCGCACAGGTCAGCGCTATCAGATCCGACTGCAGGGGCAGCTCCAAAATGATGGGTTTCCATTTTCAATAGAGATTTGACCCTTCCCCATCCGGGGAAAGGAGCCAAGACAGCTCAAACCCCAGCAAGATTCCCTTCAAGTTACCTGAAGTACCTTTCAAAAGACTAACTCTGTGGCTGACCAAATCGAGCCAGTTTTTTGCTGGCATGCAGGCAGTGACAGGGCTGGGGCTTTGTCTCTGAGGAGGTGAGAAAGATGACTCTGCTCAGATTAAATGCAGGTGGGTGGCTTGAATTACTAATAACGAGCAGAGTTTCTGAGAACACAGAAGGCACAAATAACCCCCCTGACAAGTCTGAGTTCCCCAAAGATGCAAAAATGTTGACTTTAAACAACCTAGTGTCTAGGACCAGAGCAGATAGATCCAGTTATGCCCAGTGTTCTCCCATCTCCTACAGGAGAAAGTAGGATCCTGATGTATTTTACTTCTAAAAGCCTTTTCGCATGAATCACAAAAAAGGTCTTGCACCAAAGTCAATTAAACAGCCACCAGCGCAGGCAGCCAAGCGTCAGGCCGCACCGGGCACTTTCCATTGATTAAAAATGGAATAAATTCACGGTCAAAGTCACACAAATTCACACAAAGTCCAATCCCAGCATTTGCTGCACTAATTCATTAAAGTCAACAAGAGAGACCTGCCTGCGGCTGGAGCAAAGCAGGCCTTTCAAACCTGCTTCCAAAGGCTTCACTGTGCTCGGGTGTCTCAAGGCAGCCAAACAAAGAAATATCCCATCCAACTGACCGAGGAAGCAGTCCCACCTCCAGAGGACTCATCAGCAGAGAACTCATTCCGGCTGGCCACAAAGCCCTAAAAATTGCTCCCCCGCCCTCCCCGACACATACCTAGCAGTTGTAATTTTCCAACGTTTCCCAGGGCATTGGACACCCAAAATTAAGTGCCAATTGGGCACCCACATCCCAGTCTCAGCCCAGGACTCATCTCTACCACCAATGCCTGACCGTGCCTTGCCTCAGGAGCCCGCAGCAGTTCTTGAACCAATGAGTCTCTTGTCCTAGCCTTAGCCTGTCAGCTGTCTGGGCCCAGCATTGTTTGGTTCTGTGTTCATACAGCACCCCATGCAATCATGTCCTGGGCACGACCACAAAACAATAATCAGGAAGGAGAAGGAAATAAGCCCTTACAGAGACCCCTTTCAGCTACTGCTCAACAACTGCAAAGGCAAAAGACATGGGGAGCTTCCATCACCCATCTGACTAGCGATTTAGCTCCGTGATCCTCCCTGGAAGCCCTGGGCTGGCCCTGGAGAAGACGATCATCTGGTCATCTATTGGGTCATGCGATGCACTCCCCTGCCGAAACAGGATTGTTCCGTACCCTGTATTGTCTTGTGTTTTCAGAGCAATGGACAGCTGGAGTCTGCATGACAGAGATGTTGTCTTAGGTGCCAAGAGTTAGTTGCTGACAGACCGCAATGAGTTGGTAGAACATCAAAATATTTAAAGGGGACAGACACTGGTCAAGGAGTATAGGGCCGAACTGATCTAATCTGGCCAGGAACATCCTCCAGATGTGTGTGTTCTTAGTGCACCATTGAGTCAAGAAATTAGACCAGCAAAGAGCAGCACAAAACAAAGCTGTCATCCCCATGAGCGCTGCAGCTCCAATACTCTGCTCCAGAGGAGACAGGCAGCAGGGGAAGCGCAAGTTAAAGCTTATGACTAGGGCAGGGCCTGGCTTCACTGAGCCCATGAACAATGCTGGGGACAACACAATGCTCAGTTCAGAGGAGGAGTGGAGGAAATCAATTGACCACAGCACAAAACCGGCAGGAAAACCCTAGCAAGCTATTTAATAAAGGCCAGCCCAGCTGTGCTTTGACTGGGTAAGGAGCCTCAGTTATTCCAGATCTGAACCCTCCTAAGAGAGGAAGAAATCCAGGCAGTCCAGTCCATCTGGAGTATTGCTTCCAGTTTTGGGCCCTCCACTACAGAAAGGATGTGGACAAATTGGAGAGAGTCCAGCGGAGGGCAACGAAAATGATCAGGGGGCTGGGGCACATGACTTATGGGGAGAGGCTGAGAGAACTGGGCTTGTTTAGTCTGCAGAAGAGAAGAATGAGGGGGGGATTTGATAGCAGCCTTCAACTACCTGAAGGGGGGTTCCAAAGAGGATGGAGCTCGACTGTTCTCAGTGGTGGCAGATGACAGAACAAGGAGTAATGGTCTCAAGTTGCAGTGGGGGAGGTTTAGGTTGGATGCTAGGAAACACTATTTCACTAGGAGGGTGGTGAAGCACTGGAATGGGTTACCTAGGGAGGTGGTGGAATCTCCATCTTTAGAGGTTTTTAAGGCCCAACTTGACAAAGCCCTGGCTGGGATGATTTAATTGGGGTTGGTCCTGTATTGAACAGGGGGTTGGACTAGATGACCTCCTGAGATCTCTTCCAATCCTAATCTTCTCTGATGGCCTTTGCCAAAATCTCCCCTTCTTATGTGTACGTGTTGATTGCTGCCTCTGTCCCCAAGGTGGCTGCGTTTCAGGGGGAGTAAATGTAGGTAGCTCGTTAAGTGCTCGGGATGAAACACACAAAGTCTGTCTATGTATGAAACCCTCCCAGGAAGAGAGGGCTCAATTCCTCATCCTGAGCTGCTCAGAGAATCATTCAATGGGAGGGCTGTGGTGGTTTGTTAACCCAATACATGATAAGCTTCCTAGCTTTGGGATTTCGTCAACACCTGACGAGCTTTACAGATTGGTCTGTTTATATTTTACGCTCATGAATTCCGGGAATAAGCACAAACACGAACGCACACAAAACTCCCACTCCTATCTTAGTACATACATTTTAAGAAGTTTTTGATTTTAAAATTACAACGTTTATAGCAATTTTGTACCTGTAGAGCGATTTGAACACTAACAACCCTATGCACATTTCAAATTTATTTGGATTCAAGTTTCCATCTAGGCCCCATCACTACTTTTTAGCATCATTTTTACCCAAACCGTTGTTGTTTATTTTAAAATCCTTTACAGGAAGGAACAATCAGCAGGAAATTTGTTGTCTGGATCCATAAGGATTTTTTTTTAATTAGCACTATTACAAGAGATAATAATGCCCAGTTGTACAGAGCATATAAATTGTATTTAGTGAATAACTGTGCTCCTAATATGCAAAAACCAATGTCCCAGCTAAGGCGGCCTAAAGCCGCCAGTCCCAGTAGAATCGGAAGCAGACTGCTTGCAATCTAGCACAGCTACTTACAGATGAGCATGCAGTTTCCAAGCAAGAATGGTCTCTCTCCCTGCAAATCATTACCCTGCTGAATCCGTTCCTGCCGGTATTCTTTTTCATTACTTTAGTCATTGCAACAATAACGAAAAGACAGACAGATCTGTAACGAAACAAAGCCACAGCTATGAACATATTACAAAGGACGGCTGATTCCAGCTAAATATTCCACAAACCTAATTGCTTGATGAAGAGAAGAAAATCTCTATTGGCACTTGGACATCATTGCTCAGAAGAGGGATGCTTGCTGCTGTCTATGCCATTGTTTTTTCCTGAGCACAGCAGAAGCCTTTCTCGGCAGCTGCAACCCTCTTGCTTCTGGACCTCTGTTCAGCATCAGAGAAGGATCCCCATATGAGCCATGTGCCAGGGAAGGGGGCAGCTCTGGGCATTGGCATCTTTTACATCAGAGGCTCATGTTCAACTCCAGCCTAGTTTGGAAGCAGCCTAAAATGATCATCATCTGATGGCCGTTTGTGGCCTGTGCAAAATGTGCTGGCTGTCTCAGGCCAGTGCCAAGGAGACAGATGGCTCACTCATAAAGCCATCAGCACAAGGGGGCCCTTTGCTGGCAGTCTCAACTGAGAGGCCCTCACTGAGCGTACAAAGAGGCCAGACTCCCCTCCTCGTCCCTAGAGAAGGGTCTTACTGCCAGGGAGGGCAGAGGCACATTTGCAGACCGCTTCCATTGCGGTTGCTGCTCAAGATGCAGGTGACCTGTGGACAAAGAATTTCACTCTCTAGGGCCATCATATAGCGCTGAGGGAGACGTGGGGGAGGGGGCATCAAACCCGCTTTGCTAGGCAGGGCTGTGGACGAATCTTACCCTTCGTCCCCAAATCGAATGCTTCCTGCTCACTCTTCTCCATTCAGCAGGGACACAAACTTTGCAAAAAGAGACAAAGGAATAAACAAAAGGAGGCCCAAGTTTGAACGGGCCAACGTGACAGGGACCCTGCAGCTAGCGTGACCAGTCACACCAGCAAGTGTGAAAAACCAGGACGGAGGTGGGGAGGTAATAAGTGTCCATATAAGGCAAAGCCCCGAATATCACAACTGTTCCTATAAAATCGGGTCATCTGGTCAACCTTACCTGTAGCTGCCCTGCAAGCTTGAACCATCATGGACTCACTGACACTGGGGGAGGTGACACACTGGGTCTTACCTACATCCATCTCCTCTGACAGCAGTTTCACTAATCCCGGAGGGTCTCTCTGAGGCCCGGATTCAGCACGTGTTTGAGTGCTTTGCTGAACTGGGGCCTAACTCCTCCTCTGTAAGTCTCGGAGGTAACCTCTTCTTTGTCAGCTGATCCATCCCGTCCCACCTGGCACTGTCAAATGTACAGCGCATGCATTTCCCCTGGGAAATAAAGGGGATAACACCTGTCGCTCTCTGCGGGTCTAATTCAGCACGCTATACCTGTGGCTACACATTAGCTGCCAACTTGCTGCTGTTATCACAGATGGAACAGACCCCAAGGATAAGCCCTTCCAAGCCCCCAGGAATGAGCCCTGTCATCCATGCGCTTGCTGAGGTTACAGGGAAAAAGTGGCCTGCTCATTTTCTCACCACGTGGCTGCCTGACTGGACGGCACGCAGCCTAAAGCAATGGCTGTCCCCCGGCTCTGCCAAACGAGAATGGGGGTCACAGGCCAGCCGCATGGAGTCAGCCAGCGTCCACTTTACTCAAGCCACCATCTGAGTTGAGCTCCCCCCACTTTTTAAAAAAGAATATCAAAATCTTTAATGACAGGTTTCAGAGTAGCAGCCGTGTTAGTCTGTATCCGCAAAAAGAAAAGGAGGACTTGTGGCACCTTAGAGGCTAACCAATGTATTTGAGCATAAGCTTTCGTGAGCTACAGCTCCCTTCATCGGATGCATTCAGTGGAAAATACATCTTTAATGTATTTACCCTCTCAACACACCCCGAGGCAGGGCTGTGCTCCTGTTCCCACTGTGCACATGGGGGACTGAGGTGCAGAGAGGCTACATGACTTGCCCAATGGCACACAGGAAATCAGTGCCAGAGTAAGGACTTGAACTTGGGTCTCCTAGGCTAGTGCCCTAACTATTGGGCCATGCTTCCTCTCGTTCCATCTTGGCAGTACAAAGCAGTGGGCTACGGAGAAAATTCTCTTTCATGCCTCAGGGTCCCTTCAGGTCTAGGCAAAGGCCCTGGGCAGCACTTTTCAAAACACACACACTTCTTCTGCTGTGTTATTTACTCCTTGTTCACTTTCTCCGCTCCATTCATGATTTTATAAACCTCTGTCACATCTCCTCCGAGTCATCCCTTTTCCAAGCTGAACAGTGACTCCTGCTTCCAGCCCATAACTCTCTTGGGCAGATCTTTTAGAGAGACGTTCAATCAAAGGCTCTGCTCACCAGCAGAAGCTGGGAAGTCTGTCCCTGTATTGAAGTTTGTGCGTTCTCAGGAATAAACTCCCCTCTCCACAAACTCCCAGCAAAAGAAAGTTATCGATTTCATGCAGCCCGGGAGTCAGACTCAAACCACTGCCCAGGGGAGAGGCAGAGCCCAAACCAAACATCACCTCTCGCTGCGGTCGATGGAGGGTATCCAACCCTACGAACACACGGAACACACCGTTGTGATATCCAAGTGTGGAATGCATCAGCAGAAGATGGTTCAGAGCAAGGCAAGGCAGCTATCAGTGAGACATAGGTCTTTGTTCCTTGATACCCACTCACTAATCTTATCCACTTACACCTTTATCACACCGTCCCTCATAATTCAGGAATCAATGTACTAACAACCACAAGAGCGATACAGCACATTTAATGTCAGTGATTGGATATCTGCACTCACTGCTATTAAATGGGCCTAACTATATAATTCTGCGTGCTGCGGGGAAGTTGAGCCAAGCATACAGATTGTGTGAGCGAGGGTAGCTTTTGCAATGACTCAGTCAGTCACACAGTGAAGTTGATTATATGTTCCAGAGGTCTGGTTTTCTCTCTGCCAGCTGACAGCAGCAGGAGATTGGTGCTTGGCAGAAACACACTGCAGGTTAGGATATATTTTTTTGTTTGCATTTAAAAATAACAGATTTTAAAAGCACAACTGTTAGGAACAATTCTCACCATCTCCAGACTCCAAGGGACACAAAAAGAATTTTTATTTATTTATTTTTTTTTAAAAAGTGTTTTTCTGGAGTGGCTGTAATAACAAAGTCACAGATTTCCTCCAGATTGCAAGGGCCTTTAAACAATATTCCCCCCATTAACAGAGTTACTTTCATATAGTGGCTGTGAAGGCTATTGGTTTTAAATGCAAACACCAGGGTTTGCACCAAGGAGCAGGAAGAGGAGCTCCTCTGTTTATGCTTTAAAGGGTTTTTGGATAGGGGCTGTGGGCAACACCAAACATTTCAGGCTCAGTCCTGTTCCCACCTCCCGTTTCTCCCTGTGCACACCCCTGCCTGTTCACTTTCAGTTTTGCTGCTGTGGGATACTGGTAGACCCCCTCTGGACCAGCCTGTGCCATCACCAACACAGAAACCGACCATCTCCAGATTGCGGTCAAACGCACCAGGCCCCAGGTTTGGGAACGCAGTTAAGTATTCTGAATTGGGGCCCACATAAGCAAACTGATGAGAGAGTCTTTTGTTTTAAATTCTCTAATCACTTTCCATTCTAGCCATTTGATGAGTACTTGTAGCAATCAATACAAGGTATAAAATCTTCCGCAAGAAATGCAATGCTCAAGTTGAGAGTTTCCCTTTAAACACAGTTATTGGTATTTTAACATCTAAAAAGAAAAAGATCCCCAAAGATCTTTTTAGGAAAGTGCATTTCTCTGGAACAAAGCTAGTAAGTGTTTGAATTATTGACTCTTGCATTCAAATGTAAAAAGCACACAAGCCTCAGGGCAACTGCCTGGATATTAATTAGCTGACTTTTCAGTGTTTACAGGGTGTCAAGGTTCCTTCCCCACTCTGAACTCTAGGGTACAGATGTGGGGACCTGCATGAAAACCTCCTAAGCTTACTTTCACCAGCTTAGGTTAAAACTTCCCCAAGGTACAAATTTATTTTATCCTTTGCCCCTGGATTTCCACTGCCACCACCAAACTTTAACTGGGTTTACTGGGAAATGTAGTTTGGACACATCTTTCCCCCCAAAATCCTCCCAACCCTTGCACCCCACTTCCTGGGAAGGTTTGGTAAAAATCCTCACCAATTTGCATTGGTGACCACAGACCCAAACCCATGGATCTTAGAACAATGAAAAAGCATTCAGTTTTCTTACAAGAAGACTTTTAATAGAAGTAAAGGAATCACCTCTGTAAAATCAGGATAGTATATACCTTACAGGGTAATTAGATTCAAAACATAGAGAATCCCTCTAGGCAAAACCTTAAGTTACAAAAAAGACACACAGACAGGAATAGTCATTTTATTCAGCACAGTTCTTTTCTCAGCCACTTAAAGAAATCATAATCTAACACATACCTAGCTAGATTACTTACTAAAAGTTCTAATACTCCATTCCTGTTCTATCCCCGGCAAAAGCAGCATACAGACAGACACAGACCCTTTGTTTCTCTCCCTCCTCCCAGCTTTTGAAAGTATCTTGTCTCCTCTTTGGTCATTTTGGTCAGGTGCCAGCGAGGTTACCTTTAGCTTCTTAACCCTTTACAGGTGAGAGAATTTTTCCTCTGGCCAGGAGGGATTTTAAAGGGGTTTACCCTTCCCTTTATATTTATGACACAGGGTTTTCACTCTTATGGGAGGTTTTGCAAGACATGCAAGCAATACAAGACAAGTTGCAGAGGGTGCTCGGATGCAACAAGTACCACTTGTTGATGGCAGAAAATCACTGGCTGTATGAAAGGGGCGCATTTGCCATCAGTTTCCCTACAGTGATATCTGCCTTACCAATTGGTTTCTCCTGTTCTTAGTAAACAAAAGAACAGCAGCAGCTGCGTGGTATCCACTGGCAAATTCCCCCACCTGTACAAGGGGGATCATCACCCATTACTTTTGTCGGTCTCTTTAGATTGTCAACTCTTAGGGCAGGGGTTGTCTCTTCCTGTGTGCCTCCTACAGGGCCTAGAAGGCAGAGCCCTGAGTCCATCTGGGGCTACTGTAACCTAAATAGTAACAGCAGCAGCAGCCTTGTTCGCCCAGTGTTTTCAGACTGCCGTGAAGACAGGGTGGCAACCGTAGATGAGTGCTTTTATCTGTAGAGAAGGGGAAAGTGAGGCACATAGTAAAAGACAATCCCTTGCAGCCTCATTTCAAGGTCAAGGCCTACATTGAGAGCAAGGAAAGGAATGAACGTCTCCTGTCCCCCAGTTTTAATCCCTGGACATGCCCCCCAACTCCCTGAAGCCTATAATTTCTAGTTGCAAGTATATGCAGCTAATCCAGCATTCCTATTGGTTCAACAACTCCTGACAACCCAGGCGACCTCTTGATAGGCCATTTTATTTGATCATTCCTGCACCGGGACAAATCTCGCTCAGCAGCACCAGTGCAATGCAGCTGAGTTACTCCATCACCCAGCTGCCGTGTAAGCGAGAGGGGGATCGGACTCTCAGGGCACGGAGCTACCTAGAACAAATCCCCACTGTGCTATAGGAAGGGCCATTTGCATATTTAAACTGTAAATCGCACACTTGTTTCCTGTCAGTTTAACTCTGGCTCCATCCTCACTTGGACAAAACGCAGGGAGATGCACTGAGTCGAAACTACTGAAATTAAGGAGACATTTCTGAAGCAACTGGATCTAAATTAAAGGCAGCCTCAGGTGGGGGTATATGGCTGAGATGAGTCAATGTCTCCACTGCACACCTGCTCTTCCCAAAAGTGATAAACACACCTCCTCTGAACACCGTTTTACCTTCTGGGCATTACGAAGCAGACACCTCCCGCAATGCCAACGCCGAGAGACCAGAATTAATTGTACTGAACCTCAGAGATCAGGCCCCTCCCAGGGAGCTGGACTCCTGGAGGAGCAGAGAGGCAACAACCCGGGCAACATGCACGGTTTTTTGCCTCTATTGCAAACAGGAAGGATGCTCTAGTCTAGACAGTTCTCTCTAACTGGCTTTGAGAGTCTGTTTTTATTACCATAACTATTCCTTAATGAAGTTGTGGAGTGAATTTTTCTGACAGAGGAAACACTTTATGAAAACACGTATTAAAAAAGTCATTAGGAACAGTGAGAAGATTATTGTGTGTGATACCCTGTCCCTCACCGTGCGTTTGTCTCATCTATGTAGATTGGAAGCCCTGTGGGACAAGGACCATGTACGACTGGTTTTGTATAGGGTCGCCCACTTGGTTGGTCCTGGTACACTGCCATAACAAACAGGTTAGTGCTGTGTAAACAAATATCAGACAGCCGTGAAGCAAACTTCACTATAAAATCTCACAGCTAAAAAACAAAATCTGAAGACACACAGTGGAAAGATCACAGGGGGTGTTCTGACCTAGCAAGCTTGGAAGAAACAAGCGTGAATTATTTATGTTTTTGCACTAATAAATGAGAAATGTAACACTAATCATCAAATCAACACCCTTTGCACTTCCTTGGTGCCTTCCCTCTGGAGAGCTCATAGCGTCCTACGGACGTGAATTAATTCAGCCTCAGAGCGCTGCCGTGAGGCAGGCAGTATTCCCTCGATGCAGATGGGGAACTGAGGCAGCGAGAAGTGATGGAACTGGCAGCAGAGCTAGCAGTGGAAGCCGTGTCTCAACTTCCAGTCCTGTCCGGCAATCAGCTTTTCAAACAGAATTGTCACAAGAGACGGGAGAGTGCAGACCGTTTGGGCCAGATATCCTGACGATGGGTGAGCTCAAGCCACCCATTCAGGCTGGCACTGCATTCAACGGCCTGCTGCAAGCTGCCATGCTCCACATTGATTTCTACGGAAGGCTGGTCATGTTTCCATCCCCCTGCCTGCCTGGCCACAGATCACCAATAATAGAAACACAAGGGAACCGAGATAAAACCACCTGTGTCTTTGTTGTGAGGATACACATACAAGCGTTGCCCCAGGAGGTTGTATTGTTGCAGGGAAGCTGGAGCAAGTGGTGAGCAAAAGCCACGTGGTTGGTGACTTGGGCAGAGGAGATGGAGTTAAACATGCATCGTGCGCAGACACCAGCAAGCAAACCAGATTGGCAGTGAGGAACAGGCCAACAAGAACTTGGAGACAAATAGGAAAGGGAGGACTATCTGTTATAGCCCAGAGTCTGCCCAGTAACCAGTGCAGCCCTAACGTGTCACATCACAACTGGAGAGCCCACGGCACTTGATAGGATGTGAGTTCAGGTAATCCACTGGGGAGTCGCCCTGTCAAAGCCAGAACTGGTAGGAAAACTTTAAAGAAAGTACAAGCAAGGAAGCTGTCCATCTGTCACAGATCGCACCAGGACAGCAGGCAGCTCAGCACCTCCCCAGCTGGAAAGCTGCCATTTCTTCTGTCTGTGTGCCATGTCGCTGTAGCGCTTCTCTTGGTCAGGCAGCTTATTTCGGCCAAGCCATCAAGCATCTAAAAAGCGTGCGGGGCAGGTTGTACTGACTTTGCATCTCATCTCTCTCGTGGCATACGAGTAAGACTTGGAAGGCTATAAAAGTGATGCTCTAGGCCATTTTCATACCCTCTAACAAGTCACTGGGCCTGCACTCTACACTGCAGTACAGATCACTCAGTCGATGCAGCCGACAGCTTCCTCTCCAAGGAAGAGGAACTGGGGAGGAACCAACAATGTATCTGTACCTTTTACCCATGACTCAGACACTGGCAGCTCCTTCCTAGTGCATTGCACAAATTATCTGTGCAGGTCAGGGAGGCATATTTTGCATGACACGCTTCCTATGATTACAGAGCACTGGGCAGAACCCTTCGATGCTTTCCAGCCTCGGTGCCTCTAGAGACACGCTGGCATCATGCCAGATGTTCTTAGGGGAACTCAAAAATAAATGGCAAGTGGAAATGACTGACTGCAGCTGGTGGAAAGTATGTGAAGTACGAGGAAAAGTGTGACTGGCACCAATCAATGCGTACGCTAGAAAAATCTACCTTGTGCCTCACAAGAATTCGGGGGAAAGTGCAGGGCTGCTCTCAAGGTGGATAGGTGCGTCAGGCTAAGGTACTGCTCTGCTAGTGTAAACTAAGTCTGCCCATTGCCCCCCCACCTCCTCCAACTCACATGCTCGTCTTTGCAGGCAGGGCTTTAAATTGGACATTCCTTAATCAGCAACTACATTTTGATGCCATTCTTTTCCCCGCCTCCTTCCCCTCCAGGGCTTGGAGCACCTGTCGCTCCCAGCACGTACCCCGCAACAGGCCTACTCTAGGGTGAAAAAACCCCACGCAGCAGAAAAAAATGAATGGGTCCCAAAAGAGCCCCTTACGTAAGGGGCAAGCGCTTTCAGAAGAGGACCTGGGCTGAGCAGGCTTGGTACTGAGACCATGAAGCATCAGACACTCAGAAATCTGCAGCCAACGAGCCCTGCCAGCCTCTGTGCTCTGCTGCTCAATCAATCATATTTATCACTTAAGAAATGAAACAACGACTCAGAGTCTACGGCCTGTTCAATCACTTCCCGACTGAACTTGTTAAAGGATAACACCCCGGGGACATTTCCATAATGGGAACAAACAGGACGGAGTGATGCCCCTTCTGAGAAGTGGTTTGCACCAGGCTTTCATTTAGGAGAAGGAACCAATGACAGGCGCTCTCCCCTCTCCCCTACCCCCCATAGTTAATGAAGAGCTGTCAGAGAGTCAGCATCTTCCTAACCAAAGCAGTGGCACCTATCATACCCTCAATTCAATGTGAGAGCGGAGCGCTAACTTCATAGGAGAGCTCCCACTGCTCCTGCTAGCTGGGAAAAGGAGCCCTCTGGCTGGAGTTAATTCCATTCCAGCAGGTACTGTGTCTGGGAGACACAAAATCCGACATGTGCGTTTCACTCCGGTGACAATTCCAATTTCACCAAGCGTCGCTTTTTTGCTTTCTTCGTTATTCTGTCTTGATGGGTGAATGTGCCCAATATTCCATCTGGGATGGCTCTGGTTACTTCAGAGCCTGCTATCCGGGGGCGCTTGGGATCCAGGGAAGTTTATAACTGAAGCCATAGGGTTACAGGTATGCTAATATTCTCCAGAGATGGACCTGGTACAAGATCAATAAAACTAGGGTGGGCAGGAAAGTGAAGGTAGCAACGGGGGAAGAAGGACGGGTTTGTGGTTACGGCACCACACGGGGACTCAGGAGATCTGGGCTCAATTCCCAGCTCTGTCATAAATTCCCTGTCTCCCCTTGGGCAAGTCACATCATCTTTCTATGCCTGAAATGGGGCAAAGAGCCCTTCCTCAGCTTGCAGGGGTGTTGGGAGCTACTGACATGTGTGAAGTGCTCAAATACTTGTGCGAGGGGGCGGGGCGGGGGGGGAGGGCCACATAAAACTCTAGGTAATTAAATATTTATCATCCCCAAAGATCCCAATTTTTTTCTCAAGGGAATTACTCCACTCTCCCCTGAAATACAGCCATGGGAGAAGCACACCCAACACAACAGGTTCGGACTGGGCATGAACACGCTGCATCCAGACAGTAATTTCAGGCAGTCAAAACCAGAATTCCTCAAATTGTAATTTGATCGGATAAATGCAAAGGCTTCTTTGGTTCTCTTGAGAATCTTCTCTCATCCCTGTTCAAAGCAAGCATGAGCTCAGAATCTGTTCCCCAGCACGCCCGTCACTCCAGCAGAGAAGCTGGACAGATTTCCGCCTGGTTTAAATGAGCAGGTCTAAATCAGGAAAAGTAAAATGTCTTCTACAGCGCTTCACTAACTCTGCCTCCTGGAATGGATCTGGAGAGCAGCCATCAGCCCAGCTGAGGAGAAGGCAGCAGGACGTATGTGCAAAATTGTGGCATTGTTTATTAATCACCCAGAGATTAACCAGGATCAGCCTCTCAGGCCATGTGAGCAGTGAGCCCATTAGCCATTGTCACTGACAGGATGGCTCCGGGCAAAAAGGTAAACCAAGATGAGCAAGTGGGACAATTTGCAAGACAAACTGGATGGCCTCCGACTCTTCTCTCGTCTTCGCCCTCCGTTTCAAATCCATTTCCATGGGCACCACAGTGTCCATCTTAATGACAATACTCGGAGCTCTAGCATCTGGAAATCTACGGCAGGGCAAGTTTCCAGAAGAGTTGCAGCCTCCAAATGCCAGGTGGTGTTAGAGTCATTGGCGCTGGAAGACAGCAGTGGGGAACCTGCCCTGTCACAGTCCCCCACCCCCCTTTCAAAACTTATTAGCGTTAAGCATAACAGCTGTGGCTAGTCCGGTTCTCTGGAGCAGGAGACTTACCAGGCTGATGCCAGCAGTCAGCTGCTCCCACAGCTCTCCTGCTCCTTTGAGTCCATCTCAGAGCTCAAACTGCCCTCAGTGTCCCAGCTGGCTGGGTTCTGAGCCACATGCTCCCTGCACGTGACCCCTGGACTCACCCCCTTCACCTGGGGGTGCAGGGGTAGCCCTGGCATAGGTGAGCCTCAGCCCAAACTCTCTTAACAGGCCAGCAGAGCCTGTGACTTTGTCCATGGAACGGTCCAATCCCTCTCCAAACTTTGATGAGTTCTTGGCCATCATGTGCCTTATTCTGGAGGTGGGATACGGAGGCGGGGACATAGAAATTGGCCCTAAAGCCTGTCATACAATAGGAGGCCTGATAGATAGGGCTTTCACCTGTAGGTCTCTGGTTTGAATTCATCCCCAGATCAGTGGTGATCAAACGCCACTCCCATTTGCTGGCTGTTCAGCGGAGCTTTGGTGTTCCAGGAGACGCAGAGATCAGACAAATGCTTTGCCTGTCCAGCTCACTGTCAGGAGCTTTTCATGATTTCAGCAAGAGATTTGATACAATGCAGCTTGCTGAGCGCCAATGTAGCAGAGTGCTGTTCTTTGGCTCCTCTAAAGCACAGGCCACTTCCAGCAGGAAGAGAGACAAGCTCTCCGTCCTAGAGCCTGCTCTCCAAGGATGGGCCATCAATTTAATAACCACACACAACGTAATTCCAGACTGAGAAGGGGGCAGGTGGATCAACTGGAGGCTGGGAGAGAATCTCGGCCAAGAGACACCATACAGATCAAGATGATTGAAACTGGCAAGGGAAAGCATGTTCTGTAAGCAACTCTGTGCTGCAGACACAGATCGGCGCTGGTGGAGCGCACAGCTCTCTGGGTTGTGCTAGAAACCTCAATATTCACAAAAAATGAATTACTGAAATAAACTGCCACAAAGCTAGAATGACAAGGATAATTACTCCAGCTCGGGAGCGGCAAGTGATTTAGGGCTGCTAAACACAGGGACTTACTGTTTTATGTTAAAAAGGAAAACTAAGCATGACACAAATCCCCCTCTCACTCCCCCCAGAAAAATTTAACTCGTATCCAAAGGGAACGGCTCCAGAATCTAAAATATCCCCCCACCCCCCTGGACACCTAGATTCATGATGTTTCTTTCATCAGAATCATGTCTCGTTCCTGGAGTCCAAATAATCTCCTGTGTCAGGTTCACCCCAATTTAAAGTGTCACTGTTTGACTCAAGATACTAGGAGACTAGCATCAAAATTCACCGACTCTTTAAACACCCAAGATGAAACACACACAAAGATCATCCAAAAACCAGGGGCTGGTTTCCCCTATCTAGATCTATATATATCAGGAGGATCAATTTCCCATTGACTTTTGAGCAAGCGACCCCCAACCAATGTCGATGGGAGTTTTGTGCATTTGACAGAAAGGGAAGATTAGAGCCGTGGGTGTTTACAAACCATTTCGGCAGCTACGAGCAACACAGCAACTTCATCCCTAGTGGAGTGCCACTGAGTTCAGTGGAGTGACACCAGGGATGGATGTTTTCTGATGCCGCTCTCCCAGGATGGAATTCACCCCTGTGCAAAGGGCCTATGCACACAAAGTTCCACTTAAGCCCTATTTTGAAGGCAAAAGAAGCACATAAGCTCTGTGCAGGCCCCCTGAAGGGGGGTGAATTGCAGCCCAAGGAGTAAGCCTAGATTTGTAAAGAAGAAGTCTGGGATTGCAAAACTATGCACCTGTTTGCTCTCAAAAAGTGGCTATTCTAGCATCACATAAGCCAATGAGCTTCAGGGGAGAAGGAGACAATGCAATTTATCTCACTTAACTAAGCTAATATGCAGCTGTAATGGCCTGTTAAAAATTAATAAAAAAATATAGGAATATTACAGTTCACAAGATGGCTGAACAAAAACTGCTATCCAAACGCACTGGCATGATTGCAAATACAAGCTTCGACTGCTTGAACATTTAATTCGTCACTGAGAGACACGAGTCAGCAGAATTTAGTGCATTCCTGTCTACCTCAATGGGACAAATAGGACAGACACGTACTGCAGAGACCAGTGGGAAAGCATCTGTCCACAATCAGGAGATGGGAGTTACAAGTGTGGCATCATACCTATTGCAGCATTTGTCTTCCAGAGATGCTTAATTAAAAGGAAAGTGAGGAGCGATGGGATTTACGGTAATTACCACTGACCTACATTGCACAGAGAAAAAAAATACTGAAACCTAATTATAATCCTAAAGAACAATGAGCAGCGCGTGATCCTATTACCACTGGACCATGACATGAAAAATTGAACCCTCTGGGCTTTTAGTGTTAAGTATATTGGAGTTTTAGGACTAATATTTGCAGACTCTTATTTTACTGCAGTCACCCTGGGTTTACTCGCCATGTGGCAGCAACAGGCATCCAGACTGAGCACCCCACCCTACACCCCACAGACTGTGTCCTCATCCCAGTTATTAGGGCTCCTAGGCAGTATTAGGACTGTGGCCCACAGTTATGACGACTCATTATTTGTATTAGCCTAGAGCCCCCAACAGAGATCAGGGTCCCCTTGTGCTAGGTGCTATGCATACGCATAGTAAGAGACAGCCCCTGCCCTGAACAGCTTCCAGTCTCAATAGACAAGACAGACAAAAAGGGCTGTCCATAAATTACGTCTCACATTTTTTGGTGATTTTCAAGATCCACCTGCCCCCTTGGAACACTGAAACCAACACGCAAAATTATGGAGCCACCCACTAGTGTGTTATGTAATTTATGGATAGCCCCACAGGTGGGAAAGGAAATGGAGGCCAGGAGAGGGGGGAGTCACTTGCCAAGGTCACCCAGCTGTTTAACGACAGAGCAAGAAACAGAACCCAGATTTCCTGAGGTCCAGTCCAGGGCCCCAACCCCTAGACCACACTGTCGCTCAGTGAAGCACCTTCTGGAAAGGCCCTTTAAGGCCTTGCCTGCACACTGGAATTGCACCAGTTAAACTAAAACTGGTTTAAGAACTGATTTTGTTAAACAGATGTAAGCCCTCAGGGATGCACTTATATCTCCTTCAAACTGATTAGAGCTGTCTAGCCTGGAAATTTACCAGTGCAAACTAAACCAACATAAACCAGGGTTAAATCAATTTAAGAACAACACCATGGAATCTGAAATCAGTTTACCTAAATCAGGTTAAAATCAGCATAACTGTGTATGTGCACAGACCAAATTTCCCGACCACAGCCTTCTGGCCTGAGAATCCCAAGCGAGACAGGTGTTACGCCACCTTTACTCACTGCCTAGCCCTAGAGATTAAAGGAGACATTTTTGGTGAAGCTCCCAAACCAGAGACCACCGCCACATCGGCTGTAGAAAAACAAGACTGATTGGTTTTAGTATGATTTTTAACTCTGTTCTCAAAGAAACAATAAGCAGCCTGCATAACACGTCATCTGTCACTCTGCAAAGAGTCATTCAGAGCAGTATGATCCATGTCATTACAGGGAAGAAGGAAAATATGCCTGGCAGCATACTAGACAATGCCCCTTCCCTCCAGGTAAGCGTTCCCTGCAGACATGATTGGCATCTGTCAGACTCCAGCTTTCTTTGATTTGCCTAGGTTATCACCATACCAGACGCCCCCGCCAAGGTGCGCGCTCAACGGTGATATCTCCACAGAGCGAATCCTTACAGCCTGCCCGCCTCGCCTGTTTTCACTATGGTGAGCTCTGCCCTGGGGTAAGCGGGGCTGGATTCCTGTTTTTCCCTCTGTCCCTTTGACATCTCAGTTCCCCTATAAGCATCTCCACCTTCCTAGTGCCATCTGCTCTGTGCTCTACCCTAATGACTATGCTTTCGTACATTGCGGCTCTGACCAGAAGTTTCAGCCCAAATCCAGACCCCAGTCTGCCCTGCTATAGGTCTAATGGGACTCTAGATGATAGATGAGCTCCGGAGAGATTGACCTCCACATGTCACAGAGAGGAAACGTTAACCTGCCTTTGGAGGAGATGATAGAAGTCTGCACTAGTCATATACTGGGGCCCTTTGTACTGGTGTCTTGAGCAACATGAGAAAGCGACAAAGACGTCTCTCCACCCTCTGAAAGACCAGTGAATTCCAGTCTCATTGCCCAGCCAGCTGGATAAAAGATTCTCCACTGAAACCAGAATTACAAAGGGGAATCCTAGCAGATCATTCATAATAGCCCATCCTCCTGGCCAGTGCAGGAGTGATCCCTACAGTGCATCTTCTAGTGCTTTGCCTGGGTCAGCTTCAAAGTGACTCTGGGGATCAACTTGTACTGCTGCCTTTGGGAGATGCTGGCTCTCAGAGCTGGGTGATGAGGCTTCGCCTGTCTGGTAGCTAAAGCACTGAAGGGATGGGTTAGATTTGATTTCACTGCTGTTAGCCTCACAGAACTTGAACAAGGAAGAGCACTGCCACCAAGCCTGGGAAGACCCCACCCGAGACAATTAGCAGCCTGGAGAAGAGTTTGTATCAGCACTCCGAGTGCAGTGAAATAAAGGCCTTAAAGTCTCAAGCCATGAAATGGCATTTGGGTGCAATAAATAGAGGCACCTTATAAGGAAAAATACCGCAGTGCTTTGCAGTGCTGGACAAGAGGTGGGATCTTTGTGCTCTGACTACAATACCATGGTGCTCTCCAGTGCCGGACAAGAGGCTGGGTACGTGCGCTTGACTGTACAATACCACAGCTGGTGTTTTCAGTAAGGGGGGGACCAGTCAGCCTGCATGTGGTGTGACTTTGCTTTTAAGCACTGCTAGATTAGGCACCGCATCGCTAATCAGCTGTCACCTTCAGCGGAAGAGACCGAGGGGCCTCTCTGTGCAGACTCAGCTCTGGCAAAGGGACCCTCTGTCCCCCACACCTCTGCCAGGAGGTCCACCCAGTCTACCGGCCCTGCCGGGAGCCCTTTCCCCACTTGCTGGTTTCTTTTGTTTGCTAACTCAGAGCTGAGTGGGGTGAAGTCAATGGGAGCTTTGCCATTGACGTCAGGGGGGCCTGGATTACACCCTGGTGCTTTAGGTTCCTGGGTTTCCCATTCCAACAGTGCAGCTCCGTTTCTCCAGAGGGGTGTTACTGTGGGCCCTGGATCCGGAATTGTGCCCCGGCTGGGAACACACAGGGACTGTGGGCTCTGCCAACCATGTCTAGAGCCGGTGGTAGCACCATTCCATGCCCTTTATAGCTAGCATTGCTCATCTTAGTTCTGACATTAAGATCTGTATGTACAGTGGGCTAGTAATCTGGGCTTGGGGTCCTGGCAACTGATGTGGCGTGAGAGCTAATGCCGCTTCATTATCAAGGCAGCTGCTTTTTAATCTAAATAGCCTTCAAACACAACTTCACAGGCACAATCCCTCATCTCTTAATGGGTAATAAGACTTTGTTTTCTCTCCCTCTTCTCCGTACATTCCCTAGGAAGCCCAGAGCCCCTTCTGCCGACAGAATTCTCAGTCACATTGGCAAAATGACATTTCAGAATGGAAATCCAGAGAGGCTGCATCTAAAATTGAAGCAGCTTTGCAAATGGTTTCTAAAGCAATCACATCACCCTTTCATTCTTCTTTCATTCCTGGCGCCCCCTCCTTCCCCCGTTAACAACTATTTCACCTCTCACTACTGGGAATAGTTTACTTTCTCATTTCTCCTCCCCCACTGCCTTGGGCACCAGGGTGGTCTCCTAGGCTATTGACTGGTGAAACCAAGATGGTCTGGCTACAGCAGTGTAGCCTCTGCCAGATGAGCAGCAACAGGACAGGACGGCAATGGGACTCTCGGTCAATAGGTCCAGTTCAGAGCAGACTGGAGCACAGAGTGACTCAGGCTCTCAGATGAGGGCCAGTCGTGTACCAAGAGAAGGGGGAGTGGCAACAGGACACAAAGCCTTTCACTGCTACTGGTTCCAGTGCAGCCCAGGGCAAGAGTGGACTCTCACGACACGGCAGAGTGGACCCGTCGCGGTGTCACGGGGCACACAGACTCACAAGGACTGCCTGCTGCATGGGAGTTCTCAGATTCCTTCCAGACGGTCTAGCAGGATACAGACAATCCTGCAAATGCCAGCTCCTGTGCCAATCTGGGCGGGCAGGCAGCAACGCCCCCTGGCCAAGAAGAGAGACTGGAGGGGCGGGACAGAGCACCCGCAGGGTGGGGTGGAACGACTGTGGGTTTCCAGGACTCATCAAGATCCCATTCCCGTGCTGCTGAGACCACACAGACGTGGAAATTAGAGGAGAGGGTCGTGCTAGAAGTACTGACAAATCGCAGTCACAGGCTGGACTCAGCAGCTGCAGGTCAATAATGCATATTTTGTTAAGCACTTCCTGACAACCAAGTCCTATGCAGGTGCCCCTTCCCCAGCACAGTCATTCGTGGTACTCTTGCTCCTTTATTTTACAGACATTATGATTAAGTCGGGGATGTGCGAGGGTGTGCCATGAATGGAAGAAGCCAGGCCAGAAGGCTCATCGTGGAGCCGTGTAGCAGAGTCTCATCCTGGTGCCACTCAGAAGCCAAGGCAGTGGAGAGGATCCTGGCCTGCTGGTCCACGTAGCTTTAATGGCACCAAAGTTCTGAAATGCCAAGGTGGCAGCCAGCCCTGCTCAGCAGTGAGTGACATGATACAAGTGCCCCTCCACAATCCAAGCACCGACCCCTGCTAGCACTCCTGCAGATGCCAGCCCCCAAAATGAAGACATGTTCGGGCTCCACATCTGCCAAAGCTGGCATGGGGTGCTGTCTCTACACTGCTTGCAGAGTGCGCTTCTCTCTGGAGATCCCAGAAGAGAATCCAGCAATCCTTTCTGCAACATGAACCCACCGTGTGCCCATGCCTCAGCTTGTGCAGAAGCCAGGAGCTAGCCCCAAACACCCTTTTGCTGCATCTGTTTCTGCAACTCTCCTGGTAAGCAGGCATTTCCATTTAGGAGAGGGGGAAAAAGCCCAGAACATCTGCACACCGTCTGAGCTGAGATTCTGTGCAAGACATGAAGACTCTGCTCTATTGAGGGGAGACCAGGACATTTCCACAGATGGATCACAATGGAAAGGGAGCCACGCACTCCTCTGAAACTGGTATGTGGGACAGGCAACCAGGCAGTGTCATCTAGTGATCAGTACAGGCAATTGGGCTATCAGGACTCCTGCGTTATACCCTCAGTTCTGCCACTTACGCTAACTCTGTGATTTTCAACCTGTGGTCTGTGACCCCTGGGGGTTCACAGACTATGTCTAAGATTTCCAAAGGGGTCCACACCTTCATTCAACATTTTTTTAGAGGTCTGCAAATGAAAAAACGTTGAAAACCACTGATCTAACTAATGCGTGATCACACAACCCCTCTGTGCTTGAACTTCCTTGGCCTGCTAAACCCAGGGTTGTGAGTTCAATCCTTGAGGGGGCCATTTAGGGATCTGGGGCAAAAATTGGGGATTGGTCCTGCTTTGAGCAGGGGGTTGGACTAGATGACCTCCTGAGGTCCCTCCCAACCCTGATAGTCTATGATTCTATGATTCCTCATTTGAAGAATAGGTACAGCATCCCCTACCTAGCTCAGGTGGGAGTCATGTGACTTGACTAACTTTCATAAACAACGAGAGCATCAAATAAAGTAGTTTTTATTTTTGTTAACATGGGTGACAGAGGTGCACTTGCTCAGCTGATCATTGACGAGGATTTGTAACAGGGCCGCTGCATTCTGGGGCAAAACACAATGTCTCCACTGGATGAAACATGCAAAAGCGTCCATTACCTAGCCCCGGTAACCAGACAAGCAGCATTATTTTCTCCCTTTTTTAAACAAAAGTCTGCTGAAGCAACTGAAGGCAACTGAAGGCAGCAGACACTTTGGTGTTTTGCGCAGTGGAGCTGTGAAGCTGTGGGAAGAATATTCAAAGTTCCCCTTTAGATTTGCAAAACCCTCCCTGGAGTTGCAGTCCCATCCATCCTGCTCCTTTGAAGTGCTGGGATGTCAAAGCAGAGAGCACTCTGGGAAAAGATGGGCCATGGAACAGCATCTGCAGTGGTACTGGAAAGAAACAAGCTAGGTTTGGGAGTTGGGGAGCTGGGGGTGGAGGGAAATGGATGCTGGATTCCATACAGTGCTAAATTATTTTCATTGACTTTAAAATTGAATTCCTACATGAAACGAAATGAAGGAACCTCTTAGGATACCAGGCCGTTCACAGCTATTGCACGGGGAGCAACCTCAGACGTATTAACCTGCTGGAATGGCCACGTGCCATGCATTTTTATACCAGCCCATGCCTCTGTTCCTGTTTAGGGTGGACGCGCACAGTTTCCAGGGTCAGTTTCTGCCCTCAGGCACACAGGTGCTTTGATCAATGCTGCAGGCTGAGACGCAGCAGCTGAGACGCGTTCTATGGTACACACAGCGCAGCAGGCAGGCGGGGATCCCAAATCAGAAACAGGACTTCAGCCTAGTTTGGATGATTAGTCCTGTTTGTACGAGGGTAGCTCCCAGTGATCAACTGGCTAGCTAGGAGCTGTACAAAGAGAGTCAGAGAGTCCCTGACCCAAAGAGCTTACAATGTAACTAGACAAGACAGACGTAGATGGGAAAAGAGATAGAACATTCACAGCGTTGGGCAGCAAATGGTATGGTAGCGTGTGACCCAGGAACCCCTCACTGCCAGCTGGCCAGGGGGTTACAGGAATGCCCTGATTCAGGTAGGCACAGACCGGTTCACGAAAGAATGTCACGTGAAGTCACATGAATGTCATGTGAGGTCTCATATGACAGCCAGGGTCATTAATACCATTATGAGATGCATGTATAGCTCCTACGTAAGGAGTTATGTATACGTCTGCATGGACAGAGGGGATCCCTGCCGAGCGCGCACCCTTCCGCGAAGTGGATCCACACCCCGAGAACACCAGCAGTGCTGTACTTAGACTGCAGGGTGTGGGAGCAGGCTAGGGAATCGGCTCCTCCTGCTGGAGGATCAGTGTCACAGTATGGATAGCAGTCAGTTCAAAAAAACCCTGCACATCCCATTCTCCCAGCAAGTTGTGGGGAAGAGACCACCAACAGAACAGCAGCGTCTGGCCCACCGTGCCACAGCCAGGGAACTGTTCCCCTTCCCCGGCCCACTGCAGCAGCCCCTGTGTGGCCCCACTTCACCCCAAAGATCTATACTTTGGAACCAGCTTCTACTGAAGAAACCCAACAATTCCTTTGGTGCTGAGCGGCTCCAATTCCCATCACAACCGCCAGACAATTTTTAAATGTTGTTCTCCGAGATTTAGTTTTAAGGGTTTTAATTGGCTAATCTAACTGTATAAATCCACAAAATAATCACATTAGCAATAAACCAAACTCAGTGCGATATATAGCCCTGGTACCTGCATATACAGTGCCTAAATACCCCACTAACAGGTGCTTTAGAATGACAGATACATGTAGATTACTCTTTATATAACCCAATCTTCCTCTAATGAAAGATGTAAGAAGCGACAGCACAGAAGACCCAGAATTCAGGGCTCTGGATCTCTTCACAGTTTTTCACACATTAGCTCATTAATTAAAGCCTTAAAAATTAAATTGGATACATGGATTAACTCAGCTCATAATTAAATTGACAAATCAAAAGCTTCTAAGAAAAACCCATTCAGGAGCCAACAAAAAATCAGATCTGGCTTCACAACAAATCTGAAGACTGCCAGTTAAATTAGAATACCAAGCCTTGTTCGTTAACTCTATTACGGCTCCAGCAACTCTCTTTAATCAAACATATGTTCAGCATTATGTTCCAGGTAACTCTGTGGCCTGAGCCTTGTGTATGGCCATTGTCCAAGCTATTTCCAATTAAATTCCATCAAATGCAAAAAAAAAAGAAACAAGTTATGTTCATGCAATAAGTTGGTTGAGGTTTTTCATGAGCCAGGGTCAGGAAGTTCCGGCGCCCTTGCACATATGAAGTATTTTATGGTCCTGGATATGCTCTTACCTTTAATGCCTTAATACACGTGCATGACGTGGGAGCTCAACACTGAATTTTCGGATTTCGGAAAAGCCGACATGGGGGAAATAGACCCACAGCTCATGGATGTGGCAAACTCCTCTTTTCTGTGTGCGAGCGGATGATGGCCTGCTCTGGTGGTGGGGCCCACAGAGAGACCACAGCACCAGCTAGGACAGCTCGCTAACAGTGTCCTCCTGTAACTACAATGGGAGAAAGCTGTGTGGAGGAGCTCCCCGTGCACGTGCTATTTACCCAGCAACTGTCTGCAGACGCAGCTTCTTCACAGACTGTGGGTTGCACCCAAAGTTTGCAGCACCAGGGTGCTGTGCGCCCCCCGACCCTGAAATGCTGTCATCTGCTGGGCATCTTCTGCCCCTTCTCCTACCTCTTGAGGATGGCATCAGAAGAGAGACTTCACGGGAGACGTGGCTGCCTGAGGTACAAGGACGCTCATGAGCTATGAGCAAGATCCTCAATCATCTCCATGATTTCCTGGCTCATAAGAACAGGGTGAACAGAAGGAAAACACACCAAATAGAAACCCAGAGTTTATCCGGGGATGATTGATTGCACTGTCAGAGTAGAGCCAGGACAACAGGGGAAGAAGGAAGTTAGCACAACCACTGTACATCTGCTATTGCCATTAGCATGGCAGCGCCTTGTCCACGAGACCTGGGGCAGTCAGCCGAACAGTTGGGGGCGGGGGGAGTCGTCGCGGCTGTTGCTGCTGCATCTATTTCGGATGAAGCAGGGAAAATGCCAGCTTTCATGACTCTGCTTTTAAGCCCTCGACTATCCTGAATGTAAGGGGACTGTTGCCCCTCAGTGGGGGTGTTTTGGTTGGCTAGCTCCCAGTACTAAAAGGGGAAGGGTTGATGGGAAATCAGGACCCTGAGACTGACAGCCCCCAGGAACAATGGGGAGAGGCCAATGCTCCAGGTCAGCCTGAATGACAGGGCGGGCAGACTAATCAGGGAGTCAGGAGAGTCCCCATCCTCCGTGTGAGCTGGAATTGCCTGGGTCAGACAGAGTGGGGCTGAACTAAGGAAAAAGCAGGGGCCCAAGCTGAGCCGGGGAGCAGAGCCGGGCCAGATCCAGAGGGGCCAGAAAAGCAGGTCAGAGCTGGGAGCAGGCAAAGACACAGCTCAGGGAGAGCAGATCCTGTGCTGGGAGCAGAGCTGCAGCCCCAGAGCCAGGTGTGGTGAGCAGCTGGGGCCAGCCAAGGGGGGACCTTGGGCAAAGGGGCCAGCGCAGAAAGACACCCCCAGCCAAGGATCCTTGCAGGCCAGACTGGGAGGGGGATCTTAACCCGATGGGGGCTGACACTGGGAATAAGGGTCCCACTACCCAAACCCCGGAGGGGCGTGGCCACCACCATTGCAAGTGTCCAACCCACGGCATCCCTGCAGCACGGCCAGGGCCTGAGAAGGGGCTTGGGACCTACAAGGAGCAGACTGTAAACTGCCCTGACATTCCAGAGACACTGTTTGTGATGTTCCCTGCCACAGAGCGGGGGGACGTGTTTTCCTTTAACCTTTCCATTTTTCCTTATTCTTTTTAAAATTAATTGTTGATTAAATACCTTGCATTTGCTTCAAATTGTATGTAATGGTCAGGGGGTCAGAGAAGTGCCCAGTGCAGAGAGAGTACCCCGGAGTGGGGACACCCTAGCCCCTGTCCTAGGTTACCACAGCAGGGTTGAGGGTCAAGCCCCCCAGGAATCCTGGGCCCAGCCTTGTTGGGGTTATGAGGACTCTGCCAGACAGGCGAGCGGAAGGGGAGTCCTCAAGGGCAGGGAGGCCTCTGGGTAAAGAAAGTGGAAGCAAGGACTCAGAGCCTTTCGCTAGCCCACTTCACCAGGGTAGTGCAGAAGCCAGGAAAGTTCCCCACAAGAGCGGGACCATTCCCCCGCTTACATACATCTGTGTTGGCAGCTTGTGAATGAATGAAAATGGGGGTGCGTTTTGCAAGACCCCGGAAGGACAAAACACGAAAAGATGCATGAACGGCGTAAGTGAGAGAGCCGGAGGAGGGTTGGGGCAGCTGCTGAGCTAATGACTGGTAACAATAGTGCCCTCTGCCAGAGGGCATGGCACAGTATTCTATCTATTTGCAAACCTCATTACTACTGCAACTTTATGTGTGCATAGATTTGGGGATTTTTGCGGGACGGGGCTGTTCTGTTTTGCAGGCAAAACTACACAGAAGCATTGTCCAAGTGCAATGCAGAAGGTGAAATTATTATCATTGTTGTTTGTTATTTGTATTGCGGCGTCACCTAGGAGCCCCAGTCATGGACCAAGACTCCAGCGTGCTAGGCGCTGTTCACAGAACAGACAATCCTTGCCCCAAAGAGCGTGCACCCTAAGTACCCTCCTTTAATATTAATGTCCTTCAGGAGGAGTGTCGCATGCACACGCAAGAGAACTTGGGCAAAGGGGCAGCGTTCCAAAGGGTGAATCATCTCTCACCAGTGGGCAGAACCCAGGACTGTCAATGGAGAGTCCATGTGCTCAGCTAACAGTTAAGATTAATTTTGCTTTAATGTTCTAGCTCAAAGCACACGACAGCACCAGGCTGCTTGGGTGACTTAGCATGTGCTGAAACTAATTAATTTATATGGAGACAATTTATTTAACCTGAAACAAATTAAAGCAATCAGTGAGCCAGGAGGAGTAAGATCTAATAGCCATTTTTAAGCAGTTGGATTGAGTTCCTTCTCCTGGTTCTCCATTGAAGCACATTGAAGTTGTAGGCACAGCAGGTATTACTGATTCTAGATGAAAAGCCAGGAGACTCTTTGTAATTTACAGATGCCTTCCCCCGTCTGCTGTCACTGATCTGGCACGCTCAAGAAGGGGCTGCTGCAGTTTATGTGCAAACCGAGAACATGACTGCTCCTGCTATCCCGTAGCACTAGTGGAGCAGATTCACGGGAGACACCCAACCACATTCACAACCCTGGAAAATACACGGCTAATACTTCTAGACAACAAGAAAAAGTCTTCCAATACCAACCCAGGTGGAAAACAACAGCATGTTGAGCATCGGCCTCATTCGCTTTCCCGAGAGCACATAGCCGCTAGTGAGAGTAACCAACCCCCAGGCAGAGGGGGCGTAGCTCACGATGAAGTGAGCTGTAGCTCACAAAAGCTTATGCTCAAATAAATTGGTTAGTCTCTAAGGTGCCACAAGTCCTCCTTTTCTTTTAGTGTGTATGGTAACACCCATTGTTTCATGTTCTCTATGTATATAAATCTCCCCACAGCATTTTCCACTGAATGCATCCGATGAAGTGAGCTGTAGCTCCCGAAAGCTTATGCTCAAATAAATTGGTTAGTCTCTAAGGTGCCACAAGTCCTCCTTTCCTTTTTGCGGATACAGACTAACACGACTGCTACTCTGAAAACTGCCTAACACCTTTTGTTTCAAAGCTATTCACAGTATTCCAAATACTATTTACAATATTTTATGCTATTTATAATATCTTCTGTGTGCATTAAATGCATGTTTGGCTAGGAAACAGTAAGGTGCTCTCTCTCTGAAGTTGACTGGAACTGTTAGCACCTGTTTATCAGGGTTTTACATACAATAGCCCTGACGTTTAACTTTCTGGAGTAACGCCTTCAGAAAAGCCCTCATCGAGGTGTAGGAAGAAAAGGAGTGAAAGGGAGTTACTCGAAATATTGCCCCAAGCCTGATCCCCCCTGCTACCTCAGGGCACAGCATGTCTTCGGAGCATTCCTCCTTAAAATAAAAGCAATTCAATAGCCAGCCACGTTATTCTAAACAGTGTGGAGAAAAATCAAGTCAAGGGAGTGTTCTCTTTTCTAAACTGACCAGTCCCAGTCTTCTTAATTTCTCCTCATAGGGAAGTGGTTCCATGCCCCTCACCATCTTTATTGACCTTCTCTGCACCTTTTCCACTTCTAATATATCTTCCCTGAGATGTGGGAACCAGAACGGCACGCAGCTTTCCACGTGTGGGTGTACCATGGTGGCTTTATGATATTTTCTGTCTTAGTATCCATCCCTTTCCTCATGGTTCCTAACATTGTTAGCCTTTCTTTTTTTTTTTGGCCTGCAGCTTCACATTGAGCAGGTGTTTTCAGAGAACTAGATATGATTCCAAGATCTCTTTCTTGAGTGGTAACAGCTAATTTAGACCCCATCATTTTATATGCATAGCTGGGATTATGTTTTCCAATGTGCATTATTTTGCATTTATTAACACTAAATTTCATCTGCCATTCTCTTGTCCAGTCACCCACATTTGTGAGATCCCTTTTGTAACTCTTCACAGTCTGCTTTGGACTTAACTATACTTGAGTAATTTTGTACTGTCTGCAAACTTTGCCACCTCACTGTTTACCCCTTTTTCCAGATCATTTATGAATATGCTGAACAGCCCTGGTCCCACTACAGATCCTTGGGGGACCCTGTTATTTGCCTCTCTCCCCACCATGAAAACTGACCATTTATTCCTACCCTTCGTTTCCTATCTTTTAACCAGCTACTGATCCATGAGACAACCTTCCCTCTTATCCCATGACTGCTTACTTTGCTTAAGAACCGTTGGTATGGGACCTTGTCAAAGGCTTTCTGAAAGTTCAAGCATACTGTATCCACTGGATCACTCTTGTCTGCCTGTTTGTTGACACCCCCAAAGAATTCTAATACATTGATGAGGCTCTTCTGCTTCTGATGTACTTTAATAAAGTTGGGTTTGGGGGGAGGGGAGGGTCTTTTTTGTGTGTGCTGTTTTTGTCTCTTAAGCTAGTTGCTCTTCACATTCTTTTTTGGCCTACCTAACTGTACTTTTACACTTGATTTGCCAGAGTTTATGCTCCTCTCTATTTTCCACGGTAGGATCTGACTTCCAATTTTTAAAGGATGCCTTCTTGCCTCTAACCACCTTTTACTGTGCTGTTTAGCTAGGGTGGGGTTGTTTTTATTTTTTTGTCCTCTGACTTTTTTTTTTTTCGTCCTCTGACTTTTTTTTTTTCCTTCATTTGGGGTATACATTTAATTTGAACCTCTCTTGTAGTGCTTTAAAAAAGTTTCCATGCAGTTTGCAGACATATCGCTCGTGTGACTGTTCTTTTTAATTTCCATTTAACTGGACTCCTCATTATTGTGTAGTTCCCCTTTTCGAAGTTAAATGCTACTGTTGTGGGTTTCTTTGGTATTTCCCCCCCTACAAGGATGTTAAGTTTAATTACATTATGGTCGCTATTACCAAGTGGTTGAGCTATATTCAGCTCTTGGACCAGACCCAGTGTACCACTTAGGACTAAATCAATAAGCCTTCTCTGCACAATGACCACCACTCTATCTTTGCAAGGTGTATTCTACTACCCACCTTGCTATTCTAGCTTCTGTATCTGGCATCTGGACTCCCCCCTCCCCCCCCAATAACTTGGTCCTGGGTTGAATAATCCTGAAATAGTCTCCCTCTTCAGAGGTCCATCTTTGAGCTGCCGTTTGACATGTAACATCCCCTCCAGGTTTCTAACCAGCATTTGGGAACAACCAGTTGAAGAGCCCGCCCCGTGGAGAATCCAACCTGGTGACTGAAGTGCATGGTGGGACAGAGTTTTGGGAGTTCAGAAAGCACAGTGTGGATACCCATGCAGAGCAGACAGCCAGTAAAGCTTGCAGTGTAATTATATACTTCATTATGGCGTCTCCATGCTACCAGTAACCTGCAGAACAAGCAAAAAGACATTCAGTATCTTCCTACCTGTGCTCCCCATCCTGATGAAGTCCTACACCAAATCAAGTCAATGGCAAAATTCCTATTGACTTCAATTCGATCCACCAACTCCTAAGGCGGAGAAAACCATAGGGAGGAAAGAGCGGAAGGCGAGGAGTTTGCTAGTCTGGACTCTTGCAATGGCTATGTCCTTTCACCCTGATTGGAGCTGTATAATAAGCAGAATCACTAACCCCAATGCCACTTTAATACTTGTTACAAGGAAGAAATAAATCCCACATGAGCTTTTTCCCAATCTTGCATGTTGAGCTGAGGTTTCAAAGGGACTCGGGTAAGTCTGGCCTGCCTTAGAGAGCACAAAAATATTAGCCAAGAACTACCTCAGATGAAAGAAACATTAAATAAATAACAACAACCCCAACCCCCCCAAACGGTCAATGTACCCCAATCTGACAAATGGGTCCCTAGAAAATACAAGGGGGCCTTTCACTGAGAAATCATTCCTGGACATTGGATCGTATGCAGAGGCCCCTCCAGGGTCATCTTAAAGAGTTGTACAAGTTTATCAAGCAGGAGGTAAGCAGGGTTTGCAATGTGCGGTGCTCCTCTCAAGGGGAGATTGCTGGTCTGCAGAATTATTACAGGAATGTCTGGTCAGGAAGGCAAAATAAAGACAGAAGAATGTGCCAGTTTCCTTCCTGACACAGGTGTACAGTTTGCTCAGCGCTCTCTTTAATTAATGACCCAAAATCCATTTATGCTGAAAGCCCAGGGGTATTGCAAACCTCATTTAGAAAAGTGTCCCACACGCAGTATTGATTCTTAGTGTAATACCTGCCTTTCAGTTATCTAGCACAAACTGTTCCATCACATAGAAAAACACTCATTCTCTTTTGGAAGGAAAAGGCCACACTAAGCCAGGCGGGCTGCCAAATCCTCTCTGATTGGCAGGGCACCAGGCTTGCTTTGTAGCCCAGATGATGTCATATAGAATGTGTAAATTTGGGGATTGACTCATGTGAGCTGGAGCTCTACACGGGGAACAAATGAGACGCACAAGGCCAGATCATTACCTGGAGGAATGGAGCATCTCACTTCAGTTGAGATGCACCAATTACCAGCCGTGAGGATCTGGCCTGTAAAACTCCATTTGCACATCTGTCCCAGCATTTGGCCTTTCTACTCGAGACTGCCAACTGCGTGGGGGTTTAGTCACAACATGATCATCTGTTTCAGCAGGACGCATGCACCAACTTGTTTCACAGACGCCACCGAATGATGGGGAGATGCGAAGACAGCTCAAGGAGCCTCAAAGACCTCCTGTGTTAAAACTAGTAACCGTGCTGGTGGAGTGGGGGTAAGTGGCTGGGTACCCCACTTCCAGTTCTTTGAGTCCATTCAGTTCCTTTCGCGTGCCCCCCCCCAGCGTTAGGGAAAGAAGACTTACTGCGCAGTAGGTGCTGATTCACAATCTGGCTGGGGATTGGCGGATCTGAACGTGCTAGACTTGCCATCTGCAATTAGTAAATACTAGGTGTAAAAAGAGACTGAAATATGCAAGACACACAGGGAGGGGCAGAGAGAGAGAGAGAGAGAGAGGAACACAGCAAGGTAGAAAATGGCCAAAATGTCAGACATTAAATATGTATCATTAAAACAGGGTTTTTTTAGTCTAATCCTCCAATGCTGAATTATTTACAGCATCTATGTGGAAACCTGGCACGCTGGTACAGCACGGAGTGTGTGACAACAACTCAACATGAACATATGGTTGCCTTCGAGGTTCTCCCCTGCTTGCAGTTGGCCTGTCTGTGCAGAGCGGCCAGTGATCTGTGCCCAGAATCATAGACATTAAGGTCAGAAGGGACCATTATGATCATCTAGTCTGACCTCCTGCACAACGCAGGCCACAGAATCTCACCCACCCACTCCTGAAACAAACCTCTCACCTATGTCTGAGCTACTGAAGTCCTCAAATCGTGATTTAAAGACTTCGAGGTGCAGAGAATCCTCCAGCAAGTGACCCGTGCCCCACACTGCAGAGGGAGGCGAAAAACCCCCAGGGCCTCTGCCAATCTGCCCTAGAGGAAAATTCGTGACGGGGATTCGTGGGCCACCGACAGCAACAGGAAAGGGTCAGGGCTGCAGGACAGGAGAGGTGTTCTGCAACAGCTACAATGGAGTCACATGCTTCCCATCAGTTTGGACACCCTGCCCAGAATCACCTGGGTCTCCGGTTACAGGAGTTAGCGAAGAATAAAACTAGACATCTCCATGTGTGATTCGGTCCTGGTCCTCTCTACTGAGCTGCAGCAATAAACCCCCTTAACTGAGCTGTTCTGCTGAGAGCAGAATTTGATTGTATAGTTTGTCGGCTAGCCATAGGAACTAGGCAGTTTCTAAGGCTAGACTGAACCCCTAGACAGGCAATCCAAATGATGCCCTGTGCATTCCACAGAATACATACATCAGGGAACCTTTTCCACCCCGTAAGCAGCTGTTAAAACATATATAAAACGTATAAAGGCCCCTAGTTTGCTATTCATCAAGCTGAATACCTCAATCAATTAGCCTGGGATTTCAAGCATTTTTTAATAAGCTAACAGCTTCCCCGGTAATACCACAGATACCGGAGGCTTCCAAATCCACCCTGGAAGGTTTCTGTTTGTTTTTTCTCAAGCCGCTGTGTATATGGAGCCTTGACTAATGCACCAGTGACAAGAGAGGCAAGCGTTCTGCAGGGCTAGCTTTTGGATCCACTGTCTCCCTACCACTGTGCGCCGCGACCGTGCTATCGATCCATCGCCCCTTTGCGCACGTTCAAAATTCCTCCTACTCCGCTGACCCCCCAACGGTGCTGAGATTTCAAAGTCCGGTCATTTGTAAAGTCACCGTGGCAGCAGCACCCACTTGCTGCTTATTCGGTCCTGCTGAATAGGATGATCAATGCCCTGTGCTCTTAACAACAGCGTGTCTGACTGCATCCTGGAAAGGTGGCCTCTTCCCTCAGCCACCGTAAGCAGCGCTTGGTGCTGCAGTGCTCCTGCTGCAGTGAGCGGGAAAGAGGGTTACCCAGAGGCCTTGGTGATTGAGATGGTTTTAACCAGAGTAAAACTCTCCGAATGACCCATTTGTGGGCTCAGTGATGACGTTTCCTGTTGGTTCTGGGACATCTGCTTGCTCTTGGGGACAGCATTTGGCCGACTCCCTGATCAGAAGCGTACTGAGCCGTGAGTTTCCATAGCCAAAATTCTCCTGATCTTTGGGGCTGCTCCTGGAGCAAAGAAACTTCTAAAAAAGGGGAGAGAGCGGGGTGCTCAGAGATATCAGCCACAGAGCGGAGATACACGGGAAACATGCCACGAGCCAGAGAGCATAACAGCACCATCAGGCACTCAGCAATCACCTCCCAAGGTCACCCATGTAACCTAGTTTGGCACAAGCCACCAGAAAGCCAAAGGAGGAAGGTGTCCTCAAGGAGAACAATGAGATGGGTACAGCAGGGAAGCATCAAACCCACTAATACAACATTGCGGCCTGATTTTCACCCTGCCACCCTCCTCTGTGCCTTCCTTCGGGTACAGGAACGATTAATAATCGAGCTGCAAAGAGCCAAAAAGCATCACCTCACCAGGAGCAGAAAGCTGACACAAGAGAGAGAGCAGGACCCAAGCTAGCACCCTGCAGGTTAATGGACTAAAGAATTGTTTCTTTCAGTCACTTGCACCACACCCAGTATGAAGTCTTGATCAGAAGCCTGACCCAGGAACTGATGAAGTACATTTGGCCTTAAAGCAAAGAGCGGTCCCCATGGTTGTTCGAGAGACTCTCTGGGTCAGCAGGAGTGGATTTAGAACATATGAATTCATGCTAAGAAGAATGGAACAGACGAGCAGGAAGCAGGGACTTCCTAAGGAAACTGTATGGTTTGAATCAAAATTCATTCAGCACAATAATTCATACATGAGAATGAGCATTTAATGTAGGAAGTGAGCCAGAAGAATGGACAGAGACTTGAGTTCAGACTGTATAAAACAGTGCTATAGCAAATGGAGAATGTGCAGCAAGAAGTTGTGTCGGGGGCCAACTGCTGGAATTATTAATAATATTAGAAATTATTAATATGGGAAACCACCAGACACCAATTTAACCATCAATTCCTTTATTAAATCTAAAAGCCAAATGGTAGGTGTACAATTGCCCTAAACATGCCTAAAAAGCCTAAATAATAAGCAATTTACTACATCCAAACTCTAAAGAAAGATTTATAAGCATTCGATGAAAATACTTACGAACAGGCTAAACCCAGTGGTGCTTAGACCCCCTGTTGGTCAGCTCCCACCTGCTCAGGCCGGTATGACCAATGAAACCTTTAAGAGTTTACTTTTTATGCCCTTTAACAAACAGGTGATGTCATTGCCTATTACCGACTTCAGCTAAAAACTAACGCTCAGACAGTTCGCCCTTTTTTCCTGTCTCAATCCAGACAAGATTTACTACCTCCCTTCTCCCCAAGGCTTTTCCTCCCTGTCTCTTCCCCTCCTTCTGGCTGACCAACGGTTTTTCCTTTGCACCTGGGTTTACATAGGAGAAAATACTGGTATATGGGTGGCAAGCGCCATATTGATTCATTTTAAGACAGATTCTTTGTCTTGTTTAAAACCATCTGCAGTCACCCCTATCAGTCAGGGGCCATTTCAGAAACTTCCCCTTATTTCATTGGTTATTCTGTGAACCAGACATCCTCCCTACTCCATTCCTTCTGGCCCTACAGCTCAACGTTCAAGGCCTTCCTTCTGCTAGCTAGCCAGGGCCTCTCTCTACAAAACATATATTTCCTTAACCAAACCCTAATTCTTTAATTTCATATTTATCCTACAGCAACAGTCTTATGGAATATAAAAAAAACAGGAATTCAGTTACAAAGAGAGACTGAGCAACCTCCCTTCCAGAAGGGCATCAGGTCTAGTCCACCTTCCAGGACATCGGATGTTTCAAGAACATTCCCCAAGCACCGGAGATGGGACCACCTACATATACACACACGTTCTCCCTAGAGGAAACTGTGCACTCCCCAGACAGGCAGATCGTGACTTTTGTTTGGCTGACTGAGGGTGTATTGGCATTTACTCATTCTCCTTGGCTATATTATTTTAAAAATCCCACAAAACCAAGATGCTAAGAGTCTTTTTAAAAGCATGGCGGCCATTCAAACAGAGATTGTGCAACTGTAAATAATGATAAATATTGCGGATTTGTATGCCTGTCTGTTCTTCGCTGGCAGGACTGTTTTGTTTTTATCTCCTCTGTAAATTTCCCTAGCTTTTTTTCCCCTATCAAAAATGGCATGCACTGGCACTGGTACTCCACCTCTCTGGGGATAAGACTTTTAGCAGAAATCTTGCCGAGCCTTTGGGGGAAATAAAACGGCAGTTACTTGGGTTTGCAGTCATGACTTAATTTTTAAACCACAAGACTGTTAAACGATACAAGTGCTGCACGCAAACTCTTGGGCTTATGTGAAAAATACCAAGCTCCTTGATAAAGGCTTTAGGGAGCTCATATATGGCCTCCTTGCAGACATCTGGATTTTCTTCAAGGAATCCAAGCAGGTGGCAACTCATAACAACAGACATGGGGTAGGGAAGGGCAGGCTCAATGCGGCAACCACATAAAAACATTTATATCTTCACTGCAAAGTTAACATGGATGCTACCCCAGCCCCAGTCCTGCCACCGACTCAAACTTCTGACCGAGGGTGATCGTGCTTTCAACCCAGGCTAGCTGGCTCGACTGGAGGTACAGGCTACGGCTGGGGTGCAGGGAATCCACCCACTTTGCAGTGAGGACGCAGGCTCTAAACCACTCACGTGATGACAGTAGAGGAGAGTCCTGCCATTGTATCAAGGGGGGAAGGAACAGGAAAGACAGTTTTAAGGGGGAGGGGCATGGAGACAAAGGAAGAGCACATGTCCTTCGTCCACTCAGGTGGCTACACTTGTGATCAATGGGTGGTGTTACTACATTGCCCAATCCACAGGAGCCTAGAAAGGCCAAGAACGGCCAGTGCTTGGAATGGACATCTCAAAGCTAGTTCTGTACAACCAGCAGACATTGTCCTCACAACTTGAGGACACTTTTAAAAAAGTGTCATCGGTCTAATGCCCCCATCTGCTTCGTACATACTGAGCAACAGCGGGGTAAGTGTGGAATTAAAGGCTGGGTTGGAATGCCCACGCACAGAGTTATGGGTGCACATGCAACCTTGTTTCTGGCATTTTTACAAGCTTAAGACATTAAGACGTTGCAAGAGATTTACGTACCAGATGCGCGAAAGATTCATATGTCGCTTGATGCTTCAACCACCATTCCAGAGGACATGCGTCCATGCTGATGACGGATTCTCCTCAATAACAATTAAAAGTAGCGTGGACCGACGTATGTTCATTTTCATCATCTGAGTCATATGCCACTAGCAGAAGGTTGATTTTCTTTTTTGGTGGTTTGGGTTATGTGTTTCCGCATTGGAGTGTTGCTCTTTTAAGATTTCTGAAAGTATTCTCCACACGTCGTCCCCCTCAGATTTTGGAAGGCACTTCAGATTCTTAAACCTTGGGTTGAGTGCTGTAGCTAGCTTTAGAAATCTCACCTTGGTGCCTTCTTTGTGTTTTGTCAAATCTGCAGTGCAAGTGTTCTTAAAATGAACAACATGTGCTGGGTCATCATCCAAGGCTGCTATAACATGAAATATATGGCAGAATGCGGGTAAAACAGAGCAGCGGACATACAATTCTCCCCCAAGAAGTTCAGTCACAAATTTAACACATTGTTTTTTTAAATGAGCATCATCAGCATGGAAGCATGTCCTCTGGAATGGTGGCCAGAGCAAGAAGGGGCATATGAATGTTTAGCATAACTGGCACGTAAATACCTTGCAGTGCCGACTCCAAAAGTGCCATGCGAATGCCTGTTCTCACTTTCTGGTGACACTGAAAATGAGAAGAGGGCAGCATTATCTCCTGTAACTGGAAACAAACTTGTTTGTCTGAGCGATTGGCTGAACAAGAAGTAGGACTGAGTGGACTTCTAGGCTCTGAAGTTTTACATTGTTTTGTTTTTGAGTGCAGTTATGTAACAAACAAAAAAAATCTACATTTGTAAGTTACACTTTCATGATCAAGAGATTGGTGCACTTCACTACTTGTATAAGGCGAACTGAAAAATACTATTTCTTTTGCTTATCATTTTTATAGTGCAAATATTTGTAATAAAAAATAATGTACACTGATTTCAATTACAACACAGAATACAGTATATATGAAAATGTAGAAAAACATCCAAAATATTTAATCAATTTCAATTGGTATTCCAGTGTTTAACAGTGCGATTAAAACTGCGATCAATCGCGATTAATTTTTTTGAGTTAATCGTGTGAGTTAACTGCGATTAAATCGACAGCCCTAATATATATATATATCTGGTACAATGACAGATTCCCACTGCACACTGGCGATGCTCTCAGCTCACATATAAATGAGATCACTTCCCACATTCTTCCAATAAACTTTCTGCAGGGAGAAGTGTCATTTATTTTCCAGCCCAGGTTGATTTATTCTCTCGGCAGGATTGTGCACTTCCACTCTGCAGCTAAAAATAGAGGCTTTGTTTTTTTAAAAACCCACATGCTCCTGTCAGCAGCAGACGAACTTCAGAGCAGACTGACCAATCCCCAGTGCCGAGAGCCTGTCAGAAACAACAGTGTGTAACAAGGGCTACTCAACTCAGCAATAGGCCACGCAAACACAGCTCATTACTAAGCCATTTCCTGGGCCAGCTCATTCCTTAGAATTCTCACCCCCATCCCCATTCACCAAAACACCACCAGTTCTCTACTTCCCATTGCTCCCTTCGGGGAGCTGCTCCCACACAGACCTCTTCAGCGACTGCCCAGTGAAATTACCAAGACAGCGCTCCAGAGCGGGTGGATGATATGCAGCTGTGGCAGAGTTTGATTTTTATTTTTTAAAAGAATTTCAAGTGATATCTATGTTTCTTTTTAAGAATTGTTTTCAGTTTTTATTTAAATTTTCACAGTTGCAGAAAATCATGGGGGCAGTCAGGCAATGGGGGTCAGACAATAACTATTTAATAGCAGTAAGTGTTGGGCTTCAAAAAGTGAAAGTTTTATAACCGTTAAAACACAAACTGTCAGTGACGTGTCAAAATGCACAAATAGCCTTAAACCAAACTCGAATAAGTTCACAAGCAGCATTTTTCTTACTTTGCCTCGCTGTACATTTCAGTGATTACTGATGGAAGCACTTTCTTCCCTCTGTGTCTGGTGAAATTGATATTTACAGACATTTACCAATAAAAAGTGAATCCGTCCAATCCCACTTATATGCAGAGACAGCTTTGTTCTTGGGAGGCTCAGCCTAGCGATAATCCTAACAGACCTCTGAAAACAGGAAAGCGTGGAAGCTCCCAAGGAGCCAACAGAGTTAAAGAGCAACATTTGAAAGTCAGAGCATAGTTGGGAGAACTCGAGAGAGAGCAGGGGACAATCCTGCATTGGCTAGTGGATCAACGAGGTCTTCTCCAGCGCGAATGTCTACGGAGTCTATTCATGAAGCCCAAAAGAGAGGTCTGAACAACCACGAGAATCAGGACAATGCACCTTCCACAGACAGTAGATGTGCAAGAGAAAGCAATGCACACTGCAAGGAACTCGTTGGGAGACGTTCTACAGAACGGCACACAAGAGATCCCTACCATTGTGCTCTGCAAAGGGAAACGCAGACCCAGGTGTCAGTCCCAGTGCATGCTTAACTTCACAGGAAATAAAGGATGTGGGCGTAAGACTAGATAGAACTACACAAGCCTCCCCAAAAGACCTAATACAAATAAACCACACGGGTCACAAACTGACAGCTTTATAGGTACAACTGGACTCTATAAAATGCCTTTGTCACTGCGAGATCTACAGCACCTGCCCCCTTGCCAATATTCTTACTTTCAAAACAGCCATTTTCAAAACCTTCCTACTGGCTTGACAAAGCCCTGGCTGGGATGATTTAGTTGGGGTTGATCCTGCTTTGAGCAGGGGATTGGACTAGATGATCTTCCAACCCTAATCTTCTATGATTCTATGCAGGGAGAAAAGGAGTAAAGAGCAAATAGGACAGCCTTATAGCACCTGGCAAGCATCAGTGACTGGTGTTTGCAGCACTCAAAATCTAGGGAAAACAAGTAGGTCTGTTAGTCTTTATAAAGAGACATATATGCTGCATTAAAGCAACATTAATAACTCCCGGGACCATGAGCCCTGTCCAAGATAAAAGTCAATTCTCTTGTTAGGCTGGATAGATTAAGATATTAGTGAATTATCTTCTTCTATTCCCATCTGTCTGTGTATAAACGGGTTCTCTGGCACCAGATATGGAATCGCTTGTTATTGATGGATTAGAAGGAAGCGGATCTGTTCAGGATCATATTTTTTTTAAATAAAGTCATACTCAGCTCCTCTGTAAATCCCACTACAGGTCTCGCCCAGCAGCCTGTGCAGCTCTTCAGCTGAGTTTTGGTGCAAGAAAGGGTAGGAAAAAAGGAATAATAAACCTTCTAAGAGTCCCAGTGCTCATTGTTGGTGAAATATTTCCATTTCCAGAATGAATTGCTCTGTTTAATGAGTTCATCAGCACCACTGGGAAACGCCAAGGGCAGTTTGGCTGAAACATTGTCGGTCCTGATGAAGGGAACGGCTCATCTAAGCTAATGCAGACATAAGAGTGTTTTTGTAAACCACAGTGCTTTGAAGTTTGCAAGAGCTCCGCCCACCCCGTCCCAGCCCAGCACTAAGCCCTGGTCTACACTTAAAATGGAGATTGACCTAGCTAGGTCGCTCAGGGATGTAACAAATTCAAACTCCACAGCTGGAATTAAGTCAGCCTAACCCCGGAGTAGACGCAGCTAGGTCGATGGAAGAATTCGTCCGTCAACCTAGCTCAGGGAGGTGGAATACACATAGCCATGGAAAAACCTGTCTCTGTCGCTGTAGGGAGTGGCTACATCATGGGCACTCCGTGCCACAGACATGCCCTAGGCAGGAGCTGTGCAATGTTTTCTGGCTGGTTTGTTTAAAGGGCCACCAGTCATATTAATGTGACCACTAGGGCCCCGATCCTACAAGGATCCTCGCATGTGCTTGGCTTTATGCATGTGAGTAGCCGCGCTGGTGGGGAAGTGAAGTGTGTATGTCTTTGCAGCTCTGGGGCTTACGTTTCGGGCTGGGGGGAAATGCAATGGGTTGTGTTATGCAGGAGGTCAGACTAGAATCTATCAACCTGTATTACAGCAGCAAGCTACCGGGGCATCCAGAGGCCCCAGTGGAGAGCATGGCCCCAGGGAGCTAGGCGCTAAAAACATACACTGAGTTAAAAAGCAAGAGTTTGCAAAAGTAGCAAATAGCTTATAAAGGAGTGAGGCTATTTCCAGGCTGATGGGGATTTTTAGTTAGAAGTATTAACACAGGTTGGACTGCCCTCACTCCTAGCCCCCCTCCCCACACTCCCAACTGCAGGGCGGGTAACAGATTCAAGGGGGAAGATTCTGCAAAGTTCTCTCTCATTCTTATCCTAACGAACAATGTTCTATAAGGCCCTGATCCTTAAACAGCGACACACGTGCTTAACTTTTCAAAAGTGGGTAACCCCATTGACTTGCTTAACTCTTTGCAGGATCGGGACTTAAAATATAGATATTTGGGGTTTTTTTTTAAATCGATCTGTATCTGCTCCCAAAGGGCTCCTCCCCTGCACCTGAAAATCAGCAGACACCTCCCCTCACCAGAGATGGAGAACATGACATGGCTCACTGCAGCTTCACTGGCTCCGGCTGTGTTATTCACTCACGAAATCTTTTATTTGCTTTACACTAGAGAAGGTGTGTTCCTAAAAGAGGCAGCCTTGGAAACTGGGGGGGGGGGGGGGCGTGTTGTGTTGATTGTTGTCAATACAAAGAATAAATAATTCAGAGATCTACATATTTATTTTCCTCATCAAGGACACGTTGTCATGAGAGCCAGAGCAAGGAGCTTTACAGCGTATTTATTCTGATCTGATTTCTCAGTTACCATACACACAGTGTTTATCAATGCTACATAAAAAGAAAACAAAATAGGTCATATATTAATGTGATGTAGTGAATCATTTACTAGCCCTGTAGGGGAAATAAAATCTTGTACCATCTGTATGATTAACTTCCCCCCCCCCGCCAAAAAAAATACAATCTTTCAGAATTATTCTTCCACTTTTAATACCTTCACTAGGCAAATGACAGCTGCTAGGATTGGAAATGAAGATGAGACGGAAGTGCTAATGCGGGGAATTGGGGGCTCTGTCTTTCATTAGAAAGGGGTTTTCGTCTCCTATTAGAACACATAACCTGCTTCACAGTTCATTTGCCTTACGGCATCTGTTTACTTTCCTCCTTGGAAGATCTTGTAAACATGCAATTGATACCGAACACGTGACACGTGTTGTTGCTTCATCGGGTACACGGACAATGTGGTTGGTGCTGTACAAGGCACACAGGGGCATCTTCTCTAGTTCACTCCATCGACGCTGACCTCTCGGGCTCGGGAGACTTGGATCTTTCCATAGCAGGATCTCAAAGTGCGTTTAGCAAATCCTACAAGTTCAGCCTCTCAGTCCCCTGTGAGGGAAGATCGACATTATCCCCAGGTCACAGATGGGGAAGACAGAGGCCCAGAGGAGTTAGGTGGCTTACCCAAAATCACACATGAAGACCCAGGAATAGAAACCCCGTCTCCCAGCTCACAGTCCCACCTGCAGGGTGCTCAGATCACAATAGCAGAGCATGCTGGGTTTTGTTCTCTCCATAGGCTACAGATCTCTGAAGAAGAAGAAGGTGGCTGCAGCTGAGTCATTATAGTTGGTGCTTATCTTAAAGCCCCAGCTCCTGAAGTCATGTGATGATGGGAGAATCTCCGCTTTCAAGCTTTTAGCCTTCATGGTTGTGGGGAAAAACCTTGAAAACGTGACCCCCTAAAGACTCAAAAGCCCAAGGGTAAGTAACAAACCCAGAATGTATTATGTTACCGAAATCTCCTGGGTTTTAAGCCAATCTCATGATTGGGAAGGCGGGGGAGTGGGGGCGTGCTGACAATTTTTGAACACCACTGAAGCTGGTGAGCCACGTGTCCTGCAGACCACGCTTCAGCAACCCTCAGATATGGCCAAAGAGTTCAACATCCTCACGAGTGACCCAAAGCACGAATGCAGACAGCAGAAACCCTACTGATTTTAATCTCTGGTCCTCGCAGCTGCGCTGGCCTATGGAAGGCTACATTTGTTTTTAAATATGGGCCTCAATAACATACCAATGCGTCTTAACACACGAGGCAAGACCCCATGACTAGTAGGGACTTACGGAATTGTCAGGGATCTATATCCTTAATAGAGGGCGATTTTAAAAAGTATCCAAATTCCCTACGCACTTGGTGGAGTTTGACTAGAGCAGAAGTTCGGGTGAAAGCATTTTCTGCCCAGGCAGACAGCGTCTCTTCATTAAGGCACTTCCATTTCCTCCACTCCAACAGCAGCTCTGGACTGCCGCACTGAGTGTTTGACACCTTGACGCTCTCTGAGCAGATAACGCTGGCAAAGACGACCGTCACTTGGCTATGCAGTGCCGCTGACCCCCCTTTCCTTCTGTTCTCTGGAGTACAGCAAGTGGTATGATTCATTCACCTGGGGCCACAGGGGTTAACTTACAGGGTGTTGCGAGAATGCTCCACCTCTGGATTCGGTTTCCACCCCCCACCTGGCTCTTGATACAATGGAACAAGCTATGGCTCCTGCTCCACGAACTTAGACAGCTGAGTGTTTCACTAAGGCCTAGCCGTCCATAGAAACATCTGTCTAAGAAGAAAAGGCACCCTCCCAGGTGAGCCCAGGGACGGCCTTAATAAAGACATGGCTTAGTGCTCAGAGCATGAGGCTGGGCAACAGGACTCCTGAGTTCCATCTAGTCGTCTGTTCCTCCTCCAATTATTTGTGACCCAGGGCTGGAGGACGGGGGACACTCCATCTGTCATAACTGACCAGACCAGCTCCACTGATTCCCGTGGAGAGCACCCAAGAGGCTACACAAAGGTTCACCCTCTACCTACCAACCAACCAACCGAGCCGTAGGAGGAAGGAAACCACATGCCTAGAAAGCGCATCTCATGGGCACCAGAAACAAACTAACAAGGTATAATTATCTATTGCCAGCGGCATTCCTAGTCCATCTGGCATGGTGACGAATCCTAACAAGGCAGGGGACATGAAGAACTCTCCGAACAGATCATTCAGTTAACCACAGAGATATCAAAAGAAAACGTAGAAAAGCTGTTTTTAAGAGCGTGGTGCTGGGTGCTTAGAGGAGCTAGCAACAACATCTGTACACCAGAAAAAACAGGGATCTGAAACCTGCCTTCCTAGCCTCTCCCACCACACCCCCACTCTCCGATCATTCCTAGGCAACCTCAGAAAGTTTTCATAACACATTTCAAAGATGAATGAGATCGAATGGGATGTCAGAGAAGCAGACAATCCATAACTACCCATGGCAGGGTGTCACGCCCTTTCCTCTAAAGCACCGGAGTCTGGCTGGCATCAGAGACAGGATACTGGAGTGGATGGACCATTGGTTTCATCTGGGATGGCATTGGCAAGGCCTATGTTCCTATAAAAACAGCACAACACAGTTATAATCCCATTTTCTTTGTTGTGTGAGGAGGACTGGGGGACCGAAGCAGGGTTTGGCTCATCTATACGATGACAGACGTCCGTGTACCTGAAAGTGACACTTGGACTGTTTTCGCATCTGGACTGTTTACAACCCACACATTGTTTTCGGAGTTCATACGAAGTCCTGCTGAGCTCACACCAGAAAGAGCAGGCGATTGGCTGGGTTGGCCAAAAGAAAGGAGCCAGCAAGCAGCAGCCTACTGTGGAAAGCCTTAGGCTCAGTGGATCTGCTCCACAGAGCTTTGGTTTGTTCTACAGCTCCAAAGCTGGTCCATTTCTTGGCTCAGCACTCAAGTATGTGAGGAGCTTTCAGGCACTGGAGGCAATTAGCACAGATTAGTTTTTCATGGGGCCGTGCGCGGTCCCTGCGAGTCATTTTTCATTTGGCCTGCTGCAGTCAGAAACGGATTAAAAATATTATTCAGAGCTCCGAAGCCAGCCATTTGGGAAGACAAAGTCACATGGCCTGGAAGCGATCTCCATTATAGCAGCGTCACTCCACTGAATTCAATGGAGTCACTCCGCATTGACGCAGACGCCACAGAACATGGAATCCAGCTCTCAAAGCCTACCATCTGAGACCTACCCGGTCACCAGTGTGGGTGTAATCAACCAGACCTGCGATCACAACTGCGTCAAACCAAGCTGCTGCCTGACTGCACCTGCACATGAGTATCTAAATGGGTGCAATTGTGCCTACAATTTTGGAGGTCAGGCTGACTCCCCAACTAACAATCGGGGTTTGAATAGCTAGAAAACGGTGGTCTCCAGCTATCAGAGCAAATTCTCTGAACATACTGCAGTTTGGAAAGCAACCCTCTTACAGAGCACCCTTCATCCCTAAGAAATCCCAAAGCACTTTAACAAATTACTATATGGCAGCATATGAAGGATTATATAGATATGCTTAACACTCACACAACATGCCTTCACCCGCCACTGAAATGCAGAAGGCTCTGGAGTGGAACGCAGCAGCAGTTTATCAGCTCCTTAGTTAAACACAGGAAGCGAAGAGCTCTATGCCAAGTGAATCTACAAGAGGGAGAATTTAAAGAAGCAGAAAATTAAAGATACTGAAACAGTTCCAAGCAGACATTTTCCTGCATTCTGTGTAAGTTCCTGAAGAGAGTTCCATCAAAATGTTGTGAAAGATATATAATGTATCATCTTGGTATACCAAATGTATCATTGGGCTCCTGATCCATCTCTAAGGCATCCAGAAATATTTCAGCCAAAGATCGTTAGAGTTTTAGCCAGATCAGTCATGAGACAATATAAGCCTAACACCAGTTGAGGGGCCAGTGTGGCGGCTAAGGGAAAGCCACCGACAAGTAAGAGACTGTTGTCCATCTAGAATGAAATGCTTATTTGGAGCATGCTTTCCTATGTCTAAGCTTGTTTGAGCTTTCACCTAATCATCAAACTACAGACACCGTGTTCTGCTGCTGATTACTAAATCCACCACAAAGCACTTTAGACAGTTCACAAGACGCACAGACGGCACAAAAGAGTCCGTGTTCTCCGTACCATTTAGGCTTTAGCTCTATCTCCACAACAGAGGAGCAAGCCCCAAATAAAACTCAGACAGATCTCTGGGTAAACCCAGAATATTAGAAAGAGTTCCTGTGTCTTGGGCTTAGCGCGCAAAGCCACGGAGGCTGAAATTCAATACCAGCGCCTGATTATACAGAAAAGAAAAGGCCTGAAAATATGAATTCTCATGAATGCTAATGCTGAGCACAGTGCACTATCAAATGTCAAGATATATTTTAATTAAAGTGCTGCCTTTGATCTTTTAGAACTTCCCCCCCTTCCCGGTAAACTGCGTCTCCCATGTGCTTATAGCACAATAGGAGCAAATTCTTTATTAGAATCATAGAATCATAGAATCATAGAATATCAGGGTTGGAAGGGACCCCAGAAGCTCATCTAGTCCAACCCCCTGCTCGAAGCAGGACCAATTCCCAGTTAAATCATCCCAGCCAGGGCTTTGTCAAGCCTGACCTTAAAAACCTCTAAGGAAGGAGATTCTACCACCTCCCTAGGTAACGCATTCCAGTGTTTCACCACCCTCTTAGTGAAAAAGTTTTTCCTAATATCCAATCTAAACCTCCCCCATTGCAACTTGAGACCATTACTCCTCGTTCTGTCATCTGCTACCATTGAGAACAGTCTAGAGCCATCCTCTTTGGAACCCCCTTTCAGGTAGTTGAAAGCAGCTATCAAATCCCCCCTCATTCTTCTCTTCTGCAGACTAAACAATCCCAGCTCCCTCAGCCTCTCCTCATAAGTCATGTGCTCTAGACCCCTAATCATTTTTGTTGCCCTTCGCTGGACTCTCTCCAATTTATCCACATCCTTCTTGTAGTGTGGGGCCCAAAACTGGACACAGTACTCCAGATGAGGCCTCACCAGTGTCGAATAGAGGGGAACGATCACATCCCTCGATCTGCTGGCTATGCCCCTACTTATACATCCCAAAATGCCATTGGCCTTCTTGGCAACAAGGGCACACTGTTGACTCATATCCAGCTTCTCGTCCACTGTCACCCCTAGGTCCTTTTCCGCAGAACTGCTGCCTAGCCATTCGGTCCCTAGTCTGTAGCGGTGCATTGGATTCTTCCATCCTAAGTGCAGGACCCTGCACTTATCCTTATTGAACCTCATCAGATTTCTTTTGGCCCAATCCTCCAATTTGTCTAGGTCCTTCTGTATCCTATCCCTCCCCTCCAGCGTATCTACCACTCCTCCCAGTTTAGTATCATCCGCAAATTTGCTGAGAGTGCAATCCACACCATCCTCCAGATCATTTATGAAGATATTGAACAAAACCGGCCCCAGGACCGACCCCTGGGGCACTCCACTTGACACCGGCTGCCAACTAGACATGGAGCCATTTATCACTACCCGTTGAGCCCGACAATCTAGCCAGCTTTCTACCCACCTTATGGTGCATTCATCCAGCCCATACTTCCTTAACTTGCTGACAAGAATACTGTGGGAGACCGTGTCAAAAGCTTTGCTAAAGTCAAGAAACAATACATCCACTGCTTTCCCTTCATCCACAGAACCAGTAATCTCATCATAAAAGGCGATTAGATTAGTCAGGCATGACCTTCCCTTGGTGAATCCATGCTGACTGTTCCTGATCACTTTCCTCTCATGTAAGTGCTTCAGGATTGATTCTTTGAGGACCTGCTCCATGATTTTTCCAGGGACTGAGGTGAGGCTGACCGGCCTGTAGTTCCCAGGATCCTCCTTCTTCCCTTTTTTAAAGATTGGCACTACATTAGCCTTTTTCCAGTCATCCGGGACTTCCCCCGTTCGCCACGAGTTTTCAAAGATAATGGCCAAGGGCTCTGCAATCACAGCCGCCAATTCCTTCAGCACTCTCGGATGTAACTCGTCCGGCCCCATGGACTTGTGCACGTCCAGCTTTTCTAAATAGTCCCTAACCACCTCTATCTCCACAGAGGGCTGGCCATCTCTTCCCCATTCTGTGATGCCCAGCGCAGCAGTCTGGGAGCTGACCTTGTTAGTGAAAACAGAGGCAAAAAAAGCATTGAGTACATTAGCTTTTTCCACATCCTCTGTCACTAGGTTGCCTCCCTCATTCAGTAAGGGGCCCACACTTTCCTTGGCTTTCTTCTTGTTGCCAACATACCTGAAGAAACCCTTCTTGTTACTCTTGACATCTCTTGCTAGCTGCAGCTCCAGGTGCGATTTGGCCCTCCTTATATCTTTCCTACATGCCCGAGCAATATTTTTATACTCTTCCCTGGTCATATGTCCAACCTTCCACTTCTTGTAAGCTTCTTTTTTATGTTTAAGATCCGCTAGGATTTCACCATTAAGCCAAGCTGGTCGCTTGCCATGTTTACTATTCTTTCGACTCATCGGGATGGTTTGTCCCTGTAACCTCAACAGGGATTCCTTGAAATACAGCCAGCTCTCCTGGACTCCCTTCCCCTTCATGATAGTCCCCCAGGGGATCCTACCCATCCGTTCCCTGAGGGAGTCGAAGTCTGCTTTCCTGAAGTCCAGGGTCCGTATCCTGCTGCTTACCTTTCTTCCCTGCGTCAGGATCCTGAACTCAACCAACTCATGGTCACTGCCTCCCAGATTCCCATCCACTTTTGCTTCCCCCACTAATTCTACCCGGTTTGTGAGCAGCAGGTCAAGAAAAGCGCCCCCCCTAGTTGGCTCCCCTAGCACTTGCGCCAGAAAATTGTCCCCTACGCTTTCCAAAAACTTCCTGGATTGTCTATGCACCGCTGTATTGCTCTCCCAGCAGATATCAGGAAAATTAAAGTCACCCATGAGAATCAGGGCATGCGATCTAGTAGCTTCCGTGAGTTGCCGGAAGAAAGCCTCATCCACCTCATCCCCCTGGTCCGGTGGTCTATAGCAGACTCCCACCACTACATCACTCTTGTTGCACACACTTCTAAACTTAATCCAGAGACACTCAGGTTTTTCCACAGTTTCGTACCGGAGCTCTGAGCAGTCATACTGCTCCCTTACATACAGTGCTACTCCCCCACCTTTTCTGCCCTGCCTGTCCTTCCTGAACAGTTTATAACCATCCATGACTGTACTCCAGTCATGTGAGTTATCCCACCAAGTCTCTGTTATTCCAATCACGTCATAGTTCCTTGACATCACCAGGACCTCCAGTTCTCCCTGCTTGTTTCCATTAGGTTACAGAATTACTGAAAAGCTCCCTAAAACTAGCTCCCTCTCCCCCCCCCGCTTTCTTTTGAAATAGCAACTGAAAAAGAAAAAATATGTAATAGAGAAAAAAACGTGTCTCTGCCACACGCTGAAGAGCTAGCCGGTGATACCGGGCTACCAAATAGCGCAGTCCAGGCCCCACACGGGGGGAAACAAGGGAAATCTGCTAGAGGACAGCCTGGCATATGTAAAAGACCTGGTGCTATGCACAATCTTGTTTTCTTGCCTAACTAGATTTCAGGCATGGAACAACATGTCTGCAAATCCGTTCCTCTTCGTGAAATGAGCTTTGCAAATTCTAACAGACTTGCAACTGCGACTTCACAGTGGTTTGGCCGTTATGTGGATATTGTGCTGACTGTCTATTTCTGGGATCCGGCTCTGTTGGAAACAAAATTAAAATGTGGCCCCTTTGCACGTGGCCGAGGACAGCTTGCACCCCAAATCGTGACATGTAGCTGTAGCTGACAGCATGCGGCACCACGGGAATGAGCAGACTTGCGAGGAATGATAACTGAATTCCAAATAATTCAGTGATTACTAGCGCTGATTAAAGAAGTTTTAGACCCTCTCATGCATGGAGTGAGCTCAAGACAATGACCAGCTGACACCACAGGATACTTATCCCATAAAAGACACCAGTTCTATGCCTCCAAGCAGGACCGAGTGAGCTCAACTGAGTCTGAAGACACAAGCTGGCATGTGACCGCGTTCAGTTGTGCAGCTTGAGGTTGAAGGAAAAACAAGGAGAGAGAAACCAAGTGATGGAGATAATTTTAAAAAGAGGCCTGCGGGATGTCCAGGGACTTGCCTTTCCACTGCTTAGCGAGAGCTGTAACAGTCCTGCTCTAGCTGCTAGGATCTGAGTGAGCCAAGAGGAGCAATGCATCGTACACCCATGCCATCACGTAAAGGAGAAGCAGCCCTACCCTCTGCTTAACTGAGATATAAAAACCCCAAAACAGATACCCAAGTTTCCTTATTCACTTGCACTAGGATCTAAATCCAGAATCTACAACCACCCTGTTCTGTCAGCAGCAACCAGAGGCAACCCAATGCAACTCAGCAGAAGACTCTGCTCAGAAGAGGACCACGTCAAATGGGAGCAAGAGCACATTTTACAGGACATCACTGGCCACAGCTGACAAAGTTCAACGAGCCAAGGGTGGAGTTGGACCACCTTTGTGGAAGAACATGGCAGCTGTTGAATACAACAGGACAGGAAATAAAGAGCCACCCCTAAGCCATGGACACTGAGGGGGGTTAGATACATAGAATTAGCAGCGCACAGGAGTCAACATCCCAACCATAGATTCTTCAATGGCTCCAAATAGTCAAAGGTCCTTACATCTCCCCGGACACGGTACATGCCAAATGAGACAGTGCCTGCCCCTCCACATTTCATCACAACAGGCTATCTCACAAAGGTGCTGCCGGCTGGATTTCCTCGCTTTTGGGAGAGTTCGTTATTATGTACCCCCACCAACCAAATTGAAAACCAAACCACGTATCTACGAGCTGCTGCAGAACCAGGCCGTGTCACAACCCGACAGGTGGCCGGATGAGAGACCGCTCCGGAGCCAGGAGGGACAAGAAGGAGTGTTCTTAAAACCAGAGTGTCCTGTCCCTGCTGGGCTCGCTCCTTACACCCAGCACAGCGGGCGCTCACAACCTATTCTTGTGTGCTTATTTTTGGCATCTCTGAAAACCTCAGAGGCAATTAACAGCTATAATCCTGTCTATCAGGCATCTGAGCGCTGACAGTCGGATAGAAAAGCTCCAGCTGCTCATAAATAAAAGGGGAGAGGAGTTTTTTCCGACTTCGTGAGGTAGGGCAGAGGCCCAGCAGACCCTGCTGTTCCGTAGGAGGCAGTGGCAGGCGCTCAGAGCACCTGAGCGCCACAGGGGATCAGTCCTCCTTTGGCAGGCTCATCTCCTCCCCTCACGATATTTAATGAACAAGAGTTTTCATTCACAAGACTTTTTTTAACCCTTCCCTGCCTCACTGCAGGCTCAAGGGAGGGTCAAAAGTGAGGTTTCCTGGGCTCCCCCTTGGGGAGAGGATGGGCACCTCATTCACCTCGTACCTCCATCCCTGATGGGCGGCTGTCCTGCGGACTGGTGCCGGGGTCTGAGGTGAGGCACTCGGGCTGCATCACAGACAGGGGACAAGGCAGTCCAATGTCCACCGCCTGCAGGAGACTGAGCTCCCCGCAGCCACACTCCTGGGAGGGGAAGCAGTCTTTAGACCCCTGAACAAAGGAAGCCTCGGCTCCTATGCACTCACACAGCTAATGCTGTGGCGTAGTCGAACAAAGGAACAAAACCCAGCCATCTGCTTCCTCAGAGGGCTCAGGCACTCTCAAGCCATTCCTCAGTGAGCAGCCTAGCACACAGTGTCCCGTGCTCCAGGTCTGCTGTGTTCACAGCAGCACACTAACTGGGCTGGGCTCCTCTCTTTGAGGGGCCCGCCAAGCCCCACAGGTGCAGCAGGTTGGGGAGATTGTGACCACTGCAACTCTTTAACCCCCTCTTGGCTGGGGGGAGAGATGAATAAGACTGGGACTTTTCAGCTTGGCAAAGAGACAACCAAGGGGGGATATGATAGATGTTTATAAAATCATGACGGGTGTGGAGAAAGTAAAGAAGGAAGTGTATTTACTCTTTCTCATAACACAAGAACTAGGCGTCACCAAATGAAATTAACAGGCAGCACGTTTAAAACAAACAGAAGGAAGTATTTCTTCACACAATGCAGAGTCAACCTGTGGAACTCCTTGCCAGAGGATGCTGTGAAGGCCAAGACTATAACAGGGTTCAAAAAAGAGCTAGATAAGTTCATGGAGGATACGTCCATCAGTGGCTATTAGCAAGGATGGGCAGGGATGGTGTCCCTAACTTCTGTTTGCCAGAAGCTGGGAATGGGCAACAGGGAATGGATGACTTGATGATTCCCTCTTCTGTTCATTCCCTCTGGGGCACCTGGCATTGGCCACTGTCAGAAGACAGGATACTGGGCTAGATGGACCTTTGGTCTGACCCAGTTTGGCTGTTCTTATGTTCCTTTAATTATCCCCCTTATCTTTAATTATCCAATTTTCAGCCGTATCTGCAAGCTTTTATTTGCCTGGAGAGCTGGGGTGTCCTCAAGCTGCACAAAGCCCAGGCTGGTTCAGGACCTGGTGAAGCTTTTCTTTTAAAAATAAATAAATACATGATGTTTATTTATAAATAAGGGTGGCAGTGTGGTCTAGTGGGTAGAGCATTAGACTGACTCAGGAGACCTGGGTTCCATTCCCAGCTCTGCCACTGGTCTTCTGGGTGACCTTGGCCGAGTGTCTTCATCTCACTGCCTCAGTTTCTCCATTTGTAAAATGGAGATAAATGAGACTGACCTCCTTTGTAAGGCACTTTGAGATCAACTGATGAAAAGCATCACACAAGAGCTAGATATTGTTATTTATCATAATAAAGTTCTAATTGCAGGGTTTGTTTTGATCTTGTCAGTCGCTGCAGTTTGTGCCCAAGCTGCCAATCCAGCACCTCAATGTATCCTCCAAAATGTACAATGCTAAAAACACCCTGTACTCGCTTTTGACTTTCAAGAGATGTTGCCTGAACAATCCCAAACCAGTCAATCATTTTGAAAGGAACGTGGCAGATACTGAGTCAACTTCAGCTATGAATCATGAGAGACTGATGTCAAGACTGTGTTAAAAGTTATTCTTTAAAACAAACGATGATGGGTTTTAGGCCCTGAGCCTCATGTGTCTGTGCAGCGCCCCAGTGACTGCGATGGGGTTCCACACGAATGAATCGGATTACAGGAACAGCTTTAATTTGTGACAACTGTGGGTATCCTTTCTGTAAGCGAGCCTAATCCTAGTGTTGATTCCCATGGGAGCTGAGCACCTAACCCCTTCCCCTCCCAACACCCTGTGAGGTAGGGCATCACCATTATCCCTACTTTACACATGGGGAATCAAATGCACACAGACTAAATGAACTGCTCCAGGTCAGACAGGGAATCTGCAGCAGACTAGGGATCTGAGCCCAGGCCTCCCAACTCCCAGGCTACTTCCCTAAGCCCTGGGCCACTGGTACACACAAGGCAACAGGAACAGCGTGGGGAGCTGCAGTGCACACCTACCAACTACAGCACTGCTGAAAGGGTTCATTACTCCTGCACAGGAGATGCAGCATCTAGACTGGCAGCCCTGGACACAAGTTCCTGCCCCTGCACTAACAAACACCCACCGCTGTCTAGGGAAGCGCCCACCTAGCATTTACAAATAACTGCAACTGATTAATAAACACTGCTAACGAGTTAACAGCTCAAGTATCTCGGCTTTACGCTGGCGAAAGGCTTACTAATGGCCAGTGAAGATCGGTGAGGTTCCCGTAGCAATGCCTGCGTTGTTCATGTTCCTGAAAAGGGATTACTAAAGGTAAAATCTGCAGCCAGGAGATCTCGTAGGGTACGTCTACACTGTGAGGAAACACCAATGGCTGGCCTGCGTCAGCTGACTCTGGCTGTGGGGCTCTAAAATTGCCATGTAGGGACAAGAGTCCCAGAGCCTAGGTGCCAGCCCGAGCCCAAACATTTACACAGCAACTGTATAGCTCCATAGTCTGACCCCCCGAGAGCCTGAGTCAGCTGACGTGGGCCAGTTGCGGTTGTTTTATTGCAGTGTAGACATACCTGTAACGGCTTGGCAATGACACACAACCTGTCACCCCAGGCCACCAGTCCGAGTCTTGTCGAAGTCGGTAGTGACTGAAAGTCATTACTTTTTCATGCCTGTTCAGTGGCCAGCACGAAGTGAGTTGAGCGGTGTCTGTCTGGTCCCCAGCAGACACTACACAAGCCACCATCCCAATGGAGCATTGGAGGTAGCCGAGGACTGAGAAGCCATGGAGACTGAACTCACTGGTCGAGGTGGTTCTCCCTGGTCAGCATTAGGCAGGGTGGATTAAAAAAAAAAAGATCAATGATTTTTTCAAAATAATATAAATGAATAAAAATCAGATTTAAAAAAAAAATTAAAGTAAGTACAGTAAAAGCTGTTTTATCCAGCACTTCACCAACTGGAAAACTCCCTAAACCGGCATTTCTGATCTTCATTGAAATTCCGGTTTATAGTCCGGTTGGTGCGGGGCCGGCAGGGGACTGAGGCGCGGGGGGTGTGTGGAGCGCAGGCTCTGGGAGGGGGCTCGGAGCAGAGGTTCCCAGCCAATGGGAGCTGCGGCACCCCAAGTCCCCTCCCGCACCCCAACCCCCAGCCCCGCACCCAAACTCCCTCCCTCTGAGTTAACCAGCATTTTTCACTTACCGGCACTCCCCATTCCCCCAACATGCCGGATAAAACCACTTTTACTGTACTTGGCTGTGTTTTTTTAATAATGATCCTATTTGAAATTATGACAACTTCTGTTAAGACCTGAACTTACTATATCTATTAAAATAATATAAATTAATTTTTAAAATTATATTAAGCAATAGATGTTCACAGCCAAGTTTTAAAGAAACAAACCACTGAGCTGGTGGAAGTCATTGGCTGAGCACTGGGAACCAGAGCCTGTTGAAGTGCTAAAGCAGCTTTTGATAGCAATAGCCTCTTTCACTGCTACAGAGAGATTGTTTTCTTCTTTTCAGTTTATTCAACTCATTCAGTTCAAGGACTAGTTCATTCAAAGTTAAGAAATCGATTGGGAGTTGAAAAAGCAGGAAAGCTTGTTTTCCTCTTCTAATCCATGAATGAAAACTAGATGGGAGAGGATGAGCTCTACTGATTCTAAAATCTTGAAGGACATTGTTTCAAATCACAAGGAGTTCAATTCACTAACTATAGTTAACGCTTCCTTTGTTTCATAAATCAGTTATGTTGACCAATATACGCTGGCTAGCACACATATATGTTATACAGATAATATGTATTATCTGCACCATATATATTACACATAAGCACAAATATTTAAGCATAAATATGGCTGTTATATAGCCCAGATTGGCCTATGTCTTTATTATAATCCTGTTCACTTATGCTACATATCCCATAACACCTTGAATTAGCTGATGTAAGTTTTGGCTTAAGTACATAGGAAAACTGTCAGTATCAGGACATATGATTATTTTATCATAGCAACAGAAAGGGAGTTACCCTCACAAGCCAATCTACCCTGGTAGAGATCTAGGAGGTGCCTGCATGCCCCTTAGTATGTGAAATGTACGTGTTCAGAAAAAAGATAAGGGTACACCATGGTACCAGAAAAAAACAGGTAAAAAGCTAATTGGTTAATTCAAGTTTCAGATGACATGTATAGTACCTTTTACTGGCAAACAAGTGGGGAATAAAGTGGACTTTAGGGGTGTAACTTTGGGAACACACCTTCTGTGTAAGGTGAACAGAACATTGCTGCACAAGACAGCTTCCCGGAGACTGGTATTCTACAGAACCTTTTTCCTGTATTATGTTATTTTTGGCTCGAGCAATAAACCTGACTGACATTGGTTATTTGGCCTCTTGAATATATTTCATAACAAACCAAAGTGTGGTCAAGCAATTAACTATACTATTTATCTCCAGTTTTAAAAGCAAATCATGTTTTGAAAAACTTTGATAATTTTTTCTTCTGTATCCCACACATTTAAAGTTGTTTTATTTAACTGAAAATTAAATTGCTCTTTTGTGCATTTTAATTGAACTTTAATTTAATCCAAGTAGAGCTTGGTAAAAACGAAAAATTATCTAGTAAATAAAAAGTGCACCTTTCTCCATTTTCTAACACATAAATATGTAAAGATTAAGAATCGGAATAATGTAAGTTAAGCAATATAATAGTTTAAATAAACGTATATAGATATAGTGTATCCTTCTTGTTAGCAAAAAGAAGCACCAGATCAAGTGTAAGGCTATATTTAATTGCAAATCAACATGTTTTAATGGTTACCAACCAATGAGAATCAACCTTTCCTTAGGAAAATAGCTAAAAAGTACAAAGGCAAAACAAGACTAAAATCAGTTACTTAAATCAAGGTTTCCTGCTTGTTAATTTAAATTGGTAATTTCCCATTTAGATTTAAATCAATCCACCCTAGCATGAGAGAGCTGATACTGCTCCTGCCTATTGTGCACCTGTTCTGTGCACATTAAAAGACTTCAGTCTCCAGAGCTGAAACTCTGGCATCTTTGACCTGTTCTATATATTTATAGATAAGTAAAAGCTGCACTAGTTAGGTTAAGCAACAGGTTTGATTCATATCAGATCCAGTCACCTAGGTGCACACACCACATGTAGCATCCCAAAGCTACACACATCTGTGTTCCTCCACGTCATTGTTCTTACAGGCTGCTCTAAGCCAGCCTTTGCCAGCCCTCGCGAGGAGATGCTCTACCACATTCTTAAACGGCTCTTCCAAGTCCCCACAAAGTTTCCCTTTTGGAGCCAGTACCTGCCAAAGTAAAATGAGGAAGACGGTTGGAAGAGAGTGCGGAGCAGGGTTTCTAAATGTGTGTAAACCAGGAGAGCAGCTAATTACCTCACTTCTGCATTCACCAAAGCCAGCTCCCTTCCACAGATGACACACACGAGGATAAAGAAAAGGAGGCACGAAAGCTTATGCTCAAATAAATGTGTTAGTCTCTAAGGTGCCACAAGTCCTCCTTTTCTTTTTGCGGATACAGACTAACACGGCTGCTACTCTGACACGAGGATAAATAGGGTGGTGAGAGACAGTCCTTGAAAGAAACAGTGTAATAACAATTAAATAAAAGCGAACAGTTCATTTTCCCAAGCAGCCAGGTGAAGCTCCATTGCGTCAGTTGCATCAAATCTCTAGCCAGGCAAGCCCGACTGGACAGCAGAGGTGAGCAGGTGAGGCGGGCAAGCCTCGGGGGGAAATTAAATGACAAAATCCTTCCATTGTTTCTTTTAGAAGGGGAAATGCAGCAGTGCATCGTCAAGCAGCTTCGGTCCCGAGTGTAGATTCCTTGACAGGTGGGGGGCAGAGAGGGGCTCCAAACCCCAATACAAACAGAGACATTTTCAAGATTTAAAAATACATCTGACCTGGTCTTGGATTTTAAATCTTCCCCTGCACTGGTAGAAACCCAACCAAACAACGTTGTTGCTAGGGAACCAGAGAGTGAAATGGCCACACAATTAGGCAGGTCAGTGCCAGAGAGCGAGGTACAAGAGGTAAGCAAAGCAGGATGAGTGGTGAAAAAGAAGTCTTTAAAACTGCTTTTCTTTTTAATCATCTCAGCTGTTGTTACTACCAGGGGCAAGGGTATTCTCCACAAACAATCACCTCCCTGACAGGACCTCTGGGAAGAAAAGCTTGCAGGCTTTATAAAGGGGTCACACAATAAAATAAGTGGCCTGTAACATACTGTTATGTTGAAAGGTTCGAATGGCTGCCATCAAGTGAGTCTTTGACCCAAAGATAACCGCCGGCCTCAGAACTGAAGTCAACAGCTGCACTGAGCACTCTTCCAAACAGAAGCAAGTAAGTTCCTTTATGTAGCAGAGAACGCTACAAACAACACAAGGAGTGGCCAAGGCACATGACAGGTCAGGACTAAATTGTGTGGGCTGAAGGGTTTACCAGACTGCAAATCCAGGAGTTAGGTGACTAGTTTTGCTGCCTGGGTGTGTTAAGAGGCAGAAAAGCCAGGAGAAGCAGCTGTGAGCATGACCCTGAGAGAAAGAGCGAGACAGGGCTTCTTGGGCACAGGACTTATCGGAGCAGCAGACATGGGGATCTCTGAGAAAGGAAACTGCCTGTTACTGTTTGTTTCTACTCTGTTCAGGGAAACAGTACCATGTACACACACACAAACAATATCGCACCAAAGACCAGACCAGACTGGTATCTCTGATTTCTCATCTTCGCCGACACACCCCTGCGAGACTCTGAATATTGGCAAATCGTTTGAGCCAAAAGGGGCAACCGTACTTTAGGAGAGAATTGATAATTCTTGGTCAAGCTTCAGGATGCAGTGAAGAAAACTATACCCCCCACCTCTCCAACTCCCACTTCACCATCCCTCAACACTTCTGATGGGTCCAATTGCAAACGCTATAAAGCTAAATTTTTTAAGCCACTTGACCTCGCTATTTTGCAGGAGAAGAGAGCACATCATGTTACTTAATCTACACATTAGTGCTTCCTGGAACAAGGAAAAGTTATTTTAAGCATTCTCAAACACTTTCCATTTTAATTCATGCACATTTATAAATACTGTATGATAAGGTATTTCAAAAGGTTTTAGGTCGTAATTATTAAAGATAAGCCTGAACCAAAATCCCAGAGCCAAGCACTCCCAATCTTGGATGTTTGAAATCAGCATCCAAGCCTTCCTCAATCTGGGGACTTAGGGCCATTGAGTAGTTATATAGCTGGGTTTGAACGCACTCTGTAAAAATCCATGATTCATCCCGCTATGAAAACGGTACACTGCACACCCACATTGCAGCATGACCTCTCACAGTCTAAATTCAGCTGCTTGTCACAAGCTAAATTAAGCATATTAGGTGCTGATCTCGAGATGGGCTGCATGCAGTAACGTGTCCCCAGTGCCCCACCAGGAGCTCTTCCGGGGGAGTTGTCTCTCCTCAACTTTCTGTGCCCATTTCTCTTCCCCATTCTGAGTTCATCATAAACAGACTTCATAAAAACAACCACACTGAGCTAACTGGCAAATAAAACATTCACTCTTGGGGGTTTTACTGCAAAAAAAACAGAGACCTAAGCAGAATCCCCAGTTAAGCTGGCATCACAAGAGCACAGCATGATGAAGTGGGCGGAGCACAGGTTTGGGAGTCAGGATCTCCCAAGGAGCCTGGCTTGTTTAGCCTAACAACAGGAAGGCTGAGGGGAGATATGATTGCTCTCTATAAATACATTAGAAGGATAAATGCCAGGGAGGGGGTGGAATTACATACATTAAGGGCCAGCGTTGGCACAAGCACAAATTGCTATAAATTGGCCATTAACAAGTATAGGCTTGAACTTAGGTGAAGGTTTCTGACCATCAGAGGAGTGAAGTTCTGGAACACCATCCAAGGGGAGTAGTGAGGGCAAAATCCTAACTGGCTTCAAGCCTGAGCTTGATAAGTTTATGGAGGGGACGGTGTGATGGGACTGCTTGCAATGGCATGTGGCCCATCTGCGACTGCTATTAGCAAATATCTCCAAGGGCTGGAGACAGGTCACTAGATGGAGAGGGCTTTGAGTTATGCCAGAGAATTCTTTCCCAGATGTCTAACTGGTAGGTCTCACTCACATGCTCAGGGTGCAACTGGTTGCCCTATTTGAGGTTGGGAGGGAATTTCCCCCCAGATCAGATTAGCAGAGACCTGGGAGGGTTTTGCCTTCCTCTGCAGCGTGGGGCATGGGTCACTCGCTGGTTTGAACGAGTGTAAATGGTGGAAATCCCCCAAATTTCTGCTGCCCCAAATCCAAATTCTCTGTAACAAAGTCTTTAAATGAAGATTTGAGGACTTCAGTAACTCAGCCAGAGGTCAGGGGTCTATTACAGGGGTGAGTAAGTGAGGTTCTGTGGCTTCCTTCTGGTTTTGAAGTCTTCCATCTGGTTTTGAAGTCTACCAGTTTTGATCACCCTGACACTGACTCGCTGGGCAACTTTGGGCAAGTCACTTGGCATTTCCGTCTTGGTTTCTCTGCACACAATACAGGGATTAAAATACTCCCCTCTCTTAGAGGGGGTCTGTGACAATGAGCAATTCTATAAATAGTATAATTCAACCCAATACTGGTTTCCCACTCCCTTGCTTTTAAGAAAAGGGAAATCTACCTTGGGACTGAAACAAGCAGCAAGAAATGCCTGAAAGCAGACTGGCTGAGGCCAGAGCTAACTCCCCAGAGGAAGCACTGATCACTGGAGAAACCGTACCCTGAGAAGAAACAAAATTCAGACAGTCATGCGGGAGTCTCAGCTCAAAAGCTGCCAACACAGTTGTTTCTTGACAGATTCTTTTAGGCAAGACACTCCTGCTGAAATAAGGAAATATATCCCTGCAGAATGGGAGCTGCACCCAGCACTCCCAGGCCATCATCTACCGGTGCTAGAAACACACCAGTGAACAGGACGGACACAGAATGGTCTCCTGACTAGGCTGTCAGACAGGAACTTGCTCTAGACACTTGGCGCTTCCATCCTGCATCCAGGAATCTCAAAGGGCTTGAAGTTCAGCATCCTCATGGAGATACACACACATTAGACATTTCTTGGGGTGGGGAACTGAGGCAGGCACAGGGCAGGGGCTCTGGGCCTGATCCTAATACTCATGAGCCCCACTGAAGTCAATCAGGCCCCTTTACTTCTGCAAATCAATTTCCTGGGCATCCATGGCCGAGCACTAAATTACTCAGTAATTCGGAGTCCAGCATCCAGTCCACTGTCTATCCCAAGCCCCTGCATGCAAAGTAAGGAAGAAAGAGGTGAGAACTAAACAGGCATGGGGAAAAAAGAAAGACCCAAAGAGGGAGGACTCACGATCTTTGCAAAGACCCTCATCCCCACTCAGACTGTGCCTGGTTTTGAGGCTCTGCAATCACAAACCTTAGTCACATTTTCAAGAGTTTTGCTCAACCAGTGCTTGGTTTTCAATCCCCCATTCCTCCTCATCAAATAACTGCGGCTTCCGGCCAAGAGGAAAAGACAGCCCAGCCCTTTCGGCACCATCCTTCCCCCATTCTAGCCTTCACAGGGCACCACCTTACCTCTCCTATCTAGCAGCAGGTTTACACCAGGCTGCCTCCGGCCATCTGCTGCCCCAAGTCCACGAAAGGGCCTTCTAGGAAGCAGAATGCTGGCCACCTTGCTGAACTGGGGCAAAGACCCACAAGAGCATGGGTGCAGGCCTGTAGCTAGGGCTCTCCAGGGTAAGAGAGCCCAAGAGGGCCTGATTCTCAGTCCCCTGCTCTAACCCTGTCACAATGCAGCCACCTTTCCAGCTGTTCACTCCACAAGCAACGTCAGCAAACTGCAAGTGGTGAGAGACGAGGGCCGGGCGGGCAGGTACACAGAGCGAGGTGGAGGGAGGAATGGCAGGATGCCAGCTCTGCCCTCCTTCGGTTCTGAAGGGTGAGAGGAGACGCCCCGCAGCACCCCGGTCTCTCTGCTCGGTACCACGCTGCTCCGGTGCAGTGTCAGACTGTGCGCCTTGGCATCGAAAGGAAAATGAAAAATCCCACTCATCTGAAACTTGCGCTGCGTGATCTCTGGCTGGGAAATGATTTTCTTCAATCAGTTTTCAGAAATCATTGACTCATTTAAGTTACAAGTCTGAAAAGCCCACACCAGAAGCATAATGCTTTCAGACAACTTCAAATTGCTCATGCGGTCTCTCTCTCTCTCACACACACACTCACACTCCCTCCCCGCCAGGCACATCCTCAGCAGGCGTAAATCTGCAGAACTCCACTGACTTTAATGGAGCTATACTGATTTATGCCAGCTGAGAATCTGGCCCACTCGAAGGCCAAACCCGTCCAGGCATTAGATCATGTATTCCAATATTAAAAGATCCATCACAGCAGTAACTAAAGGCACATGGTTAGAAAACTAATTTCGTAGTGCAGAGGCCGAGCCATAAGTCATAGTGGGTAATTTAGGAGAGGTACTGAGCTGACCCAGACGCTTGCCTAGAGCGGCGTGGCCTAGGGCCAGGCACTGGACTGGGATCAGAAGACCCAGATTCTATCCGTGGTTCTGCCACTGAACTGCTGGGTCAGTCACTTCTCTATCACTCCATTTCCCCTCCCACCCTTTGTCTTGTCTATTTCTATCACAAGCTGTTTCGGGCAGGAACCTTCTCTGACTATGCCAAGCTCGTGTACTAAAATGAAGAGGGTGATTAGCTAAGGTCAAGCAGTCTAACCCCAGCATTGGAGCCCAGCACCTGGCATGACTATCCCCGCCTGTGAGCCCCTGTAGCAATGCAGTAGCCAGCCGCAGCCACCAATCTGACAGCTAACACGAAGGGGAGAAAATCAGGCGTGACATGCTGCAGGCCCAGCTCCTTGCAGCCGGGGGGTTTCTCGAAGGGCAAGGCGTGAGGCCAATGCTTCCAAGCTTCACGTGTCACCTCTGTCGGGCTCTGGTTCTCACTCAGCAGCTCTTCAGGGGCTTCTGTTGCCCAGGCCCCTAGAGAGCTGAGCAGTGCTGATGCGACGGAGAGGGAGAGCTGTGTACAGCCTGTGTGTGGCTGGCTCCCCCGGGGATTGAATACATGCATTCAGTACAATAGGGCTAGGATGAGTGTAAAGCCATAGAGCAGAACGCTGGGTCTGTCACAAACCCTGCGTCTCTGTCCAAGGGGAAGCCAGCTCTGTGCTCTGCATGCCCCTGCCAGGTCCTCTTGGGGAGTCAGCTGGGGTTGAACAGCGCTGTCGGATCTAACAGCATGAGCAAGGCCATTCCCTCCCCTCCCACAAGCCCAATGGGTACCTCTATACTGCAGTGTAAGCCCTGGTTCAAACTCCCCCCTCCGTCGAACACGCAAACCCAGGGCTCAGACCCACAGTACGAGGACCCCATGGGGGTGGAGGGTCCGAGCCTGAGTCAAGCCAGGACCCAGGGTTCAAGCCCTATCGCTTTGCAGTGTAGCTGCAGCCCCACTGGACTCGTGCTCTGGGAGTTCGCCGCAAACATCCCACAATCCCACCGGCCAACTTCCTTTGTTCTCTGGACAGTCAAGTTTGGTGGACAGTCCAGTTTTCCCACACTGCACCAGGAACAAAGGGTGGAGCGCCGACATTTTGGGAGGGATGGGGTGGCTGGACTCAGGCCCGCATAATGCGGTGTAGATGCTGCAGCCCCAGGCTGGGGCCCAGGGTTCGACAATTCCACACCTGGGGTTACAAAGGAGCGTATACGCTCACGCCCTCGGTGAGCGGACCCAGGGTCTGCTAAGTCGAGTGCGACTGGCCCTGGGCGTACACTGCGGTGCAGACAGACAACGATACCGGCAATGGGGGCTTCTGCAGCAGGGAGTGCGCGAGGATTAGAAGATAAGGCAGTGTCGTGCTTTACGTAAAAACGCCAGTGCCAGAAGCAGGCAGGGCACTGCCACAGCCCTACCGGGACGCGTTCAGACTGTCCCTCTCTGCCCCCACGGCAGTCATCGCAGAACACACCATAGACTTGCTGGTGCTGCCTGGGCCAGGGTCACCTGCTGCAACCCCCCGCTGCCCCGAGGAGGTCTCCTGGGGGCACATTGCCACCTCGCTGCACAGCGCCCAGGGCCTCCTCCTTCCCCATCTCCTTTGGGGCTGGCAGAGTAACAAGTCCTTCCTGGGAGCCGAAGAGCGCTCTTGTGCTGTGTGTGGGATGGCTGCTCTGCTCCCAGACAACACGCACAGAGCAGCCCCCAACCCCTCCGACGGGGCCACGGTTTGCAGCGAACGGGGCTAAACAACAAAGGGGTCTGTCGGAGCGACAGCGGGAGGGGTCGGCTCAGGGACTGGAACCAGAGCCAACTGCCATGTCCCCGTTCAAATCCAGGCCAGTACGGCGCAAACGCTGTTTGCTGGTGGCTGAGCTGACGCAGGGATCTCAGGGGAACAGCCCGGCTGTTTCAGTCCAGTTCCTAGTGGACAGGTGCCCGCATCACTTGAAAAGCAAACCAACCTCCACAGCTAGCATGCCTGCTTCCCCTTACAGTCAGTCCCCGGAGAAAGACAAGGGCCCAACTCTCCTGTAGAGACACAACAGCTCCTGGATGCTGACAGGGGAGCCCAGCAGGTCAGGGTTGAGGCACGCTGGGCAGTGTGGGGGATGCTGGCCCAGGGGCCACCTGTGCTGTGCCTGCCCCATGGATCATCCGGCGTGCAACCTGGGGAGGAAATGGCATAGCTCCTCCCTGCCCAAAACAGCAGCAGTGAGGGGGTGGGTGGGACAGACCCCGAAGCATCCCCCATCCCAAGCCCAGCTGACACCTTTCCGTAGAAAGGGCAAAAGAAATAATGGCGGCGATGAGAGGACCAGAGAAACAACCTCTCTCCAGGAAGCTGTTTCTCGGGACCATGGAGGAGGCATTTAAGAACATAGGAAGCATCAAGGCCTAGGGGACAGAGCACAAGACTGGGGCTCAGGAGACTTGGGTTCTATTTCCAGCTTGGGCACATCACTTCCCCGATTTGTGCCTCAGTTTCCCCCATCTATAAAATGGGGGTAATGACACTGATCTCCTTGGCAAGGCACTTGGAGTTCTATTGATGACAAGCATTAAATCAGAGCTTGGCAATATTATTATTATTCATTTACACAAGCCACATGAGTAAGACAGCAAAAAGAGGGGAGGTCAGCATAGGCGCTCTCACTGTGCACTGTCCTGTGAGCAGGGCTGCATTCCCAGCCTCCAGTTGCCATGGAGCATCCGAACCGATGCCAGTCGAGACCTCGCTGCTCATTACCCGCTAACCGGTGAGCACGTCCGCCTAGAACAGCAAAGGTTTCCACACCGGGGCGATCCACTAAGAGCTACTCATGCTTCTGCCACGGGGAGAGTTTGACTTTTGGAGCCACGGAAGGCTCTCCCCCCATTACATGCTAGAGGCGTCCCCATAGCACAGACCGCATGTTCCCTATTGCTGTTTGTGTACAGTAGGGCCTTGTAGCCCCAAATGAAAAACCATTGTGTGCGTGGCACTGCACACCACACAGACCTTGCCCTGCAAAACTCACAACCTAGAGAAGTCAGGCAAAGGACAAGACGGGAAACACAGGCCCAGAAAGAGGACGGGATCTCCCTTGAGCTCACACAGAGGGAGTCCATGGCACAGCCAGGAACTGAAACCGGATCCCCAGGGGTCCATGCATTAACCCCAGACCATCTGAGTTCCAGGCAGGGACTGTGTTTGTCCAAGGAGGGGACCCACACAGGGAAAGCCACTGTACAAGTTCCCTGGAGCATAAACTTCCCTTCATTATTCATCTGGCCAGGGAGCAATTCCTTTTCTCCCTTTGACTTTGTTTCCATTGGAGGGAGTGGCACCACAGCAAGGCACTTTGAGCACAGTGAACCTAGTGAGATTTCTAACAGAACAGGGAGAGAAACCCGTGAAATGCTCACACCCAACGCTTGGCGTCTCCATTCAGTTCCACAAGCCGCAGCCTCCCAGGCCAGAGAAGACTCCTTCCTGGTAGTTTGCCACGGGAGCTTCTTTCCTCTCCCAGCTGCAGCCCCATCCTGCAGACACGCGAACCCCGGGGAGCACTAACAAAGGAGGGGGTGTTTCGGAATGAGCTACAGCTTAGAGTCAGAGCAAGGGACTAGGAAGCAGGACTCCTGGGTTCTATTACTGGCTCTACCAGGGACTCCCCAGGCAGGCTTGGGCAAGATGTCAGAACCTGGCACTGAGTAATATCTTCCTCCACGACGAGTCCCATTCAGTCAGGTACCACCCAACGTGAGCAAAGCAGCAGAATCTCCCACTAAAATGGGAGTCACTTCTGTGCCATGCAGGGGTGAAGAGGCTTGAAGGAGCTCATGGTCTGAGCTCCTCCAGAGGACAGGCTCTAGGACCCGATGTGCAGAGCATTATCTGCTGGGTCTGGGCAGAACAACCAGGCAAAAGGAACCTGTAATCAGGGGGGTGTTTATCGGCCATGGCCAGTGCAAGCAGGATAGCTGGGGAATTCACAACGCAGGAAGCAATTTCCAAAGCACTAGTACCTTAGGAGCTCATTTTAGTTCAACCTCATATATTTCACCGGTAAAATGTGTGGACCATCCCTGCACCCGCTCATGTCCTGGAGTGGTTGTGCAGCACCATGCCTCAGTTTCCCTTTTTAAACCCACAACTGACTCTGCTCTCCCCTTGTATTGGGCCAATCACTATGCCTGCATTCCCCGATGTATGGGAAAGACTGGCTTCCTTACAAGCCTGGGGAATTATTGGCCTCGCCAAATTAGTCTTTAGCCCTTGGTTCTGGGCTCCCTTGACTGTTCAAATGACCACAAACTGACAAGACGAAAGCAGGACTTTCAGGTGGGGCTTTCTAGCCAGCCATGACTCCCAGGGCTTGCCATCTGCAGTCTCCCTGCCTCAGGGAGCTCTGGAGAAGCCTGTCCCTTCCTGAAGCTTTCCCTGCACTTCCCCTCAAGGAAGCCACTTGCTGGCTTATATAAATCACTTACTCCCTTCGCAGCTGGGACGGATAATTACCAGGGCTGGCTGGCCACAGGCCCCTGACCCTGAAAGGGGTAGAACGCCCTGTGACGTGCCCCCAGAGACTGCTACATAATAATGACGAAATGCTGAATAACTGGAAATCTGTAACAAGGGGACAGACCCCAACGCTAGACCAGGGCACGAACGCAAGTGGAATTAGCAAAGGAGCAGATCGATCATTTCTCTTTAAAAAAAATAATAATAAATAATAAAAAGAAAAGAGAAACATTTAAAAAGAAAACCAGACATGGCAGAGCTTCACTAACGATGCCTTTAGCTCTGTAAAATGGTGCATGTTAGACAAGCTTTTCACGTAGAGCAACTCTATTAAAGAGCCTGTTACCGAGAGGGGAAGGTAGCTCAGTGGTTTCCATAGAGACATTGGCGTAAGCAATGCTGGAAAAGCAAAAGCCTCCATTTCCCAAATGTGTCACTTGGGCATACGATCATGGCAGCTTGACGGGGTGGGGGGGGAGAACAACATGCGCACACACAAGACACTCAGACAAAGATTTCACAAAGGTGCAAAGCTCCGGGTCTGCTGGAACTGGCTGGTGCCTGGTTCGGCGAACACAAGCAGGAATCTTTTACCTCCACATAGGTGCTGGCGGGGAGGGATTGCTTGGTTTTGTTTTTTAATTTGGTGCCCTCCCAGCTAAGCACTCGATTCCACAGTAGGGCTGGTCCTTACTGCCATTAAAGAAAGTCCATTTCCCACCTGCTGGATGGCACATGCTCGGGTCTATTCATACCCATGACCGGCATTAGCACCAACACAAGTCGCAGGTGGAAGAGGGATGCTTTGCATTCGCCTGTGAGAGAGAAATAGTCAAGTCCACAACTTGGTAATAATCAGCAGTGCCTGAAAGCCTCTGCTTTAAAGGCAGCCATTGATTGGAAGGGACATGGGCCAGTCATCAACTCAGGGCAAGGGAAGGTGAATCTTCGGGGTTCTATTCCCAGGCCCCGGCCCTGCTACTGAGTCACTCATGACCCTGGGCAAGTCACTTCACTTCTCCCTGCCTCCATTCCTCTCACCTTCATTTTTAGAAAGGAGCTAACTTACCTACCCCAGCCACTGCTGGCAGGCTTAGTAGCTGCAGAACAGTAAGAACCTCAGTTGGTAGGTGCTGTGCTACTGAAAAACGTCACTGTGCCTCTGCAAATACTATAGAAGACACATCTGAGTTAAAACTCAGTGTGGCGTGGCTCATGGGGGCAGGGGGTGGACCTAGGAGACTGAATTTCATAAGAAAACAGGTGCACAGAAGAGACAAATTCAGGAGTTGGTCTCTCGCTCCTCAGGCCACTAGAGCCTGGGCACCTCCCCAAGGAGGGAGTACCTCTCAATCCGCGACACCCCCACAGCATCGCAGTACAGAAGGAACCATCAGCCCTCTAGGGCAGGTGTTTCTGAACCTTTCTGATACCAGGGACCAGCTTACTGCCCTCCTAAACTGCATCAGGGAGACGTCAAGGACCAGTGCCAGCCCAGGACTGATCACTGAGAAACACTGCCCTAGGAAAATATGGAGCCACCAACACAGAGGGAAAGCAAAAGTGGCTCAGACTTAAAGTCAAGCACCATGATGGGCAATAATGAGATATCAGGCCATACTACCATCCACGCTGGGTCAAGTCCAGGAGAGGTAAGAGGTAAGTATGAATGGGGTCCCGGTCAGAGAGCACTCTCTCTATTGTACAGCACTTTTCTTGCATGCTCTGTTTAATAAGGAGAGTCCCAGACTGAACAAGCCTCTCCCCCCCGGGGCGGGACATGAGGAGAGGCAGGTGGCTAACCACACATTGGAGCTCTCATTTTCCAAGTGAGTCCACCTCCCTGCAGCTTCCTTTCCACTTCCAGCTAGTTCCACTTCTTGACAGCCCCAGCTACCTTGTTCACCAGAGATGCTCCACTGTGAACAAACGTTACAGCAGCAGAAGTTCCCTGCCAGACATAGACCTACAGCCCCGCTTGCACGCAGTAAGTGTTCGTGTAGATATGCAGGACTCATGATGAAGCACGAGCTCTGTAAGATTTGGCCTCTAATAGGCAGGGATACAGACCAAGCTGAGAGTAAACATCTATAGCCCTACAGCCTATCACAGACCACTGCCACGTCATCCCTTTAGCTCCCGGAAGGAGCTGGCTTTAATACTGTCCCAGATTTTGAGCAATCAAGAAAGGTTTGGATTGCTGGATCAGTTCTTTGTTGGGATAGAAACTAGTGGCCATAGACTCTGGACACTCTGTGCATGTTGTAAATAAAACGACATTAGGACAGTCATGCTTATTAAGGCTTTGAACAACGATGGATAAAACAGTAAGGGTTGCTGCAAAGTTTACGTACACCTCAGCCCTCCAGTCAGATTGCTCAGACATACAAAATCCATCCCCAGCTGCTGTGCTCCTGAAGTTTCTTTGCTGGGACATGTGGTTGGGTGTCACTCCTTTGGAGTAGCTATGGGACAGTTTTCCAAGGAGCTTACGGGACATACTGATAATGCTCGGCTTCCACAACTGGGACTAGACAGTCAAAAGGGCTCACGCTAGATGGTCGAAAAACGATTTTATTCCCCCTGGAAATTTGAGATTGAAATCATTCATTTTGGCCTAGGTTTTCCAACCAAAAATTTCAAATATTTCAGCAGAAATTCAAATACCAAAAAACTGCACTCAAAAACCAAAATTTCAGCTTTTGGACATTGGCTTTTTCAACAACAAATTGAAATTTTCTGACGAGAGAAAATTTTTGCAAAGATATTTGGATAGTTGAAGACCCGGTTTTCCATAGGAAAACCATTTCAATGGAAAAAACTTTCAGCCAGCCCAACTCAGCCCCTAGCGTGGCGATTCCTAGAAACCTGCCCCCAATTTTGGGTGCTGAATCCTTTAAAACTCCTGGCCTATGCTTCTCTCTAGATTAAACAGAAGGTAATAACTTTTTTTTTTTTATGTATTACATTCAAAACTGACATCCACATTTGAGCTAATAAATGAGCCAGTGAGGTGAAGTAAGTAAATCCATTTATTCACGTCTGGATATCAGTGACCTCGGAGCAGAATTTTTAGAAGCCTTCACAATCCATCGCTAACTTTGAGCACTCAACAACTGACCTTCCAGTGATCTGCCCCACATCATCCATCTATTTCCTCGCTGGTCATCCCCTACCAGGATGTCCCGCCACCATTCCTTCCATAATCATCAGTGCCGACTCTGTGGGTACTCTGGGGCTCAAGCACCCATGGAAAAAAAATACAGGGGTACTCAGCATCCACCAGCCGCAGCTATAGGGCGGGGCACCAGGGCTGGCCAGCGATCAGCTGTTCGGCACCTGGCAGGAGGCAGTTGGGGAGGGAAGAGAGAAGCAAATGGCAGGCGGGTGGCGGGGGAGTCTCGGGGGTGGCAGTGGAGGGGAGCCGGGAAGAAGCGAGGTGAGGGTGGGGCCTCGGGAGAAGGGGTGGAGTGGGAGCAGGGCCTTGGAGCGTGGGTGGGGCCTTGGGGTGCAGCGGGGGTGGAGCACCCACCAGGAAAAATAAAAGTCAGCACCTGTGTCCATAATAAACTTTCTAAAGGTTATTTCCATCTGTATGCCACATGTGACCAAAGTACATAAAAGTTTGCCTCTGCTCATTTCCAAGACCAGGGTCTGCTGCTTTCCAATAATGTTTCTAGCATAGGCATTCAGCTTTTTTCCCATTCAGGGGATACACAAGAGTCTTCACCAGCACCACATTCCAAAAGCTTCAGTCTTGTCAGCAGCATTAACTTCCCACAATTCACTTTCGTACATTTCGAGATGCAACAGTTTCCCCATGCTTTCCTAAGGGAGGCCATCCCTAGTCTTCGGATTTCTTTGGAGCAGCCTCCTTGGTTGGAGTATATATATATATATATATATATATATATATATATATATATATATATATATAATCCCAGATAATAAATTCACCTACTCTTTTCGTCGCTTTCAGGACTAGCCCACATTGCTCTCCCTAAAGTCTGTTTTTACAGACTCCAGCATTTATTGCTTTGCATTGGGGGCTGTAGCACAGAGCGCCGTGTCAATGAGGGAGCAATTACTTAATACGCCCACTCAAGTTCCTTAAGCAATAAGTCACTCACCCAACTGATGGAGAGACAAGGCACCTGAGACATCCTCCATTTCAATTCCTTATTCTGTTCTCGCTTTGCCAGTTTGCTACAGTATCCCCCACCCCACTCCCCAGCCTTGTATCTCTGCAGATTTTGCAAGGTCTGAGGAGACCCGAATCGCCATTTAAAGGCTAAGGAACACCAGGTTCCTGCCTGCATTTAACGGTGTTTGGGGAGATTTCTTTTCCACTGTAGGCCTCACCATTTGCTGTAGCTTTCAAGGGGTATTGCAATCCTTCAGGACAATGATTTGGTGCTTATCCGGGACTAAAGCTACTTCATGTCCCTGTTAGACAGACAAAGCTGGGTGAATTATACTCTTCTTTTGGAGATCAGTTAGAGGGGGTGACTACTGGCAGCTTCGCATCTCTCCAAGCTGAAGATGCCCAGTAGCAAATAAGGGAATCTGGAGGGTTACTGCCTCGCCTCTTCTCAGCTACTGAGCAGCTACAGTGCTGGTAACAGAGATGATATTCGGTAACTAGTCTCCAACTCCGGATCAGATCACAGGACCTGCTCGCACTCAGGTCAACGGCAAAACCTCACTGTCCCCGTTGGTACAAAATCAACCCCTTACGCTTTAACAGAACCATATTCTGGAACCTGAGTGAATCCCCTACTCTATGTCCTAGGCAGGATAAGATTGTTCCCTACAGCATATAGTTAAATGGAGGGGTTTATGCACGTGCGGGGATGTGCTGTATGATCAGATTTCCAGGTCCTCCAGGGTTTCAATAGAGGGGCTGCTAATTTGCTCTGGATTGTCTCTGGAATGGAATAAGAGAGACGGAATGACCTTGCTGTCAAGGCACCGGACTGGGACCCAGCAGATCTTGTTCAAGTCCCAGTTCTGCCACTGGTTTTCTGTGCAACTCTGGGAAAGTCACTTAGTCTCCCTGGCCCAGATCCTCACAGGTGTTTAGGCACCTAACTCCTAATCATTTCAGCGGATGTTAGGCACTTGAATACCTTTGAGGACCTGTGCCTCTGTTCCCCATCTGTAAAACAGAGAGACTGCGACATCCCTTCTCCCTCCTTTGCCTGCCTTGGCTACTTAGATTGCCAGCTCTTTGCCGCAGGGAATGTCTTTCCCTCTGTGTTTGTTCCACGCCTAGCACAACGCGCCCGTGACATCAGCGAGGCCTCTCAGCACTAACCTAATACTGCAGCTACCAATTCGCTCAGGAGAGCCGGACACACTGGATACGACAGGCTGGCTTTTTAACGTCTAAGATGCATAGCGATCGCTGTACTACCCTCATCCTTTTAGAAAGCAGTCGGTACCACAGAAACCAACAACTGTCGGCAGCATTTATGCAGCCTTCTCCGTCTGAGCCCGTGCACACCTGGAGTGGATATTACTCTCAGTTTGCAGATGCGGAGAGGTTAGGATGTTTCCACAAGCCCACCGAGAAAGTTACCGGCAGGGCCATGGGGACAGCATGGCTGTTCCTGGCTCCCAGGCGATGGACCATGCAGCCTCCTAATCCAATATCATACAGAACCCGTCCACAAACCAAGGCATCCAGCTAATGCCTTCTAAAAGCTGAGCACGGAAGAAATAACGGACACCATAGTATGAGCCTGAGTCCAAAAGAACATGGCGTCCCAGAGCCATCTGAGACAGAGCAGCAGCACCAGGTCCTGGCTGGAGGCTTGGACAGGCAGCGAATTGCAATCTCACTCTGCATAAGTTAGCAGAACACGCAGTAATTGCAGGATAGGCCAAAAGGTGGCCATTAATGGACAGCCGTTCCCCCTCCCACGAACACTGCAGCTGCTGAATATTTCAGGCCATAAAGATGGGCACATTAGCAGAGAGACAACCAGGGAAGCCAGGCGCAAAATCCTCAATTCTTTATCGAAGGAGGCAGGGGAAAGACCCACAGGAAAGTAAGATGCTGGTGAAGGAATATTTCCCATCATCCAATGAGTGGCGGGGCACTGTGCGCCCAATGCTGCTCACAAGATGCAAGGAGACTGGAAGGAAGCCGTCCCTACTGCCATGGTGGTGCTGGGACAATATAGCCAGGATCCCTCATTGAAACCCCTCACCAGGTGACAAGTAACACCCATACCGAGCCCTTGTCATCAATAGATCTCAAAGCACTTCACCTTCTATGAACACGTTTTTTCCCCACACCATCCCTGTGCGGCAGGACCGTTGGAGAGCTGTGGAACTGAGTATGCTGCCCAAGGACACACAGGATTTCTGTGACAGCACATGGGAGACCTGGGTTCAATTCTAAGTCCTAGGCTAGTGCCCTCACCACTGAGCTGACACACTCCTATGTTCCCCTCCCATTTCATGGTGCTCAGAAGCCCGAATGCCAGAGAAACCCACCCCCACCCTCCTCTCTGTAGTCAGCTGCAACAGAATTCCTGCTCCACCTCACTGGCCCAGGAAGCCTGTGCTGCAATGCATCCTGGGGAATGCAATCCTCTTCCAAACCACCCAGCAGTCTTCTATTTAAAGGGCTATTTCCCCCCTACCCCTCCAAAAACATGACTTGCATCATTTTTAGACTCCTGGAGGCAAAGCTTCTGCAGGTAAACAAGCACTTGATCTTTAAACTCACCATTACCATAGAAACCAGTGGTACCGTATGTAGCTAGCTCAGAAAGAGCATGGATGCTACAGCTGGGCAAAAACATGCAAGAGACTGGCAGCCCGGGCAGTCTATGGACAGAGTTTGAATGCACGCAAGTGTGTATTTTAAAGGAAGAGAAAGATTTTTCATAGGTACTCACTATTCCAGCTCCAGACTAGAACTGCATACTGATTACACACCTTTCCATTTGCTCTGCTAACATTCAATATTATCTATGTAGGACACTCCAATAGCCCGATGAATGGGACGTTCACCAGGTGATTATCTCGGTCTCTCAGGGCCTTCTCCTGACCTTTTGCAGATTCACACCGTAAAAGAGCAGAGTGATTTTTTTTTGACTGTCACATGGTGTTTAACATTGTCATGGAAAGAACAAGAAGAGACCCTGCGTGGAACAGGTGGGCAGCTTCCAACCTCGTCTCTCTGGTGAGCTTGCTTCCCTCCATGACACCTTCGCAGATAATGACAAACCCACTGCAGCTCCTGCCGAAACACACTGTGTGCGTCTACTCTATGAGTAGCATTACACCAAGGACTCCAGCACACACAGTCCCCAAAGCTCTGGAGACAGAGGCGTCTTACGAATTACGGCTTGTGGGGAGAGAGAAGGTGGGAATGGGAAGTCACCAGAAACACACAGGCGATCAACAAACAGTTTCCTCTGGTTAGAGACACCCCAGGCTCATTAAGGCTGTTGCCTCCCTAGTTTATGTGCTTTGCAAGCGATTTTAGTACGTAATTTCGAGGGGGCTGTGGGCATATGTCTCATCTGATCCTGGAACATTTGGGGCCATGTTGCTTTGTCATCAAGTCCGAGTGTCTGATCTATTCACCTAGGCACTAGATGTCCCAAGGTCCGGACGCCCGGCTAGATCATTAGGTGTGGCGTGCAGTTACAGGCAGTCTAGCTAGAGATGGGCAAATCCAGGTATTTTGTTTCTGTCGCAAAGCAATGTAAGTTGCAAACTCCATGCTGCAAACTCCAGGCGGCACAAACCCATGGGAACAACTGCAAGTCCAATCACGCAGGTCTCCCTCGGGCAGAAATCCCATTAACTTAAGGAACGTGGGACTGACCCTCGCCCTCAAATTGTCAGGAAGGAGCTGTAGGCTGGTTATCTCACCATTTTATCCTTCTTTTAAAAAAAACCAAACCGATGTGAAATAAGTGGCTGCAATTCAGTTGTTTTCAGGGGGAAGTCTTGCTGGCGGCTCACTTTATGGGAAAAAACCCTCCTCTCCGTGATCTGGTGGCATGGCCTCTGGTAAGTGAACGCTTCAATCACATTTAGTTGGAGCATCCTCCACAGACAGCGCTTTGCTGGTTCCATGCTCCCCATCAGGTCTCTCCGTAGCGTTGAGTTGCGGTAAAGGGGGAACTTTCACGTTAGGACAAACGTGGGAAAAGCGGCCTGTTGTGGGCAAGGGGGCCAGCAGTGGCCATGGCAGGAGGATGGCCACATATGGCCTGCAAACAGTGGCCATGCAGACAGGCCTGAGCAAGACGACGGGGTGCCATAGGTAAGAACCAGACTCCGGCCAGGAGAGCGACTGGCTCTCCGGGAGTGGGGGGGCCTGGAGTAAGCATTCGCAGCCCCAGGCAGAGTCGCACTCCTGTAGGGGACAGCGCGTAACGGATGGGTTGGGAGCTGGGGTGTGTGAGGTTAATACCAATAATTGCACTGTTTCTTTGTGGCAGTCCCAGCAATGCAGCCTTTGTAATTCATCACTCAGCACTGGAAGGTGAGAGCCTTAAGGACTTAGTGCAGGGAGCGACTATAGCATCTGCCTCTGAGCACGTGGCCAGGGGAACGGTATCCCCCGGCTCTCCCTGGGACACCCTCAGCGGTCCTCAGGCCAAAAAGTTTGTCCGCCCCTGCATTAGAGCCACTCACGGGGCTACTATGAGGGATCTGGCAGAGTTTCCAGTGCAAAACTTTGCATCTCAGAGATCAAACCTCCCCTGCACAGGGGACATCAGCATGGCCTATCCAGCTATGTGGAGTTAAAAAGTGTCCTCATCTCTCTCCCCCCTCTCCTGGTTTTACATCCCTGCGCCACAAGACCCCAGCACTGCCCTGAAGCTAACAGAGGTCTGGACATGACTCCCTCTGGAGTCAGTTGGGACCACTCCAAGTGGCTTCCCAGGTGTGTGTGTGTGTGTGTGTGTGTGTGTGTGCGGGGGCGGGGGTGGTGGTTGTCTGATGCTACCCTTCCGGAGGCTGAGCTCCGCTGCTTCCTCCACCTACTCCCAGCTCCAGGGAGAGACCAAAAATTCAGCCTCCAGGCTAGCCACTGAGCCAGAGAACAGACACTGAAGCTTGGCCCGAGGATGTGCAATTGCGGTCGTTACCTAAGAGCAACAGGGCTCAGGCAGGATCAGCTATCTCAAGAGACTCATTTATTTAAATACCTGCTGACGTCAGGTGGAGGGTAATTAATGAGCGGAAATGAAGACAGACAGCAGCAAAAGTAGGAAGAGAAATCAGGAGTCCAGACTCCCAAGCCCCTGATGGAACCACTCCACCACACGTCATCCCCAGAGGAGCACAGAAGCCAGTAGCACATCACCCCATCTCTCGTCTAAGCAGACGACTCTGCCCGATCCCTTGCCGGTTAACGCCACCATGGGTTTCTGCAGAGACGACATCGATAAGGGTGGGATTCACGTACTACGAAGACAAGACGTTGGAGTCTTGGGCCGAAATTCAATCCTGCAAAAGCTGGTGCTTCTGCTCTGATCTCAGTGCTTCATGCAAGTCCACCTCTCTCACTGCAGGGATGAATTCGTCTGGGCGGCTTTATCTTCGCACTGAATTTACATTTCCTCTCATTGACGAGGGATTTCAGACGAGTCCGTGAAGGGGGACTCCATAAAGCCTTCTGAGGGCACTGGGAACATTTTAAAATGAATGCTTTCCTTCCCATTTGCCAACACAAACGCTTGCGACGGAAATAAATCTCAACGCACTGGAGAACAGGCGAGAGAACACTCACGAGGCAATGGCGTCCGGAATGGCCGTCACGGCAACAGACCCGGGCTGATGGACTGCGTGCTCTTCCCAGGCCTGCTGCTGAGGCGCGTAAACAGAAAGATGCGATAAATCAACGTCCACAATTACAATGTGGTCCGATAGAGCCACGTCCTGGAACATAATTTCCTTCGACTCTGCACTCGGCAATAAAAAGGGTCTTCATTTCTAAGTATAATACCAGAGACTTCCCCTTGACTTGCTGCTAAAAGCCTGAGTGGGTTCATTATAGCTTCGGTAATGTATCGGGGAGAAGGCTCAAGTACAAATATTGAAGGCAGCTTCGCGAACATTGCCCAGAGAGGTCATTTATCGGAGTCAGGGCCCAATCCTGCAAACCTTCCCGAGGGGCTGGAGCATGTGTTTCTGGTCACAGGCGCAGAGCTCAACGGGGCCTGGGTCACTTCCTGGGTGGGGCCCACACCCTGCACTAGGCAAAACAGACAGCAGGGAGGGGTCATGGGATGGGGTCTTTAGTTAGGAAGCTGATAGACAGAGCTAGGGGCTCTCATTTTGGGTAGGAGGGGGGTGTTGTTTTGGGCCGATGGAGGAAAGATAGTCACAAGGGCTGGTGCTGGCTAAAGCTGGAGTTTCAATTACAGCTGGGTGAAAACTGGAAAAATAATTTTAAAAAAATCCATGACTGGTCAGTCCAGTTTTTAAATTAATTTGCTTCAGTCCTATTCACACCCAATTTTAATCAAACCCATTTCACACGCGGAGGAGCTTAACTTGGTACTTTAGGGCAGATAAAAGATTTAAATGGATTTGCACTGAACTTATTCCATTAAATATTCACATCATTTAAACTCAGTCTGGATCCGTGTGTTTTATTTGCAGTAAAACATGGCAGATTCAGATGTCCGCTCCCGGGTCCCGACCCCTTGGGATGTCACTGCCTCAGAGTTCTGTGGGAGGAGCTTCCCTGGGGGGAGGGGCCTCAACTGAAGCCAGGTCCGCCCATCGAGGTTTTGCCAGTCGAGCTATCTAGACTAGGGGTGTGGATTTTATGACATAGCGCTGCCATCAAAAGCAGTGGTGTAGACTCCATTATACCGGCAAAGACTTTTGCCAAGCTATTTCCCCGGGCAGCAGGAGGTTTGCTTGTCATGTCAGTACCTTCGATAAAACCCCGGGTGTTTTGTGGAAGGAAAGTGAGTTAAACATGAACTGCCACAAGGAGAGAGTCTCAGTCTTTTCTTCACATGTGCCAGGACTGCTATTCGAACCTCAGCTCCCAGACACCTGGCTGCACTTGGGAGGAGGTGGGGCACCAGGCTGCTATTTACAAAGAGCCGGCACCCCCACTGCGCCGTTCACCTGGTGCAGCAGCGATGCCATGCGCAGGCAAAGCGCATTCTTCCCTTCCATGGCGCTGGACAGACAAAAAGCATTTTAGAGCCGCACTCTCCCTGAGCTGGAAGGCGGAAGTCACGTGGCATCCAGTTCTATGTATGGCCAAAGCCAACGTCTGCCTAACCAGCAGCTCTGCTGTGCGCTCTGGCAATGCGGAGGATGGGCTTACATCACAAGCCCATGCAAAGCAGGTAGCCTAGAATTTACAACATACTCGTTGTATTCCACTCATCCTGCCACAAGCAGGTCAAGCATTGCTTACGCAGGGACAAGAGGCTATTGGATTAGCCTGAGGAGGTCACAGGCTAACAGGGAAATCTGGAAAATGTAACCTAATCCATGTTCCAGTAGGCTGGGAATGCTCCCAAACAAGACCAAGGTGGGTTTGGTTTTCTTTCCATGGAAGTGAAATACAACAATGAAGTGAGGCAGTGTGGCCTAGTGGATAGCGCTCTCAACTGGGAGTCAGGAGACATGGGTACTATTCCTAGCTCTGCCACTGGCCTGCTGGGTGACTTTAGGCACATCACTTCCCCACCCCGCGCCTCAGTTTCCCCATAGTTTCCAATGGGGATAGTGACACTGACCTCCTTCGTAAAGCGCTTTGACATCTATGATAAAAGCACTCTCTAAGAGCTAGGGACTGTAATTATACCAGAATATGACCAGCCCATCACAACAGAATAAAACAAACAACAGAGGCTAATATTTTCAAAAGCATTGCAGTGACTTAAGAACCTAAACCCCTTGGGATATGGGTAAAATTGTCCAAAGCACCTAGACACACTCTATGGCCTTCATCCCTGGGCCTCAAAGTGCTTAACAAATAAGTATTCCCCGCCCGACCCTAGGGGTCCGATAACGTGACACTAGTCTGACAGATGCGCAGCACACCCAGAGAGGGTGAGGCTCACAGTCCTAAACAGTGGGGACTGATTCGGGAAGCCTCGCGTTTTGGAAGCCCAGTGGGAGCTTCACTGTCTGCTCTTTGGAGAAGCTCAGCATGGGAGACTTGATATGAAGCCAGCAGGAGCTGCAAGTACTCAGCACCTCTGAAAACATTAGACCCAAAGGTTAATGGTAGGTCTGAATTAGTGTCAGTGGTGGATTCTCTGTAACAAAGCCTTTAAACAAGGGTTTGAGGACGTCAGTAACTCAGCCAGAGGTTAGGGGTCTATTACAGCTGGGTGGGCCAAGTTCTGTGGCCTGCGATGTGCAGGAGGTCAGACTAGATGATCATGATGGTCCTTTCTGACCTTAAAGTCTCTGGAGTCTCAATCTGGGCACCCAAAGTCAGTGGCCACTTCAGACAATTTGGCTGTAAGTTGGTTGCTGCAAGCTGCAATGTAAGCCAGTGGCAGAGCAGAGAATGGAATCTAGGAGCCCTGACTCCAGTTCCCTGCTCTACAGTCTTTCACAGCTAGGGACAGGATCCTGGAGTCCAGATTCCTGCTTTACCTGCCATCAAAGAAATGACACAGAAAAGCAAGCTGTTGCTTTGTTTCTCTAACCAGAGAGCCTGTTAGGGCAATTGCATTTCGTGGACTTCCTATTATTGTTTCTATTACCGAGCTAAGAGCTGTACAAAGGCAGAACTGCCTCGGTGCTAAACGTCTGCCTGTACAGTTTACAAACTGTACCAAACACACAACTCTTGGAACACTGCCCCATCAGACCCCACGATGAATTTAAAACTCTTAATTATTCAAGCAGTGCAGCAACTTTCAAAGGAACAACAATTTAAAATGTCGAACATTTAAAAGAATCATCTCAGCTCAAATTCCAGCCCTCCCTTCACAGGTTAGCACAGCTGAAATGCATGCGCTGTAGAATGTAGGCTCTCAATAACATCCCTGCAGACTGTTTCGCAGAAATTTAAAACTTTTTAAGCACATCACTCTTTGGGGGCACTCCCTTGCAAGCACGTTTAATTGGTTAACACAAGGAGCACACTGGTAAACCAGAAAGGTTAGGAGAAGCAAGGAAGCGATTTAGAATACACCGTGGATCAATTGCTCGCGGAGCAAGAAGGAACCCTGAGCAGCAACCCAGAAATATTTCTCAGGCTTAAGGCACAATTTGCAGTTGCTGCCGGCATCCATATTTTAATATTCCCTTCTCTCCCCCTGCTGATAATTCCCAGCTCAGATGTAACTGATCATCCCTGTTTCTTTAAGAAATGTAAAACTCGGTTGCCTTTGCTGGGTCATGTCCAAACACAGTCACCCCTGTAATTCTATAAGGCACAGTGGGCATCTTAAAAAGACAACGTCATGACTGCATCACATAATGTTCGTCTTCCCTAAGGCTCAGCTATAAACACAGAGGAATTATGCAGCTCCTTCTGGGGTGGAGGACTACAGCTAATTGCTGAGCTGTGGGATATTCAAGGATCTTTGGAAGCTCTCTCTGCTCTGTGGGGATGTTAGATTTACGGCCTCATTTGAAAGACTGACACACAAGTAAACTGCAGGCGTTAAACTAATCTAACCTTGAAAGGTGGAAGGGACAAGCCGACCCTGCTAAGATTAGAACCTGTGGGTAAATCTCCATACGTTCCATTAGACCTCTCAGCCCAACCTCCTGCACCATCCCAGTCAGCGAGAGGTTGGGAAAAAGCAATCAGATGTTAGTTTGTACCAGTTGAGACTAGTTTGGTAACAGGATCATACACATTAGATCCTTTAGGTCCTCCAGACTAACTCCCAGTCAGTGCAGGGCTGTGACCGACAGCATCATTTCTAGTGTCCCTGCCCCAGCCTAATAGAAGGAGAGATCCAAGAGTGAAATGGATCAGCTGGATTCCTACAGGGAAGCTAAAAATGAAACATTTGAGCTGCTGCCTAGGACGACGATGCTGTGTCACCCAGCGGATAGACTCTGTAGTGGCGGTGTCGCAGCTCTCACCTTGGCCCTCTGTCCCAAGCCCAGCATTGTCTCCCTCTGTACTGTGCAATAGCTTCAATGAGGAGTAAAATGTCTGTGTACAGCGGCCAATTCTCAAATCTCCTCTTGGCCCCAGGCCAGCTCCCATTATAAATTAGATCTAAGAGCCTGAAAATGTCAGGTTAAGGAATTAAGCGGTTTCTGTCCCAGACACAAAAGCCGAGCTGAAACAGGGAAACCTGCTTTTTCCAAGCCTAAAAATAAACAGGCTTCAAGTGACTGTTTAATGTGCCCCCAAGTTAGCAAATTCTCGGTGCCCCATTTGAATGCTGGGCAGAGCAAGAGGCCCTTGAAATAGGTATTCATAACAAAGAAAAACAGTATTTTTCTCTTGCTACATTAAATCTCTCTCCGTTTACTTGGTCTGCTCCTCCCATACTGATCCCCCCTTTCCCCCGTAGGGTAAGGAAGCAGGTGGAACTGGAGCTCTCCGGCCAAAGGGGCCCAACCCCTCAGCTTCCAAAGCGGAACTAGAGGCCCATCTATCTGGGGGTAGCTGAACTGGTGCAGCTACACCATTGCAAACCCCCAAAGTGGAGTGCTGCACAGATGTGGGTGGAAACCCTATCTGATGGCAGTGCTGGGAGTGGGCATATATGCTGGGGGTTACCATGACCAGTGACATCTGGTACAAACAGCCCCAGTACAAACAGACTCATAGAGTATCAGGGTTGGAAGGGACCTCAGGAGGTCATCTAGTCCAATCCCCTGCTCAAAGCAGGACCAATCCCCAACTAAATCATCCCAGCCAGGGCTTTGTCGAGCCTGACCTTAAAAACCTCTAAGGAAGCAGATTCCACCACCTCCCTAGGTAACCCATTCCAGTGCTGCACCACCCTCCTAGTGAAAAAGTTTTCCCTAATATCCAACCTAAACCTCCCCCACTGCAACCTGAAATCATTACTCCTTGTTCTATCATCTGCTACCACTGAGAACAGTCTAGAGCGATCCTCTTTGGAACCCCCTTTCAGGTAGTTGAAAGCAGCTATCAAATCCCCTCTCATTCTTCTCTTCCGTAGACTAAACATCCCCAGTTCCCTCAGCCTCTCCTCATAACTCATGTGTTCCAGTCCCCTAATCATTTTTGTTGCCCTCCGCTGGACGCTTTCCAATTTTTCCACATCCTTCTTGTAGCGTGGGGCCCAAAACTGGACACAGTACTCCAGATGAGGCCTCACCAGTGTCGAATAGAGGGGAACGATCACGTCCCTCCATCTGCTGGCAATGCCCCTACTTATACGCCCAAAATGCCATTGGCCTTCTTGGCTACAAGGGCACACTGTTGACTCATATCCAGTTTCTCGTCCACTGTAACCCTTAGGTCCTTTTCTGCACAACTGCTGCTGAGCCATTTGGTCCCTAGTCTGTAGCGGTGCATCGGATTCTTCTGTCCTAAGTGCAGGACTCTGCACTTGTCCTTGCTGAACCTCATCAGATTTCTTTTGGCCCAATCCTCCAATTTTCTAGGTCCCTCTGTATCCTATCCCTGCCCTGCAACGTATCTCCTCCCAGTTTAGTCTGCAAACTTGCTGAGGGTGCAATCCACGCCATCCTCCAGATCATTAATGAAGATATTGAACAAAACCGGCCCCAGGACCGACCCTTGGGGCACTCCGCTTGATACCGGCTGCCAACTAGACATGGAGCCATTGATCACTAACGGTTGAGTCGGCTTTCTATCCACCTTGTAGTAGTCCAGTCATCCAGCCCATACTTCTTTAACTTTCTGGCAAGAATACTGTGGGAGACCGTATCAAAAGTTTTGCTAAAGTCAAGGAATAACATGTCCACTGCTTTCCCCTCATCCACAGAGCCAGTTATCTCCTCATAGAAGGCAATTAGGTTAGTCAGGCATGACTTGCCCTTGGTGAATCCATGCTGACTGTTCCTGATCACTTTCCTCTCCTCTAAGTGCTTCAGAATTGATTCCTTGAGGACCTGCTCCATGATTTTTCCAGGGACTGAGGTGAGGCTGACTGGCCTGTAGTTCCCCGGATCCTCCTTCTTCCCTTTTTTAAAGATGGGCACTACATTAGCCTTTTTCCAGTCGTCCGGGACTTCCCCGGATCACCATGAGTTTTCAGAGATAATGGCCAATGGCTCTGCAATCACATCCACCAACTCCTTTAGCACCCTCGGATACAGCGCATCCAGCCTCTTGGACTTGTGCTTGTCCAGATTTTCTGGACAGGCCCCAAAAGAATTCCATTAGCTTAATCTGTCTTGCAAAAGTGACTTTAAGCATACCACTAGAATTTCAAATAACTAATATTTTACCTTGAGGACATGAACGACTCAGAGGGCTCCAGCTACTGGCTGCAGTCAACAGTCTGGCAACAGGGTGGGTCGAAGAAGCTGAATGCAGCATCTCAGAGAAAAGAAATCGGCCAGTAAGAACCAACATTGCCCCCGAAGAAGAGGGCTCAGGCCTGGTATGCAGATTCCACCCAGATGGGTTGTGAGATACGGTATGAAAGGAGGGAAAGCCACAGCACAGAGAAGTTTAGAGTCAGAGATTTTAAGGTCAGAGGGGACCATTTGAGGTACATCTACCCAGCAGTGGGAGGCCTGGTTCCCAGATGATGTAGACACAGACATGCTAGCGGCACTGGTGCTAGCCTAAACATAGCACTCTACGAATAGCTTGAGCTAGCAGCTGAGTCCACACCAGGGGGGTTGGGCAGGATTGCACTTGACACACTGGTATTTTGAGTGCACTTGCTCAAGCAGAGGTACGCACGAAGGTCTACATGGGCTGGGAGTCACAGCACCCCGCTGCTGTGCAGACGTACCCCTACTCTGACCTCCTGCCCAACACAGACCGTTAAATTTCTTGCAGTTACCCGTCCTGCGCCCAATAGCGTGTGTTTAACTTCCAGAAAGGCATCCTGTCTGGATCCAAAGGCATCAAGAGATGGACAATCCACCACGTGCCTGAGCTGTTTGTGCCAATGGTTAATCACCCTCACAGTTAACAATTTGTGCCTTTTTGCTAACAGGAATTTATCTGGCTTCTGCTTCCAGGCGCTGGTTCATGTTCTGTGAGTTCTCTGAGAGACTGAGGGAGAGAGCCAAGCACAGAATGCAGCACTGAAGGAGGCCAGGTGGCATAGCGCAGGCTGGCCCACGCTACATCCTTGCACTCATCGAAGAGATGCCAGACATGGGCTGCTCTGGAGGTGGGGCTCTGAGCGGCTGGAGTTCTGGAGAAGAAGAGGGTCCCCCCCCAGGCCAGCGACTGATGCTCTAGCTACCTCTGTACATTACTGGTGAAAGAGGGTGTGACACAGAGGCCCATTGGTGCCAGTCAGCGTTCTTTACAAGCAACTGTCTGACAAAAACTCACTACACCTAACACACCTCCCTCCTGGCATTTATTCCTGAAGGGTAGCACGTGAGGTCTCTACTGAAAGCTTGTAACTTATCAAATACTTCATAATCATTGTGAAATGTGTGTGTGTACGGGTACTATTTAAGGAATAAAGTACTCTACTGAAAACTATGTCCTCATCATTGTGGAGTAAAAGTTAGTCATCATTACCAGGCCACCGTATGTGTCTGTGACGGCCCATTTGAGAGGGAGGGAGTGGTCACGCCTCTTTGGTCAGCCAGTGATGTGATGCAAAGTTTTATCGCCTGCCCTTGCCTCATCCCACCCTGGTCACTGGAAAACCATCAAAAGACAATGGCGAACCATCAAAACCAGCTGGAGATAAGAAGGAACATTAAACCGGACGGGGGATCAGAAGACAAAAGATTGTTTCAGTCTGTCACAGGGTGGAGAGATGCTCCGCATCCATTCAGTGGGGGAACATCTTGTGGAGCAGGAGTGTTTTCAAGAAAGGCTGGATCCTGGTTCCTGTGAACCCAGCCAGCCCTTCAACTGACTGCACTGGGATGGGGGGTGAGATCCACTTTATTAGAGGGAAAGGTAATTATTAATAAGTGTAGGCCCTAGTTCACGTTTTATGATTTTGCTTTCAATTGTAGCCATTTGTTTCCACCACTCTCCCTTGTTTCTAGTGGACTCTATTCTCTCTTAAATAAACCTTTTGTTTTATTACAAGCACGCGGAAGTGCTGTGTGTTAGGGAAGTGGTGATTTAAGGTAAAACTGGTGAAACTAGGGTACACTGCTCGTATGGGGGCAGAGGATCCAGGATTCCTGTGAGTAGCTAGTGCCAGGGGCTGGATATCCCAGAGGAACGATTCAAAGGAACTCAGGGAATGGAACAGGGTATCCCTATCGTTAACCTGCAAGGCAAAGACAGGGCAGGCGTAGCCCAGAGGTGAGTGCCTGAGTGGCTGACAGGCTGGTGGTGTCAGGGAGCTGACACCTGGTTACCATAGGCAAGTCTATGTCTTGCTGGAGGCAGGGCGGGTTTCAAGGTGACACCCAGACCTGCCTCCCCCAAGAACTGTCACAGGGCCTGACCTACCAGTACAGAATCCATGGACCCAACACTCAAGAGAAATGGCAGCAACCTGACTGTAGCAGCCTTCCCACCAGAGCCACATTACCCAGACTACAGCAGAAGAGATCATGGAGCGGCAGATCACGCCAAGGAGCTTAGGTTCAGCCAAACAGCTCAGCAGCTGCATCCTCCATGATATTTATACCTTACATCCAGATCTGAGCAGGACCCAACACGACGGCACATCGACCCTGCTGGTGAGCAGGCTTTAAGACCCTATGTAAAGAGCTTTCATTTGCAAGTCTATGACACACTAGGGAAGAATAAATAAAAGTTGAAAGCCCCACAAGACTGAATATAAAATAGAGTTATTACATAGAAGCCACATGGCACCACCATCGAAATGGAGAAGTGAAATATGTTTCAGAGATTACTGTTTCTCCAGTTAGTACACGGGGATGAATGCTTCCCTCTCTGACCATCTGTACAAGTTCACTGATTACATCAGAGTTGCATCCGGGTATAAAGTCAGTGTAGGATTTGGTCCAGGAGGTCTGAGCAAGAGGGGAACTCAAGAAGAGCGAGACGAAATGTGTGACTATTCGCTAGGGAAGGGAAAGCTACCCAGCAAGTCAGATCTCAGGCTTCAGAATGTAAAAATGTTGTTTAATAGGGAAGGCCAAGAAGGAACCCAAATCTCCAGTCACCCCCTAGTGCATCATCCCACGATTTGTTAGAAGCCCATTTCCAATAATGCTTCTATCAGACCATGGGAAAGAAATATCCGGCAAATCTTATGTTCCTAGACACCCGAACATGCACACACAGAATCATCTAGTAACAACTGTAGGACCAATATACAGATGAAATACTGGAGTGTGCGCTACAGGGACAAATCCTGCACTGGCTGGGGGTTGGACCATCTGCCCCAATGAGTCATGAGGGATGTAATTTCTCTTCTCTGTCCAGCACAAGGAACCGGCTAACCTCAAGGACTAGATATTCCAGGCATCATCAGCAAGATGAAACGTAGCATGCAAATTCCAGGGTCTGTCTTGAACGTTTGCCCCAGGGTGGGAGACAAAGGCACGACGAGCCCCGTTCTGCAGCATGCTGAGCAGCCTCCCCTCCCCCGGCTAGCGAAGGAGGCCACTCAGCACCTCTTGGGTTCGGCCATTATGAATGGCCACGTCCCCAATACGCAGAACGGTGCCACAGGGGGTCAGTAAAGAAGTTACTGCTTTCTGCACCCTGGTGGGCTAGCATTCAGGAGTTGCAAAGTGGGAGAGAGGATTAGGCTAGTGCTCAGCAGAGAAAGCACTAACAGCAATTAAGAAAATAATCAGCACCAGCAAATTAACTTTGCTATTCTCAGTAGGCAGCACACGCACACACGCGTGCCATATTTTCTCCTTTTTATATTTTCCTGTTTAGCTTCCATCACATTGTTTGAAAAGTCATTGTAAGGATGGGGACCAATCTTGGAGCTTTAATGAGCACATCAGTCAACAGCTAGATAGCCCCATGCACAATTTTATCTGTAAATCCCACTGAAATAATCTAAATTGGTTTCCTAAATATTCCCATCCCTTTCATTTTTGACTGGGTTTGCTAACAGCTTCTGAGTTGTTTTTAAAAAATGCTTATGCACCAACTCTGAAAGTCCTCCGGGGCCCAAGACAATTAGTGATTGAGGCCTTCCATCCTGTGGCAAAGTTAATTAAACCTTTTATTCAAGATCACCTAGGACAAGGCCGTTTCAGAGGGACATTTCTCAAGACTGCCACATTCAGACAAAACTGCACCACAGAATATGCTGTCACATCTAAAACCAGCTGGCCTAGAAATTAGAGCCCAGTAATTTAGCACTTCATAAGCACCTCAGGTAACATCCTGGCCTCGTTAAAGTTATTAAAAGTTCTGCTGATGACTGCAGTGCAGCCAAGATTTCAAGTCCAAGATTGAATAGTGAATGCATTCTGCCCATTATCTTTGAGATACACAAACAGGGTTCATATATGGGTAGGGTCCTACCAAATTCACGGCCATGAAAAACGCATCACGGACCGTGAAATCTGGCCTTTTTTGTGCTTTTACCCTATACTATACTGATTTCAAGGGAGAAACTAGTGTTTTTCAAATTGGGGGTCCTGACCCAAAAGGGAATTGCAGGGGGTCACAAGGTTATTTATAGGGGGTCGCAGTATTGCCACTCTTACTTCTGCGCTGATTTCAGAGCTGTGTGGCCAGAGCGCGGCGGCTGCTGGCCAGGCACCCAGCTCTGAAGGCAGCAGCCCGCCGGCAGCAGTGCAGAAGTCAGGGTGTCGATACCATCCCCGGCCATCCTGACTTCTGCGCTGCTGCTGATGGCGGCTCTGCCTTCAGAGCTGGGCTCCCGGCCAGCAGCCACCGCTCTCCAGCTGCCCCACGCTCTGAAGGCAGCGCCGTTGCCAGCAGCAGCGCAGAAGTAAGAGTACCGGTACCGCAACCCCCCCCCCCCCCCCCCCCACACACACACACTAACCTTGCAACATCCTCCACCCCCAACTCCTTTTCGGGTCACGACCCCCTGCAATTACAACACCCTGAAATTTCAGGTTTAAATAGCTGAAATCATGAAATTTACAATTTTTAAAATCTTAAGCCTGTGAAATTGACCAAAACAGACTGAATTTGATAGGGCCCTATATATGGGCTCCCAATGTGCTCCATGCAATCACCTCACTGAGTTCCAAGGACAGGAGGCCTGGGGTAGCCTGCTTCAAGTCGATCAAGCCAATTATTATTCTGGGAGGTTTCTACTTCAACGTTTCACTAGCGTATGACTGGGAGCTGAGGAGTGGCTAGTCTTTGAGCCAGCACATAACCACCTTAATCAGGCTTCACTTCATGACGTGGCCAGACTTGGGTCTTCGGTCGCCTTTGCCAGCTGGGCTCAGGCCTTTAACGTTTGCCATTCTTAGTAAGATTAAAACATGGTCCATCTTTAAAATAAACAGAAGCCAAGAGAATGTTAATACAGATAATCCCCTGGCAATCCCATGCACCGATACACTTGGGTTTTGGCAGGATGATAGGGGTTCCTCTTCCTTTTTCTCCCCTGCTTGATTTGCTCAGTTTGCATTCTACAAAGTGCACAATAAAAAACCTTGTAGTTTGCCACTCTTAGCAGAGCCCAAGCATCAGCAAGCCGAGGCGACGGCTATGTTCCATTCGTTCCCCCATGAGAGCAACTCTGAAAAAACATTCCACTTCCCCAAAGGGCAGGTTTTGGGACAGTATACCATGATCGCCATGCACTTGCTGGGAGCATCCTTACAAGTGCACATCAAACCCAGATTGTCCCAATGTCTAGCCACCTTGTATCTAATTCACCCTGGGTTTGGTTTCTTAGTTATGCAGAGATTTCTCCACATTTTGTGACTTAGTTATTTCAAGTGTGCATTGGTGTGACCGTATCTATCCCATTCAATCAGATAGAAGAGAACACAATTTGGTTTCCTACAGCACTCAGCATATGAATAATTCAAAGTACCACACAGAGTGGTGAGTCGCAGACTGCGTGTGATTTTAGGCAGGCTGATATGCCAAATGTTCTCTTTTTGAGACCCCCCCACTGCCAGTTTGTTTTCTAAGACTGGACAGTCCGGTGGACTCAGGAATGGGATGTGGAGCTTTTTGCATTTCCTGGACAGTGATTTATGTCTTAGTCATCCTGGGAGTAGCCAAAATTAAGTCTCCGTGAGCAGATGACTCCTGGTATGAGCGGGATTGCTTTCAGACCCATTCCTCTCAGAATGGCCGCGAGTCTAGTATCTCAGCTGGAAATGTTTCAGCAAGGAGGCCAAGGACTGAACGGGCCACGGAGATTCAATCCTAGAGGGGAGCCCTCTAGGACCGGGGCAAGGCTCACTGGGAGGGGCAGCGTGACTCTGCCTGTGGTTCCATGGCTTGTGGGGAAAGAGAAGGCACCGGCCCCAGGGCTGCCAGGCCAGGATCACTCTCGCCAGCCAGCAAGAACAACTTGTGCAATTTTATTACTTTGGGGACATTAATTCAAGTCCTTCTTTGGCTGAGCCAGGAGGTGAGTTGGTTGCCCCCTAGGACTTCGGGGGGATTTCAGGCAGCACACACGCACTGGCAAGTTATCGGCAAGCGGCAGAATTAGGGCACATCCCGAAGCTTTGACGTTCTCCAAATGCAAACGCCAAAGAGACATGAATAAAATCCTAGCAGATGAGAACAAGGGAGGGAGCAGCCCTCCACTCTCAGCATCACTTGGCAACTGAGCCCCTGCATGCAAATGAAGGGTTTTGGTATTCATGTGAGGGGGAGCTGTGTCCCAGCAGCCGCAAATAAAGCAGGCGCTCGGCCTTCCCGAGGGAGAATGATTCCTGTTCACCCCTTGAGAGCCCCTCATGGGGAGCTGGAAAATGGAAGCCGAGGCAGCTAAAGACGCTGTCGTCTTAACAGTCAGAACTTCAGGAAATATTCCCCTGTGTTCCCACTAGCACCTTCACTCATTCCAAGGGAAAGCTTAAACAGATCCAGTCACTTTCCATTGTCAGGCTGCTAGTGCATTGCTCTCCTCTGGGCAAAGGAAACAGAGGAGTCAGTTATACATCCTCGGCCTCACGGAGTAGAGGACTCCAAAGGCTGCAGTGGCCGGGTTGCAAACATGGCAGCCAACTTCATTTGTTCTTAAGCAAACTACACAAATTATGTTGAACTGGTGTGCTCGCAAAGGTGGGCTAACTGGAAAAAACCTTCCCAAAACATGATAGAGACTTTAACTGGGGAGCAGGCTTGTGGTCCCTGTGATCCCTGGGCAGCGGAGTTCAAAAATGCAGCCAGAGCAGATACTACACTCTGAGATTGTTGCTGGAGGACTGGTCGTATCCATACAGGTACTGCTGGGTCCACATAGGCATTGTGCTGGTAGAACTGTGAGGGCAGAGGGTTTATGTCACTCAGAGAACTGGTGTGACTTCACTGGCAACACTTCGAGGTTTTGTTGGCAGGCCTCAAAATTGAGCGTGGACACAATGCAAGGCCAAGCTGACAGTGAACTTGGAGGAGGTCTCCCATTTAAGCTCTGAGCAGCCCCAGCCCTGCTTAGCTTGGAAGTTGTGAGGCTAGGTTTGAAAGGGCCCAGACTGTGACAAACAGGGGGGGTGTTCTTTGGGGATTACTAATACCATGATGGGCCTGGCACCACCATGGTATGCCTGTATCTCATCCTGAGAGTCAGTCCAGGAAGCAGAGCCCCTCACCTAGGGAGACAGAAGGAGGCCCTTTCCAACCCTTGCCTAATGGCTTACACTTAAAAGGTCATTAAGAAACAATGCCAGAGCGAGGCGCCTTAGGGTACGGCTACACTGCAAAACAAAAACCAAATCAACCAACCTGCAGCGAGACTCAGAGCCTGCGTCAACTGACTCAGGCTAGCGCTAAGGGGCTTAAGGTAGCAGTGCAGACATCCGCCTTGGCTGGAGCTTGGGCGCGGAGACCCTCTCCCCACCAGCAGGTCTCAGAGCCCGAGCGGGAACGTCCACACTGCTATTTTTAGTCCCACCGCGCAAGCCTGAGTCAGTTGACCTGAGCTCCAAGACTTGGTGCCGGGGCATTTTTTTCTTCTTCTGTGTGGACGTACCCTCAGTGATCCTGCCTGCTCCCATGCAGAGTGCCCAAACCTATCTGCGCCCCCAGATTAAGAGCCCTGGACACAAGAGGATCTGGACTTTTAGTCTGGGAGCACGTGTAAAGTTCACGGGTTCATTAATCATAGAATATTAGGGTTGGAAGGCACCTCAGGAGGTCATCTAGTCCAACCCCCTGCTCAAAGCAGGGCCAATCCCCAATTTTTGCCCCAGATCCCTAAATGGCCCCCTCAAGGATTGAACTCACAACCCCGGGTTTAGCAGGACAATGCTCAAACCACTGAGCTATCCCTCCCCCCCCAATATCATGACAAAAGCAGTCTTCAGTGATGAAATAGCCAAAGAGTCAGCCAAATGGAGACTTTGGGTTGTGACTTGTACAATGCCTTCAAAACCTAAAGAATTATCCAAAGGTCCATCAATCTGTGGGCTCCAATCCAGAAGAACAGACTAACACTGTGTTCAAATGCAAATAGGTGCTGTTACAGAGCTAACGGCAGACAGGTCATTGTTTGGTCATCACCTGGTTGCGTCCAGATCTCGGTGTGATATTGATCTACGGGAGACTATAGGAAAGTATGAGCTCCCTGTGGTACCATGATAAATGTTCAGACACAACGGAACAATGCATGAGACACTGATGTTCTAGGGCTCTCTGAGAGACACTACCCAGGACTTCTGCAAGACTCTGGTTTTGTGTCTGCTGTTGGGGAACAGAATCACTGGAACAGCATCCCTCGGAGATGTGTTCCTACGACCCAGACCATTAAAAGCCGCCGCAATGCCAGGTTTCCACACCCTTTTTGGATGAGATGCTACTGGAAAGATCAAATTATTTTACTGGAAGGCATTTGATTCAGCCTCCAAAGACTCTCCCCACTCTAAAAGTGCTCAGAATGGCTGAGACAGTCACTGGTGAGGTCGTAAATGCACTGGTGGCATTCAGACCCCAAGTTTACCATTTGAAGACCAACATTACGGCACTTGCAGAGATACGTTAGTGGACGCTTTCCAAGAAGCAGACAAATGGAGAAAAATTGCCACCAGCAAGGGGTGCCTTTATTCCTGCAATCATCAAGCAGCGGAATGGTTCTGGGACGATCGAGCACATCCAAAACTACCCTCCCCTATTGGGCATGGATGGGTCTTCGAGGATGGACTGATCACATAAGTTGTGTGTGAGATACCATAGGCTCCTGAATCAACCCTTCAGCTAATTGAATGCTCATGTGCAAAGACCACCCTGCCAATGTTTGGCCAGCACCATCTGCTTTGTTCAGAGATGTGCGAGTGCGGCATGAACAAGGATCAACATGATGCATTGAGCAGCAGGGCCCTAGACAGAGACGACCCTGGTGATGACTTTGTTGAATTAATGTTTTCAGTCCCACATGTCAAGGCTAACGTCCCTAGGATCAGCCACGATCAGTGTATGCAATGCAGCCCTGTGTCAAAGTAGAATTAAAAAACAATTGATTTTTCAACGTTTTCCCAAATAATATAGCTATGTAGTCATTCAAAATGGTACATGTTTTGTACCACTATGTTTGTGGGAGAAAGGGTTTTCAAATGATCCCCAAACTCAACCCATTTCCAATGACACTGTAATTATCAAAACTGGAGGACCTGGAGCTGGTAACCAGAGGGGCGGGAGGGAGGGAGTGAGGTCCCCCTCTCCCCCGCCCCCCGCCTCCACACTGCAGAAGATGACCCCTCTGAAACGGATTCTGTGGATTTTTATGAATCAAATGCCACCTCCCTGGCCTTCCAATCACTACTTTGCTCACAGAAGGAGATTTTACTACTTTGTGCTCCCAGACTATTTGCTAGGAGAATGTAAATTGCTTCTGTTCTGCTCCAGAGGCTCACGAGGAAAGCCTCTCTTACTTAGTTCATGGAGAAGCACAAGAATAGAGGAGGCTGAGGCCTGGTCTACAGTACGCGGTTATTTCGGAATTAGCAGAGTTACTTCGAAATAAAACTGATTCCGTCCATACGACCAAACCAGTTTTTTTATTTAAAGGGCTCTTTAATCCGATTTCTGTACTCCACTTCGGCAAGTGGAGTAGCGCGAAAATCGAGATCGCAGTTCCAGGTTACAGGTACAGTGGACGCAGTTCGACGTTATTGGCCTCCAGGAGCTACCCCAGAATGCTCCCTTGTGACCACTCTGGACAACACTCAACTCCGATGCACTAGCCAGGTAGGCAGTAAAAGCCCCGGGAACTTTTGAATTTCCTGTTTGGTCACCATCAGCACAGGCAACCATCAGCACAGTCCACCATCACAGGTGACCATGCAGAGTCCACTGTCACAAGAGACCACGCCGTCCCGGATTTGCAGACGAGCTCCAGCATGGTCCGAACGGGAAGTACTGGATCTCATCGCATGTTGGGGAGACGAATCTGTTATGGCAGAACTACGTTCCAAAAAAAAGAAACGCACATATGTACGCTAAAGTCTCCAGGGCCATGATGGAAAGAGGCTACTCCAGGGACACAGAGCAGTGTCGTACAAAAATCAAGGAGCTCAGGCAAGCGTACCAAAAAGCCAGGGAGGCGAACGGGCACTCTGGGCCACAGTCCCATACATGCCGCTTCTACCGTGAGCTGCATGCAATTATGAGGGGTGAAGCCACCACTACCCCACCACTGTCCATGGACACCTGCAAGGGGGGAGTAGCATGGAGTGAGGAGGATGAGCTTTTGGAGGACGAAGAGGAGGAGGAGGAGGAGGAGGAGGACAGTGCACAGGCGGCATGTGGGGAATCCGTTTTCCACCCTAGCCAGGAACTATTCTTAACGCTGGAGACAATAGCTTCCCCCCACTCCCAAGGCATGGTCCCGGACCATGACCCTAGAGAAGGCACTTCTGGTGAGTGACAGCTTGATCGGAGCCATGCGGTTGGGGGGCGGCGGGGCGAGGAAGGGTATTGTGTGAAGTGATCATCCCAGAGAGCCTGGTAGTTTGAAAGCATTGAAATGAATGTGGAAGAAGTAGAACCCCGCATGCCCCTATGGCTTACCATGGCTGCCTGCAAGCTGAATTCTGTTGCCCGGCCGCATGTGATGGCTTACTCACACCGAAGTGGCAGACACTTCAGTATAAGAGGCAAAATGCGACCTTGTACAGAAAGAACATGTGCTGTGTACTATGAATTGCCTGTTTCACTGAGAAAAAGAGTGTCCCCTTTGTTCTCTAAAATGTATCTTTTAAAATACTACCTTCCCTTTTTCTCCTCCCACAGGTGCAAATGTTTCAACACGGCCCCTATCTACTCCATCCCAGAGGCTGGTCAGACTAGAAGGTGGAAATAACGAACTCGGGATGACATGTTCGCCGAGCTCATGCAGTCCTCCTGCACTGATAGGGCCCAGCTGAATGTGTGGAGGCAAACAATTGCGGAGTTGCGTAAAGCGTTACATGAATACGAAGAGAGGAGGGACTTGTGCGACAAGACCAGGCAGGATGCTATGGTCAAGCTCATGGGGCAGCAAACTGACATGCTCCGCTGTATGCTGGATCGGCAGCAAGACCACAGACTGTCGCTGCAGCCCCTGTATAACCACCCTCCCTCCTCCCCAAGTTCCATAGCCACCTCACCCAGACGCCCAAGAACACAGGGGAGGGGAGGCTACAGGGACCCAAACAGTCAACCCCAGAGGACTGCACAAGCAGCAGAAAGCTGGCATATCTGAAATTTTGATTTGGTTTCTGGACTTGTCCTTCCCTCCGCCTCCACCCCCCTAACCCAGTACCCCTGACTCCCCCGTCTAGCTTCTGATTTCTCTGAATATTTGGTGCAACAAATAATAAAGAACGTTTTTTAAACAATTGTGACATATATATATATAAAGGGCGGGTAACTTTGAGAAACAAACACAACTGTCACACCGTAGCCTGGCCAGTCATGAAACTGCACTCTTCTAATCGCCCTGTTGTCTGGCTGTGTGAAACTGGCCGCCAGGTGAGTTGCCTCAACCCCCCACCCCACGATAAACATCTCCCCCTTACTCTCACAGATTTTGTGGAGCACACAACAAGCAGCAATTACAATTGGAATATTGGTTGTGCTGAGATCTAACCGAGTCAGTAAACTGCGCCAGCGTGCTTTCAAACATCCAAAAGCACATTCTACCACTATTCTGCACTTGCTCAGCCTATAGTTCAACTGCTCCTTACTACTGTCCAGGATGCCTGTGTACAGCTTCATGAGCCAGGGCATTCAGGGGTAGGCTGGGTCCCCGAGGATAACTAGGCATTTCAACATCCCCAACTGTTATTTTCTGTCTGGGAAGTAAGTCCCTTCCTGCAGCTGTTCAAAACAGACCAGAGTTCCTGAAGATGCGAGCGTCATGCACCTTTCCTGGCCATCCCACGTTGATGTCGGTGAAATGTCCCTTGTGATCCACCAGTGCTTACAGCACCATGGAAAAGTACCCCTTGCGGTTTATGTACTGGCTGCCCTGGTGTTCCGGGGCTAAGCCAGGGATATTCGTTCCATCTATTGCCCCGCTGCAGTTAGGGAACCCCAGCGCATTAAAGCCATCCTCAACGGTCTGCACATTTCCCAAAGTCACTACCCTTGATAGCAGCTGGTCAATGATTGTGTTGGCTACTTGCAGCACAGCAGCCCCCACAATAGATTTGCCCACTCCAAACTGATTCCTGACTGACTGGTAGCTGTCAGGTGTTGCAAGCTTTCACAGGGCTATGGCCATTTGCTTCTCAACTGTGAGGGCGGCTCTCATTTTGGTGTCTTTACGCTTCAGGGCAGGGGACAGCAAGTCACAAAGTTCCATGAAAGTGGCCCTACGCATACGAAAGTTTCGCAGCCACTGGGAATCATCCCATACCTGCAACACTATGCGGTCCCACCAGTCTGTGCTTGTTTCCCGGGCCCAGAATCAGCATTCCACGGAATGAACCTGGCCCAACACCGCCATGATCTCCCAATCGGCACATGCCATGCTTCTAGGAACGTCTGTGTCCATGTCCTCATCAGTATAGTAATCGCGCTGTCGTCGCTTCCTCGCCCAGTTTTGCAGGTATTGCACATGCTGCTGGATAATGCGCGAGGTATTTACAATGGTCCAAACTACAGCGGAGATCTGAGCGGGCTCCATGGCTATGGCGCCTGCATGGGTTATCCTGGAAAAAGGGCACGAAACGTAGGAGAGCAGAGGAAGGCAGTGGAAGAGGTGCTGTTCGGTTCACGATAGCAGAAAAAAGGCAGGAAATGGTTGTCTTCTGTAGCTTTCACGGCGGCGGGAGCCCAGGACAGACAACATGGAGCAGCTCGGTAGCGTGGCAAGAGTGGGAGAGCAGAGCTGGCGGCGGAAGCTGTGCTGCTCGGTTCACGATGGCCGAGCAGAGTTGGCAGCAGAAGCGTTGGATGAGGAAGAGAAAGAGTCGATGCTAGAGATTACGAGAGGAAATGCGAGGTGGATTCATAGTAGCAGGAGAGCAGCGGTGCACCGTCTGCTGCAAGCAGCATGGTGCCTACACGCCAAAAAGGCGCGAAACGATTGTCTGCCGTAGCTTTCACAAAGGGAGGAGCGACTGACGACACACACCCAGAAACACCTGCGAGAATGTTTTTGCCCCATCATGCACTGGGAGCTTAACCCAGAATTCCAACGGATGGCGGGGACTGTGGGATAACTACCCACAGTGCACCGCTCCGACATTCGATGCTAGCCTCAGTACTGTGGACGCACTCCGCCGAATTCACGTGCTTTAGTGGGGAAACAGAAGAGCGAATGTACAAAATCACTTCCAAAAATTCAAATAGAATAAATTCAAAATAATTTCGTACTGTAGACGTACCCCAACTATGCATGCAGGCTTGGCTGTGGATTAAAAGCCTCTCTCTCTCTAATACATTGCTCCAACTGTTAAATAAAACAGTTTGGTTGAAGGAGGCCATTGGTCACTATCTCACTGCTCTCAGGTTTCCAAAGGAGGAAAAAACACAGATGCTGAAATGCAGGTCTGGTCTACATGACAGACCTATACCGATATAACTCGGTCGCTCCAGGGGGTGGATTTTTCACACCCCTGAGCGATGTCGCTATACCAACCTTAGCACTGTCTACACAGGGGGTTATGTCACCAGGAGAGCTTCTCCTGCAAACAGAGCTACTGCCTCTCGGGGAGGTGGATTAACTATGCCGATGGGAGAAGATTTCCCCCGTCGGCCTAGAGCCGGCTTTATTAAAGCACCGCAGCAGTGCAGCTGCATCAGTACCGATGCAGTGTTTTAAGTGTAGATTTGCCCCCACCCAGACCTGCAGGGTGCAAGTGGCTGCTGTGCACAGGGTAATGCCCCCAGGCTCCGGTCAGAGTGGAAGAACAGTGAGATCTCTCCTTGAGACAAGTAAGAGCAAGAGGCTGAACCCCTGAAGGGGTTTACTCAGAGAGACCAGAATGGGGAGAGAGGTGCAGCTAGCCCCATAACCCTGACACAGCCCTTGGAGAGAATCAAATAACATTCACTGCAGATCAGTGTCACCTGCCCTTGAAATGTACATTGAGCAGAATTTATATTAATGGGTGGACCCACGTTGGAGCTGCTCATTCATCTGCCAACACTGTCCCGTCCCTTTATCCCAGGTAAGTCCAGGCTCTGGCTAGTTGATGCGAGGTCAGTAATCCTAGTCTGCACGGCCTGTGTGCTTGGAACACACACTACCATCCTCCTCGCAATGCTAGTCTCTCTCTGATACAGCCAGCCATCCACACAGCATCAGCAATTTTGTTGAGGAAAGGTACAGAGGCAGGCTGGCTACAGAAAGTCAACTGGCACCTACACAAGCTGTCCTGGGTATACGTGTGGGAATGCTCCAGGAGGAAGTCAGAGAGGCCCAGAGTGGAACAGCAAGGAGTGCATCTTTTGGGAAAGAAACAAGGCCCGGTGGCATGAGCCCAGGACTGGGAGTCAAGATCACCAGCTCTCAGTTCTGGGTTTGATGCCGATTCCATCTGTAGCCCTGGACCATGCACTTCACTGCACTACCGATCTTCCATATGCAAAATGGGTATTGGGCACAGGGGGGTGCCATTGGCACAAGGTTTTGAAGTGAAATGTATTACAACATGAGCTCACACTGGCCACCCCAGTGCTCTCATCACAGCTACATTCTCCCACAGAACCAAAGAGAACCAGGACGTGTCAGGTTTACAAAAAAACATTTTAAGAGGATGCAGGGGACAGCGTTCAGTTACAGAGCTCAGAAAAACAAGGGCTTCCAAAAAGCTCTGCTCCCAAATTTGGCCAGGAGAGCACCCCCTTCTTGACTCAGAACACCAGTTAATATGGAAAGCAACTCCTCTACTAAGGAAAGGAAACAGGCAAGCTCCTTACCACTTCCATCACAATGCAAGGTCCAAGGAGAAAAGAAATGCAGCTTTTTTAAAAAAAGGTCCAGTTACAAAAAAAATCTTAATTTGCACAGCTTGGCAAATGCATGAGGAAAACACAAAGGTGTAAGCTTCTAATTAGCACCAAGATTCACACGGAGAATCAAGATACAGTTTCTGAAGAGCCTCATGATCCAGGAGCCAACAGTTCAAAGACTGGTTAAGTGAGATGCTAGTGTTCTTGATTCAGCCACTTGGATGAACAGAGGATCTGACAGAACAATGGAAAGCCAAATTAGAAAGTTTGCATCACTCCCATCAGCTAAAAAGGAATAAACTTGGGAATTAACTGGCCCTTTGGCTTTATGGCTTTGGTATGATGTTCTTTCTCCAGCTGGCTGTGAAAATGAAATAGAACTACAGCGAACCTTTTCATTTCAATCAGGGTTTTCAGTGTGTTCTTGTAATTACACCATGACACTGCGTGGTGCAGGACTCCTGCCTCTGATTTACAGCTAAGCACTTAAATTTCATCTTCTCAGAACTCTTAATCATCAGGACAAAGGCTCGCCCTGCTCAGAATATTAAGTGACCCGTGAAGGTCGCCAGCTTGACAACACTGGAGGTCAGTCTTATTTAGACACAGAACAGGTACAGCCCTGCAGTGGCACCACCAGCCCATTGCCCCATCAGAGTAAGCCAAGACTGATGGGAAGATGCCTCGTGTCTAGGGGTGAGGAGAGGTTATTTCCTTTGCCCAGCCAGTCCTTTTGGGCTCTGCAGTCGACGCCAATCACCGACATTTCTGAGAGCTTTTAAGGACGCACTATGCACCTCTCCACTATGAAGAGAGAACCCGCCACCCAACCCCTGCAATTTGCATAGACCCACAAACAGCTGAGAGATGGTCACGCCCTCCTATTACCACTGAAAGGGGAAAGACAGTATTGCTACGAACCCTACCAAGCCAATCACGCCCCTTCAAAAGGGGGAGTTTGGACATAAATACGACAGCCAGAAATCCAGGAGCTTCTGACCTGTTTTATCCTGAACTTCTCTGAACAGATAAACAGGTCAGATAAACAGAAGTTCAAGATAAACAGCAGCAGCAGGGTGCGCACTGGGGGAGAGCGTGAACAGGTGCAGCCCTCCCTTCAGAGCGTCATGTGACAGAGACAGTGGGATGGGATCACAGAGGAACAGAACAAAACACCCGGTCTGACAGGAACTGGGGGAGAAGGAAGCACTACAGACAGGCTTTGCGCAGAGAAATGGCAGTCAGCTCTGAATCGAAGAGCTCTGAATATTCCCAAGCAAGGCTGGAAATCCTGAGCGTAAACCCTTTCTACAGCTCTGGAATTCCAAACTCCATAGTGAAAATCACAAAGGCAGAGAAAGAAACGGTCTCCTGCCCTGGAAACTGGGCAGGGAAACCAGGCTAGGGATGAGCCCAAGTGGAAAGGCACAGAGTCAATCATTTCCCCCCCAAGGCTGGGGGTCTGGTGTAAGCTTTTATGGGAGGAGAGTTGGGATCAGGTTGTTTTGCAAGTTTTGGGGGGAAATGCCACTGGAATCTCAGGACGTTCTTCCCCCTTCAGTCTGATTAGAAACAGAACAAAACACATCTCTGAAAGCCATGAGTCTATAATTAAAGTGACACAAACTGGAAGAAGATAAATTATTTAAAAACCCCCCAAACAAACGACGGTTTAGAAAAATAGATGGATACAATAGCCTTTGGGCTGGAGGCACCAGGGTCTCGAGACGGAAGGGCGGAGTACCCAGAGGTTTTCTGGAGATGGTTACCAGCAATTTCAGATGCAACAGGTAAGTACAGGGCCATTCAAATCAACAGAGCATACACAATCTTATCCCAGAGACCACTAGAGTACGAACAACCTCGGACAGGGATTGTTAAGCTTCATAATTAGAGAAAGTGTCACTGTTGCAAGCAGCGGGAAAAGGGAAAATTGAATTTCAATTAGAGCTGGGTGAAAACTGGAAAAATAATTAAAACACCCTTGACCAGTCACTCCAGTTTTAAAATTAATTTGCTTCAATCCTATTCAGGATCCTCATATTCACGTCTTCAGAATATTCTAGTGAGCAGGCTTTTCAGGCCAGAGTGGCCATGGAAACAGCAGATTTTAAGCCAGTGTTGGATGGTTTGCAGCGAGGGCGAAATTCAGCTCTGTGCAAAGCACTAGCGCAATGTCCAGGCACAACTTAAGCCTTCCAGTTTGGCCTTCAGTGGAGCCTCGGCCTCGTGCTAGCCTTCTGCACACAGGAGAATTTCATCCCAGAACGCAAATGTTATATCCACTTCCTGCACGGATCCCACTGCAGACTCGATTCCATGAGTCAGGTTAAGCCCACCAGAGAGCAGAACGCACACACGCAGCTCAGATTGTGAACGCTCAGAACAACCGAGCGACATTCCAACAACTATTACAACATTTGCGGGGGCGAGGGGAAGAAGAGAGAACGTGATCCGCTCATGGACCATTTACAGAGGCGGGAAAGGGGGGGAGATGTAGGGGTGGAGGACACCTGTTGAATAAGCAATTAATTGAAAGTATTCACCTCAGCTCCAATTTAAACTCCGGGATTTTGTTTTGCCTCCACAATTTCTCACCAGCAGTTACAACGAGAAAGAGTCCAGCATGTACACATTTTAAATGGGGGGCTTGGTGTAGGATTTTGTCAGTCATAGGATGAGCAACAGAGCTAATAGGATATTTCCATGTCCATGATTTGCCCCCTATAGTATTGTTAGGTGGGAGGTTGCATGGATCTGACCAAGTGCGTCTGGATCTATCAAGCTGTTGGGTTTGCTAGCCACCTTCCACAAATGAGGGATCTAGCAAACGCCCCTTTGGTTAGTGATAGTTGAAAAAAATGGAAGCTACCACCCGCAGACAAGACAATGCTAATGCAAGGGCTGGGGATTGATTTGGTTGCACCTGCGTGTCTGAGAGGCAGAAGCAGCCAGAAAGCTGGTGGAAAGCAGCAGAAAGTTGGGAGATAACAAGGGAAGAATTTATAGCAGGACTCAGAGAAAGCCAAGAGACAGCTTTTTGGTCACAGTAGTGGCTGGAAAGGCGGGCTTGGAAACGTACATAAGGAAACTGCCCCCTCTTTCAGGGAAACAGAACTTTGTACATTCTTTGTAAGTAAACAGGATCGCACCACAGAAATACCTGACACCATCACCATTTTCTCCTCCTAGCAGAAACAACCGGCAAGACCCCCCAAATTAGCTAAATGCTTGAGCTAAAAAGAGGAGACAATAGATTCAACTATGGAAAGAGTTAATTTCTTTTTAAAGAGACACCAGTGGATGAACTAGAATACAAGATAGGAGGCCTATCCTTTGGAAGGAAACCAAGAAAACAGCATAGGAATTTGGACAGACATTTCTGTCACTTAATGAAAGTCAATGGCATATATAAAAACCACAGGGTCTTGTGGTTTCAAATGATCAGGCTAAACATACGTAACCTTCTGCTCTGGATTTGTTTCAGATGCAGCTCTACCATTAGCAATAGCAATGGGTAAAAGGTCAAAGGGTCAGTTTTCATAAGCCCCTGTCCTTACCCAAACACCGTGGTCTGGCTACCCCACGAGTGCACAGAGCCTTGGAGAGGTCTGGCACTTCCTCACCTAAAAGGGGAAGATCGCAGTCTTTTCTGATGGACTCAAAATGCTCCCATCATAAAATCAGCTTAAAAAGAAAAGATGCAGAAATAATTTCTATCCCCAAACTAAAAATTAATGGACACAGTTTGATGCATTTTTTGAAAAATGGAATCATAGAATCATCGAATATCAGGGTTGGAAGGGACCTCAGGAGGTCATCTAGTCCAACCCCCTGCTCAAAGCAGGACCAATACCAACTAAATCATCCCAGCCAGGGCTTTGTCAAGCCTGACCTTAAAAACTTCTAATCCTTGCCGGGCCACTCGTATTTCTACATCACCACAGCTTTACTGCACACCATACATTTAAACTAAAAGGGATATTGTTCTCAGAGACTATTTTAAACCCTAAAACCTGGGAAAGGGGCTGTGTACATGACAGAATGATGAAAACCGAATAGAGACGACAATGCCAGATTAATTTTAAATGGGTTTCTATTCATTTAGATTTGTTCAGTCCTACATAAACCATTACAAATAGCTTTGTGGAGACCTAATGGTTTAACATTCTTGCAAATTAATAGCCTACCCTCTGGCAGGTTGGGACCACTAGACCGTAGCTCCATAGCTCATCCTCTTTGGGAGGAGAGAGGATCATGCCTCTCTTTCAATGTAGCGTTGAAATCAGATGCCAGAGAGGGCCTTGGATGCTGCATGAAAACCGTTACAGGTAGATACCTGGGTCTGTGGAAGTACCTTGGACAGATCACTCATCATTAGAGAGAAGCAGCAGGGACTTTGCAGACTGTCCATTCTGTTGGTGAGCTGCTGCTCTGGCCAGGGTGAGCTGCAGAAGACGACACCATGGGTACGTTTGTAGAGCTGTGCATGCCAGACAGAGACATAAACAAACTGTTTATTCACAGTGTTTTATCAAGCAGAGAGATGCAATCTGGCACATGCACGGTGAGGACACGGCTGTACGATTCAGCACAGGAACAGCAGGTCTCCGGTGCCTACTAGACCGGCCCTGCATCTCTGCTCTCCTGCCGGGGCGCTGGGGGGCAATGCTTCAGAGCGGAGCAGTTCTGCAAAGCTGTTCCTCTGATCTTGGCACGCCTTGCACCACTTCTCCGTGGCCCAGAGGCGGCAATCAGGAGGACTGGCTGGGAAGGGACGACAGCCAGGGACGCCAGGCTAGACTGGGCCTTTCTTGAACGGCCACAGCACTGGGCGCTCGCTTTTCAAAGAGATGCGGACTCAAAGGTCCCGTTGAGGAATCGGCAGTGGCCTCTGCTGGATGTATTCAGACCCACTCCGGCGTCTGGGTGATTGTGTCATCCGCTATGGGCCGGGCTGCAGAGTGGGCAGAAGCCTTAATTGTACTGGTACCTGGAGGAGGGGATTTTAGTTACACGCCAGCGGGGTATTCCTGTAATTTTGGAACAACCGGTCCCAGACTTTGCTCCCCTGTATGCAGTTGAGTTGACTGCTGTGATAGCTGTATGTACAGGTGTGTCAGGCATGGATTATTTACAGGGGCGGCCAAACTTACTGACCCTCCGAGCCGCATACAACAATCTTCAGAAGTTGGGGAGCCCCAGCAGGCACGTCCCATGGGGCTGGACCCGGGGCCCCCCTCCCTGCTGGGCAGAAGCCAGAGGCAACACATCAGGGGGCACATGGGGTCACGTGCCCCTGCATATTTTTGCCAGGGTTTGCTGGCCCCACTCGATCACATGGTGCCGCCAGGCCCCTGCCCTGCACGGCAGCGGCTGGGGCCGACCCCGGGGAGAGGCAGCACCGAACAGCTGGGAGCTGCAGGGCGAGCTGCTGACTTTGCTGCTGCCTCTGGAGCTGGAGCAGCGGCCCCTCCCCAGGGCGCGAATACTGGGGAGCAGCGGGGGGGGGGTGCTGAGGGCAAGGGGAGGCATGTATGGGGGGCTGTGACTCAAGCAGTTGGCGGGAGGCCAATTCTCAGCAGGTACCAGTCGTCTCTGGCAGAAGCCCCACGGCAGGGTAGAAGCCTTGAGCTTCTTTCCCCCTAGTCTGCTAGGCAGAGATTGGGGGGGGGGATGGGGGAAGGGGACACATGACAGGGGGCTCCAGGAGCTGCACTTAAAGAGCCACATGTGGCTCGCGAGCCGCGGTTTGGCCACCCCTGGATTATTGCAATCCCAAGTGATGCAGAATTCCCCAGAAACCAGAGCATCTTGGCCATCCCCGGTACTGCAGCCCTGTGATACAGCGGCATGGCTTGGGCAGACCGGCCGCCTTCGCTTGGAATTCTCTGGCTGCTGAGGGTACAACCAAACCTTCAGCCGGCCTTGGGTCTGGGTTTCAAGACCTTAGTGGAGGCTAGCAGTTAGACCAGGTGCTCTGCATCACGGGGATTCAGGTTTTCTTCCCAACTGCCCACGACCCCAGCTGTGACCTTGGGTAAGTCACCTACCCTCTTGTGCCTCAAGTTTCCCCATCTGTGCAATGAAAGAGACAGGACTTCTCCCCCAGGTTGGTGAGTGGCTTAGTTCTGGAAAGAGTTTTAGAGTCTCCGCGGAAGCCGCAACGTTTTACGTTTGCGGTGGAATCTCAAGATACTTTGTAGCAGCCCTTACCACGATGGGAAATATTTATTAATTTCCCTTTTCATTAAACAGCAACAGCCCAGCATTTGTCAGTATACAGTCCCTTCGTTCTAGCTCACTGAAAACAACATATAGTTCATTTAGTTTAGTCAAAAAATTTGATGCCAAATCCCTAGATTACACAAAGAGTTGTGATGTGACGGTTTGGTTATTAGACAAAAACACAAATTAAAAACCATATCCACTCGTGCAGCAAAAACCTCGCGTCTTATCAAGCCACAGCCTCATCAGCCCTGCGATGCAAACTGTAAGAGATGTACAATTACACGGCTGCTGCAGAGAAGACAGTCTTCTGGCTGCACATCTCCATGTCCAAAAACCATTAGTTCTTTTCAAAATCCATAATAAATTTCAGCAGAGTTACATAGTTTTCTTTGTATTGTATCGCCACATGACTACTCAATATATGTTGCATACACGGATATGCTGGAGAAGTGAGTTAACCATAATTTGATGGTCTACTGGTACTAGAAAATGCAGACGGTGTTCCAATGGATAATTCATAGGACTTCAGTATCTAAAGTCAGTGTTCTCAGCCTTGCATTGGGTAGTAAAAAACAGTCTATTTTAAAAATAAAATATTGAGCAATTACTTTCAGCAAACCCGAGTGCACACCTTTAAATATGGTTTTACAAAGCCAGCTGTAACTCAGCAGATATGTAAAACTCCTCCACCTGCCCTGCCCCTACAGTCTACTGTATCTGCAGGTAGCACAACCTCTGGTATTTCCACAGAGATTTCGAACCATTCCCTTTATCTCTTATCCTAGGCACTGTACCAGAAAAAGACAAATACTAGAAAGATATTGTTCATACACCTGCTTACTAGCAACTTGAAAGGAACATTGAGCTCATGGAAATCCTCCAAGAAATAGAAGAGATCTGAGGAACTACTGAAAAGAATCCCGGGAGGGAAAGGGGAAAAGAATCAGAAGTTGTTAGAGGAAAAGTGCATGTTTTCTACAGAATGAATCTAAATGCACTGTGCTGTATCTAGGTATTAAGGACACTAAAAAGCTGACAAGGACATATTTTTGCTTGGTTTGGATCACAGGCACAGCAAGTACCTAACACTTCTATCTACACTTGGGGCAAGATTCTTCCAAGTTTTGAGCTCCTGCCTACCAAAAAAAGAAAAAGGAAGGAGCAGACAGGCACAGCAGGAAAGGTGTTATAGGACAGTAGCAGATAAAGAACAGGTCATTGATTTATTATAGGGTCACAATCAGTATTCAGCTGGATATATCAGTCATCATAGCAATGTGAAAAACAGGCCCAAAAGCTACGGTTACAGTGATGCAAAAGGAGTGACATCATGCTATGAAAGGTGCGATATACCCCAAGTCCATACTGTTAGTACAGCTAGTCAAGCACCAAAACAACCGATTCACAGATAAAGCACCAATTTCAACATGCTACGGTTCACAGGGCTATCAGCTCTTCAGGAGACTGCTACATAGTTGTGAAAGCGTTCACCAATCCCAGATTTACAACATTTAACACCAATATCTGAATATTCAAACCAGCAGCTCATTCAAATATTCAAACTGTGGCCAATAGGAGCTGTGGGGGCGGTGCCTACGGGCAGTTGCGCACGGAAACCGCCTGGGTCCCCCGCCAAGGAGCCGCTGCCAGAGGGGTGTGCCAGTCGCTTTCGGGAACCGCTGGGCATCGGCCAGCGCAGGCACAGCACCACCCAAACGTCAGGCGGACCACGTCCACGCAGGCGTGGCTTGTGTGTGTGGGGGGGCCCCATTGACTGTTCTGCCCTGGGGCCCGGAATTGCTGTCAGCGGGCCGGATCCATTTCATTGAAGTCAATAGGACATAAAAACATGCTTAAGAACTTTCATGAACCAGGGACTTACAGTAATACACACGCACACTAATGTCCTAATGTCTTCAAATCGGTTGTAATTAACCCTAGCCAAAAAAATGATGTTCTCTCTGTCCTAGTTGAAGTGACATAACTTCCTTCAAGTTTAAGAATCAACTCTGCATGAAGTTTAAAAAAATATATAAAGTAAAACCACAGCCAGCTCTGCTTCCAAGAAAACAACTCCGGAGATCTCTGGTGAGGTTATTTTATATTTAATTGACAAGAAATGCATTATTTTAAATATTGATTGCACAAAGAGCAGGTTTGCTCATCCCCACAGAGCAATTCTCAGGACAGATGCAGCCTAAGCACTGCCCTTTTCTTTTAAGCCCTCACTAATTTACAGATGGGCTCAGAAACTGCAGCTCTGCATGCGAGAGCGAAAACAGGGGTGTGTTTGATTTCAGGCATTAGTTTTTAAATAAAGAATGAACAGACTTTAAAAAGCACATGCTCCAAAGCAGGAAAGTTCTGCCCGTCTCAAATAAATTCTCTTTCCCTGGACTTAAGGCTGCATCGTGCCTAGTGCGGGGAGGCTAAAAAGAGGAAAATATCTCAAGATGCCATCATGTTCACACAGCAGCAAGAGACGTGAACAGTTCGGGGACAGACAATGGGACTCCGAGTCTCTTTCATCCTTTGGCCAATGGCTCAAATCCAGCTGAGATGAGGAAGTGACTGAAGGTTATTCCTCTGGTGGCCAACAGGACATGAGTCTTCCTGCAAGTCCAGAACTGGGGGACACGTGCTGCCCATGACAACTGACCGCCTCTCAGCAGAAAGGCCAGCCTCTTCACGCATTGCATCTCAGTGGCCCTTCAAGGCTAGACCAGGCCCATTAGTATTGGTGATGCCCTTGGAGTTTTCACTGGCCCTGCCCATGCTCCACCCGTCTGTGGGGAGGGAAGGGACTCCATCCCCCACAGCCATCAGTCTGGCACATTCCACCAGAGCGAACCTCATTCAACACTGCAAACACAGAGGAAAAACACATGCAGTCCCTCAAGCCAGGCAAGCACAAAGTGTGGTGTTCCCCTCCCTCTCTTCGCAGCAAACCCCCAGCGATGTGCCTCCTTTGGGTGGGGCTGTCCTAAAGGAGGTTGTGCAGAGACACCTTGGATGCACAGAAGACAGGACCCTCTGACTGCTCCCCACTGGGACATGGCCTTCACCGATTAACACATCTCTTTGTTGAACCGAGTGGGGGCTTTCCTCGAACTAGAATTGGGGTTCTCCATGGAGGTGCATCCTTACGCACAAGAACCCCCACGCCTGAATCCATCCATGGCATAATCCCGCTGGCATCAACCGCGCATAGCCCTGATTATTTACCCTTCCGTGCAGCGGAGAGTAAAACGCAGCACATCACATCCCCACCCCAACCCCCTGCCCAGTTCTCTCATCCATACGGGGGCAGGTTGGCGAAATGTACATAGCGTTAGGGTTGGGTTGGGTCTTCAGCTGGTGCATAGAGGCCCAGCTCCATTGAAGCGAATTAAAATACGCTGGTTTATTTACACTAGCTGTACCACGAAGAATTTGTCCGACACGTCAGCGAGGTACTTCAAAATAAAGCTGCTTTCCAGCTGCTTCGTTGAAAGACAGACTGGCCGGACCCAGACACATACGTGAAGCAGCCACAGTCCTGGCTCCACATTAAAGAAATGGCAGCAAATCTGCAGCGGAGAGAAAGCTTTGAACATCTAAGCCTGCCCAGAATGGGATTTCAAAGGGAAAACCACTGAACTTTCCTAGGCCTGTTATCTGGAAATATTACACAGCCTGGGTTGAGGCGGCTTTCAACGCCCAAGCGCAGCAAGCCAACAGCCGCATGCATGGAAAGTGGCTGACAGCAGGTTCTGCCAGGGAAAAATCAAACACCAGCTGTGGCTATAAACGACAACTGGGTGAATCCTGAAAAATACATTATTTGAATGTAGACAGATGTTTGCAAATAAACACCCACCTATTTGTCCTGACTGGATCTATGACCCCATGTATGTTCCATAGCCATTCAGCCGAATGGTTTCTTCCTCTTCTTCACCGCTTTCTTCTTTCCCCTGGTTCCGTTCACACTTCACACTTGTGGAGTACAGCCACAGGTGTGAGCGGAGCTCGTGCAGACATACCCAAGCTGGCTTTAACCTATCTAGCTCAGGTACCAGAACAGGAAAGTCTCCCAATTAATTACCCAGGGCTCCAGGTGCTTTTGCACAGCCCGTATGGAAGCCCATCCCGCCAGAGCTTCACTGCTCCGGTATCCAAGCTAGCTAGATTAACGATAGTTCAGCTACGTCTACGCAAACTGCAGTCACTCCCTGAAGTGCAGACTTACCCCTAGGTTCTGCTTTACTGAGCGCCACAATCACTAAATTGCTGAGCTAGTGAAAAAGTATCCAATTTTTTTTTTTAATTGACAAATTTTCAAAAATTCTGCAACAAAGCTGTGGAAGGGGAATTTAGACAGCTTTTTTTTTTTTTTTTCCAAATTCTTCCCTGATTTTTTGCCCAGCTGTAGAAGGGGTTGACTGTCAGAATCGGAAGGGTGTTTCTAGTTTTGGAACAAAAAAGAAGCATGAATGACGTCTGGCCGGATTCAACAAACCCGCAGAGTCAATGCAACGTACGTTTCGTTCCTCTGTAACTACTGCTCAGCCCTTGTGTCTGGGCACCGCACACAAAAAGCCACGTCTCCCAGTCATGGTCCTTTTCCTACATCTGCAGCCCCCCTGTTCAGTCGTCCCCCACCCTGAAGGACTGGAACTAGAGATGCAGCAGCACCCCCTGGCTTGAAGGATAGGGCCCATCCAAGGATTACAGTTCTGTTCAACCACTTTCAGCACACCCACTATACAGATTGTTCCAGCACCCCGCCTGCACCTTCCCACCCTGCTCCTCTCTTGGCTTCCTCCCAAACCACCCTCCCTTCCTTCCAGGCGCAGTGCGAAACCTGGGCAATGATTACAGTAAGGGAAAGCCTCATGCATCAGCATGGAGACGTCGTCCAGAAGCATTCAGGGAGCCATCTTTTTGACTGCTCTCCTCTTTTAAAAAAAAAGGAGGGGACAGAAAAATCAGTCATCCAATCAGGAAACAGCAACGATACCATTTGGCTTCAGTGACCAATCACACCCCACGTATTCAGAGCCATGGTTAAACCAAATAACGCATAAGCTGGAGCACGTTTGTACAAAGTTTGTACAGTTACAACGAACAGGTTCATTGTCATCATGAGATGTCTCATTGTCATCATGTCTCATGAACTCATGTTCATGCATCATTCACAGGCAGGAGGAGAGGGTGAAAGTCAAACCGATTATTCGCTAGGAACAGGTCCGCTAGCTCACCTATAAGGAGTGTCAGGAACTTGGGATGGTGGGTTCAGTTAGCTCTGAAGGAGGACACAGACGTAGTTCTGCCCCAACTGGACTTGTGTGGGTGTGGAACTGGGGAAGAATTTGGAGCTAATCCCAGGGTACTTTTCTGTTCCATGCAGAGTGTTAGACAAGCACGGACCAGAAATACCGGACCACTGTCCTCCTCCAGACAAGTGACACCAAAATCCTTGGCTAGTGGTCTGCTTACTTTGTGCCTCTCCCCTGTTGGCCACTCACAGGCCCAATGAATCACCTAAGGCTTGGTCTACACGCAAACTCGTACCAGTTTAATTAAAGGTGTGTTCTTAAACCAACTTAGCTAAACCAGTGCATGCTCTTGTGTGGACACCTTTGAAACCTGTTTTTTAAATGGTTTCCGTTGACTGGAAGAGCGCGCGCAGCAAAGGCCCAAGACACACCCACAATCTCTGAAGAGCTGAACACAAGCCGAACTCAATGTACGACACCAAAATATGATTCACACAAGAGACTGGAAATGCTTCCTCCCTTCCGGATTCCTTCCTCTAGTGCAGAGGACTGCCTGCAACCTCAGCTTTGTGATTCTTCATTACTGGGGTAAATCATTCGACGATAAGAGCGAGGGAAGGACACAAAATCCATGTGGAATGGAGGAAATTTTGTGACCAAAACAAGTATCATCCCTTAAAAAGAGACACATTGGAGGGGCATGGACAGACCTTCTAGTCTACAAGATATCCCCAAAAGGCAGCAGCTTTGTGCCTCCCACATATAAGAGGGAGGAGAACATGGGCATCCCCTCTGTTGTCTCCCTAGGTTACTGGATCAACACCAGCTGTGATTATGAACCACAACTGGATGAAAACCTTGGGTCAGTTTTTCTTGGAATGTTCATTGAGCCAAACTCCACTAAACTGCTGCTCTTGGGCATTTACTCTCTCATAAAAAGCTGGTTTCACAGCCTTGTATTCTCCTCTCTCTGGACTGCTGTCCCTTAAATAAAACATGAAATGATACAAACAGGTTGTTTTGGAGACAGGCAGGGCCCTGATGGCAAGAGGCTGCCATCCTGGGGGCTACCCTGAGAAATGGCAGCACAAATCTCTAACGCCGAAGAGAATTACTCACCTCTTCGTGCTGGAAGGGCGTCCAGCCTTCAGGAGCTCGATCCCAGCTCACCAGCAGCGTGGCATGGTCACCCCTAAAGAACAAGCCCTTCACAGCAGAGAGAATTGCCGATTAGAAACATGGGGTGTTTGGAAAGAATCTGTTAATACCTGCCCGGGCCGCAACTGGATCCCTTGCTGGAAATCCCAAAGGCTGAGCAGGCCAGGGAGGCGGAACTCCCTTGCTCCCTGAATTGGTCACGTCCAGGTAAGAGCAGACCCATCATGGCACGTGGGGGTTGTCTGAAGCGTGTGCTGTGGCTGTCCGTGGTTTAGCTGTTCAGCAGATAAACTGAGGTCTCCAGCCTCCGGGGCGGTCACCAGCACTAAACGTACATCAAACTATTATGCTTAAAGAGAAATATTTTCCCTGGCTGACTGTTTGGAAAGCTGGACCTGTGCGGTGGCACGTTTAAAGGGCTCCTTGAAATTTAGCAGCAAGGCTGAGTTAGACGGGGGTGCCCGAGGTGTCAGTTCTCAGCCCTGAACGGGAAGAATGCAGCTGAGGAGCTGGCATACGCCACGCCAATGCACCAGGGAGCCAAGGGGCTTTGAAATGCTGAGACAACGCCAGAAACGTGCAACTCAACAACACGAGGCTGCCATAAGCAACGACGCAGGATCTGCTGCAACATGCTCTCCAGCTCCAGCTCGCCAAAGCGAGCTTCCCGCGCTGTCATCAGCTGTTCTCTCAGTCTGCTGGGCTCTTGTTTATTTCTGTTTAATATTCAGGTAAACGCTATGTCTGATGCTAATGGGGGGAGACAAATCCATTTCATTCCCTCATTATTCCCATTCATATCCAGGCTCTGTAGACACGACAGGTTTGGAATACCGATGGGCTCATGGAGGGTCTCTTCGGTGGAGCTGCTCATGCAGCAGGTTTGTTTACAGGCTCCAGAGGTGGGGCTGCAGGAGAGCGAAGCATCCCAGCTCCGTCCGCGTGCTGGGTGTCTTGCGGATAGCGAGGAGACGTGGACATTGAGAAGTGAAAGCGCTACCAGCCACCTTTCCGAGGCAGGCTCCTTTCCCAGCCCCTCCAGCCTTGAAAGACTCTTTATTCATGCTCACCTGCTCTATGCGCTGGAGCAGTTCCCGTCATCATTTGCTCCCACTGATACAATGATATGCCAGTGACTCTCAACCTTTCCATACCCGGATCCCCCAGAGCCTCCCTTCAACTCCATGTAGCAGGCTCCAGCTGGGACTCCCTTCCCCTTTAGCAACCTGGGAAAGGCAGGTGGTGGTGAACCCCCGATTTCGAACCCAAGGGATACCCACTATAAAAAAGGAGGCCTTCCTTAATATCATGGATTGGCAACAGGTTCCTGGACAATATGCAGTCTCTCATATTGATATAGTACTTCTCATCCCAATCGATACATACGCACCTTACCAACGCAAGCACCTCTGGGGAGAAATGGAGCAGCTGTTTAAAAGGACAGTACAGTCTAAAAATAATAATCATACTATTAAGAGAATGGAATCGCTTCCTCTCTCTTACTCACACCACCTTGGATTACTAAACCGGAAGGAATGTTACACAGCTAATTAACGAGACATTGGTTATGCTGCATCTTTACTTTTTGCATTTCTCAGCTCAGATAAAGAAAATAGATCAGACAGTCACAGTCAATTGCCACTGATTTTCCCTCCCATGCACAAGCATGATGCTGCAAAGTTCTGGTTGCAAATGCTGCAAGGGAATTTTCTGTTTGCAAAAATAGTTTCCATTTAAGTTTTTTTTTTTTTTAATATTGATAGAAATATTTTGATTGGCTTTCTGTTTTTCCTTTTAAAAAACCTTATAATATAAAACCTAAATCTGGGGACAAATTGCACTTGTCTGTGTCCATTGAACAGCACATGACTTCCTGGAGTGTGGCTACTGTATTAAATTAAAACAGGAGGAATGCAGGCACATAGAATGTAGTTACCCAAGACACTATCAGAAATTTGTGAATAAAGAATGCTATGTGGCCGTTTAATAACCGTGCGTGATCAGGACCTCTGTTTCAGAGCTTCTATGAACTGACCAGCACCTGTGCTGCCCAGAACTGTGCTAGGACCTGGGATCACACAGGCTCAGAGGGACAAGTATCCCCTGTGTCAGCAACATCACTTCCAGCAGTGCCCTGGTCTGCTTTGCTGGTGGGTCCCCATGTCATTGGACCAGGCTTGACTCTACTTTGCTTTTGAGATCAGCCTAAAGTGGTGTGGTTGCTGCAGAGTAACACACACCGTACGGCAGACAAACAAGACACTTTCAGATGCTGCCTCTTGTGCGTCAGGGATCCCTTCCCACAGCTCGGCGGTTGATGCACTGCACATACACCAGACCTATCTGAAAAGGAAGCACTGCCCTCAAGCAGACTTTGAAAAAGAACCGTGGGCAGGGTGGAGATTAAACAAAACATTCCCTCTGCCAGTATTTTCCTGTGTCCCACTCAGTGCTTAATTTGTAATGGAAGCGGTGTTGGAGCTCAAGCAATTAGGAGCTGGGCTCAAGCAACACTTTCTACATTCATAACTGATGCAGGAAGCCCAGAGGTGCTGGGGCTCTGGACTGCCAAGCCCAGAGGTGCCGGGGCTCAGCCCTGGCACAAATCAAGCACTGCTCCCGTTGTTAACATCGTAGATATCTGGGTCTGAATGAAGCTCTCTCCTACCCACTGAGGTTTTCAACTCATGCTAGACCCTGCAGTGAGGTCATATGCCTGTGATTATGACATCACAATACACATACATCGAAGCAGCATCTTAAAACAAAACCATGAAGCTTCTGCTTCTCCCAGTGGCATTTCCCAGGCTATTGCTCGCGTACGGCAACAGAAGACGCGTTTTCCCACACCCTGAGATGGCAAGTCATCACATTCGGACACTCCACTAGAGCAGATAAATAAAGCAACGGCTGCGCAAAGCACGCGTGTGTAACCCTGAGCGTGCTTTAGCAGCAGCCCTGGAGGAAATCTTCATCCCCCTGAGAGCTCGGAGGTTGGCATTTGCCACTCTCAGAATAGTTGAATACAGGAAGGGGGGGGGGAAAACAACACAAAAAAGCAACATTGTATAAAGCTGTTCAATAGCACCTTACCCGGAAGTCAATTCCAACTGTCGAAATGAAGCTGCCGGCCAGGAAAGCGCCATCTTTAAACCGCACCAGAAGGCAGGTTTTGCCAACCCCAGAGTCACCAACCAACATCACCTAAAAAAACAAGCACAATGCAAAGTTAGATACTATTTTTAAAAGGAGGAGGAGGGTTTTCCTTAAGGGAAACGTAACTACTGAGATTGGTTCCAGCACCGTAGGCCCCACTGAAGTTAACGGGATTACTCATGCACTCAAAGTTAGACACATGCTTCTGTGATTGCAGGCTTGGGGCTACAGTTAGATTCACATTTACTCAAGGCCAAGAGTTGGAACAAGTTTTCTATTTAAAAAAAAAAATTAAAAAGAATCACTTGTCTGAGATTGAAGAGACACCCCCTTGGTGTCTGACTTTGACCAAAGGAAGAAAAACCCAGTACAGATTGCTACGACATCCATGAATCTGCCTTGCAATGGCCAAATGCTGCTGTTCACATGACGCTTACAGCAGATAACTTCAGGACCCTGGCACAAGACAGTATGTTACAAACGTCGATCACTTTCATTAGACAGAGGTACTCGGAGAGCTTCTGTTCTCCCTGTCTCAGAACACAAAAATAAGGGGACATAAGAACGGCCAAACTGGGTCAGACCAAAGGTCCATCTAGCCCAATATCCTGTCTTCTGACAGTGGCCAATGCCAGGTGCCCCAGAGGGAATGAACAGAAGAGGGAATCATCAAGTGATCCATTTAATCAAACAGAATGGTGGTAAATGCAAAACTGATGAGAGTGACTATTTTTTTCTACCCACCACGTAATTAGACTTTGGGACTCATTGCCACCTGCTAAGGCCAAGAATTCAGCAAGATTCCAAAAGGGACTGGTGACAGTTTGACAAGTTACTCCTTCCAAAATTTTTGTTAGCGACATTAAACCTCATAGTTCAGGATTTAAGCCAAACTCGGACTTTTAGGGACCAGGATGACACCTCATATGGGTGGCAGATTATCCCATATCCGCTACTGTGCGGTTCTTCCACCTTCCTCTGAAGCGCCTGGCACTGGTCACTCTCAGAGACAGGATACGGGTGTAGATGGACCTTGGGTCTGATCCACTATGGCAATTCCTACATTACATGCAAGTCACTGGGACTGCAGGAGGAGTAAGGGTAACAGAATCTGGCCCTTAGTTATTCTGGGTATAATAAATGTAGGTTATTTAACCAGACATCCTGTGTAACCAGGCAATTTTTGAAATACACATTAATAACCCTCGATAGACCCTCAGGACACTCTTATGAAGTACAGACAGTATGTACAGTTCGGAGAGATTGTCCTCAAGCCTAGATGCTACACACCATTAACAGGAGCATGTGCACAAGTCAGTAACGGGGCCGAAAGCTTCTGAAGATCTGGGCCACGTCTCCGTTTTACAGAGAGGGAAACGGTAACAGTCGCACTCAGGTCTCATTCACGGCAGTGGAGCAGAATGCAGCCCAGAGAAGTCAGTGGCCTAATTTTAAGGGTGCTGAGTACCTGCAGCTTCCATTAGCTTCACTGGGATTTGTGGATGCCCAGAACCTCTGCGGGCCTGCTCCAAAGCCCGCTGAAGTGAGCAGAGTGACTAGCTTTGATTTCAGTGGGTTTTGGATCAGGCCCCAACTGACTTATTGAGGATCACTCAGCGGGGACACTGACAAAGACGGACTAGAAACCATGGGTGCAATTCCAGCAGCAAAACTCCCATTGACTTCAACGGGGCCAGGATTTCATCCTGCCAGTTCTGTGCCTGAGCACCAGCCCATCCTCCACCCCGCTCTCATTATTTAGGGTGTAAATCGTAACAGTACCCAAAAGCATTATGCTCAAAAATCTGATACACCTGCACCCCCCTCCCTCAATGTTATACACATTATAACCTTAAAACCAGAACTTGTCAACCCAGCCAGGCAGCAGATGGCTTCCCTTACAAAGATTAGCTCTCCGCAGATCAGTCTCACTCGGGGTCGTGTAACAAACAATCATGTCTCTGGGGCTAAGATAGCTGCTTGCGTAGCAGGAGGGAGTTCCGTGCTGGGTTTCTGGCAAGAGGGCCAGTTCCAAGTTCACTTCTCAGCTCCAGACTTGGAATTCCGAGTCTGCCCAAGCGCAGGACATTTAGCGGGATCAGCAAAGTCCACACTGGGCTGTTATGCCCAACAAAAGGCAAAGCAGGACAAATCTCACTTGCACCAGTCTCACTCATGAACTGGGAACAGGACAGGACAGTGGCTAATCTTTATAGGTTCACAGACACCGACTCTCTAGCAAGGCACTTGGATTTGGACAGATGCATTAAGTTTCTCATTATCTTGGGCAGCTGCCAGAATGTGAGATGGGGAAGGTCCTAGGAGTCAGATTCTGATCTCAGGTTATATGCGGACATCACTCTATTGACCTGAAGTCAGTCCCGCTGTACACTAGCGTATTGGAGATCAGAGTGTCGACTCTGCCTCGTTCTTCTGTACATAGCAACGACCTCTGGTGCAGACTAGAGCCCTCCGGTGACTGGGAATAAGAGTCGTACAAATCAGCTCTTTATGAGCTGCGGGGCCATTCATCTCCGTCACTCGTTCAAAAACAAAGACAGACCAAATTCGGTCAGAGGCTGGTGGCTCCTGCTGGCAGCTCTTTGGCTTATTTGAAACCTCTTGGTGTTTTCTGTCCAGTTCCTAATGGAGCAGGTGTTCCAGTCAGGAAAACCGTGGCAGTGGACGGTCCCTGGCCCCCTTGCTGGCCATCTCAGCAGAGGCCAAGGACAGGATGGGTCAGAGAGGCTGACAGTGAGAGAGGAGACTGGCAAGCTAGGGCCGAGGCAGGGAAGCTTGAGCGGCTGTCACCTCTGCTGCACCATTTCTGGAGAGGAAACAGAACCGTCCAGGCTCCAGGGCTGTGGATGTGTCAGGAGCATTGAATTCACTTCGGCCAAAGGCAATGATGTGTCACGCCACACGCTGAATTTCAATCGCATCCTGGCCATGCGGGGTGCCAAAGGCACCAAGTCTCTTTGTACACTGCACCAAGATTCGTACCTCGCTGCAACAAGCACTGGCTTCCACACAGCTTGATCCTCAATGCCAGAGGGAACTGGGTTAAAGGCAAGGCTCAGAGCAGGCTGGGACACTGAAATTACAGATTCAGGCCAAACAAAACCAGAGCGCTCCAAGGTGGGCGCACAGAGGGCCCTGTGACTGCACTGGAACAGACACTTAGATCCCGTGGTGATAGGTGCCCGAGAAAGACGGAAGAGACACAGAACAAGCTAAAGGTACAAACTAATGAAATTCCATCGGCAGCAGGCAGAATCAGCACATTGCAGCTGGTTAGAGGAATGCTGTCATCTTGGTTTAGAAACCAAGTTTCGATGCTGTTAAGGGGGAAACCAGAGGGTTCCAATACCTGATTGCAACAGAAAGCTTTGCATTCGTCATTTTAAAAGGTCAATAGAAAAGGAGGATTTTTAAGGGGGGTGGAAAGTGATTTGCATTAAAACCACCTGCTGTATCCCTGTCACTTGTGCCTGATTTCAGAGTAGCAGCCGTGTTCGTCTGTATTCGCAAAAAGAAAAGGAGGACTTGTGGCACCTTAGAGACTAGCCAATTGTGAGCTGTAGCTCACGAAAGCTCATGCTCAAATAAATTGGTTAGTCTCTAAGGTGCCACAAGTACTCCTTTTCTACTTGTGCCTGAGACTCAGAGGGGGAGACTGACAGGCCTAATTTCACTGCTGCAGCCCAGTGACACACACTCCGAAATGAGGATGTTTCGGGGTGCAGAGGGGAGATTATCTGAACAGTGCCCCTTCCCAGTACGGTTTTCAGAGAACTGCTTTCCCACAAGCACAGAGAGGAAGTGTATCTGGAGTAGCCGTCTGCACAAACCCCTGTGGGCAGGTTTTTGGTTCTCTCTTTGTACAGCACCGAGAGCACAAGGACTGGGGACAAGAGGCCCCACCGCCGTGCAGAGAATCCGAACAGATCACTTCTAGAGGCAAAGGAAGAGCAACTACCGTACACGGGGGCCACTGACTTATTAAAGTTCCAATGAAAGCTGCCAAGATACAAGATCACAAAGGGTAACACGGCACCCCTTAATGCCCACGTTCCTTACGGCCTATAATTGACCGTACTTCTTGTTACCAGGCTGTTAAGACATGAACATCTTCGGCTCTTTCTTTTCAACCACATTTTGCAGACCCATCACTGGGTGGATTGGGGGTGGGGGGCCAGGAGAGGTTGCAGAAGAATGGAGCCTAGTAGGGTGCCGCTCTGGGAATTGCCGAACAGGGAAAGGGAGGACGTGCTCCTGACCCAGCAGTGCCAGCCACCGGGGAATGCTGTACACGCTAGCACAGATGTCCAGGGTAAAATGAAGTGTAGGTGAAAAACAAAGGAAAATCTCTGCCCTGCAGGGCTCACCGCAGCCAGGGTTCTGTGCCGGGTAGGGGAACTTTTCCTGGAGCCGTGTAGGGGGAAGTCCTAGCCGTAGCAGGACAGGCAAGCTAGGTGCCAGGGGATAGGTTTGGTGGTGGGGTTTTTTGCGGGGGGGGGGGGGGGGGGAACACGAAGATCTGCCCTTACCCTCTCCACTAACTCCCTTTCCCCCCGGCTCCAGGGAGACCCTCCTCTGTACCCAGCCCAACTCCCCCGCTGCCCAGCGGCTGCTAAGGTGCAGCTCCATGGCTCTCTGATCCGAGCTCCCGGGCTCTATTCCGTCCACAGAGTGAAGCTGCAGGGCTCGGTCCCAGCCTCGCCTTCCCACCCGTCTCCGACCCTGCCCAGCCTCCCTGGGAACAAAGTTTGCGTGGAGACACGCGGCTGGGGAGGGCCAGGAAGATCGAGGGAGCTGCTGTTCCCAGTGCGGATCCCCTCCCTTTCCCCAAGCCTCCCCTGACCCATCGCCAGGGGCCAGCTTGTTCTGTCTGACTGGGGGGGGGGGGTCGGGGGGGGTCATTTAACCTGTCCAGCCACCCCGCCCCCAGCAGTAACCCGCTCCCATTCCCCCCTCTCCCCTTCTCTGCAGCCACAGCCCGACCCGCCACCCCGACTCTCTGCACCTTGCACCCTACTCCCGGACGGGCCCAAGTGCACGACGCCCTGGGATAACACCCCGAGCCGGAACCCAGCGCAGGGCTCTCTCCCGAGGCTGTGCCGTGCGCCAGGACACCCTGGCCTCGGGCTGCAGCCTGCTCCTGAACCCCGGTAGCCTCTCCTGGTCTCTGGGGCTGCTGGCTCATTCCTCTAGCCCCCCCCCCCGCACCCCCAAGCAGCCCGCGCCAACCAACGCCAGGTCCCTGCGCCCCACATGGTGCAGACACCTGCCCTTAAAACTTGGGGGGCGGCCTAGTCTTCGCGCTCAGCTCTCCCCGTGAGCCTGCGCGCTAAGTTCTGGGGGCCAAACTCCCCCCCACACACACATCGCTCTGGGATCCTCCAACCCCTCGGGTCTGCGACGCCCGCTGGAACCTGAGCGCGCCGGGACACTCCCCGCAGCAGCGGGTCCGTGCACCCCGGGCTACCCTCCCCAGTCCCGGGCTCGGTGCGCCCCTCCCAGCGCCCCGGGCTCCGTGCGCCCCTGCCCGGTACCCTGGTCCCCTCCAAGCAACCTAGCCGTCCCCGCAAACCCTGCGGTCTGTGCGCCCTGGCCCAGCGGTCCCCTCCCCGGCCCCGGGCTCCGTGCGCCCCTGCCCGGCACCCTCGTCCCCTCTCCGGCCCCGGGCTCCGTGCGCCCCTGCCCGACACCCTGGTCCCCACCCCGGCCCCGGGCTCAGTGAGACCCTGACCGGCACCCTGGTCCCCTCCCCGGCCCCGGGCTCCGTGCGCCCCTGCCCGGCCCCCTCGTCCCCTCCCCGGCCCCGGGCTCCGTGCGCCCGGTCCCCTCCCCGGCCCCGGACTCAGTGAGACCCTGACCGGCACCCTGGTCCCCTCCCGGACTCCGTGCGCCCCTCCCCAGCCCCGGGCTCCCCGGCACCCTAGTCCCCTCCCCAGCCCCGGGCTCCGTGCGCCCCTGCCCGGCGCTCCAGGGTCCAGCCCTGGGGTCGGTGCCCGGGTGCTGCCCTTACCTTGAAGGCCACGTCGTAGAACTCCCCGCTGCTGCTCAGGGAGGGCCGGCTGGGCAGCACCGCCCCGTTGAGGGGCAGCTCTGGGCTGGGGCGGCTGCTGCCCCCCTTGGCTCTGGCCGCCGCGCCGCCGGCTTGGCCGCTCTCCTTGGCGGGGGGCAGCGCGGAGGAGGGCGGGGAGCTGCTGCTCCCCTTGCTCTTGAGGGTCTTTTTCCTGGACATGCCTCCGGCTGGGCAGCGGCTGGCGTGGGGGCGGCGGGAGCGCGGCGCTCAGCGCGCAGCCTGGGCCAGCCGCCTGCAGGGGAGCGGGCGCAGCATCCCGGCGCCGGCCCCAGCGCGCCGTGCCCGGCGCATCCCCCGGCCGCCGCTCTGCCCCGGCTGGCTCCGGGCTGCCTCCCGCTGACGGCCACCTCCGGCAGCCACTGGGAGCGCCCGAGCCCAGCCAGGCTGCCAATGGCAGGCGGGCAGGGGCGGGGACCAGCCCCGGGGCTCCAGCGGCAATCCGCCCCGCCGAGGGGCAGGGAGAGGGGCGGCTGCGCGCGGACCCGCCCCCCTCCCTGGCCCCGGGGCCGCCTGCGCGCCCGGCTGCGCTTCACGGCGCTGCCCCTCGGAGAGGGAAATGCCCCTGGCCCGGGCTCCCCCCGGGGGCGCAGGGCAGCCTTCGCACCCCGCAGAGAGCCGCGCGGGCTGCCTTTGCGCGCTCACCCTCCCCAGGGAGCCGGCCACGCTGCACGAACTCTCCCAGGGAGCAAGGGCATGATCCATTGACAAGCTCCCCCACCCCCCGGAAAACAATGCAGAGCATGGCATTAACCCCCCCCCACCCGCCCCGCGCCCAGAAAGTAACGCGGATCCCCTCCCAATACAGCCTGCACCCCCACCCCCCCCGGGAGCAGAGCATCCTGCATTGACTTCCACCCCCCCCCTCCAAGAGAGCAATACAAATTGCCTTTAAACACCCCACCCCCCCGGAATGCATGTAACACCCCACCCCAGCACGCACACGTGGGTCCTTCCACACGGGTTGAGCAACGTGGGGCTTGCATTAAAAACCATCCCGAGGAAACAATCCGTCCCTAGCTATTGTCACTCCTAAAGCCAACTCCAGGAGTTGTGAGACAACAGCAAGCCCGCTCGGGAGGCTGCGGGTGCCTGGAGACCCGCGGCCGGGATCGGTCTAGCCGGGGGTGGGGGCCCGCAGGTGTCTCGGTCTCCAAAGCGAGCAGCTGTGTTTGTTTTGCGGTTACAATCCAACAGGCGAAGGACGCTGCTGCGGGGCCGGGTCCGACGGATGGATCGAGAGTCGGGTGGGATGGGAGCGGCAGTCGGGTTTGCAATTGCCAGGCGATCCCCAGCCTGCTTTGAGATCCGTTTGGCTTCACGTTGGCACTTGCCTCCTGCAGGCAGGCGCTGGGATGTAAATGCCTCCGGCTCTAGGTCTAGAGACAGGGCTGGGATGAACAGACCGGGGCAGGAGCCCTTCGGTACTGATTCACTGAGGGGATTTTAGGACCAAGCAGGGACTGGGTGCAGTATATCACCCAGGAAGGGGGAGGAAACATCCCAGAGCAGGCTGGACCTGGGGCTAGCAGGCCATCCTCACTGTCCATAAATGAAACCTTCTATGAATATTGGTGGAGGAGAGGCCATTCTTGCTCCAGGGACAATAATTATTTGGGGTGATGTTTCCTTTTCAAATGGCAACCTGCCTGATCTCCAGTGTGCCCTGGGTGACTGATTATTCCCTGTAAAGCTTGGTTTCTCTCACGCTCTCCTTTCGACAGTGCAAATGAACGATCAGCTGAAGAACTCAAACTGGGCTCTGCTGGAGCGAGTGTGAGCAGCTCTCCTGACACGTTTCCGGCCCTTGGGAAAGAGGCGGTGGGCACAGTCAGTCACGCCGCACGGTCCCATCCCCGGCAGCAGGCAGCCCGTTACTCTAGTGACAGGGTGGCTGGACAGACAAGGATGATGCAAATAAGCAACAGAGCTTCCATTGGTGCCAGATCAGGTCACCAGGGGCTGACAGGTCAAGGGCAACAATGGGAGGCAGGTGAACGGGGTTTTAGTGCAAGCTTTGGGCCCGATCCTGCAAAGTGCCAAACCCAGACATCTCCCCATTGAAGGGGCTGACCCTGCTCTCCTTGCAATCAATGCGAAGTTTGTCCCTGGCTGCTGTGGGAGCAGAAGCCAGAGCAGGCCTTTACAGGTTAGATTTTCAAGAAGGCTCAGCCCCAGACACCCTGAACCCTTCTGACCATCTGGCCCCCAGCAGCAGGCGTTGAGGACACTTGTCACATCACAGGATCAGGGCCCCACTGTGTGAGCTTGGGAAAATCACTTCTCTTGTTGCCTTAGTTTCTCCCGCTGTGAAATGGGGAGGATGGTACTAGCCCCACTGCCCACGGCTGGTGTGAGGCTCCAGTCACTGGTATGTTTAGAGCACTTTGAGATCCTGGCATGGAACGGGATGCACTGACTGTCCAAAACAGCTCTTTGTGGGACTACTTCAAGCGACCATATTCTGTTTAATTGTTTCTTAGATCACTCCAAATGGAGGCTTCCAAATGGGGAGCAAACCACTAATTGCTCATGGCAATTATTTATCATAAACAAGACAGAGAAACTGGGAACTCTCAGCCCTGTATCTCTGAGTGTGTTCCTGTGTAATGACCCCCACCCCCCGCTTCCATCCCTCTTTAATCCTGTTGAGAAGGAAAGCCAGGAGCTGACCCATTCAGGGTTTGATCACTGAAGTACTTGATGTTGGTTTCGCGGCCCTTATCTTAGCAGCCTCAGCAAAAGCTTTGAATACTGATCCCTCCCTGGCCCATCCAACTCTCTTTCACACTGAAGAGTTGATCGAGAGAGGTCACTGGAGGTCAAGGCCATAAGGAAATGGCAGAACTAGAGATAGCCGTGGAGATTTAGGATTTCTGGAACCGTTCCTGCGTGTGGCCCTCTGCACCGCAGCTGTCCCACAGCAAAGCAGCCGGGTGTGCAATCACCTGCGACCACGTACCCCTGGCGCCACAGGTCACGCCCCTTTGGGCCCCTTTGACCAGTTACTGCTTCATCACGCTGCCACTACAAGCTGTAGGGAGCTTCCACCCCAACCGGCCCGTAGTGTGGGGGTGCTGCTCCCCACTCCGCTCCCCCACCCCACAGCAGTGCAGACCCCAGACCCAGCGCAGCATGGAGCAGCAGGAGCAATGATTCCATGCTGCGGGCGTCAAGGGGAGAAGGGACAGAAAGCACCGAGGAGCAAGGCCACAGGCAGGGACCATGTCCTATGTTTCAGAGAGCTGTGTGCAAGCCGTCACGCTGGTGGGCTAAGATTCTTAAAGAGAGGGGCAGGAAAGCATCCCATTTCAAAGGGAAAATAACGCAATGTCATGTGAATACATACAAATCCTTAGACAGTCCACAGCGCAGTTCACCTTTGAAGCATTTTGAGCCCAAACCCAGAAATCGTACCTGAGTAATCCTCGCTCACAGTCTCACAGAACTCAAATGAATTGTGTGAGCAAAGGGTTGCAGGATCAGGCCCTTTAACACTCATAACACCCCAGGAGGAAAATCATTGTAATACCATGAGGGAACTGAAAATTAGGCCATTTAGCCAAGGCCACCAAGGAGGCCATGACAGAGCTGGGATGAGAAATCAGGTGTTCCTGGTTCCCAGGCCTGTGATCAGACCAATAGACTACATCCCTTCCCAGCCTGGAAGGTAGGAAACAGGACAGTGGCGCACATCGGTAGGAATTAATGGCACCAGCAGCCCATGGAGAAAAGTGGTCCAGAACCTCATCTCTGTAATATCTGTGTGGTCCAGGCCCCAGCAAGTACTGTTCCCATTTTCTCAGCTGCAGTAGATGAAAATGTAAATCTACCTGGCTGGCTTCACGAGCTTAAATAACCAAAGACAGCGGCTTCTCACAGTCACATCAGATGAACACTCCTGCAACTGGGGCAGTGAGTGAGCAAGAGCAGCAGTGGTGGAAGCATTGAAGCCATCTTATGTTTTACTCTTGTCTTTTCCCCTTACCGGAGATGGGGAGCGCTACAGCCAGGGGTGGCTTTGTTTCAGACTTCCCACATCCGGAGCCCAGACCTGAGGCTCATAACCCAGGAGCAGCCTAACTGCATTACTGGCTACCCCAGCCATGTAACAGATCACCTGGAACTTTTCCTAGAAGCCACTATTGCAAGCATAGATCAAACAGGGATTGGTAAAGTTGTAAAGACATGAGAGCAGATTGCTGGGAACTTTCGATGTGTTCCTTCCATCATTCTTGATCTTGCTAGATGACAAAGACCTATGACAAAATTGACCATCTGTAATTAACTAGTAGTGTGTGTGTGCTGGATGGTACATTCTTTTAGCAAAAGTGAAGCATTCTGTTCAAGAAAAATCTTGGGGGGAAATGCAACTCAATCTTCTAGGCTAGGGGGATGCATATGCTGGACCTCAGCAGAGTTGCCAGATGTTCCATCATGGTAGCATGTTACGATAGCCTTCACTTCTATGGCACTGGATCAAATCCAGCTTAGTTCAGGAAAACACATGCCACCTTTCTAGGGTAACAGGAGAGGAAACAATCAACAAATATGCTGTAATAAAGACGAATCTGAAGAAGAAATTTCACCCATCTTCCTGGAAGGACTTTAAATGCAGTTTTTAAAGGACACCACTTTTGTGTGCGTGCGTGTGGGGGGAGTCACAACTGAAATAAATTAGGGGAGAAGTGGAGGTGGGGAGAAGATAGTCACTAAAAATAGATCAAGGGACCAAACACATGCTTAAAGTTACGGTGTGCCTTAGTACCGTGGTGAATCCGGGCCATCGGAACGGGCAGGCCGTGGAGTGGGGCCAGTGGTATGGTTGGCAACAGCAGCTATTTGCCATCTCCAAGCTGACACCCCGGCAAGTAGGTTTTTCAGTTGGTGTATTTACTCGTTCTGAGGACTTCTCAGATATGAACCTCTGAGTACTGTTATATTCTAGATTATTGAGGTCTCTTTAAAAGCAAAGCACTGAGGCTTGGTACATGAATATGAGCTAATTTGGTTGCCCACACTGCATTAATATCCAGGCAGCGCTACCACGTTCCCAAAGGCCCATCCAGCATGCACTGGGCTCAGGGTAAGACGTGGATGAAGTACGTTCTTGTGTTGTTCCAAAGTCCTGGTCAGAAATCTGGAGGGGACAACCCCAGGACATTAAAATATCATAAAACCCAACTCCTGTTGCTTTGCAACACACACTTTATTTAAAGCAGGGCTGCTTAAATAGGTATCTCCCCTCATCAGCTCCACCATGTCCAAGTCATTGTGTTTGCTCCTGAACAAAAGAGCAACCAGAAATCAAAGTTGTTCTGTTTGTTAGCACGTGATGCAAATTAATTGTGGCACGTGCGCTTCCATAATAGAGTGGCGACCCACTGGCTTTCCTCTGACAGCGTATAATACTTCTCAGTCATCCCACACCCTCAGTCTGGATCCCAGATTGCCCCATACCCCTCTGCAGAGCCCTATCCCACTGTATAGTTTACTTACTATCGTTATGCAAAGTTTTGGCAATAAGGTTACAAACCCAATGTAGTTTTAAGGCCTGAGCCCATTGAAGGGACTGGAACACCTCCCATGGACTACAGTGGGCTTTGGATTGGGCCCTCAAAAGCAGCTTTCAGCTGCACATAGAACTGTATACTGGCCCCTTTGGGGGCTTTTCCTTTCGTTTCAAAGGGGCGTCCCATATTTGGTATTTTTGCCTTTGCCAGGCTGAGGTGCAGCAATGTCCCCTCAAATGTAAGGCAGGGCACAGCCAAAATACCTTTGTAAAAGGCAGGATTTTAGGCAAGTGAGAGAGCAGGGCAACAGCAGCTCCCAAGAAAAGATTTTGAGAAGTCCAACACGCCTGCTTCATCTCCTGACCAGCACAGAGGCGTATTGTATTGTGAGGGTGCCCCCTTGAGGCCAGCTGCACATAACAATAATAGTATTGAGTGTACCAGCGAAGTCTCTCATGTGAGCTAAAATATTCATTGGATCCTTTATTAAACAGTTAATTAGCAAGGGCCACCTGCTTCATGCATGGCATTCTATCACTTCTGACACAAATGGGTAGCTGCTGATTTTTAGCAGAGATGTGCACCGGATAGAGAGCTGCTGATTAATACTTTGGGATCTGGACAACTGTTCCGTCCACACACAAGCACAAACAAAAGGATTTTAAATCCAGTTGTTTCCCTTAAGGTGTATAATTCTCCACATACCCATTCTTCTGAGTCATGGTCACACGGATGTGTGGAGAAAGAGAACCAATCTCCTTCCTTCCTGCACTGTGATGTGATTTCCAGCCCAGATGTTGCAGTGTGGTACTTCCAAGCTGGGTAACTTCAAGGACAATCTATTCCCATCAAACATCTGTACATGGCATTGGCTGCACTGTCTTGAGAAGTATTTGTTTTCTTGATTACTGGCCAAGGCACCAAAGGTAACTGTAACTGCATTCACTGTAAGCATAACACAGACTTCTCCGATAACACACTTCAGTCCTGCTCTGGGGCTCGCTTCTTGTCCTTAATTTCACACTGCTTGGCTAATGGCCTGCTCTCACTTTGCTATTCCAGGCCCAGGCCCATCCCCCACCTTCTCAGACTCTGCCCCCCTTTGCCCCCAACCTCATTCTAACCTGCAGCTCCCCCTATTATTCCAGTCCTGGCTCTTCTGTACAATCCCGACCTTCAGCACCACTTGCTACTGAAGTCTGGGGCAATCTCTCTCGCTTTTCCTTTTTCTAAGCTTGGAACTAGTGGCCTAGAGGTCAGAGGGTCCATATCCCATCCTGCAAGCCCAGAGCAAATCAGTCCTGCAACACTTGTTTCACACAAGAATTAAAGGATTTACTGGCACATTCTTTGTTATTGTCAAATGTGTTCTCTAGAAGTGAGCGATTCACCTCTTAGAAAATACCCATCAGTCACCCAACTGTCCGTATTACCCTGCATTTCTACATGCCCTCCTATACAGCCTCACATGACCTGATCCTGCAAGCCAGGCTCACATGAGTCAATGGGTCTCGCGGTGCTGGGCTCTTAGTGATCCAACGCCCACTGAAGTCAATGCAGACTTTCCACTGGCTGCAGTAGGCTTTGGATCAGCCCCATAAGCCTTTGGCAGCACCTACGCACTAGAGTTTCCGGAGTGCGTTTCACATGGAGAAATGGTGCTACGTGCTAGCCCCACCTTCAGACAAATGCCTTACAAAAAGAAACCCGGGCCCCTTTCTATGCAGTAGAGTATTTGCTGGCTGTAAACAAACCCGATACCTTTTCACAGCTGACCTCTCTACAGAGAGAGTTCAGCTCTCCAGGTAATTCATTGTTTATACACCTTGTTGCATCACGCCACAAACATTGCCAAGAGCCCACACACCCACTGAATGCAATTCCTGACTCCAGTTTTCCGCTCGCTGCTCCCTCCTGATTTCCTTTCTAGAAGCTCTGGTGCAATTCTTGGAACCACAAAACCTTGTACTTGCTGACAATGCTCATAGGCTGCATTTTCCAAGTTCAATTTCATGTCCATAAAAATCTGGGAGGGATTTTGTGGGTTTTACAAATCCATCCTATTACATCCTTTGCATTTTGGGGCAGGCCAGAAGCTTTGCACAGAACTGAGGTAGTAACTGGCGGCACATGACTGCAAGCTCATTTGCTGAGGAATCACTGAAAATTTAATTTCCGCTGATATTACAAGGGGTTTGCATGTGTCAGCAGTGAATGTGTTACAAGGGGTTTGCATGTGTCATGTGAATTCATTTGTTAAACCTGAATGTGGAAGGGAAATTTAATTCCTCCAAAGGGGCTGAATGACACAACTTCCTTTTGATCACATCAGTGGGGAGATTACACCCTGGAGTCACAGAAGTTAGAGTTGGGAAAGAGCAAACCAGACCATCCCCCTCGACAAGGTAAGCCAGCGCCCAGCCCTACCTCCTCTAGTGCTCTGCCCAGTCTAACTGCACGTGTCCCGTTCTCCACTTCCCGTGGGATCCTATTCTGCTACAGTCTTAGGGCCAAATGCATCCCTGGCTCCAATGGAATTAGATCAGGGATAAATCTAGCCGAATAAGCCCATTGTCAGGAATCTTTCCCGCTAACCAGCCTGTTCTTGATTTCATCCCGTTGCTCCTATTTCCATATGTCGCTTTGGTAGACAGTGAGCATGGCTAGGCCTGGGACTCAGGACACCTGGGTTATATTCTCAGCTCGGCCCCACACTTACTTTGTGACATTGACCAGTCAATTAACTTCTTTGCGCCTCACCGTCCCCATCTGTGAAAAGGGGATAATGGTTTTACCTGCCATTGTGAATGGCTTTGAGAGCTATTAGGCTTGTCATTCAGAGAAGTGCTAAGAACAAAACCCTTGGAACATTCTGTAGCAAACAGGCCCTCTTCCTTCTGGCTGTTAGTAGCAATTGAATTTAAACTTTCTAGCCAAAATGTAAGAGAAGGGTTAGAAGGCTGCCCTGACCTGCAGGACTTAAAGTCATGAAGGTCAATGGGAGCTAGGTGCCTAAGTCACTTAGGCACCTTTGTAAGGCCCACTGGGCTCCTCTCTGGAACTTTAGGTTCCTCAATACATTTGTAACTGTAGCCCTTGATCTATGCATCAGTCACTTAGGTTCAGCTTTGCAAAGGAGCCCACTGAAATTCAGTGAGCGCTGGGACTGGGCGCCTTTGGAATCCCAGCCGGAAAAGGGTTTGCAAAGAAAAGCTAATTTTATAACCCGGCTCTCACAAAGCAACAGTCGGAGTGAACTCTGCCGGCCTAACCGGTGCACCCTCCCCGAGTGAGTGGTGATTAAGATGAATTGGGAGAGCTTTCATAAATCAAAATCAAGGTCTGTAAGACAAGCGAGTGCATTGAGTCTGCCAGGAGGATGAGAGCGCTAAGTCATATTCCACAAGGAACACATTCTTCTCAAGCAGCAATTTTGTAAATGGTGCCTTGAAATATATGTGCATGTCTAGGGGTGTATATATGCACAGAGATGTGTGTAAGGTGAGTGCATAGCAGTGCATATGCATGAAGACATGTATTTAGCAGGGTGCTTGTGCACAGAGGTAAGGTGGGGAAGGGGGTTCGTTTTCTAGCACTGTGGCATCTTGACTATACAAAGTTCTTTGTCTCTTTCCCCTTGGAAATACAGCAGCCCACACAGTTCTGAGCTGCCATTATACTTTTCCATTTATTGTTCCTCCCCCTTTCCATCCCACTTCTCACTTACCTTTCACACTTCAATCTCATTTCCTTTGTCAGTGTCACTCTGGTTTTTCATTGAAATTCCTCAAACATCATCTCGTCAAGCGCAGCCCATCAATTATTTTCAGGCAGGAACTGACTGTTTTCTTTTTGCAGCTGTGAATGTTTAAATTCCAACATTTTGCTGGAAGATCTGTTCTGTTTATTCCCTTTCCTATTTTGTCAGGTCAGTCCAAGCCTCCTTCCTTTGTCTCTTTATTTTAGTTTCTGTCTCCCTCATACACACAGGGCCCCTGTGTTTTGGATCTTAGGGTCCTTGGCTTATTTCTATCATCAGTCTTGAAAGGCAGCTTCTCTCTACAAGCTCCCCCCTTACCACTTTGTCCTTAACAGTATCTGCTGCGTTATCCTTGGACCACGAATACATGGATAACTACAGGGGTTTAGTGAACACCTCAGACTACTTGGGGTGGGAAGCAGAGGGAGCTTGATTGCCAAGTCTTCCTTTCCTGGCATGTAAACACATATTTTGTTTGCAAGGCAAATTCTATTTTAAAAAAGCAACAGCATGTTTCTGTAGCCAAGGAGAAAGGGGTTTCAGCTCTGCTGAGCACCTGCAGCTCCAGCTGACTTCACTTGGAGCTGAGGGTGCTCGGGACCTGCTGAGAATCAGGCCGATGGTGTTAATACAGAACCATGCCACAGCTGGCTGGTGCAGGTGGCCGCTTGAGATGGAGGGAGCAGACTGGGTTCTCTCAGCAGGATTCTCCTGCCCACCAACTCATTGTGTTTCATTATGCTCTGCTCTACTTTCACTCTATTCCCCCACCCACCCCGCCGGTCTCCTCCCTTTATTATTTCTCCTGCTGTACACAGAATCCAAGCCCAGTAATGTCAACCCACCGACTTCCAGTCGAGCTCACCCGCCCCTAATCTTGTGTTTCCAGGGTTAGGTTTTTTTCCCCAGGCTTGCGTCTGGATGTTTTCGTTACCCCTTCGCCATCTGCTCTGACCATGGCTGTAGAGCACATGGGGCACACCCAGTAAGCTGAGCATTAAACCAACACTCCTGTTTGGACCAGTATTCAGTTCCTCTTTGGGCAGCTTTTGAAATGAGTCACTGGGTTCTCCAGCTTCTTCCCTGGTGCTCTGCGTCCCATGACAGTGGCCAGCCGAGAGGAAAGAGTTGGCAGCAGAAGTTCCTTTTCTCCAAGAATTTATCAAGAAATCATTTCCATATATCACAAGGGGAAGGGATCCCTCCCACCCCCCAGTCCCTTTTATCCTAAAGAATCATGATGTGGATGAAAAGATCAGCTGTGATTGGAAAGGAAAGCCCTTGGGCCATGTTTTCACTGGATTCTTCAAAGATGCTCCCTAGCTCTGAATTCCAGCCGGGGCTCCCTGGATAAGAAATATTGTACTGACCTTGCATTAGGGTTGGGGTGTTAATTTTTAAAATTCCTTTTTAGTCTCTGTTCTTCTATAGACTCACCCCTGCCTCTGAGAGCGAGGGACTGATGAAAGCGTGTCTTTGAACTCAGTGTGAATGGGAAAAGGGCAGAAGTGTTTTGAAGCAAAACCTGATCCACAAGCTTTCCTCAGACTCAAACCCTGAATCGTGAGGGTCAGAAATGTTTCTATTCCCCCTGTAACAGGGGAGCTGGCCCTTAAGGAAACCAGGCACAGCGCTCCTCTTCCACTCCCGGTGTGTCCTAGTTTGCTATATGAGGAGGGCAGGGCTGCCCGACGAGTTTATAAATGAGAGGCAGCCCAAAGGCAAAGAAGAATTCGGAACTTCGGAGCGAGTGCAGAGCAGAGGTGGCATGAGAACTACAGGGAGCAGATGCCCCTGAAGGAGGAAGCAGGGAGAGTTCCCTGGTGAGCAGGAGAGCCAGATGACCCTGGTGAAAGCAGGAAGCAGGAAGGCAGTCGGGAGGGTCCCTTACAAATTTCCTCAGATGGGAGAGGACAGACGGCTGAGAGCAGCAGAGGGACATGCATGCGGCTCTCTGAGACAGAGAGCTAAAGCTGGAGGGCCAGAGAGGGCTGAACGCTGGGGGACAATGGACGGATGCGCCAGCTGATAAAAATCACAGAAATATCGGGCTGGAAAAGGCCTGAAGAGGTTATCTAGTACATCCCCCTCAAGCCAAGGCAGGACCATGGAGACCTGATATCTCCAGCTGAGAGCTAGATCCAGACCTGAGGACGAAACAGGCCAGAGAAATATCCCAGCTAGAGGGGTTGGGGTAAGGGATGGCGAGAGATCCTGGAGCCGTACCGGAGAGCTGGGGCGTGGAGAGAGAGACCAGAGCTGTGTTTGGTGTTTCAATGGACTGGTGGGACTTGAAAGACTGGACGTACCATTTGGACTGTGCTGGGGAATTCTGGGTTATAATTGTGGGGAATCCACAACCAAGTAACCTTGCAAAGGGCTATTATATGAGGAAAGCTTGCATGGAGTTACTGGGGACTCTGGAAGGAGGGGAAACTGAGGTAGGTGTACCTGTTGTGCTGTGGCCTGCTTCAGGAGCATGCTCCGTCACAGGAGAGAGCCCCAGCAAGGGGCTGCATTCTCACATATGACAGCGACTGTGGGCAGGCAATCAGCCCCTGGGAGAAGGGGATCAGTCAGCGTGTGCCTGGAAGAGGAAAACCAAGGCGCAAGGCACTTGCAGGGGCACCCTGAGGCCACAAACTGGAGCCCAGGAGGCAGCCACCCTATGACACCTTCTATATTTCACAAAAATCCTGATTTAATAATGCATTTGGTAAATCCTGCACGGGGCATAACATTTGCTGCACTGAAAACACTGCAAGAATACTGTAGCATGTGTTCATGTGTATATATATACATAACACTAACACGTACACATGTCTACTGAATATAATCACAGCTGCTCAACTTTGTGTCATGTGCCCTATACTGCCAACAATTAAAGGAGATTCTCCTTCAGCTCAGTTTAGTGGCTGGGTTTTCCGATCAGAAGGAGCTGAGCTCTAGCCAAGCTGTCAAAGTTCCATGCTGCTATGGCACAAAGCGCAGCAACAGCCATGAAGTCCTACCATAGATGACCACAGCTTTGTTCCAGTCTAAATGCATAATTCCCTAAGGGTGCAGGGAATGAAGCTGCAGAGGGAGTTCTGTGTTTTTGACACAGGAAAACAAACTTGCCACAAGGCAAAGGGTAAAGTAGCCTATACCAACAGCTCTGAGGTAAGGGCTTTCTGAAATGGCTGCAAGGTCAAGCCAAGAAAAGATAACCACTAAACTCTGAGTAAGCGCAGCTGAATTAGTCGCCAGCTAAGGAGAGCTGATAGGGATGAGATATAATTGAGTTTCCTCCTTAAAATCCAGGGTAAGAGATAAATATTTTACATTCTCAGCCCTTAATATTTAATAGCTGGTTGTAACATGTTCAACAGGAAAACTACACGTGTGGCAGGCCTCTAGCTTTTAGTCCTGGTACCGAATGAGTTTCATCTCTGGCGGGCTTTAGGATGCACAGCACCTTATGGGCTCCTTAGTAGGTCACCTGGATTCCACACTGGGATTCTCCTCTTGTCATTGAGGCAGGGGAAATGAAAACATTAGCAACTAAGTGCTGCTGAGATTCTGCACTGGCAAGACTTGTGCATCCTTAGTACTTACCACTGATACAGTGACCAGGCACACAGCGCCAGATAAGAGGCAAAACGTCCCAAACAAATAAGCCCTGAGGCCCCTGACCCCAACTGCTCACAGTCCAAGGACATTATCCAAAGATCCCTGAAGTCAGTGGAAAGAACGCCATGTATATTGCTTGCCCTGACATTACTTCTCTAGAGGATAAGTCTGAAATCTACCCACAGTCTCAGGAAGTCAATAGTAACAGAGCTTGGTATTAATCAAACAACACACCTATCCCTCTTCCCCTCCAATGCACAACAGCAGAGCCCGTCCTTTCTCCTGCAAATCTCCTTTTCCACCCCTGCTCTGGTGAGTACGCTCACCTCTTCCAATGCATCATCACTCTCCAGGCGTCCCAAGCACAGTGGAATCTGCTGAATTAGCACATGTTCCCAGATGCCGGGCTTCCTCTTAAACAGGAGGTGGTTTCTCTATTTTTGCAGTCCCCGTGCTGGCTGCTCATTCCTTTGGCTACAGTATAGGTCACTGTTACTCTGTTGGTTTCCCAGAATTGTTCCTTCCGAGCAGCACAGATAAGGTGCTGCATTAGCAGTTGTCAACCAAGTCAGGGTATTAGCACCTTAGCCATTTAATGGAACGGACATGAGCGAGCACTCGAAGAATACGATATTACAGATGGCTCAGTCCTGCAAGGTGCCACGTGCCCTCATTGACTTTCATGGGGGCAAAGAGCGCTCAACACCTCTCGGAAGCATGGCGCACCTGGCAGGATTGGGCCCATAGCAACTTTCATCAGAGCACCTTAAAAACGCTTCTAATAACACTTACCAATGGTCTTGTGGTTATAGCAGTGGGACTCTGGAGGTCTTGGTTCAATTCCATTCTCTGCCACAGATTTATTTTGTGACCATGGGCAACTTCCTTTTCCACTTTTAAATCTCATACTCCAAATTGCTTTCCCTTATTACAGCTTTCTGAAACGGCTGCAAGGTCAAGCCAAGAAAAGACAACTGCTAAACTCTGAGTAAGCACAGCTGAGTTACTTGCCAGCTAAGGAGAGCTGATAGGGATGAGATATAATTGAGTTTCTGCCTTAAAACCCAGGGTAAGAGATAAATATTTTACATTCTCAGCCCTTATTACCTTCTTCCTCCAGCCAATTGTCTGACTTGTCTAGTTAGATTGCGAGCTCTTCAGGGCGGGGACTCTTGTACTGTGTGTATGTACAGCACCTATCACAATGGAGCCCTGAACTCAGTTGGGATTGGTAGGTGCTACTGTAATACAAAATACAGCCATTGATTAATCTTCACAATACACCAATGTGGCAGGTATTACTGGCCTATTCCCCACTCTGTAACTGGGGAAATTGGGCAGAATGGCGACATAACTTGCCCAAGGCAACACAGTGGGTCAGTGTCAGGAGCAGATTAGAAATCAGGAGCTCCTGGCTCCCAGTCCTGTGCTCAGACCACACCTCCCAAAGCTCCTGCAATAAACTGTGGTCCTGGATGGTAGGTGCGAGTCACCTGCAGATACAGGGCTCCAGGTTGAAGAGGCCACACCATGGTACCAAGTGGGGAGAGAGTGCAACTTAGGGATGCTCGAAAAGGAAACAGAGGTGGATGCCAATGTCATTTTTGACATAGAACAAATTGACAAGACTCCCGCCAGCCTGAAATTTTTGACTTTTTACTGATTTCTTTTCAAAAGAAAACAGTTCCATTGTGCTTCAGAACGTGCCATGTTCTGAGAGGTGCTGCCCCCCCATGGATGGGAGGTTGTGCAAATAGCATTTCCCCACAGACGTCTTCCAAACAACGTAGCTCCTGGCCTGGTCTCCCTACCCTCCCATTCCTTGTGCTCTCCTCAACGAAGACTGCTAATCATGCCAGACTGTAAAGGGGCCAGGATTAGATGGAGGCCAGCAAACTAATTTTGCTCATGAACAGAGACAAAAGTGAGTCAAAGTTTCCATCAGTGAGGAGCTAGCACATAAAACCTCAACAGCACTTAGCCTTCACATCTACTCTGTTCCAATACACCTCTACTTTTATGACCTAAGAGATCCAAAAATGTAATAAGGGAAAGAGATTTGGAGTATGAGATTTAAAAGGTCTTTAAAATGTGTCATTTTTAATACTGGCTGCTGGGGAAGTGGAAAACTGACACCATTCAGCCTCCTGAATGCAAGGGCTGGAGTTATTTTCTGGCGAGTTGGGGCATTTTCAATGCTTTTCCCCGTGTGTCTTGGTGGCACCAAGCGTTACATAAATAACCGTAGCTTAAAACTGTCAGGAGACTTTTGGTTGCAAGATATAGGCACCTTTCATGATGGAGAAGGATTAAAGTGTGGATGTAGTTGTAAAAACGGCTGGAAAATGTCACCTCGGTGTTTCATATTTATCGGCAAGTCAGCCACTTCCATCTGAAATCTATCCACCAAAGTCAAACCGACCCCTTTGAAGAGCAGCTCGGGCGCAAATCACTCAAACCACGTGAGTAGCCTCACTGAAGTCCATGAATGGAACTGGTTATGTGCTTAAAAGGTGATGCATGTGCTTAAGTGCTTTGCCGGGTCAAGGCCACAGGCTGGCAATATACAAGGCAGAAGGGATCATGGCTGCTGTCCCAGGCCAAGCACACTCTGTCCCTGCTTTGGGGCAGGGAAAGGAGCATTATAGCCCCACAGCTGAGTCCACCTGACCATCCTCAGCCTCACGGCAGTGGGGCCTACTGGCCAGAGTCAACAGGGCTGCACTGCCTCGCGGAGCCGAGCAGCCCAATGGCCAGAAGCAACAGGGCTGCCCTCCCTCATGGGGCTGTGTGGCCCAATGGTCAAAGGGGATGGGCCACCATGCCAGGTGGGGTGGCTGGGGTAGGGTACCCGGGCCCTCCCTACTCCACTGGGTAGGCCCTGTACTAACCACTGCGTCAGCAGACATCAGACTGAAACACGCTGACTTAGCTCCCGGTCCTATGACCGGATCACTGATTAGTCCCCCCAGGCTACTTCCTAGCCTGTCTTCCCATGGCATGATCCACCAGCCTCCTGGGTCTCTGGCCTGTGAAGCTTCTGATGGTTCCGACACCTCCTGGGTGCCTGCAGGTAGCCGGGTATCTGCCCAGGTCTCAGCGGGCTTGGCCTCCGCTCCTGCCTGGGGCTCTGGCAGCTCCCAGGCGGGAACCTGCAACATGCATCGTCCCTCCTGACTGAGCTGGGCTGCTCCCTTTTATCCTGACGCTCTAGTTGGAGCTTGCCCAGCAGGGGCGAGGGGGCATGGTTTCCTCTGCTCAGAGTATGGGGTTAACCCCTCCTTGTCCCGCGTGGGGTAAGGACACCCTGTCACAGCCGCCTCTTGCCCAGCTCTCTGCAGTGCTAACTGGAGCAAAAACTTGATTTGACTCCTGCCAAATACCTGTTCAGAGCTTGAGGTGGCAAGGCCCGTGCCGCTCTTGGATGCACTGAGCTCCCGCAGCTCCCATTGCCCATGTGCTTGTGAGGACTGAGCCCTTCCACTGCAGTGCTGGGAAATTCAAAGGCGTCTCCAGTGCTCCGGCACCCACACCCTGCTGGAATTCAAGGCCATTTAGGGACCTAACTCCCTTTGCAAGGCCCAGGCCAAAGCACTTCCATGACAGTTGGCCCTGGCCACAGAGATGCATGGGTTTTTTAAAGGAAAAACAAATTATTGAACCAATATCAACTTAAAAACAAACAAAGAGTTTCAGACCCAAGAGTCCCCCACCAAAAATCCAGGCCCTGTAAGCTAGTACCCGTGGAGACCAAAGCTATTTCTGGTACATATGGCTCCAGTACTATAGCATCTGAGCACCTCCCAACCTTTACTAAATTTATCCTGACAGCATCCGCTGTGAGGCAGGGCAGTGCTCTCGTCCCCACGGCACATCTGGGAAACTGAGGCACAGAAAGACTCAAAGTATGTCTGCACAGCAAAGGAAAACCCATGGCATCAAGTCTCAAGAGCCCAGCTCAACTGACTCAGGGGGGATAGGGCCAAGGGGCTCTGAAACCTGGGGACAGGGAAGCGACTCAGCGCCTGGGTGGATGGCAGCACAAGAAGGAAAGTTTACACTGCTCTTTTGAGGTCTGCGACCTGAGCCCCACAAGCCCGAGTCAATTGACCCAGGCTCTGAGACTTGGTTTCTCTTTGCAGTGTAGACATACCCTAAGTGGCTTGTCCAAAGTTACCCAGAAACTCTGTCAGAGTATGGAATTGAATCAAGGTCTCTCATCCTAGCATCCTAACCACTGGTCTATCCTTCCCCTACTGAGCTCAGCTGCAGAGATAGTACATGGTGTGACCAGACAGCTAGTATGAAAAATCGGGACAGGGGGTGGGGGGTAATAGGCACCTATATAAGACAAAGCCCCAAATAGCGGGACTGTCCCTATAAAGTCGGGACATTTGGTCATGCTAATAGTCCATGGGATGAGACAGGCTCAGGCTAAATTGACTGTAAGCCACACAGAAAGATAGCTCAGCGAAGATAGCTACTTAATGGACAGAGACAGTCAAAATAAAAGCAAACAGCGTGTACAATGAATGAAATAGACAATACCGAGACTGTTAGCAGGCCATAACATAATTAATCTGGAGTGCTGTGTTTCGCTCCAGGCTTCCACTCTCAAAAAATAAAAATAAAAAGATACGGCAGAAGCAGAATGGGCCCAGAGAGAGGTGAGGAAAGTGCTCCGAGTCCTGGAAAGACTACAATATGAGGGAAGATTGCACAGAGCAGACTGTTAGGGTTAGACAGCAATGTGCAATTCAGCAAAGCATGTGCTTAAAGTTAAGCATGCGCTTGGCTGAATCAGCATCTAAAGGGATAAGAGGGGACATGCCAGATGTATCCAGAATAATGAATGCTATTGAGACAGCAGCTAGAAAGATAGGGCGCTCCTATTTACCCTCCTAATACCAGAACAAGGGGATAGCCAACGAGAATGAAAAAGGTCAACACATTTGAAACTGCACAGAAAACACAGATCTGGAGATATCATTGGGCCCAAGAGCTTACCAGCAGCCAATAAAGGATTAGACATTTATCTGGCTGAGATCATCCGCGGTTACATAATGCACCCAGCATACCTTGGGGCCCTGTAAAATAATAAGTGATGGTAACAAGCCTGAATAAAAATTTATAAGTGTTATAAAGCCTAATGTGTCAGTGCGCAAAGCAGCCGCTAACTGCAGGGGACTAGGTGAAACTTCCACTAATGGCAGGTTATTACACAACTGTCCATTATTATGGGGTTTTCTGCATCTTCCTCTGAAGAATCTGATGCAGGCCACTGTCAGAGACAGGAGCATGGGCTCAATGAACCCCTGGTCCGGTGGCAATTCCTACGTAGGACAATGCAAATCTGGCTAGCCAGTAACCTGCACGGTATGGTCAGCATCAAAGTGCTACTGCACAGACCTTTTTGAATCATTCTTTCCGCTAGCAAATGGATGATCTGCATTTCCGAATGAGTGGGGAGAGCCAGTATCTAAGTGCTAGGCTTGGTCAGCAATTCATGAGAGTCCGGAGCAAATCACTTGGCAACAGGTCAATGATTAGTCATTGGCAGCCTTTCTCTTAACAATATTTATAAGTCCCAAGATCAGCTGGGACTTGGAGTTACTGTGGATGGTTCTCTGAAAACTTCAGCTCAATGAGCAGCAGCCATTAAAATGTTAGGAACTGTTAGGAAAAGGATAGAAAATAGGACAGAAAGATCTTCTAATGGTCCCATATAAATCCATGGCGCGCCCACACCTTGAATATTGTGTCCAGTTCTGATCCCCCCATCTCAAAAAGGACATAGTGGAACTGAAAAAGGTTCAGAGAAGGGCAACAAGGATGATCGATCCAGGTATTGAGCAGCTTCTGTACAAGAAGAGACTAAAAAGATTAGGGCTTTTCAGCTTGGCAAAGAGACGACAAAGGGGGGATATGACAGAGGTCTATAAAATCATGACTGGTGTGGGGAAAGCAAATAGAGAAGCACTGTTTTCCCTTTGTCACGATACCAAAACCAGAGGTCACCCAATGAAATGAACAGGGAACGGTTAACACAAGCAAGAGGAAGTACTTTTTCGTGGGGTGTTGTCATGGCCACAAGTATAACTGGCTTAAAAAAAAAAACTTAGATAAGTTTATGGAGGATAGATCCATCAATGGCTATTATTCAATAGTCAGGGATGTAGCCCTATGCCCAGGGTGGCCCTAAATCTCTGACTGCCAGAAGCCAGGACAGGAAGACAGGAGTGCATCATTCCAACTGGCCTGTTCTGTACACTCCCCTTGAAGCTCTGGTGCTGGCCACTGGGCTAGATGGACCACTGGTTTGACCTAGTATGACGGTTCTTATGTTCTTAATTGCTTCCTTCTTTCTGCTCCTCTCCCTGCATTTCACTGCATCTTCTCATGCCATCTGTAACTTTTATGTGAACAGGACTGCAGGCAGCTGGTATTGATTCAGTTAATTCAAATCCAGAGCTTGAAGATGCTGTTTGATTTTTTTGTTTGTTTGCTTTGGGGTTTTTTTAGTGCTTGTTATTGTTTTCCAGGACAATTCTAATTTCCCCTCTTGGCAAAACTCTAATATAGGTGTGGGCAATTGACTATTCTGAGCTTTAGGGGACCATTATTTAATTGACTGGACAGCCCCACAGATACACGAGTTTAAAGACACTGTTGACTTGAAATCGAGCCAGTTTTGATAAATTAGTTCAAAGCACTTCCAGGTTCTCCTCTTGCCCCTGAGCCTCTCTGCCAATGTCTGTGGTCTTACAATTAAAATATTTCCCAGTTTCTAAAATCTTTCTTTTCTCCCTTGTTGCTGGCACCCCCACTACCTTACGCAAAGCTAATGAATGGCCCAGTCCTGCAAACACCTAGGCATACAGATAATTTTACTTGTGCGAGTCACCCTATTGAAATCAGAGGCACTAATCACATGAGAAAAGTTATTTCCATGGGTCAGTGATTGCAGGGTTGGGGCCTAAGGAAGCCATGAAACCAGCTCTATACAAAGCAAACAGCTGTTGACTAGCAACTTCTCAGAGCTGGCTTTTAAAATGGAGACTTTTTGTCTTGGGCGCCACATAGCCCCACCCAAGCCCCAGTCCTGGCTAATCAAGGAGATCTTTACGCTTCCGCTCCGGAAGTGCCTCCTCGCCCTTTCGTGGCTGCCTGCACCGTTCCAGGGTCTCATGCTCTGTCAGCGTGGAGGGGGGTTTCGATCCAGCATCTGAGCCCTGGGCTTTTTGAGCAGAGGGTTCAGTGCCTCTACCTCCTTTCTGATGCTACCCCTAGCATCCAGGGTCACATCCTGCTGCCTCGTCATCTAGAACACAGAAGGGTGGAGGTATGCGAAGAATCAATGATGGCCACTTTCTTTTTCAAAGATTAGAACTGAGCTCCAGCCCTCGTGTGATTTCAGATCTCCCAGAGGAGAGCTCCCGTCTTTTCATGTGATGCCATCAGTGCTGGAACTGAGACAGCCCATGTATTGTGCCAGCGACTGCTTTACCTGAACTCCCTGGAATATAATTAAATTCCAGCCCCTGATGCCCATTCTATTATATCACTTTCCAATCCCCCAACATGGCAGGATCCGGAGCAGTGATGCTGTGACAGGCTGCTCAGACACCAATGCCCGTGCCAGCCATGGGAGCAAAGCCCTGATCGAAGGTGTGTGAAATATCCACAGCAGAATGCAAAACCTCATTGCAAACATGGCCCCGGAGTCCGGCTCTGTGGGAGTGTTGCTTAGGAGTGCGCATGTACCTGACAGATGAAAGGGGCTCAGGATGGGAGCCACGCCAGGCCCAGTCCTGAAGCGAGATGATGGTTTTCTCATCAAAGGGAGGCAAACAGTTCCCTTTTTTTCAAGTTTTCAAATGCAAAAATAGCCACAAATGGAAACAAAACAAAGTGTGGGGAGAGGAGGCTCCGAAAATTGCACAAACCAGCAAGAATTGCTGGGGGGGGGAGGGATTCAAACCCGTGAATCCCAAGATTGCTGTCAAACATCTTCTCCAACACCGCGCAAGAGATGGCCAAGATTAGGGTCACTCTTTGCTTCCCACCCACCTTCAGGTAGGATTTTATACTAGGTGCTATTCAGCACAAGAACAAAGGCAGGTCAGGGTTGTGGCCCGTTGGTGGATGAGTGGGGTGGGACAGGGGTGAGGGGGAGAGCTTCCATCCATGGAGCACCTCTCCTGGGAATAAACAGAAATCTCAGGCTCACAGTGGCACCTTTCACCAGCATTGCAAAAATGAAAGTAATCACTGAGAACCGTTTCAAAATGAAGGAAACAAATACTAACGACCCGAATAAGAAATGCTCGTTAAGTTGTACCGCGACCTTGTCATCACTAGAGTGACTAACCCGGAGAGCGCAGCGACAGCTTAGGAAAAGCCATCTCGCTAGCAAGCTGGTGTGCTGAAATTGCTGCTTGCTACACCAGCTACGATCGTGTCATTGTCACCTTGTCTCCCTCTGGCGGTTTGTCACTTCCACCTCCGTGCCTCTCCTCGTATGCTTCAGCTGTAAGCTCTCTGGGTCAGGGATTGACTTTCATAGAACCACAGGTTAGAATGGACTGCAAGGGTCATCTCGTCTAGCCCCCTGCCAAGATGCAGGATTTGTTGGGTCTAAACATCCCAGACAGATGCTGTCCAGCCTCCTTTGGAAAACCTCCAGTGAAGGAGCTTCCACGACCACCCGAGGAGTCTGCTCCATTGGCCGACTGTTCTTACAGTTAGGGAGTTTTTCCCTGAGATTTAATCTAACTCGGCTGTGCTGTAGTTTGAACCCACTGCCTCTTGTCCTGCCCGCCGTGGCAAGAGAGAACAACTTTTCTCCATCCTTTCTATGGCAGCCTTTCAAGTATCTGAAGACCGCTATCCTATCCCCCCTTAATCTCCTCTTTTCAAACTAAACACACCCTCTTCCTTCAGCCTTTGCTCATATGGCTGCATTCCACCCCTTTGATCATCTTCGTCGCTCGCCTCTGGCTCCTTTCCAGTTTCTCCACCTCCTTTCTATACCTTGGTGACCCAAAGTGGACACAGTCCTCCAGCGGAGGCCTGACCAGTGCCAAGTAGAAGAGTCCCATCCCCTCCCATGACGTGCATGCTACGCCTCTGTTAACGCAACCTAAAAATGCATTTGCTTTGTTTGCAGCAGCATCGCATTGCCGACTCATGCTGAAGCTGTGATCCACCGCAACTTTCTCATTGCTTGTGTGGAGAGCACTCACCACACAGCGATGCCCTGGGACACTACCATTGACCGCGTGCTACGAAATGCATTGATCAGCATTAGACAGGGCCAGGTTCTGTGGCCTTTACTCAGGCTGACTCTTCAGCCAGCCCCACTACAATGAATGAGATGGTGTGCGGAGGAAGATGTTGCTCCAGGTGACAGCACTGGCATGGTCTCACCCCTACTCTTTGTGTTGTGGCAGTGTCCAGAGGCCCCAGTCAGGCACCGCGCTGAGCACTGTCTGGACACAAAGGCGATACTGTCCTTAACCTCTAGAGTCCACTATCCAAGTTCATCATCTAAACCCATCTCTAGACTTTTCCAGCAAGACCAGAAAGATGAAAACCACTCGGACGCACCAGCTGTCCTTTTTACAACCACCCTGGCCCAGCTCCTGATGCAGTGCCACGGAAGTCTGTGCACTAAATTGTCAAGGGCGCTCAGCTGATTTACATCAGCTGAGGATCGGACGCAGTCACTGGCCCATCTGTCTTTGACAGCTCCAACTTCCAAGCGCCTCTTTCCGTCTTGGAGAAAGGAAAGCAGTCCAAGCCAGAGTCCTAGCCTGGGGCCAATGCCAGCTTTTCTGTCAGACATTCTAAGCCAGGCAAGGCTAGTCCTAGGCAATATTTAATTGGAAAACACCCCCCACCACCACCTCACCTTCCCAGGAAAAAGCAGGACGCAGTAGGAAGGGGCATGCCCAATATCCAGCAAATGCACTTTTCCTTTGGATTCCATCTGGCTGCTCAGGCGGCCGGCAGGGATGGAGCGGCTGTCTTTTAGATGAGGTCTTTGTGGCCAGTAGTGATCACATGGCACCTTCCACAATAATAAAGGATGTTAGCCTGGTGTCCTTGCCAAATTCCACCTTGGTTAATTGCATTCTGTCTCCCTACATTCTCCCGGCCGTGTCCATTGCTTGGGGATTCTTCACCACCTGCCCAACACTGCTGTGTAATGTGGCAGTGTGAACAGCTGCTTTGTTCTACCCCAGAGATGGCTGCACTGGAGCATGGGGGTGGGGGGTGAACTGGTTCCTGCGTACACCGTTAGTAATAATAATTATAATAATAATTAATAATTCCTAGCTCTTATATAGTGTTTTTCATTCATAGATCTCTTAAGCACCTTTACATCTGCAAAATGGGGAAACAGAGACACAGAGAAGCAAAACGACTGCCCGAGGTCAGAGCTGGGAACCCAGGTCTCCTTGCTCCCAGTCTGGTACTCTATCCACTAGGCCACACTGCAGCCCTGTAGGAGGAGAGGAACTTCTGCGGAGGTAGCTGACACTGTTCTGACTAATGTTGTTTGACGTGCCGAGTAAGAGTGTATCCTGCAGCCTCCCATTAAAGAGAATAAATCAGAACATCAATTGTGGATGGATCTAAATGATTCAGTGGAGGGAACTGTCTCCTGCATGCATGCAGCGACAACTGTATTTATAGCGATTCAAAAATAAAACCCCTCTGTGTAGGGGGGTGACATGTGCTTATCGAGCTACCAGCACATTAGACAAGATTATCCCCTCAGGAGAGCAACCTGTATAATGAGCTACCTTTCCAGTGCCAGCTGATCTTCCGCCACGGTTGTCAAACGGGGGGATAGAAGATAAAAATCTGGCATCTAACTCTTTCCATATGCGCTCGTTATTCATACACAGCGAGAGGGGAATGGGAGCAGTTTTATAATGGACTTGACACAGAGTACAGTGTATGCCACATCACCACGTTTGCGCCGTCCCTTCTCTGTGGATGTGGCGAAGCTGGGCTCGAAGGAGCTGACTTTTTACCACTGCTGCGGGAAGGCGGCCATCTGCTGATGGGGGGGCCGTATCCCTCCCTAGGCCCAGCTGGGACAAAACCAAGGGAAGTCTGGGGACCTCCTGACTCAGGAGCCTGGCAGTGGGATAAGGAGCCATTTATGTCCTGAACGTGGCCCAGTTCAGCAGCAGTTGTATGGAGTCAGCGGCCGACAGCTTTGGGGAGCCGATGTGATGTGAGCGAGTGGTCTCGGTCTAGTTCTGCCTCACACTCAGCAGTGCTGGGATTAGCACCCTTGGGGGTAGCCTCATCAGAAGCCAAAGTCTGAATGGGCCATGGAGCACCCTGCCCCCAGAAGTGGTCCCTGCAGTTCAGGATGAAGCACTTATCTGGGTAGGGTGAGGGCTGTTTCCTCTGCTGCTGCCTGTTGTGGGAGAGGAGTCCTGTATCCAAAACCTGCAGGAGCAAGGGCTGCAGTTGGGAGGATGCCGATATGAAAAGATCAAACATGAGACAACATCCCCACTGACCTCCAGGCAAGGAATACCTTCCCCCTTCCCAGTCACCAAGCCAACCCTTCCCTCATTCAAATCCTGCCTGAAGACTTACTTCTTCACTGGTGCCCATCATGATAATACACTGAGAAATACACGAAACGCACAAAAGCCCACATATCCCCTCTGTTGGGCGCCTCAGAGCATGCTGGGTTTTCAGATTCCTTCCTTTGGACTCTGAAGGTACGTCCAGACTGCAATAAAACACACGCAGCTGGCCCATGTCAGCCGACTCCGGTTCACAGGGCTTGGGCTGCAAGGTTATAAATTGCAGTTTAGATGTTCAGGCCTGGGCTCTGAGACCCCATGTGGGGGGAGCTTCTCAGAGCTCAGGCTCCATAGCCAAGGGTCTGTCTACACTGCAGTATAAACCCAGAGTTAGTAGAACTCAAGTTAGCAGACCCTGGGTCTGCTAACCTAGGGCTTGAGCATCTACACTCACTTGTAACCCCAGGTGTGGAATTGTTGAACCCTGGGTCCCAGCCTGGGGCCCCAGTGTCTAGTGCCCTCCCAAAATGTGGCCCTTTGTTTGTGGTGCAGTGTTGGAAAACTGGACTGTCAAGAGGACAAAGGAAGTCAGCCCACGGGATTGTGGGATACTTTTGGCTGACTCCCAGAGCACAAGTCAAGTGGGGCTGAGTCTACACTGCAAAGCAATAGGGCTCGAACCCTGGATCCTGGCTTGACTCAGGCTCGGAACCTCCACCCACACGTGGTCCTGGGACCCTGGGTCCAGGCCCTGGGGTAGCACGAATTCTGTGTAGACGAAAGGGGGCTTAGGCTTATTAAGCCCTGTGTTTGAACCCTGGGCTCACATTGCAGCGGAGACGTACCCTGAGTCCTTCAGAGCAGGGGCTGTCTCCATTTGGTCTCATATACAGCACTGAACATACCATCAGTGCCTAATTGATAACTGAAGCCTCTGATTCCTTCAAGTCATATGGCTTCTCTAGGCATCCTTAGGAAAGGGCTAAATGCTCCTCTTTACAGCAGCAGACAGTCCTAGTTTGTGTGAGAGGAGCCTTTAAAGAATCTGCTCTCTGAGCTCCCTCTGTCCTCTACTTGTGCTCACACTCCCCGGGGAGTCTAGGCCCTTAGACTCAAGGTAGGCTTAGTCAACATCCTACCTGGGCCAGTCCTGAGGGAAAACCATGCAAGGAGTGTTGTCGGAGTAACAACTTCCTTAGGACTGAAAAAAATCCAGCCTATTTCCAGGCACTGCAGACGCTCCCCTCTAAATGACAAGAATGAGGGTCTCCACATGGCACGACCTGGAGGACAGCAAGTAGCGTCTCATCTCGTCAGAACCGTCTTCCCTTCTCCGGTTCCCTGAAGGAGCAACCCTTGCCTTGAGCGCTCTCCACAGCAAGAGAGATGTTGCTCTAGCTCACGCCTGGGCATCGACGGATGAGCTGCGGGTCCCTGTGATGTGACTTCAAGCTCAAGAGTGCAGCTCTGGGAGGCGATCTCAGAGACTAATCTCACTGGAGCCGCTAATGCAAGAAATCTCCAGAGCTCTCCCAGCCAGTCAGATCAGTGTGCAGCCACCATCCTTTGGAAAGCAAGAGAAACAGCGTTTAACCACAAGCCAAATCCTGAAGCCCTTGCTAAGCTTTCAACTAGGCCTTGTTGACTTCAGTCAAGAGTTTGCCTGGGTAAAGCCTGAGTCACAACTGATCAAGGGCCTCAAAGAGTTGGCCACGAACCAACTGACAAGGAGCTTGTCAACACCTGAACTACTACATGGCGTAGGGCAATGGAGAATCTGGCCCACAGTGTTCAAAGTCTGGGTGTGAAACCTGAGTGAAAACAGAGTGAGACCTTCAGAAGCCCACCACATGTGAATCAGCAACAGAAATTGAGATGCCAGCCAGTAAAGCTGGAGGACCTCAAAGCAATTTATCACCAATAGTTGGCGAAGCCTCATGACATCACTGGAGGAAGGTAAGTATTACCATCTGCATTGGACAGATGGGCAATTGAGACCCAAAGGTTAAGGCCCAAATTGGACTCTGATTTTAAATGTCCAACTTTAGACACAGCGGTGTTGAATATTGGGTCCCCCAACACTGAGGCATCAGTTAGAGGCTGCTTTTGAAAATTCAAATTTAAATGACTTGCTCCCAGCCCAGGTCACATACAACAGCTCAGCCAGAAATAGAACCCAGGAGTTCTGACGTCCAGACCTGGGCGCCAAAGACTGGAGAATGTTTTGGACTGTTCAAAATACTGTAGCCAGGGAAACCATCAAAGACAACGTGTTTGCTTTAAAAAGGTTGTTTGGTGAATAGAAACGAGAACATGAGCAATTAGTTACTGAGTATAAAAAGATATCACCTGAAACGGCTAAAGGCCCATATCCTTTTGTATTCATATGACATAAAGGTGATTTAAAATAATTGCTATGAATAAATTCCCTTCCTGAGCTTCTGAAGCCTTGCGCAGAAATAATTCAGACAGAGCCAAATGTTCCTACAGGGGCTTGCAAGGGGATTATGGAATTAGCCCTGACTAGAGCATCTGAAAAGTCAACGCTGAAAGTCAACCACTCCTCTGCCAGCTGGAGTTTAACTTCATGCACCATGGAAGGAACAGATAGTGTGCTGCTGGAGTTGCCTTTCCTGTAACATTTCAATAAAAGTGGATTTAACCAATGTTCGGGGAAAGATCTGGTGCATAAAGAGCATGTCATACCGGCATGCCAACGACTGCATCTCCAGGTGCAACCCAAGGCATTTTTTGCTCTTTAAGGGGTCAGTCCAGCTTCCTCTGAAGTCCATGAGACTTGACCTCCTATGGGAGCCTTTCCATTAACTTCAAGAGAAGTTAGATTGTGCCCTAAAGTCCCATATAGTTTGGGTCCCAACTACCAGAGACACCAGCTCTCTTCCCATGCACCATTACGCGAGCTGAGATCATTACACCCCCATGCTAGTGGTCCGTAGATTTGAGCATCTGCAGGACTCCAGACAGAGCAATCTCAGCTGAGGATCCTTGACTTTGGAATTGGTTTCCTCAGTTTGTCCAATGGAGAGAGAGTCTGTTGACCTCCAGGGCACGGTGTGAAATCCTCTCTCAGCCTGATGGTGGGGGACCCGAGGTCAATCTTCAGTGAGTGCTGTGAAAATGCCAATGCAGCATCTAAGCACTGATCATGATCTATTAGAGCTGCGTGGCATTGTCCATAATAAACTTAATAATGATTTCTTCACTTCTCCTAGAATATTTCACCTTCCTCTGCAGCGTGGGGCACGGGTCACTTGCTGGAGGATTCTCTGCTCCTTAAAGTCTTTAAACCACGATTTGAGGACTTCAATAGCTCAGACATAGGTGAGAAGTTTTTCGCAGGAGTGGGTGGGTGAGATTCTGTGGCCTGCATTGTGCAGGAGGTCAGACTAGATGATCATAATGGTCCCTTCTGACCTTAGTATCTATGAATCTATGAATTAGAAGCTCTGTGTGTGTGCACACACGTACACAGTCGTATTTCTGTGACTTCAGTTGTGGGGCAGAAGCTCAGGGTCTCTTTCTTCTCCCACGTGACGTACCGTATGTTATGTGTAACAGCAATAGCTGGGGTCGGGACTCCTCCTTTTCTGTTAGACCTGGAACTCTCACTTTGCAGTGGTTTGTAGCTAGGGTGACCAGATGTCCCAATTTTATAGGGACAGTCCCGATTTTTGGGTCTTTTTCTTATATAGGCTCCTATTACCCCCCATTCCCGTCCTGATTTTTCACATTTGCTGTCTGGTCACCCTATTTGTAGCATTTGCAGGCTTGAGGGAGACAATTGAGACCCAGGCTTTTAGACAATGGTTTAGAACAGTAAATCAATTAAGTACTAGAGGGCGCTGTCCATTCATAAACTGCGCAAGGGCCGGTCACCAGCCAAGCTGTGAACAGTGAGATGAAAGGAGCGTGTGTGTAGGGGAAGGCCTCCCTTAAGGTTCCAGGGGACAAGAGGCTCTCGCTGCTTTTTAGTTTGTTTCATGTGTTCACCCAAACTGTGATCTGAGTGAGCAGACCCTACCAATGTTCACCAGGAAGAATCTCTTCTTGTTTCCCCAAGGAACGAAGTCAGTCTTCACTAACGCAAGAGGCTGTACAGTTACACTTGGTGCCTCTGGTGCCCAGCTCCTAGAGTGGCCCCATCATGTGCCCAACGACATGGTCGCTTTTGTGCATCCTGCCCATTACTGCGGGTCAGGCTCAGACTTGGACCCTTATGGGTCTAGGTGCAGCAGCTTTACCAAGTGGAAGGCTGAACCCTTAGGAGCTGTGCCAGACACTTGTCCCTTGTCCCCTCTGTCACCATGTCTTGCTTATGAGACCGCAGATCATCACATCATCCTGCTGCATTGCGGCATCGCAACCCGACAGCCTTCACTGTGCAACAGGACAGCACCATGCGACGTGCAGCATGGGGAAGGCACTACATGTCTAGATGCACCTGGGGATATTTTAACACCCTGCCCAGGCTGCGTGTGTCACAGTGTGTGCTATTGCACAACAAAGCTGGGCTGTCATGTCACAACACACCATCCTGCCGCGCTGCGACGTTTGCCGTTCCTTGACACCTCAGGGCACTTTTCTCTCACCTTTGCAGGCACATCTGGGTGATACCCCCTAGCAACCGTGGGGTAACCACAGCAGCTCTCTGAATGACGAGGTTACAATCTGGGTCTGCCCCTTTGGAATGGAAGAAAGATGAGAGCTAGAGTGCTTTCTTTGAAGGGACAGGTCATCTATTGTACCCTTAGGGATCTGCTCTCTGGCCTCATGTATCAACTCCCCCTTATGCGTATGCAGACTTCTCTGCAGCTCGCTTGGGTGAACCATACCAACCAACCTCCATTGAAGTCAATGGAAGAACTCCCTTTGATTTAAATGGTGCAGGATCAGAGTCACAGACCACAGTGAGGCAAAGCTAATGAGCAGGCACGAGGCATTAGAAAATCAGTTCTGCTTCTTGAATATGATAAGGCCACTCTCAGTAGACAAATAAGAGCAAAATGACAAACACTGATTAACTGTTTCAGAGTAGCAGCCGTGTTAGTCTGTATCCACAAAAAGAACAGGAGGACTTGTGGCACCTTAGAGACTAACCAATTTATTTGCGCATAAGCTTTCGTGAGCTACAGCTCACTTCATTGGATGCATTCAGTGGAAAATACAGTGGGGAGATTTTATATACACAGAGAACAGGAAACAATGGGTGTTACCATACACACTGTAACGAGAGCAATCAGGGAAGGTAAGGTAAGATCAGGTAAGGTATTAACAGCAGGAGAGAAAAAAAACCTTTTGTAGTGATAACCAAGATGGGCCATTTCCAGCAGTTGACAAGAACGTGTGAGGAGCAATAACAGTCAACAGACTGAGTGAGCTGTGGGCTGGCTCCTAATAAAGATGACTCCTGCAGTTCCAAGAGCAATATTTACTGGCCTTGTTATTATTTCCCCAGTTGTCCTCATTTGGGGAAGCACTGCTCCAAATGCGCGGACGCTGGCTTATGACACCCTACAAAAATAGCCACTTCAGCTACTCAGCCACTGAATGAAGGCTGCCTGCTTTATACTTGTTTACAAATGAGAGGATAGGCAGGTGCTAGATTTTTCTCCCTTTCTGGGACTGAAGTCTTAAATTTGTTATTACCAACCCCCAGTATTGAATAAAATCATGAGTCAGATTCCCTTAAAAAAGAAATCGACAGATTGGCATAACAATCACGAACCATTTGGGGTGCTTTTTACTGGCCCCCTTATTTGGAGCCTTTACAGGTCACGTTCTCTATCTCTTCTCTGCAACCACACAAGCTAAAAACGAAAGCTGTGATTCTCAGCTAATAACACGATTCCAACATTTGGGCCTTTAACAACAAATATCATGAGGCTTGTGATAAAATCAATAGAGTTGGCAATCTGGTAAATTTCAAGCCATGGGACCATCATCAAATAACTCACGCTCCAACTCTGGGAGGCGTCACGTAAAAGCAGGAAAAGATGCGCATTGTATTTGTGATAAAAGTGATTACGTTTTACATGTCATCTCTCTGTTACGGTATTAAGGTTATTTATTTTCTTTCACAGCTGAAGCATCTGTTCTAGGGTATGCATTCTTTATTAACAGAGAAAGGTTTCGTGAAATGCCAGGAGAAACAGCTTCTGCAATATAAACAGCACCACTGCCCTCTACTGGATGGAAAAAGAAATGCTCAACTGGGTGTCATATGCTCTCACTAGCCAGGAGAGTCTGAGTGCTCGAGACTATGGGAGCAGAGGATTCTGGGTTGTAGCCATGCTGTCACTGTGAAGTTCTGACCAGTCATGGTGTTCATCTCACCAGATGTTAATTTATTTTGTTTAAACAGTGTTGAGAAATTCACAATTTGTTGATGGTGAGGAGACAGAAAAATCCCCTTTCCCACGTCCACCCGTTCCCTGGCAGTAAATAAGCAATAACATCCCAGCCCCAGAATGCATTTTTCCCCTCCATACTTTTCTGTGCTTTGCATTGTCATTTGTTGAATATATTCTGACTCGGAAATGAGACCTTCCTATAATATCAAAACTAATAAATCAATGTGAACAAAAAGAAAAGGAGGACTTGTGGCACCACAAGTCCTCCTTTTCTTTTTGCGGATACAGACTAACATGGCTGCTACTCTGAAACCTGTCAATGTGAACAGTTATCCTCTTGAAACTTTTGTGAGCCTCCCTATCTATCTGCCCATGCCCCTGATTAATTCTTTGTTAATAATCCTCATATTTGCCTGGCAAACCCATCATTTGGGGGAAACCTTTAGCTCCATGATAGCTTCATCTGCTGGGTCACATTAGCAAACTATCTGATCCGTTAATAATGATACAGTCCTTCCATACAGGAATTTGTTTTCCTTGCTGATATCTGAAAGCAGAGACGGTGAACATATGGATGTTAAAGCAGGAAGGTTGGAGAAAGAAATATTTACAACTGGGGAAAACAGAGATAAATAGTTTGCAGTCAAATAAGAAAGTAGTAAACACTGTGCTAGGTATGGCCCAATTCCTCATGCAATTAGCACAGATGGATGCTGTGTATTTCGGCAGAATTTGTGCCAAAAGGCACAAAAATTTTCACAAAGTAAATTTAACACACATTAAATATCCTCCCAAGAAGTGACACTGGGTGCCGTGACATTAGTTAAGGTTTGTACAGTGCTTTAGACATGGAAAGCTAGCATCTCAGTTGGTGTCAATTGGCATTGCATTGGTTTCAGTGAGATAATGCATGTGCTTAAATGCCTCGCTGGAGTGCAGGCAAAGTTCAGCATTTTACAGGACTGAGCCCTAAGTGTCTCAACAGGCAGATTAGCTAGATAGATTATAGAAGTAATATAGTGTAAATGGCCCTGACTTGAGGACAGACTGACACGTGCACATACTCTAATGCAGGGGTGGGCAAACTTTTTGGCCCGAGGGCCACATCTGGGTATGGAAATTGTATGATGGGCCATGAATGCTCACAAAATTGGGGGTTGGGGTGCAGGAGGGGATGAGGGTTCTGGGGTGGGGCCAGATATGAGGAGTTCAGGGTGTGGGAGTGGGCTCCAGATTGGGACTGGGGGTTGAGGTGCTCTGGGCTGGGACCGAGGGGCTTAGAGGGCAGGAGGGGGATCAGGGCTAGGGCAGGGAGTTGGGGCACAGGAGAGGGTCAGGGATGCAGGACAGGGTCAGGGGTGCTTATCTGAAGCAGCTCCCAGAAGCAGTGGCATGTTCCCCCCTCCGGCTCCTACGTGGAGGCATGGCCAGGCAGCTCTGCACACTTCACTGTCCACAGGCGCCACCCATGCAGCTCCCATTGGCCACAGTTCCTGGCCAATGGGAGCTGCGGGGGCTGCATTTGGGTCGGGGGCAGCGTGCCGAGGGGGGACATGCCACTGCTTCTGGGAGCTGAGCAGAGCGGGGCAAGTCCTCGACCACACTCCCTGGCGGGAGCTCGAGGGTCAGATTAAAATGTCTGAAGGGCCGGATGTGGCCCCCGGGCCGTAGTTTGCCCACCCCCGCTCTAATGCCAGCCCCAAAGGTTCAAAGATCATGAGTCTTCCCTGCCCTCCGCCCCCCAAAAATCATGAGATAAAACACACAGCGGTTATTTTTATTTGCCTTCTGGGTTTTTTAAGCTATTGAGAGTTGCATTTTCAAGTTTTTCTCTATAAGGAAGAGGCACTAGAAACTTATTTTTTTAAATGACACCTGAAATTCGGAGGCAGTCACCTGACTCCAGGAGCTGGAGCTTTAAGACAGATACAAAACGGCATGGGACTTGTGATAAAATCATGAGTTGGCAACAAAACTGCGCACAGAGACTCAAGAAACATGAAGCTGGGATCATTTACATACTCCCATAGCTAGAGAGAAACAACCATTTTAGGGGAGTTTAGTCCTGGAGAAAAGTAAACCCTGAAATCTCCCCCCCTGCAATTTATCCCTTGGACCGATGCAGCACAGGTCCCACTAGTCCTCTGAGTACCATCCTGGACCATTGCTTTGTCTGCCTGCTCTTTACACTGGTCAGATGCTTGTAGCGCATTTCTCTCCTCCCCCCCCCTCTTTTGTTGTGATTTTCTCTTGACAGCTGCCAGGCAGACTCCCTGAGCGGCTGACTGGGCCCCATCCCTTGCTAATCAGCTCCTGACACTTCTGATGAGGTGCCTGCTGCTTCAGCGACTACAGGCAAGTGTCAGCTTTCACGCCGCCTGACAGACAGACCAGTGCAGAGGGCCGGAGAATGCTCACAGCTGGCCTGATGATCCAAAGCCCACTACAGCCAGAGGAAAGATTCCAACTGACTTCAGTGGGCTTGGGACCAGCGTCACTCAGCTTTCAGGCCCCTTCTCCCTTGGATCAAGAAAGTGCCCATTCACGACCCACCTGCGGATCTGCTGCCAGCCCCACCTGTTCAGTGGGGATACAGTTCTCGACCTCACAGCAGGGTTGAGAGGATCCTTTAGTTTGCATCTGTAAAGCGCTTGAAAGGCCCCACTCCAGCAGAGCACATGAGCAGTCTCATGGACGTCATTGGGGCCATTCCCACATTCAACCCTTTTCAGAGTAACAGCCGTGTTAGTCTGTATTCGCAAAAAGAAAAGGAGGACTTGTGGCACCTTAGAGACTAACCAATTTATTTGAGCATAAGCTTTCATGAGCTACAGCTCACTTCATCGGATGCATACTGTGGAAACTGCAGAAGACATTATATACACAGAGACGGGTGGGAGGAGGCATTGTTTCATGGTCTCTGTGTATATAATGTCTTCTGCAGTTTCCACAGTATGCATCCGATGAAGTGAGCTGTAGCTCACGAAAGCTTGTGCTCAAATAAATTGGTTAGTCTCTAAGGTGCCACAAGTCCTCCTTTTCTTTATTCAACCCTTTGTGTGTCAGTCACTGGCTCACTGGTGCTCTCATGTTAATTATTTACTATACAATAGGGAGGACAATAAGAACCCATGGAATCCCTCCAACCAAGAGAGACTGTAGGCCAGATACTGCCGTCCTTATCTAGTCAAAAATCCCATTGCACGACTTGTCTCAATAAGGAGTCGGAGGCAGGGCCAATCACGCAAGGAGCTGAGAGTCCTGGACTTCCACTGAGTCATCAAACCTCCACTGACCTCAGTGGCACCAGTCTCACAATAGGGAGTTCAGAATTTGGCTCTGTGGACATAGCTGGCAGAACAAAAGTCTGCCACCCCACAGGGTAATATTTATCTATCTGTGCCTCTTGAAATGACTGAGAGAGCCCCTCTCTTCACAGGAAAAGGATTCCGTCACCCATGGTAGATGTTCTTGGATGCCACAGAAGTGTTCACAGACACTCCAAACGGAGCTGTGGTCCCTCTGACTTAGTTCCAGAAGCTTCGCAATCTCTCTTCGATCTCATTGAGCCGAGCAAACTCTTTCCAGGTTTGATTTGAAGCCATTGAGCAAATGCTTTGCATCAGAACAGATCCAGGGCTTGAGCCCTCGTGACATTCCGACGAGTTTGAACCCAGCTGTCTCACGCATGATTTTTGTTGTGAACCTGCAGCAAGACTCAGTTTGGTTGGGTTCATGCAAGTCTGTGTGGTGTTTGGTGAAAGCAGAAGTGGGACAAGTGGCCAAATCATGTCACTTGCCCCCTGGTGCCCTCTCCCAGTGAACACACCTGCAACAACAATCAGCAGTCTCAGACCATTTGCGGTTCTCTAGACAAGAGCCAGCCGTGATGAGAAGTCTGCAGCTGCAAATGCAATTCCAGTTAATTGCTGTTGGTTTGAGAGTAGAGACTGAACTCCAAGCAAAGCTGATTTTGTCTCTGGGGAAATTTAAAGGAAGACTTGAATCAGAACCCCAGATCTAGAGCAGTCCCCTCACTCTGGGGAAAGTCTGAATTTGAACCCAGATCCAAAAGGAGCACCTTGGGCCTATATCCTGTTAGATTTCTCCTGTCCCATCACAGTGACCAAGGTAATCTCCATCCCCAAATATTAAAGGAATTGGCACATTAAATTGCAAGCCCAATAGCAAAGATTTTTAATGAATCAGTAAACTCGGGGATTGTACCCTATGACTGGAGAATTGCCTACAGTACCTATTGTAACGGGTTATGCCCCACTCCGGGGTGCCAACTGATGTACTGGGGTACCACTGAGCCCGCCTATACCACCCAGCTGGGCTCCCTTACACTGCCCTGCTGAGCCAGGCTCTCAAGTCTCCTCCAGCACACACAAGGTAGGGGCACACCCAGCAGCAGAAAGACACAGACACCGAGATCAGCTCTGCAGGGGAAGACTCAGTAGGGACTTGCCCAGCACTCAAGTGCACTCCCCCTCTGGAGTGTAAACCCAAAATTGTATCGTGTTGCACTGCACAGAGAAGCGTACACTGTAAACTCATGAAATTCGCCCCCTCCCTCGATGTGGAGGAAGATATACACAGCTTTCTGCCCCACAGTTCTGAATTCCACAAACTGATTTTAGAATAAACAAAAGCAAGTTTATTAACTACAAAAGGTAGATTCTAAGTGATTATAAGGGATAGCAAACATCAAAGCAGATTACCCAGCAAATAAAACAAAAACCGCAATATAAGCTTAAAACACAAAAGAAACTGGTTACAAGTGGTAATTTCTCACTCTAAATGTTGTTTTAGACATTTCCTTCACAGGCCAGACACCTTCTCCAGCCTGGGCTCAGCTCTTCTCCCACCTTTTATCTTTGTTTCTTAGATGTTTCCAGCAGTCATCCTGGGTGGGGATTCAGTGAAGAATGAACCAAGATTAATTTACGTCCCCAACTTAAATAGGATTTACATATGATGGGAATCCTTTGTGTCCCAGTTTGATCCCCACCCCCTATTGGTGGAAAAATACTAGTAGCCCAAGATGGAATCGAGTACCAGGAGATATGATCACATGACCCTGCAGTGTCAAAGCAGCCAGGAGTCAAAGATTGTTTGCAACATCCCAGGAAGCTTCTCAGGAAGGTGGGAGATTAGCATCTTCAAAGTTCTATTGTTCCCCTAATGGCCCATCCATTCCATTTTGTCTGGTGGGGCGTTTCCCCAGGTGTAAACACAGTTGCAATATGTACATAGACAATATTCCCAACTTCAGATACAAAAATGATACATGCATACAAATAGGATAATCATAGTCAGTACATCATAATCTTTCCAATGATACCTCACATGATCCATCTTGCATAAAACTTATCTTAGTTATGCCATATTCATATCATGATTAGGAGACTGGAACACATGACTTACGAGGAGAGGCTGAGAGAACTGGGATTGTTTAGTCTGTGGAAGAGAAGAATGAGGGGGGATTTGATAGCTGCTTTCAACTACCTGAAAGGGGGTTCCAAAGAGGATGGCTCTAGACTGTTCTCAGTGGTAGCTGATGACAGAACAAGGAGTAATGGTCTCAAGTTGCAGTGGGGGAGATTTAGGTTGGATTTTAGGAAAAAAATTTTCACTAGGAGGGTGGTGAAACACGGGAATGTGTTACCTAGGGAGGTGGTGGAATCTCCTTCCTTAGAAGTTTTTAAGGTCAGGCTTGACAAAGCCCTGGCTGGGATGATTTAGTTGGGGATTGGTCCTGCTTTGAGCAAGGGGTTGGACTAGATGACCTCCTGAGGTCCCTTCCAACACTGATATTCTATGATTCTATAACAATATCTCTATGAAGAATATGGGGCATAGTGTCATGCCTATATTTAAGAAAGGGGGAAAAAAGTGATCCAGGAAACTACAGGCCCGTTAGTTTGACCTCAATTGTTGGCAAGGTCTTGGGACAAATTTTGAAAGAGAAAGTAGTTAAGAACATAGAGGTAAAATACAACATAGTTTTACATAAGGCAGATCATGCCAGACCAACCTGATCTCTTTCTTTAAGAAGATAATTGAGTTTTTAGACAAAGGAAATGCAGTAGATCAAAACTACCTGGATTTCAGTAAGGCATTTGATACTGTTCCATAAGGAAAATTTTTATTTAAATTGGAGAAAATGTGGCTTAATATAAGAACTGAAAGGTGGATAAGGAATTGGTTAAAATGGAGACTACAACAGGTCATACTGAAAGGTGAACTGTCAGGCTGGAGGAAGGTTACTAGTGGAGTTCTTCAGGGATTAATCTTGGGACCAATCTTATTTAACATTTTCATCCATGACCTTTGCACAAAAAGTGGGAGTGTGCTAATAAAATCTGCAGATGACACAAAGTTGGGAGGTATCGCCAATATGGAGGAGGACCGGAATGTCAGGAAAGAAGCTCTGGAGGACCTTGAAAACTGGAGTAATAGAAGTGGGATGAAATTTAACAGTACAAAGTGCAAGGTCATGTACTTAGGGACTAACAACAAGAATTTTTGCTATATGCTTGGGACGTATCAATTGGAAGCAACAGAGGAGAAAGAGCGGAGTGTATTGGTCGATCATAGGATGACTATGAGCCACCAATGTGATGCAGCTGTGAAAAAGGCTAATGCAATCCTAGGATGCATCAGGTGAGGCATTTCCAGTAGAGCTAGGGAAGAGTTAGTCCCGTTATACAAGGCACTGGTGAGACCTCATCTGGAACACTCTGTGCAGTTCTGGCCTCCCATGTTTAAGAAAGATTAATTCAAACTGGAACAGGTGCGTAGAAGGGCTACTAGGATGATTAGAGGAATGAAATACCTATCTTACGAGAGGAGACTTAAGGAGCTTGGCTTGTTTAGCCTAAACAAATGGAGGCTGAGGGGATATATGATTGCTCTCTATAAATACATCAGAGGAATAAATACCAGGGAGGGAGAGGAGTTATTTAAGCTAAGCACCAGTGTTGACAGAAGAACAAATGGATATGAGCTGGGCCATCAATAAGTTTAGGCTTGAAATTAGATGAAGATTTCTAGCCATTAGAGGAGTGAAGTTCTTGCACACCGTCCAAGGGGAGCAGTGGGGGCAAAAGACCTAACTGGCTTCAAGACTGAGCTTGATAAGTTTATGGAGGGGATGATGTGATGGGACTGTCTACAATGGCATGTGGCCCATCCACAACTGCTATTAGCGAATATCCCCAACAGTTGGAGAAGGGGCACTAGATGGGGAGGGCTCTGAGTTACTACAGAATTCTTTCCCAGGTGTCTGGCTCACGGGCCGACATGCTCAGGGTCCAACTGATTGCCATTTGGGGTTGGGAAGGAATTTTTCCCCAGGTCAGATTGGCCGAGACCCTGGGAGTTTTTCGCCTTCCTCTCATCTTGGGGCACAGGTCACTTGCTGGTTTGAACTAGTGTAAATGGTGGATTCTCTGTAACTTTTAAGTCTTTCAGTCAAGATTTGAGGATGTCAGTAACTCAACCAGAGGTTAGGGGCCTATTACAGGAGTGGGTGAGTGAGGTTCTGCAGCCTGCAATGTGCAGGAGGTCAGAGAAGGTGATCACAATGGTCCCTTCTGGCCTTAAAGTCTATGAGACCTCTCCACCTCCAACATCCCTAGGTCCATGATTCTGCAGTTCCCTTCCTGCACTTCCCACAGAGGCTGCTGTCTGCCCTCCCTGCTGCCCCATCAAGCCTGCACATGCTACTTGTGTTCCGAAGCATTGTGACCCTGTGGAAGACACCACAGATACTTGCTAAGTCTCCTCTTTCTTTTCCTGGGTCAGGCAGGCTTCCTCAGGTTGTGAGCTAGTGCCATGTGCTGACCTCTCTCAAAGAGACTACAACAAACATACACATTTGTTATGTTTACAGCGAGAAATCCCTGCTGGGCTGGACTGGGACTAAGGATTCCAGTTTCCAGAGTGAGCGCTCTGGCACGGAACAAGAAGAGCTGTCCCAGTAGCTAGAGTTTCCTTCTCTGCGTTATGCAGGCTTTCTTGTATCCCGCCAGACTCTGACACCTAGGACTTCCTCTTTGTTTTACCACCATACAAAAGATTAGGCCTACAACCCCACATCACATGAGGGCACTAGAAGGACGTGCTTTGAATTGGGCTGGCATTGACAGCCCTGGAGAGCTACCAAATAGGTGCTTCACCGTTTTTCTGGCAAGCTGATCCTCAGAGATATGGCGATAGTTCAGTTTCCTCAGCTTTGTGCAGCCACCACCTTCATGGTGATAATTAGCGCTATGTTTCGGGGTTGGTTTGTTTGTTTAAATGGAGGCCCTGAGTGCCGCTAGGAACGGGCGTGAGTCCTACAGGTCATTGTACAGCCATCAGATGCTGACCGGGGTCAGTTCCAACTGACTTGGGCTGAATTTGAACCAGTGACCCAGCACTGAGAAGTCTATTTAGTTGTTAATACCCTGGGCCAGCCAGTCCCCAACTGTTTCTAGCTGCTACGTTAATGAGCAGCAAAACGTAAATTGTGTTCAAACCTCTGCATTATTTTGTCATCGGCATTTCAGACAGAGCGTTGAGCAAGGGAACGCCCTTCCATTTCACCACCTCCATGCAGAGCTGAGCCCTGCTTCCAGACGACGAGGCTGGAAATGCCTAATGAGTTGCAGAGCTCTGACACATGCTGTCCTAGCACCCCGGATGAAGTCAGTGTGAGTTTTGCATGAGAGGACTGACGGTGCCCTTTAGAATGGACATCATCTCCGTGGAGTCATCTGCCAAATGCCTTCCAAATCCGAGTGTACGGCTGGTCATGGGTGGGTCCAGTCAGTTGCACGCTCAGGGTAAAAATGGAAGTTTGGGGCTTTTAGCCAGCCCAAGCCCTACCCACCTACCCGACCAGTGCATCTACACCAGGAAAAAGGGAGAAGGGCCACAGATTCCCTGAACTCTTCTAGGCCCCTGGCTCTTGCCAATCTATGGTGGATGGTAAGCATTCGGCTGCCCAGGTGATGGGCTGCAGGGGCTGCATCACAACATCCTAAGAGAGTAGGCTCCAGGTCTTCTGGCTCCCGGCCTGCTTGCCTTTCAGGGGAGACAGGGAAGTGTGCGTGTCTAGTTCTTACAGCGAAGGCCTGGGTTTGTGGAGCCTACAGGAGAGACGGGATCTGCGGGGCACAGCACCGCGGGGCAGAGCCGCTTCTCTCTCCCTCTCTTTCCCTCTTCCCTGGCAGAGGAGAAGGAAACTTTCCGGGCGTGCAGCAGCCGTGGAGCGCTGGCGCTGAGCTCCCGCAGGAGAGGGGCCAGCGGGGGCTGCGCTGGGGCTCGGAGCAGCCCTGGCCGCCGAGGGGCCTGGCTTGCCTGCCCGCAGCCGGGCGGAGGGCGGAGCGCCAGGGCGGAGCGGGGAGCTGGCGGCAGGCCCCGGGCAGAGCCGCGGGGCGCTGGGCTCCAGCTGTCAGGGCGGAGGAGGATGCTGGCGCGGCGGGCCGGGCGGCGGGAGGAGGAGCCCTAGCCGCGTCCCAGGCCAAGCGCGGCGGCGGCGGGCAGGACACAGCGCGCAGCCCGAGCCCCGGCAGGAGGAGCGCGATGCGTCGGGGCCGCTGAGCCCAGGCAGGGGCCATGCAGCGGGCCGGCCGGTGCTGAGCCCAGCGCGTCCCGGGCCCGGGGCTGTCCGGGCCGGGGGGATCGGCGGGCCGGGGCCATGCCCTGCCCGCAGTGAGCGATGCCTTTTGGAAATGGACACACTGGATCACGGCGCAAACATGGCGTCCCCTCGGCCGGGCTCCCCGTCTCGGGCTGGTGCCTGCTCTGCTGTCTGCTGTGCGGGGGGCTGGCCGCGGCCGGGGCCCCCCCCGCCCAGAGCTGCCAGCCCTGCGGCCCCAGCTGTACCTGCGCCGGCGGCAGGGCCCCGGGCTCCTGCCTGGTGAACTGCTCCTCGCGGGGGCTGGAGCAGCGCCCGGGGAGCGGCGTCCCGCCGGCAGCCACCGCTCTGTAAGTCCGGCTGCGCCCAGGGCGCACGGGGAGGGGCGCCCAGGGCGCGCGGGGACCGGGAGGGTCCTTGGGGTGGGGGGTCACCCACCCATGCACCAGCCGGGCCGAGCCGCCTGCGGCTCTCAGGTTGCTCATGAAACGCACTCACCGCTCTGCTCTGTGCTTGCCGGGACGTGGCTAGGCTCGGGGAGCCGCATTCACCCCCAGGCATTGGGGGTGTGTGTGTGTGGGGGGTGAAAGGCGGCTCTCCCCCTCCTCTGTCCCCCGCAGGCGCTAGCGGCTGCCTTGCTTTGTTGTTGTCGAAGGACGAGAAATGCGAGGGTACCACTGACCTTTTGTTTACAACCAAAGCTGCCGCTGGCACTAGCCTGGCACTGAAAGCCAGGGCTGAGAGCTAGACTGCAGGAGGCGTACGATTTCCTTCCACGGAGGAATAATTTTGTTTTAAACCTGTGACCGCTAGCAAACCCCCCCCCCCCCCCCCCGCCCCGCCCCGCAGCGGGGCTGGGATCTTTCCAAGCGAGCTGGGTCCTGAAATCTCACCTTGAAGAATTTGGAGGTGCTCTGGCGGTTTTAGTTAACTTTCTTTCCAGCAGTAGTTTTCCTTGTCTTGCAGTGGGGGTTTTGTAGCAATAAAACTTGCTGTGGTTTATGCTGAGACACAGATCATATGTATGACAGCGGAGGCAAATATGGAAAAATCAAGGGAGGATTGCTTTGAACTAGACCTTGCAAGAATTGGAATGTGTGCAGAACTGTACTTACTGAAGTTTGTGATTTAACTAAGAATGATACAGTGGCCTGGTGGAGGAATCAAAAGGGAACAACTCCAGCATCTGTAAATGAAGGCAGTCCAATCCTGCATATAACTTCATACAATGGCTTCAGTGGGACAACTCATGTGAATTCTGTTACTTGTGTGTAAGTAACAGGGCTGCCAGCAGTAGCAGGATACTGGATTTGATGACCTAGGAGGCCCCCTCATGTCCTATGTTACATGTGTAACTTTGCTGATGACACCCACAACCAGGGCGAACATACATAAAGTTACTCACATTCATAAGTGTTGACAGAATCAAGTAACTGCCTTGCGACTGTAGGCTTAGATCCTTGCAAAGACTCCTGCATGTGCTCAACTTTTTGCATTTTAAGTGGTGCGCAAAATTTGCAAATCTTTGCTAGCTCAGGCCCGTAGGCTTCTACCAGGATCCCGAATAAAAGTGTTATGGTCATGCCAAGCTTTTAAGGTGTTCCCTGGTATGTTAGAGGAAAAGAACAGGCTGTTCCCTTTTGCTCTGGGCTGGGGCAGAGAGGCGTGCAGTGGGTTTCAGAGAACCCCAGTGGACGTTACAGAGTGAGGGCCCGATCTGTAAATGGAACCCCATGGCCATGGTTCGAGCATTGGCTGCGTCAGGGGCAGATACAAAGACAATTCAAATGTTTGATCAAAACTTCTAGAGAGAAATAGCAGCAAAGCAAGGTGATTAGTATGTTTCTAACTGGCTTTAGATTCAATGACATTAATGACCAAGTCGAGTGTATTAAAAAAGAATCTGGCTGATCCCTAGAACGGTTCGGTCAGTTAAAAAGGTTAGAATAGCAGGTTTATTTAACAGGCTGAAGAGGAGCTGTGGGAATTGTTATTTTTTCTTTTAATGGGTGAGTTCAAATCAGTAGTTGTCCTACATAGATAAAACTTTAGGGAATAACTTTTCTGTTCTTCAGGGAACAAAACCCTCTCATAGGTTTTGTTGAAAAGGAAACAGCCACCTAAATGATATTTCCCTGTGCAGTAAGAAAGTTTCAGTTTATCCACATCCTATTGATATTGCAATAAGGTAAATGTCAGCTTTAGTGTTAGTGTCGCTTAACAATAATTTTTAAATCTGTGAAGTTTTAAAAGGCCATTGTTTTGCATAATTCTACTGGCAATCCCGTGAAGTGTGCAGTATTCGGAAACCTTTGTACTTTTTTAATAAAAAAAAATCCATCACAAATACCTTTGAAAACATTATAATGTGGATCAGGGGGACAGACCTAGAGTAGCTTCAGAGAGAACGACAGCTTTTCATCTCAGAGTGGAGGTGAGTTTTAAGTCTTTTCGTACAACAAAATTAGACTATTAAGTGTTTCTTTTCCTGGGCGATTTAAATTGTAGAAATATACTCTGGCCCTAGAACATAAAAACATGTTCCTCAAAGTTGTACATCTTGCTAAGTTTTTACATTTATTTCTTAAAATAAAGCAGAAAGTGAATTTTGCAGAAATCCCTCAACTGGGCAAGATTCATTTTTATTTATTTACTGGTTGCGCGAGCTGCGCAATAGGCAGAGTTAGACATTTGTGGCAGAGACTCTGCAAATTTAATTTTGCTTTGGACAAAACAAGCGGTGTATAAAATTGGCCTCTTCCCATAAGGATCTTTAAAAGCCTTCTGAAGACAGTGATGAGGATTAAGAGTGTCACTGGAACTTCAGTTCAAGCCTTCTAAACCGAGTTGGGGTTATTGTGGTGGCTTTATGGGTATTACTAATTTTACGAGTGAGTGCTTAAGACAGCTAATTATTGTTCAGCAGTGTTCAGGGTGCTTTTACCACCTAACAATTAGGATGGGCCCTTAATATATACAAGAGCTACTGGACATCTAACTTAAATACTCAAAGTGTGTTATACATTCTACTGGAGCAAGCACACTGATAACTCAGGGTAATGTTATTAGCAGCAGGATTTTTCCTATTTTAATTTATGTGAAATTATTGGTTTTACAGCCCTATTAATGTGAATGGTTCACAAGAAGAAGAACCTTCTTTGGAATTCACAAATTTTAGCTATATCTGAATTTGCAAAGGGATCTTTGGCAGGCTATGGATCATTCAGGATGCACAGTAAAGGCTCTGTTGGGGATCAAAGTATGTGTTTTTAATACTTGGTCTCTTGGAATAAGTTGTGGTGAAGTTGTGCCCCTCCTCTGGGAATGCACTGCAGAATTTGGACAGGAAATACAGGAAGATACAGTGTAGAAAGATTGCTACCCTATTTGATCTTCTAATGGGGAGAAAGCATGAACATGTAATTATAGGTGTCACAATTGTATGATAAGATCTATAAGAGTTGAGTTACTCCAGGGGTGCATTTAGCCCCACATCTTTTCACCCCACAAGATAGGAGGGAAACTCTACAACCTAACCATTATGTGCTGCATTTATTGACAGATAAGGCAGTTGGTCTTAAATATTCTGCTACCTATTCTCAGGTAATGGCTTGCAGTGATATTTTGTAATAAGAAAAAAGTTGTATAAATAAATTTTTAAACACAAAATGCAGCTGCATCAACCTGCATGAAAGCAGTACGGTTCAGCAACTATGAACCCTGAAGGAACGATAACACCTTGGTGATGAAGTCCTCAGTTGAGCAGTTAGGCACATATTAGCAGTCCACTGAAGTCAATGTGATTACGTGTGTGCAAGTGTAGAATCGGAGTCTAGGATAGGAATGCTCGTGAAAAAACCTTTTGGCCAGCGTAGCAGACGCAGCATTTTCTTATTCAAAATTGCAAACACTGAGGGAACGGTTACCACGAATACAGGAGAAATGCCACATCCAAAGAATCACCAAGGAAAACAAGTACTGCCAGAAATATAGGCTGCATACCTAGATGAAAGCAGTCTCCTGTTCCATTTAATAGCAACATCAAATCAAAATTTGTCACCCTGTAAGGTAAATAACTTGAAGGCATCTAATATTAAATGTCTAAACAAACGTAAGAGGAAAGGCTATGTGCAAATTGATCATCTTCAGTCCTTAACGTAAAAAGGTACTTTAAAAGCAAGAGTTTTCAAGTGGCAACCCTGGCCGTTTTGTACATTCATCCCCATTGAGAGGAATTCCGATAATATCTTAAAGTGTTCTTCTCCCATTGGTTGTGGATTTATGCAAACTTTTTGTTTAGGATATTAGATCTTTGGTGAAACAGATAATCCTGATTTAGATTTCAGCTGAGATCGGAGACTTGTTTTTCTTTCCCCTGTGAATATTTACTATTTCTGACACCTCTGGAGTATCTTAGTGACTCTTTTTTTAAACAGAGGGATTAGAATCTTGTTCATAGAAATGTTGGTCTGGAAAGGAGCTAGTCCAGCCCCCTGCACTGAGGCAGGACCAAGAAAACCTAGGCCATCCCTGACAAGCGTTTGTCCAACTGGTTCTTAAAAGCCTCCAGTGACAGGGATTCCACAACCTCCGCTGGAAGATTATTTAAGAGTTTCACTACCCTTACAGTTAGAAAGTTTTTCCTAATGTCTGACCTAAATCTCCCTTGCTGCAAATTAAGCCCATCGCTTCTTGTCCTACTTTCAGTGGAGAGGGAGAACAATTTTTCACTGTCCTCTTTATAAACAGCCCTCAACGTATTTGAAGACCGTTATCAGATCTCCTTTTCTCAAGACTAAACATGTTCAGTAGAAACTCATGTATTTGTTCTTCAGTAATCCATAATAGTAGTAGTTCGTGGGCGATAGCACTATCAGAATGCTGCAGTAAGGGCTTGCTGTTGCTCTTACAAATTATTGGCCCAAACCTGCCGACAGGTACATTTCAGTAGTTCCATTGCTTCAGTGAGATGGTTTAGGCATGTAGAGTTACTGATGTGCGTTAAATCTTTGCAGAATTGGGACCTGTATTACTAATTTAACACTACTTATTATAGGGGGATGTGTCAGCAGTCCCTATTTTTATGTTGCCTAACGAATAATCTAAGCAAACCCTGGCAGTATAAATGTATTTTAAGATGCAGGAACATATATTTTTTGTGTTTCCTAACTCAGTTATTTGCATGACTTGGTAAGTTTCAGTAGGTCTCCCAGTCATTAATGGAATTTGTTTATTTCTATTTCAACATATAAATATAAGAAATTCCTATCCAAGATTCAAGTCATGCTTGACAGATAATGAAAAATGAAATCCAATTAAAACAAAGCAGCAGTAGCAAAACACTCTCTGTACAAAAGCAGCCGGTCCACAAAACCAAAACATCCCTACTTCAGTCATGAAAAACCTGAATCTCACTCAAATAAGCATCCTTATCTCCATCTACACTTGAGGTTCTGGTTTTCTTTTTTTTCCAGAGAAAGACTTTTTTTAATGAAGAAGAAAAAAAAAAGAGAGAGAGAGAGAGTGAGCGCGCGCACACAGGTTGAGGTGCAGGGATAAAATTAATTAAAATCAAAATGAACTCAGTCTATTGAAAGGACAAAAAATGCATGAGGTACATCAGGAAAATATGTCACGTGTAACACATTGAACAAGGTAGGGATTATGTAGTGCATGATTTGATGCCAGTGAGCTAAGATATTATTAGTGAGGTGGCAGTGTAATGTCGGCTTTGTTTAAGGCAATGCCCTACAGTGGACTACAGAGTTTGCTACTCTCCTTCCAGAGGTTTCAGACAAATTACCCCTGTATCTTAAATGTTTGTTGGCTTTTTATTCTGACGACTAACTTTGGCTTTTTGTCTGCTGCTGGCGGAGAGCATTTTCATAACAACCACCACCTACTGTTTGGGGGAAACACTGTCCGTCTGAGAGATCACATTATAGCGGTTTCCGTGTATTTGCTTAGAGAATTTCCCAAGCTGCCATGTAGAAACTGGAGCGACAGAGAAGTCTCTTGCCTCCCTAGACTCCTGCCCAACCATTTAAGAATTTGCACTTAGTAATTCAGTGCAACCAAATGTGAACAAGAGCAATAATTTAAGGAGACAAACTAAGAAACCACAGCTAGACACCCCAAGTGGGTGAGTGAATACAGAGCTCCCTAGAGACCCAGTTCTGCTGCAATTCAGTAATGCAGGATCAGGTCCTAAGCATTTATCAGTGTTTGGGAAGAGGCTTTGGAGGTACCTGATGGTGTTTTGCTCCTATACATTTAAAGAATTAAGAAATAGAATTTTAACACCGTTAAAATAAATCCAGCTGTGGGACTTGCTCCGTGTTCATTGTTTTAAAATGATTGTGCTAAATAATTTCTTGACCAGCTAATCATTCCTTCCAACGTTCTGTTGGGAGGGATAATGGGGACAAGGTAACTTTGTAGGGTGAGTGTGAGGGAATGCCTTATCTTTGTACAATTCATGTGGCTGAGTTATCCTGAAATCCAGGTGGTGTTTAGAAGGGGTTTTGCTTTTGTGTCATTAATTCTGTTTTTCTCCTTCCTTCTGCAATTCATTTTCCTTTTGTCACTTCCTTCATTTTAGAACTAATTGTATAGCTTATTCCTCTTTAACGCAGCTCCTTCTTGCTTTTGCATTTTGAAGTGACAGCGTGGGCCCAATCCCAAACCACTATTCAGGCAAGTTGGCCCATTGGTAGTCTACTCACATGAGTAAGGCAAGCAAGATTTGTTCAGCTGCTTTCGTTCTGCTCTCACACCATGGGAATCTTTGCTGGTTTTAATCTTACATTTGAATCAAGCGATTTTTAAAAAGTCACCTGTTAATGCTTTGCTCCCTGTTTGTAGCCGAGTGGCATTCCTTGTTTTATCTCAGTGTGAATTATTTTCCCCACATTGTTTTCCATATTGCATTTCTGCGTTGCCCCTCTTCTACTTCTCCAGGCCCTGTCCTGCTTCTTTATGGACGCATTATCCTTATTTAACGCCGCTTCCCCATCACCTATCTATGGACTTGCTCCAGTCAACTTCAAAGACCTGAGGGCCAGATCAACCTCAGTTCTATTGACTCCCCCCCCCCCACCCCCAACACCTCCTCCCCTTGCCTAGCATAACATGCTTGTACAGAGCAGGTCACATTCCCCTTTAGTGGCTGGTCCACAAAGAGGATGAGACTTTTGAATTAGACCTTTCTTCTCATAAACGACATTCACATTCAGGAGAAGGCTAGCTAGGTTTTCATATTAAGGGCTCTTTTTACTAAGGGCTTGCATACACTTGAAAGACTACCGTGGCCCAGCAACTGTAACGCTTCAGTGTAGACGCTACCTACCCCGAGGGGAGAGATTCTCCCATTGGTGTAGGTAATCCATCTCCTCAAGAAGCAGTAGCTAGATTGTCGGAAGAATTCTTACATCAACTTAGCACTGTCTACATGGGGACTTAGGCCTGGTCTATACTACAGAGTTAGGTTGACACAAGGCAGCTTACGTCGCCCTAACTATGGAAACAGCCACACTAAAATTTCGCTCCCACTGACATAATCATCCCACTACGCCGACTTAGTAACTCCACCTCCTCGAGCACTGCCGAGTCAATGTTGATGTAGTTAGGTCAATGCAATGTCAGTGTAGACACGGCGTTGCTTACATTGACTGTTATTGGCTTTCAGAAGCCATCCCAAAATGGCCCACACTGACAGTAGAGTTGGTACAAGAGCTCCAGCTGAGGCTGTGCACCGCCGACACGAAGAGTGTAGTGTGGACATGCAAAAGCGATTTAATTACTGCAGCAGCTGTATGCCAACGTAACTTAGGTCGACATAATTTTGTCGTGTAGACATACCCCCTTAGGCTGTCTTAACTACATCACTCAGGGGTGTGGATTTTTCACACCACTGAGTGCTGTAGCTAGGTTGATCTAATTGTCTAGTATAGACCAGCCCTAAGATACTGATAATAAATTCCAGTTTAGCTTCAGCAAGACTACATGCGAGGTATAAATATTTCACAATGCATTGCAAACCAAAAACGGAGTGGTAAAGGGCAACAAAACAAACAACAAAAAAGGTTAAAATCTTAAAAACGGATTTAAAGAATATGGTCATCAGAAACAGCATTTGCAATTTCCAGTATAGCCACGGATAGCATTTCTTGTGGTAAAATTGCAGAAACCATGACTAGAAACCAGAATTTTTTGTTTGTTTTTGTATTAATCAATTTTAAGAGACATGCAGCTGATGGATTTTAAAATAGAAATAAACATTACTTTCTAGGTAGGTACATTTCCTCCCAATCAGACTATTAACCCTGTAATGAAGAGGTTAGCAGAAAAGACAGACTACCATCAGTTGTGGTCTCATATCTCAGAAGCTAAGTAGCACCAGACCTGGCCAGTACTTAGATAGCATGAGAGCCCAGGAAAGTCCCGTGTATGGCACAGAATGGTTTTAATTTATTAGGTAACACTCTTCTGTGCCAGTACTCAGCCTGGTGCGACAGTGCACTGGTTTGTATCAGTGCCATTTTTGGGCAGAGATGAAAAAGGAGGTGTGGACTGTGTGTGGTAAGAGCAGGGATGGTAACCATGGTAACATGCTGTAATACCGATTCGGTTTATACAGGCCGCCTCCCTGAAATCCCCACTCAGGTTTCAACCGATTCAGCATTCTTCACTTCCTGTCCTCAACTTCAGCATAGCACCGGTGTGTGCTAGCAAAGCAGTAGCAGCCTCCTCTGGGGTGGGACACGTCAGAAGCTATGGGCTGCGGAGGGAGCCAGGGGCCCACATGGATGGAGCCAGTTGCAGGAGTGGGGAGATAACTTGTAAATAGCTATGGGATCTCTCAAGCTGAAAGGCATCATAGAAGTTGACCTTTGTTTTTCCCATCCCAAAAGCATGATTTAAACAAAGTTTACCAAAACGGGAAGGGCAGGGAACTTCTGGCTGCACAATATGGAATTCAGGACAGGAACAGACTTAGTAGCCTAAGAAAAGCAAGTTAGCGTGTGTCATCATGGGATGGGAGATACTGGACTGGCTGACTTTGGCAATAACATGACAGAATCTGCTGAACAGACTTTTGCAAGCTAAGACCATTCAGAAAAAACAAACAAACAAACCAACCACTCATGATGGAAGACGCTTCGAAACCCCGTGCCAGGAACTCATAACTGTCTTACCCATCTCAAATTGCGTTCAAGTCACCATTCCTTGTCGGATTACATTCCAGTTACTGTTAGGGAACTGGGACAGAAAACCCAAACGCTACACCTGTGTTCTAGGCTAGAGCCTGCTAGCGTCTGAGTAATGTTTTTGTATTGAGGGTACACGCTATAATGGGAACCAAACAAGGGCGCTGGAACAATGTGTATAGGGCGGGTGCTGAGAGCCATTGAACCAAACTGTGAACCCTGGATATGATGGAAACCACTTCACGCCAGGGGGTGCTGCCGTACCCCCAGTTCCAGCACCTATGGAACCAAACGCATACCTTGGTTGGAGTTTTCAGGTTTTGAGTATCGGAACTGGGATAATTTGAAAAGTGTTCATGCAAAGACACAACCTCCTCTACCCTTTGGGCAGAGAGCTACAGATTAGGTGTGACCAAACTCACACTACAAAAGCAGTTTCTCTTCCCTTGGGGTTCACACCTCAACTGCTAGAAGAGGGCCTCATCCTTCCTGATTGAACTAACCTCGTTATCCCTAGCCTGATTCTTGCTTGCATATTTATACCTGCCTCTGGAAATTTCCACTACATGCATCTGACGAAGTGGGTATTCACCCACGAAAGCTTATGCTCCAATATGTCTGTTAGTCTATAAGGTGCCACAGGATTCTTTGCCTCTTTCACAGACTCACACTGGCTTAGATTTGTGTCTTTTTTGCAGCGTTGTGGGAAAAAGAAGAAATCTAAACACAGAAAAAACTAAGACACAGGGGACTGGATTGTGTCCTCACTTACAGGGGCCTGCTGAAGTCAATAGACAGAATTTGGCCCAATGATGATACCACCTTCTCTGTAATAGTCATTTTTAAGGCACAAAACTAACTTGCTTCTGCTTTGAAATTGGGGTTTCCGGTGAGGAGTTGGCAGGATGGGCTAGAGCCAGGAATCTAGAAAAATGGGCTCTGTGCAAGTTTCCCCGTGCAAACATCACTAATGAAATTCTGCTTGGACTTGCAGCCGCTTTGCTGTGCCAGCCTTGGGCGTTAAACAGCTCTCTACCCATGTACTGCAATCCCTTGCTCTCCCTGTACCTGACCAGTATGGCTTCATGTTGCTCAGAGGTTCCCCAATTGCAGCTGCCTCAAGGTCTTCATTGGAAGGGTGGGGGGCTTGCAGACCACTGAGAGGCTAACAGCATCATTTACAGCAAATTCTGTATGCAGTGACTTGCACCTGCTTGCCTTGCAGTTTTGGTGGGGCAGAAAATGCTGCGCACCATCCACAGTGGCCTTTAGTTGTCTGTAAAATTCTTTGGGCTCCAGAACCAGCGGTCTGTTTTTCTGAAACACCCTATCCTGTTAGCAGGTGTTGATCCTGCTAGGAATGGGTTAAGTAGGTTCTGCTGAGGTAAATGGCTCATAGCCCCCCAAGAGATGGGACTGGCTCTTGGAAGAGAGGATATAGAGTGGGGGCTGAGCAGTTTCAGAGGAGGAACCCTAGAAGCACCCAAGTTTGGGAAGGTCTGAGCTGAATTTTTATGTTGTGTAGATAATTTCTTTGTTCAAAAAGCCACACCTTAGGAAGGGAGTGAAGTGATTTTCTGAATCTGCAGTATATGGAGTTTTAGATCAGGTTGGTAAAAGCATCTGTTTACAGGTCCCTTCAGGAGTATGCTTGGATGTAGCAGTACAATTCTCACTTGGGGTGCAAGAGGACCTGGGTTGTATATTTAGAGACCAAGGTGACAGGTACATTGTAGAATCATCTAGTCCAGTCCTTTGCACTGAGACAGGATTAAGTATTATCCAGATAGTCACTGACTAAAGGGGGAGGGATAGCTCAGTGGTTTGAGCATTGGCCTGCTAAACCCAGGGTTGTGAGCTCAATCATTGAGGGGGCTATTTAGGGATCTGGGCCAAAAATTGGGGATTGGCCCTGCTTTGAGGAGGGGGTTGGACTAGATGACCTCCTGAGGTCCCTTCCAACCCTGATATTCTATGACTGACAGATGTTTGTCTACCTGTTCTTAAAAACCCTTCATTGACAGAAATTCCACAACCTCCCTAGGTAATTGTTCCAGTGCTTACAGGTAGGAAGATTTTCCTGATGTCTAACCTAAATCTCTCTTGCTGCAATTTAAGCATGTTACTTCTTGTCCTATCCTCAGAGGCTAAGGAGAACAATTTCTCCTTCTCCTCCTTGTAACAACCTTTTATGTACTTGAAAACTGTTATCAAGTGCCCCCTCAGTCTTCTCTTCTCCAGCCTAAACAAACTCAATTTTTTCAATCTTTCCTCATAGGTCATGTTTTCTAGACCTTTAATCATTTTTGTTGCTTTCCTCTGGACTTCCTCCAGTTTGTCTACATCTTTCCTGAAGTGTGAAGCCAGAACTGGACATAATACTCCAGTTGAGGCCTTATCAGTGTTGAGTGGAGTGGAAGAATTACTTCTCATGTCTTGCTTACAACACTCCTGTTAATACATCCCAGAATGATGGTTGCTTTTTTTTTTTTTGCAATGATATTACATTGTTTACCCATATTTAGTTTGTGATCCACTACACCCTTAGGTCATTTTCTGTAGTGCTCTGTCCTAGGCAGTTATTTCCCCATTTTGTATTTGTGCAACTGATTGTTCCCGCCTAAGTGGAGTACTTTGTATTTGTCCATATTGAATTTCATCCTATTTAATTCACACCATTTCTCCAGTTTGTCAAGATCATTCTGAATTTTAATCCTATCCTCCAAAGCACTTGCAACCTTCCTGGCTTGGTATCGTCTGCAAACTTTATAAATATACACTCTATGCCATTATCCAAATCATTTATGAAGATATTGAATAGAACTGGACCCAGGACAGATTCCTGCGAGACCCCACTCAATATGCCTTTCCAGCTCAATTGTGAGCCATGGACAACTCCTCTGAGTATGGTTTTCCAACTAGTTGTGCACTCACCTTATAGTAGGTTTGTCTAGGCTATATTTCCCTAGTTTGTTTATGAGACTGTCATGCAAGATGGTGAAAATATACGAAATCTGCTGCTTCCCCCCATTCACAAGCTTGCTACCCTGTCAAAGAAGGATATTAGGCTGGTCTTGACAAATCCATATTGACTGTTTCTTATTACAGTTTAAGTGCTGACAAACATTGTTTGATTATTTGCTGCATTATCTTTCCGGGTATTGTAAGCTGACTGGTCTGTAATTTCCTGGGCTGTCCTTATTCCCTGTTTTTATAGATGGGCACTATATTTGGCCTATTCCAGTCCTCAGGTCTCTCTCCCATCCTCCACGACTTCTCAGAGATAATTACTAATGGCTCAGAGATCTCTTCAGGCAGTTCCCTAATTAAATGTCCATTATCTGTCTAGATATTTGAAGGGTGCTCTGCTGTGAACCCAAGATCATTGGGTCCATGGAGATACACCAGAAGTTATTGTAGTGACAGGAACACATGGGCCCCTCTAGTATCTGAAGACAGATATTGTTCCTTTTATTTATTTATATCTGGCAGGCTCGTGGCACTTGAAAGAACGTTTAAGTGGCTGTTCTGTACTTCTCCATTCATCTCCTTGTCTTATAGCTGGGGCTGGTTGTGGTCAAGGGTGGCATCCTGTTTCGCCTTTCCCAGCATGGCTTAAGTAAAACAGATGTTCCCCTTCCTCACACTCATGTAACGCTTTTCCAGCGTTAGATCAACGCTGGCAAAGGTACTGTGATGTGCGTGGAGGGAAGATGTTGTGTAGCCCCTTTGGCCCTGTCTTCTCTCTCTCTGAAATTAACCAGAGTGTTGTGGCCGACTCCCCCAGTCGGCTTTTAAAATTGTCACCTGTGCATGTGACACAAAGCGGGTGTCTCTTTCCTCCCCCTCCTCTCATCTCCGGCAGTGGGGACGGGCGCGGACTGTTCCTCCAGCACGTATGGTTGATAGGGGAATGTTCACGGGTTTTGCCTCATGAGTTGCTTCTGTGCTGTTGCCTAATGGTTTTCACATGCAGAGGGAGGCTGCATTTCTGTTTTCCAGCAGACTGAACCGTCTGAGCCGTGCTCTCTGGCTGGTGCCAAGCGGGTCCATGGAATGATAATCATCATCCCAGGCCGCATCCAAGTTCTGAGTGCACGGCTGCCACTGGGGTCTAGGGGCGCTCCGAGGCCTCGCAGAGGGGAGCCCTGTCTATGGGAAGCATTTCCCCTTTCACTCTCAGGGGGTGCAGGACTAGTACCACAATTGGGAACAATTAAAACTGCATCAAATACAGACTATACAGTCCCAGACAAGCCAGATCCACTCCCAGGGCCTGGGTTTATGACCTGGAATTGCCCAGCCAGCCCCTCCACCCCCAATCATGGTCTACAAGCATAGATCCCTCCCCATAAGAGCTTATGAAGCATTGGGTCTAGGGCAAAGTCAGCCCTGTACACAAGGGCCTATGCTCCACCTAAGTGCTCAAGATAGGACTTAGCTGGTGCCTCGCTCTGCAGCTGGCCCTCTGCACAGGGGTGAATTTCATTCTTACTCTGCTACATCAAGCAATGAACAGGGACAGAAAGCTTTGTAAGAGGGGCAAGTTTTTAAAAGGAGGGATTGGAGTGAAGAAAGGGTGGTCAGCTGGAACATGGGAATTCATAGCTTCCAGGGCCAGAAGGGACCATTATGATCCTCTAGTCTGACCTCCTACATAACATGGGCCAGCGAACGGCCCCAAAATAATTCCTAGGGTAGCTCTTTTAGAAAAACATCCACTCTTGATTTAAACATGGCCGGTGATGGAGAATCCCCCATGACTCTTGGTGAGTTGTTCCAGTGATTGATTACTCTCACCATTCAAAATTTACACCTTATTTCTCATCTCAGTGTGTCTAGATTCAATTTCCAGCCTTTGGATCATGTTACACCTTTCTCTGCTAGACTGAAGAGCCCAGTATTACATATTTGTTCCCCAGGTAAGTACTTACAGACTGTGATCACATCGCCCCTTAACCTTCTCTTTGGTAAGCTAAATGGAGTGAGCTCCTTCAGTCTATCACTATAAGGCAGGTTTTGTACTCTTTCCCCGGCTCTTCTCTGAGCCCAATGAAGTGTATTTAACATTTTGTATTGGGGTAATACCTTGGGGCCTTGATAAGGGATCAGGGCACCGTTGGGCTAGACACTGTATAAACTCAGCAGAGAGGTAGTCCCTGTCCTGAAGCACTTACATTTTTGCACAATTACTTGCACTGTAAGCGTGGCACGTAGACAGTCTTGCCAGTGCTGCGGTCATGCCTGTTTCACAAACAATTCCTTAAAACTACACTGCAACCTTCTTTCAGTTATTTCTGTCTTGCAAACCTGTCTCTGCACCCAGATGCTTTCAGCCCATCACACAGTTTCAAATTTTTTTTTATTCCCCCTCCCCCCCCCCCCCCAACCACACATTTGAATGGGTTCCTGGAAATTGGAGATTTAAAAATGGGAAGTGCTTGTCTGAAATCTGATGCAGTGATTCCCTAGGAGAATACTTTCCATTTGGAAAGGTCTTGGCCCCTTTCCAGCCCTCTGTTAAAGTTGTTCTAAATGGTGGCTCATTATTGCTACCTCTGTGGGTTTTATTTTAAAAAAAAAAAGGCCTGTTACATAAGCAACAAGTTGGTGAATCCATTAGTTGGGCTCACTTCTCAGCGATTCCACTACGTGAAGTGACTGGAGGTCGAGACGCACTGAGACAAACAGAGTAACAATGGCCAGAGATTCATAAGTAATTAATTAAATCTGTGCAGATCAAAGGTTTCTATCAGAGTGTGGGAACGTTAGTTTACTCCTACAGAAGGAAAACCAAGATCAGTGGCCTTTATGGAGTGAATTCTGTACTGACTGGCAACCCTGGGGTGAGTGCAGAATTTGCCTCAAGCCTCTTTAAAAGTCTAGTGCCGACAAAGTGGAAGTACAAAACTATACGCCGCAAGGCGAGCTGCACTATTTCATGTTAAGAATGTGGTTTTTTTTAACCCCCTCCTGTAGTTTATTTAGGAGAGTGAAAAGTGGCCTGGGTTCATACAAATAGTAATTAATGGCCTTACATTTACAAGGCTCACTTACTGTTGTTGCTCCCACTACAGAAATGCAGCCACCTCTGTGGTGCAGCGTGGTGCATGCCAAGGAAGTTACCCAGACGGAACGGGAGAGGTTTGTTAGGTAGGCAGAACACAATTCCCACATTGGATTTGGCAAGAGCTGACAGACCTGTTCTTACAAAGGATGCTACGAGACCTTCATGGGTGGTCAGGGCCTCCATTCAAACAGCGACACCTCCAAGAGGTCCAGGCCTCTGCACCCTGCCCTAAAATTGATTCAGGATTGAATCTGGAGGCAAGGTCACGGTCTCCTTAGGCACCACATGTTAATATCACCGTCCCAGTATCTGCTAGTGGAGTTACAGGTTTTGCTATTCTCCGCAGAATTCGTTCCTGCTCACTTGGTTGGATTGCACCTAGTAACTCCATCCATTTCAACAGTGGCTCTGGATTTACACTGCACCGAGAACAGAATCAGGCCCACAGACGGCAGTGTCCAAAGGGTTAACTCCAATTTGCCATCTTGTCTCGAGAATGGGACACTCAAGCCAACTGCTGCGTTTCCTCTTCCCGTGGATTATTTTAGACATCTCACAGTTTGCAGCCTTGTCACATGAAGTTAGAAAAAATGGATTGAAGCAGGAGTGGGACTCAGGACCCCATGGTTTTGTTTACATCTCTGCCGCTAACTTCCTGTGTGGTCTTGCGTAGGTCACTTGACCTTTCTGGGGCTCATTTCCCCGTGAGGATGATGCTTACCTGCCTCACTGGGCTATTGTAATGATTATTTACCGTATTCATGCTTAGCTGCCAGGGTGCTGTATAAAGGGCAAGGATTATGAATTCCTATTTGTAGAATGCTTTGTGGCCCTCAGTTGAAAGGTGCTGTGGAAATGCATAGTGTTGTCACGTACTAAGTCCTGGTCCAACTGTGGTTTTCCCCATGAGACCAAACCACATATCCCAGTTCGTCTTGGGCACACTCATTCAGGACCCCATCGCTGCCTTCCCACCTCTGCAGTGATGAGCTGCCAAAATCTTAACAACCAGTTCCCTCCTCACCCCACGTGGATGTGGCCCACCCCCGCCCCCCGGGACTCCTGCCACATCCAACCCCCCGCGTTCCTTGACGGCCCCCCCCCGGGACCCATGCCCCATCTACCCCCCTCCCCGGTCCCCTGACTGCCCCCAGAACCAGGCAGGAGGGTCTTGTGGGCCACTGTAGTGGGTGCCCACCCCACCCCTAAGAGCCAGAGGGACCTGCCGGGGAGTCCCAGCAGTGCTTACCTGGGGCAGCTCCCAGGAAGCATCCGGCAGGTCCCTCTGGCTCCTAGGGGCAGGGGAGCGTAGCTGGGGGGGAGCAGCCGCTCCCCCCACTGATCACATTAAAAGTGGTGCCTTAGGTGCCCACTCCCCAGGTGCTCTGGGGCTGGAGCCCCCAACGGGAAAATTTGGTAGGTGCAGAGCACCCATCGGCAGCTCCCAGCCCCACCCCTGGCCCCAGCTCACCTCACCTCCGCTCCGCCTCCTCCCCTGAACGCAGCGCCCCGCTCTGCTTCTCCACCCCCCCCCCCGCGCGAATCAGCTGTTCGGCGGGAGGGCTGAGAAGCAGGCGGCGGCTTCGCGCTCAGGTCCAGGGAGGCGGAGGTGAGCTGGGGCGGGGAGCGGTTCCTCTGCGCGACCCCCCCCGGGTTACCTGCTGCGGCGTGGGTGGCCCTCCTCGCGCCCCCCCCCGCCCCAGCTCTCCTCCGCCTCCGCGAGCCTGAGCGAAGCCGCCACCTGCTTCTCAGCCCTCCCAGGCTTCCTGCCGAACAGCTGATCCGCAGGAAGCCGGGGGGCGGAGAAGCAGAGCTGGGCGGTGCGTTCAGGGGAGGGGGAGGCGGAGCGGAGGTGAGGTGAGCTGGGGCGGGGTGGGGAGCTGCCAGTGGGTGCTCTGCACCCACCAAATTTTCCCCGTGGGTGCTCCAGCCCCGGAGCACCCACGGAGTCGGCGCCTAAGGTGCCACTTTTGGCCGGTGGTTAAATTTAGAAGCCCTTTGAGAACCGGTTCTCCCTCGCGGGACAACCGGTTCTAAAAGGGCTTCTAAATTTAACAACCGGTTTTAGCGAACCAGCTCCAGCTCACCACTGCACCTCTGCACTAGTTTACACTCATGCCTGGCATCTTTCTAGATGCAAATAATGCTGTAGTTCCGGTCAGTGGCACATGACCGGACATCCAAGCACAGTTGCCCAGGGCAGAATAATTCACCAAGCCCTCATGCCCAGAGACATTGATTTTTCTTTAGCAAGTTTTAACACAACTCCAGGTTGTTTGGGGGCAGGATGAGGTAGGTCAAATGCATTTCTGAATTAATCACCCCTCCCATCCCCTCCACCTCACCCCCCTAATTCACAGTCAGATTTGATTTAGGCCAGGAATATCTGCTCCCCAGAAGAGGCTCTTCTGTTGCTAGCTTTGTCAGATAGGTGGAGATCACCTGCTGGGGATAGAGAACATCGCATTCTCCTGCATCCCATTGCACCAGGCCTCCCCAAGCAAAGCCGTAGAGAGGAATTGCTATAACCCTAGGCCTGGGAGTGGGGAGATTGAGCTGAAGATAACCCTGTGAGAGTTGTAGAACGGGGTTACTGGAAGAGAGGTGAGAAGAGCAGAAGCATTGAATTGTAAAGCAGCAATGCTCGCTAGGACACTAGGGGTTTGTGCCCTTCTATTTCCTGTAGGTAATTCCCCAACAAAGTCAATGGGATGTGGGAAGTTTAGGACTTCCCACCACCCAGGAGTACTGAGGGGAAGAGTTTTTAGTATATTCCTTCATAATGGGATCTTACCTCAGCCATCTAGCACATCTGCTGCTTCAGTTTCCATTCTGGTGTGCCATCTGCCTCTTGGGGTAGGCTACTTTATGCCTCAGTTTACCTTCTGGCTGGTTGATTCAGTGCCATTTAAATGCTTTGGCCACAGAGTCAAAGCAAAAAGACTTATCTTTGTCACACTTCCTTGGCCCTTCCTAACATGTCACCTGCACTCCATCCAGTGTCTCCTTCCACCCCTCTCTGAAAACCCCAATGATGGGGTCCCAAGCAGGAAGCGAGCACTCAGTTGCCCTCCCCAGACCTCTCTGCTTTGCCAACAGTTGCTTCCTTCACCCTTCCCTGGGGTCCTTCTTTAGTAGCCTGCCTCTCTCTCTCAGCCTCTTTTGCATGCCCTGCTTGGGTTGCTTCCCCAGCTGACCTAATAGTGAGCCCCACCCCACCCCACAGGCCTGCTCTTACAATACTTCAGAGAATAACCCCCACCTAGGTAGCTAGCTCACTCTGTTGGTAGGGCTGGCTTCTCCTTATATTCCCCGGCACTCCTTCCCAGAATGCCCTTCTGCTCCAGCCCACAGTCACATGGTGCCCACCAGTCCTTTTGGACTATATCCCCCAGAGTGTCCTGGTGTGGGGCTGGTCCCCCACCAGGCCAGGCCAATCGTCTCCCTTAAAGGGACCAACACCCCCATAACATTCCCCAAAGTTGGAGAAATTTCAAAAGTGCAGCCCAGTGGATTTGGGGCATGCTCTCTGTGTAGTGGTGGTGAATAAAGCTGGGCTGAGGTGACAATGAAGTGAGCTGTAGTTCATGAAAGCTTACGCTCAAATAAATTGGTTAGTCTCTAAGGTGCCACTAGTACTCCTTTTCTTTTTGCGAACACACAGTAATAGCCTGTCACATCACAAATACTGTATCTGAGAGACTCTGAGGCCCAGTCTTGCAGCCCTTACGCATTCACTTGCTTGAGTAGTTTCACTGACCTTAATGGAGCTATTATGTGATTGAAGTGAAACAGGCTAGGCAGGCAGTGTTGTCCAGTGGATTGAGGCACCAGCTTGCACTTCAACAAAGCTGGGTTCTGTTCCTGGCTCTGCCAGTGAGCTGGGGCTGTTTTTTTGCACTGCTGTTTCCCACCCCACCCTTTACTTGTCTGCGTAGATTATACGCAGCACCGAGCTCCCCACAAAGAGCTTATGCTGAGCTCTTTGAGACAGCATCTGTGTGCACAAGGCCTCGCACGCTGGAGCTGTGACAGCAGTTATTATTCTTTGAACTGTGGGGGCACCCGGAAACTCCAGCCCCGGTGCATGTACAAAATCACAACAAAGAGACAGGCGTTTACAGACGAAGGGCCCACATGGGCTGTCATAGCATAAATGATCGGCCTGTGCATGTTTTCAGGAGCAGGCCCTAAAGTGGCTCACCAGCTTGTGCATCTGACAGCAAATGTATTACAATATTTAAACGCTATAAGATTTAATAGCTGCTGCGTTTAGTGTCACATTCCTGCTGGGAGCTGCTTTTTAACGATAGCTGATTAAAGCGGGAGGAGAGGAACTTGTCCTCTAGAGAGCATGCCCCTTTCGTCTCCCTGACAGGGGCTCTCAGTACTCTTCCTGGGCATTTGATAACGTCTCGCTCGTCTGCCTAGGGAATCAAACGCACTTTAAGGTGGTAACGGAAGCTTCCCTTAGCATCTGGGACACTGGCTTCCAGAGTGGAGGTTCTTTTGCCTTTTCAAATGTGAACTGCATTGCAGTAGCATTTTCTTCCGTTTTCTTTATCAAGCTAGCTCAGAAAGGCCCACGGCAGGGACTGTGAGTTTACTGCTCAGATGAGACGCGAGACCTCGGACAGGAGGGGTCAGAATCTCCCTTCTGGCGGACGTCGCTACGACTCAGAATTCCCACTGTTGCTCTTTTAGCTTCTTAAATTTCTTCCTCTTCCCAGCTCAGGGACTGGTAGGCCGCAGCAAAGCCAGCACTGGCAGAGGTGTTGCAGCCTGCGAATGAGATTATGGCTCGAGATAAAACGGCTGGGAATGTGGATGGCTGGGAAAGAAGGTTGAGCACGTACCTCACACAACCACCCACGCCGTGAGAATTGCCATGTCAGAGCAGCCCGGCGGTTCCGCAGTTATCATAGAGTTTAAGACCAGAAAGGATCATTATGATCATCTGCTCTGACCTCCAGCGCACACAGGCCAGAGACAGGTGTTCCGCTTGTCCCCAGCAGTGGTCAATGCTGGTTACTTCAGAAGCTTTCCTTTGCATAATGCACCTACTTGTGCAATATTGCACCCTGAGGGAGAAAGGTTTTCCCAAGCCCAGCTAGGGATCAGTTTATGCCGGGAAATATGAAGGCATCAGTCCTGCAAGAGCCTATATCCAGGCCCGACGATGAGGGGGGCAAAGGGAGCAGTTGCCCAGGGGCCTGGGCAATTTAAAAGGGCCCGGGGGCCCCTGGCCGCCACCACTGCTGCAGTAGCAGCCAGCTGGGAGCCCTGGGCCCTTTTAAATTGCCCAGGGGATGCTGCAGGGCTCCTAGGCGTGGTACTCGTGGCGGCGAAAGCAGCCGGGTGGGCATGTGGAAGCTGTGGCCGTGCCAGAAGAGCGCACCCAGCCGCGCAGCCGGCAGCAATTCGCTGGGTGCCAGCCAGCGCGGGTGCAGCACCGTCCAAACGTCAGGCGGATCTTTCTAGGCGGCCCGCTGACTGTTCTGCCATGGGCAGAGCTGTCCCTAGGGTACGGCGAATTGGGGTGACCACTCCGGGCCCCGCGCTTTGGGGGGCCCCATAGGCTGGTGCGATTCGCCAGCGTGGTCGGTCCCAGAAGTGAGAGATTCATCACTTCTGCCCCGCACCCCGCTAGGGACGGCCCTGGCCCTGGGGCCGGAAATTGCTGTCGGCAGGCCTGCCGATATCCAAGCATTGGGACACGCAGAATCCCTATGAGACACATGCTGGTGCCAGCAGATGAACTGGCCATACGTACTAAAGGTCCCAGATCCTCATTTGTGTCTTCCATTTGACATCTATGTTGACATCTACAGGAGTCGTGTGGACCCAAATGCTGGACAGGATATGGCTGTTAGTTCCCTCCTGCAACAGCTCATAAAGCTGTATAATCCTCCTTGTAAGAATGATGGAATCATTTATGATCCTCTAATCCTGCATCACCCAGCCAGGGATCTAAAGAATTACTATCCTGGCAGCAGTTGATGGCAAGCAGGTCAGGGTACCCCTCCTGTCTGTCTTTGGGCGATGAGCAAGAAGGCAGCCAAATGACTTTATGAAATGTCATCAGCTCTGCTGCCTATTCACTTGTACCGACTCAGGAAGGAGAGGAGAAACAAAATGGCTCACTTTAAATGCAGATATTAGGCTGTAGCTTATGTGTCTGGGAGAACCAGAGGAGCAGAATCTGGGAATTGTTATCAGTTATACCGCAGAAGTATCTACAGCCCCAGCCAAGAATGGGGCCCCATGGTGATAGGTGCCATCCATGAACATCATAAGAGACAGGCCCTGCCCTGAAGACCTTAAAATGGAAATAGACAAGACGAGAGAGAAATAGGATCTGTTATTGCTGGTCTGCAAAAGAACGGCGAGATTAAGTTACTTGCCCAAGGCCCCACAGAGAATCTGTGTCAGAGCCTGGAACTGAATCCAACTCTCCAGAAGTGTCTTACCCATAAGGCCACCTTGATACCCCCACGCTGCCCCATTGTCCATGACTGATAGTCAAAGCAATCCTCATGGGATGCAGGGATTGTGATGAATTACAGGGACATACCAAGAGCAGAACACTGGTTCATTTGGCCCAGTCTTCTACCTCAGTCTGAGGGCTCTACCTACTGCTTCAGGGGAAACCAATCTCAACCATTTGGCACTATGGCTAACTGAACAGATGAATTTAGGAAGACAAATGACCTTCCCAAATCAGCTTATTCCTTGCAACATAAGGCTTGGCTTCCTCGAAGGCACGTCGACATCCACTGTGAAACAAGCTATTAGACTGGATGGGGCAGTGTTCTGCTAACATGTTATAATTCCCTATTAAATCAAAATATAATGACAGAACATGCACTAATATCTCTCCAGAGTAGTATGATAAAGCCATTAAATCAACTGCAGGATTAGTGTTGGCAGGTAATTAATATATTAAGCTAGGCCACCAATTCTGGGTCTGCTGAACACAGATGGAAGTTTGTGCATTAGCCTGTTTCAGGTACATCCCCAGATGCAATATGCAGTGACATCCCAGTGCATGAGCGGAGCAGCAGCTCCTGAGTTGGTGTCCCCACGCAAACCCTGCTCACCACAGCCTTACTGAGCCTTTGGGTGCAGATCATAAGTATCAACTTAACTGTGCTTTGGGGAGTGTTGCCTTGCAGAAGTTTTTATATGCTCATGCTAAGGCCCTGATCCTGCTATGCAGGGGTCTGCCCACCAAAGATGGGGGCCTAGCAGATTTTTCTTATGCTGAGATAACCTCTCTGTGGTGGACTCTGGGACACAGGCTCTATCTAAGAGAGCTTGGTGTGACACGAGGGCATGACATTTCATCATTAACTTCTTGTGCAGAAGTCCTGGATTAATCATTACCGCAGTTTAATGGGCTTCGAGTTTAAACCCAGAAACGTCCACAGCACCTGACCAGTCCGCTGGCAACGCCAAAGGGAGATCAGATTTTAGCACCCGGAAATGGGGCACGGCATTCTGCAGGGCAGGAGGGAATGAAGAGCAACGGTTAATATGCAGATCAGAGTTAATCATTCATTGAACGCCATAGCTACAAACCCCCTCCTTGGTAGCTGTGTTGTGCTGTGGCTGTGTGTGTGTGTGTGTGTGTGTGTGTGTGCGTGCGCGTGCAAATGCACAGCAAAAAGGCAAATGATCACCAGTGTCAGATAGGAAATGAGATGCAACATGATCCCTTTTTCGATTCTGACAAACCATAGCCCTGATAAGTGGAGAATTTCTGATCCTCCTCCAGGCAACAGGCTTCCTCCGGGGTGTGGAGATGAGATGAGGAGGAGATGCTTGAATGATCTAATAGGGATGAGCAAACATCTCTTGTTGCTGGACCTTGGCCAGTGCTGGGAAACTTGCTGTACCTGCACTCAGGCGCATCCCACTTCAGATACAGTTGCTGATGGCCAAAGAGGAAAAGTAAAGGTCTTTTACCTGCCAAGACCTGAAATCAGGGTTCTGTGTTTCTCCTGAAACAGTGGATGGCATCATCAACACCTAAAGCAGCAGCAGAAGAATTGGTTTTAATTAATCTGGTGGGCAGGAGGTGCTTACTTACAAGAGTGCACCATCCCTTGGGATACCCCAAAGCAAGTCATTGACTTAAAAATTATAAGGCTTTTAAAAATAATAAGATGTTGGGTTATTTTTCTTTGCTGTCTATTTTCAGAGTCTTTGGGTTACACTCGGGTCATGTTTTCTGGCTTTTCTTTGCAACCAGGAGGGCTAGAAACTTACTTTAAAAAAAAGAAAGAAAGAAAGAAAGGTGAGATTCTCATGTAATCACAAGACTCTGAGAGCTGGAGCTTTAAGGAAAAAGAACATCAAGTATCATGAGACAGCATCACAGAGTACATTTTCTGGTGGTGATCCGCTGTTGGGTGAAGATGGGGCAGTCAGCTCTTGTTCTGAGCCAGATATAGTTACAGCTCAGGCTTAAGCTGGACCTAAGGGTTCAAGACTGAGGTCGAGTCAGTGCTATGTCTGAGTTTGGAGTAAGTGGTGCTGAAACCTTGAGGGCCATTCACACAGAATTTCCCAGGTGATCTGCTGGATCTTGTAAGACTTCTGCTATCTTGGGGTGAAATCACATCCCCATGATACTTCAGCACTGTCTAAACCAGAGCCAGATTGAATCTAAAACTGGAAGGAGCTGGACTTGGATCCAGGGCTTTGAGTATGAACCTCCCCCATTCTCCCCCCCCCACCCCATCCCCCAATGATATACCCAAAAGCTGAAGATGTTTCGATCTGAAGTTCTGGTTTTGGCCCATCTTTGCTTTAAAGAGAGTGTCCTCCAGATTCAGGGTTTGTTACCTTTCTAGGCATACTCCAAACATGGTCTTTCTTTTGGAGGGGATGGAATAAGGGAGAGAGCTGGTTAGATTTGGGGTGTATGGGCATTCCCAGGAAACTCAATGTCCTGTAAGTTCAATATATGTTTTGTGGATATTATTCTTTGTATTGTGTATTTTAATTATTACAGAGCACCTAAAGATGAAGGATAGATGCCCCCTAGGAACTCACGGTGTAACTGTACCCTCTCTCTGCCTCAGTTTTCCCACCTGTAAAATGGGGATATAGTTACTAATATTTAGGCCTTGTCTACACAGGAACACTCAGGAAAATTAATCTGAATTAACAAAAGGTGTGAATTTAAAGTGGATTAGTTAAACGGCACTAAACCCCTGCGTGGATGCTCTGACTCAGACTAAAGTGGCCTTAATTTGATTTAGCTTAATTCACTTCCAAAGTGTGGTTTAACTAGTCTGCTGTAAAAGTCAATCTGGATTAATTTTCCTGAGTGTCTCCATGTAGACAAACCCTTATTTCCTGACATCCATGGCAGATTGTGGAAACGAATGATGTAGGGCCTGATTCTGATCTGCCTTATAGCCATTTTATGTCACTATAACTCCATTGCCTTCAGGGAAATTACTCCTGATTTGCACTGTTACGCAGAATTGGGCTCTTCATGGCTGTGTACACTTGGGGGAATTCTCATGCCAAGTCCTCTTGCCATCTGTTGCTTAAACAAATGCTTTGGATGTGTCCGTCTAATGGACGTAGACTGATTGCTTGTGTTGTTGGTCTTTTCCAATTTGAAATGGCAAACCCTAATTGCTCCCTGCAAGTTACCAGGGCTCCTTGGGCAGATTCTCATTAGACAGTACGGTTAATGGGGGGGATCAGTGAAAGAGTTTTAAATGACTTTGACAGTATGTTGGACTAGGGAGGATTTGTCTGAGATTACAGACTCCAGCTGGCAGGGAGAAGTTTTGCTGTATTATATATGCAAAGTGTGAGAGAGCTCAGACTTCCTCCTCTGCGCTTCCAACCCTGGGGGCTAGGAGCAGAGGGTTTGGGGGAGCTTTTCCAGTGGGAACGGTTTGGTAATTACAACAAAGCGAAAGGTTTCATCACTCGCAGTTTTCCTTGTTTTGCTTTCTGGAGACTTGAGCAGTGTCGGGCCAGAGGGCCAAGGAGTGACATGGTGCTAGGGGGGGATTGCACAGCATCTTGTGTGGAGGGCACTGCTTATGCTGGCCCTGGCCCTTTAATGCTCTGGGTGCTCTCAGTGTCCAGCGATGGGAGTTGGGAGCAGCCCTTTCCACCTGTGCAATGTGCAGCATCTGAAAAGCATCAGAGAGAACCTTTGAAGTGAGACCATTTTGTGGTGCCGGGGTGGCTACCCCGTCTCCTCTCCCCTCCCATCACATTGTGGCTGCCCAGGCTGCCTGCTGACTGGCAGGCATTGGGCAAGCCACAGCGCTTTGACTCCCTTTTCAGATCCCAGGTAGAATGAATATGTTGCCTGTTTCCAACATCCTCTTGGAATTGCGTCTGCGCTGGGAGGAGCCCCTGGCAGCAACTCTGTGGCTGCAGTGCTCGGGAAGTCTCTTCCATTCCTTTCCATGCCATCAGGGATATGCCCGCTTCAATTTGTCTCTAGCAATAAGACGAAGCCACATTCTGGCATGAAGAGGAAGGAGAGAAAGCGAGAGGATTCTAAAATCAATTAGAAAATGGCCGCAGTCTGCAGCTCAAAGGCTTTTGAGTGCCAAAGACTTTGAAGGAAAGTGCTGGTTCCAGAGGGCGTTCCATGAAACTCAGTCTCTTTTTCGGTCCATCTGTCTCACTTCCTCTGTTTGTCTTTCTCCAGATTCCACTTCGTTAAGTGTGGGAAAGTGACCAGAACTTTAAAATAAAAAAACGACCTGTGGCCATCCAGTGCCAAATCCTGTCCTCAGCAGCACCACTGTGAATGTGGTTGAAACCAACTGGCATCAGTGGAGTTACTGCAGCTGGACGCTGGTGTTGCTGACAGTGAAATCCAGCCCTGTGGTACGCCATGGTGTCATTTCTGCCCTGGCAGCAGCCACCCCTTAGCGCTCATCAGTTCCCTTCTGCTGTTCAATTTTATCCTTCCATGTCATTTTAAATTTTCCTGGGGAGATGCCACGTTTGGAGACGCTGTGGCTCAGCGCGACTCAGGCCAGGCAGCAGGCTTGTCTCTGGGTCCCACCTCAGCGACGCGGCATCTGGATGGGTCCCTTCCCAGCTCCCCACCCCACACATCCCGCAATGTGCAGGGCACATCGTTCAGCTGTTGTTTTGCAGCTCCACTCCTCTCCTTCCTGCCATAGCGGAGGGAGGGAACCAAAAATAAGCCAAATGAGAGTGAAAAATAACATGATGGGTATTAGTCACATCACATCGTGTGTCAGCAGTCAACTAGTGCCATCAAACACCTAGGGGGATCCAATTTAAACCCCTAAAAGCCAGGAAGTCTGGAGTTAAAGCTTGATTCTCTGCTCATGGAACTGGCCATTGCTAAGCCAAGAGTTACTGCAGTCCAGGGAGGGGTAGCATTTTAATCCATTAAACCAGTGTCTCTGAACCTTTTTGATACCAGGGACTGGCTTGCTGCCTTCCTAAACTGTGTCAGGAAGATCTCAGGGATCGGCGCTGGTCCATGGTCTGGTCATTGAGAAACACTGAATTAGACAGTCTAGTCAGTTATTTTCAAGGCTTTTATTTTACTGGCTTACATTTCTGCACAGCAGGAAAATAAAAACAGCCTCAGATACTAATTGTTATTTACTCGCATTGTACTGAATGTAGGAGTTGGGAGTCAGCCACAAAAGTCATAATATTTGATGATCGTGACATTAATTTCTTAATGTTTTCTCTCTCAGTATAATGGAATACTGAATTCCTTGACAGCAACAGACACACAAACAGAGCCTGCCAGACTCAGACGGTACAGCCTACCCACAGAGATAGAGGATAATTGCGAGTGCTTTGTCCAGCCCGGTTGTAAACGTTCCCTTCCCTTGCTGAGACTGTTCCACGTTCCATTAGTAACATTCTCCAGCTTTCAGCCTTGGTTTTGCCTTGCTCCAGTTTCATCCCATGATGCTTGTTGCACCTCGTGATGTTTGTTCCATACAGACACCTGTGGGGAGTTAGGGCTTAGCCAAATCTGGATTTACTCTGGAATAGCTAGTGTGCTTTAAATTCATAGAATCATAGAATCATAGAATATCAGGGTTGGAAGGGACCTCAGGAGGTCATCTAGTCCAACCCCCTGCTCAAAGCAGGACCAATCCCCAACTAAATCATCCCAGCCAGGGCTTTGTCAAGCCTGACCTTAAAAACTTCTAAGGAAGGAGATTCCACCACCTCCCTAGGTCAATTCACACCTGACCTTAACCTGAATTAACTTTCCAGTGTAGACAAGCCCTGTCCCCACCCCTGGACATTCCTGGAGAGGAGCTATGTTGCTCTTCTAGTGATGACATTCCCAAGAGGGACGTCCTCAAGGCTTTGGTGTTTCTGCCCGGGCAGGCGGTGCCCAGGAAGGAGAATTCACGCGTTTCGTTCTGTGCAGAATGCCCAAGGCTGCAGCTCCAGGGCCTGGAACAGCTCACCCATTACTTGTGTGTTTGCATTTTCTCCAAAGCGTCCGCGCAGGTTAAATTGGAACAATTTACCCAGGCTCACAGTAGCTTCTCTATCACTGATGATGTTTAAATCAAGACTGGATGTTTGTCTAAAAGCTCGGCTCTAGGAATGATTGTGGGGCAGGTGTCTGGCCCGTGCTATGCAGGAGGTCAGACTAGGTGATTGCAATGGTCCGTTCTGGCCTTGGAATCCATGAATCATCCATGAATGCCAGACAGTCTCTCCTGGCACAGGTGCTTCACCACATTTCACAGCAGAAGGTTCCTGCACACACGCCCCATTTCTAAAGATCACATCCATTGGGATGCCTAGAGACAGTTCCTGCCAGCTGCCGACTGACTCCCTGACTTCAGCCAGAGATGGGGGCTGCTACCTCCTGGAAACTGATTGTGTGCGATTTGCTGACCTGGGAGTGGTCCCAGCCAGCTCAGCAGAGGGAGACGAAGTGTATCGCACACCCCCATGGGGAAAAGGGGCTTCCCAGTCTGAGATGGGAGGATCAGCTTTAATCCAAGCCACGAGAGCACTGGCCATCACAGTTAGCGCCCGCTCTTTACAACCCAAGGTGCTGAGCGTGTGCAACTAATCCCTGTCTTGCTTCTAACAAATTGCCTCCACTCTTCGCAGATTCCTGCTGTAAACCGTTGAGTGCCTCCCACTCCATGCCACGTGATCCTCTCTTCTCCGAGGCCTCCCACGGCGCATGGGAGCGGAGCAGCCTGCTTGGCTATGAGGGTCCCTAAGTGCAGAACCAACCCCCACTGATTCCCCTCTTTCTAGACATGTTAGAAAGGGGGTGTCTCGACGGGCGAGGCTGGAGCAAGAGAAGAGCTTTGCAAACCTCCTGGCAGCTCATAGGAGTCCTGCTCTAGCAGCAGGCAGCCTCAGTGTGGGTGCTTCCTTTGTGGGTGTGCTCGCTAGGGAGGAGATTTATGCCAGCCGTGCAGGTAGCATTTGGAGTTTTCTTGGCAGGACAGTGTTGTTGGCTTTACCCTTTCAAAAGGAGAAGCCCTGGCTGGACTTTGTACTGTGTATAATTGTGGCGCCTTGGGCAGAATCCGAGTGGGCGGTGCTGATGTAACAGGAGGGCAGGTATGTCAGGCTAAAGCTTGGAAGCCCTTCGCTGTGTTCTGTAAGAGAAATGCGTTGGTAGTGGAAGATTGCTTTCACGCTGGACGTTCCTTTAGCGAGGGTTTGGTTCATAGAGCGCAATGATCTGCTACATTAAGGGCATGTCTACACTTGAAAGTTAACACAGATTAAGGTAGGGAGCGAATTTAAAGTGCAATAGCTATTATGGAAAAACCTCACGTGTGTTCATGAGAAACAACTTCATGTGTAGACAAGTCCTCAGACAACATCTTGCATCGATCAGGTTCGCGGAGAGAACCTGATAAAGCCTAGGTAAAATCCTGCCCTTCCTTGTCAGAGAAATTAGGGGTTAGGACCACATGAGAAGAAAGGAGCAGTGCCCACTGGGTATTAGGTACGGGAATCATGACCAGGCACAGTGTGTCAATCTCAATGAGATTAGCAATTCTTCTTCACTTCCCGTCCTAAACTCTCATGTCATGTTGTCCTCTACTGTTATCCAGCCCCAGCTGGATTTTAGTTGTGGGTTACATGATCTCTGAGTACAGTTTGTACTTCAGTAAATTAAGTTTGCAATGGTCTTTTGGGTCTTTGAGGATGAGCGGCGCTATGGAAACGTAAATGGCTGTTATTATATGGGAAGGAAATCTGTTATTTCACTGTCCTGACTGAAATTGTGATTACACTGCTGAGTAATTTTTAGCTTTGGCAGGAAGATGAGTTAACTTAAGACGACCAAAGATGTAGCTTAATGGAGAACCTGCCATAAATCTTGTAAAACGATGACATCGTCTCAGACGCCACGCTCCGTGAGAGCCAGGGCAGATGTTCTTTCCTGCTATATGGCGCTGATGTAAGGTCTGATTTACGAACGTGATGGTTCTTGATGAGGTTTCAAGATGGCTGCGAGGTCAGAAGATCACCAAAGGGCATTTACAAACAAAAAGAACCAACCCCCCCCCCAACCTCCATCTGAAGCAATAACAGGGAGGCTGGGGAGGGACTGGGCATCGTGTTTCCATTGCCCACCATGCCCCGCCTACGCTTGGTAGCTTGGCAAACTCTATGGCATTGGGGCTTAGGCAGATGACACTGCTGTCATCCAGACTGGTGTCCCTTCTGAGTGCTACACAGCTCCAGGGGGTACAAGCTACAGGAAAGCGTGCTGCATTGCGTGGCTTGGTTGGAGGTGCTCTACGTTTTCTTGGACTTGGAAATGCTCAGGTTTAAACTCTCCTTTCTGTTTCAAACCAGGCAAAATTTACTAACCCGTCTCATTTGTCACCAAAGGCCTTTTGCACAACCTGCTTTGTTTTTCTTCCTGGTATATTAAGAATACAGTCTGCTAGGTTAGATTTTTATTCAGAATCTTTACAGGGAAAATCAGCCCAAGATAATCACGGGCGCCTGAAGCGAAGTGTGAAGCTGAAAAAAAAAAATCATCAACCAGTTATTCCCCAGTTGGATACTGACCACAGCTGAGAAGGAATTCATTTCCTAGTTTTCTTTTTTTACTTGGCAGAGAATGAAAAAACGAAAAGAGCTTTAAGTCACACTAAATAAAATCTGTAAAAGGGAATGTGTGTGATTTACCAAAAAAAAGAAAAGAAAATGATCGTCTATGTCTCTCCTCCCGTGGGACCTGTCTTTGTGGCTCTCCGAATGTTTGTTTATCCTTTCTTAATCCTCGTGCTCTGCTGCATGACAACTGCGGGTAAGAGAAGTGGGTGAAAACCAAGAATTGTCTGGGGCTGTCCCAGGAGTTGTAACTAGGAAAATGGGGTACAGCTTGAGCAAGGGGAAGACTGACACTGAAAATCTATAAACATTTTTAACAGCATGTTCTAAGAGACTATGGACTCTTCTCCCAAGGGAAGGGGTCGAGGGAGGAGGGAGAGGAAGCCTGGTTGCTTGAGCCGTTTAAAATTAGAGTGGACAAAACTCTGCCAACTAGACTGCCGGGGGCAAACCTGCCCTGGTGAAAGATCTGGATTAGATGCCATCTCGGTTTCCTCTGTGGCTTTGGGTGAAGTGTTGTGTGTTGGGCTGTTGCATTCGTTGACTTCAATGAAAGGTTGCGTGCGAATGCCGGAGGGCAGAATTTAGCCCTCTGAGCTACAATAACAGTTCTGATGAACTTTTATTTTGGGTCCAGACAGCAGCTGAAGCTCCCAAATTGACCTGCCTGTAAATATTTATCTGGGAGAGAAAAAGCCTTTTGGATTTAAATGAAAAAATACATAATATACCCCAGGCGAGGTTCACCCTTTGGCAAACAGCCAACACAAACAAAGGCTCACGACCCATTTAAGCCCCGTTTTGAAGTCTTACGTAGGATTTAAGTGGGGGGTAGGCCTTATGCTTGTCTTCAGCACAGGGGAGAATTTCAGCCCGTCTCACTAAACCACAGCCTCCTGTCGCTAAGGTCTTACAACAACCCCATGGACACCATTTGTGTAGAACCTACGCAGAAATCATGTGCTCTGTTCTCGGGGTCCCCCTGCCCGCTCTCGGGCTCCCCCTGCCCGCTCTTCACAGCAGCACATGTTCTCGCTACTACGGTTAACAAATCAGAAAACAAATGCCCGACCGTGGGGCGGGGCGGGGGAGGATTGCCAAAAATAAAGAATCCTTTTTTTTTTTAAAGGGAGTGTGGGGGAAAGATTCTGGATGTGAAACATCAGTTTTCCCTCTGTAGAAGATTGAAAGGTCCAGTCTGTTGTATTTATGCTGGCAGTAAACGATCCCTGCAATAACAGCCGTACCCTGTTTAGCTTTGCTACTCGTTAGCAACTCTGTGCCAGGACTCATTGGACTCCCCCAGACAGGCATTTAGAAAGTCTTTAAAGAACCAAGACACAAGAAACCAAAACAAAACAAAAACAACCCACCGAGTCTCTGGAGAAACTGGATGTGTTTAAAAAGAAATCCACAGTAGGGTGATCTAGTGCAGTAGATGTTTAGCATGACAGCTTTTAACAAGATCAAGAAAGGGATATCTCCCCGTAGCACTTGCAGGTATTAAATCATTAGAAAGATGAGTGGAGCTGTGAGACCATTTTTTCCCCCCAGGAGGTGTAGTCCATGTTATGATGATAAAAAGAAGGGGTTGCAGGTTTCAGTCCTGAGAGGGAAAAGAAACAGCCCTCGTTAGGAAATTCCCTTGGAAGATCCGTAACAGGATTTATAATCTTGGCGGAATGAAATTATCCTTTTTACGATTCACTGAAAATAGAATCAGCTCAGGATTTATTTAATTTAGGGGAACAGTGTCCCTTTCAGAAAGGGGTCTAGGGAAGGCCGCTTGCAGAAGCGTACTCCCATCTTTGAAGGAGAGGGAGGTGGGTAAGTGTAACCACCACAGGGTTAGTCTCGCTCCCAGCCTCATTCCTGGAGCCCCCTTGCTCCGAACGGGATGACGGCGACCGAATAAATAATGCGAGAGGATTCTAGAGCAATGCTCCCAAAGGGCAGGATTTACAGAGTCACTGTGGACTCTGTGGCCAGTGCGGTAGTATTTCTCACTCAGGTGGGGCAGCTGAGTTTCTGAGCACTTCCACCAGGGGGAGAGAACAGCCAATTGCCCCTGGCTGTCTTTCTCCTGGGAATTTGGTGATTTAGGCTCTAAGGAAAATCTTGGGTTTCTATCCCAGCTTTCGTGTCTGTTGACTGAGAAAAAGCTTAGCATTAACCATGATCTCCAATCCCAGGAGAGGCCAAGGCCTGCTTCTTGAGATGAGTTTCTACTGCATGGCTGTGTGCTCCTGTCCCCTCTCCCCCCTGCATTACGCCCCTGGCCAGAGGGGAGCTGGATAGCGAGGCAAAGGCCTGCTGGTGTGTTTGAGAAAGCCCAGGCCTGCTGCACCAAGAGAGCACAAACTAGGAGATCAGATCTTGGCCTAAAAGACAGCGCATGTGGGAGGTAGACAGAGAAACGGGGATGGAGAGAACGTGGGGAGCAGGGACAAAGAAAGACTCGAACATATCCTTTTCTTACCCCCCCCCCATCCAACATTACCATCTCTCTGTCTTTCCCTCACTTCCATATTTCACTATTTCTGCTCTCCTCCCATAGTGTCATTCTCCCCACAGCCTATCCTTTCAGAAGCTGGAGGGGGCAGCAGGACAGAGATTCCCCCCATCCCAAAGCCTAAGGGTAGGGGACGGGGAGGCACCAGCTGCTCCCCGGAGAGTTCTTCGTTCACATGGCTGGTGCAGGGCCAGAGCTGTGCTCCCACTCCTGGGAGCTCCTGGGCACGCGGCTTGATTGCAATCAGCATCATAATTGTTCGGTCCTTTGCAGGGCCAGGCCCCCTATGGTCACTGGGTGGCGGACGGAGTTGCTGAGCGTTTAGTTTGGGGTTGTTTTGGTATGCTTGTGAACAGTGCTGGATCGACAGGGACAGCCCCCCACTGCCTTCGTTCCTCGGGACGCCCTGACCTGCATGAATCAGCTCCCCGGCTGAGAGCGGAGTCTATACTCCGTGGCTCGTTGGTTTCATGGCCCCACTGAGGCGGCTGCCAGGGAAGGCGCTGGTTTGTGCCTGCAGTGCTGGCAGTTTTGTGATGTGGGTGTCAGTCTACTAGGAAGGGCTGAGGCCCCGAAGCCCATTACATCTAGGCCACCAAATGGCTGTCAGGCAGCCACGACTTCCTCCCATGACACGCCTGGGCAGCTTGAAACGGATGAGCCAGAGGCGAGGGGGGAGACATGCTGCTCATCTGAGATTAGCTGGTGCCTGCGTACATGCGGGCCACGTACACGCCAGGATAGCGAGTGGTACCCGAGGCCCTAACCGTGCGGATCTATAACCGCTGTAGGTGTTGGGGGCCGTCAGAAAACATGGCCGTTTAGGTTCAAAAGCCCCAAAGAAGGGCAGCTCTTTCTTTCTCAGCAGGACCCAGACCCGGCTTTTCCCCCTGGGACTGCACCTGCAGCCCCTTGGTTCAGGGCGAAGTAGGAAGCGAGCACGGTTGCTGAGGCTCTCACGGGTTGTCAGAAACCAGCACAGAAGCTGCCTCACAGCCAGCAGAGGCAAGGCAGCCTTTGGCTGAGTGTGCCATGAATCATTCTCATCTCCCACCAGAGGTGGAGGTCATTCTAAGTCAGGAGGGAGGGATCGGATGGAGCAGCAGTGGGCAGCTTATCCTGAGGCCGGCTGCACCTTTTCAGGAGAGGCGGATAGCTCTGTTGCTCCGTCCTGCCAGGGCCCTTCCCAGGCACCTGACCTTCCCCCTTCACCCCATCCCCAGATACGTACTTGAATGCACAGCAGTGGATTTATCAGCTGCTAACATTTGGCAGAACTGCGGCCCGTTATTCTTCCCAAGCAGATCTTGTTGAAATCTTGGCTCTCTCCTATCTGGACTTTCAGCTTTTCAAGTGATGGGCAGAGAGTTAGATGTGCAACTCCTGTTTAACCCCTGAGCTCCAAATCCTCCCTTTCGGCAACATCGGGATCTCACGACCCCCACTACTGCACAGCAGATGTGCTAGCAGGGCCATCCGGACCTGTGGCACATCAAAGAACTGCTAAAGTCTCTCTGTAACCCCGGAGCACAAGGGGCTAAATTGATCTTGGGGGTAATGCCATCAACTGTTATTTGACAATTCTGCCCTAAATGCCCTGTGTTTCCTGCTGCATTTGCCTTCCCCGTCATTGTCGGTTATGGGGGTCCTTTGTGTGAAAACAGCCTGGATTGGTGGGTGGAGTCCCTCAAAACAACGAATGGCCATCCTTGCTGAGCTCCAGCATAAGGGACAGATTGGTTATGGTTTCCCATGCTCGAGTCCAAGATGCTTTTGTAGGACGCAGCAGGTCCTCCGAATTCGTGCCCCACTGGAGGGCCGAGTGAACTGCTAGTTTCCTTTGCTTTGTACCCACTGTGGGTCCTAGCCTCCTGCACAGTGGTATTTTTTTTTGATTTAGAACATTCTGACTATGTCACAGAAGATCTTCTAGTGCTAAGAGGAAGTAAACCAACCACCCAGATTATTAATGCCAGAAGCATGCAAAGTCATTCTGTCCCTGGAACCAGCAGATCTCTATTGGGTTCGGATTGTTTTTGTTTTTAGAGGGAAGATATTTAAGGATCCTCAGCAGACGTATTCCAAATACATTCAGCCAAGAACCTTCCAGCCCAAACAACCAGAGTAAAAATACCTAGGGGGAGTTCATATCACTCACTGAACACTGGAACTTCAGAATTAAAGGAAAGGACTGTCATTAATAGTTTTGTAAAAACTGTTTTTAACCTGGTCTCCTGGTTCAAAAGCAAGCCTTGGAGACAAGAGACCTGGATTGCAGTCTTCATTTGTCCTGTGATTTTGGATAAGTCACTTAGGCCAAAATTATTATTGTTTAATAAATTAATTTATTATTTCTATTCTAGTACCAGATCAAGGTTCTGATTGTGAAGCAGGGCCCATTGTGCCAGGTACTGTACACACACACAGATAATCCCTGCCCAAAGAGACCCTCTTTACATATGATGAAACAACTAGTGGATAAAACAAATAAATGGGTAGCGAGAACAAGGCAGTCACGGACAGAATCCCAAATGGCTTGATAAGTAGCAGTGACAGCACACCAACCGCCTAGCCCTTCTCAAGAGGAGAAGGGAATGGGCTGTTTTTTTAAAATGAAGGTGCTCCTCCCAAGCATAGGAGGCTGCTTGGGAGAAAGCCCAGAGGTGTCTGATGGAGAGTTGAACTCAGAGGTAGTAAAGGGACATTTACAAGTGTGAACATTTTCAGTTTGAGCCGCTTTGGATCTGCTGCTCAGATGTGCTGGGCCCCCAGAGCTCCTGTTGGCTTCGGCTGGAGTTCTGAAAAGTCTGGCCCTGGACATTTCGAAAAAGAAGGCCACTTTTGAAAACATCGGCCTTCCCCTCTGTGTGTACTTCCCGTTACCTCTGTGCGATGGGGTTAATCGCTCACCGTCAGAGGTGCTGCAAGGCATCGGCGCAGTTGCATCGATGCAGCTGCATCACCCTAGCGCTTCTGCCCTCTCCCTGCCCCAGTATTTTGTTTTTTTTTTTTTTTAAAAAGCAGCCCAGGCAACACTGCTACTTGCATTAGGTTTTGTTCAACCTAAGGAGCATTTGGGGTTTGTAGCATTTGACTGTGTGCGTTGGGGGCACTTTGCTTTTCGGGAGGAGAAAATAAGAACAATTGGACACTCTCATGGATTGACTGACTGCAGATTTCATTGCAATGTCATAAGAGATCAAGAACTGCAAAGTTTGGTACGACCTCCAGGTGCTGGAAAGCAGCACAAAGACAGTTGGCCAGGTCCTTGTAGGATCAGTGGGCCAACTCCTTTGTGGAGAATGGTCCCATCATGCACTGATAGACTGCAAGCACCTGGGTGAAACCGACCCAGCTTGTAGCAGGGACTCACTTGGTCTGTCCACTGCCTCAGTTTCCCTCCTGGTGCTGCTTCCGTTGTGACTCACGGCAGTCATCCATTGGCTCCCGGTGTGGGTAGGTCACTGAGGGGACTTAGCTCTCTGGCCAAGTCACAAAAATCCCCTCTTTCCAGAGTTAAGGACAGTCCAAAAGAAACATAGCACCAAATCTTCCACCCCAGAGTTTGCCAGGCACAGCTCTTCTTCTCAGGGACTGTTCTCTTCCTCCACAGTCTGTAGCCCTTCTCCTGGGCTCAGCTTCCAGCCCTCCTGGGCTCCAGTCAGTCTCTTCTTCCCTTCATTGACAGGGGTGGCTGCAGTACCTCACAAGGCGGTAGCACAGGGAGAACCCACACCCACCTTCTACTATGGACCACCAGCCCTGGGACCTAAGCCACTGAGCTCTGCGCTCGATAACTCCAACTGCTCCTACTTTCCTTCCCACGACCTCTTCCCGTGTGCTAAGCCTAGTCTTCTCACTGGCCCTTTCCTGGCTGGTTTCCTACTCTTTAATGGAGCACTCGCTCTAGGTCTGTTCTCCCTGGAATCTCTCCTAAATGCCCACAGGCTGCCCTTATATCTCCCAGCACGTGTGTTCTTAGTTACCTGTTGCCAGTCACATGGCCCTCATACTCATTCCCATCCCCTGTGGAGGTGGCTAGCCTCGCACAGGCAAGGCTGAGCCCAGCCCCTTAGAAGGCCAGCTCATCTTATCGGCCCATCCTGACTGTGATATAGAAAGGTGAGCAGCTTATGGCCTGGCTACATTCCAGACTTCCTCATCCTGAACTGGGATCCCAGCCACCGTTTAGCAAACAGCCCATGCTGCAGGTCAGCTGGCCTTTGCTATGGTGGGACAGTCCCAGAGCCCAGGCTTCTGCTTGAGCCTTAGTGTCTGTGCTGTAATTTTATAGCCTCGCAGCCTGAGCACCACAAGCCCAAGTTAGCTGACACAGGCCAGCTGTGGGTGTTTTGTTGCAGTGTAGACATACCTAGGGACGCAGACAGCTCTGAATCAAAATCAAAAGGCTTCCCACCCCGTGACCATACAGCAGTCCAGACACTCGCAGAGTGAATGGCTAAAGCACGTGGCCCAAAGAGTGGCTCTAGCATTTTTAGGGTTTGCTCTGCTGTTGCGAGCTGTGAAAACAGTTCTCTCCCAGGTGATTATAAGAAGCTGAGTCCCTAGCCCTGTCTGTCCCAGGGATTTTCTGTAATTAAAAAAGAGATAACGCAGCTGGAAGAAATATTTGCCTAAGTGCTAACTGAAGCCATCTGAAAGCAACCCATTCTGGAGGTGGGCACTTTCCCTCTGGGCCAAGCCTCGGTGTGCCGGATTTAGTGGGAGACACATGGAACCTGTTGAGGGGCTTCCAATCCCACATGGCTCTCTTTGTGGGAAATATAAAAAGTGAACCAAGAAGTGTGGGGGAGAGACAGAGGAGCCGTTTTCTAAACTGGAGGTGGATGAATGTTACATAACGCACCAAGCTGCTCCAAAGACACATTCTAATGATTAATTTGAGGTTCTGGCAGCCGCTTCCCTGTAATAATATTTTAAACATTACTTTTCCACTGCTGCTTGCCAGGGATCGTTATTTTGTGCCGTGGAGGCTGTAAAATTTCACTTCAAGGATGGGTTTCACTCCCGTTACAAAATGTGTCTGGAATGTGCAGATGTTTCCTTTGGGGAATAGAGAGCCAATCCGCTGCAACACAGCATCCCTTTTGGGAGGACTCAACATGCTAAAACAGCCCTATTCACAAAATCACAAACAAACACAGGCACACACGACGCTGCGGGGCTGTACCAGTGCTGGGAATGTCGCTCGGTACCTTTCAAATGTACAAAGCCCACCGGCTCTGCTGGAGCCGCAAAACGCTCTGAGATCGGCTTCTGCCAGCACATGGACCGACACATGTGTTGGCCTAACCGAGATTCCATATTGCTGCCTTTTGTTAGCTGGGAGTGTTGTTTGCATCACTGGACTTTTACACAACGCTGTACGTTATTATTTTATGAGGAATGGCTGAAAGAACCATGAATAATTTGGCTAGCAGGGCACAAGGTGCCAGCCTACAAGTACCTGAAGTGTGTAAAGACGAAGGAGGGAGAGGAGTTGTTTAGGATAGTCTGGAAGGAGGTAAAACAGGAAGGAATGAATAAAAGATTTAGTTTAATTCAAGAAGATTATGACCTGTTTGTTCCCCCAAAGGAAATGGACACCCCATAGGTTGGGACATTTTAAACAGGGCTAGACCAAGCCCTGGAGAATTGTAGGGAACAATCCTGCATGGGAAAGAGAATGGACTAGATGACTTAGCGGCTCACTCCATCTTTCATTTCTGTGATTTTCTTTTCCAATAGTATCTGTACTGTGCAGGATCGAAACCCGCTGCCGGGAAGTCCATCACTGTCATTGGCCCTGGCCCCCATGGAGCACTGACATGGGGTTATGAATGCTACACTAGAAAGCTGCTAATGCTGTAGGAATCCTCCTCTCCCACCCCCCACCCCCATTTCTTGCTCTCCGGGGCATTGAGCATTTTGTGCTTTTTCTACAGCTGCATTTGCATCTGCTACAAGATCGGAAAAGTCATTTCAATACTTCGTATAAAGAAAGCATCGACTTCACTGCCTGGGTGGTGCTGGGTTGCAACTTTGGATGATCATGCTTGGATTGTTTTAAACCTTGACTGGCTACTGATCCCAGCTCCCAGGGGCCCTTTTCTGTTTGCTTGTGTGTTTCTAAATTATAACTGATGAAAGGCACCGGATGAGAGTGATATTTTTCATATGGACAGAAGAGATGCAACAACAGAGCCAGATTCTATTACATCAAGCCTGTCCTGAAAGGACCCCACCTCTACGGGTGATAAGGGAGTTCCATCATCTTGACCTCTTTGGGGAGAAGGTCATTTAGGGTGTTGGGATTGGTTTTGTGATGGGGACACCTCGTTCTTTCCGCTCAGTACCAGTGTGACCAGTATATAGAGCTGTCCTTGTCATTGTCCTTGTCATTTACCCTTGTTAAAAAAACAGCTTGAGGGGAACTGAAAGCATTTACAAATAAATAAATTATATGTAACATGGAAAAAAGGGGAAGTTCATAGCAATGATTATCAATTAGAAACTAGGAATAGTAGAAAACTGATAAGGGAAGCAAAAGGAGACAAGGATAAATTTATGGCCAGCAGATTTAAGAACAATGAGGAGTTACAGTTTATTAGAAACAAAAGAAATCTAACAATGGCATTGGTCTATTACTAGATGGAAATGGTAGAATTCTCAATAATAATGCAGTAAAAGCAGACGTGTTCAATAAATATTTCTGTTCTGTATGTGGGAAAAAGACAGATGATGTATTCATATCATATGATGATGATCATGATATATTTTCCATTCCAACAGCAGTGCAGGAAGATATTAAACAACAGCTACTAAAGTTAGACATTTTCAAATCATCAGGTCAAGATAACTTACATCCAAGATTTTAAAAGCGCTGGACCATGAATGTTGATTTTCAGTAACGCTTGAAACGCTGGGGAAGGTACAGGGGACTGGAAGAAAGCTAATGTTGTTCAAATATTTTAAAAAAGTAAATGGGATGAGCTGGGTAATTATAGGCCTGTCAGCCCGAAATTGCTCCTGTGCAAAATAATGGAATGGCCGATACAGAACTCAGAGTTAATAAAGAGGTAAAGAAAGGTAATATAATTAATGCCAATCAGCATGGATTTATGGAAAACAAATCTTGTCAGACTGACTTGATTTCTTATATATGTGTGTCTGTATATGAGAAGACAAGTTTGGTTGATAATGGTAATAGTGTTGATGTAAAACTTTTGACTTAGTACCACACAACTAGATTCAGAAACTAGAACAATACAGCACACATTAAATGGGCTGAAAATTGGCTAATGCTACGCCTCAAAATGTAATTGTAAATGGGGAATCCTGGAGAGGGTGGGGTTTGCAGTGAGGTCCCGCAGGGATTGGTTCTTGGCCCTATGCTATGTAACATTTTGTATCAGTGACCTGGAAGAAAACAAAATAATTACTGATGAAGTTTGCAGATAACACAAAGATTGCGGGGAGTGGTGAATAATGACGAGGACGAGTGATCTGGATCGCTTGGTATCATGGGCACAAGCAAACAGTGTGTTTTAATACAGCTCAATGTAGAGTCAGACATGTAGGAACAAAGAGTGTAGGCCATACTTTCAGGATGGGGGACTCTGTCCTGGGAAGCAGCGAGTCTGAAAAAGACTTAGGGGTCATAGTGGATAATGAGCTGAACATGAGTTCCCAGTGCAATGCTGTGCCCAAAGGGGCCAGAGTGATCCTTGGAGCCATAAACTGGGGGATTCTGAGTAGGTTATATTATCTCTGTATTTGGCACTGGGGCGACCACTCCAGGAACACTGTGTCTGGTTCTGGTGTGTCCCCAAGTTAAGAAGGATGTTGATAAATTGGAGAGGGTTCAGAGAAGAGCCATGAGAATGATTAAAGGATTAGAAAACCTGCCTGATAATGATAAGCTCAAGGAGCTCCAGCTCATTAAAGAGAAAGTTAAGGGGTGACTTGACCACAGCCTATAAGAACCTACATGAGGAGCAATAATCGGATAAGAGAGGGCTCTTCAATCTAGCAGACTAAGGTATAACATGAGCTAATGGCTGGAGTTTCAAGCTAGAGAAATAAGGCACAGGGTTTTTTTAACAGTGAGGATAATTAACTATTGGAACAACTTAACCCAGGGTTGTGGTGGATTCACTCTCACTTTCAGTCAGGACTGGATGTTTTTCTAGAAGCTATGCTCTAGACCAGGGCTGGCCAACCTGGGGCTCCGGAGCCCCATGGGGCTCTTCAGAAGTTAATCTGCGGCTCCTTGTACAGGCCCCGACTCCAGGGCTGGGGCTACAGGCGCCAACTTTCCAATGTGCCGGGGAGTGCTCACTGCTCAACCCCTGGCTCTGCCACAGGCCCTGCCCCCATTCCCCCCCTTCCCGCCCCCACCCCTGAGCCTGCCATGCCTTCGCTCCTCCCCTCCCCCCAGAGCCTCCTGCATGCCATGAAACAGCTGACTGGGAGGCGCGGGAGGTGGGGAGCAAATGGGGAGCTGCTGACATATTATTGTGGCTCTTTGGCAATGTACATTGGTAAATTCTGGCTCCTTCTCAGGGTCAGGTTGGCCACCCCTGCTCTAGATCAACTGCAGCTATTGACTTTGAAGCTGGAATTAATTTATGAAAGTCCTATGGTCTGTGTTATATAAGATAACAGACTCAATGATCTCAGTTGTCCCTTCTGGCCTTAAAAGTGGATGAATCATCTTCTTTGCTCCTTGTTAGTGAAGAAAGCAGATTGCCAAGGAAAAGGGAAAGGGTTCCTAGCTTATCCGCCCGACTGGCTAATGTACTGGGCAGGTCGGGGTGTTTTAGAACATCTGGAGGCCCCGTCTGTCATTTACTCGACCACAGAGAGTAGACATAACACTACGGCTGCAAGGAAAACAAAAGCTGGACTTCACAGCAGCCCATGGTTTGGCCTATCCTAGTGACCTGAACACGCAGTCGCTTTTCTCTTGCTGTAGCGTGGCTTTGGATTTGTTCAGTCAACACAGTTGGGGGCGGGCTCTGTGTTTATTCTCGACATCACTGTTTGCTCGGCGTGTGGCCCCGTTTATGTTATCCTGCTTTTAGATGGATTTGATATCGGTCTGACAACCCTGAAGTCTTCTGCCCTGTATATTTGCAGGGCTGACGTTCAGCGGGACAAAACTGCAGATAGCTGTACACTTGTCGAGCACAAAATGGACGGCAAGACAGTTCCAAAAGTTATTCTTGGTCGCGAGTGGCCTGGGGCCATAAATGAACCAATGACCTGAAGGTAGACGGCACGACATCTCTATTACCCGTCCTAGCCTTTCCACTACCTCCATGAGTTTTAGGTTACTGTCCAAGTTTTAAGCTACATGGCATTGACAAGAGACCTGAACAGGAGAGCCTTTTAAATCAGAAGAGAATAACGTTGATAAAAGGTCCAACAATAAAGTCTGCATGCCAGACACGCTTCAAATAAATACAATGAAACCTGTCTTAAGCAATACCCTAGGGGTCTGCAATATTTGATTGCCTGGTGGAATTTGCTCTTAACTAAACAAAATTTTACGGGAAACCATGCGAGGAAGCTTTAAAGGGGTAGTTTGAGATGGGGTTGCTAATTTGTTGTAGTTATTTGGCTACTATGCCAATATCACGTCTGTCCACTGATGAACAGAAAGTTGGCCCTGCTTAGGTTCTTGTGACTCTTGTAAAGAGAACATAAAGCACTAATATAAGCACAGATAATGAGGATTCATCTTGATCCCAAGTGGCAGGCACTTGTGGTTTGGGAATTTTGGAGCAGATCTCACGTTCTCCATGTGACCCATGGTTTGCAGAACAGCTCATGAATAAGTTGCCACAAAGTGATTACATTAGGTCTGGTTCTCATTTATAGTCAGGCCACTTTACACCACTGTGGTGTAAAGGGGTCTTAATGTGGGAGTACATTATATTTACACCCACTTCGGGCCTGTTGACACAGCTAGAGTAGTACGGAGTGGTCTTAGTGTAAACGAGAATCAGGTCCGTTGTCTCTAGTGCAGGTGTAACCATATTTTGAGTAGATTCTTCCCCTGCATCCTCCTTACAAAAATTTTGAACCAGGGATGCCCAACTTTGCCTGTCGTTAGCAGATCAGTTTGCTGAGAACTAAGGTTACTATTAACTTCTCAGTCCTTCATGAGCTCCCCTGAAAGGAATAACCTTGCTGCTTTGGGGCTACAGTTTTCCTCCCTTTTAAGTATGGTTATGACCTGGGTACTTTCCAGTCACACACCTTTCTAGCAGCCTTTCTGTTTTAGCTCAGCCACAAAGTCAGTTGGACATTATTGATTTAAAAATCTGCTATTAAACTAAAAACCCCACCGTTGCATTTCAGATGAGCACGTACCAGCGACTCAAATCAATGATATAGCAGAACCAGTGGTATAGCAGAATTATGTGGTTCAAAGGTCTCATGGTTGCATGTTAATATCTAAAGTATCTTAGTGTTCCCCTGGTGAAACAAAACGTGGATGTCCTAAGAGGTTTCTACAGTAACAAGCTATGCAAATATTTACTTCATATCATGTGGGAATGTTTGCCAACTTGATGCGTTCTCTTTGAGAAGATTTACCAGGATTTATCTCCATTTTCTGGAGCTAGCTCCTTCCATTTAAGCGAACTGAGGTCCTTTTTATATCATTTAAATATTCTCTGAAGCTTCTTGCATCTTAAAAGCCTTGTCTCTGTCGCTCATTCGTTATATGTATCAGTGCTTCTGGTGCTGGGGAAAATACTACAAAATTTCACATTATTTCTCTCCGGGAGCCCTGCTCGTTTCTGGAACCTAGATGTTACTGCTTCAGCCAACCTGGCTGCACAATCCCCTTGCTAAGTCTGAGGGCCACGCGTTGGGGATGCTTCGCTTTCCACCAAAGAAAGCTTAGATACATTTTTCTTAGCAGCCCACCTGCATAGCTCCTAAATGGCTAGTGCAAGGTAACAAGATAAAACATCCCCCGGCCCCAGGAGTTGAGCATACTGCCCTCTTGCAGCCCTCCTGGTTTTTGAGAGAACAGGGCTGGGCATTGGGAGGAGAGCACATCACTGTGGGGTTCTTCCAAAGGGTCACTATTGGGGGAGAAAGGTGGATAGCTTCATGGAAAATGATTGGGTTCAGAGTGCAGGCTTCTAGCCTACTTATTCCCACCCCCCACCCCCCTTCCGTTCTGCTGTGCATGCGGGGAAGAGACGCTGTTTTAACATATCTTTAGTTTCTTTGCAAACTTTTGATGGAACAAATGTATATTTACAGGGCTGACCCGTAGCTGGATAAAACTGCAGGCAGCTTGTTATATGCAGCTCTAATTGTGACTGTTAACACAGTTTTAAATATTTGGGCGGTTGGATTTCCAAACTATAAGGCCTTGTCTGTTTGGGTTTTAAAACATGATTTCCCAGGGAGGGGTTGGGCTGGGTGTTCATCCTGTCACAGGAATGTGTCTGTATGCATGTGACGAATTAGGCATAAGCTTAGTTTCATGCTAATGAGAGTCACCTGGTTAGAGCTCCCACGAGAGAACAAGCCATGGAGATGCAACAGTAGGGTCATATTGTTTGAGAATGTCTGGATGACCAATCAGGTCATATGATTGGCTGAACAATTAGGAAATGATCTTAAAAGTTGTGAAAAATACATTTTTAAACAGGGAAAGTTCCAAATTTGGGACCAAAAGTCAACAGCAAAACTCTCAATGACCCTCGTGGATGTAGGAGGCGCTCAGTGAGTCATTAGTGTCCTGTTGCATTTGGCTTCATTGTTAAATGTTGGGAACAAGATGATGAACGAAATGATAATCTAAAAATAACTTGGAAAATGAACTGCGCTGCAGGTCCCAAAGCATCTCTCCAGTTCCTGGGAGGGTATGGTGTGAAAAATCACCCCCCTCCCCTCCTAATTTGGGAGGAGGAGGTATTGAACGATGCCCTCGCACACGAGTGAGTGAATCAGCCCTGCCAAAAATGACATCGCTCCATGAGGTAACACGTTCCCTTTGTCCGAGTGGCTTCATCCCCGATTGCTCTCATAACCATATTTGGGAAAGTCTGAGAAGTGTTCTCTGGCCAGAGTGATGTTCATAACCGCTATTTAAATCTCAGATAGACTTCAGACAGATCCCACCTGGAATTACAGCAGTGCCACTAGCTTGCCTTTGCCAGATACTCAAAGAATAAAATCCAAGGTTTACGCTGGGGAGAACACATCGGAACATGCCTGGCCACACACCAACATCCTGTCACACTGCAAAGTGAGAGTGGGCGAGGGGTGGCAAGCCCAAAGGCTTGCGAGTTAGGACTGCTGGCTTCCATCCCTAGCCCTGCCTGTGCGTTGCTCTGTGATCTTGGATGCTTTGCTTCTCCGTGTCTCTCTTTTGCTATCCGGGAAATGATTAATTAGTTCTATAATAGTAGCACTTAGAGGGTCTATAACTAGTTGCCCTTTCCAGAATCAGGTCATCTGCTGCCTTAGTTTCCCTACCTTCAATGCTCTGTCACAGGCTTCTGGGTGTTTTTGACCCTCTAATCCAATCTTTAAATTCTCCCCTCGTCAGCATAGGAAAGGGGCAACAACTCCAAAAACAAATAGGCCCTAACAACCCTTCCCAGGCTCAGACAGACCCCTCCAGCCCTTGGTACAGGGTTCTGCTGACAGCTTTTCCCCCTTAGCGCATGTGTCTTTGCAGCCCTCTCCATAGGGAAGCTTCAACCAACCCTTCAGCTTTGGTTAGGGTTGTCCATTGCCTTCTCCAGGAGGGGCAACTGAAGGTATTGCGGGGCCCAGTCCATCTCTCTACCCCAGGCTTCAGCCCCAATGTCCTTACTCCAACCTCACCTGTCCACAATGTTATTCCATCAGGGCTACTCCCTGCCCTGCTTGAGGTAGGCCTTTACCCCAGCCCCACCTCAGGCCTTGCCTTCCTATGACTAAGTCACTCACAGGCTCTGTCCCTCAACCACTTAGCCAGCTGCTGAGAAGCACACCTCCTCTTAGATCTTGCCTCTACCCTAGCTTCTTCCAGTCTCAGCTGAGTGTTGCTTTATATAGTCCCCACAGGCAGTCACATGACCCTTCCCAACCAGGTCTTAAAGGATCCACGCCTCAGTAACAGGAAGGCTGCTAGCATGCCTTACAAATCCAGCTCACCCATTGCACTAGATGCTGTGTAAATAGAGAGTAATAGATGGTCCCTGCTCCAGAGAGCTCACAGTCTAAATAGATAGGATGGACAAAGAGTGGAAGAAAGAATGTAGCATTATCCCGGTTTTACAGAGAGGGAAATGAGGCCCAGTGACAGGCCCAAGGTCACACAGTGAGTCTGTGGCGGAGCAGGGAATTGAATCCAGATCTCATGCGTCCCAGCGCAGCGCCTCAACCAAAACCCATTCTTTGTTCCCTATGGTTATAACAGCTACCTTGCAGGGGTGTACGTCAAGTTCTTTGCAGTCCTCTCGTGAGTGGTGCTGTGTGAATACAAAGCATACACAACATTGCAAACATTGCTGTGTCCTTGCCTTGAATTTTCAGCCCAGGAACTGCGATTTTGTTGTGGAAAAGTTTGTAGGGGAACATTTGTGAAAATAAATTTTCTTGGTCAGCACCCTTTCTGAGAGCTAAACATTCGTGACTTGGATTTTTAAATAAAAATGAACAAACCTGTTTGGTTTTTCAAATTAAATTGGCATTGTACAGTGGCTGCCTTGGATGGAAGATGGCCCTGGTCTCACAGTATTGTTGATCCCAGGAGGCAGGGGTCTTGCTCACGCTCAGCAGTTGCCCTGGTCCAGCCCCAAGTCTCAATATATGTCTCTTTTCCTGTCTCTGCACGGTGCTCTGTCTAGTACATTTAATCCCTACAGACCCAAACATGCTTTAGAAAATTATACCTGTAATGGAATCACTGGGATTTCTCTGTACTGAAATGCAGCCACCTCTGGGGTGGAATGCACAGCTCACAACAACCCTATACAACAGTTTGGGACAGAAAGGGTGAAGTGTGCAGAGGACCAGCACAGGGCCTATGCATAAGTTCCGCTTCAGCTCTCTGAAGTGAAATGGGATTTGGGCATCTTAATCTATTAACCTCCTTTGGAAGCCCAGCCTTAGCCAGTGCCCACCTGAGTCGGACTGAAACCAGCGATCCCGTGGAGAAAGGCGCCACGTCCTACCCCTATCCCCCAAGCTTGCTACGATGCCGAGAGACCGCCATGCAGCAGCACTGTGGAGAGAATATTCGTTTCCAAACTGGAAGCTGGGACATTCCTATCTATAGCATGAGTCCATAAGTGTCACTTCCCCAGGGCCCAGCTCCGGACTTGTAACGAGATGCATTTTTTAAAATTTCAAAGCCTTTGCGGCATAAATCTGGAACCCCCCTGCTGCACACAAGCCCCGTTGCTTCCTTTCTGCAACTTAGGAGAGGCGCAAGCCAAAAAAGAATCAAGTCAGCTAAAAAACACATTTTCCTGGCTCAAGTGTGCAAAAAACACCTAGGTTTTTTTTCCCTCCAGAAGCTCTATTTTCTGGAAAGGCTATTATGAAAGTGAGGCAGCACCAGGACACACACTTTCTACAGAGGGGCACTGGCCTGCATTTTCTTCCCATCTACTGCATTTGCCATGTTAACACCTACTGCAGCATGCCTGCTGTATAGACATCCTTAGATAGCAGTCCTACTTGGTCAGCTGCTCTGTGTGTCTGTATTTTAAAAGGGGGCATTTCAGACAGTTTTGCATTTCTGTTCTCCTGCTCCCCTCCTCCCATGCAACTTGTCCCCTGGGCGCTCCATTATTGTGTATCCCACAATTGTGCAATCTCACTTTTGGGAGGGAGTGTGAGCTGATGATAAGAGCAGAGGACGGGGAGTCAGGACCCCGAGGTTCTATTCCCACCTCTGTCAGTGATGTGCTGCAGCGCCTTGAACAAATCACTTAACTTGTCAGTGCCTCAGTTTACCACTCTGTGAGACTTTGTTAAGGAGAGCTGAGTCTTGCAAGGTGCTGCGTGCCCTCGGGGTTCTGAAGAAGCAATTTGGGAAATGTTTGGGGGAATAAGCAGAAGTTGCTGGTTGATTCTCCTCCCTCCCCTCTATTAAGTAGGGAAGTTACATTTAAATAAACCTTCTGTGAATGGAAGGTTAAGGTTACAATTTTAAACACTCAAAAGGGAGGAAATGCAGACATCCTGGGGCCCAATTCTCCTGTCAGATACACCTGCGCAGTTTCCAGTTTAACTTCAATGTGGTTCCCCCGATTCACAGCAGGACCTGGACTTATCTGCACCCTGTGAATTAGTTAGTACAAGCACCTCACCACACTGTTTCTTAGTCATGCCTTTCCCACCCGTGTTGGGGTGTGTGTGTGTAAATACCCTTTCCTCTCTCTGTGATTTTCCAGGCTCTGATGACTCTGGAGTTGTGATCTCACTCACATGGGCTGTCCCACCCAGGCCTTGCTGAGATGAGACGTGTTTCTTTGGGCTGAGGCATGCGATGGGGTTTTTTTGCTTGTGTGCATGTAACGTGGGGGCTGGGAGTGGGGCGGTGTGTATGTGTCTGGGGCAGGGGGTGTTCCTCAAGAACACAGGGCAGGAGGAGCGGGAGCCCCATTGTGGGGACATTAGGAAATGCATCTTCAATTGTTCATTTGGGAATTACATGAAAGGAGGGGAGACTTTCTGGGAAGGGGATGCAGTCGTGGAGAGGGAGGCACGCCCTACCCTCCAGGTCTGCAAGGAAACCCTAGTCTCTCCTGAAGGACAGAGAGCCCAGCTGTTGAATCTGGGTGCACCTACTTGGTCCCTTGAACTGGCACTTAGCCAGGGACATGCTCCTCTTACCCCAAAGCCCTAGTGTGTCCTGCAGGGACCAGCCCTGTCCTGCCTGGGAAGATCTGATAGCTTTTTCCCTTCTTTAAGTTTACGAGCTCATGCGCCCCTGGAGGCTCAGAGTTCAACCCCACGCTGGCACTGAGGGACTCTTAGCAGCAGCCACGCAAGGATGAATTTCCCTCACTTTTCCTTAATACTGACGGGGCTTTAATGGACTCTCAGAGTCCTGACTTGCTGGTGGTTCTTTTAATGAAACAAACAAGGCATGACCGTGGCTGCTTCTGCTTTTGAGTCCCTCCAGACCCTGTCCCCTGCTCAGAGTCGTGTGCTCCATCCTGCTTCAGAAGGGCAGAGAAACTCCTTTCCCCCACTTTCTCTCGGGGTTTGTTTTCTTCCCTGGCCCAGTGGCTTTTATTTTTGTAGCTTATAAACTCGAAGCTCCTTTATTAATGAATCATTGCAGCCCTCCGTCAGCCTGCACACAAGCCTCTATCTGTGCAGACAGTTCTCTGTGGCTGTGGATGCTTTTCCCATTACTGTTCTGGCTGGACTCCATGCACCAAAAGGGCTGAGAAAGGAGTGATCCAGCGTAGCTCTTTTTTCTTTTTTTTCCTGCCCCTCTCTTCCCTCCCCTTCTGCTTCATGAAAGGAAGGCGGGATGGGCCCGTGAATGACATAATGGGAGTATGACATCAGTCTTGGCAGTGAGGAGCAGGCTATATTCTGTTTAACATTATGTGTTCTTTGGACTAGGGAAGAGGAAAAAAAAAAACACATTGAAAAAGTCTTTCCCCCAGAATGCTGCAGGAATAAACACAATGGCTGCCCCAGCCCTGCAGAGCATTAGTTGGCCAATGTAAATTGAACAGTTTGACCGCTGCAAACCCTCCTCCTGTCTAAACTTTATGAATGAACAAAGCAGCCACCAGGCACCAGATGCTGCTGGTTTCCTTCTTGGTCTGCTCAAGGGGTAGCAGATAGCAAAGGTGGGGTTCAGATAAAGGGACCAGCTATCTCTCTTAAGTGTGTAACTGGTCACCATCCCTGGAGTATTAGCACCTCACAATCATTAATGTTTTGATACTCACAGTCTGCCTGAGCAGTAATCCCCATTGTACAAGTGGGAAACCGAGGCACAGAAAGACTGAGTGACCTCCCATGGTCACACAGGGAGCCTGTGGTAGAGCAGGGAACCAAAGACAGTTCTCCCAAGTACCAGGCTAATGTCCTAACCACCAGACCATCTTTCCTCTCTACATCTTTGTCCCGTTTGAATCCAACTCCAGTGGGCTTTTGGCAAGTTTGATAAAATTTGCTTAACTACGTATGTTTATTGACTGACGCATCTCTGAGCTTCCTGGTCATTTGGGGAGTTGTGAAGAGATCTCTTGTGGTGTAGTATTTCCAGCTCAGTTTTTATTCCTTCATAGTAATAACTGCTCTTTTACTAAAAAAAACAGGAGGACTTGTGGCACCTTAGAGACTAACCAATTTATTTGAGCATAAGCTTTCGTGAGCTACAGCTCACTTCATCAGATGCATTCCTTTTTCATTCCGATGAAGTGAGCTGTAGCTCACGAAAGCTTATGCTCAAACAAATTGGTTAGTCTCTAAGGTGCCACAAGTCCTCCTTTTCCTTTTGCGAATACAGACTAACACGGCTGCTACTCTGAAACCTGCTCTTTTACTGTGCCTTCCAACCAAGGCTCACAGAGCATTTCACAAAGACAAAGGCATTGATCTGCACAGCCTCCCCAGGCAGTAACATGATCCCCATTTCACAGACAGGGAAACTGAGGCTGCTCAACCCCTGAGCCCTCCTGTCACCTCTGAGACAATTGAGCTAATACTCTTTTTTTTTTTTAATTAGGGCACGTGACAGCCTGCATGCTGGTTAAATCTCACTGAGGAGCCTTGTTCTCTTGCTGGCTTTAGCTTGGCTTTGAACCTGTTCCGAATTTCCTCGGTCCTGGCAAGGAGATGGGAAAATGTAGCCATGGCCGTTTGTGGCACTGGACTGCTGCATTTTGGTCCCGTCCTGCAGCCTTAGTGTGGGGTTTTATTGGTCGGTAGTTTCTTTCCTGGCAAGTTTCTTTTTATGCTGTAACCTTGTTTGGTTAAGAAGCAGCCCTTCCCATGCCGGTAAGGCATCAGATTATTTTCCATACATGTTGCAGAGGAAACAGTGGGAAAAGACAATCAGTCCTTCGGAAGTGCAGCTGGCAGAGAGTGACCTCCTTGTGCAGGTGGGGCTGCGAGTAATCTCTCCATTCTTCTCTCACCCATTATCACCTTCACCAGGAACCTCGCTGCTGTCACAGGCCTTGCACAGAAGAGATCTGGTGCTGCTTAAAGTCAGGGAGATTATTTTAATCTATTGTTGGCTCAGAGAAGCCATGGGCTGACCAGCAGCCAGTGAGGGAATAATGTTTTGGCTTGTATGTGGATTGTGGTGCCCTCTAGTGGTAGGACTACAGGGAGGATAAAAGCCTTACTGGCAGAGCTCGCTAAAGCAGCTATCTTTTAACTCGGGTGGTAAAAGCCTGGGGTTCTGGAGTCAAAGGTACTTGGATCTGTTGCCCGTGCTGCAATGTGAGAGGTATAATTAAGGACTATGAGGTGGCAGAGCTGTAATCCAGCACAGCATTACGCTGTGCATGGTTGCTTATGCTGGGCAGTTTGTCTGGAACTGGCCCAGGTGCCCAATGGACTGTGGAGAGAAGCTTCTTTGGACTCCCTGCCCTTTCATGGGGCAGGCCAGGAGGAATCATCATTTCCAGTCTTGGTCCAGGGCAAGAGTGAATCTTAATAATCCTGGGGAGCCAGGGCTCTTCAGCTGTATTCCTTGGGCTGGCTACGGAACCGCTGTGTGCTCTAGGTTTACTCTTTGACAAACAAGGAGAATGATACTCAACTACCTGAGGGAGGGGAGGTGTCTGTAGGGGCTCCGTTAATTAACGTTCACAGAGGAGGTGGAGGGCCTCAGCACTGAAATAGCATTGGAAGATGGATGGGCCGGAGCCACGTTGCTTTCCCAGAGTGAATCACTTCCCCTCAGGGGCCTGTCAGAGGCCTGAAAGAGCCCGAAGCAATGAACTGTGTGTGAGGAACACCAAAGGAGCCCTGAGCCGACACTAGGGTGTGGGGGATAATGGAGGGGAAGCCAGGAGTACAGTAAGGTTTGGGGCACAGTAGAGAGGAAGCCAGCTAAATCTGTCAGGTACATTAGGGGAGAACAGGAATGTCAGCAAGTATCATATGCCACCTGCAACCCCCACCTTGACAATGACGTTATCCACAAATCTGACAAGGCCAGGCAAGGCCATTGCCTCTCTGCATGATGCGGCCCAGGCAGCCCTCTGAATGGCCAGTCATTGACTCTGAAGGCGCGACTGTACGGCAACATGTCAGTTTGTAGTTTTGGGGAACAACGTGTGGGAGCTGTCAGGGCTGAAACATGATCTCCCTCTGCCCTGCGCCTGAGGTCCTGTCTGACAGCATAAACGGGACATTTCCAGACATCGCAAAGGAGAGAACTGAAAAAGAAGTACTCTAGCTGTCTCCTTGTTATTGCAAGGAAATTAATTACCCACTGTGTGTGCACCCCTCACAGAAGGTACACGGTGCTTGCTAAAGACTTGGCTTGCCGTCAAGCCCATCCTTTCACTGAAGGTATGTAGTGTTTATGCACAGAAATCCTTTTGAGCTTGGCTGTTTTCTCCTGTAGGTTACCTGGGGTCCAGTAGCAGCAAGTAGATAGGTGGGGGTCAGAGGGATATCCAATACTAGCAATGGTTTTGGCTAGAGGCCAAAGGGAAATCAACTAAATAGTCTAGGACTATTCTGGTGAAAGTGACTGAAGTGGCAGGCGGCCAATCTCAAGCTAGCCAGCCTCACATGGTTTCAGGAGAAGCTGAAGACATTTAACTGTTTGAGCGCTAGGGGCCCAGGAGAGGAATGTATTTTGAAAGCATGTTAAAGGAACACGGTCAAGATAACAATCCTGTATTTAAAAAATATCATCCATCCCTGTGTTACAAGGGGTCGGGGAGGGGAGGGGCGCTTTAGGGTCCTACAAGCAAAAGGGTTTCAAAAATGTAAGTCACTTTCCACCACCGATGCTGTTTTTTGTTTTGTTTTGGGGTTGTTGAATTGGTTGATTTTTTGTTGTTGGTGGTGGTGCTATTTTACTCATTATTGAAGCTGGTCACAGAATGCAAAAAAAAAGAGTTACCCTGAATTTTATTGGTAACATTAATTTCAGTTCAGAGGGATCGTCACAAGGCCTATATGCCGCTTAAGTCCCACTTAGCCCATAGGGCTGGCTGGCTGCACAAGGATGAATTTCACCCTCCCTGCATAATGGCAAGTTCGGTGAATGGGTGAGCTGTGCTCATCTTAGCATCATTTTGTTTATAGTCAGTTCCACATTTTCTCTGCCACAGTAGCACAACACAGCTGGGTCTGGGTTGTCAAAGTCTGTGTTTTATTGCAAGTATCATGTTGTTAGATGTTTTTTCTTAAAGCCCCAGACTCTGGAGTCATGTGATTATGTGAGAACCTCTGCTTTCATTTTAAACGTTTTCAGCTCTCTTAGTTATGGAGAAAAGCAAGAACACTTGACCCCTAAAGACTCAAAAGCCAGGAGGCAAATGAAACCAAAAATATATATTTTTAAATGGCATCATATTTAAATCAATCTTTCAATTTTTGCAGGGGCCTGACTCGCAGTTTTTGAACATTTGAGATTGGCAATACAAGGCCTCCAGCACTGAAGGGAGAAGGTTTAAATCCACCCAAAAGTCTTATTTTCATTTTTTTCAACTTCATGAAGCTATCTTTTTTGATCAGGTTTTGTAAAACTTTTTCGAAAGGATAGACTAAATTTATTCCCAAGCGATGCAAAAGCCCCCTTGTAACTATCTCTACCTGTCCTCAATGAATCGGATTGTGGTGCAATAAATATAGGTCGTGTGGGGATAGAGGTGCAAAGCAGAGACCCAAGAAAATAAACTAGAGAAATGAGACAGCATCTCCATGGGGAAGGGCTTAAACCTGTCTTGACTGGAGCAGCTGGGATCCAATTCCAAAACTCTCATTTTTTTTGCCTTGTGAGTAGGAGTCGTAAATGGTTTTGGAAGTAACTCTGATGTCTGGAAGTTAAACACCTCCTACACAGAGTGCAGCTCATGCATCTTTGTGAAAGTTTAGCAAAGGATGCTTCATTTTCTGCTATTATCTGGCTAGGCTGAGCAAAGGAAATGCATATTGATTTGACAAACATCTCTGTTGGCTTCTGCCTTTGTGCATTTCTTAATTGTTATTTTGCAGCACTCATGTTCCCTTCAGAGGGCTGCTGGAAATTTCTTCTAAATGTGCTATTAGCTGGAGGAAAAATCCCCCAGAGAAAGTCCAGGTAAAGATACTGTAACTCCTCAAATAAATGCCCCTTCCCTGTTAGGCATTCCCGTCACTAATCTCCCAACAACCCCACATTCCTGTGGTTCTAGGACAGTTGTCTGTCTGCTGTTTGAGAGGATTGTTGAATTTTGGATTGTGATTTACCTTGTGTGTTCGGTTAAAAAAATATAGACCGAATTTAGGTGTCAGATGAATGATCCATCCGGAGGATTAGACCTTGCCGAATGAAATCGGAGATGAGGCAGCAAAGGGAAATTGCAAGGAATGCCCTAGGAAAGAATTCAGCATACAAAAAAAAAGGCTCTGATTTTTATTCTTTATGTGTCACCTCTGGAACTTAGGAGAACTTAGGAGAACTGCCTAGACCTGTCAGGGAAGTGCATGACACCTGAAAGGATCAGCCCATTGTGCTTATTCCAACCCCCTTTTCAACCTGCTGGTGTAGCTGGTTCAGCATTCAAACAGCTAGGAGAACCGTTGTATTTACTGTTAGACAGCTATGTATGTCATTGGTATTATATTAGTATATTAAAGGGTCACAGTCAAGTATTTTAGGCTCCCAATTTAGGTTTTGTCCTGTGTTGCAAAACCTAATATAAACAGTAAATTGTCAGGGGGTGGAGATAGATGGCAGGAGAGAGTAAGGGGTTTTTTGCTAATTTTTTAGAGCGTAATTGCAAAGATTCTCTTCTTTTTTTTGCTTAACCTTTTTCTTGCTGGTGCAGTTCCCTAGCAGCACTGGGTGAGGGTGTAAGAAATGAGACTCATCAGGAACTGAAATGGAAACTGACTAGTTTGTTTACTTTTAAATGTCACTTAGCTAGGACAGTGAAACAAAGGACATAAATTGAACAGTATAAATAGTGTAAAGTGAATGGGAGGGTGGAAACAGTTCCAGTTTGAATAAGGTGCAGGTTATTAGTAAGACGGAAGGGTTTAAAATGGTTATTTCCCCAGTGTTCCTTTATATAGAGTTCAATACGGCCCCTGTATTTACTTTAACAAAAAATATTTTCTTATTTCTCCTCTTCTAAGTTCTGCAGTCATTAAAAAAGATTTTTGTATTGAAGTTGAATGCGTCACTCCTGTAATTAATTACCAGTTCTTTGGCACTGGCAACACTACATGAAGGTTCCACAGAAAATTCTATGTATAATTCAATAACTACTTTGTCAAAATTATTCCTTAAAGTAATTTCTTTATGAGGCATATTTTAGACTTGGGTTTCAAACTGGTGCCTCAGAAATAGTCATAAATTTGTCATGCCTGTAATTATTTTACTTTAAAAATGTTATGAGGGTATTTTTCTGTGTAGTGATAGGCCTAATTCATATCGACACATAATGCAAAGCTTGGAGCAGCGGATGCTTTATAGCTGGGAAAGGTGTTATTTTTGGCTGGGAGAATTGTTCCATTTTAATACACCAAGAACTTACTTTCTGTCTGGAATCTGGATGGAGTTTGGAGACAGTCTTTTCTAAGCCTCGATGGTGGAAGACAGACACAATGAATTTGCATAATAATAAGCTGCATTGCACTGTTCTCTTTCTCTAGGGATCTTTCCAATAACAAGATCACCATTTTAGATGTTCAGGCTTTTGAACATCTGACTTCCTTGGAAGAACTGTGAGTACATGTTACCCCTTTGTAGTCTTATGGCAAATTTAAGGCATATTTGAGCAATTATGTAAAAATCCCTTTTGGTGTCTGGCAAGCTACCCTTGTTCCATAACACTTGCTCTGACCTTCCTGGCCCTATATCCCCTATGCCCAGGGCTCAGATGCATCAAAAGCCCCTTTTTTACTGTTTGATGCAAGCCTAATTTGTCCAGTACAGAATATTTGCACAGTGCATTTAACTTATGATCTAGTGAATTACTGATGAACTCTCCTGGCATTCAAGAGTTCAGATACGATTTGATTCAACCCAACGACCAGGCTCATCGATGGTAGAATGGTCAAGTATTGTAAATGGGGACATAATAAAGGACTAGCCCTGGGGATAGTGGTATCTCAGCATGTTGGTAAAGGGTTTTAGAACTTGGTGCCCAAATCCCACTGAATTTCTTGGTCTTGGGCACCTAGTGCCCTTAGACTGTTCTGAAAAGTCCAGCTGCCTTCTTCTTCCAAGTTGTCCTATCCACTGATGTCACGAAGACCGCTTGGCAAGGGAGACGACTGTGGCTTGTTAGCGAGCTCCCTGGTTTGAATGCTGCTTAGGTCAAAAGTAACAGAGTTGTTATGAGCTGGTGGCTTTTCACTGGCAAAAGAGAAAGCGCTGGTGTCTCTCAGTCCAGTCCCTGCTAGGTGGTAGGTACAAAAAAGCCCATTTGGCAGCCCCAGGAGAGAGACCAGGATGGAGCAGCCCATGGAATAGGAGCTCCCCTTTTGCTCCTAGAAGTGGGGTTCCTCCCAGGGCATAGCTGAGATGAGCTGGTGAGGCCTGTGCCGAGTCTGGTCTTTGGGTGAAGACAGGCTTCAGTCTCTAGGATGCCAAGCCAGCTCCTTTCAGCTGCACAAAGTCCGCATAGAAAAATAACAAGAAATAGACCCACGATAAGGAAACAGAGAGGTCTCATTGGACCAAAGAAAGGCCTAGGACAAGATGGTCAGCTTGCCTTGTCCCATCAACTGATGCTCTGTGCCTCGGTTTCCCCTCTTGCCCAGGGATCCTCCACAGCCCCTCCTAGTGTTCCACTGAAAAGCTAAAGGCCTCCCCCTTCCTGGGATAAATAAAAGTCCAACAGAAAGAGCCAAAACAAGTCCTGGCTCACAGCCCCCTCTGGGCTCAGTAGCACTTTAGCCCCATCACAGGCTCAGAGAGTCCTTCAGCCCTTGGTGCAAGGCTCACACAGCTCTCCTCTTAGGAACTGCGGCTAGCAGCCCTGCACCCTTGTCTCAGGACCAGCAAAGGGTGTGGGAGTGTGTGTGTGTTGGGAGGGGAGGGGGCCCTTGTCGCTCCCTTTCCCTCAGGCTCCAGCCCCAAGGTTCTCACTAGTGCATTGCTTCCAATTTCACCCATCTGCATCCCTATTCCCTGTGGGCTGCTTCAGAGCCTGTGTGGGCAGCCCTGCCTCAGGCCTCTCCCCGCACTCCCTCCAAAGCCCCTTGCACAGCTACCGCACACGGGAAGCAGAGCCTCCCCCGCCCCCGCCTCCGACAACCATACCCCAACTCCGAGCTCTCTCCTAGTGGCAGCAGGTTGCCTCTTTTATAGCAGGTCTGGTTCCCTGCTGAAGTCACATGACCTGACTGAGACCTGTGCTCCAGCTATAGACTGCCTCTCCCAAAAACTCAGCCTTAAAGAGGCCACGTCCCCTTAACAGATGTGCTGCCTAGGGCCCGTAAGAGCCAACACCTTTTAACATCTGGTTTACTGACTTCTTCACTCCTGAGGCTCTGTTGGCTCCTAGAACCAGAAAGAGAAGGTGGGTTGAAGGAAGGACTTAGTACTTGGCAATTAATGACTGTACCTTTGTATGTAGCGTGCCCTTTGAGATGAAAAGTCCTAAAGCCGGGGCCCCAGCTATCCAAAGCTCAGGGTTGGATTTTCACCCTGTAAGAATGGCAGAAAATTATTCTTATAATTATGAATGCTTATTAAACTTTTCTTTCCCATTTTCCCTGTGTTACAGAGATATAAGCCACAACATGATTTCTACGTTAGAAGATGGAATATTTGATAATTTATTTAATTTAAGTTACATGTAAGTTCTTGTTCCTTAATCTTCAGCTCTCTGAATACGGCTCTTGTTTTCAGAATTCCCTTCCCCGGCTCCTGCTGCGTCTCAGCTCACTTCGGGTCTGTCTATGCTGCAGTCAGAGGTGTGTCTGCGTGTAGACGTACTCGAGGGAGCTATGATCTACCTAGCTCCAGTATCAATAGCAACAGCAGCATGGGTTAGCTGCTTGAACACATACCCAGGGTCCTACACCCCGTGCCGTTATGGCTTCACTGCTCTCATTATTCAAGGTAGCTAGTTCAAAGCTAGCTCGGTATGTCCGTCAGACTGACCGCCACAGTTGCGGTGTAGACGTACCCTCAGGCTACGTCTACACTGCCCCGCAGTTCGGTCTGGGAAGTTGTGAACAGCTGTGCGCACTGAAGCGCTGCACCGTAACTCCCCTGTGTGGACGCTGGGGTGCTAACGAGAAGGTTCCTAGTTCACGTGAATGTGGTCGTGTTTCAAGAGGACGATGTTAACACCAACTAGGAACCTTTTCGTTTGCACCTGCAGCGTCCACGTGGGGAAGTTACATGGCAGCACTTTGGTGGGCAGCGCTGTTCTCACCCCCGTCCTCCCCGGGGGCAGGGTAGACGAGCCCTCAGGGAGTTTGCAAGAGCACAAGTGTTTTACTCACTTTAGCATTTTCAAAGCGCATGACTCCGGGAGTGGCAAGGCTAAATCTCTGCTTGACTTCCTACTGTGGGGCAGGGGCACTGACCTGGGACTCAGGGAACTACCGTTTAGGCACCTTTTGAAAATGCTTTCGAAAATGTTTACCTGAAAGGAATAAACTCCAAAGGTGAAACTGACACAGTTACAGCCTCTGTCACTTGAAATAATTGAAACAGACAAGAAGAGTAGAACTCCCATGCACCTTTTCCCAGTGTACTCTTCAAGAGGAACATGCAAATGAGCAAGAATCACTTCCAGTTCTGCAGCTTCCCTCCTACAGAGCATTAGGACCATTGTTGACAGTAATAGTAATGCTGTCTAGAAGAGTCCTGCAGTGGGACTGGGGCCCGCAAGACCTGCTGCCGTGATAGCTGGAGTGAGATTAAAGAATAGCGGCACGACTAGCTAGCTTTTACATACATAAAACCCTCACTAGGAGCATGTGGGTCTTTGTCTTCTTCCAGTGGCCGTGCCACAGGTTGAGAGATCAGTACATTTGCTACAGGTACCAGCAAGGGGATTTAATTCTTTAGCTCAAGCAATAGAGGCTTGTGCTTTCAATGCAAGAGAACTGGGTTCAAACGCTGCGAGCAGCACGACTACCGTTGGTTGTGCAAACATTGTCCCACCTCTGCCCTCTTTGCCGCTGACTGCCAAAGGCTGTAATTCCGGCCAAACACACCTGCAGTTAACGATTCCATCTTTTCATTAAACCGCCACATGACAAAACTGCCACTGGCTTTGCATTTCTTTTTTGATAGATCAATTTGATTCTCGTAGATGTTTTTTAATGACACTGTAAAAAATCTCCCTTAGCTACAGAGGTTGGTGTTGCAACCAACTGATGTTAGATGGCAGACTATTTTGAATATAGGATTATGGCTGTAATTTACTTCTAATTGCAACAATTATTTGTATTGTGAGAAGAAAGTGCTTGCAGTACTTGCCTAATTCTAGCCTTTAGAAAAATCATGTTAATTATTGCTTGATTCTCTATTCATTAACTCCCCTAGCGAGTCTTATGAGACGTTTCCTTGGAGTGGTGCAGATGGGAACAGGGGGATTTTTATGATGGTGTAATTAACACTTATCGGGTGGTTCCCATTGTCAAGTTAATGCATAATCTTTCTCTACTCTGTATATTCCAGAAACTTAAGTCTGAATCCATTTCTTTGTGACTGCAAACTTTCCTGGCTCCCCCGCTGGGTGGAAGAAAGAAAAGTTAACGTTAGTCGGCTGTTGGATACTAAATGCGCCCAGCCTCCGGAAGTGGCAAACCTTCCTCTTTTCAATGTTTCATTCACCAATGTTACTTGTGGTAAGGAAGGGGGATGGGCTCTGGTTTATGGTAAAGGTAAATCTAGTGGAAAAATTGAGATCAAAGAGGCTGATACTCCTCTAAGGACTCTTCCATCCCTCGAGTCATCTCAGCTGGTTCTCATCTAGCCCACTCCGTAGCAGGGGCAAGTCATTCTCATCTGATGGCTCCTTGGTGAACCTCAGATAAGGTCCTGGTAGACTGGAATCCATATCAGTAATGAGGCTCCTCTGTTGTCTGTCTCAGCAGAGAGGCTAAGGATTGGATGGGCCAGGAAGCTGCTATCTTTTCACCCCTAGAGGAGGTTCCTCCAAGCTACCTCAGAGGCACATTGGTGGGGCAGTGAGGTGGAATCTTGTGCTCCGGTTGCCCATGCCACACCTGTGGTGTGGACAAAGAGAGGGCTTCATTCTCCCAGCAGCCAGTGCCTTTCCCCAGCACTGTATACACAAGACGTTTTTCTCCTAGATATGCACTGCATTTCACCTTTCTTTTTATCTCCGCTTCTCTGCGCAGATCAGAGATCAGTGCCTGCCATGCTGGTGACTTTATTAACTGAGTCCCCATTCACTGAGAATAGGGCTGAGACCAGTAAACTCATTACCCACAGGCCACCAACGCAACTACCAGATGGTGGCCTCTGTGTTCTTTTTCCTTAGGCCCCAATTCATCAAAGCAAGTAAGCACGCGCTTAACGAGTTGAAATCCCTTTGAAGTCAATGGGACGTCAGCACATGCTGAGTAGGAATGGAGATGAGCAACTGCGTAAGTGCTCTGCTGAATCAAGGCCTTAATCTGGACAATAAACTGTCCTCTAAGGTGTCCCAAAGTAGAAGTCCTGCCATGAGTGCAGGGACCGGACTAGATGACCTCTCGAGGTCCCTTCCAGTCTTATGATTCTATAGCCAACACCTCTGCTCCTCAGGCATAGTGGAACTTCCTACCATAAGGAGCCAGGACTGGCAGGTGCTCAGATTCGGGGGTGAAGAGGGCAGAAGAAGAACTTGTATAGAACAGAATGGGTTTGGGAAATACCCTTATAGTTGTAGCTGTGTTGGTCTCAGGATATTGGAGAGACAAAGTGGGTGAGGTAATAGCAGAGCTCTGGGTGCCTGGAAAGCTTGTTTCTCTCACCAACAGAATTTGGGCCAATAAAGTCACCTTGTCTCTCTTTGGGAAATACTGGCAGTTATTAATGACTATTGCTGATCACATGTGGCCCCTGGGATGTAATTGGGCTGGTATTTTTAAAAAAGGTACTTTCCAAGCATCTATAATCATAACAAGAGTCTTTTCCCATGCATTTCTTAATAGGTAGCCTGGCTCAACGACTGTACTGGGGTTTCAGCGAGACCAGGGCAGGCAGATGGGATCGTTATGGGAAACCGACACGAGGACAGCAGTGTTGAGATGTTTTGGGAGCTATGTTGTAGCAACAGTCAGAAACAGACCAGTAAACATGCCTCAATTGCGTGGGCAGAATTGGACACGAGGCAAGGAAATCCCAGCTGGGCTGAGGCTGTGTACACTGCAAAATCAGTGTGTGTTTGTGGCAGGGAAAAACCCCCACCCCACTTGGGCAGGTCAAGAGTTGGGGAACACAAGTAAATAAGTTACTGCCCTGGGAATGGGATCTGATGCGTGTGTCTGTGTTTGGTGTGTGTGCGTGCACCATGTGACTATGTGTGTGTACCCATGTGCCTGTAGGGTTATATCCTCTGCTTATCCACAGCACAAGTCTGGCATGGGCTAGGGAATCAGAAGCTTTACCCATATACTACCCCATTGGGGTGCCTGTGTGCTCGCACCTCTGCTTGGCTGGGTTTGGGTGTGGGCTTATTGCTCAGATACCAGTGAAGTTAAATGAATGACACCAGGCCCTGCAGAGAATTGGTGGCAGAGCTAGGAAGAGAACCCACCTCCGATGTGCTAGCCACTCTCACTCCTAAGCAGGGACTCAGGATCAGATCAGCTTCGTACTCTGTGGGAGTGGAACGCTCTCTATGGTACTCTTTATTTACTGCGCCTTGCTGCTCCATAAATCTGTGCTGATGGCTGGATATTCTTGTCGTCACCGCTACAAAGGGATTGGCAAACGCCACGGATGGATTAAAGGGTTCCCAAGCAAGACTGCAACAGGAAATGCTCAGAATAGAAACCCTCTGCTGTGTAGTCTTCCTGCAGCTCACGGCCTGGGGGAAGTCCATTTGCAGAGGTGTGGTGTCTAACTGAGGGTTCCAATGAGTTATGGCCTGGCGTGGTCGGTTTTCAACAGGCTTCTCTGTTCTTTCTCCTCTAGGAGCGCCTTACATAGCATGCTTGACGGACAACACCACAGGGGCAGCCGATTCAGTCATCCTCTTCTCGTCCGTTCTTTCCGCAAACCTCAGCGAGGAGACCTGCAGCGCCCTCTGCTATGCTGACGCCCAGGAATACGGCGGCTTCGGCGACCAGGAGCAGTGTCTGTGCGGCGAGGTCCTTGAACCAAATTCTTCCTCCAGTTGTTTGCCGCTTTGCACTGAGGACTCTGCTTGGTGGTCCTGCGGCGGCCCTTCCCTCGTCCGCTCTGTCTTCCCAGCACGGCTGCACGCCTCTTTCACAGGTCCCCGCCGCCCCCATGGCCTTCACCACATGGTGGCCTTCAACGTCAGTATTCCAGTTGCTGCCAGCACTTTACAGTGGGACTTCGGGGACCGATCCGGGCTTCTCAACACTACCAAAAACGCAGTGCTCCATCAGTATGCCTTGCCTGGGCATTACAACGTCACCGTCACCCTCTCTGTGGGCGCCAGGGTCACCTCCGTGCAGACGGACGTCGAGGTGGTGGCTCCCCCAGAGCTGATAGACCTGCAGTGTCCTACCCTGGTCAGGACGAACGAAAGCCTGGACCTACAGATCAGGAATAGGGGCGGCACTGGCCTAGCAGCTGTGTATAGTATTACTGCAGAGAATGAAGAGCCAGGCAAAGGTGAGTCGAGTTTGGCTGATGAGGTGCCTGCTGAAGCTGGGTTGGGCTGGACTGGGTGGAGGGAAGAATTACACTGAGAACTGGTTCCTCCAAAAGTTCCTTCCTTTCAAGGCCCTGCCAGCACCGGGAACGAAGGGCCCCCGTGACCGCTGCCCTGCATCTTTTGCACTTATACCTCACTGCCAATTGGAGTAAGATGTTCTGGTGGCATTTTGCACCCACGTTGCACTGGTGGAAAGGAGTGCACAAGACACAGGGCACTGGAGAACCAGGCCCACTCTGTCCAAATAGAGCGGGCATTCTCAGTACCCAGGGTTTCTTCCACTCCCCCAGCACCTTTTTAGTCATCTGGTCAATCTCACCAGGTGTGCCTTGGAGAACCCTTGTGCGGACATGCCCACCTACACTATAGTATCTGAGCACCTCAAGCTTCTTTTCATCATTTCTTATATCCTTCCCTACCTCCTCCTTATTCACTCGTCTCTAAATTCCTCCTGCCTTAGTCATGTTTTCACATGCCCCAGATTATGTAACAACCTCCACCCACTACGGCCCACCCATGGGGTAAGAACCCACATCTCTCAGCACCAAATGCACAAGCCCCTGCTGCTGGAGCTAAGGGAGTAAGACAAAGGGCTGGTACTTCTAGCAGGTTCCTTATCCTCTGTGTAGGCCAGCCACTAGTGGGGAACATGGTCACACTTGCTGAGCTGATGTCTTACGCTTGCATCGTGGGGTCTCGCTGGTGGGTCGGGCATCCACCTTCCAACATGTGTCCACCTAAGGGGCTTTTTCTTTTTTTTCATGCAGTGATTCACCCAATGTGCCCATCAGATGGCCTGGTCTTCCCTGGCAACAATCACTGCTACCAACTGGTGGTAGAGAAGGCCCAGTGGCTGGAGGCCCAACAGCACTGCCAGGTCCATGGTGACGGAGAGCTGGCTTTTGTGAGCAGTCCTGAGATTAAGAGTTTCTTGGTCTCTCATGTCACCAGGTTAGTGAGTGCAGTAACAGCTGGGATTTGCTATGGGCAGGGTCGGCGCCTGGTGCATCTTCATGCCATTTTCATGGCACCCCACAGTCCAAGGGGCAACTGTGCTCTGCAGGGATCGGCAGCAGACAAAGGAAGGGGTGTTATGACCCCAATGTGAATTTACCTGTTGGCTGGGCATAGCTGGCTCTGCTGATTAGCTCCCCATCCTTACTCCCTGGAGTAAGAGAAGATCCGGGAATCATAGAAGATCAGGGTTGGAAGGGACCTCAGGAGGTCATCTAGTCCAACCCCCTGCTCAAAGCAGGACCAACCCCAACTAAATCATCCCAGCCAGGGCTTTGTCAAGCCTGACCTTAAAAACATTTAAGGACGGAAATTCCACCACCTCCCTAGGTAACCCATTCCAGTGCTTCATCACCCTCCTAGTGAAATAGTGTTTCCTAATAGCCAACCTAGACCTTCCCCACTGCAACTTGAGACCATTGCTCCTTGTTCTGTCATCTGCCACCACTGAGAACAGCCAAGCTCCACCCTCTTTGGATCCCCCCTTCAGGTAGTTGAAGGCTGCTATCAAATCCCTCCTCACTCTTCTATTCTGCAGACTAAATAACCCCAGTTCCCTCAGCCTCTCCTCGTAAGTCACATGCCCCACGCCCTAATCATTTTCTTTCCCCTCCACTGGACTCTCTCCAATTTGTCCACATCCCTTCTGTAGTGGGGGGACCAAAACTGGACACAACACTCCAGGTGTGGCCTCACCAGTGCCGAATAGAGGGGAATAATCACTTCCCTCCATCTGCTGGCAAAGCTCCAACTAATAGAGCCCAATATGCCGTTGGCCTTCTTGGCAATGAGGGCACACTGCTGACTCATATCCAGCTTCTCGTCCACTGTAATCCCCAGGTCCTTTTCTGCAGAACTGCTGCTTAGCCAGTTGGTCCCCAGCCTGTAGCAGTGCATGGGATTCTTCTGTCCTAAGTGCAGGACTCCCCACTTGTCCTTGTTGAACCTCATCAGATTTCTTTTGGCCCAATCCTCCAATTTGTCTAGGTCACTCTGGACCCTATTCCTATCCTCCCGCGTATTTACCTCTTCCCCCAACTTAGTGTCATCTGCGAACTTGCTGAGGATGCAATCCACGTCATCCTCCGGATCATTAATGAAGATGTTGAACAAAACCAGCCCCAGGACCGACCCCTGGGGCACTCCGCTTGATACCGGCTGCCAACTAGACATCAAGCCGTTGATCACTACCCGTTGAGTCTGACGATCTAGCCAGCTTTCTATCCATCTTATAGTCCATTCATCCAATCCATACTTTTTTTAACTTGCTGGCAAGAATACTGTGGAAGACCATATCAAAAGCTTTGCTAAAGTCAAGATATATCACATCCACCACTTTCCACATATCCACAGAGCCAGTTATCGCATCATAGAAGGCAATCAGGTTGGTCAGGCATGACTTGCCTTGGTGAATCCATGTTGACTGTTCCTGATCACCTTCCTCTCCAAGTGCTTCAAAATGGATTCCTTGAGGACCTGCTCCATGATTTTTCCAGGGACTGAGGTGAAGCTGACCGGTTTGTAGTTTCCCAGATTCTCCTTCCCTTTTTTAAAGATGGGCAGTATCTAAAGATGGGAGAAGCAGTGCAATATGTCAGGGTTACTGCAACCATTCATCAGAAACCCAGCCTCCCAGGTCATGTGTGCTTGGTGTCTGGGGATGGCAGAATATAGCTGCATCAGGGTTACTGCATCCAGTGAGGAGAATGCCGAGGTCCCTGGGCGTGTATGTCTGGGTGAAGGTGGAAGGGAGTCACTGACTGAATAGGAGGAAGGTAGTGGAATGAGCAGAGCTGTACCGCAGCATCCCTGGCTGTGACCCTGGAATGACGACTGAGTTTGTCAGGAATTAAATCCCGCTAGAGAAGCATTTTATTCCGGTTTATTGCACATGAATTGTTTGAAAGAGACCTTGGAACCCCCAGACCCTGTCTGCTCTCCATGGGTCCTTTTAGTGAGAATCCAAGCTTGCACTATGTTCCTAGCTAAAATTTCCCAGCTCCCCTACCTTTGGCACTGCCCTCCACCCCAGGCACGGCAGCAGGGCTCTGCATGTCCAGTTTGGCAAGCTGCGTCAGGAGTCCTGGTGACAGGAGCTAGGTGCTACAGAAAGGAAAAGGTGGTGCTGTAAGCCTGGCCTCTCTCAGCTGAGTCTCATGCCCAGTCACTTGGTGTCAGCCTCAGCCGGAGACCCTTATCCCTTTTGAGACAGAGCAGCCCACTTCCCCAAGCGTTGGGCTCTGAAGGCATCTGTTCCACCTCACTGCCAGCGGTTTCTAAACAGGCAGCGTGGAACGTGTCAGCCTTTGACGAAATCCACCCCACAAATGCCCTTTCTGCAACCAGCCATCTTAAAGGGGAAGCGCTCAGACCTTCCCAGGGGCCTGACAGCTCCATGCAGATGCAGATGTTGGCAGGGGCTTCTTAATAAACACGTCCCAGAAAGCACACGAGATTGGAGCAGCTGCATGTGATGTAGTCTTTGAACAGGCCTGTCCTGGGCCCAACGGCCTTTCTCCTGAACTTGTTTTCTTGTCTCGCTCCCTTCACACTGGGATTGATCCCAAGATTACAAACATGTGCGCCCGGCAAGGCCAAGTCAGAGGAGCCCATCCTTTCCGAAGGGTTAGGAGCTGGTCACTCAGCGCACTGATTTATCTCGCATTGCGTGCAGGGCTTTTGATGGACTGCAGTGGCGATGAAATCATGGGATCTAGAAAGGAGCAAGCCGACCAAGCTGTTTCCCAGCTGCCGCAGCTCATTGTTCTCCACTCCGGCTCCCTTATTCTCTTTATTTAATTTATTTATTTATTAATCTGTTCAGATAAACATGAATGAGCTGGTTCCAGGATGTGATTTCCCTGGCGATAAAAGAGAAATGAAGTATAAGCTATGTTTTTTTGGAACGCGTGACTTCCAGGGTTTCTTGTGGGAAAATGACAGAAGCAAAAATCTGTTTCCCATTAGCGCGCATGGCAGTTACGGTCACTCTCTTCTCTTCCTCTCTACCATCATTTGATGATCTTTCCCAGAGCCTGTGCACTCTGAACCAGTTCTCCCCACCAAGAACCAGGGCCCTGTGAACCAGTTTACCCCCAACACCTACAACCAGTGCGGGATGAAGCACTCTCCCCTTCCAAAATGCTGGAACTTTTCCTCTCCCTCCGGTGACCCAAGACAGGTCATTAGTTCTCAAGAAATGCTACTGCTGTAATAAGGAAAGTGCAATCCAGCTCCTACTTCAAATGAGAGAATTTACACTCGTTTAGAGATACGGGACCTACCAGCCAGGGAGGGTGCAAGGGAACAATCCAGCCAATCTTGGTTTGTTTCTTTTTTTTTTTTTGATGACCTGCAGTTAGATCATAGCTGGAATTAGGAAAGGAAAAAAACTATTGGATTTTACTGATGACAGCAAATAGGCTGTTTCCTAGCCCGCTGTCCTTAATCCCTTCCAGTGTTTCAGGAACAAAGCACAGCAATTCTTTGTTTTTTAATCTGATTCGTGATAAAAATTACTGATTCACAGAACAATTATGTTCATCGTCATTTTTCAGTATGACCTCATTAATCATGTCTAAGGCTATGATTTAATCACGGGTATTTTTAGAAAAAGTCATGGACAGGTCACAGGCAAGAAACAAAAAATCACAGCCCATGACCTGTCCATGACTTAGACCATAACGACCCTCGATTGAATCTTACAGGGGGAGGGGCGCTGTGAGTGGGACACTGTGGGGGGCAAGTCCACACCACCCGCTGCGGGGGGAGCCCCGGGGGCCCACTGCCACTCCCACCGCTGCCGGGGGGGAGGGGAGTCCCGGGGGCCCGCTGCCGATCCAGCCACAGCTTGGGAGGGGGAGGGAAGTCCCAGGGGGCCAGCGGCTCTTCTGGCCACCATGAGGGGAAGCTCTGGGGCCAGCCACTGAGCTGTGGCTGCTCCCACCGCCCCCGGGACTGCTGCAGAGCCGCTCCAGCAGTGGCCAGTGTGGCTGTCCCCAGGGCCGCTACTCGACCGCAACCTCCGTGACAAACACGGAGCCTTAATCATGTCATCTGGTACAGACTTGGTGGTGGAGAGACACCAATTATCTGCTTAGGCTGCTCTTTGCAAAGCACTACCTTGTGAGCATCTCAGATTTCAAAAGTGAAGCCGTGATGGATGCAATTTGGAGGGGCTACCTTCGAGGTGATGGTACAGGTGGTGCAGGGAAGGGTCGACGAGCGATGCTTTCTGTTGTGAGTTAGTATGGAACAAATGCCTTAGCATACGAGCACTATCTTTTGGGTGAGATGTAAAGCAGAAGTTCCTGGGTGCCTTCGACCACTGGAGATCCTACAGTATTTTCCACAAGAGACAACTCTGGTAGTCAGCCAAAATTCCAAATTGGGCAGTTATATTCCATTGACCTAAAATTATCCTGGCAGTTTCCATTGTATGGGACATTCTTCTTCACTTCCATATCCTAAATTGCTTTGCTCTGCTCTTGTATTCTACCCCAGACGTTGCTATGTTTCAGTCGTCAGTGATGCATAATCTATATATCATTACATATTTCGGTAGTGTGGAGGAACCCCAGTCGTGGGCCAGGATTTATCATAGTATGGTGTTAAACTCTGCACCAATGCTATTCCCAGCTCTAGTGTTACTGGAGAATACTGGAGTAGCTTTTCTTAATGAGAAGTTCCTATAGGTGAAACGCGAGGTTTATAAAAGATGCTGACAGATAATGGAAATTCTCCTTTATCTACAGAACCCACGTTCTATCCCGGTCATCATCAGGAGGTTCCGAGTGCAGCTCAATGACACGTGAAGTTTCTACATGGTCCCAGCTTTGTTATATTATTATATGGCAGATTCTGGTAGCACACCCATCACCATGGCATCTGAGCTCCTTATGCGGCAGCTTGCCTTATGAATTAAATGCCGTTATGACTGTGGCTTTAACTCATTAGCAGGTCACAATATGGTTTGCTACTTAGGAGACTGTCTTTCAAGGATCAGGTCCTTGAAGTAGAATGAGTATCGCAATAATTTAGTAATTTAAAGGGCTCTTTGCATATTGACTGACACATGGATGGAAGCTGTTGTTGTTATGGTTATTTTCATTGAGAACCCTGGATGAAGTCTGTCCCAAATCCTTTCAATACTTGTGATTTCCTGAAAAATCTGGCATTCTTTTGCATTGTTTTGAAGGGGCCTTGACGTCTGGATTGGATTCAATGATTTTGCAAGTGCTGGAGCTCAGCAGAGGGGTGAAGGATTTAATCTGGAGAGCTGTCAGAACTGGCTGCCAGGAGAGCCCCATCCATCAAACGCTGACCACTGTGTCCGGATGGGCCCGACGGGCCAGTGCAACACCGACCTGTGCATGGCCAAGCACAGCTACGTGTGCGAGTACAAGCCAAAAGGTGGGCTCTCCCGCTGCCCTGCTCTCAGCAGGCCTTCCACACCTGGGTCCTGGTTGGAGGTGGATGTATTTATCATCAACTACTGGCATGGGTCAGTCCAAAGGGAAGGGCCTCATTGTTTTTCTGGTTAATCATCATCTTTGTTAGATGGAAGTTGGGAATTTCCAAGCCTCTGACAAATGCTCTGGAAACAAAAGCATGTTCTGTAGAGTCCCCAGAAGGAGGGCAGAATGGACCAAATGCCCTATTTTATTGCCACCTACAATATTTGAGTGTGCACTAGTTTGGAAGCACAGATACCAGGCCTGAGTGCATAGAATAGGTCATTGCTCACTTCAAGTCTGACCTAGTAAGTAGGACAACTCATTAATTTGTAATTCAGACACGACTAGCAGCCCTAGGAGAATAGCCAACTGACTTGCCATAAATTGGTGTTTCTGTTGTGGATTTTGAAGCAGGAAACTTGCACATTGATGGAGCTGCAGCCCAGCCCGCTAACCCTTCCCGAATGTCTAAAATGTTCTCTAAAAATACGCACATACTAAGTTATCGCCCAAAGACATGGCCTCATATTCTTAATAAAACACACAAAAGATATCTTGGAGAAACATGCTCTCAGGCAGTGGTTCTTGAAGTGTTTAGTCCCCATATGTCACAACAAACTCCCTCTCACTGCTGGGAAGTTAGGGAGGAAGACAGAACAAAACATGGCTGTACCATGGTCTTTTTCATTCTTTGTTCTTTTTCTATGTTAACTGCTTGTGCAGCACCCCAACTGACTCAGCCTGGCGATGGGGGGGGCATTTTACACAGGCATTTCCTATGATTTTATTGGATATTTCTTTCAGTTTGCACATAAATGGCAATAAAAGAACCACGGCAGCACGTCTCAGAGCCTGGGTCAACTGACTCGAGCTCACGGGACTCAGGCTGCGGGGCTAAAAATAGCAGTGTAGACAATTGGACTCAAGCTGCAGCCCGGGCTTTGAGACCCTCCCTGCTCGCAGGGCCTCAGAGCCCAGGCTCCAGCCCAAACCCATATGTCTACACTGCTATTTTGAACCCCGCAGCCCCAGCCCGAGTCAGTCGACTCTGAGACATGCTGCTGCAGGCTTTTTGTGCAGTGTAGACGTACCCTAAGGGGTTAGCTGAATAAGGAAAAGAGGTGGAGGTTAAGTGAGGATTAGCTACGCTTCTGGGTCAGCTTTGACCAGCTAAATTGAGGTTAAAAAGGTGGTAAGCTGCATCTACGCTAGGAAAAAGTCAGAGTTAGCTAACCTCAACCTCCTTTCCTAATCTAGAAATATCCCAAAAATCTGCTAGCACAGAGGACCCTCTGCCCCATCCCTGACAGTGGTATATCTGTACCCCAGCCTGGGATGGAAAGTAATGCTGGGGTACACAGGGTTACCTTCTCTGAGCTCACAGGGCCTTCAGGGCTGGTTCAGCTCCTGTCTCGCCTGGAGCCTCCAGCTTTGTGGGCACTGCAGTGAGGCTGCCTTCCTTTCCTGCACCCGCCATACAACCCATCTGCTAGAGCTGCAAATGGTTCCTCCATTTGGAGAGCCACGGACAGGTTCCCTGAAGTTCGTGAACATGTTGGGAAGTGAGGGACAAGCTTTGGGTGTGCCCCCCATGCCAAAGCTGGAATGTGCATTGGCTGCAGGCATAGGCTGGGTACCTGGCCGCCTAAGGTGCCACCTTTCAGGGTGACTCTGAGTGGAGAGTCCACTGCGGGAAGAAGACATCTTAGCAGAAGACCCCACCCTCCTGCAGCATAGGACATACACCACCACCCCCATCGCACAGGCAGGAGGAAGAAGCAGACTGGCTGGAAGACAAATTCCTCACCCCAGGGAGAGGGAGTGGAAGACAGAGGGGGATGTTGGGAATAAGAAAGAGAATAAAGATGGGAGGGGACTCAGATAAAGTGTAAAGTAAAGAGATGGGGGGACCCACCCTGACAGTGAAGAGAGGTCCCAATAACTGCTCACTGTTACAGTACCTCAATGCCTGCCCTGGTTCTGAGCAAGCCTGAGCTAGGTGAGGTTATTTTGATGGAAACCAGGTGGCTTTGGTTGAGTTTTACATGGCGTTTTGGGGGGCTGTATTTATATCCAATAATTCAACGCAAACCTCGGGGCGTGAATCCCGTGTGAAGGAAGACGGACAGAGTTTGCAGGATTCCCAGAAGCCGAAGCTGCTGATTGTTGCGCGGCTCTGTCATCGCACTGGGAACGCTGCAAACATTAATTACACAGGCTGGGAAGGGAATCAAAACCACAGCGTGGAGAGAAAGGTAACTGAATCATAATCGCAGCTGCTTCTCCCCCAGAACTGAGAATCATGTGATTTGAACTGGTCCAAAACCCATTTTGTAATTCCCCCTGTGATGGGTGTTACCGTTCCGATCCGTGATGTGATCTAGTGCGAGCGGGGCCGAGGCACAAACACAGGCCTTGCTGGCTCTCACTGGCTTTGCCTAATGCTTCCCTTGAAAACAGGAATTCTCCTGAAAGCCGAAAACTTTTACGTGGGTGACCCTGCGTTTGACACCCCCGGGTCTGTGAGATACGTGACAAGAGAAGCATCGCTGCCGGCTCCATTGGACACTGTGGAGGTAAGAAGGGCTCACATCCTAGCCCATGGAGGGAGCTCCGTGAGCAGTGCAGCAAGGTGAAGGCCTTGGGTTTTGTTTTCCAGATGATGGTGTTCCCCAGTTTGGAGTTTCAGCAGGAAGCATTTTTGACGGCCCTTGAGTTTGTGACTCAAGAACTGCAGCGGTCTATTCATGTGAGGTTTCAGGTGCACAGACCAGCACACAGAGAAGGTACAACATCTCCTCTCTTTCCCTGACTCCAAGTTCTTTTAAAGGTGACCCACACTGGGTTTGTGGCCTTTCCTCTTCTTTTGAAAGGAGGCCTGAGAGAGGCTTTATGGTTATTTTTTTTAATCTTGAGAAGTCTCAGGTGAGGTCTCATCATCCCTGGTTTTGCTGGGGGATGTCGTGGGGGCATCTCAGTGCATGTGTATCGTGAGCTCTCGCCCCTCAATTGGAGGGTTGAATCTTTAACACAGTTGCCTGTTCCGCAAAATCTGTGTTGGGCATTGGCGTTAAACTGACAGAACAAAGACCCTTCCCCTCACTGTGGCTACGGCTTCCCACCTCTTTGCTTTTGGGATGCCGGTGGCATCACTCACTCTCTGGTCCCATGGCGCCTCCTGGGCCGGTTAGGACCTGAGTTTCTGAAGTAGACATCAAGTGAGAAACCTCCCCACTCCTCACTCAACAACCAATGGAGCCACTCCGGCCTTCTCTCCAAACCACAGAGCAGCAAAAAATGGGCCAAGCCCCCAGAGCTCTCTAGCCTCCTGTCCTGAAAGGGAGGCTCCCGCTATTGAATGAGAGGAGGCACTCTAGACCATGCCTCAATGGTTAGATCCCTGGAGGACTGAAGCTCTAAATTATGGAGACCCCCCAGGAGTCCTCCAGGACTCTAACCATAGGGATCCTGCCTCCAGGATAGCCCCCAACCCACATGACACAGAGCTAGGGATAGAGCAGTGGGCAATGTGAGGGAGAGACAGACACACTCTATGGCTATGGGCTGGTTGTGTGGGGAATATTCTTCTCCGAGAGTCTAGGGTTAGTGTGTATGTTGGGAGGGGCAGGGGGAAACTTGAGGTGAGGTGAGGAGAAGCTGGGGAGTCGAGGGGGGAGTGGAACCAGGACAGCGATGGGGAAGATGGAACCAGTCAGAGAAAGGGGATAGGTGGGGAAACACAAGGAAGGATTTGCAGTGGAGAAGGAGTCACAGAGGAAGTATCTTTGGATGGTGAACAGAAAAGGGGATTTATGCAAAAGAGATAATGGCTATTCATCAACTATATAAGTCAGGGCATTACATTATTAGCATACAGTCTGCAGCTCTCGGGACCTATCCCCGGAACAGGTGTGGCACAAGCCCATTTGCTTTCCTCTTTAATATCCAGGTGGCTCACTGGATTATTCAGAATGCACCACTTCTTGTAAGCTCCAGAGGGAAACAAAGCTGATTCCCAGACCAAAACACACAACAGCATTGGGAAAGGCCTAGAGTGCTGCGCAAATCCCCTTTCTGCGCATTCTCCTTGTGTCTGCCTCACAAACGGCCAGCACTCTTTGGACAAGGATCCTCTGTAGCGCCCAGGTGCTTTAATGCTAGGGCAGTTTGTAGGGGAATTACTCTGTGGCTGCTGGCATGAAAAGAGATGCTGCGAATTCCGCAGAGCCAGTTCATACAGTAACTATGGAAACTGCACCGAAGTTGCCCTGACTTTCGCCAGGTCTGCATCTGGTCCAAGGCTGAAGCTGTAGGATGATATTTCTTATAATAGATTCCAAAGGCTTCCTTAAGGAATTGTCGCATGTCATGAAGTATGAAGACTAACCAGATCTTGGACAGAAATGAATTCACCTTCTGTCTGCATTATTTCTTTCTACTTGAGAATTCAGAAAATGTCACACTATGATGGATTGTGCTCCATCTAGTCCCAAAAGTTAACGGGAGAAAATTTCTTCCTGACTGTGAAACACGACAATAGGGCATACTTATAATTTTGGTTGAAGAGGGATGAACAATATGGTCTAACAGGCCTTTTCCATGAGTCTCAGTGCAACTGTGCCAAAGTCACAATTTTTGTGGGAATGAATTTTCCCACAAGAGGGTTTGATGCAGTCACACAGTCCGCAGTTGTGAAAAAAAATATTTTGACATTGGAAAATTGATATTCTGACGTCTAAGTGCTAACTTGTGAAAACTAACAATGCATTTTCAATGTCAAAGCCAGCTCTGCTCAAAAGAATGGGTCTGCTTTTGCTTGGAAATAGTTCTAAAATTGGAAAAGGGACCATTTTTTCCCTCTGAACTGTGCAATCTTAATGAAATTTTCCACTAACATGGTCAATTTTTGGCCCAAAGAGCACATGCAGTTGACTGAGATTTTTGACTTTTCAAATTCATGGAAAAATGTGAGAAAGCCTTGAATTTGGAGTATTTGGGGATTTTATTCTTCATTTAATTCTTCACAAATATGTGCCTGAGCTATCAGATTTGTTCTTTCCTCCCGCCTTCCAGGTTACAAGGAGGAAAAAAACGCTACATATCCATTACGCACTTCTCAGGATATTGGGAACTGGACACTACTTGAATGCCCTGCTGGTTTCCAGTGGTGTCACTTGACTAACACATGTTTGTCGCTAAGCAGTTGCTGCAGCCCAGTGGAATGTGCCAATGATTCCATCACCAATAGCACCAACTCCCTTTCTTGGCACAATGAAAGCCAGCTCAGCTATGAACTCCTCAAAGAGTTTCTCTTCACTATACCAGCTAGCACCTCTGCTCAGTATCGGGTAAGTGCAAATTAACTGGTATAACCAATGTGTGGACAGGGCTGTTTTCCTTGGGTACTGAACTGTGGGTCCAACCTGTGTGGCAGGTGCTATCCCCATTTTACAGATGGGGAAACTGAGGCACAGAGACGTGAAGTGATTTATTCATGATCACACAACAGGTAAGTGGCAGAATCTGGAATAGAACCCAGGAGCTGTGACTCCCACTTCCTTCCTCTAACCACTCCCCCAGTAATTTGTTGCAACAATAAAGTGGACGGAAGGGTCAGTTTTCAAAGTTTTGAGCAAGATTTTAACAGGACCAGGCTCATTGCATTTAAAAAGAAGGGTGAACTGTAGAATAAAACTGATGTTTATCTCAGTTTACAGCACATCCAATTCATATCAGCAAAGAGGATAGCATTTTAAGAAAGCTCCCTGAGCTATTGGATTTGCTGTGGTCTTTATCCTGGCTGTAAATCCAATGGTAAACTTTCTCACCCGCCCAAATTCGGGACTGGTGATGGGGATGGTGATGCCTGCTGAGAATTTAAGCCATGGAATCAAAATAATCTCTACCCTTTCACAGGTGATGTTTAAAGGTGAAGACACCTTTGTCAGGCCTAAGGATGTCTTCAGCATCCAGCACGATGCAGCGCCAGGCTTGTTCCTCCAGTGCCGGCCAAGTATAATATCACCTTACAGAATAAACTACTTAAGCACAAATTCTTCTGACTGGGTGCCCAGCCTGTCTGCCAATCTCACGGGTGCAATCTGGAAGAATGACACCGTGTGCTCTCTCAGGGTTCTCTATGCCACAGAACAGGTAACGCCACTTACCAGTCAACACAATCCCGGGCTGGAGCGTCACGGCCTCTACACCGTTAAAGCCATGGTAGACAATGGAGTCTTCAGTGCCAACTTGTCTTGCAGTTTCTGGGTCACTTCTCCGGTGTCAGGTCTCCGTGTCATTTACCCACCTCCTCACAGTGGCAAAGTTTATGTGCCAACTAACCACTCTTCGCTGGTGGTGAAGATATCCTCAGGAGTGAATGCGACAGCAAGCTGGCTTGGCGAGAACAGGACCTTCCCCTTCGAAGGGGCATGCCCGCCAGCCATTGTTCCCCTGACAGCAGACTGCACCAGGGACACCAACGACACCTGGTTCTCAGTGGTCAAGCTGAGTGGCGGTGGGGAGAGCGTGGGCACCATGCTGCTCATGGTGGAAAACTCGGTGAGCTCCCAGAACATCACTGTCAAGGTGAAGGTGGAGGAGCCCATTAGAGGACTCAGAGCGACCCCTGACCCAGAAACCAGAGTCTTGCTAAACACCCGGGTGGTGAGTCATTGCACTATTGTTAAATTATTAATAATGTTTTCATTGCAGCCTTTAATGTGAATGCTTTGGGTTTGGGAAACAGCCCAGATGTAAACAAGGTGAATCACAGCTACACCTCCATGCGATCTGCCCCATTTTATGCACGTCAGATAGGGCCTTTGAGCCCCTGGCAAACTGCCAACCCCACTCCTCACTGGGGAAGATGCAGCTGCCCCTGAATTGGGTGTGTAACTTAGCAGTACACCTCCTCATGTCGACCTTAAATACCCCAGCATTAGGGTAGGAGAATGTTACCGTGATAGGAGAATGTTAGCTCCGCGTTTCTTTCCTTGCTCCCATAAATTGCCCAAATGACCAGGTGCATTGTGGAAGGTCAGGGTTCATGTTCCTGTGACTTTCTTTTGAAGTTCTGATTTGCTATCACAAATACTGTCCACCTGCCAGCTGGAGCTCTACATACTTTCTTTGTCCACCAAAGTCTTGTAATTATCCTGGTGTCTTCAATCCTCCAATCCTCCTTCAATGCTCCACTTCTCTTTCCCCACTGCAAAGTTAAACCCTGCTCAGAGGCTGTCTGGTAACTACCCACTGGATCTGTCCAGTGCTCTGTTTTAATCTCGGGCTGCGTAACGGCAGAAAATATGCACGCCTGTGCCCGCAGTGCCTTTCAGTCTCACCTTCGCCAGCTGGTCTCTGCAGCTGTTGGGTTAAGAAGTCTGATTGTGCTTATGAGACATGATATAGAGGAGCAGGAATCCAACCCCGGCCTGCCAAGTGCAACTGGATCTGTTTAGGCTTTGGGTCAGGTATTTCCTAGTGAAAAGGGTCAGAGGTTCAGTGCAGCGAAGCAGCCAGAGGGTGGCAGGAAGGAAGCATGGTCTTGTGAACAGATCTCCAGGGAAGGGGGGTGGTCAGGAGACCTGGGTTCTGGTCCCAGCTGTGCCATTGACTAGCTCAGTGAAGCATCAGTCTCTCGCTGCCTGAATTTCCCCATCTGTACAAGGAGGCTAAAGATGCTCACCCACCTCTGCAAATTGCACTGCAGTCTATTGTTTGAAAAGTGCTCATTGCTATTATCTGGAAAACCAGGTTTTCTAGAACATCCCATTAAGTGGGACTCTTTTCTTTTTTAAGGCATGATAGCAGAGGGGAAGAGTCGACAGCAAAATAGTTTAGACTGTGAATTCTTTGGGGCAAGGCCCTGGTCTGCTTGCTGTATGTGTTGTAAGAGCCATGCTTACCTAAGGAGCTGTAGGCTGGGATTTCAGCAGAATTTAGCCCCTCAACTCCCACTGACTTTTAGTGGGATTAGGGTACATCCCTCCTGAAACCCCTTTGAAAGTCCCAGGCATAAGAACTAATTTTAGGAAAGGCTACTTTGAAATTACCTTGAAAGGAAACCCAACAATAGTCACAGTGTTGTTATCCCCGCAGCTGAGAGTCTCCGAGTTTCTCCGCCTCTCTCTCGCTTCTCTATTTGGACACTTGTACATTTGTTTGAACTAGCGGCAATAAACAGGACTTCAGGCTCCCCCAGTGCCAACCAGAAGCTGGAGAGAGAAAGATATCTGGCCACCTGAGGAGGGGAGATTAGCTTGGACTATGAAAGAGTTAAAGGGACTCAAAGTTAAACCCTCCTATTTACTTTCCATTCAGACTAAAAACGGAATCCCCCAAAATACAGTAACTAAAAGTCAGAGTCTTTGGATGCAGAAACCGTTTCTTGTCCTAGCAGCAGCTGTCAGTGAATCTTGAGCTAGCCTGTAAGATCGAATCTGTTCCATCTCCGGTTCAGCTGGGACGTGCTGTGCAGGCTTCTCATGCCCTAGTGCAGAGGTTCTCAACCAGGGGCCTGCAGCCCCCTGGGGGGCCACGGCAGGTTTCAGGGCGGTCCCTCAAAATAACCCAGGAAACAGGGTCGGCCTTAGATGCACTGGGGCCAGGGCAGAAAGCTCAAGCCTGAGCCCCACAGTGTGGGGCTGAAGCCTGAGCAACTTACCTTCGTGAGGCCCAGGGCAGTTGCCCTGCTTGCTACCCCGCTTGCTACCCCCTAACGCCAGCTCTGGCTTTTAATCTCCTGGAGAAGCAGGAAAAGAATTGCTATGGCACAGGGCGGCCGCGGAGTTTTTAGAGCATGCTGAGGGGGACTCAGAAAGAAAAAGGTTGCGACCCCCCTGGTCTAGCATAAAGTATCCTCATACCTTTCAGAGCTACGTCCCTGTGATGGAGGCCGGGTCAGATGTGACTTTCAGATGGACGGTAGACGACAAGCCATCTTTCACTTTTTACAACGTCGTCTTCAATGTTATCTACCAAAGCCCAGCTGTGTACAAGCTCTCGGTAAGCCAAGGCCTCTCCCGCGGCACCATTTCAGGTCTGCTTGTCCATTGGGTTCCACCAGCTGAAAAGGAAAAGCAGCAGTCTGACACGTAGGCAGAGATTTCTGCCAACGCCCTGCCCCAGCCGCAAGCCAGTGGGTAATGCAGGCTGTGCACTGCAGCTGCCTGAAGAGGTTTTCGCTGCGCTTGCAAAGCTGCTTAGTCTCTAGTTTTGCTCTGTGCTTCTCTTGCAAAGAAAGATGGTGAGAGCTTCCTCTTGTGTTCTCCACTCCACTGCTCTCTCGTCTCTTCCCCCTCCCTCTCCCCTCTCCTTCATTTTTCATTTCCCCTCTTCTGCTCATTGCTTCCCCGCCTTCTCCTTTTCTCTTCCTTTGTCCCGATTATCTCCAGGTCTCTCCTCTGCCCATTTCCTTCCTCCCCTCCTGTCCATTCTCCTCCCATGTTGCTTTGCGCCTCTCTCTCAGTTTTCACAGTTCATCTTGGTCTCCTTTTCTGATTGTTCCTCTCTTTCTTCTCAGCCCCCCATCCAGCTTTGCCCCAGGCCCTCCTCCATCCCTGCCTTGTCTCACTAGAAGTGCTGAAGCCGCACTTTTCACGTTGCGTCCTGCGCCCTCTGTCATGAGCTACTCACCTGCCCCTAAGGAAGCTGCTGCTTCTCCATCAGTGGCTATGATGGCTGGAGGCAGCTTGCTAGCGACAAGGCTCAGACAGAGTCAGCGAATGAACGATTGGTAAATTCAGGGCTGGAAGAGTCTCCTGGGTCTTGTGCACTTGTTGAGGTCCAGGGCACCAGGGCAGAAATTCCTCTCCCTGACTCCAGACGCCAGTTCCACCTTGAACAGACCTAGCAGTGGAGCCATGACAGCTTCACAGGGGAGATTATTCCACTGGCATGTGACTTTGTGGTCATGGTGCTTTCCAGTTCCGACAGCCTATTACCCTGGCTTTCTGCCTCCCTTTCCTTTTGTTACTCCCCCTGCCTCATTCACACTTATTTGCCAGCTCTCCCCTGAGTGGCACTGGCCCTGTCCTTTCCCTTTCCCCAGTCCCTTTCAGTGTTTTCCTCTGGACTCTCTCTGGTTTATTGGAGCCTGTCATGGGGGCACTCACCACTAGGAGCGCCTCCTCCTGGCTGCTCTGGGGATTAGCTCCTTCCAGGTCCGGGGTCCCCTTCTGCTGCTCGCTGCATGCCCTACTGCGCTCAGTCTCTGTGACTGGGTGCTTGTTCTTCGTGACTTGGCTTTCCGACCAGGTCACTATATGCGTTTCCCCCTTCTAGGGTATCAAAGTCTTTCTAAGTCTCTGTTCACACGAGCTGTCTCAGGCAGTCTGCCCACTCACTGCCCCATGGTGCCACTCCCTCGGGGGCTGGCCGGGGAACCCAGGCCCGCCCTCTGCTCTGGGTTCCGGCTCAGGGGCCTTCTCCTCAGCAGCCAAGGTCTGACCTCTCCCACCCCTTGCTGCTTTTCCCCTGAGTCTTTCCTACCTTTCTGGCTCTCCCTCCCAAATTCCCTTCTCCCAGGGAGTAACTGTAGACTTCCCTTTATAGTCCCAACCACACCTCCCTTCCCCCTGAAGCCTTCCCGCTGTTGCTAGTCCCTTGGCTTTATGTAAGCCCCGCCTGTTCCCTCACAGATGAATTTGCTTCCAATTAGTGGCCTCCTCCTCACCTAAATCTCTCCCCTGTTTGCCGCTTAATTGGCTGATTGGGCCCACTTGGCCTAATTCAGCTCTCTCAGGGCCCGTTTGGGGAGACACCACATCCCAGTGTCCCTTTAGCACAGTGAAACCCAGATCCCTCATTGGTGCTATACTCCCAGGAGTGGGGAGCGTGGTGAGGTGACCTCAGAGCTCTTCCATTTGTCCTGCCCGTCCCTAACAGCTCACCGCGTCCAATCACGTCAGCAATGTCACAGTTGATTACAACGTCACGGTGGAGAAGATGAATAGGATGAAGGACCTGACCGTGTCCGAGATCCCACTGGTCCTCCCTCAGAACGCGACCGTGGAGCTTACCGCCAGAGTACAGATCGACTCAGCTGTGGACGCTGCCTTCTTGTGAGTCCTCTGCAAGTTGCCCAAACTTAGGGTCTCACCGTGCACAGCTCAGGGGCTTTGCCGTGGCTGATTCTCACCTGAGGGCCAATTGATTTCAAATGGGTATTAGGCCTAATTCGCAGGGTCTGGCTTCTTCTTTCCTCAGCGCTCATTCAAGGCAAATTCCTATTGAATTCCCTGAGTAAGGCCTTTGCTGGTGATCCTTTGTTTGGCTCTGTCTTCGTTCCTCACCTGCTCAGAAGAGAATCATCACAGAACTCCCTGTGCAGTGTCTCTCCTCTCCTATGGGATGTGTTTTGGCACCAGGGAAGGGCATGCTGGTATTTGTAATGCCAGGTTTTTGGAACAGGAGCTGAGTGGTGGTTAACTGGAGCAGGACCGAGTAATCTTGGTAAAGAAATCTAAACACAGTGGTACCAGAACAACAAAATCTGGTATTTACACAGAGACTGATTTTCAGAGGGGCTTAGTATCCCAGCATCCCCACTGGGTTCAGCCGGGGTAGTGGGTGCTCACTGTTTCTGGAGGTCAGTCCCATAATGCCTTTCTTCCGCAACACTTGCTATTTGGTTGTTTAGAAGTGACTCCTTCCCTTTCTCTAACTGCCACCATACTCCCGTCACCATGGCACTGCGATGGAATTAGAACAGCTCGCCTTGTGGTACTCAGCAGCACCCTTTGCGGTAGCTCCCTTGGTAACCACAGTGTTGTGACTGTAGGAGAACACTGGGAATGGCACTAGGGTGCTTACGGGACTCCAGGCGGGATCCTAAGATGCTCCAAAAGCAGCTTCCGTTTCACTATGTAACGACCAGCTCATGGCCTGCACGTCTGATCTGCTTTCCTCTCCTCAGGTGGGATTTTGGAGATGGTGGTCATGAAATTTACCAGTTTAAACCTCCATATAATGAGTCTTTCCTCGTTCCTGATCCCAGCATCCATCAGGTTGTGATCGAGCACAACGTATCCTACACCTATCAAGTACCAGGTAAGCTCTGTTTGCGTATCCTGGGCAAAAAGGGCTCATGCAGTTTTATTGCAGGGTTACAGGGGTCAAGAGCTTCAGAAAGTCCTAGCACCTCCACACTAGAGAATGATTCAGAGGCCTGCATGTATCATTAGGCTCTTTCTTGATTAAACTCCCTCCACTGTTGGTGCTGCTGGTCATTGGCAGTAATAAACAACATAGAATCATAGAATATCAGGGTTGGAAGGGACCTCAGGAGGTCATCTAGTCCAACCCCCTGCTCAAAGCAGGACCAATCCCCAATCAAATCATCCCAGCCAGGGCTTTGTCAAGCCTGACCTTAAAAACTTCCAAGGAAGGAGATTCTACCACCTCCCTAGGTAACGCATTCCAGTGTTTCACCACCCTCCTAGTGAAAAAGTTTTTCCTAATATCCAACCTAAACCTCCCCCACTGCAACTTGAGACCATTACTCCTTGTCCTGTCCTCTTCTACCACTGAGAATAGTCTAGAACCATCCTCTCTGGAACCACCTCTCAGGTAGTTGAAAGCAGCTATCAAATCCCCCCTCATTCTTCTCTTCCGTAGACTAAACATTCCCAGTTCCCTCAGCCTCTCCTCATAAGTCATGTGTTCCAGACCCCTAATCATTTTTGTTGCCCTTCGCTGGACTCTCTCCAATTTATCCACATCCTTCTTGTAGTGTGGGGCCCAAAACTGGACACAGTACTCCAGATGAGGCCTCACCAATGTCGAATAGAGGGGAACGATCACGTCCCTCGATCTGTTCACTATGCCCCTACTTATACATCCGAAAATGCCATTGGCCTTCTTGGCAACAAGGGCACACTGCTGACTCATATCCAGCTTCTCGTCCACTGTCACTCCTAGGTCCTTTTCTGCAGAACTGCTGCCTAGCCATTCGGTCCCTAGTCTGTAGCGGTGCATTGGGTTCTTCCGTCCTAAGTGCAGGACCCTGCACTTATCCTTATTGAACCTCATCAGGTTTCTTTTGGCCCAATCCTCCAATTTGTCTAGGTCCCTCTGTATCCTATCCCTGCCCTCCAGCGTATCTACCACTCCTCCCAGTGGTAGCCCTGATGAAGCCCTGGCAGAATGAGCGTTAAGGAAGGTGCTGATGAAGACAGGCGGTGGGACTGGATGATCAGACATCATCTCTGACTGTGAGAACCTGTTCACAGCTTAATTTCTCCTCTGGATTGCTGGTTCAAATCTAGCCCAGACTGGAAGTGAGCAGAAAGTGTCACCATCCAATAATCTCACTGGATGTGTGTTCACATCATAGAAACTACCCTCATTGGCACAAGCAGATTTCCTTTTTGGCAGTCTCAGGAGAGAGGCCAATAGCAGACTGGCCCGTGGAGACTGAACTTCCCTCACATCCCGGGTTTGGGTCAGGGGTGAGGCACAGGCAGAAGCAGCATGCATGGCCACTGCCCTGTCCATCCGCTATTATGTGGATGAACAGGAAAAGAATCAGCCTCCAGAATTGCCAGGCTGGCTTCTTATATAGGCAGGCTGGCCACACATGCCCGTCCCATTTTCATGCACCCTTAGAGGCAATGAGAAAAAAAAGAGAAATAAAGTGTGTGTGTGTGGTGCAGAAGCAGAGCAGTGTCTACCTGGAATGTTTTTAACCTTTCCCCTGTGGCCGTTAAGGCCTGTGGTGGTTGCATGGACCCCTCCAACATGACTGCCCATGCTCTGCTCTCTTCGTCTGCAGGAGAATATACCCTGGTTGTCCTAGTGTCAAACAGTTTTGAGAACCTCACCTACCAGATCCCGGTTCACATCCACGCTTACCTGACTGACTTGACTGTAGAAGCAAATGCAGATGTCCTGGTCGTAGGCCGGCCTGTCACCTTCGAAGCCTATCCGCTGCCATCCCCCTATGGAGTCTGGTATACCTGGGACTTTGGGGATGGCTCCTCGCTGCTGTTGGAGAGCCAACCTAGAGCGACTCACAGCTATCAGAGCAGAGGGGTGTACAACGTCAGCCTAACCGCCAACAACACGATTAGCAGCGTCGAGACACACCAGCGTTATCGCGTTTTTGAAGAGATCACTGGGCTGAGAGTTTCATCCGACGAGGTGGCAGAGCAAGGCATCTCAATATCAATAAATGCTTCAGTGGAGACAGGAGACAACATCACCTGGATATTTGACATGGGGGACGGGTCCATACTGATGAGCACAGTGCCAGCAGTCGAACATAGGTATGAAAAGGATGTCAACTGTTGCACTATTAACGTGACAGCTGTGAATCCTGTGAACTCTGTTTCGCAAACTATGCCTGTCCGGGTATTCGTCCTGGAGGTCCTCAAAATAGAGCCTTCCTCTTGCATCCTGGAACATCCCAACGTGCAGTTCACCGCGTACGTCACGGGGAACTCCAAAAACTACATTTTTGACTGGACCTTTGGAGATGGCTCATCCAACGTCACTGTTTATGGGGACCCCGTGGTGACACACAACTTCACCCATAGCGGAATCTTCGCGCTCTCCCTGGTTCTCTCAAGCAGTGTTAACAAGGCGCATTACTTCACCATCGTCTGTGTGGAGCCGGAGATTGTCAATGTCACGCTCCTACCCCCGAAGCAGTTTGTGCGGCTTGGCAAAGAGAGCAACTTCCAGGTCAGTGCCATGCCTCTGTACCAATACAGGTACCACTGGGACTTTGGGACCAATGATTCCGCTAGGTCCGGAGGGACTGAAGTGAGTTACACTTACAAGAGCACAGGGGTCTACCTGGTCACAGTGACCGTCTCCAACAATGTCTCGTTCAACAATGACACGGCTTTTGTGGAAGTCCAAGAACCAGCTGGGGTAGCGAAGATTGAATACAACGGGACAAGGGTTTTGGAGCTCAACCAGATCTATCTGTTCTCTGCCAGTGGGAATGGGACCAAAGTGAGCTACCGCTGGGACATGGGGGATGGCTGTAACCAGCTTGGACCGATCATCACCCACTCTTACAACAATACTGGCAACTACACTATCAGCTTGACTGGCTGGAATGATGTAAGCATCAATGAGACCAGGCTCAACCTCACCGTGAAGAGGCGACTCCAGGGGCTTACCATCAATGCCAGCAGGACTGTGGTGCCACTGAATGGGTCAGTGAGCTTTGTAGCCACTCTCCTAGCCGGCAACGCTAGCCGATATTCCTGGATCCTGTGCGATAGGTGCACACCCATCCAAGGCTCCTACACCATTTCCTACACATTCCGGTCTGTGGGGACTTTTAATGTCATTGTGACAGCGGAGAATGAGATCAGCTCCCTGCAGGACAGCATCTTCGTCTACGTCTTGCAACAGATCGAAGGACTGCAAATCGCCAGCAGCGACCTCGTGGAGGATGCCTATTTCCCAACCAACAAAACTCTTCATCTGCAGGCGGTGGTGAGAGATGGGACAAACATCTCTTACAGCTGGACGGCCTTGAAGGACAGCACCCCTGTGCAGACATTCAGTGGGAAGATCTTCTCCTTGAGCATCCTGGAGGCTGGGAACTACACAATCCATCTGAAAGCCACTAACATGCTGGGAAGCACAGCTGTTAACAGGACAGTGGAGTTCATTGAAAGCATCGGCCTTTTAAAACCTTCTGCCTTCCCCAATCCAGCTGCCATAAACGCCTCTGTTAACATAAGCACCAGTGTAACCACTGGCACTTGCCTAACATATATTTGGCACCTGGAAGATAGTAACAGGAGAGAAACCATTGTACCCTTCATCATACATTCTTTCCAAAGACCTGGAGCTACAGCGATCACTGTCACAGCTGAAAACAAGATTAGTTCCACTAATGCATTGGTTTACATCTTTATACAGGAACCCGTAGTGGGGTTGAGGATTGGGACTGCAGAGGTGGACTGCAGCTATGTCCCATCAGGCTCCTTGGTAACCTTCAGCGGTGAACTCGAAAAGGGGACCAACGTGACATGGCTGTGGGAGCTGCCAAAAGGCTTGCAGACTGGACAGACTGTGGCGGTGACATTCCCTAAGGCAGGCTTTTTCTCTGTCCATCTGAATGTATCCAATGACGTCAGCTGGGCTGTGGCCAGCAAGAATATCACAGTGCAGGACAGGATTGAAGGGCTGGAGCTTTTTGTGAGCAAGAAGGTGGTGGAGCCTGGGGAACAGATTTCTTTTGTGATCAGCATGTCCTCTGGTTCCTCCGTGAGCTATTCGGTGAACATAAGTGGGGGCTACTCTGTGGTGCTTAATGGATCTAGGTTCACCCATGAGTTCCCTGAGAGCGGTGACTACCTCGTGGTGGTGATGGTGCAGAACCAAGTCAGCAAGGCATGCGCACAGGTGCTTATCTCAGTACTGGAAGCCATCCATGACCTAAGGCTTGTGAACTGCTGCGAGCAGGGTATCCCAACAGGAACAAAAAAGACCTTCACCGCCCAGGTTGGGAGTGGCTCACGGGTGTTGTACTCCTGGCAGTTCTCCTTGCAGAAAGAGCACGGCCGTGCCCTGGTCAGCTTGGCAGGCAGAAGTGTCTCCTACACTCCAGTGGCTCCAGGGCTGCTAGAAATTCATCTCAGTGCTTTCAACGACCTAGGGAGTTTGAACATCACCAGGGTGATCCAAGTGCAAGACCCAATCGTTCAAGTCTCCCTTAAGCCAGCGTTGTCCTTTGTGAACAGGACGGTGTTGTTTGAAGCTTCCGTGCAGCCCAGTGCATGGCAAGTTGTTTTCTGGTGGAACTTTGGCGATGGTTCCCCAGCTCAAATCACAGAGGTGGCGGCTGCCAACTACTCCTACTTGAAGGCCGGAGATTACCAGGTGGAGGTGAACGCCACCAACCTTGTCAGTTTCATGACAGCCCATCTCACAGTCACCGTCAGAGTCCTGGAGTGTGAGGAGCCGGAGGTGGAGCTAGCCCTGCCGCCACAGGTAGTCATGAAACGATCCCAGAGGAACTACCTGGAGGCACAGATCGACCTCCGTGGCTGCGTCAAGTACCAGACCGAGTATCTGTGGGAGATTTACAGAGCACCCAGCTGCCTGCACTTCGATGACACCGACAGGGTCCACCTGCTGAGCGTTGACCTGAGCAGACCCCAGCTGGTCATACCCAAGCTGGCCCTGGAAGTAGGGAACTATTGCTTCGTCTTCTTTGTCTCCTTTGGAGACACCCCACTGTCCAAGAGCATTTTTGCCAATGTGACTGTGACGCCGAGTAAGCTGGTCCCAATCATCAACGGGGGATCTTACCGCGTGTGGTCCAACACGCGGGACTTAATCCTGGATGGTGAGAAATCCTATGACCCTAACCTGGACGATGGTGAACAGACGCCACTGCTTTACCGGTGGTCCTGCACATCTTGCTCCAAGGTAAGAGAATCTGCACTGAAAAAGACGGTGATAATTAGTAGCACCTAGAGACCCCAACCAAGGATCAGGGCTCCATTGTGCTAGGCGCTGTGCGCACACACAACACATTTTTGTGTCTGGGTTGGGAAGGCATAGAGGGAAGAGTTTGTAACGGACTCTCAGTAGGGTCACGAGGGAAGTGGGGGTGGCATAGTACCCATAGTACCCAGGAAAATGGCACAAGATCAGTTGCAGGATTCCTTGTGATGGCTTATTGTGCCTATACGCTATTCCTGTGCCCCGTCCTGACCATTTGCAGTGAGCCAAGGAGCTGTCCCTTCATCTGCCATTGCACCTGGCTCTGGTTAACCGTTCTGGTGTTGCTGCTGCTTTAATCGTCCGAAGGCATCACAACAACGGGTACCAATTTACAGTCTAGCAGGGTGGTGTTCTAATCCTGCTCCTGGTAGAGTCATTTAAAAACCTTCAAGTTCAGCAGGAGCCAAATGAAGCTTTTGAAGGATAAGCCCAACTAACAGTTGGGTACAGGACACTGTTCCTCTCTGATCGACACATCAAACCAGTCTTGGCCACCAATAAGAAAGGATCTCCCTTCAGAGTCTCATGGCAAACTCTCTCGATTAATATTGTCTTGTTGATACCAGACTGTCTTGTTTATTGAAAGACCTTTTCTTCGGTCATTTCCAAGTTCTAAATGAAATCATATGGAGGTTTGTGCATCAGACTTTGTGTAAATGTAAGCACTCTCATTTGTCTGCCTTCTGTTAGCATATTTACAAGATATTTAATACAGAATTAATTTTTTAAAAATGTGGAGGCCAGCCAAAATATAAGGGTGTTCCAAGAGTTGTTTACTAACCTGATGGAAAATACAGTGTGCTTAATGGTACCCCACCCTCCCTCCCCAGCCACAAACAAGGGGGTTGAAATGGGTAATTTATAGTAAGAACCGATGGTGTCTGAAACTGAACGTATTGGCTATGGACTCATGCAACGTGCATCAGTGCAAAGGAGGGTTTGAATGATCTTTTCTCCTCGCAAGCAGAGCTCGCCTGCAGGGTGCTCTCTGCACTTCAGTGCCACAAGAGGGGTCATCACCATTTCCAAGGCCATACTAGAAGCAGATGTGGAATATACGTTCGACCTGAGTGTCTGGAAGATGGGTCTGAATCCCGAGTCTACGAATCAAACCGTACGTACCGCTGTCCTCACTGTGCTTATGTCCGCTCCTGGGCACCAGGACAAGGCGCAGGGTCACACTCCCCTTTCCAAGCAAAACTCCAGAAAGGTGTATGGCTGGCTGACTTTTGGGATACCCACAGTCGTAGGTAGGTCCCGAGTCCTGCTCCTCTCCTGACCCCACTTTGCAGGACAGTAACAAACGTAACAAGGGACTGAGGAGCTTGCTGCTGTCTGCATTAATTGGGGAGGAAGCAGAAAGAGATTGAAGGACAGATTTGCCTTTGATCCCTCAAGAGTCCTAAAGCTCTCACTGTCCATGGCCCTCGTGGGGGCATATACCATATACTCAGTGATGGACACACTTTAAATTTCCAGGGGGCAGCATATCTGCTGACAATGGTAATGTGTTTTGTTGTGTTTCCTCCTGCAGGCCTTTTATTAAGATCACGCTGTCTCTCTCTGTCTTTGTCTGCATGCGCCATGTTAATAACCTGATCATGCATGGTTCCAGTTCACAGCAGATCAGATTCTGAGTTTGCAGTGGCTGATCTGCCTTCGGAGAATACGAGGATACTGCAGCCCACGGGGTTAAGAACTGATCCAGCAATGTCGTGCCCCAGCCCTACTTCCACTTAACAGTACCGTGCCCTTTCCAAATTGGCACCGGAAGGGCGAGCTTTCGGAGGGCTGGTACTTGCTTTTGCTGTCAATCTTCCTACCCTTTTTTCCTTTTTAAAAAAGAAAAGGAAGGTTTTTTCAGGGCATGTTGTTTATGTCAGATTAAACCGAACACAGAGCGCATTTGCAGTCCGACAGCACTTATGGCTTATGTCAGAAACATTCATCATGGTGCGTTTGGCAATTAAGAGATGTAGTTAGTCTGAAAGTGGAAACTCTTACTGCCTGGATTTTTAAACCAAAGCCGGAGGATAAAGAAAAAAAAATTAAATTGATAGTTTTTCAAGGACATTCCGTACTATCAGCTTTCCATGCATGAGCGCAAAACAATGAATCCAGTGTCATAGGAAATTTGCAATGGCTGGAGGAATGAGGGAAGCTTCAATGCTCTTCCCCTTAACTTGGTGGAACACTTCTCCTCTTTTAACAGCCTGCCATATTAAACAATGTCTTCATTACTGCCTCTCTTTACATGCAGAATATTCATTATGCTAGGGCCCAGGCAAACTCCATACAGTGCTGCTTGGTAAGGGATTAAAGGCGTTTAGGAGAAGCACAGAGATAATACTCCACTAGCCAGGGGCTCTGAGGGAATGGGGATGCTAAAGTTCTTATCCCGTACAGCGCTTTGTCGGAGAGGCATGTTAGAGGTAACCAGGTGTAGGCGGTGAAGTTGAGAGGAACGTCTGGGACCACACACCGTCCTGTGGAAAAGCTGGCTGTCCTGCACTGCAGAGCAAAATGCATTTGATAGTCAGTAGGAGCTACTGTTCTAGCGTCTTTTATCATCTCTCGTGTCTTTCAAGGGCATTTAAAAATGTATTTAGGATGCTGACAGTGTATACAGAGTAGTGACATAAAGAATGCACTGAACAGAGCCATGCAGGCCCAGGGCCAGATCCTGAGACCCAGCACAAAGGCCCAGGCTGAGCGCTGAGGATCTCAGCAGGAACAAGGGAGGAAGATGCTGCTGCAGGACCAGGGCCCACCGCATTCCCCTTCCACTGGGAAGAATGCCCAGGGGCCTAGGCAGGCACAGATCTGGGGCCTGCCCCGCACCCTCTGTATATTGGAGGACAGACAACCCGCATTGTTCAGGGCTCTGTGGCAAGCAGGGGGCCAGTCCTGCCTCCCCCTTTTCACAGCCAGTTTCACTGGCTCAGGGCTTGCTGCAGCTGCAGACAAAGGGCCAAAGATTTGGCCCAAAGAAAATCAATGCGAGTTGCAGAAGTTTCCAGGGCCAGATGCATGCCATATGTTTGATCTCCGATCCAAATAGACCTTCCCTCTCCGAGTTAGATGTCTTCTCTACAGAGCACAGGTTAGTCTTAAGTGGGGTCAGAGGGATTTTTTTTTTTTTGAAGGATGCCTCAGTTTAGCAACAGATGTTAGTAAAACCACAAGAGCCATCTTGGCATCCTACCCAGGACAATACACAGAAACCTCCAAAGCAACCCATTTTAAAAAATAAGGCAAAACAAAATCACCTAGTCTCGCCTGGATCAATGTGGGGAAGTTCCAGAGATCCCAGCAGCGTAGTATCTAGGCCCTAAAGGTGAAATCCCTATGTGGCTTATTCATGGCTTGTCCCACTAAAACCCTTTGGGAATCCTTAAGTGAACTTAAGCCATGCACAGGCCCCATGCTGGTCCCTCTGCATAGGGGTGAATTTTACCCTAAATACACGTCATGCTGAAATGATGTGAGCTCCAGTGCAGAGAACTGGGGACAAGGACGTTTGCAAACTAGTTAGAAGTTGATAGCAATATCCCCTTTGGCTTTTCTGTGTGTCCTGGTTGCATCAGGCATGGAATGGGCATCTCCTGAGCTGTTCTCTTGCTCTTCCTCCCTCCTCGTAGGTGTTGATCAAGAATGGAAGGGTCCCCATTGTGTCCCTAGAATGTGTTTCCTGCAAAGCCCAGTCTGTCTACGAAGTCAGCAAGAGCTCCTATGTCTACCTGGAGGGCACCTGCAGGAACTGCCAGAACGACTCCAAGCTTGGGGTAAATGGGAAGCTGTTGCTGTTGGAGGCAAAAATCGATCCATTTTGTTTTCGGGGCCGGGAGGGGTAGAATTAAGTAAAAAATAACACGATCACCGTGAACTCCCAAAGAGAAACGGAGCAGCAGGGCTCTGAGGCTTTGCTCAGTGTGTCCCCTTTGTCCACTGCAGTCCCCAGTGAATCGGCAAGAAGACTGACCTCCAAGGGGGTGATGCGTCAGCTTCTTAGAGCAGGTTCTGTTTGCAGTGAACCTCGGGCAGGGGCACTGACCCCATCACAGAGCCCCCCACGTCATGCAAGGCCTTGCCACTGTTGAGCCCGCAAGCTTGCTGCAGCTGCCATTCGAACTGAGCCGCTCAGGTTCTGTCAGCAGCAGCTCCACCAAGTGGGCCTTCCCCTAGCCGTGCCCATACGGGTCTTCCCCGGGCTGTGCGAATCGTGTCCCAGTGGCGAGATCTTCTCAGTAATGGCCCCGGGAGTTGGGGAAATGTGGCCTCCCTCCATCAGAATGGCTCAACGCTACCCCAGGGCCATTCAAACCAGGATGCCCCTGCCACGGCACCGCCAACCTGGGCTCACGCACCACCTGCTCATTTCACATTCCTTTTGATTGAGATTTTAAAGTGTTTTCATCTCTCTGCTGTGTGGCCTGTCGGAGTTATTCTGGCTCAGGGAGTTGAAACATAGATCACGCAGTCTGTTTTCTTCACCTCCAGCCACATTCCCCTCCCATCCGTGTACTGGGCTATATGCTGTTGGATGAAACAGGCTTTGTAAGTGAAAGTCCCACTGGAAACGCTGCTCTGTATCCCCAGTGAGCTGAGTGGTTTCCTGCGCGGTGTTTTCCGGCTGTCCGTCTCGGTGTGTCTCGTTGTCACAATTGTACGTTTGTACTATTGACAGTAACAATGCAGGACACATTCAACTTGCAGCCTGTAAAAGCAATGTTATCCCATGGAGATTCCACCACTGTTTAATTTGATTTCCTGTGTTTTGTGTTCTGTATTATGAAATATTTTGTCAGTGGATGATGTAATCCCAGAGACGAAAGTGGATCTCTCAGTGGAAATATTCCCACCAGACAGTTTGGAAGCTTTCCAGTTCTTGTTGCTTCAGCACATGAGAACAAAGCTGAATTATCAACTGCAAAATTGGCAGCCTTTGCCCCTAGATTCTATTTTTTCCCCTATAGACTCAGTTCAAAAACATTTTAGGGACAAGACTTCAGATTAAACCAGAATTTCTCCCGTCTTTCTCCCTTCGTCTCTGTAGAGATGGGCAGCGCATAGCTTTAAAAACAAATCTCTCATCTTGGACAAAACCACCACCTCTACTGGCAACACCGGAATGAACCTGGTCTTACGGCCAGGGGCCTTAAAGGATGGGGAAGGATACACCTTTACCCTTCACATCACTGACCTCACAACTGGGGAGGAAGGTTACGCCTCCATTGACCTGCTCCCGAACCGGCCCCCGATTGGAGGATTGTGTCAGCTCTCTCCGAACGGAGAAGTCAGGGCGCTGATGGCAAAGGTTCACTTTGAATGTGCAGGTGAGAGCATGGTCGTGACAGTGCCAGAGATTAGCCTGGCATCTCTACTGTTCATCGGTGAGTGTGTTTCACACACCAGGTGAGTTGTCCAGATGCATGTATTCCTTGGTCCCACAGAATTCTCGCTCTTTACCCTTAGCTCCAGTTCTGTTCCTAAGGGGACCTGTGGATAGGTCAGATTTTTCATAAGCAGAAAACCTTAGGTTTGCAAGTACCAGACTGCAGGCCCCGCTCAATTTTTGTACCCCAGGCATGCACATTCTAAAACTCATTTATGCAAGATTTTCCACATCTAAATCAAGTGGCCGAATGCCTATTAAGACAGTCAGTGCGAGTGGATTGTGTGTATAAACCTGGCTTTTGGGCGTGGGGAAAAAGTGAGTGCCCAAAATTACATACCCACATTCAAACAACTCAGAAACTGGACACCACTTAGAGGCCACTCTGAAAATGTGGCCTGAATGATTTCTTTCTGCTTTCCCTACACAAATATAGTTTCCTTTCCTGCAAGCTATTTCTGACGCAGTCAGAGACAAAAATATCTAGCTCAATGATGCAAAAAGCTGACTGGTCCCTGTAACATATTGCTGTGGGCCAGCAAGTAAGTGTCTCTGAAACTCTCCCCCTCTCCCCCAAATGATTAGTATTAGAGATTCATGCTTTATTGTACATGAATGCTGGGATTCTATGTTTCCGATGGTAGGGCAAATTGGTTTCTAGCGCTAGTCATTCTTGTGATGGTGATCACATTGCAGCTTAAATCAGGGGCGAAAGCAAGAGGGTAATCAGAATGATGTGATTTTAACGTCTGGTATATTTTGATCTGCCAGCACTAATTATGAAAACTTTGTACCTTTGGCATTATGGGGTTTGCGGCTATTAGTAGTAATATTTGTTAAGCAGGGACAAAGTGCTGGATACAAAATGCAGATCAGTGGGCTATATCCTGTGTAATAAACCATTCATTCCCAAAGCTGGTGGGCCATGCTCTGTTGGATTATAACAGGCCTGCACTGAGGTCTCAGGTTAATAGCAGCTTTTACAGGGCTTTTGTCTAGGACATTATATCTAGTCTGGGACCTTGGATATGTGCTGTATTCAGCCTCTGCAGTACAACAGAATCGTCCTGGTTTTGCTATTGCTCTTGAGTTATGGGGAGCATGTGGCTATTCCCATGGTGGCGTGTTGATTTCTTTAGGTCTCCTGAATGGTTAAAAGCTCATGCTTCAGGGTTTCAACTGGCCACCTCTAGGGGGACAGGAAAGGATATTTTACCCCCAAGGTATTCTAGGTTGTTTTGGGATTTTTTGTTGATCTCCTTTCTCTGAAGCATCAAGGCTGGCCACAGCCGAAGCTGGGCCATGGGGTGGCTTGGCCAGAACTCTGAGGTGGCACCAAGCATCCTCTCTCTCAAGGGCTTGGCTGTCTGGTTCTTGCTCACATGCTCAGGGTCTAACTGATTACCATAGGTGTGGCCAGGAAAGACTTTTCACCCAGGTCAGACTGGCAGGGACCTTGGGGAATTTTGCCTGTCTCTGCAGTGTGTGGGCGCGGGTCGCGTGCCAGGATTATCTGGGTATATCATCCCTGCTATTGCAGGGGCCTTGGGGAACCTTGGTCTTGCCCATCCTCTGCCCATGGCACATACTAGTCTAGTCTCCTGTGGGCTGTGATACTTTGGTCTCATTTCAGTGGTTGGGTTTAGGCCGTGAGTGCTGGCTAGGGGTTGATGGCCTGTGATATACAGGAAATCAGACCAGATGGTCCAGTGGTCCCTTCTGGCCTTAAACTCTATGACCAAATGTTCTAGGGCCCAAAATCCACATCAGAAAACCCCTAAACTTGAGGGAATCCAGATCAGAGCTTTGTATCTCAGCAGAGGGGCACTCACTGTGGATGGAGTGATGAGTAGGGCCGTACCAAATTCATGGTCCATTTTGGTCAATTTCAGAATCATCGGATTTTTAAAATTGCAAATTTCATGATTTCAGCTATTTAAATCTGAAATTTCACGGTGTTGTAACTGTAGGGGTCCTGACCCAAAAAGGAGTGGGGGGGGAGGTGATGCCGCAAGGTTATTGTGTGTGTGTGGGGGGGTTGCAGTACTGCTACTCTGACTTCTGCACCGCTGCTGTCGGTGGTGCTGCCGTCAGAGCTGGGCGGCCAGAGAGCAGCGGCTGTGCAGGCGTAAGGAGGGCATGGTGCGGTGTCGCCACCCTGACTTCTGCACTGCTGCTGCCTTCCGAGCCGGGTGCCTGGCCAGCAGCCACTGCTCCCTGGTCGCCCAGCTCTGAAGGGAGCGCAGAAGGAAGGATGGCAATACTGTGACCCCCCTAAAATAACCTTATGACACCCCCTGCGACTCCCTTTTGGGTCAGGACCCCCAATTTGAGAAATGCTGGTCTCCCCCGTGAAACCGGTATAGTCTAGGGTAAAAGCACACAAAAGACCAGATTTCATGCAGGGAGACCAGATTTCACGATCCGTGATGCATTTTTCATGGCCATGAATTTGGTAGGGCCCTAGTGATGAGGGTAAAGAGGCAGGGGGAGTCAGCAATGTAACTCTGCACAGTATTATGCAAATCAAGGGATAAGAGTAGCAGAGAGGAGAAGAGAGGCACGGGCCCCCGTTAATGATGGATTTAAAAGCCTGATCCCTAGTGGTTAAGACAATGGCTGGAGCTACAGGCCTGGCTTGGTAGGTGCGCTCGGATCCCATTGACACTGCCCGGTGTGCTTGGCTTGCAGGCTGGAGAGACACAGAGGACGAAGAGGCCCCCTTGGTGTACATCCTCCTGGCCACTCGCTGCAAAGTGGGGCAATGTGAGGAGTTTGGCATGTACAAAGGCAGCCGCTCTGAGCACAGCGCCTTCCTCCCACCCGGCTTCAGTGCAAACAGATTCCTTGTGTATGTTTCCGTGCTCGTGCAGGATCAGCTGGGAGCTACGTTTGTGGCCCTCAACCGGTAAGGTGCTCCTATTACAGACAGGGGAAGCAACAGGCCCACAGCCACATGGTGAAGTGGGGCCGAGCTGGGCACAAAATCCAGGAAGCCCTAATCACAGGCCTGTGCCCTTGGCTGGATAACAGTGTGGCTTAACAGCTGTGCAGTGGGCATGTCTGTTCGAGGGCTATGGATCCTTTGTAAGCTGGATTCCTACTGCAACCGTGCCCACCTCAGAAAACCCCCCAGCACTGCTGGCAGACACAGCATCAGTGAAATATTGGGCCACAGAGACTGAGCTCCAGTCCTTACAGGTGGTCTCTCAAGGACTGAGTTAAGGCACAGTGAGATGGGAACTTGCATTCCAGCTGCCTCTGTCATGCCTGGTCTGTAGGTAGAGGAAGGATTTCACACTTCCTTCAGGTCCTCACAAGCACTAACTTCTCTGATAGACACACACAAAAATTCATTCTATTTTTAACCATCTGTCGATAGCGTGTGTGTTTCACACGCACTTCCTCTCCTTATTGATTTTAATCAAACACAAGCACCATTTGGAAATCTTTTAAAGACCTCTTCGGGTACGTCTTAAGTTTTACCTCTCACCTAATAGACGTGGCCACTAGACCAGTAAAGCTTGATGAAAGCTGCCTTGTTAAGAAAGATCAAAAAGCCCCCTGCACACACATTTCCCCTCACCTGAGTTATTATTCCCGTGGCCAGGCCATTCATATTGATTCACAGCCATGCTTCCCTTTTGAGGCATGGTGTCGTTTTCTGGGAGATCCATCTATCTATTTTTTACAAGCAACATTGTTCATGGGCAATGCATCAGTCAAAGAGGCTGTGACTGACCCGCATTTCAGTTGGGTGGGAGAAGAATTTAATGTTCCTTTCATACCCATAACAAATGGCTGCATTATAATTAATGGCTTACAGGAAAAGCCAAATGAATAAATGATACCTGGCCCATTTATCTTGGAGATCTCCCTGCTTGTGCTGCGAGCGCGCTCTGCATCCTGCCCCTCCTTTGCAGCCAGAACCCTTTAAAGACAGTTGGAACCAGCAGGGAGCTGGTGCTTGGAATAACCTGGTGTCCCACTGCTGACAAGCAGGGGCAGAGCTGCGTTTAGCTCAAGGGGGCGCACTCCTGTGTTTGGATCCGGGGATCGCTGGGGCAGGTCCCAGCATGGGCTGATTTCTGATAATCTCATCTTTCATTCAGTAGTGAATAAACACAAGCCACCCCAGTGCATTAACCCCATGCACCTTGGGCCCCAGGGGACTAAATCCAAGCTACGAGGGCTCCCTGGATCCTAGAGGATTGACTCCTCTACAATCTAAGGGTTTAAGAATCCAGCTCACGAGTATCCCTTAGAGCCCAGAGGACTAAGCCAAAGGCAGAAGTGGACTGAAGACAGTTCTTGGGTGCTTCTTAAACTCCCTAAAACTGAACCCAGATCTTACTCCCAGGTCAAACACTTCCCTTGTGCCAATCCAGTGGTTACGTGGCGTTACATGAGGGAGGAATTTGGCCCCTTATCTCAACTATTCAGAAACAGGCCTCCCTCTCCGGTGGGACTGGGGTCTGAGAAGAGCTGGTCCAAGCCTGGGGTCCGAGCAGGAGTCGGTGACGCTCAAAGGACTCTCTCTAGGAGCTACCAGGGAAAGGCCGGGGCGGGGCGTACGCCCATTGCCCTTGGTTCCATTCGACAGTCAGCTCTTTACAAACCGACTGCCTCTTCCCCTTCCAGCTCCATGACCATCACCCTGCCAGCCCCCGCAGCCGGAGCCCACAGCCTCTCTCACTGGCTCTACAATCAGACTGACACTGTGCTGCAGGGCTTGGTGAAGCAGGGGGACCCGCAGCACGTCATCGAGTACTCCCTGGCCCTCATCACCATCTTAAATGAGGTAAAGTAGCCCTGTCTGCCCTGCCGCCGGCTGTGGTTGGCTGGCCACTCCTTATCCAGTCCATGAGCTCACCTTGGGCCTGAGGTGAACTGGCGGTTTCACCCGGTCTCCCAAGTAAGTCAGTAGATGTTGGAGACCTGTGGTGGGGTGCTGGAGATCTGAGTGCGTCCCCGTCACGTGACATGTGCGTGAGAGCGGGGGCCACCAAAGTAGGCCCAGGAGAGGGAAATATAGCCTGCGCCCACCCCCATAGCCGACTTTCCTCCTCCGGGTTCAGTCAGCCTTCCCTCGCTGTCTTCTACCCCAAGTTTAAACACTGCACTTACCAACAGAAACCTCATCCTGAGCTCCCTTTGGGCTGGCTGCTGCTAGGCTCCCCCTCTCCCGCTAGCCTTTCATACATCTGAGTGGGTGCCACTGAGACCTGCCTGGCCCAGCTGCCAGGATGAGTCAGCAGAACAGCTCTGCACCTGCACACAGGGCCTTCCACAGGTGCCCGACACGTGGCCACAAAATACAATTCATGACTTTTCTCTCTTAACATCATCTTCCCAGGCTACCCCCACAGCCCCTTTGTTCATTGTCACTCATCTCTCATTCAGGGCCCAGTCCTAGCAGGTGCCCAGTTCCCGTACTCTTTTGTGGATCCCTCTTTCTTGCCGCAGATGAGTCTCATCCCATCCTTGGGAGCCTATCAGTGTTGGTCCCTCAGGGCGTCACCACAGGGCTCTCCCTTCCCCATCCCTGAGGGACTGAGCACACGGCTTCCTCAGCAATCCCAGACCACTAGGTGAATGGGGAACAGGCCCTGACCTCCAGCCATGGACTATTCCATGGCAGTACAGTGGGCACAGATGCCTGTGCCAATCTAATCCACCTGGATTGTCCATAGCATAAAATTGTGTATCCCTAAAATGCTGTAAAGAGTCACTGTGCAGCTAGGGAGCCCAATTTTCAAAACATGGCCACTTACACAGAGCCTCCAGATTTCCACCTGGGTGCCTCGCTTTGTGCTTTGCTGTGTAAACGTCAGTTGTATGCAGCTAGGTACCAGTTTAAGCCTGCAGAACAGGGGTGTCCTATTAAAGTGCCTATTTGAATCATAGAATCAGACTGGAACGCTCTGTTGAAAGCTGGGCCCACCGAACCACAGCACAGGCAAGAGAGAAGAGATCTGATATGATCACACAGCAGCTTTGAAAAGTGACCAGTTGGAGAGAGACAAGAATGTTCTCATAGCTGGCAGAAGCTGCAGAGGAGAAGACTCTTTCGCAGGCGCTACAAGAGTGCCTCTTACCCTGTGTTACTGAGACTCTGTTTCCTGTCCTGCTTCCAGTTATATTTTCCACTGGCAGCAGAATGCAGAGGCTTTTTAACTTTCAGATTGTATCCAGCAGCAGCTCTGCCGAGAACCCAGATATCAGAGACTCCCAGCTGGAAAGTCATTAAATGCTGCAATGGAAATTTGTGGTTGAGTGCTAAAGCTCCTGTTCTGCAAGATTGTGATAAACCCCCCTGCTTTTGTTTCCCCTAAGCACGAGCACTTGATGCGCTCAGAAGCCGAGACCAGGAATGAACAAGATCTTCGCACCTGGACGAGGAGGAACATCACCGAGACCCTCATCTCCCTGAATGTGAACACTGTGGACGATATCCAGCAGATCTCTGCTGCCCTTGCTCAATGCATGGTATGGGACCCTCCGGCCTCATTCTGCCCTGACACTGAGTGATGGAAAGAAAGGGTAGCTCTGGCCATTCCTCGTTCTGTTTCAGCTTCGCACACATACACACACATTGATCATATTCAGAGGACAGTTATAATTTGTTGGTGACATCTGTAGGGCGTGGGTGTGTCTATCCATCCCTCTTTAAGTACAAGCATTATCACCACCACCCTTTTCTCATCTGTCATTCTAGAAAGGCAGCGAGAGATGAATGTGTGCTCTCATCTGCTGCAGATGTTACCAAAAAATTTATACCTGTCCTCTGGAAACAGCCCTAGCACAGTTGCTTGGCAGCAGGAGGCTCTGAGCCTGTCATCATTTGAAGTATTGCATTCCACATTGTGGCAGCCTAGCCAGTGGGCCCCGCTTCCCCGTGCTGGGGCTGCTCCCTGTTGGATTCAGGAGTGGCTTTTTATATTTCATCAGCTGGGCATCAAACGAATAAGCCCAGCTATTTAATGGGCTTGGCTTTGGCTGGCCAGCCAATCAGCCAGCTACTCCTCCTCCCCTACCTCTCAAAGGGGCTGTGAGGCTTTGCTTGCCCATCACCGTAATTTCTGAGCACCTCCCTCATACCCATAAATAGCTCTGCAAGCTCGCTCATTGGGAATACAGCCTGACATGAATCAAACATTTCACTGCTGAGCATCACTCACAAAATTCTTGTCCCACGATCCCCTTTGCGTCAAACAGCTTATCCTGGGATCCTTCTCACCAAACTCACTGCTTTCTCTTCTGCCTCTGGCCCTGCCCTGAACTCTGGCCCCAGACATCACTTTCCTCTGCTGGATTTTACTAACACGAGACACACTCGACCTCTTCTCATGAGCCTGCAACCCAGCACCTGATCGGACTGTAGTGGCACTGGTCAGGGAATGGAATTTTTGTCCCAGGGTCAGGTCTGACATTCCCAGATTAGTTTTGGCTCTGAGCCAGAACAAAAAACCAAAATAGCAACCAAAAAAAAAAAGGCAGAGAACAAAAAATTTGAAATTGGAAAAATAGAAACAAAAAGCATCATTTTCAAGTAACTTTTTTGTCTGGTTTTAGAAATGTTGGCTCAAAATAAACCTGCTTGTTTCTATTATCCCTATGGGGGAGGGGAAAAAATGTTAAAATTGACATTTTTCCCCACAGAGAGTTTCTATTTTGACAAAAACCACATTTTCTGACTGGAAAATCTCTCATGTCGGCTCTGCTCCTTGGGTAACAGTCTCCCTGGGGCAGTTCTCCCAGGACTCCTTTTTGCTGTTCTCTCTCTTCCTTCCTCTGCTCTGTGTAACCTGTTTTCATCTTACATGCTGCTGCTGTCTATTTAGATAGTAAGATCCCCAGGGTAGAGAGAGGTCCTCTTATATCTCTGTAAATGGTGCTGTGTAGTAACAATGTACAAATACAAGCCATGGGGGCTTTCACACCCCTTCGTGCTGCAAGCTGTTCTGACATCTGTGGTGAATCCTCTGACGACAAAAAGAAGAGGAGCTGGGTGGTGGTAACCGCTTCCATGTGTTTCGTAGATTATTCCCATCGAGCCTCCCGAGTGTGCTGCAGACTCAAGCCCATGCTTAAAATGTAGAACGTTCTGTTTCTTAGACACATCTGGGAGTGGATGGGAGGGATGGTCATCAAAACTGGGTGGTGAAACCCCTCCCACAGCTCTAGGACGTGTTTGAATGTTGGAGATGGATTCAGTTAGAGCCAAATCCTGCTCCCATTGAAGACAATGGAAAAAACCCAACCGCCTCTGGTTGACTTCAACAGGAGTTAAATTCAACCCTCATGTAACAACTTGAAAGAAGCAACAACAATAGACACATTCACTCCTGGTGTCAGAACCAGGTGCTCTGGTTGGGTGCTCTGCCTTGTGTTGGTACCTCTAGGCAGGCTATTATTGCAGTGTGAGTTACCTAGGTACTACAGTGAAGGGAACTCTAGACGTCCAGTAGGTAGGTAGATTATGGTATCCAGCGAGAGGGGTAAGTAGATGACTCGGGGGGGGAAAATGGGCTTGGTTGCAGATAAAGTACAATCTGAAGAGAAATATTATAGATGTACGGTCCCAATCCAGCAGAGCTCCTAAGCACAGGCTGAACTAGACACATGTGAGTAGTCTCAGAGCCAGAGCGCTCAGTACTTTGTAGGACTGAACCCAGTAAGTACCATGCACAGCTGCTACGGCCTTTTATACGGAATTGATTTCTGCTGGATTAGCCTGCATTTCTAATGGCAGGTGGCGAGCAAGGAGCTTCTTTGCAGATCATGTGTGACTGGGACCTTGAGCAAGCTGGAAAGCATGATGGCCATCCTCCAGGGCGAAACCACTCAGGGCATCATGACACCGACAGCCATCGCAGACAACATCCTCAACATTACGGGTCAGTTCTGGGGGGCCCCAAGCAACAGGGGGGACGTTCTCTAGGAGGAGTTCAGGGAACGGACATCACTGTGTGGGGGAGGGGGGAAGGTAGATGTTAAAAGATGATCAGGGAAGGACCAGGCTAGAAAAGCTGGGAGAGATTTCTTAGGCCTTCTCCCGGCTGGGAGGTGTCCTGAGCAAAGGCTGGCTACAGCTGGTGTTTATCACAGAGGTGGGCCAGTGCCAAGCCCTCCATTTGAATAGCACCCCCACCTCCAGGCTTTGGGGGAAATCTGAATCCGTAGGTTGGCCCCACCTGTAATTTATCATCTGTCTGATTTTCCCACTGTCATCCTGCTGCTGCCTGTTCCCTGCTGGGGCATTTGAAACTGACAGCCCCTGAATTAATGAAGCAGTTGATTCTCTAGGGAACAGCCCTTTCATAGGAAGCTTGAGGATAACAGAGGCAGCTTCCAGATGTGTGGGCTGCCATGCACGGCATCAAGCTGGGCTTCATCCTTGGCAGATGTGCTTATGGAAACTTCATTGGCCTTGGCAGATGACATCACATTCAGATTACCTTTAAAGAAAGGCCCTTTATTTGCATGCTTGCAGTGGGCTGTGTTTGTAATGGCATTACTCTTTATAATTCCAGAGGTTTGTTGTATTGGTTCTATGTGTCTATTTCCCTCTTTCCACTTTTCTCTCAGCCCTTTCGCAGAAGGAAGAGAAAGCCCACATTAGGATCTTGTAACTTGAGATCTTAACCACACCATAGAGTAGAGAAAACCCAGCGATGCAGTAGAGTGCTGTATGTGTAGCTATGGACGATGTCGAGCTTTCACTGCGGAAGGCCGTGTGTCACAATGCTGTAGTCCAGTAGAAAGCCAGTAAGAAAGGAGCTTTCCTGATGGTTGTGGGAAGGAGTTGAATGTTGCCTAGACTGTGGTACTCACTGCTTTTCCGTTTGCTGTTTTCTCTCTCTCCTTACAGGGGACTTAATACACCTTGTCAACACAGTTCCACAGGAGTCAAAACTCCAGGAATTGTGCAACGATCCCCACCATGTGCTGGTAGCTTCCAAAGCCTACAGCCTGTCCTCCAGCCTGATGCGCATCCTCATGAAGTCCCGGGTGCTGAATGAGGAGCCCCTTGAATTGGTGGGAGGAGAAATCGTGGCAAAAGGCAAACGGTCTGATCCCCTCAACTTGCTCTGCTATGAGAACACGTTGGACTGCCAGTTCTCCATCCCCCAGGCCTTCAACACCACCTTCTCCGACCTGACCGACGTGATCCAAGTCATGTTCCGGGTGGACTCCAACCCCTTCCCCTTTGGCTACATTAGCAACTACACTGTGTCCACAGAGGTGGCCTCCATGGAGTTTCAAACCAACAACGGGACCCAGATTCCCATCGGGAGTCTGGATGCAGAAAAGGCCATCACTGTGATGGTATTGAACAATGGCATGACGAACATCTCCGCTGGCTCCGCAATCATCCAGGGAAAGACTTCGGTGAACCTAGTTGTTACGACAGAAAACAACAACAGAGAAGCAGGCTTGCATTTCCAGCTCACCTACAGAGTCTTAAATGGTAGGTACTGCACTTTTTCTGCTGTTCAATATACTTTTCATCTAAAGGGCTGAGAGAGCACAGGACCTGGGGCCTGCACGCTAAACGAGATCTTACAAGGCTGGGATAAGTCGAGCACAACGAGTGAGCACGGTGCAGCAAGGGATCAGAACTGAGAGCTGCACTGCAAGTCACAGCCATAGGGGAGTCACTGCCCCAGTGGGACTAGAGCTCAAATCCTTTGCTCTCCAGGAACACAGGCCTGAACCACTGGAGCCAAAGGAGAATCCTGCTGGCATATAGCAGCCTCAGAGCTTAGTCTGTGTGTCCAGTGACATTGTGCAGGGTAGATGCTTTCCGAATGCTCAGAGTCTAGCTGCGCTAGTGCTGGTATATTATAGTCTCTGTGGACTTCCAGCCACTGGAGGATCATGCTTAGGATTCCCATTCCCTGCTGCAGAGGGGCAGGGTGATGCCTAATTAGGGAGCCGGCCGGCATTCCTCTGAGCCCAGGAGCTGCCGTTCCACCCAGCCCTTCCGCAAGCTGCACAACAAGTAGTGGAAGAAGTTCCTCACCCTTGCAACAACCTGGCAGAACCTACCCCCAGGTTTGACCGGGGCACGTCAGACATTGCAGGATACGCTGCCTTTGTCTGGCTGCTCTCGCCCTGCACACATGGTGCCACTCTCCTCTTCCAGGAGGACTGTCAGGCTGGGCTGGGCCGGCTCCTGCTGGCTTCTCTGACACAGGGTCAGACCCCAATCGAGCATTTCCCCCTTGGAGGGAACACACTGGTACACAAATGCGAATCGAGCTGCGCGGCGAGAATGGTCCATGGGCTACCTCTGGCGCTAGTGACACATTAAGTTACAGCGGGACTGAGCATTTGTTCCTCAGCACCCAAGGCCCAGTCCCACACTGTGCGGAGCAGCCTCCCTCCCTGCTGAGGGCAATGGGAACGGAAGGCAGGTAAACCCTTGGCAGCAGGTGCTCAGCACCTCTCAGGATGGATCCTTCCGACCAGACCTGTACGGGCTGCTGACATGCGAACGTGGTACCAGGAGCAGTGGCACTTCACCGTCGCTTCTGCGTAAATATCACAGGTCCAATCTAGCGGTCCTCACTCAAACAAGACACCTGCTGAAGTCAGCAGGATCGGGGCCTGTGCACGTAAAGCCATGCTGGGTGTCTGTAAAGTGCTTTCCATTCCCTCTCTTCCCCTTGCTGCCCAGATCGCTACATCTCGAGCGAGCTGGAGCCGTTCATCGCAGCCTACCTCTCTCCCTCGCCTGCACCCAACGAGCACAACTGCAGCGCGGCCAAGAAGATCAGGCTGGAGGCCGTGGAGAGACAGGACCACAAGCGCTACACTTTCTTCATTTCCCCCATGTAAGAGAACCCCCCCTCCCCACCCCCGCCTTGTAACCCCTAGCCCTGGCTCTCACTCGTGGCTTTAGACCCTAAGCTTTTGGGGGCAGCGTACCCATTCTGGCGTCAGGCACATCTGCTGCCTCGGTCTCCCCTCGGTCGAAGTCTGGTTCCTGCCAGCATACGCGTCCCTCTACTGATAGGACAGTTTGGTGCTTTTCCCCTTCTGGCCAAACGGAGGAGGCTTCTCCTTCCAGGGAAAGCAGCATCCCAGACAGAGTCCCAGTGTAGTTACTATGACCCTCCCGCCCAGCTTCTTTACTAGGGCCCAGCCCTCCCTTGAGCACTTGCCCAACCTCTCCCCACTCAGGGGGACAGCCTCCAGCCTCCCAGCTCTGCAGCTCCTTTCCCAGTAATCTTTTCTTCCTTCAAACCCCACCCCCCCACCCCAGCTCCAAGCCGGCCTTCAGCACCCCTTCTCCAGGCTCAATTTATTCGCCCTACTGAGGCAAGGGGTCTGCACCACCTCCCTCTGTGGGGGGTCACCACAGCAGGGGGCTCATTCCCCAGAACTCAATGGCTCCTTCACCCGGATGATGCAAGCTGAGTAAGGGGCTTGCTTCCTCCCCTCCCTTTCAGGGAACACCTACATGAGCACAGGTGCCAACCTAGACCTCAACCCCACACGGCTAATGTGCTGCCCAGGCCTCTTCCTTCTCATGCTCCATTCACCTCCTAGCCCCGTCTGGATTCTGTTCCTAGGCCCCAGCCAGGCTCCTTGCCCTTAGCCCATCCTGGCGGCTGCCCCAGGTCTGCCTGTCCCTGGACAGCTATTATGGGGCCGCTCACACACCAGCCCTCTCCCTTGAACCTCTCTCTAAGCAAGAGGCTTGCCTTATATACTGCAGTCACTTGACTGTCACCTGCCCCCGTTTCCCAGCAGAGCTTGCTCCCAGTTTTGACATGTGATTCAGAGAACTACACATCCCAGAATGCCGGTGCATTGGAACGGCCCTTGAAAGGAACAGACTGCCCTGTTACAGATGCATTAATGGTTCAGCACAGATCACCTACTGTACAGTGCCACAAAACTTAGGGTCTGGAGGAGTGAGCTAGGCACTGGGTGGTCCTGAGTTCTAATACTGACTCTTGGCTTACTGTGTGGCCTTCCGCAAATCACCTTTGGCCTCTGTTCCTCATTTTCCCCATCTGTAAATGGGGATATTGATACTCACTCACCTACCTGCCCAATTAGTTCTGGTCTGCATGGCACTTTGAATATGCAAAATTCTATATAAATGTTTAGTATTATTATTGTACTGTTAGATTTTGGGATCCCACCTTTCTTTTTTATTGCATTAATCATCAATATAACTTCAGTAGTTGAAATATTTCTTTTCTTTTTTTCCCCACAGCAATAAATGTTTACACCACCCATTATTTATGAACCACTCCTAGGTGTTACCCAAGAAGCAAGTTGGTGGACTGGGAATAGGTGGGGCCAGGGTAGAGCCACTGTTGTCTAATTTAGCACGGCTTCCAGGGCTTTTGGTCACAAGATTCTCAAAGAGGGATTCATAGTCTTAATGAACAAATCCTTTCCCAGGAAGAGTCACATGGGTCAGGGTAACGCAGTTAAGGGGTGGTGGGGTAGCTGTGCAAGTCTAACCACCGATTCGCTTTTGCAAAAGAGGAGAATGTGCCATATAATTAGTGCACTTACCACACCAGGCTCCTCATCCATGACTAATAGATATACAAATAATAAATAACAAAGCCTTGGGGAGCCCATGGGTTTCCCCACAGCAAAAGGACTCTGTAAATTACTCACCATTAGTAGGATCCTTTTTCCTATGTCACTTTGCACAGAAGTTGGTACTGAATACATTGCTCTCCATGCAGCAGGGCTGTTTGCATGGAAAGACACTTGTGTGCCATAGATCGGCTCAGGATAGGGATTTGCGGCTCATCCAGAGGCTGGCGGATAAGCAGCCCCATGCTTGCTCTTTTCTTTTTAGTTCTGACGACACCACCAAGGACTATTACTTCAACATCACAAACCATTTCAGCTGGTCGCCAGTGGAGGTGACCCTGAGTTTGTATACCTCCTTGTGCCAGTACTTCAGTGAGCAGGAGATGAGGTGGAAGACGGAAGGCATCATCCCACTGGAGGAGACCAGCCCAAATCAGGCTGTGTGCTTAACCCAACACCTGACAGCCTTCGGAGCCAGCCTGTTTGTTCCCCCAAACTCCGTCCAATTCATATTTCCTGTGAGTAAAAACAAAAACCAGACACTGGAGCTTTCCTGCACATGGGATAAATTAGCAGCTCGCTGGCTTTTGAATGGGCCCGCTTGAAAAAACAACTGCTGCTCTCAACACATCTCACGAGCTAAGTAGAGTCATGCCTGATCTATGCTGGGATGGGAGACCAACAAGCAACACGGAGGCTGGTCGTGTTCCTCTCTCCGGGTTACCCCAGCATAGTCCCCTTGGGAACTTTGCTGCTGGAGGTGCCTTGTTTCAGAGAGACGCGCACATTGATCCTGACCAGTTATAGTCATTAAAAAGCCAATAGCACTTTTACTGAGTGGAGGGTGGTTAAGCCCCAGTGTCCTGGCCAAATTCTGGTTGCATTTTGCTTACCTTATCGTTTTTGCCACTGTTTCAGTTGGATACGGAGTTCTTCCCTTCCTGCCCAAAGCTGCTGCATAGTTTTGTTCTACACTTTTAGAGGCTGCTCCTGCCAGGTGCTCTGTGCCTCCTGATGAAGTTCAGTCTTCTCTGTAGCTCTGTAAGTGATGTCAAGGGGAGCTACAGGCGCTCAGCACTTTGCTGCATGAAGCCCCGGACAGCTGCTGAATTCCACTCCAGAGGTGGATGCATTTCAGCAGTGGGCAAAGTGATTGATATGCATATGCATAGTCTGTACTCCAGTTAGGGAGCCTGCAGGATGGACGTCACTATGTAAGATGAAGATATTTGTTAATTATTGTTATTGCAATCAGCGAGGCAGTGAGTGTGAGGCTGTGAAGTGAGGAGTTTGGGGAGGGAAAAGCATCTTTCAATATCTTTCATTTTGCTTAGGCTCCTGGCCCAGGTCTCAACTACATTGTTTTGCTGACCTGTGCCGTCTGCTTTGTGACATACTCTGTGACCATGCTGATTGTGCACAAACTGGACCTGATTGACATTAACCGAGTGGGGGTGATTCCATTCTGCGGGAAGAACGGGATGTATAAATATGAGATCCTGGTGAAAACCGGCTGGGGCCGAGGATCAGGTCAGTAACAGCGTCACTCTCTGGAACGGCTGACTGTGGGTTAGCCTCCATATTAGTCCCTTGAGACTTCTAGGCACCGCATCACAGCAAATCCCCCTGCATGGCACAGAACTTTCCTAGGGTTCTCCGGAGCAGTGAGGGAGGGTGGCCCTTGAGGATCTGGAAGGGGTTGAGTTATTCTGCCATGCTCCAGCTCCTTCTTGCAATTCTGCTGAAAGCGCCCACGTATGTCTTTGAGACGTTTTCAGTTAAGGCCAATTCAATGAGACTTTGCTGGCAAGATGAGATGCCGCTGCATAAATAGAAAACAGAGCCCTCAGGTAAGTGTCAAATATAAAGATGATCCACACAGGATGGGTCTTCATACTGGGCTTGGGGTTTGAGCCCGTGTCCATTTGCCAGCCGTGGCTATTCCTGATCGGGGGCGATGGCTCCGCAGCATGATACCCTCTTGCTCCCGTCTCCCAGGATTAGGCACGATTTCTCCTCCTCTCATTTTGTTGAGGTGTCTCTCATGATTCCCGATCATTTCAGGGAGAGCGTTGAGTTTTACTCCCAGCTGGCCCTTTGGGGCCAGCACTGCCATAAGACAGAGAGTTGGATTCTCTCCTGCTTTATTATATGCATTGCCAGCACAATTAATCACTTCGTTCTGGTCCCTGAGTCTCTCTTAGCAGCGAGGAGGAAGGAGGCAGAAAGCTGGGCTTTAACATGTTGGGCTGGGATAGCAGCCACAACCGCTAGAAATATCATCTTTGGACTTCGAAACGCGAGCGGATATAATCTGGGAGCGTTGATTGAGCGTCTGCACGGAATGCCACGGTGTCACTGTCAGAGAGCTGCTCTCATTGACTCCAGTGGCTTCCCTGGGAGCAGGCCTATGCCCCGTAACCATGTCTGGATCCTGATAGGCGAGCAGGGGACATTTAGGTGGCCCAGGTGAAACAAGGAGTGTCTGGCAGCTGGTCCCGGGGAGTAGTCAAAGAAAACAAGCCTTTCAGCCACTCCATGGAAAGAACATCCAGAACAAACATCTCCTCCCACCAGGATGTCAGCAAGTTAAAGAACATTAGATCACATCCCATCTCAGAAGGAAACATACTAAAGCCCATGTATCAATCCGATCTCACCAGCCTACTCTTCCAAGCTGTGTGTAACCCTATCTCTGGGTGTGGGGAGGCCAAGCAGCAGCCTTGGATACAAGCATATTAATTTCTTGCAGGTCTCCGGGTGGCCTCTCAAAAGGGCCATTTCATTTGGTCATGGGGTTGGGGGAGAGAACTCTGTACTGGATGGGATCTGCCGAACTAAGCCTTCCTGTTAACTCCTGCCAGGTACCACCGCCCACGTGGGGATCACCCTGTATGGCATGGATAATAAAAGCGGTCACAGGCATCTGGATGGGGAGAACGCTTTCCACCGCAACAGCCTTGATGTTTTTCAGATTGCGACGGAGCAGAGCCTGGGCAGCATCTGGAAAATCCACATCTGGCATGACAATAAAGGTGAGGCTTGGGCAGGTGTGCCAGGTTTGAACAGCTGTGACGATCACCATTGGGTTGCTGATTTACATTGGTGTAAACTGGTATGAGATCTGAATCCGACCAGTGGTATTCGATATTCTTGCAAGGTTTCTGCCTGTGCCACTCTTGGCTACCCCCAGAAATCCTGCATGAGCAGCTGTTCTTGCACAGGGGATTGTGCTGGGAAGCTGATGAACTCTGACGGGTAACTAAGAACGTTCCCTACCTTAGCACACACCACACCGCAGAGAGACATCATTGTCCAGTGGTCAGGGCATGGGGCTGGCAGCCAGGGGACTGGAGCGCTGGCCCCAGCTCTGTCACTGCGTTTCCTTGGGAAAGTCTCAAAGCCACGTTTGCAAAAGGACTCCAATGTTGAGTGCCCAACAATAGACAAGTAGGTGGACGTTTTCCAAGGGGGTTGCCTGGAATTAGGTGTGTACATCTACGTGCGGGCCCCAAAATGCATGGCCTGATTTTCACAGATGTCCTTGGTGCAGATTAGGGCTATATTCTATTTACCTGCATCTGTAAAGTGCTTTGAGATTGAAGTGTGCACCCTTCCAGAGTGCTCCATACCATAGCCCCTGCGTGCTACCCAGTCCCTGTAGGGATGAGGAGTGTGATTGAGAAGCAACTGACTGTTCTTACTCTCCTGATCTCGTCCACGGGGCTGTGTAGCTATTGATACTGCATGGCAAGCCCTGCGCTCTGGCAGAGCGATGGTCTGCCATGAGCCACGTCTCTCTGTTTCCCTGCTTTTAGGGCTCAACCCTTCTTGGTACCTGCAGCACGTCATAGTCCGAGACCTGCAGACCAGCAAGAGCGACTTCTTCCTGGTGAACGACTGGCTGTCCGTGGAGAGCGAGGAGAATGACGGCATGGTGGAGAAGGAGGTCTATGCCGCCAGTGAGTGCTTGGCTGCTGGGACATGGGGCCTGGAGCAGTCAGTGTTCATGGGATAGGAGGAGGAGGGCAGGGCAGCTCCTGGGACTTTGGGACTTGTTATTTTGTAGGGAATGCCAAAAGAGTGACTGTACGGACACCACCATGGGTTCCCCTGTCAACACCCTCATGCTGTATCCAGATCGGAGGTGCTCTGCTGGCTTCTTTCTGCCTTTTACCTGCTCTGGCTCGGTCTTCTCCACTGCCAGAGCGTACATGGCAGAGCAGGAGGCCCCCGTGAGCGCCAGCTCTGAGGGATGGGTCCCGGCCAGCACAGGCCCCTGTGAGCTCCGGCTGTGGGGGCTGGTAGATCTAGGGCACAGAATGGCCCCCTCTGCAGTGTGTGGCTCTCACCTGCTCATCTCAGCCTGACCCTGGCTCTCTTTTCCCGGCATTCAGGCGAGACGGAATTGAGGAGCTTCCCTCGGATCTTCGTGGCTGAGCTGCAGCGGGGTTTCTTCGAGAAGCACATCTGGCTTTCCATGTGGGACCGGCCCCCACGCAGCCGCTTCACTCGGGTGCAGAGAGCCACCTGCTGCTCCGCCCTCATCTTCCTCTTCCTCTGCGCCAATGCCGTGTGGTACGGCGTGGTGGGAGACGTCAGTCTCAGGTAGGCTGCACATCCTATCGCGCTGCTCCTGGTCTCTCGGGATCACCTAACCAAGCCTGTGCCCTGGTCCTGCCAGAGGCAGCTGGCTGTCCTGCCTGGTAATGACCTGTGCAGTCACATGGCTGTGTGGCACAGGGACCATGATCCATCCTGTGAAGCCCCTGGCCCTTGATCTATCACCTCCCTAATGTCCTCCATTTCCACCAGCGTAAAGGAAAAGGAGCTCCCCAAACCTCCCTACCACAAGAATTTGTGAATTGTTCCCATGCTCAGATACCCCCGGGATGGGCGTCATAGAAGAGACTGGATGGACAGATCTTGCTGTCCCTTTCTCTCTTTGGCTCCACCTTACCACCTTGTAACCTACCCTGCCACCACCACCCCTCTTATCTTTGCCCGTAGAGCAGTATTTCAGACCTTGCCAATACTCTCCCTCCTGACACTTGTGAAGGGGGCTAAGCAGCAGCAGCTGTGAAGATGTCCCGCTTGCTCTGGACACAAGTGCCATGCGTGGCAGAAAGCAGCAGAGACACACAGCTCCTGGGTGTAATTTTTCCAATCGCCCAACCCTGATTTGTTCTGTGGTTCGAGACTTGGGAGGTGCTTTACATCCTGGTAAAAAGCAAAGTGACAAAGCCTCTGAAATGAGCTCGAGAGAGAGCGGGACAGAGCTGGGACAAGTTGAACAGAACAATTGCCATTAAAGGGAAACTCTCTGCGTTGAACAAAAATCAAGAGGCAGAGGAGGTCAGCAGCAGCTGCAGTCGTTTGCTACATAATCAGAATTTTGCCAGACCACAATAGCCCTTCACTTTGGTACTAATAACGCCATGTGAAAGGCTTTCTGCTGCAGATCCTCCAATTTAGGCAGGTACCTTTGATACATGTGAGGTACCGTCCATTTCAAATCAAATCCTGTTGATTTCAACAGAAGTTAGGACCTAAATACCTGTGAGGATCTGAGTCTAAGCCAGGGCTCTATTCTGCACTTCTTGCACACCCAAAACTCCCAGGGGAGCCAGCAAGGTCTTCTTGACAGTGTCCCGTTAAAAATGACTTTCCCTTCCAAACACTGGCTCCCTAGTTCAGGTGGCGACACGGGTGATGTTGGTTCTGACATCTCTCTCCTTCTTTTCCTGACCTTTTCCAGTAACGTGGCTGTTTCCAACCTGATCCCACTTAGCGTTGACACTGTGGCTGTTGGTTTGGTGTCTAGCGTTGTGGTCTATCCAGTGTACCTGGTCATTTTATTCCTCTTCAGGATGGCTCGTAGCAAGGTAACAGGGAAGAAAAATCATTGACTTTCAAGGGGTGCTTTACGACAACAGATTTGCTTACAGATGGCCAGCGTCTGTCATCGTTACTCCCATTGTGTTGCATCTTACTTCAGGAGTAACAGCATGGACAGGAGTAAGAGGCACAGAATCTGGCCCATAGCGATGCTACAGAAGCATTCTGTGCACATACAGAGAACAGCTTTGATTCTCCTTTCACTCTCACCCCCATGAATCGGGTGTTGCTCCTCTGCATCCAGCGGGCTGCCAGGGGGATAAACGATAGGAGATCCAGGCCCATAGACGCATCAGGCAGCCTGTGAGCCAGAGCCAGGGCAGGTGAGACCAGAACAAAAACCCCAGGTGGGAATATGCCAATTGCAATGAAGAACGATGGAAGCCAAGCACCATATGAAAGACTCACAGAACGTGAACTCTCTGCCACAGGAATTCACTGCGGCCAAGAAACTAGCATGATTCAACATTGGACATTTATATGGATAGCAAGAATTATAATCGTTAATACTAGTTATAACAGATAGTAGTGAGAGCAGTTACAATAGTCAAGGCTAACTGAGTCTGGAGGGGACATTAAACCTCCTTAGCCAATTTCTGACTATTAGTGATCAGGATGAGATCTAATGTAGGGGGCAAATTATCCCACTGCAGCGTTCTTATATTTTCCTTTGAAGCCTCTGGTACTGACCATTATTGGAGACGGGACGCTGGCCTCCATGGCCCTCGGGTCTGATTCAGTCTGACAGTGCCTATGGTCCTCTTTTCCTTCTGTGGATTCTGTATCCATACTTGTGTTGTAATATGGCTCCCACCAACTCCCAGCTAGCTACCAGATGCTTTGGTAATGGATACATTAGAGATCTAATGAAGCACCACTGTAGGTGGAGGTCCCGCTGTCTGGGCAGTATGGTGGTTATGCAGCCACAAGAGGATGATCTGGCTAGACACAATCAGGCAGCCCCATTAAGTAACACAACCGGCCATTATGTGGTTGATAAGGAAATTAGGAAGGGAATGTCGCTTAAGAGCACACATGCTCAGCAGGAGATTGCGAGCCGTTCCTGTGCTGGGACGCCCTTGGCTAGGGGAGACTCAGGGGCACCAGGCAGGCAACGAGGCAATTGGTGTCATTTGACGTGTAAAGCTTTGGCCGGTGAGAGCTGCCCCCTGGGAGGTATTCGAAAAACCCACGTGGGTTTGGGGCGCTCCCCTAGTTTTGCTCTCACTGTTGCCAGGCAGCCCACGGTTGCCCGTTTCAGGGTGCCCATGGGGTCACGCGCACTGTTGTGCTACCAAGCCATTTATTTGCTGGTGTAACACATAAGGCAGGTCAAGAGCATCTGCTCGCTGATCTGATGGATGGGGCAGCGGAAGGGGGTGCTGCGGCCTGGAGTGCCAATGTAGGTGGTGTCGGACCTAGAGGGGCAGCGCTGGGGCCATAAATTAATTATACAAGCGAGACCTAGTTCTTAGCCAGAACAATGGCCTCACCCTCCCCTCCCTGCCTCTTATGCAGGCTTCCATCAGCCACACCCTGACCCACTCAGACCAGCAGTCCTTGGAGATCGATAATTACCTGGACTCCTCCCTCCTGGAGAGCTCCTTCCTCACCTTCCCCGGGATCCGGGCCGAGGTAAGCAGGCGACGGGAGGCCTCTCCTGCCTAAAGGCGGCACAAAGCAGGTAGTTCTGTGTGCTTCCCCCAGCCCCTCTGGGCGCCGTTCGGCCTCCTTCTGTCCCTGCGTGTGGCTGCGGAGCGGCGTCAATCCCTGGCCCCTGGGTTAATGCAGCGTGGTACAGGGAAGAGTGGGAGCTGGCACAGGGTCCTGCCCCTGGCTGAGTACCTGATGAGTCAGGGAGGGTGGAAGCCATGTAGAGTGGGATCAGCATGCGCTCACGCCCCCTCCGGCCCCCAGGCCAGTTCCAAGGCACTTAATGATAGTCAGCATCGATCCAGCACTTTCTGCCCGATACACGTTAACACCCTGATCGGCCCAACACCTCGGCGCATCCTCGCCTTCTACAGTGGGAAATGGAGGCAGAGAGGTGCTGTAAATTGCCTAAAGCCACAGAGCGAGTCAACATCAGGGCCAGTGTGTGAGTGCCTGGCTCCCAGTCCTGTGCCCAGACTGCGAGGCTGGCCTCTCCCCGGGGCCACTTCCCCTGCCTGACCCCCCTGGAGAGCCCCGTTTTTGCTGTGTTGATCAGCTGTGATTTTAACCAGAACCCAGCCAGCGTATGGTGACTGAAACTTATTCTGCTCCTTCCCCACAGGCCTTTTCCGAGCAAACCAAAACCGATTTGTTCCCAGACGATTCAAAGAGGTGAGCGAGCTGCCGGGGATGAAAACCGGCAGGGAGACTGCATTTGTAGGGCCTCGGAGCGCGCGCACACAGACACCTTTTCAGGGAAGACAGTAAATTATGGGTTGGGGAGCCTGAGACATCAAGCCCTGATTAACGTCAGTGGGCAAAAGGCTCAATTTTATTGTAGTTGGTCATTTTTTGCGGCTCAGAGATGAGGCGCGTCTGCCAGCTTTATTGCTACACTAGGCTGCATTTTGATTTCTCCCAGGGACAGGGGTTCTGCCCTGCTTGCATGTATTGATTAGCAATCGCAATAAATGAATGTGACTGGAAGGCAGGACGCTGGCTTCTGATACAAATCCCGCTGGAGACCATTATCCCGGCTATTAATACACAGCGCTCTCTCTCCCGCTGCCTACCCGGGAACCTCCCGCTCTGCCTTCTGTCCCGCAGTCTGATTCGGTGGCACTCCAGCGAGGCCCTGCTCAACTGGCCAGATCTCCTCAGCGACCCCTCCATCATGGGCAACACCATCCAGAAGCTGAAGCGGGGACGGGCCAGCCGCCATCTGGGGCTCGAGGTGCCCCTGCCGGCTGAGGAGGACAGCTTGTCGCTTGGCTTGCACCAAGGGCAGACCAAATACTTCTCTGCCTCAGGTGGGGGTGAGAGCAGTGAGGTGTAGCACTGGCGGGGCGCGCCTGGCTCCGGAAGCGCTGCTAGGGAGGGGCATTTGGCCTGAGCGCTTCCCTCCTGTCTAGCACTTGCTACCCTGGGCAATTATGCCTGGACACAGAGACCGAGTAGGGTGTGTTTTGTGCCTCAAAACCCCTCTTTATTTCCGGTCCTAAAGTCAGTGACACCTCCAGTTTCCTGTGTCCAATACACCAGCCTTCACAACCCCTGCCCTTGACCACTGTGAAAGGGGACGGTGCTACGATAAAAGTCCTGGGCTCAATCCCTTGACTCAGACAGGCGATTGGCCTGAGCGAAGGCGTCTGGATTCGGCCCACCTATCGCCGATGGCGACTGAAGAGTTGTGCTCATGGCAGCAGGGTTATCGCTGCCTCCTTCGGCCAGGGAACCCTGCGATGACTCCTCAGGGCTGGCACCACGGCTCCCTGGCTAAAGGAGCAAAAGGTCATTTGGTTCAGCCCAAGTGTCAATTGACCCATTTCTCTGCATGTTGGGAGTCCGAATCCAAATGCGACCAGAATGGGTCAAGGACTCGGGACTGCAGGAAGTCGGGCTGCAAATCTTGCTTGGAGCAGGCTGTCCCCAGCCCTCAGGGCATGGGAAGGAGGCACTGTGGCCCTCAGCCATCACACTGCTCCCCTGTGTCTGAGCATGACCTGTTCCTACCCTAGCTTGCACTGCGCGCCGCCCCTCCCCACCCTGTCCTGTGCCAGCAGCCAGCTCTCATCTTAGCAGAGGAGCTGCACTTTAACTGAAAAAAATCCCCCAGGATCAGGTTTGCATTTGCCTCAGAGCTCTTTAATACAGGGCCTGTAAAAGCAGAGGAGCTAACGCCCTAGGAGATGGGCGACAGAGAGCTATCCTGCGCTGGCCCGGGGCAGCTGAGCTGCAGATGCAGACCTGTTTGCTGCCACCGCCTGGCCCATCACCCGGGCTATTGCAGCGTTGGGCACCCATGGAATGCAGGTCAGTCGGACTCCGGGCCCAGGGGCTGCTTGAACCTGGTGCTGCTCTCACGCCCACGGGGCGAGTCCATTGAACCCATGGCATTACCCTGCTGTCAAACCCCTGGGAGCAAGGGGAGACTCACACACCCAGGGTGTCTGAATTCCCCAATGACCTGTGCATCCTCATTGGTCATGGAGCACCAGCATCCTCATCCGTGAGCCCCTGAAGTGACCCTAAAAAGGGTGCTCCCCAATTCGTGCATCCATCCCAACCAGGGTGCCCAAGCAGGTTCACACAGGGTGCAGGAGTGATGGTGGGGAGCCATAGGAGGAGGTTCAAGGTGGCTGTGCAGGAGGGGACCCCGGTAGCCTCACCTATGTGGAGACTGGCCTGAAGCCCTCTCCCATTCCACTGAGAGGTGCTGTGAACAGATCTAGCAGCCGTAGGCACCGACTCCATGGGTGCTCCGGGGCTGGAGCACCCACGGGGAAAAATTAGCAGGTGCTCCGCACCCACCGGCAGCCAAGCTCCCCCGCTTCCTCCTCTCCCAAGCGCACTGCATCCCTGCTCCTCCCCCTCCCTCCCAGTGCTCCCCCTCCCCCCCCGCCTAACAACTGTTTGGCGGCACTTAGGATTTTCTGGGAGGGAGGAGTGGGGATGCAGCGCGCTCAGGGAAGGAGGCAGAGAAGAGGTGGGTCAGGGATGGGGACTTGGAGGAAGGCGGTGAATGGAGTGGGGCAAGGGCTGGGCCAGAGTTGGGGTGGGGGGGTCAAGCACCCAGCGGGCAAAGGGGAAGACGGCACCGATGCTAGCAGCCCTGTTAACAGGGAGAGGGATGAGGGAGCTGGTTAGCGGTTGGGGTGCTAACTTTCCTGCCCTGCTGTCTGTCTCTCTCAGATGAAGATCTGATCCGGCAGATCCTAGCCGATGGAGCTAGTGGCATTTCCCACCCCCAGGATACGGGGCAGTATGCCAGAGCCGAAACGGACTTGATCTCAGGCCTGTAAGTATGCAGGGAGAAAAAAGTGCTTAAAGAAGGTGTGGTGAGTGAGCGCTCCCTGGGCCCCTGCCCTCCCGCCAGGAGTGTGGGGGACAGGGGCGACTGATTTTCTGCCTAAAAGAGGGGGGCCACGAGGCTCTGCCCCCTCCTTGGCCCCACCCCTGCCCCTCCTCTTCCTCCCGAGGCCCTACCCCCCAGTCAAGTCAGAAGCCAGAGCCGGGCTGGGAAGCCCAGGCCCCTCCACCTGCCCTCCACCTTGGGAGGAACGCAAGAACAGCCCCTGACCCCCGCTCCCCAGGCCTGCTGCCCTCATGCGGCTCCTACCCCAACCTGGCTCCAGCTTCCGATGTGGCCAGGGCCTCGGAGGGCCAGGGTAAGAGCCGTGTGGGGGAACAGGGGGACTGGGCCTCTGGCATAAAGTGGAAAGATCAGGCCCATCCACTTTCAAAATTGGGAGGGCCATGGCCCCTTGGCCCGCCCTGTTCCAGGGCCCCGGGCAGGGGGAGTTGTTTTGTGCTGCACCAGCTTTGCTGAATCTGGCCTTTTGGTCCTGGCTGGCAGCTGCACTCACAAAGCAAACACCTGGAGCCGTATCAACCAGGCAGGCAGAGCTCTTCCCCACTCACGTACCTCCTGCTAGCCCCAAACCCTGGGCGCCAGCTGCCTGTTTCACTCTAGATTCCACCTCGCTGCAGGCAAGCACCTTGGTGAAGGAGTCTCCAGAGGCCGCAGAAGCGTCTCTGTCGCGGTTTCCTTTGACCTGCTCAGCGAGTGCCGCTGATGCAGGTCAGCTCCGCTCGAGAGCAGCTCCACATCGACAACGCTGGGCTGAGCTGCGATCTCCCGGTGTCTGGGTTTATAGCCCAGTTTAAACAGTGCCAGCAAAGACAGGAAAGTATCAGGGTCTCTCTGCCTCGCTATGCCCCTATAAGATATAAAACAAAGAGGCCATCAGTCTGAACCGTCTGCGCAGGGATTTGCGTTGGGGCACCGTGGGAAGGCTGCTGGAAGAGCAATTTCCGAAAGTCATCAGCAGAAACCTGAGCAGCCTTGCACTCCTGCCGTCCCTTCTCTGCAGGCGGTGAATCAAACCAGGTGGCCCAGCGGGAAGTTAGCAAATCCCACTGACTGATGCTGCCGTCACTTGGGGAGGGAAGCAGTTTTATCTTGCCCATGATTGCAGGGCATGATGTTAGTGATCCCTATGGAGCAGGCTAGTAGCAGGGAGGACTGGCTCTCTCAAGAAGCACGCACCTTTAAAAGAAGAAAAGCTGCTAATTAGCCAAGGAGTTGCCTGCGGCTGGTGCTAGATTAAATGTCACATTGCTTGGGCTCAGAATCCTCTCTCTGGGGCCCTCCGAACCAGGCTGCCACCGGTTTGCTTACCGCAAAGCCCGTTTGTCTGATGGAGTGCCTCTTGCAAAGCAAACCCGGGTTTAAGCCCCATGCTAATAACGTTGATTTGCCCTGGCAGATCCAGTGTGTTTGGGGAGAAGACAGAGACCATCATGCTGCAGCGGCTGAATGAGAGAGGGCAGAATATGGTAGCCCCTGCCAGGGAAGTGAGCAGATCTGCCAAGTCCACATGGACAGGTACTGGGCGGGCAAGGCCTTCTCTGATGTCAGTGCCCAGCGCAAAGGACATGCTCCCTGAAACAAGCTAGGGTGAAGAAAGGAGCTCAGATGTTATGGCGATAAGGGGTGGATAGGCAGATAAACACAGACAGCCATGATGTGCGCCCCTTTACGAGCCAGGTTCAGAAGGGGGCATGCTCGTTGCATACAATTCTCCAGCTCTCTATTCCTTACCATTTCAGGATCCATTTCCCTTTGTTCCCTGTGCTCTCATTAAAATCATCATAAAAACCCCTTCTGGAAAAGCCCTAACTCGGCATTTCATGCTCAAAGGCATTTACCTACCATGTGCAAAAACAAAGCCACTACTCCCCACTCCCACAGGGGGATTGATTTCAGAAGCACATTACGGCAGTGAACTAATTAGACCTGAAGGTAGGGGAGGGTCCTGATGTCAGCACAGGGGAAAGGGAGTTAGAACTCAAATGAAAACTCAAACCAGTTAAACAAGAGAGAGGGAGAAGGAAAGGAGACTTCATGCAGTGACGTATAACATGGGCAAACAAAGAGTTCACACTGTCTCCCTACAGACCAGCCTCTCCCATGGCCAGGAGGTGAAAAGCTGAACGGATGGGAGACAGGTCATGGGTGGTGATAGGTTCTTAGCTTCTCCACTTAAGAGTCCTGGTAAGGACCTTAGAGCAGTGGCTTTCTTAGCACGAGCTGTCCTGCTTTCAGACACCCCCCAGGAATTTCTTGCACTACAGCCTCTCTTCTCAGTGCAGAAAACTAAACACGGAGCTGGGGCTCTGGGGCCTATTAAAATCCATCCATTGGTTTTGCCTGAACTACTGTAGTATCTGATTTGTACAGCTTAGTCACATGGTTGGATGAAAGCATCTCTCTGTCTAAGCAGCCCCTCCTGGACAGGGTGGCTTAGAGGCAGAAGCAGCCGGTTAGGAGAGTCAACTCCTGGTGACATGCAGGTTCAAAGCCTCACAGGGTCACCCTTGTCCTTCCCGGGTGAACGGAACAATCTCCTTGGATTGGGTCTTTCGAGTGACACCTTAAGCCAAGGCTCTGGCTGGGCACTAAAGATCCCCTGGGCCTTTGGTAAGTGAGGGCCCGTGTCTGGGTCAGAATGGCTGCCCTTCCCCATGTACACACGGTGCAATTTGCAGACGGGTGGCTACTGCCCTTCACTTCAGGGATGGATGCATTTCAGCAGCGAGCTATGTATGTGGTCGGTTCAGCGTGGTGGGGCCACAGAAACGTGGATTATCCTTCTAAAGAACACCCAGGTTTCTGAGGGCTCCCCACAATGACTCAGGTCTCTGGTGGGGCTGGCGGTTGCTTGGCCCTGCCGGTTGCTGGCAGCACCGTTGTGGGATTTCAGGCCCCTGCTTTGCTCCCTGCAGTTGTGGACCATACGTTCAGGAAGCGCCTGCTGCCAAACTGGTGCTCATACCTCGCTCACGCCATCAGCCTCCTCCTCTTTGCCACCTCCATTGGGGTCTCCGTGTGGATCGGAGTCGGCTTCACCTCCAGTGTTGCCCTCATGTGGCTCATCTCAGGGATATTCAGCTTCCTGGCATCCTTCTTGGTCTGGGAACCTCTGAAGGTAAGGATGGGTGTGTAATTTCTTTTCCAGGTCGCTGAAATTGCTTAATGTCTCATGATTTTCTGTCCCCACCAGTCTAGGCTGCATAGGGTCCTGCTTCTCTCTCTATCTCCTTATCGATCACTCCCCTCTGTAAGTTACCGCAGATTTCTGAAAGGGGATCAGCCCTGATTGAACTGGCACCGAGACGCCCTCAGCAGGCTGTAAAATGGTTCAATCTCTCTGCCTGCGGCAGGGAAGCATCTGTGAAAATTACAGAGGTGTAAAGCTGGAGCCTCTATCGCTGTTGTGTATCAGGCTGTACAGCATCTGGCTTTAGGAAAACACGGATCTTCTTCCCCACCCCTGGCACAATTCCATGGGGCAAATGGAGAATAAACCTCAGATGCCAACAGCCAGACAGGCTCTACCTCAGAGAGGAGAAATTTGTTAGCACAGACCCATGGTCGGCAGCCATGAAGCCGCATGGATCCAAGTCGAGGCCGGCTCCTCTATTCAAGCTTGAATCCACGTTGGGAACGGTGAGGACGTTCCCATCATGGCCTTGTGCTGGTGAGGTTGCTATACAGGTGTCTTAAAGCACATTGATTTCCTGGGTCGCAGGTTCTGCTGGAAGCCCTTTATTTCGCACTGGTTGCAAAGCGCCTGTACCCGGAGGAAGACGACACACTGGTGGAGTATCCATTTGTCGAGCACGTTTCCGAGAAGATCAACAAAGTCCGACCTCCTCAGGGATTTGCCCTTTTCCAGGCCAAGGAGGAGGCCAGGAAGGTCAAACTGCTTCACAAGATGCTAAAGGTAAAGCGCCTGGCAAACTACTTGGATATCTTTTTTTGACGAGATGACAAGTTTGGTTGATAAAGGTAATAGCGTTGACGTAATAGACTTCGATTTCTGTAGGGCGTTTGACTTGGTACCGCACAACACTTTGATTAAAAAACTAGAATGATATAAAATGACCGTGGCACGTATTAACTGAATTAAAAACTGGCTCACAGATACGTCTCAAAATGTAACTGTAAATGGGGAACAATCATCACGCAGGTGCATTTCCAGTGGGCTCCTGCAGGGATCAGTTCTTGGCTCTTCGCTATTTAACATTTTTATCAATTACCTGGAAGAAAACCTAATATCATACCTGATAAAGTTTGCAAGTGACACAAAAATTGGGGGAGTGGTAAATAATGAAGAGGACAGGTCACTGATACAGAGAAATCTGGATCACTTGGTAAATTGGGTGCACGCAAACAATATGCATTTTAATAGACTAAATGTAACTGTATCTCGGAACAAAGAATATAGACCATATTTACAGGATGTGGGATTCTATCCTGGGAAGTGGAGACTCTAAAAAAGATTTGGGGGTGGGGTGGATAATCAGCTGAAGGTGTCCAAAAGGGCTAATGCAATCGTGGGGAGCATAAACAGGGGAATATCAAGTAGAAGTAGAGAGGTCATTTTACCTCTGTATTTGGACTGGGTGCAACTGTTGCTGGACTACTGTGTCCAGTTCTTGTATCCACAGTTCAAGAAGGATGTTGATAAATTGGAGAGGGTTCAGAGAATGGCCATGAGAATGCTTAAACAAGATTAGAAAACCTGCCTTATTGTGATAAGCTAAATAGATTGAGCTCCTTGAGTCTAACAAAGAGATGTTTAAGGGTGACTTGATTACAGTCTAAATACCTAGATGGGGAACAAATATTTAATAATGGGCTCTTCCATCTAGCAGAGAAAGGTTTAGCACAATCCAATGGCTGGAAGTTGAAGCTAGACAAAGACAGGAAATAAGGTGTCAAGTTTTAACAAGCGAGGGGAATTTACCATTGGAACAATGTACCACGGGTCGTGGTGGATTCTCCATCAGTGACAATTTTGAAATCAAGATGGGATGTTTTTCTAAACGATCTGCTCTAGGAATGATTGCAGGGGGGCAGTTCTCTGACCTGTGTTATTGAAGAAGTCAGACTAGCCCATTACTATGCTCCCTCCTGACTTTGGAATTCATAGACTCCTCCCCGCTTTCTACCTTACTGAGACTCTGAGCTTGGCCCCAGGGTGTGGCCTGGGCCCTCCTTGCATCAGGGTGTGCCTGCAGTAACCTGCCATGGAACATGGGCTGCTCCAAACACCATCTTTGTGACTGCAAGCAGCTCAGCCTAGCACGTGAGCATCACTGCAATAGCACTGCCCTGAAAGGGTTAGGAACCACTGACCTAAAGGACACTCCTGCGATGAACCTTGTATCAGGTTAGGAGAACAAAGCAAGGAAACTAACTGTGCCTGCCTGTGTGGCTTATACGAAGGGCCGGGTGAGTCTCTCCAGTCTTTGCAGCCCACCCTACAGGTTTTGTTTAAAGGTGGGAGGTATGGATAGAGCATGGAACTGGGACTCAGGAGATGTGGATTCTCTTCCCGACTCTGCCACTGGGCTGCTGGGTGACCTCGAGCAAGTCCCTTCCCAGCTCTGTGCCTCAGTTTCCCCATTTGCACAAGGGAGTGATGATCCTGACCACCTTTCTAGAGCGCTTTGAGATCTGTGGATGAAAAGCGTTATGTCTGAGCGAGGTGGTAGGATTCCAAAGCTAAGAGGAATGGAACTATTTCCTCCCCGTGAAATCAGTTGGTTTTGGAGTCAAAGCATTCCCTTGCAGTGCTGGAAACACAACAGCTCCGGCCTGGGGCACAAGAAAACGGAACAGGCCACTTGCGTTATCCAAGCCCAGTGAAATGCAAACAGCCAACCAGCTGTGAAAAGGAGCTTCCATCACTTTAAAGATCTTTCGCTGTTAATACTCCCAGCTGGTGTTAGTAACACTCCCAGGGTTTAAAAGCTGTGCTGTGTTGAACTGGGCGCTATCCCTTTCAAGAACAAAAGCCCCACTAAATGGGAAGCTGTTACATAAGCAGCGCTGCCAGCACCGAGCGGGCCGGGATGTTGTGTAATCTGTATTGACTTGAACATGTGGAGTTGGGCTGGCTGGTTTGGGGGAAAAAAAAAAAATTGTTACAAGGCCATGGTCTGGGTCTGGATTTCATTTAACAGCAGCTCCCATATGGGAAAACACCAAACCAGTATGTTGGGGCCTGCTTCTGCTCCCAGTGGGGGTCTTGCCCTGACATCCAAGGAGAGCAGGATCTAGCCCTTGGGGCGCAGGACAGCTTGCTTCATGTACTCAGCTGCCCTGCTCCCACCAAGGTAGGTACCGTGCCCTAGGCTGAGAGCAGTCCTCTGACCGCATGCCTCTGTTTTCTGCTTGCCAGAGCTTCCTCATCTATATGTTGTTCTTGCTGGTGACATTGCTCACCAACTATGGCGACGCCTCCCGCAACGGCAGGGCCTTCCTTTTGCAAAGCTCCCTCAAGCAGCAGCTCGGTGGCGAGGAATTCCTCCGCGTCAAGAGGTAATTGCGAAGCCCCAGTGGGGCTTGGAGCATCAAGCCATGTGGGTTGTTCCATCCTCCGGGCCAGGCAGCCTCAGGCTGAACACTGTGGGGCTTTGCGCTGGAAGTCAGTGAGCAGATGCGTTTCTTTACCGATCACAAATTACACACACACAAATGCCGAATCGTCTGTGGTCACTACAGCCCTCGCCGCTCCCATTCGAACGGGACAGTCACCAGTGTGTCCAGTCTCATGGTGTCAGAAGACAGGAGAGACTGACATTCACTAACTGTATTGCTCGGGTTCCTTCTCCCATCATTAGGCACCCAGGGGTGCACCAGATCCTCAGTGCTGAGGTTATAATGTACGTGTCTGAGTTGCCAGATGTTAATTTTAGAAATTCACCTTGGGAGGTCAAGGATGGTTTTGTGACCAACACCCAGTGCAGGAATTCAGGAGGAGATCTGTGTTTTCGTTCTGCCTCCATCACACCCTCCCTGGGGGGCACGTCCTTTCATTGCTTGATGCCTCCATTACCCTATCTGTAAAATGAGGATAGGGGTTCTGTGAGCTTTAATTCATTAATGTTTCTAAAGGACTGAGCGCCACTGTTGGAAATTGGGGCGGAGGGGGGGAAGAGAATCAGTTTATACTTCTCTTTCAGATATCTGAGCTATGAATTCAGAGTTGCAGCATCAGGACAGACTGAGACGACCTTTAAAAACCGCAGCTTTAGAGAAGGTTTAGCAATAAAGAGGCTTATGAAAACCAGAAATAATCATCTATTCTATAAATACTAAACCCTACCATTCTTTGGGGCTTGTAGCAAGAGGACAATTTCCTGGTGGAGTTTTCAGGATGTCGTCATCCCTGTTGACCAGAACGGCCCCAGAGCTGCTTTCCTGGAATTAGTTCTGTCCTTGTGTCAGCCCTCTTGATTGTTCTACAGACAAATGAGACTTGGCAAAGTGAGAGCAGGAATCCATGCTACATCTGAGTCACTGATAGAAGTCAGGAGTCATCCCACGGACATCAGCACAATTACATGGGATTAAAAGTGGTGTCAAATGAGAGCAGACTCAGCTCCTAGTTACGGAGGGACCTGGCTCACGTTTACTTTGCACTGGCAGTGGAAAGGGGCTGTGCCATGGGAGCATATGTATGGCTACACCCCACTGAAGGCCTCTTTACCCCACAAGAATGCTGTGAAGTGGCTTTAATGTAAATGAGAATCAGGCTCAAAAGATTTCTGTGGGACACTTATTTTGTGAGGTTAGAGCGACACGGAGAAAGGGCAATGGGATGAAGCGGAAAAAAAGGAAAAATTTGATCTAATGGCCAGATCACTTTGGCTATGGGTTAGTTTCCCAAAGGAAGTGATAGAATCCTCATCTCTTCGCTCATTCGAAGCGAGGCTGGATAAAATCACTCGAGTATAACACTGGAGAACAATTGTGCATTGGCCTGGAACTAAATCAGATGTTCTGATGGTCTCTCTCAGCTCCATCTTCTGTAAGAATATGCTGAAGCAGGGGACTAGTTTTACCTTGTAGGGTTTTTGCGTCCCAAACGTCTATACTGTGTGATCTCTCAGGGTATAGGATAATAGTCTGGAGGATAAAGCCTGCCTCTGGCTGAGCTGGTGGGCCACTGAATAGCAGTGGAGGTCACCTTTCCAAAGCTCAGTCTCCCCCCAGTGGCAGGATACAAGCTTTCAGATCATCCCCTTGGCGTAGAGAACTCCTCAGAACCAGAGCTGGGCGTGGGGCTGGGCTGAGTGGAGACACTTTCTTCTGTATTGACCGGATTAACCTTCCTCTCTTCTCCTCCCTGCGTGCACAGATCCGATGAGTTTTGGGCATGGATGTCACAGGTCTTGTTGCCCTCTCTCTACAATAACCAGTCGCGGCAAGAGAGCTACAGCACCATGCTGGGAGTGCCACGGCTGCGTCAGCTCCGCCTGCAGGAAGGTGCGTGGCTGCCAGCATCCCTGGTTTGGGAGCAATGGTGCCTCACAGAAGAGATTCAGATCAATGAGACAGGGAGGGACAAAGCTGAGAGCCAGCTCTAGTTTTCTAGCCCCACAGCAGCCAGCTTGCACACCACTGTTCTCTGTAGAAGTTTGGCCAGCGAGGCTGCAGGTTGGTTCCTGGTTATCCTTACGCCCAAGAACACGTGCCAGGTACTGTACAAAAGCCAAAGACCCGGGCCCTGCCCAATTTCAGACAGGATGCAACAAGCAAGGGTGGTCGGCCATCAGGATGGGGTGAGCTGAGGAGCAAAGTCTGAGCCACATGACTCACGTTCTCCTGTGCTAAGCCCAGTAGCTCAGTTATGGATTTTGCATTTATAAATAAATGATATGGACTTGCTCCCTTCTCTAGGTCTGGCTGGGAAAGGGGGAACTGGAATGGAGGGTTTAACTGAAGCAGGGGGAGGGACGCAATGTAGAGGAATAGCTTTCTGCACTGGGATGTTCATATGGCCATGTAACGGGTTTCCCTACTCACTGCTGTGGTGCCCCCTCATGGCTGGGTCTGGGGAACAGCTCTCAGCTGGAACAGTGCCCCCTTTCATCACTTGCTCACCCCGTGGCCCGTCTCCCGTTCCAGAACTTAGGGTGCTCTCTCTTTGTGACAGCCCTCCAGCCAAGTCTCTATATAGTTTTCCCCTTCCAGGGTCGCTAAGTCCCACTGGACAATCCACCCGGCAGTATTCTGTAATTTCTGGTCTGTGCCACTTTCCCAGTGGTTGGCAGGGGAGCCCGGGCCTGCCCAGTACTCTGGGTTCCAGCACAGGGACCTGCTATCCAGCAACGATGGTCTGCTTATTTCCAAACCTCATTGCTATTGCCCTCTGCTCCTTCTTACTTCCCTTCTCTTTCTTGATGTTGTGGCCCACTCCTGGGGTCCAACTCAAGCTCCCAGCTGCCGGGAGTGACTGCAGCCTCCTTCCCCAACAACCCCTTCTTGTCCCTGCTTGCTAGCTTTGTACCAGTGCAGGCTACAGCTGCTCAGCTGAGCTTCACCTTCCATTAGCACTTGTCTATCCAGCCTAATCCTCCCCCAGATGCAGTCCACTAGATTAATTACCCCTTCCAAGGTACCTGAACCCCTTCCGATAGGTGCAAACACCCCAGCACAGGCAGTCTCATGTCTCGTCACCGCCAAGCTAACACGATACTGGCCTCTTTTCAGCAGAATGCCCGGATACCATCCATGATTTCTTTAGTGGGACGGATGCATCTGTCGCTGCGAAGAAATGCACGTACGAGTCTAACGGCTTTAATACTGGCGATTATGCTGTTGGCTGGAAGAGGGTATCTGTAAATTTGACACAGCCGTGGTCCTACTCGCCGCCTGACCTAGCAGGGTACGAAGCTGCGCATTCCACACGTACATTTCCTGTTCTGGCCGCAAAATCCAATCACAGCATTGGGCTCTTACAGCCACTCCGTTTCCAGCTGTCATGTCAAGTCAGCCAACTGCTGCCCCCGAGAGCCAACCGAATGAACAATACGGAAGGCATAGTGCTGTTCTGATCACCAGCCAGCTGGTTTTGTTCCATAGCAGTTTGATTGGCACGAATCATGCAGCCCCATTTGTAATTTTGTGGCATACACACTGCATGGAAGATAGAGTGGAGCTCTGTGTGTGCAAACGCATGCCACCGCGAGGTACTTTGCCAATGCAGTGGGGGCACATGCCGGGGGCACCGATATTTCAAAACTGCTGTTTAAGAGCAGGAGTGGGTTACAGAGCAATTTAAAACCTCAGCAAGGAAAGATTTGCATATTGGTGGTAGCTTCCTGTTATTGCTGGTTAGAGGGGCTCAGGAAACAGGTATAAAATCTGGGTCTATGCTCATTTAGCTTCGGTTCTAGCATTTGTTTGGCTCTGGATCATTTCTGGGAGGTGTGTTTCAAGATGGGTTTGGAGGGGGGTGTGGGTGGGCTAGGGCCTGTTTTGGGCCATTTAAGTTGATACAGTTTTTGTTTGTAATTTCTCATATGCCCTAGATGCACTAAATAAGATGCTTACTGTATGTCAGTTCAAATCCTCCGTTTGCATGGAAAGTAAAACAATGCAACTCCTCCTGGCTTTGCGTGAGTTATGAGGCCAGGTCAGCAAATCCCCACCCCCAAAATGCAACCAGTGGCTCCTCTTCTTTTTCAGAGTCTGGTACTGGGGCTACGTCTCCATGTATGACAGCGGAGGTTACATCCAGGAGCTAGGAGCCACGCTGGAAGAGAGCAGAGCGCAAGTGGACTATCTTCAGCAAAACAACTGGATCAACAACCTGTAAGCAGCTGGCAAGGCAGCAGAGGGGGAAGCCCTGAGTTTGGCTGTAACCTGGGAACAGTCCCGAGTCCTAATCTGAATTTTTCAGTGCAGGTAGTTGAGGTGGTGTCTGCCAAGCCTAGAAGTGGTTTTTTTTGGGGGGGAGGGGGGCGATTATTCAGCCAGAGGACCCCCTTTATCTTCCCTCACCTTGGTTTTGCGGTCAGGCGGTGTCCAACCAAGGCAGGCAGGATGCGTTCCCCTCTGTGGTTCCTTGGTGGGCAGCAAATCCACTCACGGTGCACCCGGAGATGCACACCCGGCCTCCCTCGCACCAGCTGCAGGGAGGGTGCTGCCCCAGACAGACCCTGAGCTGCTCTGGCAGCTCTCGCCCCTATAAAATGGTGTAACCTGACATGACGGACACTGTTGCCTGCTTCTCTGTCCCCACAGGAGCAGAGCGGTCTTTGTGGAGCTGACGCAGTACAACCCTAGCGTGGACCTGCATGCTGCCGTCACCCTGCGTCTGGAGTTCCCCATGGCGGGGCGAGCAGTGGCCGCCATCGCAATTGGGCCCTTCCCCCTGCTGCGTCTCAGTGGGGGAGTCACGCTGCAGCTTGTCATGATGGTCAGTTCAGCAACCTTGCTCCTCTCAGTCAGGCCTGTGGAGAGAAATTGGGGGCTCCCATCACATTTGCTAGGCCTGCCCCCATTTCAGCCCAGTTACAGGCTTTTGCGGGGCCCCTGCGCTCAGGGTCCTGGTACCATTGTCCCTCTTTGGCAGCCCTGCTCGCAGTCGCAACCTTAGCGCAGTGGATGGACGTCACTGGGATCTGGCTGTCGGAGGGAGTTACTCGGCCCTGCTCTGCTTGCTGCTATGACCCTGTTTCCCAGACGCGCTTCACAGTTGTGCTGTGGAAGGGCTGTCGGGGACCCCCTTCTTAGGTTGTGCTGTTGGCTCAGGAGAATAGTTGCTTCCTGCTCCCATGGCTCAGAGTCACCTGGCTGACTTGGAGGTTTGGGCCAAAAGAAATCTGATGAGGTCCAACAAGGACAAGTGCAGACTCCTGCACTTAGGACGGAAGAATCCCATGCACCGCTATAGACTAGGGACCGAGCGGCTAGGCAGCAGTTCTGCAGAGAAGGACCTAGGGGTGACAGTGGACGAGAAGCTGGATAAGAGTCAACAGTGTGCCCTTGTTGCCAAGAAGGCCGATGGCATTTTGGGCTGTATAAGTAGGGGCATTGCCAGCAGATGGAGGGACGTGATCGTTCCCCTCTATTCGACACTGGTGAGGCCTCATCTGGAGTACTGTGTCCAGTTTTGGGCCCCACACTACAAGAAGGATGTGGAAAAATTGGAAAGAGTCCAGCGGAGGGCAACGAAAATGATTAGGGGACTGGAACACATGACTTACGAGGAGAGGCTGAGGGAACTGGGATTGTTTAGTCTGTGGAAGAGAAGAATGAGGGGAGATTTAATAGCTGCTTTCAACTACCTGAAAGGGAGTTCCAAAGAGGATGGATCTAGACTATTCTCAGTGGTAGCTGATGACAGAACAAGGAGTAATGGTCTCAAGTTGCAGTGGGGGAGATTTAGGTTGGATATTAGGAAAAACTTTTTCACTAGGAGGGTGGTGAAACACTGGAATGTGTTACCTAGGGAGGTGGTAGAATCTCCTTCCTTAGAAGTTTTTAAGGTCAGGCTTGACAAAGCCCTGGCTGGGATGATTTAATTGGGGATCGGTCCTGCTTTGAGCAGGGGGTTGGACTAGATGACCTCCTGAGGTCCCTTCCAACCCTGATATTCTATGATGGTTTCCCACCCCCATTGCTGGGCCCAAAGCCTGCATGCCCATCACCACTTCTAGTACAAGGAATACAGTCACTGAATACGTCCCTTTTGGAGGAGTGTTCTTTGGGTGGGAGAGGGAAAAATTCCCCCTCAGGCAGAATCCAGACACGTTTCATCCTCTCTTCTTATGGGCGATTGCTAACAGATGAGGCCTATGTACAGATGGGGGGTACCTTAGGGCTGTGGCATGGGCAGGCCCTCTGACAGACAAAACCCCAACCTCCCAGGAGCCTCCAGCCAGGCAGTTTGCCCTAGGGGACTGGGGGAGAGTCATGGAGCCTTGTGCTTTGATCCACCCCAGGTTGGGCAGGCCACGAGGGTCTAACAAGAACTTAGCGCACCGCTGCTCGAAGGTGAGTCCTAAGTTAGCTCTCTCGGCTGGGAGTGCTGTGGCGACATTACCCTTGGCCCCTCAGGCGCCAGAGAAAGGGAGAGCCTTGCCTCACTCTCCAGTGCTCACCTATCACCAGCAAGTCAGCGGAGTTACACCAGGGACAGGTTTGGCCCAAAGTTTCGGTGGCAGGGTTGCAGCCATATCATCATCATGGGAGTTAAAGGCCAGTAGTACGGACCCCATTCTGCCATCACGGGACAACGGCCCTGCCACTGCTCCAAGGGGCCAGCACTGCAGTTCTGTAATGGCAGCCTTGGGTGATCAGCATTGCCCCACTCTGAACACCTCTTTCTGGATGAACTCTTCCTCCTCCCCTACATTACAGGTCTTCCTCATGGTGTTTGTGGTCTATTTTGTGGTCTCCGAGTCCCTCTTCATCAAGAAGGAAGGCAGGGCCTACTTCGCCGTGTTTGGGAGCTACAGCCAATGGCTGCTCATCCTTCTGACCACCTGCACCGTGGTGGTGCACTTAAGCCAAGCCACCATTGCTGACCAGCAGTGGGCAAACTATCTGAAGAACCGCAAGGGCTTCACCAGCTTTTACCAGGTGGCCTTCCTCAACTCAGTCTTCAACAGCCTGGCTGCCTCCCTTCTCTTCCTGCTGACTGTGAAGGTATGGCAGTGGGCCTGCTGTGAGGTAGTGCTAGGTCTTGAATGCACGTCATGCAGGTGGGGCAACATTTGAGTCAGCTACGCCTGTCCCAAGTCTCCTTTCCTGTGCAGTGTTAGATCCAGAGCATGAGTAGTAATTAGATCCTTGTCTCTCCTTTACTAAGAGTAGTACAGACAGGTTACACAAACACCTGTCAGGGATGGTCTAGATAATACTTAGTATTAGATAATACTTAGATACCTCTTGAGGTCCCTTCCAGTCGTATGATTCTAGGATACTGCGGTAGAGCTGAGGAACGCCAGCCATCTCACTTTCCAAAACCCAGCCTTGAAGATGGAAGGGTGACCATCAGATCCCCATTTGTGTAAACCAACCAAGCTGATATGGAACCAGTGAAACACAAATGTGGAGTCATCTTTGAGAAGTGAGCGAACGAGACCTCTGCTTCGCAGGCCAGATTGTCAAAAGAGCTCAGCTCCCAGCCCCTCCCAAAACCTGATTCCACTTGTTGGTACTGGGCACTTTTGCAGATCTGTCCATGAGCCCTTAGACAGTATAATGCAATACACCAACTCTTATAATATTCTGGTCTATAAACCTGGGTTAAATTACATAGTGCTCAATCCCCAGTTTGTATAGGAGATGAACTTGACCATATTCTCTTCACCAGATTTATGTACGTGGCACCCTGGTACCCAGCTGTATTTAATGAATAGTAATGGTCATGAGATGTAGCTTAAGTGCAACTGCAAACTAGCTGTTCAGACAAGGGCTGGTGACGCTAAGCATACCTCCAGAAATGTGCGCTAGGTGCTGTACAAATAGAACAAAGATACTCCCTACCCCTTAGACCTTACAGGGTCGGACAAGAGACAATGGGGGCAGGGGGTGAGACAGATGGGGGAGCACACCCACACAATGCGACAATAATACAGGCCAGCATGCCGGGCCAGTAGTTTCTACACACCAGCAGCCTGGCCATTATACTGGTCTGTGCTCCAGCAGAGAGCCACACATGGGGTTGGTTTTATCCTTTGGAGCCTCCCCCTGCCCTAGACCATTCTGCTACGGTTGAGATGAGGAAGTAGCACTCAAACTAGAACTCTCTCATTATAAACAGGCAGGGCTGCTGGCAGGACGTTCTCTGCAAGGGACCCTCGATGCTGAAACGTCCTCCCCTCCCACCCCTTAACCAGAGCCTGGATGCACGAGGCTAAGCAACACATTACCAAGCATTAAACACAAACTAGATACCTTTTAGTTCATACCCCCAGCGTTCACGCAGGGGAGAGACAGCACAGGTCACGTGTCTCTAGTCTGAAGCGCAGGGCCATGCAGGAAGCTTTAGGCTCTCAGGTCCATTTGACTGATAAAAACTTCACCCGCACACAGTTTGGGGGGGGAACCAACGTGGCAACAGACTGGCAGAGCGCAATGGCGGCAGGAGCAGCACACGCTTCTTCTGAAGTTTGCTGTGTTTATTTAAATGAGTTCGAACCCCCCATCCGAGGGCTGCTTTAGCCAGTGCAGATGTTTTAATGGCGGGAGTCGAAAACGGGCTGAGGGTACTTGGACCTTCATCAACCACATGCCAGCAGTGCAAGTGGACCCTGAACACCGGGCATGCAGTGTCTGTTTCTTTGCAACAGTGCCCCAGGGTGGAATGCTACCCCAGAAACACATGCAGCAGATTCCTTGATCCACATGGGTATAAACCTGGCTTCTCTTCTTTGGTCTCAGGCTGCCCAACAGCTGCGCTTTGTCCGGCAATGGTCTGTGTTCGGCAAAACCCTGCAGAAGTCCACGAAGGAGCTGGCTGCTGCCGGGCTGGCCTTTGCGCTGCTCGTCCTTGCTTACACCCAGCTTGGCTTCCTGGTAAATATTTATTTTTATTATACAGTCAAGACTCAACCTAAGCTGGGCGTTGCTGAGGGAGAGGAGACTTGATTGCTAAAAAGGGAAGGGTTCATTAGAGAGACCTCAACTCTGATCCAAGCCAGAGCATTCTGGTGAGCAAGGCTCAGCTGAGCGGGCCACACTGCAGTTGGCCCCTTCCTGGCCTGCAGCAGAGTCATCAGTGGCCGACGCGACCATGGGCATGGAACTCCAAGAACTCCTTGAGGCCCCATTGGCAGGGGGCACAGGGCAGCCCATCAATGTTGTAGCTGATAGATGGAGCAGGGCTCCCGCCTCCTAAGCCCCTGTGGTGTAGCTGGGGATGCTGCTGCTTGCCTGCCTTTGCAAGGCGCTCGGAGGTCTGGGACCGAAAGGCAGTCTCGAAGGCGGGGTATGGCCACTCTGCCATTGAGACAACGGCCTTTCATTGCAACCCCTGCGTTTCCTTCGCAGCTTTTCTCCTCCTGCTCGGAATCCTTCCGCAGCTTCAGCAGCAGCCTCCTGCTCCTCTTGGCTGTGGTCCGCGGCAGCGTGAACCTCCGGCTCTGCCTGCCCGAGCCTTCGGGGCTGTACTACCTGTTCTGCGCCAGCTACATCATCCTGGAGATGTGGATCGTGCTGAGGCTGTTTGCCGCGGTGCTTGTCCACCGCTACCGGGAGATGAATTTCGAGCTGTACCGCCCGGCCTTCGAGCCCCAGGACTATGAGATGGTGGAGCTCTTCGTCCGCAGGCTGAAGCTCTGGATGGGCTTCAGCAAAGTCAAGGAAGTAGGTGCACAGTCCCATAGGGCTCCACCCTCCACCTCTGTGCAGTGTGCTAGCCAGGGGGAGGCCCAGGGCCCCTGGCTGGTGGGTCACGGCCAGAGGTGCCAGTCCCTTGTGGGCCACATGGGATGCATGGTTTTGCAGTGTTTCGGCCGGCCTTTGCAGTCACAGGGCCGTGGGGGCCGGTGATACAAACACTCTGATTGTTTCCCCCATTGCAGTGGTGCAGCAGGGTGGGGGCAAACGGTGACAGGCCACTGCTCACAGCAGTATGGGTCACAGGGGCCATCACTGGCAGGAGGCGGAAGGACTGGTAACAATAGCTGGTGTCCCAGGTAGAGGACTGGTGGCAGTGCTCATGTCCTGGCTGGCAGGAGCAGAGACTGCCCCCAGCATTGTCCCCTGCTGTTGTGCCACCCCCACGGTTCAGTTTGGTTTCTAATCAGGCTGGTGGGTGTATAAACCCCCCACCCTTCTTCTCATTCGGGTCACCCCACCATCCGGCCAGGCCAAGTGGGGAGCACTCTGCAGTTGGAGATAGTCATTCAAGGCTGACATGAAGAGCTCACCCCCATCCTGCCTGCTGGGCTGGAGCAGGAGCCTGCAGGGGGTGCTCCCACCCTGGGGCGACAGGCAAGGGTTCACGAGTGCCTGTTTTCTGCACTAACCCTCTTTCGCTCTCGCTTCCCTTCCAGTTTCGGCACAAGGTGAGGTTCGAAGGGATGGAGCCGTTACCATCCCGGTCCTCCAGTGACAAATCCTTCCGGGGTCCCACCCCCAGCGCAGCCTCCGACAGCTCCAGGGCCTCCACCTCTTCGAGCCAGCTGGACGGGCTCAGCCTGGTGCTGAGCACCAGAGAGAGCTCAGAGGTGGATGCTGATGTCCAGCGGCTCCTCTCCCTCTTCGAGATGCTGCTGGCCCAGTTTGACCGAGTGAACCAGGTGACGGAGGACATCTACCGCATGGAGCAGCAGCTGGAGGACTCGCAGAGCAGGAGGACCAGGACGAAGTACATCCAGATGACCGAGGACCTGCTGAGTCGGTACCACCTGGGGAGCACAGATCAGGGGAAACAGGGACTTTATCCTGAGAACTTTTCCGACGCTGACCTGCACCCTCCCGGAGACCCTCTGTTGCCCTCCCATCCCGCCAGCGCCCTGGGTGCCCTACAGAGCAGCACCGGCTGTGCGCCCAGCCGGATAGTCCGGGCCAGTAGGGGCCTCAGCATGGCTTCTTCTCTGCTCTCCCCACACAAGACGTATGCCACCACGGCGCCAGTGGTCAGGAAGAAAAAGCCACTGCGGGCAAAGAACAAGGTCCACCCCAGCATCAAGTAACGGGAGACCATGTGCAGGGTCTCTGGGAAAATACCTCACTGTGCCTCCCCTGGGAAGGCAGAGAGAGCCTCGTAACGTAGCCCGGGAAGGTTCCACCGCAACTCGGAGTCAGAAACGGAAGTCGCAGGGAACCGGCGTGGAAAGCTGACACACTCACGCCACACCAAGGACTGGGGAGCCACTGTGCCCTCCCGGGCTCTTGGCCAGCTTAGATGCTAGCAGCATCACTGCCGCTTCGGGACACGCGGCTAAGAATACAGGTGTTGCCTTGAGCCTCCCAAGTGCCTAATGAAGATGGACACAGCCACTGTGTGTTGTACATACTGGCAGCTTCTATTACCAAGGTGCCTCAGTTTCCTGTTTACTTTAGCGATGGTTTCACAGCTTTTTGGTGTCGTTGGAGACTGTTTGGCCCTTCAGTCCAGGACAACCTAAGAGACTCAGCTTCACCAAGAAGGCCAGATGAGAGAAGCCGCAGGGGTCTCACCTAATATTTAGCGTTGGCAGCAAGAGGGCAAACAACATTAATCAGGGCAATATTAAAAAGAAGTGTCTCTCTTTTTAAGTGACCCTAGCTTCAAACAAAATGAACAGATTCCAAAAGCAGAGGCCTGTTATTGTTAAGTTGCTTTATCAAGAACTGCTGCGAAGTAAAGTGAATGGTGCAAGGAGCAACTCAAGAAGGATTTCCCGTGCTCAGCTGGCTGCGCCAAAACGGGAAGAGAGGAGCTGAAATTGCGAGTAGTTAAGGTTTAACAGACTTTTGGATTCACAGACCAGTCACACTGTGGAGGAAAACGACTGGTTTCAGGGGAATATTTAATTCAATATTTGTATTGGCATGAATATAGAGTGACAGTATCTGCACCCAGATCAGTTAGTTTTCAGTATTGGCTAGTGTTATCCTCCAGCATTTGGTACTATTATTTTTATTTAAAGAAATTCAATATTTAAAAAATATGAATGACCATGAAATCCACATTAAGCCACCACTTCTAATAATCAGCCAGTCTTAGGACATGGCAATTAGTGACAGCTCAACCAAAAAGGTACTGGAGACCTGGGGGGGGGGGTCTTAATTGGTCACTTAAAAGAGGGGGCTGCCGGCATGCTGGCTCCATTCCGGCCCAGCTCCCCTTTAGCTACTGATCTTCCCCCAGCCAGTGGATTGAATGGGTAAGTATGGTGCGTTGGTTGCTTGGTTTTTATAGTTGAAGGAATGTATTGACATATGTAATTTTTTTTTTTTGGTTTACTTTTTTGTATGTACTGCCGAGCACTTTAACAATGCTTTCCTTGGCTAACAATGACACATGCGACCTTTTTAACAAGAATGGAATAATATATCACAAAAGCAGTATTTTTGTGTAAAAAAAATCATAAACGGAAATGAGCAAACGGTAATGTGAACGCACTTCCCCAGTGAACCATCACCAGCTGCAGCCCTGCCTCAGGGGCTGGGTGCCAGCCAATGACACTCAAACCTACTCACCAGCACTCTTAGGAGCTTCCAAAGAGGAACAACAAATGCATTAAAAAAATTAACGCACTAGGTGACGCAGGGAATAAGCCACCTGCCAGCAGAGGCAGGTGGTGAGAGACAGGGGCAGATGGTTCTTAGTTTGCTTCTGTCTGGGACAGAAAGATGTATCCGCTCCTACTCCAACCTGCTTCCACTCCCGACTTCGCTGTAATCCACAGTATATCGAGCTACAGCTGTGCTACGCTTGATATGCCATGGCAGGTACTTGTCCAGCGCTCCCTTTTAGACAATTGGTGTGGGTAACTATCAATCAAAGGCACCTATTCTGGGCAGCCACAGCCTATGTAAATTATTTCCCGCTATGGTAAGTGGTGCTACCAATAGCAAAATCTCCCTGGCGGCTAGTGCCCATGGAAACCCCCCGGCCAGCCCGTGTTCACCTCACCCTTGTCATTCCGCGTTATGTATATTGTAAGTAATTTATACGGGGTTTTGAAATGTATATATTTGCTATATTTTCATAGCATCGGTACCATGTTTGACACATGTAGATAGGAGACAGAACACTGTTGTCAGAGTTATTTAAAGGATGTATTAAGTGCTTCTTTCTGGGAATGTTCATTGTATATAAAGTATTAGGTGTCAGAGTGCGTGTGGCGTGCGTGCTCTTGTGCCAGATGAGGTGTGGGCCGGGCTGGCACTGCGGCAGTCCCAACCCATGGAGCCGAGAGTGACAGTGGGATCTTTCGCGATGTACTGTGTTGTTCCCCACTCTGTCTTGCTCAATGCTTTTGAAAGGTAACATTGTTCTATGGAGCTCTTTGAAACCAAAGGCCAATGTTTGCAGGGGCCATTGTTCATGGTACAGCATCTCCTGTTAGACTCCATCTAGCCTCCATTGCTTCCGCTCTTGGAAGACACTGGGCTTGTAACGGAGCTCTCCTTTCCAAGCATTGCAACTATCTAATCCAGAGGAGGAGAGAGCCCTAAGCGGAAAAGTCTGTGCTCCTTTCCAGCTGAGTAACTTTATAAAGGCTAGAGATAGGGTTTCCCCAAAGACACTTCCATTGGAGTTAGTTCTTCTGACCTTTTTGCTGCTTGTTCTCACTCTCCAGCTCCTGCTGCCTTTCTCCTGCTGTGCGCATGAGATGGTTTGCACACAGCGTTGTATTCCAACAATCCCCAGATTGTATCCAGCTTGATTTTCCTTGTGCTGCACTCCCCACCTGCTTCCCTCTCTGTGGAGACTTGAGCAGCAAGCGTGGGGTTTCTTGGCCATCGGGTTTACATCCATGGAAGTTATTGTACTTTTGTGTTAGTTGCGCGGAGGACAGAATTAGACAAGATGTTGCAGAGCGCGTGGGGGAGGGATTAGCGTGATGTACAAAGAAAGTTCTCTTTACAACGGCAAGGTGGTTTGGTGGTGATAGGAAGGGCATGAAAGAACAGAAAGCCGGGGGCAAGTAGAGTACAGATGGAAGGAAATGGAAGCAGGAACCACAGGCACTCTTCACATAGGTGATGGAACGGCTGTGGTTGGGGCAGAGCGGTGACAAACATTAAGTGTTTGGAATTTTGGAAGTGGCATCTGGAGTGGGAGGATAAGAGTTGGAAAATGGCAGGTGGACGTTAATGGTACCCATCCCTTAGCTGCAGGTACTACAGTCAGCAAGGAAAACCGTGCCAACAAAATCACCACCACTACTGTTCCAGGATAGTTCAGCTACAAGAACTGAACCCAGAGCCAGGGGCAGGTTTTGCTATTGAGTTTACAGCAATAAACCCTTCTATGTTCTAGACAAAAATGGTTTAATATTCCTATTACTGCAATCCATCTGCCCTTGGACTTTTTTTTTTTGGGTGGGGGGGGGAGAGGCACATTCAGACTATTTAACCATGGCTTTTTAACAACCCCAGTTCCCTCTACTTTTTACAAGCAGCATGGCCACCGTTTAAGTACTCACCACAAAGTCTCTGCTAGATTCCCAACGCCCGACTTTGGAGACAAAGCAGCATTAGAGGAGAGGTGTAGCATATAAACACAGAAGTGCCTTAGTGCCATCTGTACAATCACTTGATTTTCCCCATGCTTTGGAAAAAAATGAAGCAGACAGGCTCCTCTATCAAATTAGAAGGGAAGGGGTGTGTGATTTAACTGACAGTAACCAGGACTCAGCCCTTCTAGGCCTACAGTATGTGCTGTGTGACCTTGCACAAAGTCACAATTTCCAGGAGTCCTTTTCCCTAGCGGTACCATAGGTATTACTTGTTCACCTCACTGCAGGGACGGGGAGGCTGTGAGACAGAACCAATGCTTTGGGCTCAATACAGAGGTAACTGGATGAAATCCTGTGGCCTGGGTAACGCAGGTCAGCCTAAATCTAATGGTCCCTCTTCTGCCTTTAATTGATGACTCTTTCAAGGGAGTCTTGGAGGTTCTTGGAGAAAAGGTTTGAGAATTAAGTGGTGTGAAAGGACTGGAGGTAAAGGCAAACTTCTACCAGTATTACTGTATTAAGGAAGGATTTTCAAGTATCTGCTGCCTTTTAAAATGAACAAACATTCCAACATGCCTGCTATAGCTTTCTTTAGAACAAGTGGTAACGGGATAATAGGGCATCTCAGAACAGATTCTTTGTGATTAAATTCCATTTTCTACATTCAGCACACCTTCTGATGTAAGAAGTGTCTAGATTTGGGGAAGGTTAGCCTCAAGAGGAGAAATGGTTCTAGAAATCAGATGAGTTTTGATGGTTAACAAATAAGGGAATTAGCACCACTATGTCCAGATGAGGGAAAAGCAAGCACAAGACAGACAAGTGCCTCTAGGATCCTTACATAAGGTAAGGTCTAGTTTTATATTAGTGGGAATTTCACTATTTGAATATCCTTCCTATCCCAGCTCTAGGAAATTTTTCCCACACTTAGGTCTTTTCTACAATGAAGACAGACAATTCCCCCCACCCAATGCTGCAGTGAACATGATACCCTCCCCAAGTTTGTTTCACCCCAGCATTCCCATGGCCACTAGCACCCCCTATCTGCAAGCTTGCTCTGCCAGCTGAGCAAACTAATTAGCGTCCCCTTTTCCATTTGGGAAGATAGGACGTGGAGGATGGATGGTTTGGAGTGCAGCTCAGGGAAAGAAATATCATTACCACAGGGTCTCCCTCCCACGTTGTAAGAATGTTTATGAGTGCAGACCACAGACCACCATACGAGACCAGGCCAGATGAAAACACAATAAAATGATCCTCCCTGTTTATAAATATCCATGCTCATATGACACCAAGACTGCTAACAGCTTCCCACATGGATTAAAACAATTGCCCACTACACTAGACAGCATTGCTCTAGTTGTTCCGATTAGGGATCTGACCCCTATGCAGGGAACAGAATCAGCTGGCCAGCCAAAGACTCCACTTTTACAGCTCCACTAAACACGTGGTCTCGTCTAGGACAGGCTGTAGAGATGACAGCCATTAAAAACATGGTATTGGAGGATGGTTAATATCTATCTGAGGTAAGAGGCCTCTCAATCAACTGGAATTTCCAAGAGCTAAATGGTATCTGCAGGGACTAGGTACTACGGCTGAATGTATCAGTTAATTGCCAAGGGCTCTGAAAGTCTAATAGAACCTTTAAGAGTTAAAGGGCAAAAATGAGACGCTTGTTGTCAGCTTTAGTTTGGCTACAGTAGATAGTGTATTTAGACTCCCCTCTCCCACAAAAGCCTTGAATAGGCTGTGTTAGAGGAAGTTAACTGAACACAGTTAACACAGGGACAAGTTAAGAGATGATGGCGAACTGAAAGCCAAAGCGGTTTGCACAGCCTTTAGTAAGCTCGTAGGTGGCAGTAAAGGTTAAAGTTAGGATGCTCCCAATGTGAAGAGGCAGGTTTTTCTTAAGTTAGGCCTTAAAGTGAATGAGTTTCTTATCCAGCTAGCTGTGTGCACGTGTGTATGGTGGTGTGAATGAGTCTTACCAGTGCTTCTTCTAACTGTAGAAGAGCAAAGATGGGTTAGGACAACTGTCCTGCTACTTTTCTTGGATCCCAGTAGGTGGAGCAGCTCTAGAGCCCACACAGGTGTTTCAGAAAAGCCAGACACTTCAGTCATACAGCTTTGAAGCTATCATAGTTCTCATAGGAGCACTTGTTTGTATGGAGCCTTTAGCCACACACATGGGGTTCCTTGAAGTGTCACAGGTAAGGTAGCAAGTATATGAAATCTGAGCTTAGCTGCAGCCAAAACTATTAGTCATGAGATTATACTCCTTGTCAACAGCAATACATTTGACTTGCATCCCTAACTAATAAATACTCTTGAATGTATATTTTGTGTTTATAGTCACCAAGAGATGGTTTCTTATTTATTGCCTTAAGTCTCACAATGATGCAATAGTATCAAGCTGCTTAATACAGAACCCTATCAGCTAGTTAAGGGGTGGGGTTTGGGGGGGAGGGGGTGGGAAATCTATATAATGCTTTTGTAGCAATGGATGATCAGGACCAATGCATCAAAATATTGCCTTCTGGTCAATGTTACATTTGCAAACAAAATAGCCTATTTTGTAACTGTGGGAATGTTTCTTCAAAATGACAATGTCAAATAAAAACCATGGACTGCTAAGTAAATGTCTGCTATGCTTTTGTTGGAAGCTGCCACAACATCCTCTTTGCCTGTTAGCAATCCATATACACCACTGTCTGAAGGATGCATCTAGGAGGTACGGTGCCGCAAGTACAACAGAAAGGTCTGAAAGCTATTAGCTTCAGAGCTAGTCCAACTCGACAACTTCAAATACGAGTAAATTCAAACCTCTGAAAAATATCCGGTTTTGATTATTGGTAACAAATTGATAGCGGGGTAATTAATCAATGTTACTTCATTAAGGAGCTTTGAGATCTTTGATAGATGTTTTACTTTAAAACGAGTACAGAATTTGCTCCATGTAAAAGAGACTCACTTCCTTGTGGCTGAACACGTATCTGACGCATGGACTCAACATAGGTCACGAGACTCCATATATGTCACTGGGAAACACCAGCATTCCTGCAGCTGCAGCAGGTGGTTACATACCATTCTGTACTTTAAGATCTGAAAAATTCACAGGAGGGGAGTCAGCATCTTACTTCTGCCCCAGGTAGCAGCACCCAAACACTTTACAAAGTGGTGCTTCTGGGAACGGAGTCCATAGGTTCTCAGTCCAGTGCTGCTCAGACACGGGTCTACACTTCACCACTGGCCTCGTTAAAGACAGTCTTAAGAGGCCAAGGACTGAATGGGCCATGAGAACTAATCTATGCTTATGCCTAGCCATCCCTCCCAATCAGGGTTGAGGCCAACTGGCAAGGTAGGGTGGGAGTTTGTCCTGCTGCCGCCGCCCATGCTGTACCTGTTCTTTGGACAAGTGGGGTTCTAGTACCAGACACCTTTCACAGGTCAGAGAGAAGAAACAGGTCAGTGGGAAATGACCTTATTGCCAAATGATGGAGCAGATTCATCCGGAGTGATTCTGATACGCAACACGAGAGATTGCCCATACCAGTAACCATACAAATACTTTTATTTCATTTACAATTTATAAACACTCAAAATAGGACATACACATGAGTTACTGGACAGTCCCCTTTCCCTCCAAAAAAAAAGTCTCCCAAAGAATTCCAGCTTTCGATTGCTTTGCCTTGGATTCCATTCAAATTACTCAGAAGTTACCCAGTCACTAAAAACTGCTGTTATCCAGTCACTGAGTTTAGCATCTTGTTTAGCAAATTAAGAGCTCATCACTCATTTTGATGAGGACAGCAGTCACTGAGAAGTGACAAAAGCTACAATAAAGTAGTCACAGTACGTTCCAGCTTACATAACTTCTCCCATTATGGTAGTGTAGTGTCCCGTTATCTTTCACCACAAGACATGCTACTTCTGAAAGGCCTGGCACACACCTGCATTAAAAGGACCCCTTACAAACAATCCAAACTGCTGGCTTCCAAAGGTGGGACTGTCACCATATGACAAGTCCAATATGGTGATGCTGCCACCAACCAGAGCCAAGGGTCATTTAAAAGAGAAGAGAAAATTTTGCATTTGAGGGAAGATTTCTGGCAAGGCCACATTATAGAACAGGTTAAAGACCAGTCAAGTGCATCCTGGTCACACATTGGGCTACCTACTTAGATCCACTCACCTCTCTGAGGATTGCCTTTCAGCAGAGTATGTGAATACGCACAAAGGGGTCAAGTTACTTCCCAGCATCCTGGCCACATTCTTGGGGACCATCCTGCCACCCTTGGAGTCAATGGAAGCTTTGCCACTGACTCTGCACTAGGAGCAAGTCTGGGCCTCTAGCTAAATCCTTGGCTCATAATTTCTAAAACTGGCCCAAATTGTCTTTGGAATCCTGGGTTTAACGGAGTCTTCATTACAAGCCAGTTTATTCATGGTCAGCGATTTCCATACCAGTTTTGATTACCATTCTCCCTCTCCACTGACCTGCAGACATCTCCCTACTTATATAGTTAAGGTATGAGAGAACAATTTCACTGGAGTGGGAAACTCATGCAGATGTCCTCAAGCAAGGAGAGCTCATTGGAAATAAAGGCAGCTGCAGTTTTTACGGGTAACTTGTGAAGCTAGTGGACATTCCTATAATTAGAGCTGGTGTTAAGAACTAGTCTGAAAGTGCATGCAACTCTCATGAATGCTAATAGAGCTTTTCCACCCATGTAGAGGAAATGGAGATCTCAAGTGTCCAGAGACTGTGACTGAAGCTTTCATTTGGTTGGGTCAAAACACCATTTGCTTCTCCATTGTCCCACCAAGTGATGAGTGCAGAACAAGTATCCTGACTTGCTGCTTTGCCTGCTCCTGCTTAGAGAAATGCTTAAATTTTGCACGAAAGCTGCTAGCAGAGATGGATACCTTTAAACTTCACTTAATGTCTCTAGCCAAATAAAGACCAATTGTATAGGCTTGGGGCACTCTGGGATTCTCCAACTAGGGTAGAAAATCCTTCTTATTTCATGATGGTGGGCGACTCAAAGTCAAGACGATGATGTCTATCCGAGTCACATGGCAGTCCAGTAACTAGTTCACACCAAGGTAACATAGCCACACTGAGTTTCCAAGTCCCAGTTGTCTCCCTGTGGCAGTGCTGAATTAGTGTGCAGGGTCAAGAGTGTTCACTCCCCTCTTCCTCCCACCGCCGCATGCCAGAGGGCAGACACTGATCACATGGGGATTTACACAAATTCTGTGAAGTCATCCACTGAGGAGATCAGCCGCTTTCTCTGCCCAGTTTCATAGGTTGATGCTGGGTCCTGTGGTACTTGGGGAGGGGGTTTAGTAAGAGCAGAAGGGTGCATTTGCATCAGGGGGAAGCCAGGTGTCTGGTACTGGGTTTCCTCTCGGATCTGAAAGAGCATCACAGAGGAACAGGTCAGCAGGATATCCCCACAATTCCCCCTTGGCATGTTAGTAGGTACAGCTCTCCCAATTGCCACTTGGATCTGAACACTGCATATCACGCACAACCTTGCAGGACCTGGTGTCCTCAACTCCCACTGTAGCCAATGGAAATGGAGGGCTCTTTAGCTGTCTGTAGCTTCAAACCCTATTTCCCCACACATCATTCTCACTAGAGTTTGGTTAGTCTGAGGGCTTGTCTACACTTATGTGGGGCGATCGATGCATTGGCGGTCGATTTAGTGGATCGAGTGAAGACCCGCTAAATTGACTGCAGATCAGACTCCCCTCGACTCCTGTACTCCATCGGATCGAGAAGAGTAAGGGGAGTTGACGGGAGAGCGTCTCCCGTCGACATTGTGTAGTGTAGACCCTGCAGTAAGTAGATCTAAGCTATGTCGACTTGAGTTATGTTATTCACGTAACTCAAATTGCATAGCTTAGATCGACTTTTCCCTGTAGCATAGACAAGGCCTGAAGCATTCAAGGCAGATATCCCTTTAACTTATTCACAGGCCTTTGACAGTTCATTCTTATTTTCTCCAGATATTTATGATTGTGCTTGCTTGTGCTAAGCATTCCAGATGTGCAATGTGTCAGGGAAGGAAAAACAGACTTGAATTACCCGGTGCCTGAGCCTCTTGATATGACGTAGCCTCGCTATCCATTTTGATGGGTAAGTATCTGTAGGATTCGATCTGCTATGGTGAACCTGGGAAGCCATCTGATTCAAGGGAAAAGAAGTTTTAAACACAGCTCCCATGACAACAAGAGTAATACATTGTTTACACAACATAATTAGTCACTGAAGTTAACTAAGTCTGTGAAGTTCAGATGTTAAATCTGACTCGACTGGTTATTCAACTAGAAGAGCTCTCAGAGTTTAATTTCTTGGCCTAGTTGCATTAATTTCCCTGGGGTGGCAGAGCGTGATCCTAGCAGAGGCAACAGTCCTTAAAGAGAGCCCAGACAGTACTCACGTTGGCATGCAGGGCCATCTGGCGGGCTACAAATGGCAGGTTCTTATCCGAGACAATTTTAGCAACACTCGTGTCCACCAGCCCTTCCATGTCTATGTTAAAATGGAAAAGATTCAAAGATGGTCACTTTAAGAGGTGAAAAGGCAGAACTAGCCAGTAATTATATGTACTGTGATGTGATACATTCAACTTCATGAGGATTTCCAGTATTAGAGTCAAGATAGTGAGAAATGGGAATACATTTTACTCTCCAATCAATTGCCTCGAAAGAAAGGTCCCCATAAAGCATTATAGTTTCTACTGTAACACTGCTCATGGCACAAGGGTGCAATACTCTGGGCCTCCCAAGCTCTGACTGCTCCACACAGAAGGCCTTTCCCAGGAACCCTAGTCACAATCCATTATTCCCCCAAAACACAGAGGCGGGGCAGAATATTCATAGCTGTTTCTCAGACTGGAAGGGGTTTCATTAGAGAAGTGCATTGTGGGAGGGGCGTGGGGTGTATGGTTGGCCTCGGTTATACGTGCTGGGGATCCATGTGGGATCTAGTAAGGCTGCAAAAGACCCATACGCAGCCCTAAACAAGGGAATAAGCCCTGAAACAGCTGTGACCCCCTCCAACTGATGTTCAAAAGAGCATTGCTCAGCTCCAGGAGGAGCCATATCCAGCTCTCAAGGGTCACTCACTGCACTGCTGGGAAAGAAGTTGGAGGGGGACGAGCCATCAGGATTTCTTCCTCCAACCTGCCAAAAAATGGTGTCACTATACCGGTGTGCAGAGCATAAGCCAAAATGGAGGCATTCCATTCACTGGCTGGGACGCCATGCATCCCCGTAACTAGAAGATAGCGGTCTTATGGTCCAGTGGGGAAGAATTACTGATTGGATGCATCACCAAATACTAGGTGGTGACACAATTTTGGAGAATTTCCCCTAATGGGCTCCTCTAAAGGGAGCCAGAAAGCTTTTACTGAGAGTACAAATCACAGTTCAGGAAGGGTCTACCTAAGCTAGGTAAACTGGCAATATGGGATATGCTGTAACAGAAGGGGACTGGCTCCAAATACTTAGTCCTGCCTCAGGGCAGGGGACTGGATTAGATGACCTATATTGAGGTCTCTTCCAGTCCTACAGTTCTACGATTCTAAAGTTTTACCACCTGGAGACTTGTACAAACATTCCAATGAAGTTAAGGAAGTTGTCGTGCGAACCAGTAGAAACATTCTTCGAGAACTAACCCTACCTTTCCGACACTGTAACGTGACCAGGTTACAGTCATAGTCAAGCGGTGTGATTATAACATGCACAAAGTTGAACTGGCCCTAGGGAGGAAACAAAATATTGAAACACAGAAGCATAACTAACACTTACAGGCATATTTTACTGGAAACCATTTGACATCTACAGATGCAATCCACTGATGCAGTTTGAATACAGCAAGGTAAAAAGTCCCAATTCATAACCAAATAGTCTTTAGACCAGTGGCACCAGTTAGGAGGCTGGGGGAGGGGAAGCATTCCCCCCACCCCAGGTATTTGCACTCGCTAGAAGTTCCACAGGCCACGGAGCCGTGCAGACCAGGGTCCGACCACTTTTAAGCAGGGGTCCTGTACTAAATCAGTACGGCTATTGGTGGAGTGGTCTGGAGCGTCACTTGGCTGTGTGGTTGCAATGCCACTGAACTATGACCTGGGTGCCCCTCCATGCAGACAGAGGGGCAGCAGAGCCAAATTTCAGCAAGTGGCGTTGTGACTTGGTGCATGGGTCGTCTGTTCCTATACGGCAGAACAGAGGGGAGTCTGCCAAGAACTTGACTCTTGGCGGCACAGAGAGGGGAAACTCCCTGCTGAAGGAGAACCAGGGTTCCTGCAGGGCTGGGAGGAGAGAGAGACCAGGACTGGAACTTGACCCCACCAAAGAAATATCTGAATTGGCGCCACAGCTTTAGACAACACACAAAGATGAACAATTTTACAAAGAACCCATTGCTGACATGCAAGTGGAAAGTCCTGTTCATCTTTGGATGCTTTCCAGTGAGCTGCATCAGCCCAACAGATGTGTAATGAGTAGGGCCCCTCCAAATTCACGGCCATGAAAAACACGTCACGGACCGTGAAATCTGGTCTCCCCCCATGAAATCGGTCTTCTGTGTGCTTTTACCCTAGACTATACAGATTTCATGGTGGAAACCAGTGTTTCTCAAATAGGGTGTCCTGACCCAAAAGGGAGTTGTGGGGGGGTTCACAAGGTTATTTTAGGGGGGGTCACAGTATTGCCACCCTTCCTTCTGCGCTGCCTTCAGAGCTGGGCGGCAGGAGAGCGGCAGCTAGTGGCCAGGTGCCCAGCTCTGAAGGCAGCGCCCCACCAGCAGCGGCACAGAAGTAAGGGTGGCCACACCAGACCAAGCCACCCTGACTTCTACGCTGCTGCCTTCAGAGCTGGGCAGCTGCAGAGTGATCGCGGCTGACCGAGGGCCCAGCTCTGCAGGCAGCAGCGTAGAAGTGGGGGTGGCAATCCCATCCCCGGCCATCCTGACTTCTGCGCTGCTGCTGGCGGCGGCTCTGCCTTCAGAGCGGGGCTCCTGGCCAGCAGCCGCCGCTTTCCAATTACAACACTGTGAAATTTCAGATTTAAATAGCTGAAATTTGTGTGAAATTGACCAAAATGGACCGTGAATTTGGAATTTGGTTCTATTTATAAGCAGACCCAAGTGTAAATTCTTGTACCTTTATCGTTCCCAGTTTAAAGTCTTCACCAGAATCATTATAAACTATGGAAACAAAGTCATTCCCGAGGTGCCTCTTCTTGTCGCAGCGATATTTATCCAAATCCTTCGTGGGCATCAAAGTCGCAATGTGAAAAATGGCTGGGGGAAGGAGGGGGGGAAAAAAAAAATCAAGCAAACAAAAATAAACTGGGATAGAAAATGGAAGATGCAACTAATAACTTTACTGCAGGCCATGCTGGAACAGACAGATTGATAGGGTATCTATGATCCTATAGCGGTAATGTTTTGTGTATGGCTTTTGTCTGAAAGTCAAACTGACAGCTGAACTTTCATGTTGTGCTACTTTGACAAATCTGTCCTGATTTGTAAGAGCTGAACACTATCGGCCAGCTCCTCAGACCCCATTCTAGCTGCTCTGCACTGCACGGGGGACATGTCAGAGTGCACAGCGCTGCAGCCAATTCTGAGGCCGTGGAGAAGACCCTATGGGACTTCTGAAGCCGGTGCAACTTGGGAGCAGTCCTCAGTCTGCTCCCAGTTATATCGGGGCCAAAATGGCCAATCTGACCCATACGAGTTCACCTTCTCAGATGCCTTCCCTGTTACCCTACATTTATTAGCGCACGCATCCCAATATCCAAGAGAGATTTAAGGAAAAAGTCCTTTACAGCAATTTCTGTAGGGCCACAGCAGCATAGATGAGGAGAATCTGCTATGTACAGAAAGAATTAAGTACCTTAGACTTTTAAATGTATTTCTTTTCACTGCTGATTGCGTGTGATGCTGTGGTAACACCCAGTCACGAGATTAAGGTTGACAACAGAACCCAGCTTTAAATACTGTTCTTTAAAGAAACATCTGGCATGGTTTTGATGGTAGCAGATGGCTGCTATAATACATCATCTGGTTTCTGGTACTCTAGTGGCCCATAAAACAAGACTGATTTGACACAAGGACAGACATAAAACCATGTCTCATACGGTCTGTATGTTCAGAGTAAAAAGTGAGATTTTGTGTGTGTCAACCTCTCCCAAGCCATCAGTGCAGAAGATTAAACATATTAAACAACATGGAAAGGGAACCCAGGCAAACTCAGGAAGCTAGTAGGAAATCCCTCTCTTTACCACACCCCGAAAACAGAAGCAATTTGGCACCACAGGGTAAAGTTTAAAGGTGTACACACCCGCTGACTTGTGCATTAAGGCATCATTCCTGTCCCCCAAGAAGTGTAACCCTTTAATTGGGATGCCCTACCTTGCATAATGTCATCATGCCAGCAGTAGGTAAACTGACCATCCTCCCCACACACGTCCAGACCACCAAGGTAAATTTTATCAGGCTGACAATCTTTGAGTTCAATGAGCTTCCCTAAGCCAGTCAGAAACTCCGTGTATCTGTAGGAGCCATGTTCATTCGACAGAATAGCGATCTCATTGTTGCTCTAGAGAAAAAAATTGAGCGTCTCATATGGGAGGTTCAAGTACTTACTGTTAAAATGTATTCACCTCCTTACACGTGCTGTGAACCGATTCCACGACTGGCAAGCAGAGCACAAGGGCAGACTCTGTACAGGCAGAACAGGTGGGTGACAAAAGTGTTCACCGAGTCTGGGCTGGGCTAGCAGAATATTTGCCTAAAGCCATCAAAGCTTCTAGAGCTGGCCACAAGGAAGAAATGCCAACGTCACGAAGAGTCACTCGGAAATGAGGTTAGCAGAAGACACAGTGGACTCAGTGAAATATAAGCCCCGCTACTGTAAAGTTGCACAGTCGGTGCTTGTACAGCACTACGAACAAGTACGAAGGTGAAAGCTCAGGCCTTAAGGCGTTTTGCTATCGCTTGGGCACTCTCCGAATAAACTGGGAAGCCACACCACAAAAAGAAGCTACTTTAAAATGGGTAGAAATTACTGCAGTTCAAGGGAAGCTGCTTGGCCTCTAGTGAAAGTTATACTTTACTACGTGTAAGAACTCACCTGTCCTTCTCCTACATAGAGCACGGCAATCTTGTGGGTATCATAGGAAGGAATTTGATCTAGGAGCTGCACCGAACTTTCAAATGTCTACAATTAAAACATGTTCACTGGTCATTTCTTTGAATGGCACTGATAAGCAGCCACACCATAGACCTTGAGAGCATATGTAGTGAGAGATGCCTGATCTCCACATAATTATTCCTTGATAAACTTCATTAAGGTATTTACCACAGAAAGGCACATATAATATTAGCTTCTGACTGATACAAATAAAGTGTTTAATAGGGTATATTATTCCGTTTTCTGTTTTTTATGTTTCATATTAATTTAATCTCCTGACAACTGAATGTATCTGAAGCACCAGCCATGAAAACTGATAGACTCTTCTTATACTGTGTTTAACTCTAAGCATAGAGAACTCACTGCAGGGTCAGTTGTAGAAAACACTTTTCTGGATAATACTGTCACACAGAACAGTACTTCAGCGGGGAGATGGACAAATAATGGGTGAGCTAGTTTGCTACTTGGACCAAGGAAATGACAACCCAAACTCATATTTTACTAGTACGTTCTCTATGCTTTGTGCCATCTCCACAGCATTGTACTTCCCCACAGAACACTGGTTTTATTCTGGTCTATTTCTGCGACGGATAACTCCCCTTGGCCACTCCCAGTCTGTCATATTGGTCACCACCAATTGTTTAGCCACCTTCTCCAACACACATTGCCCAATTTCACCCGGTGCTGTTACCACCAAAGCAACAACACACCTACTTGTTTGGAAGCTAGTACAAGGGAGCAAAAACCCTGCCCTTGGAGACCAAGTGTACTGCTTGGCAAGCAAATCGGTTGTTGTTGGCTCTAGGAGTGGGAACTGAGCCATCTCATCACAGCAGTACATAAGCATTGTGAGAAATGGGGAGGGGAGGGAAATCACAATCCACAATTACAAACAACGGTCATCAGTTCATCAGGGATACCCAAGATTTTACATCTCCAGCAGCCGGGCCATTAAGGGACCACCCATAACTGCCACTATCCAGCCTCTTAATTCGTTAATTAGTATATATTTAGATTTTTAAAAGCGAGTGTGATTAAAGCAATCATTCCAAGTGTTCATACTTAAAACCATTGCCTACCTCATTTGGCAACAAAAGGGGCTTGTTGGATTCATCTCCAAAGAACGGGGAGTGGTATAACTGTAAAAACACAAAGCTAAGAAGAGAAATTAAATCCCGTTACAAGAAAGCCCCCGTCTATCTGCGCTTTACGAGAGGTCTGAGATCAGCTGCTCACAGTGCAGAATCCCTCCTTTGACGGCACGGCAGGTATTTCCTCCGCCTACAGTTTCTGTATATGCACACGCTGTACCATAAAATCAAATAGCTCAATAATGGCAGCAGCATGACTTCCCTACACCAGCAAGGGCACTGGATCTTTATGAAACACAAAGGAGTGGAAATCAAATCCTATCTCATGGCCATTGTTTTATTTCGGATCTAGAAGATTAATGAATTCTCTTAGGCTCTGGACTCCTCTGAATATTTCACAAATTAATATACCACCAGCAAGGTAAAGATCTTCAAATTAGAGCTCTGGGATACTACTAGGCTCTAATTTACTTTTCCCCCCCACTGTTCATGCAGTGTACCATTCTGCATTTCACTCATCTCGGATGGAGAGACTGCTCTGGTTCACTGGTTTATAGTTAATTTGCTTTCTAGCTCTTCTGCATTCAAATTGCACGTGTGTTTTGATTTCAAATGGGGAGGATTGTTAATCCAAATTAATTGTTTTTAGAAACCAAAAAAAAAAAGGTTTAGAAATTGTTGAGATGTTTGCCACATTTCTCTTTGCCCAAAATTCAGGTTACAGGTGCTAAAACATGGATTATAGGAAGTTACACCTCCTGTCTGTTCAGTTTTAGGTTTTGTAAGATCCAGAAAACCTCATGTGTTGCATTTAAACAAATTTAGCTAAACCTCTAAAAAAATCTTAGTTCTAAGACACGAGTTAAAATGAAGTTTACATCTGGAAACACCATAAGCCCTTTTTAGGCACCCCCCGCAGCTAGCTACCCACCTTGGGTTTATTCCAGGTACTTTCTCGGCATTGGAGGCTGCTGTCCTGCTCTTGAAGGCATCTCTCTCTATCCTTTTGCCCCTCCTCGAAGGGGCTGAATCCGAGATGGTGTACCCTCTAGGACGGTGGCCGCTGGGTGAGCGGGGAGAGGAAGAAGGGACGCTGCAATCCAGTCTGGCTGTACCCGTTAGTCCAGCGTCATCCCCTTTGCTCAGCCAGCTACTGGCCCCTTCTCCTTCAAGGTTCCCAGACTGAGATTTCGATTTCAGTTCTGTGCTCAGCCTTCCAGTTGCTTCTTTAGTGTTTGTGTCTTTGAGGACTTCCTGCAGCGTCTGAAGCTCAGGGGAAGAGCTGGATTTGCTGAGTGGCTGGGAAGGCTGGAAGGAGAGCTCTTCCAGGGTCCTGCCATCCTCCGAAGGGACAACCCTGCCGATAGGAATTCCGCCGGCCACCAGTTCGTCGGATTTCAGAGATTTCTCTTCTTGACTAGATGTTGAAGAGGACTTAAAGAAAAAGTCAAAGAAAAGCTGTTTTTCTGAGTAGCACCTTGACAAAACCCACAAGAGAACATGAATGGGAAAGACACCAGTGGACAGGGAGACATTGCCACCACTAAATACACTATACTAAAGTATTACTGCTTCAATATAGGCAGATATGGCCTAATTACCAGAAGGACAGAAGCCTAAGCCCTGAGCCCATACGCATGCAGTTACCTTTTCTCCTGTGTGTGCAAATGGCCAGCAAGGCCTTAGATTGACCATCTGAGCCCACAAGCATAACTGCACGTGCAATCTATCCAAGTTCAAAGCCTTTTGCTATAGTTAAAACAATAAAAAGTGCAAATGGAGAACACATACAAATCTGCAGTGTATATTAAAGCTCCTTCTCTGGCTTGGGACAGAAAAGTTATTTGACTGGTATTCAGCCGGCTGCATGACAGCCTTACCCTGCTGTAAGCCTTGTGTGGTTTGCTGAACTTCTCCTCAGCCAGGGCTTGCTCAGAGCACACAGCCTTAAAGTCTTCAAACTCTTGAGATGCCAGGGAATCGGTTTCTTTTAAATCCACTTCCAATTGGCTCCCCTCTTCCAGAACTACCGCCGATTCTACCAAGACACAAACAGAGTAACTGAGGCATGCAGAGAGGAGTGGAACGATGGGACCCCATCCTTTCCTCTGAAGTACCAGCCTTTTCCCTACTAGGATTTTAGTGGAAGGCCATATTCAATGTGCGGTATAACATATCTTTGATCACAGAGTGTGGACTTTAATGGCACACCAGACTTGCTAGAGGTCTCCCCTTCACACAGAATAATTGGTCGACTTACCCTCATACCAAAGGGTTGTACAACTGCTTTGTCACACTAAGCGCAGTGCTGCCAAACTGTTACTAACGGACACGTAATGGAAAGATAGTGGAGAAAATGGATCCTTGCGCATATTAATACTCAAGTATCAGGACAGACAGTAACTAGAGAGATGTAAGGAAGTGCAAGACTAGCATTAAAGTTTGTTATTAAACAGGCAACGAAAACATAAGTTCTATGCAACTGTGGAAAAGAATAAGTCTTGTATATAACAAATGCTCTCGTGCCTTAAACGGAGGAGGAGACAAGAAAATTCACTAGAAGTCATTTACTTGCATTTTGACAGTTTTCTCAGTATGCTTCAGTAGAAGTTAACCAGTGTAGCCTATGCTTCATTAAAGGACAGGAGGACATCATTAATGCATGTATTGCAGCAATATTGGAAAGTCTGCATGTGGTTTCCAATCAGACAAATAGCTAATTAAACAGACCAGACTGAAAGAAAGCTCCGTGTAAGCGCTGTGTATGGCGAAGAGGTTAGTGGAAGGGGTAACCAAGTGTCTACTGTACACAGTAACCCTGAACACAGGAATGCGTTTGACTGAAGACTTCTGTTTGCCTTGTTTTTTTTGTCCTGAGGAAAAGGCTGAAGTACAGGAGGCTTCCCATTACGTACACACAGAATTGGAAGACCAATCTGAAAGGCTAAGATTTGTTTTCCAAAGTAAAATAAAAAAAAAAATTTTTAGCACACGCGCACGCACACAAAAAATCAGCAAAAAAAAAAAGTCACTAAAGCAGCTTTTCCTGGATTGATTTCAGCTCGCAGGACCAAAGTTATTTCAAGAAGCAATTAAGAGTTAGCATTGCACACGCATACTTTCTAAAAACGTGCTGATCTGGTTAGCTGTCCAAGCCAGAACACACCTGCACATACTCTCTGGGGTTTTCACTTCCCTAGTTCTAATATTACTGCCAATTTTGCTGGTGTTTTTAAATAATTTGAATGTTCAGTAATTGCACTGTAGGGGGAAGTAGGATAATATGAGCAAAGCAGAGGACCATAGGAGAGTAATGTACTGCAACATCTGTGTGTCACTTTAATAGCATTGTGCCAATACAGTAATCCACAGTTATGAATAACCAGCTATTCCACATAGGATTTTCCACTGAAGGAAGGTGGCATTTAATTCACCTAATTAAGCACTGCAGACCAAATGCAATGCAACTGCTGTGTTTAGAGGTATCCATTTTGATTACCATCTACAGATCTGATATATTTAGGAAATAGATTATAGCCCCAAAGCAAGAGGAAGATTTTACACAGCTACTGAATTTACAGAAAGCTACAATTTGTTATATATTTCTCCTTGAACCAGATTTTGTTTTTTGTTTTTAAAAAAACCTTGTAACCAGCAATTATACTGTAGTTTCAAACTTAGACTTTCTAACCAGCTTCTCTTTTTCAGATTCTTTTCCCACGGCCAGTTTTGGTTGACTACTCAGCACAATGAAAAGCACTGGGGTTTCACTTGTGTAGAGTTATATATGCAGCATTGCAGGAGCTATTCCTAGAAGGGGGAAGCTTCTGAATTAATAAACAGAATTACAAGATCTAACTTCAAAGTTAGGAAACTCAGATCTTTTATGTCACTCTATAGTCTAAATCTCATGAGCTATGACCTCACTCCACCCAAAAAAGGGTTGCATTAAAGTTACTCATGCTTGCAAATGTCGTATCTGGCTTGGACTTCTTCATGCTAGTCAAGATCCCATTCGTCGAAGGTAATGAGACCAGCAGGGACAAACAGGAAACATGGCAGGGTGATGAGGTATGAGGGAGACAGTTTCTATGAATCAGAGGTGTTCTTCTATGGCAATATTTTTTTTCCTTAAAGAGATATATATACCTGCCCAGGATATGCTCCTGTGCAACTTTCCTTGACAACTGGACTGGTACATGGAAGAGAAAGAAGCCACTGCAAAGGGAAATCAAGTGAGCAGCTACATCAAAAGGAAGGAGAGACTATATGAAAAAATTAAAAAGCACAGAGTTTAATGTAACCAGGAGCCTATTTAAAAAATAAAATAAAAGCGAAGAACAAGCTGGGAAAGTCTCACTAGATGTAAAAAGGGAAAACTTAAGGGTCGAGGGTCTCATTGACACAAATAAAGAGGCATAAACACATTCAAACAATCAGACTCAGAAATTGTTCTCTGGGAGAAACGGAATTTCTGATTTGTTATTTTAAATCTACAAGAGGGGTCAACTTTACCAGAGTCCCAGAACAAGCAAGAAATGAGCCCAGACAGCCAGTTATTTTGCAGGGGTCATTTAAGTATTTAGGAGAATTTAAACAGCAGGATATGGATAAAGGTTCACACAGGGAGAGATTTAGCCTCTTTAAAAAGAATATATACATTGGCATTACAATCTCAACACTTCTTAAATATAGGTCTTTGTGCCAATTGATTATGGTAAGTTTGTAGTAAGACATCAGCTGAACATGAATATGACTGAAACAATTCACTGCACATTCAAAACTCTGTGTGAGTGGCAGTCAACAAGCGGGTTTCAAGTTGGCTGCTTTTAGCTTTTCCAAACTGATCAGGCAGCATTTGTCTATACACCAGAACTTGCAGGAGTTCATAAAAATCAAAGAGCCTGCTGGAGCAGAGGAGTGTTTAAAAAAAAATAAAAAATTCACCATTCAATTTTGCCTTCCAGTTTTAACTGCCTGGGTTTTTGCATGCACATGTTTTGAAAGAATAAAATCAGATCCCGCATAGGCAAGGTTTAATAGCGAAGCTGAACCTGGAAATAGGCACTTTTACTGGGCTCTCAGACAACCATAGTGCTGCTAACAGTGGGTCAGTCTCAGAGTTCTAAGCAGCACGTCCATTAGATTTGCTCTGAACAGGGTTAGCTTGAAATGCCAGCAGTCAGTCGACATTAGGAATCCCAATATTAACAACACCCGGGAGCTGTACCAGTGCTAGCAGCAGTGTAAAGCAGGCCCAAAGCCTCCTTGGTGCAGAGAAGTGGAATTTTAAAAAGCCTACCGCCCGAAAGTCAAATGAATAAAACACTCAGGACTGAAGACACAAGTCACCGCAGAGGCAAACACCCCTGCTATTAACGTGATGTGCGCTCTGCCACATCATCCTGAAGACACTTGCAAAAGAGAGCAGCAATGACTCCTCAGAGGGAGGGTTTGTAGCAGGCCATTATCTTAGTAACCACTGCCCAATGGAAAAAATCTATGCAAGAGGTAACGAAAAACATGAATGCTGGAGAAGATCCATCCAGACACACGGACAAGCTTTGGCTCAACCTTAAAACAAGCACTAGACCAAAAAATAGGCTCTGGTCAATTTCACTCAGGACACATTTAGCTTGAGACCACTGCAAAATAGCTCCCTTTTAGGAATAAGGGGTGCCTAAGGAAAGGGATTACCTCACTTCTAATATGCCATGGGAGATCAGGAACGGCTTACTTTACTGAATACTAAGCTCACGAGGAGAGCTAAGCCCTCCCGATCATGACCTTATTTTCTACCTTGAACTACTAGATTTGCAGCAACTCACAGTCGAAGACTGCTGCAGTCTCACCACGTTTTATACAAGCGAGTGCCGGCTCTCTGGGACATGCTACATTCATCTCTCACCTGTATTGGAACGCTGCAGAAGAGATGGTTTGGATGTCCCGGTGGCCAAGCTGGAGGAAGGGACTGAGAGGGACTTGTACAAAGCCGTCTCTCTGTGCTCCTTAAATCGCTCTGCAGCCATGAGCGCGTTGGATAGCTCCTGCAGCGGCATGTTGTTTATATCTGACGAAAAGGGGCTGAGCGGGTTCTCCAGGCTCATTAACCAGCTTGTGTTACCTGGAAGGGAGGGGAACAGTCAGGAAAGTTATATATTCTCTCCTTTTCGGGACAGAAAGTTCAAATAGCCGAACTCAGCAGCATCAACAGCCCTGGGACTTGCAGATAAAAGTTAGGCTGAGTAGTTCTAGGGTTTTCTTGACAGTTAGCAGCTGATTTGGTTAATTTCACATTTTAAAGGAGAATCAGTCCCCAGTGCCACATGCTTCTCTCCTCCCCAAAACTCTTTAGTCCTGATGTTTTAGCTCAAAGCCGGCTCCCTAAAGGTTTTCAACTGCTGGAGTATTTTAATTAATCATAGAAGGCAATTTTAAATGATTCTCTCACAAGACAACTTCAAGCTGAAATATGCAAGTCTTGCTTCCACGTGGCTTCTGGAATGTATTGATGTCCAGGAATTTTGGGATTACCCTGGTTTTTTAACCTTCATACCTTCAACACCATTGCTACTCCTTCACAAACAGCAGTCATGCACTAAGTTATTACTCCAGCAATGGGCCTTGTTCACACTTTGGAAATTAGATTTGTAAGAAGGAACGCAGCGGCGCTCAGAAATGGCAGTACCATAATGAATAGATAATTGAGTGCCAACACAATGCCCATACGCATCAGTGCAGCAGGATTTAGTTTACATAAGGATTTTAATCTTTTCACGGGAGCGTCTTAAAACTTTGCATCATTAAAAGGTGCAATTTCCAAAGACCTGGCTGACAAATTAAACATTAAGAACAGAGAGCTTAAGCAGCATGGAAGAATTCCATTTACATTTAATGACATGGATATTTTTTCTATATAATCCCAATTTCTTAGTAAGCCACAGCTCAGAAGCCCCTTTGTGCAGTTGGTTAAGGAGTACCTGTGGGCCTCCGGACTAATACTTCTGCCCAGCCCTGTGTCAGCAGTGGGACATATGCAGCCAGGTTTGTTTTTTCTTTCTGCAGAGGAGCATGGCCACCAGGAGTGGCCTTCTCTGTTCGAGGTGCAGAACCAGCAGGATTCCGTAACCCCTGGGGGGCTGAGCTGTCTAAAGCACCAACACGTAAGGCATGACCACCTGGCAAAACAAAAGACATGGAGGGTAAGAAAGGAGGAACCCAGGAGCTCAGTTTAGAGAGAGACAACCGGACTCAGTGCCAAGAAAACAGGTAATAAATAGACTCATAGACATTAAGGTCAGAAGGGACCATTAGGATCATCTAGTCTGACCTCCTGCACAATGCAGGCCACAGAATCTCACCCACCCACTCCTGCAATAAACCTCTCACCTATGTCTGAGCTATTGAAGTCCTCAAATCATGGTTTAAAGACTTCAAGGTGAAGAGAATCCTCCAGCAACTGACCCGTGCCCCACGCTGCAGAGGAAGGCGAAAAACTCTCAGGGCCTCCTCCAATCTGCCCTGGAGGAAAAGTCCTTCCTGACCCAATAGTTCTGTGCACTTTGATAGCATCTTTGATCCCTATATCTCACATGAATGAACTGTACATTGTGCTGAAAACCTGGCAGAAGTATACATTGGACTCTTAAGCCAGGGGGATTGGCTACTAGAGATGGCTTTACTGCAGGTTTTACCATACAAACAACTGCTAAGACCAGCAGGCAGAAATCAACCATTCAGAAAGCCAGCATTCATTGCTGCTACTCATTCTAGTTCTTCATACTAAGCACTGGGTCCTGTGATCAGACCACTCTTCTTTTTACATGGCCTAAGTTTAGGTCTGAGACTGGACACACAGATAAGACTTGCCCAATAATGGTTGCAAGTCTCCAAGGACAGAAACGTGCTGAGACTGCTTACCAGACATTGACCTGACTCTGTTGCGAGATCCTCTGCACACCTGCTGGCCAGCTTGAGATTCTAGCTTTGCTGGAGCTTCTTTAGTTTGTCTCACTTGCAAAACAGGGTCTGAACTAAGGCGGGGGAGGGAGGGGAAAAAGAAGGATAACTAGTAATGTATATTCCTGTTTTTGTGTCTTTTTGTAACTTAAAGTTTTGCCTAGAGGGATTCTCTATGTTTTGAATCTGATTACCCCGTAAAGTATTTACAATCCTGATGTTACAGAGGTGATTCTTTTACTTTTTCTTCAATTAAAATTCTTCTTCTAAGAACCTGATTGCTTTTTCACTGTTCTTAAGATCCAAGGGTTTGGGTCTGTGTTCACCTATGCAAATTGGTGAGGATTTTTATCAAGCCTTCCCCAGGAAAGGGGGTGTAGGGTTTGGGGAGGATTTTGGGGGGAAAGACGTTTCCAAGCGGGCTCTTTCCCGGTTATATATTTGTTAGACGCTTGGTGGTGGCAGCAATGAAGTCCAAGGGCAAAAGGTAAAATAGTTTGTACCTTGGGGAAGTTTTAACCTAAGCTGGTAAAAATAAGCTTAGGGGGTTTTCATGCAGGTCCCCACATCTGTACCCTAGCGTTCAGAGTGGGGATGAAGTGAGCTGCAGCTCACGAAAGCTTATGCTCAGATAAATTTGTTAGTCTCTAAGGTGCCACAAGTCCTCCTTTTCTTTTTGCAAATACAGACTAACACGGCTGCTACTCTGAAACTAGTAACAGTGGGTTATAATTCATACCAGACAAACAAATGTGATCATTCCTTTTATTTCCAAAACAGTAACTTCAAATCAGTTCTAACACAATGGTTTTTAACTGGCTTCATTAGGGAAAAGAATGTTAAAATCAGAGTGACGGTTACCTTGATTCTGTACTGCTCTGGAGCTCTCCAGAGTCAAGGCCCAACAATGACCGTGTCCCTGTTCCAACACTCGTCGTGATAGTCACTAGCTTGTTACCAACCAGCCATGTCTTCGTCCTTCCCCCAGCCAAGAGGAACTCTCCCACAGGAGACCTAGAAATACAGTCTGGAGTGAATACAACTCACATATGTCGCCCAACACCAGCGATTCAGCCGGGAAGTTATTTTCTGCATTGGGGTTGAAAAAATTCCTGCTCTTTGTGCATTTATATGATGACATTTCTTGCAAGCTGCACCAAGGTAAAACTGGTAAAGCATAAAAATTCTCCATCAGGATGAAGGACACGCTGCCTCCAATATCAGTTACTTCTCTGGCTTCTAGACAGCATTGCAAATTTATTCCTGGCCTCGATGCAGCTGATCCCTGCTGCACAACTCCTTCCAGGATACCAAATTAGACTAAAACTTCAGTGTTTCCAATTTGTGCAGCACTTTTCATCCTGAAGGATCCCCAAACACAACACACACAGACACACAGTCTCTGATGGGAAGGAATATAGTCATCTGGCAAACTGCATTACATTGTGGGAGGTGAGGAGGGTGAAATTTAGCCCACGTACTGGAAGCAAGCCTCTGCTCATAGGAAAAGTGCTTTAGGTGTCTTCAAAAACCACACAGAGCAGAAAGGTTGTTAAAGGTTTCATGCAAAAAGACTGAACGGTTTTCAATGTATCTACTCTGGAAAGGCTCAATGCTGAGGCAGTCCTGACAGGATTTGATCCACGGCGCTAGGGCAGTTTTGTGTTGCCAAACTTCATGTTAAGTCAATGTGTTGGATCATATTAAAGAAGTTCTGTATTAAAATCACAAATGAGTTTGATTCCCCATAGTTTAAATTCCAATGTATTACTAATTAAGAGGTCTCTTGGTTTTTGGTACTGTTTCTCTCCCTGTGTGTGTGAAACTTGCAAGCTGCTAATTGCGTTAGTACATTCTAAGACAGAGTCTGTTCTCAAAGCAATTCACACAGAGAGAGACTCAAAGCAATACTCTGTAACAACAGAAACAGCACCCAGAGACTCTCCGCCCTTTCGTAGTATTAACACTTGTGATTAAAATAGAGGATGTATGTGGATGGATGCTTGGTGTGGATAATAACTGAATGATCAGGGAGGTGCCAGCCTAAGAATCCAGTGTCCATCAGCTGAAGAAGGCGTCAAGCGGAAATAACCAGAGGACCCCCGGAGGGCAGACTGGAATCCACCCAACAGCCTCAAGAATGGGAGAACCAAAGAACAAGATAACATCTGGCAGCACGGAGCCGTCAGGAATGTGCTATCTGTCAGCAACAGCATGATGAAGCAATTCCCATAGACTGGCATAAGAAGAAACTCCTATAAAAATGGACTCTAGAAAGTGAGAACTTTGGGGGGTCTGATTCTGCAAACCAACTTCCAGGAGCATCAGATGAGCATCTGAAAAGGCCCTGCTCCCTCCTCATGTCCAGGCCATCTGGCCAGTGGCTTGGCATGAGCAACTCTAAGGCTGGTAACTATGATAACAACCTTGCAGAACCTGTGTGTGCGTGTGAATGAATGAATGTGTGAATAAATATGAGATTGAATGGAATGTTATAACTATAACTAACTGCTTACTATGATTCTTTCTGTATTCACAATAAATGTGGTATTTTGCCTTTTCCCCTTTAATAAGATCCTGCTGGTTTTTAATTTATTGGTATAACAAATGAAGGTTTTAGCCAGAGGGGATGGGTTAAGCATATGAGACTTGCTGTGCTCATAAGAACCTGAAATTTGATCCAGCAATTTCTTGCTGATGAAGCGAGACGTACCTTTAGGCCAAAGAATAGCTAACACCATAACAAGTAACTGACTCCCACCTCTTGGGCACCGCAGTGAAATTTGAAAAGACGTATCGGGCCATCATATCCAGACAGGTCTCTGTGAGTTCCAAGTGGAGGTTTTTTAAGTTGTCATCAGCCTGAGCCATCGAATTCTCATCTGCAGAGCCCAGGCTTGAACTAGTGATGGATGTCTGTATCCTACTGAGAGAGGGAGTTTAGAGTGTGTCAAGTTACACTGCAAAACAGATACAGTACTGTCATCTGATCAGCACTAAGCCATGGAGCAATCTGCAATACATGCACATGCCACAATAGGTTTGACTACGTCCACACATATCAAACCCAGGGCACCTCAGAATCATTCTCAAATCACCAAAATTATATAGTCATTGAAGATGACAGCTATGTCACCCCAGAACTGGCAGCTCATCTTGAGAAAAAAAAATGGAAGCATGGCTGACGTTTGTACAATTTGAGCAGGATCAGCTTTAGGAGGGATGTGGTGCAGAACAGCAAGGCAAACAGTAGCGTTACATATATTGATTTTAAATTGCAGAAATAAAATTCAGAGTTATGTAAAATCTAGCTAAACCAGTGGCAAAAAAATTGTACTTTGCACACAATTAGTACATTGATATAAAGCAATTATGTCTTCAAGTAATTGTATTTTAAGCAATGCAATTTTGAAACACTTGCAATAGCAGGCTGTTACAGAACTTGCTATAAGGAATGCCTCTAACACAGTCATTTGCAAAAAGATTTGGCTGCATCTCAGCTGGGTTTATATTATGCAGCAACTTCTTTGGTATTATTAGATAATAATTATTTAAATGTTTTGTTACCTATAATATAAATATAAGAGAACCATGTAATATACTGTAATAGACTAATAGGGACATTAGATTTTGAAGCGTCAAATGCATTTTTCACAATAGTTACTTCTACGCCCCTCCCCCCCAAACGTGTTATCAAAAACAGAAAATATTTGCAATGCAATTCCAGTGACAGTATGATGCTTATTTCCTGTAGCCTAATAACATTCATTTTCAGACAAAGAAACTTCTAACCATCATATTCCTAGCCAGCAATTTAATATTCAAGGGACAAATTCAGAAACAGGAGAAAAGGATTTACAATTTTTAAAAGATGTGATATGGCCAAATCAAGAGTCAACGACCAAACTATTCTTTTTGGTCATGAAAACATTAACCGTTTTGTAAGGCCTGCCCTTCACTGCTTTGCCCCTTAGATACAATATCTTGGAGATAAATTAATGCATTGATGGTGAGTTGCTTTATATCAACAGACTTCTGTGTGCCTTTTTCCCAGCAATCATCGTATGAACCATTCTCTCCGACTTGCAGGGAAGGTTTGCACAGAATCCTAGCAGAAAACTGCGACATTCGTGCTTCAAGTTGCCTTTGGAAGGCTGTAATTTAAAAGCCGTTTAACAAAGACTCAAACTTGCACAGAATGCAACCTTTTTATCCTTAATCTTTACTCTGCAACAAAAGAAGCTCTCGTGAACAGAGCACCACTAAATCGAAGCACAGGGCAACGTAACACCACCACAACCGGCACTGGTAAACCACAGGACCTCCATGAAGCTTTTCCAAAGCATATTTTGTAGACAGGACCCGATTTCTATTTTCTGAAGGTCATGCAAGCATCCCGCATGCAAGCCCACCCTGACCCCACCCACCCTTGCAGCAAAGTTTCCAAGTGCAAATTTGCTCTTGGATTCTCCCCCTTTAAAGTGCCACTACCTGCGGACCACATGTTCTGACACACTGATGCTGCGGGATCGGAAGGCATCAACTGCAGAGGGGTCTTTCAGCTCTTTCACTGGAGGAGAGTTATTCAAGCCTTGCCTTGCATTTTTGGCTATTCTTAAACTACTAGGTGAAGAAGCACCAAACCCCGAAAGAGGTGTAATTGCACAGGTCACAGGAAGGGAAGAAATCATTGTAGGGATGGAGGTTGAAAGGTCACAGGTCACAGGGTCAATATTGGGGAATCCCAGAGGGTGATGTAAAACAAAAAAAAAAAAAATGTCAAAAAGGAAAAATTAAAACATAAAACCAGGCAGAGCTGAAAGCATAAAAATCACTTTTGAAAACAAGATTTTAACAAACACTACAAACAAATGAAATTAGTACGAACAAAAACTGATGTAAATGATAGTTGGAATACTACGCTGCACTGAGGAAGAGAAAATAGGTTTTCACTCGGATTTGGTATCAAGGTTTCTCCAGTCTGAAGAGCTGGGCTTGTTTCAACTTTCCATTTTGTTACTCTAACCAGGGGCTCTCCTGCATTATCATCACCGTTAAATAAGACTTGTATAGAGACTTTATCCTGAGATCTCAAAGTGCTTTTCAAACACTAAGCCTCAAAATATCCATTTGAGACAGGCCAGGGTCTTTGTTTTACCTCTCTGGAAACTGAGGCAGAGAGGTTAAGAGACTTGCCCAAGGTCTGAAAGTGAGCCAATGATTAAGCTAGAAACAGAACCCAGGTGCCTTGACTAACCAGTAATAGTTTCTCCTGCCTTGCTTGTGTGTAATTACAAGCATGAGGAATAAGGTTCTTTTCCCAAAAGGCTCTGGGACACTGGACACGAACTAAGCTTTCTAATTTGTCCTCAATGAAGTCAGACCCATGGACCTGATCCTGAAAACCCTTACTCAGAGAAACAGCATCACTGACTGGGACTTCTTCCATAAACAAGGGTGCAGAGGAGTCCATGTTACTATCCAATTACAGTTTGCATCCCCTAAGAGAATTTTGCAGAACTAGCCGCGCTGATCCAATTATGTTAACAAGAGCAACAGCCTTTCAGAATTAGTAGTATTCCAACCCAATGAAATTAAGTAGATTTTGGGAAAAAGACAGATTGGAAAAGGTGTCTATTCCAAATTTTAAAAAAGAAACAAGGAGATGAAGGATTAGAGAATATTAACTTGCAAACACAAGACAGGGTTTACAGCTATGGCATTAAGGTGAGGATGGTGTTTCTTTTTTACAAGATCCTTATTATACCTTGCAATTTAAAGGAGAGGCACTTTCCTCAGAGATTTCAATGTTACTATGGCCTCACTGTAGAGAAACGCTGAAGCAAGTTCAGTGAACCAACTCAAAGAGGAGTCCACTGGATAAGCCACCTTTGCAAAACACTGAGTGACTTCCAAACTACATCTTCCCTTCCCTCTCTGCAGATGGTACTTCAACATATCAATGACTGCTTCCAATAACATTAATACTTGAATGGACTTCAGGGTTCTACCTGAATTGAAGTACTGATTTCAAAACACTCCTTCCTAGTGGGATCGGTCTGTGAAGATACTTTACAGTGAGTTGCTTGTTAGCTACACAGATTTTAAAAAGTGGACACTACCTCCTCTCCTCTTATAAAACTGAAATCTAGACTCTGCTGCATTATAGAAACTTTCCAGGACAGACTGGTTTGCCATTCTAGTTTTCTTTCCTTTCAGAAGGGATCAGAGATCCAGAACTCTCTTCTTCACAGAATTATAGAGCAGCAATAGGTCAGATTCTGGATCTACCAGAGTTTAGACTGGGCAAAAATAAAGTGGTGGCTCTCCATAATCCACCCAACTGCTCCAGTTTGTACACACTGCTATTAAAATGATCCGCAATGAAATCATTTAAGCATCCACTGTTAAACTATCATTAAGATGCAGAATTAACAAACCACGGAGATGAACAGAGCATGCATCCCTCTCACTATTTTTATAGCCAGCACTATGTTGATTCACATTCAGCTGACAGTATTATTTTTAGAATGTAAGCTTACATTCTGCAGAAGTGGATGGGGGCAACCAGTCATGTCTTAGTACAAATACATACCATTAGCCAGCCGCTCGTTCTGACTTCAGGTTTAACAACAACTCAGACTGTGTCTTAATACAGAACATTTCGGTTATCAGAAAGATTACACAGAATCTTTAAGGACACAGATAGTTCTCTCCACAAAACACAGGAAAGCATTTGGCATTTAAACAGCTCCTAATGAAGAGCTACCCATAGCCCCAACTGGAACGGAATACAATTTACCTTTTCGGCCTCTCGTTCAGACTTGTACTGCGCGCCCTGAAACTGTCCTTCTCAGGGGTGTCATCAAATGAGAGGAGGACATTTGACCGCAAGCCCTGCCAATTTGGACACACAGATAATGGTTCAAACCATTGGTATTTGCAGCCCACGTGCCATGAGCCAATTCTCAAGAGCTACATTTGATTTTGAAATTCTAATGTATTAATAAGTACAGGTGAGTTATTTTGATGTAAAATAGAATCTCTGTAAATTGACATCAATAATACCCATAGATTGCAGTTCTCAGAGCACCCTTTGTATTGCAAGATCCAGCATTAGCTGTTACCTTTGTAATGTAGGGAACAAAGTCTTTCCGGAAGGGCAGGCGACATCGGATGAACCACATAGCGATTACATGGTGTGCCAGGCACACGATGTACTGATTAAACCTGAACAGGGGAAGATTTCAATAGTTTAGTTGTGCAATCTGAACACATTTTCAGAAGAGATGCAGTTCAATTCTAATATTACAGAGATGTGGAAGAGAATACTACTGTAAGTTGAAGGGGGAAAGGAACCTAGAGTGCAATTAGCAACATGCACTATTTGTCTTGAAGCTAAATATGGCCCTCCCTCAGCAACAAGACCATATATAAAGGTATCACACACAATTATATGTTTCCTCTGTAGATCTTAAAGCACTTTACAAAGGTAAGTCAGTCTCATTTTCCCCAATTTACAGATAGGGAAAAGGAGAGAAAAAACAACAACAAAAAAAAGATGCGTGAACTTACTTGGAGGGATTTGTATATGGCAGAGAGATGGCAAACACGCTAGCATACTGCTCAGCTGCAAAGTTCCTATAGAGGTGAGGCAGCCTGGCTAGAGCTGAAACGGGTCAATAAGAAAATCATTTGTGAAGTCTCGATGAGAGCACTTTGTTACTGACTCAGGATTGAGCTGAAGCATGCAACGTTTTCTAAACCACTTGGTGCCAACAGGAAAGCTAATGTGACATTACATTCTGTTAATATTATTGTGCAAGGAGTAAGTTACAAGGAGGGAAAGATAACCCCAGATTTTCCAGTTCTCCAATGTTTTTATATGTAAAGCATGTTTCTTTTTTCTCAGTGCACACGTACATTAGGCTGAGCAGCTGGGTTACATGAGCAAGAGTAGACTAGATGTTAAGATTTTATGGCAGTTGCAGCACTGTTACCAGAAATACAGTGAACCCTAGAACAAGTTGTATTTGACCTTAAACTAAACCAAGATGATGATACTCATGCTAAATAATACAGTTAGCCTTTTCACAGCCACTGAAGAACATAGGTAAAACACAATTTCCACTGCAACTTACTTGAAAGAAATTCTAAGAGAGGTATTGCCATGTTTGCTGTAGCAGAAATGTGGGTTAACTTGACTATCAAGACTGGCAGTGCCTTTATGATGATGTCAGGCATCTCAACGCTGCATACGGATAAAGCCACAACGCACTGGTTTGCACAGCGATAAATTAAACCATGTTCCAGGCAATAAACCATTTCACGCTAGAAGAATAGAACAGAATATGCTCAGTATAATAAAATAAGAACAGGATTCATCTGCCACTAACCTACAACAAATCTAGCATTTCTACATACTAAAATGCTAGCTGTGTGTTGGTAACTGCATTGCTAGGGCTAGCAGCTACAAGAATTTTTACCAAAAATGCACTAGCAATTAAAGACTACAATCTCAAGAGAAAAAAAAAAAAGTCACGGGTGTTTGGCTCTAAATCTTAGACAAAACATTTGTCATCTTGAAGTTTTTGAAATAATCCATTTTAAGATAACACTTTCTGACAGAATAAAAAGGGACAAAATGTTTAAGGCTTTTCTGCTCCCTTCTGATGGTTATCAGAGTCTTTCAGACAGGGAGAAAACTGAATGACTATGCAGGGGATGGCAACAATAAAACTGATTATACAAAGTGCTATTAAATGCACAAAGCTCACAATGTGAATAGAGTTTTACTAACTTCTCTCAGTTACAGTCACCCTACATTACTTTTACTTACTGTGGGTATGTTGTTTTCTGGCAGAACTGCCCCTTTATGTATCCAGTGCAAATGCTTACAGGGCAACTGTACATTTAGTCTCCAAGTCTGAAATAGGCTCACATTAGAAAGCGCATTGGAGACAGACTCAGACTTCACCTCCCACAGCCCATCCCATTGACAGTACCTGTTTAGCTTTGTCCAGGTAATTATGGTAAGATATCAATGCAGTCAACACTGGAACGACAGCCAGGTGCATGTCATTGCGGGAGAACCCATCTGGAGTGCCACGTAACCTCTCAGTTGTCTTTTTGTCTGTAAGCTAATCAGTTACACACTGGGCTTGAGTACTTTGCGTTTCACATGCCTTTTTAATTCAGGTCTTCTTGGGCATAGTACATTTTCATAGTACAAGAGCAGTACAGCGTCCCATTATGAAACAATATTAGCTTCCAGGTCCCAGAGCTCAATCATATACATACTAGGATCTGGATGCTGTTACTTGGAGCATAATCTTTACAGTAAAACTATGAAATAAATCCCTTAGCTAACTTTGCGCAGAGTTTTAGTGTGGGGGAATGGATTTGCAGGAGACCATTATATACACCTAGAACCCCAAAGCCTTACATGCAGGTCAGTTTGTTTAGGTTTAGGCTCAAGTGTCCTCAAAACTCACTCAATTTATGGATACACTTTTATAACTATACTCTTTAGCAATTGAAGCACATGGACAGTTAAATATCTAAAAGAATTTAATTATCCTTAACACAAAGTTTTAAGCTAAAGGAAAGGGGTCACATTGTTGGTGAGGGGGGAGGAGGTACAGATTAATCCCAAAAATAAAGGGTATAAAATAAGGAAGCCTTAAAGCAAACACATTTCTATTAGAAGTGAAGTTGTGGTGTCTAGACCCCAGGAGGACACACTGGTTATTACCATGGAGCAGAGTGCAGAGCACAGCTGGTCAAGGTTGCAAGGGGAGGTTAAAAATAGCACTTTGTAGCGGAGAGACTCCGGTAACTTGTTGAGAACCAGTTTCAACACCTTCCAGTCTGTCTCCTGGAAAGAAGGGGAGAGAGTTTAGTAAGGAAGAAATAACTTTCTATGGGAAACTTTGCATGATTTATATGTTAAATTTGAAAATAAAGCCCAACACGCTTCAAACAATGATTTGTTGTTTATTGCTGTGATCCTTGTTTCTCCAGCCTTGTTAGTTAGCAAAGATGCTGCTTTTATATGATGCATGGGCTGCTTCCAGGGTTTCACCCAACTGCATCCTCTAGCTCAGATGTAGCATAGACATTTTGATGCCATAAAATGGACTGATCTCCAAGTAGACGGTGAAAACAAGCAGAAAGAGTCTGACCCAGGCCTTTTCTACACGTTTCCTCCATCCGCCAAAACAAAAACGTGATTCCAGAGTTCAAGACAACTCCTGGCCCCAAAAAAATGAATAAAATGCTGTCCAGAGCCAACATTAATGCACTTCATTATTTCCTTTCCATACTCAAATATCTAATGGTCAACAGGTTTCAGAGTAACGGCCGTGTTAGTCTGTATTCGCAAAAAGAAAAGGAGGACTTGTGGCACCTTAGAGACTAACCAATTTATTTGAGCATAAGCTTTCGTGAGCTACAGCTCACTTCATCGGATGAAATGATGAGCTGTAGCTCACGAAAGCTTATGCTCAAATAAATTGGTTAGTCTCTAAGGTGCCACAAGTCCTCCTTTTCTTAATGGTCAACAGTTCGTCAACTTAAGTTGTACTTCTAATTTTGGGGGTTTTTATTATTAGTTTTAAATCCTCTTTGAGAAGCAGGGTGACATTTTTCCTACTGGCTTTTCGCCTCTGTTAAATGAAAAAAAAAATTCACCCTTATTTCCTGTGAAGCAGAATCCAGTGTTGGTCTGCTTGGTTTAGGAAGAGTTTTACTTGTGCTCCTCCTGGTGGCTGAAGAGTTGTAGGACCACACACAAATTTTTGGATGGAAAGTTCTGGATTTCAAGAAGCTATTTAGATACCCTCAGCTGGTGTTGGGCAACCTGGATAACACTGATTGCTAGATCATTTTAAAACACAGATCGGTCACATTTTAGGTTTAAATATAATTAATTATCTTTTAAGAAAAATAAAGCACAACAGTGTATTAATTGACTATATTGTGAAATGGTGGGTAAGTCTCAAAGATTATACTTCTGAGATAAGATTCATGCATGGTTTTGTTTTATGTATTTTCAAAAAAGCATCTCAGACAATTTTTAAAGCCTTCCTTGAGTAAACAGATTAGGCTCAGCACTACATATGCAGTTTAATCAGCCACCACAAGTGGATGAGTTAAAAGTTCTATTCCTGCTTCTTAGTGTAATGAGTGTTATGATCTTCCACAAGAAATATCCATTTAAAAAAAAAATTCAGTGGGAGTTTTTTGGGCATAAAGGGAATAAAAAGCTGACATTCCAGAACATTTCAGCATTAACATTCCAAACGCTTGAGTTTTAAACATGCAAATTTGTGTGCAAAACTCCATTGCAGACTGAGTTCATCAACGTACTTGCTTCAAACACTGCAGGAGGACTCGGAAGAGCAGTGAGTAGGGCAAGTAGCCCATCCGAAGAGTGGCATTCTGGGAAGAAACACTGGGGCTTCCTGATGGAGGGGAGAGGGTCCCAGCAGGCTTTTTCTCAGACACCCTCTTCTCTGGTTCTCTACGCCATGGAAATACAAACCAGGTCAGTGTTTCAGTAGCCATTACCAGACACAAAAGCAAGATGAGAAATGCATATGCAAAGCAACAGATTTCAGGGAAGTGACCAAGCCAACTAGTCAGAAACATGCATCACTTTATTATCTACAACAAAGACTGCTTCTCCAAGTTCCTTTTCAGAGATACCTCTGTTAAGAGAGTTAAGTTAAAGAGTCAGTTACTACCAGACTAGGCTGTGCAGCTTGAATAGCAACATTTCTACAAATCACTGTACCGCATCTTAATGTAAAACCAGATTTCTCAGTCTCCTGGCAGGAAATTGCAAACAACAGATTTGTAAACTTTTGCAGAGTAGCTACGTAAATCCCAAGCCTCCAATACACAGAACTCTGAGGCTCCTGAGAGCTCTGCATGCCAAGGATTTGCAGGACTGGTTCCGAAGTTATTTACTAGAGGAACACCCCCCACAAGCCATAACTACGAATGTGGTCTGATAACTGCTGATCAGAATTTGGGAGATTGAGAAGAGTTGTACAGAGGTCGTGACAGAATATTAATACACACATGAGAATGTCACGGTTTCAAAGGTGCTACAATGCAATGAGAAACATACACCAAGTCACAGAGGCAGTAGGGGCTAAATCTCACTGCTCCTTCCTTGTTGGTAAGGCCAAGGCGGTGGAGGGAGTCTGCTCGAAGCATCAGCAGAAAGTCAAATGCCTGCAAGAGAGAAGATTTCTCACTGCATTCTGGAATGACTCAAAACCTCTGCTGATGGAATTTTCCCCCAGCTTCTCACCACCCAATCTGCTGTTGTTCCTGGCCAGCAAGAAGATTTGCTCTGCATTGGGGCTGATTCTGTAGGGGCTCCCACCCTCTGAACTCAACTGCTATGGAATTTATTATACACAGTGCCATCAGCTAACTAACATTTTACTCCAGCACTGGTTGTTCTACAGAGGTTTGCTGCAGAGTACACAGTAATAAAATTCCTACAAACTCCCCATCTTCTACCCAACTAAAGCATTAGTTCAGCGCCTCCTTCTATCATAGTGTTAGGAGAGAGACTATCCATACCTGCAATCTGATGCTGCTAGCAATCGGGAGGCGGTAAACGTACTTATAGTGGAGTTCGATGTGATTAATAAGCATCTCATACACCCGAGTGGCATGGCTGGCAGGCAAGCTGTACAGCTTCGTCTACGGAGGCACAGAACAACAGTCAAGAGACAAACTGAGGGTTTACTTGTTAACAGAGTAGCCCATCTTTGGTCAATCGGCATCAAACGTACAAAGAAAGGCAACTGTGAGTTGTTCCTGAGGCCAACACGAACAGATGGCTATGTACAGACCCTTTGTGCAGACTCCGGAGCAATGGGCAGAATAGGTTGAAGAGTTAGCCCTCCACTGGGGCACAGGAAGAAGCCACCACGGCCTGCCTCAGAGGATCCTGGGGATCACACACACACACACAATCCCACAACAGATCCATCTTCCTACTCTTAAGTGAATGCAGCACGTGCGCATTATGAACACCGACATTTCTATGAAAACTGTTCGAGTGGCAAGTTTGACCTTTAATTTATGAATTACCCAAGAAAGACGTTGCTTGGAGGTATAACGCTATACCCCACTGATGCTGCTAGTAACGTCAATAAACAAAGGGCAGGGCAGGCTTTGAGACGGCCTGAGAAAGTGGTGTTTGGATCCTGACAGGCTAAAGTCACTTAAGTTGTTCTTGTGGAATTTCCACCATCTTGAATGGTAAGTGTCTGGCAATACAAGAAATCTGGGTAGTTTTTGCCCAAGATAGCAACTGAATTAGTGAGATTTCTGCTGAGAAATTTCAGTCACATTAGAACTCTTCTCATTTTTGATCTAATCCAGACCCCAAAAAGTCACAGATGTGGGTTTGGATCTGGGGATCTGAATTTCTTTGGGTTTAGGATTCAAAAAGATTTAGATTTGAGAATCCAGTTCTGGCTCCTTTCTAGCTGGACCCTAGGAACATATCACCAAAACATTCATATTTATGACACGCTGGCTGTTAGTAGATAAAGATTTAATATTTAATACACCATATGCAAGGTACCGAGTCAAGAATAGAACTAACCCAACCATGGCTAAAATATCCTCTATTCTGTTAGTTTAAAGAGTGGGACAAGTGAACTAGTCTATGAAGTTACAGAAGAGAAAGAATTTGTTATTGGGAATTGACTGGCCAGTAAACAAAGCCCTAGAGAACACTGTTTTAAGGGAGGGATTTTTAAATGCTCCACAGTGTTACCTGAAGAATTACCAGGAGGCCTAGAACAGCTGTCTTCACATCCTCTAAAGCAGCAGAATGAGATAGAAAGTCTCGCTCCTCCAGATCAACAGGAGCCCAAAGAGAACGTGCAGCCACCTTTTAAAAACAGAAGGAGAAATGCCCTTTAAAACCCACATAGGGCACAATGAGACACCGACTTAATTCCATGCCAATAGGTCAGAAAGGCACAAAATAAATGGCCCCACTGAAAGTCTCCTAATGTTGTAGATTAGCTTGGATGTGCGTTAGCAGAGCTGGTTCCAAAGCACCTTTTTGCTTTTCATTAGAGCTCTGACTTCCTCCAAAATCCAGAAGTCCTACACAGCATCCCCCTGGATCATATAGATAATTAACTGTTCACCTTCCTTGTTCTCCAGTAAAGGGATTGGATAAGAGATGGAGACGAAGTTATTGAAAGTGTCACTACTGAGCAAGCGAAGCCTCACCTTTTCTATGATATCAAGCAAGCTGTTAAAGTGATGCGTGTTGCAGCCCTCGGCCAGGTCCACCAATAGCTGAGTGGCCAGTTTCCGGACTTGATGGTCTTTATCCTCTGGAATATGTGCCAGCTGTGAGATCACCACTACGTTAATCAGCTCCTCCTGTAATAGGACAGGCTGTTCAGCAAAATGTCTCCCAGCTCACTCTTATTAGCGAGTTAACACAAATGTATATCCATGATCAAAGAATCACGAGGTCATACTCGCTTTAGTCTTCACTAGCTTGTTGTTTAGTCTGCTGGATTTCTTCCTCCAGCCTATTTAAATATCTTTCTAGGTCATCTCTCCAAATATTTAGACTATTGTTGAACTTGGACTCAGCAGCTTAGGTCTTTATCGATCTGACAAAGCCGCTGTAGCTCAACTTTAACAGACCTTATTCACATGGGATTCACAGGCCTTGTTTTTCAGAGAGGCAGGAAACAAAGAGGCGGCAGCCAGTTTAACAGAACTTGGAGGAATCTGAGCAGTGCCTCTTCCACTTTCCTTGCATCAGACACACTGAGCAGACATTCCTTTGAGTTAACAAGCAAATCAATGGTCTCTGCTCTATCAGAGAGCCTACCATCTTGGATTTCAATTAAGACAGAATTGAATAGAGTCGATCCACTCATGTCAGATAATATCTTGACCTCATCTTGGTACAAACTAAACTTTGTCTCTATCCAAACCAGATTAAATCTCCCATCCCCAACGCTAAAAAAAAAAAGTTGTTTTTTTTTTTTTAGTAAAATGAATGGAAATGACAACCTCTCTGGGAAACCTTAGGATAGGGAAAGAAGGTATCCACAAGATGCACAAGGTGAAAATTAAAAATGCACATTGTCAAAATAGACCTGCTAATTTCAACTCCCATTATATACACACCAAACCGATAACAGACTTAAAAAACGCAGCTATGGACCACATTTAATAGGCAAGTCCTTCCAGACACATTGCAAAGAAACCTAATTACAGTGTCCTACATTTTCAGAACCGTTGGACTGACTCTTCAGAATTGCAGAAACTAGGCCTGAAGAACTAACATGATTAAGCATCATTAAAACATTTCTACCACCCATTCCAGATCTCAAATTCAAACACCGCAATTAAATATCAATAAAATACAAACCTCATAAAACTGTCTGTTAATGCTCAGGACAAAAGACAAGACATCCAGAACTTTAATCCGAACTGCACTACGACACTCGTTCCTAAAAGGGAAAAAACAAACCCAAAATGGACAAAAGAGTTTAAGGACAGAGAGCATGTTGTGACAAACGCCCTTTTTTCTCGGTTAAAAACGTTACAATCAAAGGCCACGTGAACTTTCAGTGAATGTTCTCTGCATATGAATTTGCAACACCAAGCAGACAAGGTGCTACCATCAAGAAAAAACTGGAGGCTGTCTACGAAAACAATAGTTTCTGTTGTAGCACATGGGCAGCCGTACCCATCACCAAAACTTAGAGTCAACCAGGGAGAGCATGTGTGAATGGGAGAGAGACTCTGTGCCACAACTTTAGAACCACGTACACAGGGGTGAAGTGGTCTTTATCCTAATTTATTAAAAGGTGCCAAAAGCTCTGGCTTGCTATATCAGGGGATCATTCTACAATACAAAAGCATGTTCTGGGAAACTACCATTGCAGAACCCCATACTACCGGATACTGTCAAATCAGAAGCATTCCTGATAATGAGGAGGTAGGGTTGTAGTTCTGAAACCAAGGAAGAGTGCCACTCAGTGGAGCACAGGACAGATTTAATTAGAGAAGTGAAGCAGCCAATGGCCACCCTCCATTTTGTTAAAAGAGAGATGATAAGCCTTAGTTGGACGTTTTTGTTCTGTTGATTGGACAAAAAGCAAATCCTGCATTGTGGAATCACCCCCATATTTCAGCAGCCATTACTAACATTAAAGAGATCCAGAGAGTTAGATTGTTTTAACACAGACAGTTCATTAAACAGGCTGCACACACATTGAAACAACCTTTTCTTTTTAAAGCTGCAGTTTCCTACCTGAAGAACCTCTCCATTAACACCTTCAGGTTATGAATCCAGCCATCCTTGGCAGGGTGAATAGACTGAGCTTTGTACGTTATTAAGTTTAGTAGAGAAGATTCCTTTAAAAGAAAATGTAAGAATGGTCCCGTGCTTACGTACTGTGCATGCATCTCCCTTCCCCTCCCTCCAAGAACAGGTTTCAAGGGGCTGTGAAGTCTTCACTGTGGCTTTATAATGTGTGCTATTTTATAACTCCCGCCGCCCGTGGTTGTATGGGATAAAAATCTAATACTGACGTGAACAATAAGAGGAAGGATGGTCTTGTGGGCACTCAGATTGGGACTTTGGAGTTCTGGGTTCAATTCCTGGCCCTGCCAGACTTCCTGTGTGACTTTGGGCAAACCACTTACTATCCCTGTACCTCAGTAAAATAGGAATATTGAATGTTTCCTGTGTGTCTCTCGTGCTCTTTGGGACAGGGACTGTTCCTTATTATGCGTTCATACAATGCCCCCCAAAATGGACCCCAGATTTTGGATGGGGCTTCTAGACACTACTGTAGTACAGAGAAACATTTCCAGGAGGTTTAAAAGGGGAAAAAAACCACAGTAGGCCGTATTGACTTGAGATAGGGGAGAAGGTCTTACAGGTCTCTGATCAGCACATCTCTCCACCAGCTCAAAGTATCTCTCCTCAGACCCATGGAATTCATTCTGGTCACAGAGTTCTTCTACAGTAGTCAACAAAGCATGTACAATGGACTTCAAATCCTGGTTCTCTATACTCTGAAACACAGACAAGGCCGCTCTAAATGGTTTCTTTTTCATTACAAAGTATGTCACAACTGAAATAAGAGTGTTGGCTGAGAAGTACTAGAGTCAGAAGTTAGGCCAGACCCACACTCGGTCCTCTTCCCTTCCAACACCAAATACCTCACCATCTCCATGACAAGCACAGCTTCCACTGATGGGGGAGCCCCAGGGTCAAACACCAAGTCTATAGACTACCCCACCATCAAAAGCAGAAGCTGTAGAGTGCTTTTCAGTACTAAAAAATAAGACCATTTTATAAACCAAAATACTTCCTACAAGACATTTTTATAAGATATATCAAGATTTGGCTCAATACCTACCTGTAGCTGCTGGAGTAATCGCTCAACGATATCCAGAAGAATATCCCAAGTGACAGCCTGCAGCTCCTTCCCATACTTCTTGATTAATCTGGTTATGGACAGGACTATTTCATATGATACAACTGCATTGGGACAAGTCATGGCCTGGAACACAAGCTCCTCAGGTCAGTTAATGATCTGTAACCTTCTTACACTGAAGTTGATCAACACCCTACATATTAAGAAGTTTGAAGGGCTCAATCCTTCCATCAACCTACCTACTGCCTCTTCGGGAGGTGGTTTAACTAAGGTGACAGGAGAACCCCTTCCGTCACTGTAGTAAATGTCTACACTGAAGTGCTACAGTGACAATGCTGCAGCACGGCCACTGTAGTGTTTCAAGGATAGACAAGCCCGAAGTCTGAGGCTACAGCTGCAAAAGCCGATCAAAGATGGCCATTTTATAAGCACAATAATGTATTCCCAACAGGTGCAACTCAGATGTTAAAATGCACCCTTGGTTCCACAGGAATATGAGGTTGGAGAAAGTGATACCAGCTCTCGCAGTTTGGCTGAAAGGTCCCCAAACGCTGAAGACACAGTAGGATTTTGTAATGAGACCACTCAATCTGGTCACTCAAACCAAGCCCATTATATGAAACTTCTAATATTGTTTCAGGGACTCTCTCTTGCCTAAAGCATAATCTACAGATCAAACATACAGCATGGCTAGCCAATAAGGGAACTTTAACGCCATTCCCTTTGCTGTGGTTAAAATCCATTACAAAAATGGCCTTGCCACCTCCCAAAATACAGAAGAGGGCATGAAAGGTGGCAGGCTACTCCCAATTTAATATCGCACCAAGGGTTTAATAAGTGCCCTGGTAGAGGAGAAGTGATCACAGTACAGCTTCCATCACTAACACCCAGCCGGTCGAACACTTCAGCCTTCTCTCAAATAGCTGCAGTTTCCATTAACAGGCACTTCTGCCAACAAGCTCATAAATCTTAATCCTCCCCTCAGGGTGTCTCTCCATTTAAAAAATCCTGGCACTAATTAAAAAAAAAAGTGCCACACTTCACTTTTCATTCATGCTGACTTTGTCCCCTCTCCCTGCATTTGTATGCTGTAGACTGGAATCTACTTGAAGCAGGGACAGGATTTTTTTCGCTGTCTAAAATGTTGTTTGTGGTACCTCAGTGTCTCCAGTCCTCTGCCGATGCACACAACAGTTCACTCTGCTGAGGACTGAAATGCTTTAGGTCTAACCCACATTATGGGGTAACTGCGTGAAATTAATGGCCTGTGTTAAATAAAGTCAGGCTTGATGTTTTAATGGTCCCTTCTACAGAACTATGAAAAATTCAAGAATTTGCTACGTGGATCAGTAAAATATTCCCAAACGAAGTATCAGTTTAAGCTTGAACTAGCTATTGCCTCCTTGTTTCATGTGTTCCCCCATCTGTCTCTATCCAACTGTTGGCTTTTGTCTTATAATTAGATTGGAAGTTCTTTGGGGCAGAAACTGTCTTGTTGTTCTGAGTTTGCACAGCACCTAGCAAAATGTGGTGCTGGTCCACGACTGAGGCTCCTAGGCACTATCACAATATAAAAGTTCCTCCTAAGTACCACTTTACCTTGAGGAATGAGGGCAGCACTGACGTAGGTGAATTCTTGAGAGAATACAGTCTGTGTGCACCCCACAAAGCCATTCCGACAAAGAATACTGCTCCTCTCAGTAATGCTGCATCCACCATGTAAGCTCTAAGACAGGGTGCAGAAGGTAAGCCAAGATTTTCTTAGATCACACTATAGCAGCAGGTTTAGTTTTAGAGTACAAGACTCATGCAAAGGGAAACGAACAATACTTAGTACTTCTAAATCAGAGCATCTTAAAGGACTTAAAACCATGAAGACTAACCATTTAGGCACTGTTCTCATTTTACTAATGGGGAAACATAGGTATAGAAAGGTTAATTAACTTGTCCAAAATCACAAAGCAGTCATAATTTCTAACCATTATACCACACATGAAATTTTGGGTCTGCTCCTGTTCCCATTAGAATCAGTACGTCATTTATTTCAGTCAAAGCAACACTGAGCTTTTTCTTAAAAAAGAATTTAATAGCATGACATTCCATACCTGTCTTCCATGATGCGGCACATGTTGTATATAGCACTGTGCCCCAAATGGGTTCCCAAGAGATTGCGCATAAGCTAAAAAGCAAGTATTAGAGGATTTTCAGAGAAGGTTTCAGTAGGTCATTATACAGCTTCAGGGTCCAGTCAGTCAAGAGAGGTTACATACGCAATTTAATAATGGATAGTGCAGCATTTAATAAACTAGAGAAATGTGGTATATGCTCTGATCTCCTCTCAAAGAACTATTATAATCATAATAAAGGTAACTGGAGTCTAGATTTTTAACATACTAATATCCAGAACAACATAGCTTTAATGGGAAAGTACTGTGCATGGTACATGAACTCATGCCCAGGGAAACAAAAGAATTCTGACCTTCCAGCATGGCTCACAAAGCTCCTTAACATTGATGGTGCGGCACAAGGTGATGATAAATACTGGGAGGCTCTCCGAGGGCAGGCAGTTGTAGCAAACCACAGCATCTAGGACCTGCAGGGAGACCTTTGTGGGGGTGAAAAGCACAATGGTTACTCACTTCTCCCTTGACAGGGCATTGAAATACAGCAGGTTAAACTGTGCTGACTTACGGCCACAAAACTACTCAGAAGTCAATAGGGATACATCAGTTCAGGATGTAAACCAAACCATGACAAGGATGGCTAAATAGTAAAGGAAATCCCTTAGCAAGATCATTCGGGTTCCTTTGTCCCAAGGTTTTATGACTAAATTAATAACTTAGTAGCTGTACAGTGCTTTACACGACCCCAAAGTGCTTTACAGAGTTAGTTAATCCTCACAATATTTTACTGTCCTCACTTCACAGGGGGTGAAACTGGAGTAAGAGAGGGATAAGTGACTTGCCCACTTGGGACTGCGACTCATGATATCCTGGTTCCCACCTCTAAGCTCAGACACCTAAGTCATAATGCCTCTCTCCACCCAACATCCAACAATATAGTAAGCTCCACACTTTGCTACAGCAGCTTTCCCTGAAGGAAGAAAATCCCTGGGAACCCTAGAGAGTTTTGGCCTAGCTATTCAAAAGTGGCCTGATCTGTAATGGATCAGTTCTATAGAATGTAATCGATATTAGAAGAGGCTCCAACTACTGACCTCTATGTCAACCGATGATGATGTCTGAATGCACAATAGGCAGATCATACTGTTGGAGGAAAACGTAGTTAAATATGTTTATTTTAATCAAATTTAACAAATGACCAAAAAAAATTGGCCAAAATTAACACAATTAGGTTAGTGTAGAAGTTTGCCCTGTTGCTTTCCTGACTGTGGCTCAGTTGATAATACTTCTGGGGGCATGCTTAGTGTCACCAGCCCTTTTCTGAATAGCTAGTTTGCAGCTGCACTTAAGCTACATCTCACTACCATTACTATTCATTAAATACAGCTGGGTACCAGGGTCCCGAGTATATAAATCTAGTGAAGAGAATATGGGTCAAGTTAATCTCCTATACAAACTAGGGGATTGAGCACTATGTAATTTAACACAGGTTTATAGATCAGAATATCATAAGAGCTGGTGTATTGCATTATACTGTTTTAAGTTCTCATGGACAGATCTTCAAAAGTGCTCAGTACCAACAAGAAGAATCAGGTTTTGGGAGTGGCTGGGAGCTGAGCTCTTTTGACAATCTGGTCTGTGAAGGAGAGTTCTACTCTGAAAGGTGAGTAAACATGACATCAAGAGACTCCATATTTGTGTTTCATTGCTCTCATATCAATTTGGTTGATTTACACAAACAGGTTTCTAAAGTGTCACCCCTGCATCTTCAGTTCTGGGTTTGGAAAAGCGAGATGGGTTCTTTCAGGTTTAAGCATCACTGAGCTATGACGACTAAGCCAGCCAAGTTCTACCTTCACATACACCCACCCCACCATCTTCAGTGCAGTTACACAGGTATAATTCTGGGCAGAAATTGGCCCTGCAATTGGAATCTATTGAACTATTCTGGTGACAGGCACATAAGCCAGAAACAGGATCATTCTCCCATAACTCTTCAGAGCCAAAACAGCTAATAGCGGCAAAAGAATACATTTGCCAGAAAAGTCAGCTCTGACAACCACCTGTGTTCTGAAATAAAAACACCTGGGTGCCATTTTTAATCACTTTTCCGACCACAGCCACACTAATACTATTTCAACAGATACCCTTTCCCCCCCACAAAGCACACTTTCAGAAGGCTAGCTGGGTCATTTGTCACCCAACTGGTCAATCTGTGTGCACAAAACCCAGATTTGCACATGCAAACAGATACCCCTGGAGGTCTGTTGAAAATTTAGACCACTGAATTTATCCACAAACTCTGCACAGCAATTTAGAAACAATAAGTGTTAGTAGTTTAACCTTACTGGACCATATCAGCAACATAATCTTCCAGGTAACAGCTGTTGAACTTGACCAGGTTCACTAGAACTAGAAGGAATTCTGAGGACAACCCGACATTCATCCACTGCAGGACAAACTCAGCTAAAGGAGAAGGAAGTGGTGGTGTTACAACATGGTTTCAATCCAAAAATGCTGCAAATTCCCTTCTGGCCCTACTTGCTGAAAAAGAGATCTGTCCTTTGATGTATTTCCAGCTACATAAACTGCTCCCTAGAAGGGAATAATAAAGAGTGAGGATCGATTGACCAAGGCTGCTATTTGATCTATCACACTCTTCTTAGCTGCTACTTACAACTGACTTACTTATCTGGCTATAAACTGCCACATGCATTGAATTCACATTTTTATGAATTTGCTAAATTTGCCTGGACCAAACCACATTACAGATGTAAAACAACGTCAGATGGGTTGTATTAAGTTTGCCACAAGACGGCAACAACAGAAAACCCTCCAAAAATAAACAGGCAACCGTTTAAAATTAAGAAAACCCCCCAAACTCACAGATGCAGAACATCCACAGGTTTGTCACTACAATAAAACTGTTTATCACATTGGCATGGGAGAATTTGTACCCTAAAACTTTACACAATAATGTAGAATAGTACATAATTTTTATGCCTTATAGAAAAGCCATGGAATTTTATTTTAAAGAGGTAAAACCAGCATCATGAAGCTTTTTTCAGCATGATTTTAAAACAACGGCATTGCAGCTTTCGGACAATCCTATGCCAGAATCTGAAGACAACAGCAACCCTCAGCATTTGTATGCAGCACTCACCCAATTCTTCCTCCAGGTGAGTAATGGATCTTCCATTATCCGTGAGAGCCTTGAACACTGCAAGCCGTTCATGCAAATCTTCATTAGAAGGATAATCCTTGATAACCTGAAAGAAATGTGCTCTGAGGATCCCTAGTCTCTCACCCTGAAAGGAGAAAGAATTATAGTGTGAGACACAATACAAACTGAAAACTAGACTTATTACAGACCATGATTAGGAAACTATCAGAATGTTATCACACTTTAAAAGCAACCTTTTCCCCCCTTGGGCTGTGTGTCTACTGAAAATCTTCCCGTGGTCTGCTGCGAATGCAGTCAGTTCTCCTTAGCCTCTTAGAGACATTTATCAAGCTGTCACTGCTGACCCCAGACAGCTTTTCCAACATTCAGCAGACCCAGAACCCCAGAGATGCAGAAAGTGGCCCACGTCGCAACAGCCAGACCACGAATTCCAGGACTTGAAAAGGAAATGCTACAGACAGCACTGCTCAGTGGGATGCTTAGCTTGAGGATTCATAGAGCCTGACTTGATCAGACTGAAGAAAAAGGCGCATGTACAGAATTTGCCTCGATGATTAGCATACCTGCCATAGCAGGGATGCTGTAGGTCAGGATTAACGTGCTTGACACAGCTGTCTAGGCAAAGATTATACTGTGCCTGCTGCACTGTGATTGAATTCAGCCACTGCAAACACTCCCTTTGTCAGGAGTACAAAATGCCTCCCCAGTTAAAAGAGAAAAAAGGTTAAACTGAGAGCCAAGAGAATTAATCAAACTGAATGCTAGGCTCTTCCTGTTCACTGTGCTGGACTAAGATAGAGAATGAGAAGAATTTAAATGGCAGGAGGCAGCCAGCCAGTGCTATTCATCTTGCTCTGTGCAAGCCTTATTTGGAAGGGGGAGCCTTTACCTGTCCTTGAATGATGGCCTTCAACAGGTGAAGCACAGCGTGTCTGGCTTCTGCTGGTAGCTCTGGCTGCAGCATATCAGCTACCACTTTCCATATTGCTTCCACCGCATGCTGTAAGTGGACATAGAAAGCAACAACACCGTTTATTAGATAGCTATCGTTAGCAGGGTTAAGCTTGTTCTGGGGTCTTCCCCCTACGACAAGGTCACTTCTTGAATTGGGGCAAGTCATGCTGGGAAGAGTTAACAAGATTCACGCCTCGTAGCTTCCTAATGCCCTCTTCCCTGAGTGCTACTTCCACACACCTCTCCTATAGCCAGAGTGGAAATTGTGCGCCACATCTGCCCAGTGAAAGTTGGCGTACACATAAACAAAATGACTGGACTGGCTTCATTCATACCATTAGCTATTTCCATGCAAGTCTCTGTGTGGATGCTTTTGTTTTGAGTTTAACCAACATGACAATCTGATATAAAAAGCATCTAACACAGAGACTTGCACAGAAATAATTAAGAGTGTGAATTAAAGCTGATTTAAAGTTATTTCAGTGCCTGTTTGTTCGTAGAGCAACTCTAGGTCAGAGGGAACTAGTGGACACCTCCCTGCAGGACTGTAACAGCTACTAATAAGGTTAAGTCAAGAGCAGCATCCCACTACCCTACAACAGGTATAATAACTTTTGTGTCTTCTTTTAAGCACCTCTTAAAGCTACTTGTCCTGGAAAGCCTTTCAATGATGCTCTCTCTGCTTTGCTTTGGAGTGTGAGCTCTTTGTTGTACAGTTTATGTTTCCACTGTCCAAATCAGAGGAATACAGATTCATAGAGTCTAAGGCCAGAAGGGACCACTGTAATCAACTCATCTAACCTCCTGCATAATACAGGCCATAGAAGTAATAATAATTCTTTGATAATTCTATATAAATAATAATAATAATAATAATTCTAATAAATCTTTGAAATAATTCTGGGTTGAACTACAGCATGTCTTTTAGAAAAAGATCTAATTTTGATTTAATAATTGCCAGTGATGGAGAATGCTCCACTACATCTGTTAAATTGTTCCAATGGTCTTTGGAGCAGGGATCATTGATTTCTTATAGGTTTGTACAGCACAATAAAAATGCAAGATATAACTTTCTGGATTACAACAATTATAACAATGTTAAAGGTAGGCCAAATTACCTAAGTGTCTTGTTACAAGAGAAGTCAAAGGCTGTTGCTTAAAGCTTATCTCAATCCTCCTAACATTTACCCTACACCTAACAGCAAACATACCTCTTCAAATTTTTTGGTTTTTGCTACTTCACAGATTTGACTGATCGCTCGTATCCGGTTATTTAATCCACACTCTACGCTTAATTCCTGAAAAGAAGAATGGAAATAATTAGGATAATCCAGGCTCTGCCTTTCTTCATCAGAAACATCCCTCTCCAGCTCTCAAAATGACCACTTGGATCATTATCAAATTAGCTCCACATTGTCTAAAAATTGTTTTTAGAGCCTAACCATTAGCCACCCCCACAGAGATGCACGTAAATGAAGCTGTAAGCAACATCAGCAGGTTAAAGCTCATGTAGAATGATGACAGAATGAGGGAGAAATGGAAAGTGTGCTCTAATTTAGCCTAATATAATAGCACTTTACACTGACACAGAGCCTTTCAGCCAGGCATCTCAAACTACCCAGATATGTTAACTAATTAAGACTCGGCAATACTATGAGGTACTTAACCTTATCCCCATTTTATCTATGATTGACCTGAGAGACAAGTAGGATAAGTGAATTTCCCTAGGTCACAAACTGAGTCAGTGGCAAAGCTGGAAATAGGACTCAGGGGTCCCGTTTCCCTGTCTCCAGCTTTAACCACCAAGTCACACCCCCTCCATTTTTGTGCTCATCGCCCATTCATCTCAGCTCATACTCTAAACTCAGTCCTCAAACCCTATAACAATTTACCTTGAGTATTTCTGCAGTGATGATAAACTCTGTTTGCTTGCCCTCTGATGATTTGGAACTAGCCCGGGATGGTCCCAGACCTAAGAGGCTCTTAAACTTCTCCTTTAACCCAGGATCCTTGCTTTGCTGCTTCGCCATTGTTGACAAGAAAACACCAAGAGGCCCCTGCATGCATAGAACAGTTACTATAGAGAGCTGTAGACAGAACCTAAGAACCAGGCAACGCTGGAATCCATCTCACTTTTCAATGGGATATTTACACACAGCTCTACTCTCGCAAGTCTTTGCAAACAGGCCAAGGAGTGAACTCCCTTCAGATCAGGGAAGAGACACTGGCAGGGGCGATGCTGCCAGGTTGTGGGATGCTTGTGCCACTGTAACCTTTGCTGAACATGTCCTCGAGCTAGCTAGGGGACGTCCCTGTCTGTGGCAGCACTTTCCCAGAGGGCTGTATGTGCAATAAAGCAGCACCAAATGCCTGACCAGCACACGTCAGTTTTCGAACTGTACAGTTGTTTTATTTTATAGGAACTCATAAGGTGTTTTGCTCCCAGGCTAAAAACCTTGTACAGTAAATTTCATCTTGGAGCAAATTTTGAAAGTAGCAATAAATGAAAAAAGGAGAAGTGATGGCAAAAGTGTGAAACTAATTAAATATTGCATCACACCAGCTACAGTGGGGTGGCTAGAGGGGTACAAGGAGTAGGTGTGTCAATCTCAACCAAAAACAGTGAAGGCCCTCAGAAGCCATTTCTCCCACACCACCACAAAACAGGCTCCCATTAGACCAGGTACAGCGTCAGTGGCTGCTACAGAAATATGGCAAGTGCTAAATAAATATACTCTTCATCACATATGCCTCCTTTATGTGAGAAAGAGGGTCCCAACTCCACAATGGGCCTGCTGTCCCATGAGTACTGGGAACAAGTTAATCCCCAACATCCACCATATGTATTTTGTGCGTGATCCCTTTATAAGACTCTCCCAGCCCCATTCTCTCACATATCTAGGTGTGGTTCCCTGTACAGTGCCCGCTCCCACCCCCCCACACATATCCCAGCTCCCTAGAGGGACAGGCCCCTTCCATAACCCCTCTCCCACACAGTCCCCCATCCTATCACCACCACAATTGTCCTCTCCATATCCACTCCCTAGTAGCCATATAGCCCAGCTCTCATGGGAAGACCACTATATAACCCCCTTCAATCCCTAATATCCCAGCTACTTATAGGGGGTCCTCGTACAATTTCCCCCACAATGGATGCCCCCGATAAACCTCACAGCCTCCAGGGGTGGGCCCTCTGTGACCCCCAAATACCCACACTCCAGCTGCTCACGGTGAGTGGGGGAGGGGGAAGGGGGCGCTCTCACAACAAACCCCATCCCCCTACCCCAGCTTCCCAGGGGATACCCTCTTTATAACCCCCCAGTGCACCGAGCCCTCATTGGAGCCCCCCAAATCCCCAGCCCATCGGGGTGGGGGGTGACCCCACATAACCCCCCAGGCCCCATCTCCCCAAGGGGGTACCCTCCCCCAGCCCCACAGGCAATACCCCCCCCAACTGGCCCCTCCCCAGCCCCTCGAGGGGGGGGGGAGGAGGGGACCCCTCCATGTCACCCAGCCCCCCCCGCTCCCCGGGCAGTACCCTCCAGACAGCTCCCCGCTGCCGGGCCCCGGGGACACTCACCCCTCCGGCCAGCAGGCCCAGCCCCCTCACCCCGCTCACAGCTCCCCGCCCACTCCGGCCGGAAGGACCCGCCCCGCCCCTTCCGGGTAAGGCGGGGCACGTGACTGCCGCGCGGCATGCTGGGGCGTGTAGTCCAGCGGAGCCATGTGCGCGGCAGCCCCGAGTCCCCTGCTGTCTGCGGCCGGCGGCGGGAGGATGGTGACCAGGCAGCTGAGCAGGGCCCGGGGGGAGGCGGCAGCAGCAGCAATAGGTACGAGGGGTCAGAGCCCAGGGCTGCCCCCCCCTCCGCGGCAGCCCCCGAGCGGGGGGGGGGAGCGGGGCTCCCCCAGCATGAACTGGGGCTCGGGGGGAAATGGAAGTGGGGGTGCATGGAGGGAGAGGGGCTGGGAGAGATGGGGAGGGGCTGGGAGATGCAAGTGGGGGTGCATGAGGGGGAGGGGCTGGGAGATGGAAGTGGGGGTGCATGGAGGGAGAAGGGGAGAGGACTTGGGGAGGGGATGGAAGAACTGGGGGAGGGGCTGGGAGATGCAAGTGGGGGTGCATGGAGGGGGAGGGGCTGGGAGATGGAAGTGGGGGTGCATGGAGGGAGAAGGGGAGAGGACTTGGGGACGGGATGGAAGAACTGGAGGTGGGACTGGGAGATGAAAGTGGGGTGCACTGGGGGGGGCTAGGATGTGGGTTTGGAAGAGGATCTGACGTGGGGGGTGACTGGCTATGAGGGGATGTAAACTTTAAGGGGTCGCTCCCCTGCTGGAGCTGCTGCCTGCACCCACCTACTCCCGGCCCCGTGCAGTCGCTGTTGTGGGAGCGTTGGCCCAGCTAATCCAACTCTGAGCTCCTGCTCACAGAGGCTACGGGTGGAACAGCCCCATCGGGTCACCAAGCCCATCCCCAGCCGGGAGGGCTGTCGTAGACCCCACAGTAGGCGCCATTAAACGGACTCTGCCCCTGGCATGACCCAGGAGGCAAGCCGGCTCCAGCGTAGCCCTGCACTGGCAGGCACCGGAGATAAGCGCTGCCGCGGCTCAGAAGGCAGCCCTTTGTGCGTGGTCCAGCCCTGTGCAGAGGCCAGAGACGGGATAGCATGTCATGCTGTGTGTGCGCGCGGTTACATGTGAAAGGGGCCGTTTTCCAATAAGTTCTTATACAACTCATAAGTCTACACTGGAGAACTTGCCTTACTTGTATGTTGTGGACATGGTTGTGTTCCAGATGGGAGGGCTTGCGGGACAAGCAGGGAGTGGTGGAACCTTAGCCCGACTTTAGGCTGCATGGCTTCGCTGTATTGGTGTAGGGAGAAACTTGGCCCCCCTTATTCCAAAGGCTGTGATCTGAAAGTCCCTTTTTCCCTCTTTCAGGAAATCGGGCCCACAGCACGGCAGCCATCCCATCAAAGAGCAGCAGGAAGGGGAAGAAAGTCAGCGTTCTCTATGACTCTTTGGAAGGAGGCATTGCTGAGAAGGAGGAGACTGACTCCAAGAGACTGAAATGGGAGCCAGGGAACTGGAAGCAGCAGCTGGATAATATCCGGGAAATGAGACAGAATAAGGATGCTCCTGTGGATCAGATGGGGGCTGAGAAGTGTTTTGACACCAGCGCACCTCCAGAGGTAAAGCACGCAGCTCACCGTTCAACCTGAGAGCGTTAGCTGAGCAACAGACAATACTGTGCAACTTTCTCCAGCTGTAGATCTCACAGTCCTTCATACTGGAGGGCAGGTGCCCTACCCTAGTTTTACAGAGGTTCTGTGATTTGCCCAGGGATGTGTGTGTCTAGATATTTCTGCCATGGAAAATAAGTTTGAAAGGTATGAGAACTCTAGGCCATGAGAAATGGTGTAAATTCCTCTGGTCACTCAGTGAGTGGTTTATCTTGCCAGATGAATGATGAGTTCTCCTTGGCAGTTCCTTGCTGGGCATGAAGGACAAAGAAGGGCTGTTCCATGGGGTGGTCAGTCATCCCATTACCTGAACTTGACCGTCCCTTTCATCAGCCCTGATCTTGATGCCTCTGCTTTGACCTTGAGTGTTACAACTAAAGAGACTCTTCCCTGGTGGAAACCAGTATGATGAAGGGTTGCTGTGCTCCGACTTTTGCGACAGAGACTTAATCCTTTGGTCTGGAGGCCCAATGAGAGCTCATGGCAGGTCACTGTAAGATAAGGGGTGGACGCTGTTTTACTGTGGGGCCAGCGACACAGAGTTCAGCTGGGGATCCATGCCGTTCGTTTTGCTCCTCTCAGCCCTGCACACAAACAATCCTTGTATCCCCTACTGCTGCGTAGTAGGAGAGCACGTAGACGCACAGTGAGATAATTGTATCCTACAAACAAGTACTTAGAAGCCACATCCAACAAAGGCCAATGCAGTCAGCCCCATCACACAGAGCTAAGTATTTAGCAAGTCAGAAGATGAGAACTGTGGGAGGGAGACTTGCCCTCACCTCTTGCTCATTCTTCCTCCACGAGCATCTGCCCTTGTTCATTCTCTAATAATATGTTAAGTGTTAGGAACGATATGGGGGGAAAAGACACACCAGAGGAAAGAGTCTCGGCAGCTGTGTGGATGCTGCCTTCCCCCAAGTGCAAAATGTGGTGAAGGAGCTCCCTTCAGTGCCAGGCTCTGGAGACATGCTATGGAAAAACAGTGTGAATCTCCCCCGCTGTTCTCCACTTAGGCAGCAGCTCCGACATAGGGAGAGAAGTGGAGTGGCCAGCAGAGCTGTGCAAAACAGTCCTCCAGATCTGAAGGTTCATTTTTCACTCAAAACTTGAAACAGGTTTCTTAATTTTGTAGAGTTTAAGGCCAGAAGGGACCATTAGATCATCTCACCTGACCTCCTACATAGCTCTGCTAATTAATTTCCCCCAGTTACCCCATACTGACCCCTTAATTTGGGTTAGACTGAAGCATGTCAGCCCTCAGGAGACTGAACCGTTGTGTGCCAAAGGCAGAGAATAGGAGACAGGGGTGCCGCCACCACCAACATGCTAGATGCTTTAGATAGCTAAAAACCGCTCCCTGGTGCAAGTAACTTCTAGTCTGCAGCCCACAAACACTGGGAGGGGGACAGTCAGGGGTAAAAAAAAGAACTGGATAATTTCATGGAGGATAGGTCAATCAATGGATATTGGCCAAGATGGGCAGGGACTTAACCCTACACTTGGGGCAACTCTAAACCTCTGACTGCCAGAAGCTGGGAGTGGAAGACAAGTGGATCGCTGCATAGCTGCTCTGTTCTGTACACTCCACCTGAAGCTCTGGTACAGGCCACTCTTAGAGACAGGATACTGGGCAAAACGGATCATGGTCCGACTCAACATGGCAGTTCTTATGCTCTTAATGAAGAGTGATGTATGCCACATATGTGGTTTTTATTAGTGACGTGATTCTTTTTTTAATTCCATCTTAAATGGAGACACTTGCTGATGGGAAGCTTAAGGTTTGTGAGCCAGGGAGCAAGGTGATGTCTGGTTTTGAGCAGAAGCAATGGAAAAATATTCTGGTGGTCCCTGCCAATTGGTGTAGGCTGGTGGCTCATAAAGACAGCTCCAGAAATCCTTTTGGGAGCCATGGATAAGTCTCTTCTAGCTGATTAGCTCAACAGTCTCCAGAGAGGGGAACCAGCATTAAGAGGAGCTGGGAAACCCACCTCTTCCCAAAATAAATCAATGTGAGCATTACTAATGGGATTCTCTCAACATAATTTCTGGTTGTTACACTGGATTCTAGCAGGAAACTGCAATGGGGCATCTCGTGTAAAGGCGACTTGCAAGGACGGGGAGGGAAGGAAGTTGCTTGTCCCTTTTTGCTCTTCTCTGTTGGATAAAGGCAGCCTGCAGGTCTCCACACACCGGTGCCCTAGTTTAATGTAAGTTCTAAAGTGACTTCAGTTGGACCAGTGCAAAGGCTGGTTGGATACTCTTATTTTGGGTTAGCTGAAGTTCATAAGAGCAGCTTTAAGAAACTGAAATAAGCCCTCCAACCAATTAAGAGCATCCACACAGGAGTTTGCAGCAATTTTAATATGTTTAAAAACTGCTTTCAAGTTAAACTGGTGCCACTGTCTCAGGTAGAAAAGGCCTAAGCGGGTTATAGGCTGTTGCCCTCTCCCCTCAGCCCAGGAAGGATTAAATGCCTCACCCAGATTCTGTCCAGGCCCTTCCTTCCGGGCACAGTTTATTATGGCAATACTAAACTTGCAGAGTAACACAAAACCAAGCTGTTCCCCTGCCTAAAACTGGCTGCAGGGGCCCAGAGGCCTTTCTTCTTGGGTCTCTTCCTCCTGCTGCAGGCCAAACAGCTTGCTGCAGTTTCTCCTCAGCTGAGCTCTTTCAGCCTTTATAGGAAGTTGGGGGGGGGGGCGCCTTTCCAGCTGGGTCTGATTATCCCCTTTCCCAGGCCCAACCCCTTTTTCTTAAAGGGGCTCTGCCTCAGAACAGGGCTGGCTGGCCCCATTTCCCCATCGCCCATAAAGGGACAAACCACCCACTTACGCACAGCCACACAGGAGCCTTGTACTGGTTTAACTAAAGGAGTGTGAGTTTGTACCTAGAGCGCGCAAGGTCTTACAATAATAGACTTGCCGTGCCCTTTGTGTTTGAGTCTGGACATGTGGTTTGGGAGAGCTCTCGGCCTGTAACTGAAGAGGCAAAGGTGTTGGCCCTCTGCCAAAGGAACTTTTAGGGTCCGTGTCTAGATATTTGAGTTAAATAGATAGTAACAGAGTTTTAAACAGTCTGTGTGCAAATCCCTTCTCGGTTATGCTTTTTTCTTAGATGGCTTATCTGATGATGTAATCCTGCCAGTTCTCTCGTCAGCCACAGAGTTTTGCAGGATCTAAAGAGCAGACAAGACTTAAATCTTTAACACAAAGAACAAAGCAGAATTGGGTGGGGAGCAGAAGGAAACTTTCCAGGCTGCTTTTATGCACTATAAAGAAGCAAAAAAGGACACACATCTAGTATTTCTCCCCCTTCGTTCACCATTAAGAAAACATTTGTTTAAAAACGCGGGCATGCTGAGAATGGTGCTGTGCTTCCCCAAGTCCCTGGCACAGAATCAGAGGCCCAGAATGACGCAGTCCTCCAAAGGGAGCATCTGCACACATCTGCAACAGTACAAAAAACAAACCCTGGTGCAATATTGTGATGGGAGGCTGCAGGGAGACTCTATCAAATGGCATTGTTTGTGTGAAAACATTTAGATAAAGGGCAGGCTGACTCTGGTGATCTCTGCATAACAGCTCAGCAACATATACTTGAGCAGCCCACAGGGCTCCAAAGGGACGATATTGAAGATGCAACTGGGTAGATTTATTTGACATATTGCTCTTCTCATAATCTCTGGCCCCAGGACTGGGGTCATGTTCTAGTCTGAAGTCCCTAGTGAAAATGGTTAGCTTCTGCTTTAGTCTGAGACAGCGTGTGACACCGTAAAGATACATCAACCAGCACAAAGTGATACTCTGGGGTTAAAGAGAACCGCAAGTCCTCACTGGGAAATAACTCTTTTCCCTAAGGGAATAGACTTATTCCTTCCAAGATAAACCTAGGCATTGTAATAACCCCTAGCACAATAACCCTGGGCTTTTCCAGCTGCTGGCCAGAACTTTCAAGGGCTGTTTTTAGGGGGTTGAGGAGTCTGAAGCTGGAATTGTAGCCGAAATGTTCTGCAATCATCTTAGTCAGCTATGCTAGCCCCCAGCACCAGGTGCCTAGCTGGGAAGACGGGGTCTGCAGTGGAGAGTCACAGAGGGGAGGAAATTCTAGCTCAGCGGTAAAGTAGGAATTAAAGACACCACATCACATTCTGCTCCGTTACACCAGAGCAACTTCACTCACTTCAGTGAAGTGCCTCCAGACTGATGCTGGTGTGAGATCAGAATTCAGCCAACGAGGGTATTTCTGGTGACCATGCCACATGCTGGACAGTGTTATGAGGCCTGAGTCTGGAGAAACAAATTCATCTCAGTGAAATGATCTGTCCAGAGCATTTTTGATTTTAATTTCTAAGGGCTTGTCTACATGGTGAGTTATTGTGTGGTAAGTCAGCGTGTGACCCTGCAGTGCACTAGTTTGCTGGATTAGAATGTCCCATGTGAGTGACTTTCACTGCAGTGCCCATGTGGGATGTTACTGCGTGGCAAGCTGGCGCACTGTAGATCCACGCCCTGGCTGGCCCTGCACTAACCCGGAGACAAGCCCTTAGTCTGGGACTTTCAAAGAGGCCTGTGGGAATCAGACATCCAAATCCCATTGAAATCCAATAGGAGTCAGGTGGGTGTGACTTAGAAGCACAAATCCAATGGAAAGTCAAGGGCATGTGCTCCTAAATCACCTAGGCATTTCTGAACATCCCAGCTCTATCTTTCAACTGTTAAGCTTGCGGAGATGCCGATTCCACGGACATGAACTCCAGCGAGTTATTATAATAACTCGCTGTTGCTCTTCTGTAAGGAGTGATTACCTAAGAGGAAAACGTTAGGGGTTCTGGGGAGACGGAAGTCGATGCAATTTCTGACTCTTCTCGGCTGCAATCTCTTTTATTTAAGTAATAAGGTAAGAGCTGAGGCGAGGCCCACGTGGTACAGATTGATAAGCACGTCACTTGTGTGTGTCGCTGCACCCCACTGGCTTGCAGACCCCAGACCCAGAACTTTCAGGATCCCAGCCCTGACTAGTCCAGTGGTCTCTGACACTCCATCTCCCATCTCATCCTCTAGGTGATGCGCTATCAGGTTCTGCTGTCGCTGATGCTGTCCAGCCAGACCAAAGATCAGGTGACCTCGGCAGCCATGTTGCGCCTGCGGGAGCATGGTCTCACGGTGGACAACATTCTGCAGACAGATGACGTGACTCTGGGGCAGCTCATTTACCCGGTGGGATTCTGGAAGGTGAGTGCCAGACCATAGTGGTCGTGGATGGCCGCGTGTCTAAGCAGAAGTCGAATAATGCCCTTGGTCCCCAAACTGTTGGAGCTGCCTCAGGAATATCCGAGGCACAAAGAGATGAGTCGGATCGGGGTGGTTGGATCGGCCTTTGCAAGCTTCACCCCCTTCTTCCATAAAAATTATCCAAATGACTTGTGATGGCAACTGGGAACCACCTCTGCTTCAAGTGACTTGTCCTCAGTCTGTCGTTGCCTATTTATTTATCTTGACTTCTCCCAAAGCAGTGCCCCTTGTTGTTCCATTCATGCTCCCTACCTCTCTTACTCTCCTTTGCTACTCTCACCTCTTCCACTCACCTGCTAGCGAGAATTCCTCTCCTTTCTCCCTTTACGTGTATTTCCTTTTTTTTCACCCCACCATAGACCCTCATTTCTTCCCCCTTGCTGCAGGCAATCATGTATCATGTCCTGCTTACGAGAGACTCCATCCTGATCCGCCGTAATTTGGAAGCCGTATTTTATCCCAGTTTTAGCAATCTGTACCAGGACAAGAGTGCACTTGTTGGCATCATCCCAGGCATGGTTCGAGGTGATCACATTGCAGCTTCTTGCTATGTCGGATAAATCTAGGACATGGTTTGTATTTTCCTCCACAAACTCGTGTCAGTTCCCTCAAATGAAGGAAATAGTTCTGTTGTCTAGTCCGTGTTTCTCCTCTGCATTTCTTGGATGGGAACTTAGTTTGCTTTGGTTTCCCAGAACAAGGTGAAGTACATAAAACAGACGACCGCAATCCTGAAGCAGCAATACGGGAGTGACGTCCCCAGTACCGTTGCGGAGCTGATGAACCTGCCGGGAGTTGGGCCCAAGATGGCCCACTTGCTCATGGACATTGCCTGGAACAACGTGACTGGGATCGGTATGTTTTGCAGTGTGTAGGGCGCTGCTCTCCCGTGATCCGCCCACGCTTCCCAATCCTAATCTTTCCTAATCCATTGCTTGTAACATCATATTACCTTGCTCTTATAGGGAGCTTTTCAACCATAGATCTCAATACCAGAAGGATTCTAAGGCTGGTGAAGTCACTTGGGCTAGTCGCTTATTCTGCCTGGATTTACTAATTTGCAAAATGGGTCTAACTGCTACCTCCTAGGTGTGCTGATTAAACAATGCCTTTATTCTTAATTAATAATAACTAGGGATGTGTGGTGACCTGTATCGCACTTTAAGGTCCCCTGATGAAAAGCGCAAAGCAGTGCAGATGTAATTCCACGATGCCTCTGTTAAATAACAACGTATTTTTTGTTTAAACAAATCTCACTTCAGAAACGGTCCTTTAGAGCCAGCTGGAGAAGGGACCGAGGTAGTCTGATTTTTGCAACTATACTTAGAAAGAGCTTAGTTGCGGACAGTCCCTGGGAGGATTTTGTTTGAAACTGGCTGTTTTAGGTTGAATTGGAATTAATTTTAATTCCTAGCCACAAGTTTCCTTGTGGAATTGTCAGCCAAGAGGTTTGTGGCAATCAGTGTCTTTGTTTCTCTGCCCCATTTCTGGTACTGGAAACTTTAAAAAGTTGGAGGCCTAGATAGCACTGTATTCAGGTCCTGTTTCGATGTCTTCAGCTGATGGGGCTGATCATTTGAAGCCTTCTTGGATTTATAGTGGGAATGGGCCTCAGAGGCACGGTTGGATTGGAGTGAGGTTCTGGTAGCGATTGTACCCCTTCATTTTAAAGGAACGGAATTTGGGTAAGGCAGGATTTTGATTTAGCTCATCAGGGCCAGCAGGTGGCACTGCCCTCTTAGCTTTTCTGTTAGGCTAAGACGGAGCTCCAGGTATGCATCAAGGTCTGTGGGGACAGATTAATATTCCAAGTGTGTTTGGTGCTTAATCAGAGAGAGTCATGGGAAACCTGGTAATGCTACCACCTGATGAGTGACGCCTGCGTGGAGTGAAAATTCAATACCAAGTTCAACACAGGCCACAACTGTGTCTTGAAACTCGGCTTTACCAAGTGTGGTTCTCGCACTAGACTGACAAGCTTTTGAGTCTGTTGTTCCTGCTGAACAGTTAATCCGCTGTTGGGGAGGAGAGTCCAGAGGGAGCTCTGATAGCTTTCCAAGGAATTGTACGCAGTGTTTTGATTTAGGAGGCAAAGCTATACTCTTCCTGTTTACGGCGATTTCCTGGGTTTTGTTCAATTAGCAACAGAAGGACCAGTCTGTCACGGCTGATCTAACAATAGTCTACTTTTGTGCTTGGAGCCTTTCATCTGAGAGTCTCAAAGCACTTTTCAAACATTCCCTGAGCCTTCCAAACTCTTTGTGTACCATTATTAAATGCATTTCCTGGGGAAACGAAGGGGCAGCGTTTGCAGCCTGCCTAATGTCAGCTGAGGCCCCTGCAGGAAGAGAACCCAGAAGTCCTGGCCCCCAGTCCTGTGCCCTGCTAGATCACACCGCCACAAAGAAAACTGTTTATGGTGAAACAAACTGTAAGTCAAATGCGTTGGCTTTCTCACAGTGGGCAGCCTGTGGCCCCAGTCTGCTCAGAGTGATGTCGCCCTGGGAAAATCATGGCTTCCTTCAAAGCCACGTCCCACCACTTTTGGGCCATGTGTCTAGAAAGGAGCCCCCTCTCTATAGCATCCTCGTAAAATTCTTGAGATGATCAGCGACATCTCATGACTTAATCATCGTGATCCCTGCAGAGAGGTAACCCCACTTGATGCTGAGACCCACCTAGCAAACCCCTGATGCAGAGAACTCCCTCACTGAAGTCAAAGGGACTTCTAGGATCAGGCTCCCAGTGAAGAGAAGTCTTTTCGATTATGTGAATGCACGCGTGCACACACCCCTGCCCCCTCCCCCCAATTTATCATCCTTCAAGATATAACCAAAATGGCCAAACTCCCGGCAGTGGCCTTTGGGGCTTGGCGGCTGCTGTTTTCTAGCCTTCCCATATTAATCCATTGGCAGTGCAGATGTCATGGTTGCAGCTGGAAAGGGCTTTGACTTTCTGCTCAGCCTGGTTCTGAGCCATTCTGAGCTGGCTCGCATCCTTTCCTGACACCCTGTCTGGCCGTAACGCTTCAACACTGTTCTGTGGCTTGGCAGGGCTTGGGTCTTACAGTAACCCTCAGCCCTGAGTGCTGCTAACCCTGGTAGATCAGCGTTACTGCAGGGACTCCCAGTGGATCAGTGGGAACATGTGGGAGCTCGGTGCTTTGGTAAATCGGTGCACTTCTTTCGGCTCCGTACCTCGAGGGTCCTGTATTTGGAAATCCTCCTCTGGCACATTTTCCCTTGCTGCCTACTTAAAGAATAAAGTACCAGTAACTTAATTACTGGGACAAAGTACATCTTAAAACACCTGAGCATTGTTTAATTAACTCCATAATTATTGGCTACTTAATCACTGAAATACAAATATTGTAACAATCCTGACCTTTGGGGGCTATGTAGGACATGTGCTGGCTGCCTCGGCTTCAGAATGCTGCTAACGATGCTGGTTTTGACCCAGCTTCCAGACCGATTAGGGCTTTCTGTCTGAAAGATCAGCTGTGTCCCTGGGTGATGCTGCCATGCCTGCTATCCATGTAGACACCAGAGCTCCTGTGGGATTAGAGGAGGCCACAGGCCATTCTCCAGGTGTGACTCTGAAATTCACTGCCCATCCTTTGGTCTGAGAGTGCCTGAATCTTTTGACCTTGAGGGCCCCTTGCAAGCTGTTCTGTGTTGAGGGAAGTGGGGAGTGTGGGAGGGGTGGAGAATTTGGGGGAAGAGAGGGAGATTTTCATTTGGTGACGTGGTGAGGACTGGCTTTTGTAGGTATTGGGTTTTTGGGGCGGGGGGTTTGAACACACCGAAAGCGCCAAGCGCTGTGGATGACCGGAGTGGGACCGTGAGGGTTTACTGAACGAACAAACAGAAATCACAATGAGCAAACCCATTCTTCCTCTGGGGAGTCAGCATTCTGTTCATTCAGCCCTTACGGGTACAATACACACAGAAAACACTGCTACGGAGCCAGACCAATTACGATAAACGAAGTGCCCTCGTGCTGCTAGCAAGCTGACAAATACATCACCCACCTGGGCCGTTTCTGTGACCTCTGTTGTACAACCCGCATCCTCCTGGCTGTGTAGCGTTGATGGAATGAGCTGGAAATGGAAGGAGCTCTTTTTCCTTCTTGTCCATGCTCTGTCATCTGCTCCTGCATTTCTGACTAACAATCTGAGATTAGCCTGGTAGTTACCAGAACAGGGAGAATGAATAACTCTGCCTCCCCCACCCCCAAGACATTAGTCATAACTCCCAAGTAAATCTTGGTTTAATCCATGTTTTCATAGGGAAGTGCCAAAAATAATTGCTCTGAAATATGCCAGCAAGTAGCCCCAACACACGGGCAAGACGCTGGGGACATGGACTAGCTGGGCAGTGTTAAGGGTTTCTCGGACTGGCAGAAAATTCAGAGGAAAAGGCAAAGTCTTACCTTGCATTGATCTGAGAACTCCGGTCCAGGGTCCTTGAGAGAGGCAGATGGTCCAGTGAATAGGGCAGTGGCCCGAGAGTCGCTCTCACCTCTGCTGCTGCCCAGCTGTGTGACCGTGGGCAAGTCACTTCCCCTCAGTTTCCACGGCCACCGGGTGGGCATGACGCCGCCCCCTTTCCCATGGAAAGCACACTGAGCTCTGTGGATGAAAAGCACTCTACAAGAGCGCGGTGGCGTCAGTGAGACCAGCTCACACGCTCCTTGCCATCTCAGGTGCGGAGGTCGGAGGTTGCCACATATCCTCAAAGGCTAAAACCTCAGGACTGACAACCTGCCTGTTTGCAAAGGGTTCAGCTTAGGGCTGGGGATACATAAAACTAAGGAAAAAGCTACAAGCCAACTCAAGCCCCAAATCTTGGCACTTCTGAATGGCAGACTGGGAGGAGGGGGAGATTGTTTCACACTTTCACCATTGGCAAGACCTTGCTGTTCCTTCTTTATGTCAATTTATGACACCCCCACACACACACTTACTCCAGCCATGGTACCCTGCCTCCTAGGGCCCTACTTCTGGACAGCAAAAACCGACTTGGCATCTGCCCTCAGATGGAAGAACCTCCCAATACAGCCTGGTGCATCTGCTATGGGTCCTGAGTGGACTGCTTCTTTAACTCCTTAGACCCTGCTTCCTCCTGACCCAGGTGTTCCCTCCTGACTCCAACCTCTCTGCTCCCCAGGTGTGGACACCCATGTGCACAGGATTTCTAACAGATTGAAGTGGGTGAAGAAGGAAACTAAAACCCCCGAGGAGACCAGAGCGGCGCTGGAGGACTGGCTGCCCAGGTGAGGTGCCTCAGGCAACAGGGGATCTGGGCTGTTTTTCAGCTGCTGCTTGGCTCTGAAATCCTCTCACACTCACACACACACCCCCCCGACAGTCCCCTCCCTCCTCCTTATTGTAATCTTCACAGGAAACTGCCACCTGCACTCCTTTCCCCAGTACCAGCCTGCAGCATCTTTTGTTCGTTGCTGTGGTTTATGGCAACAAGCAGCTACCGCATCCAGTGCGCAGAACCCTGCGGAGCTGTTTCCTACCCTGCCCCGTGGCATTTTCAGTGAGCCTGTCCCCTCCCCTTGTCATGGCCGCAGCAGGAAAGGAAGCCTGGCATTGCAGCACATAGGCCTGGGACTTGGCCGCAGGTTATTTCTTGTTTTCCCGGGGAGCATCACTCGTTCAGTTGTTTAGACGGTTCACAGACGTCAGAGATGGCAGAGACTTTAGTCACCCCTAGTCTGTGCTGCTGGACTTGTGCCCTATTGCGCATTCTCTACTGTCCAGTTTAGTTTAACACAGCCCGAGGCCATTCCACCATCTAATCGGGGTGATCTGTCTGCTGGTCTCGTTCACCAGGGATGAACTCTGGCCGATATCTTAAATGATCAATTAGTTTCTCTGTGTATCAGAGACTCATAACAGGCGCTGAACAGGAAGGAAACCCCACCAACTGCTCCAAACCAGCGCTCCGCTCTCCGTGCAGTGGCCTCTGGAATGTGTACGGTGTAAGGCCCGGCCACGGGTGCAGTGGGGATTCGGTGCCAGTGCATCGCACAGCCAGCAGCCATATTGTGAGCTCAGGTAGAAGCCTGTCTTCAGTCCTGCCTAGCAGCAGCCTTTACAAAACTCATCTCCCTTCTGGGTCTGTAGGGATCTCTGGAGTGAGATAAACTGGCTCCTCGTGGGCTTCGGCCAGCAGATCTGCCTGCCTGTGAACCCTCGCTGCAAAGAGTGCCTCAACAGGGACATCTGCCCGGCTGCAAAGAGATGCTGAGGGAATGGCTGCTCCTCCTAGAGCAGCAGATCTGCACCAGGGTTGTGAAGCCGCTGGACTCTGAGCCCCAGTAAGACTGCATTGGGCCTGGAGCAGGGAGGGGATGGGGGAGAGGAGACCTCGTGCTGCGGAGAGATGGGATGGGAATCAGCAGCTACCCAGCAAGAGCAGATCTCTGAAGAGGAAAAGCTCTCTGAAATGCAGCCATCCTGCTGAGTCAGCTCTGCAGGCAGTCCCTGGGTGTAGGTGTCTAACACAAACACTGCGCAGGGACAGTGGGAATGGGGAAATGCTACACGCTGCAGTGTCTGATGGAGCTGGAAGGAGACCTCCGCCAGCTCGGTGCCCGGCCATGCCCGGAGTCCCTGCCTCAAGCTGGTTGGGCACAAACTGGTTTAAGAAAGGTGGGTTTTTTTATTAAGGTTTTACTGACATCTCTACAGTGCAGGAGGGAACCGTGGTGGCCTCATTCCCCAACCCAGCTGGAAGGCATAGCGACTGAGCAGGGCAAGGGCCAGCTGGAGGCAGGGATGGGAGTAATGGGCAGACCAGGCAGCAGGGCAGCAGCCCTCTATGGGGCGAAATATTACATTAAAAAGGTACAATTCGGGCTTCATAAAGATGAGCCCAGCCACCCAGACCAGGAAATTGGGGCTTTGCTGGTAGCCAAGAACCGGGGAAGCATCGAGAGTGATGCAGAGAACGGCCAGCAGGGCCGTTCTTAAGTTCAGCTTTGGCAACGCTGCCCCGCTCTGAACACACTCTCCCTGTGGGAACTGTTTTGAGCTTGGGCCCTGATTCAGGACAGCACTTCAAGCATGTGTTTCAACCTTACTGAAGTCTGCAGGATTTAAGCACATGCATAAATGCTTTCCTTTGACACCTGCCACAATGGGGATGCAAACGTAGCTCTATTTCTGATCCTGGTGCTGGGTCTGCCTTTCAAAGGGTGCTGGATTGCAAAGGGGTTTGTCAAATGGGTTTGAAATTTGGAGTGGTCAGCTATTGAATTTTGGGTGTAGGGGGAATCTGTCACAGAACCACCCATTCCTGTAGCAGCTGTGGTGGTTTGGCTTAATCAGATGATAAATATTGTTTTGACTGATCCTTCCTGTGTCCAGATTTAACCCATAAAGAACTGAGGGCCAACTGAAATGGAAACAGGAGAACACCTCAGCCAGCTTTATCACAGCTGGAGGTTGGGGGAAGGAAACAGAAAATCCCCCTAAATACTGCAGGAATTCCCCCATGGGACTCTAGTGTGCTTCCAAGCAGCCCTGCACTGAAGTCCAGAGCGTCAGAGAGATTTAGTTGCCTTTGAGGAGCTGAGCCCAAGCTGGGGGAAACTTTGCTACTGAAATGGTTAAGATTCCCCCAGCTTGTTCTTGCACAAGCATCACGCAAACTTTGCCTAGCACAGGGGCTAAATCAGCAACGGGCTGGAGTGGAAGGGCTGCTTCATTTTGTTTGCATAATACTGCGTAATCTTTATTCCAGAGCTGTCACCCACTCAGCCTACACATCACATCTGCGGTGCTCGGTCCTGACCTGGCCAGGCTCTGTGGCTCAGGTGTAAGAACTGCAGGTTGGGAGTTTCTCTGTATTAAAGGTGGGGACATCGAGCTTGTGCTTTTTCCTTTTCTTTTTTTGGCTTCTTTCTAATGTTTAATGGATGCCTGCAAAGTTATGCTCTTTCCCTGCCCCCATCCCACATCAGAAACCGAAGTCTGATCTACAGTGAGGCCTACTTAAAGCTGGAGAAGTAGCGGGTGTATAACATCAGAAACACCAAGGAAGAGAGCTGATTGAGAGAAGTGATTTTTTTTATAAACTTTTAAAATGTTTAGATTATGCCTCTTTATCCCCAACACTTGGGCAAAAAGTTCTTTGTGCTAAAGATTCCCCATACCCAGCTTTTTCCAATTAAGTGTTGAGAAATATGGATTTCAGAGTCATGAAATGAAGCCAATACTAGACATTTTTAAATTTCAGAAAGTAGTAAACCAAAATCAAACCTTTCAGGCCCCCTTATACCTCCAAAAAGCTAAAAAGGGCACCAACAATTTTCCTCTGTTGCAAGTCACCATTCAAAGCAAGTTATTAACCCATTGCAGAACTGCAGAGGTTGTTTGGCCCACTCTTCTAACCAGCCAGTGAAGGGAATGGAATTTAATAACACACACTCTTGTGCTTCCTTTCTGAAGCTCTTTACAACACCAAGACTGAAATGAAGAACAGACTAATTACCCTTTTAAGCTGTACATGGCAAAACAAAGTTTATTATTGACATTACAGTATACATTGTCTTTACAATGCAGATAACAGCTTTATACTTGTATTGGTTTTTCAAGTTAAATGTACAGAAACTGAATAATTATTATTACAGAGCTACTAGATGTCAGAAATAGCGATAAGTGCTTTAACCATGAGCTGTTTCCATGGACTATGCAGCGATAATTTTAAAATCTTCTTGGTATATATTTGCATACCTGATTTCTTTTGATCAGCATTAAAAAGAAAACACAACCATGCTATTTTCCCCTCAACTACATTGGTTCTGTCTTATGCAAGTAATATGGTATTTACAGGCTTTTAGAGAATGACTTCCTTGTTTGCTATGCTGTATTTTAACATCTACCTTGCAATGTAACTGGGGAGCTTTTGCCCCTAGCAGACACACATACTGTCTCTGGCGTGGTTGGAAGTGCAGGGATTGAAAGCAATCTGCATGTCATGAGTGTAAGGATTCTTGTGTTACTGACTTCTTAGAGTAGCAACTGTTTGTTGTGGCCAACAGCAAGCGGCCCCCCCATCTCCCCCCGTCATCAAATTGTCTTTTGAAACCACGCAAGGTAAGAGGCCAAGATGAGACTCCTGTAGGGAAGAAAAGCTCTAAACTTCTTACTAACTCTGTCCAACCTGGTGTCAGTCCCAGGGTTTACAGCCAAACACCTGCAGAGATTTCTTTCCAAGATCCTATTTGCATCCATTTGCCCCACTAACACTGTACATCCTCCCTAAAAGAAAGCCCAGCCAAAAGCCCTGTCTTCAGTATGGTCACAGCCTTGCACTTCACTGGTCCCTGCAAAGAAGCCAAAGACCCCCTGGGCAGTTGCTACAGCATCCGTCCCGTCCCCTCCTTCCCCACGGTGCTGTGATACATCCATCTACTGACAGGAACAGTAAATGTTATAAGGCACCTTTTGTAGCTCCGTATTATGAAATATACACAGAACCTTAACAAGACCATAGTGCACGAAGTCAAAGGCCACTTGTCCATTATACGGAGTCTGAGGGTAACCTGGGGCCAAAAAACTGAACCATGTGCTTTATCGTAAATACCATTGCAAATCTTATGTTCTTGCCCTAGTTTGTCATTAGTTGGGGGGGGGGGGAAAGGTGGTCATTTACCTAAACTGTCTGCCCCGCCCAGTCCCCACCCCACCTGCTTTTTTAATACTATTTTTGCCATTGTTACAAAATACACGTCAGCCAAAAAGGCTGTTTTGTTAGCTTTTGGTAAGAAGGCAACAGGAATCGTCCCGCTCTCTACGGCACCGATCCAGCCCCAGTACAACTCCACTGCCTGGAAGCCATTAGTACACGTTTAATTTACTCTTCGTTAGTGTCCCTCATTTGAAGCCCGAGGTAAGTAGTGAAGATTTTATGCTAGTTTAGTCCTGGCTATGTAAGATAGCTTTAATGGTACATTTTAACATTGAGAGCAGGGTGTTTTCAAAGAGGGGCCTAAAGCCAAAGCAGTTGTCTGCCCCGCCAGCCCTGCTGCCTGTTTAACAGTTAGGATAATACGGTGTGGACCAGCAGATAGTATTCAGTCTTCCCATAAGACAATCCACATGCCAGATCACATTGCTACAACGGGCCTGGCCCAGCCCAACATAAGACAACAGAGAGAGCTTGCTTGTTATTCTTCCAGGTTGGCAATGCAGCTGGTGAGAGATCAGCAGGAAAATGGGAGAGGTTTAAAACCTGAGTCAGAAATAGCGAAGCAGGTTCGGTTTGTGGCTTGGTTCTGAAGCCAGCATGTGAGTGGAAGAGCGGCCGCTGGATTGCTCCTGCTTGAAGCCCTGTTTTCATGAGTGCCTCCCAAAGCAAGGTCTTCAAGGATTTCCGTTCCCAGCTGATGAGACACTCACTTGTGCTTCTTTGAAGTCCGCCTGAAGAGCCATGTTTCCAGTGTCTCATTAAGTTTGTTCTCACAGGGCTTCCAATAGAGACTGGGGACAGAAATCCTTGCGTGTGGATGTGCTAACAGGAAACACAGACATTCCTTTATTGTCGGGGACGGGGGGCAGCTTATTCCCCTCCTCTCCTGCCATTTCTGCATTTTATTATGCACATCTGAGGCTTGGGTTGTTGGGTTTTGTAGGGGGTTTTTTTTGTTTTTAAGTCCTACCATTTTCTCAACACCCAGAGTTTGTTTTGAGGGGAGGCGGGGGTGGAGCACAGAAGGGAAAAGGTTTGCTGAGAAAAGGGCTTTTATTGCACTGGTTAAAGGGATCCCGGGGGACACGGTTCCAGCATTAACGAGAAACAGATGGGAAATTTTCTTTTTTACACCAAAAACAAACAAAAAACCCCACCAACCCTTCTAAATCAATAGAGAAGCCAACAAGAGAGAAATGTATAGCCACTCACCAATCTCCCACCATGAGAGTATTGAACATTGTAGCTCGAGTGGGATTTTTTCAATTTTTTTTTTAAACAAACTAGAATATTTTGAATTGAAACGAACGAGAGTGTGCAGTTTGGGAGCCCTCGGTGTGAGCCTTTTAAACAGGAATGCATAATATCCCACTTGGGATTCTGCGGCAGGGGGAAGCTCAAAATAGTAAAAACCAAAATAAAGCAGGTAAGAAGCAAAAGTGAAATCTTTCCAGTGTTCCCTCAGCAGCAATGTGGAAACCGCAGGCAGCCGGGTGAATGCTGGGAGGAGCTTTGGTCACATTTCTACTGGAATCACTTGTCCATAAAAGACACTTTTTAAAAATTTGCCTTGCAAAAAGCAACCAATGAAGAGCAGAGCACAAAGCGTCTTGGGTCAACAGCCAGGAATGGGGCTGGGGCGCGTTGGAGATGTTCAGTTTGGAGGGTGGGGAGAAGGGGAAGAGCTGCTGTCCGGGCTCAGAAGTTGCTGAAAATCTCCCGTTTCTTGTTCCAGTCCATCTGTGGAGCCCTTTTGTTCACCCGCTTGGCGCGCGCTTTCTCTTTGGCCTCTGCCGCAGTCGGGCTCAGGTTCAGGCCACTTTCCTCAAATGGGTCCTTCTTCTCAGACTCTCCCTCCTGCAAAGAGGAAGAAGACATAAGACATAAAAAGCTTTCCTGTCACTGTTCTAGTGTATTGTGGTGTAATATGCTGGGTGGTGTAGCTGTGCCCGTGGAGTGAAATGGGCATGCTTGGGTGCAACAGTGCCCCCTGCAGGAATACAATGGGCTGACTGGGGTGGGTGTATGTGTGTCCGACTACATCTCCCGCTGGATGGCACATCAGGCCTATGCCTGTGATTATCTTGCCCTCTAACGCCTCATCTACATAAAACCTTACAGAGAACTAGGGCAGATTCTCCTTAAGGGCACATGATAAGAAGCCTGTGTTTTGTGGAGCAGACCATCGAGTTTGTCAGGTTTGTGGTTTAAGTGGCGACCAGGGTGTCTTTGTGGCCAGAGATTTAATTACAGTATTGGAGGGGGGGAAATGCCCTGAAGAACGTGTTGCTGCTGTTACTGGAACTGGAAAAGCCGAAGCACAAACATGCGGTTCCGTTGCCAAAGGTGAGACGGAACCACATTTGGAAACACAAAATTAAGCCCCCAGTGACAGTAAAAGCTTGCCTAAGAGGAAGCAAGATGGAATAACGACGAGCTCTGTGGAAGCACAAACTTGCTCGTTACAATAGGGCACTGCACACCATGTTTCACTGAGGACCACGACTGAGTTCCTGGTTCGGTTACATTACGGTCTTGGTTAGCTATAGCTGTGGTGTTCAGAGTGGCTGAGAACCCTAGCTGGGTTTTTTTCAGCTGGATGGCTTTAAAAAGGTCACACCTAGCACTGCATTGCAAAGCCACCAGCTGTTACAATGCAAATATTTGCTTACAGGCGACTGAGCTCTGCCCACATGTAATGAGAATAGCACATTGGGAGCTGCCCAATAAAAAGCAGAACAATCCAACATTCTTTTTGCCAGTTCAGTGGGATATTTAGGAGAGATGGTTCCAATGCGTCTTGTATGAAACTTGATTCATAGCTTCCCCCCCTAATACTGACTGCTAGCACCTCAATAAATCCTCTGAGCAAAACCCCAATGGCCTGTAAGTTCGTTGCAGCCCTCTTATTTCTGTAATGGGCAAAAGATGGGACTTCAGATCCCTAGGGAACAATTAATACGCAGGATGAAGTGCTTTCAGCTAAGTATCTATTAGTCTTCTGAAGAGACATTTTACTGCAGGCCTTAAATTGCATTACTGCACTACCGTCTTCATGCTAAGAACAAAGATTATTTAATTGGGACTCAGTCCATTAACTTGCACTGGCAGAGCACTGGAGCACAAGGAAGCATCTTTTCTGCTACGACTTCTTTAGTTAGAACGTTCGTATCATAGACAGGCTGAATATGGAGCTTAATTTAAAGCTTACTGCTTCAGGAATTGCATTTGCATTGAGCAGGTTTTTGTGAGAGAACCTGCATTCAGGAAAGAGCTACAAAGTGAAGCTCAAAAGTTGGAAAGACATTCGCATTTTCAGCCCTGTCATAAAATCATGAAGTTCTTAGATAGAAAACTGGGCTAAAGGCCTGATTCTTCATTGCCTTGTGCGGTCATTAACACCAGGAAAAAGTGTAAAATGCCACCCAATCTGAATAGTAGGATTTTATACTCACTTTGCACTGCTGAAAGCGATTTCACCAGGTGCAGTAAAATGGAGAGACGCCCTTCAAGTTTAAGGGAAGTTTTTAGAGCCATTTGTCTGCACCACTCTCACTGACACCATGCAGCTGAAACTCCAACCGACACTTCCAGCGTTTACCCCCAAACGGCCATGGCCCCTTTTTTCAAACTGAGGTGTCTAAGTTAGGCACCTGAATGAAAATGGCCAGATTTCAGGGGTACAGATCACCAATTCTTCCACTGCTTCAATCTCTGAAAATCAGGTCACTTTTATTAAGCGCCTAACTATGAATTCAGATGCCTAACTTTAGAACACTTTGTTCATGGTTTTTTAAAAAGTGATTTATTTTGGGTGCCTACATTTTTAGACATGCAATATATGACACCTTCAAGGGACCTGATTTCAGAGGGTGGGTGCTCAGTATTTTCTGAAATTTTGGGCTCTTTAGGATGTTTCTAGTTGGGCACAAAAATCAGAGACACGCAGAGTCCAGTCACTTTTCAAAATCGGGGCTTTTGGCTGATGCATTTCTTTATTTTTAGTGAACAATTCCAAGGCATGACAAGAATGAAAGTTAAAGGACACTCAACTCAAAACTTTAGAAATCACTTACTTCTTTTACTAACCACATGCTAAATTAGTAAAATTAGAAGTGTTATAAATCTAATGTTTTCTCTCTTTTAAGCCATGTGTTTGCTTTTAATCTTTCATTCAACTTGAACAATGAAAGAGTGATCAATTTCAGTGACCTATTCTGATTCTCAGGCCTTAGCACAATACTACAAAGTCTAGCTTTTCAGTAGGTAGAAAATGGTTTAATTTAAAAAAATAATCCTGAAATTTGTATTCAATTTTTTAATTAATGAAACATGTCTATACCTATTAGATATTGTAAAATCCTTCCATGCAACTGTATTTAATATGATTATATTTGAGGCATAAAATTAGCAGAATGTATACATTTCGCTTAAACCTTATACCAGGCTAATGCAACGGTACCAGTGAACCCTTTTAATGAGGTAACCAATTGTCTCCCTCGGTTATTACTCTACTTCTCACCTGTCCCTTGTTTTAGACCCAAGTTTACCTCTAACCCATTTATTTCCCTTTTGGGTGCTAAATCATTTAGGCTAAAGCGTGACTTGTGACATTTAGGTTATAGAAAGTCTTGGTTCTGCATTGTGCTTCCTAAAACTGCTGGTTTCTGTGTGTCCTTGACTGGAATAAACAGGCTGAGAAGTCCAAATAATGCTGTGCAGTAAAGCCCTCCTCCTCCAAGCCACTCATGCTTAACTTTACACACCATGCCTAGCTTACTGACTTCACAGTACACAAAGGGGTTAAGTCTTTACAGGATGGGGGCCTAACTAAGTAAACAAATAAGCAGCACAACGGTGCATCAGAATCCTTGCAAAACTTGTTGTCTGTATTAATATGGGACATCTGCTGCCTCTGGCAGAGGCCGCATGAAACCAGGAAGCTTTCCTGTACCCCTGACAAAGAGTGGAAAGAATGCACAGTTTGGACTCCAGCACATGGAGTCAGTGGTTCACTCACAAGAGACAGAAGCAATCCAAGTAATTTGAGCCTCTCAGTAGTCCTTTTAAACTCCATTTAATCAAACCCTGCACATTTTAGCTTCTGCACAGCTTAAAGAAAGAACAAGTCATCATGGTTTTTAGTTTCTCCCCCCCAAAATGTAATTACATGTTTTATTCGTGGGTTTGGGGTTTTTTCATTTGCTAGTTTTCAGTGGATTATTTTCCCTGCATTAACATTTTTTGCATCATCATCATATTGCATTTTCCCAACATCTTTCATCCCATGGGATCCTAGAACTACTTCAGAAACTATAGAGATTGCTCATCCATCATAGAAATGCAGCCACCTCTGGGCTGGAAGCTGTTTAACAGCTCACAAGAACACTACATGCTAGTTTTGGGCAGGCAATGAAGAAGAAATCTTGTTGTCTAACTGCTGGGTGAGTTTAGAAAGGTACAATACAATTATACCCAACTCTGAACCTAACACTGAAAGGGTATTTAATATGCATGTTTATAGAATATGAAAAAAGAACATTTGTAAAAATGTATTTTTACCTCTGATTCCTTCTCAGGACTTTGGAGATCACTATGGGACGAAGACATGGATCCGCCGTTCAGCTGCTGGGAATGGAAATGTTAATATGTACATTGCAGATACACACATAAAGTGAGATGAAAAACACTATGTGGAGTTTACAGCCTCATGAGATCAGATCAGAGCCAATTCTGCCAAGTGGAGAATAACACCAAACACATGGCTGGCTGCAAAACAAAGACTGAACTGGGGGGGGAGGGGGACCTGTAAATTCAAGTGACAAAAAAATGCAAGTGTTTACTAGCAAATTATATAGACGCTCTCCTCCAGCACAGACCTGGTGGAGGCAGGGTCCAGTTACAATTCATCGTCGTCGATGGAGCTCCACCCACTTACCCCAGAGCAGAGTTTGCCCTGTGTCTCCACTCTCATTTAGCAACTACTCCTGTTCCCTGCATGTTGCAGGAGCAGGAAATTAAAGAGCAGAGAGGCCAGCCTTGAATTAAAAGCTGCAGAGGGAAGTAATCAAATTCAATATATGTTAGTTAAGCTAAATAAGCCTCAGAACCCTCCCTGAGGCAGTGGTCATCCCAACTTTATAGCTGGGCAAACTGAGGCAGTCACCTTGCTCCAGATTACAAGGTGAGTCAGAGGCAAAGCTGGGATGAGAGCCCAGGAGTCCTGACTCCAGCTCCCCACTCTGATGACAAGGTCACATGTCATCCCAAAACAAGGTGAATTGGGATGTTGACATTGCTCCTTGGACAGATTTGACTCTCAAAATAGCTAGATCTCTGCTAGGCTTTTTCCAGCAATCGGAGTATATCTGATTAATAAGAATAGGATGCCAAGGACAGACACTCACCTGGGTTTGTGCAGACCCGTTAGAAATAGGCTGAGGAATTCCACCTACAGACCAAGCAAAGTAAAACCCTGGTAAATACATTTAACCCGAGACTGACATGTGTCAGACAGAGCTTCCTCTAGCATACCCACCCTGGGAACTTACACGCCTTTCCCATTTCCAGGGTTAATGGAGTGGAGCACTCTCTGCTTGCCATATGAAGTGAGGCATGTACGTCCTCCTGGAGTCATAGTCAGACTGCACCCAGGCTGTTTATGAGCCCTACAAAAACCTATTCATTCCCTTGGGTTTCTCTTCTGTGACCCAGCTTCTTTTTAATCCCCCCCGCCCCATTTCATTTGATTTCACCCCCCACCAAAAAAACAAAAAACAACAAAAAGTCACTTCGTGGATCCTTTGGGGATGAAGTCGCTTCTTTTCTGAATCAAACACAACACAAAGCCATTTTTGCTAAAAAAAAAAAAAAAACAGACCGTCCTGGACTTAGAATACTTACATGCCCAAGCAATATTCTTTGCTGCAATTGTCACCTTGTCAATTTCACAATAAAATGAGTACCTGTGGGGGGGGGGGGAACCTGGTTTTGGAGTCATTTTGCATTTTTGTAACATCTTTCACTGCCCTCCAATTATCCTGCACTATTAACGAAGGGCAACAACTTAGATGAGTTGCCAGTCAACAATTTCGCATCCCTGTTAGGAAGGAAGCTTGGAACAGATGAGATGCAATCAATAGACAGTACAGAGGTGCCCATCACAGAACAGCCAGTATTAAATAGGTAATCCTTCTGTGTAGGCTGTCAGTTTCTTGGGCAAGGGCTGCGTTTTGTGTGTGGTTGTGCAGCACCCAGCACAACAAGACCGTGGTCCCAATGGGGACTTCTGGAGGCTATCGTAATAAATAATAATTAGGTGCACACAAAATCTAGTAAAGCAGGAGCTAACAGAGCTCAATGCCAATGTGCCAGGGGTAAATTCGGGGCAATTTCCAAACCATGAAAATCCAAAGGGGCCACTTCTAATAGCAAGGCGCTGCATCACCATGTCTGTCGTGATATCATGCCAATGCCAAAAGTATTTCAGGACTGTCCTAAAGATCTGCCAGTCCAGCTTTCAGGATTCAGCCACTGGCACAGCCGAAAACAATAGCCTGGCAAAGTCTGCATGAGTAGTGACCCAGCGAAAGCCAGGGTGATTTCAAACAACCATCCTAATTTGAGATCTAGGGTGGTACAAAAACCCAGATTGCATTGTTGGGTGTTTTTAAACTCAATCTGTCCCTATATTCGCAGCTATACGGGCCCAATTCCTAGTGATCATGAGATCTGCAAAGAAAAGGTGACAAAACAGTCGAGTGTTGCAGTCTGAGTTTTGATGCCAGGACACGCTGCTTGAAGAGGTAACTGAACATGATGCGTATCTCAGTAACTCTCCTCAAGCAGCGAACAAGGGCTTCATTATCATTTGTGCCAACAGCAGAGTCCCTCTCGCATCATCTCCTGTTTGTTCCCATTTTGAATTCTGAGCATCTGACACCACTTTCCCCCGGGTGGATCTTAGAATTGTTTGACCTGGTTTTTTGGACAGCTCTCTCCACTGAATACTTGAAAGGGCAAAGTGATTGCCTGAGCTAGAATTCAGTTTAGATAAGAAACAGCTGTGTTGAAAAACAGAGCTCCCCATTCAGCGAGCCAGCAAGGAGGGAAATATGTGTTTGGTGGAATGCAGAGATCTCTCCCAGCACGGGAGTCTGCAGCTCCACAGGTCAGATAGTAGACAGGCAGCTTTCTCTGCTAGTTCCCAACAGCAAGGATAATATTTATTGCACCAATTATCAGAGCTATTGCTGTCCTGTGAAATGTCTTCCTTCACGTACACATGGCACTTGCTCTGTGCGTCTGTACATATGCATACATGCACATGCTTCCTAAAGGCTACGAGAAGTTAAAGGATCTTTACATTTTTTCCTCTGGTGTCCAAATCCAGACATTTTAAGTAAGAGAAAATACACCCCAGGACAACAGTGGAATAACTTGCAGGCTCCGTTCTGAGTCCCTTTCCAGACTTCCTTGCCCCTCCCTCTTATATGGGACATGTTGTCTTTGGGACTTAGGAACTGTCATCACTGGATCAGACCAATGGGTTATCTAGTTTGATAGCCTGCTTCTGACAATGCCAAGTGCTTCAGAGGAAACTGAAAGAAACGCCTGAAATTGTGTAATAATAATCTGCTATTAGTAGAAGTTTCTTCCTAACCTCAGACAGTTAGTGTTCATCTTATGTCCTGAAGTATGAGGATTGATGTCTCTTCGAAACATTTACCCTAGCTAGTTATATATATCATGCTTATTATTCATATCAATGTCTGATTCTCTTCTGAATCCTACCTAAGATCTTGTGGCAGGGAGTTCCATGGGTTAATTATGAATTGTTTAAAAATATATAAATGTTTGGATTGCCTGGAAAGTATTGTTATTTCTATTTATAAAAACCTCATAGAGGCTCAGGTAACTAGCAGAAGTTAGTCTGCACCTAGACTGACAGAGGAAGTCATTGGGACCTGTGGTTCTAAATCACTTTTGAAAGTCCAACCCCAAGCTCATAACTGTGGAGAGCAGGGTACAATCACCTGGGAGTAAGGAGGGTCTCACCTTTGATGTGCTCCTCCGTGGGGATTATCCCCAGTTTCTTGAAGTATTCATCTGTTTCGGGATCCACCACTAGGAGCTTGGCTTCATTCTCCTTAGACTTGATGTTTGACACAACCTCGGAGTGTTTCATGCCTTCCACATTTATCCCGTTCACCTGCAAAGGGACAACAGGGGCGTGAATGCTTCTGGGTAGGTCACACACCGACGCAAAAAGCACCATCCTTAGGGCGCCAGCAACTTCAGAGGTTTATCTCCTAAGCACTGTTGGGGAGCAGCTTTTAGCTTACGTACCAGCCTCAGTGCAAAAGGCGAGCATCTCTTTGTAAAATGCGTGGTGCTGCACACGACCACATCAGGAACCTCACCTCACCAGCTGGAATGACTCCACACGTGCATTTTCCCAGCTAAATTAACAGCCTCAAAGGTAATTTTTTCCCCTAGGAATGATGCTGGTTCTCCAGTTCCTGGCCCTCAAATCCACAATTGGCTCCGCTAGCCCTCAACAAGAGGGGATGCTCCCCGCTTCTGGGTTTGAAGATAGGGGGACACAAGGGCTAAAGACTCTTCTTCCTTTCATGCTAGCCACCATGTCCTACCAAGCTCGTCGTAGGTTTTGCCTTGAACGCACAGGCAGGTTAGATAGAACTGTACCCAGAGAAGAGCTTGGTGAACTTTCATTCGGATGGCCACCGAAAGGTCCCTGCAAGAGCATCTTCCATTAGGTCCCATCAACTCCCAGGTCACCTCTGCCTTTTTCCCATGTCCTGAATGTGCATATTCCACTGGTCATGGGAGCAGGTGTCTCTGATACTGAACTCAAGTCTCCTACCAGCTGGGCAGCTTTCAAGGGGCTTTTAAAATTCTTCTACTTCTATCACTGGTGTCAGGGGGGACAAAGTCCATTCGGCCACACCTAATCTACCCCCACTGGCCATTGCGGTCCCCTCCAGCATACTCTCCAATGGTTTGCCTAGTGTGCTTCTAAAGGGCCTAAGCCCCCAATAGTTCTCTCCTTAGAAGACTATATCACAGCCCAACTGATCCCACTAGTATCTTCCCCTTCCCAGTCCAAGCCACTGGCTGGTCCTTTCTCTCCACAAGACCAGGTCTCCACAGCTGGGATGGCTGCAGTCAGGTCTTTACTGCAGGTCTCCCACTCATGAGCCAATGCCACGTGGCCATCTTTAAAAAATGTGACAAAACCCTCACACTGGAGAAAAGGATTGCCTACTTGCTTGCATGTCTGCCCTGGCTAAACAGAGTGGTGCATCTCTCTCCGAATACTGGATGCAGTGATTAATTGCTGCCCTTTGTTGGATGCTAATTGGTGCCTGTAAAGGACGGAGATAATTATTCTCTTCCTTATTCCATGCAACGCAGGAGGAACAATTGTAACTGCGAACCATTATTCCTGGTGTTGAGTGAGTACACTCTGCGTCCTGAGTGACAAGATCCGGGTGCTGCCGAGCCACTCATTGTTTCTAGATACAGCCGCCTCCATTGGGTCCGCTCCGTGAACCATTTTGAGCACTAATTGTTTAATCGCATTCTTTCCATTTGGTTACAAAACCTCAAACCGCCAATTCCTCATCAGATTTGCGCTTTGCATCTTAAAAAGAAGGCTCAGTAGATTTCAAACCAGACGTGTTGATTTAGTCCTAACAGCAGCACAACAGATATAGTCGATCATCTCACTGGAAACGTGTACAACGACAGTTGGTAATGAAGTTATCCAGCCCGCTAAAAACATCTAGCTACTCTAATATCACAATGAGCGTTGAGTGAGCTAAAGCGCTCAGAGATATCGTTCACTGCAAAAAGGTCGTTAGCTCCTGTGACGGTGTTTCTGTTAAAAGGCCTGGATAATTTTATAATCAATTATATCTTTATTACGCATGTAGGACAGGATAACTTAAATGTCATGTTTCAGGGCATCGGCTGCTTCCTTTCTGACCCACTGAATCACTTTTTCAGCCCCACACCATCACAGCACTGCAGTTTACTCTCCTGCAGTGCCTTTCATACAAGGATTTCAAAGCACTTTACAAATATTAACATATTTTGTCTTCTACCCCCCACCTAATGCAGGTCAGTATTACCTTCCCCCAGCTATAGACAGGAAACTGAAGCAAAGAGTTGTGAAGCGACTTGCCCAGCATTATACACCAAGTCAGTAGCAGAGCCTGGAGTGGACCCAAGGAGACCTGAGCAAGACCTAACTCCAGATTCACTCCTGGGAGGCTAAGTACCTTTGAGTGGGGTTTCACCTTACCCTAAACATTCAGGTATTGGTGACTGCAAGAATCAGGATACCAGACTAGACAGGTCATGATATATATGGCTGGGTAAAACTTGTTTTCCCTGAAAGGCCCAGTTATATTGCCACATGGACACCCGAACTCTTGGTGCATCACCATTTAGCATCACATCATGAGGGGACCCTGTCTGGCGAATGGGTGGAGACCCCACTTAGGGGCTGGGGAGAGAGAGAAACACCTAGAAAACAACAGGGGTCTAGTTAGTTCCACAAATCTAGAGATAGGGGCCGGCTGGGAAGCTCAACCTTATCCCTACATTTGGGAGGGTTTGGCTCAGAGGGGTGAATTCAGGGCCCATCTCTACTAAACCAGTGCCAGTGTCCTGGCCCACTGGTACCAGGGCCAGCCACAGCTGCAGCTAACACTAACACACACCTAGGCTCTCTGCCTCCTCTCCATACCCTAGCAAGGGGGGCTACCTTCTCCCCATAACTCTTGCCGCAGAAGCTAAGCAGCTTGCCCTTCTGTGAATTCAGGTCTCGGGGCACGGCTGGCATGTGGGCCCAAGGGTGGCTAAGGCTGGGAATGGGAGCATCTTGGATCGCCCAGGGCTCGGATCAGGGAGCTCCTGGCTTTATTAACCCTGGCTACCCCTGTGAGGCTTTGGTGAGATTTTTCAGTTCGCATCAGTTACTGCCTGGTGCTAGGGTGACCAGATGTCCCACTTTTATAGGGACAGTCCCAATTTTTGGGTCTTTTTCTTATACAGGCTCCTATTGCCTCCCACCCTCTGTCCTGATTTTTCACACTTGCTGTCTGGTCACCCTACCTGGCGCTCACCCCAGATTAAACAAACGTCTGGGCCAGCTAAGAGATTCCCGCATTCCCGTGGAGCGGGGAGGCTGATGTGGAGGTGTGGTTTGAAACCCAGCTCCCTGCAGGCTCTGCCTTCCCAGGCAGGGGGCAGCTCTTTACCCACAATCCCTGGCTCGCCAGTAAAACGCCTCAGCACAGGGGAGCTGTTTAGCATCAAATATTTATTTAAGCCCAAAGAGCCAGTGAATGGATCAGGTTTCTGGAGGCTCCAGGTCGTCTCTTGCCTCTTTGTGCGCGTCGGGGGCTGTGCCAGGGACGGATAAATAAATAATTAAATGCCACACAGTGACATAATGCTCGGCCATAAAGTGCCCCCCTCCACTAGTGCTCCCCCTCCCAGACATATGCATGGCTTTATGCATTAAACATTCAGGTGCCAGGAGAGTGAGTGCTCAGTCCTTGACGAACAGCTGGTGTCAGGGCAAGATGCAGGCAGGGTTCACTGCAACCAGGCATTTGTGTTCAAGCGGTATTTAGAGCACGATTGTCTCTCTCCAAAAATCAAGATAATCTGAGACACACACACACCCCAGCACCAATTAATACATTCCTTTCATGGAGACAGACTGCAGGCAGGCCCCAATTCAGCAAAGCCGGTCAGCACGTGCCTAACGAAGTGCACAAGTAGTCCCCATTGAGGTCGATGGGATTATGAATGGTGTTAAAGCCAGGCAAAGTGCTTTGCTGTATCTCAATGCACACTCCTCCCCACTCACCCTGCCGGGCCTTTGGAACTCACTTCCACTGTTGGTAAGTAATAGTCCGAGTGTGCTAACCTTCAGAGCATGCTGCAAGACCCATCTTTGACCCCTAGCCTGGAAGGTGGTTGCTAGGGTGGAGTAGTGGTGGTGTGGGATCCCAGGGGAAGGGTTTAAACTACCTCTTTGGGACAGAGACTGGAATTTACTGTAGGTTTGTACAGCATCAAGCCATGGGGCTCTGACTTGGATGGTCTCTAGGTGCTACCATGATATAAATTTTAAATGATGACAAAATAAGTTGTTGCTGGAGAATTTGATCTTGGATTAATGGACAGCTCTGTTTATTTATTAGTGTAATTTTAAAATATTGTCAAGAGCATGCAGAGCTTTTAATGGTCATTCTTATAGAGTAGTAAAAATTACATGAATTAAATTAAAGCAATTACATCTAAGGGAAGGTGGTTCTGTCATTTTAAATATTTCTATTGTTCACAATTAAGTGAAGAGCAAATTCCTTTAAAGGATGATTTTTGTACTAACCCACCACAATCCACAATTTCATGTTTTAAAGTCTATTTGCATAGTTTGTTACTACAGTTTTAACTGGTTACATTAGGCTTCATTTCCTGTCCTAAACTGTGGTGTGGTAGCAATGTTGTGTGCTGTTAAACAGCTGCCATACACCACTCCAGAGGTGGCTTCATTTTAGTGACAGGTAAAGCGATTGCTACTCATAGGTCAAAAATTCTCCTATATTTCTGGCACGGCTTCTCTAGCTACATTTGGCTGATGCCACTTCACTCAGGTCGGTGGAACCTACTGCCTGGAACCTGCAAGAGACCCCCAGTGCAAGGCAGAGAGAATTCTGTCCATCATCTGCAAAATGCGCTGGGTCTTCTGGGGATGGAAGAGGCTGTGTAAGATGTTATCTAAAAGGATCACAGGCGCATCATGGGGCAGCCCAGCGGCTGACATTGCAGAAGAAGCAGCAAATGTCCTGAGCTTCGCTCCACATTACTCTGGTGTCTGGCAGGGAAATACTACCAAAGATTGGGCTTGTTTCCTGCTGATGTCTGGGCTCAAGCCAAATCCCTGGATCCAGACACACTTCCCTCAAACTAGGGAAGTTTAGATCTGGATTTTACAGCTCATCCCCAATCTCTGTGTAAAAGGGGCACTCAAGTTTGGAGATCCCAAAGCGGGTTAGTGCCCAAAAGGCACAGCTGAGAAAAGCACAGAGGCTGGATGAAGAAAGCTCTGTGGCAGCAGCTGGCTGTCTGAAGGCCATTTAAAGCATTCCACTCCTCACCAATGGGCAGAAGAGGCAAAGAGTCCTGTGGCACCTTATAGACTAACCGACATACTGGAGCATAAGCTTTCGTGGGTGAATATGCAATAGATGTATCTGACGAAGTGGGTATTCACCCCCAAAAGCTTATGCTCCAATACGGCTGTTTGTCTATAAGGTGCCACAGGACTCTTTGCCAGTTTCACAGATCCAGACTAACACGGCTACCCCTCTGATACAATGGGCAGAAGGCGGCTCTAGCTAACCAGGGCAATTAGCACTGTTCTTTAGAATTCAGACCAGTGATTAAGACGGGCTGCATTTAATCAACTGCAGAGCTTAATCCAGGGAAGCGAGACTGATTCCCTCCAAGGACATGGAGCAGCCAGACAGCTGCACTGGCTGAAAGAGTGAAGCATCATTGTAGGATTGCAAAACCACTCTCTGCAGTGGCACCTACAACAGCCAGCCAGCTGCTGCTGGATACTTGAAAGGAGAAATTCATTGTCCCAGAGAGACTCCTTCACTTTCTCTGCCATGGGAAGGTTTGCTGGGGTTTTGTAACACAGAAGAGGAAGTGGAATGATGGCCTTCTGGGTCAGTCACTGGACTAAGCCTCAAGAGATCCGAGGTCAGTTCCCAGCTCTGCTACAGACTCCATGTGACACACTGGGCAAGCCACTTACCTTCTCTGTGGTCCCCATCTGTACAACAGGGGAACCACTGATCTGCCTTGGAGGATTAATTCACTGATGTAGGCACTGTGCTCTGAGGTCCCCACATGGGAGGCCCTAGGAAGGGCAGCATGTTAATGGTGGTTACGGTTCATAAAAAATTGGAAGCTGATTAGTTCCTTTCCTGCCAACCTGCCTCTTTGGCAAAGTGCGCCAGGCAGCATTCACAAAGCAGGAGCCCAGGAATCTTTCCCATGAGCCCACTGAAGCCCTGCTCACTGCTCTCAACCCAACACGACCTCAAAGGTGTTCAAGCGCCTGGCTTCCATTGAGATCAATGGGAATTCGGCCCCCAAATACCTTTGAGGATCCGGACCTCAGCACCGTTTGCTTGGGTTGTGATGACCAACCTCTTTGGGAGAGAACAAGGATTCCCTCCCTGCAACGTTCCTTCCAGCCCACCACCCGTCTGCCTGCCAGGAGCCGTCAAGCCCCTACCTCGACAAGCTTGTCCTGGGGTCGGAGGCCCGCTTTAGAGGCCGGTGAATCGGGATCTACCGAGCGGATGAACTGCCCAGGTTTGGACTTTTCACTGTGGAGGTTGAACCCGTAGCCACTGGGGCCTTTCTTAAGGTGACAGAGACGCGGACGCAGCTCCTGTGTTGGTCCATTGACATCCTGGTGAAAGAGAATAAAAGACACAGCGTTATATTTGCTGCTTTTTTAAAAAAAAAAAAAAAAGCAGATGTAACAATTAGAAACAAAACCAACAAAGAAGTGGCCTATCTGAGATACTGACCCCCTCCTCTCCCAGCTACACAGGGACACATTAACATATGTATTTCCTCTGATTGAGTCTATTTTAAAAAGCCAATTGTCCGACTCCATTCTGATACAAGAAAGAAAAATGCATTTCCTGAATCACAAACTGCTCAAATAAAATACACCCATTAATTTGGACTCCCCCCTCTAAACACAGGAGTCTGACGCTCCCATCCCAGCAGAAAAGGAAACAGAGAAACAAGAGCCTGTTTGAAGAACACAGGATTTAGGAGACAATGCATTAACCTTACTTATTAATTTAAGGGAGGATAGTGCCCTTGATCCTGCTGACATCAGCAGCCCCTGCACATGGCTATAATAATATCTTCCCTTTACCGAGCTCCCTTCACTCGCAAGGATCCTGAAGAACCTAACAGCCAGTCACATGCTGTCTCATAGGATCACTCTCCCCCTCACTGGGATGCGCCATGGAGACTGCACAGGAATTCTGTGCAATGGGTTCGGCGTCTGGCCACGGAATAATTGCCCTTTATACAATGAAGACTGCAGGCAGAACTTAGGGAGGTAGAATGGCATTGTCCATACTGCAATTCGACCAGCACGCTCACTCTTGCAAAAAGTGCCCTAAGTTGTCAGGACATGTGGATAAAGGGCATGCTATGGACCTTAATGGGGCCCCTGATATGGTCCATACATTTCTGGGATGGTCTTGGAAAAAGACATGGAGAACTTACTGGTGTTGCTTTGTAGGGATTTGTGCGAGTCTCTTCTTATTGGGTCATGATTAAGAAACTGAACAAGACCTTCCAAAAGAGCGAGGTCTCCGTGCAATGAAACCGGACGACGGCGATGACATTGAACGTGCTGCCCTTGCGTCTGGCACTGCGGAAACCTGTCTGCTGATAGAAGCATGTGCAGAACCCTGGACAGGGAGGAACGCCAACTAGCTTCTGTGAGGACTAAGAGGAAGGAAGTCTTGGGGCTAACGCACAGAGGGCCTGGACTTTATTCCTGGCTTTGCAGCCTCAGACCCAACACTTACCCACACCAAGCCTCAGTTTCTCCATCGATAAGAGGCAGATTATATTTCCTTAGCTCAGAGGAGTTGTGGAACTTCACTTATTAACATGTGTAAACACTTAGAGATCCTTGGTTTTGGCAGAGGGGTAGAGACACCAGACTATTATTGCCCAGTCACTTTCGCGTCCGGTACAACTAATGTGTCCAGACACCTGTAGTGTGATCTTTTAGGAGTAAAGCAACCTATGCTCAGATAAAGAGAGAGAGAGGGGTCTGGGTACCACGGCTTGAATTACTGCACAAAGGGGCTTTCTGAACTCCTCTGTCCAGCCTTCAGGAGACACTGTGGTTTTCCCGGACTCTAGCCGTGTCTCCCACAAGAACACGGAGGAAAACGGTTTTCCACAAATGATAAAGGACTAGGGAGGTGCTGACTCAGTGCTGGCGATGTGTCTGCCAGGCCGAGGAGAGTCACTGCAGCTCCCATGGTCCCGGCGAGCCACTCCATGAAACCAGGTCCCCTTGGCTTCCAGCAGGGCTGAATTCCGGCCCCGGCCCATCTCAACCTGCCAGGGGCCCACGTATGTTCGCTCGCCTGCTGAGTCTGGGCCTGTGAAGTCCATGCTAAAAGCGAGAGAAGCCTGGGTCTGTGGAGGAGCGGGGGGTGAATGTGGGGCTAGGCCGAGGGCCAGCTGAGACATGTCACTGCCCTTGTTAGCAATCGGTGGAGCTGGCTCGTCTCGTCCTTGGCAGGGCTGAGCATGCTCTGGAGCCCTTGACTCGTCTCCTCTGATGAGATGGAAATCAGAGCGTGCGACTCCCATGAAACGGCCCATGAACCTGGTGCAGAGCCACACGCAGCTGCGGTAAGAAGCATGGGGCCCGCCCCTAGCTTCCTCACACAGTGGCCATGTTCAAAGGGGTAACAGCCCCACCACTCTGCCTGCAGCGTGACTCCCACCACTGATCAGCCAGCCCTTTTCCCCAGCCGCTAAGCAGAGGCTTAGGGAACGACTGGGCATAGATGGGGATGTCGCTCATCATGGCAGCTCCCTATCTGCTGCCCCCTCAGTCGGCGAGAAGCAAAGCATTTGGGGTTGAACAGCAAACCCCATCCCATCCCCCCACCCTCCCAAAAAAAAAATCATTAGGAAGGTTCTGAAGGGTCTCCCATCTCTTGCTAATTTTTGCAGCTGTTTCCATGCCCCTCGCTCGCTGCAAAGCCTGCTCCTGCAGCATTGCTAGACTGGCTGGGATCAGGAAGCTCTTGAAAAAGCCCATCCTCACCCATACTTTCCGGCCAGCTGGGCGGATCCAAGAGGGATGCAGAGCTTGGAGAAATATCTAAACGCTGGGTGCTGTATCCCAGCCCACCTGCCGCGTTGGGACACACGTGTGGGGATGGTGGAGCTTATTTATTCAGGGGAGGAACTCAAGCACAGGACGGCACATCAGGACTCCTGGGGTCTCTTCCCAGTTCTGCCATTGACTCACAGTCAAGCTATCTGCCAGGCAGGCTTGGATGGAAAGGACTGTTCTAACCAACAGCAGACAGTGTTAGCGGTCACTGTAATGGTTTCTACTTGCCACCAACATCAGCGAGTCCATGACATTTTCACCAGCTATTTTTCACTGCGCTTAGTCTGGATTGACCATGGAGCGCTGCTCACCCGCTGTTCTACCCTCTATCCTAGGGACTGGGTTTCTTCTGTTTATTTTGGTGTAATTTCAGGTGAGCCTGTCTCGCCAGTACAGCTCGAAGAAACGTGTCGGTTTGTCCCCTGGGGTCCCATGAAGCGATTATAAGGCCGTGGAATGTAAACGCTGACTATATAAAAGCTTGCTGTAGGCAACAGATTAAAATGTCAGGAGCACGTGGTATGTTTAGCACTTTCCCTCATTCACGTGAGCCCTGAAAGAAATTACTTTATTGCAATAACTGGGCTCACGTGGCTCTGCTCAGAAACGATTCAAAACCAGCAAGGGGGGGGGGCAGGAAATATTGGGGGTTCGCAGGGTCTGCAAAACCAGTGACTGTTCTCTTTCATTCATTAGCAATAGAGCGGTGGTGTATATAGATTAGAGCTGCTCCAAAAATTGCAGAAGTTTCCTGTGGACGATTTTTGATTTTTCATTGAAAACAAAAAAAACAAAAGATTTTTTTTGCTAATAATTTTCTAGTTTTCCTTAAAAAAATTTTTTTTTAAATCCAGCTTTGGTAAAGTATTGTGAGTTTTGTTTCTTTATGAAAAATCAAAGTTTCAACCCAAATGGAAATTTTCTGTGGAAATTTTTTGTTTTAGTCAAAAAGCTGTTTTTCGGAGGAAAAACGCAATGAAGATCTAATTTGTAGATTTAGAAACCAACTGAGCTTCCCTGTTGAGACGAGCAGGTGCAGTCAAATTCATCCCCATCTCTCTGGCCCATTCAATGCTTGGCACTCCTGCGGGGCTGCCCAGAAGCGGAGATCCACTAGTACCCGGGGTGCTCAAACAATATGTACTGTGTGGATGCTGAGAGCCATTGAATCAAACTGTAAACCCTGGATATGATGGAAACCACGTCAAGCCAGGGGGTGCAGCAGCCCCCCCCCCTCAGCACCCTTAGTTCCAGCACCTATGCGAGTACCAACTACAATGCGGACAATCAGTCTGTAAGGAGCTGAACTAAAGCCACTAATTTTTTTCCACGCAGGTCACCAACCTTGGCCTGAAGTTACCCAGCAGCCTGGCATGCCATTCCAAATCCCCCAAGCGACCCGTTCCCCAACAACAGACGGCTTTGTCTTTAGTGCCGGTATTGGATTGTGATCTGCACACACAAGGGGACAGCCTCCTTTCGAACGATGATATTTAGCTGCAGTCAGAAGGCGAGCCGGAGACTCAAGCACCTTTGCCTCATCTCTGCATGAATTACTTTGCAGTCCTTGGTATTGACGCCCGATAGCAGAGCACAAGCAGCAGATTAACTGTCGGCAAAACAACGCCAGTGCTGGGTAGAAAGCTGCAGACTGCCCAGGGTAGGGTGCAATTCTGGGGGCAAGCACTAGGCATAGACACAGTCTTCTATGTTGAGGTCTTTACATGGGTCCCCAGGGGTGCATAGGTCTTGTGCTGGCCCTCTGTACAGGAGTGAACTGAGCCGATGCCCTGCAGATTACACTAGCGTCATTACGGTGTTTGGATCATTATAAAATAAACATATTGTTTTTAATATTGGCTGCTTCCTGTGCAACATTACAGATACCTTCCGGAACCCACCCTTCAGATCTAAGCACTTTCCAAACACTAGCAGTGTGTCCTAAAGCAGAACTCAGGAGACCTGCTTTCTATTCCCACCTCTGCCACTGGCCTGCTGGGTGACCTTGGGCACACCACTTTAGCACTCTGTGCCTCAGTTTCCCCAATCTGTATCATGACAACGACCTCCCTTTGTAAAGCACTTTGAGACCTATGGATGAAAAGTGCTCGATGAACGCTCCCCATTATTATTAGCTGATTCAGTCTGACAATTCCCCCCAGAGGTAGCTAAGCATTATCGCCATTTGCAGGTAAGGAAAATGACCCTAGGTAAACCCAGTTGCTACACAATTTAAGCACAAGGACAGCTACAGGAACATTAGAGCTGCTGACACCCTTTTTTTTTCCCCCCCACAATTAACATTTTTCCACAAAAAGGGCATCTTCTGTCCAAAAATAGTATTGTGTTGGGGAAAGTTTTCAATCAGCTCTGAACTGATTAAGTATCAGTCAGAGATAGAATATGACCCCCAGGAGCTCATTAAGACGTTGTACAAAAGAATAAAAGGTTTCAGAGTAGCAGCCGTGTTAGTCTGTATTCGCAAAAAGAAAAGGAGGACTTGTGGCACCTTAGAGACTAACCAATTTATTTGAGCATACGCTTTCGTGAGCTACAGCTCACTTCATCGGATGGTCCCCACATCAATGACAAGGGATGGCTGTAGTGGAGGTGGATAGTTGTTACTCATGGGACTGCTTGAAAGGAAAGGGGAAATAACAGAACACCTTTACCTAAAGCAGTTTGTTGCTTCACAGCCAAACCAGACCAGGGGAGGTCGGGGTGTAACAAGAAGCCTTTGCTTGTGTCTAGGGATGGACTCAAACGGAAGGTCAACCCCTGGTCACTCCTGTTTGCTAGAAGCCCCTTAGCACCCGATGTAAACCAGAGGGTGAAGCCGTATTTTCCTCCCTGGCTTGCATTGTCACCGTTCTCCCTTATCTGAGAGATAAGGGCCGCTCCCCAAGCAATCAGAAGCCAGAATCCCTCCCTGCTCCCATCCTGTCAGGCTTATGTGAAATTAAACACACCATAAATGTCTTCAGTCGCCTTTTCCCCTAACCTCTTAATCACATCAGAAATATCTCCAGATACAGGCAGTGGAGTAAGAGGCAGCAAAAAGCTGCCAAAACTCCCCACAGAGGCACGGGGGACCAGTACCGCAGCTGCCCTCCCTGAACCGAGAACGAAGCAGCCGCGTGCTGGCGATGACAGGGGAGTGATAATTCCATTTGCCAGATGATCTGTAGCCTATGCCTCGATAGCAGCCCGCCTTGCGCTCCATGCTGGATGTCTGCAGAGCGCGGCAAGGCTGGCGTCAAGGGCAACTTCAGGGCAGAGCCATCGCAGATTAGTACGCTCAGTAGATTTTCAGACTAAAAAATGACGACATCAGAGTGGAGGAGAATTCCATGCTTACGGCGGGTCACTTTGTTCCATGGCACTTTCAAACTGCACAAAGTAAAAATAATTGCTGCAAATTCAGGGAGCATGTTAAAGGGTCACTATCAAGATAAAAGTCCTTTTAAGGGCAGCGCTATCGCCTGGAGCAGCCAGCACAACGGGGGGAGCTAGAAAGTCAGGAGTTCTCTGCCACCACTTCACAATGTGCCCTGGGGCAATTCACCCCGCTCCTTTGCCTCAGTTTCTCCATCTGTTAAGCTAAAATAATTCTATAATTTATATTAGTAATCATGTCATCCAATTCGTTTTCTAATTCTTCCACACTCCTGGACTCAGTGCTCCAGGGCTTGTAATGCTTCGGGGAAACACAGTTGACAAAGTGTTTTCAGCCACATTTATGAGCACACATTTCTGTTCACATTAGGGTTCGTGAAACCAATTCATTTTCACAGGGAATCTAACATTTGGCCCAACCCTGTTTGGCTGGCTCAAGTTAATACGGCGCTCGTACAGATCTTGAATGGAGAATATGAAAGGCAGTGAAGAGACCAATCAATTTTCAAGTGTTCTCCCATTTCCCGGCTCCCTTGTCAAGACAATAATTACCTCTTGATAACACCCCCAGGGTTCGATGTCAGGAAAAACATCATGTAAACAATCCAATTACTCAAGAAGATTCTATAACGATAAAAGGCTACGCATCCTTTAGTGGAATGAGGAAGCTGTGAATTTACTAACGGGATTCTAACCTCTTCTCTGTTATCCTTTTAAAGAAGGGATTTTTCCCCCGGAAAATAATACGGGTCTGATCCAAAGCCCTCGGAAGTCAGTGGGACAGTGAGCTATTCTGAACAGGAACTGCTTTGTATGTGTTTATATAGGGCCTATCACAATGCATCTGGGGTCTCCAGGCCCCACCAAAATACAAACAAATACTAATACTCACGTGCTTAGGTGCTTTGCTGAATCAGGGCTTAACTTTGCACAGTCATTTTTGTGAAAGAACAGCTGCATATCACCACTTCTTAAGATGTTTGTGTTTGCCTGTCTTTTAGTTTTTGGACCTGAACATCAAGCAAAGAATGCTTCTTAGAGCTGGGTGACATTTTTTGACCAAAACTTTTTTCAGCAAAAAAAATTCAGATTCCACAACACCAAAACATTTCGCAAATTCATGTTGATTTTGAGGAATTGTTTTGGCTGGAAAAAACCTTTAACAGTTCTGAAAAAACTTGAAACGTTTCAATTAATGTTTTTATTTTAAACAGCTTTTCATTTCCAAATTTCCTTTAATTTTATTTAAAACATTAAGAGTGCTTGAAATTGAAACAATATGTTTTGTTTCAGGTCAAACAAACAAACACACACACACCACCGATCTAACTTTGTGATGTCCCCCCAAAAAATCTAAAAGTTGTGTTTTCAAAATGAATTTTTTTCTGATTTTTCAGAATTGCCAGTGACCCAAAAAATCCATTATTCATATAGCTCTGCTCCACTGTGATACATCAGAGCAAGACAATGGGAAGTGGCAGGTGACTATAACCCATTCTGCTTTAGAAATATGTCTTACAGGGGCCAAATTAGTAAGGCGGGTTTGAGAATTTTTTTAAAAAAGCTCTGAAATCCTAGAGTCCATTTTCATTAGAAATGCAAAAGGACAGTGTTTGTGAGATCTTGTTTGAACTGTATTCCTGACCCTGAATCTGGTGGTCACCATGACCCTGAGCAAGTACACACGGGTATACAAAATATTTTACTCCTATAGAGCACCAGGGAAGCCTTCCTGAATAATTTGTGAATGGGACCTAATCTGGCAGGATAACCTTACAGGGCCCTGTTTTTGTTCTCTGGAAAGACAACATGTCACTTGTACTGTCCACTGGTGGGACAGCTTTAGTCAGGTATTGTGTTCAACCTCTGCTCTGTTTGCAGACCCTGCTTGAACACAAGTTATGCATGAAAAATTTAACAGACATTACATTTACATACCCGCGCGTAAACGGGGAAGGACTGTGGACTGAAGACTAAACACGCTGGATTACTGGCTTTTATAAAGTAATAAAATGATGTTCATTCAAAACAATTTGTTACACACACACACACACACACACACACACACTCACTCGTCTGGCATTCCTAACAATTGCCTGGGCAGTTAGAAATACAAACTGGATCAATTCATTTCATGCCCTATCCTTTAAGGCTGTATCTTTACTGAGCCTGAGGCTGTTGTGGGCAGGGAAGTGACATGACATGGCTTCATTTTTTTAAGCAGTAAGTTCCTTTTTCAGCTTTGAACTAAGCAAAACTCATAGAAATGAAGTTCCTGGCCTGTCTGACATCTAAAAACAAAACCCACCAAGCCCCTTGCCCACCAGAGAGGACTCCCAGATCCTCCTTTAAAGCACCCCATGAGTTTCGGCCTGGGGAACATGAGAAAGGTTCTGCAGCAGACGTGTTCAAGTCTCCCCCGAGAGGACAACGAAATGCTCCAGTCAATGCCCGTTTGTTGTCTTTTAGCAACAGCCAGCCCTGGCTCTGGGCTTCACACTGGGTTCTGACAGGGCTGGAACCAGTCCAGGGAATGCAGCCCAGGGACAGTCAGCTCTCTCCCCCTCTTCTCCGCAGCACCAAGCTTGGCTTCCCGGAGATATCCCTTGTGCTGCAGCTGGTTTAATTACCCTGCCCGGGCAAGCTGGAAAACAATGCGGCTGAAAACACAAAATAGCAAAAAACAAAGGACAATCCGTGGGCGGTTTGTTTTTTTTTTTTAAACTGAGACGAAGCTGCCTTCAGCGGCAACTGGCTCCAACACTCACCCGGCTGCACTGCTGTGTCTCAGCTGGGCTTTTCACTTAGCTATTAGCCCGGGAAGAGCTGAGAATCTTTGCCCTAGACTCGCACAGCCAGATCCTGAGCAGGAGCTACACGGATGCAGACCAGCTGAGGAGCCGACCCTGCCCCGACTGAGGCAAGCTGAGGATCTAGCCCAGAGTTGGTACTACTCACTGATTTGTAGTAGTGCTCACAACATGCTAGGCACTTTCCAAACATTGAAGGAGGACAGCCCAGGAGCCAGTGCTTAATTGGTGCCAGGGCTGAGTCCCGGCACCTCTGGGCTTGGCAGTCCATAGTCCCGGCACCTCTGGTCTTGCTGCATCACTTATGAATGTAAAACATTGCTCAGCCCCAGCACCTCTTTCGTTACAAATTAAGCACTGTCAGTAGCTTAAAGTCCATGGGCCAGTGAGTCCAAGGAACCATGCACACAAACTCCCTGCTACTCTGCAGTCTAGACTGCGGATAACCCTAGGTGGGTGGGCAAAGGGTGCAGGGCCAGGAGAGGAAGCCCTCTCCTTGCTCGCTGGAACACCTTTGCCAATGGCACCGCCAGCTCGGATTCTGGGCTCCCGTCAAACCACTCAACACCAACAGTGGCATTTCAGCTCTTATGGGTTCTGTAAGGGACAGCGCTAAATGCCTCCAAAGGGGCCTGCGTGGTCCGCCCGGCCCCACCTGTTCTTGGCTAGGAGAGCAGGACCAGCACAAAGTATGGAGAGGGGGTAGGGAGCATGCTTCAGTGTGCGGGTGGGGGTGTTAGAGCTCCCGCTCTGACAGGCGACATCCGTCCCCCAGCAGAGGGCCTGCAGACCGTCTGCGTGTGCCATCTAAGCCCTATTTTGAAGGCGAGTGGGACAGAAGTGGGGCACTGTCATTTTACGTGAACTCCCAGGGGAATTCAGAACCAGGCTGCCAGGACACCTCTGGGCACAAATCCCACCACGGCCCTTTGCACAAGGCAGGTTCTAACCTCCTGCACCCAAATGCAGCCCTACTCCCATGTCTCAGGCACGGCTGGGAAACAATCTCCCTGCATCTACAGCTCTCTCACTGACAGGGCCACAGACCATGCAGACTGCAGCATCTCTCCCGCAGCTGCTCGCGGTTCACAGGGGAGGTGAGCTCTCACTGCGTAGGAAAGCTAACTCTGGTTCCAGCACGCAAGTCACGGACATATTAGATTGCTAGGGTGAAATCCAGCCCCACTGAAGTCAATGGGGTTTTGCCATGGACTTCAACGACAGGGTGAGTATTTCACCCATAGATTTTTAAGGCCCGAAGGCATGAGGATCATCTGAGGCCTGGCCTCCAGGAAGAACAAGTGAATAAAAGGCTGACATTGCTGGAGGACCGGTCAGAAAGCAGCCAAGAGATCCCAGACTCGGCACAGAGTGAACGCGCGGTGAAACTCCACACGCTCCACAAAGGGCTTAAAAACCCGTGCGGCCGGCTGGTCAGCCGGACGGGGCCTGTTTGATTTTGTGGGCTGCAGAGACCAGCTGCAAGCTGGAGCTAAATATTTACAGTTTTATTTTAACCACTTTGAGAGGTTAAAATGAGGAGGCTGCAGCGGGGATCACAGAAGCTTCAGTAACTACTACTCGGCTACATGCATCGCAGCCCCCGTCTGCTCCCGGGGGCGCCGGGTTCCTGGTAGGCTGTGAAGGAGGGAGATTCACCTCCCAGACAGACACACACGCTGTTGTCTAGACTTGGGGTGACACTTTCACAAGCACCGAAATGGCTTAGGAGACCAAGTTCCATTTGCAAAAGTAACTCGGGTCCAAAACTGCCAAAGGGATTTAGGCACCTATATCCCTTTGAGGAGCTGGGCCTGGGTGACTTACGGTGAGACTTAGGCTCCTAATTCACTAAGGCTCCTGACAGTTTCACCCTCGGTCTGTTTAAGAAAACTGACAAGTCTCTCCCTCCGATCACTTAGCCCAATTCCCCTCTGCGGTACTCCCGTTTTTCACGCTGGTGACTCAATCATTAGCACTTCTGACTTTGTGTAGGGGTGTGTGAAGTTCGCTCTACCACCGGGCTGCACTTGCTCGCATGAGGAAGGCTTGCAGAATCTGGCCTTCTGGGGCTTTGCCTGCACTGGGAATTCCTCCCCCTTGCAGCACCACTGGGGTGAACACCAGTAGGGCCGTAGTGTAGGCAAGGCTTCCGCAGCCGCTGAGATTTCTCATACCAAGATTTGGCCCTATTCTGAATGGGGCTAAGTGACGCAGCATTAAGAACCCCAACATCCATGCAGTCTTGGTTACAGTAGGGCTCCCATTGCTAGCGCCAGAGGAGAGGCGCCAGCGGTACTCACAGTGGAGAATTTTTTGCTGTTGAGACCCAGTGTAGACACGGCTACTGAGCAGACGCTTCACTGGAGCCTGGTATGACGCCACTGCCCTCTCCCACTCAGCTTTTGCTACTCTACCGTGCTATGAAGCTTGAACCAATCCACGTCCTAGCTGTAGGAGTAACCTAAGTATCTAGCTTGGATCCTGTGGATACATCAGTAGCCGAGGAGTCAAGAGATGTAGGCTCTAGACCCAGCTCTGCTATGGGCTCTCTGGGCATGTCACATTGCCTCTCTGCACTTCCACTTCCCTACCAGTAAAACAGAGATGAGCATACTCACCCCCTTTTGTTAAGCACTTTGAGAGCGAGGGCATAAAGTGCTAAATCTTATATGACCTTCCCCTACGACCTTGTGAAACAAAGACAATTGTTTCACTGAGATCTCCAACTATGAGATAGTGGCTCCTTTATTGCCCCTGTTCTATTCCAAACAGAAGCTATTATTTCTAGTGGTTAACATTTGGCTCTGATCATGAACCCGGCAATAAACTAATTTAGGCAAAGTTATGACATGTAGTTGACCAGGAGAGATTCAAAAGGTTCTGCCTTTGTCAGCTGTTTCAATGTATGAATCTGAGTTCATTTAAAACAGGAAAACATTATAACTTTAAAATCCACTGATACCTAAGACACTATTGACAAAACAGTGCTGTAACTCTTGGACTTCTGGAACAATTCAATTACCTGATCAGCAAAAAACCACAATAATAAATGTCTCTAACCTTAACAATTATACATAGTCTGATACAAACACCCACACATGGCTCATCTTTCTTCACAAACTTAGCAACCCAGGATTTTTCCCATGGCCTCAGAGCACTAAGTTCACCCGTATCTGCAAATGTTTCCAGCCTGCCCCGCAGCATTCTTCAAAACCTGCAGAAAACAGGAAATGATTCAATGGATTGAATAATGTCAGAGCTCTGAGGCTTCTAAACGGCCCTAAAGGATGCATAGGGCCTGGGCTCAGGAAAAAGCTGGTCTCTTTCATGTAGAAGGTACATGCCTGGGGTTTTCTTTTCATGACTTTAAAAAAGAAAGAGTAAAAAATTTCAAATCCTTTCTCCTTAAAGCATAGTGTAAAAAAAAAAAAAAAAAACCTGGAGTTTCAATAGCCGTGGAAGGTGTTGAAAAAGTAAAAATCGGGAGATTTCTCTTAGCACCTGTTGTCCCACCTTAAGGGGAGCGCCTAAAATCAAAACACAGACTCAGTAATGAGATACATAATTATCAGCTATATTGATTGTGTTCCCACTGCCTGCCTATCCACAAAGTCCAGAATAAACTCCCGAAGACCTGATCCACTGTATTACATACGCTTTGTTACTGATCCCAGTCTTCCCCCCAGACCACTGCTTTCAGAGAAGGACACAGTCGCAGGTCTTTTAAGTGAATGCAGAATTATCCTAGGAATAAAATCTAGGAGAGGAGACTATTATTGTACAGGGAGGAAGAGCCCTGTTAACAGGGAGGGCAGTTAACCGTTGAAACTACTTGTCAAAGAGTCCGGTAGCACCTTAAAGACTAACAGATTTATTCGAGCATAAGCTTTCGTGGGTAAAAACCTCACTTTTTCAGACCCTCACCCCCACAGACCTCGGGGGACAGACCAGTCCTCACTTACAGACAGCCCCCCAGCCGGAAGCAAATACTCACCAGCAACTACACACCACACAACAGAAACACTAACCCAGGAACCAATCCCTGTAGCAAACCTCGTTGCCTACTCTGTCCCCATATCTACTCTAGTGACACCATCATAGGACCTAATCACATTAGCCATGTCATCAGGGGCTTGTTCACCTGCACATCCACCAATGTGATATATGCCATCATGTGCCAACAATGCCCCTCTGCCATGTACACTGGCCAAACCAGACAGTCCCTACGTAAAAGAATAAATGGACACAAATCAGACATCAGGAACGGAAAAACACAAAAGCCAATGGGAGAACACTTCCATCTTCCTGGACATCCTATAACAGATTTGAAAGTAGCTATACTTGAACAAAAAAACTTCAGAAACAGACTTCAAAGAGAAACAGCAGAACTAAAATTCATTTGCAAATTTAACACCATAAATTTGGGCTTGAATAGGGACTGGGAGTGGCTGGCTCATACAGAAGCAGCTTTGCCTCTCCTGGAATTGACACCTCCTCATCTATTTGTTGGGAGTGGACCACATCCACCCAGACTGAATTGGCCTTGTCAACACTGGTTCTCCACTTGTGAGGTAACTCCCTTCTCTTCATGTGCCAGTATATTTATGTCTGCATCTGTAACTTTCACTCCATGCATCTGAAGAAGTGAGGTTTTTACCCATGAAAGCTTATGCGCAAATAAATCTGTTAGTCTTTAAGGTGCCACCAGACTCCTTGTTGTTTTTGTGGATACTGACTAACACATCTACCCCCTGAAACTTGTCAAAGGTTGTGGCGGATTCTCCGTCACTTTAAATCGAGACCGGATATCTCTTTGTAAAAAAATATGCTCTAATTCAACCATGTGATATGGGCTTGATGCACAAATTACCAAGTGAGATTCTCTGCCCTGTGTTATACAGGAGGTCAGACCATATGATCATAATAGTCCTTCTGGCTTAAAAAAAAAATATCTATGAATCCATGTATTCGCTAATGGTTAGAACAACGGGTGTCAGGACTTTGGTCCCAATTCATTAAGCACTGAAGCACATGCTTAACTTCCAACGCATACTTACGTCCCCTTGTCAATGGGACGCAGGCACACGCTGACATATTTTGCTGAACAGTGTTAGATTTAAGGGCACCAGTGTTTTGGTGAATCAAAGCCTCAGTTTCTACTGTCAGCTCTGCTATTTATTTCCCCTGTGACCTATGCCTCTGTTTCCCCATTTGTGTACTGAGAACAATACTAGTTCCTAGCTCACAAGAGAAGCTTCGTCTTTAGGAAAGCACTAAGGCCCAGATTTTGACAGATGTTGCTGTGCTCAGCGTTGCAACGCCTAACCCATTTAGGAGCCTATGTCTCAGTTTCAAAAGGAATTTAGGCACTTGGCATCCAAAATCCCATTGACAGTAAATGGGATTTAGGCTCCCAAGTGCATAAATCACTTCTGAAACTGAGACGGGGGTGTTGCAACACTAAGTGCAGCAACACCTAAATACCTTTAAAAATCTGGGCCGAAGACTCTCTCTAGGAGGACGGTATTTTATCTGGTCCCCCTAGGAACACAAGGAACAGACTTACAATGGTACAAAAGTGATCTGCACTAAGCATAGCGTTTCAGTACTGGTTTTCTATTATGCTCTCATAGAATCATAGAATATCAGGGTTGGAAGGGACCTCAGGAGGTCATCTAGTCCAACCCCCTGCTCAAAGCAGGACCGAAGACCCAATTAAATCATCCCAGCCAGGGCTTTGTCAAGCCTGACCTTAAAAACTTCTAAGGAAGGAGATTCCACCACCTCCCTAGGTAACGCATTCCAGTGTTTCACCACCCTCCTAGTGAAAAAGTTTTTCCTAATATCCAACCTAAATCTCCCCCACTGCAACTTGAGACCATTACTCCTTGTTCTGTCATCTGCTACCACTGAGAACAGTCTAGAGCCATCCTCTTTGGAACCCCCTTTCAGGTAGTTGAAAGCAGCTATCAAATCCCCCCTCATTCTTCTCTTCCGTAGACTAAACAATCCCAGTTCCCTCAGCCTCTCCTCATAACTCATGTGTTCCAGTCCCCTAATCATTTTCGTTGCCCTTCGCTGGACTCTTTCCAATTTTTCCACATCCTTCTTGTAGTGTGGGGCCCAAAACTGGACACAGTACTCCAGATGAGGCCTCACCAGTGTCGAATAGAGGGGAACGATCACGTCCCTCCATCTGCTGGCAATGCCCCTACTTATACAGCCCAAAATGCCATTGGCCTTCTTGGCAACAAGGGCACATTGCTGACTCATATCCAGCTTCTCATCCACTGTAATCCCCAGGTCCTTTTCTGCAGAACTGCCGCTTAGCCAGTCAGTCCCCAGCCTGTAGCGGTGCATGGGATTCTTCTGTCCTAAGTGCAGGACTCTGCACTTGTCCTTGTTGAACCTCATCAGATTTCTTTTGGCCCAATCCTCCAATTTGTCTAGGTCCCTCTGTATCCTATCCCTAGCCCCCAGCGTATCTGCCTCTCCTCCCTCTCCCCAATACATTCTCACTGTCTCTTTCATATTCTTTGAAAACATAAAAGCCAGTTACACACACACACTTATCTTTATGTACGTGTCTAACAGAGCAAGCCGAGCCTGCTGGCATTCTGCCAATATGCAAATATTATTTAAGCAACATTCTAACTCTAAGTGTCCAAAGGCAACTGTTGATCACTAGGGTCTCTAAAGTGGAATACAAATAAATGGTGCTCCATAGTCCACTAATAGAAGCATTAATTGTGTGTGTTCACACACACACACACACACACACACACACACGCATGCACACTCGCACTCTCCTGCTCTGAGATTTTCAAAGTCACACGAGAGCTTTGGATTCTCACTGCATGTTAATTTTTATCATGAAGCCTACAAAAAAATCTGACAGCGGTTAGGCAGCTGGTGTGCAAAGATGACTGCCTATCATGCCGATTAGTATTGTCTCATTGTTTCCTTGTACTCCCCAGTCGGCCTCTCTGGATCACACGGTGGTCTCTTGCCTTATGCTTAGATTGTAAGCTCTTTGGGGCACGGAGCATCGGTTTGTTCTGGGTTTGTACAGCGCCTCTCACAATTTTAATCACAACTCTCATGAAGTCTGATGATTGTGGGAGACGCACTCCACAAGACTTTAGAACACTTGTAGTTGGCAATCCTATCGCTATTGATTTCATTCAGTCCTGTCAGGCCTGCTCCAGGCATATTTTGGCTCGTTTCTGGGCCCTTAACGCTGTTCCCTTTGCCAGATTTATAGGGCTCCCTGCTGCGACTTCGGCTCCTTCATTCCCATTTTGCAACTAAAACCCCCAACAGCACATTCCACCATGGAATCAGCGTCATAAACATCACACGCCGTGATTAACGAGCGGTTTCCGTACAACTAACTAGTCAGGTGTCAGGCTCTGTGCAAACAGAATCAACTCTCAAAAGCACCAAATAAACCTCAGCTGAGATTTTAGTCTTTGCTGCTTCCCCAAGTGGAAGTTCACTTTCTGCCTCTATATTCTGGGAACCAGTGTTGAACTGCAGCCAAGCCAAGCCCAGCACAGTTACACCAGCACCCCAATACCCTGCTGTGGAAACTCAACCGAAAGACTGACACTACCCAACTCCCCGGCAGCTGCTTCAGTGCCTATGGCTGCCAGCCTCCATTCAGGGCACAACACAATGAGCTCAGTTCTCTTGAAGACTGTCTATCATGCACCCACCACTGCGTATAGAGAGTGAGGTATCCTTCAGTTCACTTGCATATCCCAGCCAGCGTCCAGGCACTGACAGACCATCTGTTCTATCCAACCTGTGGAACTCCTTGCCGGAGAATGTTGTGAAGGCCAAGACTATAACAGGGTTCAAAAAAGAACTAGATACGTTCATGGAGGATCAGTCCATCAATGACTATTAGCCCGGATGGGCAGGGATGGTGTCCCTAGCCTCTGTTTGCCAGAAGCTGGGAATGGGCGACAGGGGTTGGATCACTTGACGATTCCCTGTTCTGTTCATTCCCTCTGGGGCACCTGGCATTGGTCATTGTCCAAGACAGGATACTGGGCTAGATGGTCTGACCCAATATAGCCATTCTTAAATTCACTTTGGAAGGTGAAGTTAATGGGATTACTCACATGCTTAACGTTAGGCACTTGCTTATGTGCTTTGCTGAATGTAGACCTTTTTGAATAGGGAGTTAAAAGGGAATACTTCCCAAGTTAAAATCATATATTAAAAATATTCCTTCCATGTGTTACACACCACAATTTAGATTATTTAAACTGCAAGGATATACAGATCTAAATACACATTACTTTTCATGGAGTTTTTGTTTTATTTTGTGCACTTTGCACAGCTTGGAGTACAAGACTAGTTTAGTCAGTTTCACATTCTGCACATTGCCAGTTTCACTTTCTGGTTCCCCTCCAGGGCTTGTGTGTCTGAGTTCCCAACCATCTACAGGCAGATTAAAGAACCACACAGAACCACACCCTGCATTTTGGGCCTAAGCCACCAGGCAGCATCCCTTTATCTAATGTTTTATAGTTTTCTATTTCGACTCCACCTTGTTTTGTACTGAAACTTCACACGCTGAAAACTTTCCAGCGATAGAAAACAGGACATTCTGTACGCAAGCAGGGGAAGGGGTAAGTGGTCAGTCATCTACATTCAGCCTTTCTGAAATGACCTCTTCAGGTCAGAGTTGAGGCCAACAATGGTGCTAGGGGAGGTTTAATTTGTCATGCACTAAGAATAGCTGTGAGTGTACGAGATTTATTTTAGTATCCATCACCCTGTGCACCTGGCTGAGGGCAGGATGAGATCAGAGCTGGAAGATGACAAAGGAGAAGATCTGTGACGGGAGCCGGGACAGTTGGTAAAAAACTGGGGTCTGAATGAGGAAACCGAGTTCCTCCAGGACTCTCCAAAGGAGAAGGAGAACTGAACAGAGATATGCAGGTTGTCTGGTCTAGAGAGGAACTGACTCACTTAAGTCCCATTTACACTATGACATCTACCATGTTGGGGGCACACCTCTTGGAACACAGCTTGCTCTTGCAGTACAGTTGAGGTGGAACTAGTTTGAATCGTGTTTCGAACCATCCAGGGCTGTTGCATGAATCAAACATAGTTGAATGGCATTTGAAGCATGTCAGGGGACTGCTAGGTCATACCTGAGTCTGACACTTTTCAGGGTTACCAGAGGTGCCTGGGATGAATCACCACCACTTGCTCACAGCAGGAGGGGGCCTTGGCTGTGCCCACCAGGAGAAACTCCCCAACTACTGAATACTAGCAACTCCAAGCACTCCAGGTTCTGCAAGCCCTGCTCTTTCCCGCTGCAGGTTAGCAATTTACACACCCCACTTCGTTACATTCGAGTGCCCAGTCCCTCGTCCTTTGAACACCCACAAGGTACCCTGATCTATTGCCTCCATGGAATCAGTGCAGCCCAGTTTACTAGTTTCACCTAAGTTCAACACACTGCTTAGCACAAGGCACTTAGATGCATCTATAACACAACCAAATGGAAGTTTATTTAACCTGGTCCTGAAACAATCGGCCTCAGTAACATACAAAGACACCCCCGGTGACATACGTAGTTCACAATGAGCCAGTGAAGGTTTGGTTTTTGCACTGTCAAGGCAACTTTTGCATTTCAGCACAGAGGTTCTGATCCATTGACTTCAGCAGGCTTTTTGGGTCAGGCTCAGAATGCACCAGCCCTAGGCTAGAGGGTACAGTGGGTGAGCCAAAAGAATTGAACAAGGCCATTTAAACAATGGCACCGGCTGAGAGAAGCCCCCTTAAACAAGGACAGTTTTTCATCTGCTTCTCGAAAGACACAGCTCATTCCAGGCATCCGGTCGCAGGTACCATTAGTTACTCTTTTCACAGTAACAGCCGTGTTAGTCTGTACTCTCAAAAAGAAAAGGAGGACTTGTGGCACCTTAGCGACTAACCAATTTATTTGAGCATGAGCTTTCGTGAACTACAGCTCACTTCATCGGATGCATCCTTTCCACAGTATGCATCCGATGAAGTGAGCTGTAGCTCACGAAAGCTTATGCTCAAATAAATTGGTTAGTCTCTAAGGTGCCACAAGTCCTCCTGTTCTTATTAGTTACTCTGGCAGAGAGATCATGGCTGTCTGAGAGGCCAGTTTAGCTCTTTGTAGAGACCAACTTATATTGACAGGGACCCTCTAATCAAGTTCTGGGGCTCCCGCAATCCAATTATATCCTCTCCCCGAGGTTCCCCTCTCTTTTTCAACGGCGTTGCTAGGAAATTGATTGTTTTAGCCTCAGTTCTAATCTCAGAAAGGCCCAGGGCCGTGGAGCTTGGGAAGTTACTGGTCGCACAAGAACACAGAGGAGAGGCGGGGGAGGCTTGGATTTTTTTATTTTAATCTTTAAGATCTCATTTTAAAAGCACATTCAGCACTGGTGAAAGGTGCCAGCTTCACAGCCCTTCGGGCTCTCAAGCCACATCCTACGCACAGAACATTTACAGCACAGGGAACCGCACCTCCTCATGGGCTGCACTCACATTTCAGCTTTGAATACTGCAACAGACCTGGGGCAGTCTCAGACTTCCTGGTTGCCACCGTGCTGCACAGTGTGGCCAGCTGGATATTCACAGCAGTAACCGGGACAGAACCCAGATCAGCCTGCTCCCCAAAACAACAAGCCCCTACCACTTGCACGAAGGGAGAATCTCCTCAAACTATTAACAGCAGAGGGTGTCTGGCATCACAGTTCTGATTCCATCCAGTGCAGGACAGTGGCGTATACAGCTGCCCATCAGCCAGTTCTTTACAAAGTTTTCATTTTCTCAGCAGAACAAAATGCAAAATAAATCAATAAAATAAACAGTACCAATGGTCCTTAGGGGGAATCAGATTTTTAATATTCCCTCACTTTGAATCTCAAAGATGTTTTAGGTTAATTAGATAAGGAAGGTTGGTAAGTTGCCGAACTAAGGAATTTTTTTTTAAAAAAAGAAGACCTGTGTGATATTTAACTTGGCTCTTTCAATTTCAATCATCTCAGCCTTGACCCATCATCCAGAAGACAAACAAGGGTGCTCCAGCATCAGCCGGAGTGGGCGGTGCTCATTCCCAGAGCAAAATCCAGCCCAGCGTTCTCTTCATGCTGCAGTTAAGTGGGTTTTGCTATTTACTTTGCACAGCTAAATAGGGTCTAATCACTCCCATTAGGAATTATGCAGTTTTTGGAAGGATTCCAAGCTTCAAAGCGCCCTGCGACATGTCAAGCTTTTCCGCCTTGGCTTAGACAGAGCTGGAGAAAATGCAGGCAAGAGCATACTTGGCTAATTTACATGGTTAACATATTTTCTTTTAAGTCAGCTCCAGTGGCGTTTCCTTTCCTGGTACATGTGCCTCTGGTCGGAAAATGGCTCCGTGAAGCCTCCACTCAGTGAACAAAAGTCAGACACACACAGACTTCACACCGTGCGGCAAAGAAGGAGAAAGCACCAGAACCTCCTAGCGTGTCAGACTGATCCCAATCACCAGCCTCTAGCGAGGAAACAGACGTGCTCACAATCCTATTTTAGTAACCTCTGCCATGTTAACAATCGCTCCGATTAGACCACAAGGAAAAAATGTAGTATAAACCTTATGCAATTGATCATCATTTCACATTTATATTACCGTAGCATCCAGAGACCCCAATCAGGACCACAGTCCTAGCGCCAGGTGCTGTACAAACACATGCACTGACCCAGGTTGCAGTTATCAAAGCTGCAATAGGAGCCGTGGCGAAATCCCCTAAATTGACGTTGGAACTGGTAGCCATGGGCCCTGCTCCACGGAGCTTACAGGCTGCTCTTTTCCTTGCTTCGGCTTTCACAGGGAAGCTGGACAGGATTGCTTAGAGTAAGCTACATGGTACCTTTTTTTTTCTTTTTTTTTTTAAACTGATTTGTCGCATTTATAATATGCTCATCCCCAGGGTCTGAGTGCGTCAATCTTCTGTGATCCTGTGTTAGCCCAGCACTGTTGGTGTTTACGCTGCTGCTTTCATGGAAATTCACAAATGCAATATTTGTGCATGCGGCAATGTTGTTTGCATCCACACAAAAAGGACATGGGGGGTCTAAACTCCTGAGAGTCTTTTTTCCTTCCCCACATTACTGAGATAACACCCCAGGAGAATAAATAAATTGCATCTCATCTCTCACAACAAACCCGTTTTCTCACTCTCGTTTATAAGCACACACTGCTCTTCTCCAGGGGTAAATTCTGCCTCTGATCTCCTGCTGCCCCTATCCTCCCCAAGCCTGGCTCCAGATACAGCAGAACCAGTCTGGTTCTGCCCAGCTGGGAGACAGAATGTGGGGAGGCCAGTCAGGGAAACTGCGCCCCCAGCATGGCCTGAAACTATGCTCCAAGGGGGACGGGTCTTTGCCCTGGTGGACAGGGGAGCCATGAGGGATGGTTCCATGTGGTATGAGCTACATGGCAGGAGGGCAAGACCTACAAGGGCTCATCAGTGATTAACCTGGGTCCAAGTGTTGGCCCGTCATGCTCTGCACCTGGGGAATCATTGTAATCAATCCTCATGGCCAGTGCCACCACATTTTACAGATCAAAGAACGAAGACACAGGGAAGGGAAGAGGTCCCTGGTAGTGCAGGAATAAAATCCATCAGTGACACCCTTCCATACACACACGCTTCAATCCCCTGCTCCAACCTCTCGCACAGGAAACAGAAGACTTCTGCCTGCCAACTGCCAACACAAGTCACACACACCCAACAGCCAAAACACTCAGGGCGAAATTCTGCTAGGGGATCCTTAAGAATTAAGTGCTTACAAAGACTGGGATCCGTTCAGATCAAACGCCGGCATGAAGAGCTGCGATGGGCAAAGGTCCGGACTAAAATAAACTGTCACAAGAACATGACCCCGGGCTGCAATCCCACTAGAACTAACCGACCCCCATTCAGTTCAGCCAGGGCATCCTCCTGCCATCTTCTATTGTGCAAAGTAACACAACGCAGGACTCAAGAGAAGAGAGCAGTAATCCGGACGGCAGCCCGTTGCTAAAATTGTTATTGCTGCCTGCCGCCGCGTTCATTGTAAGAACCGGAGAGAAGTTGGGCTCCTGCCATAGAAATGAGTGGAGATTATTGTCTTCATTCATATTAGTGCCAGCAATCTGCCGCCTATTGCAGCAGGGCTGGGTCACATTCTCTCTTGCTCTCCCTCTGTAAGAGAATAGCTCACATTTTCCCATTAAAATAGCACCATGAAGGGGTTCATTGTAATAGGTCATCCTGCCAGGACACAGAGGGCTCAGTAACCCACGATTGTGTCTGATGGAAGAAGCCCCTATTTGGCAAATCTGTAGGGTCTGAGTCATGGGTGCTGGAATGGGGGGGCCAGGGGCCATGTCCCCCCCACTTTTTACGGGCCATAAGGGCGAGTGATGGGCGGGTGGGGGCGGAGAGAAGTGGGTGGGGGCGGGGCCTTGGGGGAAGAGATGGTGCGAGGGCAGGGGCTCGGGGAGAAGGGGCAGCGCGAGGCTAGGGTCTCAGGGGGAAGGGGCAGGGCCAGGCCACGGTTCGGGAGCTGGTGCCGCCCCCCAAACACACACACTTTTAAGGAAGCTTCTGCTGCTCCTGGTCCGAGTTAGGCACAATCACGAGGCTTACTTGGCTGGTGAGTCTCAATGACTCTCGAAACCCAGCCAGGAGCTTCTAGAGCCCACAGGCGGATGCTGAGACTTCGGCTGCACTGAAACTTTTTGGGGACGTCTCCTGCTGCTGCACTCGCATCGGTGCAGACAGGGCAGGAGCGCGAGCATAGACGGAACTCCAGCTGTCACTGGCCTTGAAACCACTGCATCATGAGAGTGGCTAAACGACTCACGCCCATCTACACTCAAGCGTAGGCACAGCAGAAAGGGGTGGGTTAAACTGATCCTTCCCTGGAGACCCTTATTATCCTGTTCACCCTATTCGATCCTTTCCCTCCGAGAACCCTAACCAGATCTCAGACTTGCCTGTTTATTTTAAGAAGGCAGCATGGTCTAGTGATGAGAGTCGAGGACTGACAGCCATGATTCCTGGACTCTCCTGCTGGCTGTCCCGATGACTCACTAGATCACCCAGCGCTAGTCCTTTAGAGGCAATGAGAGATTAATGCCTCTGTAACATCAGGATCTTGATACTGCCTCAACACCCAGCTGGGCTGGGAAGATTCGTTCATTGTTTGCAGAGTGCTTTGAGATCTTCAGGAGAAGAATGCTGGAGATATCAAAAATGGTTCCAAAACCTTAGTACAATGGCGTATTGTTTTCTACGGGGATTAAGATGCTCTGGCACCTTCCAGGATACAGCTGGGAAAGGCTCCAGGGGTTCTTCCCCCATTTAAAGAACACCATCTTCGCTGGCAAGCTCCCTAGCGACAGCACCGTTGCGATCCAACTTAATCGCATGGCTAGAATTTAACATCACTTAAAATCCAGATGTTGGTGCTGGTGAAAAGCTATAAATAAAACACAGAAATCTTGGCTAATGGGGCCTCAGTCCCATGGAAACATAACCAGATGTTCCCCTTTCACTCACAGAGCTGCACCGAGGTTTCACAAACACTGAATTCAGAGCCGCTCCCGCGTCGGCCTGGATAGAGCTGGCTCGTTCTGCCTGGTGTCAGTTTCCAAGCAATCACGAAGGAGCTGGGAGGAAGAGGAGGAGATTGAGGAAGGGGTTTTTGTTTATTTTTAATACACAGATGGGTTGAAATCCTCGCGGGGCGCCCAGGCAGGAGAGAGCTGCTGCAAGCTTCCTTGCCACTATTTCATTCAACCGTATGTTTTTAATAGAGCCCGGCTGAATTTACTGCTTGGAAGAGAGAAATAGATTTTACTGCTTTCTAATGTAAAGCAAAGCCACCATCCTTCCCCCTGTCACCATGACTCTCCTTTCTCTCCATTATTCTTTCCCCTATGCTCTGGTGCAATGGTTTTCAACCTCTGGTGACTCTGCCTAAGGGGTCCGTGAAAGCTTGTCGTTACCATAGAACAGGGGTCCGCAGACTCCATCTCAGATATCCTAAGGAGTCTGCACTGCCGTTCGAAATTTTAGGGGGTCTGCAAATAAGAGGGGGAAAAGAAGGGGGTGGTTGAAAACCCCTGCTCTAGTCCACACCCTCTCCCTTTTGGTCTCTTGCCTCTTGGACCATCACAAGAGCATCACAATCATATTGTATAGGCCAGGCCCCACAGTCATTTAGGGCAAGTCTACACTGTAATGAAACACGCGCGGCTGGCCCGGGGCAGCTGCCTGGAGCTCAGACTGCAGGGCTATGCAATTGCCGCATAGACATTCAGCTGCGGGGTATCATACCCTTAGAAGAGAGGAGCACTCGAACTCACCACACTTGGGACGCTGGGACTAGAGTCACCTTTACAATAGCATTCTACAGCCGCAAAGGTGAGTTGTCTCTGCCGAGCTGGGAGAGACTTTGATCTGTGTTCTATGGGCTTCTCAGATGCGCCACCTCAATCAGGCTTTTCATCAAATTCTGCTTCCTACTGCAATGCCCCAGGGGATGAGCCTCACGTTTCCAGTGTCCTGTGCACAGAGCTGCTGGATTTTCAGAGCCATGCCAATCAGCATATTTAAAAAGAAAAAGTCCCACCACTGTATTGGCTTTTGGGATGCAGTCCTCAGAGCAGTGCTACCCGAGCCTTTGACCGCAACTTGCGACTGACTTGAACCTTTGCAGATATTAGGGCGGGGTAAAAGTTTGGTTGGCATTTTCCTCACAAAAAGCATGTCTGCGTGACTTTGCTCAGCCTGCATGGACGGACCAGGCAAGCTGAGTAGCACAAAGAAAGGCTGGCAGTTCTTTAAGGAGGAGATCAATTGAAAGTCCTGGATGCCTACAGAGAGGGGCTGCTCTTGGGAGAGTCCCTGCCACTGAGTGTATGGCAGTCACCCAGCCCTGGGTGAATCACATTCAGAGGCGTTTGGATAATCTTCCATTTGTTTAAGACGTAGCTCTACTCTGACAGGTGACTCGAAAATGGACATCTTTGGATTCCATGTCTGTCTTCTCCCACTGACTCCAGATCTAATCTGCTCTGATTACAAATATTCTGTCTGCATGCCAGCCCCGGGCTCTCAGAGTCAAGCAGGTCCTTTCTGGCTCACGTGCCAGCCGCAGGAATAGGAGATTCTGAAATACGAAGTTAGCTAACGAGGCCGGCGCTGATGCGTAAGCCAGGAAAGAATCCTGCTCAGTCTCCCAGATCCGTCTCGACTCCGTCATAAATCCTTGCTCAGAATACTGTTTAGCTGAGACTCCAAATACCAAATGATACGCTTCCACATTTACATAGTCACTTGTGTGACCATGGCCTACCCGTTAGACGAGAAGGTATTTTAACTCAAACAAAAGCATTTTAAAAAAATAACCGAGTTTAATCCTTTCAATGGAAGTCTGACAGTTTGACTGACTCCTGCTTTTATACGTGGCTTCCTCATAGCATCTAATCAGTACCAACGATTTTTATTAGAATCATAGAATCATAGAATATCAGAGTTGGAAGGGACCTCAGGAGGTCATCTAGTCCAACCCCCTGCTCAAAGCAGGGCCAGTCCCCAATTTTTGCCCCAGATCCCTAAATGGCCCCCTCAAGGATTGAACTCACAACCCTGGGTTTAGCAGGCCAATGCTCAAACCACTGAGCTATCCCGCTTCATAATCTCCAGAAGCAAATCTCAAACGTCCCCTCACTCACAGTAATTACCAGCCAGATAAAAAAAAGGATGAGCTTAAAAAAAAACCAACCAAAAAGACACATGGCTGCTAAACCACCAATATCCTACCGCAACAGAACCTGAGGTCACACTGAGACTCCTCAGGTCATCCTAAATGTCTCCAGTTGACAGTGTTTAAAAAAAGAAGTAGAGAACACTTCAGATTTTTAATTAGAATCAGACCTTTTCCTGCAAGGTCCTGAATAAACTTTATTGAATTCAGTTAAACTTCATTGATAGGGCCCTGCCAAATTCACATCCATGAAAAACGCATCACAGACCGTGAAATCTGGTCTTCCCCTGTGAAATGTGGTCTTTTGTGTGCTTTTACCCTGTACTATACAGATTTCACAGTGGAGACCGTCGTTTCTCAAAATGGGAGTCCTGATCCAAAAGGGAGTTACAAGGGGGTCACAAGGTCATTTTAGGCAGGTCGCGGTATTGCCACCCTTACTTCTGCGCTGCCTTCAGAGCTGGGTGGCCGGAGAGCAGTGGCTGTTGGCCAGGCACCCACCGCCAGCACCAGAACAGAAGTAAGGGTAGCAGTACTGCAACACCCCCTATAATAACCTTGTGGCCACCCCACAACTCCTTTTTGGGTCAGGACCCCTGGCATTACAACACTGTGAAATTTCAGATTTAAATAGCCGAAATCATAAAAGGTACTATTTAAAATGACCATGAAGTTGACCAAAATGGACCATGAATTTGGTAGGGCCCTATGTATTGAATTAGGTTAAGATCTTTGGGGCTCTACTGTGTTAAAAATGCAGTTGTGTACATGTTATTGTGGAATTGCATGTACTCCATGGGCAGGGTAAATAGGAGAACAGCAGGGGGTGATTAGACAAATTTACCCAGGTTGTAACATCTCCAGAGAAACCACCCCTCCGGAGAGGTGCGCATACACTGGTTCAGACTGGTTTCCCCAGGGCCCAAGAGACAAAGAAAGGGTTTTTGGATAAATAGTCTGCTTTTAAACTAGCTAAGGGCCTCCTTCCTGATCCTGAAAATGGTTCACGGTGCGCTCCAATTCTTATGGTGGGGTTGGAAGGACTGAGCCTCCCAGAATCCATGTTAGGAGGTGGAGTTAACACTGATAAGCTTATTGGCAGCAGGCATGTAGGTTCTTCTATCATTTTTAATAGATTTTCTTTGTGACGGACCTTTGGTCTGACCCAGTATAGCCGTTCTTATGTTCTTGTGCTTTTCACCTTAAGGCTAAAGCAGGCTTGCATAGGACGTGCCACGTGGTACCTGATAACTGTTGACAATCACTCATTTATGAGTCTCTGAAGAGAAAACCAGCTTGGGCTTGGGCAACCTGGCTGTGCTGGGAAATGCACAGTGAAGGCAGGGATCTGTGCAGCCTGGGAATACCCCAGTCAGAAGGGAGAGAGATGAGGGTCTCCACCCAGAATGGCAATGGCTGGGAAGCAAGAAGCCGGGAGTGGGTGCAGTTGTTGACCACAATGGGGAAATACAGGTGAAGTTGCCCTAAACTGTGACAGAAAACACGTCAGATCATTTTAAATCAGCATCTGATCTGGATGCCAGAGGATAAAGATCTCCTGTGTGTTTTGGGGTGGCGATTTATGCTGACCCAGGTCACAGAACCTTCCCTCTAAAAGGAAATGGACATAGGATGCAGTCCTGCTTAAAGTTAAGCACGTGCTTACGAGTTTTGCTGGGCTGGGGCCAGAGCGCTCGGCCCTTTGGAGGACAAAGCCAGAATGTGTTGCAAACGTAAAGGTCCCTGCAGCTCAGCTCGAGTTGCGGGGCGGGGGTTGTTCTTACTTTTGACTCAAACCCAACATCTCTAGTTACTCCAGCGTCTGTAGCTCAGTCAGTACAGTGTGATGGTGAAAGCTGCTAGACAGACTGCTTTGGAGGCAGAAATCCTCCATCTACAAAGCATGGGCAGCACGGGGATGAGTTTCCTCACTCTGCCCGAAATGCTGACATGCAGGGAATCGTCTCTAGGAATGAGAAATTATTTCATTTGTTTTGGCCTGTTCAGCCCTTGAGAGCCTCTCTGCTAAGCCAGGCAACAAGGGGGCCAATGAATGCCACTTTTGTTTGAGCTTTTGGCCACGTAGGCAGCTCTCCCCTGGGAGCTAACCTGAGCCCACCAAACTTCACTTCACACAGGCCAGCAAACAATCATCCAAGGGTAACAATCTTCAGTCACTATCAGCTTGAACTGGATTTGAGTCAGTGACCTAGAGGTGAAAGGCCAGAGAGCTGACTGCCCTCCCTGAGCCACTCTTGGCTACGATCTACGTTTAATGTTGCAGCAAAATGTACAACAAAACAGAGGGAAGGAGTATTATGCTCCGTTTTTCACTTGCCAATAATGCGGGATGACATTTTAGATTTGTTCCCTCTGTGTTTATCACATGCATCATGACCTAGAGGAAAAATTATGGCAAAGATGAGTAAATCATTAGGGACGGTCTTAAAATGCTATTCTACTCAGAAAAGTGACTACATAAAATGGCATCTTTATGCACCAGATCTACTCCATCGTATGTGTTTGGTCACCTCTGCTCACTGGGTGACCAAAGGAAGTTTTTACTTCTGTTTCCTGCTGGTAGGTCTGAAGAGCTGACACAGCTCTGAGAGCGTGAGCTGGGCTCTGATCCTTCCTGTATCTCAGCAGTTGAGTTGTATACCAAATTCCATTCGCAAATATGGGGTTTGCCTGAGGAATTCCCACATATTTTGCACACGCACCTGAGAATCGGTTCACAAGGTAGTTCTGAGGAAAGAAGCTGTGGCAGCTAAACCAGTGTTCTGATTCACCATAATTATATGCACGACTCGTCAGCGACAGACCTGCAAACAGAGAGCATGGCCACTCTGAACGGCTGGAAATGCAGTTAGTCACCTTTTCAACTGGTCAGCCTTAACCATGGAAGTAGCAGAAAAAAATGCAGGTTATCAAGACGCACTTTGCTTCACCAAGCTGACCAGAATAGAAACGGACAATGCACTTTGCACCTCCCATCTCCATTTGCTCAGCACGCAACAGGCAAATTCTCCTCTCACTTACTCGAGCTGTTGAAATTTCACTGAAATTAACAGAGCTATTTATACTATTGTAACAAAAATCAACATCTGGCCCAATGACATCAGCTATGCTGCCTGGAGTACAGCAGGATGAACAATATAACAGAACGTTGTAGTGGAAAATGATGTACTGGGGTCACCCAGCTCTGCCACTGCCCTGCCCTGTGACCGTGGGCAAGTCATTTCACCTCACTGTGCCTCAGTTTCCCCTCCCGCCCTATGTCCATCTGGTCTATTTAGACTTTAAGGTCTTTGGGGCAGGGAGTGTCTCTTACTATGTGTGTTTACAGTGCTCAATTGGGCCCTGATCTCAGTTGGGGCCTCAAAGCACTTCTGTAATACAAATAAATACACTTTTGTCAGCTCCATAATCAATGCAGGATCGGTCCCTGCAGTATATGCTCTGGTGTTTTGTTCACTTCAGCTTCACAAGCAAACTGGCCAGGGCATGCAAAGGATTGAAGAGGCTGTAGATGTGTCGGATTGGAGTCTGGTTATACGTTGGACAGCTAGGCATTATCATATCAAACAAGGGAGGGCATTAACATTTGTTCCTAATTAGCCTTACACCTCATTGTGCTTTAGGGACCACCACAAAAGCTCACTAACACACAGACACACCCGGAGTTTATTGTGGAATATAAGGGAGCATGCAGCCTGGAAATTACAGACCTAGACACAGTAAGAGTTGATCAAACAACAAGGGGAAACAAATTGACAAGGGCTCCAGCAAACCACCTTCTTTGCTGATAGGAGGAGAAACGGATTTTTGGAAAAAGCAGGCAACCCACACAGAAATACGGATTTCAGTTTTCCAAGGACTCTAGAAGGAAACAACCTCGTTTTTTATTCTGAACCATCCTGAAGACCCTGGGATACGGAAATATCATCCGAACAGACTGCCAAGCTTGGCTGTGCGGCATTCCATCTGCAGCTTGTTGCTTTGACTGGACCGTACCAAGTGTCAAAGAGCAAACCTATTTCCACTGTAAGCTCCAAACTATGTTTTCAATTAAAAACAAAAAGTTTATTTAAAATCCACAATCCCCCGCCGCCACCCCCCCAAATGGTTTCTCCTCTCAAAGCGTCCCATGGGACTCACCCTATGACGCATGCTGGGAATGGAATGTCTAAACTGCAATGTAAGACCAGGGTTCACGCTCACGCTCAAGCCTCGCCCTCCTTCTGTCTACTGTGACAAAGGTCCTCCTCTGCCTCGGTGGGTCCTGCGCTTATTGTGGCTTTTCTCGCCCCAGAGGTTCACGGCAGCCCTCAGTTGGGCCTCAGATCTGCCGTTCACTCAGTTAGCCTCATCACTGGCCAGCCTGGGGAAAGGAAGAAGAACAATCCCCGCAGTCTCTGCTGGTCCACTAAGTGGATCGGGGAACAGGCCAGAGACCTTCCCCTCTGGTGGAACCCACAGTCCGGTTCAACTCCTCCGGTATCAAGTCGGGAGTTGGGGGGATGGAGGGAACCCGGGCCCGCCCTCTACTCCAGGTTCCAGCCCAGGGCCCTGTGGGTTGCAGCTGTCTACAGTGGCTCCTGGAACTGCTGTGCGACAGCTACAACTCCCTGGGCTACTTCCCCATGGCCTCCTCCCAACACCTTCTTTATTCTCACCACAGGACCTTCCTCCTGGCGTCCGATAATGCTTGTACACCTCAGTCCTCCAACAGTCCGCGTTCTCACTCTCAGCTCCTCGTGCCTCTTGCTCCCAGCTCCTCGCACGCACCACAAACTGAAGTGAGCTCCTTTTTAAACCCAGGTGCCCTGATTAGCCTGCCTTAATTGATTCTAGCAGCTTCTTGTTGGCTGCAGGTGTTCTAATCAGCCTGTCTGCCTTAATTGTTTCCAGAAAGTTTCCGATTGTTCTGGAACCTTCCCTGTTACCTTACCCAGGGAAAAGGGACCTACTTAACCCGGGGCTAATAAATCTGCCTTCTATCACTCTCCTGTAGCCTTCTGGCCTGACCCTGTCACATTACACACAAATTATGCTAACCCAGGGCTCAGCTCCCACACTGCACCACGAACAAAGGGCTACAGCAGTCACATTTAGAAAGTCTGGGATGGAGGTGGTTGGACTCAGACCCGCATAATGCAGTGTAGACCCTGGAGTCCCAGGTTGAGACTCCAGGGTTCAACAATTCCTAACCTTACAAAGGAGTGTAGATGCTCAGGCCCTAAGTTAACAAACCCGGGGTCTGCTAACTCAAGTTCTGCTAACCCTGGGTTTTCACTGCGGCGTAGACAGACCCTTAGTGGCACTCAGTTGCCCTGCGGAAGCTGAGGGTCCGTCAGCATCCCCATTACAGCTTAACCCACCCACTTCCCTGCTTTTCAAAATTTAGTCTCTTAGACATTTCAAATTGCACTGCGCCTAACCTGCCCACGCAGGCTGCCAATCTGGAATGTGGAGTTTGTTTTAAAATGATTTCAATTGCTTCCGTTATTCAAATTGCTTCAATTATTTAAATTGCTCCTGCTGACTTTGCGAAAGAGCACTAAAAAAAAAAAAAATTTTTTTTAAAAGGATAAAATTCTTTTTTGCCTCTTTATTTTATTTTTTTTACTGGATACGTCATTTTTGAAGCAGTCCTTAAAATAGTCTGGGGCCTGACTCTGCCATCCTTGCTCAGGTTGAGTAACACCTTCTCCTCACAGAGGAAGGCTAGGATATGGCTCTCAGGAAAATCTCCCATGTGGGCAGATTCTGCTCCCAGATACAACAGCGTAAAACTGAAGTAACTCCATATATTTGGACAAACTCTATTGGCTTCAAGAGGAGTGACTCTGAATTGAGAGAGGTGGAAGGGAGTAGAGGTGAGTGTGCAACATAAATCATGGGGTTTTGTACACAGGAGTGTGGATGGGATGAGTGTGCTGGAGCCTTACAGTCTCTGTGTGATTAGGTTTTCCCTTGCAAAACAGATGTGGCTTACACATGCAAGCAGTGTATAAAGAAGGATGTGAGGTGGCTACATACCATGGTCAGGGGCTTGGTAGGAAATTTAGACAGATGGATCCTCGAAGAAGGAGGATGGTCCAGTGGTTAGGGACTCGGAAGAGCTGGGTTCAATTCACGGCCCTTCCATAAGCTTCCTGAGCGTAGGTAGCTGCCCTTGCAGAGCTAGAAATGGGGCTTTTATGCCTGGAAAGGAGAAGGTCCCACTTCCCAATGGGACTCTCAGACCTTCACACTGTGGCATATTGATGCCCTGACAAGCTACTAGGTCACTTGGAAGCCAGTCTACTCAAGAGTCAGGAACGTCCCAGGAAGATGCAGAGTATTGCAGTTTTGTAGAGCACATTATGTGCCAACAGAACATGTTATTCAATTCTAGGCTGGAGTCCTGGATCCCACCTTCCTGCCCTTGGTCACCACACTCCTGAAGGGTGCGCGCTTGAAGGATTCAGCTTTTCCCCCAACCTCCCACAACATATGATGGAAAAAATGTTTCATGCTTGAAGCAAAGCTTAGAAGTGGTTAAATATCTGAATAAGTTACATATTTTAAAGCATTGATCCAAAGCCTCTTGATCAAATAATTCTATGTCCCCTGTGTAAGGGAGTAATACTATTTCACACTCAGAGCATCGTGATTTACGAGTTGACAGCGAGTCCGCCTGAACCCCCTTGTGAAATAACATCTCTGTTTTATAGATGGGTAAACTGAGGCACGGAGAGGCTAATTGTCTTACCCCACAAAGAGTCAGTGACAGAGCAAGGAACACAACCCAGGAGGCCTGTCTCCCAGTCATTAGACTACAACCCCTCCCATCGTCCAACACCAAGTGAATGATTCAATTAAGACTGTCCATGGTTCAAGGCTGGAACAAACCCAACATCACTGCTGAGCCCTACAATGGTCCTTGTGTCTGGGTTGAACAAAGCCCAGAAGCAGTCCCTAGAGCTGCCACCTACGGGTCTCCTGCACTAAACAAGCAACAGGATCTGATACACACAAACACTGAGATGAGTGTTCCAGCCCCAACAAAAAGACACCACTCAGACGCTCTCTGTTGCACTTGTCTGCCAAGGGGAAGCACAACGGGAGCAAAAGAATGTTATAAACAAGTTCAGAGATAGAAAACTGATTCCAGTGAGTAATCGAAATCTCCCTGCGAAGGCACTAACGGTGACTTAAAGCCAAGACAGAAAGAGGCCATTCACACCAGATGTTGTAATTCGGTTATTTTCAGTAACTGAGCTTTAAACCTCGGCTGGGGCTGCGTGTGCGTCAGCTGTGAAGGAGAGAGATCGCTACTGTCCAGAGATGGTCTTGGAGGTACCGCCCCGCAACAAACTTTTCGCTTTGGTGCTGCAATCACACGCAGCCTTAGTGATGGTATGCAGTGACCAAGCCCCAGAGCCAACCAGCCAGAGACAGATGGGGATTGACTGGGTGGCTCTGGGGCTTGGTAACAGCATACAAAGCCTTTTGCTGCTAGGTCACTGGTTCAAGCCCAAGCGGCTCACGACAGGAAGTTGGTGGGTCTCAGTCCTATCCTTGGACATACCAGCACAACGGGTAATCTCAGCAGCGAGGCCAGGTATCGCTGTGCAATAGAAATCCCACGATCTATTTACTTTGAGAGGGAGTCTCTCTAGGGCAGCGTGGAGGCATGTTGGTGGGGCAGCGCAGAAGCAGCATGTGCTGTACGGAGAGCAACAGCGTCTCTGCGATGGCCAGCCAGACACCTTCAGTCCCAAAGGTGGCATCAACCCAGCCACCTTTCAGCAGCTCTAACAGCAGATGAGAATCAGATCTCGCTGACTGCCACTGACTCAAGGGTAACTGGGGATATCCGTTTTCCAGTGTATGCCAAAAGTAATGGAAGAAAAACGGACCCTTTGAGCTCTGAGGGTTTCTGGGCCGCATGTCAATGTCATTCCAAGCAGCATCAGAGGCGTGTGAATCCAGGCCAGCCACAAATCCCCACCCAGAATCACTGGGCAGCCAGTATAGCTGCAGATCCTCCTATGACATCCTGCAGGAGGAACACCTGCCAAGGGCTTTGGAAAGAATAATCCTTCATCACCATAGTATTTCTAGGGCACCCAGCACTGAATCATCTGGGCCCCACATCCCTCCTTTCATCCATCTTTCTTCTGTGGATAAACTGAGGCACCAGTCACCAGCACTAAATTCGCTTTGTAAACAAACTGGGATGAATCAACCTCGCACATAAAGCCCACGCTTAGCGAGAACACATGAGAAACTATAACCACCACCTAATTCACAGCCAACATACACACCGCTCTCTAGCATAGTTATGTTTCAGAGAAGTAGCCGTGTTAGTCTGTATTCGCAAAAAGAAAAGGAGGACTTGTGGCACCTTAGAGACTAACCAATTTATTTGAGCATGAGCTTTCGTGAGCTACAGCTCACTTAGACTCTGAGCACATTGTTAATGCAGCTGTCCTCACAACACCCTGTGAGGCAGGGAAGTGTTATTGTCTCCGTCAAGCTGTCTGGAGTGGCTCACGAGCGGGAGTACCAGCCTCAGCGCAGACTGTTAAGAACCAGGGCACAAACTTCTTAGGAGTTCTATACTTAGATTTCACCAACCAAGTGTCAGGTGTGAACTCCTCAAGCACTATACCTGCCTTGTCATGGAGTCACAGACAGTCCCCTTGGATACTCCGCTTTATCTTGCCACCTCGATACACTTGCCTTTATGACTGATGGTCCCTTACACCAAAAATCACAACAATATTCCAGTTACTCCCTGTCCCAAAGGACCAGTCGTTCACCCCATGTCAATTGCACCCTAGCTCTCTCACCAAAGACAAGGCATGTAGCCAATCCTATAACAAACTAGCTAAGGATTTATTAACTAGGAAAAAGAAATGAGAGTTATTTACAAGGTTAAAATAGGTAAACATAGACACACAAATGAGTTACAGTCTTAGGCTGATGCTTTCCCCAAACTTCGCAATTAATTATATCTCAAAAAGTCCCCTCCCACACTCTGGTGGCAGAATGCTAATCTAATTCAAGATGCCGTGCCTATAGCCTTGCAATAGGGTAGCAGCATTTGCTGTCCCCTATCCTGTTAGCACGTGTTGATCTTAATGGCAAAGGGTTAAGTGTGTTCTGCTGACTCACTGGGGATGGTGGGAGTGGTTCTCCAGGGAGACAAGATCTAGGGTGTGGGCTGAGCAATCCTAGGGAGGAGCCCTAGAAGCAGCTAAACCTGGGGAGAAAATTTGAGCTAAATTCTATGCCATTGCCAATTTCTCTGCTAGTAAAGACAAGCCTCAGGAAGAGGATGAGAGTTTAGACTACACAGGAGGTGGACTTTGTACAACAGGTTGGGAAAGGCACCTGTTTACAGGACCATATTTACAAGTTCTCTACATGCAGCACATCTCCTTTACGGGTTATCTCGCAGCACTAACCATACAGCAAGTCCTGACGTGGTGGTGTAAGAGAGCCAACCTTCTCCTCACAGCTCCACGCAGTTATCGCTAGGAGCAAGAACAGGCTTACAAAGAGGATACAAAGCATTTAGGAATCACAGATAGACAGCTTCACCAGAAGGTCTGTTTCGAGGAGATTACCATCCCAGGGCAATAGAGCCTGGGGGCCCAAGTATCACAGAAGGTCAGTGCAATGAGACTGAGACAGCTGCGAGACTCAGTGATTGCTTTATGAGGTGATAAGACCATAACTTTGACATACATATTTAACAACGCGCTGGAGAGCAGCACATGGCCCCTATCGGGTAACACTCCCTTCTCGCTGCCTTCTCCAGCCTGCACAGAGAGCCGACAAATTGTTACCAACTCTCAACAGCAGAAAACGTGCCAAGGACAAGAAGGCTCAAAATGCTTGTTGCTTTCTAGAGTGTGGAGGGCCCGATAACAGGCTGGGAGGGAGGAGGGTTCCCAGACAGAGGGTCCCTGGTGAGAAGAGGACTTGGGCACAGGAGGGAAGAGAGATGTGGTTTGACCCACGGGGGGAAAGTGAGAGAGAAAAGAAGAGTTTGGAACTGGGACAAGAATCTTGATGTTCTTTCTAGAGTAGTTCTCTCAAAGAAGGAGTAACACAGTGTCTTCTGTCTTCAAGGTGTCCCTCCGAGAGTGTACGTCATAAGCCGTGATGCTCAAGTCTGACACATCAGCACCATCATTTTATAAACCAGGCATCCGATCCTGAAAAGGGATCTGTATTGGTGGCCCTTATTTTCAAGGACTCCACATGGCAGTATGGGTCCACGCATGAGGAGCTCTTCGCACATAATCCTGTGTATTGGGAGCAGATTCGCTAGTACTGACCCAATCAGCTGGAGGTAGGGAGGGTTCTGGACTCTAGAGATAACTAGAAATAGATCCAGCAGCAGAAGTTGGAATGGGGAGTGTCCCAGGCTACCATCAACACTGTCATTTGAAAGAAACCTGGGAGTGCTAATGGCAGGCTCGTCTGAAGTGCTGGGCATCCTGCACGGCCAGGGCTGGTCAATGGGAGTGTCAGGTGCTGAGCACACTTGAAAAAAATCAGACCATGAACGTTAGATCTCCACAGTGCCCCAGCCAGGGCCTCGGGCACAATGGATAAGTTGTTACTCTGGGGAACTGCTGGGTAGGTGAAAGCAAAAGCAGGAAGGATATGGAGACTGGGAGAACTAATGGGTTCAGAGCACCGAGAACAGCTGCTGCCAGTCTCCTGCTGGAAACGCTCGGCTTTAACTCTCGCTAGTAGCCTCCGTTCTGCCAGGGGAAGCAGGGGAGCTGAATGTCCAGAGCGCTGCACCATGTGCAGTCCCTCCAACGTGGGTATAAAATGCTCCCACCCCGATGCAGAAGCGTTAAATACTCTCTGTGCACTGGTCTAAATGGCTGCGGAAGGGGCAGGAGGCTAGACAATCAAGTGCATTGACTCTTGCAAGCTCCTCGGGCAGGGACCAGATGCTGATCCCAGCTACGCTGGTTTAACCCAAGAGTAACCCCACTGCGGTCAACGGAATTCCATGAGTGTCACGGAGGTCAGAATCTGGCCCAGGGCTTTTCTTCATTCTGCAAAGCCCCATGCCTGCCACTCTCTGCAGACACCATAAGAAGGGAGAATCCAAAGGAGGTTTTATCTTTTCATTTTCCTACAAAAAGTTTCCCAATATTTTGTCTTTAAGCAACATGCTGCCAAAAACTGAGGGTTCAAACTTCAGATTTATCAGCTGCTGACGTCTTAGGAGGAGGAGGAGGATTACAGAGGAATAAGCCTGGATTTTCCACCTTTCCTAAATCCCTCTGGAGTGCATGCCAGCCCCTTCCTTAGAGTTATAAGAATCCCCAGGCACAAAGGCCCCTCTCATTGAGTAAGTCAAAGCCAGGATCAGTGCTCACCCCAGCAGGAGGGCAGAGTCCTGTAAGAGAGATCTCTGACTGACCAGGGAATTCTGCCACGGAACAGCATTACGTAAACAAACTGAGCCGGATCAGCTGCTCTGACTTGGGATTTGGGGTGTCTCCTCTGTGTGGATTGTGTCACTTACATCCCAACAGGAGAACTTGCCCATTTACAGTGTGAGATAGGACTGCATAGGACTCCGCCCTGGCCCTATGGGGTGGGGGGGGCAGAGGAAGGGCAAAACAGAGGCTGCATGTCTGATACTGTTCCTGCAAATAGGTAAGCAGAGCCCTACCTCTGCACCTCCACATGCCAGTCAGCAAAGCTTGCCCAATGCACAGGGGAGAATGCAGCTCCCCAGAAAGGGGTTCAGGGAGCTATTTACCCCGCATTGTGGATCCAGGGGAACACACATGGAACTGTGACTCTGAGTTAGGACTCCTTCTGAGATGGCTTAGGTGCAGGAAAAGAGAAAAGAAAAATTTCCATTAAAAAATTATTCCAAGGAGAATAGGTTTGTTTTCTTTAAAGGATTTAAATTGGGAAAGTCGAAACAAAACAGCACTGGGTTAGTGCCCCAACCATAAAGGAAACTGACTACTATAAACAGAAGGTGGAACTGACCAGGCCTGGATTAACTGACCAAGAGTGAAGGGCAGCAAGTAAACAAACCACACCAGAGAGCGAAACAGATGATTAGATTGTCAATTTTAGTAATCCCAGGCAAACACAGGGCATGCATGTGTGTGCACACTTTATTTTTACTGTCCCTTTAAATACAAGTGGTATTCAAAGAAATTCTGATGCAGTAGCTCCCTAAAAGTAAACATCAAGTTGAACTTTCTATGGGGTACCAGCAGTGGACCCTAAGGGGTACGGAGATGGACCCTCGGGCACAGAGCTGGCAGGAATAACTGCAAAGCCAAGCGCACAGAACTCGGACTCCTGAGTGCACCATTTTATCAAGAGGCGGCAAGGAGGTCCCCTGTGCCAGCATTCGTCCTCTGCCTGCAAGGGTGTGTGTTCTGCAAAGGCCTGACGCCAGCCGTCTCCATCCAGTTTATCAAGCTGCAACAACAGCACGTAGCAAAGACAACATGACCAAATCCCTGACAAAATAAGCATCCCATCCTAGAGTCAGGCTCTCCAGCCCTTGTGGAAGGTCCCTGCAGGGGTAGGGGTGTGGTATTCTCCATTTTAGAACTGCTGCAAAACAGAAGAAACAGAAAATTTGCCTCTCTTTTGCTGCAGAAATTCTGTTTTGGGACCTAACCCATCTTGAGACGGGTAAGGCAGGACCTTGGTAAGAGAGCCAGCTTCTTTCCAACCACATTCAAAGACTCTGAAAACAGCCATTATGGTCTAAGGTTTCAGCTCTTGGCAACAGATTCGCTAGCAAAGGGGTGAGAAAACCGGTTTGGTCTTTTTAATGGACCAAAAAGGAATTAAAAGTCTGCTCAGCATCAGCAGTTTCACCCCATAAAACAGGGCACGTTAGGTGGTTAACAGCAGCAAGGCATACGGGGATGCAGGTTGGTATCGGGGAGAATGCAGACAGCTGGTTTTGAGGGGTGCAGCTTGAAAGCAGAAGGTTGGAAAGAAAGAATGACACGTGCAATACAGGATTTGATGCACCAGGTCAGATAAGCAGGGCCTGGGTTCTGCCTCTGCCATTGTCCAATGCTTGATGTTTTAGAAGCGTGCAAAGGGGAAAAAAATGCACCAAATAACCAGGCACCTCCTGCCACTGAGAAACGCTCTTGGGCTTCTTCATGGCTGCCTGACCTCGACCACCACCAGTGTAGAGGCTGCCTGAACTGACAACAAGATGGGGAGGGGGGATTCAAACCTCCGTCTCTTACAAAGTGAGGTGTGTCGAGCTTGCAGAGGGAGAGCTTGAGTCCGGCTCTGTCGACACGAGAGGCTCTTTGCGCGGCGGTGTAGGAAGACTGGGGCACTGGACCGGCACAGCACTGCTGGGGCGACGGCCGCTATACCAGCAATGCCGCACTGTGCACTAGTAAAGCCCCCCCCAGGAGAACAACAAGCGACGCCAGTAAAAGTGCAGTGTAGCTCGGACAACTGCATCGACCCTCGGGGCTTTGCCGGCACGGCTGTGTCAGGCAGGGATCACACCTCTTCACACCCTGGACTGACACAGCTCCGCCAACAGAAGTCTGTAGTGCAGACATAGGCCAAGTGTAACAACATTGCCACGCTGGCGGGGAAAACAATGGCTCCTTCCTGTTCACCCAGGCCTGGGCTACACCATTGCTGTTCCAGCATAACTATGTCGGTCTGTGGTGGAAGCCGGTACAACCCCTAGTTCGTGCACAGTTATACAGATATAAAGGTGCCTGCGATGGGGTGTCCATGGGGTGTGATGGTTAAAAAGGGCCAATTAACCTTACAGGCTGCCCGTGGAGGAGAGCCAGGGATGGAGATCTGAAGATGAAGCCCAGAGGGGCAGGGGCGGGCTGGCTTGTATAAAGCCAGGAAGTTGAGAGCAAGAGGGGGTGGCAGGCAGGAACTCTGCAATCACTTGGGAGAGAAGGGAGTTGGGGAGGGATAAAGAGGGGTTCTAGAGAGAGCCTGCCCTGGACTACAGAGTCCGGCGAGAATCTGAGAGGGGTGAAGGAGCCTCTGGGAGCAAAAGAAGCCCAGGCTGGTAAACCCGGAGATGGACAAGGTGCTAGAGAAGTGAGGTAGGAAGGAGCCCCAAGTCGTCGGTGGGCCCAGGTTCCCCTACCAGTCACTGGGAAAGTGGCTCTGGAAGTGGACCAGAGGACTGTCTGATAGGGCATCCAGACAGCTTGTCCAGTGGGACTTTGAGACCCCAGAAGGGGAGGACTAAATAGCAACCTGGCTAGAGGGCTGAGTCAGGAAGAGGGAGCACCCCAAATCCCAGAGAGAGAGAGAGAGAGACACTCTCTCTCTCTCTCTCTCTCACGCACACACACCACGATGCACTCATCCGACAGAAAGGGGCACCAGGCTGGGTGAGAGCTGATCTCCAGCCCCAGACAGGAGGAGGTGCCCCAATGATGATTGAACCCCATTATGGTGCCTTATAGCAGTACAGCATATTCCTCTTCCTGTACGGGAATAGCTTTGCCAGCATAAGCACCTGTACACTGGGACGACGGCATGCCCACTAGGGACATTGTACTCCTGTATGTCTACCAGTCCAGCTGAAGTGGTACCATGTTTGTGTTTAGACACGGTCTGCCACTCCTCCACCTCCCTACTCGTCTTCAGGCTACAAAGCATATTAACTGGCACAAGGCACATTGTGTGCCATCTTTCATGGAACCCATAACCAGCTCAGAGGAATAAAGGGTCCCTCCATCAGCTGCTGGAATGTATCTGAAAAACAAACTTGCCATTGAGTCTCTGACACCTGGATGGGGCTCCTCTCAGATCCCCAACGTTGCATGTCTGGTTACTGCAATAGAAAGTCATGTACTTGTGACTATCTTTCTCTAAACAAGTTACAGACTTCTCCAGTCAGGAGCAGCAGTTACTCTCTCCCCAGAAATTTAGTGCTGGTTCACAGGTGCTAGATTGAGAGCTCTGGAGGCTCAAGTCCATGCAGCAGGAAAAGCATGAACAGCAGCAGTGCAAGCTTCCCCCCCGCCACAATCCCTATCCAAGTGCCTCAGCCCCAGCCTGGAGGAACAGCCAGAAGGATCCAAGGGAAGTTCAGTCTCTGACACATTCAGTCGTTGATCTCTCTGCTGGGTGCCAACCAAGATGGCATCAGGAACCTAACTGGCCCATGATGCACCATGAAAAATACAGAATTTCCTGGACTGGATCAGGCCCATGGTCCAGCTACCTAGAGTCAGCACCTTGCTCCTGATGCTGGCCAGCACCAGACACGTCTAGGGAAGGTGCAAGAATCCCCCCAGCAGACCATATCTAACAACCTGCCTCTCTGGATAAAATAACCTATTAGAAATGTAAGTCCTATCCATAGTAACTAGGGGTGTTCTCATTCTCTGAATTTTTCTGAATCCTGCTAAGCTCTTAGCCTCACTGATATACAGTAGCAATGAGTTCCACCAGTTAATGATGCCTTGTGCATATAGGTGTATTTCTTCAGTATTTGTTTATTGCTCACAGGGGAGAAATGGAGCAGCTCAGAGAGCTGGGAGGTTTCATAGATTTGTCATCCCATCCAGATAAAGTCTCTCCCTTGGGATAACACAGGAGAGAGAGTTAACACACAGCACTGTGGATTAACAAGTCTGCCCGTGACATTCTTCTCCAGAGCAGCATGCTTTAGCTCAGCACAAGGCCTGTGTTATCAGCTGCAGGTTGATCCAAGTGACGCAGGAACCCCAGACAGTGATATCAAGGCCTGAGGTTTTTCCACAGAACTTCTTGGGAACTCCCCAACTGGGGAATTTCTCCTTCAACAGACCCCAAGAATTTTATTATTTTTTGGCATTTTACTTCATTCAATCTGAAGCTGAACGAATCGCATGCTCACCACATCCCTGCAACCCACCATGCATTCCTTGATTCTGCAGCGTACCTCTCAGCGCAGCTCTTTAGCCTGAAGCACCAGCATGCAGCTGGCCCAGAGGAGGGAGAGGACGGGAGGGACAGAGAAAGGCACGTAGGTGTTGTCTTTAAAAGATACAACTTTTCCAGTGCAATCTGCCAAAAAAACTAATAACGTATAAAGGTGCTGCCTGCTTGCTCCTCCCTCGGGGAACTAAGGGAGGAAAGGACAGCCGCGGGACAGCGTGGGGAGACCATGTTCACGCCCCCATGCCAGTGAATGTGAACGGAAGCTCTAACAGGATGGCCAGTGGGTGCTGCCTGCATGAGCAAGAACACATTTCCAAGTTCTAGCCTCTGTGCCGAAGAATGGGTGGGCTCGGACTTTGGAGAGAAATGTAAGGAATTTCTGTTCTGGACAGTGAAGGATCTTGCCAGCCAGGCAGCTCATTCAGAGAAGGATCTGTTTGTGCCGAGGAGAAGCCGGGCAAAGCTAGTGCCAAGCTGCATTGAGGGGATTTAATGGCAGAAGGACAACACCCAGCTCCAGGGTGGATACAAATCAATTTTTTTTTTTGGCCGCGGGAGTGAGGGGGTAAAAAAATTGTTTTGTTGATTTAAATCAGATTTATTTTGTTATTTACATTATAACAAGTATATCTATATGTTGAATCCATAAGCCTCTAGCAAAAACTTTTACGTTAAAGGCGGCTTTTCAATATAAAGAAAGAATTGGGGGGGAAACATCTCACTTTTGAGGCCAAGCTTTATAAATATGGTACAACAAAGCATGTGCTGTATTAAGGGCTCGTTTTGGTTAATAAAAATAAATGTTATATGCGGTTTTGTGTTGAATTCAATTCCAGTTAGCATCCTAATGCAGCCGGATACAAATCACGAGCAAAAAGTTAAGTAGCTAGTAAATAAGCAGTATCTCACTCACCATTTTCTCACAAAATAAAGAACAACCTGAAAATATTAAGCTATATAATTGCTTAAATAAATGTATAAAATTACAGTGTACACTCCTAGGTAGTAAAGAGATGTACCAAATCTCATGTAAAGGCTCTGTTTAGTTGTAAATCAACACGTTTTAGTGATTTTATCAACCAATGAGAATGCATCTTTCTCTAGAAAGTAACTGAAGCACAAATGGAAAAGTTGATTAAAATCGATGATTTAAATCGCGGCTTTCCACTTGGTGATTTAAATAGCTGATTTCAATGGCCTTGATTTAAATCAAGCCACCCGGCCTGTTGCACTGTTCAAGCCACTCAATGGACAGACATGAGTGTTTTCCCCTCAGTATCTCTGATTTACTAATGCCTATTGGATTTGTTAGGACAGCTCTCCAGAGACTAGCTGATAGGCAAGTGGTCGGGCAGGTGAAGGGAGTCTTTTTGGAACCATTTCTGCCCTGACATCTCTCCCCTGCTGAACCAGCCCCACTCTGGTCTCTGGGCCCCAGATGCCTATTTGAGAAGGGAAAGAAGCCCAGTGTGTCAGTGTCAGAGTGGACAGCTCAGTGCTCTAAAGTGTTGGGCATAAAACGTGCCGATTCCCTCAAAGCATGGGTTCAAACCTGGGTGGGGGTGACTGTGTCTGGATCTTTCAGATGAGACTTTAAATATCAAAGAACTGCATAGACTTATATAGATTCTACAGTGCTGTCTCCAAGAGCAGGAGTTTGCCGTGCAAGTTGTAGCCAAAAATTTTGCCTTTCTCTGTTGTGTAGCCTGATCCCCCATCACCCCAGAGGCAGGTGCATTTCAGTGGCGCTGCATGTAATGGCCAAGATGCCATCCCAATGGGGGCTACAGAGATCAGTGAATATGGCAGGGGTTCAGTCCTGCATCCGCACTGGTGACTCTTCCCCATGCAAGTAATCCCGTTAGGTATGGCGTTCCCATGAGACTCCGTGTGTGAGTAATGGTTGCAGGATCGAGCCTGCGGTCTGGGAAGTGCCAAGGTGTTGGATCCATGTGACGGTCTTGTTAAATAAAACAGGTCTTTCCAAAGAATCTGCAGCAATCAGACAACAAACCCGTCCCAGGATGCTCCCCTGCAGGCAGTACAAAGGCAGCTGCAGCCTGCATGAGGCAGGGATGTTCCCTGCTGTAACAATGCAGGCCCGTTTTACACAGGATGGCAGAGCCCTGCAAGGCAACCACATGTGCGTCAACATACATACTTGTCCCTACACGGAGTCATGTCCAGCATTCGGCAGCAAGCCCTGCCCTGGCTGAATGCTGGGGAGCCACGTGCCAGGCTACCCAGAGCCAACAGAGCACAATTCCTCCTTGTATGTTTCACCAACATACCAAACCCTGGGACTTTCACGCCGAATCGCACTGGCCAGACGCCATCAGGTGATCACATTGGTTTTTACCTCTGGTCCCACAGGCTGTGTGTTTGTAGACACCAGAACTTGCTGGCTTTGCACACCAGCCACTGAGGGGGCTGTTTTCCTGTAGGAGCCTGGGACTGATTCCCTTGCTGCCACGCTCTGCCCAGCAACAGCTGGTAGGCAGGATGAGCTCTCGGTGCCTGTGCGTCAGAGGGAGCAGGCAGCCCACTGGGCACGAGGAGGAGGAGACGCAGGGGCTGGCCTCTTGCCATCAGGAAGCCAGGCCATCAGGGAGGGATGCAGGCATTTGAGGATAGAAGCCACCGGGGATGGAGCCAGGGCATCCACCCCGAGCTGTGCAGGGTATCAGACAGAAGGCTGCCCTATGGGCCTAATGCATGAGCATCACCCTCCTGGCTGGCTGAAACCCTGGCATCCATCACAGCAGCAGAGGGGACGACTGCGATTGCTTCCTCTGGATTTCAGCAGCATCCAGCGAACCCCCGGTGCACCGGCTATTCGGGCCAATGGGTCACACCTGCTGGCTACAGTTCCAGGAGTTTATTCTGCTTTGCCTGTCACTCCCACCCCCCCCCCCCCAGGCAGTCTGGCTCTACATGAGGATTTTCTATTTTGTAGTCAAAACCAAACTATTAACCCCACATGTTTCCGCCGCCCTTCCCGCAACGATCGCACACATAGGGACAGAGCCTCACCGGCAAACAGCCCATGTTCAGACTAGAACCCAGGAGTCCGGATGCCATATCCCTCGCTCTAAGCACTAGACAACACTTCCAGCCTTTTTATAAGCCACTTTAAGGGAAGTGCTGAACACAGCAACACAAACACAACACAAACAAGGTCTCAAGTTAGTAAAGCGGGTTGTGTTCCTTCCATACGAGCTCCCCGGATCCAGCACATGGGTGCTGTATATAAGACAGACCATTCTGTGGTAGCAGCATCCAGCCGTGGATACTCTTGGGTGCAGCATTCGGGGCGATGATGCACTACTTCTCCCTAGGTATGTGCCTCTGGAGCTTTCTACTCCCCGTTCAGACAGAACAGTCACTGACACTGAAGGAAGCTTTCAGCCCTGAAAGCAATGGGATTAGGCACCTGAATACCTTTGACGATCTGGGGTTGGGTACCTAAACCCCATTGTCTTTTCATTAAACTTAGGCACCTCAGTGACTTCGGCACTTTTGAAAATTTTACTATAAGTGACTTGACCAGGATCGCATAGGAAAGCTGTAGCAGGGCTGGGAATTGAAGCCAGATTTCCTGAGTCTTTGGGCAGCTCCTTAATCACAAGGCCATCTTTCTCCCAGCATGTCGACGCTCTAGGGAGGTAGGTATTCTAGTCCCTATTTTACAGAGGGCCACAGAAAAGCAAAAGCCAACAATTTAAAAAATGGATCCCTAACGTTACGGCCTTCAGATTAGGCCTGTGGATGGTCTGAGGAGTTGCTGAGCACCCACTTCCCCTCTTGACTTAAATACCTCAGGGAAAAACAGGCCCCTTATTGAGGTTTCCAACCTTAGAGGCCTAAGGCTAATATTTCTGCCCTACGTGGCTCGCCAAAGGCCAGTGACGCAGCCTGGCATGGAGCCCAGATCTCCAAGCATCAGACTACCCACCCTTCCTACACCGCACTCCCTGGCCTGGGCCGTCTCATGTAAAAAAAACCAAATCTACTTTTATGGAGTCTACGGACAGCCTGAAAGCGCCCAACGGAACACATTTCGGAACAGGAAAGGCCTCGCAGACCAGTTCACTGGCCCCTTTTGTGGTTCATCTTAATCTCTGTTTGCGCCATTGCCTGCATCCTCGTTCCCCTCGAGGTCCTGTATGTCCTCTGCTCCAGTTACACTCCTCCGGGATCACTGCACCCTTTGCAAGAAATACAGCATTTCTGAGCCCTGTCCTAGTTTCCTGGCTTTTAGATGATGATGCTGACACCCGGAAGCCTTCCTGCCTCCTGTTTCCAAATGAAGCTACAAAGGCCCAACGCTCTTCACCTTTCCTAATCTGTAGGATTGTCCAAACCAGCTGGTATCTCATTGCCCAGCGCTGCCCTCTCCACCTGGCAAGGACCGCCCTGCACACAGCACCCCAGAGGGGCCCTAACAGGTGCCTTGCCACACAGCCCAGTGGCCCAGCATTCGCACTGCTTCTTCCTCCAGGATTCTCCCTCACACACGCTCTCGGAGTTGCCCCACCAACGCTCCATTAAGCTCCACACCTGCACTGGCTTTAACCTCATCACCACCCTTGTGGCCATTATCCCCCTCTTCCAACAACAGGATCTGCTCTGTTTATATCCTCCCCTGCTGCTAATGCAACCTAATATCTTGTTTGCTTTTTACGTCTGCCATGGCATTCAGACAATAGAATGTTGACCATGTGCAAACAGGGTGCATGACAAAATGTGCATTAATCCCCTTTCAAATGACAGCTTGATGCGCAGACAACTAAATCGACAGAGCAATGGGAAAAATGACGGGTGATCTAAAGGTGTTTTCCTTCTCTTTTTTAACCAGTGCCTTTGTGTGTTTGCTTGTTTTAACTCACAGCTTTAGAACAGAGGAAAGTGACAAAATGAACCAAGCTGAGCAATCTGCAGAATGCAGCTGATCACTTTCAGTCGGTAGAAATATCAGTAACCTGATGAAAACAGGTTCCGGTCAGTATTTACCTTGGCAGGGAGGTGCAGCTCTCTGGAGAAGAATGGGGGGCTCTGCACAGCCTCAGCAGAGCCAACTGGTGCCAGGGGCATTTGATATTTTATTTTAAAAAGCCTTTACATTGAGTAATGCACTTAGATATGTGGTAAAACGTCTAGCGCTGCGATTTTCAAAAGAGCCTAAGGAAGTTCAGCACCTAACTCTCACTGGCCTCCAATGTGATATGGATGCCTAAATCCCTTAGACCCATTTGAAAATTGTAGCCCAAAGCAAATGTATAGGGTGGAAGCACTTGGGAGAGATTTCTATACAGTGGAGAACTTTAAAATATGGGAGGTGGGTCTGAACTCAGATCCAAACACCCCCAAGTTCCAATCCATGCCAGACTTGGCCTGCTTAGACACATCTTTAGCACATAAGCAAATAAGAATAACTTCAAGTGTCAACACCCTAAAAGGCCAGGGGTAGGCTCATTTCTAAGTGCTCCATTTACCAGGCTGGTTACAAACTCCTAAGATACTGGGGCAAATTCAGACCTGGTGTAGTCAAGTGCAACATCCTCAGAGCTGCATCCACCTACCCCAGGTATGAAGCTGGCCCATTCTTTCCAGTTGGTTAAAATTCTAGGGGGCTTCCATCTGCTTTAAGCCCAGTGCCTTAAAAAGAGAACTACACTTAATGGTCCACTTGGGTAAAGAGAACTATTGTGGCAATGGAAACCAGCCACTTCCAAGGAGCTACACCAGGGGTGGACAAACTTTTTGGCCTGAGGGCCGCATCAGGTTTTGGAAATTGTATGGACGGGCGGTTAGGGGAGGCTGTGCCTCCCCAGACAGCCAGGCATGGCCTGGCCCCATGATGCACGGCCGCTAAGCTCACACATTTAGTGTGCCATGACGTAAGAGGGCAAACACTACCATGCGGGATCACACTTTGAGCTGGAGATCTGGAGTACATGCTGTCCAGGTGGGACCTGAGAAGAAAGCTGGTCCCATTGTGATCAGGTCTTGGTGAATTTAGACCTTGGCCAACTCAACACACCAGTGCTCCAGTTAATGGTCATTATGCTGCAGTTACTGGTAATTATTTATTTGGCCACAAGCGAAGGCTAATTACTTATCTGCGGTTTGGGTTTGTTTATGCAGCTAATGGTAAGCTGCACAACCCACACTGGGCCTGATCCTAGGCCCAGTGAGATCAGTTGGAATTCCATGGTCTTCAGTGGGCTTCACACCAGGCCTAGAGACTTTAACCTAAGCAGCAGCTTCGTTGTTCTCCAGGCAAAGTGAACTATCCACCCTAACTACAATTAATTAGGGCTCCATGCTTAATTAAAGCCTGGTGATCACAAACAAGATACAGGGCCTGTGTCAACTGACTTACTGTGGGATGCCCTTTTGTCATTATCTGCATAAAACAATCACCATGTCCGCCGACAGGCTCATGGGCTAAATACACTGCGGCTGTCAAGCCGGGTGTGAGCCACAACTGGGAATACAGCTGCTTACACCAGGGAAGAGTCACTGTCCTGAACATGGTCTGTGGAAAGAGAACAAGGCAGTAACTGTTTGGGCTTGGAGAAAAGGAGAGGATCTGTAAGGAGCACTGGACCGGGGGAGGGAGAGGAGGAGGGATTCATAGCATATGCTGTAAGGAGGGGCAGCAAAGCTCGGACAGCGTGACCTGGAGCCGCCTCTGACGCAGGCCCGCAGCAGACAGCGTCAGAGTTACTGCAGCTGGCAGGCTGTAAGCAACACCCAGAAAGCAACACCTCTCCCATGAAGTTGGCACTGCTACTGTTCCGGGTCCATTGGTGGACTCTGCAGAGTTCGACCTGCCCAGAATGCAGCACGTTCACCACTCCAAAGAGTGACATTTCCTGTCACCCTGACAGTAGCAACAAAAACAGCCACCCCCGATGAGGATGGCTCGGAAAGTCACAGCCCCCAAGCTGCATGACAGAGCAGCAAACATGATGGTCACAGGTACACGCTTCACCAGCCCAGCCTCTTCCTGTTGCCTCTGGCCTTTTGTGCTGCTAAGGAAATCATCGGGCTTACTCCTAGTAAGTATTTCAGAAGGTTTAATCATATAACTCTACAGCTTTAGATATGGTTATTCCTTTGAGGCCTATTCATTTCAATGACCCTCACTTAACAGGATTTACTGCTGGCAGCAAAATGCAGAAGTGAGAGCAGGGACTGGGAGCTAGGAGTCCTGGGTTCAAGTCTAGGTTCTGCCCTGGATTCACTGTGTTATCTTCAGCGAGTCATTTCCTCTTTGTGCCTCTTTTCCCAGCTGCAAAATGGGTGTTGCTAATGTTGACTCCCAAGCAAGCGGTTTACAAATATTAATTTGCAAAGAGCTTGGAGATCTAGAAGAGTAAAGTACGATTTGAAACTACAGAATAAAGCCCCAGCACCACATTAGCCCACGCTTTGCCATATGATCCACCTGACTCGGCATAAGGTTTTTGCATAAGGTTTGGAAGGGCTTTGCAGTGGGATTTGTAAATATCACTTGCAGCTGCTGATGAGATGGGGGGAAGGGAGGGATAATTGTAGCGGAGCCTCAAACTCGGGGGGGCGGGAGCCAAAATATCAGTAACTGGGGTGAAATGTGATGGGGTGGGGCTCCAGTGAACAAGATGCCCTGGGGCCCCAAATTTCTCTTGATGGGCCTACATCTGCGGTCCCTCACAAAACTGGCTTACCTTTCTCTTGACAAGAAATAGGGGGATCTGTTACGCTCCTACATAAGCATTCTGATAATACAGGAATGGGTGTCTGTGTAAGAACCGAGATAGACAGCCATGGTACAGAATTAAAGAAGCACTGAACCTCGGGGAAAATGTTCATTTCTGTACCTTTTTCTTATGCAAAAGAAGGACTTTGCCAGAGGTTTCAGCTTAAGAGAAATGGAGAACAAAAGGAATTTGGCTTAAAATAAGTCACAGTGTACATTGTTTTAACTTGAACAAACACTTATAAGGCTTCTGAGGGAAAACAGACATAGGGTCAACAAAATTCAATTCCAAGTCTAGTTACAATTTAGTATAAATTGATCCAGCAGTGTAAATAAAATGCTACAGAGGTTCATGCGAAAGCTGTCATGAAATCAGATGGTGACTTGAATCCTGCCTTAGAAATATTCTCCCTAGAAATAATCCTGTTGGCCTGTTACGCTTTCTTGCTGTTTTCCTCCTCTTATTTATTAGGGATATCTGGATTTAAAGGCAATCATTACTTCTTATGAGTTTCACCTCCTCTCTTTCATCCCAACCTGCAATCAATTGAGGCTCAAGTCTGCTGGTTAGATCACAGTAACTAACGAGCACAGGACCGGGAGCCAAAACGGCTGAGTTCTAACCCTCGATACACTGGCTTACTCCGCCGTGTTGGGTAAATCACTTCACCCTCTTGCCTTACTCTCCCTTTGTATATGGTAGAGATTAAAAGTACTTGGCTACCTCACTGAAATGTTGACATTGCTATCAATCGTCACTAATATACCCGTTACGTTGTAACCAGTACGTAGACAATGTCTTATGGATTATGTACAACACTCTTACAATCTCGTTGTGCATGCCTCTTTGGTGGCTGGAACGCCGCTGTGCCCTCTGCAATTCTGGAATATTTACTTTAAAGTAAAAATATAGATTTTTAAATTCATTCCACACGTTTCTACTCTGGAAAAGGATTATGTAAAAATAGCACAAAGATCTTCCCTGTGTCTGTCTGTTCAGCACCAGATCTGCTTTGGACTTCTTTTTTAGTCCCTCTGAGCCATGCAAGGACCAACCCAGCTCTGGGAGAGGGAGTGGGATTCTATTCCAACCCACCCATTAACAGAATGATGACTGGAGGGCAAAACCCACTGTGCGGTCTAGAGGACAGGGCACTGGACAGTGAATGTGAAGACTTGGATGCTACTTCCAGCTTTGCCACTGAGCCGCAGTGCGACTTGGGCAAATCACTTCCCCTCCATTTCCTCTCCCATCCTTGTCTATTTAGACTGGAAGTCCTTAGGGGCAAGGAGAACGGTCTCCTGTTAGCGAATGTACAGCATCTAGCACAATGGAGCCTTGCTCGCAGATGGGGCCTCTAAGTATTACTCTATTACAAACAATAGCAGCAGCAAATTCTGCCCCTTGTTATTCCTGTGCACGCTCGATAAAGGTAATAGGGATGCACAGGGATGACTGGTGACAGCATCTGGGCTGCAGAATCTTTGTTCCTGGTGATGGTAGGAGAGTCAGAAACAGCCCAGCTTGACTCTGAGATCCCACATTGCAGCCTTTCCCCTGGTCTTTTGCAGGCACGCTGCCCGTTTAGATGGTAAGTGCTTTGGGTTACAGGACTGGAGAGCAGTGGTTCCCAAACTTTTTACCAAGGGGACCCACCAGCTGCATTTTGTCCTTTTTGGGGAGACCCAGCATGACACAGATACAGTGTGTGTATGCACACGCGCCCGCATAAACACACACGTTACTATTTTGTAAGGGGTTTTTTTTTAATTCCACCACAAAAGAAAAAAACAAAAAACACAAAATCCCCTCCCCTGCCCCCAGCTCCCCACTCTGCCTGTTCAGCTCCCCTGGACGCTCTGTCTCACTTTCCCAGCCCTGCCCACTCCTTTCTCCCAGGGGCTAGCCTGGGACTGCTACCAGGCTGCTGACCGTCTGCTCGCTGGCTCCAGCTGCTTCCACTGCCCAGATTGTGCTCCCCATGCCGCTGCCTACCGGACAGCATGTGCTCCAGATCTCCGGCTCAAAGTGTGATCCCGCACGGTAGGGTTTGCCCTCTTATGTCAGGACACACTAAATGTGCAAGCTTAGCGGCCACGCATCATGGTGCAGCAGCATGGCATGCTAGAGCAGTCACTGACAGTCCAGAGCCAGGCAAGGGAGAGCGTGGCGGGGGGAGCCGCCAGGGCACGCACAATGCCTGGCGGTAGGGTGTTTGGAGCACTCTGGAGTGCTAAGTAAATAATATCTGAAAAGTACTTTAAAGACAGAAAATGCAATGCCAGAAACAAAACACCACAATGGCGGAGATCCTGCTTGGATGTAAATGCTACTACTAAAAATAAACAAGGAAAAGGGGAACAGAAGAACGAACATGAGTTACGCACAGAATCGTTTCTAAAAAGAACGAGACAAAAATCAACCTTGGTGTAACTCCATTAAAACACCCAAGGGTGATAGGCACTCAACTCCCACTGACTTTCGATGAAATAGAACACTTTATTCCCCTAGGCACGTTGGAAAATCCCACCCCACAGGGCTACAGTGGGGGTTAGCATGGCCCAGGAAATGACAGGCTCCCTCCCTCCCACCAAAAAAAAAGTGGGGTTTTCATCACAAGACAGAAAACTGAAAATTCCACCAAAAAAACCCCAAACCGAACAATTTCATTTTTCAGTTGGCAACTCCGCAACAAACGTTCCGCTCGGGGCTCTGCACTGAAAACACAACCCTGGCAACAAAACCGGGAATTTTTCACAAATTTATTGGCTTTGTTGGAAAAGCCATTTTCAGTCGCAAATAAATTTCAGTGCAAAATTGTGACCCAACTGATTTTCAAAGGTTTCCATGCTCATCTGGGACTTTAAGAGCAGCAACAGGACCTCTTGTACCGATAAACCTCTGGGCAGGCAATCAGAGCTCTTAAATGACTTTTGTGCTGCTTCTCAAGTTCACTCCACCGTGGGGCGAAGTCCCCAAAAGTACAGGGCTTCTTTGGAAGACTCACTGGCCTATAACATCGTATAGAACGTAAGTACTTGCACAATGTAAAACTGCTTGTCAGACCGTCATAACAGTCAGGTGTAAAGGATTAGAACCAAAGCCGCCTCAAAGGGCTTTCCACATGGTAAGCGAATATGCATGAAATCTAGATTTGGCCAAAATACCTTTAATTGGTTTAAAACCATTTAATATTCTTACTAGCCAATGGAAACATGAACTAGGTGAAAAGGATCCAGCTTGTAACTAGGTCTCTTACTAAAGGGAGCTGTGTTTCATAAGCAGCATAGCACTTCTTTTCTTCCAACCAGCCAACAAAAGCGTCCCGTAGGTGGTCATGGGATTGGCTGACAAACTGATTTTCAAACCATCTCTTTTAACACGATGGTAACATTTTTAAAAAGTCACATTGAGGGAAAACTTTTCTTAATGAAGAATTTGTTACGTAGGCAATTGCAAAAGGGAGTTTCGCTGGCTCAGAATTTGATACCACCAGTAGAAGTACAAAACCGGCTTGCTGTTTACGTTGCCCTAACAAAGACCTTCGACTACAGACAAACATTAGACTGCACAGTCTTCCTATTAGCTTCCTACTGTAGGCAGCACTGTCAAGTCTGGGTAAGGGTCTGTGAGTCAGGACTCCTGGGTGCTAATCCCGATTCATTCTGTGACCTCAGGCAAGTCACTTACCCCCGCTGTGCCTCGGTTTCCCCTCTGTAAAATGGGGAGAACTTTGACATCAGAGAGGAGCTGTGGGGATTGGTTCACAAGCTCATACTTTAAAAGCCTTTTAGGTGTCCCTGGTGAAAGGGGCTAGATCCATTCCAAGCAGCAGTATTAAACTGGCCTTTGTTTAAAAAGCAATTTCTGCGGCTTCATCTGAGCAACCTGCAGTGTGTTTTTCCGACTGAAGAAACATTTCAGCCATGACAGGACTGAATCGTTCCCACCTCTTCCACTGAGCCTTTAAACAACGGTCTGCAGTGAAAGGCAGGCACCCTGCCCTGCGCCTGCTCCCTACTGTCTGCCCTACTTCAGCTGACCAGTCCTGAGGCCACGACTGGGAAGGGCGACACGGCAGCCACGGGGCTGCAGCTGTGCTGTCGTAGCACCACAGTGTCGACGATGGAGTAAATCCACCTCCCCGCGAGGCAGGAGCTAGGGAGAGGGAAGAATCCTTCACAGCAACAATTTTTCATTTCTCTCTCTTCTTTTTTTTTTTTTTTAAATTTTCACAGCCCCGAGCTACGTCACTTAGGCTGGCCTAAATTTTAGGTGCCGGCCAGGCCTGAGTCATAATGCCACGAAGACCAGAGTAAAAGCCATACAAGGAGGTCAGGGCTTAGTGTGACTGAGGCATGGGCTGGGAGCAAGGGGACCTGGGTTCCGGTCCGGATTTCCTGTGGGACTCTGGACCGGTCGCTTCACCTGGCTGCACCTTAGGATGCTCCCCGCCCAGATACAGAATATTTGATTGCGTAGCCCTGGAGGCCCCTGTCAGGCCTCAGGAGACCCAACCAGCGCAGGCCCCATCGTGCTGGGCGTTTCACAGGCACACAGTAAGAGACAGGCCCTGCCCTGCAGAGCTCACAGCCCTGAACACACAAGCCAGACAAGAGTGAGTGTCGTCATCCCCACTGGGCACATGGAGAACTAAGGCCCAGAGAGATTCGGTTACGTGTCACACAGGTCGTGTGTCATTATCCCGCGCTCTGCTGAGCAGTGCCAAGCAGGCAGATGGTCCCTCTGCAAACACTACTTGGAACTTGTATCTGTCATACTCAGACTTAATAAGAGACATGACTGTCCACCCCTAGCCCCTACCCCGGTGTCCTCAAGGCCTCAATAGGCGGAGGCCAACTCCGAAGACATTTCAAGAAGACATTTGAGCGTCAGCTTTCCAAACTCTTTGCCATGAAGACGGCCCTCGAGTCTTCTGCTCAAGGGTCTGAGATGCGGCAGCGGCATCCACCCGTCCGTGGGATCAGGACTTCCTCTGGCCAGAGAAGTTTGTGTCCCCGGGAACAAAAGGCGCCCTGGCAGCCGTACAATCCATCCTGATGCTAATCTAGCTCCTACCTCCAGCTCATTTCCACTTGCTTTGTCTTTCACTAAAAATATCGCCGCAGAGGAAGTCACTGCCACGGGGTGGATACCTTCCTCCTGAGGAGGGGCTTCCTGCCAACACCCCAAGTCAAAAATAGCCGACAGCCAATATTCCCCAGCAAGACTTTCTTCCAGACAGCCCTCAAGATGCCACAAAGCCCCACACATCAGCCATCAAAACTGCATTTGTCTCGCATGAATCCCTGGGCCAGATAAGGGCACCCTCACGTGCATGCATAGATTTCCCAAGGAGGTAAACCAAAGTACTTTGGGATGCCAGTTCACATCCGTTTCCCACTGCCTTAAAGGGTGAAGTACAAAAGGTCGGGCTGTTTTTAAATATCGGTGCATTCAAGAACCCAACTCCCAGAAGGTGGATATGGACAGGATAGTGGCATGATCCGAAACACTGCTAACACATTGAGATTTTAAAACCAAATTGTTTTATGGTGATAAAGCACTGGGCTGGCACTCTGGAGGTCTGGGTTCAAATCCTGGCTCTGCCACAGACTCCCTGTGTGACCTTGGGCAAGTCACTGAATCTTCTGTGCATTAGTAAAATAATGCTCCTCCCTTTCTCCCACCACTTGTCTGTTTAGACTGTAAGCTCCTTAGAGCAGGGACTGGCTCTTATTATATGTCTGTACAGCACCTTGCTCTACTTCTAAAAGAGCATCCAGTGTCTGTGTTGTCAAAAGCACGGATGATCTGAAAAATCAATTACTTTAGAAATAGATGCTGCGGGTATTGATCAGATCTATCAAAATGCCTGCAAGATCCAGATCAGGGAAAAGCAGAAAGGAAAAAAGAACTGTTCAGTCATTTGAAGGCTATCGGCTGAGCTTTGCCAAGACAGGGAATTTTCCAATGGGCTTTGATAGGAAAAAAGACATTTAAGGTTTTCTCAGATCTATAATCTCAGGTGCTGGTAGTACCATGGGGAACAGTGACAATGCCCACATTCCCCGTATGTCCCAGTGCTGTGGGATTCTTTTGCCTTTACCATGTAGTGTGCGTGTGCAGGTGTGTGTGTTGACCTTCTGTCCCGAGGATGCAGCATCTCAGGCTTGGTCCAAAGCTCACTGAAGTCAACTGGAGTCATTGCATCGACTTCCCTGGGCTTCAGATCAGAACCCTTCTCAGGTTATCCCGGAGACCCAAGTTTCAAATCAATAATGCAGCAAAGTCAAGCACTTGCAAGGTTTGCAGTGTTTCTCTCTCTATCCCCCAGCCTTTTTCACTGCATAGCCTGCAGGCTGTCTGTCCCTACAGCAAACCCGCTCAGGTCAGTTTCACAACCCCCCACTTCAGAAATGGATTGGAACAGGGTAATACAGCCCCTGGGCGATTTAGCAAAGTAGGTTGCTTTCTTATCCAAGCAAGTTACTGGAGTGGGGTAAATACAGGATCTTTCACACAGTACAGTGTATATACTGGCACTCTTACAGCCACCCAAAACATATAATCTATTTCTTGGGCTAGATTTTAAAAAGCAGCAATAATCTAAATGGAAAATTTGGCTTTGCAGATACACATACTGCAGCGAGCAGGCTTTGATGCTCATTAGCAACACTCTTGGAATAGGGGCCGCCTTCACTCAGTTAGAAACAGCTCATTCTCTCTGCGTTGGCTCCTCAATTATAACTTTGTCATTTCAGAGAAGCACAGACGCTCATTTGTCCTGAAACCTCCTCCCTCTGGCTCTTTTTGCTCACAAGCCGTGCAATGGAGGTCAACAAGTTTTATTGTTTTTTTCCATGAAGGTTACAAAGGGGCTAATTAGTGCTGGAACCTGAAATCCCGTACATCTCTGCTAAGCCAGGTATGGCAGGCAGCTGCAATTTAAGCTTCCTAGGGCTGCCCTGCTGGTGACCTGCCCTGGACATTTCTAATGCAGCTCAGCGGAGCAGGGAGCCAAGAATTAGCGGAAACAGGTTTGTAAAGGATTTTTTTTTTTAAACCAGGGTGGAGTGTGTTTGTGCTCCAATGGTTAGACTATATATACACAGGTATACATGATGGAGGTCATCAGAAAGCTCTTTTCTTTTCAGGCATGCACTTACTCAGACGTACAAAAAGTTAGCTAAACCCCAAACAGCTCCCATTTCAGCCAACACCAAGGACTGAACCAGGCTTCTCCAAAAGCACAAGCCTTTTGCAGCTGCAGCTGCAGCCAAGAGCAGGAGCAGACCCTCACGTGGATGGAGCACTACGACGGGACACGTAAGACATGCTAACTTATGCGTTACATACTTCCTCTGGACTGAGGAAGTTTGTCCCAAGCATCTAAGACCTGGAGCAGTTCAAATTCCAGACGAGGCCCCATTTACGTGACTGCCTATCTTGGCCAACTGCAGAGCCTGAACTGGGGATTTCCAGAGCTAAAAGCACAAGTAGCTACAGCTTGAGCTAAAGAGCTGACCTCCCAAGCAGCAAGCTGTAACAGCCGCTCATCGTCTGTGGAGCACAGAGCGGGATCCATAACATACACTCACCAGTGCGTTACAAACACACGTGGGCCTTCTGCAATAGACTATGTTGGGAAATCTCCCCTCACTGTCTTAGCATCAGTGCAGATCCACCAAGGCAACAGAGGAGGAAGTGCTCGTGTAGACAGGAGAGGCTGCGGGAGTCCTATGCACATGCAGCGTTCACTGATCTACCACCAGTCGATCCGTGCTGAGGCAGCAAAATGCTGATTAGCTTTGCCACCGGCAAAGACACTGGCAGAAGGAGAGAAAATATATAGAACACCAAGCAGGGAAATGTATTTAATCCTCCCATCAAGTCTCTTCCGCTGCTCAATGCCAAGGTTATGATTAAGCTCCAGCCTCAAGGAAACCATAACAGAAGAAAAGCTACGACTACCGTGCAATGTTCACGAGCACAACTGCAAAAAAAACAACAGCGCATCTTAAAGGGGCACTGTCGAGATTTTGCATAAAAACAATATCCAGTGTAATGCTTCTTTACCTGGGCTGTGGCAACACCTGAAACGGTCAACACGGACATGATTTTTAAAAAATCGTATTTACCTTTCGCTATTTGGTATTTCTATTGCTGTAGCGCCAAGGAGCTCCGTCGTGGGGCAGGATCCCATTGTGCTCGGCACTAAGCAAACAGAACAAAAAGACAATCCCTGCCCCAAAGACTTTCAGGCTAAGTGCTTACGCCGTTTCTTTAGCTTTGCATTTCACCCCACTTGGTCCGTGAATTGAGATTCATGTTCACACTGATTGCTAGCCAGTTTCACTCTGCACACTAAAACTGATGCTTTGGGAGATCAGGGCATATTTTAATTTAAAAACCATGTATTTCTTTTAATGTGATTTTATAACATAATTAATGCAGACATTTCTGCTCATACGAGGTGTTGTTAAATCTTTCTGGCTATCCTATAAACCCTAAACTTTGGACCTCAACTAAGCTGGCAAAATCCTTTTAAAACATTCATCGTTGCTCAATATTCTTTCAGTACTCAGGGAGAATTCGCGTAAGAGAAGATATTGCCAGCCTTGGAGGTTTATTTGCAACAGGAAAAAAATTCTCATTCCTGACCCAAACAGAACAATAAATATTTAGGGACTTGATGTAAATATTTTATCTACACCTGCAGTTACTGATAAACTCTTGCTAGCAGCACAAAAAGCTTGCACATTCTAAACCAGTGCTTCTCTAGCAAAGAATGCATCAAGTTGGTACCCTGGCACTAAACTTTTCATGGGTTTTTATTACATCTCCAGCACATAGAAGGTTTAATAGCCACTGTCCCATCACGCATGGCCGGCACACTAAGGGCCAGTCAAGAAATCCACCAGAGAAACCTCCTTACTGACAGCCTCGTGTGTCTCACGCGCGCTTTTAATGGTTCCGTGCAGCTTGAGGCCTGACTGGCGGAGGTGGAAATGCTGCCATCTGAGCAAGGCGACATGCCTGCCGCTCCCAGCTGCTTTCTGTTCAAACCCCCAGAAAACGCAGCAAGACCACTGAAGGTGTTGGATGTTCAAAACAACATGCTTGCAGACAGACTTGGAAACTGGAGTGCTGCTTAGGCTGGATGAGCAGAGGGGGAAAATCGAGCCAATTACAAACTAGGTTGAGGCAAGTCTATCCCTGTTGGCCTCTAATTTCCCCCAACTCCCATCGATTTCCCATCCCTGCAAGAAGGACAAACAGAGGGTGAAGTCGCCCCACTGAAGTCAGTGCAGGATTTTTCCCCTGGTGGCCAAAGAACATTAACCAGTTCTTCATACTGCCCCTAATTTTCCAGAATGGCCTGGTAAGCTGGGCCCAGGGTCAGCTTGCTCATCAGAATAAAGGAGCCTCAGTAAAGTCACGTTCCTAGGATGGCAATAACCCCACACTCTTCACTCATGTCAGCAAACTGCTCGTCTCCACCTGGCAGGATCAGAGAGTCACCCCCTGACACTCACAAGCACAAGAGCTTCTTTAAAATGGAGTTCTCAGGCAGCACCAAAACAATAATACAAATACTCTTCAAATACCTTCCAATCCAGGGTCCCAATGTGTATTACAACCATCAATTTGTTTGGCCTCACAGCACCCTTCTGAGGCAGGTAAGGGCACAAGAGACAATGTGTTGTAGAGGACAAGATGCTCATCTGGGAGTCAGGACACCTGGGTTCTGTTCCTGGCTCTGCCGCTGACCTGCTGTGACACTTCAGCTATCTGTGCCTCAGTTTCCCCCATCACCTTTTGGCAGTCTTATCTATTTAGACTGTAATCTCATCTCTTGCTAGGAGTTTCTACCATGTCTAGCACAATGGGGCTCTGATCTCATCTGGGGCCTCTACAGCAATATAAACAGTAACAATTATCCCCATCATACTAACAGGTAAACTAAGCCACAGTGAAGCTAAAGGGCTTGTTCGAGGTTACACAGTGAGCCACTGACAGCGCTGGGAATAGAAATACGAGGAGGCCAGTTTCTTTCACTAACTAGCAGGCAATACTGCCCTCATAACATTCTTGTAGAGGCCCCAGGAAGCAGGGTTTAAATTAAGAATCAGATGTTAATTCCTACGCATTAAAACATTGCATTTTGCAGGGTTGCGCATGGCTGTTATAACTCAAGACTTGCCACGTGAGTTACCAGACAAGACACGTTTTTGTTTTTTAAAAAGTAATAAAAGCCGATAATACAGAGCAGAGATTGGGGCGAGTGGGGCACCTGGCTGCAGTGATAAAAAGCAAAAAAGCAAACGTTTAAGAACAGACGTTTAGCAGCCACAAAATCCTGAATGCAGATTTATCCTTTTTGTATTCGCATATTTAGTATAAGTAATAAGATGGCCAATGCATTTACCCAAGAAAGCAGGCGCTCTGCAAACACCGCCTTTGGGATGGTTTCATTAGAGGAGGTCAGGACTGGACTGGCCACTCAGCTAAACGGAACGCCTCCACCGGCGCACCAGGAATTGGAGCAGGCGCAGACATACCTGCGCTAACTCTGATCTAGCTAGGTGAGTAACAGCAGCACTGAAGGCCGCGAAGGCCCTCGCAGGACATTTGGTACATAGTCAAGCATCCACGGCCCATGCTGCTGCAGCTTCCCTGCGATGGATACTCGAGCTAGCTTTCATTTGGCTAGATCCAAGCTCGGGGATGTCTACATGTGTTGCAATCCCACCTACTGATTGCCGTGTAGGTGTACCCAGAGCTGGCGCTATCTTAGCAGAGGCAGCGCTAGGCTTCCTCCACAAACACTGGCGCAGCCAAGATGCCCCACTCCTGACCCAGTTGTTCACGGACAGGTGTTTACAGCGGCAACAAGACACGCGGCTCACCCGCCCCTGCTCCTTGGAGGCAGTCTCTGCAGAGATGCAAGGGTAGGATGGGCCATGGAGACCGAAATACCTCCTGTCCCCTCGCATTGGTCCTTTCAGTGCAAGGATGGAAACACTGGCTGGAGGCACCGTGGGGGAAGCTTGTTTTCTGGACACAAGATGCCTTCAGTCTCCAGGCTGTCAATCTAGCACCTGCTGCCACTCTGCTTTCTTGCTTTCAGGTTTTGTCCTTGACGTCACTTTTCAGTTCAGTGCACTAAGAGTCAAACTTTAGTCAAACCACTAAGAGTCAAACCTCGAGTCAATGAGAGATTTGCCTTGCTTTCAACAGAGCTAGGGTATGGCAGTCCTCTGCCACTTTCAGCTCCAGCTGTAGGTCATAGTTTGGGGGTCAGTGGCCCAGCAGCGGTTCTGACCTGAACGGTGAACGGGTCCTGGGGTTTGGCCCGAACCATTCCCACTCTCCAAGGGTTTCATTGCAGGAAAGTGGCAAGAAAAGCAATACAGAAAGCAGCGAAGTTGCAGGTCACCTGTTCCAGATGTGTGTCTTTACACAGGCATTGCCTGAGTGCACCATGAAACCTGCACTGCAATAAAGCAGAACCCCTGCTCTGCTCCTTCGGGAGCGCTGCTTCGCGTTTGAGCCCATCCACGTCTGGTTCAACATTCCACTCTCCTGCCGCAGCTCTCGCGGCCTGCGCATGAGATCTGGTCTCAGAACGTCACTCTGTGTCAGGCCTTGGCCCAGCCCCCACAAAAGAAAGACTAAAAGGCAACTTCACACCAGGGAGCTCTTGCAGAAAGTCAAACATCCAACTGTTTCAAACAGCTAGTTTTGAATCTACTGGGCGTAGTTAGCCTCTGGTGTAACCCCAATGACTTCAGTGCCGCTACACCAGGGATCAGGTTGGCCTCTCAAGATTCCCCCAGGGAGCAGCCTGGTGTCAAAGCGACGTGTCCAGCTGCAGTTGAGCACACCTGGATGTGTGATCTCAAAGGGCACAGGCTCAGGTTTCTCACGCTATTGAACATTTCTTCATGCTACAGTGACATGCCCATTTTGAAAGTCACTCACACCGCTGAGCAGCAGCCGGGCCAGAGCCACGCAATCTCCTTTAGTGCAGCCCTGAGCAAAACAGGGGCAGTGCTGTGACAGAAAACAACAATCCGGCCTTTTACACACACTGGATTTGGGCATTTTGTTAGCATCTTATTCCCTACTGATCTATTTTTCCTACAGGGTGATCGACGTTAAATACACACGAACAGCTCCTGCTGAGGTCACACGCTCCATGTGCGGCCCTCAGCACAAACCTAGCGACAAGCTGGGCTTATATGCTGTTTTAGGACCAAACTGCAGAGATGAGGACCCTCCCCTAATGCATCCGCCTGCGGCCCCACAGATCTAGGAGTCGTAAGCTCAAGCGTCCTGGCTGATATGAGCCTCACTAAATGCTGAGATATTCAACTTAGACAGCACATGGGTCACCCAGTCTATTCAAAAGCAAAGACCAACTGAACTTGGAAAGAATGAACATTTCTCCAGAGGAGCTCCACTTTCTATCAATACTTTGCATTTCTAGGACCCTTCCAGCAGGGGATCTCAAAGCACTAAAGCATCGACTTAAGTCTCACGACCCCCCTGTGAGGCAGGCCAACATTAATAACCATGTTTTGCCAGGGGAGAAATGGAAGCAGAGAGGTTACGTGACTTGATCAAGGTAGAACAGCAAGACAGTCCAAACACAACGGAGAAACTCAGAGTCCCATTGATCGGAGTTCTAAACAACAGCGTCTTACAGTAGCTGTGTCCTTTCCTCTTCCAAGTTGCAAATGCCAAATTTTCTTCTGTATCCCTCCAAACACAGATTGCAGTAAAAGGTCCAAATATACACATGCGCTCACAAATTATATGGTTCCTTCAGCCAAGAGACCAAGTTGTAATTTATGGGGCGAGCCACAATGTATCAGTTAAATCTTATGTTAACTTTACCTCCTGGGGAGAAATTTCTTGAAAGCCAGGCAAACAGCACACAGGCACACACACCCCACTCCAGCTAAGCAAAGCAACCACTGACTTCAAACCAAGCAACAGTAAAAAGTCAGAGTCCCCATAATACCTCACAGCAGTACAGGCGAAGGGTGATGCCAGAGGAGATAGCTTAGTGATTTAAGTAGCTGGTTTTAAACACCTACATTCCTTGAAACTGCCAGTTTAGCTCCAGCCCTATTCCTTCCAGGGCAAGGAAGTTGAGGACCTTTGGAGAAGACCTGAAAACGCAAGGTATTCTCAGCTCCTTTAGGTCAACTCCTTAAGATCTTTAAAGGGCGTGTTTGTCCCTGTGCATCTCTGCCAAAATCTCCCCTCTGTTTACCCGTGAGAGCTCCAGTACTCCAGAGGTGATCGCTTATCTATGGTATACATATGTAGGTATACAGTTCACACAGTATTTTGAGACCCAAGGTGCTCCACAAACACAAGATGTTACTACCATGCTGGGGAGAGGAGCTGACATCTGAAAATGATGGTACTCAAGGACATGTCTCTATACTCACTTTCTTCTTTCCGCAACTGGCCACAATGGAAATGGAACAGAGCTGAATCCCATCCTAATTGCTCTAATGATAACCCGGGATAATGGCTGAGCCCTGGGAGATGCAGGGGTGTTTGACGGCAGAGACTCACTAAGGATTAAGGAGCCTCACTGTTACTAAATTGTTACTGCTGTCTGGGCCATCATATGGGGAGAGGAGTCCATATTGGTTGTTGCCACATGACACCATCCCTGACTTAGTGGGGTAAGTTCTCCTTTGAGATCTGCAGAGTAGATCTGGACTGAAATTCCCCATTTTCCTCACAGGTTTTGCATCCTTGAAGATTTGCGTGAGTCAAACATAAGTTATTGGGCTCAGCGCAGAGGTAACTGGGTAAAACTCATTGGCCTGTGTCACACAGATGGTAGGACTGATCTAATGGTGCCTCTTGACCTTACAGTCAATGAATCTATTACCCCCTGCAGCACAGAGAATCGGGGCTTGGACCCCCACACTGCTCCACAGAGAGACGCAGACCTTTAAAAAACAAAACTTAAACTCAGCTTTACTGGAGGATAAAAAATTCCCAGCAGCAGTTAGAAGAGACAGACCTCCCAAACACAGACATCCCAGACACTGGCTCCAGAGCACAAGGCTCCCCCACATCAAAGAGGTGGCTGACCTGGGGGTGTTGGTGTCCAGGGGGTGAGTTATTACTGGAATGTGTCCATCTCCTATTCTTGGATCGTTCTGCTGCACTCTGGCCGTTCTTTCACGTGGAACGAGTAGGGACGGGGTTCTGCTTTAATTTCTGTCCCATCAGCCCCTAACGCTCTCCCCATTATGTGTCTTTCCCCCATGCACTCGTCTCGGTTCTCCCCAGAAACCGTCTGTGGAGATGTCGTATGAAGGACGCTACTCTAGTCCAAAGGAATCGCACCGTATCGGATTGTGAGAGAGAACAAACCACCGGGACAGCCTGCCGAAAATAGCATCCTGCAACAACGCCATCCCCTTTATGTGGCTCCGCTTTTCTTCCCAGGGCATGGCATGGCAGTGCTCACTCTAGTCAATGACATAACCTTCTGGCACACAGCCCTGCCGATCGGCTGTCTCATGGCAGCCAGGGTGATTGTAATAAACGTTGAATTATTCAGCACCAGGACGTGGTTATTTCAAGGGGGACAGTCCTGGGGAAGTTGATCTGTTGGGGATACACTTTCAAATGACAGTCGTTGGGGGTGGGTCTTGGAGGTGAGAGGATGGTTTGTTCTTCCAACATAAGGCTGCTGCTGTGTGAAAAAGCAATAGCTCCCAACGTGAACAGCCTGCCCGTGCAATCCCCCAGGGGGTTACAATCCCCACTGCATCCATGTACATCGCGCCATGGCACAACTCCCCACGCCTGCTCTGCATAAGTGGATGATGATGGAGGAGATCCCTGAGCTCTTCGGAAAGCTGGGTTCTTATCTAATCTCTCTGGCTCCCATGACGGGAACTGGCCGGGGGAACAGAGCCACTGAGAAGGACAAGTCCGTGTGCTTGTGTCGCATGACTGTGCGCACCATCAGTTATAGAGTAACCTGACATGCAGCCCCAAGGGAGCGTGTGGGGAGGGGGAGGGGGTGGTGGTTTCAGGCAGACACTGAATCAATACTGTATCTACCCAGCTTCCCAAAGCTCTGGCACGGGGCGGGGGTGATCCAGTAACGATACCTGATCATGCATTGACAGGCAACCGTGCCTCCCATAGAGCGATTCCAGCACAATGGGGCAAGGCTCGTATTCCCTAGAGTCCTGCAGCCACACTGATCGTGAACGGAAACTCCCCTGGGAGCTCCAGGACCTTTCTGCAGGGGGATGGTGTTTTCAGTGGGTGGTGCCTGAGGTCCCATGGCAGCTTCCTGAAAAGCTGATTGCCAGCCGGATGGGCCAAATCTAATCTTCCCTAGAATACCACCAGCAAGCATGTGAAGCAGTGCAATTTAGTGGCCTGAACATGGGATTCAAGGTCCCGAGTTCTAATCCCAGTACTGAGCAATTGCTATATGACCTTTGGCCCCTTCAGTAACAGTCCTCTCCCCATGAATAGCTATTTCCCCATCCCGCCATTTTCCCCCTCCATCAAGTGAGGAGAACGACACTCACTCCCCATCCCCAGGCTGCTAGTTACGGGCTGTAAAAGCGCTTTGAAGTTGCTGTCAAGTGCGAAGTGTTGTATGAAGAAGTGATGCAGAAACCACCTGCAGCCTCCGTGGTGATCTCAAGGAGAGGACGGCAGATCAATGTGATTAGAGGAGCTCACAATAGGATCAGGAGCCTCCACCGGGGCAGCAAGACAGCTGACGGGCATTCACAACAGGACTTGCTGTGCCAGGCTGGGCAAACAGCACACCCCAGTGTCCCGTGAGCACTCGGCTCCCTTCCCCACAGTTCCCTGCCCCACCCAGGCCATGGTCTTTTCAGCACACAATGGGTTTCAGTGCAAGGGTGGGGGGGGAATTGGAGCTGCTGTTTCCCAAACAATGGGAGACGGGAAAGAGGTTTCACTTTCCAGGAGGTCGAGCTAGGAGCAGGGAGCCTGGGAAGTCACTCGCTCTGCTTTGCTCCAGGCTCAGTCTCTTTGGTCACATGTCAGAGCACCGCTCTGCTTTGTCCAAAGTATTTAGCGACTCCCCTCGCTGCACCCAGCAAGAGGCCCCAACCTTCAGTCTCTCCAGGCCGGGTTGTTTTGGTTCCACGCTCTCTCGAGCTGTTCCCCTTCATAAACAAGGAGCGGGACCTAATCTGTGCTGTTCTGCTCACCCCTGACCCCGCCCCCCAACAGGGTCACCGATAGACCCAGTGCTGATAAACGACTTTGGGCGGGGGGCCCGCGTGCTCATTCTTCAAAGGGCCACCCGGAGAGGGGGCAAAGGTGAGAGAGAAAACATTTAATTGGAGCCATTACATGCGTCAGTTCATCCTCAGCATTAACCAAGGTCAGTTCTCTTGGCTTCTGGAGACTAGCAATCTGCCTCAAGCCACAAGTACATACCCGCAGCCACAGGCATCAGCAGGCAACCTAGGGAACAGAACTTGTGACCTACGGCTGATTCACAAACCCCTTCCTGCTGCCTGACCCGTTAACGGGAACCCCAAACACCGGAGCAGCCCTGACATGCTCCATCCAATAGAGGGCAGTGAGGCACACACCACACCACCAGGCACGTGGCATGGACTTTGGGAAACAGGAGCCCTAATCCAGCAAGGCAACGTATGGTCTGAAGGCAAAGCCACCTCACTTGGCTTCATGCACCATCGAGCTGTTCAGTTTTGCTTCTATTCTGGGCCCACTCTATTACTGTGCTTGGCCCGGGAGAACCAAAGCAAAGTCTAGAGAAGGCCAAACTAGAACTGCTTGGAACCATTTCTTGGAGACACTTTCACAACTTTTAAAAATAAATTATTTGACAAGTTTCTCCTCCCCCACCCCTTTCTCTGCTCAGGTCTCTGGAGAACCCCCACTTTTTGAACCGATTTGTAGATTCCAAGGCTGGAATCATCTAGTCCAGTGGTTCCCAAACTTTAACAACCTGTGAACCCCTTTCACTAAAATGTCAAGTCTCACAAACCCCCTCCTAAGAATGAATATTTCCAGGAATCTTCTCCTTTACCAGAGTACAAATTATAAAAGCAGTGATCTTGGAAATATAAAATTTGTTTTTATGACATGCTTATTACACACTGTTTATTATTCATGTATTTTTATTACATGATGAAAACGGCAACACTCTTCCAAGAGCTCACTTTCGTAGCTTGTATCACTTTGAATAAGCCTGTTATAAGACAAGGCTCCTATGTTTCATCAAGGAGTATCAGCTGTGAAACAGCAGGAAGGGATTTAAGAAGCCAACTCAAAGAGTTCATCCTACACAAGCATTCAAGTCTTGAGCAGTCCAGGCAAATAATGCACATTACAACAAAGCTTAAACTTGTTCATCATCATAATTTAAAAAAACAACACTAGCTGCCGATTTAATTTTATAAACAGCAAAAAATATCCACCTCCCTTTCCAGTTCTTATAAGGAGTCTTGAAGTTTAAATCTCCACAGTGTGATAGGTATGCTTGCTTTGATCTGCTTAGCTCTTGGAAGTCCAGGGGCTCTGGGCTGCTGGCCCTGTGCTGCCCGCGGTCCCTAGGGACAGCTCTGCCTGCCATTAGGGAATTTTTTCCCCCGAAAACCCCCTGTAACATTTCACCACTGATCTAGTCTGACCTCCTGGATAACAGAGGCCAGAGGAACACAGTAAAAAAAAAAAAAAAAAGGTATATGCCAGGGTGGGCTAGAGAAGCTTATCCTGTGCTGTGACCTATCACACCACCTTAGACTGCCTGGCTACCCTGACAACTGACCCTCTGCGTCTCACAGACCTGCTCCTCCTCAGTGACCAGCTCAGGATGTTAGGGATCCTTTGGAAAGCGCTTGGAGATCTATGGATGAAAAGTGCTAGACAAGAGCTAGAGATTATTGTTATCCAGGCCTTCAAATCATTTGAAAGTAAAACCACGTTGCCTCTGGTCTCCCAAGGAAAAGAAAGGCGAGTCCCATAACAGAGCCGAGGCAGCTCTCAAAGCCTCTGCAAGAGAGTCTACAGGGCTCTCTATCAAAGGATGCAAGGCAGGTCACCATGTCTTTATACTAGGAGCAGGGAAAGTATGTTACCCGGCAAAGGAGAAAGGAGAATCTGAGCTGCTGCTTCCCTCTCTCCTAGAGGGAACCACGGCACAAGGCTCTTGCTCCAACAAATAGAGACATTTTAATTTGTTAATTTGTTTTGCTTTTCAAAAAAAAAAAAACTTACGCTGACTTGAGGACTGATCAGAAGGGCCCTGGAAAGCGAAACCTGACGCTCAGCTACAGGACAAGCATTGCACACCCGCTGCCCCAGTGAACCTCCAGGCTGGCCTGGAGAGACCACACCTAAAATCGGAGCATTCACGCTCTGTGATCCATTCCAATCTTGGCCTTTCTGCTGCCAAGGGGAACAGGACAAAGCTGTTTGCAATTAGAAGTCCTGGGGGAATTACAGCCCCTGGATGGGTCATAAAACAATCAGCTCAGTGACATGCAAACATCCCTGTGCAAGCCGTATCAACATCCCCCGTGAGCAAGGGCAGCCTGGACATGAATCCCTCCCGCCTCTCAGGGAGTGCAAGCCCGTACTGTCTCCATGAAACACCGCAGCCCTGGAAACCACACATTTTCCACCTTGAATGCTTTCCCTCTTCACAGAGTTAATAAAAGAAACTTTGCTGAAGATCGAACGAGGCAAGAACTGTGCAGCTTGTAAAGTGGCTAATTCCTCCCTGTTTAAACAGAAACAGGATCACAATAGCCCCCACGGTTCCCTCCCCTCCCCCCGCGTGGAAATACAAGGAGAGGGACATACTCATTCACAGGCCTCACGGCTTCATTACATGTCCAGGGTCCCTACATTTTCCGCTGTGGTCTGCAGGGCAGAGGAGGTAGCAGAGAAGTTGGGAAAAAGAGGGCAGAGCACAGCAGAAGGCCATGGTTCGTTGGGTAATCAACCCTCCAAACGCACCTAACCCTACAGGGGAAATCTCGCTGCAAGCTCCCTTCCACTCTCCCCACACAGCATGGCTGGGCCAGCTCCTGCCCTGCCAGCTCCTGCCTGTGCTCCTCCACGACCCCTGGGATCAGAGTACCCAGCAGGAGGTAACGTAGCTTCAAGCAGCATTCCCCAGGTTTTAGCGGAGATCTTCAACTCACGAAGCCCGGCCACAGGAATGCGGCTGCCCTGGGTGCAAGGGGTATCCCAGGCAGCCACTTCCCCAGCACACGGGTTGCTAAGGACAACTCGATGCGCATCTGGAGGTAGCTGGGTAGAGGCCAGAAGAACACAAGGCTGCAAGAAAACAGCGGGGGACTCGCAAGCTGTCTGCAGAAGCACCGGTTGGACCCGCGCCGTCCCGCTAGAGCCTCCCCCCGGGCTATTTATCGCTGTCCATTTACCTTCTTCCCGCTCTCCGAGGGGAAGCTGTGCGACGAGTGACTCCTGAGGCTCCCGCCGCTCAGCTCCAGCTGCGGTTTCCAAAAGTCTCCGTTGTCGCTGCCGGGGGATTTGGCTGGCGGCGTGTTGGAGGTCACCGGGATCCCGGCGTGCACCATCTCCTCGGTGCACGTCAGCCGCAGGCTGCACAGGTACTCGTCCGTCTCCTTGTCCACCACCAGCAGGCGGGTCTCAGACTCCACCGCTTTGATGCGCTGCACCACCTGGAAGGGAACAGAAAGGGGAAGAGAGATTTAGCCAGGCAACTGCAAACCAAACGACAAGATCCACAACCCCCAGGCCACTCTCCCTGATGCAGCCACTCCGCAAGGATGGGGTCTCAGCAATCTTGTAACCAGGATCTTTCCTAGGAACAGATAAACCACACGCGCGCGCACACACATGCACGCACGCGCACACACACCCCTACCCCTCTCTCTCTCATATATTCCCCATGGTGCTGAAATATTTGATTCTCCCCACACACACACACACACATATTTATGAAAGAAATGATCTGATTCCGTGCCTTCATCCTGGCTTTGTGCTACCAGACAACAGAGCTGAGGAAAGCAAAGGCCAGCTGAAGGGGTTGAGAATGGGATCTGGGGTCCGTCACCCCCTACGTCCCTGCTCAGAATCCAGCTCAGGTCAGTAGGGAATGAATTGCTGACAGGAGAAGGTTTGGGGGAGGGGTGGAAAAGGGGGGTTGGCTGTGTTTTGGTCTTTAAACTGAGGGACATGATGAAAGGAGCTGGTGCTACCCGGCCAAGCTAGTGAGAGGAAGGACAGGCTAGAGGTGGGCATGGGCTGCTCGAGACCTAGTTTCTACTCCAGGCTCTACCACAGCCTCCGTGTGTGACCTTGGGTGAGTCTCTCTGTGCCTCAGCTCTGCCACCTGTAAAATGGGGATAACAGCTCTGCCCTCCTCAGGGTGAAGGATAAATACATTGATGCTTGTGAAGTGCTCAAATACTATGGTGATGGGGCCAGATAAGTTCACAGATAGGAGCAGACAAGACTCCACCTGACAAAGCCATCCAAACAGCTACCAGATGGTTCCTTTGTGGGTGATCTCAGCGGACAGACTCTTACAGACTGAACATCACTCGCCCTTCTACGGGGTCTTCTGTTTAGGGCAGGAGGGTGAAGGATATTGCTGGGAAACTTGCCCTCCAGCTGGAGCGAAGCAGTCCAGGCTCCAGATGCTTATAACCCCCTGATCCTTTTCAACAATACAACCACCTAGCCAGTTATTCCCCATTTTGTGGTTGTGCATTTGATTTGTCCTTCCTAAGTAAAGCAATTTAAAGTTATCTTTATTGAGTTTCATCTTGTTGAATTCAGACCAGTTCTCCCATTTGTCAAGGTCATTTTGAATTCTAATCCCGTCCTCTCAAGTGCGTGCAACCCCTCACAGCTTGGTGTCATTGGCACATTTTATAAGCACTCTCTCCACTCCATTATCCAAGTCATTATGAAAATACTGACCAGTACCGGACCCAGGACCGACCCCTGCGGGACCCCACTAGTTATGCCCTCCCACATTTCCCTAGTTTGTTTATGAGAACATTATGTGGGACCATGTCAAAAGCATTGCTAAAAATCAAGATATATCATGTATACTGCCTCCCTCCTATCCACCAGGCCAGTAACCCTGGTCTGGCATTTTGTTCTTGACGAACCCATGCTGGCTATTCCATATAATCCCGTTATCCTCTAGGGGCTTCCAAATTGATTTTTTAAATAATTTGTTCCAGTTTCTTTCCAGGTTTCGAAGTTAAGATGACTGATTTATAATTCCCTGGGTCCTCCTTGTTCCCTTTTTTAAAGATAGGTGCTATGTTTGCCCTTCTCCACTCCTCTGGGACCTCATCCATGTTCCATGATTTCTCAAAGATAATTGCTAATGGTTCTGAGATTGCTTCAGCTAGTTCTTTAAGTACCCAAGATGAATTTCATCCAGCCCTCTGCTGACTTGAATACATCTAACTTATCTACATTCTTCAACCTGTTCTTTCCCTATTTTGGCTTGCATTCCTTCCCCTTTGTGGTTAACATTAATTACCTTGCGTATCTGGTCACCATTAGCCTTTTTAGTGAAGACTGAACCAAAACAGTCCTTAAACACCTTAGCCTTCTTGATGTCATCAGTTATTAGCTCTCTTTCCCAACTAAGTAGAGATCCTCCACTTTCCTTTGTCTTTCTCTTGCTCTAATGTGTATAAAAAACTTCTTCTTATTGCCTTTTATGTCCCTTGATAGGCGTTCCTGATTTTGTCCCTACCTGCTTGTGCTATTCTTGTGTACTCCTCCTTAGCAAGTTGTCCATGTTTCCACTTTTTGTAGGATTGCTTTTTGAGTTCCAGAGCTCCCGACGGAGCCATACTGGCCTCTTCCTATACTTCCTTCTCATTGGGATAGTTTGCAGTTGTGTCTTCAATAGACTCTCCCTGAGAAACTGATGGCTCTCCTGAACTCCTTCTTCCCCTGAGGTTTTCTTCCCATGGAACATTACCGACCAGTTCTCGGGAGCTTGTCAAAGTCTGCTGTTTTGAACTCCACTGTCCTTATTCTAGAGACTAACCAATTTATTTGAGCATAAGCATCCGATGAAGTGAGCTGTAGCTCACGAAAGCTTATGCTCAAATAAATTGGTTAGTCTCTAAGGTGCCACAAGTCCTCCTTTTCTTTTTGCGAATACAGACTAACACGGCTGTTACTCTGAAACCTGTCCTTATTCTGCTGCTCTCGCTCCTTCCTTCCCTTAGAATCAGGACATGTATCATTTCATGATCACTTTCACCCAAATTGCCTTCTACCTACAGATTTGCTACCAATTAATGTTTAACCGAGCTATGGCCTGCAGCTTCAGTTGTCCTGACCAGGGTACAGGACATATTACAATCACCAAGGTTACAAGTGACAAACAGCCCCACTGCTCAATTACCTAGCAAACCCCAGGCCAGGTCACAGAACCCGCATCCACAGATGGAAAACAGCCCGATGGGAAATGTATAGACTGCAGACACAGCTGCTTGTCCCTGCACCAGCAAAACCACTGTGCAGTAAGTCAGTCATGTCACTCTGCAGTGTCTCGTATCTGGACAAGGCAAGTTTGCCTTTATTTAATAGCTCCATCAGTCAGAGTAATAGAGATGGATAAAATGGTAACCTATTCACCCAACCCTTTCTAATTGCTATCCTAAAAAGCATAAAGGGAAGTGAGTACAAGAACAACGTGCAAAAGGCTCTTTGCTACTGACTGTTTCAGATGTAGGCGTAAACCTGTTATTAGCTCCAAGGCTGACGTCCCTAAGAGAACAGGAAAAGCCAAGCAGGATCAGACCAACCGTTCACCAAATCCAATATCCTGTCATCAACAGAAGCCAATGTCCGATACATATGGTGTAACACTCTCACAATGTACATAGCTTTTCAGCAATTTGTCATGGAGGAAGTTTTCTCCTGATCACCAGAATATTACCAGCGTATTGTTTTGAAGCATGAGGATTGGCAGCCCAGCCCTTTGTAACGCCATCCCAGCTAATGTGACTGCAGATGCTAACTCGGTTCATATAAATGTTGAATCCTTCTTGGAACATACTAAGCTATCTGCGTTAGTAATACCCTGTAGCAGTGAGTTCCAGAGGTTCATTATGTCTTGCTTAGAAGAAAATATGGAGAGGATGAAATGTCTCTAGCTTCACTTGACCTACGCAACCAAAAAGCCCACACATTTCAGACATGAAATTGATGCCTCAGCAATGTTGAATCAGCTTTCATCATCACATCAGATTTTAGTATACGAAGTCTTGACAATTTCCTTGAGCAAAACACAGCTCCGTATGTAATAAGAACACCCTCATCCACCCAGCAATTCAAACAGAGTAATAGATATACCCTGACTCCATTCCAAATATAACTGGAGGGGCAAGTGTTAATTAAGTCAGTGCTGTGGACCTGAGCACCCTCTGCAAAAGTTAACGACCAAACAATAAGAGCCACATCCCGGCTGGGTCTCAGTTACATAGTACTTTAATGGCGTTACCACACTTGCACCGCGACTGGGGATGGCTCTGTATCTCTCAGCAAATCAGTCAGTCATTCCACATCTTTAGGACCCACTGTCGGCAACTAAAAACTGAGACCCGCTACTTCCAAAGTGCTGTTGGTTCCATGAAGCATGCAGACGACAGATCACCACGCGGCACATAGAAATTATTACAGGAGGCGCCTGCCATATGCTCTAAGCTACTAAAATATTCAACCCTGCAGTGCTCTGAAAACTACTACGCAGATAGGCAAAACAGCTGCCCCAATGGGACTCGAAAGCACCGTGCTATTGAAACGCAAAGGGATCTCCAACTCAGGCTAGAAGCTACTTGTTTCTGGCCATTATTTTTCCAAAGTACATTGTAGTGAGTGCAAGTATAAATTACATGACAATAATAATTATGGTGAATATTTGCATAGTCTTTGCAACAGTAGATGCCAAGGCACTTTACACAGGTCAGTTAGCATTACTGACTGCACAGGGCAGAACGGAAGCACAGCAAGGAGAAGTGGCTTGCCCATGGTCAAAAAGGGAATCAGTGGCAGAGTTAGAAATAGAACCCAGGTCACCCGATTCCCAGTACCATGCTCAGAATCACAGAATCGTAGGACGGGAAAGGACCTTGAGAGGTCTTCTAGTTCAGTCCCCTGCACCCAAGGCAGGACTCAGTATTACCTAGACCACCCCGACAGGGGCTTGTCTAACCTCCTCTTAAAAACCTCCAATGACAGAGATTCCACAACATCCCTGGATAGTTTATTCCACTGCTCATCTACCCTGACAGGAAGTTTTTCCTAATGTCCAACCTAAACCGCCCTTGCTGCAGTTTACGTCTATTGCGTCTTGTCCTATCCTCAGAAGCTACTTTCTGCTGGAATCTGTTCACCTACAACTCAACGGCTGACTATGTCACTGCAATGCCCTGCCCATGTCATAACACCCTTTGCTCTTTCCGACCTTGCCTGGTTTTGGCAGGGACGTAACATGATTATTGCACAGTTAGATGTTGTCCATACAGACAAGACCAACCATGCTATAACACACTGCCGTTGCTGAAACTTACGGGGGTATACCGGGTGCCCCAGCATGGTAAGATAACATTGCTGGGTAGAGAACTGTGTGAGAACCTATTTTACTGCACTATCTACTGCTCGTCATTTGGCAAAGGGAAGCTTTTAAACAAACATTCAGAGAGACGATCACCCTCCTTGCTTCTCCGACCCCCTCCCCCCAACTTTAGCACATTCCTGCAGACATCTTCCAAGGAGCAGGGTAAAATAAGGAGGTTTCAGGCATATGTAGCGGGCTCCGTGCTCCATTTGAAGGGTCAAGGAAAGTCTCAGCAGGGTTAGAGTTCTGGTCCCTGTCCCAACAGGGATCTTACCCCCAATAAACTGCTTATCTCCGTGTGAATTACTCTATCCACCCTGTGGTACAGGAACCATCACCCAAAGAGAGACCCTCTTTCCATCACGCTAGCTTCACTTGGAAACTTGCCTGGGATATCCAGCAGAGAATGGGAAAACGACTCAGAGTCTTATCATAAATAAGTTTTAGCGCCCAAAACGGACACTGACAGATCCCCAGAAGAAAAACAACACATGGGCGGCCCAATTCAAAGCTGCTAGTGTACGGCTCTGCATTTTACAGCTAAATAAAAAAGCCTTGTTGCTAGACTGGACACAGCACTAGGAAATATATTGTAGGGAACAACCCTGCACTGGCAGGGGGTGGGTTAGATGTGACTTGATAGAACTTTCCTGACTTTAACCTCTCTGAATAGAAATACATAAAGAGTGGGGGCAGCAGGGGGCATGTGAACCATAGGAATTACAGGAAACAAGTTAATGACCCAACATCAGGGCACCTCATTCCACCAGCAGGCGACACAGACACAGCAGATGAAAAGCAGGTGCTAAGGATTATTAACAAAAACTTTCCATGTCACTCTGACTTCCCCACTCCCAACCTCCAGCTGAAACCCACTGCAAACATCTGGACTGCTCAACCCCAGATTAATTGTCACCTGACGGTACCTCTTATTCCAGCTCTGGAATCAGACAGACAGAGGGATCCAATATGAGTTAGACCCTGCCCCAGCACCCACAGACAGACCATCTGTCCACGTGCAGCCCACTACCCCAGCACCCACCCATGGACAAACAGACCATCCCCAATTCCCACAGACAAACAGACCGTCCACAGGGAACCCCCCTGCCCATGCATCCACCTATAGATGGACAGATAGACCGTCCACAGGAACCCCCCTGCCCACACACTCACCCACAGACGGACAGACCGTCCAAAGGAACCCCCTTTCCCCAGCACCCACCCACAGACAGATCATCCACAGGGAACCCCCCTGCCCTGGCACTCACCCACAGACGGACAGAGAGACTGCCCACGGGCACCCCCCTGCCCCAGCACCCACCCACAGACAGACCGTCCATGGGAACCGCCCTTTCCCAGCACCCACCCACAGACAGACCGTCCACGGGAACCCCCCTTTCCCAGCACCCACCCACAGACAGAGCATCCACAGGGAACCCCCCTGCCCCAGCACCCACCCACAGACAGACCGACCGACCCATGGCGGGAGCCCCCCCCCCGGCAGCCCTGCACACCTGGTGGTGCGTCTCCTTCTCCACGTTGACCCCGTTCACCTCCACCACCCGGTCCCCAGCCCGCAGCGCCGCCGCCTCGGCCGGGGAGCCGGGCTCCACTTTGCGGATGAACTGGCCGCTCTTGCCCTTCTCGCCGTGCAGGTGGAAGCCGTAGCCGCTCTCCCCCTTGATCATGTGGCAGAGCCGGGGCTTCAGCTGGTCCTTGGCCATGGCTGGGGCCCTTCCAGCCGCGCGCCGGGGCAGCTCCCCGGGGGCAAGGTCGGTGCCCGGGCGCCGCGCCCGCAGCGCAGCCGCTGGAGGCGCCGGGCCGAGGGCAGCGCGATCCCGGCGGGATCAACAAGTGGCCGCAGCCCCGGGGCGGTGCGGGGCGGCCGGCGCACTCCCTGCCTGCGCCTCTCTCCGGCCGGGGCACCTGGCGAGACGGGGCCCCTTACGCGCGGAGAAGCGCAGAGGCAGGAGCCCGGCGGCGAGGAGCGGAGGCGGCGGCCGGGCTGGGGCTGGGGCTGCGGCTGCTGCTGCTGCTGCTGCCGCCGCCAAGCGGGGCCATGCTGCGTCCTCCGCCCGCCTCTGGGGTCCCCCTGCACCGGCCCGCCTGGTGCCCCCGTGCGCCCCGCCTCGGCTGCCCGACCGGAGCTGCTGCTGCCGCCCGCGGCTCTGACTGCTCCGGACCCCGCCGCTGTTACTGGGGCTGCAGCGCCTCCTCCCCGCTGCTTACGGCTCCAAGTGACATTACAGCCGGGGGAAGAGCTTGGAGGCCAGATGTGATCATTGCACCTCCCCCTGATGCAACCCGGAACCTTCCAGAGCTGGCTGGGGGGGGGGGGTGGGAGTGTGTGTGTGGGGGGTCATGTAGGCTCCCCACCAAAAAAATAATCCAGCCACAACCCAGCATAGACCTCAGGGCGGGGGAAAGCTGTCCTGTCTGTCTCATGCTCTTTGTGGTCTCTGTGTCAATTGGTGCTAGTCCCGTCCCCCGTCCCCCCCTCCCCAAATCATAGTGTGGGACATCAGGGAGGGGGGCACCGAAACACCACTGGTAGGGCCCCGCCTGGGTGATGTAAAATCAGGGCCGCCCGGCAGAGGGGGAGGAGGGGGCAAGTGGGGCAATTTGCCCCAGGGCCCCACAGAATACAATAGTATTGCTTTGCCCAGGCACCCTGAATCCTCTGGGTGGCACTGTGTAAAATAGGGGTGCAGGGAGGTCTAGCTGGGTCACCCTCTTTCCAAAACCTAGTGAGTTCTTTGCTGGTCACGCCAGGGGCCCAGCTACTCACTGAGGCTTGGTGAAAACCACTTTGTGAAGGGCGTGATCAAAGCTAGTCTTTATTTCATTCCAGCCCTTTGCCAAGTGCCTGTCGCCAGGTATCAAAGTGCCATCCAGAGCCAGTTAAACCTATCCAAGAGGGAAGCCAGCTGGTTTCAATGCGATTCCAGAGCTCAGAGATGAAATCAGACATAGGGGCAAGAATGGTCCAGTGAGCTAGCTGTACAAAGAATGGGAGGATAGGGGTAGCCAAGGCCAGAAAGCATGAGTCCCAGAACTGGTGGTGAATAAGTAACTAAAATAATGGACTTGTAGGGAGATTTCCCATAGGACTTTAGTGGGAGTTGTTGGATCAGGTCTTAAAAACAGCCAACAAGGGACTCCGCCTGGTCTTCTCCAGGAGAGAGCTCCCCAGTCCATTCCAAGCTAAGGCTGGTGTTTGACCCCCATGAGATGCAACAGCATCTTATCCCCAAATGGCTGGTCTCTGCACTCAGCTTCACACATGGAAAGGGGCCAGTGGCTGTAGCTTACTTAAAGGATCCTGCGGGACTGGGAGGCTGGCATGTTCTGTTTCATGAGATGGTGCTGAACAAGTCCAAGACTTGAAAGCAGGTGCAGCTGAAGGTTCTTTCCGGTCTTATACTCGAGCATCTCTTTCCCAGGGCCTATTTATTTGTCTATCACTGAGATAGGACAGATTTCTTCATAGGCATTCAGACCCAGTTCCTCAAAGGTATTTAGGCTCCTAACTTCCATTGATTTTAGTGTAAGTAATAGCCCAAATACCTTTGAGGAACTGGAACAGATACTACAGTAATGAGGGGCCTAGCAGTAGAAAGATAAAGAGATGCATAGATGTGAGGAAAGTGTCTATCTAGGAATAGATTACATTATTATTCTATATTAAGACTGCCAGTCCAGATCTCATATCTAACTTAAGATCTTGCTGTAACTGTAAGAGGAAATAATGTGGCAATGAATATTGTTCTGATCAAGTCTATGGTAGGCACATAATTTCCTTAAATTGAGGTTCCCTGATGCCGTCAGCCTGAAAGGAAACAAGTGCAGCTGATTTCAGTTCCCAAGCTCTGTGATCAGCCCATCATCGCTCTATTTGTGGTGTCCTTGTGGTGAGAATTTTAACCTGTGAAGTGCCTCAGACCTCTGGCTATATGCCAGCTGTCATCAGACCTTGCTGCTCTGTAGTTAGCTGCTGCTCTGCAGAAGAATCGATCTCTGCCTGTTTGCACAAAGCCTTGGGATGATGTGAAAGCAGGCCAGAGAGAGTCTGGAAATTTTAGAAAAAAGAAAAGGAGTACTTGTGGCACCTTAGAGACTAACCAATTTATCTCTAAGGTGCCACAAGTACTCCTTTTCTTTTTGCAAATACAGACTAACACGGCTGCTACTCGGAAACTTTAGGATTACTTTATTTGCTGTGTTACCTGAGGACTTCCCTGAGCCTCTCTCTGGAGTGAGGATATGCTGTCATCGAACAACCCGACCAATACCTGAGCCACAGGTTCTGAAAAACAGCTGCTGGTACGTAACCTTAACAGCTATATGGGAGCCCCATCCTGCAAACCCTGCTCACGTTAGCCATCCCTGCTCACTACTCGCACGAGTAGGGAATACTCCCGTGAGTACACTTGTAGGACCCAGCCCTGTTTCTGTGCCACTCCCTTTCTGTAGTGTTTCTAGATCAGGGCCGACATTACCCATAATGCAAGGCACCTTCTTGCAGATCTCATTTTACTGGCTGCTGCTGCTGGTACAGGCTGGGTGCAGGTAGCATAGGGAGGAAGAATTTCTTGTGAATTGAGGACTTGGCTAAGAGCCCCCGTTTCAGCCAACTATTTATTCGTGTACCTAACTGCGTAGTTCCACTGACTTCATATGCTTGAAGTTAAGCATCTGCTTAAATACCTTGCTAGATTGGGGCCCCTTGCATTTAGGAATGTCCCAAGTGCTCACCTGTTCCCTGAGTGGCCCTTTTCTTCTGCCCTGTTAAACGCTAATCTGCAGGGGAGGATTCTTCAGCCTGCAAGGAACATCTGTTTGGAATACAGGTGTATCGCGTGTTGGTGCATCCTGTGCTGTGATTGGTGGGAAAGGTTCATGTTTCTATAATGGAGCTGGAAAAAGCCTGAAATCATTCCTGCATCAATGACCATCTTAACACTGTAGAGAAAGTAATGCCCTCAGGCTCAAGAAGATCTTGCAGTGTGCTTCGGGGTAGTAGCTGGATTTCAATCCCATTTTACATTCCCCCCCCCCCCCAAGAACCTACTGGAATTGCTGCCTTCAGTGAACTGAATATAACAGAGCCACAATTAGAACTCAATAGCCATTGAACAGCTGGAGTTTTGCATTTTAATTTCTAGGTTCTTTGATTTGGGTAAATATTTAAGTCTCATTTGAGGGGAGGAGAAGGGGGAACTTTACAGTAGATTTATGCTTTTTGGCTTAGCAGAATTTGGAGCTAGTTTTATTTGACATCTGCTTCAAAGCAAATAGGTTGATTTATAATTCATTTATTACAATTCATTAAGCACTTACATAGACTTTTACTCATGTGCTAAATTCTGTTTGCATTGGGTTTTAGAATATTGCATAATTAATGCACTGTACATCCAGGATGAAAAGCCTGTCACTTGAAGATATTCGAATTGCTGGACAGGCTTCCTCATGGGGGGAGGGATAGCTCAGTGGTTTGAGCATTGGCCTGCTAAACCCAGGGTTGTGAGCTCAATCCCTGAGGGGGCCATTTAGGGATCTGGGGCAAAAATGGGGGATTGGCCCTGCTTTGAGCAGGGGGTTGGACTAGATGACCTCCTGAGGTCCCTTCCACCCCTGATAGTCTATGATTCTATGGTGATTCTAGTCTATGTGTAATGGTCAGGGATTCCTAAAGAATATACAGCATAGCCTGCCTTAAACTACTGCTCCAGGGACCAGCAAAAATCAGTGGCTTAGCGGTTTTCTAAAAAAGGTAGAGTAGGAATATGTATTTGAGAGTAGTTAAGGATGGTCTCTTAAAACAGAAGGTTGCCTGAAAAAAAGCTGATAATGCATGCACTATCCTTTGCCTTCTTTTTATACTTACACTGGTAGAAATAAAAGTTCTTGCTCAACCGCCTTGTGTCCATCTTCCCCCGAAGAGGTCCAATGGGAATCAAGAGGCCTAAGATCTCGCTCTCCCGAGATTTGCTCTGATATTGGGCAAATCACTGAATCTCTGAGTAGCCCCCTCTTTAAATAGAGCACAGGGAAAGCAGGTAATGGTTACTATCGATGGGTGAAGAGTATTCTATAGATGCTAAGCAGTATTAGTTTTCTGCGTGGGGGTAGGAAATGCAGACAGAGGCAGGAGGGGCTGATGCTCACAGAAATCAAAAGGTCCGAAGTGCCACTATGCCCCTCAATTCAATTCCTTCCCAACCCCAAAGCTGGGCATCACCTCCACCCCTGCGTGTGTAAACATGACTCACCCTCGTTAAACACCAAACTGCATCTCAGCAGTGGTTGAATGGGGATTCCTGAGAACAGGGTGCTGGTTTTCCCCCATGCACAGGTCACCGTGCCCTCCATTGTAATTTTGCTCTGGCCAACGTTTGTCCATTTTACATTTCCCAGCTAGTTCCATGTTTCCCTGTCCTGTTTTCAGGTGTTGATGTACAATGCACTGGAGTCGCGGTTGACATCTGATAGAAAGATCAAGAGGTGTTCTTGGCTTCGGTACCCCTGGCGCTGGTGGCTGTCGTGGTCCCGGATGGTACACCTCTAGGGCAGTGGGCCAGCCTAGAGGAAACCGTGCACACTGTCCTCGGGCTCTAAGAAGAGTCACTGCTTCATGTTCTTGAACCCACTTGTACAACCTTGGTCAGAGTAAAATGGATGACCCTCTTGCTGCTGTTATCTAGGAGTATTAAAGCTTTTAACCCCACTCAGCTCAGCTGTCAGATTTAGGAGGAGCCTGGGAGCAATGTTTAATCATGTCTCTCTTTTTACCCTAACTCAGGCTGTGGCTGACCTGATTAAGACAACTTTGAGAATGCAAAAGCCTCAGGGGGATTTCAGCATGTGGAGAAAGGCCATTGATTTATTTCTGCTGCCGGAGGAACCTGTGCAATGAGAAGAGAGCTCATAAAATGCACACAGTCTCTTTTCTTCACAAGCTGCATGGGAGGCAATATTAAGTTGTAAACATGTTCCGGGTTAGATTTATAGAGGTAGAATAACCCGTAGAAGAAGGGTTAGGCATGTGCATTATATATTTTTAAAGTGTGGCGTGGATTTAGACAGGCTGCACCTTCTGTTTCACAAGCTAAGCAGGTGCAAACCTGCTCAATCTTTTTATTACGGTGGCATCATGGTTTGGGTCTTATTGTGTTAGGTGCTGTACAAACACAGAATCAGTACCCCCTCAACTGCCCTTGCACACCCTCCAGGTGGTTTGTTAAGCAGAGGCATCGCTCTGGATTCCTAGTAACTTCACACTTGATACAGTTATCGCATTCATCCACGCTGCATCAGGAGACCTGCTTTGGAAGTTAGGATGGAAATCTCTCAGTGCAAAGAAACTGCAGCCAAAACAAACCCAGCACTCCGAGCAGGCATGGGAGATGATCCTTTGTCCTTCAGTTACACAGGGAGCACTTGCTCTAGTATTTGTAATCCACCATGCACTCTCTCACTTAACCTTCAGGTACATCTTTGGAGTGGAAACACTCCGCTGAGCTAGAACACACACTATTTGCAGACCTGTGGTGTGAAGAGAAACTTACCTGGGAGGCAATTTTTAGTCTCCCTGTCTCCAACAATTTTTCCCATACAATTCTACTTACACAGAGGGGAGGGGCACCTGGGTATGGAAATTTCCAAAGATAGTCGAGACAGGCTTCTTACTGGAGGCCAGTTAAGTTCATGCCTCAGTTTTTCCCCCTAAGTCAGAGATTATGTGAAGTTTTGTTTGACCCGATTTCCTCCCTGAGCCAATGCCAGACTCCTAGTGGGTTTGCTCATTGTTCTGTAGATTCCAAAAATGTTAGGGCATATTGATTACAGCCAACCTGTCTGCCTACCCTGGGAATTATGTGGGACTGACGAATACAATCAAAGTCAGGGAGGGAAGCACAGGTGCCGAATCTCTCAGCTCAGGGTGAGCGAATGCAAGAAACAGCCTCAGGAAGAATTACTCTGCGACTCCCAAACATCACAAGATGCTTTGTAAAGTTAATGAATTAAGCCTGTAGCATCTTGGTGAGGGAGGTAGAGATTCTTACCTCATTTCACAGGTAAATGTCACCTGATTCCCAGTCTCCTGTTCCAACCTGTAGCTGATACAGCTGCAACAGTTCCAGCACAAGTCAGCCAGGGGGAATTCCCAAAAGGGCCCATCCCTGTCAGCCTGTCAGCATGATAAACTCCCCACGACAGTCAATGGATTGCAGGTTCTTAGTCTACGGAGTGGCTCCCTACTGACCCAGAGAGAGTTTTGTTTGGGGTCAGCTGTGGAACACACAGGATGCAAACTTTGCAGGCCTTGTGTTCTAATCTAAAGGACAGGTGTGCAAACGTAAACGTGTTTCTGTACCTAATTTGCACATACAGTTGCCATGATTGTGCACACAGCCTGGGTATGGGCCTGTGCAAGCTCCCTATTGTCCAGGTACCATCAAGGTAAGTGGGCGTATAAATCAGTGGTGCATTTTGTACCCACGTGAAAAATCAGACCCTGTGAGACCCAAAGGGTTGGCCATTTGGACAGCGCCAGCGTTTGGGCATTGGTTGTTGGATGCTGCCACCTCCATGCCCGTTTTACAGCCTCACCCTCATGAGATGTGCTCCATAAATTTGCAGGCAAGTGGAGAATCATTCCTATCAAATGTCAGTGGATCTGGGCATTATCTTTTTGAAAGGCGCATGTGAAAGTGAGCCATGCGCAGCAGGAAGAATCCACTTCTCCAGCTTCCTGTCCCATTTTTTTTTTCTTTCCCTAACAGTCACTGGAACAACCAACCAACCTACCTACTCCTGTCCCCCACCCCACCCGCCGAGCCCAGATCCATGGAGAGAAATCACAGCCCCAGGTGAATGATCAGAAACATGGCTCTTCCTTTCACTTGTTGTGCAGAATCCCATTAGCTCCACTGGAATCAGCAGCCTGGCAAGGAGGCCAAAATACTCCAAATCCTCAAGAGGTGTTCAGGCAGCTAATTCCCATGGATTTCAGTGGAAGCTAGGAGCTAAATGTCTTCCAGGATCTGGGCCCAAGTGATTGCAGGACTGGCTGCCCTAGCCCATCCGTTTTATACTCCAGGGAGCCCAAAGAGGGCTCTCAGGGCAAGCTCCTCTCACTCAGTCCTTGCACCAGCCCCACGGCCTGCCTCTCATGCACTCCAGAAGGAAAGGTTCAGTTCCACTACAGCCAGAAGACCGGGAGGCAGCTGAGTCCCAGCCGCAGAGTTGGGAAGAGAAGCCAGGAGGCCCAGCTCCTAACCACGGAGGTCACTGGAAGTTTGGGGTGTGCGAGGAATGATCAGGGTTGTACCCAACATCTATTGCCCCCCCCCCCAGAATATCTGAATTCTCTTATTCATTGTACTCCTCTGTCAGTGTCCAGGCAGTAAGTTCTCCTCTCAGTCCCACTCAAGTCAACAAGGTGGCCAGGTGCAATTGAGGGAAGTATTTTGGACTTGATTGCTTGCCAGCTGAGTCATCTCTATCCAGTATCACACTCCGTGACATGGACTGAGGCCCTAGCTGTGGCTTCATGTGTGCTGAAGTCTGCACAAACCTCCAGCACGCTGAGCTGCAAGGGGAAGGGTGCCCACCAGAGGGGCCCCAGCAGCAGCCATGTGCCATTGGTCCCTGGAGCAGGAAGATTTGGGGCCAGACAGCCTTGTGGGGTGAAGTCCCGCTACAGCCCCCTCTGGGACGGCTCTGAGCTGAGGCAGGTGCAGTTAAAGCATAGCTAGGTCTGGCTTCTTCACCTCGGCGGATGGGGCTGCGCACTTCGGAAAAGTTTCTCTGTCTAGAAGCCAGGCAGGGAGCCTGGGAGGTAGGAGTGCTGTCCCTGTGATAGGGGCTGGTGATTTGAGAGGCTGGAGTCTGAGGGAGGACTGAAGCTGGCTTAATGCTGTAATCATTTGTTATTGCTGGTCACACAAAAAGGCCCAGACCTGGAAAAAGGCCTAAACTCCTGAGAAGGTTTGAGCAGAAGGCCTAAGGCTAAGCAGGGATAAACCCTCTCTAACAGCTTGATTCCCGGCCATCAGGGTGATTTTTAGAATAAAAGCAGGCCATGTTTTCATCCCCCTTGTCTTCTGTTGTCCTTGGGCCAAAGGGTCTGTGTCTTGCTGGGCTGCATATTGTGTAGATGTAGCAGGGAAAAGTTACTACACACTGCCATCTGCTGGGCCCAAAACCTGGTGTGGGACCAGATCCTGAACTCCTTTAACAGCTCTTCAGCCATAGATCTCAGAGCACTTTACAAAGGAGGCCTGTATCACGGTCCTGTTTTACAGGTGGGGAAACTGAGGCACAGGTGCAGTGACTTGTATCAGGTCTCCCAACAGCCAAGCCAGGAACAGGTCTCCTGTGTCCTAGTTCAGCAAGGATCATACTGCCTCTCAAAGTGCAGTGACCTATACTCACTCGGAGTAGCACTTGTACAAGTAATCCCATTAAACTTAATACGACTTCTTGCATCATTGCTACTCAGTGTGAATAAGGGATGCAAAACTGAGCCCATAATTTCCACGCAGTTCTTAGGCAAAACTCCCATTGATTTCAGGGATGGTTTGCCTCACTTAGGAACTGGTCCGGAATGGGGAAGAGATGAAAAAGGAGAGAAAGCTCAAGAGCAACACCAAAGAAGCCCAAGGAAGAGAGGCAAGGAAAACTACTAAGCAAGCTACTAAGGGAGTATCAGTATTGAGTGGTTAGAGCCAGGACTCCTGGGTTCCATTCCCATGTCTGCCACGGATGCAAGAAATGATTACTACACTTTGATCCTGGCAAGTCAGAGACACAGTGAAAGCGAGAGGAGAATTTGGATCCATTTCAGCAGGTGCTTGAAGTTCAGCACATGTTTTGCTGAATTGGGGCCTAAATTGGTATAGCTGAGAGCAGAAGCTGGCCCCAGATCAGAAACTGGGCAGCCAGTGCTGAGAGAATTAATCCCCAGGGCAACAATGAAAAAACAAAACAAAACACCCAGGTCAACACGTCTGCGGAAATACCAGCTGCAGAGGGGAGTGCGGGAACTCCCAGTGCCGGAACACTCCAGCGCAATTCCTGCAGGGAGGGCAGCCGGCTGTCACCCAACAAGAAAGTCGACATTCATTCATGTCGATCTTTACAAGAGCGGTTTCCTCTCTTGTAAGGAAAAGAAACAGCCCAGAGGCCCTGCTCCCAGTCCAGCAGACGGGAGCCGCATGGAGCCTAGGGAATGTATTGGTCTGAATAAAGAAATGGCAGAAATAAATACAAGAGGCTCAGGAGGGGTTTAAGGTGGAAGCAGCAGATAACAGGGATCAGCCCAACTCATCTTGGATCCTTCTCAGTCTTTTCCTCTTCGGCCTGGATTTTCTCTTTGCCTGTGAAACCCATAGCTGGCAGGTGCTTGTCGGGGTGAATTCAGACCATAGCGACCTGGGGACATCAGAAAGCAGCCACTGGGAGCGGAGATGCAGTTGTACGTTGGTGAATGGGGTTAAAGCCTGTCCACAAACATCAGAGGCCCGCTTCTGCCCTGCCAAAGTGAGGCAGCTCTTGTGCTGTCATAGCCAGCCTTGGTGGATCTCCCAGTGCACAGAGACCCTCCAGGGGCACTGAGACCATGCCAATGTTGCTCCCTATGCCAGCAGCTGGGGAAGTATGGCCAGGGTAATGGAGCAGCACTGGGGCTTCTGTAGGGACTTCCAGCCGTCCTCTCAGCCCCTCATGTCTGGAGTAAATTAGAGCAGCCAACCCAGGAGCAGGGGAGTGCAAAGCTGGCTTTGAATAAGTCTACCTTGCTCTCCCACAAGCGTGCTCCCTGGGCCAGATCCTCCTGAGCAGGTTCGGGCTCTTGCTTACTTGTGGATTTCACTACAGCAGCTTCTGCTCTGGCAAGGGAAAAAAAACAGATGGAAAACGTAACAGAAGACGGAACCTTGTGGACTTGAATGGGCTTCTGCTGATGTGCCAGAGAGCAGGACGCCACCAATTATTTTCACAGCCCTTCAGTTTCATTCAAACTGTTACACAAGTTCTGTAAAGCTTTCCACCTTTACCTCTGGGAAGGTCCTATAGAACTGAATGATGTGAAAACAGGGTTCTACAGAATCAACTCAAACTTTATAGAAATCTATAGAGGCTATCCTTTCTGTGGGCTATTTAAACCAACCTATAGGATTGATGCAGAGAGATTAGTATGCCCAGACATCGTTCAAATGTCTGTAGAGATCCTACTTCTCATTTTGCTGAACAGTTCTATAGAGCTTCCCCATCTGGGTAAGTTTGGGACTTTCGCCAACTGACAATACTCAGTTAAAATCCCCAAAGAGCACTGGGATCCATTCCCAAATGGGCAGAATATGAACTGGGAGGATAGAGGACAGACTGATGTGACAATTGTGAGGGAAATGAAGAGATACTTGGTTATTTGATTGTGATCCCCTCACTACACAAGTAGTCTCATTCACTTTGGGGTTAATAAGTGGAAAACACAACGTGGCCCTAAATACAAAGAACGTCCTGCTGGAGCCTTGGAGTGCCAATGGCTGATGGGTTCAAAGGGGCTCATTTTGGGTTGGTGAAACAGAGGGCAGAGCTGGTCGCTTCCTGAAGCGGAGCCGGTTTATTTACAGTGGCACAAACACAAAGGCCAGGGAGGTGGGAATGACAGGTGAGCTGGTTTCAAACACAGCAGTAAATGCAATATATAAAGACAGCCTTGTGTACTGTCAATACAAAGGGAGACAGTCTCCAAAACAGCATTATTTGCTTTAATAATCCCACTGGTTAGGAGCTGGAAATTCTGCTGACAATTCCAACATGGGGTGGGGAGAAGGGGGAATTTGAAATGTTCGCTTTTTGTTCCAATCTTGAACAAGCTTTCCCAGGAAACAAATTCCCAAATAATTCCATTTGAGACCATCAAAACATTTTGGCTATCATTTTATTGGGACTTTTCTGTGTTGATAGAATACAATGTTTAGGTTAATATTTTAAATATTAAAGTCAAAACAAAACTAATCAAAATGATATTCCAACCAAAATGGTCTGACTTTTTCTTGTCAAGTTTCATCAAAGTCAACACAGTCCTGTGAGTCATTTCAATTTCAACAAAATTGCATTTGTCAACAAAAAACTTAACAGAGCAAGTTTCTGACTGGCTCCAATTCCAGACCTTAACACAGTGCTTGTGTCATCAGAATCAGTCCCATGATTCTTAACCAGACAGGAGTGCCTCTGAACAGCCTTTACAATATTTGAGCAGGGGCATGGACCGGAGCACATTTGCTTTTGTGAAACAACCAGCAAAAATAAATATCACAGGGTCTGTCCTTGTGGAAAAAATATTCTGCTCCAGTGGAAAACCATCTCAGCGCGGACAGCTCCGGCGAGTGCTTTTCTACACGAGGGTGTCAAAGCCTCTGCTAGGGCTCAGCTGCAATTCTTCCGTATGCAGGAGGGCAGCACGGTGGCAATTGAGCAAGCTTCCAAAAGAGCAAGAGCCTGTTTTCTGCAAGGCTGCAGCAGTCAGAGGCACTCTGTTTGCCGTTAAAAACTGAATTGAGGAAATAGGCTGCAGATGCAATTCTGAAATCAAATCTAGCCGTGCACCTCGCGCAATGAGTGCGTGAGAGGAGCACACTATTGCCTAGGGAGTTGGTAGAGATTTCCTGAATGCAAGGCTGCAGTTTCTCTGCAGCTTTTCTAGCCATCCCCACCAACTGCAGCAAAAATGGAGACTGGGTTCCTGTTATTTTGGGGGAGGGAGGAGGCAATATCTAAAAACATGCCAAAACCAACACTGTGTAAAACAGAGACCTGAAGAAGGGCTCTGGGCCTTGAAAGCGCTTCCACCAACAGAAGGTGGGCCAATAAGAGGGACTGCCTCACCTTCCTTGTCTCAAATTAAAATGGTCAACCCAAGCCCCATCCTTCCTGTCACCCCCAAGACTTCACTCCAGAGTTCTCAGCCCTCATAAGAGCCTAGGGAAACCTATCAGAGCACCTGCGTTTCAAAGCAGCTCAGTGTCCAACAGTTCCCAGGCAGGCAGACAGATTGGTGAGGCCTCATCTGGAGTACTGTGTCCAGTTTTGGGCCCCACACTACAAGAAGGATGTGGATAAGTTGGAAAGAGTCCAGCGAAGGGCAACAAAAATGATTAGGAGTCTGGAACACATGACTTATGAGGAGAGGCTGAGGGAATTGGGATTGTTTAGTCTGCAGAAGAGAAGAATGAGGGGGGATTTGATAGCTGCTTTCAACTACCTGAGAGGTGGTTCCAGAGAGGATGGTTCTAGACTATTCTCAGTGGTAGAAGAGGACAGGACAAGGAGTAATGGTCTCAAGTTGCAGTGGGGGAGGTTTAGGTTGGATATTAGGAAAAACACTTTTTCACTAGGAGGGTGGTGAAACACTGGAGTGCGTTACCTAGGGAGGTGGTAGAATCTCCTTCCTTAGAAGTTTTTAAGGTCAGGCTTGACAAAGCCCTGGCTGGGATGATTTAATTGGGGATTGGTCCTGCTTTGAGCAGGGGGTTGGACTAGATGACCTCCTGAGGTCCCTTCCAACCCTGATATTCTATGATTTCCCAAGTTGCTCAGAAGTCCTTTAGACACCAGCAGCTCCCATTGCTCTCAAGGGGGAGGCTGGGAATTTCCCCACTTTGGGAATTCCCCATAGCTGTCAAGGGGAGTTGAGCACTTTTGAGAATCCTGCCCTTAGGTTACATTTCTTTAGATTTAAAGCATAACAGATGCTTATTCAGAGAGCGCTAAGTGGCCTAACAATTAATTAAACGTACAGTTCCATAGCAACAGCCCTGCAGCAACACTGAGCTGTCATATAGAGGGGACAATGTAACCTGGTCAGTCAAGGCATCAGCTCAACAGAGAACACCCTTTCATCCCTCTTCACCTCCCCAGGAACATACCCTCAACTAGGGTGACCAGATGTCCCGATTTTATAGGGACAGTCCTGATATTTGGGGCTCTCTCTTATATAGGCACTGTGACAGACCCAGACCAGGGGGGTGCAGGAGTCTGGTCCAAGGCAGATATACTGGCCACTGGATGAACCGGTTTCTGTTTCCTGAGTGACCAGAGGCGGGGCTGCCCTAGAGCAATCAGGAACCTGCCAGAACCAATTAAGACAGGCAAGCTAATCAAGACATCTGGAACCAATTAAGAACTTTCTAGATTCAATTATGGCAGGCAGGCTAATCAGGACTTCTGGTTTAAAAAGGACCTCCCATCAGTTAGTAGGGGGTGTGTGCCAGGAGCAGGGAGTGAGAAGGCATGCTGCTGGAGGAGTGAAGAGGTCAAGTGTGATCAGGCTTCAGGAGGAAGATCCTACTGTGAGGATAAAGAAGGTGCTGGGGGTAAGGCTGTGGGGAAGTAGCCCAGGGAGTTGTAGCTGTCACACTGCCTATACAGGGAACATTGTGGACAGCTGCTATCACAGGGCCCTGGGCTGGAACCTGGTGTAGAGGGTGGGTCTGGGTTCCCCCACATCCCCTCAACTCCTGAGGAGATGCAGGAGGAGTTGACCTGGTCTGTGGGAAACCCCAGAAGGGAAGGTCTAAATTGGAAAGGGATCTGCCCTGTCCCTGACCCACTAGGTGGGACACAAACTGCAGGGATTGTTCTGTTTCCCCCATGCTGGCCTGTGATGAGGTTAGCTGAGTGAATGGCAGGTTTGAGCTACTAGCAGAGTGGCCAAACTGAGGGCTGCTGTGAATCTCTGAGATGAGCAAATCCGCCAATAAGCACAGGACCCACCAAGGCAGAGGAGGAGCTTTGTCACAGCACCTATTACCCCCCCACCCTCTGTCCTGATTTTTCACACTTGCTATCTGATCACCCTACCCTCAGCCTTCTCCCCAAGGCCTGGCAGACAGGTGGCTTTTGCAGCATTCTGGTTAAATGCACAGATTAACTCCTGCTAGTGGAATATATCCTGTATTGTAGGGCTTCATTTGCCTGTTTGCACAGCACTGCTGAGTCTAAACTGCTGTTATCTTATCAGTGGCCTGGCCAATTTGGAAATAGGGTGAAGTGGAACTGCTGAGATAGCAGGTAGGAGACACAAAGCACCAGGAGAACTCTCAATTGTCTCTTAATTCCCCTAAGTGAATTTAGGGCTAGGGCATTGTCAGTCCTGGAGACTGGTTAGCATCAGACCAGCACAGCACAGCAGTTCTGCCTGCACCCACTGATGCCTGCCTATGTTACTCAACTGTGCCCTAATGTTACATTAGCAGAGCCACCTCTCAGGATGAGAGGAAGATTCAAGATCCATGGCTGGAGGTGGCTAATAAGGAGCCAGATTAGCAGAACAGTTAGAGGGAGTTCTGTGCGGGTCACATTGTCACTGGGACTCACCAAGGCATTTCACCCAAAATGCCTGCAGACCACTGCCACCCTGGGCTACAGGGAAAAGGCCCAGCATCCCAGTGAGACACCCAGGCAAGATGCAACATGCTGTTGGGTAAGGAATTGGTCTGGGCAATGTTTGGGCAGAGTCAGAGAAAAGGAAATTCCTTGGGGAGTTTTCTTCCTCCAACTGTACTTTAAGGGCCCTGCAGACATTGTTTGCGTGTAGACACAGGGCCCCTTCAGGAACTTGGGCAGGCTTCTCTGAAAGCTTTTAGATTCTTATCCCGGGGCCCTGCCCATCGCTGACGCAAAGGGTCTCCAGTGCTCTGAGTACCGGGCTGCCCTGTGGGTGGAGGTTGCTCTCCGTTGCGAGGGGGCAGGGAGACTGGGAAAAGGAAACTGCTCGGCCCCAGGTTCAGCCTGGGATCAGGGTGGGCCAGCTTCCTGGCTCAGCCCTGAGCACTCATGGGGCTTTATGTGGCCTTTGGAGCAGAACAAACAAAGCGTATCTGCTGGCGAATGGATCGGGCAAATAAACTGTGTGAACCTCTATAAACTCCAGGAAACCCTTGCTAAACTCAGTTGTATTCCATCCCCTGCAGCCGACAGCCGCAAAATAGGATACACAGGTGCAGGATCAAACCTTGCCACGGAGCAGCCGTGTCAGGGATGGGCTCAGACCACAATCCCAGATCCGGGCTCTGAATCCAGATCCAAACTTCATGTCTCTAAAATGGGCGGAGCCAAAACCCTGCATGTGAACACACCCACCCCCACCTCAGAACCCAGCTCTGCCATGGAACTGTCTCGAAGTTCTGAGACCAGCTCAAACTCAGAGCTCCAATCCATGTTTGGCAACCATCTCTAGCCCAAAGTGAGGCCAATTGGCAAGTTACAGGAACAAGGGAATCAATCTAGCATTTTTTAGCTTCTGATACACCCAGCTGCATCAAACAGGAAACCTCCCAGATCAGACACACACAATGAAGTGAATGCTCCGCCTTGCCAGGAGAAAGATATAAATACCAAGGCAGGTTCTAATTCGCCCTAACTGGCCCTCCCACAAACTGATGTCTGTCACCTGCAGCCTCAGAAATACATGAAATTCCTGCCTACCTTTGTGCCAGCCAGTGCAGCTAAAAGACCAAGGGGCAACAAGCACATCCATGTACCCAAAGATCAGGATGATGTCTGGGCTTGCCAGGTTCAGGATATGGGCCCAGATCTCCAGAGGTATTTAGGCACCTAACTCTGATTGAAATCAATGGGAGCTGGGCACCCAAGTACCTTTAAGGATCTGGGCTATGATGCTTAGATACGATGCTGCTGATGGGTGCTATCGTAAGCCTTTAGGTGTATTATGTGGCTAGACAGACAAATCTCATCTCTTCACAGAGGTCTTCCATCAATAGCAGAGACGAGCCAGGCAGCATGCAGATTGGGGGCTATGGCAAAGGAAAGGCAGAGGCATTTGGTCCTACTTTGGACAGAATTCACAGCAATTCTCAAAGAGCAGAGCCTTCATGGTCTAGAGGTGGGTGCATTCACAAAATAGACAGGGGCCCTGACCCACTGCTGCCCTGCGTTATGTACCTGATCAGAATATTTGCTTCCCACTTTGCACCAGCGTAAAGCACCACGCAAGGCAGGGGTATGCACAAGGGAGGGCAAGCTGCCAAACAGCCCCTCCCCCAAATCAGTGGGAGTACAGAACTCCTCTGGGGCCAGGGCAGGGAGAGCGAGCTCCTCCAGCCCCAGTATGTGTGTTGGGGAGGGACAGCCAGCTCCTCTGGCCGCACCAGGGGGCACAGAAAGTGCCCCTCCAAAAACCAGCCAAATTTTTATTCCTTTGCACCCCTCTGGTGCAAGGCAATGGAGAACCAAACCCAGGCAGCATAATAAGAGTAACACCCATTAAGGCAGGAATCATCCACCCACTCTGCTGACTGCCATCTATAAACAGACAAACTAGAATAGTTAACCATGTTAAAGGCATCACCTCCAGACGCCCATCTCGTGTCTTTTTTTTTTAACCCATTCACCTGGCTGCAAAACCTAGGATCAGGTCCTAGGTCCCACGACTCCAATCTCTGAATAATGAATCTGTTGAAGCAGTCTCCAGCTTTTGCTGGTTGGGTTCTATACTCACCTGTTCCTCCAACTCTCTCACACAGGTTCTTCACCAGACTGGCATCACAGCATCTGCCATGGGTCATTAACAACGGACATGGAATCAACATCTCGGTATGACCACCAAGTTCAGGATCTAGTCGAGCTGTATCCTCTCCGTGCTGCTGTACGGTTGTGGAACGTGAACACTGGGCTGCTCAGACTGGGCAAAGCTGGAGGCTTTCCACACAATGCCAATGCCGTATATTGGGCACAAAGTGGAATGACTTCATTTGTAATGCAGATGTTTACAGTCACACCACTCTGCAGACTACTGGGACCATTGTCTGCAGATGGTGTCTTACCCTTTTTGGACATGTAGCCAGAATGCTGCAAGATGTTCAGGTGAACACTGTTCTCTGGGGGGCTTCTAGGGTGGGGACAGCCCATGGACAGACCAAATTGCAAACAACCATTACAGCTGATTTGGCTAAGCTTTGAAGACAACCTGGCTGTCCTCTTATCTCCAGTTTATACCAAAATATGCCCTCCAAAAACAACAAGGAATAAAAGGCCAAACCTGGCCATCATTCCAGTGTTTCCAATTCTCTGTGGTATAACCAATTTACATGTTTCTTAGGTAACTCCCTCGTGGGGTATGACCTCAAACAATGAAGAGGGCTCCCACCCACAGGGAGCCTTGACAAAAACACTCCATTCTCTGATAGCATTCCCAAGTCTGGCCACGAGATGGCACTCTACACCTTTCACAGGTTTCCTTTCTCTGGAGGTTCTGGTTGCCTTTTCACTGAGTTTACAGGTGTTTGCACTTTATTTGTGCTAGATATAAAAGTTTCCCTGAATCCCTCAAAGCTCCACAGTCCCTCTGATAGGGAAAGGGTCCTACCCTTATTTTGTAGGGCTTTCCCACAGGTAATTGGTAGTCTTGAAAGTTGTTAGCCGTCAGTAATATAAACAGAAGTCAGTGACTTTCGATCCAGCTGTCTATTATTAATTATGTTTGTTTTGGTAGCATGTAAGCAGTGCCACTCACTGCTGTAGCACCCCTGAGAGTCAGGCCATGGCATTGCAGGGGTCTTCACCACTAGCACCCCCAGTTGGCCAACTCTCTGGTCTTGTATTGGCCTGTTTTCTTCCACAACTCAGCCCTCCAGCTAAGTCCAGACCCCTTCTGGGGTAACAAGTCCAACTAAGACTCCGAACATCCCAACAAGAGATTCTCCTGCCTGCTCCTCCACCCATCCTCTGGGCTCAGTTATCAGCTCCTCCCTGGGCTTGTGTTGGGGCTTTTACACCCCTTCTGTAGTGCTGGTAGCAGATACCCCCCCCCCCCACCTCTGCTCTGGGTTCCAGCCCAGGTACCCTGTGCTCAGCAGCTGTTGGCTTCTTCAGACATGCTGCTGCTTCCCTAGGCCACTTGCTACCCCCCCAGCAACTCATGCTGGTTCCCAGGAGCCTGTGGTTAGTACATCCTCTCCTCTGGTCCCCAGGCCTCTCCCTGACTCCTCATTACTCCCCACAAACACCAAACCACAGGGCAGCCTCACTGGGTCTTGCCCCTCTTTAGGGCCCACCACAAGTGACTAACTCCATGCTTGTGACTCTCTCTTCAGCCTGCCTCCACCAGGGCCTTCCCAGAGCACAGGAATGCCTCTCCTGGGTCTTCTCACTGCATTCTCTCCCCTCTCTATTTAGTTCTTCCCAGGGCTTAATTTCTCAGAGTATTTCCCAGGGCCCCATGGGGCACGCCAGGGCTCAGGGTGGATTTGAAAATATTTACCAGAGCTCTGCTTTTGACAGCTCTGGCTGAATTTAAGCCCTGGTTCTCCCTGACTGGTCTACAGCTGAGATGGCTAGTTGCAACTGAGCCCAGACCAGCTGGAGGTTAACTGCTATGTCATAGAAAGAAAAGGAGTACTTGTGGCACCTTAGAGACTAACCAATTTATATGAGCTGTAGCTCACGAAAGCTTATGCTCATATAAATTGGTTAGTCTCTAAGGTACCACAAGTACTCCTTTTCTTTTTGCAAATACAGACTAACACGGCTGTTACTCTGAAACCTGCTATGTCATAAGTAAGGCTGAGCCCAATGCCCCTTAAAGGGCCATCCAGCCTATGACCTAGCCCCAGATCCTCAAATGTACTTAGGCTTCCATGTATTCAGGCTCCTAACTTCCATGTGAGGATCTGGGTCATAGAGCCTATGGATACCCAGGGACCAAACAAGTCTGGGGTCCCATTGTGCTAGGCACTGTACAAACACAGAAGTACACAGTGCCTGCCCAGAAGAACATGCAATCTAAGTAGACAAGACAGACAAAAGGAGTGGGAGGAAAGGATATAATTTAAGCCGTGTTCATTACCATGGTATCTGACAGGTTTCAGAGTAGCAGCTGTGTTAGTCTGTATCCGCAAAAAGAAGAGGACTTGTGGCACCTTAGAGACTAAGAGCATCTTCAGTTCTGAGCACACTCTCTTGAAGACGCCCAGCATGCTACCTAGAAGCCACTACACTATGAAGAAGTCCCCTTCTGGAAGCTTTGCTTTGTGATGATGCTTTTGGCTGAATCCAGGCATTGTGCCCCCGAGTCACATCTGGGTGCGCCCTGCTCTGCTTTCATCTCCAAGCCCAGAGAGCACCTAACATATGTTAAAATCCCATCTGCTTTTTCATAAACCTGGCTATATCCGAAAAGACTGATGGTCCATCTGGTTTGTTTCAACAGTGCTAATGCTGAATATGACAAAGGAATACATAACCCCTTCCCCAAATTCCTGTAATTGTGCAAGACTAGATAGAGGGGGAAATTCCTTTGTGTTCCCAGGCTGGTGATCAGCTTATGCCTCTGAACAACAGTAGTAAGAATCATTTTACAAGTTTATAACTTAAGAAGCCCCTCTGCTATTTCTGCCCTGGTAATTGGTGGATATACAAGTGTTTCCTTCACACACACACTGGAATACAACACTCCAATTCCTCCTCTAATCACATAGCCTTTCAGCAGCCTCTTTGTGTGTTCTCCCATATGAAGCTGACCTGTACATTTTGCACCTCATTTTATCACTTAACTCCATCAAGGATGGTAATTTGCCTCTATGGCCACTCCAGGCACTGATTGACATTGTTAGCAGGTACAAACCCCAGTCCTCTGAAAGCCTGCAGCCTAACAGATTATTTTTAGTCATTGTGACACAGTATCAAATGCACACAGACTCTAGAAACTTTGCAGATTTGAAAATTGGGGAGAAAAAACTTCAGATTAGTAGTGAAGTTGGATTTGTAAAATGAATTTGGTGACCTCTGTTCAATTTCCCGTAGGTAAGTGCTCACATCACAAAATCCTCAATAGCCATTAGGCACCCCCTTGCTACCCTGGCTTTCTATGCAATATTCCTGGGGAAAGCATGGGGGAAAACATTCTGGGAAGGTTTTACCTGCCTGTTCCAAACATCTTGCTCTTGTCTGATGCAGATCAGTGCAGCTCAAGGGACCCTAATGGTAGCAGCTGTTGGCAGCCAACCTTTTACTGCCAGAGTTGCTACATTTCCCTGGGCCACTTCCCCACAGCTCTCCTGCTTCTCCCTTACCAATGACTTTAGGGTGTCTTCATTAACCTGCCCTTCAGCTACACTTCCTCACCACTGGCTGGCTCACACACGCACTCTCTCTCTGTCTGACTGGAGTGAGCCCTTTTATATTATCAGAGGGGTCTTAATTAGAGTCAGGTGGTCACATTAGCTTAATGGCCTCACCTGACTCTTTGCAGGTTAATTGGAATCAGGTGTTCTCATTAGCCTGGAGCAGCCCCTGCTCTGGTCAGTCAGGGAACAGAAAACTGTTAATCCAGTGGCCAGTATATCTGCCTTCTACTACTCTGCTGTCTTTGGTTGCACTTTTCCCCTCACCTCCTTATCTATGCACTCCCTGTCCGTGGCCCCACTAAGTTGCGGGACCTCCTGGTCAACCTCCTCCTGGCCCTGGCTAAAGTGGCCATCTATAAAACCAGGGTGAGGAGGTTGGCCGATGGAGTCTCCTGCGACTGCGGGGCCTATTTGCGATCCTCAGTCCGTTCACGCCTCCGGGCAGAGTTCCTCTGGGCGGCGTCCACCGACTCCCTTGACGCCTTTGAGGAACGGTGGGCGCTGTCCGGGGTCCTCTGCTCAGTGTCCCCGTCCGGTTCCCTTTTTTTGACCCTCTGACCGCACTCCCGTTCCTGTTCTTCATTAGTTGTCCCACGTAATCATTTGGTTTCTAGGTCCTGTGGATCCCCCCCTTAGGCTGGGGGGGGATCCTTTAGCAGTGGGCGAGCTTTGCCCGCCCACTTCCTGGATCCCAATAGGACTACTCTGCTGTCTTTGGTTGCACTTTTCCCCTCACCTCCTTATCTATGCACTCCCTGTCCGTGGCCCCACTAAGTCGCGGGACCTCCTGGTCAACCTCCTCCTGGCCCTGGCTAAAGTGGCCATCTATAAAACCAGGGTGAGGAGGTTGGCCGATGGAGTCTCCTGCGACTGCGGGGCCTATTTCCGATCCTCAGTCCGTTCACGCCTCCGGGCAGAGTTCCTCTGGGCGGCATCCACCGACTCCCTTGACGCCTTTGAAGAGCGGTGGGCGCTGTCCGGGGTCCTCTGCTCGGTGTCCCCGTCCGGTTCCCTTTTTTTGACCCTTTGACCACACTCCCGTTCCTGTTCTTCATTAGTTGTCCCACGTAATCATTTGGTTTCTAGGTCCTGTGGATCCCCCCCTTAGGCTGGGGAGGGATCCTTTAGCAGTGGGCGAGCTTTGCCCGCCCACTTCCTGGATCCCAATAGGACTACTCTGCTGTCTTTGGTTGCACTTTTCCCCTCACCTCCTTATCTATGCACTCCCTGTCCGTGGCCCCACTAAGTCGCGGGACCTCCTGGTCAACCTCCTCCTGGCCCTGGCTAAAGTGGCCATCTATAAAACCAGGGTGAGGAGGTTGGCCGATGGAGTCTCCTGCGACTGCGGGGCCTATTTCCGATCCTCAGTCCGTTCACGCCTCCGGGCAGAGTTCCTCTGGGCGGCGTCCACCGACTCCCTTGACGCCTTTGAAGAGCGGTGGGCGCTGTCCGGGGTCCTCTGCTCGGTGTCCCCGTCCGGTTCCCTTTTTTTGACCCTTTGACCGCACTCCCGTTCCTGTTCTTCATTAGTTGTCCCACGTAATCATTTGGTTTCTAGGTCCTGTGGATCCCCCCCTTAGGCTGGGGGGGGATCCTTTAGCAGTGGGCGAGCTTTGCCCGCCCACTTCCTGGATCCCAATAGGACTACTCTGCTGTCTTTGGTTGCACTTTTCCCCTCACCTCCTTATCTATGCACTCCCTGTCCGTGGCCCCACTAAGTCGCGGGACCTCCTGGTCAACCTCCTCCTGGCCCTGGCTAAAGTGGCCATCTATAAAACCAGGGTGAGGAGGTTGGCCGATGGAGTCTCCTGCGACTGCGGGGCCTATTTGCGATCCTCAGTCCGTTCACGCCTCCGGGCAGAGTTCCTCTGGGCGGCGTCCACCGACTCCCTTGACGCCTTTGAGGAACGGTGGGCGCTGTCCGGGGTCCTCTGCTCGGTGTCCCCGTCCGGTTCCCTTTTTTTGACCCTCTGACCGCACTCCCGTTCCTGTTCTTCATTAGTTGTCCCACGTAATCATTTGGTTTCTAGGTCCTGTGGATCCCCCCCTTAGGCTGGGGGGGGATCCTTTAGCAGTGGGCGAGCTTTGCCCGCCCACTTCCTGGATCCCAATAGGACTACTCTGCTGTACCCAACTGGCCTAGGTCTATCACATAACATACACAGCTGGGCATCCAAGGGCTTGTGCTGCAGCAGCTGCTACATACGTTCAGGCATGTCTTCCGCAAGGATAAGCCAACTTCCCCCCATCCCTTTCCTCTGGTGCCAGCTTTACTTGTCAGCTGAGCATTGTTGAAAAGCAGGACGTTTACTACGGGAGAAAAAAACCACACTGAATTCACTGCTGTTGTGTTTCACTATACACTTGAAGTTCAACCCTGGGCCAGCAGAAGATTTATTGACGAAGTTTCCAGACTTTCCCAGGCCACCTGGACTCGGTTTCCCACAACATCAGGGAGGAGATTACAGGATCAGGCTGAGGACTCAGCAGCTTGTGGTGGCCATGGCTGACAATGCCTGCTTGCAAGGGGCAGCGGGAGGCCACCATCACCACCCACCACCTCAGAGCTGCTGCAAGAGACACTCCATAGACTCAAACTAGGCTCCTGCACATGCAGAAGGCTAGAGCACTCCTAGTGGCATAAACTAGGATTACATATGCTCCCCTTCTCGGTCTGTAATTCCAACTGCAACAGGGGTTGTTCTGGGTATTATTTACATAATTCAGATCTGAATTTGAGTTTCAAACATCCCCAGAGCTCAGGCGTGCCTGGCTTTGGGCTCAGGCCAGTCTTTGACTTCTGGTTTCACAAGACTCCCTTTCACTGCATAAGGAGAGGGCCAAGATTTGGGGGCATACATTGGCTGTGACCATGCACGGACATGCAGTGAGCTGGCATATTATTATTTATCTAGGTAGCCTCACAGTGCCCAGGCAAGGTAAGCTAGCCTACTCAAAACTGACTTCCCACTGTCAGCCTGCTCAAAGCCCTCCTTTGGCTCTCTTATAAGGAACCAGCTGTTTGAAGGTCCTTCTCTGTGCCAGGTATCTCTGGTTAGCCCATTTAGCAAGCCTGCATCCAGGGTTCAAGTCTCCTGCAGGCAATTCCTTCACTCTTTCTGCTTTCTCACCCCACACATTGGGAAAGATGTGGACAAACCAGAGAGTCCAGAGGAGAGCAACAAAAGTGATCAAAGGTTTAGAAAACCTGACCAGTGAGGAGAAGTGGACAGAGGGGGTGGGGACATGACAACAGTCTTCAAATAAGTTAAGGGTTGTTATATAGAGGACAGTGATCAATTGTTCTCCATGTCCACTGAAGATAGGACAAGAAGTAAGGGGCTTAACATGTAGCAAGGAAGATTTAGGTTAGACATTAGGAAAAACTTTCTAACTTTAAGGGTAGTTAAGCTCTGGAATAGGCTTCCAGGGGAGGTTGTGAAATCCCCATCATTGGAGGCTTCTAAGAACAGGTTAGGCAAACACCTGTCAGGGATGGTCTAGGTTTACTTGGTGCTGCCTCAGTGCAGGGGAGTGGACTTTATGACATCTCAAGGTCTCTTCCAGGCCTCCACATCTATGATTCTGAGGATAGCAGAGGACTGGGACCTGAATGACTTGCCCCCAATCACACAGGGAGGTTGGAGAAGGGGTATGAATTGGACCCACATTTTCAGCATCCTAGCCTAGGGCTGTAACCACAAGACCAGCCTTCCTTAAGAAGCTGTTTTGATTGTTCAAAACTTAAAGGGATCAGTAATGAGACTCTACCTGGAAAATAGCTTCCCCTTGTAGGAATGATTAGCTCCTAGTCTGCTCTGCCCAAGACACCATCGTGTCTAGAGCTCAGGAATTGCCCATAGCGACTTAGAGGAATATGACACTTTCTCAGGGAATCCAGAACTATGGGTCATCTTGTTACCCCTCTGCCTTAGCAAAAGAGAGACCTACCTGGGCTACACTGTGTGTCACTTCCCCGATGCTCCCCATCAGTTAACCATTCAAACAATGGCCTCCAAAGCTCTGCTAGCCTTTACTTTGCCCAGCAGGCAACCTTTGGTGCCCTCCACTTCCCAAGCCCCAGAAGAATGTTCCACTGCAAACAACAATCAGGGATCTAAGCTGACAGGTAAATCAACGTTCCTTTGTCTGGGAAAAAATTGCTTATCAACCCTGCCTGGTTACATAGTAATTAAACATATTTTTAGTATGTACACACAACTTCTTGCATAACACCTGTACATACATCTCACCATGCTTATGATAACCAGTATGATATCAGCTTTTATTTGATACCTTACCTGACATTCTTTATAAATAAATACGATGACAGCAATGTGTTAGGTGCAGTGAGTTTGTCAGGCCTGATAGGAGTTGTTATATGACTGTGAACCCTTTGGCAGCTGGCATTTAGGAGTTCACGGGATCATGGTGAGGTGGTGTCACAGTCACGTTATATAAGCTTCAGACCAGCAAAAAACCTCTTCATTCAGGGAACCACGTCAAGGAGGTGGCAGCTGCTGTACTTACTAGTGCAGGCGCCTATTGTGGCTCAGCCTCAGCTGTGAAGATGGGGATTTCACACGGAAAGGTGGCAGAAGCAGCTGCCATATGGCTGCAGAGAGGGAATTGGCCAACACCACCCCCGCTGGAAACCAGGAGTGATCAGGGACACTCGGCCATGCACCATTTACACAGCAGGATTCTGATCTCTGCACTTAGGGGGAAATCCAGTACCCTCCCCCTGTTGGAGTGCAGATCCTGGGGTGCAGTGGGGTCACTGTGGTCCTGCTGCATGCTGCAAGGGCAGAGTATGAGAGGTTGTGCTGCGTGCTATGGGGTCTCCAGCCCATGGGGAGGGTTCAAGGAGTATTGGAACTGGGGGATTTACCACTGTGCCTACCACCTACTACTGCCTGTCCCCAGGGAGTGGGGGTGCAAAAGCTACTGCAGACCCTGGGTGCAACTGCCACCTGTGAGTAGGACTCTTCTCCCCTCACCTTAGCACACAGTCCAAGTCATTGCCTCAGGATTTGGCCCCATGGCTCAGTGACTCCACTGGGAGCTTTGCCTCAGTGAGGGTGGCAGGACTATCTGAGATTCAATTTCCGTGGCTCATTACACAAACAGCTGTTGTTCCAGTTGCTGTGAGAAACCGGCCAGCCCCTGATGCCAGCACATACCATCCTGTGCAATATTTATAAGAAGATGGCTGGGCAAACCAGGCTGGCGGAGAAGGGTTTCTTTCACAGCTACACAGTATGCAGCAAAAAGAAAAGGAGGACTTGTGGCACTTAGAGACTAACTGGTTTATTTGAGTATAAGCTTTCGTGAGCTACAGCTCACTTCATCAGATGCATATGGGGGCAGGTCCCTCTGGGGACCTGCTGGATGCTTCCTGGGAGCTGCCCCAGCATGCATCCGATGAAGTGAGCTGTAGCTCACGAAAGCTCATGCTCAAATAAACTGGTTAGTCTCTAAGGTGCCACAAGTACTCCTTTTCTTTTTGTGGATACAGACTAACATGGCTGCTACTTTGAAAGTATGCAGCAAGTTCCTGTTGAGTGTTTGCAGGCCCTTCGCTCAGGTGGCTGAGAATTTTCCTGCCCCTGCCCACCAAAGATGGAGATTGTAGAGTCCTTGGGACGGTCCGTCGAGGCTTTTGGAACAACCAAGGACCTTTCTCTCAGCGCATGACTCCGGGAGATTCGTGAGCACAGCATGTGGACACACTCCCGTGCAATGCAGACGTGATCAGTAAGGCTCATAGCGACGGAGTGGATCTCAGTGCCTTGGTTTAAGGAGCTCTCAGTAACATGGGGGTATAATGGGTGACTGTTCAAATGTCTGTTAGGTTATTGCTAATACTCATGGCCACCTGGGAGGCAGCCCCATCTTGTAGCTGTAGGGAACGTGACATTTGCATCTGTGCAGGTCGTGGGCAGTCATTCTTCCATTTACACCCATGGATCAGAGTGGGAGGTGAATGTTTCCAAACAAGAATTTAAGGTCAAGCGCCTGTTCCTAAAGCGCAGGCATTGGAGTCAAGAAATCTGGGTTTTATTTTTGCCTCTGCTCCTGACTCACCGTGTGCTCTTGGGTAAGTCACTTACAACCACATCTTTGAACACGTTCACTGACTTGGGGCTCATGAGTTCTTGTAATAGCCTTGTGACCCCCAAGGGGTCCCAACCCCCAGTCTGAGAACCCCTGATTTAGCTGCTATTTCATGAAGACAAAACAAAGCCATATATTAGGCAAAATCATTTTCAAGATGGTCACAGGAAGCGAGATTGAGGACCTCTGAGGGCAATCCACCACGGCCATCTCTCCTCAGACACTGAGGTCTGGTGGTTAGAGAAACGTGGGTGGGGGTGGGGAGTCAGAACTCCTGGTTGTGGTCACATTTCTCCTACTAATTCACTGTGACCTTGGGCAAGTCACTCTGTCTCTCTGAGCCTCAGTTTCCCCATCTGTCGAAGAAATAGATAATACCACCTACCTTCCTGAGGTGTGGAGAGACTCGCCTGTGTTAATCGCTTGTTGTAAAGTGCTTTGGGCTCAGTGACTGAGCGCACAACATTCTATTTCTTCTAGCAGACAAAGGAGCCATCCTCCTTTTCCATGGGATGAGAATGCGATTGCTTGGAGTTTGATCTAGGCCAGGGCCAAAATTGGAACCTTTAATACTAATCTTTTGAGAACCTGGATTCCCAATCCAAACCCAACTCTAGGGTCCTGGAACGGGTTCAAAACTGGGAAGAGATTATTTTCCCAGCTATCCGTTCTGATGCAGAAACCTGGCAGGAACAGTCAGTCCAGGGGTGCTGGAACAATGAGTATAGTGGGGGGTGCTGAGAGCCATTGAACCAAACTGAACCCTGTATGTGATGGAAACCACTTCAAGCCAGGGGGTCGGGAGCACCCCCAGACCAGCACCCATGAGTCAGTCTCACTAGCGTTTAGCCCAAGCTAGTGGGAGTCTCCCGAAAACAGCTCATCTGGCTAGACTTATCGAGGGAGTCTATGACATCTTTGTCACTGGAGGTTTTTAAGAACAGACTACACAAATATCTGTCAGGGATGGTCTAGATATGTATTAATCCTGCCTCAGCACAATGAGATGGACTCGGTGACCCTGTGAGGTCCCTTTCAGTACTAATGTCTATGATTTGGGATCAAAATCTGCCAAGAACAACTGATGAGATTTCAACACCTTTGAATGCAAACCCAGAACCTGACCCTCATTTAGTCTTGAACCCCAAAACCCCCAACCCCAGCTTCATCTGGATCCCAAAACCTCAGCTCAGTTCATCTCTGGTTTAAATGAATCAAGGTCCAAGCCCAAAAATAAACATTAAAAAAGTAGGAACTTACAGTGTCTTTGCTCCACCCAGTCCAGTAAAGATTTCTATGTACTTATTCTTAGCAGGATAGTAAATATATAATGGGTAATAAAATACATTCACGGTAAAGATGTGGAGGAAAATATTCCAAAGAGTTGAAACATCACATCAGAAAAATCTGGGAGAAATCAAACTACTGAATTCTCTCTCCCAATTCTGTCCCAGTTCAGGTCTTGATAAAAACGTGTAACACAAAGAAGCAAACATTTCCTTTGGTTCATTCTAATTTTAATGAGTGCAGGTTCCTAGAAAGCAAACAGTACATATTGTGATATTGCTAAGAAGCTATTACAGAGATCTAAAAAATAAAGAAAAATAAATATCTTCTCTTTTTCTCCATGGTTATAGCACTAGGTCAACTTGAAAACAACAGGAATTTATCACTCACTGTGTTTGCACAGTTGGTATAAAACCAAAGAGATTTTTTTTAAATGGCAATTGTCTATATGTTTTCATAGAAATCAGAGTATCAGGAGAACCAGCTTTGAATATCTTCCCCGTCCGCTGCAGGAAACAGTTTCCAAGTCAGGCAACCATTGCTCTTCGAATGTCTCTGTTGGGCGACCTCAGTAGATCTGGAACTATATCTCGGACTCAGAAAGACTGTAAGGGGGAAAAAGAAATCGTGTGTTTTTCTTAGGTTTGACTGATATGTCTCAGTTGTGCCAGTGCTCAGATATGTGGATCTGGGCAAATCACTTCCCCTAACCATAGCTCAGTTTGCACCACTGTCATATGGGGATAATCATACTTAGTCTTTGTAAAGTGCTTTGAGATCCTCTAAGGAATGGCAGTTTATATAGGCAAAATATCAGCATCAATGGAAGTTCAACTATGGATTTAAACGGGACCAGAATTTGACTTACATTTATTACAGACTTGCTTGCTTCTGTTATAAATCATCATGTATACAAACCAAAACCCCAGATCCAAATACTCCCAAATATCAGGGTGCTCTAAATTTGACCCCCTTGATTGTGGCTTGGACTGATCTGTAATACACACACACACACACACACACACACAAATCTCACCTTCCTGCTGAAACACACTCACAGAAAGCAGCAGAATTACAACCTTAATACACACATGTAAATTCTGCCCTCAGTTACACCCAAGCCAATTGCAGTGAAATTAATGGGATAGCATAGGTATAGTTAAAGGTTGAAGTGACCTCTGTTTGTACTTTTCAGGCTTGTACCTTTAAACTTCTTAATCAAACTTGGCAGATAATAAAATAGGGCTCCCCAAATTATTTTTAGGGAAGGGTGGAAGGCAAATTGGCAAAGCACTTCGGGAACAAATTCTGCACCCACCAAACTCTCACCTGACTTCAGAGGGAGTCTTCAGGGAAGACAGAGTTAGATCCCACCGTAAATGTGAGGAAAAGGTATTTAATATTTGAAAGCAACCCCCAGCCCATGCAGATAGATTGTTGCTTTGGTATTACTATAGTCCAAGTTAAAAGCTAGGCTTTAAGGGGAGGGAATGACTGGAGAGTAGAAATTTAGATCCACTTCCTCAACTAGTGTAAATGGCTGTGGCTCCTTTTAAGTCCATGGAGCTACTCTGTTTTACACTAGCTGAGGGGCTGGCCATTCAAATGGGGTGGGACTGCTGCTCTTTGAGAATCAGTGAGAGATGCACCCTTGCAATAGGCTGAGCCTGTATTGCAGAATGTATCTAGTTAATTTCTAGGCTTTTAAAATGAAGCACAAAACTTTTCAAATGTAAATATCTAAGTGGTGAGAGAAACAACGTTATGAACCAGATGTTGCCAGATCAAGCAGCCAAGCTAAAGTTCAGAAACCTACATCCACAGCATATATTGTGTCATACAAAGGGTAACAAAGATCCTCATGAACTTGGTTAAATAACATCCATGATCATAAGTGTAAGGTCAATTGCAAAAGGAACACATTAGCTGGAGATGGAAAAGACTTTTTAGGTCATGGAATCCACATCTCCTGTTTGTATAAGCATCTTATTTTACTTTACTGTTTGACTGCAACTTCTGTGCATAAAGTCAAACATTTCAGCAACAGCAGATAGACGGGCTTTGGCTTTTGGCATTAACTTAAGTGAATCATCAAGTTGTACCAAAAACACGACCTCCTGAGTTCAATTTAAGCTCCTGAGCCTTGAGAAAGAATGGGACAAGTCTTGACCGCGGCTTTTTGGTGCTTTTCCTATATGCACCCAGATAGGCTCGGTGCAGCTGCACTGCCAGTTCCATGTCTTTCATCCCGGAGGAGTACTTCACAGTAAGTGCTGTGAAGCACCTGAACTGGTCCTTCCTTCCTTCCTTGCTGCCAAACACCCTGATAATAGATCATTCAATAATCCTGCGTTCTCCGCACAGCATAGAAATGTGTGTCTACAACTCAATTCTTTGTATGCTTCCTTCCAAATACTCCAGTATATCCCTCCCTAGCCACCAAACAAGAGGAAGGTGCAAACCAGAAGCAAGCAGCCACCAACCAAGAGGCTTCCAAGAAAATTCCACTGTTCAGCTCAGAACTGAGAGGCTAAAATATTCACATCAGTCTCCGGTTGACTCGCTCGTTTCAGAATTTCCTGGCACCTCCAAAGCCTTTACCGATCAATACCGTGTTCAGGAAACCCGCTGATGTTCCTTCTCAGGTGCATTTACAGCAAACAGCGGAACTGCTGCTTGGTCAGAAAAATCTCACCAAGTCACCGCTTTAAGCCGTTTGGAATAAAACAATCCCCTTCAAGGACCCGATCCCAAACCCACTGAAACCAGAGCAAAGGACTTCCATGGGCTTTGGATCAGGCCCTCAGAGCACGGCTGAGCTCGCAAGCCGAGGAACGGAAATTGATCAGGGGACATTAGTGACACCGACCCGGGTACGGCTGTTGTGCGGGTGTGCCAAGAAACTCCCCCGTTTGTTGGAGCAGGAAGGGCTCTGCTGAGCGCCCGGCAGCGGGTACCCGCTGGGAACCCGTTCGTACCAGCACGGCATTAACAAAGGGAGGTAAAAAAGGTAAAGTGCTGGCCACCCAACCGAACCCCTATTCAAAGCATGGCCGCCCTGGGAAGCCCAGCTCCAGGGACCCTGCTGCCGCGGGAGGGCTTGTTTTTTTCTCCCCCTTCCCACTTTCCCCTCTTAAGTAGCGAGATTGGTTTCCTTTCCAAGTCTCATACCTACTGGGCGAGATTTACCTTAAGTCCCTGATCCCCTCCTCGCTGCCCTGCGGCTGCTGCTGCTTCTTCTTCATCACCCTCTCCAGGAGCGTTGGCCTCTTCTCCCGGGCACCTCCTCTGCTCCAGGGACCCTGCTGGCAGCCGGGAGGACACTGGGCTGGCAGCGCTCGGACTCGCTGCGGCAGGGGGCTGGCACCTGCCTGCAGCGGGGCCCGGTGCTGAGCGACTGTTCGCCTGGCTGTAAAGTCCTGCACGCCCAGCCGCCTGAGCGCCGCGGGGTCCCTGCCACGGAGCTCGCCTCTGGCGGGGCGGGGCGCGGCCACCCCGGACGCCTGGGTCCGCGGCCCGGCTGCTCTGAGGTCTTGCCTGCGGCTCTGCAGCAACCTGGGCGCCCTGTTTACCGAGGTGGGGGGCGAGCCCGGGCTCTCTCCTCGCTCATCCCCCAAGTCCCGGCGCCACAGGTACGGGGAGCGTCTGATCCCCATCAGCAGCCCCGAAGCTCGGCCCACCGTGTGGTACCGGGGACTGGCCACGTGTTTGTACCAGGCTCCTACCGGATCGACCAGCAGCATCAGCCCCAGCAAGCCCAGGGTTTTCCATGCGCCCCCAGACGCGTGCCTTAAATTCATGGTGAGAGCAGAACAAACTTCGCCGGGCTTCGGCTGCTCGAGGGGGAGGAAAGAAAAATCTCGTAACTAACTAACTGGGGGATGAGGGGTCCGCTGGCTCCAGGCGGGAGCTGGCCGATGCCTGCCGAGTGGCAGGGGCCGGGGAGCGAAGCGAGTTCCCCTTGGAAGAGTGGCTGGAATTTGGGAGGCTCTGAAGCTTGGGGGTCTCTCTTCCCCGCTTGTATATAGCCACCGAGGGGGCGGCGCAGCCACGCCAGAGTCCCCGCCCCCCCGCCACGGTATCCGCCTTGACTCGCATCTTGACTCGCATCTTCAGCCCGTCAACCCTCCTGCTGGCTCCCCGCACCTGCCCCCCATCCAACCCTCCTTCCCCAACGCCCAGGAGCCCACCGGGGGGCTGCCCGCTAGGTGACGGCAGCCCAGCTGGTTTAATGGCAGCAGGAGGGAAGGGGCGAGAAATCAAACCCCAGCCGCCCCATAAATGCCCACGAAGGAGCACTGCGCGCACACACACCCACCCCCCGTAGGGAGTCCGTGACTCACAGTAACTAGGAGCCCAAAGCAGGGCTAAATTGCCGTGATTTTCAGCAGAATTAGTCCTGAGCCCGGAGCTAACTGGGCTTTGATCTAGCTGGCATAGATGAAATTGCTGCTTTTGTTATCTATCTTTTGGAGGAAGGATGTTGACTTGTAATTATACAAGGATGACCCCCCTCCCCACACAGCCCGATCAGTGCAGTTCGTTTGTCCTCGCAGTACAAAGCCCGCTTGTGTCCATAAAGGGCTAATACATTATTAATCATTAATAATGCAAAACCTAGACTCCAATCCTGTCTCCTGCAATTCATTAGCAAATATCCTAGCTCAAGGACGCCCCAAATGCTTACTGACTTTGGATGCATAGCATTGCTTTGGTGCAGGACAGTCCCAGACTAGATAGATGATCACATCATAGCACATCTATCTATCGATCATTTTTACGTCACATCTTAAAACAATTGAGAAAGACTGCCTGTCTCCCTATCTGAGCAGCTAGCTGACTAAATTATAACTTCTGATTTCCCATTTCTTCATGGGGAGGGGGAGAGCCTAGCATTCGTTTAGTTTGGAAAGTCTATTAGTTTGCATTCTTTCCACATCATAGCATCGTAGGACTGGAAGGGATCTCGAGAAGTCTCCTAATCCAATGACAGATTCCACAGCCTCCCTAGGCAATTTATTCCAGGGATTAGCCACCCTGACAGTTAGGAAGTTTTTTTTCACAAGTCCAACCTAAACCACGCTTTCTGCAATTTAAGCCTCTTGTTACCATCCTCCTGACCCAGAAAAGACAGGCAGACCTGACCCTTTCCACTCCCCAGTGCCATTTCTTAACCAGCTGCTGTGCACTGAGCCCTACAACACAAAACCTCACTGTCACCTTCAAAGGCTGAGGGCATGGTCACTACGGCACACTCAGTGACATGCATGTATGCTGCTCTCTCCTCAGCTATATGAACGAAGAGTTGGAAGGGAGGGCACAGTGCCCAGTCATCATTTAGCTCCTCTAGAGCTCTGGGTCAGGCAGGCCTGGCCTTACAGGTGGGTGACATGGGCGACCGCCCAGGGAGCCGTGATCAGGGGTGGGGCACTGATCAAGAGGCTGCAGAAGGGCTGTGCCCACCTGGGGGGTGAGGGTAGGAGCCAGACAGCCTGACACCTGCTGCTGCTCTGCCTGCTGAGCGGCCACCCACTGCTAGGGGAGTAGTACTTAAGGGGTGCCAAAGATGGTCCAGGGCACCATTTTCCCTGAGGCCGGCCCAGGGGTCAGAGCCTCAACTGATGTAAATTGGTGTAGCTTCTCAATGGAGCTACACTGATATCCCCTGTCTGAGGATCTGGCCTAGGCCTCTCACTTCATATTTTCTGTTGTGTGAGCAGCTACTTGGAAGAAAATTCCATCCCATCTTTTGCCATACAAAACAATATTTCATTCCTGTATATTTTGCCTGCTATGTTTTTATTATAAAAAGGAACGTGTAGCCATGTGCACAGACATCACAGTACCCAGCTACGCTGCAAACATGCAGCCTCAAACAGGCTTTCTGCTCCAAAAACACTGGCTTCTAGCCTTTAATCTAAAGGAGAATCACCATTATCTGCCAATGCTATTTAGCCTGTTTGTCACTTTCCATCCCAAATGTGACCAGACAGTCGCAGACACTTGTCTTGAGGCACTCTGATTCAGGGCTGTACATGCCACTGTGGGCATGTCGCTTTTCACCAGCAACAGTGCAAAGGCAGATACACGATTACTGCTGTGAATTTGATCCAAGGATGCCTGTTCCTTATGCAGCTACGTATCTGACTCTGTTGTGCACCGTTTATTCAGACAGGATTTACCAGTCCTTACATGAGTACTGATGCATTTGCATCAGAGCAGGAAACAGATTTCACTTTAGTGACTGCTTCTCTTGTCGGAGGTTGTTCTTTCTGGAATTTTCTCTAAGCTACAGGAAAGGATTGTTACTTTGGCAACATTAGAGACAGCCAGGCTGTGGTCTGGAGAAGGAGGGTGAGGGATTTGGTGAAAAAGCAAGAAGTGGGAGTGAGACACAGTGAACTGTAAGAGGACCGGCATGCCTTCTCCTATTCCGAAACTCTCGTGTTCTGCAAAGGTTACGAGTCAGTGACAAAGTGTTCCTGGGAAGGGAATGCTGATCTTTTCCTGAGCAGAGCACACAAAAATTACATGTGTACATAAGATGAATCTGTTTTTAATGAATCAGATTCTGAGAGCCAAGTCCATTCCTGGTGTAACTTCCTGGAAGCCAGTGGAGTTGCACTCAGGATGAATCTGGGCCTTAGTCTTTATCGGTGGTCACTGATGAAGGTGCTATTTCTGGATTTTTAGCCCTTTGAAAGTTATGAATGGCTCCACAGCTTTCATTTTTTAACAGAGCCATTAAATGAATGACATCAGTACTGTACACAGACAATCACGCCTCATCCAGCTCTGATCACCAAATACTGGCTCACAATCGGACATGCATTATCAATTCTATTTCATCCAATAAAGAAGTCATTATGCTTCCTTCTCCCTGCTATAGCTGCATGGACTCTGAAAAACCTCAGGCTAGAAAATCATTCGCAATTGGAAAAGTTGGAAGCTCATTTCTAACTTTGCCCCAACCTCCAGTCTAGCAGGGGGGTTGGCAGTTTATGTTGTTTTGTAATGGTAAATGGACACAGGTTAATACCACCTATCACCAGAAGTACCATCAGAAAGTCTCAAAGTGCTTCACAATCTTTAATGTATTTATCCTCACAGCACTCCTGTCAGGTAAAGGAGTGTTGCTATCCCTATTTTACAGCTAGGTAACTGAGGCACAGAGAGGCTAAATTATTTGCCCAAGGTCACACAGGCCAGAGTAAGGACTTGAACCTGGGTGTCCCAGTCCTGGGCTAATGGCCTAATCACCAGATGATACAGTGTATAACCCTATTCCTATAAATCATACACTTTGGCAGCATTTGTATAGTTTGTCATGCCCATAAAATCTCATTTCACTTCTGTTGGTGATAGAGACAAGCTTTTGATCACAGAACTGAAATGGCCTGAAGAAGAGCTCTGTGTAAGCTTGTTTCCTTCACCAACAGAAGTTGGCCCAGTAAAAGATATTTCCTCACCAACCTTGTTTCTCTAATGTAAATGTATACATCTCGGAAAAAATCAAGGTAGGTCATACTGACAGGATGGGGGACTCTATCCTGGGAAGCAGAGACTGAAAAAGATTAGGGGGTGGATAATCAGCTGAAAATGAGCTCCAAGTGAATTGCTGTGCCCCAGAGAGCTAATACGACCCTTGGAGGCATAAACTGGGGAATCTCAAGTAGGAGTAGAGAGGTTATTTTACCTCTGTATTTGGCACTGGTGTGACTGCTACTGTCCAGTTCTAGTGTTGACAGTCCAAGAAGGATATTGATAAACTGGCGAAGGTTCAGAGAAGAGTTGTGAGAATGATTAAAGCATTAGAAAACATGCCTTTAGTGACAGACTGCAGGAGTTCAATCTATTTAGCTTAACAAAGAGGAGGTTAAGGAGTGACATGATTACAGTCTATACAGGTTTCAGAGTAGCAGCTGTGTTAGTCTGTATTCACAAAAAGAAAAGGAGGACTTGTGACACCTTAGAGACTAACAAATTTATTTGAGCATACGCTTGCAATGCATCCGATGAAGTGAGCTGTAGCTCACGAAAGCGTATGCTCAAATAAATTTGTTAGTCTCTAAGGTGTCACAAGTCCTCCTTTTCTTTTTACAGTCTACCTACATGGGGAACAAATATTTGATAATGGGCTCGTCAATCTAGCAGAAAAAGGTATAACACAATCCAAAGGCTGGAAGCTGCAGGTTGACAAATTCAGACTGGAAATAAGGCATACATTTTTAAGTAAGGGTAATTAATCATTGGAACAATTTACCACGAATCATGGTGTATTCTCCATCACTGGCAATTTTTAAAATCAAGATTGGATATTGTTCTAAAAGACCTGCTCTAGAATTATTTTGGGGAAGTTCTATATCCTGTGTTATACACAGGAGGTCAGACAAGATAATCACAAAAGTCCCTTCTGGTCTTGCAATCTATGAGACCCAAGTTCAAGTTTCTGTACTTCCCCTGCAATAGCTGACAAAATCATAAATATCTAAACAAAGCCATGAATAACACTCTCTGATCTGTTTTTGGGTGTTCCTCATGTCAATACCTGATAAGCACAACACTCAGGTCCTCCTTGGCAGGTAAAAAGCCATTGGGTGAAATATGAGCCCCATTAAAGTCAATTGAAGTTTTTCCATTGACTTTAATGGGGCTCAGATTTCACCTTCCTGTTCACCTTTGAAAGTTGTAGGGTAGGATTTACACAATAACTCAGTGTTGGCCCAATTCTGCTCCCACTGATAAACCCCCCCTCTCCTTTTGACTTCAGTGGGAGCAGAGTTAATCCAACATTGAGTGCTTTTGAAAAGACCTAAAAATACAAAAGACCTAAATATTGTATATTTAGTCAGTAGTTAATGACTACATTAGCACAGCTACCAACAATGCAAACAGGCCAAATTTTGCTCCACTATTTTGGTGTAAATCCAGCTTAACTCTATTGACTTTGTGGGAGTTATTCTGAATTTACATGGGTGAAAATGAGCAGTATTAGGCCCTACAACTGTTATACGGAAATAGATTGAGGTGCTTTCCTTTTAATTCTGCATGGAAATAAATTCTATCACTCCAGCTCTATCAGAGAGATCAGATTTAATGTGCATGTTGTATTAACTTTGTCTTCTCAACATACCCATGTCTGCACGCTTCAGGAATTGTGGCTCTTCTTGACAATAGTCTAAATCAGGGGTGGGCAAACTACACCATGCAGGCCACATCCGGCCCGCCAGCCGATTTTATCTAGCCGGCAAGCTCCCGCTGGGGAGTGGGGTCTGGGGCTTGCTGCGCTCCAGCTGGGGAGTGGGGTCGGGGGGCACTCCATATGTGCTGCAGCTCTGCACGGTTCCAAGCAGCAGCATGTCCCCGCATGTTACCAGCCAATGGGAGTTGCGGGGGCAGTGCTTGGGGCACAGGCAGCTCACGGGGCCCCCTGGCTGCCCCTATGGGGGAAAAGCAACCAGGGAGCCCAGCCTGACTGCAGGGATGAGCTTGCTGTTATGGTTTGGTTGTTAATGCTCATTTCATACTTGGCACTTTGGTTTTTGCTGTCTGGTGATGAAGTGTTCTGGTGATTTCTACCATTCGGGCTCCACTGCAGCTCTTCCTGGGAGTATAACGTGGTGATGAAGATGCAAATGTCTTGGATGAAGGACCTTATGTATTCTTATGAGGAACATATTTTTTAAGCAGTCCTAACAGCATGATAATACTTTGCCCTTATCTAGCACCTAACAGCCAAGGATCGCAAAGCACTTTGCAAGTCTCACAACAGCCTTGTTAGCTATTTTTTCTCCTGCTGATAATAACTCATCTTAACTAATTAGCCTCTCACAGTTTGTATGGCAACTTCCAACTTATCTGTATCTATCTTCTTACTATGTGTTCCATTCTATGCATCCAATGAAGTGGGCTGTAGCCCACAAAAGCTTATGCTCAAATAAATTTGTTAGTCTCCAAGGTGCCACAAGTACTCCTGTTCTTTTTGTGGATACAGACTAACATGGCTGCTACTCTGAAACTTGTTAGCTATTATTATCCACATTTTCCAGGCAAGGAAAGTAAGGGCAAAAGAGGTTAAGTTACTTGTTTGAAGTCACACAAGCTAGTGGCAGAGCTGGTAAAGAACTCAGAAGTTCTTAGGCTAGGACATGCTCTAATACCACACCACACCGCCTTTGACACAGTGAGCTACATTCCTCTGTAGAAAGAAAAGGAGTACTAGTGGCACCTTAGAGACTACTCCTGTTCTTTTTGCGAATACAGACTAACACGGCTGCTACTCTGAAACCATTCATCTGTAGGTTAACCGGGAGCGCAAGTCACACACTGGGTGTAAGTTAGTAAGAAAATCTGTGTAGGTGCCAAAGTACCATGAGGCGCACCAATATGGAATTTATCAAACGTGCCAAAGAGGCAAAGTTAATTGAAGTCACTGGTGTTACCCCAGCAATGAGTTTAGTCCATTTTGTCTCTTGCACTCACAGACATAATTTACAAATTAACACTAGTTCGTGTATGTTACAAGGATTAATTGCTTCCCGCAACTCTAAATGTTTACGTGTGCATATACCGTTTTATAACAGAATCATAGAGATGTCGGGCTGGAAGGGACCTCGAGAGGTCATCTAGCTGAGCCCCTTGTGTTGAGGCAGGACCGAGTAAACCTAGACCATCCCTGACATCTGTTTGCCCAACCTGTTTTTAAAAACCTACAACAATGGGGATTCCACAAACTCCCTTGGAAGCCTAGTCCAGGGCTTCACTATTCTTATAGTTAGAAAGTTGTTCCTAGTATCTAACCTAAATCGCCTTTGCTGCAGATTAAGACCATTATTCCTTGTTCTGCTTTCAGTGGACATGGAAAACAATTGATCACTGTCCTCTTGATAACAGCCCTTCCATATATTTGAAGGCCATTATCAGGTCCCCATTGGTCTTCTTTTCTCAACATTAAACATGCCCCGTTTTTTTAACCTTTCCTCATAGGTCAAGTTTTCTAAACCTTTGATCATTTGTCGTGCTCTCCTCTGGACTCTCTCCAATTTGTCTATAACTTTCTTAAAGTGGGGCACCCAGAACGGGACCCAGTACTAGAGCTGAGGCCTCATCAGTACTGAGAAGAATGGGACAATTACTGCTGTGTCATACATACAACACTCCTGTTAATACACCCCCAAAATGATATTAGGTTTTTTTGCCACTGCATCACATTGTTGACTTAGGTTCAACTTGTGATATACTATAACGCCCAGATCCTTTTCAGCAGTACTACCACCTGGCCAATTATTCCTCATTTGATTTTTCCTTCCTAAGTGTAGCACTTTGCACTTGCCTTTATTAAATATTTTTATTGATTGAATCTCATGTTCTGTTACTTCCACAGTACTACAGAATGGTGGCTTTTAAGAATGGGTGAACAAAAAATCCACAGAAATAGCAGTCACTAATGACTGCTTGTAATGAAAAAATGAGATTGAAAAAGAATGGATTCCTGTAAAGGTTCCGACTCACCCCTGCGGCACCTCCTGCTGGTAGTCATTGGGAATTAGCTCGTCCAGCCCTGGATCACCCTCTGCAGGCCTGTGATCTGCCTTACTGCTGGCCCCCATGTCCCTCCCAGGACCCAGTGCCCCTTTCTCTGGGGTGCTGCCCCCCTGGCAGTACCCCCACCCCCTCAGGTTCTGGGTCTCCCCACCCAGGGGAACCCCCACCTCACCTCAGTCTGGGCTACTGCCAGTCCCCACTTAGCCCCTTGTATCAGGGGCAGACTGCTGTGTATATGCAGGGGTTTTGGACATGCTGCCTCTGCCTACCGTGGGCTGCCCCTCTGCAACCCTGCACCTATTCGGCCTGTAGTCAGGCCCGCAGCCTGAGGCTTTCCAGGCTGGAGCTCCCAGCTCCTCTGGCCCTTTCCCAGCCCTCCTGCAATCTGGGTGTCCCACTCAGCCCCTTGCAGCCAGGCCCTTCTCCCTCTACAGGCTCACAGCCTCTTATAGGGGCCAGCTGGGCCTGATTGAGCTGGCCACAGCTGCGGCTGTTCCCTTAATCCAGCTGGGCTTTTCCCCACAGCCCCAGCCCTCTCCCCGGGCTGGCCTCAGCCCTGTCAGGGCTGGCGTGGGTAACCACCCCGCTACACTTCCCATTATTTATTATTAACTATTATTATTATTATTTGTACTCAGGCAGCAACTAAGAACCCCAACTCCATGGTGCTAGGCACTGTATAAACACAGACTAGAAGACAGTCCTTGTTTAATTTCTAAATTAACTCTCTGTTTGCCGTCACCCCCACCCCGCCCCCCATGAGCTGGCAGCACACTCATCCTGAAGCTCTACAACCTTGGAGGCGTGACCTCTTCAGACCTCACAAGAGAAGATGTGTCAGACCTGATTAGTATGTAGATGGAAGAGATGTGAAACCCCAGATGCTGCAGGACATGGTAGTGATTCAGTAGGTATCGTTTCTGAGTCAGCATCAAGCATAGTATTGGGTGGAGCTGTCTTCATATGAGATATACAGCTCAGGATATGAATGACTGGACATAAAAGCTCCCCTGGCCCTTTTCACAATAGTAGCATTGGTAAGCATGCTGGCCAAAATAGGAACATTCTGCCTCTCTAAACGCTACTTCCCTCCTGAAAGTTTTGTTTGGAGATGGTGTTTTTCACTTCCTCCCCTAGATTTAAACGACTGCCACGTTTTTTCAGCTCACAAGTGATTGTATTTTTTAGTGGTAGAAAACATTCCTATATATGTGGTTTGCGAAGTGCTTCGGAATCATGATCATTAACCACCCAACTCTGGTACATTCCTACGCACATCCCACATGTGAGTTTTCTTGGTGAATCAGAATGAGTGCATTTTGTTAATGGATACATATGAGCCACTTCTTAGTGATTGGAACCCAAACTGGCTAACCCAATCCCTTAGGTACCAAGGTGACAGGTGTCTTAGATAGGTAGTCCTAGGTATAACAACATTTGCCATTTTCTCGCATCTAGCATGTGTCCTAGTGTAATAAACTCAGATTACTCAGTGGTTCCTTTCATCAGTGATTCAGAACATGCTGATTAAATGCTATTTCCTTGTTCCTCTGAAATAAAAGAGCTATAGCTGATACAAACAAATTATGATTTCAAACTTTGAGGCAAGGAGCCCCTTGATTTCATTGTAAAGTCTCCTATGTATTTTGTTGTCTCGAGAGAGAAAGAGGGAGAAATAATAGGTGTCTCATGATGTTTTAATTCCTCTTATTAAAGTACATTAGGTTAATCATTAAACTCTTAACACATGGTCTAACTCATCACTAGCTTTACAGAAAAGTCGGACACTGCTTTGAGAGATTTTTCCTCCAGGGTCCGTGAGCATGAAAGTTGAGCAGCAAGCTGCAGAGTCTCCAAAGAATAATAAACCCTCCCAAATTACTCTTCTAATGGAACAAAGAGTGTTATAAATGTCACACGCAATATAGCAAAAGCACTGGAAACCTTTACGTGAAACAATAGATCCATTAGCACTAAGTTAAAAAAAAAAACAGTCTCATAGGACCTTTGCATGGTTTTATATAGCCTGCTATTCAAAGCCAAATGAACCTGTTTGCTTGTTCAGAAACTCTGGAGCTGATCTCACACCATAGCACGTGGCAATACTAAGAATGTACATGCTTAAACCACCCTTCATCTGAAGATTTCAAAGCACTTAACAGACAGTAACTCAGCCATACTACACCCATATGAGTAAGTGTAATTATCCCCATTTTGCAGATGAGAAAACTGAGGCACAGAGCGGGAACAAAATGAATCAGTCATTGGAGATGGAAACTGAGCCCAGGTCAAGACTCAGTCTTAGGCTCTAACCATCAGACCACACTAACAGGTCACACTACCTGTCCCAACTTTAATGGGGCAGTCCTGCATCTTACAAACTAAGGGCATGAACTTGTAAACCTTACTCACATAAGTAATCCCAACTTAACTTACCTGACTGCAAAGGGACTACTTGCGGGCACATACAAATTGTCATACTAGATCAGACCTGCGATCCATTTAGTCCAACATCCTGTCTTCGACAGCAGCAGCCAATATATGATTAAGGGTGCCCTTAAATATCTCAGGGGCTGATGCAATGTCATCATAGTGTGATGCCGACGTGGCGACTCAATGCCACAGAACCGTGATGCAAACATCATGAGACTCTGAGGTACTGATTTTTGTCCTAGAGAAACAAAACAGAACAACAAAGACAAAGATAAAAAATGCAGGTGAAAGAGCAGAAGGAGAAGATGACGTCAGGTGGATATCTCTAATGCAAGCAAACTTTTCAGCCCCCTCTGTTCCATGATTCAACCTTTCTCCTGGAAACAATTTATAATAATAATGAAACTGAGTTAACACCTACCTGTATGGAGTGCAGAGTAAATATGGCTCTGACATGATGCATGTTTTCTGTAATGAAGGACACAGCTGAGAAGCAAATCCTAGGCTTTGACTGCTTTAAGAGCCCTTACCTTAAGCCCACATGGCATTGAACTACTTGCTTATTTAGCTGCAAGGCTTAAATAGTTGAGGTCAAATCCTATGCTGAGCTCTGTGCATGCAACTTAATTAATTTCAGTAGTGTCAAGAAAGATAACTGAGGACTGAATCCCTGGCTCTAAGGCCACAGTCCTGTAACTGGATCTGCACCGGTGGATCATGTTTTGTATAGCACAGGGTCTGCTGCATTGAACTGAGTGACAGATTGGGGCCTATATTTGTAAAACCCTCTGAGATCCTCAAATGGAAGGCATGCTAGCAGTCCTACATGGTAACAACCATTAAAAAATGGAAATCAGTACACCCAACTGTGTCATAGTAGCAGGAACCAGGGTCATCTCCTCCCTTTGATGCATGTAATTTCTAGTGACATTTAGCAAGAGTCATTTGTGGAGACAATGAAGTCTGGAAAATCTAATGGAAATGGACAAAATCAAGCCCATTCAGAGGCAGCATGGTCTGGTGGACCAGATGGGGAGCCAGAAGAGCTGTGTTTTATTCCCAGGTTTATCAGCGACTTGTTATGTGACCTCAGACACTACCTCCCTGGGCCTCAGTATTCCTTTGTGTAAAATAGGGATAAAATGTTTATCTCCATTTATAAAGCACTTAGAAATATACAGATGAAAAGTATTATATGTTAAGTACTATGCTGGACCTGGTTGTAATGACACACACAGTTAAGGTTGAGTTATAGATCTGTTTCACATCTGTTATTACTCAGGCTGCCATTCTTTGCTGAACGAAACACAGAGTGCCCCGGAATGGCTGCCCATTATCTGTCTGCTTTCCTTAGATCCTATCGATATTCAGACACAAGGCAGCGAGGGAGCTCTTGACACTGAATTGTCTTGCTTTTGCCTGCTTAACTTAGCTCACGTAATATCCTTTGAAAGCAGAGCTCTCTCCAAAGGTTGGATGCTGTTCTGGGAACTCGCATATTGACTCCTTGACACCTAGAAAGCTCTTTCCCTGCCACTGTTCCTTTGTGTTCCTGTGTATGTATATTTTCCCCCCTATTACCTGCTCTTATCATGCTCTCTCATCCTCCAACAAGCTGTTGCTAAAGATATACATTTGCGAATTCCACATAAGGCAACTCTCCTTCACAGCAGGGATCACTCTGCAGACTTTGCTTACACTCCCAACGCCCACATGAAGGGCTCGCTTCAGTTTTGGTCTGTTCACAAAAGTTAGTGCCATCAACTTCTATAAAAACTCCATCATGTTTTGAGAAAAACATTCTGTATCTCACTACAGAATCTCAGTGGCTTGATCTAAGGACCTTGCCAATAACCTGGAACACAACTTCAACTCTTGCAAAAAGTGCCATGTGACCAGGACCTTGATTTAAAGTCTCACTTGAAATATGGTACCTCTGGCAGCACCCATAGCACCACCATGAGGAGCTGTTCAGTATTGACTCAAAGGGAGGAGCAACACTTACTGAACACCACCAACTGTTCCTTGAATATTGTTGAGTTTTCTTTGCAGGACTCCTATCCAACTGCTGCCCAAGGTTTAGCTGTGAGATCTGATGAGATTACAGCCACAGGTGGCATAACTACAAACTCTTTACCACTGACACACTAAGGGCCAGTTCACTATACCACTAAACCCACCAATTAAACAATAACAATGGCAAGGGAAACACTGAAAGAATGATCGCTGTTAACAGAAAACTTACACAAAATCATCTCTGGCTTTTATTCCCTATTTACTTAAGCATTTGCATATTCGCCGAGCCAAGCCATAGCGTTCTTAGTGGACAAGTGGAGCTCTCGGGCCCCACCCACACTCCTCAACAACGTGTATCATTGTTTGCTGCGCCGCAGCTGCAGCTTGGATTGTCCTGAAGACCCCAACGGTGCTGATTGGCTGCACAGAGTCCGGAATCGGTTACGAAGGGCCCACTGATGACGTGGCAAGTTGAAGTCGGGTGGGCGAGCAGTAGGATGTGTGATGAGGAACTGATTGGTGATTGATGTTAAGCCCCAGTCTTCCCACCACAGACTCCGCTGTCACGTCCTGGTGTGGCAGCCTTGACCGCAGTGGGGACCATACTGAACAGCTCCTCATTGTGCTACTAGTAGGAGGTGTGCTGCCAGGTGTGCTGTCGTATTTCATGTGACTTTAAATCAAGGTCCTGAGAACTTATTCACTAAATATATCCATTGCACATGTACTGTATCTATTTCAAGTTATAGAAATGAACTTGATCCAAGACGTAGCCTTTAAATTTGCACTTTGACAATATTTTGGTGCTAAATTATAAATATTTGATCTGTTGCTCTTCTAAACACAATGGATTTGTTATGTTCATCTGCACAGTTATTAATTATTTCAGAGAACATTGCTGATTAAAGCATTTTCAAGAAGTGTCCTTTTCCTCTGACATTATGTAGCGTTCAGCTAATAAACATGGAAATTAACCGGCAGTAGCATTAGTATTAGCTCTTTATCTTTGGAGGCATATATTTCCTGTTAGCCAAAGCATAAGACTAAATACCAGCTGAATTATTTGCACTGCACATTGAGTATAATTAAATATGCATAACGGTATTTCTTCATGGCGTTGGTTCACGTCGAGTGCTAACATCCAGAATTCCATTTGTAATTAGTAGGGGAGTAAGAATGACTTCTTTAGGTTATCAGTGAAGAGTGAGTCAATCCACTGAGAGGACATTATAAACACCTCTTTGCTTTTACACTGTGAAAGAAATTAATCTAAACCAGGACTCACATATTGTAGCAATACACTTTTTCATAATCATAACGACTCTGAAGTAGGCTTCAGAGAGAACTTTAAATATCAGCTACCTGCAATTTCATTTTCCATCTTGCTCTGGATAGGGGATGTGATGTTGCACTCCATATGTTTACGGGAATATGCTTATGAGTGTGACTATAATGTAACTGGAACATGCTTTATGCAAAAGGTCTCTTGTAAGGTATCATTACAAAGCTTATAACCTACTGAGTGTGTTCATCCTCTTTGTACGTATGTATCATTCTTGTATCTAAAACTAGAAATATGAAGTACAACTCTAAAGTCCTATTGTAATTATGCAAAGTGTGGGCCATTAATGGTGACTTGGAATCTTGATGACTCCCATTAACTAGGACGATTGACTGCAGATGGCTCTGTTTAACTGCAAGCCTCCACTGCATACCTGCGGGCCAGTTCTGGAAGAATGGAGGGGGGCTGACAGGACATGTGAACATGTCACATGATACTGGAATCCATCTTTAACCTGGTGCTTTTCCATTTAGAAGGAGGGGTGGGAACACAGAGAGAGACAAAGGATTCCTGTCTTGTGCCAAAGATATAATAGGGGGTGGAACAGAACAAAGTGGGCTGCCAGTCATGAGAAATCCCCTAGTTACCACCTGAGCTGGAACTAACAAGGACTGTACCAGGGGAAAGGATTGGGCCCAGACTAGGAAGAAGTCTAGTCTGTGAAAGAAGCTTATTGGAACATCTCTAAGGGTGAGATTTACCTGTATTCAGTTTCTTAATGTATTAGGCTTAGACTTGCATGTTTTGTTTATTTTGCTTGGTAACTTACTTTGTTCTGTCTGTTATTACTTGAAACCACTTAAATCCTACTTTTTATACTTAATAAAATCACTTTTGCTTATTAATTAACCCAGAGTAAGTAACTAATACCTCTGGGATCAAACCGCTGTGCATATCTCTCTATCAGTGTTATAAAGGGCGGACAATTTATGAGTTTACCCTGTAAAAGCTTTATACAGAATAAAGTGGATTTATTTGGGGTTTGGACCCCACTGGGAGCTGGGTGTCTGGGTCCTGGAGACAGGAGTACTTGCTGAGCTGTTTTCAGTTAGGTCTGCAGCTTTGGGGGCGTGGTTCAGACCCTGGGTCTGTGTTGCTGCAGGCTAGTGTGTCTGGCTCAATAAGACAGGGTTCAGGGGTCCCAAGCTGGCAAAGAAAATGTGCTCAGAGCTAGTTTCAGCACCTCAGGTGACAGTGCTAAGGAGGTCTCTGCGACCGAACCTGTCACAGGGACTTCAATAGAACAATAATTAGCTCATCGTGATTATTACTAGTAATTGACTAATATGGAACCTAGACCGATCTATGTTTATACGTCTTCAACATATGGCATACAGCTACGGAAGTCACACTTACGATATGCATGTTTGGAGCAATAGTCTGTAGTACATCAAGCATAGAGGGCTGCTCAGATCTTCTGTCAAGCAGCGTAACAGGGAGATAACTGTATTAGCCAAAGAAATTGAGGGGGTCCAAACTTTGTTTCACTGAAGACTCCTTTGGCAGCTTGCCAGAAGTCTGGGGACTGGACTTATTTGGCATATATGTGTACATACAATTGAAAATAAAAAGCATAGCATGCAGCAAACCTGCTCTCTCTTGTTCTCTCTCTCTCTCTCTCTGTTGCCTCTACGCATGGATGACTACAAAGGGCCTGATTCAGCTTCAAGTCAAATGCCAGTATTAACTCTATTAACTTCAAGGGATTCACACCTGATTTACATCAGTGTATGTGAGAGGAGGATCAGGCCTCTTTGTTGGATGAGCAATAAAGCCCTGGGATCTGATTCTTCTCCCTTAAGGGAGAATTACTCATATATTGCAGGAAGGGAACTGGGCCACTGCAGTCCATCATGTTTGCTGTCCACCTTATGGTTATAGGTAGAGGATGGTTGCATTTGGCCTTCAGGCTGCATTGAGGGCACCCTAATTTTACTTGCCCTTCCTTCAAGATCAACTCCTTGGCTTCACTCATAAAACTCCAGAGCTAGGTGAGCTTGGGAAATCTGATCTGATGAGCGAAAAAAGAAAAAAGAACAGGAGGACTTGTGGTACCTTAGAGACTAACGAATTTATTTGAGCATAAGCTTTCGGGAGCTACAGCTCACTTCATTGGATGCATGCAGTGGAAAATACAGTGGGGAGATTTTATGTACACAGAGAACATGAAACAATGGGTGTTACCATACACACTGTAACAAGAGCGATCAGGTAAGGTGAGCTATTACCAGCAGGAAAGCGGGGGGCTGGGGGACCTTTTGTAGTGATAATCAAGGTGGGCCATTTCCAGCAGTTGACAAGAACATGTGAGGAACGGGGAGGGGGGAGGGGGGAGAAACATGGGGAAATAGTTTTACTTTGTGTAATGACACATCCACTCCCAGTCTTTATTCAAGCCTAAGTTAATTGTATCCAGTTTGCAAATTAATTCCAATTCAGCAGTCTCTTGTTGGAGTCTGTTTTTGAAGTCTTTTTTGTTGAAGAATTGCCACTTTTAGGTCTGTAATCGAGGGACCAGAGAGATTGTAGTGTTCTCTGACTGGTTTTTGAATGTTATAATTCTTGATGTCTGATTTGTGTCCATTTATTCTTTTACGTAGAGACTGTCCAGTTTGGCCATGGTACATGGCAGAGGGGCATTACTGGCACATGATGGCATATATCACATTGGTAGATGTGCAGGTGAATGAGCCTCTGATAGTGTGGCTGATGTGATTAGGCCCTATGATGGTGTCCCCTGAATAGATACGTGGACACAACTGGCAATGGGCTTTGTTGCAAGGATAGGTTCCTGGGTTAGTGTTTTTGTTGTGTGGTGTGTGGTTGCTGGTGAGTATTTGCTTCAGGTTGGGGGGCTGTCTGTAAGCAAGGACTGGCCTGTCTCCCAAGATCTGTGAGAGTGATGGGTCGTCCTTCAGGATAGGTTGTAGATCCTTGATGATGCGTTGGAGAGGTTTTAGTTGGGGGCTGAAGGTGATGGCTAGTGGCATTCTGTTATTTTCTTTGTTGGGCCTGTCCAGTAGTAGGTGACTTCTGGGTACTCTTCTGGCTCTGTCAATCTGTTTCTTCACTTCAGCAGGTGGGTATTGTAGTTGTAAGAACGCTTGATAGAGATCTTGTAGGTGTTCTCTACAGTCAATGGCTTGGTTAAATCTGAGAACATTAAGCCCTTAAACAGCTCCCCCTTCAGGCCTTGATCATTCTAAAGATTAGCAGAGAAGCAGAACATGTCACAATTGATCTGTTGGCGGAAAATGTTGCCTGCAAGGTGCCCTGATTATGTAACACAACATACTGGTAAATGGCAGCTTATTTCCCCTAAGCAGACTGCTCTGTAGAACACCTAAAAGAGACTACTCACAGGGGTAAGGTATACTTTATATGAGTAAGGTCTGTAGGATCAGGCCCTGGACTCTCCAGAGCCAGCATTCAAAGGCCTGCTTTACACTTAAAAGTTAGAAAGACACAACTACAGCACTCAGGGGTGTGAAAAATTCACACTCCCGAGGGCGCTAGCTATGCCAACCTAGCCCTGGTGTAGGCATGGCTAGGTTGATGAAAGAAATGTTCTATCTACTGCCGCTCAGAAAGGTGGATTACCTACGTTGATGGAAAAACCCCTTCCTTCGCTGCAGAAAGCATCTACACTACAGGTCTCCTGCAGCACAACTGCCGTGTCATACCTGTGCTGCTGTTGTGCCCATAGCACAGACGTGGCCCAACAGTTCTAGATGACTGCAACAGGCATCAGTTCCTACTGACATAAAGCGAAACCTTTGAGACAAGAGCTGAAAAGTATGACTAGCGGTTCTGCCCAACTGCTTTGTCACAATGATCATTATGATGAGTAACGTCATTTTAAAGCCTAATTACGAAGGTATATTTATTATCCCACACTTGGCCGTATCACTGGGGTACTTGCGTAATTTCACAGATGAGTGACACTTAAGGCAGCCCATTATTGTCAGCAGCCTCCATCTCATTTCATGCTAATTGCTCTCCAAAACTGGTAGGACGCAGTTTTGACATGAAAACATTTTCAACAGTATCATTAATTTAGGGGGGAAATTTCATGGAGTCATTACAGTCAATATCCTCAGCCGTTCCTCATTATCTCCCCCAGCCCCTGCACACTTTAATGCTGATTACCAAAAAGGCGGATATTATCTACTCCTAATTCTGAAGTGCCATAAATGGGACTCTTTAAGCATCTTCAAAGAGAAGTTAAAGGTTACCTGATCTATCTAACGGCCTGAGTTGCCAAAATACTTAGTTTTTCTGATGGTCAAAAGACTTAACTAATTTATACTTTTTCCCCACATAGACATTATTAAATGCTATCACGGTTGAACTGAAGAAGGACAGTATGTGTAGATTTTCCTTTAGCTCAAGTGTCTGAGCCCTGTGCTTTTTGGAGCAGGAGGATCTGAGTTCTATCCCTGGTTTCAGAGTAACAGCCGTGTTAGTCTGTATTCGCAAAAAGAAAAGGAGGACTTGTGGCACCTTAGAGACTAACCAATTTATTTGAGCATGAGCTTTCGTGAGCTACAGCTCACTTCATCGGATGCATACTGTGGAAATTGCAGAAGACATTATATACACAGACACCATGGAACAATACCTCCTCCCACCCCACTCTCCTGCTGGTAATAGCTTATCTAAAGTGATCATCAAGTTGGGCCATTTCCAGCACAAATCCAGGTTTTCTCACCCTCCGCCCCCCACAGACAAACTCACTCTCTTGCTGGTAATAGCCCATCCAAAGTGACCACTCTCTTCACAATGTGTATGATAATCAAGGTGGGCCATTTCCTGCACAAATCCAGGTTCTCTCACCCCCTCACCCCCCTCCAAAAACCACACACACAAACTCACTCTCCTGCTGGTAATAGCCTATCCAAAGTGACCGCTCTCCTTACAACCTGCATGAAAATCAAGGTGGGCCAGTTCTATCCCTGCTGCTGCTTCTGCCATGAAGTTCCAAGTAGGCACTATGTGCTGCAGAATGATGCCTATCAAGGCCTACACAGCATTAAATTTCTGAAAATATTTAATACATTAACTTAATACATTTCTGCCCCCCTTGCTTCTTTCACCTCTGTAGAAAATCTTCTTCCAAGGAAAAGGTCTGTTCTCCAGTCCTTGCAAGTACATAACCCAGTCCCAGTGGGGAACAATATCTTATCTGTATTTGCCCAAATAGTCATGCTGTGACATCCCATCTCAATGTAACAATATTCATTTTTTAATATTGTGATGTCATATTTTCACATGGCAATACATTACTGTGCACAGCCACAGCGGACAACATTGAATGCTTCATTGCATCATCACGGGGCCTTGAAACATTTTTGAATTGTCTGGTGATTACAGGTGCAGGAGGGATCCCATGAAAATTGGGACCATCTTGCCAATGCTAGGAGAGATGGCAATCCTTGGGTTAATGGGAGTTAGGCACCTGTATGTCAAGTGAGGTGGGGAAGCAGATCTCTGGTAATATCCTTTATCCCAAGTGAGCTTGATGTCTCATCTGATGATGCCCAAGATGGGTCATCTGAAGGGGACTGGGGAGAAAAAAGGGGGGATCCTGAAAGACTGAAAAAATATACTAGTATCTCTCACTTTATACAAACTCCCAAGAAGATTTTTTATTTTCAGATTAACACAGCTGCTCAATCCACGTTAAATCCATTCTCTGTATTACTAGAGGACCCTCTTCTGTTAGAGGTGGGGCAGTTCTCATCTCATTGAGGCCCATATGTGCAACATAGGCCTTTAAAACATATGATCAGCCCCCAGTGTGAGGAACACAACCACAAATTTCCCCATTAAAGAAACAGACACACTGATGGTTAATTCTGGCTCACATCACTAGCTTACCTACCAAAGCCTTAAAACAAAACCTGACCTTCATCAAATGTTCTGATTCTGTGTCACTCTTTGTAGCATGTATTTACACAATCTCTTAGTGGTTTTTCACACTACATAGTTCTTAGGATCTGTAACATTTGGCACTATTGTAAGTAACATCTTTTCTATATATATTTTAAATAAAATGTTTTTAAAACATTTTAAATTCAAAGTATGGACATCCTGTAGATCAGTGGTTCTCAATTTTTCCGGACTACTGTACCCTTTTCAGGAGTCTGATTTGTCTTGCGTACTCCAAGTTTCATCTCACTTAAAAACTACTTGCTTCCAAAATCAGACATAAAAATACAAAAGTGTCACAGCACATTATTACTGAAAAATTGCTGACTTTATCATTTTTACCATATAAGTATAAAATAAATCAACTGGAAACTAAATATTGTACTTACATTTCATTGTATAGTATATGGAGCAGTATAAGCAGTAATTGTTTGCCTGAAATTTTAGTTTGTACTGACTTCGCTAGTGCTTTTTATGTAGTCTGATGTAAAACTAGGCAAATATCTAGATGAGTTGATGTACCCCTGGAAGACTTCTGTGTTCCCCCATGTTGAGAACCACTGCAGTAGATTATATATGCTAGTTAGGATTCGTATTCAGTATTATATCAGATTGAGAGGCAGGATTGCTGATCTTGTCCATTGTGGGCTAAACATGTCCGTCAAGTTGCCGTCTTGATCTTTCACAACACAATAGGATCAAAACTTGTTTCAAAACATAGTCATGCTATGTTAACTGGTCATCACGCTGCAACGTGGTGAGGATGCTCTTCCAAAACCATCACCACAGGTTGTGAAAAATATCATTGTGTCATAGACTGAGTGCCATATCTATCCTCACCAAAAGCTTGAGATACAGGATTTCCGGGATTTCCTCAGCTCTACAGGGCTGCCTTGGAACATCTCTGGATTTTTGGTAGTGCTGGGGTGGATGCCAAACCGTGAAAACTGCATTGGATAGCATAAGAGGGCAAGGATGGAGAGTCCAGGAAGGGCACAGAGTGAATACTCCCCTTTGGAATTATTGCCTGAATTCACTTTACATAGGCGACTGGTCACTTTTCTCATTAAATGTATTTGATGTCAATATTTTCTCTTTTTTACAAAGGCAGAGAGAATCCTCAAGGCTGGGTGGGGTATGGGAAGGCAGGGGGTTCATCTGAGGAGAAAACCCCAAGCATTTCACTAGCCCATTGTAGGCAGGGGGCAAGGTGAGTGCCCAGGCTCCCAAGTGAGAAAGGCTGAGGCTGGTTTTTAGGCCCCAACCCCAGACGGCACAAGGCCCTGTGTGTGGCTGTTGCCTCACAAACCCTGAGGCCAGGGACCAAAAAGGTACAGGCCACCTGTGGGGTCTCCTGGTGCCGTTCGGCCACTCCCAAGCCCTCAGGCTGGATCACCAAGACGAGGGGTCCCTTCCCCGGGGTGGCTGTCATAGTGACGGTGGGTTTGCACCTCTTGATGGTAAATATTTGATTCCAGCCCTGAAGTCCTCAAGGACTGGGCTGAAATGTCCCTATGGGGAGGACTCCAGTTTAGTGGAGGTCAGTCAGCCAGGGCTAGAGGGGGCACTGACAGCGGAGGCACTCTATAGTCATTCTCTATGGTTACAGAGACTGATGGGTAGAGAGACGCCGGGATGGAGGGGGGCGCTCTAGGCTGCGTCTCTATTGTCAGACTGCTGGAGGAGTACTGGGCCGCGAGATTAAGGAGCGGCGACGCTCTAGCCCGATCTCCTTGGCCGCGAAAGGGTTGGAGCTGGTACTCTCAACGGGGACTCTATGGTTAGGCGAGGCCCGCGCTGGCAGCAGTGCCGTGGGAAAGGTGGAAGGCCGCGCTCTGGGCGGGCACCCCGGCTCTCTATGGTTGGAGGAGCGCCGGCCGTTCGGTTTGGAGCGGCGCTCTAGGCCGGCCGGATCTCTGTGCTCCGGGCCGGTTGCTAGGCTGAGCGGGGCCTAGGCCGCGGCGTGTGCGGGGCGCCATGGCCGCCTCCCCGTCCCCGTGCCCGGCGGGTCCCCCGGACGGGCTCTGCGTGCTGTGCTGTGGGGAGCTGGAGGTGGTGGCGCTGGGCCGCTGCGACCACCCGATCTGCTACCGCTGCTCGGTGCGGATGCGGGCGCTGTGCGGGGTGCGGTACTGCGCGGTGTGCCGGGAGGAGCTGGGCCAGGTGAGCCGGGGGGAGCGCTCTGGAGCGGGGCCTGCCGGGGCGCGGCCGGCCGCGGGGAGCCGGGGAGAGGAGGCGGCGGCCGGGCCGGGCCGGGCGAGAGGATGGGGGGCGCTGGGTGGGTGGGTGGAGTAGCCCCGAGGAGAAGGGGGAAGGCGGCCCCGGCTGGGTCCCCTGGTGCAAGCCGCGGGGCAGGGTTGGGGCCGGGCAGGGTGTGATTTTTTCCCACGTGTACACTCGTCTCCGGCCGGGTCCGTCTCGCCCGGCCTGTCGGGCTGTGGGCAGGGACGCTGAAGTAGCTGCACCTCAGGTCGCTGCTGTGGTTTAACCACGTGTTGGGGCCGTTTAGACGGCGTCATGCCATCGCGTGGTCAAGCCGCTGCTTTAAGTGAGCAGCGTGGGGGGGTCTGGAGTATGGGACCCCTCCTTTGGGGGCCTTCAGATTCCGCGCCCCCGATCAGAGACACCTCAGTGCTGGGGCCGTCTTGGAAATCCCTCTGGGCTGCCCGGTGCACAGCTCTGCACAGTCCACAGGGTACTCGCCAGGACATCCTGCCTCCCTCTGAATTGCCATGGGTTCTGTGCCGCGGATCTAGGATGGAGAATCCTGCCTTGCTAAATATGGGAACATGTTCCCATGGAGAAGGGCTAAGTATTATTTATGATTCCAGAGACCATCTGTCTGTTCTAATTGGTGTGTGAAGCTGTCACCACTATAAACGCTAATTAATGTAATAAAGAGCAAAGTCTGCCTTATATAGAGAGGGTGGGGACCCGGATCCACCCTGTTTGTCTGGTAACACCCTAGAGACCAAGATACACACAGCCAATAGTACAAAAGCCGGTTTAGCTTGAGGAAGGGAGGTTTCTCCTTCTGTCTCACTAACAAAAATACCAATTTGGGAATTAGTGTGTTGGGACTCATGGAGTTGTAGAAACGCTGACCATAAAGTTTACTACTCTGTCAGCTTGTTAAAGTAAACTTTAATAGAAAAGAGGATTGATGGTGCATTCCCATATGGTCACACAGCTGTTCTGGACATGGGTTCTACTTCTGTGGGCCACTAAAATGCTGAACAAATTTGTGCTGAAGGTCAGACTATGGGGATGATGGATCCTAGAATAGTTTATGGCTAAATCAGATCTGTAGTTAGAGAGATATTCTTTATATTTCTTTCACATAGAAAAGCTTTCTAGCTTCACTACTAGGTATATTGCCTGGCGTTGAGCTCTGCCCCTAATGATGCAGCTACTGTTCAGGTGCAAAGAGAAGGGTATTGAAAAGCAGAGAAGGTATTAAGAGATTATTTCTCTTTTGATTTTTATTTTAAATATTTACGTAAACCTGTCCTTGTTCCCTAGTGTTAGTATTAAGGAGACACCAATAACTCTGCCTGTCACCTTGCTGGATTCTTGCTCTGATTTTAAGCTTGGGGGAAGGTGTTTTACATGCTCTCTCTGGACTTGCGCAAGTCCTGCATTACAAAACATTGTGATGGTGATGTATTTACTTTTACAGCTCCTTCAAGTAGGAGGATTCTGCAGTACTTTCTTTAAAAAAGGGAAAACCTTATCTGAACTTTAATGTGCTTTTATATGTTGAAATTTACTCCTTTTTTACAAATCAGTATTGCAAACTCCTACTGCAGTGCACAAGAGCAAGTCAGCTGGATCCAGTTATCTAATTGCATTTTCTGAAATGTCTCTTTGGAGCTTGGAAGAGAAGCAAGAATGTAGCAAGGTGGCAAACAAACTTATTTTTGAAACATAAGAAAGTTTTCTCCCACTTGCATTCTTCAGAGAGGATGAGATGAGTTCTGGGTCAGTGCAAAAGGCAATATAGATAATGCTTCAGCATGTGCAATATCCTTTTTTTATTATTATTACTTCCAACGTACACACTGAGACAATGAAATGTGTTGGGTTTTCTGACCCGTGAATTTATGCAGGGAGCATAAATTTGGAGCAGCCTCTGTGTGTTAGCTTTCTGCTGCTCAACAGACCTCTTCTGAATTTCTGCCTCTCTTCTCAACAAAATTTTGACTTGTCCAGACATCATCCTAGTATGTAGTTGTGGAGATAAAAGATATTGGAACCATACTGAACAACTGAACTTCCAAGGTAGTTGGTCCTGAAGAGGCTGATCTTCTCCCATGGTAGAAACTACTTGCCACTTATGCATGCTACATTCTTTGCTGTCATGGTTTCTCACTGCTTTCCTAGTTCTCCATTTTTGCAGACTTAAATCCGTTTCCAGCCACTGGATTGCCCTTCCTGTCTGCAGTTCATATTTTCACTCCTATTTACTTCATTATTCTATTACCTGTCCTCACTTGATGTTAGATTTAGTGTATTTTCCATCTACTTTTCTCAGAGTGTCAATATCTGCAGGCATTTCTCTTTGCATAATATTAAGAATATAATCTTGGGGGCTGGAAGTGCCAGGGAACTAATCAGCCGTTCATCTGTAGGTTGGAAGTTTGAATACAGCCAGGGTTGGTAGTAAAAAGAAAAGGAGTACTTGTGGCACCTTTAGAGACTAACAAATTTATTTGAGCATAAGCTTTTGTGAGCTACAGCTCACTTCATCGGATGCATTGGTTGGTAGTGACCCTCTGATGGCTGGTGATTGATGTGGAATGGGTTTGAAGGATCTCAGTCCAGTTCCCAAAGAAAAATGTTCAGGTCACTAAGAACACAGTAATTAACACTTTTCATTGGCAGTCTCAGTAAACAAGTCAACAGCCTTCTTAACCTGAAAGGGAGGTTCTCTGGGTCAGAGTTGAGGCACCTTGATGGCAGCATGGAGAAGCTTGCACTAGTGCTTCCTGTTCTATAAGTAAGACTTCACTTTCCAGAGCTGCAAGCTGTTTTTCAAGAATGTTAAATTCACATTTAAAAATTGTCAGCCTTCAAAATGTTTTTTGTTGTTTGTGCAGCACTGACATGGGGAGAGATCTGAGCCATTTAAGGAATAAAAATTAACACCCGAATTGAATGATTGAAATGGTATTCTAAAAATGAATTGTAGGTGCTAGGAAATGAAGTATGAACAGTTGTTTTTTCCTTGCCAAATGAAGAGCTCCTCCCAAATAAACTTCATTGGCTGCTTTTCAGTTGCTCTAATCATTTTAGCAATGTGAAGATCTTTTATCATTGTGCATAAGAGACCTAGAGTTTGTGGAAGCCAGAAGTCCATTATTTGTTTGTTTTTTCCTCACTACTACATAAATTTGTTAACACTAGTATAGAATGCCACTTTATTTAAAATCCTAGTTAGGGATATTGATATGATTTTTATCCAGACTACATACATCTTCTGCAGCTCTGTCTTTGTCTTGTTCTACTCTGATGGTTGAAGATCTTGTTTTAATCCCCATGGAGGGCAACCTGGGTGAGGAAATGCAGCTTGGTAAATATGTAATGAGTCAAGTGCATGTGGTTTTATCCACATGGTGGAATGAGAATAAAGCTGAAATGCATGAAGGAGGAGAGTGAATAAATGTAGACATTCTACATTCACTTAGTGATGATCACAACTATGGAACGTGAAGTTAAACTAACAGCAGTGCAAGAGAAATGATTATTTGACGTTAAACTGCCTGATCTCAGAACATAACATTTAAATGAAGGTGGTAGTGAAAAGATGAGTCTCCTACAAAGAAGCTTAGAGGGAGTTGAAGGTAATGTTGCTGGGGAAAGTATTTTAGAAAATGGGTAAAAGCTTTGTCTCAGTCTGTGGTGGTTTCTGCACATGTGAATAATCCTCTGGGTCTGCTTCAAGGCCTGGGATAAAAGTAAGTTCTGTGAGTAGCCTTTACATCAGTGGTTCCCAGACTAGGGGCGTCGCTTGTTCAGGGAAAGTGCCTGGTGGTCCGGGGCGGTTTGTTTACCTGCTGCATCCGCAGGTTTGACTAGTCGTGGCTCCCACTGGCCACAGTTTACTGCTCCAGGCCAATGGGGGCTGCGGGAAGGGTGGCCAGCATGTCCCTCGGCCAGCGCCACTTCCCGCAGCTCCCATTAGCTGAGAATGGTGAACTGCGGCCACTGGGATCTGCGATCGGCTGAACCTGCGGATGCGCCAGGTAAACAAACCAGCCCAGCCCGCCAGGGGCTTTCCCTGAACAAGCGGTGCCCCTAGTTTGGGAACCACTGCTTTACATATTCCCACTCCGAGGATGGACTGGCAGTGCAGCTTGGATGGTGGAGCGTTCTCCTGCCCCATCCCTCCCTGTTCTCAAACATTCTGAGGGCAAGGTTATAAAAGGGGGTTTGCTGTTCCAACGGCCTGTGTTCCTTCCATCTACAGTTGCAGACAGACTGGAACCACTCTGGCTGGCTAAGACTTGTGTGCCTACCTGTCTGATGTGGTGGTACGCTTTCTGTTGGTCCTCTTCACGCTATCTGAGACTGAATGTGATGTCGAGTACCAGTGTGTTCAAACATAGTGCATCTGTAGCTTAGGTTGAATTGCTTGGCAAGGAAAGAGCCTCTGCTGTAATTTAAGCATGCTCACAGGGATAGACCCTAGAGTAGTAGACTTATTACCCCTAAGCATCTAGTTTCATGCTGCTGCTGCTGATTATGGCCGCTGTCCAAGGGAGAAGCAAACTGAGAAATTTCTCTCTTTGCTGAAACCAGCTGGTCTTAGCCGTGTGGACAGGACATTAACCTTTGCAGCTATTCAGTTTTGTAGTAATTATTCATAGTAATTGCTATATTTTGTGGGCTCAGCTTTTGTTCCTTATGCCATCTTTCACCCGTTTGAATTATTTCAAACAATCCTTTTATTGTAATAATACCTGGCTCTTATATAACACATTTAATCAGTAGCTCTCAAAGCACTTCACAATTTTTAGTGTATTTAGCCTCACAATACCCCTGTGAGGTAGTACTAAGGCATAAGGAAGCTAAGTGACTAGCCCAGGGTCACACAGGAAGTTTCTGTTGGAGCAAGGTATTGAACCTGGGTCTCCCAAATCATAGGCTAGTGTCCTAAGCATTGGGCCATCCTTTCTCATTTATAGTTGCTCCAGATATCCTCTTGGTTTTTCAGTGGCGACAGACTTCTTTTTTAGCCCCCCTGTCGTACTGTTGTGTGTGTGTGTGGGAAAAATCAGGATAGGCTGTTGCAAATGAGCTGTGCCGAAAAGTAAGTCCCTGACTGAAAAGAGTGGAGCTATGGGCACTACAGCTGGGTTGCTTCGTAGACTAGGTCTGGTAGTAGCACAGTGTTTGTGTGTGATCAAGAAAGGCAGCTGGGAACGTCAGTATGACTAAATCTTCTCTGGTGACACACTAATGCAGACGGAAGTGGCAAAAGTAATGGTCACAGAATCAGCATAGTGTTTGGGGTGGATGAAAGTAGGTTTAAAGATGAACGACAGTGTAGTGTGTGTAACGGAGTAAGAAAACAGGCCGTACTTGTTTGAGTCTCATGCACATTTAGGGATGTGTCATGGAGAAGACTGTTTTGGTTAAATTAAATTACTTTGGAAGAAGCCAGTAGACTCATAATGATCATACTACACGCGCGCACACAGTACCTCAGACCTGCTATTGTGAGGTATTTCATGAACAATAGCAGTCCTAGTGTCAACTGAAAAACAATTAGAGATCTACTGTGACTTGTCTGAATTGGTGCAGGTGATTCTGACTGTTGCGTTATTGGTGTGATTCCTTTGTGTTTCTCTGTTTCTTGGCTGGCTGTTTATTAGGGAAGAGAATTATGTTTCCTTTTTATTGGGCTGCTGGTTTATTTGTAAACAATACTTACAAAGGATGCATCTGAATTTACTAATCCTTTAAAAAAATCTTTTTTGCATTTTTTTTCTTATTGACTCTTGTTAGCTTGTTTCCTTGACAAGACTCTGGCTTATGTCGCTGATCACTTATATCATAAAAGTTCACTGTATTATCTCCCAGCAGCACATGGGGAGTGGGGTGGGAAACAAGTGTTCAGTATGTCTGGGATTCAATACACACTTACAAGTATTCGTAACAAGTTTAGATTATAATGGTGATCGACTGTAGACCAAAATAACATACAACTTTGTATGTGCTTTCTCTAATCTTTCCTGTTTGTTGTCTGTAGGTGGTCTTTGGAAGGAAGCTTGCATCTTTTTCAACAATACCAATCAACCAGCTGCAGCATGAGAAGAAATATGACATCTATTTTGCTGATGGAAAAGTTTTTGCACTGTATAGGTAAAACATAGCATTCTGTTCATCTTCCTAGCATTATCATATTTTCCCTTCCTTTTTTCCTTGGGTCATCTGAGCAGTGGGCTTTGCTTCAGGAAGAACACCTAGGAGGTGACCTTGATTATAGCTGTGGTTTTGCCTTCGCGTAACAACCCTGGCATCTTCGGTTGATTTCTGGGTATATTGAGTTTGTTCAGAAAGATGAGGGTAGACAGATTAGAAAAAGGGTCCCAGGCAAGTCTGTACAGAAGGTAGCCTGTGACTTTAATATGAGATCTCTAAAATAATCTCTTGTCCTCCAGTATGCAACAGGAAATGCATGCTGCCCTTAGGTAAAACAGTGCAGACTCAGCTTGTGGAAATTTTATTGCAATGTGTGTATTTTGTACCATGCTGAAGAATGGAGAAAATTGAACGTGTGTGCCTGGAAGTGTCCAAGAGACCTGGGGCTGCAAAACGGACACCTCCTTAAGTCTGAAATCCTAGGTCTTCAGCAGCTTAATATCTGATTTGTCATTAAAAGTCACTTTTCCGTCTTTCCCACCTGCGGCCGTGAGCAAGATGCTGAGTGACCTCTACTCCTTATTAGTGCTGTCTCTGTTAGTAAGAACAATATCATCACCTGATTTATTAATCGTGTTTTTTCATAGTGTTTAAGAACCAACCAAGAATGGGGCCTCATTGTGTTTTATAGTGCCTCACATGGAGTAGTAGATAGATTGTAAGTCCCTGTCTTGAAGAGCTAATTAGACAATACAGACACTGGTGGGGGAAAGGAGTGTAACACAAGCAGAATGAACAATGGGATGGCAGCAAATGTCATGTTAGTTCAATGTTTGTTTGGGTTTTTTGTGTGGATTCATTTAGGAGGGGGATCAGCTAAATGGAAAGATAAGTGACGGGAGATGGGACATGGAAGGGCATAGGGCTGAGGAGTAAATGCAGCCAATGCCTTTTCTTGGAGACTAGTGCAATGCATTCAGCCTTGTTTGGTCCAAGGATGGGACTCTGTAAGTGCATTGGTATTCTCTTACAGCTTGGCGTTTGCTGGATTGGATAGTGGGTTTGGTGGCCTTCTGACTTAGAATGGAAAATGGAAGTATGTTGTGGGATTTTGCTAGACTAACTGTGTGAGGAGTTTTCAGATAAGTGAGATATGGTTCCACTGTACTAAGTGTTCCCAGAAACATGTTGCTTGTTGCCTCTTATTATTAGTAAATGACTGCAGGGTAAGTAGGAAATACATTCTGATTAATAAATTTCATTTGCTCTGAGCGGTTGCATTTTGTAATGATGTGTCTGGTTAGAAATGTCACATTTTTTGAAAGCCAAACCCAGTGATTTGTTGCTGAGGTTTCTGAATGCCATGAATAGCTGCAGAATGACAGTCAGGAGCTAAACCCATTAAACTGTTCCCTAATAGTGAACTGTGTTTCTGCTTCTGCTGTCACCTGGTAGAATGGTGCTTTACTTGTTTCCTCTTTCAGTATCAGGGCTCTTCTTTTTCCCCCCCCTTACACTCATATTGAATTAGCTGCAGATGAGGTCACTTTTCAACTATATAATGTAGATACAATATTGCATGAGGTTATCGCCTGTCAAAAAGATTTAACTTGGTTGGATTTTAACAAATCACAAATTAAACTGCAAACTTTTTACCATTACCTTTGGAGGAAGTTGAGAACACACCCTTGTGTTAGAATTCTCCAACACATTACAGTCTGCTCATAGGCCGTGCACTCTAGTATTGTATCACTTTTCAAGCAGTAGCTGTACTGCTCCCCCTCCTGATATTCCAGCTTCCACATAGTTTTCTTCAGTTTTGCTCCTGGAATGATCGAGGGTATTTTGGAATGAGCATAATCCTAACCTCCGTGAGTTAGAAATTGCTGTGACAGCTTAAAAAAGTAACACTCTTGCTAATAAAACACTTTTCTTTTCACTGTAACATTTGCTGAAGTGTAGGTTTTTTGGGATAGGATTTGAAATAACCTTGATAAACCTTCCTTGAATATCTTTGTCCTTTAGGAAGCTACTGCAGCATGAATGCCCTCTGTGTCCAGATGTGCGGCCCTTCAGCACCATTGTGGACTTGGAACAGCACATGAGAAAACAGCATGAGCTCTTCTGTTGTAAACTATGTGTTAAACACCTGAAGGTGAGCCATAAAAATGTGCTTTACAGCAGGGAAAAAGAGACTTCATTGCATGGGAATCTGTGTAAACTAAGTTCGTAGGAGACTTGCTGGAGAGGGAGGGGCAGAACGGAAAAAAGGACACGGTGGAGAAATGGAATCAATGACCCAGTAGAAATTTCTTCCACCTTGCCAGTTCTGTTTGAGTGACTTGCAGCATTTTATAACCACCACTTGTCATAAATTGGTTAATTAAGGAAATCTAAGGCTTTCTGTCTGGATTCTATTTTAAATATATATATCTTTATAGCCCAGCCATCTCAAAAAACCTTATGACGTTAGCTCCACCCCAGGTGTGGATTAATGGCATGGGTCTAATTTCCTGCTTGCAGTCTCATCAGAAAGTCTGACTATGGAGATCTGCTTTCTGTAGAACCCCTCTCTCTCTCTCTCTCTCTTTTTTTTTTTTTTTGTATTGTGTTTTTTAAAAACCCAACCAAAAACTAATTCTAAAAAAGTTCAGAGCCAATTCAGAGAACAAGGTGCATCATAGGACCTCAGGGTCCTCCTCAAGAGCAAAACCAACTCAGAAGTATTTAGAACTTGCAGTGAGTTCATGTATATGATGAGAAATCACCTGAGCAAGTTAAAAGGAATAGAATTGCATTTCATTACCCTGTGTGGCTGTGCAGAGGCAGCTATCTTGTATCTTGCTATAAAGTGGTGGTGACATGGGATGAAACAGCTGTACGTAACTTGCTCACACACAATGCAATCGCTGACTGTTATAACACCTGTTTTGCCACACTAGATTCCACTGGAAAGCTGAGTTGTCTGTAACCTTGACAGGTCACTATACAGTGGGCCTTAAAACTGCATATTGCCATCTTTTTTCTTACATGGGTTCTGTTTTTAATGGCCATTGTTATGTGGCCTGCGATGTGCAGGAGGTCAGATTAGATTATCATAATGGAGATGGTCTTAAAGTCTGAGTCTGTGTAGAGCTAGACAGTTAATACTTTATACCATCCGAAAGATTAAATTTGAGCTTTCAGAGTAGAGAGCAACGCTCTCGCCGAAGTGGTTCAGCTAAAATCACCAGCTGCTGCTGAAAGAACACTTGTAACCTCTAACCTCCAACATGACTGATACTTGTCAGCACTGGTTAATGAGGGAAGGAATTCCTTCAGAGCATGAAGAAAATATATTTGTTACTCTTCACGCACAATTCTGTGATTACGTTTTTTACTTTCACAGATATTGAATAAGAAATACCAGGCTGGACGTGGGCACTTAAGTAGACAGTGGATAGAAAGAATGGGTCTGTAGTTGGTTATTGATAAGAAACCAGAGCAGTAATAGTATCTAGCACTTGCACAATGCTTTACGCTTTCCAAACACTTCATAAACATTTTTATTCTGGAGAACTAAATGTGGACAATGCCCATGGAAAAGAAGGTCCTAGTTCCATTGAGAATTAAAGCTGCTCAGTCTGTTGATGTTAATGAAGCCAAAGTAATCCCTGCCCAAGATGAGTGTAATACCCTTGGTCTAGACAAGATATATATTGAATATCTACCACCAGTTTTTGGAGAGTATTTGGCAATGTTAATTTTTTGGTTCGCTTTCAAACAGTTACATCAAATCAATGCCTAATGTCTTTTGCATATGTGTGTATTTTGTTGGTAGCCTCAGTTTTATAAGCTCTCTTCCTAGAGAAACAAATTCCATGCCAGTAGTGACAAGATATTGGCTGGTGGTGCAGCAGTTGTGGACTGAGCCAATGTTTGTGTATAAGCATGGCACCCAGTAGCTGTACGAGGACTGTTACCAAACGCATAACAGCTGACTCATTTCATTTACATTTTCCCAATCTTGGGTAAGCAGAATACTAAGTGTTTTCAGAAGATGGTTTAGATTTAAAGACTTTTCCTACAGAGTTTGTAACCCAAACTGTGCTACATTGTTAGCACATGAAACAAAATTTACTAGGAGAAAAGTGGAACTGACTGGTCTGTTTTCATTGTTCCAGGTGAGTGAAATGTAAATGAGATTTAAGTTGGAGAGGGACTTGAATTCTTACGCCCATTCACGGAACCATTTAATCACAGATTGTTCATAGCTTGAAAGTGGGAAATTGCTTTGACTAGTAACGTTGGCCCATGACATCAAGATTGGTAGAACCTGATTTACTCCATCAGTAAACTGCGTAGTTCTCTGTTGACATGAGGTAATTCTTTCTTTAAGATCTTTACACATGAACGTAAGTGGTATTCTCGCAAAGACCTCGCTCGACATCGAATACATGGGGACCCAGACGACACATCTCATCGTGGGCATCCCCTTTGTAAATTTTGTGATGAGCGTTATTTAGACAACGACGAGTTATTGAAACACTTGAGACGAGATCACTATTTCTGCCACTTTTGTGATTCAGATGGTGCTCAGGAATATTACAGGTTTGTGAGAGTGGCTGACTTGGGTTTCTTTTAATTTAATTAAAAGATTTAAATCTTGATGGAAAGGTGATTGCATCTGCTTTCAGTCTCTGAGAGTAGGTTGTCCAAAGGCACCCAATGCAAGAGTGAGCAGATTGCTTTTGATCCCTGTTAGAATTTGCATTGAGGATGGAACCCTGGGACCGACAGACCCACCTTTTCTTCTGTTCGGCTGCTTGTCTCGTCTGAAGCCAACAGAGACATGCTTTACTGAAAATGGGATGTATGTATTGCTTAGCGCTACATCAGTGCAAACGGAGCCATTGAGCTTTAAAAGTTGTATAAAACTGTATATATGAATGAGAGATCCTGATCAGACCCTGTGCTGTGCAGTGAATTGGCCTTAAATGCTGTGGCAAGAGGCAATCCCTCTGAACTCAGCAGCAGTCCTCAGTGGCAGACTGGAATGCTGAGCCGCTATGGCTACATTTACGTTTAATAAAGGAAGGGAGGTTTGTAAAGAAATATTTAATCAGTGCAGCAGCTGGTCTCTCTCTTTGTGTTTAAAATCAATGTATTTATTACTGCTCCCTCACTTTCAGTTTCGAAGTGAATTTGCTGGTACTTAATTCTCACGGGGGAAGCCTGGGGGTTTGGCAAGTAATTGAGCCATATTTGGGAAACTAGCCTTTGAGACTTAGGAAGACACAATGGATGGTTTAGGATTATTGGACAAACACATCAGATGGATGTTGCTGATGATTATTTCACTACAAATAATTTAAATGTTGACATTTAAACTGTCGTCTTTAGGGCTCCATATTAAAGCACTACAATGAGTGGGACAGTTCACACATATGAGATCTTGCTTCAGACTGTCTGCAGATTCAGACAGCCCTTCATCCATTTATATCCAGTTCATGCTTTTAAGGTTTCTTCACAGTTCAAGGCTAAAAACAAAAATTAGACTCTGGAGTGCAGTTCTGTGACAGTTTCTGCAGCTCTGCTACATAAGTCCATAATAGCCAATGGTCTAAGATTTATTTGGTGAAAAGTAGGTCTGAATAAAAGTTCCTTTTATGGAGGAGATTTTATGCAGGGCTAATGTGACATGGTCAGTGAGGCATCATGCAGTGAATTTGGTTTAACTTCTCTGAAACATGCATTAAACTGTTCTGTGTCTTGACACACAGAGAAGTGCGTGCAGAAGGTCGCTGTTCTAGAGTTTGCAAAATGGAGTGACAACACTCAAAGTGTTTTTAAAGAATGAACAATTTTTTTAAGTTGACTGCATTGCTGAACTAACCAATCAATGTCTGTCCTCTTCCCAGTGATTACGAATACCTTCGCGAACACTTCCGTGAAAAGCACTTCCTTTGTGAAGAGGGACAGTGCAGTACAGAACAGTTCACTCATGCTTTCCGTACAGAAATAGATTACAAAGCACACAAAACAGCCTGCCACAGCAAAAACAGGGCTGAGGCCAGACAGAACCGACAGATTGATCTTCAGTTCAACTATGCTCCCAGGCACCAACGGAGGAATGAGGGTATGTCAGACTGGAAAGACTCAGTTGCCAGAAATACCTTCTTATTTCTTAATGCTTTGAACGTTTTCAGAAACTCGGTGTGCAAGTTGGCCATTTGTGGACTGAAAACTGATTACATCCCATTTCAAAATAGGGGGATTATTTTCACAACTGACTTTCTGATCTGCCTTAGAATTGCTTGGGATACAAGTAATATGAATGAAGGGAGTGATAACCATGGTACTCCCAGGGGTACATCTGGTACTAAGAGTGGGGCAATACATGGATATTTTTTATGTTATTGGAAGCTGTACATAGAAATCTCTGCACATCAAGATGAAATTTGTCCTAAACTTGAATCACAGTCCCATAATATATGGAATCCATATACTGCTAATGCATTTTAATGCAATAATGGTAAAGGCTAGCTGGTTTTATAAAATCAGTGGTTGCTGATTGAGAGTCAAGAAAGGTCCTTTTGTACTAATATATTTTAGTATCTTTCAATCATCTATGGAGCGATGGTGTTACATTCCTAGATTAGAAAAACAACTGAGCGAATGATTGGACATGTCTCCTGGTCAGGTGTTGTGGGTGGAGAGGACTATGAAGAAGTTGACAGATATAACAGGCAAGGACGACCAGGTAAATCGGGACTCCGAGGAGGGCAGCAAAACAGAAGAGGGAGCTGGAGATACAAGAGGTGAGTAACTCCGTGTGCTGTAGAACTTACTGCAGAGGTGAAATATTTTCTTATTTCTTAAATGATATAAACTTGTAAAGAGTGATAAAGTTTGTGGACGATACCAAGCTGGGAATGGTTGCAAGTCCTTTGGAGGATAGGATTAAAATTCAAAATGAGCTGGACAAACTGGAGAAATGGTCTGAAGTAAATAGGATGAAACTCAGTAAGGACAAATGCAAAGTGCTCCACTTAGGAAGGAACAAACGTTCGCACAATACAAAATGGGAAATGACTGCCTAGGAAGGAGTACAGCGGAAAGGGATCTCTGGGTCATAGTGGATCACAAGCTAAATATGAGTCAACAGTGTAACGCTGTTGGAAAAAAAAAGTGAACATCATTCTGGAGTGTTGTAAGCAAGACACGAGAAGTAATTCTTCTGCTCTACTCTGCACTAGAAAGGCCTCAGCTGGAGTATTGTGTCCAATTCCGGATGCCACATTTCAGGAAAGATGTGGACAAATAGGAGAAAGTCCAGAGAAGAGTAACAAAAATGATTAAAGGTCTAGAAAACATGACCTATGAGGGAAGATGGAAAAAATTGGGTTTGTTTAGTCTGGAGAAGAGAAGACAGAGGGGGGACATAACAGTTCAGTTTTCAAGTACGTAAAAGGTTGTTACAAGGAGGAGGGTGAAAAATTCTTCTCCCTAACCTGAGAGGATAGGACAAGTAGCAAGGGGCTTAAATTGCAGCAAGGGAGGTTTAGTTTGGACGTTAGGAAAAATGTCCTAACTGTCAGGGTAGATAAGCACTGGAACAATCTCCGTCAGGAGAGGACTTTGTCTAATCTGTTCTTAAACACCTGTCAGGAATGATCTAGTTATTACTTAGTCTTGCCTTGAGTACAGGGGATTGGACAAGATGACCTACTGAGGTCCCTTTTCCAGTCCCACCTCTATGATGGTATTTTGGTGGGAGGGCAGGAGGAAAGTGAGGAAAATGAGGAAACTACAGTACCAACTCCTTAGATAGGGATCAGAGTAACAGCCGTGTTAGTCTGTATTCGCAAAAAGAAAAGGAGTACTTTTGGCACCTTAGAAACTAACCAATTTATTTGAGCATAAGTTTTCGTGAGCTACAGCTCACTTCATCGGATGGCATCTGATGAAGTGAGCTGTAGCTCACGAAAGCTTATGCTCAAATAAATTGGTTAGTCTCTAAGGTGCCACAAGTACTCCTTTTCTTTTTGGATAGGGATGTGACTAGTTTTCATTAGAAGTCTGGGCACCACGCACACAATTAAACAAAAGTATTTTACATGAAATTTTGACTCTCTGCACTTGCCAAAGTAGATGAGCATTGTAATCTTAAAGTTATCGTAAACTCTCCAACATGTGGGTTAGTATAACTGAGGATTTTCTGGTTTAAGATGATGATTTTCATTCCTGACTTTTCTGAGTAGGATTTTCTGAAGTAACTGACATGCCTTTGCAGGCTTAGCGGACCTTTTAGGTTTGGGCAGTCATTAAGTTCCTGTTCTAAGGATCGTGCTTTTTTTATTGAACTAACAGGTCTGTGGTTGGCCTGTGCTTTGGAAAAAGAAGAGGGTTAAGTATTGAAATTTAAATTTCACTTTGTCTCCTTTCATCCACACAATATCTAAGAGCTTTATACCTACTGTATGTCTATTTTTCTTTCTTGCTGGGCAGTCAGTGGTGCGTTTGTTACTGGTAACTTCACTGGGAAAATCCATCTCCAGGCACCATATACGTTGGTGTGTCGCATGTGGATCTTGCATGTGTTGGAAGTTTATGATGAACCATATTACACTAACTTACTTGGACATACAAATGAGGTTTTCGTACCTTGAAAATGAATGGGAGAGACTAGTGTTCCCATGCATCTCTGATATTCTCATCCTGGTTCATGCTGTACTTAGATATTGGTTATCACCGTATGTGGAATTTAAAAGTCTGGTGAATGAATGTTGCCTGTTTCACCGAGCCTGAACCTGGATGTGATGATATGAATTAAGTTGAGTTTCACTTGCAACCTTTCCCAGCAGGTGGCAGCATAAGGCAGTTGACATAAAGTAGTTTGAATGTGAAATTTAAAGGTGTGGGAGTTGGAGTGAGAGACAAAGGTGCTTAAAAGCCCATTAGTCCTTTCTGTTAGACCTAAAAAACCTGTCCTGTCTTATAGAGAAGAAGAAGACCGAGATATTGCAGCAGCAGTCAGGGCATCAGTAGCAGCAAAACGGCAAGAAGAAAAGAAACAGGTAGAGGATAAAGAGGATGGCAGTCGAGGTAAAAAAGAAGAATTGAGGGATCCAGAAGTGTCCAACACTAAGCGAGTGCCAAAGCCTTCAAATGAAGCCACAGGTTAGTTGTGTGCGTGTTCTGATGGCTGTAGAGAATTCCAACAGGCATGGGCAAAGGTGTGAATGGTTATGGAATTCATGGCAAAGAATTGATTTTGGCCATTAAAGAGACCAACCCAGCTAGTCTGCCTCGAAACATATCTGAGTGTCATTCCTTCCTTTGGGATTCTGGCAGCGTGTTCATATTTAAAATGGATCTGGGCAGAAATACTCGAACAACCAAAATAATCAAACCAAAGTGTGTACAACATCCTGATTTGGCGTACAGACACTGGTAGGTTTAGATTGCGCTCCTTTCTAAGTTGGATGTCTCCCTTAGTGTGAAGAAGTTAATTTCCAATATTGGTGTAAAATTGCTAGAATCGGAAAGCTAAGGCCTGCCATGTTGTGCTTTTTCAAGTGAGGTCATTTTAGGCTTTAAATATTATATACTAAGTATTGGTGTTTTAATGTCATTCTGTAACCTAAGTGCGAAACATTCCTGTTACAGTATCATAAAATACACTGAAGACTCATATGGCATTAACATCTCTATTTATTCGGATTATACCTGGAGTCAAGAATCAAACCTGTCCTACATAAACCAGTGGCTTAGTGTCACTCTTCTTGACTATAGTTAATATGCTGCAAGTTAAACCCAGGACATGGGGAAACAGTAGCAAATGTAGTTATCAGAATGGAAAAGTGCATTTTTACATTAGTTTAAAATGCACGTCCATTTTTCTGAATTAGAATATCACAGTCAACAGTGGCATAAAGTACCAAAACCGGAATTAGTTATGGTGTCCTGATGCTCGTTGATAGTTTCCAGGCGGAAATGAATGAATTTTAGTTAAGAGCATTTCTTTGGTCTTTTTGTCAAAGTTCCAAAAGAAGCAGCTGCTAATGGTGCTTTAAGCCAAGATGACTTTCCAGCGATTGGCTCAGCAGCAGGGCCTCTGCAACGGTAAGTTTGTGCAAGATCATAGCAAAGTGAAGTCTGGTTTATAAGCTCACTTGGGTTCCGAGTTTGGCAGATAATAGTTCTACAGGTAATTTGAAGTTAAATTATTTCTGAGAAATTACTCTCCCTTCCCCTAAATTCTGGCTACGCAAACCTCCCATGTGGCCTTCGTGGGACTGCTTGACGAGGTGTAGGCTATCACTTCCCACGTCTTGCTTGATCTAAAGGTTGCTTCAAATAAGTTTCTAATCATCCCATATCCCATCCTCTTGGACCACTACTCTTTTCTAACCCTGCAGTTTATCTCCAGCAGATAGCCAGCACGTACTGTGGGAGCATGGATGTGTGTCTTCCTCTGAAGCCAGTGGTGGTCCTTAAAGGGGCTACTGGGTGTAGGTGGTGGCTACTGGAGTGCCACTCTAAAGTCTGTGGTTGCTTCTGCTGTGTACCGGTCTGGAATGCAAGCCTTCTAAGGCAGTGTCCAAGTCCAGACCCAGACAATGTGCTCCTGAAGTCTCACTAGACTTGCAGTGTGACATCTCATGGGAGGGCTTTTGTAACCCTATTTGTAAGCACACATGCATTTTAATTTTACCCACAATTACCTGTGAGTCTCAACGCCTCCGCTAAATGATAGTATTTTTGAGGGAAAACTGCAGTTAGATGTTGAGCTCTTTCTGCCCAGTGGATTTGTGCCTCCTCTGTGCTGACCTTGTGACTGCTGTACACAGTGTTTTTCCTTCCCGCAGCTCTGCTCAGCCAGCATCAGTGAAGCTGAAGGAAGAAGACTTCCCAAGCCTTTCCTCCTCTGCAGCACCCACCATCGCTTCTGGGGTGTCTTTAACATACACGGTTTCTGCCAAGAAAACAGCCTTTCAAGAGGAGGACTTTCCGGCTCTGGTGTCCAAAATGAGGCCTAATGCTAGAACAGTGTCTAACATCACATCTGCATGGAGCAACAGTTCCAATAAAAGCGCGGTTAAAGCTGTCGCTTCCCTCAGCTCCAGTTCAAACCATCTGGCCAAAAAACCAGCACCCTCGAACAGCAATAAAGGAAGCAGGAAGAGCAGTAAACTCTCCCTGTCAGATGACGAAGACAGTGGCAGTGGCCTGACGACCCAGGAGATCAGAAATACACCGACAATGTTTGATGTATCCTCCTTGCTGGCAGCTTCCACCTCACAGACTTTTACTAAAGTGAGCAAGAAAAAGAAGATGGGAGTTGAGAAGCAAAGAGCATCATCCCCCCAGCTGCCAGAGGAGACTTTGCTTCCTGCATCGGCTTTGGAAAAACTGGCAGAAGCTGAACAGACTCCAAGTGCCCCTGCAAATCTCCACCTCTCCGACAGATCCGCAGCTGTCATGAACGGTCACTTGGAAAAATCAGTAGCAATTTGTAATGCATCCAAAGAGCCGCCTGGCCTTAAAAAGCCTCCAGTGACTTTATCTCAGGAAGACTTCCCAGCACTCGGGAGCTCGGGACCATCTAGAATGCCACCACCAGGTAACCCCTGCAAAAAGTCCCATTCTGACTAGGTCAAATAAATGGGCTAGGTGAAACGTGCAAGAGAGAGGAGTGGCTTCCATGGGTAGCCAAAATTACTCTTAAAATGGGAACAGTAGCTCGCAGGGCTAGAGAGTAAAGTAGAAACATTTTAGCCCAGCAAACCGCATTGAGCCGCTTGAACTCCTCCCCTGTGGCCCTGTCCTGTTAAAATTCCATTGAAATGTTGGGAAATACTGCCTCATTCAACAGCAGAGCTGCTGTGTTCTGTCTGGCACTTAGGGTAACTTGTAGATAAGCAGCCAGCCTCCGAACACTCCTGCTTGTCTAATGAGTAATACCAGGTGGACCTGTGCGCTTGGCTATTCCAAGGGCTAGTTTAGAAGCTCCTTTGTGGAGGGACAGTTTGTCTTTCTACTGCGTGTGGACAGTAGCTAGCAGCACGATCATAGTACAAATAATAAATACACATAGGCTTGATCCATCAGTTACTCTAGCTTTACATGGATGTAATGCCCTGGCTTTTAGTGGTGCTATGATGGGTGTAACTGAAGTAACACAATAGTGAATCAAGCCCCTAGAATTGTGTAGTTTACTGTAGTCTGTGTGCATAGCGAATAGATAGGGCAGTTCACTCATAAACACAGACCTGCTGCCTTCCTAGTGGAAAACTCATGCTGAGAGCTCTGCCAGAGCAAAAGAATGACCTAAATGGCAGGGAAGAATCTGCGCTTTGGAGGAAAGTATCACGGAGAGGTTGAGAGCTGGTAGCGACTATTTCAGATTGCGGTAGTTCAGTGTCTCTCCTACACCCAGTGCAGCACAGGGCAGTTGCATCTCATGAAGGTGGCAATGCCCCAAGCCTTGGTAGTAGAGCTCTCGGTTACGTGTAACGCCAGATGGCAGCCTGCTGGAAAATGGCGGTTGTGTGGTTCAGGTGGAGTAAAGCTGTGACCTTGCCATTTGTTCCATTCACCAGTGCGTGTTTGCACTTCACTTTCTGTTGGAAGCAGTAAATCAATAGTTAGGGCTTTAACTTTGTGTCAGAAGAACATTCAGTTCGTAGCATCTCTTGGTCGGACTAGGATCAGTGGCCTGTAAAACAGCAGATTAATCCCTTAGTTTGAATTGTCTTCAGATACATTGGTACCTGTTTAGCTGTTTGGATCTTATAAATGGTAATGTATCATGTCTGCAGACTTTTGAGGGAAGGGAAGGAGTGGATCTGAGAGATGATTGGCTGCGTAGCATAGACAGTGCACTAACTTCCTCCCATTCTGTGCTATTTTAATCTAGGCTTTAACTCTGTGGGGCTATTAAAGAGTCCCCCTCCACCTCCGGGGCTGTCAGTGCCTGTTAGTAAACCACCTCCAGGTTTTACTGTAATTCCATCCACCAATGTCTCTGATCCTGTCACTACATCTCTGAACGAGTAAGTAAAAGCGCTTCGAGAATTCACATTAGTGTACACACAATCTGTGTTTCAGTTCCTCCATGTAGGGGTTCTTAATATTGCATGCTGCTTTGGGGCAATTAGCCTGAACAGGTGAGGTTTAAGAGGCCAGCAGTATACAAAAGGAAGGGCCTGATTCAGATCTCTGTTGTAGGGTCTGTAAGTCAGATTCCTGGTGATGTGTAGAGACGTAGGTGTCAGTTACATTTTGGTAGATAGGTCTGAATCTGAGCAAGTCTAAACAGATGCAACATGTATGTTTTGGGGCAGGGGACCAGCTCAGACTCCCTCATAGTTGTCCCTAAACCTACAGCGAGAAATCCTTAAAACCTTTGCATAGTGACTCCATCTCACCGAGGGAAGCATGACTTGCTGTCAAAAAAAGCTGTTCACTTCTAGTGTTGCACAAACATATGAAAGTTCCTTGCAGAAGACACCCACACCCATAGGTTGTAAACACCAAGCTGAATTTGAAAGTGGGTTTTTAATTATCTGGGATTTGTGGAGGTTCCAGCTGATGCCACCATGCTGTTTAAGTAACTTGGGCGGTGGATTGGGTTATGATAGTAGATCAGAAACCTTTTCCCATTCTGCTTCCGTATTGGCGTATCAGAATCCTTACTGCTGGAGCAATAAGCACAGTCTTGAATTTGCCTCCACTCTAGTAGTTGCAATATACTGCTGCCTTGTAATAGATCACTATGACTCACCTACTAGAAAGAAATATTTGTCTGCATTTGGGAACTTGCTTTTGGGGGAAATTTACGAAGTATTCTAAATGCCACTCTTGGTTCTGATCCTTTCCAAGGTTGGTCTCTTTCGCCATGTCTACAGTGGGATGGGAGAAGGGGCAGGGTTTTTTTGTTTTCCATTAAAATTGCTACCATGAGATAAGTCATCCTCATGCAGACATCTCCTGTTGTAAATAACTCCCCTTTGGTCCCAGTTAGTTAACACAGTGTATGAAGCATGTTTCAGATCAGGCGAGTTTGGATCAAGACTAGATTAAACTTGCATTTTACGTGTTCTCCCCATCTAGGAAGAACTGGGAGCATTGGCAACATGCACCCATCTCCGTGGCATGGGTGTATGTTGCCAATGGGAGTTCCGTGTATAATTGGGTGAAGCAGTAGCATACCCCTTGGTGAGAGATTGGCAAGGGCCATTGTAACAAATCTAAGACATTTTTCAGTCACTTGCCATTGCATGAGGTGTTAATTCACTTTCTTTCCAAATGCAGGCCAAAACCCTGTCGAGGATCTTACTTGATACCTGAAAATTTTCAGCAAAGGAACATTCAGTTAATACAGTCTATAAAGGAATTTCTTCAAAGTGATGAGTCTAGATTCAATAAATTTAAAACTCATTCTGGACAGTTCAGACAGGTAAGTAGTGGAAACCCTTAGAAATATTTGAAGTCCTACTTGGTTGTCAGCTCATTGCGCATTGAGGCAACAAATGAACAGTGAGGTTGAGCGGTTAGAGGTACCGAGGGATGAATTTCACCCTTGGTCAGTATACTCTTTCTTTTCATTGCTAATTGTCGTGATTCTCTTTTAATTAAAGGGGCTGATTTCTGCGGCAGAGTATTACCAAAGCTGCCGAGAGCTGCTTGGAGAGAACTTCACGAAAATCTTTAATGAGTTATTGGTGTTGTTGCCAGACGCAGCTAAGCAACAAGAACTGCTTTCTGCTCACAATGACTTCAGAATTAAGGAGAAACAAGGCTCAAACAAACCCAAAAAGAACAAAAAGAATGTCTGGCAAATGGACTCTGCTTCTGACCTGGACTGCTGCATCTGCCCGACGTGTCAGCAAGTGCTGACTCAGCAGGACATAGCCTCCCACAAAGCTTTGCATATTGAGGATGAAGAATTCCCTTCCTTACAAGCAATCAGCAGAATCATCAGTTAGCTTTCACAAAGACCAATAAAACAGTCTCAATCTTAAACGTGCACTTTTTGGAACGAGGTTTGACAGTGTAGTGCGGCCAACTGTGAGGGCCAGTTGAGTAGTCTTACACAGGTTAGCATTGGGAGGTTCAGTGCAGCCCTGCCTAAAAGAGGTGTGTAACGGGATCACTGGACTAAACCTGTATCTAATTAACACCCAAAATGTTAACTTCCTAAACACCTGATTGGAAACAGGCTAACATTGCAGGTTCGTCAGGTGAGTGGCCACCTTCCACCTTGCAAGACACTACAGTTAAAGGGTGGAACTGTATCATTGTTATTGGTGGAAACAGCTCTGCAGTGTTTTCCTTGCTATTCTGGTTACAGCTAATATTCTGTCTTTGTGGCTACAAAGAGTGAGGGAGGTAATTGGTGCAGAGTTCAGGAGAGAGATGGAAGCTGCTACACTGGTGAATAAGACCATTAAAATGTTGCTGTAAACACCTGGCTGTTTATATAGCAAGGAATATTCCTGGCTGAAAGCTGAAATACTGCTACTTGAATTGGACTGATCTTTCTCTGTGAGTGGTTGAACCTGGGATTTGAAGTTGCCTCTGACTTTCTATGTAATCGTGTTCTTTAAAGAAACTTATTTTGTAGCACTGCATGTAGTAAAGTAGTGTTCAGAGCTTTATTCTCTTCAAAGGGCATTTTCTTCACCATAATTTTATTTAACAGCTGCCATGTTTGATTTCTTGGATGTGTTAATGCAAAACAAACGGCATATTGGAACATGAAATGCTGCTGGTCGCAGACCGTTCTGTTGTTCTGCAGTGCCTTTCAGTGCATGTATCTCTTTACAGTGGTCTGCACTGAAGAGGATAAGCTGTTAAGAATTGTAGGAGTGTTTTACTTCCTTGGACTCCCTTGGTGACAACAGTCTGGAGGAGCTTTGCTCCTACCACTTGGCATTTATAAATCCCAACCGGAGGGGCTGGGAAGAGGGGGCGGTTATCATCTGAAGCAACTCCTCCAACAGCAGCTTTCCTGCAGTGCACTTTCATAGCTGTAGCTTCTTAGTGTCTTATACACACCAATCATGGCAGACCATGTTTAATTTTTAACACATAGGAATAGAAATTAAAATTAATTTTTGAGCAACAAGACAGTGCGTTTATTTAAGCAGCACTTTGATGAAACTGAGTTTGAGCTGTTGAAGCATTAGTCGTGGCTACAGAAATTAATTATCTTTGCCTTCTCTTTTATTATTGATTTTGCTTGATGCCAGACTGCACTATCTGTGGGTTTTTTGTTTTCATATAACTCAGGATATTTTTGAATACCTGATCTTGTACCATTATTCATAGGGCCAGGCTATATCCTCTGAAATGGAGAAGAAAAATGATTTTCTAAGGGGTGTATCTTGTTGCATGATGGTGTATATGATGCATGTATACATAGCAAGGGTTAATGTTTTCAAATTATTGTTCCTAAGTTTTAAATCTCCATTTCTCCATTGCAATAGAGATTGGTATTTTTACGTTTGTCATGCTACCACCATTAAAAAGTACTTTTACTATGAAGCACTTACATGCTTATCTGCTAGCTGCTCATAACACTTTTATAAGCAATTGACCCATGATGTAAACTGCTTTCCCCTTGTCACTTAATTTGGTTTGTAAAGTTCAGAGGTAATGAAATGCATATTCTTTGAAAGAGCATCTTATGTCTTCCCTTTATTTTCAGTTTCTTCTGTGTTATCAAACAGTTACGTAGTCCCCACCTAGGGGATTGAGAACTTGAAGTGACCCATTTATCTAGCCTGATGTCGGTTCATTGTTCCATGTGCTCACATAATTAAATAAAGTATTATTGGAGTTTTCAGGCCACTTCTATTAATTTTTAAATCTTTATTGAAAATAAGTTGCAGTTGGTACACGGACACTGAAAATACACAATCACAGATTGTTCTTTCAAAAGATCAATACAAAAATTGTAAACATTTTTATTTACTCGCATACATAGTCCACTCTATACTACAATGCACGTAGGGCTATTGACAACTGCAACTCTTTGAAACGGTCTGCTTGTAAAGAGGTATCTGGAAAAAATTAAATTCGCAAACCACATTTGGTATCAGTTTGATATTAAAAACTATTAAAGAATCTGAGGTTTAAATGCATATTGCAACAAAATACAGGCAGCTAAATTTGGGCTTCAAGTTGATGCATGAAAAGGCCATCGTTTAAGCCTCATTTGTGAGGTGGTTTTTGTTTTTTTGTTTGTTTTTTTTTTACATGAATGGCCCCAAGAAGCACTATTTGTTAAAGTACCGTGAATAACTGTATAATGGAAATGGGCTAACAGGCTACACACACACACACACACACTCACACTCACTCTCACACTAGAAAAAAGGCCAAAAAGTGAGTTTGTGGTAGTTCTATATAAAAGAAATACTGATTCCATGGAAATGACTTAGTGATAAATGATGTCTTTAAAGTTAGCCTGCATCACGCCTGCAGCATGAAACATAATCTGCAAACGCTCACTTTTTGATTTGTGGTGGGAGAGAAGAGGGAGTGTGAATTACTGGGAACGCAGACCTGAGGAAAAATAAGAAATGTACATGCTAGAATAGTAAGTGCTAAGTATTAACATGAACTGATCTTCACCACAGCTGTGAAGTAGGGTACGTACTATGTGCACTTTACAGGCCAGGAAACTGGCCTACTTCAAAGCATCTGTGCAAAAAACAAAACTTAACTCTGTGGTGGCGATGAGAGTACTAGCACAGGACCAAACTCTGTACACTATTTTAAAGACATTTTGTTATGGACAGAAAAAAAACAAACTTTTCTACTAAACCTCAGTTTATCATGTCTCTTTACTGACGGGGAATAATGAAAAGGTAGGAAATGATACTTTTTCCTTAGTGAGACATTGCCAATATACAGCTGTTCTTTTGACCCTACAATATTGAACATGCAAAAACAACAATGACGCTTACACAAAAGCACGCTGTTTGCTTGTTAACCTCGGTGTTGAAATGTCTCTCTGTTACTGCACCAAGGCATTCTGTATCAAGGCTATTTCTATAGAACAACTCTCCAGCAAGGCATGTGTGACTGTTTGGTTTTTTTTTTTTTTTTTTTTTTTTTTAAACACTATTCTTTTTACACCCAAACTTCATGCTAACACTAATGAAGAAGCTTTCAGCAGACTAGCCTGAGAGCAGCATAAACTGGCCCTCTGTATGGTAAATTATCTACTGGGCTTTTGGAGCTCTCTAGGGAACACGATGCAGTATATATTTAAACAGCCTGTAAAAACAGCATATGGAGAGCGCCTGGCACGACGCTCAAATTCACAGCAAAATCCTGGCATGCTTATAAGATTTGGTCTGGATTGTTACAAGAAAAGCAGCTAATATCTACCGAACCACAGTGAATTTACAACAGAAAAATAGGGAAGAGAAAGGGGTGATCTGTGAACCCCCAATTAATGTACTACAATTACTATACTGACATCTAGTAATTTGCTAACCACAGTCCCTAAGAATCTATTTAATTACATCTGTATCTGTGTACACTAGTCTACTTCACAATTCACTGACACGTAAGATGTGCTACCACAACAGTTAATAAACAGCATTATTAACACTTAAAATGGCTACAGGGAACGCCTAGGAATCTTGCAAACTGCTTGGAAACAAGATTTAATGCAAGTGGTAGGCATGTCTCATTACCGGCTGCAGTGAGGTCAGATGTCTTATGCTACCTTTAAGCCTATTTGTTAATTCAGAAGGTTCTTTAACAGCTAATAATCTATGCTACTACCCAGTAAAATAGTTTAAACAGGAAGTTCACCACGCAGGCAAACAAGCCAGAACATTTCTTTTGTTAAAAGTTTTGAAAATACTGTTTCCAAGGCAGGTGTGACTTGCGCATTTCAATACAACATTAATTACACTTCTCTGACGTGACTGGATAAAACAGCCTCATGGGGCTGTGTGTAAGTCATCACTGTGGCCTAGATAGGGCAGCAAGTGTGCAGTGACTACCCATGCTTCCACACGGCTTTCCCAACACTAAAGGCAGATCAGCTTTGAGTCCATGGAGGCTGGAGCATGGCACTTGCTTTTACTCTCTTAAGCACCAATACAGCAGGGAGTGGAGTAATTGGGAGACAGGGCAGGACTTCCTTCAGCTGAGCAAGTGCTGCTATAGTCTCACCTTGCACTGACTGAGTCGGTTATAGCTTTGTACGCCTCTGATTCTAAGCCAGTAGCAATCTGCAGGGCTTCCCTGCCACCACTAAAATTTCCCTGGTGCTTAATCCACCTCCCCAAACCTGGAAGAGTAGCCAGTTTCCTAAGGGGGGGGTCACATTAAAAGTGTCATTAAACATAGTGACTATTTGAGCGAAGATTGGAAAATGAAATGTGGCCCTAAGGAGAGCCAGGTGCCCTTTGATTGTGAAGTTAATGCCTGCAGGTGTTGAATCACAGCCACGTTGTCTTTCCTGTGTTCCTCAAGCAATACTTTCAGGTTGCTGCCCCGAAGGCCAGTCATTATTGGTGTGTCTATGCGGGGCTATATTTTTTTTGCACTGACTGTACTCTTGTACAGACCTCGGCGGAAACCCACTGAGTGCTCCGTTTGGGGAGGAAAAAATGAGAAAATGCAATGTAGGCCTCGGGTGCTTACATTCATATTGTAATAGCGCATTTACACCACTGATCAGGACAGTTCCAGCAGTCAGACAGAACTCAGTTCTTTACAGTTACAAGGAAACTCTGGAACAGGTATATAGTTAGAAAAAATACAATGTACTGAACAAACATCTCACATGTACAATCAATTTAAGGAAACATTTAAATGGATTATAATTTTGCTAAAATATAAACACACGTGTTTTGTGCTGCTAAATTTTCAGTGTTCCCTCTAAGGAAAATACTGCTACAGCTCTACTGTACCCCGTATGAAAATAATTTGATTTTTTTTTCTCCCGCAAGACTGATTTGGTAGAGAATCACAATGGTCATATAATCAACGTAGGTGTATAATGTGCTGGGATTCAGAGGTTCTTTGTCTTCTTAATGGGAGGGTTTCTCAGTGTGTTCCTGTCAACTGCAATCTCCCCTAATGCATTTGCCTGTTGCATCTCCCTGCTTCAGGCCAGCAGGAGGCGCCTGGCTAAAGAAGAGCAGCAGCTCCTTTCCTGTCTGGGACAGGAACCCCTTGGCCATGGGATTGAGTGATGCAAAAATTCTCAGGCGTTTGGAACGTCAGCTTGGGTGCAAGTTCATCTCAAAGCAGCGCCAAAAATGACTGAAGTTAACCGGGGAGAAGTTTTTAGTTTGGTCACTGTAATGTGAAAATCCTGCTCCGGTTTAATATTCTAGACACTGGCAGCTAAGCTTGTGTCTTTCAGGTGCAGTAAAAGTAACTTTCACTGGAAATGCATATTTTAATCCTTTCTGAACAGTCAGGAGTTCAAGTAACTCCGTTTCCTCAGTGACAGAAACTGCTTATGACTGTGTCTCACTGTTAATTATCGTATTTATTTGCAATTTAAATAGCTGTTGAAATGAGCCGCATTAACGATGACAAAATGGTTTTTTACTACAAGAAAAGTGGGGGAAAGTCATTTTAACTAGTTGCTCATCACAAGGTCAGAAGTCATAAGACCTTTCAACTGCCTCATTAACACACATTTTGCAAACAAGAAATATACTTTTGAACTGGCTCTTGTTAAAAAAAAAAAATTAACCAAATAAAATTGATCCAGGTTAGCAATGGATGATCTTAAATACAGAGCAAAGCTCCCATCATGGCAGTAGGAGTGCCAATATTTAACTCATCCAGATGTGTCTACTATCCTTGAAGTTTGTCCTCAGAAAGAAAATGCTACAAACCTCCCACCATTGATCAGCTGGATAACTGGGGAATGTGAGCTGGGACAGAGTATTACTGGGATAGACTAACTACTGGATTTTGCATTTGATTCTAATAAGCCCATCATTTTGCAAATGATAACTAAAATTCAGGCATTTTCCCCCTTACATTTTATATGAACTCACTCTTTTAATTCTCTCACATTAATTGAAGATATGGGTCCTGGTTTACTCCTCATTTATTGCTCACGCTACCCACCCGAATGGCTTTTCAGTCTTGCTTTATAACATCTGAATGGGTTCCATATTTTTAGTGGCCGCAGTGTAACAATATATTCACACCTGAGTTTATTTGCTTCGGTTAATGGCAGATGGTGGCACTTGCCAGTATCAAAATAAAGGCCAGGCTTTCCATTTGATTAGATTTAAAGTTGAGTCACTGTGTTTTAACACACCCACACGACTTGTGTCGGAAACTTTAAATGACAGAGTAAATAACTGTTCAGTGTCACTGGTAGCAACCCATTGTAAATTTGCAAACTGTTTAGTATGACAGACTTCACGTTGGCGCTGCACCGTGACATCCTGTATTTCCCACCAATAAGTGGTCTTTCCAATTAGCAGACAATCAGTTGCAGAATTGTTTTCCAAACCAAGCTGAGAACAGTCGTTTTTAATTCCCTAAACAGATACAATGTTGAAGCAGGTAAGAGATTTGGTTATTCAACATTTTTTTTAAAAAAAGCAAAAGCAAAAGCAGTTGATGCCTGAATCCTAAGCTAAAGTTTGCAACATCTGTTCAGTTTTTTTGTACAGTAAATATATACAAATTAGAAACAACACCGAGATGATTCTTTTTTCTTTTTAAATTTGGCACTGTCCATAGTCTCTAGTTTCTATGCAGCACAAGAAAGCTCGGTAGTGGCTTCTTGCAGTGGGAAGGTATGAGGCTGGAAGGAACGGGAGCTGTGTGTGCAACCCCGGTTCATCAAAACGAGAACAATTCTGTGTTAGCTCTGGAAGAACGAGATAACCATCAACTCATCAGCTGCTGTGTTTTCTAACAGGAGCATTATTGTCTACTTTCCCAGGCGCTCAGCAAAATTCAGTGCTAATGTTTGGCATTCAAACAAGTCAAAGAGAATTGTGGTGTTGTTTTTGTGGTTGCCTCGTGTATTTTGTGTAGTAGCAACCTTCCTTCTGTTTCAAACTGAGAGGGTTTCAGAGTAACTTAGAGGGAACACTGCTTTTATAAAAAAAACCCTTAGGTGTAAGACAAGAACCAATACTACTGTACAGAATTCACTGCACAACTAGGTAATAGTACGTTACCCAGCACTGACTGGCCACATTAAGGAAATGGTACTAAATACACTTGCAATCAACCAGTTAACTGTACTGCACCATGAGGAGACTTTGTCTCTTCTGACATGACTGTGTTGAGCCCTCCGTCCTTTAGTAAGTTGGCACCTGGTAACCTTTTGGACTGGTGTCTATGGTCTCAGTAAAGGGTGGGCTCTGATAGGTTTCCGTGCTTTCGGTGCCGCCGCCAGTAGGGTATCCTGGGTATCCTGTATTGGGGTCAGTGGCAAACTGATCCGTGGCAAAGAGAGACATGTCAGTCCCCAGGTGGTACCTCTGCATGGCCATCAGCGTCAGGGCAACCTTTAATGAGGACCAGAGAGTTAGTGAAGGCATCAGCAGTTCATGACACGGTGTTCCTAGACAGATGTTTCCACCCTTCTCTGCCTGTTCATCACCTTACACGGGGGCCTGCGTGCCTTCTCCCATCCAGCCCCCTATGTGTGGTACCGTCAGCCCCATCCTTCCATGCCTACATCCAAAGGCCACGTCCTCCCTGCTGCCGCCAGGGTCTCTATGACTTGTTCCCCTTCCCGAGCCTCTGTGTGTGTCAGGCCTTCGACTGTGATTGCTACAGGCCAGGGGCCACCACCCCTAGCTGAGTGTGTGCACAGCCCCTACGGCCGAGCAGGGAAGCAGGGCCACAGCCTACATTGCTGGAGCCTGCCCCTTGCGTGGTAACCAACAGTTCAACTGCAATAACTAACATGAGGCTAAAGGACGTGTTTCCACACACCGCCAGGTAAAAGCCAGAGTCTGTTTGGGGCCGACAGGTCTCGCTGCCTGGGGTCAATGGAACCAGCTCTCCAGAGCCAGGAAGTGTTGGGTGATGTTCCCACCCCTGGCTGGCCAGTCAGGTATGGGGGCACTACAAGGCCCTCTGAGACTGAGACAGCCACACAGTGCCCCGTAGCACCAGGCAGGGGCTCCGGCTCAGCACTGACGGTGAGAGATGAGTCCCAGCGATTCAGGCACCAGCACCACCGCCAGGAGCACACCTGGGTTTCCGGTGGTCTCTGGTCAGCAAACCTTTATATTATTGCGCGTGCGCGCACGCACGTCCCCAGGGCTTAAACTCCAGTCAGGTAAGAAAAGGGCCAGAGGGAACCGTGCCCTCTACCCAGGAACCGCCTGGCTTTCGAGACTCGTTTTATTGTCCTCTCAACTCAGAGGGCCGCTTGCTCTTGGGCTTGCGTTGCCGTAACCACCGGCAAAATTCAGGTCATTGTATTGAGTCAAATCTTGGTAGTCTCATAAACCCAGCAAGTAGGTCAATTCTGCAGAGACTCCTTGACCCCTTTTTTGAGGTTACAGATATTCAGGTCATAGACCGTGGGAGATGTGAACAGCGGCGCTGCTGGAATGACACACCTGCTTTTAGATCAGGCTGGTTCATTAACAATTCAATTAGTTTACACATGACAGGCCTGCGGAAAACTGCCTGCGGAAGCTGCGAGCCGCTGCATCTGTCTCTGCCGTGTCTCACTTTGATATACTACCAGTGCCCATGTAATATCTGTTTATTTTCTGTGCATTGATTATGTAAAGCACAAGGGTTTATTAGCAACAGCAGCAGGCTCAATGTCAGAACAGCTCTGCACTGACTGGGGGGGAAAAAAGCCAGTGGCAAAGAAGTCCAACCACTTCAGAATTGTGACTCAACACCTAGGTAATTGCACAAAACTCAGGAAGGTTATCAGCCAGTTTCATGAACAGGCTGTCAAAATCCTGGTCGCAGATCTGTGCTGTTGTCAGAGTCTTCACTCTGACCCCCCCACTGACATCAGGATGGGACCCGCCCAGGGCGAGAATACGGAACTGGCAGGAAGGACCCAGCCATGTGCACCTGGGAGCAAAATTTTCCCAGTGCTTCTGTGAAAGGCTTCATTCACCTTGGGAAAGGAGTTTACAGGGAACCACATAGCTGGCTTTGGTATGAACTCATCGGATTGCTCTTGAGGCACAGGGCCAGTGCAGTGACACATTGGGCCTGTGCACACAGAACCAGAGTCCCAGGAGCACTCAGCACCCAGCAGCTCCCGCTGAGAACTATGGAGAATCCCCAGCCCTGAGCGCAACGGGTGCTCCTAGGACCTATGCTTTACTGCAAAACTCTCCAAAAGGCTTGGGGTATGGACTGGAGAGTGGATTGTTTGTGTCCCAAACTGAAAAGCTAGAGGAAGCCTGGCTGGTTGGTGGATTGGTAATGGGGATTGTGGTGGGGTAGAGCCCCACCCCCTGAGAAAAAGGGCTGAACCAGGCCAGAGAGGCTGCGCAGACCAGCAGCCAATCAGTGAAAGCCTGGGGAGAGCCAATCAGGGCAGGGAAAGGGGCAGCTAATCAGGACCAGACTAGGTCCTATATAAAGGCTGACCTCCAAGGGAGAAGGACTGGCTCCTGATGAAAGGAGTAGCACCTTGGACAGAACAGTGCTGGGCAGGCCTGGGGGAGCAGATAGGGGCTCCAGCCAATTACTTGCCAGGCTGTGGCCCTGCTGCAAAGGGTCAGGAAGGTGCACAGGGCCAAAGGGGAAGTGGCCCAGGGAAACTGAGTACACAAGAGGGGAGAGAAGAAGGGCAGAGGGAGGCTGCCGCTAGAAGGTCCTTGGGTCGGGGCCCAGAGTAGTGGGCGGGCCTGGGTCCCCCTGCTTTCCACTGCACCTGGCCATTGAGGAGGGAGGCCGAGACAGACTGCAACTGGCCCCTGAGATAAGAAGCTAGACTTCTTGCAGTTGGCCACCAAGGCAGGTGCAGACAGAAGGACTGCTGTTAACAACACCCCCAGAAGGGGGTAAGACTGACGCAGTGGGCACTGCTGGAGGGCCGTGTCCTGAAGCAGACAAGGACTGTCCTGAAGAGGACACTGCCGAGCAGGGAGCAACACGGGTCCCAGGGCAGTAGAGCAAATGATGGGCCCGACACCATGTGTTGAAGACACTCCGCAGCGGTTGAGAGCTAATTCCTGGAGTGACTGGCGGGAGGTGCCAGCGGTGGTGAGTCAAACCCTGTCACAGAGATATACAGCCCTTCCCTGTTGGGTCACTTATGCTATTCTAGCCCCAGTTAGAGAGTGCCCAAAAGCTATTATTGTTGGGAGGCCCTAGCAGAAATGAGTGGGTTGCCATGAATGGGTCTGTACATTGTGGGGGGGGAGGGAGGTATTTGGGCAAGAGACTGCACCATTTTTAGCAAAGCAGCTGCCCAAAAGTCTGCTCGTTTTTGGGCATAAATGGAACTAACCTAATCCATGCAAAAGCCCATCTGGGTCAGCCCCCATCCATCAGACACATCAAAAGCAACAGCCAGGCTGAGTGGTGGTGATCTGGGCAAGGAGGGAAGTTGCCTGGTGGCCAATAAGATGGAGAGCGTGTTTCTCCCAATGCATCTTTGTGGACTGCTACATTAAATGCAGAGTGTAGCAATAAAGAGATCAGGGCCTGTGAATTAAGTGGGGCTACAGGGAAGCTGAGATGAAAAAAGATTTATTGGGATAATTATAGAGCCAGGGAGCAGCTAAACTGGTGAGTGAACTGGGGCCAGGCCCAATGCTGGAGAAGTCCAGACTATCCTTTGCGTGAGATGATCCAGTTCCTATAGTGCAGGATGATGGCATTACTGCAGATCTTACAAGGTAACATGCTCAGGACCCCGCATAAAGCTTATGTGGGCAATGACAGGAAGCATGGGGGAGCAGACTCTCTCCTGCACACAACCCCAAGCTCTTTAGTAAGCACACAGAGTATTGTCTGACAGATCACTTCAGCTGGATGGCCATGCCTGGTCTGGTTGTGTTACCAGTTGGAGGTGTGAACTCCAACAGGGCATCCGAAGGCCTGGGTCTGAGATTAGCTTTCTGTACGTGGTGTCTGTCTAACTCAGGCAGTTATCAGCTTTGCTGTCATATCTGGCACATCTTCTGGGTAAAGTTCTGTTGCAAGTCTACATGACTCCCAGGTACCAGAGGAGCGTCACGTGGATAGATGACTCCCACCCGTCCCCCCCACAAGGAGACAAGCAAAGCAGCTCGTTCTTGCTATTTGGGCTGTGATCTTGTCAGATCTCGCAAGCTAAGCCGTGTTAGGCCTGGGCAGTACTTGGGTTAGGGTCACACATTGCTGTGGGTGCTGCTGACTGGCTTGCAGAGGAAGGTGTAAAACTGAGGTGCATTTGGGTGGTGACTGAAAAACCACCTGGCGCTCTTTGCAAGAGTCCGGGCATCCTGGACCAATTCTATCTTGGGTGATTCATTCTACTCGTCCTTCCTACATTTGCCAGTCTGTCTCAATTTGCTGCTCTGAGGATATCCGTTCTTTCCAGGGGATTGTTGTGCTCTGAGGTGCAACGCAGAGCAGGGCTTGCTGTATCTGTGCTCGCACTGTTTTTTCATACTGTGTGTTTCGTTCCTTTCGCTTCACTTATTGCCTTGCTTTCTGGTTAAAGGAAGCACGCTTTGCTTTACTTTCATTTCTCTCGCCCCTGGTGTTTGCAGGGAAGAGCTGATAAATCAAACCAGGGGCCTGGAGATAGCCTGAGTCACTAATTGGCAGAAAATGGAGACTATCCCCCCTTCTGAAGGGGAGGGCGCACATGCTAGTTTAGGGAAGGATTTTCCGAAGTACTCAGCACTGGTCTTGCTCTGCTCCCCCATAAGTCAATGATCAGTGACACAGCCTCCCACTGCTGCAATGAGACCAGAGTTAGGTCAACATGGAGAGCTCAAAGACAACTTTCCTGCCAGAGGAGGCTTCTGGGAGGCAGCACCTCTCTGGCACTCCGCAGGACGGGCTAGTAGCAGGGAAGTATTTCTGAGGGTTTGAGGATTTATTCCTTGAAATCAAATCACTCACCGAGCTCTAACTATAGATACTGAAATGATGGGTTTTACTGGCTTGCTCACTATTTCCAGTGGCAGGTGCGGGTGCTCAGCACTTCGCAGGACTGGGGCCTTGGGAGGCTGGGGGAAGTCTGGAATTCCCCAGACTAAAGGGAGTTATCCAGCCAAGTACCCACAAGTTTCAGCCTTACTCCTCAGCGGTTTGACTATAGCTGAACTGCAATTATTTCTTTACTGCAAACCATCTTTGTCTGGCAGAACCCTGGTTCCCCAAATCACATTTCCTAATTCCTCTTTCTGCTGCTCAGCTGTGCTCAGATCAGATTTCATTTCCCTGTTTCTTTTACCTCCCGACCTTTGCTGTCTCTCACTCTTAGGCCCTTTCTGCGGCAAACTCTTTGTTCCTACCAGGAGGGTGAATGATCATGGAGCTGTATGTACCCCGGTTACATTCACTGGAGTCTAACAGCTGAGGCCCAGCACCGCGCTTGGCAAGCTGGTGTGTGAGTGGCACAGACAGCTCTTAGACCCTGGGGGATGATGGCTACCAGAGCTCCCACCTCACAGAACAGAGAGGGCAGGACAGGAACAGACTTAGCACTTGTCTATACTAGGAAAACTGAGACACCTACTTCTCGATCTGCTCAGCTCCTATGGCAGGAGCTACTGCGGACACGGTGCCGGTGTCTTCCCCCACCTGCTCAGAACCTGGTAAAAACCCTGCCAGTCTCCACTACAACTTCAACTATGCCCCTCCGGAGAACTAGAAGCCTGGCCTTTCCCAGAGTCATTGCAGCCTTTTGATTCATCAGGGCGCTGAAATTCCCAGTAATGAAGAAAAAGATCAGTGTGATAACTGTGACAGTGATGACAGGGTGAGTGCAGTCCTGGTGAGATATCTGGGGTATCCCACTGCATCATGGTGAAGTTTCTAGTGATCCTACCACTTTCTCCTCCTGTGCTGTGGCAGGACTGATTTTGGGGTCCCCAAACCATAACTCATACATGGGCATCTAATCGGTCCCTGAGAGTGACTCCAACTGCTCTCTGGACAATGTGTTTTGTTGGCCCCAAATTGTTCTTTTAGCTATAAAAACCTTTCTAAAGATTTTTCCCTACTGAAGCTCTGCTATGAAAGAGAATCAGAGCCAGGATTTCCCTCTGTGCCCATGAACTCCCTGCACAGTGACACGTCCCTGAATGAAATGAGACACTCTCTTAACTCCGTAAATCATTAAGATCTCAGCACTCGGTGGCTGAGGGCACAGATCCACGTCCACTGAGGCCTATGGGAGTCCTGCCCTTCACTCCACTGGGTGCAGGACCCATCACTGAATTCACATCACCAAGGATGAGGAATAGCATGGCCCTGGTAACCATGTGCCTCGGATTAATCTAAGGCAGCGGGCATTGTGCTGCAGTCCCTTGTCCCATCTGGCTATTTCCTGTAGGCCATGATTTCCTCCCACCCACACATCTGTGATCGGCTGAGCATCTGGAACCTAAACTCACCCAGGAGAGGATGGAGAAGAATGAGAAGGCGATGGCTGCCCGGGCGGCATCTGCTGCTTGAGACGCCCCTTTGCTGTCTGGTGTATGCTGCCATTGGTTGGCCAGGAAGCAGAAAGCTACAAACCACAGGAAGGACCACAAACCTGAAAGAGAAAGAAGGCTGTTAGTGGGGGCCACAGCCACCTGGCATTCCTGCTGCGCACCAGGGAGAATCACAGACTTTCCGAAAACCAGGCCCCCTTTTTCAGGGGTCCCCGGGAAGCCAGCACATAGGACTGGGTCCATGGAGGCCAATCCCCTGCTACTGCAGACAACCCCCTCCTATCATCCCTTGCATAAACTTACTGAGCTTCACCTGAAAACTAGTTAGATTTCCAGTTGGACCCCCAAGGACAGTGGCACCCCGAAACACCGGTTCCTTCTGACAATCTTGGCCAATGCTGGTAGGTGTATCTGTAGCACCTTTCATTCCAAAGGCCCTCGAAGAATTTTAAACCGATTTTTAGAGCCAGAGCTCAGAAATCCCTACCCAGGCAAGCAGTCCTGTTGCACTCAGTGGGTCTAATCACACCATTAAGGACTGCAGCCTTGGGCTGTTAAGCTCATGTTCCTACCATGCTCAGAGATGGCTTCACCCACCTATCTAATGCAGCCACTGCTGGGTAGAAAGTGGCAGCTGTTTTAACAGCTATCTGTACCCAATGGAAATGGCGGCAGGAAAAGGCAGACTGTAATTCCCTGAGGTGGAATGTGGCCAGGTCAGTGAGGTCAGTTCCCTTACCCTTGATCAGGGCCATGGTTCTGTGTGTTGCATAAGGAACAAGCAAAAGCAGGAAAACGAACTGTTCTTCTTGTGAACCGATTCCACAATCTGCCCATGCAAGAGGCCTCAGGCTCTCTCCGCTGCTCTCACATAAATGGGCTATCGTTCTCTAGCCTGACGGAGACAGGGAAGACAAAGCTGGTGAAGATTTCCTACTGGAATCCAAGGCTGGCTGAGACTGCAGATCCCTCCCGTCCAGTCACTTGACAGCATCCGTAGCTGGTACTAAGGCCTTGGCGGGGAAAGCAACCCCTATCAGGAAGCAAACACCACTGTCCCTCCCTTCAGCAGAGGGAGTCTGTGTTCAGGCATTTGTGCTTTCAGGTGAAACCCTGACTGCCCATGGCAGTTACCGCCCCTTCCCCCGGGCACCCTATCCCAACACCTAACTGACAACTTCCAAGTGTTGGGAATATGACGGGAACGCGAACACTGGGAATTGGGCTGCAGCGCTGTCAGGCCGGAGTCTGAGAAATCTTGACTTCTTAAAAAGGAAGGTAGCAAGTCACCGTAAGATACGGACGATAAACCTGTGGGGCAAGGTAGCTGCCAAGTCACTATGTGACTGCGGGGAGAGAAACGAAGCTTGTTTTGTTCCTATTTTACTTTGCTAGAGGCTCTTCAGTACAATACAAAACAGTGTTTGTTTTTCTTGGCACCGAGATTTGTGTCCATACGTCCAAGTCTTTCAGTTCCTGCAATTGTGTTAATTATACGTTGAGGGAAACAGCACAACAATTTCTCCGACTGCAGAGCATGGAAAACGCCCCCTAACCAAACAAAGCCAACTCTTCGGACGCCAACTTCCCCCGGGTTCTGTATGATTCGTTTGTCTCCAGGGTGACCAAGGTCTGTGGACCGTATTTCACAAAGAAAAGACATTACCAGGTAAACACAGACACCATTTTTTCCTATTCTTCATCGTGCTAAGGGCCACACATCTGTTCCAATGGGGGTTTCACAGCAGTGCCTCCACGGTGAGAAGCAGGATCATCCTTGAAATATGGACAATGAAAACAAGGTCTATTATATCTCCTCCCTCATCCCCTGGACATTGAGGCTTGGAGAAGACTTCTGCCAGAACAACGGCATTGGCTAAGATAGGATGAGCAAGATGTATATCTTGCTGAATCTATGTATTGATGGCCATGGGGCTGCCCAGCCATTCTCAATGCATGAGACAGGCCTTCTCTGCCAGGCTGTCAGTACTCCTGAGGATTGAACTTTGATTCTTCGAAAGCTGATCCGATTGGAGATTGTAGCTACTGGAACGGCACTATAAGCGGAGAGGAGACAGTGACACCCCCCCAGGGGTTCAGTCTGGAGAGCGCAGCAAGGAGCTGAATGAGGTTCCAAGGTCCTGTGCTCTGACCTGGTGGGGGGGCAGGGAATAAGGGTTGACACTCTTACCCCATCACCTGGAGGCCTGCCCGGAGGTACTGGAGTCCGTTTCACTGGTTTGACATGGCGGCTGGTTGAACTACAGAGACTGCGTACCGATCAGAACGATCCATTTATCACTCTCTCAGGGACCCCAACAAGAATCACCAATAATCACTTCCCCACCCCCAAACATCCACTGGGAACCCTGGATAGCTGCTGTGGGGAGGAGGTGGTGGCAAGGCCTGGGAGGCCTCTGCAGAAGCTGGGAACAGTAACACGGACATTAGGGCATCGCTGGGGCCTGCCTTCCCATTCTCTTTGGAGTGGCAGGAAATCCCCATCCCACTATCCCGTCTCCCCAGGGAGGGCGAGAAGGGAGACAGAGCAAGAGCATGTCCAGGGCAGTTGTGGACGTGTGAAGCGTTTCCCAGTGCTCTGCTGGGAAGAGGCTATGCTCTGGCATTCCTTGTTCGTTTTCAGTATATATTCATGATTTGCTCCCCGAGCAGGCCCTCCTCCCCTCCGGAGGACAAATTCCCTTTTTGTGTGTGTACGCACACCCTGAGGAATCAGCACAGGTCCATGACCTGCTCCATCCCACACTGATCCACCGCGCACTGTGAGACGAGCAGGGAAGAAGTGCTGATTTTATTTACTCATTTATGTCCCTCTTGGAGTTTGCCCCCACGATCTGGCTCCGAGGTGGGCCGGGGGAACGGAGCTCAGAGATTGCTCTGGAAATATTTCCAGTGGCTAGCCATCTCCCTGCCATCAGAGACCAGACACATCGTCTCTCCTCCCCGACATTGGACCCTTCTGGCTTTCTCAAGGAAGGAGCAACGGACTGACTCCCCCGCAGCTCTAGCTCTCTCTCCTGCATGGGAGCCACATGGGTCCGATAGGTCAGTTTCCCCTGGAGAGCCAGCCTGGGATATCAGCAGGGATCCCCTAGGATCCCTGGGTTAGAGGAGAGAGCTGGGCCCAAAGGCCCCTGACTGCAGTCTCCATCCATGCTGTGTCCATTTCCCCCCTTCCAGAGGGAGCTGAGCTCTGCAGCGAGGAGCATGCTGGCTGGGGCAGGCTCTAGGGGCTCAAGCATGAAGATTTTCCATCTGGCGTCACCATCCCTTTGGAGTTGAGGGATGTGGGGGCTCTTGTCCCTGGAATGAGTTTTGTTTCCCCAGTCCTTCCTGGCCTAGCTCACTAGCCCCAGCCATTGCAAGCACCTCCGAAGCAGAGCTGAGGGGACAATCTCCCCCAAGGGCAAATGTAGCCCTGGAACACAGCTAGGAATTAGACGGACACTTGACTGAGCCACAGGGTTAGTCAGAAATCAAGTTTGAAATTTCCCTCCAAAAAGCTCAGCAGCAGGAGGGCTGCGGGAGCTGCTGGGAGGGGACCGAGACTGAAACTTGCGGGGTGGGCACACGGACAGACACTTCAGGGGCCAGGCATTCCCCTGCTGCTAGTGTCTGACAGGGCTGGTTCTGCCCCCTCCCCCCGGCCTGTAAGCAGGCCAAAGTAGCCACTGTGGACCACAGCATGATGAAGAAAAGGAAGGTGCTAAGATGAACTGTAAAAGTCAGTGGATAATTATAGTTTTGGGAATTGCAGACATCAGAGTGCAAACACCAGGGAAGAGGTGTTACCGCCATAATTACAGCCTGGTGTTAAACAAGCTCACTTCTAAGGGAGCAGCTGTAAGAGCAGATGGAAGAGAGCCGCAAATGCTGAACTGTACAGCTTCAGTGTCTCTTCTGCTGGTGCCACACTACAATATTCCCTCAACCTGGCAGAGGGAGTCAGGTGTCAAAATTCTCTGTCCCTTTCCAATAACAACCTTTCTGCCTAAAAACCAGGGACGCTCAGTAAGTCTGCACTGCCCGCGGCACCGAGCCTCCCAGCTTGGGCCCACAGGCTTGCACTACAGGTCTCAAAACGGCTGTGTAGGCATTGCAGCTCGGGCTGGAGCTTGGGCTCTGAGACCCCCCCATGAGGAGCGAAGGCCCTGAGCCCAGGCTACTGCCTGACCCCAAACAGCTACATGGCAATTTTAGAGCCCTGCAGCTTGAGCCCCAGGAGACCAATTCAGCTGACCGGGGCTAGCTGCGGCTGTGCGCGACTCTTTTATTGCAGTGTATCGTACCCTCTGAGAACTAGCCTGTATTCATACTCATTCCACAGAGCCAGGACTTTCCAGGGTACAATGGGTGATGAATACCAAAACACCCCCAAGCTGGGACAAGCATTCCAGGTCTACCATAGACTGAATGTCCAGTCTTCATCCCAGTGTGAGAAACCTCCTTGGTTAACTCTTTCCTGGCTACTAACCCTTCCTTCCAACCATCATAGACAGTAAACTGTCATTCCTTTTGAGTCGCAGGGGCAATTATATTTTGTGTCTGTGTCTACAACCATATATGTACGCGCGTGCGCGCACACACACAAGGCTAGAGTCTCAGCTGGTGTACATCGGTGTAGCTCCATTGACAAAACGGAGCTGAGGATGTGCCTTCTAATTAGAGCTGGCCAGAGGATGACAACTCTGTTTTGTTCCGCACTGGAATGGAAATGAAACCTTTGGAAGGTTGTCCATAAGTGCAACTGTGTCAAAAGGCCTGTTTTCAGATCACAAAGATCGGGTGCTCTCTCACCTCCCAGAAGGTTCATCCTGGCCCTGAGAAACTTTCACTGAAATTGATACATCTTCATGGAACTTTTTGATGTTGACAAAATGGCATACTTGGACGCAAAAAACATTCCATCCAAGTATCTACACATCTACTCCTTGTCTTTGTATTTTTGTTACTTTCCAGATGCATTTTCATTGTTTGGAACCTAACCTTTGCATTGTTGTTTGGTTATACAAAGAAAGAATAGGGCGCAGCAGCAGCAGCAATCCAAAGGGAAACAAGAAACCCATCCTCATAAGGCAGGAAAAAATGAAAGTCCAGGTACCAGAGGGGGCAGGCTGTAAAGTCTCCAGCGGACTATGTGACACACAGACAATTTCTTTCCACATCCTGGACGAACTTTATGAATGATGTTAACCCTTACTGAATTAGTTTTAACATCTGTGGGGTTCATTGGATTAAAAAATCCAATTGTGCACGTGTTATTGTGACACAGTATGCACCTTTGCAAGTGAGGAGGGGCCATGCTAATGTACTTCCTCTGCTATTAACCTGCTGAAGCCACACCCACCCCCGGAGAGGTGCGCAGATTAGTTCAAACTGGATTCTCCAGGGCCCAACAGACAAAGGAAGGAGAGAGAGCCTGGTTTTAAACTGCCTCAGGGCCTCCTTCCTGATCCAGCAAATGGACAGGACCCCTGCTCCACACAGCGCTCCAATCCTTTGGGTGGGGTGGGATGGGAGGGATTGAGCCTGCCAGAATCCATGCTAGGGGGCAGAGCTAACTCTGATAAGCCTATTAGCAGGCACGTAGGTTCTTCTATTGTTTTCAGTATGGTTTCTCTATAAAGCTTAAGAATAAAGCAGGCGTGCACAGGAAGTGCCGTGTGATACCTTATCACTGTAGCAATTACACCTGTTACCCTGTCTCTGAAAAGAGAGCCAGCAGGTGTCTCTGGGCTACCTGGCTGTGCTGGGAAATGGACAGTGAAGGCAGGTATCTGTGAAGCCTGGGAATACCCTGGTCAGAAGGGTGAGAGAGATGCAGGTCTCCACCCAGAAAAGCAACAGTTGGGAAGTGGGTGTCCTGGCTGGGCCACTGAGGGGAAATACAGGTGCAGCTGCCCTGGACTGTGACAGATTAATCTGGAGGTGGTTTGTTTTTTTTTTTTTTTAACTGAATTTTAGAGCTGGCACGGTGTGTCGCTCAGCTCAGCTCACCGGCCGCCACTGGCAGGTTTGATGCCCAAGGCCTGTTAGAGCACAAGTGGCTATGACAGTCTTTGATCTGTGGGACGACAGAGGCTGCAAACTCCAGTGCAATGAAGCACTTTTTTCAGTCTCTGCTGTGCGAGACCTGTTTGTACAGATGCTGGTTATGAAAGCAACTAACTGCCTGCCGTGTACCTGAGAGTGTCTGGGGGCGGGAGTGGGGTGTCTGGGTGAGTACTACATGTTTTAAAAAAAGAAATGTTTTGGCCCGCAATCATTTTAGAAGAGCAGAGCCAGAGAATATACAAACATGGTAAATAGCTGGAGCCAAATTTTTCAAGAATCACCAATAATCACGCCCACCCTAGCACGGGGACAGCTGGGCAATCAAACCCATTGACAATGCTGTTTGGCATGTGTCAAAGTTGTCAGCTGCACACGGTTTGTCTTTTTTTCCTTGCAAAGGCCGTGTCCAAGTGTTTGCATACGGGCGCACAAGTGGAAGTGGAGTTCAAGCCTCTTTAAGAACGCAGCCCCATTGTGGCTTTTGTAGTTTGGTTCTAGTCCTATATAACAGATAATTAAGGCAAAGTTTTTGTCACAGATATTTTTAGTGAAAGTCACGGACAGGTCACGGGAAATAAATAAAAATTCACAGCAGCCTGTGACCTGTCCCTGACTGTCACTAAAAATATCCCTGACAAAAAGGGTTGGTAGGTTCAGCACCCACTGCTGCTGGGGCTCCCGGGTCCCCCACAGATGTGGTGCATGGGGCTGGGCTGCTGCAGGGTCATCTTCCCCAGGCAGCTGGTAGCTGCAGGGTTCCCCAGCCACTCGCCGTGGCTGCAGCTGGGCAACTGTGGGGAGTCCTCGCTGCAGCTGGGCTGATGCAGGGGGTCTGCCGGCAGCCTGCTGTGGCTGGCCAGCTGCTGGGGAGTTCCCTCACCTGCTCACTGCAGCTGGGCAGCTGTGGGGTACCCCCCCCCCAGGTTGGGGGCTGGAAGCTGCAAGGGCAGGGCTGGCTGGGAGCTCCAGCCCCAGGGCAGAAAATGTCATGGAGGTCAGTGGAAGTCACAGATTCCATGACACAAATGTAGCCTTACTGATTTAATGAATAGGAGACCCCATTGTTTACAGTGCCTAGGGACCAAGATGATGATGGGCACAATAGAAAAATGCCTAAGATAGGTACAAATGAATACACTTTCCTGCATCATCTTATACTTCTAGTTCTAGGGCCCATATAGGGTTTGCAGATCTGCCATGTAAGATCATGGAAGAGTCTCCCAAGAAAGGAGGTTAAATCCCCATCACGTAGGATAGAGCATCACAAACGTTTTTTCATGAGGTGACCCCACTTTAATCATTTCATGGACAACTCCCCTCCTCTTGGTGACCTCATGGATCACCTCACTTCCCACCTTGGGTCACCTTGTCTCCTATTGGTTGCTTCATGGTTCACAGAGTCTCCCTATGGTGATCTTGCGGACCCCTCCCCGGTGATCACCTCACCTCCCTTCCCACTGGTGGCCTCATGGATCACTTCACCTACCATTGTTGACTGAAAAACATGCCTGTAGTGACGACAACAGTTGCTTACAAGGAAAAATCATACCAGATAAATGTATTCCTGGGTTTCCTTTAATGTGATTTAGCAGCTGAAAACCAAGAGACTGGTCAGTTCTGCACAGACCACCAGCAAATTCTCTGAGCACCACCAGTGATCCATGAACAAGCTTTTGGAAACCTCTGATTTAGGTCATTTAGAAATACCTTGGACGAAGCACTACAGGGGACATTCCTGCCCTGGCCCTCAAAAGGATGGTGTAGACTGTGTAACAGGTCTGAGCTATCTCTGATTTCTAGGATCTCACTAAGCTCCACACCCCACTGATCTCACAACTACTCTTGCTTAATAGGCTTGACACAGTAGCTCTAGTTTGAGGAAGTTCAGCTGAAGTTTTGCCTAGGACGGGACTGAAGACCCAGGCTCTCACCATGGAATTCTTTAACCTACACTGGACCCTGTGCTCGCACTTTCGTCAGCTAAACCCAGAGCAGCTTCTCCGCTGACTTTAGCGGAGTGACTCCAGATTCACACCCATGTAAGTGAGATCCAACCTTAGCCCGATGACTGCTCTTCCACCCTCTGCCTCTAGACTTCCACTTCTTGTCAACGTTCTGGGTGCTCAGATGGCCCGATGCTCACTAGCCATGGTGATTATTACTGTTTGCTTGCACACAATAAAAGCAGATGCCAACCAGGGCAAAGCACGCTGGTGCTGCTGGATGGTTTCAAATCTCTCACTGTTACTTGACGCTGTGTCCCTCGCAAACCCTATGTCTGCATGACCTGCATTTAAGGGGTTTGTTTAGGAGGCACAAAGTGGCTTATTGTTCACTGTAAGAGTTCATGGGGGGTGGGGGTGAGATCTCTCCTTAGGAAAAGTTAAGCTCTTTGCTATCCATACCCAGAAAACACAAAAGGGCCAAATGGGGTAATTTACACCCACTGACATCTACGGAGCTAAATCCCCAAGCCTTCAGCTGCTTCCTAGCAAAATGTCTTTTCACATGATCCCTGTGCATTGGATTGCAACAAACGTACACCAGTATAAAGACTTAGAACCAGCCCTGTGGCTTTCCCCCAGGAGTAGGCTTGGAAGGATACGATTTTTATCGGTAATTACGTGGGTGAACATCAGTTTCACTGTAAACACACAAACCAACAAAACAACATTTCCATCAATAATAATCGAAATGTACAGATAGGCCAAGTCACAAAAATGCTGCTTGAGAACTGATTAAAGCCAGCGTTCAGGGTATTTACTTTTGTATCATCTGACGTGTTGTGTGTGTTTTAACAGGGACAAAGCTTTAGCTTTTTGAACCTCAACATCTATCGTCATTAAATAATTGTCCATCCTCCCCCCGTAATTTTCTCAAACTGAACATTTCAATCGATTACAAAGGGAAAGAAATGCATAAAAATAAACATCAATATTACCTGTTGAAATGATAAGACATTAAAAATCAAATTCTGCCAGGCCTATCTGAGTGACTCCCTTGGAAATCAATGGGAATTGTGCATGCAGGGCTGCGGGATCGGACCCAGCAGTAGTAGAAACCCAGCGATTACACAGGTTACTAGAGAAGTCAATGGAGTTACACCTAAGGAGACCATGTAAGCGAGGGAAGAATGAGGCCTTGAATCAGGACAGCATGTTACACACACCTTGCACAGAGTAAATGACCATACTAGATGGTGAAGGGTTAGCCCTTGACACTGAGATTTTCAAAGTAGCCTAAGGTATTTATCTGGATGCTCAATTCCCACTCAAATGAATGGACCCTAGGCATCTAAATCCCTTAGGAGGCACTGTAACTCTCAGCCTCTCTAAGCATGGTATACTAGCTTTCTGATGTAATAGAAATAGAGTCTTTATGGTATATTTCCAGCTACCATGAGTACAGAATATTCCCTCCCACACCTCTCTGGAGTGTTCTACCTGGCACTTTTCATTCTTAACAACAGACACTGATGGTGATGTGACAATGCACTGACAGGTGCTTTCATTTGGGATCAGACAGTTGCAAGCTCCCTGGTGCTGGAAAAATCACCCTCAGACTTTTAAAAATGTGAGGGTTGGAAATCCAGAACCTTAGGCCAAATGCAACTTCCAGATGGGCTGAGCTTAGGATGCTTCCACTGGCTCAATGGATCCAGCTACCACCTACAGATCATGGGCTTGGTCCTGCTCCCATTTAGGTCACTGGGACTTTTGCCTTTGATTATGGGAGAAAGGTCTGGCACCGTAAGTTTTTTCCAGCAAAGGACCCAGCTTCAATAAACACCACAGCCCCTGCTCCTGGAGTCAGGTGATTATATCAGAATCTCAGTTTGTATTTTAAAAAAAGTAAGTCTCTATCCCTCAAGGTTGTGGGGGGGAAAAGCTTCAAAGCATGACCCGGGGTAACTGACCCAGAGACATCTGCCTGAGTCTGCAGAGAGCCTGAGACAATAGCTCTGAAAGGAGTGAACTTCCCAATGTGTCTCAAAAGAGAATTAACTCCTAGATCCATTGCTCCAATTCCACCTAGCAGAGGGCTGTGAATGGCAGGGGCAGAATGCAGTGAACGTGGCCCATCCACCCCAGCAGACAGACCTTGACTGCTGAGCTAATTACAGGGACCCTCTTGCTGCCACCCTTACTGCTTCAGAGGGTAGGGGGTCCTGTTGTCACAGCCGGAGGGAGAAAATGGTGCCCATACTGCTGCCCTTGCCACTTCAATTGAGGGGCAGAGCAAAGGGGGGGCCCCTATATCTTGGTGTGCCTAGTGCCTCGGACTGCCTTAATCCAGCCCTGGGCAACCTCCACTGCCCACGCAGCCCACCTGATGGCATACCTGAAAACCCCAGGTCCAGCAGGACAACCCGTTTCCGGTCCTTCACGCTGCTGATCTGCTGGAAGTAGAGGTCGATGACAAAGAAGAAGATGCAGCCGAAGAAGGCAGTGATGCCGATGGCGATGCCGTAGTTGCAGGCATCCTCGTTCTTTTTGAAGACGCACCTGAGTTCTGCGTCCGTGCCCTCGTTGACATAGCCCTCGTTGACGATGGAGCCGAACACCACGATGGAGAAGACCTGGGAAGGGGAAAGCACAGCTGGAAGCTGTTTACACTGAACTCCGTTTTCTAACAGCGAGATAATTGGACTCAGTCTTCCATTTGATGCCATGGCAACATGGCACTCATTAGAGGGATCCTACACTTTGCTGGTTGGTGGTTTAAAACCAACGGGCTTCCTCCATAATAGCAATTTCGTCTTTGCTTTGCAGTAAGTTGGTTTGCAAAGCATTTTAGGGGATGCTCTTCTCGATCCACACCAGGCAGAGGGAGAACAGATCACCCAGGTCCAAGCCCGGCCTTTTTGCCTGCATCACTCTCAGCTGTCAGACTGCACTCAATAAACTGCCCTGAGTCACTAGGGACTGGAGAGAAATGAAGTTACAAAGAATAATTGAATTGCCAAACACATTGCTCCTGAAAAAGGCTAAAGGCACAGGGTGAAGATGAGAGAGAAGCAGACAGGGAAAGTCCAAGGGAAGTTCAGCTGGTGCCAGGAAGGAGAGTCATGGTCATGCCCTAAGTGAAGGACCGGTCAATGTGATGCTAAGCACTGCTGGGGCTGGAGACTGCACGGGGATAAATCTGTATCTGGAGACCTGGCTTGCAACCAGCTGAAGGACAAAAGTGAGACAGGTTTGCTGTCCTCCCTCTGGTCCCTAATGGCGTGGTTTGCAAAGCTGCCGGGGGATCGGCAGGTGCTGCTTGGGAAGGGCCTTGGAACAGGATATTAGGGGTGTGGCAGATCAGGACTGAAGTGGGACAGCAGAGCTTCTGGGTGGAGGGGAGAGCTTGCATGGTGCCTCCTGCTCTGCTTGGATCTACCAGGATCAAACTCCTTTGCAATGACCTTCACTGAGGAATTACTTTAAAAAAGCCATTTCTCCTGCTGTCCAACAGGGAGTGGTCAAGTAACTGCCCTTCCCCTTCCCCTTCTCAGCAGACACGCTAGGGTCACTGCAGGGCTCTCAAGGACACAGCTCATTTCTTGTATGGGGATAGTGCACATAAGGGGGAACAGAACCAGCAAAGAGGCCTATGCACCACTTAAGTCTCACACTCAGTGCACAGGCCTCGTACTGCCCTTCTGCATGGGGTGAATTTAACTCGATGGGCTCAGGGCTGGGTCTCTGCAAGATGGGGTAGGACGCGGCTGGATAGGGTCCGGGGATGGAGCCAGAGTTGGCTACTCTACCAGGCATGACTACTTTGAACCTGCCGGATTCCTGCATTCTTGCCCACTGACATCAGTACTGCTCATTGCTGCATTCGCTTCTGCATTTTCTGGCTCCACACCTTCCACCTAGAACAGCGGGAGGCAGGTACTGCCAGATAATCAGTGGCTCCTCCAGGAGTCACGCTCCCATCCCAGAAGACAACTGGGGCCCGGGAGAGTAGTGCAGAAACCCCTGTCCCTGTGCAGATGCCCAGAATCCCTGCAGATTCCAGGCCACATTCCTTGTCCTGGCAGGCAGGAAAGCATCGTGGCCTAAGCGTGTAGCAAGCCATGTGCATGTGGACACCCCTGGTGACCGCTGCCTGCTGCATGTTAGGGTTACACAGCACGAAACCAAAGTGACAAGGGATATCCATGGGGCCGACTCCATTACAAGGCACTTCAAAGCCTCGCCTGTCTTTGCCTAGACAGCGCTGCACTGTGGTTTCGATTTCAGTGCTGCCAGTGGGGAGCAAAGCAAGGCCTGCCAGTGCCCTTCGTTCAAGCTGTTAATCTCTAATCTTGTCTCGTCACTGCCAATGTGCAGGACCCTTGTCTGTTTCAGTGCCCCGCTGGCTCATAAGGATGCAGCAGGAGGCAGAGACAGAGAGCTTAACTTGAGAGCAAAGGCAACTCCAGGGCTCCTGGTATGTCGTGGCTCAAATTCCCTAGCTTCTAAGAGAGCAACTAGTGATGCTGAAGCTGTTGGCCTGGAGGCCTCGTGGCCTTTCTGGTAGCAATGACACATTATAAAGTAGTTGACAGACAGAGAGAATGACCACAACCATGGTCGTGATAATATCATGCCCCCTTGACCGCTTCACCTGCACTCCGGCCCCTAACCCAGCTCCCCCATGACTGATCTGACACTCCAAACCTCGGAGCAGCTTTCAAATAGCCATCCTTCTCCAACAAATCAACCCACCTACCACAAATCCTATTCTGTTCCGTCCAGGATCTTACAGCGCGCTCAGCGCTGCAGCATCTGACCACCTGCCAGCCGTGGACTAAGTGACAGGACTAACATCTGTTACGTGGTTGGTTGGTTGGTTTGCTGTTGTATGACACTGTCCCACGGCAACATTCAGTTCTGTCCCACTGACTCACAACCCCTTGGACACACACACTTGGTAGCCCGTGCAGCAGGCTAGAAGAAATTAATAAGGGTCCAGTCCTACAGCGAATATTCTCATGAGTCAATGGGGCTACTAATGTGAGGAAGGATAGCTTATCTCCATTTATTGGGGGAAATACTCACATTGTTACCCACCCATATGTTTTAGGCGCATGTGACACCATTTGAAAACCCAGCAACAAAAGACAACCCACCCTAACCCCTCCCCCTCTGACCATTTTCCACTCCAATAATTATAACCCAATTTTCAAGTGTCTGGGCAAACAAGACGAGCCTCGCGATTTGAGTCAAGGTTACAGGATCGGGTCCTAAAGTCGGGCCGAAGCCAGCAGTCCTTTCTCAGGATTGTGCCAGCGGAAATCAGGTCTAACTCCACTGCAGCCAATGCAGTTCCAGCAGAGCAAAACGGGGGGAAAATGAGAACAAAATCAGGCCTTTACTTATGAGCCAACTGCCTAGAGAACCCCAGTGACTGTGTTTTAAATACAGTGCGGTAAAGTCACATATACAATACTCAAAGGGGCAGCTAACTCTTGGTAAGTGTCATTTCACCTGAGCAATGGCCAGTGGACCTTTCCTTAGTCAGCTCTAGACAGCATTCCACCCACCTCCCTCTATTCCCACCTCACAAGAGGACCCTTTCCTGGATGTGCTTTAAACTGGGACAGGGCTTGTTCTTTCAGAAGCTCGTCACAAATGCGAGCATCTCGTTAGCAGGCAGGTCTCAGAAGGTCTCCATAATCTCCCCCAAACTGGAGGTGACAGCAGAGAGGTGGGTCTGAAGCCATCCCAGCAGCCTGTGCAGGGGAGTGACGTGATAACGTTGGTGGATTTCTTCCTAAAGAAGGTGCAAGTTGAAATAAACAATGGCTAGTGCCAGCAAAAATCGTCTCCTGAGAAAGGGCACTATTCACACATATGGTAGTGCCCTGAACTTTCATGGGTGCTTTGCCCCTGACGTCCATGAACATAGGCTCAAGCCCTGGATGTGCAGGCTAGTAGTGGACATGAAGAATGCACTGGACCATCCCATTCCTCTTGCTTCAAATGGATCAGAACCCCAGCTTCCCCGCTGTGGAAACGGGGCTGGTGGATTGGTTTTGATTTTTAAATTAATTAATCTCAGAGCTTAATCAATGGTGGCAGGTTCATTTAACCACCCGTGCTTTAAATTCAGGACACACACAGCAGCCATGGCCTGTTTGCCTCGAGCATGTGCCGCTCCCCAGGGCGTCCCAAGGGAACGTCATGTCATTTATGTCCTGGCAACTGTGTCAGGAAGCAGCGGTGCAGCGTGATGATGCTTTCTGAAAATGCAGCCATGACGCTGAGGGTAAAGGCCATTGTATCATGCCTCAGTGTTGTGACACAATGAAGTCTTGTGAGATTTTGGTACCCAGGAATGCGAGCAGTCCCATTCCTGGACAATCCAGCCCTGACCCTACAGGACCTGCCTTCACAGCCTCTATCCATCTGTCTGGATGAGATGCTTTCCATACCCTGTGAGACCTACAGGAGATGGACATGCAGATTCCTGGCTGCCTGCTTTTCAGATGACCTGGTGGCCCCTGTGAGGCTGGTCAGAACTCTCTACAAGCCCCAGCAACAATAGGCCAAAGAGCTGATGCTTTCGATAGGCAGGTGAATAACTGAGGGCTCAGGCCAAAGCACATCAGGGGCCTTGCAGAGAGGTGACTGAGTTATCATCCCCCTAACAACCCAGGCACAAAGCTTCCTCCTTGTGCTTTTGCACAGCTCTGAAAGTCCATCTCACACACTCCTCCATAAACTCTGTGGTGACAGGGAAACGTGGCGTGAACCCTTGTTCTTTAGCTCCTCTCACAATGCTCCACCCCAACATGCGCTCCATCTCCCTCCCAGCTCCTGCTCCGGCCCCCTGAGTGAATGAGACTCCTCACACCACTGTCAACCCTGCCTCCCCATTGCTCACCCCAGGGCTCCTGTTTTCTTGGGCCTGATCTACCGATGAGACCAAGTTCTCCCGTGGCTGGTCCCCAGCTGGCTGGGGGTGAGGAATCACCAAGAGTGGAAGCTGAGAGCACATGCTGCTATTCAGATCCCCTGTGCCCCCAAACAATGATTCAGCTTCCTCAAATCACATCCTCCTGGGAAGGCAAAAGTTAAAATCAGAGGTGGGATTGTGAACTTTGGATCTGGGTCTCAATCCTCAGCACATTTGGGGTGTTTGGTTCAACCCACAGCACAGATCATAAGAACAGCCATACTGGGTCAGACTAATGGTTCATCTAATCAAGTATCCTGTCTTCCAACAGAGGCCAATGCCAGATGCCCCAGAGGGAATGAACAGAACAGGTAATCATCAAGTGATCCATTCCCTGTCGCTCATTCCCAGCTTCTGGCAAACAGAGGCTAGGGACACCATCCCTGCCCATCCTGGCTAATAGCCATTGATGGACCTATCTGCCATGAACTTATCTAGTTCTTTTTTGAACCCTGTTATAGTTTTGGCCTTCATAACATCCTCTGGCAAGGAGTTTCATACGTTGACTGTGCGTTGTATGAAAAAATAGATAACAGCCAGCTGCATAATTCACATGCAGATTCTCAACCCCTCAAAACCTTGGGGTGTCTGGGCCTGCAGTTTTGGCTTGGGCTATAAACCAGCGGGTCCTCCTTGCCCCTCCTTGTTCTCTTCCATTCTCCGTCACGTGTGAGGTGATCAGATCCTGCTCAATCAATCTCCACTGCTTCCCGCGCCAACCGCGGCCCCCACCTTGACTCTGAGCATCAGTCTTAAGGACTATTGAATCCTGCCTCATTCGCTTTTGCTTGCACATACTGCCCAGATAGCAATCTCCTTTGTGGAGCACTGGGGTGTCACAGCGCGATGGGAACACCACCACGCAAAACAGAAATATGCTGCATTGAAAGAAAATCCCCAGCAATCATAATTCTCGCTCCACATTGGCAACAGCTGTAATCTCAGCAGTTGTAAAAATCTGTTCATAAATAATGTAAAGTTGTTGTTTGCCTTCGGAAATACCAGCAACATTTAAAAAACAGGCCCTGACAAAAATAATGTTAGCCTGGACAGCATGAATAAATGAGAACATCTGATTTCACAGGATTATTTTGCTGGCAGGTCAGCGGATAGCGCTGTGTGCCTAGCATTTCACTTTACTGTCTTACTCAGTCCTTCCAGGAATAACAACCTGGATTTCTCCTTCGTGCTATTAACTGTCTAATCATAGCTCCTGGAGTTTTAGTATTTTACGAATTGTCTGCTTAAAATGAGACATGCCAGCTCAGCGTATAATATGCCCAGTGCACACCTATGTAAGCAAGCTGTCATGAACTTTTAGAGCCACAGCCCTGGTACGTGGGCAGTGAAATGAGGACTCCCTCCAGCACTTGAAACATGCAGCTATTGCACTGCAACTGAGCATGCTGGACTTTAAAAGGGCTGGACTTTTACTGGACTTTAAAAGGGCCTCTGGTCAAATCCAACCCAACATGCAGCTATAGGGCTGATCCATCATCAACAGAAAGATTCCCAATGGGCACTGGACTGGAATCCTAGAAGCTAACGAGTAAAATTTTCAGACGTGCCAAAGTGACTTGGGAGCCCAAGGCTTATGCTGCTAAGTACCTAAGTCACTTCTGAAGATGTAGGTTTCTAAGTCACTTAGGTGCTTCTGGAAATTTTGCCCAAGATCATTTTAAAAAATTCACCGATTTACTTTAAATTCCAGTGGCAATGTGTTTTTTTTTAAAAAACAAATAAACCTCCCCTGCAGCCTTTGTGACTCAGACATTGCACCATTAGGATAGCGCATGAGAATGGGTCTGAATATCTCACTGTACACCAAAGGGACGTTGACTGATGATGAATGTATCACTGTCCGAGGGGAAAGGGATCCAAAAGAAGTAAATTCCATTTTTAAAACCCTTCCAGTTTCAGTCATCTCAGGATGTGGCCAATAACACTGGGGAGGAGATCTGTTTTTTTTTTTTTTTTTAAATATAAGAGTTTTCACCAAACTGTCCCCCCAAAATAAGATAATACTAACAATTCAGGGCTACTTTCATCATTTGGTTAATGAGTTCTTACCAGCGTGGCCTCCTAATTACAGTTTGAATTCCTCATGAGCTTGCCTGCAGGGGACAGCTGATTAGCACCTCACCTTTATGATGATTATTATTTGTGTTATGCTAGCACATCTCTATCTACTGGAATATCTGAGCACCTCACAACTTTTAACATATTTATCCTCATGCCCCCACCCCCACCCCAGGAGGGAGGTATTATTATCCCCATGGTACAGATGGGAGAGAGACTAAGGCTCAGATCCTCAAAGTCCCACTGAAATCAGTGGCAGTTATGTGCCTAAAAACCTTTGAGGATCTGGGCCTATGTGATTTGTACACTTGGAAATCTGTGGTGGAGCAGGCAGGCCCCAAATGAATTCAGGCCCTCCCTGGGGTAGATGCTGTATATTCAGGCAGTAAGAGTCAGTCACTAGCCAGGACAGCTGACAGTCTCACAGATAAGAGGTGAGAGGAGAAATGCCCAAGACCACCCAGCAATCCAGTGAGAGAGTCAGGAATGGAACCCAGCCCTCCTGACCCCCAGTGCGGCGTCCTATTCACTAGACCATATTGCCTCTCCACTTACAAGTACAAAATTCACTCCGAGGCTCCCCAAGGATGACAGGGCTGTGAGACAGCACAATCCCCCTGGGAGAGCCCTCACCGGCGCCCTCCCACCAACATGCTTGCCACATCTGGCTGCAAAGCTGGGGCACGCAGAGTTGAGGGGCTGGAGGCATGGCCAAGTTCTGGGGGAAAGGGGTTGTGCAGTGCTCTGAAACCCACTCACTTTCCACCGGGGGTGCCCGGTCATGGGGCCTCTGGGCCTTGGCGCCGTGGAGCTGACGTTCAGTCCCACACCCCCACTGCGAATCCAGAGCTCTGCCACGAGCCCCAGCTTCATGAGCAGAGACGCTCAGGAGTGACTTGCAAGCAAGCAGAAGGAGCGAGCTGACTGAACGCTGCTTGCAGCTGCTACCACCCTTCAGATGGCCTGGATGGCGTGGCTTTGGTGGGCCCCAGGCCAGTACCCAGAATACCAGTGCCACTGAAACCTCCTGCCCGAGTGGCAGCAATTGGCATCCATGTTGGCCAGGCATGGCCGATGAGCATGTTGTTATCATTTAGGATTTATATCCAGTGCCATCAGTGAGCAGGGTGCTGAACAGAGAAAAAAGACACTGGGTACCATTCTGTGCCATGCCCCTTGGGTTTAGCACTGGTGAAAGGGGCTGGATCGATGGCCTAGAAGACTGGAGGCCTTCATTTTCCTACAAACCATGGACAGCAAGGACAGAGGCAAGGCAAGCTTCCCTCCACACCATCCGCTGCCCCAGGGCCTGTTCTGCCTGCAAAGGGGAGAGGGGTTCAGGATTCATGGCCTAGATTGTAAACTCCTCAGAGAGTTCATCCCTGCCACAGTCCCTGCACACTACTGGCCACAAGAGAAGGCCAAGAACTAACAGGGCCATAGAGTCCAAGCACCCCCCCACCACCACCATTTTGAAGGGCTTTCTCCAAGTCACGGCTGAGTGTGCACTTTGCTGGCCGGGCAGCACCCATTTTGCAGGACTTCACCTTCCAGGGCTGGCAACCTCTGCAAAATCCAACGTATGGAAAAACAGGCTGCCTGTGTTAAAGCAGATGGCAAGCACCAGCCCTAACATCTGTGACCAGCACCTACTCAGCCAATCCCCGGCGGTCTCGCTGCTGCCCTCCATGCTAGTCACATGGATGGATGGTTTATGGAGACAATCAGGCACAGATGAGGCTACTCTCCAACATCATCCATTCAGCTCCTTTCTTCCTATCTATGTCAAGATTCTATAAGTGACTGCGTATCTTCAGGGTTACCTTGTGCAGGCATGTGCACTGAGCACCAGCAGGGAAGGATGGGGAGGCTGCAGCAGTGTTTCAGGCATCAGAAGTGACATTCCCTGCACGCCAGCTCAGTCAGCAATTGCCCAGGAATCCAAGCCGCTCCTGGGTGTTACTCATTTCATGCTAGGGAACGCGGACAGCGCCTTATACGTGCAGTTTCCTCTCATATGGCTAAAAAAACAAATTCAAGTGTATGCTCCAAAAGCAGAGCTGGCTGAAATGTTCTCATCAAAACCGTTTTTTTTTTTCCAACCAAAACCAAAATTCTTCACAGAAAAACTTCATTCGGGTTGAAAATGTACACTGAAATTCGAGGTAAAACAGTTCGGGGTTTGGTAAAACGTTTTATCAAAAAAATCATTTTAGAAAATCAAAATTTTTTTCATTTTCCAGCTCTTGGTTGAAAAAGTTTTTGAAAAAACCCCACCACCATCACATGATTAAAAATAAACAAAGGAAAATCCCCCAAAAAACAACTGGCCTTTCCCAAGCCACTCAATCCAACAGCTGCTTTGCCCACAGTGATCATCAGAGAATTATCACAAACATACGGAGAAAAAATAAAAAGTCTGAGATTTGAGACACCATAAAGGCCCTGGTTTCCAGAGAATGGATGCTCAGCACTTTCTGGTTGGGTACCCGAAATCACTAGTCATTTTGGAAAAATGGTGGCCTAAATTCTCCCCACTTCTGGCTTTCAGAGTGCACCCTGCTGTCCATGACTGTAAACTCCTGGGGGCACGGACTGTCTTTCCTTTGGTTTATTGGGCAGTGCCAAGCACCCTGCTTGTGTCTGGCACAAATAATAGCTACCCTAATTAATATAATACCCGTCATCTTGGGAGAGGCCCTGCCCACAGCACAGAGAGCTTCCATATCCCAAATGGCCATGCAGCCAGTGCACCCATTCAGCTGCCAATAGCCAAAGTGAAAAGAACACTGGGATACTTAGCCCATGGATGTGTCTGCTGGGTGAATTAGCATGTATCCAGCACACCCGTTCTTCTACAGGGCTTTTGCATCCTCCATGTGTTTTTACACACATTCATTGGCCCTCAGGCCCTTAGCTGGTTAGGTATTATCCCCAATTTCCAGATGGGGAAATGGAAACAGAGGGGGACAAAGTCTGCTGTCAGTGGTGCAATTCAGCCACATGCAGAGAGCCAGTACAAAGCCTATGGCCTCTGCACAGGGTTGAACTCTGTCCCGTAGCGCCACTGTGCAGATTTTTCCTGAGGTTAAATTACCTACCCAAGGCTACAGTGGCACTGGTCACAGAAGTGGGATTCGAGCCCAGGAGCTCCTGGCTTCCAGTCTTGTGCTCAGGTCGCTCATCCTTGACTCCTAACATTCAGTATTAGTCACAAAAGGCAGAGGTGGAGTCCTGCCTAGCGCAGATCTGATTGCAGACCCCATTTGTTTATTTCCCAGTATTCAACTGTGCTCCACGTGAATGGCAGGGGATGGGAGCCAGGAGATTTTTCTTCCCTGTTCTTGTCCCATGAGACACAAACTTCAGAGGAGCGTGAGTGGCGCACCCACAGGGGGAAGAGGACGAGGGGTAATAATTCATAAAGCAAACACACTAGCCATGGCACCCATTAAACTGTACAGAGTCCGCCTGTGTGCACGTGACTAATACAACTCAGGCTGCACTAATGCCACAGACACTTAGCTGTGTAATGAGGGCTGGTTGCCCGGTACCCCGATGTAAAGTCACTGCACATACCTCACGGGGAGCGTGGTGGGAATCTTGGCAGCGGCACCAGGGGCTTTGGGGTAACAGAGGATGCTGGGCCTGGGCAGTGGGCATGGAAGCGTTGGGGTAACAGAGGATGCTGGATCTGGACAGCTCCCCTGGGGAATTCTGGGTATCAGAGAGCGCAAGGCTGGGGCTGGCAGCCATTCAGAGGTTTCATTAGCATTCACAGTGCCAATGCCTCACAACCCAGCTGCGCATTTCGGACATTTCCCGGCCCAAACTCACATTTTCCTTTCCTGCCCCATGAGCCGTTCTACACAGGGCCCCCTCCCACAGACAGCTGCTCACGCCGCTTGACCCTACGGTCGTATCCTGTGCTGTGCAGTAACTGGGCAACCCTTAATAACTCCAGGGGAGCTTGACAGAGTGCAGCTCCTAACAGGGTACGTGCTGGCCCCAGGTTAGCAAGAAACACCAGAGATCTGCCTGTACCCCTCCCAGCACTGGAGGGGAGGCAGAGGTGACTGGCCAAGCCTGGCAGGCATCCAGCTGAGAGGGCAGATTGTTAAAGGACGGCCCTGACAGGAGACTCAGTGAAGTCACTCAGCCAAAGCGAGTCTGTGGAGGTTGAGAAGCTGTTTGGCAGCCCCTGTTAGCTCACGTTCACCTCGCCACCTGTGCAGGCGGTCACCGGCTGCAGATTGGCTCCAGACCTCATGCCCCAATTCTGCCGAAGCAGAAGGGGGCTGAGTCAGGAGCCGGGTGGCAGAATCGTAGGAGAAATGCAGAGAGCTGTGGAAGGTGGTTGCTGATTCCACAGGTGGCACTCTTCTCTCTGGGTCGGAACCAAACCAAGGGCCCAGGAGCACTTGGTGATGGAGGTGCCATCCCTTGGATGAGACATGAAGCTGGAAACCTACAATTGCCTCATCTACCCTAGGATTTCACCACGTTGGCACCTTTTCTCCAAGGGAGGCCAAGCCTTTAGAGTAGGGTTGTTAGCCTTCGTGTCCCTGCCTGGTTCCAAGCTGCATAATACTCTGCAACCCAAAATTTTCTCTGTAGTTTTAGTGAAGCACGGTTATTCTCCACTTCCTGTTGTGTAGTGCTGCTAGGGATTCTTAGATACTTTGCACGTCCCACCCCAGAGGTGTCAACGGTGGGTAAAGTCTCAGACATTATAAATGTTTGTGGTTAAGAGCCTCACAATTGGAGTCCAACCAGTTACCAGGAAAATCCAGAGATGCCCAAGCTGCATCCCGGAAAGGTGGAAACTAAGAACATCAGTCATCTCAGGGGGTGATGATGCTTTCACTACTGCGGCATCCTATGCTGTCTGGGGTGACAGGTACCAAAGATGACAGGTACCAGAGGGTGTTGCATTGTAACTCTCTCTTATGTGGGGAGCTGATTGTGCAAACTCGTTTTTAAATCTTTGATAAATGACCTTGAACACTCAAAAAAACTGCAGTAAAGTCAGTGTTGTGACACATACCCATTAACAGCGAGGAAATTCAGAGTTAAGATAGACATTCCACCTCGAACTGGCCCCACTGCAGCTAAGTACAGGGACACACCAACATTGCTGATCTCACACCCCACTGGGTGAAACTCACCCCGGCGCAGAGAGCCAGTCCAAGGCTCCAGCCCTCTAGCCTGGGACTAAGCGGATTTAAGAGACATAAGCCTTGTGCTGACCTCCGCACCCTGTCCTGGCATGCAACACCATCTCTACACACAATCAATCAAGTTCAGGATGGAGTGGGAGGAAGATGCAGCGCCTCCACCACCCCACCATGCCCAAGGATCGCTGTGTTCTCTGAGCCAGGAACAATCGATACTCAAGTTGCAGCTGAGCCTGACGTCCTTCCTTAGCTTTTATTCAGTTCTCAGGAACTTTTTATTCCAGCTGGGGGCTATGGCACCAGAGTAGGAACGAGGACCCCAGGGTTCTACTCCCAGCTCTGTCACTGACCTGCTATGTGACCTCAGTCAAGTCACTGCGGTGCTCTGTGCCTCAGTTTCCCCATCTGTAAAACGGGTGATGAAGATGCCTAGCATCTTTCTAACGCCCTTTGAGATCTGCGGAGGAAAAGGGCTCAGTACAGTTGGTTTTGCCATCAGCATTTCTTGCAAGCATCAATGACAGGTTGAGGAAGAGACCGGGAGAGAGGGGGCAAAGGTGACCCGGTGACTTTAAGTCAGTTTTGCACCCTGGGTACTGTGGGCAGCTCTGGGGACTGGAAGAGCCCCGAGCTAAATCAGAGGTGCCTTGGGAATACTCCAGTTAGTAATAGCCTCCGAAGATCTTCCCATGGCTGGCGCAGCCCAGAATATCCACTGCGAGGTGTGCTGTGGAGACTCCTCCTTCCTCTCCCAACACAGGCCCAGTCTCAGCATGTCTCCTGGGCCAGGACTTGTGGGGAGGAGGGGAAGAGCATAGAGCATATGGCAGGGGCGGGGAAGCCTCCCCCAGCCGCTTCCAGCACAGTTCTAACCCCTGCAGGGCACTACAGTGGCCCAAAGGGGCCAGGGATGGCACCAGAATCTGGCCCATATACTGTACCTGGCTACCCACTCCTGTTCTGGAGCCCACTTATCCTTCCAAGATCCATGCACGGAGGGCAACCTCCGTGCTTGCTATGCCCACCCCATGCGAGGAGGCCATCCGCCTCTGCAGCACCATCCCCTCCCTGTTCCAGGCTCCGTGGAGAGGTGCTGGGAGGGGCTGGACTAGGCAGCAGACAGGGACACCTGGACCATCCGCCCTCCCCAGTTCTGTGTAGAAGCTAATGCCAGCTAATTTCCCCGTGGCCTTTCCCTGCAGAGTGGGACTTGCGCACAGGATGTGTCTCCATAGCAGCTGGAAGGCAGCTTGGGTAGAAATACCTGCACTAGCAGTGATTGAGCTAGTGACCTAAAATAGCAGCATGGCCATGCAGGAGGTGGCTTGAGCCCGCCACCCGAGCGCAGAGCTGTCTGAGGTATGCACTCGGGCAGCTTCTGCCGCGGCCAGGCTGCTATTTGTTAGTTGGATCAGAGCTAGCATGTGCATGTCTACCCCAGATGGCAATGACTCCTCCCAGTGGGGCAAACGCTGGTGGGAAAGTGCTGGCAGGTACAGTTCCTTCCTTCCCTCCTGGGAGCTAGAAGGAGGCAGGGAGCCTCAGGGAGCAGAATCCCCAAGGAGCTGCAGGGTTTCGGGCCATGTTCATCCTGTGGGGCTGGGGCCAACCCAGGAGCTCCCAATAGAATAGTCTAGGGAACGCGCCGCAAAAGACTCTTTCCCTCCACCATCTCAGCAGCCTCCTCTCCTGGGAGGGGATGATCATGCATGGACAACCATGCATTTAGGACATTCCTGGTTTGCATATATAGGGCCTGATCCTGAGAATTTTGCCTGTCTCAGGGCTGCCGGATGAGGCCCAGATTATATTATATTAGTGGAGAGAGACAAAATTTGTCTGCAGGGATTAAATGTAAAGCTAAATTCTGTCTACAAAGACACGTGTTCCACCCGCCAATGTCCTTGTGAGCCCTAGACATGCATGTAAAGGCAGGGTTTAGACCTGGTATGTTTGCTATTATTAACTGATATATTCATTGCTAAGGTTCCCATCCCCATAGTATCAAGGCTCTGGGACAAAGATCAAAACGTGCACCATCTGTCCTTCAGGAGCGGTGAGTGTGGGGCTGTCTCCATGCATTTGTTGAGATTTCAAAAAAGAACTAGTCCAGATTATACTAGAAAGGCCTAGAATATTTCATTAAGAAAACCACCTCTCAGTTGCTGGCTCAGTTATGTGAACACTATCACAGAAGCCGAGGTGAGTAGACTGCGCATTTTGGGCACATTCCCACCACTGATTTTGTGTGTAAATCTTGCAGAGAAATACGGTTGGGTCACTGATGTGCTAAATCACTGCCCATCATGCTGACCAGTGCTGGCTCATTGTTTCCTTGTGCTCCCTATCAGTCTGTCTCGCTCCACCTGCTGCTTCTTGCCTTACACTTAGATTGGAAGCTCTTTGGGGCAGGGACTCTCTCTTTGTTCTCTGTTCGTACAGCACCTAATGCTGGTCCATGATTAGGGCGCCCAGGCGCTGCCGTAACACAAATAATAAATTATAATCATAACAATAATAACAGAAAACGTGTCTGTGATTCTTGAGCTTGGAGTGGGGTTTTTTCCAGTCGTATCCTCAGACTCTTCCCTTGCAGAAGACCTGACCCAGCAAGGAGCTGAGCCCTTCTTGTATGGTGCTGAGCACCCTCGATCACGTTCGGACAACACCTGATAGGAGATACCCAGCAAGACCGGGCCTTTGTAGGGATGCCACAGCACAGTTATCTAATGGGTCCGATCCTGCAAAGTGCTGGGCATTTCAGGATGAAATTCACCCCTTGCAGAGGGCCAATACAATGGCTCTGGCCCTAGCCTATGCACCATTTCAGTTCCACTTAAACCCTGGTCTTAAGTGGTGCATTGTGCTGGCATGCTGCACAGAGATGATTTCACTCTTGGTTAGGTGCTGAGTGCCCTGAACTCAGACCCTTGGAGGATCAGGCCCCCTGTTACTCTCCTATTCCTCTTTATTGTTGCCATTTCTAGGGAAGTTCCCACCCCAGAATGGCTCAGGAGCATTTACAGGCAGGATGTGGAGCCTCAGAGATATTTTATGCGCTGCAAGATCTTTCAAGAGGGTCTATGGTTAAGACTACAAAGCAAAGATTTGACTCCAGACCCTGGCACAGAAGAGGCTGTTAGCCGATGCTGATTGCAATATGTTTAAGGGCATGTCTAACTGGCTAATCAGCTCATGAACGGTGCACATTGATGAACACATGACCAATTCTTGCTAAATTTATGTTTTGTTATATGGCAACGATGTTGGCAAAAACTGACTGTCCATTCAAAGTTCCTAATCTAGTAACGCAATTTGAGCACATGTCAAGCAGACTGCATTTCCAACTAGTGCTGACAGGAAAAAGAGAATTTAGTAACAGTTTAAGCTAAGACACAAGGGCACTTCTGTATAATTCAATTACCAAGAAGTTATATTTAAATTATGTAAAGTTCCACACGTAATCTACATAACAAGGAAGTACAGAATTAATACAGAAAAACCAGAGGTCCTAACCCAAACAGTCACGAAGACCAGAAAAAATCCAGAGGTTAATATTCCACTAATAACACTTAGCATAAATATGGGGTTAATCTGTAAACTAGGATTGCTGGAAACAGAACCCAGAACTTCTGAGTTGCAGTAGAATATCATAAGCACAAGACCATCCTTACCCTCCCCCCGTCTTTGATTTAAAAAGTAAGGAGCCTTGTGAGTCAGCGGTGTCCTAGGAGACAATGGGAGCAATTTAACAGCTTGCTGAATTGGGCCAGGCTCTCCTCTGTTGTTGCTCTCTCATAGGAGGTGCCCAGCACTTCGTAGGATGGGGCTGGCCAGATCTAGCTAGGGGCTGCTCTGGTGGCGCACCATCTGCAAGGATCTTTGTGGGATCTGCCATGATGATAATGACCCCAAGTGATCAGTCCAATCTGTTCAGCTTCAGTAGCACTCTTTGAATTACCAAGACTTACTCGGGTGAGTAAAGGTTTGCAGGCTCCAGCCCGAATCACTTAGAACAATTCTGTTTCCAAATGTTGCAAAAAACAAACCACCACCCAGTCAAAATGACGAACCTTCCACTCCTGGCCTCCCGCAGCTCACCCTAAGCCGCATTTCTGGCTGCGTGATACTCCCTAGGAAGGGAGGATGTGGACAGCACATCCCAGCAGATCGCTTAAGTACAGGGGCAAGAATAACACTGGCACTGTATTCTCCTTGTTTTGCTGCCCATCTGTTCTACTACCAGGCATGGGGTTTTTTTCCTACTAGACACATCTTGTACTAGGAGCACAAATAGAAGCCAGCTCTGGCCTCTTTCTCCTTCTGGCAAAACAAAACAAACTTGAGCTAAGAATGAAGGGAAAGACAGCAACTTCTGTCATTCAAAGCATCATCTGCTTTCCTTAATACAGCAAAACCAGTAGAGAGATCTCTTCATTAGGGCCACAGGTCAGCAAAGCACTTAGGCACATGCTTAACTGCTGTGCTGAGTAGGGAGGGTTTGCTATAATCGGGCGTAGGCAACCTACTGTCAGAAAAGGCCACCCAAAGGCACTTTTCAGAAACTATAGAGACGGTTACAATGCTACTCCACCTCTGTTAAGCAATTGATTTTGGCCTGTCCCCTGTCTGGTTGCTTAAGACAGGTTTCACTGTCAACAGGGTAGAGAGGGTTGCAAAAAAAACCCAAAACAAGCAAATTCACTGCAAAGAAAAGGCTTTCTATATTGAACCCGACAGCATAAACTAGAAATTAACTTTTATTAAGAAAATAAAAACAAATGGGACCAACTATTTAAGGGTAGCTGTCAATATGAAAGTCACAGGGCAGATCCTCCCCTGGTTTAAATCAACAAGCTCCAAAGAGGTGGATGGTGCATTGCTGTGGAACCCCCATCATTAGCAGTTTTTAAACACAGGTTGGACAAACACCTGTCAGGGATGGTCTAGGTTTACTTGGGACTTCCTCAACGCAGGGGGCTGGACTTGATGACCTCCCACGGTCCCTTCCAGCCCGGTATCTCTATGATTCACACCAGATGAGCATCTGGCCCCCAAATATTTTTTTTTTAAGTATCCAATTCCTTATCTATGTTACTAATCAACGCAGGCCCTGCTCCTGCATTGAGATCCACTCTGGCAGGCCCTGGAGCCCAAGTGAAGCCTACGTGGTTCAATGCAAGCATGGTTGTTCAAAGCACCCTGGGGAGCCAGTCATTCTATGGTCCTGTGCAGCCGGATCAGGACCTGAGGTTATAAATAATTAAAGAATTTCAAAAATTATATTTTCTTTTCCCCCATTTACACTATTTCTATTGTCACGTCTCACAGAGGCCAATCGGTTTCACTTTCCACTTATAATCAGTTTTGTTTTCTGGTTCACACGTGCTTAGATAAGGCAGAATTTGATTTTTTTATCATTTCAGTGGATAATATTGATGTTTATTTTCAAGCCTTTTTGTAGATTTTTATCTATTTAAATTTTCACAGTTGCAGGAAATTATGCAGAATCAAAGAATGGGGTGGGGTCAGAGTGATTATTTAAGGACAGAAGACACTGACATTTAGAGAGTTAAAGCTTTATAACCATCAAAACACAAACTGCCAGTATCATATGTCAAAATACACGAAGTAAACTGCCTTAAATCAAATTCATAGATTCATAGATACTAAGGTCAGAAGGGACCATTATGATCATCTAGTCCGACCTCCTGCACAACGCAGGCCACAGAATCTCACCCACCCACTCCTGCAAAAAACCTCTCACCTATGTCTGAGCTATTGAAGTCCTCAAATCGTGGTTTAAAGACTTCAAGGACCAGAGAATCCTCCAGCAAGTGACCCGTGCCCCATGCTACAGAGGAAGGTGAAAAACCTCCAGGGCCTCTTCCAATCTGCCCTGGAGGAAAATTCCCTCCCGACCCCAAATATGGCGATCAGCTAAACCCTGAGCATATGGGCAAGATTCACCAGCCAGATACCCAGGAAAGAATTTTCTGTAGTAACTCAGATCCCACCCCATCTAACATCCCATCACAGGCCATTAGGCCCATTTACCATGAATATTTAAAGATCAATTAATTACCAAAATCATGTTATCCCATCATACCATCTCCTCCATAAACTTATCGAGTTTAATTCTAAGAAGTTCTCAAGCAGCATTTTTCTTACTTTGCCGGTCTGTACATTTCGATTATTACTGATGGAAATATTTTTTCACTGGTTTGTGTGTGCACAGTGCAATCAATGTTTATCAATGTTTACTGACAACAATCGAATCCTTCCAAGCCTACACTTGCACTAGTGCAATGTGACTGTGTTTGGGTATTTCCAGCCTTAGCAGGGGGGAAAAACCCATTCCTGAGATTCAAGAGAATTTGTCAAAATCTTTCTATTCAGAGTAGGTTTGTTAAAACTTAGTTTAAACATCAAACATAAATGTATGTCTACATTAAATTGAAAGTGTCCCATTTTCCACTATACAACAATTTAAAAATGTATATATTAATAATAGGACAGATGTAAAAGAAAGGAGCTGGCGACCGCATAAACTCCTGTTTACTACCAAGTTCATTTCACTCCATAAAAAACAAGTGTTATCATATCTTGACTCACAAGCTGTATCAGCCATGAGTGAAGAGACAAAAGAGGAACAGTTTCATGGGGCTTTCCAGAAATGATCGTCAGAAAGTTCTGCATATGGCAGGACCCTTTTGTTCTTCAGAAATTAATGCTATAGTATATTTAAAGAAATCGTTTTCATTCTATCTGGAACCGTAAACTTCACTGGGGATTTCTGAGCTGGTCAATAGTCAGCAATAAGGCCCCCAAATGTCAAAGGGATCAATCCTGCAGCCCTTGTATAACCCTGTGCTGCCAGAATCCCACTGAAGGAGTTAGGCCCTGCCTGCTCCCAGTGACACCAACAATGAAACTCCCATTGATTTCAATGGTGGAGGATCCCCGCCGTCTCAACCCCTGATGCATAATGCGTAGGTCTTGTATTGCTCTGCTGCACCCAAGAAGGCTTCCACTGACTTCAATTAAACTACTCTGATGAGAGAAGCAAGCACAACTGGGCTCGAACATTGGATGAACAGTAAAATGACTCTCCTCTTCCCCTCTGTGCCCCCACCCAAAAATATCCAACAAGCCATACTGCATCTGGTAGCCAACCCTTTGGTGTCAGGGCAATTTCACACTGGAGGAGATTGGGTTGGGCAGTTGGAAGGGATTGAATCATGGAGGAGTGGTCCAATTATTTTAACTGCATGCTTAAAAATATACAGGAACACGTGCTTTAAGGGGTATAAAGAGAAGGAATCACTCCTAGTAAACAACAGATAAACTCTGCTCTTCCTCCTACTTAGATTACAAGTCCTTTGGGGGCAAGGACAGTCTTTTTGCTCTGGGTTTGTACAGCACCTCGCAAACCCCGGGATCCTGGTCCATGATTGGGGGTCCTAAGCGCTACTGCAGTGGAAATAATAAACAATCAAAATAATATTCTATGCCAAGATAGCTGCATTTCATACCCCAAATCCAGCAACCTGGGGTATGACTGCAGCAAAAACTGCTGAAACGATCTTGCAGGCAAAAACTGCTTTTTGTCTTCTGAATGTACCCTTCACACACCGCATGGGCTGACAAAGTCTGCAAACAATGTTTTAAAAATGTAAGGTACAGTGAATGTGCTTTCTTGAGGCTGCAGGATGCAATAATGTTATGGGATTTGATGGCTGCCCACATACAAGTGGACTGGCGTTCAGGAGGAAAACAGACCCAACAAATGCACCAGGCTAACTCATCAGGACATGCGAGGCCACAAGGAAATTTGTCCATCTACACAGGAGTCTTGTTGTCTGAAACACGGCTTTAAGCCAGTTCAAGCTGATTTGATTGAAGCACACTTCAGGTGGCCACTATGAGCAAGACCCAAATGTGTACCAGCCGTGGCCCCAAGCCTGCAAGCTGATCTGTGTATGGCTCCCTGCAAAGATCAGCTTGCAGAGTCAGGGCCTATGTTTGGAAAACGTGGCCTGCAGCATTTTTCAATGAACTCATGCAGGCGTTTGGAGCTTCATCCAAAGCCCACTGGAGTGAGCTGAAAGATGCCCTTTGACTTCAATGGGCTTTGGATCAGGCCCTTGACCCTAAAAACAACTTATGCTTGCGCTTAAATTTAAGCACATGAATAGATTCAAAGTAAGTGCGGCGACTCACATGCTTAGAATTAATCTGACGTGTAAGTGCTGGCAGTTTCAGGCCCTTCCTTCTCACTTTGGGACAGATCCCTTGTGGTTTAAAATTTCCCGAAGATTCCTGTGTGATCAATCAGTCACTGAACATGTGCGGGAACTTTTTCTGAGCTGTTTTTTAATGCCATATTCTGTGTTCTGTTCCTGTGTCCCAACTACAGTACCCAAGTCTTCCATGCTGGATCCAGGTGAGGCATCGTAAGCATCTATGAAGATGTCACTGCCACGCACTGTGTCAATCATGTGCAAAAGAACCGATCTACAACCTGCCTTGACGTTTCTTGCCGGCAATCGGCCTCCATTTTCGTCCACGCAGCATTCTCCATTCAGATGCTTTCTCAAAGTACGGGAGAATGGGTTACGGCTCTGACCCAGCAAAGCCCTTAAGCGTGTCACCTGAATGGTTTTACTTATGTGCTTATGGAAAGATGACACACTGACTGCTCTGGACACTGAAGGCCTCAATCCACAGAACAGGTAGAGCGAGGGCAACAGCAGTGCAAGCTTCCCCCATACACCACTGTACCTCATCCTGAACCTAAAAGGACCCTCTCTGCCTCTAAATTGGAAAACGGGGTCCACCGCCATCTCAACCCCGGCCTCTCTGCTGAGGCTCCCATCAAGGGGACCACATTAGAGGTGCTTTTTGTGATGTGGGCTTTTGGTTAAGGTCTTTTAGGAGACGGCCTGAGGCTCCGAATTCACCAAAGGGCCATCAGCACAGGCTTGCAGGTCTCAGCACATAAAACCTAAGCACAATGAGGCAAGTTATGGGTGGAGTGTCAGCCTTAACCCTTGTACCTCCTGGCATAATCAATTTAAGCGAAGCTCTTTCCGTAGCTTTCCATATTGCTGCCCATGGAACACCAAAGATCAAAGCCACTCTAAAGCAGGTGTCCTGAAAACATATTCAGTCTGGTGCTTTCGGCAAGGCAACAGGAATTTAAAACAAAAAATAGCCAGCCAGCAAACCATTATATCATTTTGCATTAGCAAAGGGATCTAGGTAGGGCTAGATCATGAAGTATAGAAGAAAAATGTCTTCTGACCAACGATTTCTACAGGATTTTGCTCATCATCCTACCATTTGTTTAAGCATCAGAAAAGACAGAAACCATGAAAAATGACCCATCTACAGTTGCAAAATAAAGCCCTAAAAATACCCTCCTTTTTACAGAGAGATTGCAGAGACTTCCACTTCCGTGGGTAAACAGAAGTGATCTTTCCACTCTGCAAATACTGTAATAATAATACAAAACCCAGCATTTGTGACTATTGCTCCTCTTATTTCGATGGGGGTTTCGGGAGGAAACAGCACAAACTGGTGAGAAAAAATGGTTAGCCGTTTCCCCCTGGCACCCTTCCTGATGGCGGTCCCCATTTCCTCTCCCTCTTCCTTAGCAAAATAAAGCAAACAACCTCGGCCACCAAAAATTAAAAGCCAAAACAAAGCCACGCATGCAAGGTATTACTAATACTCCAGCAGCCCCCTTTGCATTACGATCTTGCCAGGCTGGAAGGGTGCCAGAGAAAAGGAGGATGGACGGGAGCAATGTCTCCACAGGGAAAAATAAATACACGACCATTTAAAATGACGAGGCTCTGCCTTACCCAGGACACTATCCTGAGAATGGTCTGAGGCTGCTTGAGGAAATCCACAGGGTCAACGGCCCCCCCAGCCCGGCCAGCTCCGAAGGAGGCTCCTTCCATCTTCCCCAGGCGCTGGGCTGCTTGCTTGAGCTTTGCCTCCTTGCCGCCCGGGCTCCTGGCTTGCGCAGCAGAGACCCAGCCGGCGCGTGCGAGCAGGGAGTGGGGGAGGCTCGCGCCACCGCCTGCCCGGGTGCCCGTGTCTCGCGCACAGACCTTGCCGCGCGGCTGGTGCAGCCAGAGCCAGCCTCTCTGCCACTGACCCCTGTTCCGTGCCGCATGGGCTCGTCTGGTTTCGTCTGTGGGTTAGAGAGTGGGAGGTACCATGGAGGGCGGACGGGGGGAGGCTGGGTGGACATACAGGTGCATCCTTCTCTTCGTCATTGCACCCGGATTTGTTACTGCACAATCTCCAGCTCTGCTCTTTGCATGGATTTCTGTTTTGCTAATTGGGTGCTTCAGGCTGCATGCCCTGCAAATGGCCTGCTGTTTTTCTGCCTCCCCTTGTTGCAGTGGGGCTACTGCCTTGAAGAGGGTAATCCAGGAGGTGCACAGGGCAAAATAGGGCAGCAATGCAGGTGGGAAAAGCAGCACCACCCCCTACCCACCCCCATCCCTCTGCAAATGTGCTTCCTGATTTCTTGAAAGCTACCCCACCTTCTCACCCTCTTTCCACAGTGGCCCACACATGCAAAACTGCAGTTATAGCAGAAGCCCAGCAAACCAAGCTTCAGTTTTCTGCCCTCTCAAGCAGCTCAGAGATAAGAGCCTCCCCCAGAGCCACCAACAGACACCCCAGTGCAGTCGTTGGTGAACTGGAAAGAAGGAAAGATGTGTGTGAGGAGCAATGACGGAGCCCTCGCTGGGAGGGGGCATTCCCCATCCTCCCACCCATCCCAAGTGGTGAAAGGCTTCAACAAAAGTGGCTGGGACCCTGGTTTATATCTAAGGGGAGCGGATGCAAAGCAGAAAAGGGTCACAGTGTCAGGCATGGACTAGTGTGACTGATAGCTAAGATGGGTGCATTTGCAGGTGCATTTACTGGCTCTTGGGTCAGTGGAACCCCCTCCTCCACATTGGAGGGATGGGTTCTAGTCACTAAACTGCTATGTACCTGTTATTTGGCCTAAAAATAGGAAGTGAGGGGCAGTTGGGCTGTAGCTTGTGTTTTCCTCCTGCAGGAAATGAGAAACTGCCTTTGCCAGCCACAGATTCTGTTAGACTGGAGACGTCTCTTCCCCTTCCCCCTGCTATTCCTCCCCTCTCTCCCCTCCCCCCACACTAAAGGATGAAGAAGAAAAAGAAATCAGGTACAGGTCCTGTGGAGGGAAAACCCCATTGATTCCAAAGGGAGTTCCCCGCCCCCGGCAGGATCATGTCCTTATTTAGTTTTTCTTATACAAGGATGATGATTTCAGTTCCATAGATACTGATGCCATGACAACTCTGACATCATCCCTTGGCTCAGGCCAGAAGCAGCAGGAAAAGTAACAGAGAGGAATCCACCTGCCCTTTTGACCTGAATAGGCATATGATCAGGAGCTCTTGGGTTCTGTTCCTGACTCATCTTCTGATCCTGGGCAATCCACATCACCTCTCTGTACCTCAATTTCCCCGTCAGAGAAATGTGGATAATATTACTGACCTAACCTCACATCGTGCATGTATGTGTGATACACTTTGAGATCCTTGTGTACAAAATGCTATAATAGTGCAAAGTGTTACCCATGTTCTATGCTCTCCCCGCCAAACCAGCCTGGGCCTTTGGGTTGGTCGATATCCTCCTCCTGGCAGATGGAGTCAGAAAGATTTACCTTTTAAATCTCACTCTGACGCCATTCACTTTTTCTCGATTACAGGTGAGTCATCGTCTCTCTAGATCTATTTCTGACACCCAGCATGAACGGTAGGACTCAGCCTTTTGTTCCAGCACAGTGAAAATCACATTTTACTGTGTAAAAAATAAATGGCTATTAAGGGAATGCTGGGCTAGCACCTAGCACCTTTGCTTCAGCTGCATGGCTCACTGTACTGGTGCAGAATATTCAACAAGGTGTCTAAAGTGCAGACTGGCAGAATATTTATTTTCAGTGTCACCATGGGGGGGAGATGTTCAAAGGGGTCCAACTGACTTAGGAGCACAAGGCTTTCCATGGGATTTGTGCTCCTAAATCACTTGAGTGCTTTTGAAAATCCCCATCCCCAAACAACAAATCCAGAGATATTAATGTGTGTAGCGTGTGATCCTGCTTCATTTGGAGTCATGGGCAAACTCCCATTGACTTCACAGAGGAAAAGATTAGGGCCATAGAGACCTCAAGAAGTAAAAGCAAAGATCCAGAGCAAGTGGCAAAGGCTCAAAGGCTGAAAGAAGACAGCTCAGGAAGATTTGTTGGGTACTCTGGAGCCTTTTGTTTCTAGGTTTCAGAGTAACAGCCGTGTTAGTCTGTATTCGCAAAAAGAAAAGGAGTACTTGTGGCACCTTAGAGACTAACCAATTTATTTGAGCATGAGCTTTCGTGAGCTACAGCTCACTTCATCGGATGCATACTGTGGAAATTGCAAAAGACATTATATACACAGACACCATGAAACAATACCTCCTCCCACCCCACTCTCCTGCTGGTAATAACTTATCTAAAGTGATCATCAAGTTGGGCCATTTTCAGCACAAATCCAGGTTTTCTCACCCTCCGCCCCCCCACAGACAAACTCACTCTCTTGCTGGTAATAGCCCATCCAAAGTGACCACTCTCTTCACAATGTGTATGATAATCAAGGTGGGCCATTTCCTGCAGAAATCCAGGTTCTCTCACCCCCTCACCCCCCTCCAAAAACCACACACACAAACTCACTCTCCTGCTGGTACTAGCTCATCCAAAGTGACCACTCTCCCTACAATGTGCATGATAATCAAGGTGGGCCATTTCCAGCACAAATACAGGTTTTCTCACCCCCCCCCCCCACACACACAAACTCACTCTCCTGCTGGCAATAGCTCATCCAAACTGACCACTCTCCCCACAATGTGCATGACAATCAAGGTGGGCCACTTCCAGCATAAATCCAAGTTTAACCAGAACGTCTGGGGGGCGGGGTAGGAAAAAACAAGGGGAAATAGGCTACCTTGCATCATGACTTAGCCACTCCCAGTCTCTATTTAAGCCTAAATTAATAGTATCCAATTTGCAAATGAATTCCAATTCAGCAGTTTCTCGCTGGACTCTGGATTTGAAGTTTTTTTGTTGTAAGATAGCGACCTTCATGTCTCTGATTGCGTGACCAGAGAGATTGAAGTGTTCTCCGACTGGTTTATGAATGTTATAATTCTTGACATCTGATTTGTGTCCATTTATTCTTTTACGTAGAGACTGTCCAGTTTGACCAATGTACATGGCAGAGGGGCATTGCTGGCAGATTGGTCCTGGTCAAAAATTGCAACTGACTTGAGTGGGAATTGAGGACACTCAGCACTTTACAGGACTGAGCCCTGTGTGAGCTGAACTGGTGAGTCTCAGTATAATTCTTACTGTAGCATACCTGCCTACAATGTACCATTGAAAAGCCAAAGTTTTTCCTCTCTGCCTCACCCCACCACTCCCACACACTGGTGCTATTTGTAAAATAAAACCCTTTATTGTTTGATGTGCGTAACCAATAACACATTTAACACATGCACAGAGTCAAAGATGAAGACAGACCTAATTATACCTTTTAATCGACACCGGAGAGGTGGTGACTCATCAGTCAATCAGAAAGTGTACCTAATAATTGTGCACTAGAAGTAAAAACACTCAAAGTAAAAACCATCTGAGGGTTCGAGCCTGGGCACCGGGTGGGACAGTGTGAGATTGTGGAGGTGCGTCAGCAGTTCCATAGTTAAGGCTGTGTGCAGCACTGTAGTGAAAGTGGTGGATAACAGCCAGGCAGGTGGCAAGGTACATGGTGCACACTGCTAGTTGTGCAGAAATGTGGTAGTATTATTGTTACACCGCCTTTCTCCCTTTGCTCCTGTCTGTCACCACAGAACTTACGATGTGCAATGAGAAAACAAGGAAATTCACAATCAAAAATCCACACACTGCGTGACGGATGAAGGTTGCTGGCCTATAGCTGATACCATCCACACCAGCATTCAGAACAGAGGAATGAACAGTTAAGGCATCAGCAAATAAACTCCAAGCAGAAATCTCAGATAATACTACAAGCTCCTCCCAGCACGCAATCCCGATACTCCTGACACCACTGCTCAATCCAACTGCAAACCAAAGTCACAACCTTCCTCTGCACCCAATGGTGACCTTTATGGGTCAAATGTAGAACGTGTTGCCTTTTTAAAAATAGTTGAGGTTGTATGGATGGGTATGTCTACACTGCAATCAAAAACTCGTGGCTGGCCTGTGCCACCTGACTTGGGCTCACAGGGCTGGGACTAAGGGGCCGTTTAATTGTGTTGTAGATGTTTGGGCTCAGGACGCTGCGAGGTAGGAGGGTCCCAGAACTCAGGCTACGGCCCAAGCCAGAACGTCTACACTGCAGTTTAAACAGCCCCTTAGCCTGAGCCCCACAAGCCTGAGTCAGCTGGCACAGGCTGGCCGCGGGTGTCTGACTGCAGTGCAGACATACCCTCTGTGTTTATGGGATGTGTTGTGTGTTTATATGGTCTATTGTACACATGTGTTTATGGGATGTGTTCTGTGTTTGTGATGTATTGTACACATGTGTTTATGGGATGTGTTGTATGTATATGTTTGCCAGGCTGTTCACTCCACACCAACCATGAAGGGGTTAAGTTGGTGCAGCTAGGACCAATTACCTTTATTGGCTGCACATGGTGGAGAGGCTGACTTAATTGAAAATTACTAATGGCTGATAAAGCCCCTCTGGGGGAGAAGTTGGCTAAGGCCTAAAGCCAGGAAGTTTGAAGAAGAAAGGGGCTGCAGTGTAGAAGCTGATAGTCACTCTCTGGGCTTAGAGAGGGAAAAGAAGGAAACCAGGAGTGGGGAGAGAAGCCTTTGGTTCCTGGCCCTGTGGGAATGGTTTACCCAGAAGGGTGGAGAAGAAAATCTGTGGGAGGTGGACTAGGAAGCAGCCCAGGGAAAGAGCAGCAAGGTTAGAGATTTTGCAGACATTGACTGCTGATTTTAAGGTCCCAGGGCTGGAACCTGGTACCAGTCACTGAGAAGTGGCACAGGATTGTGGGAGATGCCAGTCAGACAGCTGGTCCAGAGAGACTTTGATACTCCCGGGGGGGACTGTATAATGACTTAGCTGGAGGGCTGAGTCCCGAAGAGAGAGAAGCTGCGGGCTGAGCGAATGACGGAAGCGGGTGCCAGACCGGATGAGAGCTGATTTCCCCAGATGCATCCATGAGGAGGCAACTCAGGAGTGAGTCTATCCTGTGACAATGTGTTTATCTGATATATTGTACACATGTGTTTATGAGTGTGTGCATGTTGCAGCAAGCTACCCTTTTTTGTACACTGTGCAAAGTACCCATTCCTTTATTTATCTGTACCAGAGATCACATACTTTTGAAGTTTTCACACTCTCCACTGAGGAAGTGAAAATCAATGCATTTAGTTAACCATTAATTAAAGAATGGTGAATAGGATTATATTTGCATTTAGTGCTGGCTTGACGGTTTAAGAGGCCTATTCATGGATGAAGGTCAGAGGGAAGGTTGCAGTTTTTGTTTGGAGCTGGACTAGGGAGTTATGTTTGCAATATCGGAATGTGTGCTGGAAGGTTGAGATTTCTGCCTGGAGGTTGCTTTCTGGTGATGTAACTGTTCATGATTTTGCTGTTTTACATTTGTTAGCAACTTATATGTTCACACAATGTGGCTCTTTGTTTATGAATGTGCACTTATGATCCGCTACCCTCGGTGTAGTGATGCAAGTGGTCATGAATGGGTAAGATCAATACTAGAGTAGCTTTTAATATGACCCAAGAAATTCCCCCAAATGACACTGTGCCCTGATAGTTAACGTTATACCTGTATAGTATAAATTAATCTTTCTAAGAATGCATCTTCACCTTGGCAGTCCCTGTTCTAACGGCTGCTGTATGATCAGTGTTCCACTTACACACCAGTAACCTCTTTGCGTAAGACAAGGCTGTGGACAGATACTTTCTCAGTCTCAGAACAATGGATGATACTAAAATGTGGCAGGATTCATCATGCAGAGAGGCAGCTTGGTCCAGTGAATAGGGTACTGGACTGTGAGTCAGGAGACATGGTCACTATTCCTGGCTCTGTGTAACCTTGGGCAAGTAATTTCACCTCTGTACCGCATTTCCCCTCCACACTCTGTCTTGTCTATTTAGATTACAAGTGTTTTGGGTCAGGAATGGTCTCTTACATGTATTTGTACTGTGCCCAACACAATGGGGATCCTGCATTTTGGCAGGATCCTCTAGGCACTACTGTAATACAAATGATGATGATTTCTGGACAAATAAATGTCCAGACCAAATTAAGTCTGGAGTCTTTGGAGCATGACCAAAGCACATAAATTAAGTTCCTCAGAGAGATCCCAGATCTGAGGCTTGTCGCTTTTCTCTAAAGTCTCATCTGTCTAACTTCTGCCGAGTCCAAACAGCCTGTGCAATAGTTTACGATGAAGCAGCTTTAGCTTTCCTTCCCTGCTGGTTTTATGCTCATAATGCAAAACCGCTACCCATTGTAAACTGTACTTCTAATCCCACTTAATTTCATGTTATTGAAAAAGCAGTATCAGGGTATACACGGCCAGCCAACAACAGGTAAGCTGGGGGCATGTCTAAAATGTCATGAAAAAATCCAGCCCCTTCCCTATGTTGTAATATTGCACAACTGGACGGGGTCTATTTGCCTCTGACGCACGCAGGATAAGTCTCTGTTGCAGACAGGGTAGCAGACTGGCTAGATCACTGTTCTGCCCCAGCATGACAGGTCCTGTGTTCCTTCATGACAGACCAGTATGGCTTCTTTTGAACTGTACCAGGTAAATAATCCACAAAAGCCCTGTGATACGTGCTTACACTGTGCAGATAGAATTCCCTCCCCCCAGAGAAGGGGCACAGATCATTTGCACAGCCAGGGGCTATAGAAGCCACAGCCCACTGCACCGCTTCTATGTAGGGTTATCAACAGTAGATCCTTGCAGACTGACCACATTTTCATCACTTAGTTATCTACAGACACAAGGCGCCTAATAATGTACCTCTCCTAAAAGATAACAGGTGAGACTCTTACCTAATCACATGACTCCAGGAGCTGGAGCTTTAAGAAAAAACACCAAATATGGCAAGACTCGTGACAAAATCATGAGAGTTGGTAACCCTGAATACATTGTGGTGGGAGATGAGGCAGGTCTTCCTCCCTGCCCCCATAGAGATGAAATGACTGCCTAGGAAGACTGCCTACTGTGGAAAGGGATCTGGGGGTCATAGTGGATCACAAGCTAAATATGAGTCAACAGTGTAACACTGTTGCAAAAAAGTAAACATCATGCTGGGATGTATTAGCAGGCGTGTTGTAAGCAAGACACAAGAAGTAATTCTTCCCCTCTACTCCGCGCTCATATGGCCTCAGCTGGAGCATTGTGTCCAGTTCTGGGCGCCACATTTAAAGAAAGATGTGAACAAACTGGAGAAAGTCCAGAGGCGAGCAACAAAAATGATTAAAAGTTTAGAAAACATGACCTATGAGGGAAGATTGAAAAAACTGGGTTTGTTTAATCAAGAGAAGACTGAGAAGAAATGAGTAAAAGAAATCCAGAAGGCTGCATGTACATAATACAAGATATTGATTATGTAATTACTGCAGGCCTCCCAAACCCCTACTGACTGCTGTGTCTGCGGGCTTGTATACACTTGTTCTTGTCAGTCCATAGTTATCCAACATTTATTCTTATATCAATAAAGAATTGCAGTTGTTTGTTTATTGATGGGCGCCATATATGTGCTCATGTCCATTGGGGTGAATTCTGCTCCTAGCTATGCTTACATAGCTTTCAGTGAAGTAGTTACTCTTGTGTCACTGAGGGGCTGGTCTACACTAGAAAATTAATCAACCCTGTTACATTGCTCAGGGCTGTGAAAAAGCCACACCCCTGAGTGACGTAGTTAAGCTGACCTAAGTCCCCCTGTAGACAGTACGAGATTGACAGAAATTCTTTCCTTGAGTTCGCTACCACCTCTCAGAGGTGGATTTACTCCAGTGACCGGAGAACCCCTCCCATTGCTGTATACGGGTCCCCACTGAAGGGCTACAGTGGCACAGCTGCTGCACTGCAGGCATGCCACCGTAGCGTCCAGTCTAGACGTAGCCTGAGAAGGGGATCTTCCCCTTCATCACTCGGGTCTTGTCTACATGCAGAATTTGCAGTATAGGGATATAAACTATCCTACAGTGATTGTGTCCATTCACACTGCTGTGTGCATACACTGGTCACTGGGTTAAGATACTTTGCTTTTGAAGCAGTATTCATATTAGGCAGCACTGTTTGATAGACGTGAGCTGCATGCTGAGTAGGCATCCCAGGGTACCAAGTGCTGCGTTTAGGCTCTACGCATTCTGGAAAAATCTTGTGGCAGATGATGAGATACCACCAAGAGGAATTGTGGGACTTGGTTTAAACTCACTTGATCCCTCCTGCTGTACCCCAGAAGTCATCTGGCTCTTGTTGGCTGACACCAACACCTGGAGATGTTCAGATATCACTGTCATGGGGGCCTTGGGCATTAGCACAGCTGCCACACTGAGATTCTCCTGTATATTAATATAATCCACTTAGCTCCTGGAGTGTGGGATCTTGCTCCCCTTGAAGTCAATAACCAAACTCCCATTGACTTTCATGTCAGGCCCATAACGACACCCTGATCTCCTCTCGTGCCGCTTTTTAGGCTATGTCTACACTACGGACCTTACAGTGGCACAGCTGTACCGCTACTGCTGTGCAGCTGTGAAGTCTCCCATGTAGCCGCCCTTTGACGGCAGGAGAGAGCTCTCCTGCTGGCAGAATTAAACTCCCCCCCCGTCCCCAGTGAGTGACGTAAGCGATGTCGGCAGGAGAGACTCTCCTGCCGACATAGCACTGTTCATATGAGCACTTTTGTCCGGAAAACTTATGTCAGTCAGGGGACTGTTTTTTCACACCCTTGGCTGACAAAAGTGCTAGTGTAGACACAGCTGTAGAATGGCTTGCCCAGGTAGCGTAAAGGGCATCATCTCTAAAGACCAGCTTTAGCACTGATTTCACTGGGCACAGGATCAGGCCCATATGAAGTGTGGCAGCAGGCAACATAAGCCAATGTAACCAAATACATTAAGGTCCTTGACCTCTTCCCTGCACCAGAGTTGCACTGGAGGATTTTTTTCTCTGTCCCTGCTCTTACTCAAGATTAACCCAATCTATGGCCACATCTGGTTCATTGAAACTTTCACATCGGTAGTTTGTTTTTAAGCTCTTCAGCCCTGATGGCAATGTTGCTAGTGAATTTACAGTGAAACCGATTCAGATCGGCACTCAGAATAAGTTAAGAGTAAGCACTTTTCAGATGCTCGGCCCCTGCAAACCAATGGGCCAGATTTCATCTATGGAGTAAAGTCCATTGACTTCAGCTAAACTACATCAGGCTGAATTTGACCTGGTCTGTCCAAGCAGATGGGAATGGAGATAGGAGCATGTTCTCTGTTTATCACTGGACTGGCACATACAATTGCAATGCTTTGCCCTTTAGCAAACGTAAACATGTTGTTGTTTATGATCACGCTGCTCTGAAATGCTTTGCTTGGCACCCACCAGCGTCTGAACAAAATTGCCTCATACAATTAGCCTCTGGGAAGATAGAAAAGAGCTAATGGAAATCTTTTCAGGGAGTGCGTGGGAATCCATGAGGCACAGTATCAGAGCTAATGGATTCTTCCACTGACAATACCTGAGCATGTTGTTGTTCCAGAGCTACATAGTGTCTTCCATTCTGGAGCATCCCAAAGTTACCTTAAGGCTATTTATATAATCACTCATCCACTGCTGAAATGCAGCCACCTCTGAGGTGGAATTCAGCAGCCATTTAATAAGCAGAAAACACAAGATGATATTTTTGTAAAAGGAGGGGAAGTGGAGAGTAACTTCTCTAACGGAAACTGCCAGAGGAATCTTGGTTAGTTACATTCTGCATCCCTAAGATGGTATTTGCACTAGACAGATGGGTTCACAAAACCCCAGGACTGGCCACAAAAAAGCCAGAGGATTTTTCTAGTGACCACGGGGGGGGGGAGGGGGGAGTTGTGGGAGTGCAGTCCAATCCAGTGAACACAGTGTGTGTTCCTTCACTAAAGGTTTCAGAGCACAACACGGTTTTGAGGGGGTTCCAAATATCGGATTTTCCAAACCTTTAATCTACCCTGGCATGAGGCCAGGGCTGAATGTTGGTAGGTCAAGAAAGAGCTCCGATACTTCACGATGAATCGGATGAAGGGGAAAGAGGATCCCTAGCTGAACTCCATACACTCCATTAGATCTAGGGCAGCAAGTCACATTCTGTGGCGAGCCAGACCAAACAGTTGCTTTTTGCACTAGTCACCTGCTATCTGCTCAGTACTCCAGCGAAGCAGGGATGGGAATGAGAACAGAGATGGACAGCTACAAAGACAAGGGGCAGATTCATGGTAGCCTGAGCAGTGATCTGACGTGTAGCTACTACAGCTCTCATCTGAGCTACAGTGAACCATTAGGAACCCTTGCAAGAGGAACACTTGCAGCTCGTTTGGTTTTGTATTTCTCTGTTGCCTGAGAAGACAAGAGCTGTCAGGCGAGGTCTCAAAAACCTAGAAATGGGTGATGGGGATGGGATCTGCAGTTACATTTTGAAAATGGGGAACGGCTTTTTGTGTTTTAAATGATCATGCACTGTGAATACTAAAGGAATCCCTGGAGTTCAAAGGAAAATTGCAGCTTGACAAAAACTTGTGGAGCCTACCTGTATTACAGTAGCACATACTAAGTTCAAGACCCAAATGCGCTAGATGCTGTACATGCGCTGAGAGGATCACAGTCCCTCTCCCAAAAAGCTTATAATCTAAACAGGAAAGGCAGACAAAGGTGGGGTGTGTGTGTGTGTGGAATTTTTCCTGCATTACAGATGGGGAACTAAGGCCAGAGAGACTGACTTACCCAAAGTCACACAGGGAGTCTGACAGTGCTAGGAATTGAAGCAAGATCTCCTCAGTCCCAGCCCTCTTCCTTACCCCCAAGGCCAGGCTTCTCCACTACTCTGCACCTTGTATTGTCATTTAAACTTGTCCAAAGTGAGTGTAAACCACACCCAGTCACAATTCTCCACTTATTTACACCACTGGTAGCGTTTCACACCAGCTGTAAATGACAAAGGCAGAGAAAAGCTGGGTCCTGTCTAAAACTAGTTAAGAGTCAAAGGGGGAAGTGCTCACTGTCACAGTCCAGTGCTTGAATTTTAGAAAATATAGCTCAGTGCTTTAACAAAAGAGAGAAACACTCTGAAGGGAGCTGGGTGGAACGTCTGACTTGTTTTTTAAAGGCGGAGGGGGGGTTAATTTAACATTGCCATTTGCTCTCTGTCTCTTGGACCCATGCAAACTCAGAGGTTCTGCCACACAAAGCGAGTTGTGATCACTGCTCCTGGCTAAGAATGGTACACATCCTATTATGTTTGTTACCAGCATCTCACCCACCAGCTCTTAAGGCCAGGGACGATCATTTTCTGTTTGTACAGCACTCAGCAATCTGGCCTGGCTTGTTTGAGGTCTCTAGGTGCTACTGCAATATAAATATATATTTAAAATAATGAACTTCCTTGTTCTTGTTGAGGCCTCAGCACTGTTTGCTGGTGCAGAGATAGCAAAACAGTGAGTTGATCAATGACTCCTATTGTTCCTGGTTGCAGCACAGGGGCCCAGTTCAGCCCTGGGCTAGGCTGCCTCAGGAAAAGGTAGGTGGCACTGGTTGGAGAGGAAGCAAGAGAGCCAGGAAACATGCTGATTCAATTGATCTCCTCTGCAGCCTCTGCAACTGGGTGAAGGCTCTGTGAAGCAGACCATAACTTAAAGCTGCTCTTCAGCAGTAGGCCACTGAAGGGAGGGAAGAAGAAGCAGGGCAGCCCTTCCCCCATGGGTGGGAGGAGCTGACACAACACACAAGGTAGGGACCTTTAATGCCAACATTTTAGTCTGTAAGTTCCTTGGGGCAGGGATTGTCTAGATAGTGTGGCATAGTTGCTAAAGTACTGGACTAGGACTCAAGAGACCTGAGGTCCATTCCTAGCTCTGCCAATAGCCTGTTGAGTGACCCTGGGCAAGTCACCTCACCACTCTCTACCTCAGTTTCCCCAAGGGTAAAGCGGTTTGAGAATGGATGCTAAGAACTAATACTATTTTTAGTTGTCTTTACAGAATCTAGCACCATTTGCACAGCAGCAGAAAATACATAAGCCTCAGAAAAATCCTTTAGCTGAGAAAATGGTTATAAAACGAGCTGATAAGGCAAATGCTTTTGAAGTGGCGTTTCCATTCCCTTATTTGCCATATGCCTGGGAGCATTTTGGGACTAACTACTAGGAATACCAGGTAGAAGGCACGCTGGACATACTCTCTGGATGCTGGTGGGTGTTTGCCTATGGTGCTGAGTGCAGATTTCAGCGACAGGCAGGGGAGTTCCCCCTCTCTCACTTCTCTCCCTAAAAGGGAACCATGAAAGGAGCAGTGCATATGACCGGTAACCACAGAACCAGAGTTAAAATCAACATGCCATTGGCTTGAAGAGTAACAAATGAAAAATTCCCTCCCACCATCCACAGAAAGGGAACTAGCAGCAGGGGTGGCTTGGGCAGTTTCTGCTGTGATCTAAAAGCATGAGAAAGAAATGGGGAAGGAAACATATGCTCTGTTGCCCTCCAGTGGTTACTTGGTTGAAATGCAAAAGAACACTTCTGCAGAACTGATACAAACTTCAACATCACAGTGTAGCTGAGATCCTAAAGGGGGTTGGGGTGGGTTGGGGTTGCTTTAGGGGCAAGCGTGATGGTGTTTCACGCATGAGAAGAAAACTTGGCCCAGCAGAGCTTTTACATGGATGGATTGCTGTAACATCAAGTTTCAGAGTAGCAGCCGTGTTAGTCTGTATCCGCAAAAAGAAAAGGAGGACTTGTGGCACCTCAAATAAATTGGTTAGTCTCTAAGGTGCCACAAGTCCTCCTCTTTCTTTTTTGTAACATCAAGGAAAAGCAAACACCTGTGCCAGCACAATGCACAGAAATTACACTTCGCACTGACAGAGCACCTTTCAGCATAGGGCACACAGCGAGGCAGTAGGCATCAGGAACAGAACCCAGGAGTCCCGCCTACTGGGCCCTGATCTGATCACTGCTACTCAGGTTGCAGGGTTTTCCACTGGAGAAGTCTTTCATGCAGCATACCCACGAGGACTCCATTACAACTCTTGGTGCTGTAGAAGCTTCTGATTCACTAAGCACTGATAGACCAAGGTGTGCTGGGCAGATTGTCACATGCCTGAGGCAAGGAGAACAGTTTCAAAGCTAGGCAGATAAAATACTGGTGCTGCTGTTGGTTATCTTTGTTACTGGAAACTTTAAGAGGAGTCCTATAAATGAAGTTGATGGCTCAAGGGATTAGTAATAGAGTATGAGCATTGGTTCAAATTTGACCTAGGTTAGTAGTAAGCAACAGCCCTAAACCTGTTAGCTGCTTGGTGATGGACATGAACGAGTCAGTGTTTTCATTCCCAGTGGATACTGCCCACATCACAACTACCTTGCTGGCAGTCTTGGATATCCATGGAGACAGAGCTTGTGCTTTCATTCCTGCAAGCAGACCCTCCCCATCAATGCACAATGGAGGGGGAGCTTGCATTGCCATCCCCTGTGCTGTAGGCAAAAGAGGCTTGTAGGGCTAGGAAACCAGCACTTAAAAAAAAAAAAAGCATAGAGCATAGTCCCTGTCTGCAGCAATCAGCACAAGATGGGTATCATGAAGTTGCAGCAGGGAAGAGGAGATTCCTTATATTTGCTGACACAGGTTTAAAGGGTTAAAAAAAATTAATGGGTAGAACTATCCCCAGGGCTCTAGTTGTAAAGGAGAATATTTACACCCAATATGCTGCACAGAAACAGTTAATCCTTGGGAAAATCTTAGACATTGTCCCTCCCAAAGCTTCAGTCGTCATCCCCGCAGATTACTTACCAGCAACAGGAGGCAGAGCTGCCTTATTCGGAAGTCAGATGATTCCCTTGTTGCTCCCTGATCTCTGTTCTGCAAGCCCCACCACCATTGTGAATGCAAACTGGCCAGTGAGAGCAGCATGTTTTGTGATGCTAAATGCTGCAAGGAGTGTTGGATCATATTAAAGAAGTTCTGTATTAAAATCACAAATGAGTTTGATTCCCCATAGTTTAAATTCCAGGGTATTACTAATTAAGAGGTCTCTTGGTTTTTTTAGTACTGTTTCTCTCCCTCTGTGTGAAACTTGCAAGCTGCTAATTGTGTTAGTACATTTTAAGACAGAGTCTCTTCTCAAAGCAATTCTTTGTAACAACAACTACTCACACAGAGACTCAAAGCAATACTCTGTAACAACAGAAACAGCACCCGGAGACTCCCCGCCCTTTTGTTGTATTCATCTCGCTTTGTTAACAATTGTGATTAAAATAGAGATAGAGGATGTATGTGGATGGATGCTTGGTGTGGATAATAACTGAATGATCAGGGAGGTGCCAGCCTAAGAATCCAGTGTCCATTGGCTGAAGAAGGCATCAAGTGGAAATAACTAGAGCATCCCCGGAGGGCAGACTGGAATCCACCCAACACCCTCAAGAATGGGAGAACCAAAGAACAAGATAACATCTGGCAGCACGGAGCCATCAGGAATGTGCCATCTGCTGATTGATTCAGCAACAGCATGATGAAGCAATTCCCATAGACTCACCTAGGAAGAAATTCCTATAAAAATGGACTCTAGAAAGTGAGAACTCTGGGGTCTGATTCTGCAAACCAATTTCCAGGAGCATCAGATGTGCATCTGACAAGGCCCTGCTCCCTCCTCATGTCCAGGCCACCTGGCCAGTGGCTTGACATGAGCAACTCTAAGGCTGGTAACTATGATAACAACCTTGCAGAACCTGTGTGTGTGTGTATGAATGAATGTGTGAATAAATATGAAATTGAATGGAATGTTATAGCTATAACTAACTGCTTACTAGGATTCTTTCTGTATTCACAATAAATGTGGCATTTTGCCTTTTCCCCTTTAATAAGATCCTGCTGGTTTTTATTTTATTGGTATAACAGGAGCAGTGTTGGAATTATGTCCCAGGTGATCATTAAAGAGCACCTGTCTCTCCTAAGTCTAGCTTGAATGTAGTTTACATGACTATCCCCTTTACACTGGCTACTAGCCACTATGGATGAAAACTCTGGACACCTGTCTGCTTGAGTTCTGCCACACTTCAGTTCTGTGGTGCAGTTACAGGTCTGATCCTGAAAGGGTGTGTTGAATCCACAATTTGTCTCCCACTGACTCAATGAGAGTAGCAAGTACTCCGCTGTTAGCCAAATTAGGGCAACAATTGACAGGCAAGAACCTTGCCTACAGAATAACTTCATGTCTATGGCCCCTTTCACTGAAGGGAATCACAGCACTTTACTGGCATTAATGATGCCTTCCAATAACCCTGTGGAGTGTGTTCAATTCCACTTACTGTTTCTCAGATGGTGATACAAACGCAAGCCAGGAGATCTGTTCTCTTCATAAAGCTCCATGGAGTGGAGAAATCAGAGGTGAAATAATTTGTCCTATTTTGATATCAATAGGAAATAGATAGAAATACTGATTCTTAGAATTGCATGCATCATATGCATTAAAATTAAAAACTCATGCTTTTTCCCTCCCTACATGACTACAAACATCCTAAAGAAATTGCACAAATAAGATCAAAATGTTAGATGTGACCTATAATGAGGAAAAACACCACGAAGCAAAACCACAGATATGAAATTAGGCCTGAAAAATACATGACAAACCAAAGCATTCCTGTAGAGTATAAACATAAAAGAGAACACTAACTTTTGCTATTGTTACCAGCTAACCACTCAGCGCAGTTACAATCTGCCCTATTAACAAACAAGTAGCCAGAATTTGCTGATGAGTAAATGCAATAGGTAGATGTTAACTGAGGATATTGATTTAAGCACTGTTTTGAGGTCTGCAGAGGGATGTTAGTGGTGCATAGGCCTTGTGCTGATCCTCTGCACAGGTATGAATTTCACACTATTGTAAATATTTGATTCGGAGGTCAAGGAATGTATTAGTTCCAAGAAGCTAAACATACACCAAGACACTTTTAATGAGCTTTTTTTAATAACCTGAATCATGTCCTGAAGTCCCAATTCAGTTAAATCATAAAAATGATATGAAATCAAGCTTCAGTTTAATTAGCGTGAAAGGTTACACATAGGATCAATATTGCAGACAGTGAGATAAAATACACCACCTGCTGAATGCAACTAACTTGGATAAAAACACAGTATGGTATTGTTTTAACAGGTCTGGCTTGAAAGGGTAATAGAGGGTCAAATCATCTGAACGCACTCAAAGCTTTGATTGTTTACTGTTCTCCAAGGAGCCCTTGGTACCATAGTCTTGGGATCAGATGTTTGCTAATAGAAGGTATTAGCGCCCTTCACTTAGAGACACCACCCATTACAATTTCCATGCCACCCTCAATCTACTTCCATAAATCACTGCTTATGTTGAAGTAGCTCATAAGACGACACACTTAGGATGCTCACCAAAAACCCTCAAACAATTTTAAAGCATCAGCAGAAAAGAGACCCAGAAGATACTGTCACATTTCACACAATGTCACGTGACCATTTGGCACCCAGAAATCTGTATAAATTTAGGGAAAAAAAGATATTAAAGATTGCATACTATCTTGCCCTAATTCTAACATTTTATTTGTCTACATAGACAAAGCCCAGCAAAGCAACTTAAGTATTTTAAACTACCTGTTTTTATTTCACTTTCATCTGAAATATTCTCTCACACACCCCACTCAAGAATATACCGATGCAGTAGTGCAGACCTAGAGGCCCAATACACATTATGGAACTTGACCAGTTACTAGGGGTGAATTTCACACCATGCACCACTTTAAGTCCACAATCCAGGGCCTAGAGCCCTAGATATTATTTAAGACTGTCTAACAAGACATAGAACTTTAGAGCAGAGGGCCCGCCCAAGGCAGAATTTCACCTTAGGAGCATACAGACCAGTCCAGTCTGTTGTTATCTATCAAGGATTTCAGAATACAGGCAGTATTTTACCACTCTTATAGGTAAAACTCATCTGAATTGGCTTCATTACAACCAGATAACACACACACACACACACACACCATTGCAACCACTTCTACAAACAACAAAAGTTCACAGCAGAGATTAAAAATAAATATATACTTTAAAAGCAGGTGGTTCCATGGGAATTCTTACATTATGCTCCCAATGAGCCCAAACAATTAGCAATCAAATCACAATGTTTAAAATTCAGCTACTGACTTCGTGCCATTCATTCTACTTGAGGTTTTTGTGCTTCTTTCTTTTTTCTTCCTGCAATGCCCTCTTGGAAGATTAGACAAAGGAACATACAAAATGAGGATATTTATCATGGCTGGAATGAGAGACCTGGAATCCATTATTTTTAATGTTTAAATAAAATCTCTTTGCCTTGAGGCAAGGTGAGTTAATGGTTAAATAGCATTAACAGACAACAGCTCATAGACTTTGGAAGAAGAGATCAAGGATGACATGGTAGGCACAGAATGGAGCAGATTTATGGATTTGTAGTGGTGCTGCCAGTTGTAAGACCAGCAGAACAGGCTGAAGTGACATAGAGGAAGAAAGGCACTGCCTAAAACTTGAAGGTAATGTTTGCAGATAAACAAAAATGTAGAAGAGGAGCCTAGGAGAATGTAAAAAGTGAAAGGAACAGCAGTCACAAGGTGCCCCTAGAACTATAGAAATTGAGACTTTTCCTTACTGTGAACTGTCACAGTGACAGTTTTGCAAGGTTCCAGCAGTTCCTGTGGCACATGTATGGTGCCAGTCCCAGCAGCTACATGACCATATATTAGTTACCCCCAAAACAATATTCTGTTGGGATGAGATCTCAGAGTTGCCTTTTAGAGCAGGAGACACATTTATTTCCACAAGTCATGTCAACCAAACATACAAACTATTTAGCTGCATCTCCTTGTACTGAGTTCACATCAGGGATGATTATTATATTAGAATTGGTCTGATTTCCTGTAGAGTCTCTATAGATTAATCACAGGAACCATCTTTCCAACCATCTCGCCAGCGTTCATCCACTCGGGAGCAGTCAAATTCAGACTTCCCCAACTTCCTGTTGACGTCATTATGAAGCAGGCACAGCCACTGGGATAAATTATTCCTGCTGCTGGCATCAGGCTGATTTGTGCGTAATCTGCAGAGGGAAGAGGAATCAAATGCTGTTTACTACTTTATAGGCACTGATTTCACACTCCAAAGCAGGTGTGTGGCCCACAGATGGTCAGAGCATCCCTCATCCTCTATTTTGAGATGTCTCACAGAGACCATAAAGGCCAGCATATTGAGATCTGTATTCATTGCAGGCTGCACCTCCACATTAAAGTCTGTAATTGACTTGGATGCATGTGGGTTAGGTGCACTCCTGAAGCTCCTTATCAGTCACATCCTTGGCTGGGAAAAAATTAGATGCCAATCCAAACAATTTATCCATGGCAAAGTGTTCAGGCTCATAAATAATTTGATTTGAGAGACTCTCTTGGCAAATTAAGAAAATAATAATGAACATCTTTTCTATGTTGGGCTCTATCAAGGTGTTTTAGTCACTATCGAGCTCTCAAATACAAAGCTTTTTTTTTTTTTTTTTGCACTAGATAATTCCATTTGTGGATAATGAATTGGCTTGGGTGTACAGAAGATAGAATATATATCAGCCCTCCTCATGTATTGTATTCAGCCATTCCTTCTGCAGCCTGCGCTAGCGTAAGCTGATTCTTTCAGTCACTGAGGCAAGGCTGTTTTTGGAAGCTCAAAATCATTGATTCTATTTCCCCAATGTGACACAGGCTGGCTAGCAACCACAGATCTGCATTATGCAGCTGCTAATCGTGATAAATTGGTACCCCCTCCAAAGCAGTAAAAATATCATTACTGGAGCAGCTTTTTAAGATCTTTGCTCTGGTGAAAGACAAGAGGATTTCCCATCTCCACGTAATAAATATGAAGTTCTGTATTGAATCTTGAGTTCCCTTTTGAAAGAAGTACGCAAACACTTCTATAAACTTCTTCATGCAGTTCACTTTTCCTGCTAGGTTAGGATATTGATTTGATACCAGAGATTCTTAGCTTTGCGTGACACCGTATGGAATATGTGGAACACTTTATAATAAGGTTAATACCAATATTATAAAATTGCAAGGAATCTGACCAGATATGACATGTAAGGTATCTGTTAAAATGTTATGATTGGCCAAGTAAGAATCTTATTTATAAGTTTATCACCTTTTTATTGTGAGTTATAGATATGTATGGTATATCTGTATTTCAAAACTTGTGCTGTGTTTCTGGGTGACACTCCCAGACAAATTGGCATCAGCACTGCCTAGTCTGTCATCAGCAGGACAATGAAGCCATGGAAAGGAGCCTGGGGATACACCTTATGAGTCAGCAAGATACGTAGGGGCATGCCTGTGGACAGAGAACTCAAAGCCTTTTCCATGCCATGTGCTGTGAATTGTGTGTTTGGGACAAAAAGTACAAGCCACATGGTAAAAGAATATGAAGAGTAGCTGCATCTTCTCCATTTTGTCTTCATTCCTGCTTCTTACCTCTGGAGTAACTTTTCCACAAACAAAGGACTGAATAACCCATCCAAGCTGTGGACATGTTCCAGAGGGACTTTCAAGCCAGTGAACTCACCAACACTGCTAAGAACTTGATAGGTACATACATAAGACTACAAAGTCCATCTAAGTGCTTTACCATTTAACAACTTTTCTCGTTCTCTCTTTTCTTTATAATAAACCGTTAGTTTTAAATACTAAAGGATTGGTTGGCAGTGTGGTATTTTGGGTAAGATCCAACCTAATATTGACTTGGCAATGTGGCTGTCCTTTGCGGTTCAGAAGAACATTTTGTATAGTGAGCACAGTTTGGGTAGTGAGCTGGGAATGAGTGACAGGCAATGGATCACTTGATGATTACCTGTTCTGTTCATTTCCTCTGGGGCACCTGGCATTGGCCACTGTTGGAAGACAGGATACTGGGCTAGATGGACCTTTGGTCTGACCCAGTGTGACTATTATAAGCCAGATTCAAACCAGCAAACAAACAAAACTCCTTTCACTAGTTCTTGGAGCTATTGTGCTGTCTGACAGCAGTAGAGTGTTTGTCCTCTGAATGTGTATGTCCTGTGTCCTTATTTATGATTGATTCAATCATAAAACTACATTTTGGCAAAACATAGAATATCCATAAAGCCACCAACTACTGGAAAAGTTGATCTGCAAACCAGACCATAAGAGTCCAACACTTTAGGTTGATCCCTTACCTGTAGATATATTTTTTTTAAAGACTCACCTTTCCCTCAGATCTTCTGCACATTCTTCACAAGGGAAAAACTTGGAAAATAAGTTAATGAACTGTGTCATATCTTGCTGCTGGGAATTGCTTGGGTGATCTGGGTAATACGCTGCCATAGTGTGAAGGAAAGACCATGTGTTTCTCCCAAGTTCTTCTCTGTCTAGAGGACAATCTGGAGGCTTCTCCTTCTCCTCTTCAACATATGCTTCCTGGGTCAGAGAAACAAGAGGGTTATATGTGCACTTTAGTACTCAGGATAAAAAATTAACATACCTCACACTAACCCCATATGCTTTGTGTTTCTAGCGCCCCTTCAATCCAAGGACCATACAGGTATTAGCTAATTAAACCTCCTTAAATGAGGTGGACAAATATGATTACTCCCCTTTTTGTTGATGAGGTACAGAGAGGTTAAATAACTTGCCTACTGTCTCATATGCCTTCTGTCCATCAACCATGGCCTGTGAAGGGGAGGTTCTGGGTGGGGAGTGCCTCATTCCTACCCCCTGTCAACCATAGCCTGTGAAGGGGAGTTTGGGCGGGGGGTCATTTGTACTCCCCTGTTAACCACTGCCAGTGAAGGAAAGTTTGTTTTGTTATTTTTTTGTTGGGGGGGGGGTGTCTCATTCATATTCCCTCATCAACCACTGCCTATGAAAGGGAGCGCTGAGAGGGTGTCTTATTCCAACCATAGCCTGTGAAAGGCTGGGCGGGCAAGGTGGAGATTCTCATTCCCACTATCCTGTAAGGGGAGTCCTGGGGAAGCATGTCTCGTTCATATGCCCCCCTCCATCACTGAGTGAGGAGCGGGGGGGAAAGGGGGCTCATTCGTACTCCCCTGCCAAACACTGTCTGTGGGGAGAGGGGGATTCTGGAGAGGGGTCATTCCCAGGGGGCACATTACAGGGGGTGGGGAACACGTGAAGGGAACCATTCTCCCCCTCGTGGCGGCAGGGGACTGGGATCTCTGGGGCTCATCTCTCCTCACAGCCCCTCCCGCGCTGGGGAGGGGGGGCGCTGCTCCCCGGCCGCCCCCTCACCCCGCTCTGCGAGGCCGTCTGCTTCCGTTGCTCCCGGATCCAGCTCCTGAAATCTGTGCAGGCCCGGCACGGCTTCTTCCTGGGCTGCTCCTCCACCCCGGCGCCCGGCGGCCCGGGCAGGGGGAAAGGGAAAGGGAAAGAGCCGGGGCCGGCGGCCGGGTCAGAAGCCGGGTTTCCTCTGCGCTCACTGGGCGCCGCCATCTTGGAACCGCAATGCATGTTGGGCCGGGTGGCCTTCTTCCCGCCCCGCTGCAACTGTTAGCCTGGGGCCGGGGAGGCGGCCTGGCCGGCGGGAGAGATGCCTCTGAGTGAGGGATGAAAGGGAGGAAGAGGCGAAGGAAACGGAAAAGCAAAAAGGGAAAACTTTCTCTTGGGGGTTTCCCCTTCTGTGGGAAAACCCCAGCGCTCTGTGCCCCCTTTCCCTGGGCTTGGCCCACCCTAGAGCAGCTGCTACAGAGAGTGAAAACTAGAAGTGACCATGAAAACTGAAGCCAGAGGAGTCTAGAGCCCCGATCCTTCACACACATACTTGACCTGTTGAACCTGTGGGGCTGCTCATACATTTAAAGCTAAACACCAGCATCTGTTTGCCCAGATGCCCATTCCATGCCCCTCCCAATTTAACAGACAGGAAAAAAGAAAAAATAGAAACATTCACTAACATGCACCAAGGGCTGGCATAGCCATGTGAGCACTCACTTTTGGAATTAGTTGGTACACAGAGTAGGCTTCTCCCACCATTTAAGTGCCTTAGAAATATTTAGATTTATTAAATCTATAGAACCTAATTGGAAGCTTGTTGAAATCAGTGGAAAGATTCCCATAGTCTTCTATGGCAGAGGTTCTCAAACTGTGGTCCGCAGACTACCAATGGTCTGTGAGCTCCATTCAGGTGGTCCGCAGACAGTTCCCTCTAAGGTGTGGGCCTGGGTGGCTGCACACAAGCGAATGAAGGGCCACCCACCTAATTAGTGGAGGTGTGGCTCCACTAATTAGGTGCCTGGACCCTGGAGAAGATGCACATGTAAGGTGAGATGGTGGCCTTGTGGGGGGGATAAGGGGTAGGTGGGAGAGGGTAGTGGTGTGAAAAGAGGGAGTGGGGCAAATCTGGGACATGCAGGGCTGCGGCGGCCAGAGAAAGAGGTGACTTTCCCTAGCTCTAGGACTGCGGCTGCCCGGGAGAAACAGCCCTCTTTCCCAACCTCAGCTCTGTGGTTGCTGTCCTTCCCAGCGTCGGTTCGGGCTGCTGCTGTGTGGGGGAGAGGGCACATCCATTGCATTAGAAAGGTAAGACTATTGATGTTAAAATATGAGCTGTGTGCTTTTATTTGTAGAACAATTTTTTTTTAATTATTATTACTTTTTTTTATATTGTGCTCTTATCCAAAGCACTTTACAATAGTTAGCTAACAGTACAAACAACATTTGGAAAGATCATTAGGTGGTCTGCTGAGACTCCCAGCAATTTTCAAGTGGTCCATGGATTAAAAAAAAGTTTGAGAACCATTGTTCTATGGGCTTTGAATCTGGCCCCTAGACAGACTGATTTTTAACAGGATAAAAAGAAAAGGAGTACTTGTGGCACCTTAGAGACTAACCAATTTATTTGAGCATAAGCTTTCGTGAGCTACAGCTCACTTCATTGGATGCATTCAGTGGAAAATACAGTGGGGAGAAAAATATCCCCACTGTATTTTCCACTGAATACATCCGATGAAGTGAGCTGTAGCTCACGAAAGCTTATGCTCAAATAAATTGGTTAGTCTCTAAGGTGCCACAAGTACTCCTTTTCTTTTTGCAAATATAGACTAACACGGCTGTTACTCTGAAACAGGATAAAAGAATCCGCAAGAGTCTCTACAGATTTGTCTGTAGTGAGAATATGAGCAGTAAAGACTGATTTTGAATAAAATCTTTGCATCCATTTCTTGCCATAGGTTAAAAACATTTACAAAATTCTGGTTATCCAAGGTTTAGAGAGGGCTACCCAAAATGGCTGAAGTTTGAAATTTGGTTTGGATGAGATGTTCACTGAAGCTTTGTGCCTTTGCTTGGTTTAGAAAATAAAACTGTTTGAGCATGTACAATACAGGATAACCATGTAAATCCATGTTTGTTGTTAGCAGGGAGAGCCCCGTTTTTAAACAAAAATGTTACAATCCCCCATGTTCTCAAAAACTTAATTGAGGCTAAAGGTGATTTCATTATTTCAGTCCCCGTTAATTGGTCTGAGATGCTGGCATCTCTGAGTAAAGGAAACAAAAAGATGGAAAACACAACTTAAGGTCATGCTCCTGTAAACGTTTATTAACATGTTGACATCAGTGGACTTATGGAATATTTAAAGGCTTGATCTGATAAAACTTCTCACAATTTCTGTCATGAGTTATGAATGTGTTCCCATGACTGGCCTAAAGTCCTAGTCTTAGCAGTTACATAATCACTTAAAATTGGGTTCGTCCCCTGAGAATTCAGTTGGGGAACGAGCTCTCTGAGTTGCAGGTGAAAATAGGAAGCTTCTTGAGAAAATAAAGACATTTAGGACACATGTACACATATGTTTACTTGTATTGTCTTTAATTATATTGCACCAGGTTCAATTCTTATTGTATTTAAATCATAATAACATCAGTCTTATTTCCAACGGCATCTTCATAAACTAGACACAAGAACCATCCTTCCAGCCATCTCGCCAGCGTTCATCCATCTGGGAGCAGTCATACTTGGGTTTGCCCAACATCTTGTTCACATCATTATGAAGCAGGCACATCCACTGGGATAGCTTCTTCCTGCTGCTGGTGTCTGGCTTTTTTATGCTTAAGCTGCAGAGGTGGAAAAGAATCAAAACACTACTTACTCCAGTCCAGAGTCACTGATTTTACTTTCCAAACAAGGAGTCGCTAACGTGCTCGCAGAATTTATAGAGGTGGCCAGAGGCCACCCCCATGTTCAATACAGAAATTGTTCTTACAGAAAATATAGGTCCCATGATCCATCTTGCTCTGAGCAACCTCAACTCATCAGGGTGAAACACACCATGCAGATTCTTGTATCTTCTATAGGCCATATCTTAATAACTGATAACTCTCATTAATGATGAGGTGTCTGCAGTCTGTTCTGTTTTATAGCCCTTTAGGCTCCTGGCAAGTTATTGATGCTCCCCAAGCTAGACAAAGTTTGGAAGCCCCTGTCCAAACTGCTTTGCCTCCACAAAAAACATCACGTTCTTGGGGCTCACTAATACTTTAAAATATTCCCATTGATCAGCTCCTTACAGGAGAAAACCTGTTGGCAGATTTAATAACATTTAGCTGATGTTGTGTATTACGGGCTCCTTGTAATTTGTTTTTAGAAAATCAGTCTCTATGTCTCCAATACAAACCCCCGCCCTCTCCTTGTTGGTTTCGCACACTTGACTGGCAAGGACTAGGCCTTCATAGCTATACTTAGAGAACATGTAGCACATTTTTGAGTGCTATCGTAATAATAACAATAAAATAATAATATAATAGGCTCCAGTTTACAGTAGGTGTAACACTGCCCTCTAGAGGAGGGAATATATACCCGCCTTGCTCAAATGTTTACCTGCTTTCTGCTCGTTAAGCTTATGGAATTGATTATTTTACTTGCTCGGTAGAGGTTGTTTTTGGAAGCTGAAAGTCATTGTTTTCCCCAGCATGACACAGGCTGAGTGTATCCACAGTGTCTGTAACAGGTTCTCACAGATTGTGATAAACTGGAACCCATTCAAAAGCACTGAAAACACCATTGCTGGAAGAATCCGCTCAGGTCTATTCGCTCCTGTGAGCAACAGGATTCCCCACCACAGAGCCTGTGTTGTCTCAGGAGTTGTGTGCTACTCGTGATATGTCTTATGATGCATTTAAACACAGAATATATCATTTGGGGATGATGAAAAGGCATCTGCACCCTTGGGAAACAGGTTGATTTACATCCCGCATTAACAGAGACCAGTGCCTGAAGCTAGCTTCCTGCATGTAGATTGTCTTGATGCTTGTCTATATGCAGGGTTGCACTAGTTTCATGTAAGGTGTGATTTTTTTTTTAAACCAATTTAAATATAAACCAGTGCAAAAAACAGGTTTAAGCTAAACTTAAATAAAAATATGCAGTTAAAGTCTAGCATTGGTTTAGTTAAACAGGTGCATGTTTGTGAGCAGACTAGACCTTATTCCACAAGGACTCACCTTTTCCTTAGATTTTTTGCACACTTTACACAAGGATAAAACTTGCTCAGTAAGTCAATAAACTGAGCCATCTCATGTTGCTGGGTGTTGCTGGGATGATCTGGGTAATATGCTGCCATGGTATGAAGGAAAGCCCATGTGTTTCGCCCCAGTTCTTCTGTATTGAGTGGACAGTTTGATGGTTGCACTTTCTTTTTAACCTGGGATCAGGAAAGCCAAAGGATTAGCAAGCACATTAAGATTGAGATAGAACAGCCCTTTCCACTCAGCTTGCATTTAAATAAGCTTGTTCAGTCTAACACAGGGGTTCTCAAATTGGGGGTCGTGACCCCTCAAGGGGTTGCAAGGTTATTACTGGGGGTCCTGAGCTGTAAGCCTCCACCCCCAAACCCTGCTTCACTTCCAGCATTTATAATAGTGTGAAATATAAAAAATGTTTTAAATTTATATGGGGGGGTCACACTCAGAGGCTTGCTGTGTGAAAGAGGTCACCAATACAAAAGTTTGAGAACCCCTGGTCTAGCACCATATTCAAGGGAACAAACAAGGACGTTTAAACTCCCAAACAATATGGATTTATGAGAGAGCCACAGGCCTGGTTATACCTAAATCTTAGGTCAACCTAGCTACGTTGCTCAGGGCTGTGGAAAAAATTCACACACCTTGTGACATAATTAGGTTGACCTCAGCCCTGCTGTAGGTGCAGCTAGGATGATGGAAGAATTTTTCCATCGACCTACCTATTGCCTCTCCAGGGGGTAGATTACCTACACTGATGGAAGGGGTTTTTTCCATCAATGTAGGAAGCATCTGCACTACAGCGCTACAGAGGGACAGCTGCAGCATTGGACCTTGCTGCTGTACTGTAGACATTTCCTAACATTCCAAAACTCTTAATGGGGACTCTGAAGACAAAGAAAATACTTCCAGTACCTAGAAGCCTCATTTAAATGCATTGTCTAGATGAGTTTGTTTGGAGGGTTTGAACTGAAACACAAGAATTTTTCTCCCCAGAGGAGAGGAGGAAAAATTGACCAGGAACGAATGTGGAGCCTGCAAACTGTATGTACAAGGATGGTTAACAATCACAGGGTTTGTAGCTCAGCCTTAGCTGGGTCATCTATAAAGCTAAGAGTCCCTGTAAGGGTCTGCAAATAAGGTGAAATTAATCTGGCAGCTTTTGAGGACAAATGTGAAATGTCCCAGGAATGGAGGAAGAAAGTGAAGAGAATGGGGTTGGGAAGTAAAGAAAAAGGTGAGTGGCCATTGGGTGGGGAGGGGTTTGCAGGTCATACACACTCTCAGAAGGATTTGCATTGGTCATCACCCATTCTTGAGGTTAGCGGGGTGTGACTTCTAGATATGCAATTTCTATATAGGTAGTTCATGGTTCCCACATTAGCACTGGCTCTTGTGGAAGCGGCCTCTTTTGAATATTACAGACGTGGAACATCTAAAGAAGCATGGCGTTTTCTCTCTGGATCTGCAACGCCTACCTTCCTCCCATGTGAGGCCCAGCCTCCAATTCCTGTCCTCCATTGCCACCCACCCATAATCCCCACCAGCCACTTGTTTGGGCTAATCCCAACTTTCCCCGCGGCATCCCCATTGTCCCTTCCTTGGGAGGCTGACCTCCCCCACCCATTCCTGTCGGGGAAATGATCTCCCTTCCATCAATTATTCCTCAGGGACCATTTCTGATCCCCCTTCAACCATCCCTATGCGATGACAAGAAAATTCCCCAACCTTTACTCAGTCCTGCCCAGACCTGCCCCATCCAATTGTCCTTACCCTGGCTGCTGAACCAGAATCCCTCTTCCTCTTGCCCATGGAGTCTTGGCAGACTGGGCAGTCTTTCCTCTTGAACCTATTCTCAGCCACAACAAATGGGGCTCCCCCCAGGAGGCCAGACAGAGCTCTGTTCTCCAGGGCAAGCCAGCGGGATGAAGCTGGGCTGCCTTTCTTCTTGCGGGGTGCTGTCAGCTTAGATCCACCAGACACGTTGGGCTGGGTGCTGCTGCTAGAGGCAGTGGGCTCAGTGGGACTAGGAGAAGGTGAAGATGCGGAACACTCCAAGGGAGGAGAGGGCCTTTTATTCTCTTGCTTGTTCTTTTTCCAGTAAAACACCAGCATTAGGTGGCTCTTTTTCCTGGGCTTGGCCTTTGCTAAAGACTTGGTCTGCTGTGGCGGTGCCATGAAAGAGGGTTTTTAAACTGAGGCCACAAAATGAGACTTTCACCTCTGACGCTGCTATTTAGAGGGTGAAATAAGTATCTGTCTTCCCCCTTCACATCCTGCAGTCAAAGGAAACAATACACTAAATTTGTTTATAAGCTGTACTGGGCCTGTCCAGAACGATCTCCCTGGCTCCTGCCCTAGGGCTGGATCAGTACAATGTTACTGGATCAGTACAATGATGGACTGATGGAGAGGGCGGGAGTTAATTGTATAGACTTGATGTGGCTCCTACACAGTCCTTAGCTATGGATGCTGTGGCAGCCCACGGTAGAATATGATGACAGCATCATGTGACATCACAATGCTTCCTTGGGACTGGTGGTTACATTTTGCTATGAGCAGGTGAGTCATGTGGGAGATGGAAGGAGCTGTTTGGGTGGATACAGCTTTGTCTCTCCTAATCTATTCCTGGCTCTGTCACTAACTCACTCGATGACCTCTGGGGAGTCACTTCACCCCTCTGTAGCCACATCTGTAGAACCAGCATAATTATGGGAAGTGTGTTGTATAGATAGTTAGCTAGCCCATATTGTGTGTTGTATAAATAATTAATTAGCTAGCCCATGCAACCCTCGACCCCAGAAAAGTAGGGAAGTGTTTCCCCATTTTACCAGTAGGAAAACTGAGGCACAGCTGAAATGACTCATCCTCACAGTGAGTAAGTGGTAGAGCCAGGACTACAACCCAGATGTGCTGACTTGCGGTCCCCTGCTCTAACCACTAACTACACTCTTCCCTTCTTGGTGAGCAGATATATGTTTGGTTTCCCCGCAGGAAACTTTTAGCTAGTCTTACAGAAATGCTAATAGAAGATGGAGCACAATATGCTGTAGAACTATTCAGTCCAGGTATCCCATCACCTAACCGCCCTTCCTGACATCAGCAAAGAGTGGACACAGGTAGGCTGGACACCAGAAAAACCATTAATGCAAAACAGGACCAATTAGTGTGTGCGTTGATCTGCCCAAAGTCTAACTGTGATCCCAGCACTAACGTGTGTGGGAGTAGGTAAAGACACACTAGCTGGACTGAGTGGAGGAAAGTTCTGCACACCTCCAGGAGGTTTGGTTCGAAGACCCAAGGGAATTTTACAAACCCTGTTCTTCCTGACGAGCAAAATCCCCGCTCTTCCCATTTTAAGACAGCTGAAACAACAGTAAATACCAGGTGAAGAAACAAAGTTTGTCTGCGGAGTCTCTCAGTACAAGTCAAGCAGTACAGAGCCATTCACCCTCTCTGGGGGCCTGATCCAAAGCCCATTGAAGCCAATGAGAAGACTCACTGGTAGGTTTCTCTTATCCAGGGTTGGATGAGCCTATTTCAAATGGTGAAGACCATTTCAAACATGAGATCTGTACTTCCAACGTCAGCCACTGGAGGGCAGTGGAAGTGTCTTTAACCCCTTGCAAGGACGTGTGTGTGTGTGTGTGTGTGTGTGTGATGACCTGAGAAAGGGGCCTCATCCAACTGGGGAAACAGAGGGCTGTCTCCTGAGATGAGGGTTGTCACAGGTTGCTTACAGGTCCCTCGTCTCCGGACAGAACCTCTGATCTGACTTGGGGTGAAGTGCTGCATTTTATTGTGATTGCTGTAGAAATGGTATTTCACTCCAGCTGGGGTACCTGCCTCGCAAGCGGAATATTCTCTATGGCGTCCTCTGAGAAGGGCCCTCCTCGTTTGTAAACCCCCTGGCATTTTAGTTATTGATGATCCTCTCGACAACGCTTATTGCTGCAGCCTCTGTGTCTTGTATAAGAGCATCTGTAGCTGATCTCAGAGGAATATCACTGCAGGAAGCTACATAACAACAGCATTCTGGGGTGGGTCCTTGCCCCCTTTTCCTCTCCACCTTCTACTTGTCTGGCACAAGCCTCCTCTATTTCCCTGGGCATGAATCTTCTCTGCCCCCACCCCCACCATCTGGAAACAGCCTTCCTGTACTTCTCCATCTTGTCCTTCTTCCAGCTCATTTCTTATCTCCGCTGAGAATATTTTTCTCTCCCCACCCCCATGCCCAAGCTTCTAAATGGCCTTCTGCTGGTAGGGTTAATTCTACTGCATTATGAACTCTGCAAAGTATTGAGGGAGGGGCAACTTGTCTGAAAGCTGCTGTACAAAATAAAGTTCCCTGGTAAAGTGTTCTCCTCTGATACTTTGCACAGGGCTAACTATCTAGTAACATTTGCAGTAGGCAATGGGCTGCCCTCAGAAGGCTTTGGAGGCTCTAGGCTTAATATGCTCTAGGTCTGATTTTGTTTAAAGGGGTCTTTACCCATCTCCCCCTTTCTGTGGGTGAAGTTTTGTGGGAAAATTTATTTGACACCAATGAGGAAATATACATGTTACTATCTTTCCTGGTTAAATTTAGCTGCTGTAGGTGGATTTGTTTGGTTGTTTGTTTTTGGTCCCAGGAGTAGGGTGTTACACTTACTGAAAGAAGGATGGCCAGAAGGGACTTTCCCAGAACACTATTACAGTAGTTAAACACGGGGAGAGGATGCCTGGAGGCCAAAGTGATCTCAGTAGTGCATAGTTAATATCCAATATGATCATCTCTCTACTTCCTGGTCTTGGATTTATTTATTTATTTATTTATTTATTTTTTACAGGAGTGGGGGACATATAAATATGACTGACTGCTTTAAAAACAAAACCGGCTGCATTAGACAGATGGCCATGGAGGAGAAGAGGCTGTAGCAAAACTCTCCACTGGGAGGTGGGGACAAGTGCTTCATTCTGCTCCTGAGTGCCTCCTTCTGGTTGGCAAAAGAACAGTATGTGCTGACTGGTCTGTGCAATGTGGGACAGAGACGGTAGCCAGGAGTGCAAAGGGGGAAGTGAAGAGGCCTTCACAGCTCCAAGAGAGCCAGGAGACCCAGCTTACCTTCAGGGGAAAAGGGGCCGTTTTATTTCAATCAAAAAATAAAAATATAAACTTTTGATTTTTTTTCCTGTAAGGGAAGGAATGTGGTCTAGTGGATAGAGCAGTGGCTTAGGCATCAGGACTCCTGGGTTCCACTCCCACCTCTGCTATTGACTCATTGTGTGACCTTGGGCAAGTCAGTTAAACTTTATGAGCCAAATTCTGCCTTTATTTACAACCCCCTTTTGTCCCATGGACTTAAGTGGGTTCTCCAGGGTGTAGGTCAGGACAGAATTTTGCCTTCAATTTCCCACTTACTGAACAGAGATGATAATACTGGGCTACCTCATACAGGGTGATGGGAGGATTAAGTAAAGCTGTTCACGGACTCTGAATGAAATGAGTTCTAGAAATGCAAAGGAATTATGTTAGTTATTTATTAACAACAATAAAATGACTGAATATTAAAATAGAACTAATTGAATATTAATATCTTGTCATAGAATGACTTATAAAACATTATTTCACTCCATTCCTCCCCCCTTTGTTTCTCTCCATTTCATTCAATCCCTTTTGGGCCTATCTGCTGATTTTGGTGTTTTACTTGGTAACCCATTAGAAAGGCACTTCTTTACAAGTCTCTTTTCAGATCTTTTTTAGCCATGATTTTCTGTACTGCAGCCAGCTGGGGGTTTTGCCACTGGAATGCAATCTGACCTTCCAACCAAGCACAGCATCTCTCAGCTCCCTCCTAGGCAGCGAATTGTTTCATGTCACCTTTTAAAAAAAATTAAATAAGGCTTCTGGATTGAACAAGGTGTCGAATCCTGATCAGGACTTTGGGACAAGCAGTGATGATTAAGTTTGCAGATGACCCAAAAATTGGGAGAGTGGTGGTAATGAGGAGGAGGAGGACCGGTCATTGATACAGAGTGATCAGGATCACTTGGTAAACTGGGTGCAAACAAGCAGTACGTATTTTAATATGGCTAAATGTATCTATCTAGGAACAAAGAACATAGGCCATACTTACAGGATGGGGGAATCTATCCTGGGAAGCAGTGGCTCTGAAAAGGATTTGGGGTGTGTATGTAGTGGATAATCAGCTGAACATGATCTCCCAGTGGGATGCTGCAGCAAAAGGGGTTATGCCATCCTTTGATGCATAAACGGGAATCTCAAGGAGGAGCAGACAGATTATTTTACTTTTGTATTTGGTGCTAGTATGACCACTGTTAAAATACGGTGTCCAAGTCTGGTGCCCACAATTCAAGAAGGGTGTTGATAAATTGGAGAGGGTTCAGAGAAGGGTGACAAGATTAGAAAACCTGCCTTATTGTGAACGAGCTCCTTGAGTGTAAGTATTTAGCTGAATAAAGAGAAAGTTGGGGGTGACTTGAGTAGAGGCTATAAGTACCTCCATGGGGAACAAATATAATGGGCTCTTCAGGCGAGCAGAGAAAAGTATGATGTGATCCAATGACTTGAAGTTGAAGCTAGGCAAATTCAGACTGGAAATAATGCATAAACTTTTAACAGTCCAGTAATTAATCATTAAGCAGTTTCCCAAGAGTCTGGGTGGATTCTTTATCACTGACAAATCTTAAATCACAACTGGGTGTTTGTCTAAACAATCTGTTTAGGAATGATTTTCGGGGCAGCTCTCTGGCTGGGGCTGTGCGGCAGGTCAGACTAGATGATCACCGTGGTCCCTTCTGGCCTTGGAATCTGTTAAGCAGCCAGTAGCCCATCACAGTTCTTACGTTGAGGCCAGTGACCTTTGGTTGCTTTAGTCTTTGTTTCTCAACCAGCGCTGCAGTTTAACGAGCGTCCAATAGATGCACCTAGAGCACGAGTTCATACACCGCCCTCTCAAATCTCAGGGCTTTGATTTCAGGAGCTCTCAGTAACTTGGGACATGACCGACACTGCTGCAAACAGAGGGCTTTTTGTGTGGAAAAAATTGCTTCGGAAACATATTTCTTGGAGGCAATAACCAGAGGGCTCCCGTTTCTGCATTGTTGTCCCCCTTCCCCTGCATCAGAGTGTTACCTGACCCTGTAATTTAGGGCAGCTGGGTTTAATGAAGGCCTGTAACTTTGAAATGCTGGGGACTTGCCAACAGTGCATCTTTTTAAAATCTAATTTATATCTAAAAGATGGGGCACGGTGAATTCTGTTGAATAGGCACTTCTCTTCCTAATTGCCTGTTAATCTGAGTGAAACAGCGGTAATAATACTCAGGGCTGTGATGAGACTTAATTAAATAATTGCTATTTGTATGACTATATTGCTTAGTGTCATGCTGTCTGGCTCATAACTGTGAGTGCCGACCTCAGGGCAGACTGTCAGAAAACAAGAGCAGACACCACACCTTGGTGGTACGTTCTATCATTAGATTTCACCATGCCAGTAACAAGTGTGAATTCGTGGATCACTATCCCAGTCTTACCAGGGAGTTACAGACAGTCCCCTTAGACTCTCCAGTCTATCTTGCCACCCAGACAAACAGGACTTTGTGATAAAAGATCACTTAAACCCCCAAATCACACCATGTCAGGTTGCTTCCAGTCCCAAGAGACCAGTCATCTACTCAGATCTTACACCAGAGACCACGCTGACAGCCAATTCTATAGTAACTAACTAAAGACTTATTAGCTAAGAAAAAGAATGAGAGGTGAAAGGTAAAATCAATGTAAAGGTGAGCCACAGTTTGTAACTCCAAATAGTGGCAGGGATGTAATAAACTGCCAGTTTCCCACAAGTCTTTTCTGAGTACCCAGATTGTCTCTGGCGTTCTCCGCTTTTCATCTGTACACTTACTTCCCTGTAAGAGTTCAAACAGTTCAGAGGTGAAGGATCTGTCTTTCGATCCATTCTTGTATCTTCTTCTCACAGAAGAACAAGCTGACAGTCTCTCTTCCCCCCTGGGCTTTTTCTTTGATGTCGGTGAGGGAGGAATGCACTGTGAGTCTCTGACCTCAGGTCATCACGCACAATGGCCATTTGGTTTGGAATTGGCACCTTTTCTGATAAAAGTCCTTCATTTGCATTCCACAAGGCTTCTTTGATATCTGATGAGTGATTTAATTAAGTAGTGTTTGCAATGTAAATGTTTCTAATTACATTACAACAGGACACAGATAAATACATTTAAAAAAAAAAAAAAAAGCATGTAACATCCCATTAGTTTTATGAAGTTTAAACACCCCAAATACGAATCGCTTTGATCTATACTAATGCACAAGTGAAATGACCTGAATACACTCTCACATGGCCCGTTCTGCCAGCATCACACCTAGGAGCCCTCATCATGGCCCAGGACCCCATTGTGCTAGGTGCTGTACAAACCCAGAACAAAGGGAGTCCCTGCCCCGGATAGCTCACCACAGAGTGCTTTTAGCTCCTCGAGTGGAAGGTGCTATGAAAAGGCAAAGGATGTTTTCAGAGGGAACAGGGTATATAAGTGCAAATGAGTCTGGCTGCAGGCTACAAGACAGGGCATTAATCCTATTGCTGAGTGACTGAATGGAGGATCTCCAGTGGAAGAGTGGTGTGTGTTTTGGTGCAGAAGTCCTGAGGGCAGTTAGCTGACATCTCTGGCTCCAGATCCTGTGACACACTGGGTACAAGGGTCCTGAAAGGCATTTCCATGCTTCCTAAAAAAGCAGCAGTCCTGGAGCATTTAATAGTGTTCTACAGAAATGTAATACTCTGCAAATCTGTTGGGCCAGACTCTACTGGCATGAATTGACTTCAGTGGCACATTACCCATTTACCCCAGCAGAAAATGTGGCACCCAAATAGAATACACATTTTGAAAACACATAGGTGACTTAGACTGTAAGTCAACAGGACTTGCACTCCTAAGTCAGTTAGGCACTTTTGAAAATGTTACCCAAGATCTCTAGTGTTTCTAAAAACTTTTTGATACAGGTCTCCAGCAGGGAGCTATTGCATTGTTTAGAATGACAATAATACCTCCATAGAAGTTGTCGTGGTCTGTTCAGTTCTAGAGGAATTGTCCACAAAACTAGTGAATCATCTACAAAGCACTAGTAAACCATCCTTATGAATTTGTCATAGAGATGCTTGTGGAGTCATTACCAGCAAGGAAATAGAGCAAAAGTTATTGCACCAGGGGAAAAAAACCCTGTGTATTGACATACAAATGAATCATTGGTGGAAAAATTAACATAAGGAAGAAGCTTAGCTCTACGGGGGGGGGGGGGGGGAGAAGGCTTTATCACATAACTTAACAGAGCCCTCGCCCGACAAGAGGACATCTGCCACAACACTGCCCCAATGCCCATACGTGCCTTTCTACTTGTGACCCTCATGAACTGTCTGTTGTATAGAACACCCATTAGTCTCCTTTCAGATTTGTTCACTGGCCAGCTAAGGCACAAACACCACTTTGTCGCCTCCCGATGAAGGGCTTATCTGCACACACAAGTTGCACCCCTTTACTTTAAATTGGCTTAGTTAAACCAGTGTAATTTGTGTGTGGATGCTCCCATATAAGCTTTAAACCTGGCTTGTAATTATTAGTTTGTGCTCAGCCAGCTGCTTGTTGATCACAAATGCTGTGACTTTTCTTAAAGTAGCTCTATAAAATCAGATGGGGAAAGTTACAACCAGAGGTTCCTTTAGTCAAAATATTTCCTGCATCTCCCCATCTTTATGCAACTCTCCCTGAGTTTAGTGAGCATTTTTTGTCCTTTATGATAGAGCCAGTGTGGCTAAGAGGAAAGTTTGAATTCAGTGATTAGGGGTGGAGGGAACCAGTTTGGCTCCAGTAAGAACTGGCTTGATCCTTAATTGAAAATTTGCACCTTTTGAGCTTTGGGAAAGTTTGATAAAAGTTTTTCTTTAGTTTTGTGCCTTTGCACTTTGCAAGGGGAAGGGCAGTTTGTGTGTTCAAACATTACTCATTTAACAGTAGAACAGATGATTACATACATTACCTATCAAAGTGTTTACTTCTGTGAAACCTTCCCTCCAAGGACCTCAAGGTGCAAGACAAACACTAATGAATTAACCCTCACAGCTCCCCTAGGAGATGGGTAAGTATTGTCCTCTCAATTTTATGGAGGGGGAGAATGGAACAAAAAGGCCTTCTCCTTCACTAGGAAGTAAAGGGGTGTATAACTACAGCAAGCCAATACCAGGTAAAATCCTAGTGAAGACAAAGCAGCTTGTAGTTTTCACATGTGCCAACAAGTCAAGGTGAACACTAGGGAGGAGCCTTGCATAATGACAGGTTTCAGAGGAGCAGTCGTATTAGTCTGTATTCGCAAAAAGAAAAAGAGTATTTGTGGCACCTTAGAGACTAACCAATTTATTTGAGGATAAGCTTTCGTGAGCTACAAGTTTATGCTCAAATAAATTGGTTAGTCTCTAAGGTGCCACAAGTACTCCTTTTCTTTTTACTAGGGAGGAGGCTAGGCCAGCTTATATGTGAAAACTACAACTGCCTTGTCCACAGCAGGATTTTACCAGTGTTAGTTAACATGAGGTCAGAACATACCTTCTTACCTTGTGAAGACAAGGTTTGAGTTACACTGGCAGGAATTCAGAGTTACTACACGTTTACGCTAAGGTAACTGCAAATAGAATTTGGTACAAAGGAATGCACTGAGACTTGGGACCCTGTCTTACTCATTATGGGATCCCTGCCTCATTCAATTCACACCATTCAAACCTCACTCCTGTTCCCTTTCCTCTTAAAGGATTTCAAGGTGCTCCAGAAAGTATGTACTGTGCAGCACTGCTGAAATACAGCTGCTTCTGGGGTGGAGAGACAAACAGCATATAGCATCATGAAGGTTTGTTTTGTTGCCTGAGAAGCTGTTTTAGAAACTACAGCCATGCACCCTTGAGACCCAGAGAACCATTCTGAACACTGTCTTCATGTCTTCCACTCCAGCCCCGACACAAACATGTCCTGCGCGGACATCCTGTCAAATCCTTTGAAGTGTGATCTTTGATCTCCTTTTCTTAGAACAAAGCAGGAAACTTTCGCCTTCAATGGAGCAACTTTCCTCACCATCTTAGCTGGAAATTGTGTTCCTAAATGTGTCCCCTGCCCCTTGCATAACCTCTGACAAATGGACAAAGAAAAGACAATCCTTAGTAAAATGTCAGGTTTCAGAGTAACAGCCGTGTTAGTCTGTATTCGCAAAAAGAAAAGGAGTACTTGTGGCACCTTAGAGACTACTCAATTTATTTGAGCATAAGCTTTCGTGAGCTACAGCTCACTTCATCAGATGCTCACTTCATTGTAAAATGTATGGGCTGTTCCCAAAGGGATGATGAGCCTGTTGCAAAAGATGCTTGTTAATCAGTTTTAGCACCTAGGTATGTTGATTTCACAAGAAGTCACAAAGGATCTCCCTCCCCTCCCCATTTAGCTTCTGAAACCGAGGAACATAAAAGGAAATACAAACCAGTTAGCTGTGTCACCTTTGCATTGTTCTGTACTTTCACCCCATTCAGCTGGGAGTTTCTGGGGGGCAGATGGAAAGACATGTCTCCCTGATCCTCTTGAATCTCTAAAAAGAAAAGGAGTACTTGTGGCACCTTAGAGACTAACCAATTTATTTGAGCATGAGCTTTCGTGAGCTACAGCTCACTTCATCGGATGCTGTAGCTCACGAAAGCTCATGCTCAAATAAATTGGTTAGTCTCTAAGGTGCCACAAGTACTCCTTTTCTTTTTGCGAATACAGACTAACACGGCTGTTACTCTGAATCTTGAATCTCTGAGTTCCCTCCCCTAATATTTCAGTCTGGAGCATGACTTTCATCCAAAGATCTCAAAGCACTTAAACATTATTGACCCCTCACGTTGCCTTTCCAGGGAGGGGCCAGGTATTCTCCCCATTTATAGATGAGAACTGAGGGAGGGAGAATTTTTATATAGGTAAAGGTATAGGTACATTTATGTAAACAGAGTCAGAATGAGCTCCACCCTGACATCTGATAGTGAGTTGTGGCAAGTTGTGGAAAAGAACTTCAGGGGCTGATCTCATTTGTATAGGCACACCCACCCCGCCTAGCATGAGCCCATAGCTGCCCAAGTGGTCACTTTGGCTGCTGTGGGATCCCCAGTTTCTCTGTTGTTGGGGCAGGAAGAATAAATTGTTGTTATCCTGATTATGTGAATCAAGGACAGTGGAACTGTACTTGGCCTTTTGTTATGATGGAGGGACTCGCCATCAACTAAGTAGCACTCGCTAGGCAAGGGTCATGGGTTCCAAAACTCAGTGAATTGAGAGAGGCTGAGGACAGGTATTAATACCCGGTGGTATGGGCCCCCTGGTGAGGGCCTTACATGCTAATTGCACTTCCTCCTCTCTCCACTGTGGAATATCTGAGCTAATTTTGATTCCATTAGGACTCTAGTTACAGGCTGCTGAGCTGAATTCACTTTGGGCTAGTGGTGCACCAGCACTGAAGCTCCCCTACTACAAGCTGAATCACAAAAGAGCTAAACTGACTAAGAGCTGAAATCACTGAGTGTTGTGTTAAGTAGTGGGGGAGCCTGAAGATATATTGCGGAGCAGTTTGTGGGACGGCTGGCAGAGCAGAGCAGTTCGCGGGATGGCTGGAGCAACTCATGGGACGGCTGGTGGAGCGGAGCAGTTTGTGGGGTGGCTGGAGCAGCTCATGGGGCGGCTGGCAGAGCGGAGCGATTTGTGGGATGGCTGGTAGAGCGGAGCCCCATGGAGAGGTTGGGGCAATTGGCTTTGGACCACATAAGGTGCCCCTTAACCCCCCTTCCCCCATCTCCACCCAGGTTGGGAGGTAAAACTCTGCAGATAAACTTTCAAACTTTGGTGCTGCACTGACCAGGGACAGAGACTTTTGGGTTGTTGGACTTTTGGGACTTTGGGCGACTTTGGGTTGCTGGAGTCAAGAACCAAAGGGAAAGGACATGCCCCAATTTGCTTGGGGTGGGTTTTTTTGCTCATTGGTTGTGTTATGAATTCTGTTGGTGCTGTTTCCCCCAACATAATGCCACATTGTTTCTCTCTGTTATTAAAAGGCTTTTGCTACGCTCAGACTCTGTGCTTGTAAGAGGGGAAGTATTGCCTCTTGGAGGCGCCCGCCAGGGGTGGTATATATTTGTCCCAGGTCACTGGGTGGGAGCTCGAGCTGGTTTTGCATTGTGTTATTGGAATGGAACCCCTAGATACTGAACCAGGCCCTTGTTGCTGCCAGCTCTGATGGGCAGAAGGGTTACATTTATATTTATTAAGGTAATAACAAAATGTTTAAGTACAGCAGAAGCATGAAGCCTGCTAAACAACGTGGACGATCAAGATACAAAAGAGCACTTAACGATGATAAAGTCATCACGGAGAAACTAAATGAATTCTTTGCTTCAGTCTTCACGGCTGAGGATGTTAGGGAGATTCCCAAACCTGAGTCATCTTTTTGTAGGTGACAAATCTGAGGAATTGTCACAGATTGGAGTGTCACTAGAGGAGGTTTTGGAATTAATTGAGAAACTTAACAGGAACAAGTCACCGGGATCAGATGGCATTGACCCAAGAGTTCTGAAAGAACTCCAAAGTGAAATGGCGGAACTATTAACTATGGTTTGTAACCTGTCCTTTAAATCAGCTACTGTACCCAATGACTGGAAGATAGCTAATATAACGCCAATATTTAAGAAGGGCTCTAGAGGTGATCCTGGCAATTACAGACTGGTAATTCTAACGTCAGTAACGGGAAAATTAGTTGAAACAATAGTAAAGAATAAACTTGTCAGACACATAGAAAAACATAAATCGTTGCGCAAAAGTCAACATGGTTTCTGTAAAGGGAGGTCTGTCTTACTGATCTCTTAGAGTTCTTTGAAGGGGTCAACAAACATGTGGACAAGGGGGATCCAGTGGACATAGTATACTTAGATTTCCAGAAAGCCTTTGACAAGGTCCCTCACCACAGGCTCTTATGTAAATTAAGTTGTCATGGGATAAGAGGGAAGATCCTTTCATGGATTGAGAACTGGTTAAAAGACAGGGAACAAAGGGTAGGAATAATTGTTAAATTTTCAGAATGGAGAGGAGTGACTAGTGGTGGTCCCCAAGGGTCAGTCCTGGACCAATCCTATTCAACTTATTCATAAATGATCTGGAGAAAGGGGTAAACAGTGAAGTGGCAAAGTTTGCAGATAGTTAAGACCAAAGCAGGTTGTGAAGAACTTCAAAAAGATCTCACCAAACTAAGTGATTGGGCAACAAAATGGCAAATGAAATTTAATGTGGATAAATGTAAAGTAATGCACGTTGGGAAAATAACCCCAACTATACATACAATATGACTAATTTAGCTACAACTAATCAGGAGAAAGATCTTGGAGTCATCGTGGATAGTTCTCTGAAGACGTCCACGCAGTGTGCAGCGGCAGTCAAATATCAAATGGGATGTTAGGAATCATTAAAAAAGGGATAGAGACTAAGATGGAGAATATCTTATTGCCTTTATATAAATCCATGGTACGCTCACATCTTGAATACGGTGTACAGATGTGGTCCTCTCATCTCAAAGATATACTGGCATTAGAAAAGGTTCAGAAAAGGGCAACTAAAACGATTAGGGGTTTGGAACGGGTCCCATAAGAGGAGAGATTAAAGAGGCTAGGACTTTTCAGCTTGGAAAAGAGGAGATAAGGGGGGATATGATAGAGGTCTATAAAATCACAAGTGATGTGGAGAAAGTGAACAAGGAAAAGTTATTTACTTGTTCCCATAATATAAGAACTAGGGGCCACCAAATGAAATTAATGGGCAGCAGGTTTAAAACAAATAAAAGGAAGTTCTTCTTCACTCAGCGTGCAGTCAACCAGTGGAACTCCTTGCCTGAGGAGGTTGTGAAGGCTAGGACTATAACAGGGTTTAAAAGAGAACTGGATGAATTCATGGAGGTTAAGTCCATTAATGACTATTAGCCAGGCTGGGTAAGGAATGGTGTCCCTAGCCTCTGTTGTCAGAGGGTGGAGATGGATGGCACGAGAGAGATCACTGATCATTACCTGTTAGGTTCACTTCCTCTGGGGCATCTGGCAGTGGCCACTGTCGGCAGACAGGATACTGGGCTGGATGGACCTTTTGGTCTCACCCAGTATGGCCATTCTTATGTTCTTATATATTCTGTTCTAGATGGGTTCTTATACCACCCTCCTCTGAGCACCTTCCAAGAGAACATTAAGGACATCGGTCGCATATGGTTTGTTCTTTCTCACAGCCTCTCGCTAAGGGGAGAGGGAGGATAAATATCTATCATTTTAAAAAATCTGATTTTTAATATACATTTTTTAAAATTTAAAATAAATACAGGTTTAATTTTAAAAAAAATCTATTTAAATTCGAAACCAACCACCTATGTTAAGGCCTAAACTCACTACATTTGTTCAAATTTTCAATTATATACATAAAATAATGTTAGCAGTACATGTTTGCTGCCAGGTTTTAAGGAAAGTCAAACCACCTAACCAGTAGAAGTCAGTTTGTTGAAGTGCTAAACCAGCTTTTGGCAGTAGCACCTTCTTCTGCAACAGCGGTTTATTCAACGATTTTCATGACTTCAAAGCTGAGACACTGATTAGAAGCTGAAAAAGCAGGAAAGCTTGTTTTCTTCTTCCAGTCTAAGAATAAAAATTAGGGGTGAGAGGGTGAGATCTACTAGTCCTAAAATCTTGAAAGACAATGGTGACCAGAAACAACCAGTTCAATTCATTAACTACATGTAACATTTCCTTTGTTTATTAGATCAGCTAGTTTTAAATGTAAAACACAGTTTGGTAAACTTTTTTTTATTTATATATCCAACACTTTTCAGGTAGTTTTATTTAATAAAAAAATACTAAATGCTGTTTTTATGCATTTTAATGGAATTTTAATTTCCATCCAAATGGAACTGGACACAAACACAAGGAAAAAAGTCAATAAGAAATGCATCATTCACCATTTTTAACATCAAAAATAAGAATCAGACTAAATGCAAGTTAAACTATATAGTTGCTTAAATATTTATAGATGTATTTGTCCTGGTTAGCAAAAAGAAACATCAAATTTACAGCAAAGGCTCTATTTAGCTGCAAATCAACATGTTTTAGTGGTCACTGTGATGGGTCTTGGAGTACCCAGGACTGAGAATCACCTTCTTATCTATCCCCTGACTCCAGCAAGAGGTAGACTTGCCTGGGGTGGCTGGGGGTGAGCTCCCTCACACTGCCCGCCTGCCAGCCACTCGTACACTTGCCTCTGGACTATGCCAGCCCTGTCTTTGCCTTGTAGGTTATTGATAGGGGCACCCCAGTCCCTGAGTCCCCTTTGGAGGTTTCCTCTGTGACATCTAGCCCCTGACACTGGCTGCTCACAGAAATCCCAGATCCTCTGCCCCCAAAGGAGCAGGGTGCCCCTAGTTTGCTAGTTTTACCGTAAATCACTGTCTCTGTGTAACATGCAGCACTGGTGGGCACTTATCGTAAAACAAAAGTAGGTTTCTGTAAGAAAGCATAGAGATTCTACTACAAATGATAGTGATGGAAACAAATGGTTACAATACAAAACAAAACCACAAAAGGCAAACTAGATCCTACACTTAACTACTATCTCTCCTATATAATAAAGTAGGTCCCCCCGCCCCCAAAGTTCAGTCTGTTGCAGAGCTGGCTGGCTTCACAGGAACCAAACTTTCATGAAGGACCCCTACTCCACAAGAGGTCTTCTCTGTGAATGGATACCAAGAGCTTCCCCTGCTCTGTTATACTGAAAAGATTGTAGCTAATCTCCTTATATAATCATGTAATTGTGTTATCTATTGGTATGGTTATCCCATATATAATCAGTGTCTAATGAATAGATTTAAACTGCAGGACTATGTGGGATAGTATTATGGGGTATAGGATTGAGACGCATGTATTGGTAAAAATGCATTAGGTATTTAAGTAAGATAAGGCTTAACACAAGATTTACAGGCTTTAGGTCGGTAAGATACGTAGGTTGGTCACAGAACGCCTAAGGCCTAAAAGAGGTTGGCATGACGAGTTGACCGAGAGATAACCCTGTACCAGTAAAGTGTAAGCTTACAGTAAAAAATGTGTTAAGTGCTGATGCTCTGGAAACTATGCAGCAATAGATTGGAAAATATGCCGCAATGTGCCACTTAACACCACAAGGTAGTAAAAAAGTAACATTTTTGGGGATTCTATAATAACTTTAAATTGCCATGGTAACTCATTGAGCTAGATGTGAATGAGAATAAGGGGAACTAAGGGGATAGCCAATGAGAACTGGGGCACCCCTCGCCATTCCAAACTGGTTTCTTGCAATGCTTTTTCACCTAGCAGAGAAGCAGCTTGAGGCCGAGCTTGCTATGGACATCCATCCATGAGGAACTGAGCTGAGATCACCTGTTTATTACACACACTATCAAACAGCTATCACAAGGAGTTCAGTGTTGGTCAGATTTGACCCAGTGACATAGGATTAGTTAGGTGAGTAATTGACACACAATAACCATCCCAGCACTATTTGAGTGTCCTTTATCTGGAAAAAGAAAAGGAGTACTTGTGGCACCTTAGAGACTAACCAATTTATTTGAGCATAAGCTTTCGTGAGCTACAGCTCACTTCATTGGATGCATCCGATGAAGTGAGCTGTAGCTCACGAAAGCTTATGCTCAAATAAATTGGTTAGTCTCTAAGGTGCCACAAGTACTCCTTTTCTTTTTTGCAAATACAGACTAACACGGCTGTTACTCTGAAACCTGTCTTTATCTGGAAGGATCCTGAAGGATCTTACAAAGTGTGCCTAGCATCACTGAAATTCAGCTGTGTCTGGAGGATGAGAGTGACTCTCATGTGAGAGAAGCACTGCACAAGAAACGGACGTGCACTCAGAATGCTGGAAGCATTTGAGTGGGATTCAAACAGCCACTGAGAAATTAACTATACCATGCCACAGCTGATGGAGTTAGAGGAAACCAAACACATTCCTAAAGTTCTCTGCCAGATGCTGGCAAAACCTCTCATCCTAGCCGACGTGAAAGGTTACATTTCTTAGCTTTGGCCCTTGTAAACAATTTACTTTTAGTCAGCTCCAAGCCTTTTTTTTTTTTTCCTTTTTAAATCCGGGCTTGTCTTTGTCGTTAACAAGTGTCTAAAACTTTTCCTTTGTTCTCTTGCAATCAGCCTTTAGGCAGCTGGGTTTTTCATTAAGGGCGCTGATATGTCATGTCTTTTCACAAATGACTTCCAAGAGCTGCAAAGGGCAGGGTTTGATTCAGAAGATGTTTCAGGCAGGGAATTAAGCTCTCACGCAGACAACATTCCAGGTGTTAGCTGCCCCACCCCTGCTCTGCCCAGGGTAGGTGCTGATGCTGTTCTCTCCTGGAAGTGGATTGTGCCTCTGTGGCATCTTGAGGCTGGCTTGAGAATTTCTCATTTGTGGTTTTTTTTGGGGGTGTTTTTTCTGGGAAGCTTGAAGCAGGTCAGAGTAACCCAGGAGCGAGCAAGCCACTCTCGTGTGTACCTTGAGGACTCCCCAAAACAGTACAGATTACTAAACAGCTTGGACCTGAATCAAACACACGCTAAACAATACCCATAGGTTTCAGTGGTTGTGTAGCTGTAAGAGGCTCATTGTGGGTTACTGTTAGAAACTGACTTCTATGAAACTATGCTGGCCCTGGATATCCTTGTGCATCTTTGTTCTGAGACTCCAGTTTGGGCTCTTATGTGGTGCTAAAGATCTGAGCTAGATTCTCCTCCCACTTACTCTGCTTTGTACATTGGTGTAATGTCACTGACATCAACAAGTTATTCCTGATTTACACCAATGGGAGAGGAGAATCAAGCCCTTCAAGTTCACCTGCCAGGGACATTTCACAAATGATGGAGAGGCAGGCTAGTGGTTAAATGCAGTGGGAACTAAAGCAGCAGACTGGGAGTCAGGGGATGTGGGCTCTATAGCTTGGCACAGACTACCTATGTGACCTTGGGCAAGTCTCTGAATCTCTGTGCCTCAGTTTCCCTTGTGTATAATGGGAATAATAGCCCTGCCTCCATCCAATTGTCTGTCTTGTCTCTCTAGGCTGTGACCTCTTTGGGGCAGGGAATTGCCATGTGTTTGCACAGAAGGACCCTGACTTTGGTTGTGGCCTCGAGGTGCGACTGTAATACAAAGAGGTGCAGCTTTTGTCCCTCGCATCAGCAAGGCTCAGAACGCCACCGCTGGGGGGTGGGACACATGGCTTCCTGGCACATACTCTCAAACTGGCTTTGTTTGGGGCTCTTTGAGGGGTATGTGTGTGGAAAATGAGCAAAGGGAAATCTGCTAGCAGTGAGATCTATGGGGTGTGTGGACTACACTCCCCAACGGAAGGGGTGGCAGCTTCATTGCTGGGGACCTTTAAAACTAGGTGGGGCCAACACTGCCCTCCCTCCCTCCCTCCCTGCATCGTGTGGGCCTACCAGGGCTCTCTCATTGTTAAGTCTGTGGGATCTGATACTGCGAGGTGTCTGGGGAGGATGGAAGAGCCTGGAATGGGGGAACGGAAGATGAATGGTATGAGTGTGACAGGGAGGTGGAATACAATGTCCTCTGCTCTTCTTCATATCGCCAGATTTCCCCCCCCCCCCTTTCCCCATGTTGTTCTCCTGTGGTTGCCTACCCTGCCCTAGGTACCATGGCCTCTGTGGAATCCTGCGCACTGAGCGCCCTTGGGCCTGGCACATCATGGTCGCATTGTTAACTCCTCGGACATGGCAGCCTGTGAGCGCCAGACCGACGCTGGGGTTTCTGTGCAAAGGGAGGTGCTGGCAGCCTGAGGCAGGCACCTGACAGTGGCTCCGTGCCCCACCCCCTTTCTGTCCCTGCATATCTGTCAGGAGGGGCCCAAGTGCAGGCAGAGCTCTCAGATGCCAAGCCAGCCGGGGCAGCTGCAGCAGCCAACCCCTTTGAAGGGAGGGCTGTTGGCTCAGTGCAGCAGGGAGGCAGACAGCAACCCCTGAGCCAAGCTCTGCACTCTGTCCCTTCCCTCCAGCTGCCTGTACGCACAGACCAGGCACAGAACAGCCTGAGGGGGTGGGGCAGCCGGCTCATGGCCAGTCTCAGCTATGAGGCTGCATGTCCGCCTGCAGGAAAACCACAGGCCCAATCCAGGCGTGCAGCCCTGGGGGAAAGGATGCGGCTTGGGGCTCTTCACAGAGGAAGGGGATGAGGCATGGTAGTGTAGCTCCTCAGTGGACGTCACTCCAGTACCTCCAAGAGGGAGAATGGAGATCCAGCCAGCTGGAGGTAAAACATCCCAGCCCTCCTACCCTGCAGTCCCTGCACTGGGCCACAGGGACACTGCACGAGGCAATGCCCCCGGTGCATGCGGCTGCGGCCTGCCTGCCCTGCCATTTCCATACTGGAACAGCGCTGGTTCCACCAGGTCAAGGTGTCCCCGTGGCAGGGGAGGACTTGACCCAAACACATCAATCCAGGCAGTCCTGTGTCAGCAGGGTTCTTGCCACAGAAGAAAATCCATCGTCTCTGCGACTGGGGTTTAGGAAATTCCTGGGAACAGGGAAGGAGGGCAGGGAAGCACCTCAGCCCCCGGACGTCGCTCTGACATGCAGAACGAGCCAAATTGTATTTGCCGGACATCAGCTCAGAAAAGGTAAAAGAAAGAGGTTTGCCAATTCCTAGCCTGAGGCAGGTTAGGGCTAAGTAAACCCTGCAAGGCCAGGCTTCAGACCTGTAATTGCCTAGGGGCTGCGGAGGCAGCTGGGACATAGGTCATCTCTTGTAAGAACAGATCTGCTGCTCTGATTCCTGTTGTCCCACTCTGCCCTTCAGGTGCCTCAGACAATGCAGAGTCCATCCAGAAACCTCTTCCTTGAGGGGGTAGGGGATGAGTTATGGGGCTTTTCACCTCTGACTCACAAGCTCGGCTCTAGCCCTGGGTTGGCGGAGGCTGAAAGTCCTTCCCCTTTCCTGTTGGGTGGCCTCTGAGGGGAGCTGGCGCTGCAGCTTGCTGAACAGGTGATTACATCACCGTCCTGCTGGGAAGTGACTGTGCCCCTCATGGCTGTCATGACTACGGAGCTAACTGCACCTCTGTCCCCATTCTGGTCTCTCTGAGGGCACCTCCTCCGGTGTTTGGCCTCTTGCCCATTCTTAGCCCCTGGTGGGGTCTCAACATTCTTCCAGCATCAGCCCAGGAGCTGGGGACGCTACCCTGTGTACAGCAACTGCTCGTCACCCTGCAACTCCATCCGACTGCGCTCAGGCCCCCTACACTTCTTCCTTTTGGGCACCTGAGCTCAGTGATAGCAACCAGCAGCTGCCTTGAAAGCAGGTGTTTTTATTTAGCAGTTGGAATAAAGCATTAGAGAGAGAGGATTTTAAAACAATTGAAGGCCGCCCCAGCCAAATACTAGCCCACATTCAGTCTCATCTAATCTGATGCTCATTGCAAGCTACGTGCTAGGGGTTCCTCGTAAGTCAGGAGCAGAGCGGGACCAGCTCACATGAGCCCAGATCCTCCTGAGAGTCTGGGAAGCAAGTGGCAGGTTTTGGAATTGAAGGGATGGGAATCACAGCCCCAGGGGATTGTGGGGTAGCACTGGCAGATTCTCCAGACCTGAGTCTGGCAACTCTGACTTGAGCTGTATCTACGCTGTAGCATGCCTGGGCTCTGATGCACATCACAGGAGGATCGGGCTCTGACTCACCCGCCTCCAAGGGTCCATGGGCCCAAGTCAAGAGGGGTTATTGGTCTGAGTCAGACACATTTCTGTGTGGAGGGAATGGGAGCTTGGGCTCGAACCTGAGTCTGCACTGAGCCTGCACTTAGTGTGCAGCGTAGACATACCCTGTGGGACTCCGGCTGGTTCCTCTGGTGCAAACAGGTTTGGGTGCTCCCCAAGGAGCCATTAAGGCTACTTGCTGTGACATTGTCTCTTAATGACCCTTAAGTATAAGCTGTTAGAAAAGCCTCCTCTCTCTTGCCCTAGCTGGTAGGCTGTGCTAGCCAGATAGACCCTGCAGGTGACATATCCACCTCCATTTCTGCTACAGACACATCATGCTAGAAATAGGGCTAGTTACAGCATTAATAATCACCAAAGAGCACCCCCAGGTTTATCAGGGTTTATTATTGTCATGATCTATGGAAGCACAGTTCTTCCGGAGGAATCTATTCAAGAAATTAACTCTACACTTCGGACTCAAAGAAAGAGGCACAACTTGAGTTCCAGGTTTGTCCGTCTTGTTTACCAGGGACTAGAGCCTGGCTAGAGCTCATGCAGAATGCAGTCACAGCTAGAGGCTGAGTAATACATGGGAAATACTTAACCATTACGATATCTGTGGTCTGGAAAGGTCGCAGTGCACTCTAAGGTGGAACAGAGCAGATTTAATAGCAAATCTACACAGTGTGGGATAGGATGTGAACAACTGATTCAACTGAAAATGCAGGGGAAACCGACTCTACCACACTGGAATTTGGCCAGGGCTTTGGGGTCAAGATCTCTTTCCTGGTAAAAAGCACCTCAGGGGCTCTTTAGTCAGGCCCTCAGTATTCCAGCTTAGCCCAAAGACAGCACCTTTAGCAGCACAGTGCCTCCTAATGCCTGACTAGGGCATTGGCTCAACAGTGACTGAGGGAAGAACCTCGCCTGCTGAATCTTCAGTGCTAGTTCCTGGAGGGCCTGGGTTTTCCTTGAAGGCCGCCCCAGCCAAATACTAGCCTAGCTCAGCCCTGGTTAGCTAAAGGAATCTGGGGGTGTGCCTTGCAGCACAAGGTGGCATGGCTTCTGGCAGCTCCCATAACTGACCAGGCGTGGAGCCTCAGCTACCCCATCACCCCTAGGTCAAGCCTGAGACACCCTGGCATGGGGGTTTGTGTTTAGGAAGGTTGCCCAGCCTCTTGCCTGTGCTATCACCACAAGAAAGACAAGGTGGGTGAGGGAATATCTTTTATTGGACCAACTTCTGTGCGTGAAAGAGACGCGCTTTCAACTACATAGAGAGTGCCTCGAAAGTTTGTCACGTTCACCCACCGACGTTGGTCCAGTAACCGATCTTACCTGACCCACTTTGTCTCTCCCACATCCTAGGACCAACATGGCTACAACAACACTGCAAACTATACCCAAACGTGGCATTAACACTCCATAGCCCTCTGCGGCTAAGTGCACCTGCTGCGTTAGTGAGCTGATTGTGGTATTATGCGTCCATTGCAGTGGAAGGCAGTGGCCCACACAGTGTGAGCAAGCACATTTTACACTGCTGCCTCTCCCCGGCCCCCAGCAACTTTCATTGGCGGCATGTTCAAATTCTACAATTAGTTTGGTCTATCCCAAAGAATCCCTGTATTTGTCGCCCAGGCACACAAACTCCACCCAACGCCCAGGGATGCGTCGCTTTCCGTTGCTCTGCTCGAAAGCAAAGAGCCAGACAACATAAAGGAAGCTTCCCCCCAACACTTGTGACTTCGCGCTCCAATACTGGCAGCCAGTCGTACTTGCTTCTCAAGGGAGCAGCCTACAGTGCTGTCAGTTGAGAGGCATGTCGAAATTGGCAGATCTTGAAATTTCTGGACCTCGTAAATTTCTGGGTGGAGCAGGAAACAAAAATTGGTTGTTTAGCTTAAATCTGATTGGCTGGAGCAGCCAGGGCCCCTCCCTCCTGCTCCTAAATATTTAGTCTGCAGAAGGCAGGTGCCATAGCAGACTCTGCAGAGCTTGAGCCAGTGTGCAGTGAGGGCAGCATCTGCCTGTAGGAGAGATGAACTGTTGCCGCTACCCTGTTGATGTGAAAGCTGTTGGCTTGATGCAGTGCAAAAAGCAGAAGGTACTTTGATCTGAGTCTCTTTCCTGGAAATATATTGACCACTGCAAATTAGGAAACTTTAGAGCTTTTTCTTTTACAACTAGAGGGTCAAGCTCTTCTGCTTGCCAATAGTGGGATCACAGAGTTATCAGCTGGGACAGGAAGAATCTAACTTTTTCAGGGCCACATCTTAATAGAATGGCTGCCTCTTGACTTCCCTGCCTTTCCATCCGTGATCCTGTACATTCCCTCTAGCTCCTTCAGTGATTCCTTACAGGGAAAAGTAACTCTAGGAAAGGATTTAGCTTTTTAAAATTATTATTTATTTTATTTTATTTTAAATGTGCCTTAACAGCTAGAAGCCAGCACTCTTGTGTCTGGACAGCTCTCTGCGGACCCCCAGCAAGAGCTTGGTGCACCCCCAGTCTGGGAATCTCAAACCGCAGCTAGGGTGATCAAAGCCTGTTTTATTCCCTTTTTCAGAAGTACATGATGGCTGTGTCCTGGTCAGACCGAAACAACATTCTCATCTATAGGACTTTTGAAGAGTTTAAGAAATTTCATGTAAGTTAACAAATCCCTGGAAATGATTTCCATACTGGTGTTATTTTGTTGCTGCCATTATTGGCAGGTGGGAATGCCATTGCTCATTCTCTTTCTTTCCTTTCTTGCTCTCTGGGGTAACTCAGAAAGTATTGAAGAGAAAATTCCCCATAGAAGGTGGTTTACTGAAGAAATCTGACCGGAGCATTCCAAAGTTTAAAGGTAAGGGGATTTGATAAACAGGAGAGAGGGAAGGGAAGACCAACAAAAATGACTGGAGGGGTTGGAGGGAAGACCCTGATGTGGAAAGGGGACTAGAGGTCAGTCACTGGGTCAGAGCTGCAGCTGGTGCTGATTTACACCAATGCAGAATCTGGCCTATTGTTGGTTTAAAAAAGGAACACATTTGGTAATTAACTTTCCAGTTTAAATATTGATCCAAGCCCTTTGCAACATGATACAGTGCAACCTTCATGCATGATCAAGGGCAAATGTAAGGCTTGATACAAAATAGCACTAACTCCAAGGCAAAAGCCATTGAAAATGGTGAGGAGAGACACAACAATATTTACAGTAATTGATCCTGGTTCTATATATGAAGTCTCATACTGGGATGGGAATTAGCGATGTGTTGGCAGAAGGTACTGTGTACAAAGCAGTAGCACATTATAGTCACTTGCTAACAGTGTTTTGCTTCTATCACTTCAAAGATGCAAAATTGATGCAGAGAAAGAGCAGGAATTTGAGCAGGTCAATGGAGAGATTGAAACTGCTGGAGACTTACTCCCAGGAGCTGCTGAAAGCGGATGCTAAGGTCTCCCAGAGCGAAGATGTGATCCAGTTTTTCAAAGCGCAAACCCAAGACCTAGATCCTTCCTTTCCAGAAAACAGGTACTGATGAATTACACTTCCCCGGCTTTTCACATTTCTGTTTCATAAACAGGGGGAAGGGAAATTTCAATACAAAACGTGGAGAAATTTTTTTTTTTTTTTCCTGGAGAACGTTTTCCATTTTGTGATCCACTCTGAATTAATTAGTAATGCAGGAGGACTGAAGTGACATTGGATGATAAAAACACTGATAAGTTTTCCATAATGCTTCCCCCTGTTCTCCTTGCACCTTGATCCCTTTTTCCATTCTCTTACTTTTTTCAGGATGCAGAACTTTGCATTTTCTAGATATTGCTGGTTTCACTCAGACCACCGGTATATTTGTGCAGCAGAGCAGAAATAAAAATCAGCCAATATTTTCCTTAGTAATAATGTCTCTCAGCAATCTATGATCTGCTTCCCTGCCTGAGATTCTGTATTAGCAACTGCTTTTCAAATCTAGAGAACTAGCTCATTTGAAATCATGGTTTTCAATTGGCAAGCAGCAAAACAATAATTATGAACATATTAAAAATGAGGCAGTTTTCATTCTAGATCAAAGCATGCTCAGAAACAAAGTAAATTTCGGGGTTTTGATATCTTGCTTAATGCAAAATGGATGGAGCAAGTTAATTACACTTTTGCAGACAGAAAGCAAACAGGCAGACTAACAACCTGTGTGCACCATGCTCTGACTCTTGCAATTCAGAAGGGTCATTACAAACCCCTGCAAAGTGGAAATGCAGATACCGCTAGGAGCGTGGGCCAGTGGTAAGGGACGGAGTATGGGAACCAGGGCCCTTTCGAGGTTTATTCCCAACTCTACGACTGTTTCACTGAGTGAGTTTGAGCACCTCTCTCAAACTCTCTGTGCCCCAGTATCCCACCTGTGAAATGGCCATAAGAACTCACGTGAGAGGAGAGCTATGTTTGGGAATGTTTGCTGAGTGCTTTGAGATCCTATGGACTTAAATGATGCCTACCTGTGGTCCTGGCTTTCTGCATAGGGGTAAATTGCACTCAAAGGATGTTCCTGAAATTGATCCTAAATGCAGTCTCTCTCCTGGCTTCAGAACAAACCAATGTCACACTTTACTTTCCAGCATTATAATTATGCCCTCAGAAATGGGAGATGGAAAGAAAGACCAGCCCAAGCAGCAGAGCCCCTCTGTTACTCAGCCAGTGGTCTCCCAGAGCTACAGCTGCATTGAAGCCTATGAAACCAAAGACACAAAGAACAGACCCTTCAAAGTTGCCAAGAAGGAAATTGTCGAAGTGTTAATCAAGGACATGACCGGTATGTCTTGTATGGTTGGTTATTTTCTGGTTTTGGATGTGAATTCTAGAGATTTTTAGACTGGCTTGTGGCCGGACAAAAATGTGTTTGTTTGTTTTGTAATATGGGGTGTGTATACTGGATGGTATAACTTACCTTGTTTAGGACTGTAAATATTTTATTAAGAAGAAAAGAACAAGTGAAGTAGGATTTTCTGGTTGGTGGAACAAGGAGTGCAAGTGTCAGGACTCCTAGGTTCTATTCCTAACCTTGGGAGAGAGCATGAGTTGGGGGCTCCAAGATCCTGACTCCCAGGGCTGCCCCATTTATAAAAACAATGGCAAGTGTTAGGCAACTTTAATATGGGGTGGTTGCCATCTCCTCTATAATAATTAACACAGGGGCTGCAAAGCTTCAATGAAGAATGCTGTCAAAGTGCTTCTCAGCCAGTGTCCAAGTGCAATGTATTGTGTTGTTAAAAGTGAGCCTGCATTACATGCTCCCTCCTGCTGTTTGCTGCAGGGTGGTGGCTGGTGGAGAACAAGGATCAGCAAATAGCCTGGTTCCCAGCTCCGTATCTGGAGGAGAGAGTAACTGGGGAGGAGAGTCCAAATGCCAGAGAACTGGATGAGGAGGGTGAGTCTGTTTATCCCTTGCTGTGGCTCTTAGCTTTCCATCACTTGGGGCTGCATGTCACTAAAAGTAGGTCCTGCAAAAAAATACATGTTTCAGCTTAGAATGAAAAACAAACACATCACAGAGAGGAGACACGAGCTGGTGGTTAACACCCAGGACTGGGACCTGGGAGACCTGGGTTCCAGTGCCCAGCCCTGCCACTGACTTGTTGTGTGACCTCAGGCAAGTCCCTTACAGGGATGTCTATTTAAAGCTCACGCTCATCTGAACACGTTTACCTCTTGTCATTACAAGCAGCCCTGCGGATGACAATTTTCCCCAATTTGTTTTCTTTGTGCTTTTGACGACGACAATTACCCTGTGGGTCAGTGGGTCATTTTTCCGGACACCCAGCTGGTAATGGGACTTGGGGCCAGGGGCAGCACTTGGAACCCACTTTAACTTCCTGAAGACTGACTAGATTTGGAGTTGACATGGTCTCTTTTAGCCCTAGGCCTTGGTTCCTGAGGGAACTGGGATTGTTTAGTCTGCAGAAGAGAAGAATGAGGGGGGATTTGATAGCTGCTTTCAACTACCTGAGAGGTGGTTCCAGAGAGGATGGTTCTAGACTATTCTCAGTGGTAGAAGAGGACAGGACAAGGAGTAATGGTCTCAAGTTGCAGTGGGGGAGGTTTAGGTTGGATATTAGGAAAAACACTTTTTCACTAGGAGGGTGGTGAAACACTGGAATGCATTACCTAGGGAGGTGGTAGAATCTCCTTCCTTGGAAGTTTTTAAGGTCAGGCTTGACAAAGCCTTGGCTGGGATGATTTGATTGGGGATTGGTCCTGCTTTGAGCAGGGGGTTGGACTAGATGACCTCCTGAGGTCCCTTCCAACCCTTATATTCTATGATTCTATAAATATATCCGAGGGATAAATATCAGGGAGAGAGAGGAATTATTTAAGCTCAGTACCAATGTGGACACAAGAACAAATGGATATAAACTGGCCATCAGGAAGTTTAGACTTGAAATTAGATGAAGGTTTCTAACCATCAGAGGCGTGAAGTTCTGGAACAGCCTTCCGAGGGGAGTAGTGGGGGCAAAAGACATAACTGGCTTTAAGACTAAGCTTGATAAGTTTATGGAGGGATGTTATGATGGGATAGCCTAATTTTGGCAACTAATTGATCTTTGACTATTAAATATGCCCAATGGCCTGTGATGGGGTGGGATCTGAGTTACTACAGAGAATTCGTTCCTGGCTGTCTGGCTGGTGAGTCTTGCCCACATGCTCAGGGTTTAGCTCATCGCCATATCTGGGGTCTGGAAGGAATTTTCCTCCAGGGCAGATTGGCAGAAGCCCTGGGGGTTTTTCGCCTTTCTCTGCAGAACGGGGCACAGGTCACTTGCTGGAGGATTCTCTGCACCTTGAAGTCTTTAAACCACGATTTGAGGACTTCAATAGCTGAGACATAGGTCAGGGGTTTGTTACAGGAGTGGGTGGGTGAGATTCTGTGGCCTGCGTTGTGCAGGAGGTCAGACTAGACAATCATAATGGTCCTTCTGACCTTAAAGTCTGTGATTCCTCCATCTCCATAATCCTTACCCACTGCAGAGGGGCTTTGTGAGGCTCGATTTTCTAATGCGTAAATTCACCCTTGTCCAGAGGGCCAGTCTAAAGTGGCGCCTAGACGTTGGGCTGGTCCCTCCACCTGGGGTGAATGACCCCTAAGGCTTGTAAGTTCTGCTGCCCAGATGGCAGGCAGTCCAGAGTGGTGTTCCTACACTCTATCCAGGGCGCTCTCTTACCTGCAAAGCAGAAATGACCCCTTCCTCTTCCTTCCAGGGACTCTGTATTACGCCGTGCAGGCCTATGAATCTCAGAAGGCTGATGAGCTCTCTCTGAATGTCGGGGTAGTTGTGGAGGTGCTGGAGAAATCTGACAATGGCTGGTGGCTGATCTGGTAAGGAGGTTCTCTTTCCCCCATCCCCCTTCTGAGTCGGCGCTCCATGAGAGAGCCTGTTAGCAGCGGCTCACTCATTCCCAGCCCTGGGGAGGGTGTGCAGGGACCTCTCAGCCTTTGGCAGTGACTCAGACTGTTTTAGAGAACTCTCTCGCCCAGGCAGGGATCTTTCCCCTGCCTTTCTGTCTAATACACAGGAATGGGCTGGACTCCCTTGAAGGGGGTGGGGGTCCAGGGACTGAAGGACTGCACTTGGGGACGGCTAGCCCTGTGCTGGGGAGCCTGTCCAGTGCTGCTTGGGAGGAATTAAGAATCCTCGGTGAAACTTCCAGGGCGAAATCCATCTCTCCCCCACAAAACCCTAAGTGAACAGACTGTGTGTGGGGAAGCAATCGGAGGCTGGCATGGAATTCATGCCTATGGGCTGGGATGGCAGCCACCGACCCCAATACACCACTATCCTAGCTGCAGAATCTGTGCGGGCATGGATACGGTTACCCTGGCAGCACCCCAGTGACCCCTCTGTGCTTGTCCACTGAAAGCTGGCATGGATTCCGCCAGGGCAGCTTGCAGGGCCCCGCTCCCTTGGGATGGATTCAACCCCAAAGGCTCTATTTGAGCACACCATTCTACACGTCCCATGGGTCTCATCTGTCATCGAATCATAGAAGATGAAGGTTGGAAGAGACCTCAGGAGGTCACCTAGTCCAATCCCCTGCTCAAAGCAGGACCAACCCCAACCTTGTCTCCCTTGGCTCTGGTGTCACCAGTTCTGAGCTCGCTCCTTGTCTTCCCTTTTGCCCAGCCCCACCCCAAGTTCTGTCCCTATCTCCCAGGTCTGGCGTAGGTGGCTGGTACCTAGCACCCCCCGCTTGCATTTCCCTGGGATGGGAGTGCCCTTAGGGACTCTGATCTCCCCGGCATGGTTGGATCACACGTGAAGTTGCCCTTATCCTTAAGTATTGCTTTCCCCTGCCTTTCCCTCAGGTACAATGAGTGCACTGGCTACATCCCCTCCATGTTCCTCCAGCCCTATAAGAACCCGCACAGCAAGTTCCAAACAATGGTGAACACTGGCCTCTGTGTCTCCACCCCTAACCTGCTGCAGGCCGCCAGCCCCTCCAACTGGAGTTCCCTCCCCCAGCGCAAGACACAGGCAGGGGACGAGCCCCCGACTCGCTCAGCGCATGAGAGGCCCATAAAGGGCAGGGATCCTCCGAGCAGAATGAGATCGAGATCTCTAAGCAGCCCGCTGCCTGGGGCAGAGAGCACAGCCAGCTCCAACCTCACGTGTGAGCTAGACAGCCTGTCTGTCAGTTCTGGGAGTGGGAGCGAACACGGCTTCAACCGGGATTGGAAGGCAGGCTCATCAGGGTCTCTGCCTGGAGACAAGCAGGCTGGGGCTGGCCTCCTGCAAGCGAGCCTAGGTCAAGCCTCGGCCAGTCAAGGCAGCAAAGCTCCTCACCTCACCAGCAAGGATAGGAATGATTCAGGCTTTGAGGAGGAGTCTCCAAGCGACTCAGATTCTTTCCTTCACAGCCCAGACTCTGCTGCCAGCGTCCCCAAGATGCCCGTGCGACCCGCGGTCCAGGAAATCCTCCAGAAATGCAGCACTGTGACCAAGAGAGCCGTGCAAAGGGCTGCACTCAGGCCAAGCCTGCAACCCTCCCCCGGAGGGGAGACGTGTGCAAAACCGACTGATGCTCTAGACCATGTGTGCCTCCGATGAGACTCCGTTATCGCCCTGAGCTGGAGGGTGGAGACTGCAGTAGCTGAAATTCCTGACATTATCCTGGCTCAGCTGACGGAGAGGATGGACTCAGCCTTTAACTCCTGGTTGGAAGCTGCTCTTGCATGGTTGCTTGACTGGCTGGTTTGCGCTAATGCACTGGACTCGCTGTTCATACAGGAAGAACTGGAGGCTGGAATGCTGCAGAATTGTCTCTGCTGCAGATACTGCACCAGATCCGCAACTGGCATAAATGGGGTCATTCCACTGACTTCAGTAGAGTTGTTTACACCAGCTGAGGCTTTGGCCCACTAACTGGTTAAGAGGTTAAACTTTTAGAGTTAAATTAATCCCAGCCATCTGCCCAAGGATTGCTTTACCCCGTTATTGGGGCATGAAGGGAACTGAGGCCCAGAGGCTAAATGACTTGCTCAAGGTTACGTAGAAAATCAGAGTAGGAAATTGAACCCTGATCTTGTAAGTGCGAGGCCAGCACCCAAACCACCAGACCAGCCTTCCTCTGAAAGACTTGTACTTAAGTGCAGTGTTAAATCAGTGCAGGCTGGGATCAGTTTGCTTTACACATTGTAACCACATCTCTCACACTTCAGTACATGTATTCTCTTAGGGTCCACTGCAGCGTTAGGCGGTTCAGTCCCCACCCTTGTAAACAATCAGACACTACTGGATGAAACGATCACATTTGTTGGGAGGAGAGGGAGTTCTCTGACCCAGACTTTCTTTCGCTTATTTCGGTAGAGCCAAGTGAATAATTCATAGGAATCATTTATTCAAACTGTCCAGTCCTCTGCTCTGTCCCCAAATTGACCTGCGAGCAGTTTGGAATGTTGTTGAACCATGAATGAATTCAATGCTATTTGTCAAACCGTTTCGGTGAATCACACTGGATCTGCAGATCGGCCACCAGAACTGAAAAGTCAAGCTGTTAGGCAGCTTGGATGGCTGGCTTTATCCTTCCAAGGTGGGTCTGTACGGGCTTGGGCGCGTAAGTGCCATGATCTCACTTATCTATGTGGATGACAGTAATTATTTGGATCAGGTCTTTGGTGTGAATTTTCCCCCTTAGGAGCTAAGTGTTGACTGCCAATGAAGATTCTCTAATATTAGCTTAAATTCACCCTTTACACAACCATTCCCACCTGTAAACTCACTTGTGAAGATGCTCATGGAAAAACCTATTTTTAATTCAAAGGCGCTTTAAGCTATCCCACCCCCCGAGCAGTAATTTAATTACCCTTCCATAAATCTGCTATTCTGACTTTCTGAGACATGCCTGTGAGATCACAATGAACCAACCTGTTTTGTTCAGCTTGCAAGGTATTTATTCTAAATTACATGTATTTATGCCTTGGTTTGGATTAAACATATGATAGAACCTCTCTCTGTTTCTTAGAACTCGGACACAGTACTTGGTTTATTTTACATTTCAAGGATCTGTTCATTTTAGGAATTTAAAATTTGGCAGGTGATGAGTTTGGAGGGTTGCAAAGTGCCTGAATTCAGTTTGCCTGTGCAAAGAAAGGTTTCAACACATGGCCACAACCTTGGGTTACAGCCAAATGTCTGCCCCAGGATGGACTGTGATTTCTTTAACAGTCCTTCCTCAAGAGTTTTGTGACTACTCATTTGGCATCCCTGCAAGGCTGCAGCATTGTAATTGTCTCCTGGCTGCTCTGGGGCAGTTCTCAGTTTGTTTTCTTAGGCTTTGCTTCCTTCCTGACTAACATGGGAGGCACTTTCTGTTTATTTTTAAACCTCTAAGCCTCCTATCCACTCCTCAGTCGCTGCCCCTCTTGAATCACTTACTGCACCTCAGCTGGGGTGACCAGATAGCAAGTGTGAATAATCTGGACAGGGGATGGGGGAGTACAAGGCATCTATATAAGACAAGGTCCTGAATATCAGGACTGTCCCTATAAACTCGGGACATCTCAGCACAAGTGCACCCTTTGAGCATACTGTTTGCACTGCAGCTTCTCCTTTTGAAGATTAAAAATTGAAATCGCTTATTATGGGAATTAGTAGCTTTAACCTGCTCCTCCTGCAACGACACATTAAAGCTTCTCAGCCACTTGAAAGAACGAGGAGTCCTTGTGGCCCTTTAGAGACTAACAAATGTGTTTGGGCATAAGCTTTCGTGAAGTGGGTTTTAGCCCATGAAAGCTTATGCCCAAATAAATTTGTTAGTCTCTATGGTGCCACAAGGACTCCGTGTTGTTTTTGCTGATACAGACTAACATGGCTGCTACTCTGAAACCTGTCAGCCACTTGAGGAATTCCTGTTTCCATCTCACAGGGAGAAAGATGCGGACACGCTGCCAATGTCTGTGTGCAGAGAAATTAAAAGCCATTAAGAAGCAACTTCCTCCCTCTCTACTCTCTAGGGATCGCATCTGCTTACGCATGGCTGCAGCTGCTCTCTCTGCATGGTGATTTTCAGCTCTGCCTCTCCACGCCTGAGCTGTCGCTTGTCCAATCCCACAGGTCAGCCTGTCTCTCTGACCTCTCCTGTTGCATCTCATGCCATCAATTGCAACTCAGCATGGCCAAAACGGAATTGGTCTCAATCCCTCACTCCTTCTTTTCCCCATCACTGCTGGCATTTCCACCAATCCTCCCAGGCCCCCAAACCTAGGTGTCATCCTTGACTCTGCCTCCCTCTAGCCCCACACATCTAGGCTGTCCCCAAATCTCACTGCTGCTGCTTCCCTAATGGTTCCATGAGCCAGTCCCCCTCTCTGTCCACACTGCTGAAATTCTCATCTCGCTACTCAAATACAAAGAATGAAATAAGCCCGTAGCACCCATGCTGGGTGAGGGCGGGAAACACTCCTCAGAACAGCCCTACTGCACTCCAAGGCCTGCCCCCAAACCTTTATCTTCTAATCCCAACAAGCAGCCTCATACCAATAGGAGTGACCTATCTTACGGGTGGTGCTGTCCATTGCAAAAGTCCGAGGAGTGGGAATGTCCCAAGCCTGTAAATTCCATGACTGTGCGGTTGGAGTGGCAAGCCGGTCCAGAGCTCTCCTTAACACTGACCGGCTCCGCAAGTCGGCCCATCCCAGGGCGCACTGAGTAACTATCCCTGTGCGGGCTCTGTACAGCTCAAGCCAGATGCATCAGTGCCACGGAGAGATGAACTGCCCAAGGTACGCTGCCGGGGTGCAGGCTGCTGGTTCAGTGCAGCATGAGGACACAGATGAAGCCAAGCTTTTCCTCTGAGTCGTAAATATATTTATATCTTCCAAATATGTATTTTCCTTCGTCTGGCAGTGCGTGGGAACATGATGTTGGCATCCTAGTCAAGTCAAATGTATATGTAGGAAAGAGAGGCTGACAGGCCCTTTTAATGCACCATCTTAGGTGCATGGCACAGAATATATGCTTAAGAGGCTGGGGCGGGGGCAAGGGGTGTTGGATAATGGGGTCGAAGGGGAGGGCTGGAAGGGGTTTACAAGACATCTAAGTTGTTCTCCCCATTTCACAAACTGAAAACTAGCGAGTTGCCAACCCAATATATTGAGCTTTTCAGAACATGTTACGTGACAAGCGGCTACTCCAAACTCTGAATAAAGAGCAATAAGCGACAGCCAAAGGCTTCAGTAATCCGGAGAGAGAAGAAGGCTCACGGCTGCCTGCAGAATTCCAACAGCGTTTAAGCCAGTCCCTGTGCGGAGAGTCTCTGCTCAGCGATCCATTTCAGCTCAAAATCTGCAGAGGCATCCTAAGAATGGAAGGGGCACAAACTGGGATGTGCTATTGTTACGTTAAAACAGGCAAAGGACCCTGGCTGGCAGGCCGTAACATGGGGTGGGGGGGACTTTTTGGCCTGAGGGCCACATTGGATTCCAAAACTGTATGGAGGGCCGGGTTGGGAAGGCTGTGCCTCCCAAAACCCTAACCTTATCTGCCCCCTCCCAATTCCCACCCCCTGACTGCCCCCCTCAGAACCCCCAATCCATCCAACCCCCCCCCACTCCTTGTCCCCTGATCGCCCCCTCCTGGGATCCCCTGCCCCTAACCGCCCCCCTGGGACCTCACCCCCATCCAACCCCGCCTGCTCCCTGACTGCCCTGATCCCTATCCGCCCCCTGACAGGCCCCCCAGGACCCCACCCCCTATCCAACCCCACCGCTAAAGCCCCTTTCGGAATGCGGCCCTGTGAACATGGACGGAGGGCTCAGGGGGAGCAGGGGCGGCCGCAGAGCCGGAGAGACGTGGCGGTTTCCCCTTCAAAGCACCGCTTCTCTCCGGCCGGCTGCGTAGCCGCCCCTGCTCCTCCCGAGTCCTCCGCCCGCGTTCGCCACGCTCCTGCCACCCGCGCCGCCTGCCTGCTCCCCTGTGGCTACAGGTGAGCCTCCCTTCCTGCTCTCCCCTGCCCCCACAGTGCAGCCCCCTCCCGCGCTGGCGCCACGGCGTGCTGAAGCTGCGGGGGAGGGGGGATAGCGAGGGAGAGCCAGGGACTAGCCTCCCCGGCCGGGAGCTCAAGGGCCGGGCAGGACGGGCCCGCGGGCCATACTTTGCCCACCTCTGGCCTAACACATGCGTGCCGTGAAGTTGTAGCTGGGCAACAGAGGCAGGCAGCGGCCAGCAGAGGGCACTTACAAGGAGAGATGGGGGTTAAAACGCAGTAACTCAGACTAAAGGGCCTCTTGCTGCAGGTTACATTATAGATGACACGGTGCTTAGATTTTAAGTGCTAGTGACGAGCGCTTTGCAGTAGCTGAGACACTGGTTAAATGGGGGACTCGCCGCCATTCAGCCCAGTTGTTTTCTCCTGCAGGTGAGCACTGAGTTAGTATTATGATCGTTGCCAGAGCAGCAGATCGATGTATTAGAGATACAGCAGATTCTAAGTACCTGAGGGAGACTCTGCCGCTGATTTGCTCCTGGGAACTGTTAGAAGTGGAGAGTAAAGTCTCCAAGGGTGAAACTGGTGTCCAGCGTTTCATGGCAGAGTTTCAGGATCTGGAGCCTGTGTTCTGCAGAAACCAGGACCCATCAGGCATGCCTTTCCTCCGAATTAATTATCTTGCAAACAGTTTGAGGATGTAGAAAGCTATACAATAAGCGCTGAGCAGCAGCACTGGTTCAGTCAGCACAGTTCTGAAGACCAAGGTTCTGGTGAAAATACTCCTGTAGGGGCAGGGAGCTTTCCTCCAACAGCTCGTCGTTTTACCAATGATTTTTGATCTGTAGATCTCTTTTCAAAATGTCATTTGCATTTTCAAACAGCCCTGGGCTCATTAAATGCAAACAAACTAGGGTAGAACAACATTGCAGGGCTGTAAGAAACTGACCAGAGCAAGATCATTCAGGTGTAATACTATCCCTCCCTCTTTATATACGCCCGTTGTCACCAGCCATCAGAGCAGCTAAAAGCAGTATAGGCAACATGCTGGCACAACAAGGTGAGTAAACGATTGGAGAAGTAGCCTTAAGGATAACTGCAGTAATTAGCCCTAACATCTTATTTTGATACATGGCACTGGTCTTTCTCCAGTAACAAAGTTTTAAGGCCCTGATTCAGCAAACTGCTTTAGGCACATGCATGCTTTTACCCGGTAAACGGCACAGATTATACCTATTCAGGGAGTTACCACCCCAGAGACACTCTTCTTTCAGTTTTGTGATCATGCAACCAGCCCCAGGATCTGGGCAGAAGGTACAGCCTAAGCCAAGCAGCTGTTCCATCAGGCATCCAGCGATCTCCCAGAGTTACAGATGCATTGCAGCCTCTGAAACCAGACACAAACAGACCCTTTCAAGTTAACGAGGCTCCAGTCCCCAGTGGATTAATCAGGGCCACCAAAGGCACGTTTTCCATCTGTTGTCATTTGGAGTTTAAGATTAGAGTCTCCACGGAAAGGTTTTGTGGTTGTGAGCTGCCAACAACTCTGTTTGTGGGATCTGCTCTTATGGAAATGCATTTGATCAAGGGAAAAATGGGCTTGCAGTTCTTCTGGTTGTTACATGCTCCTTTCTGCTGGTTGCTGCACCGGAGTAGCTGGTGATGGTGGAGTACTAGCTAAACCTGGTTCCCAATTCCATTTCTGGACAGGACAATTAGGCCTGGTCTACACTACGAGCTTATGTTGGCTTTAGCAGCATTAAATCCGAATTAACCCTGCACCCGTCCACACAATTAAGCCATTTTTTCGAAAAAAAGGGCTCTTAAAACCAATTTCTGTACTCTTCCCCAAGGAGGGGATTAGCGCTGAAATTGACATCGCCATTTTGAATTAGGGTTAGTGTGGACACAATTCGAAGGTATTGGCCTCCGGGAGCTATCCCACAGTGCACCATTGTGACCGCTCTGGACAGCACTCTGAACTCGGATGCACTGGCCAGGTGTACAGGAAAAGCCCCGGGAACTTTTGAATCTCATTTCCTGTTTGGCCAGGCGAGCTCATCAGCACAGGTGACCATGCAGTCCCAGAATCGAAAAAGAGCTCTAGCAGGGACCGAACGGGAGGTACGGGATCTGATCGCTGTATGGGGAGAGGAATCCGTGCTATCAGAACTCCGTTCCAAAAGACGAAATGCCAAAACATTTCAAAAAATCTCAGAGGCCATGAGGGACAGAGGCTACATCAGGGACGCAACACAGTGCCGTGTGAAACTTAAGGAGCTCAGACAAGCATACCAGAAAACCAAAGAATCAAACAGACGCTCCGGGACAGAGCCCCAGACATGCTGCTTCTACGCTGAGCTGCATGCAATTCTAGGGGGGGCCGCCACCACTACCCCACCCCTGTCCGTGGAGTCCGAGGATGGGATACTCTCTGCCATGGCTGAGGATTTTGCAGATGGGGAAGATGAGGAGGACGAGCTTGGGGAGAGCACACAGCACACGGTTTTCCCCGACAGCCAGGATCTTTTTATCACCCTGACTGAAATACCCTCCCACCCAATGAAGCCGGAGAAGGGACCTCTGGTGAGTTTACCTTTTAAAATATAATACATGTTATAAAAACAAGCGTTTTTTAATGATTAAGTAGCCCTGAGGACTTGGGATGCATTCATGGCCAGGACTGCTACTGGAAAAGTCTGCTAACGTGTCTGGGCATGGAGCGGAAATCCTCCAGGGACATCTCCATGAAGCTCTCCTGGAGGTATTCTAAAAGCCTTTGCAGAAAGTTTCTGGGGAGAGCAGCCCTATTCCGTCCTCCATGGTAGGACACTTTACCACGCCATGCTAGTAGCAAGTAATCTGGTATCATTGCATGACAAAGCCTGGCAGCGTATGGTCCTGGTGTTTGCTGGCATTCAAGCAACATCCGTTATCTCTCTGTGTTATCTTCAGGAGAGTGATATCATTCATGGTAACCTGGTTGAAATAGGGGAATTTGATTAAGGGGACATTCAGAGGTGGCCGTTCCTACTGGGCTGTTTGCCTGTGGCTGAAAATAAATCCTCCCTGCAGTTAGCCACACAGTGGGAGGTTTCAGAATAACAGCCGTGTTAGTCTGTATTCGCAAAAAGAACAGGAGGACTTGTGGCACCTTAGAGACTAACCAATTTATTTGAGCATAAGCTTTTGTGAGCTACAGCTCACTTCATCGGATGCATACTGTGGAAAGTGTAGAGGATCTTTTTATATACACACAAAACAGTGGGAGGGTGGGCCATTGGCGCTGAGCTGTTCGCGTTTGGCTAGCAGGGATCTTCCCTGATACCAGCCAGGCCGTGGGGGGAAGGGAAAAGCGATCATCCCAGAGAATTGGATGGGGGGAGGGGGTTAGTTGGGTTTCTGCTGCTGCACGTTAACAGGAAAACTGCAGCAGTAAATGGCCAACTCAACGGGCTTTGCTTGGTATGGGAGAGGAGGTCGCTGCTGTTATGAAGGTTGCAGAAGCCGAAAGACTATGGCTTACCATGGCCACCTGCAAGCCAAGTTCTGTTGCCCAGCCCTGCATGTGTGATCTCTTGTTGGATCATATTAAAGGAGTTCTGTATTAAAATCACAAATGAGTTTGATTCCCCATAGTTTAAATTCCAGGGTATTACTAATTAAGAGGTCTCTTGGTTTTTGGTACTGTTTCTCTCCCTCTGTGTGTGAAACTTGCAAGCTGCTAATTGTGTTAGTACATTCTAAGACAGTCTGTTCTCAAAGCAATTCTTTGTAACAACAACTACTCACAGAGAGAGAGAGAGACTCAAAGCAATACTCTGTAACAATAGGATTCTTTCTGTATTCACAATAAATGTGGCATTTTGCCTTTTCCCCTTTAATAAGATCCTGCTGGCTTTTATTTTATTGGTATAACATTTTGGTGGAGAATTGCAAAAGGGGGAATACTGGTAAAAAAAAACCTGTTATTGTAAATATTGGTGTGCACATCGCCAGCTCTATTGAGCTAGGCATTTCTATTAGGTTAACCAGACCTGCTGGCCTCCGGGAAGGTAGTAGGGAAAAACAGGTTAACCAGACCTGCTGGCCTCCGGGAAGGTAGCAGGGGAAAGTGTATAAATTAAGCTAAGGTTACTAAAAATGATCAGGTTTAACCAGACGTGCTGGCCTCCAAGTTAACTCTGCAGAGGCTGGAGGGAATTAAGCAGCTAAACTTTGTGAAAATGTTAAAAAGGAAAAGTGTTAGAGAAAGGACATTCTTGGTTTCTTTGCAGCCATTCTGAAGGAAAAATGGGCCCTTTTCCAAAGGAATGTCTGTAAATTAGCCAGGCAAAAATAAACTATCTGATTAAAATCATTTGACTGGACAATTTAGTCAAATTTGCGAAAAGAACATAAGGGGGTTCTATTGGAACTTAACTGCCTCAAATGTATAAAGGGAATGTAAGATGTAAAAAACAGAGCAGTGTGGAAGGGATGCTAAGGAAAAGAAAATGTGTATGTATCTGTCTGTGTGTGTGTAAATAAGTAAAGTTCTAAGGACCAATTGGTTTTGTTTTTGTTTTAAATAATGCCACTGAAAATCCATTCAAAGTTGCAAAACTGACGGACCTTTTTGCTAGGCACAGGTAATGAGTGTTGTTTGGCTTTGGGATTTGGCATTTAACCCTTAAAAGGTAACTCCGTGCTTTACAAAATTTAAAATGTTTTTAAGTTGTGGCTGCAGCAGCGCAGTCAAAATCAGGAGAAAGAAAAAAAATTCTGGATTCTTTTTGTTTGTTTTTGTAACAAAGTAGCAGATGAGAACTGTAGTAAAAACATAAATAAGAAATTAAAAAAGACAGTGCCCCTCTGAAGCAACAGCAGGGGTGAGGTGCACAAAACAAAAAGAAGCAATGTTAGAAACTGCATCCGATGAAGTGAGGTGTAGCTCACAAAAGCTTATGCTCAAAGAAATTGGTTAGTCTCTAAGGTGCCACTCGTACTCCTTTCCTCTTTGTTAGAAACACTGAGTCTTAAAATGGCTCTGAGTAATCAGACTGTCACTTTGATAAAGGTACATGAAAACTCTGTAAGCAAAAAAATAGAAATAGTTACACCTTATGTAAACATGGATCTGGATCATGTTATAGAAGTTAAACTATGGAAGGAAATGTGCATTTGCCCCAGAACATGTGCAGGGTATATTGTAGAAGGGGCAAAAGAAATGCAAACATACCATGCTACTTAATTAAAATGATATTCGGGCTCCAAAGGGAGCCACGATAGGTTGGGTTTTCTTTCTCAGATTGCTGTGTGTTTTGGAAGCAGAAGTTAAAAGTCATCAAAACTCTGGTGAAAGTTGATTGTGTCCCTTTTAAGATCCAGTCTCTGAGCTGCTGAGGGCTTTAAATCCAAAAGCAGGAAGAGTCTGTGAAAATGCAAATGACCTAAATGATAAAGGAAGGAAAGAAGTAGCAGCACAAAGGAGCTGCAGATAAAGGACACACCTGGTAAGCAAACAAACTGTCTAAATAAAAGGCATGGGATCACAAGAGAATTTTAATAAATTTAATGATAATAAGTACCCCTGTAACACTGTATAGTGTGTATGGTTTTTGGAAAAATCCTTTAAGGTCATATGGTAATGATGCTTCTCAGCTATTACCTGTAAATAAACTTAAAGCTTAACGCAGCAGGAAAAACGTTATAAACTTGGTCTGCTGTATAAGAAGGAAAACTGAGGTACCCCACCTCATGGATTTAATGACTAAACAGTGGGATAATTTCCCCCATAACCCTTAAAAGATAGAAGCCATTGAAACCTGGCCTGCCTATAGAACAAAAACAGGAAAATATAGGAGTAATTCCTCTGTTTTGCCTGCAATCAGCAAGGGTATTTGTAAAAGAAATATTTTAAGCAATAATCTGCCACCCCAAATGGGGAAGAAACATGTTCTTTTGTCTTTCAGAAAATCAGGAAAAGCTGATGCCAGCTGAAGAGCAACCCAATACCATGAATCTACTGTCACAAGAGAAATTCTGTTTTGTGTTCTATGTCTTGTCGCTAGCACTGTTGTGAGTTTAAAAAAATAAAAAATAATAATAAAAAAATACTGCAGGTAATTAAAAATAAATGAAGCTCTCTGTCCCAGCTACAGGACAGCCTGATACAAAAACAAGTACATGCCAATGTAGACTTGGTCCAAATTGGTCTGGGTAATCTAAAAGCCCGATGGAATCTTTGGAAATGGCTTAATACTACCACATGGCTTATGCATAAGAAAAAATTTAGAAATAGGAAACTACGCAGCCATAGCTATGGGATGCACTGAAATGCAAATACTTGCCCTAGCTACTTTGGAACACGAAATGTTCTGGGTCATATTGGGAAATATTAAGGGTTTGATGCATTTGTTAAATCAAAGAAAGAGATCATTGTTTGACACTTATCAATATGAATGGATGCAATACGTTTCCAGTATTGTAAAACCAGACTTGTTAATGGGAGAAATGGTTGTCAAAATTGCACACCAACAGTCCCGGGAGGCAAAGGTATTGAAGGTTAGCCCACTCCCCATATTACACATGGGATCCTTCTGGCTACCCTGGACCTCGAGCCAGAGGGCTGGGGAGGGAGGGAAGCTATTGTACCGAATGGACTCCTCAAAAGTGGGTGTGCCTCGCCTTGCCTGTTGCCCCAGAACCTTGTAGTAAAGATACATCACAAGGATCATGTATGTGGCATGAATTGGAATCACAAACTCAAATTGCCTCACAGTACTTTCTTTTGAATAGGCTACATAGAAAGTGACACTGATGATTATAAATCTTAGTGTCAAAAGGGGGATTATGCTGGATCATATTAAAGAAGTTCTGTATTAAAATCACAAATGAGTTTGATTCCCCATAATTTAAGTTCCAGGGTATTACTAATTAAGAGGTCTCTTGGTTTTTGGTACTGTTTCTCTCCCTCTATGTGTGAAACTTGCAAGCTGCTAATTGTGTTAGTACATTCTAAGACAGAGTCTCTTCTCAAAGCAATTCTTTGTAACAACAACTACTCACACACAGAGAGAGACTCAAAGCAATACTCTGTAACAATAGAAACAGCACCCAGAGACTCCCCGCCCTTTTGTTGTATTCATCTCGCTTTGTTAACCATTGTGATTAAAATAGAGATAGAGGATGTATGTAGATGGATGCTTGGTGTGGATAATAACTGAATGATCAGGGAGGTGCCAGCCTAAGAATCCAGTGTCCATCAGCTGAAGAAGACGTCAAGTGGAAATAACCAGAGGATCCCCACAGAGGGCAGACTGGAATCCAGCCAACACCCTCAAGAATGGGAGAACCAAAGAACAAGATAACATCTGGCAGCACAGAGCCGTCAGGAATGTGCCATCTGCTGATTGATTCAGCAACAGCATGATGAAGCAATTCCCATAGACTGGCCTAGGAAGAAATTCCTATAAAAATGGACTCTAGAAAGTGAAAACTTTGGGGTCTGATTCTGCAAACCAACTTCCAGGAGCATCAGATGTGCATCTGATGAGGCCCTGCTCACTCCTCATGTCCAGGCCACCTGGCCAGTGGCTTGGCATGAGCAACTCTAAGGCTGGTAACTATGATAACAACCTTGCAGAACCTGTGTGTGTATGTGTATGAATGAATGTGTGAATAAATATGAAATTGAATGGAATGTTATAGCTATAACTAACTGCTTACTATGATTCTTTCTGTATTCACAGTAAATGTGGCATTTTGCCTTTTCCCCTTTAATAAGATCCTGCTGGTTTTTATTTTATTGGTATAACACTCCAACACCAAAGCCGCAGGCACTCAATATAAGATGCAAAATGCAACCTTGTACCAACATGACATGTGCTATGTAATGTGAATAGTGTTGTTCACCGTGAAAGAGTATAGCCATTGTTCTGTAAAATGTATCTTTTTAAATACTTCACTCCCTTTTTTCCCTCCAGCAGCTGCAAATGTTTCAGCCTCTGGGATGGAGGAGGGAGGCTTATCTCAGATAAGGTGGCGAAAAAAACGCACGCGCGATGACATGTTCTCTGAGCTCATGCAGTCGTCCAGCACTGACAGAGCTGTGTGGAGGGACACAATAGCAGAGTACATGGAAGTGGCCGATGAACGTGAGGAGGAAGATCAGAGGAGGCATGAGGAAATGCTGGGGATACTGCGGGATCAAACAGATATGCTCTGGCATCTCGTGGAGGTTCATGAACGGCAGCAGGATCACAGACTGCCGCTGCAGCCCCTGCTTAACCGCCCTCCCTCCTCCCCAAGTTCCATAGCCTCCTCACCCAGACGCCCAAGAACGTGGGGCGCGGGAGGCTCCGGCCACCCAACCACTCCACCCCAGTGGACAGCCCAAGCAACAGAAGGCTGGCATTTAACAAGTTTTGAAATGGCCTTTTCCTTCCCTCCTACCCTCCTCCCACACCCCACCTGGGCTACTTGTGAGTTATCTCTCTATTTTTATAATCAATTAATAAAGAATACATGTTTTTTAAACTATATTAACTTTATTTCCTTTGCAAGCAAGCTGTGCTCGAAGGCGGGAGGGCGGGTGGCTTACAGGGAATTAGAGTCAACCAAGGGGGCGGGTTTTCATCAAGGAGAAACAAACAGAAGTGTCACACAGTACCCTGGCCAGTCATGAAACTGGTTTTCAAAGCTTCTCTGATGTGCACCGCTTCCTGCTGTGCTCTTCTAACCGCCCTGATATCTGGCTGCGCATATTCAGTGGCCAGGCGATTTGCATCAACCTCCCATGTCTCCATCTTACTCTCACAGAGATTGTGGAGCACACAACAAGCAGCAATAACAATGGGAATATTGGTTTCGCTGAGGTCTGAACGAGTCAGTAAACTGCGCCAGCAACCCTTTAAATGTCCAAATGCACACTCTACCACCATTCTTCACTTGCTCAGCCTATAGTTGAACAGCTCCTGACTGCTGTCCAGGGTGCCTGTGTACGGCTTCATGAGCCAGGGCATAAAGGGGTAGGCTGGGTCCCCAAGGATAACTATTGGCATTTCAACATCCCCAACAGTTATTTTATGGTCTGGGAAGTAAATCCCTTCCTGCAGCCGTTTAAACAGACCAGAGTTCCTGAAAATGCGAGCGTCATGAACCTTTCCCGGCCATCCCACATTGATGCTGGTGAAACGTCCCTTGTGATCCACCAGTGCTTGCAGCACCACTGAAAAGTACCCCTTACGGTTTATGTACTGGCTGCCTTGGTGGTCCGGTCCCAAGATAAGGATATGCGTTCCATCTATAGCCCCACCACAGTTAGAGAATCCCATTGCAGCAAAGCCATCTGGTATGACCTGCACATTTTCCAGAGTCACTACCTTTGACAGGAGCAGCTCAGTGATTGCATTGGCTACTTGCATCACAGCAGCCCCCCACAGTAGATTTGCCCACTCCAAATTGATTCCCGACTGACTGGTAGCTGTCTGGCATTGCAAACTTCCACAGGGCTATTGCCACTCGCTTGTGAACTGTGAGGGCTGGTATATCTTGGTATTCTTGCACTTCAGGGCAGGGGAAAGCAAGTCTCAAAGTTCCATGAAAGTGCCCTTATGCATGTGAAAGTTTCGGAGCCACTGGGAATCATCCCAGACCCGCAACACTATGCGATCCCACCACTCTGTGCTTGTTTCCCGGGCGCAGAATCGGCGTTCCATGGCATGAGCCTGCCCCATTAACACCATGATCTCCAAATCGTGGGGGAACACGGTTTTAAAGAAAAGCGTGTTCATGTCCTCATCACCACGCTGCCGTCGCCTCCTCGCCTGGTTTTTCAGGTGCTGGTTCTGCATACCCTGCACGATAATGCGCGAGGTGTTTACAATGGTCATAACCGCTGTGGTGAGCTGAACGGGCTCCATGCTTGCTGTGCTATGGCGTCTGCTCCTGCTCAGGCAATCCAAGGAAAAGGGCACGAAACAATTGTTTGCCATTGCTCTGGCGGAGGGAGGGGCAACTGACAACATGGCTTACAGGGTTGGCTTACAGGGAATTAAAATCAACAAAGGGGGCGGCTTTGCGAGAAACAGAATGGCCCCCTCAAGGATAGAACTCAAAACCGGGTTTAGCAGGCCGTTGATTTCAGGGAGGGAGGGAGGAAGAAAATGAATACAAAACAAATCTGGTCTATTTCTTGTTTTGATCCACTTCATCTATCTTTATACATCTTGCTGGGAGCAGACTGTGCAGTACGACCGCTAGCCATCGTCATCACCTGGGTGCTCGGCAGAAGACGGTGCAGTATGACTGCTGGCCATTGTCTTCTGCTGGCTGCACTGCTGGTAGGACTGAATTGCCATGAGACTAAACTTAAAAGGGAAATGACCTGACTGAGTCACTCCCATGTTTGTCCAGGTGCCCCGACCTCATTGAGGTCGGTTAAAAGAGCACCCTGGACTACGTCGACGACGGCTACCAGTCACACTGCACTGTCTGCTGCCAAAAGGCAATAAACTGTTGCTGTGTAGCAATGCAGTACCACGTCTGCCAGCAGCCAGGAGACATACAGTGACGGTTCGCTGAGTGGGCTCCGTGCTTGCCGTGGCATGGCGTCTGCACAGATAACTCAAGAAAAAAGGCCCTTGCTTTCACGGAGGGAGGGAGGGAAGGGGGGCCTGACTATATGTACCCAGAATCACCCGCGACAATGTTTTAGCCCCATCAGGCACTGGGATTTCTACCCAGAATTCAAATGGGTGGCAGAGACTGCAGGAACTGTGGGACAGCTACAGACAGTGCAATGCTCCGGAAGTTGATGGTTGCCTCAGTACTGTGGACACACTCCGCCGACTACATGCACTTAGAGCATTTGTGTGGGGGGACACACAATTGACTGTATAAAAACGCTTTCTACAAAACCGACTTCTATAAATTTGACCTAATTTCGTAGTGTAGACAAGACCTTAGACAGGACAGTCACAGAAGAGGGAGAGTTTTAACGCAAGAGTTCCCATTTGATTTCTGCCATATCTATCCCATTTGCGCTGCATATCCAGACTGCATGCAGCACTTTGACCCCAAAGTTCTCAAAACACTTGAAACAGGCTGGTTGAATGTCATTATCCCCATTTTACAGACTGAGGAAACAGAGGCCCAAAGAGGCTAAGTGTCAGAGCTGGGGAGAGAACTCAGGCCTCTTGAGTTGGCCTTAATATATAATGAAAAATCATTGATAACTTTCTGCTGGAATTTGGCAGTAATCAGCAGACTTCCCCCCCAATCAGGTTTCTGTAGAGAGGATTTTCAAACCTATTCAGACCCTGAAATGAGTGCTTGAAAACACATTCACACAAAAGAGTTCTTGGCACAGTAAAACTGATCAGCACAATGACATGGAGTGAGTTAGAGAGCAGGGGATTCAGATAATTTCCCACTGATTTTCTACGTAGCCTTGGGTGAGTCACCTTCACCTCTGACCATCAGTTTAGCAGCTTGTCAAGCTGTCACACTGCCCTACTTTGGATGGTACAAGGCTTAATTAACAGTCTCTAAAGCACATCTCTATCCTCCGACGGAAGGTACTGAGTGCACAGTATTAGCAGAGAACGTTGTATTTAAAATGGTAATCAATACTGGCACCAAAGTTTATCGAGCTCAGAATGAAGACAAAACATTTGTTGGTACTGAAGCAATTGCTGAAGTGCTGGAAATAGCAAACCTAGGTGAAGTTTGCATTCAGTAAGATCCCACTCCTTTTTATCCTGGTATTCTGCTGTTAATGTCCATGCAACAAAGATAAAACAAACACACCGATGTGCAAATTTTGTTTCGGGTGCCAGAGTGCACAGCGGTGCAGATGTGCCGGGCTGCTATTGCACAGATGTAGATTAGCAAGCAGCTCAGTAACAATTGAGATTTAGGACTTTACCCTTTTCCTGTGTGCTCCTATGACTCTCCAAACAGCATCAGTAACGCACATCTACTGAATCCATCCCACGAAACATTGCTTGCATTTCTCTGTCTTTTTCTCAAGTAGAATGGAAAGCTGGTAATGCCCACCCCCTCCATGCTCCAGGTTACCCTAAAGAAAGGGCTGTGTACACCAACACCCAACCTACACAGCCAGAAGTGAGCTGAAGTCTTAGCAAGCTCACCACAAGCGAGGGATATTTCACTGGAGGTCAATACAGAGGAGAAGGAGCAGAGATACAGGCTGGTGCAGAGACAGAAATCGGGGGGTTGGGATGGTCTCCCAGAGTGCAGTGCTAAAAATAAGAGGACCTTTGCTCTAGAACAGACACAGCAGGAGTCCAACTCGGGCAGGCAGCCTCTCCCCTCCTTATCTACGGCACTGAGGAGACAGCAAGTCGAGACTGGACTCGCTCATTTATAAAATCGAACTTGAAATATTTATTATAAAAATACTCAAACTGCAACGTGGGCTGGGAGAGCCAACTAATGTTAGCATCCGGCACTTCAGTCAGTGTGCGTGCCCTTGGCTCGCCAGTCATTCCCCTCAGTATACTGCAAGCAGCGTATAAATGGTCCCAGACTCATGTCCTCTTCCCACTTTCACACATCTGCTAGTCTCATATTTTGCCACATGAAATCGATGAACATGGAGGCTTGTACTAAGCGGCCTAGTCTCTGGAAATGGCGCTCTGCAAAGAGGAAAGAAAAGTTATTGCTAAACAGAAAGGGTTAAGTACAAGGAAAATCAGGGAGAATTCTCTTCTCTGCCCTGACTGAGGCTAAGGGGGGAAGGAGAGGCTGCTGAGTGTGTATCATCTTCACAGACTTTGAAAAATTATGTTTCAGTGCTGGTAATAAGACGCCAGGAAGCAATAACGCATTCCGCAGAGCACGGGAATGAAGATGGAAGGGCTGATGGCCCAACACAGCTGGCAATACTGCAGTGTGCTGTTGTCTACCAGCTCTGTGTCCAAGGCACAGCTCAGACACCTGGCTCTAGGGCACGGCTGCGATCAGGCGCCATGTGCTGGCGATGCTGGTGCTGGGGGAGTTGCCACGGGAGCACCTCTGGATGGGTGAGCCACGGAGACAACCGTGCCACTGTTTTAATGGAGCCGAGATGCGGTCTCTTTTGTCACTCACCGGTGTAAGGCAGAAGGGATTCCACAGCAGTTTTAATCCCCTCATACTGCAGGAGACACTCCGGCGCTTCATGCTTTAGGAGGATTTCAAGGACAGCCTGAGCCTCGTGGCAGTTTCGAGAGTTTGTGTTCCAGGTCACCAAAAACTTCAACACTGACTCTACAGAGAAAAGCCAGTAATTCAGAAGTGTGCAGTTCACACACACCAGCTCAAGGGTAACATCACCCCACAAGAGATGCCAGTTCAGGAGGGATCTGTTCTTTTCATACCCTGCTGACCTGGCATGACCGAGTGACAAGCTTGGGGGCCAATAGTAACTGTATATCAAGTCCCTCACTGGATTGACTGTGACACAGGTTGACTGAGAACAACTAATCAGTAACATATGGAAGTGGCCTTGTGAACAGAGACGGTGACAGGGATGCAAGTCTCCGGGTTCTAAATTCCTAGCTCTACTCCTGACCCAACTTGGGCAAGTTACTTATTCTCCTATGTGCTGCCATTTCCCCATCTGTAAAATAGGGCTAACAGAACATAGCTGCCTCCTAGGGGCGTTGTGATGCTTTGACACACCTAGATGGAAAATGCTACCAATGTGCAAAGGATCATTGCTTGGCTGCGGTCTGTGGCCACAGACCAGCCTGTAGCAGGCTCAGGCCTACGTCACCACTGGCACCCTTACTGATAGCAGCAGCTGCGCTTGGTGAGGGTGGGAGGTCAGTGATGAAGAGTGAAGATAAGGAAGATTCTAGTCTTTCTAGTTTCAGTACAGAAAACAGGCTTCTAATCTAAAATACTCTTTTAGTCACATGAACAATAGCTCAACCAACCTTTCTGATCCTTCCGCAGTCTAAGGATGTTCTTTTCTAAGTTCTCTTTCCCGTTGGTTTCCTTAAGGATAACTAAAGGGGAAAGTGAAGAGACAGGAAATAATAAGATTAATTTCTAGAAAATAAAAAGATTAAAAATAAGAAGCCAAGCTTTGGAAGCAGGAAGTCTCCAACAATTTGGGATATTTAATGAGTGTGCAACACTATATCCTAAGGTGTGCTGTTGTGAAAACAGGTGTGCGCCTAGGAACTTACCTACACACAAAATAAGATTATGAAGGTTGCAAATTCAAACACTCCAAAGTTAGGAAATACCAGTATTGCCCGTGAAACCTTAATTCTGGCCCCTCGTGCGGATGCATTATGATACAGTCTTTAATTACATGATCACATGGTTAAGGCAATTGAATGCTGCTCTAGAAAACTGGATGCTATCTCTGCCTCTGCCCCAGATCTCCTGTGTTCTTTTAACCATTTTTTGCGTACGCTCAGAGAACGTTTAGGATACTGTACTATGTCAGTACCCTGGATCAGCCCAATTCCTCATCACCAATGAAAAAACATGAAAGCTAGGCCTAGTTTCTCTGCCAAACTCTAAACCTGAATTTGATCTCCAGGAAAACCAAATCAGCCACCTGACCCTCAGCGCTGTGAAGAGCTGCTTGTAGAGTAACTGCCATGAGCTAGGTGCTCATTTAAAATGCAGACAAATACTGCAAAGTAACAATTAAGCTCAATAAAGATTCTGGTTTCAGGCTGTTGGCTTTAGGGATGAAAGCTGCCCTGTCTGCTAATTCAAGGCCCACTGCTCCTGGACAATCAGTCACTGTGCATGATGCTTACAGGAGCCATTGAGGTCTGTACAGTGCTGTGTTTAACATCGGTCATGCTCTGACCTTTCCTGAGATGTGCTTGTGCTGTGAGATCAGAGGAAACACTTGCTGCTGGGCACAATGCAGTGGGGCATTGGTGATTTCAAATCAGAAAATAGAGGTGACAAGAAAAGGGGAAAATAGAAGTGGGAGGCTCCTGGACTCTGGGTTTCTGTCTCCTTTACCTGACAGAAGGGGATGATTTGGAAGACACCAGAAAAAACCTTGACTGACAGTGGATACCTACCCTTGATCACTGTCAGCACCGTGTGTGGCCGATCCAAAGAGATTGCCAGCCCTAAAGCTTTCAGGTATTTTTTCTCATGGAGCAGGTTGGAAAGCTCTTGATCTCTGTAATGCAATGAGGAAGAAGAGGTTGTCAGATGTTCATTTGCTTGAGAGAACAAAATGTTATACAAAATGCAGCAAATTCAATGGTAACAATGCGTAGAGATTTAACGCCAAGAAGTTAATAAAAGTAGGCTTCCCAGTGAAAACCTCAGTGCCATCATTGTATCGATAATTATCCCGGCATTATGTTAAAAGGTTTCCTGAGGTATTCTGTGCTGGCTGACACAGGAGAAAATGAATGATGAGTAAGTTTCAATGGTCTGACTTGGCTTATCTCAGCAGTACAGAACCCTGAAGTTCACTGACTTCCAAGTTAATAGTTATTATATAAAGACTTTATGGGAAGCCAAGATAACCTACAGCAGCAGATGAAGAGACTAAGAGAGATTATGGGGCAGACAACCAGATAAACAACGGCTTTGCTTTATGAAGAAGAAGAAATGGGAAGGCTTTAAGTGCAGTTTCATGGGGATGGCACATGATAAGAGAGACAATATACTATCCCTAGTATTGCTCAGGGTTACTCACTTCATAATCTGCTCCTCTTGCTTAGCTTGCTCCTCTTCCAGCTCAATTTCAGTGACATCCTTTAACAGATCACAACACAGCCGCTGTCAGTCTTGCTTAAACAGAGTTTGATTTCCTCTTTATCCTCTTTAGCAAGATCTTTATGTGGGGTGTCAAATGCTGAATCCAGCTGCTCCCCAAATTATTTACAGCACCATGGACTCGGCCCCTTCCAAGCCATCGCTGGTGCTCCCATTATGCCTCTCGTTGCTTGCAGGCTGCTCAGGGCCATTTCCTGTCCCTGCTTTTAGAGAGAAGTGGCCAGTGCTGATCTGGAGCCTCGGCCGAAATCAGTATCTGCCTATTCCCATTTTACAGATGGGGAGGATGAGGAAAGCAGAACTCAGGCAGCCTGGCTCCCAGTCCTGGATTCTGACCACTAGACCACACTCCCTCAATTCTTTTCTTAAAGCAAATTGAAGGAGGACAATGTACGATACCTTCCACAGGATGACACAGGAATCGCTGGATGCTGTCACGACCAGGTCATCCTGTTTGTTACAGTGGAGACCCCACACTTTATCTTCGTGAGCGTCTAACGTTTTCACACACTCGTTTGTTTTAATTGTCCAAAGTTTCAAGAGCCCATCGGAACCGCTTTTGGAAAGGAGAAAGAGAAACCAAGCGTAAACCCCTGGACTTAAATCGGCACTGGACAGTCCTATTCTTGCTCTACTGCATCCTGTCAGAAGTGAGGGCTTGGTAAAAATGACACTCTCAAACCATCAAGGGACCGTGTCAGGTTAAAAATCATTTCAAACTAAACCAAATGATGCTATGAACATCCCCTTAGGGTATTCTTTCTATCCTGGCTATTCACATAGCCCCGACTGATCATGGCAGTATCTGAGGCACTCAGAATCCGAATGTATGTACCCTCCCCCAGCACCCCTGGGAGGCAGGGCAGTGCTGTTATCCCCATTGTACAGACAGGGAACTGAGGCGCAGAGAGAGTAAGTGACTTGCCAGGGACAGGAAGTTGGTAGCAGATGTGGGAACTGAACCAGTGTCTCCCAAGACCCAGGCTAGCACTTTAGCCACTGAACCATTCTTCTTCTCTGAACTAAGAGTTTTAAACCCCAATTTACATCTTGCTGTGTATGTAGTTCATTGTTTTTTTCCATTTCTCTGCTTGGACAGTGCAAAGATCATTCATTCAGGTTTTATTTCTGTTTATAACCAGTAAAGGCAGAAAATCCTTTCCTTGAGGGTTCTGCATTCGTTTCCCTTTGGCTGATTAACCCTTCCTCTGCTGCTCATGCCAGCTACAATAGGTGAAATGCCCCTCCAGAGCTGCCCACATATTGGGTATATCTCATGTCCCAGATAGTTCAGCGGAGGTTATTGGAACACAGCAGCACGGGTGCTAGACTGGAGGACAAATAGGGGCGGAACTGGCACGTCAGGAAAGCTGAGCAGAAATCCAGCATTTTCTCATCAGCAAGGTGAGCTTACAATTCACTTCTGGGAAAGGGCTACAGTCAAGGCGGCTGGTGCTGACTCTTCTGGTTTAAGAATCCTCTTTGGTTTAAGAACCAAATCCCAATTGTCAGTGTAAGCAGGCCCAACTCCCACTGACTTCAATGGGAGTTTCACCTGCTTCCTCCAGAGCTGAATGTGGTTCCCTCTCTCGTCAGAATCCCACCTGCCAAGCACACCTCTCTCCTCGGGAAAGGGGATTATCAAATCAACAACTCAACCTCCTGCTCAAGCCTCTGTTTGCCAGTTCGCTGCACTGGCCTAGCTTCCCTTAGGCTCCCAGAGAAAGGTCATACCTACTAAGCAGCTGTGTCCCATGGCTCACGAAAACTATCTTCAGCACAGAGGCGTCATGACCTTCAAAAGTCTGGGGTGGAAAACAGTAAGTAAGTAACAGAATATTAGACAGCCAGGTCACAGGGCAAACCTTGCCTCACTGTTTGGGGCTAGGAGGCAGTTTGGAATGGCGCTCTTCTTTCACGAGAGCAAAATCTGTACCCAGATTCTAGATAAAGAAGTTCCAAGCAGGCAGACCATATCCCCGGAACCTGTGTTTTGCTGCAGGGTGGGAGAGATACGAGGGAAGAAAAGACGCATCCCAGTACTACTTTATAGATGCTTAGTGTAACTGCTTGAACATGCAATCCAAGCATAAATCCCACATGATGTGATCAGAGTGAGACATTTACATTAACTGGATCAGGCAGCTGCTGAAAAGTTGATTCACCTTCTTATTGTGTCAAGCAAACATTAAGATGGGAGATCACACCACTGGGGAAGAGCCACATGGGATCACAGCACTCGGACTGCTAAGTTATCTAAAAGTAGGAGCATGCAATAAGATGAGTGCAATGTAGTGTCATCCTCCTCCTTCTAATAATGAGACAGACTGACGGACTGGAGAGATGTTTCTCCATTGAAGACCAAGAGTCAAATTACTCTGTTCTATGCCCATTTCCTCCAAGGTCCTGGCTGTGTCACATCAATCCAGCCTGCACTGCTCCTGGGTTGGCCAGGGAAGGAAGCAGGTTACTCAAGAGTACTGCTAAGGGGCTTGCTGCCTGTGCAGGCCTCAGATCTTGACGGCCTGGAGAACAAACCCAGGCCTGAACAGCTTTTCCCTCATCATGGGAGTGATGTTACACTTCTGCGAGTCTGGCCAAGCTGTGTCTGTCTGGAGCAGCCCTGACGAATCTCTGCCACATTCAGTGTTTGTCTAGACGACCCAGGAGTATGAATTTTCATTACCTTCAGACAGCTGAAGTCATGAAGACCCCACAGCTTCACAGTGCCATCTGCTGAGGAGGTGGCCAAGACTTGATCCACAGGAGAAAACTGCACGCACCAGATCCCACGCGTGTGTCCTGAGAAGATGCCCATCAGAGAGCAATCAGGACAGGACCACAGCTTGGCCGTCCTGTCCTGTGAGCCAGTGGCAATCAGTTTGTCATTTGGAGAAACCGCCACACTATTTATATCCTAGAGAAAGTCACACAGAAGGAACAAAGCAGTGAAATTCTTTTGCCAGCACTAACCAAACACCTGGTGAGCCCAGGGCTGAGAACGGAGGAGTGAGAGAGGTACAAGTTCTGAGACCTCAAGATTCATTGTTCCTGGGACTTTACCTGTTTTACAGCTAACACACCTGAGAAGATCTATTCTGTTACAGCTCAACTAGAAACTAAACACAACATTTTCCCATGATGTGATCTCCCCAGCACATGAAATCTTTCCTTTTGTGCAGCTGTTCTATGCTTATATGTTGGTGCCCCCAAGCCAAGTCCCACTAACTCCATCAGTCTCAGACACACATCTGTTTCTTGTCCTGATCTGAGATTCCTAGAGGAGAACTAAAACATCTGAATGAAAGCCACAGACAAAAAGGGGAGAAAAATACATAGAATATCAGGTTTGAAAGGGACCTCAGGAGGTCATCTAGTCCAACACCCTGCTCAAAGCAGGCACAATCCCCAATTTTTGCCCCAGATCCCTAAATGGCCCCCTCAAGGATTGAACTCACAACCCTGGGTTTAGCAGGCCAATGCTCAAACCACTTTGGGAAATATTTTTTTGAGCGAAAGGAACAAATGGCTTCGGGGGGATTTCCCTAGCCTTCACCTTACAAATAAATCACTGATTTTCCTTGTCTGATGTCAGTGGAAGTTATTTCATCAGTCACGTTACTGCCTGGAATCCATAAACATATGTTTTACGAAGTACTGAACCTTGCGGCCAAAGCACTCAAAGCACAGAACACAAGAACTGCCTCGCTGAGCTTTCACAGAAAAAGAACCTTCTCAAGTCCGCTGAGATTTTACCTTGTCATGACCCCTCTCCGTCACGTGGGCATGAAGGATTTCAGGGCTGGAGACCAAGTCTGCTTTTGTTTTGGCAGTGAGGGACTCTGGGAGATTCCAGACTTTGATCGTACAGTCTTGGCTGGTGGTGACTACAAAGCTCTCTTTCATTCTGGAAGTGGGGGTGGGTGGGGGGGAAAATAGGAAAAGGAAAAATGTCAAATGCAATAAAGCAAAACAATTGCTTCACCTGCACAGAGAAAATGGCTTTTCTTTCTCTAGCGCCATCCTATGCACTCAGTTGGGATTTCAAACAGCTCAGTGTTTTAATGTTTTCCAAAGCTTCATTTTATTTCATTTAATTTCAACCCTTACAACAGTCCCCCGCAGTTCAGCTATTCGCCACATGCATCATTACTCCTCTGGGCCAAATCTCACTTACTGAATTGCACCTTTTGAATACAGAAATTGGACTGCAAAAAGACACAAATGTGAAGAAAGGAAACAAGTTTATAAACAAGCAAGATTCCCAGCAAGTTCTCTTATCTCAGTGTTTCTCCTCTGTCCCAAACCCTTCCCCCTCTAATTGACCGTAACATAATCCAGGAGCTAGACAGACCAAGGCTCCTGCAGCTTTTTGTTCTTCTAGACAAACTTGAGCAAGGTGGACAAAGAGGAGAAGAGCAAACATAAGAGCTGGGGTTGGTGAGGCAACAGGGTGGACCAAAAAAGCCTCTCTCCCAATCTTATCATGTTACAAGTCAACACCTTCACCCTGACTGGCCTGGGCCACTGCAGAGGCAGCAGCCTTAGTTTACACAGACTGTGGTTTCTTCATTGTGAACACAGACCACATGTAGGAAGAACGATGCCGCCGTTACCTTGAGCAAGAGAGCGCACCCACTCCATGGGCGTGACCCAATCCTTCGGCCATGCAGACCACCTCGCCGGCTTTACCCATCCGCCAAACCCGGAGGCTTCTGTCCTGAAACAGGAAAGGAGGAAAACAGTTATACTTTTCTGACAAGTGAACAGAGTAGTATTAATAGCCAGCGTGCTTGGTATTAAAAAAAAATAATAAAAAAAGATCTGTGTCTGCAGTCATTTCATCACCACCACCTCAGGGCACAGATAGACAACCGTAATGAGGGACTCCAGCTTACAGTCCAAGCAATATTCACAGAGCCATAGAAATGTAGGACTTAAGAGATTACTTAAATTCACTCTCCTGTGTTTAAAAATCTTTGAAGGGGATTCCACAACCTCCCTATTATCCTTTTCCAGTGCTCAGCTATTCTCAGAGTTAGAAAACTATCCTAATCCAACCTAAATCTCCGTTTCTGCCAACTAAACGAGACAAATTAAAGTTAATTTTAATGGTAAGCTAAAATTTACGTTAGTTACTTCATTTCTGAGCATGTTAAGACAGCTTGCCCCTTGCCTCCTTACCTCTGATCATCTATGCTACACACTGCTCCTAGCCACTTTTGCAGCAATGAATAGCTCTGAGCTCACATGCTGGAGAGAAACGCTTACTAACAGTAGCACAAATACTGAAGATCCCAGGAAGATCAAACAACTGGGATTTCCTGTTGGGACAGTATACTAAAACCAACCCATATTTTTCTAAGGACAATATTAAAAAAAATGATAGGAATAAGGAAATAGGATTTACAAAGAGCTTGGATATCTATGAAATGTCTATTTCAAAGGTGAGGTGGACAGAAGTTTCCATCAGTACAAAAGCCCTTTCCAAAAATCAAGGACAATGAGCAGAAAACTGCCCACAACAATAAAGATCACTGTAAGCAATGGGCCATCCTAAGCATCCAGGGAAGGAAATATTATATTACCTTAGCACAGCTAGAAAACATCAACCCCTTTCTGAAGACATCCAGGGCAAGAACTGTTTCTGAAAGGAAAGACGGCAGCAATTACTGTTAATTATTTGTAGCGCCTAGGAGCCCTAGTTGTGGGCCAGAACCCTATTGTCCTAGGCCTATTTCAAACAGAATAAAAAGATTAATTCTCAGCTCTTCAGAGCAGGGCCAAATATAAAACAAGAGATAACAGATAGAGGCAGACAGATGGGGCAGCGCAAGGAAACAATGGGAATACTGGTCAGCATACTCAGCAGTGGTCTCAGCACCACTGGGCTAACCACTGCCACGTTGCTGTGATGGCTATGAAAAAAAAGGGGAGTTTTAAGAAGGGTTTTGAAGGATAATGAGTTTTGTGGATGGTTACAGGGAGCACCTCCCACGCATGAGGGGCAGCAACAAAATATTGTATTTAGACAACAGAAATGCATGAAATAATGCAGAGTCCACCACCCAGTAGGGGTGAGGGGAAGCTCTGTGGGACTTAAAAACACACCTACACTGTGGGCTCTGCTGTTTGCTAGTAAGTACTTGGCTAAGTTTGAGGACCTGTTGTGATTTGATTAGACGCTTGCAGTCACAAAGTGCACTACCACTCAGAGTCGGTCTTCGCTCCCACACCCCCTATCTAGAATTTAAGGAGATTTCAGTGCTGGCGAAAGATGCTAAACCAACAGCCCTGGAGAATAAAGGCTTCTTTTTATGCAAAACAGGGACAGCATGAAGAGCAGCGGGAGCTTCCACACACACCGCCTGCAGAGCAGATGCCTCCACCCTGCTCTGGAGAACTAGAGGGCACTGCAGCCTTCACACAGATGAGTCTTGGGAGGAGAGAAGCCTGAGCCAGGGGTGACCCACCCAGTTCCTCCCTGCCCGTTGCAGGGCTGACAAGTCTCTAGGTCCCAGCATACCTGTGTGGCCATACAGGATCTGGCAGTGCGACGTTGCCAGCTCAAACACTTTCAGCTGAGGGCTGTTGGTGGCCACCACAATGTGAGAGTCAGCAGGGCCAAGGAACCGCACATCCAGAACCTCCTCGTTGTAACCTGCAAACTGAGGGCAACGAAACAAGAGACAGCTTGACAGACAAGGAACGAGCTGGCGAGAGAAGACCCAAATGACAGCTACGGTGGCTGGTAGCACTGCATTCTGTGCATTCCTGGGGGTTTTTCATCTGATGCCATGCTTAAAAACAATCTGACACAGCACAGCCTCCATTTAAATACACAGACATTTAAGGATGTGGCGCATTCCTCAATGGCCTGTCCCTCACTGCCCTTTCATCTCTGTTTCATTTCTTTAAGAAGAAATCCCTGCAAAGAACAACTTATAACTCCTGATGCCAGGTCTTTGGTTCATAGTGCATGGGCCCCAAATCAGTACAATGCAAAGCTCTCCCAAAGAAACCTTATCAATGAACCTGTGCTCTGCGCATTGGAAATAGATCTGAGTACCAAGGAGAAAAGGGTAAGAACATAAGAACGGCCACACTGGGTCAGACCAAAGATTCATCTAGCCCAGTATCCTGTCTTCCGACAGTGGCCAGTGCTGGGTGCCTCAGAGGGAATGAATAGAACAGGTAATCATCAAGTGATCCATCCCCTCGCCCATTCTCAGCTTCTGGCAAACAGAGGCTAGGGACACCATCCCTGCCCATCCTGCCTAATAGCCATTGGTTGACCTATACTCCATGAACGTATCTAGTTCTTTTTTGAACCCTGTTATAGTCTTGGCCTTCACAACATCCTCTGGCAAGGAGTTCCACAGGTTGACTGTGCGTTGTGTGAAAAAATACCTCCTTTTGTTTGTTTTAAATCTGCTGCCTATTAATTTCATTTGGTGTCCCTTAGTTCTTGCGTTAGGAGAAGGAGTAAATAACATTTCCTTATTTACTTTCTCTATACCAGTCATGATTTTACAGACCTCTATCATATCTCCCCTTAGTCATCTCTTTTCCAAGCTGAAAAGTCCCAGTATTATTAATCTCTCCTCATACGGAAGCTGTTCCATACCCCTAATCATTTTTGTTGCCCTTTTCTGAACCTTTTCCAATTCCAATATATCTTTTTTGAGATGGGGTGACTGCATCTGAACGCAGTATTCAAGATGTGGGCGTAGCATGGATTTATATAGAGGCAATATGATATATTCTGTCTTATTATCTATCCCTTTCTTATTCCCAACATTCTGTTCGCTTTTTTGACTGCCGCTGCACATTGAGTGGATGTTTTCCCGAGAACTATCCACAATGACTTCAAGATCTCTTTCTTGAGTGGTAACAGCTTATTTAGACCCCATCGTTTTATATGTAGCAACAGCTGGGGAAGATGGAACCATTAGACAAAATGTTGTCATTGAACATGGAGTTGTCCCAAGGCACGGTGGGGGAAGAGAAGAGGCACTGAGGTTTGGTACATGGTACCTGCTTCCTGAGCTGAAGTGTCTGGGCATCGTAGAAGATGATATTATGCTCTGCAGTCACAGTTGCAATCTCATTTTTCCCCGGCACCAGCATGCACTGTATCAGACTGTGTGCGCTGCCCTCTTCTTTCTCCTTGGCGTCCACACGTTGGTACGGCACGGGCTGGGTGTATATGCAGGCAGCTGTGGCGGCATCCCAGATGTGCAGGACCCCTAATGCATGGGATGTACACTGCCTGTAAGTGGCATTACAATACCTGCACAGTATACTCAGAAAAGTATTCCGAGATGTGTCCGTTCAAACTCCAGCCTTGTCTACAGGAGACAGCTGTGCTGGTTTAAGTAACGGTGTGATTTTTAAACTGATTTAGTTCCGTGAAAGGCTGCCTGGACACTCTGATTTTGGTCTAAGCCAGACTTATCTCAAGTTAGCTAAAATTGATTAGGAACAGGTTTAAGATAAACCAAAATAAGCCACTCAAACTGAAGTGTCCACAGAGGGGTTTGCACTGGTTTAAAACTCAATTTCATTTAAACCAGTGCAATTTTCTCATGTAAACATGATGCCTAAAACAGAAGGTGTTTTCTAAATTAAATCTAGACTATGAAATCTGAGCAGGCGTTCATCCCCCACTCATCACCGTGGTATCTGGGACTGTAAAAGCTTAGCAGATACGGGGAGGGAGACAAAGTGCTGCCTTAAATATCCCAAGAGTGCCAGAACAGGTTCACTGAACTGGACCTGGCTTTCAACAGATACAAGACAATGGGAAGAATGCCGAGCCCTGACAATGGCTGGCCACAGAGTGTAATTTACTCCTTCTTACACCCCGGAGTCTGGCAGCGACAAGACAAGAAATTCCAAAGGGCTCACTCACCTTTGCTGCCAGCTGTGAGAAAGTGAAGCCCTCGTTTCTTCACACCCAAGTGTGAGAAATCTCCATCCTCAGGTAACAATACTGCAGCCTCCACACTCTGCGAGAGACATTGACAAACAATGAGGTGCAGTAAAAAGTAAGTCTAATTTAACAGCCTGAGTAACCACTTGGAATCATGAGCAGGTCCCTTTTCTCCTGACTAGAAGTCAAATACCACTAGGAAGTAATCTCACCTCATATATAGGGACAGTCCTCTTGGCTTCTCTTGTTTTCAAGTCCCATACCATACAGATTTTATCACGACCAGAGCTGCAACAAAGGTTGTAAAGAAAAATTCACTATCAGCACCTTCCAGCCAAGACTGTCAAAGCAAAGTCAGATGTGGAGCTATGGCTAGTCAACCCCTCTCTAGGTCAGGTGTGGGATGAACAAAGCCACACACAACCCTGTGAGGCAGTTCAGTATTAACTCCAATTTACATATGGGGACACTGAGGCACAGAGCATGATTAGGTGAAACCCAGACCCTCAACCTCTCTCTCTCGGAGCCCCACCTGAGCCTCAATGTGCTGTACTGTCATCCCTTCCTTCCCTCGATAGCAAACCCCACGGGCAGCAAGAGAATGCCATATGTTTCTTAGGGAGCGGGAATCTAAATGGAGATCTGATAAGCTCATAACAAGTCTACCTGATGAGTGTGTCCTTATCTGCAGCAAAAGCCAGAGAGGTGACAGCACTGTAGTGGCCGTCGAGAGAGGCGATACACTTGCTGGATTTCAGGTCCCAGATCTGGATTTTATAGTCCATTGAGGAGGAGAAGAGCTGCAAGCGGGAGATATCGGGATGGAACTCGACTATGCTAGCGAGGGAGGGAGAGAGAGATTAACACAGTGCAGGCACAAAGCAACTAGCATCGTCTCTGATACGGCAATAACATAAATGTCTAGCACCTATAACAGACCATTCACATTAGCTAAACTGGGGTTAAATTACTGCCCTCCTTTGTGGAATCTCGTTTATCCACAGTCTGCCCACTGGGAAAATTTACCATAGGTCTTTGCCCTCAGAAATGCTCTAAAGAGTCCATAAATTGTCAATTGTGGGTGTCTCAACTTGAGTTCACAGAATTCCTTAACCATATCATCTCCCTCCCTATCTTTTCCTGCCAAAGCAACAGCCAGTTGTAGCCCTGGTCCCTCCGTTAGCAGATCAAAAATCAGAAACTGAAAACAGTTTTGGGCCCGCTCAGTACAAGTCATTTGCATTCCCCTTACCCAGAATGCTCTTCTTACTCAGTCATCTCAGGATAATACTAATGACCAGACGGGGATGGGGCCAAAAGGATTGGCAGTGATTGCAATTGTACAGCAAGATCTGCTAACAGAATTGGGGTCACAAACCCAGATCCCCAAGCTGCTGCTCCTTATTTCAGACAGAACACCTGGGTGGAAAACTGTCTCTGCTAGTTTCCCTAATGGAAAAGGGAGGCTAAGAAGATTTTCTCCTTACTGTATAACCCCCGAAGATCCTTTCAGGTTATGCGTGCAGTACTGTTTGACTACATCCCAGATCTTAATGGTACTGTCACAGCCACCTACAAGAAGAAAGGACATGAAGGAATTAACAACAGAAATGGGTAAAACAGCAGGGCTGGGACACTAGCAGTTGTATCAGTTTCACAGGTTACAAAAGCAGAAGAGGCAAAATGAGAGAGAGAGAGAGAGAGAACAGTTAGTCAAAACAGCCACCAGGGAGGTTGCACGGATTATAGCACTTTGCATTTTCAGAGGGCTTTGTAAGTATTAACTCACTGGTCCTCACAATAGACAGGTACTGTTACTGTCCTTCCTCAGAGATGGGGACCCTGAGACACAGAAAAGTTAAAAGGACTTGCCCAACCCTGCCGCACCCACTCCCCGTCCCACGAGCGAGTTTCAGAGCTTTCCAGATCTGTGCTCAGACCACTAGACAAGCTTCTCTCTAGGTGCATGTGACAATTTGTAGAATTTTCAATTAATAATATATTTTTACATAAAAACAACCTTCTTATTGCAATAACAGGAAAGCCTTGAGAGGCTCCCATTCAAACACTGTCACTGTCTAACATCACAGAACTTAAGGCCATTTCATCACAAAAACAGACTCCCACATCATGCGACACTGAAGTCAGACCGTACCTGTGGCCAGCAAAGTGGAAGTGGGGTCAAAGACCATGGCAGCCACTGGTGCTGTGTGCATTGCTTTCCATGTACGTCTACACTTGTTCTCTCGCCATTCCCACTGCTTTAACAGCAACGCCCGGCTTCCCGTCACAAGAATCTAACAGAAACACACAGCAGGAAAAAGATAAAAATACAGAGATTAAGTTAGCCAGTACATTCACATTCTGCGTTATGTTCACAGCGCAATTTAGAAAACCTAGAGACAGACAACAGCTAGGAAATTTCAGTTACCAAAAGAAGCTAATTCTGAAACTAATTTATTTACCAGCATTTTCTTTTTTTTTTTTTTTTATAGCAAAAGCCTGGAAGCCTTATAAATAACATAAAAATGTAAGTACATCACAATGCACCAGACAGAAACGCAATGCTGTAGTGCAACAAACAGATACAATTCCCACCCCCCATATATACATATTAAGTAAGTTTAGAAGCAACTGCTAGTCTTTCAGAAGCAGGCACTGCAGATAAATAACAAACAGCTAATAAAGGCCTGTTGTAATAATTGGGCCTACAAATTTACTGTAATTGTGAGATGTGAATAAGTTCATAAAATGTCACAATAACCTAGAACAATAAATGGTGATGGGGAAAAGATGGAAAAGGGATACAGAACCAATTAGGACAAACAGAAAGGCCTATTCATATAACTCAATGACTGTGTTAAAATTATGCCTGATAAACTAGAGAAGGGTGGGACAAGAAATTGACAGATCAAAATTGGTGTGTCAGAAATTAGGCCAAATACAAGAATGAGGGAATGGGCTATTCCACCAATTGCTCCCTTTGGGGTCCTCAAAAGAAAAAACTTTTGGGGAAAATAAAAGTCAAGCTAACAACAGCTGCTGGCTGGGAGAGAGGCGAAACAGAAGACGCTAGCTACACCAGCATGGCTGCCGTTCCCACCATCTTCTGGGACCCTGGTATCCACCATGACACCGTTGGGCCTTTGTCATCCTGATCCTGAGAGATGTCCTGACCTGACCAGACCAGGCCAGGCCAGAGAGAAGGACCCAGATGACATCATCTCTGCTAGCTCTGGCTAAATCTTGTTGGGATCCCAGAGTTTTGGTTCTTGCTGTCACCTTCCTCCCCATTGTGTGTTCTTTTTCTTTCCCACCTTCCTTCTTTTTCTTACTTCTTTCTTTTTGTCTTCTGTCTAATAAGCATCTGGATTAGCCAGGCAAGACTATACATTTTGCAACATTGCCATAAGTTAAAAGCAATGCCCTAAACAGCCTGATGCTGGTACAAGTTTGCCAGGTCTTGGGAGTGGCCGATGAGACCATGTGCCATGCCTATGTTTCTCCAGCAGTGAGGCTGCAAGTGAAAGTCAACACCAGAGACAGAGGCTGCATTTTCTCTCTCTACTATTCTTTTCTCTTCCCTCTTGTGTTTGCCTTGTTTTGTCTTCTAGGGAACAAACAGCAACTACAATAGCTCCAGTCCATTTCAACTACCTTCTCTTTTCCCCAAAAAGGACAGTTGTTACCACCTTTAAAATGTGGAAGTTGTTAGAAAGAAAGCCTTAACATTTTACATGCTTTTGCGGTTTTTCTTTCTTTTCTGCATCTTTAGTAAAAGGTTAAAAAACAAACAAACAAACTAGCAGTGTTTGCCAGTGTACTAAGCAGACTGATGTCTCTGTTTACGAAACCCCAAACTTTGTTTAAAACTGTTCAGTGTTGGACAGTGACTGGGTCACATTAACATCTTTGGCTCTTTGGGTCATAATATTCCATCAAAATTAATACCATAGGCTCCAATCCTGCAAACGCTTAAGCACATGCATATTGGCAAGAATGGGTCTAGAGTTAGCTCATAGAGTAAATTAAAATAGCAGCCAGTACAATCTATGCACATGCACAAATTGAATATATTTGATTGTATCCCTTTCCCTCTATGTTTTTTGTCTTCTTAGATTATAAGATTTTTGAGACAGGGACCATTTCCCTATATGTGTTTTCTCGGAGCTTGTCACAATAAAGCTTCAATCCAGATTGTGACCTCTGGGCACTATTGTAACATAATTATTAAATAATAATTCCCTTTAATTTATACAGGATACAAGTTTGTTGGAAGTAGCAATTCAGACTGCACAAAATGTATTAGAAAATCCTGTCAGAAATGAAAGATGGGAGAGTCCAAACAGACCCCACTTGGACCATTGCCCTTTGCGAGCGTTGCTGACATCATTATTTATGAGACCTATTAAAGTGGAATGGAAAATAAGGAACCAAGTGTAACTTGTCACATACCTCATCATCAGGGCTAAGAACAAATGATGTAATGTCCTCTTGATCATCCTATAAATGGAAGAAAGAGGCAGTTAAATCATCTGTGCAATATTTTTAAATGCCATGTTGCCCTATTCTCTTTACAGGTTTTACATTGCCTACACATGCTACATCGCTTCTTGCGCTCACTGAGTGTGCGCTTCATCACAGAATCTCCTGCCGAGGAAACTGCAGAATACCCATGAACAAGTAAGACTAACAGGCCTGGGTACATTGTACCGGGCTAAGGAATCCTGGTTCCCACAATGCTACACTTCTTTCCCAGACTGAGCAGTTCCAACCTGCTGAGGTGGGGCACAGGGACAGAAACAGGGTGAAGTGTGTGAGTGAGATTCCCAGGGAGCTGCTTCTAGCTTTCATTTAGCTCATGTCACTGTCAAGTGCAGACTCTTCATTTCAGTGGCAACCCAAAGGTGAATCATTTCCAGAGAGACTGTTCACAGGCAAGTTTCTTACTCTGATCAGAAGGCTCCCATGCTGACTATATTGCTTCAGCCCACCAGGATGCATGTCCACAAGTACATCTCACTACTGGAGTTTGAGACTAAATCCAGTTTCCCATGATAAATAACAAGTACATAAGAACCACCATGCTGGGTCAGACCAATGGTGCGTGGCCAGTGCCAGCGCATCAAAGGGAATGAACAGAACAGGACAGTTTTGAGTGATCTATCCCGTCGTCCAGTCCCACCTTCTGCCAGTTGGAGGTTTAAGGACACCTGGAGCATGTGGTTGCATCCTTGACCATCTTGGCTAATAGCCATTGAGGGAACTATCCTCCATGAGCTGATCTAATTCTTTTTGAACTCAGTTATACTTTTGGCCTTCACTGCATCCCCTGACAACGAGTTCCACAGGTTGACTGTGCGTTCCATGAAGAAGTACTCTCTTTTGTTTGTTTTAAACCTGCTGGCCTATTAATTTCACCCAGTAACCCCTGGTTCTTGTGTTATGTGCAGGAGTAAATAACACTTCCTTATTCACTTCATACAGTCGTGATTTTATGGACCTCTATCATATCCCACCCTTAGTCGTCTCTTTTCTAAGCTGAACAGTCCCAGTCTTTTTCATCTCTCCTCATATGGAAGCTGTTCCATCCCCATGATCATTTTTGTTGTCCTTCTCTGCACCTTTTCCAATTCTAATATATCTTTTTTGAGATGGAGAGACCGGAACTGCACGCAGTATTCAAGGTGTACCGGGGATTTATATAGTGGACCATGACTGCACAGATCCCACTTGGATGGGTAGGAAAGTGGTCCATTCAAGAAGAAAAACTTGTGTGTAGTACAAAAGTGCTGGGAAAAAAAAAACATTTCTTTTCATTCCATGTGCAGACAGTTCTTGTTCATGGAAACTCAGAACTGCTTCTTTGCACCACTGAAAAAGGCCCTCTTTTATACTGAGACATGAAACTGTATTAGTCACTTCCTAGCAAGAACTAAACTTTGAAAATGTTGTCAAATCTCATTGTGGCCAGGGACATAGCAAATAAATAATGTATCTGTCTGGATTTAGATACATTTCTCATTCTTCAATACTCAAACTTTCTTCTCAATGCCTTTAGATGAATGCCCCAGTAATAAAGGTAGAACACCTTTTAAAAGTCATTTGAAAATACTGAATTAAATACATCAAACATTAAATACATTAAATAGACAAAAGTTAATCTAGAAAACTTAAGTTAGTTTGACTTTGCATCATCTCACCTGTTCGATGCTATGAACAAGTGCTCCTGTTGCAATGTCCATTATATTTAGTTTCGTCCCACAGGGGCAAAATATGTGTTTTCCATCTCGGCTGATCTAGGAAAAAAAACAAAAAGGTCTATGGCACCAAAAAGAGAGTTGATATATGTATCATTGTTTACTTTCCTCCCCCAAGATTTCAGTAAAAGAATTTGGGGTTTAGCATTACCTGAACTTTCCCTCCTTTGTAGAAAGGCTCAATTTTCCTAGACACAGCATAGCTGAAAGGATAAAAAGAAACAGAAACAGAGGAACAGTTAAAATAGACTGATTTGTTTACACCATTTTCATTAAAAGCACTTTGAAGTGATTATTCATATGCAGGAACACTATATATACACGTCTTACCAGAATTAAACCTGCTAGAAAAACTGTAGCTAAATAAATATCAGAAAATAAAAAAAGACCAACATGTGCTATGTATAGAAAGAAATGGATTATCTGAGTCATGTACCAGCAACATAAATTACAGTAAAATACTTCTATGTAACTGCTCAAGTCTATTCCTGTAACATCTTTTCCTTTATGAATTCCTGCTTCAAGTTTGTGAAGACAAGAGAGTCCAACAACAAACTATTCTGGATTTCCCAGAACTCTTTTATTGTTTCATACAGGGACTAGTGAAAGTTGTCAGTTTCTAATAGAGCTGCGTTATTCCACTAAAAGCGTCAGAGGCTGACATAGCAAACATGCGCCACTGAGACAGCATTGTAACCACCAGTGATTCAATGTGCTTCATGTTACGTTTAGGTGATCTGGAACAAAAACTCTGATTCTAACGTAGCAGAATCAGAACGTTGTACTGCTGTAAAACAGTAGCCTGTGCACAAAATCTGCTCCCTAGCAGTGAAGATAATAAGCACTGTTAAAAACCTGTAGAATGTAACAGAGGATAAGATCCTGGCAAAAGTGGGTTTGACAAATCCGACAGTTCTCTACAGTACAGAATCATTCTGTATTAAATCTACCCAGCTTTCTCTTACGGAGATGAGACCAATATGCCAGAGGTAGAACCCTCACTCCCAACGTGTTCCGTGGGTGTTACTAAATAACAACTACTAAGAGGCGGCACTTTGGAAGGAAGGGAGAAGAGCCATGAGACAGTTGTGGGTCACAGCCTGGTGAGGGGAAAGCAACTGGTATCTGACAAACTCGATATTACGTCTGTGTGACAGAATCCCAGGCTTGTCCCACCTGCACAACAGCACAGAGACTGCCACTGGCCTGGCACCCTCCCAGCTGCCTTCCTGGCAGACACCCCTGTGCCACAGCACCCCTTCCCGCCATAGCAACACCAGGGCTCCCACCACGGCACCCCCACAGTGATGGCACGAACGTGCCCCTCCCCATTGGCGGCAGCACAGACGGAGAATGGCTCCCCATGCCACCCCCAAAAGGCTTTTGGATCTCTGAGACACAAGGGACCCCACGGGCCCTTTTTGCTCCCTGGGACCCCCGCCTTCCTCCCCGGGGCTCTCAGCTCCCGTCCAGGCTCCTTTGCTCCCCGGGGATCTCAGCTCCCCCTCCCCTGCCGGCACCTTTTCTCCCTGGGGCTCTCAGCCACCCCCCTTCCTCCCTGGGGATCTCAGCTCCCCTCCCCCACCAGCCCCTTTTCTCCCTGGGGCTCTCAGTCACCCCTCCTTCCTCCCTGGGGCTCTCAGCTCCCCCCCCTCCGCCGGCCCCTTTTCTCCCTGGGGCTCTCAGCCACCCCCCCCTTCCTCCCTGGGGATCTCAGCCCCCCCAGCCCCTTTTCTCCCTGGGGCTCTCAGTCACCCCCCCTTCCTCCCTGGGGATCTCAGCCCCCCCGGCCCCTTTGCTCCCTGGGGATGTCAGCCCCCCCCGGCCCCTTTGCTCCCTGGGGATCTCAGTCACCCCCCCTTCCTCCCTGGGGATCTCAGCCCCCCCGGCCCCTTTGCTTCCTGGGGCTCCTCCCTCCCCCCTGGCGGCCCCTTTGCTCCCTGGGGCTCTCGCCGTCCCCTCCGCTCACTTGGATTTGAAGCGCACGGGGGCGCTGCCGGGACGGGTGGCCGCCATGCTCCCGCCGGGCCCGTCGGCAGCTCGGACTCTCGCCTCCCCGCCCCCGCCGCCCGCAGGGAGCACGCGTGGTTCCGGCGCTCTCAGGTTGCCAAGGGCGAAAGCATCACTTCCGGCGCTCACTTGTGACGTCACCCATTCACCCCCCCCGGGGAGCCAGATGAACTGCGGGCTGGGCGCTCGGCCCCCCCCGCCCATGTTGAGTGCGGGCAGATCGCCCCGCGGCCTGAGACTGGGGACCGGCGGGTTTCGGGGGGGGGAGGGCGGGAGCCTTCGCCCGGCCCGGCCGTGCAGCCTCCTCTGGGGGGAGCGAGGCTGCCCGCAGCAGCGCCCCAGCCCAGTGTAGGGCAGGAGGGAGAAGGGGGAAATCCGGCTCCAGTTCAGCACGGGCTCCCAGGAGGCCGCAGATGCCAGATGGGGCCCCTGCAGGAGCGTTCCCCGCTCCCAAAAAACCCGACTGCATTGTCCCCCCCCCCAAACCCACACACATGGGTTCAAGTGTCCACATTCATAGACTACCAGGGTTGGAAGGGACCTCAGGAGGTCAGCTAGTCCAACCCCCTGCTCAAAGCAGGGCCAATCCCCAATTTTTGCCCCAGATCCCTATATGGCCCCCTCAAGGATTGAACTCACAACCCTAGGTTTAGCAGGCCAATGCTCAAACCACTGAGCTATCCGCTCCCTACCCCCCCCCCCCCCAAACAGTTGTGTGAAGGTAACATGAAATCAGGGCCCCCTTGTACTGACTGGGGCCTTAAGCCATTACTTCAGCTGCTTACAGCTAGTGCCACTACTGGATACAATTAACTTAGGCTTGAATAGAGACTGGGAGTGGATGGGTCATTACACAAAGTAAAACTATTTCCCCATGTTTATTCCCCCCTCCCACTGTTCCTCAGACGTTCTTGTCAACTGCTGGAAATGGCCCACCTTGACTGTCACTACAAAAGGTTCCGCCCCCACCCCACTGGTAATAGCTCACCTTAAGTGATCACTCTCATTACAGCATGTATGTTAACACCCATTGTTTCATGTTCTCTATGTATATAAATCTCCCCACTGTATTTTCCACTGAATGCATCCGCTGAAGTGAGCTGTAGCTCACGAAAGCTTATGCTCAAATAAATTTGTTCGGCTCTAAGGTGCCACAAGTCCTCCTTTTCTTAGTAGTATGTGTGTCTGGAAAAACTATAGTTACCTAAACTGGGATTTGGCCAGTACACCAGGTTTTACCCCCTACGCTAGAAAGATAGGCTGGGGCTAAGCCAACTGCTTCGGCTATACTTTACTCTCTCTCTCTCTTTTTTTTTTTTTTTTTTATTGTTTTTAAAGTATCACTGCCTCTTGTAGCCTATAAAAAAAGCAAGTTTTAACCAGCTTTTTCACCCAGCCCAGACTTTCAGACAAGGGGGGTGGGAAGCTGGCACTGACAGCGATCACTCTTACATCCTTTATCCTGCAGATGGTCTGGCCTAGTAGCAGACTATACCCTACGTTTGGCCTTAATGTTCACAACAGCCCTTCTGGTTATAAGCAAGTGAGGTGGAGAAAGGCAGACATTTTCAAATTAGAGTAACTGCATGTGCCGTTGTATTCCACATGCAAAACGCATTTTATACGCTCAAGACTGGGCAAGCATGCAAAAGGTGCAGGCACACGTTACCCGCCCAAAATTCTGTTACTCACACTCTAGGGGCCCCCACCTTTATCCGGCTGCTAGGGCTCCAGATGTACCCCTCTTAATTTATGCACCCACCCATACCCTGTTCCTAGGACTCGGGGTACCTTACACGCTGTAGGATTGCAGATCTTTTCCCAGGGGAAAGAGCCTCACATAGTAATATCCTATTTACCCTTTATTTAAAAATTACCAAAAAACAGAATGCAAATGCTACACATACAGTGCTCACCACACCCAATAAGACAGATGAACTTTTCTTGAGAGCCAGTCAGGATCAGGTCCATCTGGGGGACTCCAGTTTCTGCACAGTGTCAGTGGCAGTGTTGGGGTCTGGCAGCTCTGTTCTTGGGGCTGTATCCTGGAGTTGGTTCCCAAAGAACTTCCTTTTAGACCCAGTTTATATAGTGAAACTTGAGTCCTGCTTAGCTATACCCTTAACCAATGATTTTACTAACCAATCTTAACATACTGTAATAAAATTCTTTAACCAATCATACCCCACCACTGTAAATAATTTTACACATAGCAAAATTAATTATGTAACAAACAATCAAAGAACCAGGGATCATACAGACAATAGGGAAGTGAGGACCATAAAGATAAAACAATAAAGAAATGAGGATTTCACAACCACAACTCTTGATAAATGATTTCTTGCCAGACAGAATGCTATCAAACTAAATTTTCTTTAGCTATCTTAAGATCTGTTTCTTTTTCTGGTGATAGTGGGTGCTATTAGGACAGGATCTCCTTCTTAACAACCTGATATTACATTGTTTTAATGTAATTTAGATGGAATGTGAGGATGCAACTTCCTGCTTCTTAGATAATGACTGCTGCTCTTAATATGGCTGCAGACAGAGGCCTTATCCTTACACACATGGGCATACGTAGAACTTCTGGGACAATAAGTAGCTCAATGACAAATTAGTGTAAACTTGTTCATTCTGTACGGTGTTCAGATTATGCCTCATTATGAGATTAATAAACTTGTACAACTGGGTATCTGAAAATATGATTGCTCTACAAGAGCACAGATTAAGCGTCAAACACAATTGTGACTAGTGATCATTTGCTTCCTAGTTGTAAAGAAGCATTTGATAAACCAATTACAAAAGATACTCTAGCCAGGATTATAACACCATTTGGAAAAGTCAGAGAAAACAGTGGCTACTCTTAAGACTGCTTTGAAAAGTGACAATTTGGGGAAGGAACAGCCCGGGTCCAGTAGGTCTGCTCTTACTGCATATAGCAAGTTGTTTTCTGGAATAGTGAATGAAACCAAACTTTTAGTAAGCAAATATTTTATTACACATTGAAATACACAGGCAAACTAGACAGCTGCATCAATTTATACCATCCCCTAGAAGCAGCATTTTTAGCACTGAAAGACATTCTAATAAGTCTGACATATTGTACTCACAGATAGTAACCAGACCACCACTTTCTCTAACCATCCTATTTAAGTGGTTTTCCTCCACAGAGGGAGGGGCAGCATTCCTGCTGCCACACATACTGCAGAGTAGTACATATGGAAGTAAAAGCCCTTTAAACTGCTCCCTCAAATTAAATCATCATAAAACTCATTACAGCAGGCCACAACATCCTCTTATTCTGTAGATCAACAGTTTCCAAACTTTTAGCATTGGTGACCCCTTTCACACACCAAGCCTCTCTGAGTGTGAACCCCCTGCTTATAAATTAAAAATGGGGAGAGAATTTAATTTAATGAGGGCTTGGGACCATCAGCCTTGTGACCTCCATCTAGCCACCTTGCAACCCCCTGAGAGGTCACAAGAACCCCTGCATAGACACTCTGACCTGCCTGAAAGCATAAAATCCATTACCTTTCTACAGCGGCCCAGTCTCACTATAGGCCTCTAGGCACTATTGGAATACAAATAGAATAGCCCTATCAATGCAATACCAAAAAAGCATCTTATACCTTTGGGCTTTGTACTACAGCACCATAATATGCTTTTGTTTTATAAGGCTTTACTACAGGAGGCAGACACTGTGGGTAAGGCACTGGATTGGAGTCAGGAGACCTGGGTTCTATTACCAGCTCTGTCAGTAGCCTGCTGTGTGATTGGGGCAAGTCACTTTACCTTTGTACTGTCTTGTCTATTTAGCTTGTATGCTTTTCTGGGGAGGGACTGTCTTGCTATGTGTTTAGAGCACCAGGCAGCCCAGTAAGCATTACTCCCTACCCTTTGACTACTCATGCAAACAGCCATACTAATTACTGGTCAACTTATTTTGCTGAGTAAGGGCTGGAGACTCAGATGTTTTCAGCATTAAAGACTATCAGTGTTTATAAATGAGACTCTTTGAAGACAATCTCACTTAAACTGAGCAGCTGCATTTAGTATATTCCTATAGAAAGGGGTACAGATGTGGAATGTTGCTGAGGTGCTCAGTGGCCTTTCATGATTGTTCATGTGTAATCCATGGCTCTTCAGACTCCCATAGCGTGCTGGAAGAAAAACAAACGTATTGTTTTTAGAAATACCAGTTATACCAGACTTACCACCCCAATATATCCCTCTCCTCCCAGGTTACTAGCATCCACCTTCCAAGGTCTCCCATTGGGCTGAGTTATAGGAACATGGGTTTTATTCCCCACACATTGGGTCTGTGGGCAATAAGCTTAATGCTCCTGTTGCTGTAGGCACAGTTATCTCCCCAGGAGCCATTGTAGAGGCCAGAGGTGATTTTCAGACAGTGCCAGAGAGCACCCTGTGCCCTCCCACAGCCCGAAGGCAGTTTGTCTCTCCAGGGCCCTTTCCCCCATTAGCACGAATTAGCCTTTCAGGCCTTTGAGGGCAGGCACTGAACCAGCTAACCAGAATGCAAGACTCCATGCAGAGCCCAGCAAGAATGTGGAATCCCCTGCAAGGGCAGGTCCCTGGCAGCCTATGCATGCTGGGGGCCCCCAGCCCATAAGGCACCAGTAGAACTACACCTCCCAGCATGCCCTGCAGAAACCAGCCGACAGCCAAGTAAGGGTGGAGCAGGGCATGCTGGGAGGTGTAGTCCTTGTGACATGTACCCACCACATGCAATAGAAAGCCTGGACTATCTGGACCCCCCTACCTCTCACGATAATGCTCCATCACCCAACACAGCACAGCACCTGGGGTGACAGTGGGGCTAATCTGGCCTGCTGCAGCCTGCACACCATTCCTCGCTCTTACTGAGATCTGCTCCCTTGAGCTTGCCTGCAGGAGTGTGTTGCCAAGTCCCACAAGGAAGAAAAAAAAAAAAAAAAAAAAAACCACCAAAACACCCACACCCCACAAGCCCACCCCCTTTCAAAACAAGCTCAGCTCCTTTCAGAGAGAGGGGAGTGGGGGTGTTTATACAAATTCCACAATTTTTTTAGTTCAGTTTTGCTGCATACAATGTTGTTACACATTAAAAGAATATGTGTGTACGCACTTTAAAAAAAAAAAGTCATCCTTGCTCTCTCCATCCTCCACAGTCTGTTGCCTCAATGTAGTACATTCCTACATTGAACCATATCCTGGTGTGGGACAAAATCCATTCAGCAAATCCCTAGTCTTCTTAGCAGATAGTGGAGGTGCAGTATACTGCTCAGAGTCCAGCAACCCATCCTGTTCCGGTGCTTGGACTTCTCTCAGGTGAACGTGAACGCTTGTTCCACATCAGCATTACTCAGGGGCATGGTGAGTAGGGAAAGTGCAAACAGGGCTAGCTCTTTAAAGCACTGTTCACCACTGCGGTCTTGAAAATTGTATACTTCCACCCAGAACTGCTCTGCATTGCCCTCATCTGTGCTCTTCCATTGCTGGAAGTTGATGGCTTGATACTGTGCAAAGGCCCCCAAGTCACCTTTGAAAATTTTCAGCATGGAGATGTCATTAGTTGATGTTTCCCCTGAAAGATTAACTGATGGACTAAACATGGACATAGATTCCCACTGATTAATGTTTTCTGGAAGTCTCAACTGTACTTGTTTAGCAGCTTCAAGAGCTTTGTCAAGTTTTGCATCTCCTAAAACAACAGTAAACAGTTCTCCAAAATTAACAGCACACAGTGGCAAGTGGTTGGCTGGGTTACTCAAATTGACTTCAAGGAGTTCACTGTCAGATAAAGGGATACTTTCTAGAAACACTCTTGATATAAGAGCACAAAAGAAAGAATGGAGGCAGTCCAGCATTCTGAAGGCATTACAACCAGAGTTGAATTGGAACAGTGTATTGATTCTAGCAAATTCCTGCAGAACTGGCTTTAGAAACTAAATACAGTTTATTGACAGGATCACAATACATCTGATGCAGAAGTTCTGCATCATAGCATTGTTGTTTATTTTTGCTCAGTTCAAAATACAACTTTAACTCACGCTCACATCAATCATGAACGGAGAGCCATCTAGTGTCGGATAGCTGACCAAGCTTCAGGGCATGTTACCGTGACTAATCAGTTGGTACATCTTCACATATTCACCACATCGGAGAGCTGTGATAAAACCAGCTGTAGGAATGAGAGACTAAAAACTCTAGATTGGCTGGCAGCATTTTTACAGCTTTACTGGAACACAGCTGGATAGAGTGACATACCTTTGATGAAACTGAGATTCTCATTCCTTTGGAGAAGATGTGTCTAGACAGAATTTTTCTTCCCGATCATGATGCTACAGCCATCAGTCCCAGTCCCAATCCCAATCCACCTGCTGAAACCAGACCAACACAGTCAAGAAACTGAATCAGTGCTTCTGCCGTTTCACTTTCCAAGCTGACTAATCCCAAAAACGTAGACAATTTTGTAGAAGGAGGAACTGAAGTAGTGCACTACAATGCAAAGCTATTTTACCATGGCAATAGCGGTGTTCTCATCTATAACCAGCGAGTACTGAGACTCACCAATGTCTGATGAGGTCAGCAAACATACAGGAAGCTATAACACTGTTTATTAATACCATGCATTTTGTGCAATGCAAAATTTACCTTTTTCGAAAGCTGATCCAACAACTTCCCAGAGGTGATCCACAGAGCTAATCTCTGAGTGGCAGGCAATGTAGCAGGCCAGATTTAAATCCGCTTGGTGCATCATGGTTGAAGGCTTTGATTCTGTAAATCCAGTATCTGTCAGGTGCATAGAAGAAAATGGTGTTGCATTTGTTTTAGGTTTGTCAGTCCCTGCATGTTGCAGAAAGTCTGTATGATGTGCACAAATCTGGATTTTACAAAATTTGCATGCAGCTTTACTGTCATCACCAACCACAGACTTGATCTAATCTTCCAACTCCTTTTCTTTTATCCACGCCTTTTGATATTTGTTTCCATATTTTGCCCATTTTGTTGTTCGCATACTGCTCTTTTGTTGGCTTAGCCTCAAAATGGCGTCTAAGCATGGCTTAACTGGAACATGATAGGCTGTGTCAAGTGGGTGGGCCAGAAAGTTCACAAGCTTGCCACCCACCCTGCGAGGAACTCTGGGTAGGGGAACAGGACTTGCATCCGGCATCTCCCACCCCCCCACTGCAAGGGGCATGGGATAGGTGAGTGTGACTTGCATGCAACATCTGCTCCCTCTCCCTCAACAAGGATTTCAGGGGGCTTTCCGTGCCAGCACTGCAGTATCCCACAGGGGGGAGGAAGGAGGCTAGGTTCGCTGTCCCCCCTCCCTCTTCAGTCACAGGCTGACCGAGCCTAGCCATACGAACTACTTTGTGTGCCTGCCTGAAGTTCAGAGCTTTGGTGGAGATGACTGAACAGCTAGTAGCCACAGATGCACCCCTACCCCCCAACTGCCCCTGCCAGAGCCCCCCACCATGCACCACCACACCCACTGCCCCTGCCAGGGCCCCTATGTAACCCCCCAGTGCTTTGCACGGTCTAATCAGACACCCCCCCACACCAGCCCCACACACCCCACCCTTCATTAGGCTAAGATTCTTGCCCCCCCCCATTTCAGACTCTCCCCCCAACACAGCATCCGTTACCCCCCCCCCCAATTTTCCCTCATCACATTCCCCAGGGGGCAGGAGGGCCCCTTCTCCTCCTCATTCTGCCTCCATATCCCCCCCCCACACACACACACTGGGGTCCCCCTCTGGTGACACCTCTCCAGTGCCCCCTCCCCCACACAACCCCCCCATGTATCCCGCCCCCCCCCCAGCGCAGGTGCAACTGCCAGGCAAATCGCAGGCTGCTGTATCCTCCCCCACCCCAGTACCACCCAAACCGACCCCCCCCTCACCTAGCGAGCCGGCAGCCACGTGCCGGGGTTTGGGAGAGCGCGGGCGGCGGCGGCCCCCACCAGCGGGAGGGGACAGAAGCAGCCCGCAGCCTTTTAAAGCTTTTCTTAACCGAGTGTGCAACCGCCAGCCAATCACGGTCTCGGGCGGGAAATTTAAAAAGCGCCCCTCCCCCCCAAGCAACAGGCGCTGAAAGACAGGACCAGGCACTCACCGCACAGGGAACACGTGCTCGCTGGGAGCAGACAACTTTGCACATGCGCTTTGCACATGCTCGCCTCCAGACCGGTTCACCAATCAGGGGACACTGTCCCAGCGAGTCTACGTCACGCTCGATCAGGGGCTCCGCCGCTGCCACCCACGCATGCGTGGAGCCGGGGTTCTGGGGCGGGGCGCGGCCCCGAAGCACGGCAAGCGGCGCAGGCGTTCTGTATTTAGAGGGCGGGGCGCTCCGGTGTCTGGGCGAGGGAAGTTCTCGCGGGACCTCGTTTGCTATAAATAGCCAGCTGCGCGAGGCGGCGGCCTTCTAGTCTGAGAGAACACGTAAGGCTGCGCCGCCGGGGCGGGGATCCGCTGCCATCGGGCCTGGGCGCTGGGCGGGCGGGACAGGGCCCCGCTGCGGAGGCTCTGCCGGGGGTCCGCCTCCCGGGCACAGGCCTATTTCCTGCCCCGGCTGGGGCTGTTTGACCCGTTTACGCTCCGTCAGAGGCCGGGCCTCGATGGCGGCCGGGGAGAGGCCCGCGGGGAAGGGGCCAGGGGTGTTTGGGGCCTGATCCCTGCCCCGGAGGAACTGGAGGGATGGGGCGGTATTGCAGTGAAAGGGAGAGCCCAGCCCGCTTCCCCACTGCAGGAGCCCAGGGTGCAGTCTCCAGGGCTGGCCTGAGGAGAAGAGCGGGGATAGCAGCTGGTGCAATATGAGGAGAGTGTAGAGAAAGCTCTGCTCTAAAAAGCGCTGAGGGTATCTTTCCCCCATCCCTTGGGTTACTGAAACCTTTCTAGGCTGTGCCCTGTTTGGGGATGGCATGGCTGGTGGAGTGATGGAAATGGGAGCCAAATTCCCTTGGGACTGTGGAAAAAGAATAAGAATCTATTTAGAAAAGCTAGTTTGAAGTGGATAAGGGATAGTGCGGTAACTGGAGCAAATGCTAAAAGGGGGCATGCTCTCTATGTTGTACCTTAGACCAGATCACTTTAGTTTGGGGAATTGCACAGGCCTGGTACCTATGCTGCCCTTGGGAATCCGTGTAAGTTAAGCAGTTGTGCAAGTAAATATGTATTTCTCTCTTTTGTATAGCAAATGGCGGACGACGCCGGTGCTGCTCCCGCAGGAGGTGCGGGAGCTGCAGGAGGACCTGCAAGAGGGGGTTTCCGAGGTGGCTTTGGCAGTGGTCTCCGAGGCCGTGGTCGGGGTCGTGGCAGGGGTCGTGGAAGAGGGCGTGGGGCCCGTGGCAAAGCTGAAGACAAAGAAGTGAGTCTTTTTGTCAACTCTGCCATCTTTATTTAGTCTTTAAAGACTGGGCCCTCTTTCTGTCTGTAGTTCTAAGACATGTTTCTATGTTTAATGTTTTGTGATGTTTACATGTTATTCACATGTGGACATCAATGACAAATGCATTGTTAGAACTGGGAGCTCTGTTATACTTTGATAGTCTTGTGTGATTGCTAATAGAAAATAGCTACTGCATGATAGATTGGCTTTCTAAAAAGGTTTTTTCAAGCTCTACATAAAGCAATTTTTTCCACTGATGTTGCACTTGAATGATAAAATGCATGTTACTGATAAAGCTAGAGGAAAAATAAAAACTTAAAAGCTCTAAGGGGCATAGCATAATTCTTGTATGCTTAGAACACACTGGCTTGTCACTGACATTTATTGGGTGTTCTTTTTTTTTTTACAGTGGATTCCTGTCACCAAACTTGGTCGCCTAGTCAAGGATATGAAAATCAAGTCTCTTGAAGAGATTTATCTTTTCTCCCTTCCAATCAAGGTAAGCCTATATGAGTTTCGTAGGTATCTCAGAATTAGAGTGCTCACTAATAGATGATAAAATAACTTGATTTGCAAATGTAACAGGTGTTGCATTAGCCATTTGGGAAGTTCTGATTATAAAGATCTGTGCCACTTTAGGGTTTAAGTGGTTGACAGTAGATGGGATTCATCTGCTCCCTTGTGATAGAAGACTGCAGTTGTCTCAAGTAGACTGAGTCTCCTGCCTTCCTTTGAGTTATTGGGAATAGGCTTTGTAAAGGTAGTATGATGCCTGATATAATGCAGCAGCTGTGTTTGATCAAAGTGGAAAATGCAGGTTTCAAATCGCAAGTCAAATTTATTTTGACTTAAGTACATTGGATTGTACTGTGCATTATATGATGTAGTTTGAATGTTTAAAAACTTGTTTTCTATAGCAGATTATTCAAATCTTACCTAAATTTTGTTAATACTATCGCTCCATATTGGTACATAGAACTGTTAAGCTTCCTGCAACACAGCACAGAAATTATCAATACTGTCTTAAGCCTGTCATGAGGTAATGGGTAGCTTTTGAACTGTGATTGACTAAGTTACTTTGCTTCCTGCAGGAATCAGAAATCATCGACTTCTTTCTGGTATCTTCCCTGAAGGATGAGGTTCTGAAGATCATGCCTGTCCAGAAACAGACTCGTGCTGGTCAGCGTACCAGGTTCAAGGTACCTTTTTACTCTTGATTAAAATGGAAGCAGATTGTTTCATTGAATTGGAAACTGTTCCATCTTTTGGCTGATTTGATACTCATTCTCCTGGTATATGTTGTTGTTGGGTAGTAAAGAATCTATAGTTACTTTCACTGGTGTTCACAACATTAGGTGGTATTGGAATTATAAGATGATAAATCATAAATGTTTATGAGCCCACCTACCAAATATACAAAGTCAGCTCATAAGCACTGTTTGTTCATTATTTATTGAATACCAGTTGTATCCTTCTGAATGTAGCCTTATAAATTGCTCTTTGGAAAATTCACAGTTCATTTTTATTGCATGATAGTGGTATGGTTCACCAGGAACTGAGTGTTGTGGAGACAGTGTATTTGGTCCAAAAGAGGGAATGCCATGTGGCCAGTTTTTCATTGAGTGGTTCAAAGGCAGCCTTCTGGCCAGGAGGTGGCTGCAGAGGGTATTCATGAATCAAGATCCCCAATTCGCTCATCAACCTGACCTATTGGCTTAGGAAAAGGGTTTGGGGGTAAAAGTGGGTTTAACAGCCTATGAGCCCTCTGGTACAAATTTGAGTAGTTGGAGTTGCTGTAATTTATACTTGGCTGGAGTGGTATGTAACTGAGTAAATGGAAGGTAGCAGTGCTCCAGCCACCCCTGCTGTATGGGGAGTTGCAAGGATGGTGGCATAGTTGTGGGTATTGCCCCATGGAAAAAATCTGCTGCCTTTAATGGCTTCTTTACACTTCTGGAGTTGCAGTGCAGAATCTGCCGCAAGAGGTGTACAGCAAGTTTGAAAGACTGGAGATTCTCAAGATTCTGATGGAGATAAAGGACTCTACCATAACCAAGGGGCAAAAACTGTCCGGGGTGTAGTCTGCGGTGGTAAAAGGGTGATAGGGTATGTTCTTATGTATACACAGCTAAAAAGCTTTTCTTTTAATTTTAGGCTTTTGTAGCTATTGGTGACTACAATGGTCATGTCGGCCTTGGTGTAAAATGCTCCAAAGAAGTCGCCACTGCTATTCGTGGGGCAATCATCTTGGCTAAACTATCCATTGTACCAGTACGACGAGGCTACTGGGGTAACAAGATTGGCAAGCCTCATACTGTACCTTGCAAGGTAAAGACTAATTTGCTTCACTAGAGCTCTGTGCTGAACTTCAAAGCATGAAGGCATTATCAAAGCTTAAATATTCTCATAGGGTTAGTTGAATGTAACCTCCTGTTCTGTTTAGGTTACTGGTCGTTGTGGGTCTGTTTTGGTGCGTCTGATCCCAGCACCCCGTGGTACAGGAATTGTATCTGCCCCTGTTCCAAAGAAACTGCTGATGATGGCTGGAATTGATGACTGCTATACTTCAGCTAGGGGTTGTACTGCTACACTGGGCAACTTTGGTAAGTTAAGTTTTGGGCCAGATGTCCAATCTGTTAATAGTTTAAACTGCCTGGCTTAAAATCATACTGTACCTCTGGCCATTTTAGGTGCCTTTATAATATACTCCCAGTGGATGACTAAATTACCTGTTTTATTTAATACTTATTTTAGCGAATGTTCAATTAAAAGCCCTTATCAAACTAGGAATTGAGCCCCATATACTACCAGATTGTACAGTGTGGATTGATCCTTGCAAAATTTATTCTGAAGTTAGATCTGTCTTGTAATAAAGGCTTTGAGGCATTGAATGGTAAGATGTCATCCTCGTATGTGTTCTGTTCAAAATTCTCTCAGCTCTGCTCAGTTACACTTGTCTGAAGTAGTGTGATTGTCGTCATTGGAGAGAGAGATAAAATGAGTTCAGTATGCACGGCAGAGGGACCGTGTGATATGGTCTCCCTGTTCCTTTTCAAACTCTACATTGTTTTTAGATTGAGGACCATTAAACTCTGAGGCAGGCACTGGCTTTTGCTGTCTGTATTGTGCCTTGCACAAGGGAGTCCCAGCCTTGTTGGGGCCTCTCATTAGTACTGTGTAACGCAAAGTGCAATGTCTGACTTTTCTCAATAGCTAAAGCCACCTTTGATGCGATCTCCAAGACCTACAGTTATCTGACCCCTGACCTCTGGAAGGAGACTGTATTCAGCAAGTCTCCTTATCAGGTAAGAATCAGTGCATTTGTTCTTCATCTCAGAGTTCATCATGCCAAACTCCTGAAGGCTGACTTCATTAGGAGTGGAATTCCTTAAGATTTTTATTGCAGTTAATAAAGCGAGGATGTAGTTTCATATAGAATGATAGAAATGTAGTCCTGGAAGAGACTTTGAGAAGTCATCGAGTTCAGCCCCTGTGCTGAGGCAGGTACACCTAAACCAAGTACACCTAAACAATTCTTGACAGGTTTTGTCTAACCTGTTCTTAAACCTTCAGTGATTGGGATTCCAGTCCATAACTACCCTTATTAGTTATTTTTCCTAGTATCTAAACTAAATTTTCCTTGATGCATATTAAGCCCATTACTACTTGTCCTATCTTCAGAGGACTAAGAACAGCCATCACTGACCTCTTTATAAAAGCCCATAATACATCTGAAGACTTATCAGGCCCCACCCAGTCTTATTTTCAAGGTTAAATATCCCTAGTTTTTAACCTTTTTATCATTTTTGTTGCTCTCCTCTGGGTCATTGGTATCTCCTGGATGCCAAGCTAGCTAGAGAATAATGGGGGGGGGGCTTAAAATTAAATTTGTAAAAACTGTCTCTAGTTTAAAATGGATCTGCTCTACAGTGAGGCCTGCAACATCATTTGGTTCAAGGCAGTGAAATGTCTTATTCTTTTGCAGGAATTCACTGATCATCTGGCTAAGACCCACACCAGAGTCTCAGTGCAGAGAACCCAGGCAGCTGCTGTGGCAACTACTTAAAGGTTTTTGTATAAAATAAAGTGAAAAGTGAACAAGAGTTTGGTGGATTTTTAATCCATTGACCGGGGGATGCAGTGTCAGCTGACAGTGTGGATTTCTGTGTTTAAGTGAAATCTCTGCCCATGAAAGGTATGGGTACAGTGAAAGGTTCAGCTGAACATATGCTAAATGTGATACAGTAGCCAAAGTTACTTTTGACTAATCCTTTATTTGCTAAACATCTGAATGACTTCTTAAACTTGCTACTTGAAAAAGTAAGTTTTCCTGATTGACTTGCCCAAACAAATGAATGAGTAATGCTGTCTCTGAATTCAACAACTTACAATAACTGGTGGGACAGAGGAAACATTTTTTTCCTCAGAGAAAAGATGAAGTGGTTTGAATGATTAGGTTTGAATAATCAGCATGTAATAGGATTACTGAAACGAAAACAGCCATGGTTAATTTTTAGGAAGACTGTTTTTAAGAAATGGAAGCAGAGATCAAATGCAAGTAAAGCACTGAAGACTCCCACTTAAGTAATGCTGAAAGAAACCAGAAGATCTTTGAGGTTATGTCTAAAACAATACTGTTGTTGGGAGTTAGCATAAAGATACCCACTACTCACTGATGTGGGCCCAGACTGAAACTTCCTTACTCCTAATGGGGGTCTTCTGCTCTAGAAATGAGATCAGATAAAACTTATTTCTTCTGTGGGATCTGATGGTAGTTTTCATGAAAAGTCAGTCTGACAGACTGATTAATGTAGACCATACATAGGAACTAGTAAAACTACAAAAAACCAACCACCCTTTGAGGTGATAAGTGGCAATGTGTGTACCCTTCTAGACAAAAGTAGCATGTAAGTACTTGAATTATTTGTAGAGACTATCAAGACCACCCTTGGAACTTGGAAGCCAAACTAAGAATTTTCTGCCATTCAAGGATGGGATAATTCTTCAATACAGTAGTAGTGGTTCATAGGGCTAGGTCACTGAAGCTGTCAAAAGCAACTTTATCTGAAGAGACAACTGCAGTAATTACCCTCAGAGACTTGAAATGAAAATACATCCCCAGTCAGTGCTTTCTCAGAGCAAACTGGAAATCTCAAGGTAGAAAGAAATGTACTTTGATACATCAATGGCTGAGTTTTATACAGAGCATTACTACTGAAAGACAAACAATGCATTATCCAGTTAATATGTTCAAGGGGGAAAATAAACTCCCAGGTCATCTGCTTGGGAGAAGTTAAAACCCTCAAAACCAGTTAACATGGCTAAAGGTGCTCAGCTTTCAAGCATCAGGAGTTGTCTTTCTAAAAGAGTCCAAGGGGAAAATAAAGGACAGGTTTATGGACTTAAATGTTTAAAATGACCTCTTAATGTGAAAAACAATTGATCTGTTGACACATTTGTTGATGAAGGGGCCCCCTGAGTTATAATCTTAGCAGTTGAAGCTTTCATGCCAAACCCAGGGAAGCCTTCCTGGTTAGTTTATAAAGATGAACAATTTTGCTTGCAGTCTGCTCCTGGCCAGAGCACTTTTTCCTAGTAATGTGCATAACTGGCTGGGAAGGGAATGCTGCTGTGTTCTGCAGTACAAGGATGAGTCCTGCCAATGTTTTTTCTCATATTTCTTTACAACGATGGCATTGATAGTTCTGCTAATACATTCACCTCTTAGCAAGGCTGACAGCATGATAGGCTCTTGAACCTAGTTATTTGGCAGAGATATTCTCTGCAAACGCTTTATTGTACAGTTGAGTCATACAAGCCTCAGCATCCAGGTACATTAGAAGATTCACATAATATAATGAGTAACGCAGCTACCACTCAAGACCTGTCACAATACAGTATTCAAACCTTAAACTTCAAATACTACGCATTGAAGATTTGAGCTTAATCTTTTGCTTCTACTTGTGCTTTTCTTTCTGCAATCATTCTATGTTTCTGCTTCATTAAACATTTTCTAGCAGTTCCAGGGGCACCAAGATCAGCATCTAAAACAAGATTAGAAGAAATGCTGTGAAGTGTTCAGTCAGGTTCTTTAGCTTGATGCCCCACTGAAGACTTTAACAAGGTTTTAAATACCATCCATCCCACTTCATTACAGTTCCATCCTCTGAACCAAGGGTCGGCAAACTTTTTGGCCTGAGGGCGACATCTGGGTGGGGAGACTGCATGCAGGGCTATGAATGTAGGGCTGGGGTGCGGTGTGCAGGAAGGGGCTCAGGCAGAGGAGGGGTGTAAGGTGTACAAGGGGGCTCAGGGAAGGAGGTTGGGGTGCAGGGAGGAGGGGTTCAGGATCTGGCCCCACTTACCTGGAGCAGCTCCAGGGTGGCATGGTGTGCGCCAGGGCAGGCTGCCTGCCTGCTCTGTCCCTGGCCCTGCACTGCTCTGGGAAGCAGCCAGCACCACGTCCCTGCAACCCTGAGGGAAGGGGGGAAGAGGGCTCCACGCACTGCTCTTGCCTGTAGGTACTGGCCAGAAACAGGGAACAGCGGCCAATGGGAGCTTCGGGGGAGGTACCCACAGGCAAGAGCAGCATGAGGAGCCCTCTGCCCCCCGTCAGGGGATGCAGAGATGTGCTGGCCGCTTCCCAGAGCGGCACAGGGCCCATGGTGCCACGGGGTGGCAATCCTGCAGGCCACCATAGTTTGCCCACCCCTGCTCTGAATAAAGCATAGCCACAGTTCCTTTCTGAGCACTTATCAAAGAGGGTTGCTCTAGGGCCCCTCTTTCACGAGCTGAGGGCACCAGTCTCCAAATCTTTAGGTTAGGTTTAGGATAGTAGACATCCTCTCCTGCTCTCTCTCCCCCCCCAGTCATGCCGCAGTCAAGCCTGAACATTTTCAAATAAATTGAGGCCTTAAATGGCCTTACTCACATCTATCTTGATAGGCTTTAGCAACCTGAGCAAACTGCTCCATCTCCTTTGCACAGTTCTGAACGAAGCTATGTCCTTCCCTCTGCTGGCAAGCTCCCACCCTTTCCTGAAGTATCTTCACAATTTCCTGATCAACTTTCCTGTGTGAGAGAGAGATCAGTGTGATGGCGGCAGTGGCAATAACTTCCTGCAGCTGGAGAATACTGTAATAAGTTACGTTCTGGATAAAACAAGAGGCCATTTTATTAGCTGCTTTAATAGGGGATACAATTTTTTTGAAGCAGAACTAAGCAAAATCAAGCCCCAGGAGCCTGGCAGCAATGCCATATGTAGTGGTATCAGAGAAGGAGAATCAGTAGTGATCTTTGGGTTCTATTCTCAGAGCCCAGCTCAGGCATGCTGCAGCAAAGATATTTGTAATTCTGTCAGGGATGGATGAAAACCAGCAGCTGACCAATATTTGAAATAAGCTTTTAAGGAAGCTTATTGGCTTTGCTAGCCACAGAGAAGCTTCCTAAAGTGGAGCAGGAGCTGGGGGAAACCTCTGTGGAATATCCACTATGACAAGCTATGACTGAATCAGGCACAGGCTTCTAAACTTCCATGGGGGGGGGGGGCGAATGCACCGTGATTTTTGCAGCTTCAAACCACATGAAAGCTGCATACCAATCCCAGGCAATCTACTGCCAGGAAAAAAATCTTGTGCTCGAAGAGACCCGTCAGTAGGTTTCGTCAATGGAATAAGGCTCCAAAGCCACGGCAGCTATGCAGTAGATATACATACATGTCCCTCCGCCACTGCGCCTCAGCTTCAAAGAAGCATATGTAGTCATCCTCCAAGCACTCTGTTAGATCTGGCACCCGGGGGTAATTCCGATGATAGTAATAAAATTTTTTCTTCGCGTGTTGGCGCTCAATCCATTCTGCAAGAGTCAACCACCACATTCATGCACCTTCAAGGTACTAATCAAATATTTCCTTCAAACCGTGCTAAACAAGAGATGGACAGAACCAACTAAAACAACTACTGGACACGGTACAGTTCTTGTTTAGGATGGAAATCATACAGGACACAACAAAAATTGTCTCCATAACCTAACATGTATTGGGTGACTTGGAAAATAAAAATGAAAGGAATTTTGCAATATGTATTCTGTTCTGCAACAAAATCTCGAGTTACCTTCTATACAGCCTATGTACCACTGTCTAGGCAGGAATGATTGTAATATCAGGTGCATGTCCATCTGCCATCACTTTCCAGAACTAACTCTGCTGAGAGACTGCTAAGCTGGAACACTATGGAAATACAGTAAATGCTTAACTACGATGTCTTAAGTGTCACAAAATCAGGCAGGTCACTTGCCCTCTGGGTTATCAGCCTGATATTTTCTACCACGGAGTTCAAAACAAACCAGGGAAGGGAAACCAGCGTTCCTCACTTTATCAGAAGTGATGAATGACTCCATCAAAAAGCAATAAGGGATCAGTGCATAACCCGGAAGGGAGTGTGGTGGGGGGGACGACTCCAGAGAGCACATGGCACTGAAAGCAACCTGGCACTGGGCAGTACCGCCAGACGGGAGTGGGACACATCCCCAGAGTGCCACGCCCTGTCTGGGGCAGATCATAAGAGCGGCCACACTGGGTCAGACCAAAGGTCCATCTAGCCCAGTCTCCTGTCTTCCGACAGCGGCCAGTGCCGGGTGCCCCAGAGGGAACAAACCGAACAGGGAATCATGAAGCGATCGCACGTGGCTGGGATGGAGCTCGGAGGGGACGGTCTCCCATGACCCTCTGGCAGCAACAGGTCAGCTGGGGATGTCCATAAATAGGGTGACCAGATGCCCCGGTTTTTTGGGGACTTTTTCTTATATAGGCGCCTGTTACCCCCATTCTCTGTCCCGCCTTTTCAGCTGCTGTCTGGTCACCCTATCCATGAAGCCCAGCAGCTGTCAGGCAGGGAGAGGTGCCCGGGGCTCCCCTACTAGCGGCTGGGACCCAGCACGGGGTCGGGGTGAACCCTGACCCGAGCGTGCAGCCCGAAGCCCTGCCCCGCAGCAGGTTCGTGCCGTGCCCCGGGGCTAGGCCTAGCTCCACGGGGATGGGCCGGGAGAGGCGGGCGCCGTCCGGGCACGGGTAGGGGCGGGGAAGGGCCCCCCCTGCACCGACCCCCGCTTGGCTGCGGGGGGGCCCGATCCACCCGGCGGAGTGGGGCAGGGGCCCGGCCCGCTACCTCGGAAGAAGGTGACCGGCGCGTCGACGCTGTAGTAGAAGAGGGTCTGGATGATGGTGACCGGGTTAGGCAGCGACGTCCGCTTCTCGGGGACGGGGGTGCGGCTCGGCGGCCCCTTGTACACCTCCGGGTCCCAGTCATCCGGCATCGCGACACAGCAGCGGCCCGGAATCTCCTTCACCGCCGGCCCGGACAAGATGGCGACCCCCCTACACAAGCTGGAAGGGGGGGCAAAGGTCAAAGGTGACGGAGACGCCTGCGTAACCAGGGTAGCGTCCTGCCGCGTGGCGCTTCGGGAGAGAGAGTCTCGTTTCCGGGGCAGAAAACGGGGGGCGCCCAATGCGCATGCGCAGCTCCACACATTCCCCCCGATGCCCCTTGGGATATGTAGTTCCTCCGGTCGTTGTCTCGGGGAGGGGTACGGCGGAGAATGCCGCCGGCGGGAGCCTCTGCCAGGGCAGCACGCGCCGGCGGGGAGGGGGGGTCAGGATGTAGCACATGATATGTGATTATATTAGAGCCTGGCAAATGGGGGGGCAACTGACCCCCCACCCCCAGCGATGGTGTTCCCGCCCCATGCACCCCTCGCTCCTTCCTAAGGGCGGGGGGGGCCGGCTCAGTCCCGGGGGGAGCGGGATCCAGGCGGGCCGGAACGGGCCAGAGTGGGTCAGTACCCCTGGGACCCCCTTCCCAGCCTCGAACCGACTGCCCCCGGGGAGCCTCGAACCGCCCCCCCCCCGCCCTTCGCAAAGAGCTGTGCCACCCCGGGGGATCGGCCCCAGGGCTCCTGCCCCCGGCACGAGCCCTCTGGGACCCCTACCGCCGATGAGTCCCCCTGGCACAAACTCCGCAAGCCCTCTGGCTCCCTGCCGGGGGCCGGGAAAAGCTCAGGAACCCCGACTCTGCCTGCTGGGGGTCTTGGGCTCTTGTTTCTGCCTTTGCTTGCGGTGAGCGCCAGGAGTGGGACCCCGGCGTCCTGACTCCCAGTCCGCAGCCCTGACTCGCCTCTTGTGGGAATCCCCCCTGGGCGCTGCTGGGTCCCCTCGAGCAGAGTGCCCTGCCGCGCTCAGAAACACGGGAACGCACAGCCCTGCGTGTTGTGATGCCGCCAGCTTTTGAAAAGGGAAAAATGAAAGGCCCCTGGTTAAGTGGTTCTGGAGCTTTTGGGAGGGGGAAGGATTTGTGCTCTCATTTAAGTCGAGGACAAAATTCCTTTAGATTTCAAAGGGGGCAGGATCAGGCCCTTGAAGACTAACAGTGGGCAATCCCACTTCTCCCTGTAGTGATGCTTTAGCTGGATATTGTGGCAACATTCACTTGTTCTGAGACGTGGGGCTGTTTCTGGAAGGATTAAAACAATCCGGTGATGACGCCCGTCACTTTTTCTCCACAGACGGGGGCTTTATTTTTATTACTAAATGTAGAGATATGAAAAGATCTGGCATCTGTCGAGGTTTAACTGGTTTTTGTGCAAATGCAAACCTCAGCCAAGCTAGTAAAAAAAGAGAAAACAACATAGGCCGGGTGGCATCCTATCAGACAGCCAATTTGCCTCTCTTTTTAAAATCTTCATTTAGTGCAAGTACCAGCACAACATGATACTGTATGGTACAACATGGACCCAGAAGAAAGAAGGGATTGTATTTGCATCTCCCTTCCCCACCCCACTTCTGCTCAAACATGGGATATTTTGGAGACCTCTGTGAGCTGCTGATTGTGGGTCCAGGAAAAATATTTGAAAATCAGAACAGTCTTGATTTTCATAGAGATGGGTGACAATATTAACTCTTACATATCCTGTCAGATCCCATTAGCCTCCGGATAGGCAGACTATGGAAGACCTAAAGTAAAGGATTAAGCAGATCCCAAGTAACTAAAATGAGTAAAAACAAACAAGGGCTATTAAAATATACTTTACTGATAGATTTTAACCTCTTTCTTACTGCACAGCTAGTTACTTGAGCTAAAGCACACCACCAGATGCTGGCCAACGCACCTGTTATGTCCTCTCTGAATAGGTCTAATGAAATATCATCACTTAAAGAAATGTTACTGCCGTTGAATAGACACTGTGTCAGTGTTGCACAGTGAAAGGGCTAAAGAGATATCAGGAAATGCTTCCCCTCATGCGATCTGTTTGACTGTGTGAAAGCCCTCATTGTTTGGGCTGAACAGAGCACAGGAGACAATACAGGAGTGGTGGGTGGGAGGGGAGGGGACCCTGAGATTCTTACTCTGTCCATACCTAGTGAAATGGATGAGTTTGGCCTGAGTATGAATTGAAAGCCCCAGTCCTGTGATGAGCTCTGCGTGGGGTCAGGGATCCACCTGCCTGGAGCTTGTTGCAGGATTGGGGTCTGAGCTCAGGATTTGGCCATTTTATGTAGCAGTATATACACGGAATATGTTGGCTGCCCTTTAGTGATAGTTCTAAATATAGTGCTGCTAAGTACAGGAAATCACGCTACTGAGAGGAGGGGAATCTTCCCTGCCCTGGGGTAACAAAGCAATCATAACATCCCCTTTGGGAATACCAGGCCTAGGCCCCTGCTCTTGGGGAGTTGCCAGCAGGGCAGGCGTGCATGAGAAAAAAAAACTCTGGAGGTAGTTAATTAGGAATGTAGTTATCTAGTGGGGAGTGATGGGGTTGCCTAGGTGTAAATGAGGGCAGAATTTTGTCTTCATATATTGTGCTGTAGGTAGCAATTGTAATTCCCTCCATTCATGTTCGGTTTGTTTCTGTGGTAAATTGAGACACTGGCAATTGACCTTTACCACATCAACTGTTGTTAGAGTCAGACCCTGGCCGATTTGCTGAGTATGAAATGAATATAGCGTTGAATGAAGCCAGCAGCTAAATTTGTGTCTTCAGACTGATAAACATCTTAGGTATTAGACTGTAGAGGTACTTGGTGACTGCCTCGTTGGGCTGCTGACCTGTGCTGAAGACTTCCCATGGTCTGTAACGTTCCATGTTAATGTCTTGTAGCTTGTAGGGTAGAACATTTAATGGGCTTGAGATATTCATTCGGCAGATTAAACCAGCACATTTGAAACTGGCTTGAAATCAACAGTCAGTTCCACTTTGGGTTGGAGAATAAGCTTAGGGGAAAGGGAAACCTGGTACTGGAATTACTGAATAAACAAGAGGGAGTTGTAGTGTAGTGAATGTAAATTTACCCCTTTGCTGCTGGGCTGATTCCCTTAACCTCGACTTTATGCGGCTATTGTAAGAATTTGTCCAACTTCCTCCGAAGGGGTAGTGGTTGCTATGCACAGCTTGAGTTCATGATTGTGACTTTTCTAGTTAATGCTCATAGTTTGCTTTACAAAGTACATATTTGGCCTGTATACGTGCATGTTCTTCTTATGGTTTCCTTTGTCCACCCTCCCCCATGTCTTCCAATTGTTAGTTACCGCCATTGGTTGTTGCTTGTCTGGATGAGAATGTATGGACATCAAGGCAGGGCCTCGCTTTCACTCTGGGTTTGTGCAGCACCGCACACAATGCTGTACAAACCCTGACCGGGCCCTCTATGTGTGGCCATGACACATATTAAGAATAATAATGAACGCCAAAGTGGGGAAAAACTGGAAAACATTGTGCATCTCTTAGCCGAAAGAAGGACAATTATAGTCAGGGTGTTTTATTTAGCAAATCCTCGTCAGCAGTTTTCACGGAGACTTGAATGCTTTGACGCAAAGGCTGGGGACTACATTTATAAACTTCAAGATCTGTCCCTTTAGGGAGATCTTTTCCTCTGTTACTGGAAATGGAGGAAAAAATTATTTGTGAATTTCCTCTCTCAGGTCTGCGAAGACTTTGAGATTATCCATCCGTCGGCGAGATACATAATGGTCTTTGTAATTCATATAATTCTTTTTTATTTCTAAACACCATATAGCAGATGGGCCCTGATGTAACAAGCTGCTGTCCTGAAATCTGTAATGTACATACAGATGATCTAACTGAAGTCCAAGGATTCCCATTGTCTTCAGTCAGCATTGGCTCAGGCCCATACCCTTCTGGGTTTGAAGGTAAAACTGAATCCTTTTTGTTTCTTGCCTTCCCCCAGTCCCATCGCAAGTTTTCAGCTCCCAGGCATGGCCACTTGGGCTTCCTCCCTCATAAGAGAAGCCGGCGTCACCGAGGGAAGGTGAAGACCTGGCCCAAGGATGATCCCAGCAAGCCAGTCCACCTGACAGCCTTTCTGGGCTACAAAGCTGGCATGACGCACATCCTACGAGAAGTTCACAGGCCAGGACTGAGTAAGAGGCTTTGATTGAATCAGCTAGTTCGAGTCCAGGAAAGAATAGAGGGAAAAGTCACTTATAGCCGGCTGGGATGGATAGCTCGTGGGGATTGGAAATGGGTGATGGAGCCCTTCCTCTCTAACCTAGCCTGGATTTGAAATGGCAGTTCACCAATGACCAAAAATAATCTGGCAGCTGTTTAGACGTTCTCAGTGCAATTCCTACCTTATATCAAAGGTCATCAGCACAGCTGGTATTAGTTAGCTCCCTGTTGGCAAAGAAGCCAAGCAGTGAATGGCCCATGGAGGGATAACTTCCCTTATACTCTGCATGGGATCCCAGCGTTTAGGTGGGGAAGTTGTGTTGCTTTCTGGTCAGTAGACAAAGGTAGGTCTCCATTTCTGTGCAACTGGCATCCCCATCTGCTCTCAGCTAATTTGCCTTTATAAAAGGCGGAGGCACCAATTGACAGCTGCCCTTTGCTGGGACACAGTGTAGTTGAAGGTGCATTGAGCACCATGAACTTGGGTATCTAATTAAGAGAATTACTGGCCACCCTTGGCTCCCCTGAAAGAACCTTGTCCTGTGAGACGCTGAGCAGTCAACTCGCATTGAATTCACTGCTACACCCTTTGATTTCAGAGCTTTCCAAGAGGGAAGAGGTGGAAGCAGTCACAATAGTGGAGACCCCGCCTCTGGTAGTGGTTGGGCTTGTGGGATACATAGACACGCCCAGGGGCCTGAGAAATTTCAGGACCATTTTTGCTGAGCACCTCAGCGATGAATGCAGACGCCGCTTCTACAAGAACTGGTAAGACTCTCTCGGCACATGGGTTTCCTGGCAACTGTAACAGCGTCCCCTTTCCCCACCCCCATGTTAGCCACAAAAGGCTCCCCGTAATGTATCCACACTAGAATCCTTCGCCCATCTGCAGCCGCCTCTGGGGTGAAATCCAGCAGCTGTTTAATTGTGCACAGCTGTGTGACACGACCGTTTTGGCTTCTGTGAATAAAAATGTGTGCGCACAAATTTCTGATTAGTGTAATAATAGTACTGAGTTATTAATCTCGGTGATGTGGCAGTGAGTTCCACAGGTTAATGATACATCGCGTAGCTGAGGCCAGATTCTGCTCACCGTTGTAATTGGTTCACCAAAGTAACTCCATTGAAGTCAATAGAGTAATTCCAGGTTTCCGGGGGTGTAAATTAAAGCAAAATCTAGCCTGTGGCCCTTCCGCACCATTGTAGAGCTTGACTCCCCAAATCTTGGAGCGGCAGTGGGGAAAGTGATTGCTTGAGTCTTTGTAATTGAGCAAACTTATGGCTTTAATAGTTGTGTAGACATGCCTTCAAATCTGGCCCCTAAAATGTCCGTGATCCTCACTAGAGAGACTGGTTTGTCTCATTTCTATTTAGCTCTATTTTTGCTGGTGTATTTTGACTTCACTAAGTGAGCAAATCAGTGGGCGTCAACTGGAGTCTCTATAAAAAAAGCTGCCAGAATTACAAGTGCTGTCAGTCCATTAACGTCCTTTCACCATTTCCTACTCTGAGCTCCCTCTAATGGTCTCGTATGTTCACCTCAGCTTGGTGCAATGAGCTGTGGATGCATGATGCTTCCAATAGCATGCCTTAAGCACATAAGTAACCTTGTCACACATGTTGCACTGTGTTTCTGAGATTCTGTGCTTCATTATTCCAGTCTCCAGCATAATTAAAAGGCTCCTGTCCTTAGGCACAAGAGTAAGAAGAAAGCCTTCACCAAGTACTGCAAAAAATGGCAGGACAAGGATGGGAAGAAACAGCTAGAGAAGGATTTTGCGGCCATGAAGAAGTACTGCAAGATCATTCGAGTCATCGTCCACACTCAGGTCAGCACTTCACACAGGGTGTGGGGCTTGACCCCAATAGCCTGTTTGAGTGGGGTGAGGGCTTGGAAGCTGAGAGCAACTAGCAAGTGGGAATCAGGGCACTTCTCATCACTGGAGGGGAATGGAGGGTCTTGTTGGCTGGGAGGGGGATGGGGCCTCTTGTCACTGGTCTGGGGATTGGAGTAGCAGGCAGGTTAGTGGGTGCTGGAGATGTGGTATGTGCATGCTGCAAGAGGTGCATGCTGACTGTTGCAGCCACTTACCAGAGAGCAACCTTGTCCATTTGAAAGTGCAAGGGGGAATCCAAGGGCACAATGGAAGTCTCTACACTTGGATTCTCCCAGGAGCCTGGCACTGACACCCCGACTACTGTGGAAGGCTTGGGCCTGGGGTTTTCCATCTTCTTGCTGCTGCTCAGGACCCTGGAGAAGCCACAGGGCTCGCAGTGGGAAGTGCCAGAGGCACTCGCAAGCTCTTTGGGAGGGAGCAGGCATTGCTCCCAAGCCCCTCAGTGAAAGGTGTAACGCTGGCACCCGGCAAGGGTCAAAGGCCCACTGATGAGTTCATCTCAAATTAGCAACTGGTGTCAGGTGATGGGGTAAAAATAACCTGTGAGCCTGGCTGCAGGGAAGGGCTTGCCAGGTCCCAGAGCGACTGGATACTCAGGGGCTATTTGAATTTGGATCTCAGGGAGCTTTCAACTCCTCAGAGCCCAGGAGGGTCTGGGCTGGCCCGAGGGCACAGAGGCCTCCGTTTGGGCTAGTTCGGGCTTGTCAGCTTGCCACAGCAGTTCTAAAGTTGTGTCTGGCTACGTGACATGGACAGGCCAGGCTGCAGCCATCACTACCAGCTGATTTTGAAAAGTGGGATGTGACACCACGTGAGGTCGCTGGGAGGGGAGGTGATGCCGCAGCGCTGCCTTCTAGCACTGTGTGAGGAGGGGATCGTCTTGGGGAGCCCGGGGCTGGTTGCATGGCCGTTTGTGGGATTGCATCCGTCTGAGCTGCATTGGTGGGGCTGGCAAGTGCTGCTGAGGCTGGGGAGAGGAGAAGGCCGCCCACGGTGCAGAGTAATCAGCTGGAAGTGCAGGCCGATAGCACAAAACGCTGCTGAGCTAGTCCCCAGTCTGCCTCTGAATAGTCCCGTTGGAGCTGGTAGGACTGCCCCTATAAGTAAGGGCTGGAGGGTTTGGCCCTGTGGTTGTATCCATGCTGCTGCACAGCTGGTGAGCTTCAGCGACACACACAGTTCCCACAGATAGGCTCCCGTTAAAATCCATCCAGCCCCTGGGCTCAGAGGATTCTCTGCAGCACTCCACAGTGAATGCTAGTTAGCAGAGCCCAGTTTCCATTTGTCTGTGTCTGGCTGCCCCAGGAAGGGTGGGCTTCGCTCTGTTCCTAGCCACACCGCGTGCTTAGTGAGTGTGTATGCTTAGTGTATATGTGTGTGTGTATACATATATAGATGTGTGCACACATAGGGGATATATGCTTAGTGAAAGTGTGTGTGTGTGTGCTTAGTGAGTGTGTGTGCATGTGTGTATACACACACATGCTGTGTGCACACATGGGGGATGCTTAGAGTATGTGTGTATACATATATGCTGTGTGCGCATGCCTATATAAATGTGTGCACACATATGGGGATGTATGCTTAGTGAAAGTGTGTGTGTGCTTAGTAAGTGTGTGCGCATGCGTGTGCTCAGTGAGCGTGCGCACTGGATGTGCCTCACTCACACAACAGACACTTCATGGCTTGATGGGTTATTTTTCCCCATCAGGGTTAGTTTGTGGGGGACCCTCTAGGATTCTCCCTCTCTCGGTTCCATCCTCTCTCTCTCAGGCTGACTTGTCCCCAAGCTGCAGGGCTGGAGGCAGCTCCCTCGGAGTCCTGTTCATGCTGCTGGCTGGATGGGGTGGTAGGAGAGTAAAGCCACCTGCTTGCCTCTCTCTTTTCCAGGGTGAATGGACCCCCCAGCGGTGAGTGCTCTTCTCCCCCTCCCCAGCCAGGAGTCTGCAGCTCTGCTGAGATATAATAAAAGCATAAGAGACCCTGAAATGCCACATCTAGGGCTTCACTGCTGGGGAGACAGCACAGTGAGTGGGTGCTTTATGTACACCTGGGTAGACAGATTAGCTAGACTCAGGCAGACTGAACTGCAAACAGCCCGCTTGGGTCCAAGCTGGCCCTGTCTCCTCCCTGCAGCACTCAGGGCTATTGCCCCTGGGAACACGTTCACACCCACAGGCCTGGTGTCATTTCTTGGCCTTTGCTGCCCAATGCAGATGAAGCTGCTCCCGCTGCGTCAGAAGAAGGCCCACGTGATGGAGATTCAGCTGAACGGTGGGACGGTGGCTGACAAGGTGGACTGGGCTCACGAGAAGCTGGAGAAGCAGGTCTCTGTGCACACAGTCTTCAGCCAGAACGAAATGATCGACGTCATCGGGGTGACCAAGGGGCGCGGGATGAAAGGTACAGGGGGAGGGAGGGTCCTTTGCCATGGGGCTTGGCATGGATCCTCTGAGGAGGATGGGCAGAGGGGTGCTTACACATTGCGTGGGTATTGTGCTGTGAGGCCTCCTTGATGCTCCTGGGGGAGGCCATTTTCTAGTGGAGTAAGCACAGGACGGGGAGTCGGGAGACCTAAATTATAATCCCAGTGCTCACATCAACTCACTCTGTGGCCCTGAGCCAGTTGCATGCCCTCTCTGCACCTCAGTTCCTCCATCTGTAAAATGGAGATAGTGACACTGACAGCTATGTCAAGTGCTTCAAGATCTGTGGATGAAAAAGCCATACGAGTGCTGAGGACTTAATATTATTATTAATAGTCATTATTTACTAATCTGTGATTGTCAAGGCATGGCTTCTTGACCTCATCTAATTAATAGTAATTCACAATTAAACACAGTGAAGAATCTATGCATCATTGTGAATAATTAACATTGATGCATAAAGCTTCACCTTGTGTGACATCCACAGGAGAACAGACTCCACTTTATTTTGACTGCACATTTCTTTAAAACATTGTTTTTAGTGTTGGTGAAATGCCTAGTCCCAGAGCGGGTACAACAGAGGCAGTGGTAGTGCGAGCATCCCACAGACAGTACACGGCAACCCTCCATGTCCTGGGGGTCCTCTTCTGGAGGACAAGATGGGGGTTCATTTCTCATTCCCTTATTTCATCATCCGAGATGATCGACGGGGGGGGGGGGTGGACAATTAGTGCCAGTAGAGGTGGTCGTCCTCGAGATGTAGGCTGAGCAGCAGCCAGACTGAGAGGCCCCCCACCTCAGTTCACGAGGGACACCAAAGAGTCGCTGGATTTGTTCCCATACGTCTGTTCTCTTTTTAGCAGATTTGGTTCCGTTTACCAGGTTCAAAATGCCCTGTCATTAGTTATGGGCTTAGTTCTCATGGGAGCCCTAAAGGCACTTGGCCTGCCGAAATCTGAAGTAAACAAAATAAGGACAAAAGGTCATTTCAGTGCTGACAAAACCAGAGTGTGTGTGTGCGCACGCGTGTGGGGATACACCGTAGTCCAGTCAGTTCAATGCGAAGTGAGTACAGTTCTGTCCATGGGCCCCCGATTCTGAAAATGGCTGTTTGCTTCAATCTGACCCACCGTCTTCTCATAACTTGAGATGCAACATAAGACAAACCCCCCAGACACTCGCTCTGATTTCTGGCTCTGAAGCACCACCACCTTTCCCCCTTGGCTCCTCTGATAGTATCATCCCGTCCTGCTTTCCTAGGGGTAACCAGCCGCTGGCATGCCAAGAAGCTCCCAAGGAAAACTCACAAAGGCTTACGCAAAGTGGCCTGCATTGGAGCCTGGCATCCAGCCCGGGTGGGCTACTCCATTGCCCGGGCTGGCCAGAAGGGCTACCACCATCGCACGGAGCTCAACAAGAAGGTATGACACCGATGTGACACCTCCCTTGGGCCTAGTGCAGTTTCTCCTCCTTTCGAGCCCCCTTCCCTCTTCTCTCCTGTACTGAGCCATCTCTCTGTCATGCATGTAATTTCAGGGCAGGAGGGAATTTAAGGCTTCGTTTGGTGATGTTATTATTGTTGATTATTTTTATTACCATAGCGCCTAGGACCCTGAGTCACTGACCATGACCCCATTGTGCTAGGCGCTGTCCAGACACAGTGGTCCATGCCCATGGGCAGGGACGTACTCTATCCATTGCCTGCTGACAACATCTGAGATGAGCTTGTGTGTTTTATCCCAACCTGGCATCTCTGTTTTTTGTGCTCGGTTGGTGATGCTTTGTTTGTAACTGTGTCCTAAAGCCATTAACTCCATTTCAACCTGGGCTCTCACCCAGATTTACCGTATTGGCCGTGGAGTCCACGTACAAGATGGCAAAATAGTGAAGAACAGCGCCGCGACGAACTACGATGTCACCGAGAAGACGATCACGCCGCTGGTAAAAGGGCTAAAGAAATAGGAAGTGTTGGGGCTGGAGCTGGGACTCCTGCATTCCCGACTCTGCCACTGACCAGAGACATGGCCTGGGGCAAGTCACTTAAGATTTCTGTTGGGGAAAAGCTGGTTGGGAAATATTTTTTCTGGCCACACAAATTTTGATTTTAATTCCTTGTTTTGTTTTTAGTAACCAAAAGTTGCAACATTTTTGCTTTTCCACATCCAAAAAACAACAACAAACAGTTGTTTTCAGCTGGCATTTTTTGCCTTACAGGCTTTTGGTTTGTCAGCAGAAACCCAGAAAAATCTCATCCAAGTTGGAAATGTCGGTTTGGACAAAAAGTCTATTTCCCATTTAAAAAAAATGGTTTTGAACAAAAGATTGCAGCCCCAGCTCTATCCTCTGTGACAGCTTGCCCCCGTGTAAAATGGGGGTAATAGTATTTGTAGACCTCACGGGCGGGCTGCACTGCGTATGATAAGCGCAAAGCATGTTAATGGTTAGTTAATAAGAAGGATGATTAATAATTAAATAATAAATACCCTGCTTTGCTATAACAGATGTCACTTCCTGATGCAGATCTGTTAGCCACACATCTCACCGCTGCAATCTTGTCCTCTGTCTTTTCCTGCAGGGTGGATTTCCTCACTACGGTGCAGTCAACAATGATTTCATCATGCTGAAGGGCTGCGTCATGGGCACTAAGAAACGGGTGCTCACTCTCAGAAAGGTAACCCCCCCCCCCTCGAAAGTAAGTGCCGAGGCTGCGCGTAAGGAAGGACCTGATTTTGTGAGTCATGTAGTGGTTTTCCAGGGGGCCATTTTCCAGAGAGGTGTGTTGCCAGGCCATTCTCACTGATATGGTGTTTCCAGTTTCAGATCAGCCAGTCTCGTCTCCCTTAAGAACTGTTTTGCCATTTGTTGGAAGCGGTCCTTGAATAATCTGACACACTCTGCTACTTCCTTTCAGTTCCAAGTGGGAACTGAGAGGCAAGGGCACTTAAAGTCATGCTACTCTGGGTACTTGTGGCACCTTAGAGACTAACCAATTTATTTGAGCATAAGCTTTCGTGAGCTACAGCTCACTTCATCGGGTGCATCCGATGAAGTGAGCTGTAGCTCATGAAAGCTTATGCTCAAATAAATTGGTTAGTCTCTAAGGTGCCACAAGTCCTCCTTTTCTTTTCGTGAATACAGACTAACACGGCTGCTACTCTGAAAGCTACTTGGGGTGTGTCTCAGAGGAAACCACTGTTGCTGGAGTGATTGGCTAATGGACATGCATGAAATGTCTTAACTCCACTCACATCAAAGCATGCTTTCATATTTCTGGTTAAACATAAGCCTAATGTGTTGTGACTTTTGCTCTCCAGTCCCTTCTAGTGCACAGCAGCCGTCGGGCTCTGGAACCCATCGAACTGAAGTTCATTGATACCACTTCCAAGTTTGGCCACGGCTGCTTCCAGACTTCTCAAGAGAAGAGAGCTTTCATGGTGAGTTAATTCTCTGCTGGCTTTGCAATCAGAGGGCCAGGTTCTCAGCTGGTGTGAATTAACCTTGCTCAATCGATTTCAAAGGCGCTACACCGATTAACACCAGCTGAGGACCTGACCCAGAAAATAAAGACCACCAAATCAATGAACAGGACTGTCTTGCATAAAGGGCAGTTCAGCTGCCAGAAACAATGCTAAAGAGGGAACATGACGGTTGAGAGAGTCATACAAGCTAGCCAAAGCCAGCAAATAATGTACCATATGGTCAACCAGTTTGCACTCACAGTGCATTCAACAAGCCGTTAAGTTGGTAGCATCTTGTTGGACATATGGTGTCTTTCACTCCTAATTGTACATTTCTTTGATTTGATTGGACTGCCTTAAACTTTTAATGTTTTTAAAGGAAAAAGGTCAGGTTGGATTTGGCCTCATATTTGGGATTTTTTGTAAATAAGCTTTTCAATACCCAAATCATATACATTTTAAAAATCTCAGCGGAAACGGGTTTATAAACCAAAAACCAGACCGACATTCCTTTATAGTGTTTGCAGCCTACCCCGCCACCGCCTTGTGCTGTGGGATAAATCTGAAAGTGAAATTGACTAGATACTAAGTGGACCAGATCCTCAGCCAGCGTGCATTAGCATGGCTCCATGACTTCAATAGTGCGATGCTGATTTACACCAGGTTTGGATCTGGCCGATTGACTATTAGACTAGTCAGTTTCACATATGTTTAACTTCTCTCCAGGTAAGGAGGACTGGCTATAAAACCCCTTCACACCACTCGCGGGATGGCTGGAGGTTAATGCACAGGGCTGCAGCTTCGACACTGACCATTCCTGGAGATTCTCCTTTTGCTCATGTGCTAGGGGGCTGAGCTTATGGAGCAGGAAGATACGAGTTCTGTCCCTGCTGTCACCTCTGAGTGGCCAGGGTGGCAGCATGGTGACATTGATTAAGTCCTAAGTGGCCACAGAAATACTGCTCTATTAAACCCATTATCTTGAAGCAGCTGAACTTCACCTGTCGAGGGCTGAGCACCCAGAACCTTCCCCACATTTTAATTTAATTCAGTAACATTTAGCTGGGCAGAAGCAAAACAATAGCCCCACAAAGCACGGACCACCATTTTCTCCCTCTCTTGTAAACTAGAAGAGCTGGGACCCCGTCCTCAGCAGGTGTAAATCTGTGTAGCTCCATTGACTCAGCTGAGAATCTATCCCCTTGATGGTAACCCAACCCAGAAACCCCTACTCCAAAATTCTGCTCAGAAGGAGTTGTCATATGCAATCTCCTGAAACAGGATTGTATAGGAAATTCTCCTGACACAACCTCATCTGTCTGGTCACAGTCATGATGCTATAATGTAATCAATATGATTACTTTACCACTCAATCTTCCCAATCACCCCAGGCCAGCTTGCTGGGCTCAGTAGCAAACCAGTCATTGAAGTTTTCCATGCCGCCCAGCTAAGCAAACTGCCAGTCCAGGGACAGGCAATTCATTACCCCCATTCCTCCAGGGTTAGGAGGGTTTCTAGAGAGCACAGCTAGACAGCTGCTGCCGTTCAGGAGGAGAGCTGAGAGTTCGCAGCCAGGGAATAGAAATGAACAACTAGTGTTGCTAGCCTTGTGCAGTGAAAAGTGGTCACATCTGAATAGAAATTCCACAGCATCCAGCTCACCTACTGCCTTTCTAGGTAACACTTGGGGAAGGCTTGTAATGTGGATCTTGAACTCATCAGCTAGTGGTGATGGGATCTCTTCTTCTCACCTGTTCATTTGTGTTTTAGGGCCCCCAGAAGAAACAGCTGGTGAAGGAGAAGCCAGAAACCCAGGAAGAATTGTAGGGGATTGAATTACACATGGCCACTGTAACCTGGCACCTCCAATAAAGGGACTTCAAACCAGGCCTAAGCTGTTCTGTCTTCTTCTGGCGCCATTATTAATAAGCTTAAACTAGTCCCTGTTTTTAGTGTCTGGTGTAAGAGGAGTTTGGTATCAGTCAATCCCAGAGTCTTCTCCCCATGTATTGAGATCCACAGGGCTGCTGAGAAGACAGTCATGGGGGAAACTGGTCCAGTGAGACTCCGATCCCTGGAGATGCCTTTTCTTAGCTGAGCTGTATAGGGGTCTGTTGGGGACTCAGGGACATCCCCTAGATCCTGCCCTCTAATTCTTTCGTGCTGTCTAGGGAATGGCCATTGGCACTCTGAGATACAAGGCATCAGTTGTGCACTACCCTGGCTGGCAGTGCAAGAAGCCGTTTTCTCCTGGCTGTTCCCAGAAATGAGGTGACCGCGCAGCTCCACGCAGGGCTGTTTACAGTGGGCATAATAAGCCTGTTCTGGGATTCATTAGCTAACTGCCCCTTTTTAAAGTCAATCGAAGTTTTGCTATCGACTTCCATGGAGGGAGGCTTGGGCCCAAAGCCTGCCCTCAGGTCACCAAGTTCTTCCATCCTTCCTGCTATGCTGGGCACAGCCAGGAGTGGGAGGAATCCTCCTGGAAGCTGCAGAAGAAGCATGTCAGAGTCACTCCTGCTCTACCGGGAGCACCAGCTGGGGGATTTTATCTGCAACTGACATGCTGCCTTTGCTTTTTCACTCCCAGGTGAGACCCCAGCTGACCAGGCTTCCCCTTCCTCCTCAGTGCCTGTTGGCTGGCATCTGTTTCAGGAGAGGAAAAGAAGAGCTGGCACAGATGAATCCTGTAAGGCCTGGAAAAGCCGGGCATATCAGCAAGGCTGGTTCTGCCCTGCCTCGTTTGGGCAGGATGATTGCATCTTTCATAGATTCCAAGGGCAGAAGGATGGAAGGGTCAGACAAGGTATTGGAGCGGATTTTTACTGTGACTGATTCACTAGTATCAGTCACAGTCTGCTTCTGGCTACACTGATCTGTGAATCCAGAGTGACTCCACTGACCTCACTGGAGCTACTCCAGATTTACACTGCTGTATCCAAGAGCAGAACTTGGCTCAGCATGAGCCTATGCATCATGGCTTTGTGTATGTATGTGACCAAGGACAAAATGCAGACTGGGTGGAAGCGAGTACACTTCCTATAACTTCAGTGGAATGCATATTCACGCATTCCAAGGCCTGAAGGGACCATTGTGACCATCTAGTCTGACCTCCTGGGTAACCCAGGCCAGAGAACTGCCCCACAATCATTCCTAGAGCAGATCTTTTAGAAGAACATCTAATCTTGATTGAAAAATTGCCAGTGATGGAGACTCCCCCACGACCGTTGGTAAGGTATTCAATGATTTAATTACCCTCACCGGTAAAACATTACACCTTATTTCCAGTCTGGATTTGTCTTGCTTCAACTTCCAGAAAAAAGGGTCCAAAAAGGAGCGGATACTTTTTTCTGGAAGTTGAAACTAGGTGAATTCCTTGAAGAACCTGCTTTTCCTGGACAGCAGCAGTAGAGAGTAAGAAGTTCCCCAGGAAGCCTCGTCCCCACCTCCAGACACACTTGCCCAGTGCTACTCGGTGCTGGTTAGGCCTCAGCTGGAGGACTGTCCAGTTTGGGTCACCAAGGTATAGAAAGGAGGTGGAGAAACTGGAAAGGAGCCAGAGGCGAGCGACCAAGATGATCAAAGGGGTGGAATGCAGCCACATGAGCAAAGGCTGAAGGAAGAGGGTGTGTTTAGTTTAAAAAGAGGAGATTAAGGGGAGATATGAGAGCGGTCTTCAGATACTTGAAAGGCTGCCATAAAAAGGATGGAGAAAAGTTGTTCTCTCTTGCCACGGAGGGCAGAACAAGAGGCTAAGGGTTCAAACTACAGCACAGCCGAGTTAGATTAAATCTCAGGAAAAACTCCCTAACTGTAGGAACAGTCGGCCAATGGAGCAGACACCTCGGGTGGTCGTGGAAGCTCCTTCTCTGGCGGTTTTCAAAAGGAGGCTGGACAGCATCTGTCTGGGATGTTTAGACCCAACAAATCCTGCATCTTGGCAGGGGGTTAGGCTAGATGGTCCCTTCTAACCCCATGGGTCTATGAGCTACTCATCCCTGGATCTCAAGGTGTGTGGGGGGGAAGTATCCATTGTACAAATCGGGAGATGGGGCAGTTAGAAGGGGCTCAGGATTGTGCCGGTTGCAGATGGAGGGGGAGGCTCCCATTGGTACTGATTGGGAGGGTAAGAGAGATGTCCTTTCATGCAGGACTAGTCTAAAGAGATTTGTGCTCACATGCCTCAGGAGGGAGGTGGGGGGAGGGCTCTGGCTCCCTCCTGCACTGTCGCTAGCTGACATTTTACCCAGCTGATTACAAGGGAAGACAGGCAGGAACTTTGCTGCTACAGGGGCTCATGAGGATGCAGCTTTGTCCGTCTGCGTTGCTGCTTGTCACAGGCCTTTGCTGGGGGAGATGAGAAGTGAACGTGGCTGGGACGGCGTCATCACCTGTCACAAATCGTTACAGAGCCCCAAGTCGGGCTGGCACCCAGTTAGAACAGAACAAAATGAGCAGAGAACAGGAGAGGAGACTGGCTCGTTATTCTCCGAAAAGGATGCTGAGCAATCAAAAATCTCTCCCTTGTGTTTGAATGACAGGTGTCCACCCTAGCGTGGCCCCTCAGAGCCATGATCATAAATTTATAGATTCCAAGGCCAGAAGGGATCATTACGATCATCTAGTCTGACCTTCTGTAGAACACAGACCAGAGACTTCCCCCAAATAATTCCTAGAGCAGATCTTCTAGAAAAACATCTGATCTTGATTTAAAAATTGTCAGTGACGGAGAATCCCCCACAATCCTGGGTAAATTGTTCCCATGGTTAATTACTCTCACCATTACAAATTTACGCTTTATTTCCAGTCTGAATGGTGTGAGGTTAGGCCATCATTTGAACTCTGTGATACTAGCATGGGAAGAGGAAAGATAGCCCTGGATCTGTTCAGAGGACTTCAATCCACTTCACAAAGTCGTCAGTAATATTTCGTGTCCACTCCATAAAAGGTAGGGAAATATTATTATCCCCATTTTACAGATGAGCAAACCAAGGTATATAGATTGGAGAGTTGGGAAATAGCCAAAGCTGGGAAGAGTTTGTAAACTAAGGGCTGGGGGGAAAGCCGACAGGTTTGGAGGACCATGTGGTTCAGACAGACACATCCCTTGGTGGTGGTGATGGGGGGTTTGAGATTTATTAAAGGGGATACTCTATATCTTAGTAAGGAGGAGAGGATAGAAGTTGGTAAAGTACAGGTAGGAATGGAAGAGAAACAGTCAAATAAAAAAGAATCCCATTCAATTACATCACATGAAGGCAGACAACTAAATATTGACACATTTTAGAAGTGCTTGTATACCAATGCAAGAAGTCTAAATAATAAATGGGTGAATTTGAGTGCCTGGCATTAAAGGAGGATATTGATATAATAAGCATAACAGAAACTTGGTGGAACAATAATAATCAATGGGACACGGTAAAACCAGGTTACAAAATATAGAGGAATGACTGAGCAGGTTGTGCTGGGGGGGAGTGGCACTATATGAAACAAAGCATAGAGTCAAACATAGTAAAAATCCTAAATAAATCAGACAATACCACAGCATCTCTATGGATAGAAAGTCTATGCGTGAACAGTAAGAGCATAGCGATAGGAATTTACTACTGACCACATGACTAAGATGGTGATGCTGACTGAAATACCCGGGAAGATTACAGAAGCTACAAAAACAGAAAATCCATTAATAATGGGGGATTTCAACTATGCCCATATTGACTGGGAACATGTCACCTCATAACGGGATGCGGAGGTAAAATTTCTAGACACCATTAATGACTTCTTCTTGGAGCAGCTAGCTCTGGACCCCACAAGGGGAGAGGCAATTCTTGATTTAGTCCTAAGTGGTGCACAGGATCTGGTCTAAGAGGTGAATATAACTGAACCGACTTGTAATAGTGACCCTAATGTAATTAAATTTAACTTCATGGGTGGTGGTGGGGTAATACCAAAGAAACCCACCACAGTAGCATTTTACTTCAAAAAGAGCAACTACACAAAAACTAGGAGGCGAGTTACATGGAAATGAAAAAGAACATGAGTGAAATGCCTGCAAGCTGCATGGAAACTTTTGGAAAACCACCATAATAGAGGTTCAAACAATAGGTCTATCCCCAAGTTAAAAAATAGTAAGACCACCAAAAAAAGGGCCACCGTGGCTAAGCAACACAGTAAAAGAGGCGGTTAGAGGCAAGACGACACGGTTTCAAAAGTGGAAGTCAAACCCTACTGAGGAAAATAGCAAGGAACATAAACTCTGACAAGTCCAGTGTAAAAGTATAATTAGGCAGGCCAAAAAAGAATTTGATGAGCAATTAGCCAAAGACTGGAAAACTAACAGCAATTTAAGTACATCAGAAGCAGGAAGGCTGCCAAACAATCAGTGGTTCCACAGGATGATCGAGGTGCTAATGGAGCACTCAAGGAAAACAAGGTCATTGCAGAGAAACAAAAATGAATTATTTGCATCGGTCTTCACTGCAAAGGATGTGAGGGAGATTCCCACACCTGAGCCAGTCTTTTTAGGTGAGAAATCTGAAAACCTGTCCCTGACTGAGGGGGTCAATCGAGGTGGTTTTGGAATAAATTGATCAATTCAACAGTGATACGTCACCAGGACCAGACGGGATTCACCTAGGAGTTCTGAAGGAACTCATTTGTGAAACTGCAAAACTACCAGCTGCTACGGAACCTATTGTTTAAATTAGCCTCCGTAACATTGGTTTTTAAAAAGGGCCCCAAAGGCAATCCTGACATTTACAGGCCAGTAAGCCTAACTTCAGTACCAAGCAAATGAAGAACAGAATTTATCATTCACATAGATGAACACGACGTACACAGTGTGTTGGGGAAGAGTCAACACGGCTTTTGTAAAGGGAAATCTTAGAAAAGAGACAACTAAGGAGGTAGAGCCCCTTCGCATAACACAAGAACCTGGAGTCACCCAATGAAATTAATAGGCAGCAGGTTTAAAACAAACACAAGGGAGTACTTCACACAATGCAGAATCAACCTATAGAACTTACTGCCAGGGAATGTTGTGAAAGTCAAAAGTATAATTTGGTTCAAAAATAAGTTCTTGGAGGACAGGTCCATCAATGGCTATTCGCCAAGAAGGTCAGAGACACAACCCCATGCTCTGGGTGTCCCTAAACCTCCACCTACCAGAAGCTGGGACTGGACAACAGGGGATGGATAACTCAATAAATTACCCTGTTCTATTCACTCCCTCTGAAGCATCTGGCAACGGCCACTGTTGGAAGAAGAGCTACTGGGCTAGATGGACCATGGACAGTTAGTTCTACATCCTGGTCTTTAGTGAGTGGTTGCAAAGAAAAGCCATGCTGAAATGGCAATATAGACGTGAAGCACAATAAATATAAATGGAAAATAACATCAAACACATCCCAGGCTGAATCCCTGGTGGATGAATGCAAACTTTATTGCTTCAGTTGGGCTCTTCTCTTACACATCCACCCGGTCTGCAAAGCCCCTTGGTTTAACAGGGTGCCGTGATGTTCCTGGACAGAATCTATTACTTTTATTGCATGGAGGATCAAATGGTCCCACTTCGTGCCTCATGCTGTAGTCCAGATGGGCGCCTTTCATCCTTGTCCCGTACAGGGTTGGTCCTCTTGGTGTTTTCAGATGCTTGTGGCATTGCTGGTGGCTGAGATGTGTCTCTCCTGAAACGCGCCACAGTGAGGAAGCACAGAGCAAACTAAAATGCCGGTAGGAGACTACTTCTCTCTGTCTTGTTCACTGCAAGGCAGAGGGGGCCAGCTTCAGTGGGGCACAGGCCTCGTGCAGAGGGGCTCAATACCAAGGGAGCCCAGGCCTCTCCTGCTAATGGCCCCATCAGGGGTAACTCCCAGGGCAGAATGGAATTGGGGCGCAGTATCTGTGAGCGTCAGTGAGGACAAAGGCAGGCCAGGGAAGCTGTGCCAGCTGAAGAGTTAATCCCTTAATGCCCGGCAGTGCTGTCACATGGCTGGTGCTCTGCAAAGCTTGACAGACACCACTCGATCTCCCTCCGACCTCTGCTCCACCGGCTTCCTGATCCCCACCTCTTCTGCCGGCTGGCTCACTCCAGCCCTCCATTTTGGGGCTCCCCCAGGCCTGGGATGGGAGAAGAGGGCTGTTGCTGTCTCCTCCCCTGCTTTTGACCCATTAGAGGTGCTGCCACGAGCCCTGACCTGCACAGTGCCTCGTGCCCAGGCATTCCCACGGCCTCCTGCGTTCCCCGGCGCAGGGTGCACTGCCTGGGCGAAGGGCATTAGCTGAGGACGGGCTGGACCTGGGCAGCTGACAATGCTGCCTCCGTTTTTGTCTACAAACCGCTCTCTCTCTCTGGGGCTCATAGGACTTCCCCTCCACTCCCTTCCCTGACATACTGAGCGCTCCCCCACCCTTAGGTATTGGGGGGTTCACCCCCACATCCCTACCCTCTGCCCCAACTTCGCCTGCTGAAACACTCAGTGGATTTTGACACGTGACTATTTCAGCCCCTCCCTGCACCAGTACTGCCTGGTTACTATCAAATGGCTGCTTTCCCCAGTCTCCCCCTTCAACTAAACCCCTGCGACAGCCATTGCCTGGCCAGGAGCAGGGTTCTGCATCCCTGCCTGTACCTCCTATGTGCTCCGCCCCAGGCTGATGGGCACATGGTCCTCCCCTCCCCAGGGCTGGGGCTGTCAGAGCCAGGTAACCTCACTGTTACGTGTCCAATCTGTGTGGATGCCGTAGGGATGCCCACAATTCCATTCAGCCTTCTGGGTGGTGGTGAGACTCGGAGTACAATAAAACACTTGTAGGGGCAATGAGGGTTATGGGTGTTTCATCTGTGTTTCAGTTCATTTCCTGCCTGCAGTTTTCCTGGCAGACCCGGCTGCCCATTTAAAGGGTGTCCAGTGCTGATGCATTAAGCTTGGGCCATTTCTGATCGTAACGTCTGATTAACACTCCTTGGACCTCAGGCAACCCCCTCCCACCCCGGGTTTCTTGCACCCCCCCTTTGTAAAGCAGACAGTGCTGAGCAAGTTCCTGCCTGGCTGGCACAGAAAATGCCCATCTGGCCACAAGGGAGTTGTATTAATCCAGAGGAACCCGGTGGTGATGGATGAGCTACCTGGAGTTTTGTATGCTTGGGTGACTCCAACTTGCTCCTCCCCTGGGGATGTATGTTTCTGTCCTTAATGTTCTGTGTCATATTTGAAGAAGAGGCTCCTTTGCTGAGCTGGGGGATGCTGAAGACAAGATGGAGAGATGAACTGGGAGACTTCAGATCAGCATTTTGGCTCCTGTGTGGCAACCGGTGGCCAGGCCCAGGTTAGCTGGGCATCTCAGCAAATCCTTCAGAGTTCTGCCAAGTGTCTTGACCCAGCCAGTGGGTCACTCTTCAAAGCCGCTTCTGGCTATCTGCTTGAATGGCCCCTCCATGGAGGGCTGGGGTTCCAAGCCGGAGTGCATGATGGGAATGATGAGATCATCCATGTTTGGCATCACTAAAATTTTCTGAAAAAGGGAAATTGGACAAAATTAAAACCATGGCATTAAAAAAAACCTTCAGAGGGACAAAGCTGGGATCTCTAAAGGGCTGATTGATACCTGTTGCTACTGTCCCACTGTGGCTTAGAACCTGGGATCCAGCTTATGATCAGCAGAGGTGGAATGGAGTGGCTAATGCATACGTGCAGCTCTACTGGCTGGACGCAGCCCTCCCCGGTTTAGAAGGGTTTTTTCCCCCTGCCTTGTGGCTAAAGATCAATAAGAGCTGTAACCCAATGGCGCATCTCCTTCAGCTCACTGGGCAGAAGCCCGTTTTCGGATCAGTAGGTCCTGTTTCCCATGGCAGCAGATGTACATGACCATAGATCTGGCAAAACAAGAAGAGATGTCTTTTCCTTGCTGTGGTTGGCCATTCTTAGAGTCAGGGTTGGGTGCTGCTCAGGAAACTGGCAACAAGGAGTTCTCAAACCCTCTGCCCTTCCTAGCTGGTTAAGAAGACACTAAAATCCTAGCAGACCACGCTGGTGCAGGGGGCTTTGGGAACTTGCAGCAGATCTTTCCACCTAGGACTTGCCAATGGTCTCTGACCAGAAGCCTAAGAATAAAAGGTAGATAGATAACAGGTCTAACAAGGGACACAAAAGAGAGAATAACTTGAAGCATGTAGCACCTTCAAACTCTTGGAGATGCCTCTAGGAGCTGAACTTGGCTGAATCTCTTTGGGATGAGAATCAGCTGGTCGGCTCAGGAGCCAAGGCTGTCTGACCAGTGCCTTCTAGTTTTAGCTGGGTGGGGAATCCTATGAGAGCAGCTGCTCTTGGAGCACTTCATTGGTTTGAATCAAACCTCTAAAAAGTTTAACTCGTGTTTCTCAACTTTCCAAAGAGGCCCGAGTCCAGTTTGGTTTTGGCTCTCTCCAGATTGGCCTGAACCAAAACTTGGGCCCGAACACCACTGAATTTGGAGATGCCCAAACTCTATCTCCTTCTTTAAATGAATCAAAACCCTGGATCTAAACACTGCCCAAAACTTGAGGTTTGCAACATCTGGCCCCAGAGTTAGCAGGCCCATCTTTACATTGTTTAGGTTCCAGTTGTTCCATCCTTGGTTCTGATCCATCCCCAGTGCACTCATCATTTCTCTCCCAGTGCTCTGGGAGCAGGTACCTGGAATTCATGCTGCAGCTTTCTCTCAATCCATTCCGTGACGTGTATGAAGGTGACTTCCCGCTCGCCCAACTTCGGGTGGACTTTCAGCTCCAGCTGGGGAGGGATTCGGAAGCTGTACCTGGAGGGGGAAGGAAGGAAGCAGAGACCATCACAAACTTCTTGTGCTCCTGCACACATGGCCTGGTGACAGGGGAGTGCAGTCTCTGTGGCCTATACAGCTGTTGGCCTCTGCTGACATTGCCAGTGAAAAGGCCAGTTTGGGACACTTGTCCATTAGGAGGTGGGCTGAGACCCACTGAACAACCATCAGACCACAAGAGATTTTGGTCACTAGCACTACCTGGTGCTGGATTTGGATCCATGACCTAGATGGGAAAAGTGTGACGTGGCTGGCCTAATCCCCCGAGCAATCTAGTCCCTGTTTTGGGAGAATATTTCAGCCCATGTTGAGTTCCCTAATCCTAAATTTCAGGCTGAAACTCCCTGACCATGTTCCACTAAGCTCTGGGAAGTAGAAGCCGGGCTATGCGGCAAATTACTGCGTGGTGGGATACAAGGACGCTCCTACCAGATTCGGTCTGTCGGGGGTGGAGGAATGTTCACAGCCACGGTCCCGGCCAGCTCCTGGACCTCCACAGTCAACAGCAGCGGCGTGTTGGACACCTCCTCGATCTTCTTCTTGATGAACTCGTTTTCAGTGGCCTTCTGGAAGTACTTGGACTTGGCGATCTTATCCACGAAGCGCAGGATCTTGCGGCTGGTGCTGTTGCCGCCACCATGGCTAAGCAGGGGGAAGAGGGGAGTCAGCGTCAGCCTGCAAAAGGGGGCTGCTCCAAGGCAGGGGCTAAGCTGGGGCCTCACCTCACTTGTTCCCCACCCCATTTGTCCTGGGGGCACCTCTCGCTCCCTGTCAACCCCCCCCACCCCCGCGGTCTGTGACTCCGCGACATTCCTCCAGCAGGAACAGGCCACCCTTCTCCTTGGCTCCCAGGCCATGGAAATCCATCCAGCAGGAGGCGCTGGAGGTGTGAGCCTCACACGCTCCTACGACTCTTCTCCTTCCTGATGAAGCTATTAGGGAAATCTTAGGAGACAATAACGTGCTTTTTCAGGGTGTCGGACTCAATGATCTAGCCAGCCAGCAGTCCCGTGCTCATCGTGGGGTGTCTAGGGGCTGTGATCCCGAATGGCTCCCCACAGGCAGGGCTAGCTGAGGAGCCCCTCTTCTGAGAGGGGGTTGTTTGACTGGGATGCGGGAAACCGGGGTCCTGACTCTGCCATGGCTTCACTGGGGGGTCTTGGGCAAGTCACTTACCCACTCTGGTCCTCAGTTTCCCCATCTGTGAAATGGGAATGATGATCGTGACCTCCTTTTTAAAGTGCTTTGAGATCTACTGAGGGAAAGTGCTATAGATGGATTAGGGATTATTATTATTTTATTAGTAATTATTTACCCTTCAGCAGGAGGGGGGACGATCCTCTCTCCCAGGGCTCCAGAAGGCTCTGCTGCAAGGACGTCTTCCTCGTCGGAGGAGCCGGCGCTGGAGGACTCTGCATCGCTGTCTGCCAGCAGGATCACCCGAGGCTTCGCCCTGCGAGCAAAGAGGGAGGAGGTGAGTCCCAGTGGGGGTCCTTGTGCTGTGGCACCCGCAGACTGCACGGGCCTGACCGCCAGCCAAGCCTTTACCCACGGCTCTTTGTGTTAGCCCCCAACATGCCAGCGCTCTCTCTGGTGTCAGACAGACAGATGCCATCAGCAAAGGCTTTTGGGGCTAATGGCACGAAAGCTGGTGCAGCCTCATGGCCCTGGCATCTTCCCTCTAGCTCTGCAGCATGGGCCAGGTGCTTGGGAAGAGGTGCCGGTGGCAGGGACACACCGCAGGGTCATGTCTGTTTGTTATACTAGAATGAACATGGATGCAGCAGGGTGGCCTGGCCCTTTAAAGGCTACAGGCCCGGGACAGCCTGTTCTCATTTTAAACCCAGACCCAAGGCGTGCTGGGACCTACAGTTCCCAGGACCACGGAGAATTGTAGGTCATTCTAGCCAGGCATGCTGGGAGGAGGAAACAGGATATAAGCAGATGTCTGACTCTTCCCCCCAGGACAGAGAAGACAGCAGGACGTAGCAAGGTTTGCGGGTATGTGGGGTGTGTGTGCGCGGATTTCTCTGTAGAAAGAAATATCTTGGAGGGCTTGCAGGCTTCTCTGCAAAGGGACACAGAGAGAGAGGTCTTATCATTCCCTGTAGACCAGCAGAAATCCTGGAGAAAGTGGGGGAGCAACTCGGGATTTGGACACTGGCCTGCACGGGAGATGGGGGGAGTGTGTGTGTGTTCTTTCTTTGGATCTGATTTGTCTGTTGGTTTTCCTGCAGATTTCTGCGAGACAGAGCAGGGAGTGACTGGAGCAGGGTGGTCTGGTGACCCAGGGCAGACTGGGGGAGACTTCATTTGGACTCTCCTTACCCCAGCATGGGAGGAGTTTAATTTAGCTGTAGGATTATATTAAACTAAGAGCAAGAGGGAGAGGGGAAACTGAGGCAATGGCCACGCCTGACAGAGGAGAGGTAAGAACCTGCTACAATGGGGCTCTTCTGAGTCAGTTTCTAAGGTGAGGGGGGTTAGTGGGACTTGACAGGTCCCTGGAGCTTGAAGCAGATGGTGGGACTTTCCAAGCTGCTATTAGGGGTGAGAGTTTGGAGACGGATGCCCAGCCAGGTCCCATTAAAGGGGATCTGAAACTCTTACCCTGTGCTGTCTAAATGCAGGAGAGTCATTCCTGAGTCAGCTAGACATGTGCTAAGTAACAACACAGGCAGTTTCTCCAAAAGGCAGGAGAAAACCCAGTCCCGTAACTTGTAAATAAGCCAATGAGGGGCCAGCAATTTGTACAAGTGTTTTAACAACAGACTCTTCCAATAGTGCTAACTACATCCCAGCAGATCACTCTGATGAATAGGTGAAGGTTTGCAACACGCTCGGAGGAGGATGGGCCATGTGTATGTGATCAGTAGGATTCATTTGCACTATCATTACAAGCAGTTGACAGCCTTGTTCATGGCTGGTCGAGTACAGCAAAAGGCCAGGCTAGTGCAAGTTTCCTCCATTCCATTGTCTGAGACAAGACCATGTAAGTGGGCTACAGCAGATCCAGTTCCTGAGCTTAACCAGCCTTTGGCTTCTCAGCTGGCTTCACTGTGAACACAAGTCCACCAGGAGCTAGACCAAGAACCACCATCTTATTTCATATACTTCCAGATGGTAAGAAGAGCACTAGCAACCTTGAGTTGCATTTGAACCCAAGAGGGAGAGGCCAGAGAAGAGAAGACTGAGGGGGGACATGATAACAGTTTTCAAGTACATAAAAGGTTGTCACAAGGAAGAGAGAGGAAAAAATGTTCTTCTTAATCTCTGAGGCTAGGACAAGAAGCAATGGGCTTAAATTGCAGCAAGGGAGGTTTAGGTTGGACATAAGGAGAAACTTCGTAACTGTCAGGGTGGTTAGGCACTGGAATAAATTGCCCAGGGAGGTTGTGGAATCTCCATCATTGGGGATTTTTAAGAGCAGGTTGGACAAACACTTGTCAGGGATGGTCTAGATAATACTTAGTCCTGCCATGAGTGCAGGGGACTGGACTAGATGACCTCTTGAGGTCCCTTCCAGTCCTATGATTCTATGACATTTGTCCCCCTGACCCGGTGAAGCAGACTTCTTTTTGAAGAGCAGGACACAGAATGGAGCAACAGCCTCGTTCCTTCTATGCTTGTCTTTCCCCTGCTCTTTACGTTATCTAGAGTAACTCAGAATTCATCCACTTCTGGGCTGTCCCCTCTCCTCGCCTAAAGCTGGTCATGTTAAGAAAGGTTTAACTTTCCAGCCCATCTGTGCTTTCAACAGGGCCCAGTTAAATGGAGAATGAGGCCAGGGGCTCTGTGCCCAGGGGCAGGGTGGGAATAACACCAGGCCATGAGAACATTCACAGCTCCAGACAGAAGGTTTTGTCCTGATTTAAAAAAAAACCAAAGCGGCACATGGGGAGGGGGGAGATTTTTGTTTTGATCACCAATAAAATGATTAGAGATTAGTACAAGTCCGGAATGTGGCTGTCAGCTAACTCGGAGCACAAGCTGGTCATGACAAACAAGCCACAAGCAAGCGCTTATCTTTTTATTTTATTAATGACTCTTTCCTAGAACTAACTTCCCAGCTGTCTCCATCCTGCTCAGACAAATGGCAATATTCAGCACAGATGGCCTGATAAAACCCTCCAAATGGAGTTGATTTATTTTCATTCGACTTATTCCTTCTGCCCCAGCTGGATGATATGTGACTCTGGACGGCCTCCACTATCAGACACCTTGTCCCATTGCTCTGGAATAATCAAGCTCTTCTAAGATGCTGCTTCAGATCAAGACTGACCAGGTTCCTTCTGATTAGAGCATGGAGTTAAATCCATTTGGCCTGTGCCACCCGGCAGGGAGGCGAGCTGTAGATATGCAGATATGCCGCCCGCAGAGCCCTGTGAGGTGCCCTTCAGACCCATGATTTTGCAGATCTCACTGAATTATAAAGCCCCTTCTGTTCAGTGTAGAGACAGAACAATACAGCGTCCTGGATGCCTTGAATTAATACACAAAGGCTTCATACTCACGTCCAGACTCAATGCTCCTACCGAGCACGGCTACAGAACCGACTACCTTCTCCTGGAGGAATGGTTGGACCAGGGTCTCTCCCACCCTGATGTCGCAGGAGTGAAGGGCCCAGTAATGCTTTAGTGACCTTACCCTTCCCCACCAGCAGCCGTCTGCCCACTCTCCTCCGCCAATGCCTCTTTCCCCAGCTTGCACAAATTCATCTTCGTCTCCAGTGTCATCTGTAGGGAGCCGTTGTAGATGACTTCCACGTCCACCCAAAGCCCTGCAGAGAGGACAGGATGCAGGTGACCCATGGTCCCATGAGTCTGTGGTGTCTGGGAGGATGCTAGGTGCCTGCTACAAAGCCTGGTTTGAGAGCTGGTATTGCATAGGCAGTACCGGCGTCCCCACACTGACTCATTCCTTATTTCTGACCGGGCTGGACCACCTTTTGGGAGGAGAGGGAAGCTCAGCATCTATCTATCCAGCCTTCCTTCCCTCAGCCCCGTCGTGCCTGCCTCCTGATTCGTGACTCATTATGTCCCTTGGCTGTCCTGCTGAGTTCCCCTGTGGGAACTGGGCTCCGGTCACTGACCTCTCTCACGCAGGCCCCTGAAGAGCCACCGGAGGATAACAGCCTTTAATCACGACTCTAGATGCGAACGGGTGACACAGAGTCTCGAACCACTGGAATCTGTGGAATTTACCCCGTTCAATCAACCACCCTGGCCTGGTAGCAGCTTCCTTGCTGCTTCCATCATAGAGGAAGGCTGCTCTGGCGGCAAAGCCCTAGGCTGAGAGGCAGGAGGCGCTGGGTTCAATTCCTAGCTTAGCCACTGTCTCCTGGGGTGAGTCACTGAATCTCTCTGGGCTGCACCTGTGAAATGGGGATGAGAAACAATTGCTTTCTCCCACCTTCTGCGTGAATGCGTGCGTGTTTGTGTGTGTGCGCACGAGCACGTACAACCTCTAGCTTTGTGGGAACCCAATCCCAGTTGAGGCCTTTATCCGGGCATTAGTAATGCAGGATCCCTGTTCCACACATTGGGAAATGCAGCAGGTTCTTCGTGCCGCCCGGAGCAAGGACTCCACTGCACTGCACTGGCTTCTGGCTGCACAGAGCCTTTATTACTGTGTTGAGTCGGCCGCTGGCAGCAGGAAGATGGCTTTGTTTGAAGGCTCAGCAGGGCCCCTTTATTTCCCCCTCCTCTGTCCCCTTTACACTGGCCTCCTGGGAGTGTGGGTGGCGGATCGCGCATTCCCAAGCAGGCTGAGAGAGAGCCGGGCCGTGAATGTTTTGAGCCCCTGCGTGCTCTCCCCTGCTTTATCGGAGGCTGCACAGCTGGAATGCAGGCTGAGGTGCTGGTGGGAGATCTGGAGGGATGCGAGGGGACGTGCGTGAGGGAGAGGGGGATAAACACTCGCTTGATTGCTCCACGACGAGGAGTCCCTGGCAAACAGTGTGTGGGGATGAAATATTAATCCAGCGTCTCCCATTGAATGAGCTCCTGGGGGGGATGACCTTTCTGAGAGGGGGATGACTGGAGACATGGGAGGGTTAACATGCTGCCACAGCTGGGTTGTGGGATGCCTAGGACAGAGAAAGACAGGTGCCACTGTCTAGGGGATCCAGCGGCATCTGCCCCAAATGCTCCCCATTTGGGGGACGGGTTTGTGACCTTCCCATAAGACCTTGTTCCAAGCGGTGCTTCACTGCGAGTGGCTAACCCCTCTGCTACCCTCAGGCTGGTTGCCACGTGACTCTCCAAATGGAACAAAGTGGGTGTGGGCGTGGAAGCACTGGCTGTGGTGCCCGAAGGGTTAATCTGGTTTAATTCCCGCGCCCTGCCTGCCTTTCTTCACACCCGGCCCCTCCCCATGCTCCCTCCTCTACTCCAAGCCTTCTCCTTCCCTGTCCCTAATGCAGTCCTGGACTCTTCTGCCACTTGACATGCTTCTTCCTTTCCCCTAGGAGGCTGCCAACTTGCCATTCCCCCAGGGCTGCCCTGGGATGACACTTAGCAGCGTTGACAACTGCCCTTCCCCATCCTCCCATTGCAGTGGCCCCCGCAGGGAAGGGGCCGAATGCAGGGGGTTGGTTTTGGGTGTTTTACTTGCCCTGTTTTCCATCACGGTGAGAGGCTCTCACTGTCCACGGGGGGCGGGTTCCTAGTGTATAGCACCCCCAGTTATACCCCTACAGTTCAGAGTGGCCCCCATTTGTAGCTGTCTCAGTTTGGTTCGAATGCCCACTTTGGGTTTTCTTTTGTTAGTCAATTAATGATGGAGGAAGGTGCTGGATCGACAGTGCTGGAGATCAGAGGCCAGAGCACAGGGAAGCCCTGGGCAGCAACAGTGCAAGCTTTTCCCTTACAGCCCCACCAACGTGTCACCGCCCTGACCCGGAGGGATCCCTCCTAGGAGCGACAGCAGAGGTCAGTCTCCGTGGAATACTGAACTGTAGGATAATCTGGTTGTGGGTGCATTAGCAATGCCATAGGGCCGGATCCAAAGCTCACGGAAGTCAAGGTAAAGCTCCCATTGATTGAATGGTCTTTGGATGAGGCAGGCAGGGCCATCACTGTGGTGGAACCAAGCTCGTCTCAAAGAGTTGCTACCAAGTGACTTCTACAGACTTGTTGCTCTAAAATGATCTTTGTCCGTGGCCGATGGGCACAAAGCCTGGTCAGTTTTCACTGGGGTGCTTTAATCTTCCCAAAACATGTTTTTTAAAAAAAAAAAAGTCTTGAGCCCAGTTCCTAAGTTAATGCAAAGTGACGGGAGCTAAGGCCTGGTGCGAATGCACTGAATAGATGGGTGTGGGGGATGCTGTTGGGACCCTTACCTCGGTTATCGATGATCGGACTGGAGGCACTGAGAACGAGGGGGATGGATGTCCCCATGTCCAGCTCGGTGAGCGTGAGCTCATTCATAAAGTACGGGAGCTAGGTTGGAGCGAGAACAAACGAGAGCGATTAAACCCAATCTCCTTCCAAGCAGATGCAGAAGGGAAGCTGCTTATCATTAATCAGAAATCAGAAACGAGGCTACTGGGCTGTTTAAAGAGGCTCTGGCTGAGCTGTCCAGGCAGGATATGGGGCCATCTCAACAAAGCCGTCAAAGTAGGATGAGCATTATTCCAGCCGTAGAAACGAGAGCTGGGTAAGATCTACTGGGTCCATCCCCCAAAGCCCAATGCAGGATTGTTTTTGATGACAGTTGGTTTCTGTAGGTGTTGTAACGGTTACATTTTTCTGCGTCCCAAACAATTCTCCACACAAACTGTGCTCCAATCTAGCTTTTTTTTTTAATTATTATTTTAAAGCCACCTCTGTCTCACAGGAATCGACTTGCTGGATCCCCGGGGTTAAATTTTTAATTAAAAATGTCATTAAAACTGGACAACTCATAATCCAGTGAAGAACAGACCTGGGGGAGGGCAGAGTAGAGAACCCTTTAAGAGAAGGGCTCCCCAGAATGTCTGAACTTGTACCCCGGCTAATACATGCTGCTTGTCTAAGGGCTCCCTGCTCCATACTTGCTGGCTTAATGGATGGAGCGTAAGCGTCTCCAAGCACTGGAGTGCTCATGGAAGGTCCAGTACGAGGCCCCTCCCAAAACCAATCTACTTGAAACCCTTTCTAACTGGTTCAGATGGGCACATTTCCCATCATGCCTTGTCCCTGCCCTGGAGGGAGGCCCTCTGGGGGATGGGGGGGAGAGGAGATTACCATCTCTATGGCCCAATTTATCCTTGGCTCTCTCAGCAAGGAGGCCAGCAAAGCAGCCCATTGTGCTAAAGGCTTTTGTGGTATGGATGCCTGTCCCACTAAGAACTGATCTGAGACCAGCTTGTGCCCAAAGGCAACCAGAGCCAGCAGCAAAGGGCTCTCCGTCACTGCTGTCCCAGGCTGAGTTTGAATAAGTGCTTCCCAACCGCGCTGTTAATTCATAGATTATAAAGCCAGAAGGGGCCACTGGGATCATCTTGTCTTATCTTCTGTATAGCACAGGCCATAGCACTGCCCTGAATTGATGTGAGCTAGCGTGTGTCTTTGAGAAAAGCATCCAATCTTGATTTTAAAAGAGTCCAAAAATGAGTTCCTCCTTCCCTAATAAACCCTTTAACTTTAATGATGAACCTGGGTTGTAAGTTTTCCCACCAGTGAAAGATTTGAGAAAGCTGGGCACATGAATCAGCAGTTCACAGAGCATCAGTTAAGTCTTTGGTCCATATGTCAGGCTTGACTGCATATATAACTTGACTGCCAAATCCTGTTCCCATCAGAGTCAGTGGCAGAACTCCACTGACTTCCGTGAAGGACTTGGTCCATATGGTCCTAAAGGCAATTTGATGGATGCATCACAATGCTCTGAAAAATACCAGAGCCTGGACTTTCCCTTCAAGTCCCATTCCCCAGCCAATGAGACAGGTGGAACACCATGAGGTTCTTCTGCAAGGGAAAGCAAGGATCCATAGCGTCTCACCTTGATTTTGCTTAACTTCTTCTGGATCTTGTTTGACACTTGGTCCATCCAATATTTCTCCCTCAGGAAGTCCCAGAAGATTCGCCCAACCAGTGCATTCATCCAAGTCATGGACAGTTCACTGCTGCCATTCATGTCCCTGAGGAACTTAAAAAAGAGCGAGCGAGCAATAAGAATGGCCATGTATACGCTACAGAATGAATGAGACCCACAAACGCCAAAGGGTAATGTAAGTATCAGATCAAATTAGTGTACAGTAATATCCCTGACACTTACATACTATATTTAGAAAAGACTATAAACATATCCCCAAAGGACCTGATCCCCAGGGCTGCAGCACGGAAGGTGCAGAGCAATGAGGAAACAGGCTGTAGTAACTAAATATACTGTACATGTGAGAGGGACATAACTATAGGCTCAGGCATGTAGTGTGGTCTAGTGGTTACATTAGGGGAGTGGGCAGAGAAGAGGCTTGGAATCGAGTCCCATCTTGGCCTCTCTGTATCTCAGTTTCCCCATCTATAAAACAGTGAGGAGGGAGATGAGATTCATGCACTTTTCTAAATCACTGTACAAGGGAAAAGGATGGTGAGGATGATGATAACTTGCAGGTGCTTCCCATTTACAATAATGAGATCATGGGCTGAATAAACTCTGAGACTGAAGGCCCAGGTGCTTCTGGCAAATACCCAAACTGGAAATGTGGCCAAAAGGTGTGATCTCACTACACTTCCAACCCAAAGAGGCTCACAGAAGCATCGAGACTTTCAGGTGCTTCTCTGAACAGCCCTGCCAATCTTATGGGGTTTGCCTGTCAAGGGACAGGTCCCAGATTCTGATTCATTATTGCTATTAGAAAAGGAGTACTTGTGGCACCTTAGAGACTAACAAATTTATCTGAGCATAAGCTTTCATGAGCTGCAGCTCACTTCATCAGATGCATTCATCAGAAGTGAGCTGTAGCTCACGAAAGCTTATGCTCAAATAAATTGGTTAGTCTCTAAGGTGCCACAAGTCCTCCTTTTCTTTTTGCGGATACAGACTAACACGGCCGCTACTCTGCAACCTATTATTGCCATTGTTTATTAGTTGTATTCTCATAGCGTCTAGGAGTCCAAGATATTCACATAGGTCAGCTCTTCAGTTTCTGCAGAGACATGAAAGACATGGTTTTCCCTTACAGGGAATGTGCTGTTGCTCACGTCCTTCTGCTTACACCTGAGACAGGATCTGCATTCATTCATTCTTTCCTATTAATAGCTGAAAGTCTCAGAGAAGAAAATACTATGAGACAATGAAATGGGATTCCAAGAAACCCTTGAGCCAATAAGGAAAAGCTAACAGAATCCATGCGTCCCATCAAAGGACCGCACCGCTCTCACGGCTTGAAGTTAATGGGAAAAGAGAGCGATAGATCAACAGAGACTGTCCTGAAGTCAATGAACCTGAAGGCTCTGCCTTATTTTTCAGTGGGTCAAAAATATCCTTCCAAGAATGCAGCCTGTGATGGAGTAATGGGTAACATGTATAAGACAGGGACATTCTGAAGTGTCTGGAATGATAATTGATTACAATTAGCAGAAATTAATGTCTCTGTTGACTAATTTCAGAGTAACAGCCGTGTTAGTCTGTATTCGTAAAAAGAAAAAAGAAAAGGAGTACTTGTGGCACCTTAGAGACTAACCAGTTTATTTGAGCATGAGCTTTCGTGAGCTACAGCTCACTTCATCGGATGCATGCATCCGATGAAGTGAGCTGTAGCTCACGAAAGCTCATGCTCAAATAAACTGGTTAGTCTCTAAGGTGCCACAAGTACTCCTTTTCTTTTTTCTGTTGACTAAGTTGCCATAACATGACTCATTCTTTTGTCGGGTACTTTATGAGTCTTTGAGATGATGCTGTGGTCCCAGTTATAAAGCAGGTATTAACTGAAACACTGGCACTGATCTACCCAGCTCTTGAGAACACATCCCCCAAGAATTTACGGGGTAAGAGCCATTTCTATTAACCCCGTTAGTTCTTTAGAAACGTTGCCTTTGTTTAAAGCATTGTCAGGACGTGCAAATGCGGAGAGGTCCTCGAGTGGTTGTGGAATTTGGCCATATGTTGGATGTCGTTTTGACACAGATAGCTTGGGAGATTCTAGTTCCAGGCTAGAGGGCCTAGAAAGGATCAAGTGATCTGAGGGGCATGGGCAAATCTTTTGTGAGAATTCATGTGTCTGTTTCTCTAAGCATCTGGATTTCTTGCCAGACTATGCCGTTGGCTCCACTCACCTCTTGGGGGGTTGGGCTGCCCATGGCGCTGTGACAGGGGCTCTGGAGGGGGCTGGTGCCCGTTTCTGGCTGGACTAACCGGGACATGTAGGTGCTGTAATCTAGAAGAATCTTCTCCCGGAGAGTCCCAGCTAGATCCTTGGGTCTGAACAACGATGGGACGTCTTCTGTGCTTCCCCAGCTGTTGCCACTGCTGCAGATGCCCTTTCCTGAAGGGCTGGAGAGCTGGTTCGGACCGAAACCTGGGAAACAGAAACAAATGGAGCTAGTGCTCTGGCTGCGCTCAGTTGAGGTGAGTGGAGAAAGGAGCGTGGCAAGCAAATGGCATACCGCAAAGCCAGATGGATGGACGGACAGACCCATCAACGCTGAGGGCAGGTCTACACTTCAAGCTGGGGGAGGTTTTCCCGGCTGGAGGAGACGGACTCCCGCTCGCTGTGCTCGAGCTCGTGTGCTGTAAGCTGAGTGACGCTTGGCGGGGCGAGCAGCCGGAGGGGTCAGCGTCTCAGATGGGTTCGTACTCAGGGCAGCTAGCCCCCTCCCACCGCCATGGCTACGCTCTCTGTATAGCGCACCAGCTTGATCAGCGCTAGCGCAGAGACGTCTCCTCAAGCTGGGAATCGCCCCACCCCCAAAGTGTAGACACACTCTGAGATACAACTGCACATCTAGGAAAGGAAGGAGTCTTTCCCTGCCCAGGAGGAAGATGCAGAATGCCTGAGCAGTGATGATCAGATTTTTCTAGTCAACTTCAAAGCATTTGCCACACTTCAGCCAGTTAATCCTCAGAACCCCCCTGTAAGGGCAATGGGTATAATTAGTTCCATTGCACAGACAGAGAAACCGAGGCACAGATTGGTGCAGCGACTCTCCCAAAGCCACAACAGGAGTTGGAGCCAGGTTTAGAATTCAGAAGTTCCTGGTTCCTAGTCTGTTGCTCAGGCCACCAGACCATGCCCCTGTCCCAATCACCGATGCAATACTCTGCGGGCACTCTGCATATCTCTGCAGGTGAGCGAGGCCTTGGCTGGCACATCCAGCTGTTTTCAGCACCCTTTGCTGCATCTCAATCGGGGATAGTTGTTTCTGGAGCTGAGCGAGCTTTGCCATCATGGACAATGAATCCGGATTGCAGCCCACCAAGCTGAATCAGCGTCTGAAGCTAGTTGTTATTTATCTCAACGTAAGGACTCTTACATTGGTACTGGTTGCCATGAATATTGAGATTTTAAAAGCCTGGTACCTTCCAATAAACCTGCCATGGAGAATGCCAGCAAATCTGTTGCTAAAGAGTTGCTGAAAATGCTTTTAGGCTGGGGCATGGTTGAAGCTGATCGGTCCATCTACCACCAGACAGCCCCCTCTGTCTTTCTCCAGATTTAGTGCTCGCACAATTGGGCTCAACTCCTTTGACTTTAGTGGGATTATATCTGTTTACCCCCATGGTGGATTTAGCCCACAGCAAGCAGATATAAAGCCCATGGCTATAGAAGTGACCTCCTCCATTGGATTATCTGTATTTCCCTAAATGCAAAAGAGGCCACCATGGGTTGAATGTTTTACCGAATTTGCCTTCGCCCCAGCTGGCACTCTGCACCTCGTGACAGTCCCGTTGGGAGGCTGTCATAAGATGTTGGAACCACTCTTCTTTGTCCCTTCCTGTTCTTCCAAAGAGGTAGAGGGTCCTTTCCCGGAGGGCCCCTGGAGGCTTCAGGGGGACGTCCTGGCCTGGTGTCTGAGTCATTTTCAGGCTTTCATCTCTTGGGAGGTCCGTGTCATGCTCATTTGAGCTTCTGAAATTCTGGTCCTCTTGGTCTGGGAACAGAATGCAGATGGGATATTTCTTGTTCCACATCCTTTTTCGGGCCAGGCCCGGTGGGAAGAGAAAAACCTGCAATACCAACAAATGCTGTCAGGCAGGGAGACTACGCCATGGGGACACCAAGCTGTGTAGCCTGGTGGGACAGGGGAGATAATCCCATGGTGCATCCAGCCACGGGGACTCTCTTTAATGGAGGCACAGTGAAGGAAGAGCAATGGCTTGGCTATGAAGAGTCCCAAGGGCCAAAATGGTCCAGCTGGGGTGAGAAGGACTTACCAGATGCTCTCGCTGAAGGCCAAAGCCCATCCATGATGTGGCAGGATGAAGTCCAGCATTAGGCCTGTACCACCCAGCCCCAATAGGACGAGTTCAGATTCAAGGCTACAGCCGCCTGCCTTGGCTCACTTTAAACTAGATGCTTTCAGCTATTCTGTGGGGCCTGTTCTATCTCCTCTGGCGGAGCCCTACCTGGGCATTGCTCATGCTGTAGTACCGATGGCTGACAAAGGCCACGTCGAGGGTTTCTTCTTCGAAGGCGGCTCGGCGCGGGACATTGTTCTTGGGGTAGGAGAGCTTCATGGCGGTGCCGTCCAGCGTCACAAACACTGAGTGAGTGAGCGACGGGTGGTAGATCTCCGGGTTGTAGAAATACATCTCATTCATCCAGCTCTGGAAGGGAAAGTCGGCATGAGATTACGACTCACAGCCATGTCCGGCTAGTGAGTTTACTGTGGGACCAGCTGTGGTATGTGCTCCTTGCTGCCTACAGTGTGATGGGGATTGTTGTGTGAGCCGGTCGCTTGCACTTTGAAAGGAATTGCTGCGACACGCCCATGAGAAATGTGCTATAGAGTAGGAGGGGATGAGCGTGCAGGTAAGGTGTGGTGTGATGCGGGCGTGAGTTGGAATGTGTGTGCATGCACGCGCGTGGGGTGGCCGGGGGTGCACGGGTCACACACGTGTGCGGGGAGATGTGTGTGCCGAGTGGCGAGGTGGAAGGGGTGCGTGTGTTCATGGAGGTGCCTGAGTGTGCACATTATCTTTCACTGGCGTGGGGCCACGAGGACAAATAAAGTGCAACTTTACAACAGCGACACAGCAAATTAACCCACGGCCCCCAGCCCTGCTCCCCTGGAGACGAGAGGGGCTTCACTGCCCTACCTCACAGGGGTATGTGGGGATAAATTCATTGTGTGGTGCTCGGGGATCGTGGTAGTGGGAGCTCTAGCGGGACTGAAATAGACAGACACCAGCTGAGCTAAAGGAGGACGCTGGCTGGGGATTTGCAGTGGGCATGGTCGTCACACACACAGAGCCAGTGGATTAGATACACTCTCCAGCAGCCAGCCTGGTCCCGAATGTCTGGGGCCCACAGGGGTTCCTGTCGCAGCTGGGGTGCCGCCGTGTGGTGGGCGCTGTCTGCCTGCACCCAGACACCGTGGGGATGATCAGCACTCGAGCACGGCTACCCGGCCCTGGAGTCGCACGTCACAGAGCCGCAGTCTGGATAACTGCTGTCCCCCTGGAGCAGACGGGCACAGTCCGACCCCTGAGCAGGCATCACCCCCTCCCCCCCGCCCCCGAATGTATCTCCTACCTTGAGGACGTCTGGTTCTCGTGGCTTCCTCGTTAGCAGCTCCGAGCGCCGCTTGTCCTGCGGGGACTGTCCCCGCCGGGGAGCCAGGGAAGGCTTTGGCACAAACAGCAGGATGACCAGGAAGCCCAGCATGAACCCACAGGCCAGTCCCAGACAGAGGCCCGAGAGGTAAGGGGGCAAAGGCAGGATGAAGTAATTGTAAGCCAAGATGGCAATGCAGGCGAGGGTGTTGCATGGCACCAGGCTGCCAGGCTGGGCTGGGGGGAGCTCGTCCAGGGGCTGCCGCAGCTGCGCCTCCTCCGGACCGTTCTCGCTCTGCTCCACTTCCACCACCTGGATTACGTCTCCACAGGAGCAGATCTCGTACCGGCAGTTCGAGGCGGGACCCCACTTGTGCTCCAAGGGGAAGCCGTCCTTCGCCTGGGTCCTCCGGATCGCTTTGCTCGCGTGCTCTCCCAGCCGGTCGCTCTCGGCTTTCCCGGGGCTGCGCCTAGCAGCCGTGGCGTCCGCACTAGTGCAGTCCCCACTGTGGCTGGACGGGGAGTCATGGACGTAAGCACTGGAGTGGGGCAGTTTATACTTGGCCGAGATGCTGTTCTCATCCCCGATTATTTTGCTGAGCCTGCTGAGGGGTTCCTGCATGGCCTCGGAGAACCTCCTCTTTGTGTCTTCAAACTTGGCCTCCTGCGCCCTGAAGAAGCTGCCTTTGCTCTCCGAAGGGGAGATATTGGGGGAGGAGGGTGCTGTCCTGGAGTCCCCGTCTCTGCTTTTGGGCTGGGTGATCTGCCTCCACAGATGCACGTTGAGCTTCGAGTCGGATTTGGACTGCGTCACCTCAGGCTCCAGGTGGGAGATCTCCGTCGAAATGGACTTGACCAAGTTCAGCAAGGGCTGGGGCTTGAGAGGGCAGCTCTCCTTGGCTTGTATCTCAGTCGACAGGGACTTCACTAAGTTAATGAGGGGCTTGGGGCCCGGGGAGCCCTGCAGATTCGGGGGGGCAATGGAGCTCTGTGGAGAGAAGCCAGGCAGGTGATAGAAGGGGATGTCGGTCAGGAAGCCCAGCTCCGGAGGAGAAGCTGGAGGGAATGGCCTGTGGAATGAAGATCCAGGTTGGCCTTTGCACTGCCCGGTGTCCACATACAGAACTGCGTTCTCAGGCAAATTGGCAGCTCCTTCCTCTTCGTCCTTATCCAAGGTGAAAATCAACTCACTCCCATCCAGGTTTTCCCAGTCCTCTTTGCTCCTGGCGCTGGCGAACTGGCTGGTTATCTCTTGGGAACTGACCATCGGGTCTCTTTGCTGAGGCGAGCCCGGGGGAGAAAAGCCCTCTGGCTCCAGGGAAGCTTTGGCGTGACCAGCCATTGTTCACATCTCTGCTAGTGTTGGTTCTGTAAGGAAGGCACAAATGAATCCAAGTGGGTCAGAGCCCAGCTCCTAGGGCCCAATTGACATCACTGTCTAGGAGAACTAGATGGAAGGGGAAAAAAAACATATAGGGGACACCCGCTCTGCCCCCCCCCCGCCCCCACATGAATAGGTACTACGTGCACGGTGTTAATATGGAATGTATTATACCAAATATAAGTGTTGGGTAATCATGGCAAATTGTATTATGCTGATTCTTGCTCATGTAGGCTACGTATTCCACAATATCTTGGAGCAGTATAACAGCAGTTGTTCTAGGCAGATAGACAAACTGCAAAAGTCAAGACACAGAAGTGTTCTACCCTGGCACGGGTAGGAAGTGCCTTCATGGCCCACCGACTTTGGAAAGGTGTGTTTCCAAACAAGAGAGAAGAGGGGCTCAACGGAGCACCAGGAAAACAAGGTACACAGCCGATAGGCGATTTTTTAGTCTTGGGGGATGTGCATAGTTTTATGGCTCCAATCTTGTGAAGACGTATACCCGCAAGTAACTTTACTCACATGAGAAGTCCTGCTGAATTTCATGGAACTACACACATGAGTTAACTTATTCACATGCGTAAGTCTTAGCGGGGTTTGTAACTTGCTGTCACATGCACATGAACAAACAACGAGGCCCAACTCCTGACACACACACAGATAACACTGACACACACTAGCCTGGGCGCGTTACCTTATTCCACCTACTTTTAAAAAAAAAAGCAATGTGGAATTTCATCTGTCGCTTTTTTTTAAATCCGTTGTACATTAGAAATGATGCCAGAAATCTAATAATTCTATTTGTGTTTTGGGGGCAATTTACCTTACAGCACTATGATTTATTGGTGGTGACTGATCTTCTTAGTCTCTTATGGCTAATGGAAGAACAAACCGCCAAGTACTAAACAGCATTATCTTACTTTTCTAATTGTGTTGCTTGCTTAATAGATATTTGAGTTTAAGCCAGAGCTACCCATGTGTTCCATTATCTTTCCATTGACAAATGGTTTTAAAACTGTATCTATGGCCCCAATTCAATTAAACAAAAGCTTGTGTTGTAAGAGGGAAAAAAAATTCCATAATCTGAATTTTTACTAGATTTACAAAAAGTTTAACCTCCCCCCAAAACTACTTTGTTTTACCAGAGAATTTTCCAAGTCATCACAAAATATTGCCAAATCGCTCCATCCAAAAATATCAGACAAACACAACCCTCCCAAGCTCCGCCAAACAATTGGTCAAAAAATCCGGCAGGAAACATTATTAATCATTATTTGCATTTGTGGGTATGCATTATTTGGAGAGGAAGGCTGTTCCAATGGCCAAGGCATTGGGCTGGGACTCGGGAGATCTAGGTTCAACTCTGGACTCTGCTGACTTCCTCTGTGACTCTAGGCAAGTGACTTAGGCCCAGTTCCTTAGAGTTATTTAGGCAACTAATTCCCATAGAAATCAATGGGAGTTAAGCACCAAAGTACCTTTCAGGATCTGTGCCTTAGTCTCTGTGGTCTCATTTCCCCCACTGTAAAATGAAGATCATAATGCTTCCTTTCACAGTCTCCCTTTATTGACCTTGCCTGTTTGGACTGTGGGCTCTTTGGGACAGGGACTGTCTCTCACTATGAGTATGTACAGCCCCAAGCACAGTGGGGCCCTGACTCTGTGGGGGCTGCTAGGTGTCACCACACTACAAATAATAAATGACAGTATTTGCTATTCTGCTTGGGAGGGGGCAGGAGTGGGGTGAAAACATTTACCATTCTGGACAGAAAACTCCTGCTAATGACACGCCGCAGGGCCACTTGGAAAGTCATAGTGATAGCTGGGCTAGAACTCTGCTCCCCCTGGCTCTAAAAGCACAGATCATTTACGCTACAGGAGAATCTTTATTCGCAGTATAGGGCCCATGACACACTGTTGAGCAGTTCTTATTCCATCCAGTAGGGGGTAGAAGAGATATCAACATAAGAATGGCCATACTGGGTCAGACCAAAAGGTCCATCTAGCCCAGTATCCTGTCTACCAACAGTGGCCAATGCCAAGTGCCCCAGAGGGAGTGAATCTAACAGGTAATGCTCAGTGATCTCTCTCCTGCCATCCGTCTCCACCCTCTGACAGAGGCTAGGGACACCATTCCTTACCCAGCCTGGCTAATAGCCATTAATGGACTTAGTCTCCATGAATTTATCCAGTTCTGTTTTAAGCCCTTTTATAGTCCTAGCCTTCACAACCTCCTCAGGCAAGGAGTTCCACAGGTGAGTGAAGAAGAACTTCCTTTTATTTGTTTTAAACCTGCTGCCCATTAATTTCATTTGGTGGTCCCCAGTTCTTATATTATGGGAACAAGTAAATAACTTTTCCTTGTTCACTTTCTCCACATCACTCGTGATTTTATATACCGCTATCATATCCCCCCTTATCTCCTCTTTTCCAAGCTGAAAAGTCCTAGCCTCTTTAATCTCTCCTCTTATGGGACCCGTTCCAAACCCCTAATCGTTTTAGTTGCCCTTTTCTGAACCTTTTCTAATGCCAGTATATCTTTGAGATGAGAGGACCACATCTGTACGCAGTATTCAAGATGTGGGCGTACCATGGATTTATATATATATAAAATTTATTTATATAGGGCAAGAAGATATTCTCCATCTTAGTCTCTATCCCTTTTTTAATGATTCCTAACATCCCGTTTGATATTTTGACTGCCACTGCACACTGCGTGGACGTCTTCAGAGAACTTTCCACGATGACTCCAAGATCTTTCTCCTGATTAGTTGTAGCTAAATTAGCCCCCCCCCATCATATTGTATGTATAGTTGGGGTTATTTTTTCCAATGTGCATTACTTTACATTTATCCACATTAAATTTCATTTGCCATTTTGTTGCCCAATCACTTAGTTTGGTGAGATCTTTTTGAAGTTCTTCACAACCTGCTTTGGTCCTAACTATCTTGAGCAATTCAGTATCGTCTGCAAACTTTGCCACTTCACTGTTTACCCCTTTCTCCAGATCATTTATGAACAAGTTGAATAGGATTGGTCCAGGACTGACCCTTGGGGAACACCACTAGTCACTCCTCTCCATTCTGAAAATTTACCATTTATTCCTACCCTTTGTTCCCTGTTTTTTAACCAGTTCTCAATCCATGAAAGGATCTTCCCTTCTACCCCATGACAACTTAATTTACGTACAAGCCTTTGGTGAGGGACCTTGTCAAAGGCTTTCTGGAAATCTAAGTACATTATGTCCACTGGATCCCCCTTGTCCACGTGTTTGTTGACCCCTTCAAAGAACTCTAAGAGATCAGTAAGACATGATCTCCCTTTACAGAAACCATGTTGACTTTTGCGCAACAATTTATGTTCTTCTATGTGTCTGACAAGTTTATTCTTTACTATTGTTTCAACTAATGTTCCCGTTACTGATGTTAGAATTACCAGTCTGTAATTGCCAGGATCACCTCTAGAGCCCTTCTTAAATATTGGCGTTATATTAGCTATCTTCCAGTCATTGGGTACAGTAGCCGATTTAAAGGACAGGTTACAAACCATAGTTAATAGTTCCGCCATTTCACTTTGGAGTTCTTTCAGAACTCTTGGTGAATGCCATCTGATCCCGGTGACTTGTTCCTGTTAAGTTTCTCAATTAATTCCAAAACCTCCTCTAGTGACACTCTAATCTGTGACAATTCCTCAGATTTGTCACCTACAAAAGATGGCTCAGGTTTGGGAATCTCCCTAACATCCTCAGCCGTGAAGACTGAAGCAAAGAATTCATTTAGTTTCTCTGCAATGAGTTTATCGTCTTTAAGTGCTCCTTTTGTATCTCGATCGTCCAGGGGCCCCACTGGTTGTTTAGCAGGCTTCCTGTTTCTGATGTACTTAAAATATTTTGTTATTAGCTTTTGAGTTTTTGGCTAGCTGTTCTTCAAACTCCTCTTTGGCTTTTCTTATGACATTTTTACACTTAATTTGGCAGTGTTTATGCTCCTTTCATTTTACCTCACTAGGATCTGACTTCCATTTTTTAAAATATGCCTTTTTATCTCTCACTGCTTCTTTTACATGGTTGTTAAGCCACAGTGGCTCTTTTTGAGTTCTTTTACTGTGTTTTTAATTTGGGGTATACATTTAAGTTGAGCCTCTATTATGGTGTCTTTGAAAAGTGTCCATGCAGCTTGCAGGGATTTCACCTTAGTCACCTTTTAATTTCTGTTTAACTAACCTCCTCGTTTTTGCATAGTTCCCCTTTCTGAAATTAAATGCCACCGTGTTGGGCTGTTGAGGTGTTCTCCCACCACAGGAATGTTAAATGTTGTTATATTATGGTCACTATTTCCAAGCGGTCCTGTTATTACCTCTTGGACCAGATCCTGCGCTCCACTCAGGACTAGATTGAGAGTTGCGTCTCCCCTTGTGGATTCCTGTACCAGCTGCTCCAAGAAGCAGTCATTTAAAGTATTGAGAAATTTTGTCTCTGCATTTCGTCCTGAGGGGACATGTATCCAGTCAATATGGGGATAATTGAAATCCCCCACTATTATTGAGTTCTTCATTTTGACAGCCTCTCTAATCTCCCTTAGCATTTCATCGTGACTATCACTGTCCTGGTCAGGTGGTCGACAATAGATCCCTACTCTTATATTCTTATTAGAGCCTGGAATTACTATCCATAGAGATTCTATGGAACATGTGGATTCATTGAAGATTTTTATTTCATTTGATTCTCCATTTTCTTGCACAGATAGTGCCACTCCCCTCCCCCACCCCGCACGACCTGTTCTGTCCTTCCAATATATTTTGTACCCCGGAATGATTGTGTCCCATTGATTGTCCTCACTCCACCAGGTTTCTGTGGTGCCTATTACATCAATATCCTCCTTTAACACGAGGCACTCTAGTTCACCCATCTTATTATTTAGACCCCAGCCAGTTCGTTACTGTGCCAAGCAGTGTACTCAAAATGAGTCGTTAGAAATGAATTCCAAAGCAGACTCCACGTTTCTGTGTTCCTGTTCCAAATAGCCAGGCTGGGGTGGCCAGTGCTGCTCAGATTTACAGTGGAGAAAAATAATACTTAGCATTTATAGAGCTTTGGGGGCCAAATGGAGCCCTGCCGTCAGCGGGTGCATCTAGCCTGGCCTGCTTACACCAGGCCTGCACTGGGTCCTGGGTCTTCAAAGAATTTTACAGACACAAATTAAGTCTAGGCTCTGCAGCACCTGCCTCTGGCTCAGTTTGTATAATCTCATGCTTCATGGGCTTCATATTCCCTCCCTCCTCCTGATTTACATGAGCAAATTGTTCCCAGAATAAAATCGGACAGATGCCCCAGTCCATCCAGGAATCATTGCCGAGAGGGAGCATCTCCTTGGGGCTCCTGCGAGCACCCACCGCACTGGACCTAGCCACTGTATTCTGCTGGAGAGCTCCCTGTCTAGCTACAAGGCCTTTGCAAACGCTTCCTTTTGCGGTCAGCTGCGTGGATGCGGCACGTTTGTTAGCAATGGTGACTGATTTGCATTTACACTTCTGCCGCTCTCAGGAGGCGTCTGGAGGTGAAGAACAAAGACGCCTGTTCGACTGCACTTAACCAGCCTCTCCGCAGCAGCCGTCTCATATCGTTCCACGTCGTGCAGTGGATGGAGATTTCCTCCTTCCAGTGAGATCACAACAGAAGGCTGAGGTTGACCTTGCAGCTTTCGCGGCATGCTGATGTTTGAGCTTCAGGGTTCACGATACCCTGCACTGCTGTCGCCCATTCTCTTGAAGCTAAACGAGCCTGGCATTTCCTGAACATGCCTGACATGTCACAGCCCACCTGGGAGGCAGAACAGCTGTTCTCATCCCCATTGTACAGATTGCTAAACAAAGGCAAAGTGAAGTTAAGATCAAGCATGAGAGTGGTGGGCAGAGCTGGGGAGAGAATCCAGTGATGGCTATTACAGGTGTGCCTAGAGACCCCAGTTAGGCCCCATTGTGCTAAGCCTTGTACAGCCGTGTCCCTGCCCCAAAGAGTTTACACTCAAAGTAACCCAGGAGTCTGGACTCCCATTTCCCTGCTCTGTGCACCAGAAAACACAGCCTTCCCTTCCTCCTCTGTACGATGGGGTATGCAAGTCCTTGAAAGGGTTAATGGGCTACTGGTGGCCCAATCAGCTTGCCCTGGGACACCTGGGGCAGGAGTCAGGCTTCCAGGGAGGAGCTAAAAGGGAGAGAGAAAGCAGATGCGGAGTTCTCACTGTGGGAGAGAAGGCTGAGCTGTGGCTGATCAGGTATCCCAGAGGAAAGGGAAGCATGAGAGTCCTCTGGAAGGTGCCTAGCTGGAGCATGCTGGAGGCTGGATGGAGCAGTGGAAGACCAACAGGGAAACTGAGTCTGAGGAGCTGCTGTCCTGCCCAGTGCTACAAGGGGGTTCTCTGGTAAGCATATGCTACTACGTTGCTCTCAAAATAGAGCCCTTCCCACCCTTAAAACTCTTCACTAACTGCCTCTGGATTGGTCTTTGCTCCTAAATGTTGCCGTGTGAGAAGACTGGAGACCAGTGTATCAATACCGCTCGCCATGCAGGATTCAGGGTATGTTTGTTGTTACTGTGGTTAGGCCTGTCTGGTAGTGATCAGTCATGTTAAATGAAGCTCTTTTTAAAGGTGTGGTTTAACTGATTACGTTAAGTGACTGGGGTTGTTTAACACCCTGTTCTGAGAGCGATTGTGATGAAAGATTCGACCAGTGCCCTCCTTAGGATGGTGTAGATGGGCCTTGGATACATTGCTCCTTGGCAACCACTTCACAGAACAGAACTAAACCCTGACTTAGCAGAGACCTTATTAGCTGCAAGGCCCAGGTCCTGCCGTCATTAAGGAATTTACAGGCGCAGACCCTTAATGCCAATGCACTGCACCGAAAAGCCACGAGAATGCAGACAAAGGTACAACCAGATCCAATGAGATCGAAGCTAGACTACTTCAGACTAGAAATAAGGTGCAGATTTTTAGCAATGAGGGTAATTAACATCTCACCAAGGGATTCTCCATCACTGGCAATTTTAAAATCAGGAGTGGATGTTTTCTAGAAGATCTGCTCTAGTTAGAGCACAGCTACAGGACTTGCAGCAGGAATTATTCAGGGAAGTCCTCTGGCTTGTGTTGTGCAGGAAGTCAGACTAGATGATTGCAATGGTCTCTTCTGGCCTTAAAATCTATGATGTTAAAAGCTCAGACCACTGCACGCTTACTCTGGTGTCAGACCAAATGAAGCTGCACTGCTTTAAGCTTCACTCTGTATCAGGGCAGCATGTCCATATGAGGGGTGTGCACTGGTGTATGTGAGCTAGCTACCCGCCTGCAAATGTCTTTCGTGTAGACAGGGCCCCATGTGAGGAGCAGCTAGTACAAGGATAGAGGTGCAAGATGGAGCCTGAGCAATTCTTCCACGATCCTTCTACTCTGCCAAACCACATTCAGCACCGTTCTTTATTATTTGTGTTGTGGCAGCGCCCAGAGACCCCCCCGTCGGCTCATTGCACAAACACCTGGGAAGAGAAAGGCCCTGCCCCCGTCCCAATCTACTCGGCATGTTTCAGTTTAGCTATGTGGTGGCCTGCAGAGACCTTGCAGGTGGGTGCGGAGAGATGGCTGGTCCCATAATGCTGCCACCCCAACCTTATCTTCAGCTACCAAATACCAATGAAAGAAGCTAAAAACATACAAATAGTTTCCTAAGGTTCCTTTGTCCTTGTAAATAACAGCTGCAGTTGCCCCAGGGATGTTACACAATTGCCAGTGGGAATGGAGCTGGTCTGAGCAATTTCCATCCCTCCCACGGATAAGAAAGCAGTGTACAAAGAAGGGGGAATATCTTGATCCCTATTTTACAGATGGGGAAACTGAGGCCCAGAGAAGTGAAGCGACTTGTCCGAGAGGCAGAACTGGGCCTGGGAGCAGACCTGGCTCCCCGTGCAGGCTCAGACTGCTGCGCCTACTGCCTCTCGCAGAAAACCTGCCCACGGAGGAGGGGGTGGCCCAGGCTGTGAAAAGGGCTGTGAACGCTCGAGTCACATGGCCGTTGTGCAGATTCCCTAATGCTGCTTGCTCGCAAACGAGACCAGATTGTCCTGAGTCACGGTGTCCTCTCTGCACACTGAGCCCGCTGCCCCCTGGGTACCAGAACTAGCTCCAGGTACGGAATCGGCAGATACTGGCTCGGAGCAGCTTTTGCATTCAGGGCCAGATCCTGAGAGGCCCGGACCTTTTGCTGTGTCAGCAGCAAGTGCTTGAGGGCTCAGCACCTTTCAGAACTTGGCCTTTCTTCAATTATCCCAGTCATATTTTGCTTCGTTTTTAAAAGCTAAAAAGTCCGATATCCTAAGAAGCCAATACATCCGCAGCCTGTTCAGTAATAACAGCTTGTGTTTATAATAGTAGCTTTCATCCAGAAAGAACTCAAAGCATGGTACATGCTATATATAAACCACTGAAATGCAGCCACCTCTGGGGAACAATGGCAGCAGTGCACTGCACTGCCTCAGGGGGAGGAGGAAGGCTGGCCAAGGATGCCAGGACAAATCCTTATACTTAAGCTGGGGATCAGACAGGGGCCATTAATTGCCACGCAAAGCAGGCTGCACCTTGGCTACAGGTCTTGTCAGAAAGACTTATACCCATTCCAGTTCCATGCAGTGTGCATCTCTCCTGGAAGGTTTAAAGAGCTGGAGAGTCTGCTGGGATGTCAGTGTGGACTTTCAGATACAGTAGGTAGGTTAAACCTGGTGCTTAGAACTCGAAGCTGTCCCCTGTGATTTTTACAGGTGAGCCTTGGATGATAACCTCGCGGGTTAGCTCCGGGTTCAAAATGGGAAATATTTAACCAGGGGAATTCTCTGGCTGCCATCTTTCCTCGCTGCCCACGTTGTGTTAATTACTCCAGTTCCTCAATTCAACCATAAAAAAGGCTCTTTGCACAAGAATTTCGGCCTACTTTGTAGATCCAAGAGGTCTGAGAAGCGCTGGAGCTGATCTAAACCCAAGATCAGACCCATTTTGACCTACAGTTCATGAAAGAGCATACGATAGAATTATAACGAATAAAACTCAGCATGCCAGTGGCAACTTTCATCTGAGGGTCTCAAAGCGCTTTACAAACACTCATGAATTAAGCCTCCCTGGAAAGTTGGGGAATATTAGCCTCAAGGGGAAACTGGGGCACGGAGGTGAAATGTGATTCTTTTTTTGCCTACTGCTTCAAACTCCCTCCCTTCCTTTGAATGGTATCTTGCTCTGTGTGGATAACCAAGCTCACTATTCCCCCACTGTTGTGTCTTTTGCTCTTTACACAATGTACAGAATATGAAGGAACCCTATGGCACAACCCTATGGCACGGGTCCACATAACCGTGATTTGCCAGGCCTAGTTCCATGAATACACCAGTGCACTGGCAGAGTGCTAGTGACTTCTGAAACATAGAAGGCAGGGGGATCACTTGAAAGCTCACAATCGTTATTTTTTGAGGCATATTACCCAGTTCTGTACACCTTGCAAGGTGCTACAAACATCTTCACAGACAAGCTCGTCAAAAGTGACTACAGAGTTTGGATGTGTGAGACCTCCTAAAGGGGGCTGATTTTCAGAAAGTGCTGAGCACCTCCTCTCCCCCAGCAAAGAGTCCCTTTAAGGCATCTCCGATTAGTCACCCAAACACTGAGGCACTCCAAATCACTCGTCACTTTTGAAAATTTTGGCCAAAAATACTAGGAATGGGGTCTCAGCTGGACCCAAACTTCCTCAGAGCTTGTGGGAGTTTGGATCCAGGGATCTGATTTGCTCCAATAGAGCGATGAAGGAGAGCTGCACCCTGAAATCCAGTGTTTAGGATTGTTCAGTTGGGACAGTTTGGTCTGATCTTTCTCGGAAAGCACACCCATGTCTCTAGTCTGATAACACGTTAATTGCACAAAGCTGTAACGGCTACCGTGTGCTATTTACAAATGCTACCTGATCATCTTGTAATATAAAGGTTCACCCAGCTTGAATCTATCCAATTAAAGCTCCCAGCATCTTATTCCCAGATGAGCCATTGCCAAATTAGTGTTCGTTTGTTGCAAAATTAGCCAGAGTTAATTGAAAAAATAATTTCCAAGAGTTCTCTCCAGCCTATTAAACCTGTCAGTGGCTGCTTGAGAAGGGAGCAGGCTGCTGGAGACTGCACCAGAGTTTTGCTTCACTTCAAAGAGACTGATTTATGAGCCAACCAAAAGGGTGAGAAATCCCTCATCTAATTATCACTGAAATATACAGACACAGAAAACAAACTGCTGTGGTTATTAGTCTGGTGACTGGAGAGCTCTTCCAGTTGCTCTTTGATGAGGAAGTGATGCAGTTTTAAGGAAACCAAACTGCAATCAAAAGATGTAAATTATCTGCAAACTGACCTTTTCATAAAACAGATCGACATATTCCAGGCAAAAAGCTTGGCCAAACGCTGAGAAATCAAGCGCCCAAAAAGGCAGGACATAGACAGAAAAGGCTGAAGCTCAGCTTTAACTCTGTCCTCTTGAGCTTCTGCTTTAAAATATTTGACTGATCACTGAATCCTAGAGTCAATACACATTGGAATTTCTTATACAGCCTCAGGTACAATCTTCAAGCTTGGCTTGATTTTTTTTTTTAAATTGCAATGGGATCTACAAAACAAGCCTAGCTTGAAGAAAAGCAGCATTATTGAGTTATGGCTATATATTATGACAGCTGGTTCTGATTCAGATGGGTCAGGAAAGAGTAAATCCTGAACCAAAATAGGCCCTGGGCAAGTGTGTGCAGCTTTGTCTGGAGGTGCTAGCTTCGGAAAGAACATTGCGATCAGTGTTGCCCTGAGGGTATCATGGCAGCACCGTAGAATTCAGGTCCTGAGCTTTTTGGAAACATCACCCCAGGGAGTGGAATTGCTTTGCCTTGCTCTTCACTGACTCAGTCCACATGATGCTCAGAACAGTGTTGCTGATAGTCCTGGGTGGAGCTGTCTCCAGACCTCCTGGACCAGAGAATGGGTGCAGGCAATGGCAATAATGGGGTGGAACCGGGGAGATGCTGGAAGTCCCTCTCTCACAAAAGGCCAAGGTCACTCTGTGCACAAACAGTGAAAGGGGGAGCGAGACGAGCTCTTTAGGGCAGGGGCCACCTTTGTTCTGTTTGTACAGCACCTAGCACAATGGCACCCTGGTCCATAACTGGGGCTCCTAGGTGCTATTGTAATACAAATACTAGGACCTGATACAGCCCAAAGGCTCCTACACCTCTTGGCTTTACTGCCCATGACCAGTTGCTGCGTCAGACTCCTTCTCATCCAGTGGATTAGATTTGTGGCCCTTGTAAAAAGCTGTTACAGGTCAGGACTGCAAGGCATTGGTACAGCTGTGTGTAGGAGCCTAGGACTGGGCCAGCAGGAGATGCTGCAGGTTAGCACTGAGGGGTTAGCAGAATGGTGTCGGGCTCAGGACTGCCACTGCAGAGGCTTGCAGGTGAGGACTGAGGGGCAGTGGCAGAGCTGTGTGGGTGGGGAGTCCAGGGCTGGGATGCGGGGCTGGGGAGGAGGCTGCAGGACAGCTCCGAGGTGCATTGGCAGAGCTGGGTCAGACCAACCGCTGGAACGGTAGGGTGGGTGCAGGCTAGAAGTGAGGGGCCGAGTGGGCGCAGGGAATACTGTGTGTCTGGGCGGAGGGCAATTGGCAGGCCTGGGCTGGGAAGCTCAGTCCCAACCTCATCTGCCCTGCCTAGCTGGCACCATCCCAGGGTTTCACCTTTCTGAGCACGGACGGTCACAGCTCGGCCCAGATAAAAATAAAACCGGCAGGTGCGGAACGTGTGACCACACTCCCCCGCCTCGCGCCTCTGGGTCGCGGGGTAAGTGCCGGACTGGTCACGAGGTGCTGAGAGTGTCACTTTAAAATGGCCTGGAGAGCTGGGGGGGTGGTTGTGTGGGTGGGTGTTTTATGGGTGCCCTCTTCTCCTGGATGGGCTGAATTCTGATCTCTGTGGTGGGGGGGTAGCCCCAGTGACAAAGGTATACCTGAGCACCCAGTTAGCAGTTCCCGGTTCCCTTTACTAATGCAGCTTGGGGAGGAATTTCTGTCTTCTGCAGGGGATGCAAACTTAATACCAACCTGACCACTGGCTAAAGGAGGGGGAGTTCTTAAGTCTTTTAAGGAGTCCCCATGAGCCTCTGGTTCTCTTTCTGTCCCAAACAACGACCAAGGGACTCTTTCTGTCCCAATGTGGTCTAGAGCTCAGGCTGTGGGGTTGGGAGTCAGATGACCTAGGTCCTAGTCCCAGTTGTGACCTTTGGGTAGTTGCTTCCCCTCCTTTGTGGTCTCTGTTTAGCCTGTGAGCTCTTCGGGGCAGGGACTCTCTCTTACTGTGTGACTATAAAGCACCTCGCACAAAGAACCCTGATCCCAGGTGCTGCCATGATACAAAGCATTATAATAACTTCTGTTCGGTGAATGCAGTGGGCACTCTCTCCTCCACAGTCTCGTCTCTGCGCTGCTGTTTTCACTGACCCTAAGCATATAGCTCACATCCAAGAGCCCGGGCATCGGGGAGAGAGCCCCATTCCAGTGCCGACAAGCAGCAGAAATGCTGCCGTGCAGGCAGTGGGATTCAGACATGGGGTCCGCATGGGCTCAAGGCAGATGAGTGCTACAGCTCTGATTGACCTCCATTGTAACGGGCCCGGACCCCGGCGGCGATTCAGGACTCGTGCTGTCTGTTCACTTGCCCCAGCTGACGCCATCCCTATCCACTGCCACTAACACTGTGCTGGGCAGCACAGAGATCAGGCCGGCCGCACACTAAATGCACTGAGCCACACACAGTCCTGGATGAGCATGTGCGTCCCCTGTCGGTGTTAAGGGGTGGAGGGTCTAACAGGCATGGCTCGAATCTCGATAAGAAGCCCCTTTGTTTAATCAGACTATATCTGATTAGAGGAGAATTTTTCAGGACAAAAATCCCTTACAAGCACGATCTACTCTTGAGAGAGTATCACCATGACAATGGTACCTAAACCAGAGGTTATTGTAAAAATATCATAAGCCCAATTCATCCTTCAGGTTCATACTCTGGCAGCTCCACGGCGTATGTCCCGAGAGCCAGATCCCAGCTGGTGGAGCACCATTGAAGTTAGTAGAGCAGTGCTGATTTACACCAGCTGAAGACTGGCCCCAAGGAGGCATTTGGCCCATTGGCTCTTATGAGCCTTTTCCTGCCTGTTTGATCCCTCTGAATCGTAAATACCCAGTATTAAAAATAACACATCGCTTGTTCTACACACCACAAAGCAAGGCAGGTAAGTCGTGTCCTCAGCTCCCCGTTCCCCACGGGCCCCGCTGCCACCTCCAGTGACTTGCTGCTCTCTGATCCACAGGACGCACGCTCCAGCGAGAGGTCCTCGCTTAATGGCCCCTCGGCACCTGCCACCGATAACAAATTCCGCTTTGTCCTCTGGGAGGGAGCTTTGCAGAAATCTATCTGAGATGAATGACTGACCTAATTTGAAATGGCAGCATCCAGAAGGCAGAGTGGCTGCCACCGCCTGCCTGAGCACAGAGATTTCAAAGCCCTGGGCACAGCCCCTGTTCGATTCAGAGCTGCGCCCGGACCAGCTGTTTGTAATCAAAGAACCCAGAGCCCTCCATGTACACCTGGATAGTCACTCTGCTCTGGGTCTAGAGCAGTGGCTCTCAACCTGCAGGCTGCCTGTGGCCCAATCAGCACACAGCTGTGTCCCATGTGACATCCTCAGGGCCATACAGGAGTATATATATTGTGTGGATGTGGCCCCCATAACACAGAGAGAGCTGCATTGGCAGCCCACGGTGATAAATCGGTTTAGAACCACTGGTCTAGAAGGAGCAGAGGTGCTGATGTTCAGAGCACATTGCTACACAGACTTGTTGCTTGGAGGTGACTGGAAAAGGACAAAGCTATGGGGGCTGTGTCCCTTCTTTGCTTCTTCATGTTGGAGAACGAAGGCTGGAGCAAGCATGTTTCCTTTTATTTTCAAAATGTGTCTATTTTTTAGATTAAAAATTCAGGCCTCGTCTCCCCTGTCTCCATTGCCCACTGGAGAACTACTGGGCTTATAACATCAAAGGTATTGAGGACGAGAGGGGATTGCTTGTGATTTTTATTCAGTTTTATCTAATGGTCCTTTTAGAATCTGGGGAAAGAGCTCTCTTTATTAAGGAACCAGCGCCTTCAGCTAAAGGCTCGGAAAGCTTCTGATCCACATCCCTGAGTCACCCAAGGAGTCATCTGACAAAAACAGGGAAGAAAAGACTTGAGATACCGGATATTTATAAGGGAAAAAAGAACCCTGCATGCCAGCATGCTCACACATGCACCTTTCAGGCCCCATAAAGAAGCAAAACAAAGGGGATTGAATCCAGATCCTTTCTTTTGCAGATCACTTTCAGAGCTACTTGGTTCTCTTGCATCGTCAGCAGCCGACACCCACTTCAGTACATCCACCTGATAAAAGCTATGAGTAGGATCGTGCAAAGGGCTGTGGGTGGGTAGCAGGGGCTGGACTGCAGGACTGGAGCCTAAATATTACTGGCTGCTGGCATTGCATCCTGCAGCCCTTATACATGCGAGCAGCTCCCTGATCCTGTGGGGATCTCAAGGAAATCTCCTGGGGCAACTGCATGGAGACCCTTTGCTTCCAGTCTGTCTCCCAGCCACCTGGGGGCCTACTTCTGTCCCTGGACAGGACAGCTGTGCTGTTAGGGTTCCTTGACAGCAGCAGCCCCTTGAGCCCACACAAGGTGGTGATCCCTGGACTGAAGATTCAGTGTATTGCCTTGCTCCTGTTTGCCCTATGGGTTTGTGGGATTGGAAGAAACCTGTGGAGCCCAGCTGCTACCCTCAAGTTCCCAGCTCTCCTTTCCTTGCTCTCTCTCAGTCTGTGGATCTAGATCCACAGGGAGCCCCCCACAGACGGCCATTGGAGGTGCATACTGAAGAGCTCCCCCCTCTCCACACACCCCTAGACTGATCCATTCTCATGATCCAAGGCACAGGGCATTCAACCTGCAAGGTCCTTGGGGGAGGGGCTGTCTGTTGTAACCCCCTGTACAGCACCATGCACACATCTGCAGGCAATAGAAATAAAGAACAATGACCACTGCTCTGGGAAGAGCGATGCCGTGGCGCCAGGTCCGTAAATCCTGCACCCTTCCCCAGCGCTGTATTCACTAGACAGACAGGTAAAACCCACGCCAAAGCAGCCGAGGAGACTTCTGGTTGGCTGGGGGGATCCTGACTGCACTGGGAGGGGAGACACAAAGGCCTGTCTGTCCCTCTGTTGCATCCACCCACAGTCTTGCTCCAGTCGCCAAGTGGGAGCAGGAGTCTAAGGCCCTGTTAAAACTCCAGCAGCATTGCAGGGATCAGCTGGTCACTGCAAGGTGCTTGGGAAGGAGACGGTCTTGGGCCTCTTTTTAAGTAGATTTAGTGGTGGCGAAGGGTGCCAGGTTGCCATGCACGGGGCAGTGCCCAGGCACACTAGCTCTAGGCTGCCCTGCCAATAAGCCTCTCTCTTGATCTTGAAGAATTACCTCTGGTGCTCTAAAAGCATTTTACTCTCCACACTTAGTGTTTGGTCTCTGAGAGGGGTTTTTTTTTGTGGGGGGAGGGAGGGAATAGAAGGGACAAGAGGATGGTGGCTTTTTCTGCTGTGGATCTCTAAACCTAGACCCTGGGAAACCAGCCAGCCATTCTCTGCAGTTCACCACACCCTCATCCGACGGTAAAATGGTCCATCCGACCGAGAGGAGAAAACCCCCATGAACCATCACCGAGCTAAGGCAGCACCCACTCCCAGCAGTTGAGGACACCATTGAGGCTGCCTGGCACAGCGGGACGGATCACCCAGAAAGTCTGTAGCATATGCTGAACTGGCCACCTGCTGCAGACATTTCTCACACTGTCCTCCAGTTTCGCATAATCCAGCTCACCCTGACAGAGCAGGTGAATTCACGTCCGCTCAGTTCTGAGCTGCTTGTAGTTGGAAACCCATCCCTGCGCTACGATATATATTTGCAATGCACCTATAGATGTTCCATTAGCGAAAGGAGTTTTGAGGTTCTCAACAAATTCTGCAGAAACGTGTTAAGCCACCACAGCCATGGATCTGTTCACCCCGGGCCTCTCTCAGTGGGTGATTGGCTGGAGAACTTTTCTTTACGATCTCTTGAGCTCCTCACAACTCATCGCATCGGTGACATTCATTTCTAGCCATAAAAGCTGCTGTATTATTCCGCTGCTTCCAACGCAGCGCGGGCTGCCCGCCCCAAAAGGGCCTTACCTGGGGTGTGTGCAGCCCACAGACAGCCCCGAAATCGTTCCAGCCCTGTGCTCTTCCTGGCTCGCCCCTAACAGGAGGGCAAACACCAGGCTGAGACCCAGGCTGCCTCTGGGATTTCATAGAAGGGACCTCTGGAGGTCACTAAGTCCAACTCCGGGACCAATCCCCAATTTTTGCCCCAGGTCCCTAAATGGCCCCCTCACGGATTGAACTCCAACCCTGGCTTTAGCAGGCCGATGCTCAAACCACTGAGCTATCCCGCCCCCCCTAAGGATTTGAAGCCTGAGGTCTGAGCCCCGGGCAGCCCCTGCTGGAGCGGGGCTTTGCGCAGCGGCCACGCAGCCCGGCTGCAACCCCGGCAAGTCCAGGCTGCCAAAGAACAAACTTCCAGGCGCCACTCTCCGCAGTTTCGCTGCGCGGCCGGGCTCGCAGGCTGGGGCCAGGCTCCCGCTGTTCCCCGGGCAGCGGGACGAGCCCAGGCGGACGCGCGGGGGACTCACCTGCCGGGGAGCCGGGGGAGCGAGGCGGTAGCGGCGGGCGGGGCTGTCCGGCCCCCCGCCCCCGGGATCCTTCAGCTGGAGACGCGGGCGGCCGGAGAGCGAGCGAGGGCATGGCCCCGCCGCTGCGATCCGCCCACGGGCGGCTGCCCGCGCCGCAAGCCCCTGCGCCCGGGCGGCGCCGCTGCTGCAAGCGGCTCCGATCCCTGTGGGCTGAACTTGGCTCCCAGAGTCCCGGCTCCTGCTCCGGACCCCTCTGCAGCGGCGGGAGCCGGGCTCGCTGCGTGGCGGAGCTCAGCGCGGGTCTCCCCGCCGGGAGCCGCGCCCCGCACCGCCCGCTCGCGTCGCCGCCTGCCCCGAGGCGCGCCGGGGAGGGAGCGCGGAGAGCAGCCCGGCGGTGCGGGCAGCGGCTCATTGTCAGCCCCGGCTGCTGCGGTGTTGGCAGGGCTGGCGCTTTGAGCGGCTAGAGCCTTGGAGATCCCCCCTTGTCAGCGCCAGCCTTCCTTAGCTGGGGGGGTTTGGGAATAAGGGTCCCCCCCCACCTGCAGGGGTGGCAGAAGGGCTCGCTGCTCCTTATAGAGGGAAAGAATAAGCCCCTCCGCTGTGCCCCAGTGGCCGAGATCCTATAAATACCCCATCCTCCCCCCCCGGCACTATGCTAACGTGACCGCAGCTGGCAAGTCTCCCGATGCATGCCGCTCACACGGGGAAGGGGCAGTGAGTGGTTTGCGGCTCCTCCAAGCAGCCTCTGCAAGCGGGGTCCGTCCAGACGCAGCCCCTGCCAGGGGAGGAGGGTCCTTTCAGGGCATCTGGTTTCAGGAACAGTGGCAGCTCAGATGGGGAAAGGAGGGGACAAAATCCAGTGGAAACAGGTTCATGTCCTCCCAAAACAAATGAAACCTTCCCACCCTGGTGTTTGCAAGCCCAGCATTGCAGAGCCCTGCTGGAGAGAAATTAACCAGAACCTGGCGGGGGAAGAGAAGCCACCCAGTGTGTTTGTAGGGCCCAGGCTGAAGGAAATGCAAAAAGTAAACAAACAGAGCCTGCAAAAGGGAAATTTGGGGACCAGGTCCTGAGCTGGTGCAAATGGGCCTCTCTCCCTTGTCTGCAGTGGAGTTGTGTTGGTTTGCAGCTGGAGGGGCTGGCTCTACATGGGTTAAAGTCCTTTCCCTTTGAATAAGGTGTTAGTAACACTGGGAAGGAAATTCGTGTTGTTAAATTACCACCCATCCTGCCCTCATTCAAACCCAAGAAGTGAGTTTATAATGAATAAAACAAGGGACCACTCTGGGATCCCCACCACTGCTATATTTGTCAGTGCATCCCATTTGCTATGTTCTGTCTTACCCAGTGTAGGCTCTTTGGGACAGGGGCTGCCTGTACTTTTGGGTATTATACGGTTCTGAGCATGTTGTCGGTGCTAAACAAGAGCAAACAAACACACTGGGACCCGGGGCTGGTTGTGTGATTTCAGGGGTGACTCTCTCCATGTCTCAGTGCAGGATCAGGGCCGTGACGCTTAACCTTCCAGGATCACTTCAAATTAACAGGCCAGTTCAGCTGTGAGCAAGGCTCTCCCTTCTTTTTTTTATTGCCATGTTGGTGTGTTTTCCATGCCGTATACTCAGGCCGGGATGATGGGTGCTAGGGGCTCACAGGATATGTGCTGCAATAGAGACCTCAGTCCCTGCTCCCATTAACATCAGTAGCGAAACGCCAGGATCAGGCCCTCGAGGGAAAGCCTAAAATTGCAACAGGAGAGCTGAGATTCCAGACTGGATGACTGCAGTGCCCTCGACTTGGGGCTTCAGCTGAAGACGGTTGAAAGTTTCAGCTGGCGAAGAAGGCAGCTGCCGGTGTACTTGGGGATATACGCCAAACCACTCTGCGGCAGAGCCTGCGCTGGCATCTGACTCCTCTCTGGATACAGCTTAAGGTGAGAGGTTTTAATCTATAAATTCCTTTAGGACTTGACCCCTGTTCTTATATTGTGTTTAAATACGTATTGTAACCCTTGTTACCAGAGCAGCCAGCCAAAAATTCAGGATCTTGCTGTTGTTCCAGTTAGTAGGAGAAATTGGTGACAAGGCAGGTGTTACTTTGATGCAATCCTCTGTATTTACAAAGAAGGCACGAAGTCCTGTTTCCCTGCACCCAGCAAGAATCAAACAGCAGAAGACGGTTTCTTTGCTCGCAGCTCCAGGCCCCTGTTAGCCAGCACTCAGCCCCAAAAGCTCTCTCTCGAGACTTTTTGCAGTGCCACGCTCCCACAGCTTGTTATGACAGTACCTGGTGCTTCCTTGTTGCCTTTTCTCTCAGCTTCTGTCCACTGTTTCTCTCATAGACACACACACCTTCACAAAACAATAGCTAACACATCCCCTCTGCCCATGTGTGCCTTCTGGTCTGGGTGGTGACATATGCCTGTGTTTGGGGTGGAGGCGGCTATTGTTTCAACTACCTAGTTACCTGATTTCTTGCAACTATCTTAAATGCAGGGCAGTGGTTACCTTCCCCCCGTCCCACACAATTTCAAAGAGGTTTAACCTGTCCCAACCCATAACATTATAGTAGTGTCTAGAAGCCCCAGCCAAAATCAGGGACCCATCATCATACACACTGAACCCCTGGGAAAGGCAGGAGGAGAAACCAGGTACAGCTAGTCAGAAAACAGTAAGTATTGTCCAATCAACATTTTGAAATAAAGAATTTTTTTTATTCCAAAAATTTTATGGATTTTTTTTAATTCAAAAAATTTCATGTTTTTTTTCTCCAACAACAACCCCGACAAAACAAAACTAATTTCTCCCCCCGCCCGCCCCCTCCAGTTTTATGTTTGGTTTTGGTTTATAAAAATTAAACATTTTTCAGTAGTTGGCATTTTAGGTATTTATATTGTTTCTTTTAGAAAACTGAGAACTTTGTTGTTGAAGAAGTGGAAAAATTCAGACAGATACAAAAGCTTCTTGACAATTTTTTTCTTTATAAAAGAGACCAGTTTTAGGCAGAAAATCTCTTTCAAACAGAAAAATATAGACACCTGCTCTAACCATGAGGCAACATAGCCACACGTGAGGGTGGATTTTATTATGTGGATACCGAAGATCACCATCTCATTTCACATAAGTCACCAAGGAGCCATCACATGGTGACAACCTCCAACCATAGCCAGAGATGACGAGAAGTATGGTTCTTCATAGCCCACTGCCAAACCAAACCAGTCTGATCTCCTTAAAATGGCTTTTAAAACTAGAGGGGCATGGCCTACATTTGTTCCATGTCTGGTATTTGAGCTCTGTGCCATTGTCTGCTCTGTGGCCATTCTAAAGGTCATAGCTTGGGATTAAGAAGCCAGGTATAAACCAGCCAGCTTCCGCCTCACACCAAAGTGTTTACTAAGGAGGATGTTTTAAGCAGTTCTATAATCTGAGACACAGCCCTTTGCTGGCAGATGTATCCTGGAGGCAGCGGCATAATTAACATCTTGTTATAACAATAGCTGAACGTATGTATTATTCATAGACCAAACCACAGCTGTGAATATTGCATTCGCTAGTGGCCCCACAGGTACAAGCTACCATTATTAATGAGACAGCTGGGAAGAAGAGAATCTGTTTTAAGGGCCTGATCCTGATTGGTGCTGGGAGCCTGAGGCTCTAACGGGAATCATGGGTACCTGGTGTCTCTCAGGATCTGGCCCCAATTCTCTCGTAGAGTAACAAGACCAAATTTGGCCCATATTTGCAGTGCTGTTTGCAGCCAGTAGAGGGTGCTGATGCATAATGAAGGACAAGATTTGGCCCCAAATGCTTTAGTTACACTTTAAATGCAACAGCAAAATGCCTTGTTAATTGATGTAGGTATTATGGTAATTGCAGGGCCATTCCCCTCTAGGATACTAGTTCAAATCCAACCTGGGCTGGCAACTGCTGGAAGTGGCATAATGTTAAATGACCCGCTTGTTTCACTCTGGTTCCCAGTGGACACAAACATCTGTATCACAGCAGGGGTTAAAGATGGAAGGGGCACTGGGAACAGAGATGGGCCAGAACCAGAACCAGCACACTCAATTTGAACCCCACCCCCAATTTTAGGTTCTGGAATAATTCCTCAGTCCTATGGTTGGCTCTTCTGTCTCTAAAACCCTACAGCCCAAGCCCCCCAAACCTTGGAAACATTCCCCTTCCAGATTAGCTCTAAGCCCTGTGGTTCAGGCCCATTCTAACTGCGAGCTAAGTGCCTTCTTCCCTCTAGAGGCGGGCTGGTTAGGTCAAGGGAGCCAGTAAATGGTGCCAGCCTAATCCTAAGAATTTCAACCTTGGTATCGATGGGCCAAAGAATATGCAAAGTGGAGATAACTGGATGACCCCCGGAGGGCGAACCGGAATCCACCCAAAAGGCATCAAGGAAGAACAAGTAGATAACATGTAGCCATCATGGAAGCCATCATGGATGTACCACCTGCTGATTGAGCTGATTGACGGTCATCTCAATTGTAAATTCAGCATGATGAAGCAACTTCCATAGACTTGTATTGAACCAGAGACCTATAAAAATTGGGTCCATGGACTGTGTTCTTTGAGTCTGGTTCTACAACCACCCTCCAGGAGCATCGGATGCGCATCTGACAACAACTCGGCTCCACTCTCGTGTCCAGGCCACCTGGCCAGTGACTTGGCACGAGCAACATCTAGGCTGGTAATTATAACAACCTTTTTGCAGAACCTGTGTGAATGTCTGTGTGTGTGAATGGATTTATATAGAAATTGCATATAGGAATATTTTGTTGTATTTACAATAAAAGTGGCATTTTGCCTTGTCCCTCTTACAAGATCCTGTTGGCATCATTTTTATTAGTGTAACACCCAGTCTGGAACCTAAATCCACTGAGTATAAAAAACAAACATCAATAAAGTAACACAAAGGACAGCTCTATATTCACAGTAACGACGACGCAGATGCCCCTGGGGATAATGTCCTGTGTAGCCCAGGTGAATTCATCCCTGCTTCATTAGTGTCTTCTAAAGCCTATATGATGATTTGACTCAGGCACCTGGAGTGTCAGAGTCATTTGTTGGTTTCATTTCCTCCAGCTTTAATGTCTCTCTATATAATTAGAAGATGCTGCTCCACGTACCACCAGCCTGGTGGGATCAAATATGCAGTGAGAAAAAAAAAAGAGAGAGAAAATCAGCAGCTCAACTAGCATGGGGGAAAGATTGTGGTGCAGTAAATTATTCAGTGTTCACTCCCTACCCCAGTGGATTAAAATTAAACAATCAGCAAGATCCAGAGTCTTCTATCCCCGCGTCCTACGTCGGATCTCACGTCCCACTGACAATAGCCAGGGTTCTTCCTTGCCAGTGGAGGCAGACCCAGCTGCTGAAGTCAAGTTGGCCTTGGTGTTGGCTTTACAGGGATTGTTTATGAACAGCCAGTGGGGTTTTCCCTGTTGGGGTCCTCAGTTATGAATCCAAGGGGTCACAGGGTGGGCTTGTAGCAACCTGCATGGAACTTGGAGGGAAGAGCACAGGCTGCAGGAAGGAAGTGTTTGGAGGAAGCATGAGGAAGTCAGTCTGTGTGCACATGGCTGGAAGGCCAGCTGCAGGTACAGCTCTTCTGTCAATAGCTTTCTCACTAAAGAGCCAGTTTGAGAAACATAGAGTCCTCCCATGTTATTACCCAGCACGTGGGGCACAAAACCAGGCCTAAGGGACCTCCACGGAATGCCCCAGCACAAGGGGAGTTGCCAGGCTGAGGGTGGAGCGGAAGCGCTGAGGCAGCTTGGGGGTGTGGCTGGGGCAGACCTGCACCTGGCTATTTTGCACCCCTACAAAACCCCATAGGGGCCACTGAAACAAGGTAAAGGGTTGTCCCGGCAGAGGGAAGGCCTTACCTGTCTTCCCTCTATTCCAGCACCAGCACAGGGAGCAACCTGGGGCCTGGCTACTTCCTACACCCTTAGCAGGGACAGGAAACCATCCGGGGTAGTTGACTGCAAAGGCTGAATAAGAGCTTGTGGCCCAGCCCAATGCTGCTGTACCCCATCTCACACCTCAATACCCCTCCCTGTCCCTCCAACCCCTCTGGAGCTCCCCCATTTCCTCTGTAGCCTTCCTTGCACCCCTTCATCTTTCTTCCCTCTTGCTCTATACTGCTCTTACCCTCCCTCCTCTCCTCCTTCCAGGGCCACCCTTTGCTGCTGCCTTTTAAACAGCTTGGCACTGGGACCTCAGAAGGGACTCGGCCAGCCTTCCCCTTCCCGCTTTAGTGGGAACCTATTGCTTGAATCCAGACGAGTTGGGGCGGGAGGACAGCTGGAGAGAGGGATTCAGGGGCTCTGGAACATCAATTCTCTTAGTGATAACAGGACCTAATGCACATTGACAGGTGTAGACATAACTCAGATCAATGATGATGGAGAAATGACTGACAGCAAGGCTGGGAAGTTGTTCATTCATACAGGCTGATTTGGAATAATACATGGATTATGATTATGATTTATTAATATTATACTTTGCCCTCTTATGGCAGATTTCATCTGAGCAGTCGTAGCATCTTGGCAACCGTTAAGACTCACAGCAACTTGGCAAGGTAAGCCAGTGTGACTATCGATACTTTATTGATGCTGGACCCAAGGATCCAAGACCGTAAGTGACTTGGGAGCCTAGAATTTAAGCGACTTGTCCAAAGTGTCGCAATAGGTTAGTGACAGAGTTGGGAACAGGACCCAGGCGTCCTGACTCAGCACAAGGCGGCGCGAGACTTTTTGGGTACGCAGCACAGACAGGTGTCTTGAGAAAGAAACCAAACAGAGGGTGTCAACTTGAGTTCGTCATTCACGTAGCATGGCTGCCCCTCCAGGGCAGGATCAGGAAGGGGAGCATGGGATGGACTTAAGAACTGAGGAGGAGAAAGAGGCCAGGTAGGTTGAGGGACAAACATTCATGGAGACAGTGGCAGTGAAAGGGAAAGCTAAACTACCACTAAAAATGCTGCCAGGGCCAATATACTGTGGGAGACTGGATCTTACCCTCTGGATCTTTTTCTCCTTGATCAATAACCTTTGGCAAGTTTGTAACCACAATCCTCTGGGGGAGTGAAGTGCTCAACGCAGCAAGAGCTGGGGTAAGCGGTTTGTGATTCTGGTAGCTGTTTAGTGTCTTTGCTTCTAGAGAAAGGCTTTGCATTACATCTGGAGGCAGAAGAATCTCTCCCGTGACCGTGGGGCGAGGAACTGTGTGAAACTAGCAGCAGAAGATATTGAGGGGAGGGGTCAACACCTACAAAATATCGATGCTGGGCATCTGATGGGAATATACAGCAGGACTCCAGCACTCACATGGCACCTGATTCAAAGCCTACAGAAGTCAGTGGGAGTCAGTGGGCTTTGGGTTGTGCAGGGATAGGGAAGGGCAAGGAGGAAATATCCTTTTCACATCTAGTTTCTAAGAGAAATTCCTCGGCCCCTTGTGAAGGAACAAGGTGTTGTGTCCTTAAATCCTTAGCTCCTTAAATCAAAGCCTTAGACTCAATAGTGAGGACATACCTGGGAGCTTTGCTGATCATGCCTGCCCTGCCTGGGTAACCACCCAGGACAAACTAAACTCCCAGCCTCCTGTCCCAGCATGCAATGAGTAAAATTTTGGCTAGAATTTAGATGGGGGACAGACTCCCTTCTGCTTGTTCCGTGTGCTTTCCCCAGGGTGTGGAGAAAACTATCTGATCTCTCTTAAAGCAGAAGTGGAGGTGCTAATGTCCACACCCCCATCCTCCTCTCCTCACAGCTCCTACACTAAAGCATCGATCTAAGCTGCTGAAGAAACAGAGTCAGAGGCCAACCCAGTGATGCGCCGAACATGGTGTGAGAAAACATTTTACTGCTAATAAAGAGGCCAGACACCAGAACACTCCTCTAGAGCAGATGGGAGTTTGCACTGGTATATTTCAGCAAGGTCAAATGTGCTATGAATTAACAAGGTCTCAGAGATAAGACACATCAATTATTGAAGAGTACAAACCCTTCAGCATCAGCACGAGTTGCAAAATCCCTGGGACTGGTGCTTACAGGGACAGATCTTTGCAGTAGGTGGAGTAAATTACAGGCTCAGCTATCCAGGCAGATGGTAGGTGACAAATTCAGGTTGCTGAGGAGTGCCAGCAATTTGATCATCAGGGACCATGATACAAAAAAAATCACTTAGACAAAGTGTGGCAGGGCACTGCTAGGAAAGCCCTTAATCAGCTCCTGCCGTCCCAGCCCCAATCAGGGGGAATGGATTGGGCCTGGGTAAATAGCCAGTGCTTGCCTGGGAACTGCCCACATCTGCCAGCCTCATTAGCAGGAGCTAAAAGGCTGGGAGGAAGTGGAAGAAGGGGGGTGGAGACCAGGAGGGGAAGGTCAGGCTCAGATGGGGGAAAGAGCCCTCTAGTCTGTTGCTGGTCAGGCGAGTGTGAGGACAAGCCATGTAAATAGTGGCAAACTGGTGGTGGGAAATGGACACAAAATAAAGACCAAGGGTGTTGCACCAGCTTGGAGCATCCCTGCATATTTAAGGAGCAGGGCCAGGGAGTCGAATCCTACAGGGCACGGCGTGCACCCTGTTACACAAAGGTTTAACCTGGCTATGTGACCAGTAGTCGATGTATTCCTTATCTGTTTGAGATTACAGAAAGGCCCCTAGAACTCTGCAGCACGACAGGGCTGTTGCCAGTCCAGAAACAAGCTGAGGAGAATTCTGCAGCCACGAAGAAGCGTCTCTGCCGGTGAGTCCCTAATCTGGGGGATTTGCTACAGTCTGCAGAATCCCACTTTGCACCATTAAACGGGCCTAATAATGCAACCCATACTGCAGATCCAGGGTGTTAAACAGACACTGCCAGACTCTGCTCAAGAGGTCTTTTACAAATTGCGGTGTTCGATGCAAGCAGCAGCCACGTTTGCCTTTGGCTGCTTTGACAGTGAACCTCTGTTTGGACCCCATACTATCAAGCCTCCCTTCCGCAGCATCAGGACAGCAGCTTCACAAGAGATATCACTCAGCTGCTGGCAGTTCAGTCTGGCTGAGTGAATCAGAATGAAAAGACACTTGCCAAGGCATCCTGAATGGCAGAGATTCTCATCGTAGGCTCAAGGAAGAGTGATTAGCGTTGGGAACATTTGCCAAGTGCCTGTAATGGCCCTGTAAAATGTGCATGCAATAAGCTCAATTGCCATCTTTTGCAGACTCAGCATTCTGTAAGATTTGGTTCCTTGGCCTCAAGAAGATTGAGAATTGCTGGTACATGGGAAGGGACTCTGCTTCTGATAGGGCTGACAATTCTGTTTGGACCTATTCTGTGAGGTTTCATCCCCTGACGTAATGGCATTAGTGACTGACCTACTCTCGTCCAAAACTCTTTGATGATGGAGCCATCATTTTGCCGTCGGTGGAAATAAGGAGGATCGTATGAATCATACTTTCGCATTTTAAGCATGTTGCATAAATAAACAATATTGCAAAATCTCCAGTTGTACCGTAATGTGAATCTTATTTTTAAATCGTGAGAGTGGGTTTGAGTTACTTAGCTTGTTAATACGTGTTTAAATGTTTGCGTGTATGGGTGCGTTAGTTAATTCCGTTATTTTAAAATACAGAAAACAATATAGCATGCCATTAGAAAATGACAGATACAGCAAAAACTCCCCGATTCGACTTATGTAACGGGAAATGCTCGAGGACACACAATGCATTCTGCTGTGAATTCATTGACTTTGCGAAGGCAGGTTTTATAGTCAGGGGCGGTTTTTACACCAAATGCTCGAGGACACACAATGCATTCTGCTGTGAATTCATTGACTTTGCGAAGGCAGGTTTTATAGTCAGGGGCGGTTTTTACACCAGGCATCATTGTAACAACTGCAATACTTATTTTTTTAATGGTACATTTGGAGCTGCTGTGTTTTGACGAGCCCTCACCATCGTCCATTTCTGTTTTCTTTTTTTTGAAAGCGCGAGGCCGTTGCAGGGGAGCGTAGACCAAAGAGACAACACGAATGGGCCCGCCTGCACGTGTATTTTCAGTTATGGTGCACAGACTTTACGTCATGACGTAAAAAGTCGCACAAGGTAAAGAAATACAAGCACAATGAAACCGTTGGACAGGCAGATGCACATTACCATGGCATTTTAAACGCTGGCTGGACTACTGTATAAATCGGATTCAGCGTTCAATATTCGTTTCCAGAATGCCCTATGATTATCTCCTGGATTGCTCTCAGCAGTCTCCTGGAGATTTATATGTAATTCCAAGAGACTCAAGGGCAATCTTGGCGGGTTGCCAACCCTACTTCTGAAAGGGATTGAAAATGACCCCAAAGGAAATAATGGGGTGTTTCAGTCCTCGCGGTAAATCCCTGGGGAGGGGGCCAGAGGAAAATGCATGAGATGCGATTGCTTACGTTTCTGCTGAGTGCTGCCTTTGGAAGGCAGAGATGTGCTATTTTAGCTACGCACAGATAAACGTCCCCAATCCATACTCCGGTTAAACCAGGAGTGACTCTTCTGAAGCTAATGGAGCTGCACCAGTGTAAAACTGATGGGAGTGGTGACTTGAGGCCTGTACAGTGGGCCTGATTCTGATCTCGTCTAGACTGCTGTGAATCAAGAACAGCTTCACAGAAGTCAGTGGAGTTACACTAGTGTGGAACCAGGGGAGAGAGAAGAGAATCGGGTCCCAGGGGTAACTGCACTGAATTCATCAGTGTAAAACCAGTATAAGGGAGATCAGAATCAGGCCCGTATCTTGGGCACTAGGGCAAGCTAACCTTTTTGACCAGGTTCCTTGCTGCAGTGCGTGAGTGTCTCAGAGCTCACGGCTCTTGGGGGCTGCAGTGCTGCAGTTTCAACAACCTCTGTCTGTGTCATGGAGAGCGTAGCTGCAAACTGACATGGGTGGGGTCAGGTTCTCACTGTATTTTCTACTTTATGCATCCGCTGAAGTGAGCTGTAGCTCACGAAAGCTCATGCTCAAATAAATTGGTTAGTCTCTAAGGTGCCACAAGTCCTCCTTTTCTTTTCGTGAATACAGACTAACACGGCTGCTACTCTGAAGCCTGAGAAGAGTGTCTCTAGAATAATATCAGGGAGATTTTTACTACTGCAGCATGGCCGGGGGTGGGGGAGCTTAAGTCAAATCTCTTTATTGTTCAAGAGTTGCAGTCTCTTTGAACTGCCCTTGCAAATGAATGCTTATTGGTCCGAGGCCAAAAGCCATCCAGGAAAAGAGTATCAGTGAAGCAGAGGCAGATTAAGGTTTCCTGGGGCCCTGAGCCAGAGCAAGTGGAGGGGCCTCTTCCCACCCCTTCTGCCTATGGCTCGCCCCCGTTCTGCCCATGGCCCTGCCCTACCCCTTCCTGCCCCTGTTCCACCCAGGGTCCCTGACTCCCTCCAGTTCTGCCTCTCCACTACAACCCCCTGCTCTGTCCCTGCACCAAGGCCCTGGGGCGCAGCAGGGAGTGAGAGCGCCTCCAGTCCCAGGGCTGCAGCGGGGGTCCGAGTGCTGGGTCCTCCCTCGCCACCCCCTGCACTTCTGTGGGGGACCAGGTCAGGGCGCTGGGGCTTCTCCCACTCCGCTAGGTGCTTCTGCTGGAGAGCAGCATTGGGCGCGGGGGCTAGGCTTCCCCTGCTGCCCTGTGCCTGGGGGCTTCTGCTGGGGACAGGGTTGGGGGCTGCTGTGGGGGGTGTGGATTCCCCCACCCGTCACTTCTGTTGTGGATCGGGGTCTGGTGCGGGGGCTTTCTCAGCACTGCCCACCCGGCGGCAGGGGCTCTGGGCTTCCGGGGCTGGGTAGCAGATTTTTTCTGGGGGCCCCACAGGTGGTGGGGGCCCCTGGACAAGGGCCCTATTGGCCCAGTGGCTAATCTGCCACTGCAGTGAAGGATCAGGCTGTGGCCTGTTTAGTTAATATTTATTTAATTAAGGGTTGATGGGTCAGACAAGGCTACTGGAATGGATTCTGATTTGCTAGTATCAGTCCCCCATGTGCTTCTGGCTACACTGATCTGTGAATCCAGAGTGACTCCATTAACTTCACTCGAGCTACTCCAGATTTACACTGTTGTATCCCAGAGCAAAATTTAGCCCTTAGCATGATACTATCCAAGGCTTTGTGTATGTATGTGACCTGGGGATAAAATCCAGCCTGGGTGTGAGCAAGTATGTTTCCTGTGATATCAGTGGACCTGTAGATTCATTGATTCCAAGACCAGAAGGGACCATTGTGATTATCTAGTCTGACCTCCTGCATAACACAGGCCATAGAATGTCCCCAAAATAATTCCTAGAGCAGATCTTTTAGAAGAACATGCAATCTTGGTAAATTGTTTCAGTGGTTAGTTACTCTCAGATTTCCAGTCTGAATTTGTCTAGCTTCAACTTCCAGCCATTGGATCATCTTATACCTTTCTCTGCTAGACTGAAGAGCCCATTATTAAACATTTGTTCTCCATGTAGGTAGTTATAGCCTGTAATCAAGTCATCCCTTAAGCTTCTCTTTGTTAAACTAAATAGATGGAGCTCCTTGAGCCTACCACTATAAGGAAAGTTTTCTTATCCTTTACATTCTCATGGCTCTTCTTTGGAACTCTCTCCATTTATCAACGTCCTTCTTGAATTGTGCGCCCTCCAGAAGTGGCACACTACATACACATACAAACACAGAATAAAATAACTGCTCTGTTCCCATACTTGAGTTCTTATCCATCAGTATTCCCATATTCTTTTAGTCACTGCTTCCCCCATCCTGTATGACCTACGTTCTTTGTTCCTAGAAGGGTACTGTCAGGGTTTCCCCCCCCCCACTCTGAACTCTGGGGTACAGATGTGGGGACCTCCATGAAAGATCCCCTAAGGTTATATTCTACCAGGTTAGGTTAAAACTTCCCCAAGGCACAAATCCTTTCCTTGTCCTTGGACTGGTATTGCTGCCACCACCAAGTGATTTACACAAAAATTCAGGGAAGGGTCACTTGGAATCCCTGTCCCCCCAAAATATCCCTCCAAACCCCTTCACCCTCTTTCCTGCAGAGGCTTGAGAATAATATACCAACCAATTGCAATGTGAGCACAGACCTGACGTTTTGTCTTCAGGACACTGAAACCAATGAAGTTCTTAAAAGAAGAACTTAATTTATAAAGAAAAAAAATAAAAGAATCACACCTGCAAAATCAAGATGGAAGGTAATTTTACAGGGTAATAAAAAGATTTAAAAGAACAGAGGATTCCGCTCTGGGCTCAGCTTCACAGTTACAAAAACAGGAATAAAACTACCTTTGTAGCATAGAAAAATTCACATGCTAAAACAAAAGATAACCTAACGCATTTCCTTGCCCTACTTACAATTTCTGTGGACTTAGATGGATTATTCCAGGTATATTTTCATGAGATGTTGTACCTGCTTGGCTTCTCCCGCTGTCCGGAGGGGGAACAACAAAAGAGAACAACAAACAAATCCTCCCCCTCCAGATTTGAAAGCATCTTCTTTTCTCATTGGTCCTTCTGGTCAGGTGCCAACTAGGTTATTTGAACTACTTAACCCCTTACAGGTAAGGCAATCCAGTACAGTTGCCAAGGATACATAAAGGTTGCTACCCTTCCCCCTATTCATGACAGGTACATTTACATTTAGCCATATTAAAACACATATTTGCTTGCACCCAAGCTTACTGAGCAATCCAAATCGCTCTGTATTAGTAACCTGTCTTCTTCATTATTTACCACTTTTCCCAATTTTTGTGTCTTCTGCAAACTTGATGAGTGAAGATTTTGTGTTTTCTTCCAGGTCACTGATAAAATCATTAAATATCATAGGACCAAGAACAGATCCCTACAAGACCTCACTAGAAACACATCCACTCAGTGATGATTCCCCACCTACAGTTACATTTTGAGACATATTATTTAGTCAGCTTTTAATCCACTTAATGTTTGTCATGTTAATTTTGTTTTTTTCTAGTTTTTTCAACAAAATATTGTGCGGCACCACATCAAACACTTTCCAGAAGTCTAAATTTATTACATCAATACTATTACCTTTATCAACCAAATATGTAATCTCATGAAAAAAAAATCAAGTTAGCTTGACAGGATTTATTTTCCACAAACCCATGTTGATTGGTATTAATTAAATTACCCTCCTTTAATTCTTTATTAATCAAGCCCCATATCAGCCACCCATTATCTTGCCTCATATAGATGTCAGACTGACAGACCTACAATTACCCGGCTCATCCCCTTTACCCTTTTAAAGTATTGGCATAACATTAGCTTTCTTCTTGTCTCTTGGAACTTCCCAGTGTTCCAAGACTTGAAAATCAACACTAACCATCCAGCAGAGCATCTCGGCCAGCTCTTTTAAAACTCTTGGGTGGAAGTTATCTGGACCTGTTGATTTAAAAATCTCTAATTTCAGTAGCTGGTGTTTAACATCCTTCTGAGATACCAGTGGAAAGAAAGAGTTATCATCTGATGAGACTACATTATCTGTTTTTTTCTCTAATACAGAACAGCAATATTTATTGAACACTTATGCCTTTTTTGCATTATTATTGATGATTCTACCATTTCCATCTAGTAATGGACCAATAATGGTATCAGGATTGTTTTTGTTCCTAATATACGTAGAAAACTCCTTATTGTCCTTAAATCCTCTAGTTGCTTGCATCAGCTGTGAATGGGGCCTGCGATCTCTTTATAGCATTAGATAGTTTATGTTATCACTAAGTAACTTTCATCCTGACACGTTGAGTGACAGGTATAGAGCAGAACACGTACAAGATAGGTAGCAGCTATCTTCTATCATGGTCCTAAAGCAGCCTCTGCTAGAATTAATTCTCCATAACCCAGTGAATCAATATACTCTGCTGATGTTGCCCTCAAGGCTGGTGATTTCTGTGATGCAAGGAAGAGCAAAAGCATCAGTTAAATAACTGATCGGGACTCAGGTGCCCTGGGTTCAATTTCTGGCTCTGCCACTGCCTCCTTGTGTGACCTTGGACAAGTCATTGATTCTCTCTGGGCCGCAGTTCTCCACCTGTAAAATGGGGATAATAATGCTGCTTTTCTTCCACCCTTTGTCTATCTTATTATCTACTTAGATTGTAAACTGTTTGGGTCAAGCCCTGTCACTTGTTATGCGTTTGTACAGAGCCTAGCGCAATGGCGTCCTGTCCTTGATTAGTGCCTTATGGCATTATTGCAATGTAAATTCATAGTATTTAAGGCCAGAAAGGATCATAGGATCATCTAGTCTGACCTCCTGGGCATCCCAGCTTCATAAATTTCACCCAGGTACCCCTGTATTAAGCCCAGTCGCTTGTGTTTGGCTAAAGCATCTCTTCCACTCTGGATCTGAAGACAGCAAGAGAGAGAATCCACCACTTTCCTTGGGAGCATGTTCCAATGGTTAATCTCCCCCAGTGGTAACAATTTGTGCCTTTCCAATTTCAATTTGCCTGGCTCCAGCGTTCCAGGCACGGATTTTTGTTTTGACTTTCTCCACTAGATTAAAGAGCCCTATAGGACCCAGTACTTTCTCCGTCTGAAGGTCCTTATACACTGTAATCAGTAATAACAGAAATGTGACACCGGTCCACTGGGAACTGTACTGAGACAGGTTTCAGAGGGGCAGCCGTGTTAGTCTGTATCAGCAAAAATGAGGAGTCCTTTTGGCACCCTAAAGACTAACACATTTATATAAATAAATTTGTTAGTTTATGCCCAAATAAATTTGTTAGTCTCTAAGGTGCCACGAGGACTCCTCCTTGTTTTTGCTGTACTGAGACGGTGCATTTGACAAAGGCCATCGGCTGTCAGAAGGAAACTGACTTGACTGGATTTATCTTTGAGGCGAAGAGCTCCACCTCGCACTCCAAATCCGTTCCCCCTAGGAACCTGCCCAGTGAGAATATGAGGTTGCTGTTGGTTATTACTTTGTGTAGGTTAGCAATGTCCATGAGTCTAACAAGCAGCTCAAAATATGCCACTTCGGATGAGTGAGGTCTGGAAGTGTCCTTCACAAACTCTTTGCAGCAAAAGCCATTATTCTCCAGCGGTGCTTGCTGCTGCAGGGCCTGGGTTGCCATCAGTCCTGTGCCATTCAGATTTCTTCAGTGTCCAGATGAGACATGAAGTGTCTTGTGCATCAGGCAGATCCCCTGCAGGCTTGTGTATAATGAAATATTCAGCTCATTTGAAAGGTTACAGGGGAAGGTTATGAGAACTCCTAGAGATGGAGCAATTTCTATTCAAACAGGGAATGTCAAGATAAACATTATGGGCCAGATTCCAATGTCAGCTACCCCAGGGTAAATCCAGAGGAACTGAGCTGGGTTCTTGGGAGTTACTCCTGATTTGCATGGCCGCAAGAAGGGGAGAAAATCAGGGCTAAGTGAGGAGGGGGAGCAGGAAGAGAAGCCAAGAGAAGAATGAAGTTAAAGCAGGCCCCTTGGTGCCTAGCAGCGGTTAAAGCGGTGGTGTCAGCCCAGTTTTACACTGGGGTAAGCGAGAGGAGACGCAGGCCCAGGTCCTTATTCCATTCTCGATCTGCAGCCCCCGCGGGTGTCAAATTGGTGCAAGTTACACTCCCCTGCCCCTGGCACCCAGTGTAAGTGATCACAGCACCCCCGGGCGGGGGGTTTCCACACCCCATCTGCACCTCTGCTGGATTTGGCCCGGCGCCCCCCCAGGAGCCTGTGCTCCTCATGGGCTCGGCCCCCGACCGCTTTCGGCAGCCGACGGACTGCATCCCCGGCGGGCCCGAGGAGCCAGGGCCTGGCCCCGGTGGCCGTGCTGAGAGGTGCTGTCTGTGAGAGGGGAAGTAAAAAAAAAGCCCCTTTGCCCCCCCACCATTTTGGCAAACTCGGGGGCGTCTCAGTCCCCCCGGGGCAACTGCTGCCCCCGGTGCCAGGCTTTGCCCCCTGTGACCCTCTGCCAGCGCCTCGCCCCGGGCTTAACGCCTGCTCCCCCCCCCCGCCCTGATTTTGCCCTGTAGACCCAGCCTCCAGCTGCTGAACCCCCCGCTCCGATTCGCCCCCTTGGCCCCTTTTTAGCCCCTCTCGAGAGCAGCCCCAGGGCCCAGCGGGCCGCGGGCAGCGCCGCCCCTCAGCCGCTGGGCGGAGCATGCGCAGTGCGCCGCGAGTCGCCCGTGGCGGCCATGGCCTTCTGCGCCTTCTTCGGCGGGGAGCCGCTCCGGAGCCACTTCGAGCCCGGTGCGGGAGCGGGGCCCGCGGGCGGCGGCCGGGGTGCCCCTGGCCGGGGGGGCGGCTGTCGGCTGTCGGCCGGGGGGGGTGCCCATTGCCCATTGCCATTGGGGCCGGGCTCCCCCGGTCCATCGGGGTGGTTGGGATCCCCCTGTCCATAGGGGTGGCCATTGCCCATAGGGGCCGGGCTCCCTCTCTCCATAGGGGCTGGGCTGCCCCGGTCCATAGGGGTGGCTGGGATCCCCCTGTCCATAGGGGTGGCCATTGCCCATAGGGGCCGGGCTCCCTCTCTCCATAGGGGCTGGGCTGCCCCGGTCCATAGGGGTGGCTGGGATCCCCCTGTCCATAGGGGTGGCCATTGCCCATAGGGGCCGGGCTCCCTCTCTCCATAGGGGCTGGGCTCCCCCGGTCCATAGGGGTGGCTGGGATCCCCCTGTCCATAGGGGTGGCCATTGCCCATAGGGGCTGGGTTCCCTCTCTCCATAGGGGTGGCCGGGCTCTCCCTGTCCGTAGGGGTGGCCATTGCTCCTAGGGGTGGCCAGGCTCCCCCAGTCCATAAGGGTGGCTGGGATCCATAGGAGCCGGGCTCCCCCTGTCCGTAGGGGTGGCCGGGCTCCCCCTGTCCGTAGGAGTGGCCATTGCTCCTAGGGGCCGGGTTTCCTTTCTCCATAGGGGTGGCTGGGCTCCCCCAGTTCATAGGGGAGGTTGGGCTCCCCCTGTCCATAGGGGTGGCCTTCAGCCAGGGGGGCTGGGCTGCTGGGGCTTGGAGGCAGCAGGAGCCCCTTTGCCAGCCCCCTCCTGGTAACACAGGGGCCCTGATCAGCTCAGCCGTGGGGCCTGGGTCTGAGCTCCCCCAATCCCCGGGTGGCCGCACAGAACCCCAGACCTGCTCTGAATCCCCAGGAGGCGCACAGGTGCTTGCAGAGCCCCCTGGCATGCCAGCCAGTGCGTGGGAGTGGCAGGTAGCTCAGACTGCCCAGAGCCCAGCTGGGCTGGGCAATAGAATGAGCGGGGCCCAGTCTTGCGGGAGAAACCGCGCCAGAGCTGAGGTCAGCCGGAGGTGGGTGCGGACCAGGGCTTCTCTTCTGAGCCGTGCTTGGGCCAAAGGTGCATAAGGAACAGGCCAGTGTGTGTGTGTGACAGAGAGGACCCAGAACGGTGTCATAGGCCCTGTACTGCTTGTAGCTAAATGGGATTCTCTTTAGTTCATGTGACAGGGGCTTGCAATTTTGTAGCAGAGGGCTCTGAGATTTCATCCCTGCCACTGCCATAAAATCCTTAGTCCTATCTTGGCCACTGAAAAGTGACAGCAGGTGGCGGCAGGTTTGGCTAAGGTTTGGTGACCTATTGGTGTATTCTGGCCTGAGTTCATGTTTAGCAGGGCTGTATTGTAAACCATCCTTTGAGGTGATCTTCTCTGACCTTGAGCGCTGTCTGGGCAGCAGGATCCAGGCGTTACAGGTGCAGCACACATGTGACTGAATTTGCAGGGTTAGCTGCCACCTGGAGTTAACCCGTCATTTCTCCTGTCCCCCTCCCCAGGCATTTACATCTGTTCCAAATGCGGTTATGAGCTGTTCTCCAGCAGAGCAAAATACCAGCACTCGTCTCCTTGGCCGGCCTTCACTGAAACCGTGCATGCCGACAGTGTGGCCAAGTACGAAGAGCGGCCGGGCGCCTTGAAGGTGCTGATGAAAACCTTGTAGAGAGTAAAGCAAAAGCTTGACAGCTCTCCCTGACTTGTCCCTGTTAAAGGGGCAGCTCCTGTGCCTGCTGCTCGCTGTCTGAATAGCAGCACAAAGGGGGTGCCTGTGGGTTGGCCTCGGTTCATTCGTGTTCCTCCCTTGCATCTTCTAGGTGTCCTGTGGCAAATGCGGCAATGGACTGGGCCATGAGTTCCTCAACGACGGGCTGAAGAGGGGGCAGTCTCGCTTCTGAATATTCAGTAGCTCGCTGAAGTTCATCCCTGCAGGTAAGGGCTGCACCTGGACAGTCCCTCTGGCTGGGATCTGCCTGGTTTGGTCAGCGACTCCAGGGGTTTCCAGGGTTTGAGCGAGGGCACGTTTAATAAGAATGGATTTGTCTAGCGTCCGCGTTTGGTGTTTCCATCTCCAAGGACCAGTGTTAAGGCAGGCCTCCTCCTCCTCCTCCCTCCCCCCCCCCGCATTCCCAAACACAGCTGGGGCATTGAGAGTACCCTTGGGAGCATTCTTGATCAGGCCTGCCTCCTGGCAGGGAGTGAGGTGCCTTCCTTTGTTTCCCTCTTTCTTCCACCTCTGTTAGTGAGACAACCACCGTCCAGGATCATGGCCGCTGTGGCAGAAAGCGCCTCAGGTTGACTCAATTAAAGAATACTAGGGAATGTTCTTCCCTGGGGCCCTCTCTGGTTAGGTCAATGGGAACAGGAGCAGGCGCCAAGCAGATAAAGTGATGAGGCTGGAGCCTTGTTGGTAAACTCTCCTGGGTGTGGTCCCCCGATCTCGCTCTCTGTGAGATTTTTGTTGATGAGCCTCATTGTGCTTCGGGTTCAGTTAGGGGTGGCTGTTTTTTATTAGGTCATTGGTGATGGGCTCAGATAAACTGAGAAGCTACCCAGAGTCCTAAACAAACCTTCCAGGCCTTTAGATTTTAAAATGAACAAATAAATCAATGCTCCCCTGAACTTCCTGGGCCAGAAACAGGGAGTGTTGGAGAGGGTCCCTTCCAGTGAGCTTTCCAGTCCAGTGCTGCAGATCCCAAAGCAGTTTGGAGAAGCAGCCGAACAGTTTGAGATTAATATTTGTAAAGGAAGGACAGGGAAACATGAGTCCATGTGAATGGGGCTGGGAGAGTGAGCTAGTGCAAGTTGGCAGAAGAAGACAAGGACGTGAGGTGGGTTTTAACCAGGCTGTAGCTTTATTAGTCAAGTTAAATCCAAAGTTCCAGTCGGGGGACAGCCCAGTGTGGTCACTTGCACCCCATTGATCCTTTGCCAATTCTTGGGGTCCCCCACCTCAGGGGGAGCCAACCATCACACTTGCCCACTAGCATCCCTTCCCGTTTTGGGGGTTGAGCAAGAAGGGACCTTGACCAGCACCACCGTCAAGCGCATTGGAGAGGTGGTCCTCCTGCGGTAGTGCCCCATCCCCTGATTCACATTTTCCTCCAGGGGTTTAGACACACTGCCTCTAGACACACTGCCTCCATCCACCTTGCTGGATGTGGAGCCTACATCGGCAAGTTCCTGCACTGGGCACCTGCCAACAGTTGCGACAACTAAATGACCCTCAGATAGGTCCAGCTGAGTCCTCTGGGAGGGGAGAGAATCCCAGCCTGCTGGTTGCCCCTAGGTTTTGTTACAGGGAAGGTGAAATAACCGAACCAGCCTCAGCCAAGCTGGTGGTCTGGGGAAAAATTCCTTCCCAACCCCCAAGTGGAGACAGCACAACCCACTAAGACCTAGATAAGTGGGGCAGGGTGGGTTGGCTGCTGGAAACCAGCAATCAGGAAGTAGCCCTATCATGGCTCCAAATCTTGCGAGACCTCAAACTTACCCTGGAAGTCCAGTGTGGACTGGAAATCTCACAAGCCCTGTCCTCTCCTTTTGCCCTGTCCCATCACGGGAGGCCCCAAAACTCACTCAGCTCAGGGCCTTCTTAGCTAGGTAACTCCTCCTGTCTCTCTGCCCCCTTCCAAAGTGTGTTAGAGACGTTAATGATGTAAGTTCTATAAAAGCTGTGTTAGAGAGGTAAAGATGGCCCCCATTTTACAGATGGAGAAACTGAGAACCAGTGGGCTTGATCCTGCTGCCAGGGGAGTTCTGCAGAGCAAGGATCAAGGTTCTGAGGGGCTTTCCCAAGGGCCCAGAGGGTGCAAAAGCAGCTCCAGAATTAGAACCAAAAACTTGGTGCCTCTGGTCCGGCCCTCTAGTCCCCAGACCACAGAACTTGTGAAATATTAACCATGTTCATCAAAACTTCCGGTGTGTAATTAGCAGGGGATTCCAGAGGAGTGGTGTCGAAATGCTGACGCATTGATTTTGTTTCCCCCTCTCTCAGACAAAGCAGAGCAGGACCTGAAGAAGTAAGCGGGCTGCTGGACTCACTCGCTGCTTATAGTGGACTCCTACAAGCTATCCATTATTTCCTGTGATAACGGTTTGAGATCAAGTGCCTGTGTGCTCTAAATGAGAATCTAGTGAAGCAAAGATCCTCCAGGCTTCTGCAATACAATGCCTCCCGTCAGAGATCTGCGCTGGGTGCTGGGTGCTGGTTTGCTGTCTGGGAACATGAGGTTGGGGGAGCAGAAGGGAAATGGGACACTGATCTCTGGTTGCCTTTGCTCTGTCAGGTGGGTTCTCTCTTCTGTATAGCGAATGTTGCACAGAACATGTGACAACTTCTGCTTTGAACCATCCGGTTGCAAACTTGTACATAGTTAGGACCCTACCAAATTCACGGTCCATTTTGGTCAATTTCACGGTTATAGGGTTTAAAAAATGGTAAATTTTATGATTTCAGATACTTAAATCTGAAACGTCATGGTGGTGTGACTGTAGGGGTCCTGACCCAAAAGAGGGTTGACGGGGGTCACAAGGTTATTGTAGGGGGAGGGTCATGGTATTGCCACCCTTACTTCTGTGCTGCTGCTGGTGATAGCGCTGCCTACAGAGCTAGGTGGCCGGAGGGTGGCAACTGCTGGCCGGGAGCCCAGCTCTGAAGGCAGAGCCGCTGTCAGCAGCAGCGCAGAAGTAAGGACGACGTGGTATGGTATTGCCACCCTGACTTCTACGCTGCTGCCTGCAGAGCTGGGCATTTGGCCGGCAGCTGCTGCTGTCTGGCAGTGCAGAAGTAAGGGTGGCAATACCGTGATCCCCCTACAATAACCCCGCGACCCCCAACCCCCCTTTTGGATCGGGATCCCCAGTTTGAGAAACGCTGGTCTGCCCCGTGAAATCTGTATAGTACAGGATAAAAGTACACAAAACACCAAATTTCACGAGGGAGACCAGATTTCACGGTCCGTGACTTGTCCCCTAAACATAGTGAATGGGGAGGAAGCAAATGCTGTAACTCCTTCTCATCCATCAGACCTGATCCCCGGCTCTCCCATGTCCCAAAACATCCCAGCCTCTGCCCAGTACCAGCTACTGAATTCCTTCTCTCCTGTCCATTGTAAGTAGCGTGTATGATGGGTGAAATCCTGGCCCTATTGATGTCAATAGGAGTTTTGCCATTGTCTTCAAAGGAGCCAACATTTCACCCTTTATTTCCAGAATGGGTGGAGATTCTGATCTCTTATGCCCATTTAAATCCTGAGTTACTCCATTGAAATCATTAGGGAGTGACGCTGGATTTAACTGAGATTCAGATCTGGCCCCATTCTCACATGCTATTTTCTGGTCTGGGATCATGGTATGAATTGCCCTAGGTAAACCCTTCCAGGATGGTTAGGGTAAGGATGTTTGGATGATCCTACCAGATAATGCTTTGGGTATTTTATCAGTTTTGCACACAATAGAAATAATTTTAGAAGTTGATTTTATTTTATTCTGCGTTGGGCCTGATTCTGATCTCGCTGTGTGCTCGTTTTATTACTGTATGACTCCACTGGCCTTAGCAGAGTTATTCTCGATGTACACCGGAGTAAGGGAGCTCAGAATCAGGCCCTTTCAGCAGCAACTTGCCTAACTCAGGCTTTGGAAATTGGGTGTGAATTACCTCTAGATACTAAAGGGCTATTATACTGATTTCCCCTTGAAATAGCACCTCCTCCTCCCCTTCACCACACTGCCCACCTCTGTTCCCTTGGGCTGGAATGTGCGTATCTTCCTTCAATCCCTAGATCCTCGTTTGTACTTTGATCAGTCCACAGGGACACTAGTACAAATGCACGATGGGGTTGCTGTCTCCTCCTTGAGTCTCTTTGGCTGACTCCTTGGCGGGGCTCCATTCTGCTCTGTTACTTTAGTGTAACCCTGGAGTAACTCTGTAGGTGGCGGTGGATTTATGCCACATTAAGGTCCTGATCCTGCTGCCACTGAAGTGGGTGGCAAAACTTCCACTGGCTTCGGTGATGTAGGATCACCACTGACCCTAAGTGAGATCAGAATCTGCCGCCAGCTGGACTGGTGCAGCTCCAAGTGCTATCTTGAACCTGTATACGTGACTGTAGAGGTGCAGGAAGACCCCCTTTAACCATGGTAGCCCTCTTATGGCTGAGAGGTTGGAGGTGCACAGTATTATGATGAACTACAACGCAATGGGGAACTGGGTCCACCCCCGGTGGGCCGAGGGCTAAGGCACACTGATGGCAGTATTACGGTTCATCTGCACTGATGGGCACTTTACAAGCTTTTCTCCGCCTGCATTTTGCCTGCTGAGGTGTAGCCCAAGGGAGGTGACAGGGACACAGTACAAAGAACGTGACATCCCCACTTAGCACTGGGCCTCTGCTGGTGCTTTTGTATCTGCCACTGTAACTGTCGACCTGATAATAAACCACTGATTCATTGTCCCGGAGCAATAACTTGCTTTCCAAAGCATTCCTCATGCTGACCCCTGTGGGGAATAAGCCCCAGGTTTCCTCTTCTGTTTTCTGGATCGTTGCTGTATTGAATGGCAGGATTGGGAGGGAGAAAACAGATTTATTATTATTTTTGTCTGAGTGCGCAAAGATGTGCTAGACATGTCACAGTCACGTGTCTTTGGGTCAGAGACCCCGTCTTCCTCTGCATTTGTACAGTGCCTCACACAAACCTTGCTGCTGCCTAGGAGCTACTGGAGTACAAATAGCAAGTTTTGTATTGCCACCCATCCCCATAGTATCTAGGCCCCTTCCACATAAAAGCGATAGTGAAATCGCTAATGGACTTCATGGAGACTCTGGCGCTTCTTCCCTTTTGGGGTGGAAGTTCGCTTGGGAGAGTGTTTCTAGTTCTGATTTTTTTAAAGTGTGTATTAGTTTACTTTGTTTAGGGTTGTTTGTTTCGGGGCCATTCTTGTATGTTTGGTTGGCTGGGGCTGGTTGGAAAGAAGGGATGGTCAGTGCTGTGCCTCTGTAATGGTGAAAGGGCCTTTTGGAAGAACTCTCCGCCATCCCGGTGCAAGACTGTAGCCCCAGAGTCACACGCTTCATCAGGAGGACTCTGCCTCTGAATGGGTTTATGTATTCTGACAAGCTCGAATACAGTCATGGAGCTTCCATCTGGCTGACTCGCTGGAAAAGGAGTGTGAGTGTGTGTGCGCGCTCTCTCTAGCGAATGCATTAAAATACGGAATCAAAACTAGAAGTGCTTTCAGCAGCAGCGTGTCAGTCACATGAAGTTCTGACCGTGATGCAAGCTTGATTGTTTTACAGTGGCTCTGACATAGGCGTAAGTTTCTGCACAGCATTTGCCATCGCTCGTCTCCATTACTGTGTCTAGGTGGCTCTTTGACCGCTCTCTCCTTAATCTGGAATCTGCCTGAGTCTGAGCCTCATGCCTCTGCTAGGGTGAAATCTGCCTTCTGGGACCACAGGGAGCCAGTCGAGCCTTCCTCCTGCAGTTGACAGGGGGAGCACGCCCTCTCTTGTTTTCTCTGATGCACAGCTCTGACCCCAGCTGCTACCAAATATCGTTGCTTGTGCTCTGACTGTATATGGATGAGCACACCAGTTCTGGCTCACTTACACTGGTTGCTAATCAGATTTCTATATTAGGTCCAAGCTGCTCCTCAGCTGATTAAACCTTTGAGCCAAGCTCTTCCTCTGATCTGGTCACCTCTAAGCATCAGGCCAGGTCATCGACTGCTGGCCTACTTGTAACTCCAGGACTTAGCCCACTGCAAGTCCGGGGCCATGTCTGCTTCTTGCATTTAGCCCTGCTCCTGAAGAGCCTGCTTGGAAATGGTTGGGACACCTTTCCACTTCCTGAAGCAACGCTGACGCCTCACCTTTGGGTTTCAGTCATTTTTGTGTGGTGCAGAATGGCTGTGCACCTTATTGGGCCTCCGGAGGGCAGGCAGGATGTGAGTTTAGAGCCTGGGCCTGCAAAGACATGTGTGAGTGATGTTACTGACCCACATTGTCCCATTGAACTAGATGTTCAGGCTCAGATGGAGAAGACAGAAGGGGACAGTGAGGATGGAATCTGGGCAGGGCCAGGGCATAGGAGGAGACATGGGGGGTTGGGGGCAAAGCCATGGAAAGCTTTGGAGACAAGGAGAAGCATGAGTGTGCTAGGGAAGTGGAGCGAAAGCTACCAACTCACCTCAGTGCATGGCAGCCCTCTCTGGGAAGGGCTGGCTCAAATCTTGTGGCCTCATTTTCGTCCTTTCTTACTGTTGTAGCTGCAGGCTGAAACGAAGGCTTCCCTGTGAATCCACTCTCCTCCCCCCCAGGCGCTTGAATCCAGTTTCCTTCCAAGCCTTATTCCACCATCGTTTTTTTTTTAAAAACAAAACGTGAGTCACTTTCCAACCAAGCTTTTGTGTGTCAGCCTTCAGCCTAGAGCAGTCTTAAAGACAGGCAGCGGTGAATGTGGGTTCAGGAGAGCCTAGCTCCACTGAGCATTTGTACATGGGAGGGAGAACAGCCTCTTAGGTGACCTAGTCATTGCTTTTCTTGTGGAAATAGCTTGATACCTTGTAGCAAAGATTCGCTCTCTCTCCAAGCTCTCTTCGGTGGGAGGGAATGCTCTTGGGAACGCAGAATCATTTATGGCAATGCAAAGATTGCAAGGACATCCTTCTTTTCTGCTCATCATGGAACCACTACTCGGAGGGTTGAACATGACGCTGTCTGTGCAGAAGTAAAATACGGGGGGGAACGCCGCTGGCCAAGACCACAGTCCATCAGGAAGGCTGGTGGTGGGGGGTCCCCCAAGACTGGAATAACAGGGATGTCAGGGTATAGACTACGGGGTGGATAGGGGGTGTGTTGGCAGAGTTCGTGGGGAATGGGTGAACCCAGGACTGGAGCAGCAGGGGATCCTGGATTGAATATACAGGCCAGGATCAAAGTGCATTGGGTGAGCTCCATGGGGGGAGCTCAGAACTGAAATAACAGAGGTTGCTGCTTGAGAGGATTGAGGTATATCAGCAGAGCTGTGGGTGGCTGTTGAAAGGGGGTGGAATTGGATTTGTCTTATTGATGATTTAATATAGAATAGTGCTGGCAGATCTTAGTATCACAGATTTTCTATCACCCAAACTTCAAGCTCCTGTTTTCTTTGTAATGTCCCCCCTTCCCCCACAAGCCAAGCTGAGTATTCTCCTCCCCTTCATTCTGGTGCAGGCCCCATTGTCCCTGGAGTGAGTTTGTAAGAAAAAGATCTGATTCATTCAGCCTCCTATAGCTGCACAAGAGAGAGAGACTTTACTGAGATTGTCAGCTCTTTGGAACAGAGACCATCTTCTTTTATACATGTTTGTACAGCACCGAGCACAATAGGGTCCTGGTCTATGACTGGAGCTCCCTGTGCTCTCACCGTACAAATAATAATAATTGATGATTCCTTCTTTTGGAAATGGCCATAGTATTCAACTGGGCTTAATATTGACTTGCACTACCCCAAACCGACACTAGAGGGTGCAGTTGTTATTCCAAATTTCTCCTTTGCCCAAAGATGCATGTAGATGTTCAATTTTTTCCGCAGAACGAGTTGACTTATCATGAGCATCCAGTTTAAAGTGACATTGCTTATGAGCAGTAACAAAGGAAACAAGAACCATTAGCTGGGAACAAGGGCTGTAGTGGGACTGAGTGGATTCAATCATTAGAAGCAAAAAGAAAAGGAGGACTTGGGGCACCTTAGAGGCTAACCAATTTATTTGAGCATAAGCTTTCATGAGCTACAGCTCACTTCACTCACGAAAGCTTATGCTCAAATAAATTGGTTAGTCTCTAAGGTGCCCCAAGTCCTCCTTTTCTTTTTGCGAATACAGACTAACACGGCTGCTTCTCTGAAACCAATCATTTGAAGCAGTGATTTCGAAGGGAAGGAGGGGGTGTCTTGCAGCCCACCTGGCAATGGCCTTACATTGCTTAGCGCTGAGGACGATACCGTAGCCCTGTAAATGGTCATGATGCGCGAACAGAACACAGAGTAACATATGCTCCTTCCCCAGAGAGCTTACACCTTCTAGTGCAGGGGTTCTCAAACTTCACTGCACCCCGACCCCCTTCTGACAACAAAAATTACTACATGACCCCAAGAGGGGGGATCAAAGCCTAAGTTCACCTTAGCCTAACGTAAGCCTCTCCACCCAGGGCTGAAGCCCTTTGGCTTCGGCCCTGGGTGGTGGGGCTTGGGCTTCAGCTTCGGCCAGCAAGTCTAACGCCAACCCTGGTGACCCCATTAAAACAGGGTCCCGACCCACAGTTTGAGAACCGCTGCTCTAGTGCATAAGCAGGGCTACAGATCTGGTCCAGGAGTGTGGGGAGACCAGCCTAGCAAGGATTCATGCAATTAGAGGCTTTTAAGGAGCAAATCCTGCCCTTTCCTCAATAGGACAGAAGCGTCAGGCCTTTTGCAGGGAGAGTTACACTCTGAGTGCCTAGAGCTGAGAGAAGCTGCAGAACTGGTGTGTGTGGGAGAGATGTAATGCAGGGTTGTGCTCTGCGGGGATCTGACCAGGGCAGCATGGACAAGTGTGGGCTTGGAACCGGGGATGGCTGGTGGATCCATGTATGCCCGTGCACATCCATGGCCTGGACTTCCCATGACCCCTGGGGCTGGAGCCAGCCCTTCCTGAAGGCCCCCTACCCCATCTCTTTCTGGAAGCTGCCAATTTAGAGTCCATCCCTTGAGAACTTGTGCATGTGGTGGGACCATCTGGAGTGAGCCCCGTGTCACCTGGGGCTGGGGAGATGCCCTTGCACGTGGTCAGAAGGACAATCCCTGCTCTCTGGTCTTGACCCTGTGAGCACTTCTACCAGGTGTGCAGTTGTTGTGATTCCGTGCGACTGTAAGCAGATGCTCCAGGGGGGTGCAGATGGGGGTCCGCGCTGGGCTGAGCCCTCTGCCCTGGGCAGGGGGGAGTCCCAGGCCCCCTGCTGGCCCATTCAGTAATGGCTAGTGAGAAGGGGGCAGAGAATGGGCATGGCTGAACAGTCGGACTTCAGCATGAACTTCTAACAAAGAGCCTAGCTCCCAGGATGCAAGCAGTGATCTCGTTAGTGCGGGGTCAGGTTTGCACCCCCCGTTCTTTGGTGCTGCTACCCTCTGTCCTTTGTGCTGTGAGGGAGCATGCCCCAGGCAGTGCTATTGAAACGCCCATCTGCTAGCTGGGCCTGATCCAGAAACCACGGAAAGTGCTGCAAGGCCTGGCATTGGCTTGGACGGCAGCATTGGAACGAGAGAAAAAATAACAGGGCAGCGAGGATCTAAGTTTTATGAGTTGATGGCACCTTGCACAATGGTGACCCCACTCCCTTTCTGTTGCCGGGGCCTTGTGCCCTGCTTTATGCCAGCAGAACTCAGTGTAACTCTGGCCTGAATCCAGCCCAGGTGTTGCAGCTGAGAATTATGTTTCCCCAGCGTCCTGCTATTCCAGTTTTGCAATGTGCAGGCTGCCCAGTGAGCACTAGTTTCTCTGAAGGCTCCTGCGAGGCTTCTCTCTCTCTGCTTGGATCAGCCAACAGCTTGGGTAGCATATAATAAAATCTCCTATAATACTCATGACTTATTTGGAGTGAAAGGTCTGGATTATGCCTCCTTTCCCTTCTTTGTCACATATGGAATGCGCTAAGGATTTTGATGTTAACTAAAGACTGTTTCAATGAGAACACAAAGCCAGGAACAATAGGTATTCATGGTTCTGTAGCAACCAACTCCAGTTCAGTAGGGCTTGCCAACCCAAAGTCTTTGCAGGAGCCTGCAAGTCTGCTGCTTCCCTCTTTGCCCCTTTCATAACAGTCTATAAGTTGATTCTTAGTTCGCTGGCATGGTGCAGCATGTGCCTATAAATCACGACTTGTTTCCTTGACGGGCATCGGTGAATGTTATTCTGTGCCAGACGAAGAGCTGACAAGTCCCAGCAGAGCAAGGAATGAGGTATCTGCTGGGATAGCATCCGGGGCAATGAGTGATGAAGATTTTTTAATGTCAGTCACAGCACCTTGTGGCAGGGCGCAGATGCCTCAGCTGGGAGCCGAGTCGCTGCTTTGATCTCCTGCTGGCGTACAGGAAGAGGTGGCGAAGAAGGACTGACGGTCCAAGCAGTCACCCAGAAGGGACACAGGGTACAGCTCCCCAATGGAGAGAGGAACCTCCGAGGAGGCTGAATTGCTAAGGGGATGACGTGTGGCCAGGGCTTCTCTTTGATTCTCTCACCCTGCTCAGTCTTTTGGCTGCTGAGGCTGTTCTTGTGCACCTAGATCAGGTGCCTGGGTGCCTCCAGGTTGCCCAGGGAGTGGTAATGAAAGGAAGAGCTTTGGGGCTTTGGTGGGCTCCAGGTTGTTTCTGTCTATATTGGGCCAACTCCCGCAGTCCTTCCAAATGTTGCACTCAGACAAACTCCTAGGGATGTCTCTGAGCAGGGGCTGAGTAAACCTGGAGTAAAAGCTGGCTAAGGACCACAGGGTCTGGCCCGCTGGGTTTTGTAAACACCTTTATGAAAACAGAATGGGGAAAGCTGCAAGGAGCCCAGTTCTACCCCCGTGAGATGGGGCCTGATCCTGCAACGTGCCTAGCCCCTTCTCTGACGTTCTGATCATCCTCACTTCCCTGTGATGTGGGTGGGATCTGTGGGTGCTCAGCATCGCACAGGATCAGCCCCTAAGTCAGAGAGTCATAGGAATGTAGGCCTGGAAGGGACCACGGGAGATCATCAAGTCCAGCCCCTTGTGCTGAGGCAGGACCAAGTAAACCTAGACCATCCCTGACCGGTGTTTGTCCAGCGTGTTTTGATTTCGCCCATTACGACTTGTCCTGCCTCCAGTGCACATGGAGAGCAACTGATCACCGTCCTCTTTATAACAGCCCTCAGCATATTTAAGTCACAATTTAGCTTATGTACTAGCACTGTGAGTTCTTCCTGTTTATTGCCAATATGACTTGCATTTGTGTATAGACACATTGGCCCTATTGTAATTTTGAATGTCTCCCCCACAACACCTAACTCTCTGTTAAGGTCTCCTTTTTTATACTTACCTGGGGGCTTTTTTCACCTGCCCCCTTTGAACCGAGTTAATAGGCCTCCTCATTAAGTTGGTGGGTCAGTGTGCAAAGGTGCTCTTCTGCTTCTTGGTCAGGCAGACCCCATTTCATCCTGCTTGCCTAGCTGGCTTGCGGAGCTGGAGGGGAACAGGGCGTTTTGGTCTTTTATTGAGATTCGAGTGTCTCAAGTTAACCTCACCTTGCAAGCTGCCCAGGTGCCATAGTGATGGGTGTCGTATAAACACTGCAGTGATAACAACAATTGTTTGGAAAGCCTCATCGATCAGGGGGCTCAGCTACATTAGCACCTCCATGTGGTGGGATCTTAGCATTTTTTTCCCTTTTTTCCTCTCCCTTCTGTTCAAATACTTGGCAGCCTGCTCCTGGGCCCTCACTCCCTTTGGGATCCCTGCTAGCCCCTGGCCACCACTGTCAAGAGTGGCCAGTGATTTTGGATATCCTGGGGGGCCTGATTTTGAACAAGTCTCGAGCACCCAGCAGCTGGAAACCAGGCCCCTTTGCAGTGTCTCAGAAGTTGGGGAGCACTTTATAAAGCTGCAGATCTTCACCTCTCTGAACGTTGGTTTGGGGGGCCTGATTTTGAACAAGTCTCGAGCACCCAGCAGCTGGAAACCAGGCCCCTTTGCAGTGTCTCAGAAGTTGGGGAGCATTTTATAAAGCTGCAGATCTTCACCTCTCTGAGCGTTGGTTTGGGTAGCCTCCGTGCATCCCTGGAGATGGTTGCTGGGTTGGCTTCTTCCACAGCCACACTTGGAATCATCACTAATTCCCCAGTTTGTTCCCATGCCTCCATCTTCATCCCCTGCCGTGCTGTCATCGGCTCCTGGTGGGCTGATGAGATTTCAGTGCTTCCTTCAGTGCCCCCTGCAGCAAGATGGATCTTGCAATGATGCAGACAAGCTGCAGGCTAAAGTCAGTCTGTCTCTTTCAATATCGTTTTCAGCCCTAACACATCTTGTGCTATTTGAGAAGGAATTCCGTTTCCCTGGAGGATAGCCAGAGCTAGTGTAAAAGCCAGTGGCTGGACCATGCCTTGATGCAAAGGAAAAGATGACTCCAGCGTTTCTCTCTCTCTCTCTCTTTTTTTTTTTTGGTTACAGTTCCATTTTTAAAAAATATACTGCAAATGATCTTTCCAAGGGGTTTCTTTGTTCTGCTGTCAGAGCACTAAGAATGCCCCCCTTTCCCTCTCTCATAGTAGGAGCCCATCTCACAGTAGGGGCTAGCCAGACGACACTTCCAAACCTTAGGAGATACATCTGTCATTAACCCAGTTCATGGCCCCAAAGCAGCCCAGACCAGGAGTTCTCCCTAAGCAGCATGATGATCAGCTCCAAAGTGACATCTCATGCAGTCCTCCTCATCCAAGACAGTAGGTAGAGGGAAATGTGTGGCTGGCAAACCCAGAGAAGGGGAAGAGCCAGAAGGGCAGGCAAGGCTCAGGGGGAAAGTAGAAGGGATAGCATAGTGGAGACCTTGGCTGCTGAAGAGAGGGGCCCCTTAACTGGAACCTGGAGTAGAGGGTGGGCCTGGGTTCCCCTACGTGTCACTGGGGAAGTGGCACAGACCAGGCAGTGGAGAGCGGACTGCCTGGGACACTTTGCCCCAAAAGACTTGGATACCCTGGAAGAGGAGGCCCATAGTGACCTGGCCGGAGGGCTACAGCTCCTGGAGGGAAGGGCTGCCAGGTGAGAGAGGATGACGGGTGGAGAGAGCGCCACAGGAGGGCGCAGCACCTGGCAGGAGCTAATCCTCAGAGTGGCCAGGAGAAGGTGCCCCTAGCAGTGAGTGGACCCTGTGACAGGTCCACATTGGGCTAGTGCTGTACACACATCTAGTAAGAGAGAGTCCCTGCCCTGAAGAGCTTACAATCTAAAGTGACAGAGTGGGAGGTGAAATGGGGGAAGTGATAGGAATGGAACCCAGCACTCCTGACTCCCAGTCCAGCACCTAGTCACTAGATTACATGGCCTTGCTACCTCTTTACTTCCAGCAATGACTCTTTGACCTAGACAGGCGTTGCATGCAGAAAACCTAATCATAGCAGGCAGAGATGGTTCTAGGGTCCCATTACTGGGGGGCCGGGGGGGGGACAAGTGGGTATTTTGGGGCCCCTGGATGCCTCTATTTAAAAAACACACAACCTTCCAAGAGTCCGGGGGCTAGTTAGAGCCCTGGAAAATCTTGGATTTTAAAGAGTTTTTAAAAGTAAAATTTGGCTACTCTATCAGTATTTTGCTGTGATTTATAATTTCTATAAAGGATGAGGACTCTCCAATCTACTGCTGTTCCACTGCTTAACATTAGAAACTTTGTACATGTTTCTGTATATGAAACTCTGGCCTTTCTGACAATGATTTGTGGCCCTCTGAGGATTGTTTGGGGCGGAGGAGAGATTTCTCCCCTGGTGGTACTGGTCCTGATAATATGTGCATAGCTCCATGCAGCCTAATGTAATTATCCACATGTGTGTATGATTCAAAACTGATAAAAAGATATACATTTCCCAACCCTCCCCCACCCACACATAATCAGCCTGTGGAACTCATTGCCACATGATGTCGTTGAGCCCAAGAACCTAGTAAGATTCCAGAAGAGACTGGACATTTATATGGATAACCAGAATATCCAGTTATAATAGTTAAAGCTAACAAAAATTTTGGAAGAAAATTCACACCTCGTACTTCAGGGCTTCAGCTGATCTTTAACTATTAGGATATGTCTATGCTGCAAAGAAAAACCTGTGGCACCAAGTCTCAGAGACCAGGTTTGTGGGGCTAAAAAGAGCAGTGTCACCATTCCTGCTTGGGCTGGAGCCTGGGCCCTGAGACCCTCCCTCTTGCCGGGTTTCAGAGCGTTCACCAACCCTTCTGTCCATTGTTAGAGACCTCGGCAGCCCTGTCTGGGATTCTCATTTGTTCGAGAACATTCCTATTTTCTGCTGTAACCTTTTCCGGTGCTTGTTCTGCTGAGCGCCTGATTGCTCTATCACTGCTTATCATTGTCTATGATGGGCTCCGATGAGGCCTGACCCCGTCCTCCATCATTAAACCCTTGTTTTGTTATTAAACTAATGACAATTCTGACTTAATAAGAATATTTTGCTTAGTTGAGCAAAAGAGGCCTCTCATCAGCACCATGAATTTAACGAGATAAAGGGCTCTGAGGACAGAAATTGAATTATGTTACCAGGCCTATGTAAACTTCGCTACTTGTTTAAAAAATCATTACTTTCCTTCCCAATAGCCTCAGTCTGACCTTGGTTTTTTTTTCTCTTTTGCACGGCACAGAGTGGACATACCCCTTTGACCTCCATAGAAATGGCTGGAGTGAAAAGTGGAAATGTCGGAGAGGAAGAGAGATTGACTCATTTTCTGAATAATAAAAAAAAAAGAGAAAAATTCCTATAAAAATTACATTATATTAAAAAATGACCACCAGACATTAGGAAGTTCTAATTATTGTTATTCCTTTAGGCAAGTTAATTAGGATAAAGCAGCAGTCTGACCCAAGATTACACTGAGTGCAGTAGCTAATATATATATGTATATATAGACACACACACACATTTGCCATAAATCGTTTCTGCTTGAATACACAGGGCCAGATCCTCATCTGGTACAAACCAGCACAGCTCCGTTACAGTTGAGCCATGCCAATTTGCACCACCTGAGGATCTGGGCCAGAGACTCCACTTGAGGCTCTTACGCAGTCAGAGAACAGGCACTGAATCACATGGATCTTATGCCTGATCCAGTCTGGCAATTCCTAGGCTCCTTTCTCCCCAGCAGGGCTTAAAGTGGTCTGAAAAATGTGTGTGTTGGTGGGGTCTGTCGTAATCTGGGGGCAGGAGTTTTGGTAAGACTGCTTCAAGTGTGCTCCAAGCGAACCAGCTTGATTGATTTTATTTTTTTTGGCTGTCTGCGACCCCTGGCAATCTCTGCCCTTTAAGCACTGACCCCCGCCCCCCTTCATATCTGCCCTTCAGTCAAAAGTTTTTTCTAACATCAGCTGGTGCCTTCCCCAACTCCCCCCCCACTCCCCATGGAGATTTCAGAGGAAGATCTTTATGACTGTGCCCTTATTTGTATTACCAGATAGGAGAGAAGATGTAAAAGCCAACGCTGAAATCTCACATAGTGTTTTTACCTCTTAGCAGCTGTCTGAACTGGAGACACTACCTACTGCGTGATGGACCAGGAGTTCTTTAAGAGTTAATGAGGCAAATAGAAAACATCTGGCTCACAATCAGCATCCCTGGTGACATACCGAGAGCTGACGTGTAGCCAGCGGTTTGGTGTCATTAACCCCTTCTGGGGGCTCAAGCCCCAAAATGGTGATGTCCAAAGTCTTGAAGTCCCCAGACAGCTGTTACATCCTGACCTCTACCCAATGGCTACTAGCACTATAGCCCAGCCACGGTACTACCCATGGGAGCTCTGATTGGAGTATCTCACGGCTCCAGCGATATCGGGGGGAGAAGAAGTCAGGTTTGAGGATGTTTATGGGAAGCTTCTCCTAAGCACGATGCACATGATTTGTGGTGCAGTGTTACTCAAACCAGGATCACGGTCCCATTGTGCGAGGTGCTGTTTGGACATAGAGTAAGGCACAGCCCCTTCCCCCAAAAGAAAAGGAATACAAACAGAGATGAAGGCCACTGAAGAGAAGATGTGATTTTTATTTAGATAGATACGTTATACAGTATCCATTCAGCTTTATTGTGGATTTACACCACTATCGGTGAGATCCGGATATGGATTATTGTTAGTGTTTTGTACTGAGGAGCATTGCCTCTTTTTCCTGCAAGTGGTGCAAGTAAATGGTGTAAACATGTGCGTACCTAGAGTTTTGATGACAAAGAAATACATTGTTCACAAGACAGCCCCAGCCCCACCATTTTAGGAGCTTCTCTTCCTGTTTGGAAGGTAATTGCTCATCACCGATGAGAATCTTTCCAAGACTTCTGTTGCTCTAACGTGCTGTTTTCCTTGAATAGGGGTCTTGTCATGATGTCTAGTCTCTCTCAGGGTTGAGATAATTCACAGTGATCCAACGATTGCTCTGTGCATATATGGAAGTGTTATTCATCAGGTCACTCCCAGCACCAGGGGTTTCTTAGTGTATCTGACCTCTAGTTTGGGTCTTCTAACTAGAAGCACAAGGTCAAAGGTCACAATTTGAAGAGTCTTGATTTTACAGCTGTGGATGTCTAAAGTTTCCTCAAGTTTAACCTTCCTGCAAAGACCACACAGAACTGCCTATTCATTACATCTGCAAATTGTCAGAAGGAGCATTACGTCAAATTAGCACCAGACACTTGTCTTCCAAGTTGCTCGGTTTGAGCGGCTGTGTGATGGGGTGACTTTGAAAACCGGGCCAGATGGTATAGTCCAAACGAGGAGGGTCAGGTACAACTATCCAAGGTTGGTGCAGCAGTTCCATTCTCGGGAGACAAGGGCTCATAAACTAGCTGGCCACTCCAAGACTACGGCTGGTCAGAGAGACAGATCCTGAGTGACCCTGATTTATAACAGCTGAGCATCTGGTTCAGAGACTTATCTATATCAAAGTTGGGTCTGATCTTGAGCTCCTGCAGCTGTTGAGGGCACTGGCCCCTTCCCAGATGTAGACCCAGACTGTGTACATTCCATCTAACAAATCTTTAGGGCTGTGATGTGCTAACAATGCCCCATGTGTAGGACTGCGGCTGCATTCTGTGTTTTGTTTAGAGCTGGTGCAAGGTGCAGCATTGACAGCCCTGTACCCACAAAACAGATGGAGGATTGACAGTGCAGCAAAGGCTCTCCCACTGCCCCATCCCTATCTTGGTCAGAGCCGGCAATGTCAGGAGAGCTCCAGGGCACATTCAGTCCTGGGCCTCTCTGCTGAGACTGCCACAAGAAGGGTACTCTTAGTGCTGGCTGGGGTGGTGGCTTTTGTGATGAGGGGCCTGTGTCTAGGAGGAGCTGGACTGAACTCAGATGTTCACTGCTAAATCAGGCCTTCACGAGCGTAGGTCTGTCAGTCAGACATGACGTCATGCTGTAACCCATTGTTCAGTGTGTGTCCTGCACCCCTCTCTGTGCCTGATCTACAGGGGAGGTGAGGCTGTTACAGCCCCCAGCTGCAGAGCCTAGTTCTTTAGTCCAAGTCTGTGCTGTCAGCCCAGTAAGTCCCTGGTTCAGTCCCCAGCATCGACCAAGATGGCGGCCGTCACAGTGGCCTAGGGCTGGACACGCCAGTGTAAATCCAAGGTGAAGCCATGGAGGCTGGTAGATCTATACTGGGGAACCTGAGATTAGAATCCATCCTCATTGCCTCCCTCGCAGCCCCCTCAGCCTTCCCGCTCCCCTCTGAAGTGACTACAATATCACTGGCACTGCCCTGCAGATGGAGAGCATAGTCCCACTGCTAGGGAGCTGGCTTCAGTGGGGCCGTGTTGTGGGAAGGAGCAGAAGCCATGGAGCAGTAGGATTCCTCAGCGGCATTCCTGCCTACCCAGCGGATCTTCTCCATGGCAAGCTGGAGGGGAAGCTTCAACGCTCTTTAACAAGGCACAGCCCGTGTGCGCTGTGGTGTTAGCTCAGCTTCACTGCCTGGTGAGGACTTAAAGGCTGCTCTCACCTCCCCTGCGATGGAGAGCCTAGCACGGGAGGCAGCACTGGCCTAGCTTAGTTTTTGTATGCTTGTGACATGCCCTTTGACCCGGGACCCATAGAAATGGGTGGAGGATAAGAAGGTTCTCTTTATCCCACCTGTCTAGGGTTATCCCACTCTCTGGCCACATATTAGCTGTCTAAGAAATATCCCATCTAGAATTAAAGCTGCTCCTTGAGAATTAAACTGTGTTGCTAAAATATACACCCACCCTCCCTTCCTTTCCTATTGGCAGTTCTTTCCTTGTCTCCCTGGAGAGTGGAATTTCCTGCAACTCCACAATTGCGAAGCCTTTTTCTACCCCGCATATCACCACTGCTGGCCCATTTCATAAAACAGATTTGATGCACTTTACGTAATCTAATTCTCAGGCTTTTAGAATTGTCGTGTTTAAAAAGAATTGCTTTAATTACATCTGGGGCTGTGACAACTCAGCAAGGGGCTGCAGCTATTTTTTTTGTCAATTGCATACAATAAAATTAGATAAAAAAAAACCCTTTGGATTTTACTGACATGCAGAAAAGAAGTTTAATTAGATGAAAGTCGTCTTCCTATCAGAGCCCCCATTCCCAATCCTTCTGAGAGCACACCTGTCAATAGAGAAAATCCAAAAACATCTGGAGAAAATTAAAGGCTTATTTCACTGCAGTCTCTGATAATAACTTCATCTATCTTTATTCCTGGCTGCATCACTCCCAGCAGAATTCATGCACCTAATGGGAATGGCTAGGTGACCCATTTCAAGGAGTTTGCTTAATCCAAGTGAATCTCTTAAAGCCAGGAGGTGTTGACATTTGTTTTCAGTTTGTGGTGTGTGTTAATTAGGGAGATAATGGCTGGAAACATTCACAGCTAGTCTGAGCTTTCTGGAAAAATGTGTAGCCCAAGGAAAATTTAAATCATTTTTTCCCCCAGCTGCTGAGATCTGACTTTTAAAGCAATTAGTGAGGGTTTATGTGTTAATCAGTCACACTTTCATGCATCTCTTTCCTAATAATATTCTTCATTTTGTTATATAAAAGTATATGCCCCTTCTAACCCCCCCTCCCTCCCCGTTTTCTCCATTTGAAGAAACTGATTTCAGTCTGAGCATTATAGCCGATGGTATTTTACTTGAGCGGATCCAGCCTCAGCGGATCAAGATTTTCACACTCCCCTTTCTTTTTTGTTATCATTCCTCCTTGCTCTTTACTGGCTTGCGCTGCTGATGTTGGCGCCGGTTGCCTGTAGTCATGCCTGCTCTGATTCCAGCTGTTGATAGCTTGCCCTTGTACAAAGCTCAACACTCAGCAAGGCATGCTAGTGGGGCCTGTTCCACTTTCAAGCAGGGGTCAGTCCCTCCAGTGCAAATAGCAGTTTTTCTTGCCCATACTAGGGGTTTTGCACGGGGCCAGCTGCCTCGGCTGGTCGTTGATTGCTGGAATCAAGGACAAATTCCCAAAGAAGTCGAGGCCACAGTGAATACATTGGTGATGAATTAATGATGAATTCAGCCCCTATTCGGTTTGGGAATTATTCGCAAATGGATCCTGATTTTCTCTGAATGGGTTTGTTAATCTGCCAAATGGTGTGAACAGGACTAGGGCAAAGAACTACTTTGCACATCCTCTTCTGATAACGTCTGCAACATGACAGTCCCGAGCAGTGTGGCTATCTATGCTTTCTTCCTTCCTCCCATCCATTTCTGTAGAACAAATGACCCTACCTATGCCGCTGGAGAGTGACTGCATGTATAATTAGGCAGGCCAAAAAAGAATTTGAAGAGTAAATAGCAAAAGACTCAAAAACTAACAACAATTTTTTTTGGAGTACATCAGAAGCAGGAAGGCCTCCAAACTATCAGTGGGGCCACTGGATGATCAAGCTGCTAAAGGATTATTCAAGGAAGACAAGGCTGTTGTGGAGAAGCTAAATTAATTCTTTGCATTGGTCTTCACTGCAGAGAATTTGAGGGAGATTCCCACACCTGAGTCATTCTTTTTAGGTGACATCTGAGAAACTGTCCCAGATTGAGGTGTCAGTAGAGGAGGTTTTGGAACAAATCAATAAATTAAACAGTAATAAGTCACCAGGAATTCAAATATGAAATTGCAGAACTACTAACTATGGTATATAACCTACCACTTAAATCAGTCTTTGTACCAGATGATTGGAGGGTAGCTAATGTAATATTGATTTTTAAAAAAAAGGTTCCAGAGGTGTTACAGTGTTTCAGTTACAGGCCAGTAAGCCAAACTTCATTACCTATTAAGTCTGTAAAATTATGACAGGTGTGGAGAAAGTGAATAAGGAAGTGTTATTTATCCCTTCACATAACACAACGACCAGGGCTCACCTGATGAAATTAATAGGCAGCAGGTTTAAAACAAATGAAAGGAAGTACTTCTTCACACAACGCACAGTCAACCTGTGGAACTCACTGCCAGGGGATATTGTGAAGGCCAGAAGTATAAGTGGGCTCAAAAAAGAATTAGATAATGGAGAATAGATCCATCAATGGACTGGCACCTGAGCTAGATAGATTAAAGCTTTTATTAGCTAAGATGGTCAGGAATGCATCTCCATACTTTGGGTGTCCTTGAACCTCTAATTACAGACACTGGGACTAGATGGCAGGGAAAGGATCACTCAAAAATTGCCCTGTTCTGTTCATTCCCTGTGAAGCACCTGGCATTGGCCACTGTTGGAAGACAGGGTACTGGGCTAGAAGGACCACTGGTCTGACCCAGTATGGTTGTTCCCATTTTCTTATATAAATGGAAGCTCATTGAGGCATGAGAAAGGTAAGTGCTCAGCAATGCTTCCCTCGCTGCATTCATAGAACTCTCAATTGCAGCAGCAGGAGCTTTTGTACACATCAAGTGGAAAAGAGATCCTGGGCAAAAATTTCTCAAGCTCCAAAGCGACTTTCAATGAGACACAGAGGATATCCCCACTGCAGTCCTGGGGTGAGATTGGTGCTCATTGTAGATGTCTCTGAGCTAGCTTTGATCTCGCTATTGTCTGATAAAAGAAGATTTTTCCCTGCAGACCCCCTGAATCCATGAAGCTGGGAGGCATCAGTTGCTGCCAACTCTCTGAGCTTCCTGTCGCTCCCAGCTGAGGAGACATTTTCTGGGAAATCCCACAAAGGGACTCCCATGGAATTTTCTGGTGCGTTCCCAGGGTTTTTCCAAAGGAGCTGGCTATTTGGATTATGATGCCAAGGCATTGTCACCTCCCTCTGTAAATACCTTGGGGACATATTATCATGTTATGTCTTTATGGCACCAGTGAAATCACACTAAATATATTACAAATAGGGCCTTTTGTTGTGCAATGAAGTTTTTGAGGTTGGATCTGTTAGCTACACCGTTTTGCATAAACAGCTGGTCTGTTTAGCTTGTGTCTGCCTAAGATTCATTGAAGATCAGGTGAGTAACCTTTTGCATAATGTGGAGAGCATCTGTAGCTACTGTCCTTAAGTGATGGGACTCAGACGGAATGTGCTCATCTGCATACGTGAATAAAGCAAGGAGCTCAGAGCAATGTGCTTTCTTGCCTCTTTGGAGGGGTCGCCTTCCCAGCTATTATGGACGAGTCCTGACTTGAAAAGCTCTGTGTCCTTTGTGCTGTCAGGGTGGTACTTTTCTTTCTACTGAACTTCATAGGAGCACTCTTTTAAGTAATACGCTTTATGTCTACAATAATGATTTGTTGCTTGTAAAACCACCGTGATTAACTATGGTTTAGCCTCCTAGTTTCATGTCTTATCATGTTTCATCTCCCACAAAAGACATTTACAGTCTATTTTCAACTTCAAAGTGAATGCTTTTTTGCGTGAGCATTAAGGAAGGCAAATATTTAAACAGAACCTGTATGGTATTGGCCTCTCTTGGTGTTCCCTGCTGAGTGAGGATTGATGTCTGCCTCAAAAGGCAGGTTTTTCCTATTGTTTTATCATCAGTGATTAATATTTTATGCTTCCAGTGTTATATATTTGCTGGTTGGCACAGGGCTATCCTGTGCTCTCTCCATGTCTTACACGTCTAGCCTTTATGCAATCCAATATAGGAAGTGTGACTCTTGGCAGGGTCCCCTGATCTTATTGAAGCCACATGCCGAAGTTTTTTTGAATTAAGCTCATCTGGATGGCATTAGGACGGGTGGCATGTTTTTCTTCTCTGCTAGTATCTATCAACTGTCATTTTTTTTATGCTTCCTGGCACACATGCTACAAAGACACAATTCTGCTGGTATCATGCATTTTCGTTTAGTTTTTTCGCAGCCCTTGTCTTTTATAGTGATTATTAGCAAGGCTGTTTAATAACGTCATAACAAAGTCTTGCACTGTTGTAGCAGCTTCCATCCTGAAGGGATCTTTATAGAAGGCCACATCTTCAGCTAGTGTAAATCAGCATGCCTACTGTCAGGGGTGCAGAGGCTCTGTGCTCTGGGACCGCTCTGAATGAAGTTCAGACAGGACCGTCTTGCAGTGTGACTCCCCTCTGGGCACACTCTCACTAAGGCAAGCCTCCTTGGCTTCAGCGCCTCCTGGGTCTGACCTCGAAGTGTTCATCCCTCCCAGTTTCACGTCATGAGCTCCCCGCAGGGTGTCCACCTGAATGGGACACGTGGGGAAGCCTTGCACACACCCCCAAAGGGGCCATGCACCTCCAGCTTCGCATTCAGCAGTGAACTCAGCCAGCGTTGTAAAAGGGTTTATTAGTTGTCTGGAACACAGCATAGAACAGTTCTTGATAGCACAGGAAGTAGGAAGATTCAGCAAAGTCCATCTTGGGTGGGTGTGGCAGGGGGATCCAGAGCCCTGGGCTCTGCACCCAAACCAGGAGACCGACCAGCTTCCAGTAGCCCACCCTCCGGCATGCCCAGTTGCCCCTCCTCCATCCTTTGTCTCTTTCCTGGGCAAACTGGTTAGCTGGCCTCCACCTCTCTCTTTGTTCTGTAACTCCTTCGGCTGGCTCCTTGCAGAGGATGGGCCCTGGCAATAAGTTGCCAGGACACAGAATGTCTGGCCATTGTCTGGGTCCATGGAGCTAGATGGCACTCACACCTGCCCCCAGGGTCTCTGCAATGATCTTGCACCCTTTCCCCATCACCTAGATACTTGTGCAACACATAGGGGAAACTGAGGCACACAGTATTCATGCAAAACATTAAGAAAATTCCCACTTCGTCACATCCACATGTACTTCAATGGAGCTATGCCAGTGTGCACCTGCTAAGGATCAACACTAGTCTGATCGGGAGTTAGGCTTGTAGGCAGGGTCTATTTTTATAAATAGAAGTAGGATTTTATTATTAAAGGCAGGGGTCTTAATTCTGCTAGTATTTTTACACCAGTTTTACAGCCAAATAATGTTTCTGGCTTCAGTGGAGTCACTCCTGACTTACCCCCTTGTGAGGTCCGAATCAGGCTTTGCTGGACGATTCTGAGGAAATACAATGGGAAAATCCTCCTCGCAGTTAAGAGCACGAGCTGACCCTTTCAGTGTGATCCATGCAAGGCCAGATTTATAATGGTGGGAAGCTGAGAACACGGGTGGCCCCTGAAGACATTATGATGTTCATAGAATAACAGCCCTGCAAGAGATAGAAATGACCTATGAAGATAGAAATGGCCTCCGCCAGCACCCACGGTTCCCTGCAGTGCATCCGTCCGCCTCTGTGATAAATGTCTCACCCCTTGTCCTTGGAGAGTCCGTTCCACTCTTAGGAGATATTCCCCTTATATTCATCCTTAATGTCCTTCTCTCAGTATCATTCTATTACACGCAGCCCACTAGGGACACCCACTTAAAGCCCCCTAAACACTGGGGTTGGATCCTGCAGTCATTAAATGGGGAAAACGCTAATCGGCTGCAGTGAGGCAGGACAGGCTACCAGTCCTTCTCCTGGATTGGTGTTTTGACCCTCAAGCACTTACCTCCATGGCTCATGCTTCTCCCATTCGAATGAGTCACGGTTCCTATCTCCCGTTTTATGACAACTGTCGTAATGAGGCTGAAGGGCTTGATTGTGAGAGAGCTCAGGAACTTAGCAAGCAGGACAGGTGATGTTGTGGGTTTCAATTGCTAAAGGAGACAGCCTGCCACATGGCATTCTGGCTGATGGTCCACCTGGAGCGAAGCATTTCTTGCATTCGGTGACAGGTTTCTTTCAGGGACAGCTTTAGGTATAAGGGTAGGACAGCTGACGGAAATGGGAATTGCAATGGATCAGAGGCATTCCATGGAAGGAAAATGGTCCTGTATTATCTGTAGAGTTTCCAAGACCAGGAAGGACCATTATGATCATTTAGTCTGACCTCCTGCATAACCCAGTTCATAGAACTTCACCCAGGGACTTGTAGGAGATGGAAGACCCAATGACAAGACAACAGAGAGAGAGAGGGTCTGGGGATGACAGGCGTGGATAACAGGGGATAGTTATAGCCTTTGTGATTTCTGAAGAGACCCAGAGATAGCAGCTATTTATCTTCTGAAGTGGATTCAGATAAATCACAAGAAAGGCATTTTTATTCCAGAATAAGTGTGTCCACATGGGAACTGTTGCAGAAGAGCTTATTCTGCAATAGCTATTCCAGTCAATTTCCTCGTGTAGACAAGTTCTAACTTGATAAAGAGATTTTCTTGTGACCACTTCCCCTCCCATTCATAAGCAGTTGGCTCCAACCACTTCCATTCATGACCCCTTGGCTCCACCTCTAAGCCCATTCACAGTCATGTGGTCCACGTCCCCGCGGCCATTGAATAAAGCCCATGGTAGTTGCTTATGTGGGAAAACTATATTAGGAAATGCAATTTACCAGCTGAAAATAAAGGAGGAGGAACCAGTCCCATATGACGAGCTAGTGAGCCATGGAGCACCACAGAAGAACAGTTGCTCTAAAGCATCCTGTTCACCCTCTTTCTGCACTCCCATGGGGACCTGCTGCCCCTGGGCATTTGAAAGCCACCGAAATACTGCTTGAGAGGCAGGTGGAACTAGATGGTTGCCATTATTACATTATCCCCATTGAGTGAAGCGGGGTGGATTAATTTGGTTAGATGCCTCTTGGTATTCAAAAAGACAAGCTCCCTGTTTGAACCATCGGCCGGAGAATTACAGCAGGAGGAAAATGGCTTTCTTCATCCCCAGTGAGGGACCAGGGTGAGACTCAGAATTAAGAATGAGGATTGGCTGTGGGGGATGTGATAGAATCGTAGAAATTAGTGAGAGAAAAGACCTATTGCTGCTCTTTATTTGTATACGATAGCGCCCACCGTGTGCTTCCCAGACAGACCAGAAGGGACATTCCTTGTCCACTCCCTGCTCCCATTGACCTCACACTGATGTAGGATTATTCCCTGTAATGAATTCACCAGTGCTTTGCCCAACCAAGCAATGGAGCTCTGACTCCTCCCACTGGGAGATTATTCTACAGTTGATCTCACTTTTAGGAGAGTTTTCCCCTCCCCTCTCTTCAGCCTAAATTTTTCTTCGTCAGCTTCATCCCATTGTTCCTTGGATCACATCCTAGGTGTACACACTCATTAAATACACATCGCTTTCTGTCTCGGACTCAGAAGATTGTACTAGAATCACTTTGAGCAACAGCACATAGTATAGTCTCAGGCCGGTATTTAACAAACCACAATATAGCACATCCTTAAATGAAGAACTTTCAACCTTATCCACTGCTGGATCCCCTTGAGTGGAAAGAGGAAAAAAATGGCTTTTTTCCATTGGACTTGCAAACATTAACATTTACACAGTTGCTGCTCTTTCTTAAAGCACAATCAAGCTGTTAGCAAAACCATCGGACTTCAAATTTCCAGGTCAAATTTGTCAATGCAGGATGAAAATAGCCCAGAAACAAATCCTTTGCTTTGAACATGATGACATGCTGGAATATATTTGTCTGAATGCAAAACATATTAGACCACGAACTACAAGGGCTGGCTCTGCTTATCATCTAGTTTAGATTTAATATAATTCAATTAAAATGAGCAGTAAATATAGCTCGTTTTAATTTAGACAGAGGAGTTAGTATGGCGCTAGCCTTTAATTTCAGGAGTAGAAAAGCTGCAGGCAACCTGCCAGAAATCTCTCTAAGCCTTCATGTTCTCCAGGTTCCCCTGATCTTACCCTAGATGTCTCAGCTTGCAGGCTACAGTTCAGACCACCCCCTAGTCAAGATGTTCAGTGCATTGAGTCACAATCTGCTTGTCTTAAAAATTAAGCAGGCCACTTATTGAAGCGGCTTAGTGGAGGGTTCTGCAAATTTTTTGTTTATATGACACCATTGTTAGAATGGAATGTAAAATAGGGATTGGAAAGATACCAGGACTGAATAAATGGATACAGTGTATTCAAGGAGGAAAAGATCCGACAACAAGAGAACCTGGATATATCTTTCAGAGTAGCAGCCGTGTTAGTCTGTATCCTCAAAAAGAACAGGAGGACTTGTGGCACCTTAGAGACTAACCAATTTATTTGAGCATAAGCTTTCGTGAGCTACAGCTCACTTCATCGGATGCATGGATATATCTGTCGCTTGACGATTCTACTACATTATAAAGACATTTCTTTTTTAAAAAGTTTGCATCTTTGATGTATCAGACATAGATATCTATATTGATATCGATATAGCTAGATATATAATTTTCTCTTTGCCATATTGAAGTGGTGTTGGGCCTGGATCTTGAAATCAATGGGAATTAGGTGACTTTGGTGTTTTATTATCATAGTTGGGCTCACCAGCAACACTGTTACTTATCTGGCAACTAACTGAAGTATTTCTTCTCTTCTTTCTCCTTGGCATCCCCAGGTGCATAAGGGGTCCATCAGTTTCTGTCACTTATTTTGGTTTTGTGCTAGTCTCTTCAGGCTTCTGAGTGTCCTGTTGATGGATTTGGCTTCTTTCTCTATGTTCTGTGTAACGTTTCTCTTGGTTGCCCTCTTTTTCTCTTTCCAGGTGGTGTTCATATGATCACTCGCTGTGGAAGCTGTGTTGGCGGCACTCTTAAAGCATGTCCTAAATATGTCCTTCAACGTCTTCTTGCCATATTTGATACTTTAGTTTGGTTTGCTTTACTTAGCATTTCGGATGTTGCCAGAAACTCTTTCCAATGGATTCTGAAGATCTTCTGCAGGCATTTACTTTGGAATGAGTTGATCTTCTTATCCATTTGTGTTGTAGATTTCTACCACTCTTGCTACATAAAGGAGGACAAGTTTCAAGTTTATGAAAGTTGTCTGATGCTTTTGATATTCATTGGTTGACTCTAGCATGGCGTCACCATCATTGCACCTCTTGTGCCACAAGTACTCCTTTTCTTTTTACTTCTTCTAGTGTTTCTTTGTCCACGCTAAGGATTACTTTTGGAACACTGATAGCCATATATTTTCTCTTCCCCTTGTTGATGAACAAACCAACTTGTTTTTTTGTATCTGCCAAATGGTGGGTCTTTCCTTCCATTAAGCATTGTGTTGAGGTAAGCAGGACAATGTCATTGGCAAAACCAGGGTTATCCAATTATGCTTTATCATTTATCCATAAAATTCCTCGGTTGCCTTCTGAAGTTACTTTCTTCAGGACATAGTCAATGACCACTGCAAACCATTGACTGGCGTCGCCACCTTCTCTGACTGTACATTTGGCATTTCTAGTAGTTCATTTGGGCTTGGCGTATTTAAAACAGCCTGAAAATGTTCTCCCTATCTTTTCCTTTGTTGTTTTTCTGTACTACTGAATCTTTCCATTTGCATCTTTAATAGGGACTCTAGCACTGCTAAAGTTTCCTGTTGGCTGTTTGTTTGTCTTATACAAGGTTGGAAGGTCACCTCTTTGGCTAGCATCTTCATTCTCTTGACATATGCTAGCAACATATGCCCTTTTATCTTTTCTGGCGCTCCTTTTCCCCTCTCTGTCTAGAGCTCTGTATTCTTCTTGCCACTTGCTTCTTTCTTCACATGTCTTAGCATTCATGAGATTTTGCTTTACACGTCTTCTCTTTTCCACTGCTGCCCAAGTAGCATCACTAATCCAGTCTTTACTTTTGGATTTTTTTGTTATTAGAGCTGTCTTTGCACTTTCTAGATAGTACCCTTCGATGTTTTCCCAAAGAGTATCAATGTTTTGGTTTTCTTCAGTTAATTTCATTAGAATTCTGAACCTGTTCTTCAGTTCAAGCCGAAAAGCACTTTTTGTGTTTATGTCTTTAAATTGTGCGCTATTGATGTGCTGTTTTCTTTTAACTTGTTCATCGTCTTTAACTTGATCATCAAGTTAGTGATACAAAGGATACGATGACTGCCCACATCTGCTTCCCTGTACTTCTGCCAATGAACATTCATGAAATGCAGAGGTGATCTATCTGGTTCTTTGTAGTACCAACTGGGGAGTTCCATGGATTTCTTTATGAGGAAATATTGGTCTGCCAATCACTAGGTTGTTCATACTGCCAATTGCTAGTAACTGTTCACGCTTTTGGTTCATGTTCAAACCCCTACCGTGCTTGTCCATAACTTTATCCAACCCATCATTGGTACTTACAACCTTTGTGTTACAATCACGCATAGTCACCATGATATCATGTGTTGGGACATGGGTTAACACGTCCTGTAACAAATCATAAAAAGCATCTTTTTCCTCATCTGGCTCTTCATTGGTTGGTGCATAGCATGGTCTGACTGTTAGTTTGAAGACTCTAGTCTGAAAGCAAGCTCTAATAATTCTTTCAGTGACTGATTCCCACGCAGTCTGTGACTGCTCAACTTGATTTGATATTAGAATTGCGTTACCAGTTTCATGTCTATCATCCACATTCCTGGCGTACATGATGGTCTTATTTGTTTCTCTGAAGTATAGTTAAAGTGAAACTGTCCATCTACACTCACTAATTCCAAGGACATCAAGATGGTGTCTGTCCATTTCTGTCATTACTTGAGCAGTTTTAGTAGCTTTGTATATTGTTTTCACATTCCAGAATCCGATTTTCATTACTGATCTGGCCTTGAGCAAGGGACTTTTCAGGACACGGACTTCTCTATGGATTTGACCAATGCCTGTCAAATTCTTCACAGAAGTTGATCTTTTGCTTGAATCTACTGCAGACCAATATGGCTGTTGGTGTTTGTTTCCATAGTAAGTTTGTCTCTACGTGGAAGGGTTACCAGCCCCGGAGCAACATTAGGCCCACAGCTCCTTATTCATTATTCTAAGCTGTCTGCATGTGGACACACTCCGTCCAGCACCAATGGGATGCACTTGGTAGCATCAGATGCCCACTTCTCTGCTATCTTAAAATATAACAGGCATTCTTTTCAAGATCTAAATAGTTACTCTGTGATTGATTCAGGACACTGGGAGCGTGTGGGTTCTTACAGCATATGCAGATATTTGGAAGTGTATCCCATATGCATATGGCACAAAAACTGATGTGAGATCTTCATCAGATCTTCATCCGGGTATTGCACCATGCCACAACAGTGTCCCTGCAGTGGCCTACGGAAAGGCACTTACCAAACAAAATAGAGGAGGGGACAAAGATTCTGTTCTTATGCTATTGCCATTCCATTAGTCCTGTCTAACATGCTCCCTGGAACATAATTATCTTGAAACCACATTAGCATCCTCATTGGTAGCACTTGGTTTAAGTTCCTCAAAAGCAGCTGCTGTGTCTGCAGATGGAAGAAAAGCCAATGCATCAAGATGCCAAGATTATTGTTTTCAGTTTGGTTTTTATCTGGTAAGAACCTTTTCGAAGGACCCAATCACAGATCATAGATTGTCTGGCCATAAGGGACCATTACAATCAGTTAGTCTGACCTCCTGCATATCATGGGGTAGAGAATTTCACCTGGTGATTCTTACATCAAGCCCACAACTTATGGATGAACTAGACTCTTGGCTCAAGATGAAAAATGGCATGTCAGGATGTGTCATTGCCATGGGCAGTGCTTCTGTTTTAGAGATGTGGGAAGAACCAGGGCAGCATTAGTGAACCCAACAGGCCCCGTTTTGGTCCCCACCCCCAATCCAACAGCTTCTTTTCATGCTTGGAAGTTATTTTTGAAAGGAAAGAGGCACGACACGCAGCGGACATCTGTGTTCTTTCAACCAGGAGAAGCTGACTCAATCAGATGCTACCATGCCATTGACAGCAGCTAACCTCAGTTGCTGTTGCAGTAGACTCCGGGGATAGCTCAGTGGTTTGAGCATTGGCCTGCTAAACCTAGGGTTCTGAGTTCAATCCTTGAGGGGGCTGTTAAGTTGATCTGGGGCAAAAAATGGGGATTGGTCCTGCTTTGAGCAGGAGGTTGGACTAGATGATCTCCTGAGGTCCCTTCCAACCCTGATATTCTGTGATCTCAAAGCTCTCAGGCTGCATGAGAGAAATCCAGTGACCCTCTCTTTTCCTGTTAACATATCTTGAACATAAGCAATATTTCTGATGCACTCTCATGTGTGTGTGTGCATGTGTGTCTGGGTGCGTAGGGCCATTATAGGTCATGAGGCCATAACTCCTGCAACAAGACAGCCCTCTGGTAATGAAACTCATGAAATACACCCTTCTTTGTGCACTAGTCCAAGTGGAATGTTTTTTATCATCCCTCCTGACATTACTGCATAGTTTAGATTGTACTTAATTAAAAATCCCCCTTTAACGGGCGGCTATTAAAATGTAATTTTGAAGATTGTTCTTTCTTCCTGTCCATCCTAAATAGAGTGAATAGATGGGAATACTCGGGCATGCCTGCTCCTTGCACAAACCAGCACAAACAGGATGCATTCTAGACTAGGGCAACTTGGTCTGTTTTACGAATGCAGCTCAGTCACTTAATAATAAAATGAGTGCTGGTAATGACATCAGGAGCCGGTTGCAGTAAAACTTCTCAAGTAAAATCCGTAGACTTGTGATCCAAGTTGTTCAGGTTGATTACATGGTTAATCAGATTGAAGCATCCACCCAGCTGGCTGCTTTTCTAACTCACCTTTCGTGATCTAGAAGATGCTACATGTACTAAGATGCTGGGATTCCACCACACCTTCCACTGGAGGATTCCAAAGTTTTCCACAAGCACTGGGACTCCTCCAGTGAGGTGTGGAGCATTGCTCACGGGGTACTTCAGTTCCTGGTAAGGTTAGTGGCCCAGCTCTGGTCCTCACTCAGTCTTAACTCTCATTAAAGGGAGTGGGAGTTTTGCCTGCAGAAGGGTTGAGTAAATAATTCAGCTTTAGGCCCCATGCGCGTTGAAAGAACTTAGGCCCAGGGTTTTAAAGGTATGTAGGTGTTGCTCTGCTCAGCTGTGCAAGGCCTAAGTGACTTAGATGGCTAAATCCCATTTTCAAAACGTAGTAGCCTAAGTGTCTTTTTGAAAATGGGACTGCACCTCACAGGATCAGGCCCCAACTAATTAACCCTGATGAGGTGCATAAATATCATTATCCTCCATTGTACACGCCAGGAAATGGAAGCAGAGAAGGGAAGGGATTTGCCCACAGGTCACACGATCAGGCTGTGGCTGAGGTGGGTGTAATAGCTCTCCTGATTCCCCATCCTGTTTGTGGGCTTTAATCATCCTGGCAGTGGGACAGAGCGCAGCTATGGTCTTCTGCAGAATTTGTTCTTTCCCAGACTGTGTGTGCTGAGTTTATTTGGAAGCACACAGGGAAGGGGTGTGCGTGTATGTGTGTGTGTGTGAGACCTTGTATCTGCTTTTACAAGTCAAAATCCATTTGTTTGTGGTGGAGCTGTTCCAAAAACACCAGGGAAGTGATGTTGTTGCAGTTGTGTCCACTGAGAAACAGGAGCAGCCCGAGCACGTGTCTCTGCCTATTCAGGTGGGTGCTGACGCTTAAGTCTCGAGAAATCCAGAGAGACGGAAAAAGGAGATAAACACGAGGAATCGGACTAGGGGCAGGTGAAACAGCTCAGAGAAAACAAGAGCCCCAGGCCGTGGCCCAAAATTTGAACGGAGCCTTTCTGAAGATTGAAGAAGGTTTGACAACTTTTGATTTCTTAGGTATTATTCCTCCCCGCTAACTAGATGGGATCTGGTTTCTCTCTAGGCCCAGATCAAGGTATATCTGGTCTGGCCAAAAGCAAAAAAATATCCAAGAATCTCAGGGAAAAGCTGTTTCTGAGAGATTTCCAACCTAGCTCGGCAGGCCCAAGAGAGCCGGGTTGTTCAGATCAGCTTCCATTGTTCTAGGCTCCTAAACCAGACCTGAATTCTCTTTTGGGGCCTCCTCATCAGAGGCACAGAACTGTCCATTGTCCTTTTTAAACCAATTTCTGCCCTGTGTCCTGTGATATGGTCAGCAGGCCCCTCCACGACCTCTGTAGGGACAACAGGGAGCATGTCCGTCAGGGAGCGAGCAAGTGAGAGGCAACCACAGGACCTGTCTGTGGTCAGCAGCTTCACTAAAGACTCTCCTGTATACTCCTTCCAGCAATGCTCTGTCTCCTGTCCGCTGCACTACGCTTCTACACCAGCCTGGTCTCGGTCTCCCAGCAGAGGTTGCTGACATCTGAAGGTGGGAAGGTGAAAATGACTCCCAAAGGGGCAGCACAGAGTCAATTTGCAGCATTGGGTAAAGTTCCAGGCACTTGTGACTCTACATGGGGGAGGCAGTTCCCACGCAGACTTGCCCTGAGGGGCCCAAACTAAGGCTGGCTTTTATTAATGTAAAAATATAATCTACGGGGTTTTCGAAGAAGTCTTCCCCCCACATTGCTACAGGCATCCGGTGCTAATAGAGTCAGAGAGTTCAAGGCCAGAAGTGGCTGGCTCGGCACTAGTCTGACCTCCTGCACATCACACACCACCAACGGCACCCAGCACCCGCACACTAAACCCAGCAACCATCGTTTTCTCATTTCCCTTGCACTGGATCTTTGGTCTACACATGGCTCTCGATGGGTTGGGAGGTCAGCACCGAGGATGATCACTGTGGTGTATCGGGCCGCTTGGCCATGTATTCGCACTGCTTCTGCCACTGCCCAGACACAGACCAGCATCCTGAGCGGGATCTGCCGGCCAGGCGAGTGGCTCCGGCGGCACGTCTGACCGTGTTGATCACTAATTAGCGTGCTGGTCCCTGCTGAACCCAATGGGTACTTTATCCGTACCATCCGGCATCGGTCAGCGCTGCTGCCAGGAGCTGCAGAGGCTAAGTTTGCATCAGTCTTTATCACCCCGCAAACTCTGATTTGGCCATGAATTGTTCTGAAACCTCAAGGCATGACTTAGGTGCCCGGCTCTGCGCATGTGCTTGTTTGTGTGGGTGTGTGTCTGCTTGTTTGTGTGGGTATGTGCACATGTGCTTCTCTGCCTCTCATATTATTTCATGGCACAGGAAAATTGGAGAGAATTTTGATTTTGCCCTGAAAGTTGGATGAGACTTTCGGATTATCCCTATGTAAAGAAATAAGACCTTCAAGAATTGCCGTCATGTGAGAGGAAAGGCACATTTCTCCGTCAGTCTCTCAGACAGCATAGTCATTTTACACTGGGTCTCAGTCAAAAAACCTAGCACCATCGCTTGGGACATTTAGAACTGAATATTGCTTAGCACTTTGCATTTCCAAAGCATTATGTAAACACTGGCTAACACTCCTGTGAGATGGGTAAATCTCATCCCCATTTCACAGATGGGGAAACTGAGGCACGGAGTAGGGCGGTGACCTGTCGTAGGCCAAACAATGAGACAGTGGTAGATGCAGGAATTGCTGGCTCCGCTCAGTCCTCTAGACTTTGCCATCTCTTTTAAAACTAGCTTGGACAAAACATTGGAAAAGAGTCTGGAGATTCCTGCCCAGGTCAGGGGGAATGGACCAACTGGCCTTTTCTCTCTGTCATTTCTATGACTCGATCCATCCCCAGTGTCTGAGCTCAGATGGATGTGAACGATCTTGTCCCCAGCTTCAGCATGGCAATGCCAATGCAGGTGCCTTTGATCCTGGGAAAGATGGCCAGCAAGGTCACACTTTGTGAGAGCCAGGTGCCTGAGCTTGCTGCCTTTCCTGCCCCCACGTCTACCCCTTTGACGATAAGCCCCATATTTGCTTTTGATTTACACTTCAGTGGATGTGCCTGGTGTCTGGTAGATGGGAATATGATTGTTGCTCAGGGGCAGGCTGGATTAGAAGAGCCCTCAGCTGCTATATTAAGACTAGGTAGGACTGGAAAACAGGGAACTGCAGCCTATCTGAATTCCAATTGCAATCTTCCCACCTTCCAGCTGGTCCACATCAGAGTCTTTCACTGAGAACCTCAGCTGTGCTGCAGGGTCTGTGATACCAAGAGCCTGAATATTTATTTGTAAAGGGGTAAAAATTTTTAAGGGTGTAAATGAATTGGGAGCCTAAATCCTATTTTCAGAAGTGACCCGGGCGCTTAGGAACCTCGGCCTAGATCCTCAAAGGTATTTAGGTGCTGAACGTCTGTTGATTCTGATGAATTCCTTCGAGGGGCTGGGAGCAGTGGGTGTAGCATACAGGTTCTGTCCTTTAAGCAAGCTGGGATCTCTCTAGGGAACAGCTTATGCTGGCTAATGAGTGGTAGGCAATCCTGTGCAAGGACCCGGTGATATATGGACTGGATGCTATTTACTGTATGGAAGGGGGTTGTAGAGATATTCCACTGAGCACAGCAGCTGCCACCACCATCCAGCATTTCGCATGTATTATTTAATCGGAGAAGGACCGCGCTCTGTGATGGAGACTTTTACCATGAGGTCTCAAAGCACTTTGTAAATGTGAAAGCATCCTGCTTGCCCCCCCTGCTGAGCTCAGTTGGTATCATTATTGCCATTTTACAAGCTGGGGAAACTAAGGGACAGACGAGTGAAATCATTTGCTCAGTGTCCCACAGTGCGTCAGCATCAGGGCTGGCAGTAGAACCCAGGTGTCCTGGCTGCTAGGCCTGTGCTCTGAACGCATAGAGCTTTACATTTTCAAAGGAGTTGGTGGATATTAAAGGACTGATACGCACTACCCACCAGTTGGACAGGTAAGCGTGGTTACAGTGAAGTAAGGGCAGATTATAGGAAAGTACAGACGCCTGGGTCCCTGTGTGACATTCACCTTTACAGCTATCGAGCAGCAGCAGCAACAAAGAGCTTTCAAGTGGTCGGGGCAGGGGCAGTGGGTTGATTTGCTTTAACAAGGGAATTGACTCCTGATTGTGTTAACCTTGTGGCTAGTTAGCCATCAGCCAGACTGGGTGCTGGAGGATGAGGTGCCCACAGGTGAGGCTAAGGAGAGGGAGCTGCTCAGTTTAAAAGGGGGAGAGGCTGGCTTTACAGGAACCTAGTGTCTTTTCTTAGCTATTTAATGAGGATTTTTGAAATGCAAACTGTTCGGTGGGAGGTATCATAGACACTGATCCTCAGACCCCTATGTACGCACAGGGGCAGGTGATGTAATAGAAGGCCTAATGCACAAAGACATTCACATGAGCAGAAGCCAGAGGTAGTGGCTTTGGCTGAGACAAGGGCAGAGACTCTGTAGCCATTTCACAGACTTGGACTAAGGTGGCTACTGGCAGTGTTTTCAGCCTGTGGTGCTCAGGAGTGAGCAAACCTGAGTTAGAGAAAGCAAACCTGAGAAAGAAGAAATCTCTCTCTCTCTCTAATGGTTTGGGAGAGGCCTGCCCAAATGCTGGAGCTGGTGTGTTCCCTAGTAATCTAAGGGCTTATGCAGCCAAAGCAGTAGCAGTCGTAGTGGGAGCTGAAAGGCAGAGGGACTGTGCAGAGAAGGCAAGTAGTCTGGTGTTGGGCTGGGAAGCTTGCAAAGATCGCCTAGTATCTCTCGGGGGGGGGGGGGGCAAAATTTCCTAAGGAAGACAGATATCAGTGGAAGCTGGATGATAATCTTTGTTTCTCTTGGGCTTCTGTGCTGCCTTTCTGACTTCTGTTGTTTCCAAGCCTGCTGAGAGCTGAGCAGAAGGAACAAGAGAGGCAGGAGAGATTGTCTTCTAAGGAAACATTGCAAGGACTAAATCTGCATCGGCTGGTTATGGGCGGGCTGTGATACCGATCTGAAGGGTATAGGGTAGAGGAATTATTTAGAGCGGTAAGAGGGCATAACCAGGATTCATAGGATGATATAAAGAAGAAAAGTTATATTGGTTACTGGGTATGTTCCCTAAGAGCCAGGTGGACAAGGTAGCCCCAGTGCTTGAGATATTTGAAACTAGCGTGGGTAAAATGCCAGGTGATAAATTGAAGGGGTTGATCCTGCATTAGACTAGATGGGACCTACCAGTGGTTTCCCATCTCTCGTTTCTCTGACTGGACAAGTTTTCTTGTGGATAGTCCTGCATCTTTATTTCCCTACTCCCTTTGGAATATGTTGATCCTGTTACTCCCTATCTCTGCCTTACCCCGACCTACACAGTGCAGTTGTAGCTGTGTTGGTTCCAGGATATTACCTCACCCACCGTATCTCTCTCCCCCTACCACTTCATACGGGTCAAGTTTCATAGGAGGCACAGTAAAATCTAGGCAGAATCCTAGGATTACCTGGTTTAACTGAGACATCTGCATAAACACCCCATTGCGGGGATTCAAAGTAAATCACTCCAGGTCCAAAGAAGGGCAAATTGTTTCTATTAATTACAAACAAACAAACCCAAGACTCACGCCCTGAGCTGCATCCTTTTATACATTTTATTGTGTTTTTAAAAGAATGAACAAGAGATGTCCCATAAACGCTAATAAATGTCAGAGTGAAATATCCTCTAATAGACTGATGGTTGTAGTGCGCAGCCCCTAGTCCGGGACATAAAGCATGGAGAATATTGCCCAATAATTCTTTAACACCAGATGCTGGAGGTGCATTCTTAAAACCTTAATAAAGGATCCGTATTGTGGGCGCTCCAGTTCCTCTGAAGAGCTATAATTCCAAACAAGTCTTTGCAGGCAAACTTGACTATGTAAACTAGCTCTCATCTGCTCTGAATGAGACTGACATTCACAGAGGAAGCAAAATCTTTTGGCTACAGTGTTTGGGTTTTGCTTTTTTTTTTTCCAGTTGGTCTTTTAATCAAAAATAAGGATTGTTTTGAAATGTGTAACACAGTTGAGAGGGTGCACAGGAACACTGATGGGGGCAGCTCAATACCCCAATGCTTTAATGCCGTAGCTCACTGCCTCCTTGATAATTGTCTCTTGACCACTGGTAGTCAGCAGATCACTTGCTAGTGGTCTATGAAGAGCTTGCTGATCATGTGGAGGTGTTGTCCTTCTTCCCAGCTGCTAAATTGCATTCAAAGAAGCTAAAACCACATTAAATGCTTCCCTGATGTTACTTTGTGACGTAAGCCATTGCGGCTGTTGCACAGGGTTGTTCTGGGAAGGGAAAGTTCGGTGCACATGGCCCTAAATAGATCCACCTCAGCTCCATGTGGTCATGAACGCAAAGGGTGGCATCCACAAGTACTCCTGTTCTTTTTGCGGATACAGACTAACACGGCTGCTACTCTGAATCCACAAGACAGTCTCTCTCCCAGTGTAGTTTGGACTATGAACATGGTTAAGGAGCCCTGCTCTAGCTCTTCGTCTCTAGGAATCTAGATTCAATTTTGACTGAAAATAAGTTTAGTGGGTAAAAATCCAGTGCACAGTCGTTCATGTCATTGAACCATGAAACTCCAAACTGGGCGAAATTCACATGACTTGGTTTGTTCATCATGCAGCTTCTGAACCAAAGGCTAGCTGCTCCCAGGAGCACCTGCTAAGTCCTATTCCTGATGTATTGCCAGGAGGATTGTATGAGCCCTGAGACAGGAGAATGCCTTCTGCTCTGGCTTTTCTGAATGGGGAAGGTTGAGGATGCTACCCAAATGTACAGACGTATCGAAACAAAAATATAATAATCTTCTAAGGAGCTGGCTAGTATATATGTGCACCACTGCTGCACTCAGTGTGGAATCTGAATGGCTCAACTGTGTGTCATATGCCTTATATTTTCAACAGTGAATGGAGATTGTCCTTTAGCTTGAGTGTTTTTGGAACTGACAGCAACCCCTGCTGCTGCTGCTGCTAAGTTCTGAATGGCTGCAGCATGTACCATGTTGATAACTATTATTTAATTGTATTACAGAAGTATCCAGAGGCCCCAGCTGAGATCAAAGCCCTGTTGTGTGGGGTGCTGTACAGACACACATTAAGGGACAGCTCCTGCCCTAAAGAGTTTGCAGTCTAAAGAGACCAGAGAAGGGTGGGAGAAAGGAAAGGTTGTTATCCCTATTTTACAGATAAGACACTGAGCCTGCAAAGTAAGTGACTTGCTCAAAGTCAGACAGGGAACCTGTGGCAGACCTGGGGGCGGAACCAAGACCTCAGTTCCAGTCCAGTGCCCTAGCCACTAGATCGTCCTTCCTCTCCAGGGTGCTACACGAGGCCATGGATTTGTTAGTGGCAGAGCAGGTTTACCTCTTAACTAGAATCAGGAGCAGCAGCAGCCAAACGAAGGGCTCTCTCAGTGAAGTTGGCAGGTGCTGTAACTCCAGAGCTCTAAGCTAATGGTATGTTGCTAAATAACCCTATATAGCTCTGGAGTGAAGAAAGCTCCTAGGTACAGTCCTTCCCGTGGGTTACATATGCAGAGTTCTCCTCCACATTATTCCATGGAATGGGATCTGCTGCTCCAGTTGAAACTGTAGCTCCTGCCATTCCTTCCAATTTTTTTCCACAATCCCCTGCCCTTACTACCCACACTGCTCAGATTTGGTCACTAGCACTGATTGTGAGATGCGGACAGCTTACTTAGACTTGTACAAGGCACAGACGAAAACACGGGATCTGCCTCGGAGAGCCTTCAGACTAGATCTCACGAACGCAGATCCACATTTGCAGGAACTGGGAGCCAGCTTTAAAAAACAAGGTTTTAGTTTAACTAGCCCAAGCCTTAAGGTGTATCTACACTGCAATCAGGAGGTGTGATTGCAACCCATGGACACGTGCTGCAATCACAACTATCGATCAAAACGACGTGAAGTTCACATGAGTAGATCAAACCAAGCCTGGATATGTCTCCATGTCTGATTTCAGCGAAGACATACGCGTATTGATGTACAGAGTTACTGCAATTACTTGTGCCAATCTGGAAACTGACCAGGGCTGCTATCTGTGTGCACAATCCCCTGCATTTGTGCTCACTGTCACAGGAGATGGACACAGGCATTTGCAAGCCTGTCTTGTTTGGCAAATGGACCCCATAGTTATTATTCTTGTGGGATAATGCTATTTGCATCAGTTGGTTTTCCAGGAGTCCTTTTTTCCTTAAAAGCAAATTTAATACTTGGGAAAGGTGCTACGTTTATTTAATATTTCACTGATTTATTTGGGTAGCCCAGAAGACCTGATTTTATTCATACCGGAGGTAAAGCACTGGCAGCACAATGCAAGCTTCCCCCTTATGCCGCCCCCCACCAATGTTCTTCAACCCTAACCTACAGGGACAAACAACCTCCAGCAGCGTAAAAGGGTAAACTGAGTCTCCAAAGCACATTCACCACTGGCCTGTGTGAAACTGCCACCGAGCACCAGTTGTAGGCCTGATCCGAAGCTCATTGAAGTCAACAGAAAGGTTTTGGATCAGACTGTACGAGAATGTTATAAGTTCAGAAATTTGGGGTCTCTTGGGGCCCCAGTTTAATGGAGGATTTAATCCGTAGCTTATGCTTCATGGGAAAGACCTTTTGCTACGCAGTTGTGCAGTGATCATTTTAAAACATTCCATTGCCATGGAGTGAGGTGTTTATAAGATTGGCTGGAGATAAAATTGAATGTTTCTTGTTTTTGTGGCATATGTTTGTACATGGACTTCCCAGGAGGGACTAAAAAGTTTTTTCTATTAACATTTTTTGGCAGATGTAGATTAACGTAGGAGACAATAATAAAAAGCTATAATTCATAGATACATGCTGAAGGGAGAGGCTGATCATGTCTTCTGTTAAGACTGCTCATGTGAATGAGTCACCAAAAATATCTGAAATATTAATTTTATGTCTCCATCGAGGGCTGGTACGGTATAATCAAAATACTTGTCAAAAGAGTGGTTTGGACTCAAGCTCTGTGGCTGAAATTCATCCCATTGCAGAAGGCTACTGCAAAGCTTAGGGGTCACTTAAGCCCTCAAAACTGAGTTTAAATTGGGCTCATGTGTCCTCCTGCTCACCCTGTGCACAGGGATGTATTTCACCATACGGGAAAAAGGATTTGAGCTTTTTCCAGCCTGTGAGATGGGGTATTGACAGAGATTCCTCATTTTACTTTCCACATACAAAAACGTAAGAGGCAAAAGCCAGGATCTAGCCAAGGTCTCCCCAGTAGGCTAGGCCCTACTCAGGGAGCAGATAAAGCATGCTAAGGTCTTGTCCACATTACAGATCCAAACCTTGCTTTCACCCTGTCAAGGAGGCAAGTGTGCTGGAACTAGTTTCCCAACCAGGCTGAATGTGAAGCATCTTAGCGGGAATTGTGCTTACACCAAGTTGAAATTTGCTCCTGAAGCTTGACTTAAAACAACGTAGAGGAGGAATTAAACAGAACAGTGGCCAGGTGTCCCAGGTGATCACAACAGCTTATCACAACCTTCCTTTAGTAAAAATCTACCCCATGACCAGTGGATAAAGCAATTACATGTCCAGTCAGAGAAGTAGACTGTGAATAATCAGGGTAAGGGGAAGAAATAGGATCTCAATTGGAATAACTTCCAGGAGTTCCTACAAGGAATGGGAGACTCTGGCATGAATTTTCTTCCTCTTAGACCCTTAGCCTTGAGAGTTCCCCTCAGGACTGTCTTACTTCAGCTCCTTATCCTGTGGAGATACACAAGAGAAGAGATACATGGGGACTGCTGGACTCCATGCTTTTGGATATGCATGTGACAATCATTATTGTATTTCTCTATATGTTCCAATTGATGCCTTCAACAAGACTCCTGATAATAAAATAATCCACGTGTTTCCAAAGCAGCCTCTTTGCTTGACCGCTAGAACTACGTCATCTGTTTGATCTTGTGTGGACTGGTGTTAAGGTTTTACTTGCTGCCAAAGGGGCTGGAAACTGCTCCACAGGGGGATTTCTAAATCTAGTGCTGAGTCCCCATAACAAACCCTTCCCAGCAAGAGATACAAAGGCAGAACTCCAGCCGGCATGAAAGGTTTAATGGCTGTGACCTATAAAAGTGTTTGTAAAATTAGCAGTTAATTAATGGTAAACAGTGACTGTAATGGATGTCATTTCCTGCTCATGTTAAGCAAGAGGAGAGATGCTGTTAATGTAACACTGGGAAACAAAAATGCTGTCACATTTGTATTTGCTTTCAGCCAGAAAGCGACTGTCTTGCAATAGCAAAATTTGTGCTAAGCACATAAAAGCCTTTATATAAAAACGGGGAAGTAATAGTGATACTTTGTATAACTCCTTCCTCCAGAGGCTCTCAAAGCACTTTACAAACATTGAATTAAGCCTCCTTGCCATCTCTTACTTTCACATCTTCATTTTACAGATGGTGAAGCAACTTGCCCAAGGTAACACGATGAATCAGTGGCAGATTTGGGAATCGACGCCTGTTTTCCTGATATCACTTATCCCTTCACCATGGGCCAGATGGCAGGTTTACTCTCAGCTCTCAATAAAGGGCAGCGTGTAGCTACATTGCTCCCAGAGGCTCTCTGGATAGGAACAGTGATGCAAAGACACTGGTGCAAACCCCCTGTTATATGGGTGCAGGACTGGAGGGTTGCACCAGTGTGGATCCATGTAGCTACACAGTATAATCATCCTCAGCATTAACAGGCTCTAACTTAGACCAATGAGGGCCAGGACCAACTCCGGGTGAAGTTAATGGAAGTCTTTTCATTAAATTCCAGAGGCACCAGCTTGGCCTCTGTTACAGTTCCTGCCTGTGAAGCTGCCCAGATGCCAGTTATTTGTTGTTAATTTGCAGGATTCCTGTTTTTTTGGGGGCCTGTAATTCTCCTCTTGTTACATGTATGCCCTTGAGCCAGTCAAATAAAAACTGGAAGCTGAACAAGGGGATCTGAATCAAGGACTGCAAAGCATTTGCCTTAGAATTCTAAGAATTTAGAGTGAAAACCCCTAACAAATTAAGGACAGATGGATCACAAAAAACCCAAACCAAAACAACCAAATTCCTTCTTCTCTTTGGTGTCAGTCTCTGAAATGTGACCTCTTTCTATACTGTTGTACCCACCCGAAAAATACTTTGCATGCACCATACAAAAGCATCTCTTCCCTTGGAAACACAGTGTGCTCTAAAGCCATCATGAATGATATTACACTAGGCATCCATTTTCCAGCAGTAGAGAGGTTATTTTACTTCTGTATTTGGCAGGGGGTGCGACTGCTGCTGGAATACTGTGTCCAGTTCTGGTACTAACAATTCAAGAAGGATGTTGAAAAATTGGAAAGGGTTTAGAGAAGAGCCACGAGAATGACTAACAGATTACAAAACCTGCCTTATAGTGGTAGACTCAAGGAGATCAATCTATTTAGTTTAACAAAGAGAAGGTTAAGGGGTGACTTGATTACAGGCTATTACTACCTACATTGGAAACAAATATTTAATAATGGGCTCTTCAGTCTAGCATGGAAAGGTATAACAAGGTCCAATGGCTGGAAACTGAAGCTAGACAAATTCAAAGTGGAAATAAGATGTAAATGTTTAACAGTGAGAGTAACTAACCATTGGAACAATTTACCAAGGGTTGTGGTGAATTCTCCATTGCTGACAATTTTTCAATCAAGATTGGATGTTCTTCTTAAAGCTCTGCTCTAGGAATGATTGTGGAGATGTTCTCTGGCCTGGGTTACACAGGGGGTCAGACTGGATGATCACAATGGTCCCTTCTGACCTTGGAATCTATTAAACCACTATTGTACGGCCAAGCATTTACCATGGCGGATGCTGCTGACCTCACCTGGGATTGGATGTGCCCTGGGCTCTGTAGTGATCTGGCCTGGCTGGGTATTTTTGGTCCCATTCTGTTCCTTGAGATTCACATGCTGGCTCCCCTGGAAGCAGCACAGAGGTATCTCATCCCTCATCTCCAGCCAGCGATGTAAAGTATCTCATCACCCTCTAGCCATTTCCTCGCTCTCTGGACCATTCTCAACTGATGAATCTTATATGTTCAGTTAGCAAGACCCTCCTTGATCCCAACTCCTCACCGAGGGAGTGGTCTGCTGTTCGCTGGTGTGGCTTTCGTGGTTTAACTTCCACCTTCTCTTCTTACCCGCCCTACCCTATCACCACCCGGGAAAGCTTCTGCCAGCCTCTCTGGCACTGATACTCCTGGATCTCAAAGTGTACCAAACAGGACTCACTTTGCCATAGTTTCTCTTGTTTGAGCTTGTCTAGGCCTCCAGGAGGCGCTGCTCAGGAAAGAGCTTCTTCTGTCATCTCCTGCCCAGGGATTTGATTGGAATTGGAACCACACCCTCTGTCCCGTGTAGCCCCCGCCCTCCCCCGAGTGGGTCACACCTCCTGACTATGACCCACCAGTGGTTCATGTCTTTTAATCTGTCTGTCTCTGGCAGCATCAATGAAGGGCCCCTTTGCATTTTCTGGTGGTCTCTGGGATCATTCCAGAGGCCAGCTGTGCTGCTGAGCAAAAGGGAATCCCAAGGGAACTCCGTTGCCTTTCTCACTCCTCTGACCACATTCTCCCCTTCTCCTGACAAACCTTTTTCTCCTCTTCCCCTGGTGCTCTCCTTCATTCCATGATCCACCTTTATTCAGTGAGGAGGCTACAGTTACCTCAGTCCCGCTTTCCAGGTCTTTAAATAGATTTCAACCAGATGCAAAGTTCCTCTCCATCAGCTGCAAGCGTCTTTCGTTCTGTTCTGGGGTGTGTTACATCAATCATGGGGTAAACGCACTTGCAGGAAACCCAGACGTTCCTGTGCATTTTATTGGAAAGCCCCATTGCGAGATGGCAATCTCTGTGTGTGTCAGAACAATGATAGTTCATGGAGGAGCAAGACCTTAATGCTTCCTCTGCGTAGCCCACATGTTCCCATCCTGCCGCAGAGCAGAGACTTTCAAATGAAGCGTTAGCATCTTAAAAGCAGAAAGAGCACGGTGGGGAACATACGACAAGAATTAAACTGCCTCGTCTCCCCTAATTCAATACTACAGTAAATGACTTGAGGGAGCTCAGTCATAGACTGAACCAGCTGTGTAAATGTGATTTCCGTGAGTAATCTGAGGAACAGGAAGTTTCATTCACCCAGGCACAGCCCTGAACTGACTGTGCCTAAATATCGGAGCATTATTTTGCTGAAGGTGGCTGCTTGTCATACAGAGTTGAATGTTGCTGTGAAGTAAAAGATCTGTCTGAAAAGAAACACCCCGGCCATGTGGTCACAGCTCATAGCGTTGTAACAAATCTAAGGGCTTCACAGTAGCCGCTTTAGCACGTTCTCAATGTGGAGGAAGGCTGGAGTCCAAAGGGATCAGGCATTGAATTCAGAAGCGTTTAATATTATTGTTTGTGTTACGATAGTGCTCGGCAGCCCCCACTGAGATCAGAGCCTCATTGCAGTAGGGACTGTACAAATCCATGGTAAGGGGCAGCCCTGGGGGCACATCCAAGTGACAGCAGCCTCTCCGGGCTACATTATGGGCTGCGGCAGCACCCAGAGTCTCCACAATGCTGTGTTCTGGGTCCCTGTCCCCAATGCCACCCCCTATGCTGGGGCTTGCCATGGGGATCTCTTGGCTGTCTCCCACAGTGTCTGGGTTGGTGGAGTTCTGCTCCGGATAGCTATGGGGTTGTAGGACCCCTTAAGATGGCGTGAAGGGGCTGAAGCAAGGGTGAGGGGTAAGACCAGAAGAAATTAAGTGCCTCACCATGAGATAGCACAGGGAGTCTGTGGCAGATCCCAGAAATGAACCCGGATATCCTGAGCCCCCCACCAGTGCCTTAGCCACATGCCCATCCTCTCTCTCCAAGCACTGCCATTGACTGCAGTGGGCATGCTGGAATCTTCATGGGACGTGAACCTGGTCGACTCGCAGTTCTCTTTCGGAGCTGAATGAACAGCCCAGACAGTGTTTTCACAAGTCAGCTCTCCTTGTCACCATCTCAGCAAGGAGCTCCTTTCACTGTGAGGACAATATTCCTTAGCTTTCAAACCTTGCAGAGAGCTTGTCTGCAGCACAACTCACTGCTCAGCATTCCTGGAGAGGCAGGTTTCCCATTTCCTTCTGGTTAACATGCAGTTCTCCAAAGTGGTCCCTGGAACCTGGGTAGGTGTTTGGTTGAGACCATGAACCGTGTTACCTATAACTTCATTAAAGAGCCCAAGCAACTTCTTCATTTCCCAAGCTCCATCTATCCATCTAACCTTATCGACCATTCCCCCTCCCATGGTCTTTGAGTGGCTATATCCAAACGTCAAGGGAAATTGCAAGAGCGAGGCAAGTTCTGAACGCACCTAAGGATTGGCAAGGAATTCTACAACAGTTATATCTATTATATAATAGTACCTTTGATGTCAGGCATTTGAGTCTGAGATTGTTACAATTACATATATACTGGGGCAGATCCTCAGCTGGCATTGCTCCACTCACTTCATTGGAGCCATGACCGGTTATGCTGTCTGAGGATCTGGTTCACATAGTCTATGATTCGGATCAAACAGAAGTCTGTTCAGACTTTGGCACATTGCTCAGAGCCTTTCACAGCAAGTTTTTTCAGACTCCCACACCTTTGTGCTGACTTCAGCACCTAAAATATTCCTGATGACAGGTTCTGGGGTTATTTTGACCGTGTGTTGTTGACCCTAATGGGCAACACAATGCATAATTGTTCCTCTGGGTAAAATCAACCAGCAAGAAGGCAGTGGCTGGGCTGGAGAAATTAAAATACATACAGTCCACTTTCTGATCTGCCTTGGCTTTGGTCGGCGCGGGCTGAAAGAACAAACCCTTTCAAGTCACAAATTATTACAGGAAGAAAAACAATGGGCTACTCTCCCGAAAAATGGGTGTATAAAGAAGAAGCAGGAAATACTATTTTTTCTCTGAAGGTGCTGTGGATAATTGATGTTGTGTAGGGCTAATTTTATTATGGCGTGCTTGATACATTTCCATATGCTGAACGATGCTCAATGACATCCAGATGAAGTGAACATTAGTTCAGATCGAGAACGAGGGTGCGGATTAGCAGAGAGGAGAAAAGTGTGTGTATGTATATATGCAGTGCGCCAGATGCAAACAATAAGACCAACGGATCTTGATTTCATCTGTCACGTAATTGGACTGGAAGTCTGTGCATGCTAATGATTCCACATCAAGCGGCGTGGTGTTCAGATGTGACCCATTTCATTTTGTGGGAAGGGGGGGTATGAAATCTGCGGTGGCCATGATGAATATCCCCCAGATGTTATCCCACAGGGTACGAAAGGCCCACATGTATGGTATTAATAACTCTTGAGAGATCTGAGGTTAAAAAGGACCAAGAGGCATTCATATGAGTCCTGTTATGTTTTGATTCCAAGGGGCTAGGTGCTTAGCTTGCATTGTTCACCTAGTGCAGACCCTAAATGTCAAATCATGGGAGACAACTTCAAGGATATATAGCCAAACAAAAGTGGGGGTGGGGAGGGGGAGGTTTGAATACAGTGCTCTGCTCTATTCTTATAGAGGATCTGGGGAGGGCTCGAGGGTTTATTTACACTCACAATTGAAAAAACCTGCTTTCTGAAATGTATGCAACCCACCCTGCACTGAGTGAGATTTGCCAGCGACTTCCTTGGGAGCAAGAGCGGCCCTTCACGGGGTTTCTAAGGGGTGGGATGCAGGCTGTTATGATCATCCGACCTGAGGAAGAGGGGTCTTGTATGTAGGGTGCTACACAGGGATTTAGGACTCATGGGTTCTTTTCCCAGTTCTGTCTCTGACTTCCTGGGTGATCCTGCTCAACTCCCTCTCTGGGCCTCAGTGCCACTGCTGTAAAGTCAGGATAGCAATACTCACTTTCTTCCCACCCTTTGTCTTGTCTCTTTAGTCAGGCAATGTCCGCCTAAAGCACAGGACGGGGACTCAGGAGACCTGGGTTCTAGTCCCAGCTGAGTCACTGGCTCCTTGGGTGACCTTGGGCAAGTCACTTCCCCACTTAGTGCCTCAGTTTCCCAATCTGTGTAATAGGAAAAGTGCTTAGACACCCATGCACTCTTGGGGGCAGGATCCGTCTCTCACTCTGCATTCGTACACTGCCTATCGCACAACGGGGCAGGAATCCCTGAGCAGGGCTTCTAGGTGCAACTGTAATACAAATAATAATCACGTGATTGCGACTCTCTCTCAATCCGTGATTGAGATTTGAGGAGGCCCATGTGCAAGGACCGGCGTGGAGCGGCGGGATGTCAGACTGCCCAGCGACGAGGTGGAAGCTGCTCCTTTTCCTTGCTGGCAGAGGCAGTGAATGGCGCCTGGCCAGGAACCATCCTGAACACTTTTCAGGTTTGATTTCACTGCTCTGGAATGTCTCTGAACTGGCTGGAAAGTTAAGAGTCAGTTAATCTCCTTTAAGGCTGTTTACTTACCCCCGCATCACAGGGCTAGTTATCGGAACAATGCCCAAATGTTCCCCCAGATTCATCATTCCCGCAGACACAGATTGCTCGTCTGGAGAAACCAGGCTCACACAGTGCACCCCCTGCCTTCAAAGGTAGACAGAGAGGAGCTGGGCTGGTAACTGATGGGGCCAAATTCAGACCTGGGGCAAATGGGTGGATCTAGGCAGTGGCGCCTGCTTATGCCGGCGTAGCCCTGACCCCTTTTTGAATACAGCAGGAAAGAGAAGCATTTCTCACCTAGAGAGAATGTTCAAAACAGGAGACAAATGGCCATTCTGGCCCTCATAACTGATCTAAAACCAAGGGAGATTTGAGGTAATATGTTGTTGGAGACAGGCCATGCAAGATGAAAAGAAGAGGACATTATTCCAGGGGGTAGCTGAGCCAGCCATTCCACAGACATTTCGTTTGCTCCGGAGGACAGTCTGCTCACAGGAGCCAGAAGACAGCAAGACAAGTAGCCTGCTAAGAGAAGCTGGAGGGTCTGTACCCACAGTGAGCGCCCAAAAGAATGAATGAGGGGAAAAAAGAATGCCCTGGCAGGCGTAAAACTGGAGAGAAGAAAGGTAGCGGTACTTTGCCAAGCTGCGCCCACAGGAGACTGCTCACAGCGGAGTGTGTAGAGGTTTAAAATATGATCACTCATGCTGCCTGGGCTCAGCTCCCCCTCAATAGCCGTGTCCACACTATGAGCTAGGGCTGTGATTCCCCTGCTCGTGTCCACACATTTGCACTAGTGCGAGTATACATAGCATTGTAACAGCAGCAGAGGCATGCCTGAGCCACACCACGTACAAGCCCGCCTGGAACTGGGGGGTACGTATTCAGCCCAGCTCAGCCGTGGCTGCACTGCTGGTGGACCCCACACTAGCTCCAGTCTGCGTACATGTGAATACAGCTGTGGGCTATGCGGGGCCTCCATGACGTGGCCTCCCCTCACTGACTTGTCTGCCCCCCCGGAGCTTGGCTTTCCCTTAGGGACTCTCAGAGGCCTTGTTGAGCTCAGCTTTGTTCTTCCGTTGTGGGGGTCGGGGAATAGAGTTGCTTTCCGAAGCCCCAGCTGCCACAACGAGCTGCCATTCACAGCAGGAACCTGGGATCGTAGGAAGCTAGACACTACAGGAAGTACCACCCAGCAGGGCATGAGTGGCGGCCCCTCGCAGCCCACTGATTGGCTCATGCTGGTATATAAACCAGGAAGCCGGCGTCAGGCGTGGTCTGAGCAATGATGTAGACTGTCTGTTTGCTTCTGCCCCAGACCTCACTTTGCTGTGGCCCCTCGGCTCTGGCTTCTGATTTCAGTTCATCCTTGACTCTGCTACTTGCCTGCTGCCTGTAACCTGGCGCCTGACCCTGACTTCCTGGGTATCCTGACTTGGCTCGACCCTGACCCCGCTAATCGTCTCCTGACTGCAACTTGGTAACTGACCAGTCCGCGCAGGCTGCCCATAGCCCCGCCCTGACACTCCCTCTCCTTTTTGACGTGCTCTGGTAGTAGTGAAAGAGTTAACAGCGTTGACATTGAGGGTATATCTGCAGAGCAATAAAAAACCTGCAGCAGTGTTGATGTTTGGGCTCACCCCACTGGCAAGGTCTCAGAGCCCAGGCTTGACCCTGAGCCCAAATGTCTACTCTGCAATTTTATAGCCCCGTGAGCCTGAGTCAGCTGACCCAGGCCAGCTGCGGCCCTGCTGTGGGTCTCTTATTGCAGTGTACACATACCTGTCAAGTTTTACCACTGGGCATCTGAGTTCACACCCATTGAGAGGAATGGGGCAGGTCGCACCTCTCCGAGCTCCTGTTTTGGGTTTTGCAGACAGCACTGCACTAGTTGCACTTGGTTCCCATTTCCCAGGCTTTCAGCAATCACAGCAGCTTTCAAAAAAAAACAAAACCCGAAAGCTTAGCTTCTGGAGAACAATAAAGCAGCACGAAAGAGGTGCCAATACGCTGTATTGGGGCATCCTAACCCAGAACCAGGTAATTTAATAATCCAGCTCTCCTGGTCCACCGGAAAGACTATTCCATACAGAGCATGTGTGTTGGATTTTATGTCCCAGGTGTGGTTCCAAAACCTATTTCTGGGATTTAAAATGTATAGACTTACCCAGAAGGTGAATCTGTTGATGAGTGAGACCCATAAGAGGAGACATATGTCATTGGTATTAGTCTGTTGCCAGCAGATGGAAGCAGCTTTCGTTTGCTGAGTTTTCTTGTCTGAAGGGGTGGAATAAATATTGATAATTGTTACACTGATGGATCTGTGCAGATCTGGGTTTATTCTTCAGGACATTCTAGGACATTCCTCCAGTGGGTGTTGGTGCAAAATTCAGGATCAATGTTAATGTTATTCAGCTAATTTTCTCTACGTGAGTCAGGCAGCATCTCTCATTGGTAGGATTTACTGAGTTCACTCGGGGCAGTTGCTGATGATTTTAGAGTGCCTTTTGCAGAAGGAAAATCAGATGGGCCCGGTAAAATGATCATGTTTGGAAATGGCCCTGCATTCAGTGTGGACAGAGCTGGTATACCTGCCCAGGTACAAAATCTTGAAAGGCCACAATTACATGTAGTCATCTTGGGCAGGGAAGGTCACCATGGGCGGTGGGTATCATAGGCTGGGGGAGGGCGTGCCCAAACAGCTGGGCATGGCCCCACCCACACTCCATCTCCAGCCCCACTCCTGCAGTTCCGGCACTCTGCCCTGGCCCAGGCTGGCTGGGGCTGGGGCTGGCCGGCCTACCATGGGGACTTGGGGTGGCTGGTGCTTAGGCCACGCTGCTCACCCGGCATGCTGGGGGCCACAGTGGGATGCTCTGAAGAAGATTAGAAGACCGCTAAAGAGAGCTCTTGTCACTCAGATGGCATTGTAAGCCTGTACTAGAGCACCAAGTCCCCACGCAGGCCTTGGGGTCTTGTTCTACAACATCTTTGTTCCTTGTTGTCCACTATAATAACAAGACCCTACCGAGTGTACTTCCTCCAAGAGCTCAGTGCACATAACCGCTCCCCCTTGGCGAAGGGGTTTCCTGTATGTCATTCTGGGAGTTGCATTTCTCAAAGTCTTGTTGATTGAATGTGCCTGCTAGTGAGCTCCCTGCAGCAGCTCGAGGGGATTTCCAAAACACTGCTCTGTGGTATCTCCCACTGCTGTCCTGGATAGAACTCCTCTTATTTAGAGCTGGCATCTGTGGGAGGCTTTAGAGCATTTCTGGGATGCATGCTGGGCTGTGGACTCTGCTAGCAATGTGGCTCTTTAGTGCTTTCATTCTGCAGACCACTTCATAAGGAAAAGAGCCAACTCCCCTCCCATCATCCCACACAGCATGGTTCTCCAGGGGGATCCACGGGATCAAACCCTGTATTGCTTACCCTTCTGACATTGCACTACATGTAAGTGCATGAGGCCACTGTGTTGGGAGTAAAGGGAGGATGGGCCAAAAATGGGGGTTGGTTTTGCCAAACCTTATCAGTCGGGCTTGGGCTTTGTAAAGCTGGCACCTGGGCTCATTTGGAATTTGGGTCCATTTAATCAGAACTCCCAAAGTTTGGGCAAGGAGAGAGTTCGGGTAAAAGGTTTTGCTTCTGTCCCATCTCAGTACTGGACAAACAAGGCTAGGCTTGGTTCTGAAAGCCTAAAATCAGTGGTGGTTTGGAAGTAGGCTCCTTTTGTATCTGACGCACCAGTGAGGTTCAGTGAGGTTCACATGACAGAGTCTGGCTTGGGCCCACCTCTAAAACAAGGGGTTGGCTTTTTCTGCCAGAAAGGTTATGAAGTGCAACATATTAACCTTGATTCTTTGTAAGGGGATTGGGGCATGTGGTTCACTAAGATCATATACCATGTGGGAAGGTCTGCTCTATCAGAACCAGATGCCTGTTGTCCCTGCATGAGTGGATCCTCGCCCATAAGAAGCTTTTGTCTCTAAACTAGCCAGCGGAGAGGGGCTACCCTGGATTGGGTTGCATGTGGCTACTAGGTACAATACTAACGCTAGTGAAGGCAGCACAGACAAGTGCCTACAATCACCAGAGCACCTGCAGTTTATGGGTGTGAAAGGTATTGCAGCCCCGGGGCTACCAGAACTCAAATATACTCTGCACCCGCTTTTATTTGGAAACATTCCAAACCTTCCCCTTGATTAGTGCAGCGTGTGCATCACGTATGATGAGAGATTAGTAACGTCTTTCCCTGCTTTTCTGGGATAGGCCCAATAACCTTCTCCATAGGGTAAATGAGAGGACGTCACCAGTGTACAGCAATGAGCGTTTGAATTACCTGCATTCCAACCTCCCCACAACCATTTGCCAATGTACTGGGGGGTGGGGGGGAGGGACCTTGATTTTTCTCCTAAAATGTGATACTTGCTTGAAGAAGTGTGACCTACAACAGCCTTCGGTTCTAGCGATCGTGGCTTGAGGTGTGCATTTAACTCTCTGGATTAAACCTAAAAAGTAACCCTTTAATGAGACTTTTTACTCGAATCAGGCTTGTGGGATCAGGTCCACACTTCACTTGAGTGGCAGAGACCACAACCTGTCACGCAGACCAATATTGTCTCATTATTTCTTTGTACTCCCCTGTTGGTCTGTCTGTAGCCACCTGTTGTTTCATACTTGGACTGTAAGTTCTTTGGGGCAGAGACTATCTTTCACCATGAGTTTCTACAGTACTTACCAGCAGCTATTGACTATAATAATCAGTGATATCCTACTAGTGCTGTTGAGTTTGCTCCTAGCTAGTGTTTGTCGACAAGTCATTGGGCCATAAGGATCAGGCTGGGATTAATTTATTTTTGGTGTTCTTTGATGTTTTCAAAGGTAGGAAAGAATTTCGTACATTCCTCAGTGCCCCTTAGCTGTGGGTAAAGAATGTTACCGCCTGTGGGAATTCTATTCACAGTAGAACCAATTATAGTTGGCTGATCAGCCATGGTATTAAACTGCCCAGTCAAACTTGCTTTTCCCTTGCAAGATGAAGATTTTGCTTCTCTGCACGTGGAAAGTTCATGCTGCTGTGGATCCAAATGTAACAACTGAGCCAGAAAACAAGGTGTGTGTGTATGTGGGTTTGATACCCAAATTAATCCTTATAGAAGGATTTCATTGTATACAGGATTTTATAATAGTGTCAGCCCTCTGCCAAATGGTAGGGGATGTCAAGGTTTGCAAGTCACTTTCCCACTTGAGTTAAAATCAGTGACACAGAGACTGGGTGTTTTCTTAGTGTAACTTGTTTGTTTTCCGGTCCTGGAACAGAGGTGGTTACAAATGGCATGCCATCAATTTACAGGAAACTTTTTGGACTTTGGGTGTTTGCTTTTTGGCTGGAAAGTCAACATTTTCTGCAGAAAGCAGACACTTTCCATGTGAAAACTTCATGTAGTCAAAAGCCCAATTTTCCATTGAAAAAGCAGTTTTGATAGAACATTTTTGAGCAGATCTAGTACAAACATATACTGAGAGACAGTCCCTGCCCCAGAGAGCTTACAAGCTAAATATACAAGACAAACATAGGGTGTCAGGGGAAGCAGAAGCAAAAAGAGGTGAAATGACTTACCCAAGGTCAGCAGCAGAGCCAGGAATAGAATCCAGATTAACCGAGTCTAAGTTTAGTGCCCTATACCCTGGATAATGCCATGTTTTGTAGTAACTACCAATCTTTTTCCTTTTGAGTAAATGATGTAACATTAGTTTTGACAATATGACACACTATAGCTCTTATAGCAAAGGAAGCTATAAGAGATGACAATTTCCCACTTGTTAAATAATCCGGCTTTTTCAGAACTTCCACCATATATAACAAATGTGTTAAAACATGAGAATTTGCTGTTAAATAACAACAGTGGAAATGATAGCCCCAAATACTCGCTAGCTGTACGGAGCACCATGTTTACCCAAAATGTCATAGAGGGGACAGAAGAAAACTCAGGTTTTTTCTTTCTTTGCCTTCCACAGATTGCCATTCCTGTCAGATCTTATTAGTTACATATAGCTCTGGGCATTCAACTCTCATAAGTCTAATTCTAGACTACCTGTGAATTGCTTTACCATTAATTTCAACAGCTGTAATTTAAGAGTTTGCATGAAGCATTTGACTATTCAGGGGAATTAGGGTATTATCTCATTATGTTCATTACCTGATTCATTATGTGTTCACTAGCTGTTCTTAATGACAGAACTTTTTGCAGTCTGAGGGTTTTCACAGAATTCAGATTGAACTAGACAAGAGGAACAGATATCTCTCTCCTCCCCCACTAATATGACTTAAAATGTTTCTGCCTCACTTATTCTGTCCTCACAACTCTAGGAGATACCTCAGTATTACTGTCCCCGTTTTATATGGAGAGATGAAGTGATTTGTCCAAGGTCACATAGGTTGTCTGTGGCAGATCTTGGAATAAAACTCAGATCTCTCAAGTGCCAATGCAGTGCCTTAATGACAAAATCATCCTCCTCCTCAGAGCAGCTGTTCTCTCTGGCCACTCAGTTTAGCCTAGCTTATCATCAAAAGTGAATGTATTATTTTTACACCGCCCAAAAGCGTGTAAGCCAATTAGCTCTGCCTCTAAGCAGCACTCCCACAAGCTGTGGCATTCTTTTCCTGGAGCCGAATGGCACCTCAAAAAAGGTGTGAAATTCCTTCCGACCTTTGGAAACATCAAAGGAAAGGAATACCGATTTGATCCTCAGGGGCTGTTCCCCTGCTGATCAGCGGGGCAATCACGTCAGCTCATAGAAACCAATATCTGAACCACAAATCAGAATGACAAGTATGGGCACAATCTTGTTAGGTGGCCCTTAATTCCCATGGAAGGCACCTTGCGGGAAGTGTTCTGCATCAACTCGGAGCATGCCCTGAAAGGGATGACCATGAAGGGCCAGATCAGCTGGTGTGGATCCTTGGTCGGTAGATGGAAGGAATTGCTCCATCCAAGCATGATGGCTGGTTATGAAGTTACAGCTTGGAACCCCCAGGCTGCAGCCTTGCGATCCTCCCTGCAAAGCAGGAAATGACACTGATCCGAGACCACCTGATCTAGTTTCACTGTCCACGCTGAGTCTAGCACACCCCTCTCCAGAGGCATCTCATTTTCAGGGACGTCACCCATTTGTGTCCCCGTATTACCTATATTCCAAACATGCATTTGATGCCCTCTTCCCTCTTTATTTTTACTGCTGAAAATTACTGACATAAAATGCAAAGAATCATTAAGTTGAGGCTCTAGGGAGAGTTATTTGCAGTGACAGAAGGAATCCCAGGGCATTTTCAGTTTTCTGCATGGATGATTTTTTCTGTGTCTCTCTCTTTGGGTCTGTATCATGGTGTCCCCCATTCAGGCCCTGGCTGGTTGAAGGGTATGTTGAATTAAGGTCGATGGAATAAATGGGCCTAAGGTGTTCACATAACCCAGATATTGTCCAACAATACACAGCATTAAACAAGGTTTGGGGTTTGTATACAGTCTGCTTAGTACCATGGCAAACATGCTCTTAAAAATCCTTTTAACCTTTTATTAAAGACACAGAAAAGAAGGAAAAACAGTTAAAGCCCTTGAAATGTGAAGTATTAAATCAGGCTGTTGTGACCGCATCCCTTGTTCCCTGTCCCACTCGCTGCAGAGCGCTTTAGAAGGAAAACCACCCTGATTCAGCAGTCTTGTCAATGGTGTTAAAGATGCCGGTAACTGTCCTTTTGGGGAAAAGAAAAGACGTTAGGTGAGATGGGTTGAGCTGTTGCTGCTGCAGCTACTGGCGTCACCTTCCTCAGGTCCTGGGGGGTACTCGACTCCCGCTCTACCCCAGGCCCTGTCCCTATTCCACCCCTTCCCCCAAACCCTCACCCTGCCCCCATCCCGCCCCATTCCGCCCTGGCCTCTTCCTGCCCCTGCTCCTCCTCCTCCCCACCCAGTGCCTCCTGCACACCTCTGAACAGCTGATCGTGGGCGGGAGGCACTAGGCAGGAAGGGGATGCACTGATCCGCAGGACTGCCAGTGGATGCTCCAGCCCCGGAGCGCTCATGGGGTCGGTGCTTATGGCTGCTGCTGTTCAAGTCCAATCCCATTTCATCCCCAGTGGTGTTTCGGACTCAGCTGAAGCAGTAGGGGTGGCGATGTCATCTGGGTTCCTCCCTTTAGCTCGGTCTGGTCAGGACATCACTCAGGATCAGGGTGACGAAGGCCGAGGGTCCCAAGGGAGGAGGGGGTGCCAGTCATACGATGAAGCTCCCTCAAGTAGCCTCCATCTGTTCTTCTGTTTTCCCCCCTCAAGTCTCTTTCTTTAAGGACCCACAAAGGGAATGGTGGCTGGAATAGCCTGTCTCCTCACAATTTTGCACACCAGTTAGGCCTGGCTTGCTAGGGTGACCAGATGTCTGGTTTCTGACAGGAACACTTGGTCGAAAAGGGACCCTGGTGGCTCTGGCTAGCACCGGTGACCGGGCCGTTGACTGTCTGGTTGGCGCTGCTGTGCAGCAGTGGTGGCAGGCTTCCTTCTAGCCTCCGCTCCGCGTGGCTCCCGGGAAGCAACTGGCACATCCCCACTCCAGCTCCTATGAGTAGGGCAGGGGTGGGGAACCTAGGGCATGCAGGCTGGATCCTGCCCCTCGGTTAATTTAATCAGGCCCGTAGCGCCCCCTGCGGGGCAGGAGCCGCGAGCACCAGGTTGCCCCATTGCTGGGGGGGCGGAGGGGGGAGCCCTGAATCTCGGCACTCCCCCGCCGGGCTGGAGCTGCTGCGCTGGCTTGCACCTCTGTGGGGGGAAGCACCAAGCCTCCATGTCCCTGCCCCCATGGGGCTGGAGCCAAAAGCACGTTTTTGTTTAGATGAATAGAGTCATTCTGTCTCCTTTTCGTACCTTTGCTTATTAACATTTGATAGGTTCTTGTGTCACCTGATGAACTTTCACATAGTTTAAACAGTTCAGCTTACAAGTAGGGTGCGTTTGTCAGCCCAGTTATCACAACTGGTGTGCTGCAGAGCAGCACGTAAACCAACAGCAGAAGTTGTGACGAAAGGAAGGTCTGATCCTGCTTCCATTGCAGTGAGTGGCAAAGCTTGCACTGAATTCAGTGTTTGCGAGATTGGGCCCCCACTTATCTCATGATACCTTGGTTGCAAGAGCAGGTGTTACTCTTGCCGCCCTGATTAGTCCCACTGGCTGCAATCACGGCAGCAAACACGGAGCTTGGAAGTATTTGCATCAGGTCCGGAGAGAAGGAATATAAAATCGGCGCTCAAATACTGGATTGAGACGGGTCCCCCATCCAGTCCCACCGATTCCAAAGGATGCAGCGTAGCCTGGAATTCACCCAACCATTTTTATCTTGAGTGTCCCTTTAAGGGCCAGCTGTAGCCTTTCTGTTACTACTTCTCATGCAATGGGCTCTTGCCAAGGTAACATCAAGAACTGGATTTTGGACCAACCCTTAGGATGGAGGAGGGGAGTTGACGCGAGCCAGGAGTTGTTGCTGGACTTCTTGCCGTGAGAGTGCAGGGGATGGTGGTGTTCAGCCTGTTGTAGGTTCTGTAGCCTATTCTCTGGGGATTGCCGAGAGGACAATGGTCCCATGGGGACAGGGAAGGGTAATTCCTGGGGAGAAAAGCCAGTGTCTGTTTCAGATGGAATGGAAGCTCTTTCTGGCTTCCAGCGTTCTACTTGGCAGGGTTTATTAAGCAACGTGTTTATGATGATCTGGTGAATGGAAACAGTGTAGCTGAAATTTGGGTTTCTCAAGTCAAGCACTGCATTGCTTTAAGCCCCTAAACAAGGGAGCCACATTTCGTTGTGGGCAGGGGGCGAAGGAGCCTGCCACTGTTAATATTTAATCTGGTGGTTTATTTTTTTTCTCAACATCACTTTTTTTCTGCTTCCAAAGGCCAAACAAATCGACAACAAAATGACATTTGGGAACCCGCTGACTGGCAGGGGAAGATTCTTTGAACTGTGGCTTTTTCTTTCCATGTAGGAGCTAGAGAGAATTTTTTCAACCTTGTTTGTTGGATTACTTTTTTTTTTTATTGCTGGGCTCAGTTCCAGATTTAGAATTTCATGAGCCCATACCTTCCCCTTCCTCTCAGTTTTGCCCAGTGAGAATTTGGCTGGATTATCTCCAAATAAAAATGAAACCCTCTTCTGTAGAACATTAATGCTGGACACTCAGATGTTGTGTAGACTTCTTCATGCAGCAAGCCAAGCCCTGAGACTTTTTGTTTAAAGATTCTTGTTAAAAAGATGGAAACATGTAAAATTCTTTGCTTGACACACAATTGCACCCATTGCAGAGCAAAGGGTAGCAGATTGAAGGGATGGAGCTTCAGCCTGTATACATTGGAGCAATGCTATTGACGACAGGGCAGCTCTGCTGATTCACACCAGCTGTGGATCTGGCGCTTGTGTTCTCATGTAGTTGCATCAACGAAACGGTTTATTATTTGTCTTCGGACAGTCCTTTGCATTTATATGGTGGCTTATGTGTGGATCTCAAAGCCTTTTGTAAAAGTTAACACGGCTGCTACTCTGAAACCTTTATTAATTCCCACATCCTTGCCCTCCTATGAAAGAAGAACCAGCCATATTTTACAGATAGAGAAACCGAGGCCCAGAAAGATTATGCAATTTGCCTACATTCACAAAGCCACTCAGCGTCAGAGGCAGGATTAGAAATCAGAAGTTCCTGGATCCTACTCCCATATTCTAGTCCAGATCATTCTGTCTGTCAGACAGAGCAAATGTCTGAGGTTTGGCAGCCCCTGCACATTGTTTGATAATTTCATATAGACCACGGAAGGGATGGGCCAGTCAAAAAGAATAATCCAGGAGAGCTAATAACTCAGACTTGTTGTCATGTGCAAGCTGGACTGTGACTGGTTATAGGGAGCTTTTACACTGGTCACCATTAGCATGTAATTCAGAGATCAGATAAGGTAATAATAATGAGGAAATAATCTTAGATTATTGCTCCTAAAGCACTTCACAGACCTTAACTACTATGCAAATGACACCCACCACTGAAATGCAGCTATCTTTGGAGTGTAAAGTGGAAGTTCTTTAGCAACGCACAGCAACCCTATCCAACAGAACAGGACTAGAGCTGACATGTTCTACGTCCCATAGCAACTGCAGAGTTGGCAGGCTGTAGTGACCTTGCTTTGAATATGGTATGAAGAGGGATTTAACAATGTGATTGACAGATGCTGAATTGGCCTCTATTGGCAAAGAAGGGGCTTGGCTGAGATGGAGAACAAGAAGTAGCATGTGTCTTCTGTACATATCCCAGACCTTCCAGGGGGAGTGACAGTGTACAGAATCAGAGTCACTGGCCTGGCTGGTCTGTTCATCTCTCTTTCTCTCTCTCTCTCTCTCTGTCCCTGGAAATGCAGGATTCTTCATTGAAGCAGATATTTTCTCTTGAGTTGTCCAGTCAGATCTTAATTCAGTTGTTCTAAGAAAAAGAGGAGCGTTTCCATCACTTCTCTTTGGAGATCAGTTCAAACACGAATGGAGCTGCTGTCAGGATGTTTCTCCAGCCTTCCATCCCCTGCTGCAATACTGTACTATTCCTCTTTGTCATATGGGACTGGACTAGATGACCTCTCGACATCCCTTCCAGTCCTATGATTCTATACCCCATGTATCATGCTGGGTAATTCAGAACTTCCCAGCTCCCTCTTAGGATGTCAAGGGTGATGCTTCCTGACAAAGATATTCAAATTGCCGCTGTCGTGCGATGGTCTTTAACTCCTGCTTGGCATCGGCAGACTTATTTCTCTCATTGCCAGGAATGAATCCCACCAGCCAGCTCCCTCTAACACAATCATTGATGGCACTGGCCGCTGATGTGCTGTCTATAGAGGAGTGTTGGAGCTAATTTGATTGTGGTGATTCAAATTAACGCTGTTCCAAACAGCTACAGATTCTGAGCCAGGAGAGTCTCTCTTGTTTTAATTGTACTATACGTGCCAGATCCTCTGGTGGCATAAACCGGTAGTGTTCCTTTGCAGAAGGAGGTATGTCAGTTTACAACTGCTGAGAATCTGGCCCATTGATATTCATGAAACACTTTCATGTTTGGAACCCCATTCAAAATTTGCAGCTCTCAATTCTCCTCCCACTTTCACCAGTTTTGCACCATTGCAACTCCACTGACGGCTCTTGATTTACTCCATTGCAAAAGAGGAGAATCCAGGACTGCTCTCTTTTCCTTGTCCTCAGTTTCAGAGTTTATGGCCTTTTGTCATAATGATTAACCAAAGACGTAAAAGGAGAGCAAAGTCAGTAACTTACACTCTAACATGCTCTGTGCTGCAGTTGATTGATTTTTAGCTTCGGGCCACGAAGTATTAGTTAAAATAATGTCCTGTCCTTCCAGGAGGTTTAGAGAGCCATTATTTTCAGGTACACAAATGGCTCACCGCAGTACAGGGCTTTTCAAAGCCATCTCCTGAACCGGGATATTATTCTGATTCAGAATTGGTTTCTTCTTTCAGATCGGGTTTTCAACCCCTGGAGCTTTTTCTTATGCAGATGCTTTAAGTGGATCATGTGCTCAGAGAGTGTAGATCCTATTGAGTTCAATGCAGCTACTCTGATTTACACCAGCTAAAGATCTGGCCCCAGGCCATCTGTTGTATTTTGATGTCTCTTGGATACCTGAGGACAGACTTGTGGTCCCACGAGGTCTCTATTCATATTTGTTTTATCTTGGGTAGCTTTTTCTCTGGATTCCTTCTGTGTGACCTCATGTCTGATAGTGCTCAGGCACTGTGGTGATTGGTGGTATAAAAGCCTAAAATAGATAAATTTTCCACAGGATAGACTACAAGGTGTGCCTGGCACTGACAAAGTGAGCATAGAGATCTGTTTTTCCCCCCTTGTTGTTTGAAGGTAGCTAGAAGGTGGATCAAATATACAGTCCGCGGTATCAGAACCACCCACAGAGCCGGCGCTAGGCATAAGCAGACTAAGCAATTGCTTAGGGCCCCAAGCAGCTTAAGGGGGCCACCTATTAATTATTAGTATGTGCTGTACTGGGGAAAAAATATTCCTGCTTAGGGCCCCCAATAGGCTAGCACCAGCACCAGCACCGAGCACTCTCTGTCTTTGGCTCAGTTTGAATAAACACGGGCCCTTTTCTCGGTCAGTTTTCTTCGCGGAAAGATATCAAGTCCTTTGAGTCAGAGCCTCCTACCCTTGCTGACAGCGTGGGGAATCCAGAGCGGAATACTGTGCCTGTCCCAGTCTCTGTGCAGGTCAGAAATAACATAGCTTCAAACACCACCACATGTTTGGGGGGTGCAAATCCAGAGCTGGATATCAAGATTGCTTTGTGGGTCTTTTTCTAATCTGAACCGGTTCACTCACGCGCCAGAAGATGAGAGCTAGACTGTGCCGTGGTCTTAAATAGCTGAGTGGGCGGGCAAGGCCTTCTACACGCTGCTGCTTGTTCTCTCTGGATTTTGGGTCCAGAGCTAGAGCAGAGCTCAGACTAGGGGGTGGAGGAGACGGAGAAGGGACAGAACTGTGGTTGCCCCTCCAGGTTAGACCTGATGGGGAAGCAAACAGAGCTGGGTGGAGGATAGAAACTCTGTTTCATGAAGGATTTTGAGATTTCCAAACTTGGCTCCATTCTGAGCTGGAGCAAAACCTGAAAAATCTGAGAGTCTCCTCAATGGAAAATTAAAAAAAAAAATCATTTTGGATTGTTTGAAATGTTTCATTTTGATTTTGACTTTTAAAAAAATCTTGGTGTGACATTATAATCTAAAATAATCCAAAATAGAAACTGAAAAATCAAAATGTTTGGTTCCAACAATACCTAAATGGGAAATTTTGACATTATTGGAACTTTTTTTTTAAAAAAAAAGAAATTCCCAGTGAAACTGACCCAGTTTCTCGAAGCATTTGGATTTAGATGGAACCAGAAATATGGTTCCACCAAAGTTTCTCTGGCCAGTTCTACAAGTGAGTTACCCTTATTACAAGACTGCTCCATGTCTGTACATTGGTTAATAGACAAGGCGCTAGTAGATGGCACTCAAGAATGTGTAGTGTAGTTCTTGGGTTTTGTAGCTTCTTCTTGTGCACTGCAGATGGTTTCCTTTGCCTAGCTCTTTACAACAGCTCTTAACAAAACCCCTTTCGAGAATGGCAGTAACTCATAGCAAAAGCAAGAATTCTGATTGCCTCTGTCAGGTAACAAGTAAATAGGCAGATTTTTCTAACCAGTTTTTCTGTATGTTACCGATGTCGCAGCCTCATGCAGCTCTCTGTATGTGGACTAGTCACTGCAGTTTGGCTCTGTCCCATTGCCGTGACTAGTCCACTAGTTCGCTCCCCAGAGAAGATGACTCTCCCAGGGGTGTCATTACATGTATATGATAAACCACAGGGCAATGGGATTACAGAGAACCTGATCCTGTTGGCCCTACACTCCGGACTATTCTGTATGTTGGTGAGATTTCTCAAGTGAGGAATAGGACTTAGCATATGGCCTGCCTGTAGCAAAAAAGCACATGAAACCTTTGAGCAATAAGATTGACCAACTAATGGTTGGATGTTCTTTCCATTCCAGTACCGAATGACTGATATTTTAAAAAATATGATAGTTGATCGGTGTTTTTTCCAGATTTGGCCCTGGCCTTCAAAATCAAAACACAAACTAACCACAAGTTCCTCTCACGTTACCAGTTTGCCAAACTACAGCTCGGCACAGTAGTCTGCTGCTGTTTTCATATAACTCAACACTGGCCAAACCCGCTGGCAGATTTTGAGTTATATAATTGCTGAGGGTTTTCCTCTTTAAATGTTGTAAATAAAAACCCAGGCAAAATTTGAAATCTGCCCTCAGGCTTAAAACAACTCTCTTGTACCATATTTTAGTTGGGAGTAAATGTTTCAAGAGAGTGAACTCTCTTGGAATAAAGGGGTTGGTGCTGGACGTACTGCAACAAGGTGAATTTATTGTGAAGTCAACTTTATTCTTAGAGTAATTGTACGAGGGTGATGAAGCACGTACAAACCCTAAATATGGACAGGTTCAACAATGGTCTTTCTCAGCTACATCAAGCACTAGATAATTTTATTGCAAAATAAGGTTCTATGTCTCTCTCTCTCTCTTGCCCTGTCCTCACCACTATTATATCTGCAGGCTGCAACAGATGATAGCTTTAATATCCATATTTTACTGCACACTTTCTTTGAATGATGAGTCTGATCTTGCACTGGGAGTTTAGGGTGTGCAAGGAATGCAGGATTGGGTACTGATAGTGCCCCCTGGGTAGCGTACACACACTCGAGGATACTATGCAACTCCAAATCTGTGTTCTCTACAAAGAAGAACCTGATCCCCAGAGTTTGGATCTGAATCCAAACTCCACCCAGCTTCAGAGATGCTGAACTCTTGGGTTCTGGTTAAGTTAATCTCTGGATCTGTGTCTCTAAAGAAGGATCTGCTTATGACCAGGACATGAACTAAACCAGAAACCTAGGTTGGTAAATCACATGGAGCTGAACTGATGCCTCAGGATCTATCCAACACAACACTAGATGACGTTGTTTTAGACCTGAGGATTAGTACAGGGTGGGTGAAGCGCTGGAGAGAATTAGAAAGATACACATGCATTAAATATTGCTGGGCTGTTAAAAGCCTTTGTTGGGATGCTCCCAAGCTCATTGGAGATACATCTATTTGGCATGTAATTAACGCCAAATGAGATCAGCAATGAACACGTACTTATGGTCCCACTGAGTTATTAAGCTTGTAAATGGGAGGTAAGCAGTTGACAAGATACCTATGGCCAGTCAATCAGCTAGTCATCATACAAATTGACTTAACCAGTGTGTCAGACCAGTTTGGAAATAATTACAAGCAATCCCAGTGTGCCTGAAGGGCTGATAACCCTCAGCGGGTGGAAGGGTAGATAGTTAATATTAGGGAAGCTTAAATTCTACAAAGTGCGAGGAATAGCACAGCCTGTCAGGGGAGCCCATGGAACCCAGAGTAGAGATTTTTCCAGGCTTGCACAATTATCATTTCTATGGTGGTAGCACCTGTGGGCCATAACCAAAAGCAAAGCCCCGCTGAGTTGCATGCTGTAGCCACACACTGTACAGGACAGTCCCTGTGCTGAAGAGTGTAGGACATCAGTGGGACTTAGGCACCTAAAGACGTTTAAGGATCTGGGCCTTACAAACTAAATAGGCAAGAGAGGGGGGAAAAAAAGCAACATTAAACTTCCTATTTTAGGCACAGAGAGGTCAAGTGAGCCATCCAGGGAGTCTGTGGCAGAGCCAGCCTTTGAACCCCCATTTCATGACGTTCCAGCCAGTGCATTAACCACAGGGGCCACCTTGGATGCCCCTTTCTCAGGGCTGTTTTAGAGACAATGAAATGGAGCCTGCCACGGAGAAGGGGAAATGACACATGAATCGTCGTGCCCAGCTCAACTGATTTCATGATGCTAAGTCAAACAGGAAAGTCCTGTCCCCATCTGCCAAGTGATGGGAAGGCACAGAGCACCACAGAGAAATGCACAAAGCTTTTTATTAACCTAGCGTAGTATTTTAAAGTTTATGGATCCGTTGTTCTCCATGTCCTCTGAAGGTAGGATAAGAAGCAACTGGCTTCATCTGCAGCAAGGGAGATTTAGGTGAGTTATTAGGAAAAACTTTCTAACTGCTAGAGTAGTGAAGCACTGGAACAGGCTTCCAAGGGAGGCTTTGGACTTTCCATCACCATAGGTGCTGGAATTAGGGGTGCTGGGTGTGCTGCTGTACCCCCGATTTGAAGTAGTACTAATAAACCAAATACATGATTTCTGCCTCCCTTCTTCCCCCCCTCCCTCCCCCGTAAAAATTGTTCCAGCACCACTGACCTTCATTGGAGGTTTTTAAGCTCAGGTTGGACAAACACTGCTAGGGATGGTCTAGGTTTACTTGGTCCTGCCTCAGTGCAGAGGTCAGGGGCTAGATGACCTCTCGAGATCCCTTCCAGCCCTACATTTCTATGATTCTGATTATCAGACACTCCTACTTTGTGCTCATTTCACATTTGTCACGTTCTTTCCCTTCCCTACACGGTACATCCAACCTGGAAAATCATCTTTGCCACTTCTTTTTCAAGTAGCATCACACAGTGGCTTGGGGCACGTTCAGACTGTGGAATCATAGAAATGTCGGGCTGGGAAAAAGCCTTGAGAAGTCCAGTCCAGTCCCCTGTGCTAAGGCAGGGCCAAGTAAACCTAGCCCATCCCTGACAGATGTTTGTCATTAACCTCCTTGTCTTTGGGGTGTCTGTATTCCACTACCTACTCCCACATGAAATTTCTTGTCAAGCACTGGCCCGCTCTATCCACCCACCCGCTGAGGGAGCTTTTCAAATGCATCAGCTAAAAATCCCATTACTTTCTCTGTCAGGAGTCAGACTCGCTCCCATTCTATTAATTTTGCGGTACAGTAATATTTTACCAAGCAAGACAGTCTGGCTACATATTATTAGACTGGCTTCTTCTGGAAAGAGATTTTTCTCGGCTCAAACCCAACTTGCATCGCATCTGGAATCCAATTGTGGTTAACTAAGCCTTTCTGTGGGACTCTTGCAGTGTACATATCTGAGCCTCACGGATCTGATTCTGTTATGGTGTAAATCAGGAATAATGCCATTACAGTGAGTGGGCCCCATTTACTGTCGTCCTGCCCCGGTGAAAAGTTATTGCGAAATGCTACGACTCTGACTTTGGAGAAATTTACCCCACTGGTAAAAATGACTGCACGTCGTGTAGGGGGATAGTGGAAATACGGCCAGTGCAGGTACACAGCTGTGAGTGAGGTCAGAATCTGACCCTATATACATATATACTGTGCATTGCCTGTCAGATTTGCAATAGCAGGATTCCCTGGATCCTCGACATCAACTCAACCTTTCATCCTTCAGCTAGACAAAATAAATTCTGTGTCTGTGTGTCTCATTGAACAGGTGTCCTACTTGTGCACAATTCACAGTGTGGTGGTTCCTGCCCTCCACCCCAGACAGCTGCCTTTTGATGGTGCTGTATGCAGACAGGCAGTTTGTAAAAGTGCTTTAGGATGAAGCGCCCTAAACAAATATAAAATATGATCATTTCGTCAGGGCTAATGTGTTGTGTTGCCCAAGTCCGGTTTAATTTTTGTTGCAAGATCAGCCACATCTACCCACATCTAAATAGACTACGCAAACCCAAGAGCAGCTGTGTGTTCATGGCTGTGTGTGAGGGGAAATAAAACATTTCCCACTATTTTGATTTGGTGCCTGCCCCAAATTACACACTGTCAGTTGCAGGATCATGCAACAGCTCAGTCGGTCCTATGTTTTCCTGGGAGAGGGAAATATAATCACTCAGAAATGACTCTGTTTTCATATGGAAAAACTAGTCCCAGAATGGAACCAAGTTAGAATTCCCAACCTCAGGGGAGAATGTTCAAACCCTTTGGAAGTTGTTGGTAATATTTCATGCAACTCGCTGCTGGGGACGGAGTTTATGGGACCCAAACAGCTCTGCCTATTGTCATCAAAAGTGCACATTTCATATAGATAATAAAATTGCAGCTTTTTCAATTCATTGGGTTTGGGCTGTTTTGTCCTGCTATGCGGATTATTCATCTAAAAAGCAGCCATCTGGGGATGGCTCTTTCTGCAGCTCCACGGGGACTGGAGCCAGACAAGCCCGGGCTACTGCAAGCAGGCGACAGTTGGAAGCAGGGTGGAGCAGAGAGGGTGGAGGGTGGCTGAATAGAAAATAAATCTGGCGAGCCCTCCCCCAGGGCCGTGGATGTGGAACCTAAATGCATCCAATGAAGTGAGCTGTAGCTCACGAAAGCTTATGCTCAAATAAATTTGTTACTCTCTAAGGTGCCACAAGTCCTCCTTTTCTTTTTGTTAGAGGAGGGTTTCTAACCCAGGCAGCCCTAAGAAGAGAAGTGGGGACAAGAGCAGCTTTAGTTTGCGCAGCTTGGGAATGCTTTGGGGCTGGCCCAGTCATGGAGCCTGACAGGCCACTGGCAGTTCAACCCTGCCAAATGGAACGCCGACAGCTGTGGTATCCCATCAACGCCAACCCGGAGCTTGGGGTGAAGGAGCGGGCCGGACACGTTCCTGGGGTCCCTTAGGGCTAGCTCCCACCTGCTGGTCACGTGCTACCCAAGCTCTCTCTGGCTGGTGACAGGAGGCGTTGTGGCGAAGAGGTGAAGTATTCTGTCCCCAAAGCAGCTCAGCGGCAGATTTGGGGTTATAACCCGCCATGTTCTTGCCGTCGCGCTTTGCTGTCTCCCTTTTGCTGATTAGAAGAGTGTGGAGCAAGGACAGGGCAAGCAGCTGGCTCGAGAGACAAGCAGCTGGGATCCTCCCAGCACTGCCTGGATTGTCTCATCATCCCCAACGCTCCCCTCTGCCCCCACAGCTCGTCATCAAGTCTTCCTGCTCGGCCTTCACAACTCATGAGCTCGCTTCTCCCTAGAGCCAGTGAGGGGGAAAGGCCTTGCTCTGCTCCAGACGCGCCTCGCTGGGAAGAGCCCACCACAGACCCCGAAACATCCATCACATCCGCTCCCCTGCTCGAGTGCTTGGCTGCCCAGGGAAGGGAAATCTCATACTGCTCTGGAGGCTGCATTCCAAAGCCGAGCCTTGTGTTATATCCCAGAGCGCTCGTGAGTATCTGTGGCCACAGGCATACAAACACCGTGGTCATGGGCTAACCACATACAGGCTTGGGGAACAGAACTCCCTACCTCTTGCTCTGCCACTGGGATCCAGTCTTGCATTCACACAAACAGCTCTGAGTCCGGCCCACAGAGAGCCGTGGTGTACATCTGCAGCGGCCAAATACCCTGCTAACCCTAGACTGTATTATCATGCAAACGCACACACACACAGGGGCATGAGTCTGAGGCAGACCCACCCTCCTCCTTTAGTCTATGAGTTACTCTGTGTGCTCAAGGCACAGCGAAAAGATGAGCCTTAGCACAATGATCATGAAAACCTTTTCGCCCCAGCCCAGAATCCACTCACTTTAATAATGACGAAGAGGTTGAAAACAAGTTAGATTTTACTCGCCTGTTCAAAAAAATCACTCCTGTTCCTGGGGCAAAGAAGCAGGGGGAGTTTTGCAAGGCTACTTTAGAGGGGTTATTTGATTACTGGTAATCACAGCTCTACAGAGAGGTGTGAGGAGCAGGGGGCAGGAAAGACTAAATATATAAAGCCCCGCACACCTGACTAGGGGCATTAGGGTGCAATTTGCCACCTTCCCCTGACGGATCAGCTGTTGGAGAGAAGATGGTGGCCCTGACAGGCTAATGCTCTGACAAATACTATATGCCCCAACAAGGAGGGAATCTGTCAACCAGAGACTAGTGTCTTTTGGTTCTTCCCTTCTCCAGAGGTCCCTGAACAGCTTGCATGCCCCCCTCTCCCGTTTCAGGCAGCGGAAGAGCTGTAACTCACCTCACTAATTCCTCTGGCTCGAGGCTGCAGCTGGAGGCTGACAAATGATACCCACTGGATGCTAGCGAATGCGTCTGTGGTCAGATCCGCCGACCATCGTGTCCCGCCCGAGGGGAGCAGGGGGCAGGCTCCCAGTCCTCAGGAGAATTGCAGGGCATGGCACGCTCTCGGGGACAACTCACACGCACTTCAGCTCCTTTCTCTTCAACGAGGCTCCGCTGGCCTGACGAGCTGGAAGAAAGCTGCTGACGTGTAAATTCAGCAGGTGACCCCTCAAGCGTGTATCCGAGGTGGGCGTGACCCACCCAGGCTAATATCCGGGGCTTAATCCCTGCTGGCCATTTGTCGGCACTGTCCCTTCCTGATCCACTGCGGGGTTGTTACGTAGCGGGCCGCGCACCCTGCCCTCTTGCCGTGCGCTTTCTCAGGCCGCATCTCCAGGGGACCAAGAGGCAGCGGCCGAGCGACACCACATGTGCTCCCATTTGACCAAGCACATGTTGTTCCAAAATCCTGCCACCGAAAGGGTTCCCTCCCCAGAAACTTCTATAGACGGGGGCCTTCTGTTTGCTGCCTCCCCGCATGGTGCCCTCTCTGACCCCTAAGTGGGGAGGTTTGCTGAGAGGGGGTAAGGAGTTTCAGGGGCTTGGGAGGAAGCTGCACTGGGGAAGGGGCGTCTGGATCCACGCCTGGGATTCAGGGGGTACTGACGGAGGGTAGCTCGGGTCCCACAGATGAGGGGTGTGGAAGTCAGGGCAATAGCCCAGCAGGGCTGTTCATTTGTGGGTCGCAGGTTGCACCTTCAAAAGCACTTCTCTCTTGCCAGCGACGGCCCCGCCAGCTGCATCGTGCTTGCAAAACGGAGCCTGGCAGGTGAGTTGTGAAAAGCTAATTGTTTTGTGTGATATTAAAAATGAGTCACGTGCATGTTGACATTTCATGATGGGCTTGGCAATTAAATAACAAAGCTTGCAAGCCTCTCCTGCCATCAGCAAATGCCACGGGGCACTATTAAACAGAAGCCGGAGCTGCTAATAGGAGCAGGATCTCACAGCAGCAAACAAATCCCTTCATGGCACGGAAGAACCAGAGGGATAATTACCAGGGAACGGGCTTCTCTGCTCCTTTTGAGGGGGCTTCTAGGCAATAAAATGATTTGGAAAGCACACACCCCATGCCCTCCACCCCTGCTAACTGCTAAAACAGCAGCTCAACCAGTCTCTCTCAATCTTTCCTGTACCGACGGGAGCCTGCAAGCTCCGATTTTGGCTGGCAGCTGGTTTTGCAGGCAGTGAGCAGGCGGGGGCGGCTCTTCCTGGTGTTCAGAACAATCACAGACCCCAGCACGTTCCCCAGACCAACAGGCATTTGCTTGGCATGAACCCTGCAACCGTCACCTGGGGTGGAGGGGTGCAGTCGGCCCAGAGAGTGAGGAGCATGTCAGCCCCTTGCTCACCCAGACTGGTAGCTCCTGATCCCAGCGGCACAGCAAGTCTTTCCTCAGCAGAGATCTCCCTGCTGAAGGGACGTGGACTTTCCCTCTGAAGCCCCAGTGGATTTACAGTACTTGGCTACACTCACAGTCTTTGGAGTCGAGGCCCCAGCCTGTCAGAATGTGCTCGAAGGCAAAGCCACACTCTGGTCTTTCTCTCCTCTGTAAAACAACCATCATCAAGTGAAGGGCAGGCAGCCTCATGCCTAGAACGCCTACGATAGTGGCAAGGAAACACTTTGCTTTTGTGAACCAAGCATGACAGAGCCTCAGCCAGGTCCCATGGCTGGAGCTGGAGACCTCACCAGCCCTGTCTTGGAAAGCTGATTCAGCGCAATGAGCCAGCCACTGATCTCAAAAAGAAAAGGAGGACTTGTGGCACCTTAGAGACTAACCAATTTATTTGAGCATAAGCTTTCGTGAGCTACAGCTCACTTCATCGGATGCATACTGTGGAAAGTGTAGAAGATCTTATTATATACACACAAAGCATGAAAAAATACCTCCTCCCACCCCACTCTCCTGCTGGTAATAACTTATCTAAAGTGATCATCAAGTTGGGCCATTTCCAGCACAAATCCAGGTTTTCTCACCCCCCCCCCCCAAACTCACTCTCCTGCTGGTAATAGCTGTAGCTCATGAAAGCTTATGCTCAAATAAATTGGTTAGTCTCTAAGGTGCCACAAGTCCTCCTTTTTGCGAATACAGACTAGCACGGCTGTTACTCTGAAACGTGACCACTGATCTCAGGCACCCCGGTGTAAATCTGGACTCTCTTATTGGAGCCACTCTGGATTATACTCGTCAGCAGGATCTGGCCTGAAGTAACCAAACCATTCCTTTGCAGTAAGTATGCAGCCATGCCACTGAGATAAGAGGCGAAGGAGCCCTGCTCAGGACTGACTGTGTCTCTCGATCTGTGAAGGCCTCAAAGAACGATGCAATGTGGGATAAAGGCCCAAAATGAGGGACACATAAATATTATCCTTGCAGGAGACTGACCACGCTGTGGAATCTCTTCCTTCAGTATGCCAGACTCTTCCTAGCACTTCAGTGTCTTTAGTTCCGAAGGAAATCATTTTCAACAGTACCAGCAAGCTGGCACCAAACTCATATCACCCGAGGGAATTTTGGGATTGAAAGGAAGGCACTTGGGAGCTCAGAGTTAGGAACTAATACTATGGAAATTCACACTGCGATGCTGACCTGACTTCATAGCGACTCTATTTTCCTTAAGGTGTACTTGTGGCACATTTATTTGCAAGATATTATTCAGACACTAGATGTCACTGTGTGGAGTTCCAGACCCAGAGTGATCCATGGTAAACAGACAAAGTTGGGATTCAAGCTTTGTGGAAGTGTGTTTGTTTGGTTTGTGGCTGTTTTGTTTAACAATTGCCGCCTGTTAAAGATGGACTGTGATTCCGGATATCGTAACAGAGACATGTCATGATTTCTAGCAAATGACAAATAGTACAGCAATAAAACACAACAGAACAGACTGTGCTACTTATATCCTGCAATCAAAACATACTGAGAATTACTCGCTTACATTTCTGAGGTTTTAAATCTTGTAAATGTTTCAGTTCCTTGCATAACAGGACTGTCTGTAGAGCAGTGGCATCACTATAGTTACAGGCACTTTGCTGTATTCAAGTTTTGTAGAACTCATAAGGAAAAATCTCGCCATGGCGATGCTGGCTCCGTGTCACTTTGGGAAATTATATTCTCCTTGCTTAAAATTCCTCCGGGAGATTCAGATGGCTAACGTATACCTTCATCTTCTGCCCTGAACTATTTAAAGCATTGTGTGCATGTTAAAAACAGATGCCATGTTCTACTCCAGAAGTGGTTGCACGGGGTGAACGGTTTAAAATAATTTTGTTGCATGAGTTGGGATCTTTTTCTGAAAGGTTCTCTATAAACAGCAGTCCATTAAGAAATCCAGAGGATTTCTATCCAGAGTCCAAACCCAGCTTTGGATCGAAAACTCATGACCATCCCCTCTCATGAGCCAAACTAAACCCTTAGGTCTGAAGACCTCCCAGATGCTAAGAAGGTCCGAATCCAAATCTGGAGTCAAATTTTGCCACTTGGGGCTCTCTGGTATAAATGATTAATAAAAATCAAGGCCCAGGTCTGGTGATGGAAACCCTCTGGGAGTCTATAAGAAAGTATTTTCCCTCCCAACATGCTTATTCTACATTCAAACCCATGTGCCCTGGAGCAGGAAGACAAAGACACCACAACCAGTGGGAGATCAGTAACAAGCTGATTCTCATTAACATGACAGCCGCTCCTTTCCATAAGACTCTTTGGAAATTTCCATCAGTCCTGAAAGGTCCTTTCCACTTGCTGTACCACAGCAGCCAGTGGTTACCCAATTAGAAAGAGAGACAGTTCAGTCTTTCTGCTCTGTCCTCATAAAAATCCCCGTGCTAGTATAGATCAAAGGCAGAAAGGCCCCTGCCATAAACCAGCTCTGGGCTCAGACAAAAAGCGGGCTCAGATAAAAAGCTAAAGTTTCACAATGATATTTTCTCTCCCCCAGTCTATAAAAAATGCTTCTTCTGCTCTGACTCCAGCAGGAAGGATCATTAAATACAGGCTCTTCCACTGAAGCAGAGGCTGGTCATGCCCGCAAGGTTGCAAACAGTTATCATTAGTATTATCTCCAGTTTTCACATGCTCGTAACTTATCTTGAGGGCTGTGCTTTGCCAGGCTTGCCTGAGGGCCATTTGTTTTTTGAAAGTTTGAGTAAATTCCCTTAATCCGTTTTTTTTGGCATTCCAGGAGAGTCAAAACCAAAGCGAACTGGGTCTTGTAACAAACAACAATAACCTCGTCTAGCCACACAGTCTCAACCAACATAGCTGACGCTTGACAGCTGAAACTTGGGCTGGAATGTAGCCTTTGGTGAGAAATGGAGGTGCCCCACAATGCACTGGGTGACCACGGCTGTGATGTGTTCCAGGGCTGAAAGTCATCATCACCACTCTGTCTGCAGGAGGAGAAAGAGGGCATGTAACCCATTTGTGGAGATGATCTGCAGGCATCTCACCCCGGATCCTCAAAGGGTGTAAGTGGGGCTTTAGTGGGCTAGGTCTCGGGGGGGGGAATGACAGGTAGGATTCCAAATACCTTTAAGGATCTGGTCCCTTCTGCTTCTATATAGCTCTGGACTTTAGCTGTTCTCTGGGGATTTTCTCTCTCTTTACTAAGGTGGACTGTGCTCCTTTTATACCTTGCATGTGGCTTAAACCCCACCACTTAATTTACTCTAATAAAAGACCCGTGACCTTGGCTTCTGGCGTTAGTTCTTCCACTTTTGTCTGCAGTGGTTATGCTGCAGTCATTTGTCACTGTGAAGCACATAGGATAATGAATGAGACACACCTATTGGTACAACAGAGACTCAAGAAGGTCAGGCAAAGACATGGGGCAGGTGAACCGGTTGCTTCCCTTTCCAGGAGTGTAATTGCAAGAGCTCATTTTCCATGAGTCACCCTTCTCCCATGTGGTCCCTGGATCCACTCACCCCAAGGAGTCACTCCCTTAACGCTGGAAAACCTGCTGCTCTCTCCTGCAAATGGTCATCGATGCATCGCTATTGGACAGGTGATTGCATAGCCAGAGACTATAGCCGCGTCCACATTTTCGTGCCAATAAACATTTGGTGGAGGAAGCAATAAATCACTGATCCTGAAGCCTTGCAAAGGAGGCCAGAATCTTAGCAAATTGGAACCCAGAGATTATGGTAAGATTCTCCATGTCAAGTATCGCTTTTGTTTTCTAGCGGCTACATTTGCCAGTCATCACTAAGGTGAAGGCCTGCTACAACCACTAGCCAATGGGCTCAGAGATGGGCCAAATGCCATCTGAATTTTTCTGCTCTTCAGTGGCCTTTATGAGGCTAAAAGCTGACTGCTATATTCAACTGCAGCGAGAAGCGGCTGTCAATCAGTTTGCCTGCCCGGCCGTTTGGCATTTCTCTTCTCTAGATCAGGTTGCCCTGCATTGCTGGGCAATAAGGTTTTTTTTCCCTACTATCTACCTCGCTGGGGTCAGGAGTCCAAGAGCAAGCCAAGAGGCAGGATTGTCACTGCAGCTGGCAGGGGAGTCCACCTCGTTGCATGGACCTGGCTCTTGGGCTCCTGACTCTGGCTCTGATTCCTGGCTCTGGCCCGGACCACGCTGCTCCGGCCACCCAAACTGCAGTCATGACAGTTTGCACAGACACTTACTGGAACTCCTCCTGGGCTTAAATAGGGCTTCTGGACTGAGCAGGAGCCAGGAGGGAAGCCGTTAATCTGGTTTTCTGAGGTGATCTTTCCTGTTGTGTTTGTCTCCACGCAGTCCATGTGATAACATGTACCGACACCCTCCTATCATGGCTGCTGGGCAGTGGGGTGCAGGTGCTGGCTATTATGCACCCTATAATCCTGGGTTCTTGCCCCCCAGAGCTTCCCAGATAGGAGTCCTTCCCAGTGTCTAGTGCACTGTGGTACAGGGACATCCTCTGTTGGAACACAGTCTCTCCCTAACCGTAACTCCCTGCTGTTTGCATCCTGCCTCAGCATGGTCACAGCACAAACCTGTACCTCGGCCACCTCCGTTTTCCTGTTGCACCATCACTGACTGGTTTTGGTAACACCCCAGCGCTACTTGGAATAGCCACAGTCATGCCCAGGGGCTGTTAGTACATCAAGCAGCTTCTTGTCTCCGTGGTGGGGATGCCAGGATCTCTGCACCAAGGATTGTGGGGTTGGCCACAGCAGGCCAGATTCTGACCTTGCTTACATCAGTGTAAGTCCACTGGCTTCAATGGCGTTACTCCTGTGTAGCTGAGATCAGAATCGGGCCCACAGGCTTTTTTCCTGAAATGTTTCCAACCCCTCGTAAAACGCGCGCGTCAGTTTGGATTAGGGACAGGAGAACTAGTTCAGTTAAACACCAGACAGGACCCACCACACAGGCCCAGCCAGGAGGGGTGTGTGATTAGAGGCCATGTGGCGCGAAGGGAGGTGGGTGGGGATAGGCAGCGGGCAGGCCTGAGTTCTGAGTCTGGCTCTGTGTGGCCTAGAGAAAATCCTGTCCCCTCGCTGCTTCAGTTCCCCACAGAAGAGGTGTGAAGTGTAATGAGTAGGGCAGCCCTATCAAATTCGCGGCCATGAAAAATGTGTCACGGACCGTGAAATCTGGTCTCCCCCCGTGAAATCTGCTCTTTTGTCTGCTTTTACCCTGTACTATAGCGATTTCACAGGGGAGACCAGCGTTTCTCAAATTGGGGGTCCTGACCCACAAGGGAGTTGCGGGGGGTGTCACAAGGTTATTTTAGAGGGGGTTGTGGTATTGCCACCCTTCCTTCTGCGCTGCCTTCAGAGCTGGGTGGCTGGCGAGTGGCGGCTGCTGACCGAGGGCCCAGCTCTGCAGGCAGCAGTGTACAAGTCAGGGTGGCGATCCCATCCCAGGCCATCCTGACTTCTGCGCTGCTGCTGGCGATGACTCTGCCTCCAGAGCTGGGCTCCCGGCCAGCAGCCGCCGCTCTCCAGTTGCCCAGCTCTGAAGGCAGCGCCGTTGCCAGCAGCAGTAAGGGTAGCGGTACTGCAACCCCCCCTACAATAGCCTTATGACACCCCGCCCCCGCACAACGGCTTTTTGGGTCAGGGCCCCCACAGTTCCAACACCCTGACACTTCAGATTTAAATAGCTGAAATCATGACAGTTACTATTTTTTAAACCCTATGACTGTGAAATTGACCAAAATGGGCCGTGAATTTGGTAGGGCCCTACTAATGAGCTAATGGCTGGTTGGTGGTTTGCACATCTGAGGCACTCGGGAGGTGCTAGGGATCGCTGTGAGTTAGGGGTGGGAAACACTCCCCTTTACTCATGCCATGCTTAGATCCTCATCCCCAGATTGCATTGGACTGAATCATTTTAGTTGTTCAGACTCTGAGATCTCTTTTGGGCACTGTGGACTGACGCAAAGCCCCATTGACGGCTTCAGGAAGAGAGATCAGCTGACCTGCAGCCTCATGTCTCAGGCTTAAAAGTTGACTTGTTCATTTATAACCAGGACGAGAATGGAATGCTTTCCCCGTGCTGCTGCGGGACACATGGAACACCAGGATATCTGGCCACAGAGAGAAAATACGCAATACCAATGGGACTTCAGACTCCCAGATAATTAAGCTGGGTACAGATTTCATGTAGGGTTGCCACCTTTCTAATGGCTGGTAACTGGACCCCCAAGTCCCTGCCCTCTGTTCCGCTCTGCCCCAAGGCCCCACCCCTGCTCTGCTTCTTCCCCCAAGAGGCCGTCCCTGTTCCACCTCTTTCCTCAAGGCCCTGTCCCCTTCTCCACCTCTTCCCCCAGGCCCTGCCCATGCTCCACCTCTTCCCCCTCAGATAAAAATACAATGGACATCAGGCACCCAGATGCACAAGCCAAAACCCAACCAATGCATCACCACAGGGGTTACCAGTGCAGGCTCCGGAGAAATCGTACAACTCCAGCACAGCGGGGAAGCATCTGCAGCTGATTAAAGCAGATATTCCATAGCAGCCACTGGCAAAGGGGTCCCCTGTAGTCAGCTGTTGTGGAAGCAGTGAAGTCTGGCTGAAAGGGAGGGTGTAGCCCTGGTCTCTTCCACTTCTCCAAGGGAGATCAGAAATCTGTGTTTGGGATTCTGTTGAAACTGCACATTTACCATGGAGTTCAAAAGCCGCGTGGAGCTGGGCTACATAATGAGCCCATAAGACATATTGCAATGTCCTCATTATTGCAAACCTCAGACAGCTTGAAGGGAGAATTCAAGTCACTGAGAGAATCATCAAGAGCAGTGATGGGCTCAGGTGGGAGCCAACAGCTCAGCCTATGTTCTGCTGGGGACCACGCATGTTCAGATGAGCCCTCCAGACTGCACGGCCATTCTCCTTGCACGTACTCAAGTGGGTTGGGGACCCTCACTGTGTGGCAGTCCAGGCTAGGTTTAGTTTTGGTCAGTCCCTGCTGAATATGGGCCCGAGTCAAAGCCATAGCTCTTGTGCGGGATAAGGGTGAATTTCCCTATTGTTCAGTGCATCCAGCAGGTTACATGCTTTGCTGTTTCTAATGGCTGTCTGACCAGTGCATTGCTAACGTGTAGCTCATACCACTGCTGAGTCTGGCTCAAAGGCATTTGCGGTCCTGAGACTTCAGGTACCCTGCAGCAGTGACTTATGTTGTCAGACTTCAGGTCCATATGCTGCCTCAGTTTCCCCTCTCTGTCATCCCCCAACTCCCAGTGCGGGTAGGTTGCTGAGGTGAGTTGCCCTCCAGCAGCGTCACAAAAAATCCATCTCTGCCAGAGTTAATCAAAATCCAGGTGGAAACCCAAGAGCCACCCCTCCACCCAGAATCTTGCCAGGGTCTTGGTCTTCTCAGAGTCTGTCCTCTCCCTCCATGGTCTGTAGCCCTTCTCCCGGGCTCCAGTCAGTCCCTCCTTCCTCCTGTTGACTGGAGTGGCTGTACCACTTCATAAAGGTGGCTGCACAGGGGGAACCCACATCCACCCTCTACTACAGGTCACTGGCCTTAGGACCCTAAACCATTGAGCTATCTACCCCCTAACTCAAACTTCCCTGCCTTTCCTTCCCAGGACCCCTTCCTATGCACCAAGCCAGGCCTCCTCCCAGATGCTTTCTAGCTACTCTTCACTAGAACATCTTATTTCGAGTCTGCTCTCCCTGAGTAACCACAGGTTACCCTTATAGCTCCCAGAAGGCCAGTTCTTAGTCACATGACCCTCTTACCCATTTCCTTCAGCTTGGGGGATGGGTTACACCTGGCACAGGTGAGGCTGAGATGCAATCCCCTATTAAAGGGCCAGTTCACCTTGAGACATACTCACTCTAGCCAGCATGTGGTCCCTTGTTGAGTAGCCCCTTACTAACCCTTATGAGAAAAGTACCCGAGGGAAAAATTATCCCTGGATAGTCATTTCTCTGGATTCAAAACAATCTTTCAAATGGAGACTAATGAGCTCAAGCCAGTAATAATAATCTAATAAGTGAAACAAACAGCATTTTGCATTTCATCAGTCGGGGGTAGGAAACGGAGAGGATCATTTTACCATCCGCAGTGTCTGCATGTGATTTCTATTGAACGCTTGCCGCTTATCAATAAATTTGCACACGCTGAAATACTTTCAGCTGTGTTGGGTGGAGAACTTGATACACTCATGTAGAATTATTAATTGATAAAGTTGAGTCCAGACAGGCCTTCTTCAGAGCAGCCCAAACCAAGATTCCAGCTGTGGAATTTAGAATGCCAGCTGGGATTCCAGATGTTTTCAGCACCCCTTCCCCCACGCTGCTGCCACAACATGCCAGGCCAAGGGCCCGTTCAAAAGCAAAGGCCGGCTGCTGAGTTGGTGTAAACTAGTGTCGCTCCAATGAACTCAGCAGGGCTAAGGCAACTGACACCAGCTGAGGATCTGGCCTCTAATTTATAAAGGATTTTTATTCTGACTCTGAGCACCCTGGTTGAATTATTCATTGACACCATGGACCTGATTCTCCTTGCCTTACCCCAGTGTAAATCAGGAGGAATGCCATTAAATTCCAGTTAGTTACATTGGTGTAAGCCTGTGTTAGACAAAACCAAACCAGAATCTAGTTCTTTTTCTGATTATGAGCCAATCACTCGTGGCTGTTTTTTTTCAAATGTGCTTATTACTCATAAGACTCCACTGAATAATCTGGATGAAAGTACTTCTAGGTGATGGGATTTGCGCAAACTGTTCTCTTCAACTGTTCACTATTTATAGTGTCTAGTTGGTCATCCAAGTCACATGGTAGTTTTTCTGCTCCCTGATTGGATGACTTGAAACTTTCAAAGGAGGAATCTAACAAATAGCGAATGTGAATTTTCAGATGAATGATTGCACATGCTAAAATTTGTGAAAACGCCAGGGTTTGTGATGAAATGCCAGTGATTGTCTAAGTACTTGTAAAAATGAGAGCCCATGAATAGAAGGAAATGTAACATAGGATTAATTTATAAAGTCACAAATCAAGTTTCTCAGCTCTGTTCTCTACACCTATGCGGGTGCACTCTGTAGTTTATGAAATACAATGCACCTAAACCCATGTGGTATCTCCTGCTATTCCCGTCCTGAGTCCCCCTGGCTCAGCTTTGCCGATCAGCAGACAGCACCCTAGGCTATCCTTGTTTTGTGAACAGATAATGGCTAACATACGGTGGGTTCTCCCAAGGATGTGGAAGGGTATTAACACCTGGCAGTTTAGTGGCAATAGGAAACGTGAAAATCTTAAGTGGAATTAGTGGTTTTGAAAATAAACTTCCCCTGGCCTCTGGGAGTCCTGGGTTCAAATCCTGATTTGCCAGAGGTCACAAGTGGGAACTGTTAGTTCTCCAGTGGATATTTGTCCAGGGCAAAAATAACCAACCCTTTCACAGCTGAGTGTAATTGGCAGTCGTGGCAGAAGAGAAGTGCTGCTGGTTAGGCTTGTGGTGTATCCACAGAACTATCTGTATGGGGCGTCTACCTCTTGTATACACTCAGCCCCTCACAGAACCTTCCGGAACATCACCTTACCCTGATTTAGACATGAACAACGACAAAACCTCTTTTGGGAATGGCGCATTCCTGCTACTCCACGGTGTGCTGAAGAAAACTGACCCCCCGCCCCCTGCATACTGCTCCGTCTTTGTCTAAAGCGTTTTCACTTGACAGTAAAAATAGGAACGATCCATTCCTTAAGAAAGGGTGGGACGGAGAGCTTCTTTCTGTAAGCTGCAGCTGCTTAGCGGGGCAGGTTTGTCTGTGTTCATGCACCGGGCTAATAGAACTGCCTTTGAGTCTATCTACTAACTACCGCCTCTCCCAGTAGTGTAAATCAGGAGCAACTCCATGGCAGTCAATGGAGACAGGCCAGTGTAAAACCAGTGTGAGAAGAGATCCAGGCTCAATGGGCACAGTTCAAATCTGGTGTAAATGGGTGCACTTCTGCCATCATCAGTGCGTGATTGGTATGTTGGCACCATCTCTGTGAACACTCCTGCATGTGTCCCTGGGTTTTTCCACACGTACCCAAACAAAGCACTTTATTGGCCATTCAAAAGGCTTTCCCATTTGCCCACCTCTAAGTCAACCCTCTGTTGACTTGGATTTCATAGAATCAGAGAAGATCAGGGTTGGAAGAGACCTCAGGAGGTCATCTAGTCCAACCCCCTGCTCAAAGCAGGACCAACCCCAACTAAATCATCCCAGCCAGGGCTTTGTCAAGACGGGCCTTAAAAACCTCTAAGGATGGCGATTCCACCACCTCCCTAGGTAACCCATTTCAGTGCTTTACCTCCCTCCTAGTGAAATAGTGTTTCCTAATATCCAACCTAGACCTCCCCCACTGCAACTTGAGACCATTGCTCCTTGTTCTGTGATCTGCCACCACTGAGAACAGCCGAGCTCCATCCTCTTTGGAACCCCCCTTCAGGTAGTTGAAGGCTGCTATCAAATCCCCCCTCACTCTTCTCTTCTGCAGACTAAATAAGCCCAGTACCCTCAGCCTCTCCTCATAAGTCATGTGACCCAGCCCCCTAATCATTTTCGTTGGCCTCCGCTGGACTCTCTCCAATTTGTCCACATCCTTTCTCTAGTGGGGAGCCCAAAACTGGACGCAGTACTCCAGATATGGCCTCACCAGTGCCAAATAGAGGGGAATAATCACTTCCCTCGATCTGCTGGCAAAGCTCCAAGTAATACAGCCCAATATGCCGTTGGCCTTCTTGGCAATGAGGGCACACTGCTGACTCATATCCAGCTTCTCGGCCACTGTAATCCCCAGGTCCTTTTCTGCAGAACTGCTGCTTAGCCAGTTGGTCCCCAGCCTGTAGCAGTGCATGGGATTCTTCTGTCCTAAGTGCACTTGTCCTTGTTGAACCTCATCAGGGAGAAGAATTCTTTAAGCTTAGCACCAATGTGGACACAAGAACAAATGGATATAAACTGGTCATCGGAAAGTTTAGACTTGAAATTAGACGAAGGTTTCTAACCATCAGAGGAGTGAAGTCCTGGAACAGCCTTCCAAGAGAAGCAGTGGGGGCAAAAAAACCTATCTGGCTTTAAGATTAAACTCGATAAGTTTATGGAGGAGATGGTATGATGGGATAACATGATTTTGGCAATTAATTGATCTTTAAATATTCATGGTAAATAGGCCCAATGGCCTGAGATGGGATGTTAGATGGGGTGGGATATGAGTTACTACAGAGAATTCTTTCCTGGGTATCTGGCTGATGAATTTGCTCACACGCTCAGGGTTCAGCTGATCGCCATATTTGGGGTTGGGAAGGAATTTTCCTCCAGGGCAGATTGGAAGAGGCCCTGGAGGTTTTTCACCTTCCTCTGTAGCATGGGGCATGGGTCACTTGCTGGAGGATACTCTGCTCCTTGAAGTCTTTAAACCATGATTTGAGGACTTCAATAGCTCAGACATAGGTGAGAGGTTTATTGCAGGAGTGGGTGGGTGAGATTCTGTGGCCTGCATTGTGCAGGAGGTCAGACTAGATGACCATAATGCTCCCTTCTGACCTTAATATCTATGAGTCCATGAATCTATTTCTTTTTGGCCCAATCCTCTAATTTGTCTAGGTCACTCTGGACTCTATCCCTACCTTCCAGCATATCTACCTCTCCCCGCAGCTTAGCGTCATCCACAAACTTGCTGAGGGGTCAATCCGTCCCATCATCCAGATCCTTAATGAAGATGTTGAACAAAACTGGCCCCAGGACTGACCCCTTGGGCACTCCACTTGATACCAGCGGCCAACTAGACATTGAGCCGTTGATCACTATCTGTTGAGCCTGACGATCTAGCCAGCTTTCTATCCACCTTATAGTTCATTCATCCAATCCATACTGTGGGAGACCATATTGAAAGTTTTGCTAAAGTCAAGGTATATCACGTCCACCGCTTTCCCCATATCCACAGAGCCAGTTATCTCTTCATAGAAGGCAATTGGGTTGGTCAGGTGAATCCATGCTGACTGTTCCTGATCACCTTCCTCTCCTCCAAGTGCTTCAAAATGGATTTCTTGAGGACCTGCTCCATGATTTTTCCAGGAACTGAGGTGAGGCTGACTGGTGTGTAGTTCCCTGGATTCTCCTTCTTCCCCTTTTAAAAGATGGGCACTACATTTGCCTTTTTCCAATCATCCAGGACCTCCCCCGATTGCCATGAGTTTTCAGAGATAATGGCCAATGACTCTGCAATCACATTAGCCAACTCCCTCAGCACCCTCATATGCATTAGATCCGGACCTATGGACTTATGCATGCCCAGCGTTTCTAAATAGTCCTTAACCATCTCTTCTGCGCCCTTCACCATTGAGGGCTGCTCACCTCCTCCCCATACTGTGCTGCCCAGTGCAGCAGTCTGGGAGCTGACCTTGTCTGTGAGTCTTTGACAAAAGACTCTGCCCAGCATCCTCTTTGACACATGCCTGCTTTGAGGGCTGTGACTTCTCTCTGTGCTCACCCAAAGGGGCTCAATGAATCTTCAGCTGAGAGCTCCCTTCATCTCCATTCACAGAGAGAACATGGTGCTTGAGCCCAGCTGTGGATCCTTTGCATGTTTGCACTGAGAATGCACCTCCTCGAACTGGGCGTGAGGGCTCATGAGACTGGTAGGTGAGCACACGGCATTGGCCTTGGACTAATGACCTCTGGGAGGTCACAAGTGCTAGTTGGGCCTGGGAGGTGAGAGAATTGTGGTTTCTAATCTGGCATCTGGCCCTCTAGCTGGTTGACCTTGGACAAGAGACTTGTCTTACTTGTGGGTTATCTTAAGGCCAGCCTTAAAGGAGGGTGAAGGCAGACAATTGCCTTGACCCTACAGATCCTTGCATGGGGTACACAAGGCTATTGGTCTCCAGGGCAGGTGTGACTGGAGGCTCCATGCAGGCATGAGGTTAAGCTCTGGGTTGTGGGGAGTCCCTTGTGCACTGAATCCCTTACTTTTAGGGTAAAAAGGGGCAGGGTATGGGTGGAACATGGATGTGTCTGTTGAGAGACAGGATTCAGGGGGCTCCTGATCATGCTAATGCCAAGGAGAGTCTTTGGTGCCTGGACAAAGGAGGCTGTCCCTCTCTCTCTCGCTCGCTCTCTCTGTCTCACTGATGCTGTATCATGTTCTGCAGTGCTCCCTGCTCCTCCCCTTTTACCTTGTGCTTATGTGCACAGCCCTGCAGACGGGCGCTGTGCCTGGCCAAGCCCCAAGGCTCTGGCTGGGGTGAGCTCTGCGGTGGAACGTACAAAGCGACCGATGCCAGTCACTCACTCGCCTGCTTTGCCAACGTTTGAATGATGCTCTAAATCCTCCCTGTGATCAGACGCCAGCAGGTGCACAACATCGATAGGAGCTGGCAAGGCATTCTGGGTGCTGGCAAGGCATTCTGGGTACTGCCAAGCCAATGAGCCCGCCATGAGTTCCACTTGGCTCAATAATAGGCCTGGCCAAGCCAGGCATCATGGGGACATGCTCTGAGTAAACTTTCTGAGGAGGCCCACAGAGCTCTGCCAATGCTCCTCAATCCCTGAGGCTCCAACCCAAGGGACTCTCACACTGCTCTGCACGGCTCACACCTTGATTCGGACCTGCAGGACATCGGCTGTTCAAGTCCTCATCTCTGCCAATGCACCTCAATTCGGACCTGTGCCAGCCTTGGGCTTTCTCACTTCCCTTGCAAACACATCTTGATCCTGGCCTGCAGCATCCCTGCTGGTCCAGTCCCAGTATCCCCTGCCCAGCTCTGCCAGTGCATCTTGATCCTGACCAGCAGCATCTTTTCTGTGCCCTCCTGGGCTTCCCTTGAGTGCAGACTCCCAACTGTACCAGATTTCACAATTGTTGTGATATAAACAGACATCCACTGACATCCACTGTGGGACTAGGACCGAGAAACCACTAAACTAGAACTTTCCCATTTGAACCCTGGTCTCCTGCATTCACACACTGGCTCTCTGATGGGTTCCTTTCTATTTCTGGGGACCACGGGTCCAGCAGCAAAACCCCATGATACATTAACATTTTGAATTGGCCAGGAAAGCGAACGGATACAGCATGAAAAGGCATATTGAAATGGCACAGCTTGTATCCAGGAAGCACGGTTGAAAGACCTCGTGGCTGATGATGGGACAAACAGGGATCTGTCAGTAGACAGTGGCCCTAACCAGCAGCATACTGAGTGACTGTGGCAAGGGACCTTTCAACACCGTTAAGAAACTCACTAAAATCTTCACTCCCCAACAGACTGTGTTATCAGGGCAGTAGATGAAAAGGTGCTAACAGAAGGGGAAGACATCGAGCGGCCCTGGAGAGAATATTGTCTCAATGAACCACTGATGGATGGCCCAAACGTTAGCAAGAGTGAGTGCCCAGTGCCCATGCACCATCCAAATAATGACCTCAGGCAAATCACTTCACCACTCCCTGTGTACCTCGATTTCCCCTATGTCTGCCCAAACTCTGCAGGACAAGGACTCTGTCTCACTATGTCTCTGGGCAGTGCCTAGCACCACGTGTAGTGAGGTGGTCGTTTACTGAGCACCCCTTCGTGGCCAGGGTTGCTTTGCAGGCACCCTCCCCCTCTTAGAGCTCTCTTGCAGGTCATAGAATATCATAGAATATCAGGGTTGGAAGGGACCTCAGGAGGTCATCTAGTCCAACCCCCTGCTCAAAGCAGGACCAATCCCCAACTAAATCATCCCAGCCAGGGCTTTGTCAAGCCTGACCTTAAAAACTTCTAAGGAAGGAGATTCCACCACCTCCCTAGGTAACGCATTCCAGTGTTTCACCACCCTCCTAGTGAAAAAGTTTTTCCTAATATCCAACCTAAACCTGACCCACTGCAACTTGAGACCATTACTCCTTGTTCTGTCATCAGCTACCACTGAGAACAGTCTAGATCCATCCTCTTTGGAACCCCCTTTCAGGTAGTTGAAAGCAGCTATCAAATCCCCCCTCGTTCTCCTCTTCCGCAGACTAAACAATCCCAGTTCCCTCAGCCTTTCCTCATAAGTCATGTGTTCCAGTCCCCTAATCATTTTCGTTGCCCTCCGTTGGACGTTTTCCAGTTTTTCCACATCCTTCTTGTAGTGTGGGGCCCAAAACTGGACACAGTACTCCAGATGAGGCCTCACCAATGTCAAATAGAGGGGAACGATCACGACCCTCGATCTGCTGGCAATGTCCCTACTTATACATCCCAAAATGCCACTGGCCTTTTTGGCCTTCTTGTTGACTTATATCCAGCTTCTCGTCCACTGTAACCCCTAGGTCCTTTTCTGCAGAACTGCTGCCTAGCCATTCGGTCCCTAGTCTGTAGCGGTGCATGGGATTCTTCTGTCCTAAGTGCAGGACTCTGCACTTGTCCTTGTTGAACCTCATCAGATTTCTTTTGGCCCAATCCTCTAATTTGTCTAGGGCCCTCTGTATCCTATCCCTACCCTCCAGCGTATCTACCTCTCCTCCCAGTTTAGTGTTATCTGCAAACTTGTTGAGGGTGCAATCCACACCATCCTCCAGATCATTAATGAAGATATTGAACAAAACCGGCCCCAGGACCGACCCTTGGGGCACTCCGCTTGATACCGGCTGCCAACTAGACATGGAGCCATTGATCACTACCTGTTGAGCCCAACAGTCTAGCCAGCTTTCTATCCACCTTATCGTCCATTCATTCAGCTCATACTTCTTCTATTTACTGGCAAGAATACTGTGGGAGACAGTGTCAAAAGCTTTGCTAAAGTCAAGGAAAAACACGTCCACTGCTTTCCCCTCATCCACAGAGCCAGTTATCTCGTCATAGAAGGCAATTAGATTAGTCAGGCGTGACTTGCCCTTGGTGAATCCATGCTGACTGTTCCTGATCACTTTCCTCTCCTCTAAGTGCTTCAGAATTGATTCCTTGAGGACCTGCTCCATGATTTTTCCAGGGACTGACGTGAGGCTGACTGGCCTGTAGTTTCCAGGATCCTCCTTCTTCCCTTTTTAAAAGATGGGCACTACATTAGCCTTTTTCTGGTTGTCCGGGACCTCCCCGATCGCCATGAGTTTTCAGAGATGGCCAATGGCTCTGCAATCACATCCGCCAATTCCTTTAGCACTCTCGGATGCAGCACATCCGGCCCCATGGACTTGTGCTCGTCCAGCTTTTCTAAATAGTCCCGAACCACTTCTTTCTCCACAGAGGGCTGGTCACCTCCTCCCCATGCTGTGCTGCCCAGTGCAGCAGTCTGGGAGCTGACCTTGTTCGTGAAGATAGAGGTAAAAAAAAGTATTGAGTACATTAGCTTTTTCCACATCCTCTGTCACTAGGTTGCCTCCCTCATTCAGTAAGGGGCCCACACTTTCCTTGACTTTCTTCTTGTTGCTAACGTACCTGAAGAAACCCTTCTTGTTACTCTTAACATTTCTTGCTAGCTGCACCTCCAGGTGTGATTTGGCCTTCCTGATTTCACTCCTGCATGCCTGAAAAATATTTTTATACTCCTCCCTGGTCATTTGTCCAGTCTGCCACTTCTTGTAAGTGGAAGATCTGTGTTTAAGATCAGCAAGGATTTCACTGTTAAGTCAAGCTGGTCGCCTGCCATATTTACTATTCTTTCTACACATTGGGGTGATTTGTTCCTGTAACCTCAATAGGGATTCTTTAAAATACAGCCAGCTCTCCTGGACTTCTTTCCCCTCATGTTATTCTCCCAGGGGATCCTGCCCATCAGTTCCCTGAGGGAGTCAAAGTCTGCTTTTCTGAAGTCCAGGGTCCGTATTCTGCTGCTCTCTTTTCTTCCCTGTGTCAGGATCCTGAACTCGACCATCTCATGGTCACTGCCTCCCAGGTTCCCATCCACTTTAGCTTCCCCTACTAATTCCTCTCAGTTTGTGAGCAGCAGGTCAAGAAGAGCACTGCCCCTAGTTGGTTCCTCCAGCACTTGCACCAGGGAATTGTCCCCTACCCTTTCCAAAAACTTCCTGGATTGTCTGTGCACCGCTGTATTGCTCTCCCAGCAGATATCAGGGTGATTGAAGTCTCCCATGAGAACCAGGGCCTGCGATCTGGTAACTTCCGTGAGTTGCCGGAAGAAAGCCTCGTCCACCTCATCCCCCTGGTCCGGTGGTCTAGGGCAGACTACCACCACGACATCACCCTTGTTGCTCACACTTCTAAACTTAATCCAGAGACACTCACGTTTTTCTGCAGTTTCATACTTGAGCTCTGAGCAGTCATACTGCTCCCTTACACACAGTGCAACTCCCCCACCTTCTCTGCCCTGCCTGTCCTTCCTGAACAGTTTATATCCATCCATGACAATACTCCAGTCATGTGAGTTATCCCACCAAGTCTTTGTTATTCCAATCACATCATAAGTCCTTGACTGTGCCAGGACTTCCAGTTCTCCCTACTTGTTTCCCAGGCTTCTTGCATTTGTGTATAGGCACTTGAGATAACTTGCTGTTTGTCCTGTTTTCTTAGTATGAGGCAGGAGCCCTCCCCTTTCGTGTTCTCCTGCTCATGCTTCCTCCCGGTATCCCACTTCCCCACTTACCTCAGGGCTTTGGTCTCCTTTCCCCAGTGAACCTAGTTTAAAGCCCTCCTCACTAGCTTAGTCAGCCTGCTTCCGAAGATGCTCTTCCCTCTCTTCGTTTGGTGGAGCCCGTATCTGCCTAGCACTCCTCCTTCTTGGAACACCATCCCATGGTCAAAGAATCCAAAGCCTTCTCTCCGACACCACCTGCGTAGCCATTCGTTGACTTCCACGATTCGACGGTCTCTACCCCGGCCTTTTCCTTCTATGGGGAGGATGGACGAAAACACCACTTGCGCCTCAAACTCCTTTATCCTTCTTCCCAGAGCCAAGTAGTCCGCAGTGATCCACTCAAGGTCATTCTTGGCAGTATCATTGGCGCCCACGTGGAGAAGCAGGAAGGAGTAGTGATCCGAGGGCTTGATGAGTCTTGGCAGTCTCTCCGTCACATCGTGAATCCTAGCCTAATCCACTCTCCGCATTAGTACCTGTGGAGAGACCATGAAAACGGTTGCTTACCTTAAGAGCTGCATGCAGGTGTTCATGTGGGTAACATACCCTCTGCCTGGGGCTGGCTTAAGAACAAAAGCAGTTCTTAACACTCCTCGAGGTCCCAAAATAAAGTCCTGCGCCCCACAACAGTCTGTACTTAGCTCTGGTGTCATCTGTCGCAGCTCGAGCTCCTCTTCCGTCCCAGTCTGTTCTCACAGCCCATCCCACCAACTCTTCTGATCTGGAGCTCAGCCTCCTGGCCCTGTCTCTAGGTCCCCAAACTTCTAGGCCCCAAGTCCAGTCAGGTTTCCTCACAGGAGTAGGGGAGTGGCTCTCTATGTCCAAAAGGGCAGTACCTGTTTCCACATCACTGGTAGCATGGAAGAAAATGATCTGGAATGCTTATGGATCAATGCCCTAACAAATAAAGGACAAGCTGGGGTATTAGTTGGTGTCTGCTACAGACCACCAAATCAGACTAGGGAATAGGATGACCAGTTCCTTATGCGCCTATCTACAATGTGTAGGAAAAAAGCTGCAGGATCATGGGGGACTTCAGTGTGAGTGACATATGCTGGCGGTCGCATGCTGCCAGCACTAACAGCCTTGGAATTTCTAAACACGCCAGACGACAATTTCCTAACTCTAAAGGTGTTGCAGCCAACACGGAGGAATTCTTTATTAGACCTTGTCCTAAGAGAGAAAGGAACAGATCACAGAGCTAAAAATAATGGTAGCTTAGGTACTAGTGATCATGACTTGATCACATTTATAACGTGCAAGTAGAATAAAGTCCAGACCAGTAATATACATACCAGGTGCTTTAATAGGGCCATTTCCACAAAGCTCAAAACAGTTATGAGCTAAATCAGCTAGGAGGAAGAATTTAATCAGAAAAGAATGATCGTTGGGAATCATTTCAGAACACCTTACTAGAAGCTCAAAAAACCACAATCGAGGAAGAAGGTTGTGCTGGTTTAAAAAACCAACCCGGTTTAGAGGGAAGGCAAAGGCAGCTCTGTGTGTGTATCAAACACATGGAAGAAAGGGGAAATTGATGGTAATGACTTTAAAGTCTATGAAATCAAAAGTTAGGAATTGCAGAAAATTGATAAGGGAAGCCAAGGGACACAAGAAGAAGTCGATGGCCAGCAGAGTTAAGCGGGGGGGGGGGGGGGGGAAAGGGGGGGAAGGAGTTCCTTAAATGTACTAGGAACAAAAAGAATCCTGTCAGAGGTATTGGTCCATTACTAGATGGAAATGGTAGAATTATCAATAATAATGCAGAAAAGGGAGAAGTGTTTGATAATATTGCTGTTCTCTGTTTCGATATTAGGGCCCCAAAGCAAAACTCTTGATCCAAGCACTTCCAGCCTTTGGAGGAGTTTGGAGATGGAACTGAACTTTAAGGCCCTCTCCAGTGCCATGCTCTGGGATTATGATGGAGAAGTCAACCACCATACATTATTCCAGAATTAAAAAGGGGACACGCAAAGCATTGGACAAGTAACACAGGCACTTGCTATGGAAGACAGGTTCTGCCTGGCATGATCTGCCAGGCTAAGGCCATGTTACATTGCAGCAGCAGTATTGCCAACCTCAAATGTTCAAAAGTTATGATGTGGGCCCCCAAAATCAGGAGATTGGCTTAATCATGAAATTAAAAAAAGCCAACACGTGGGTGCTTTGTCTTGCCTCCTGGTTTCTGAGCCAGCAGGGTCACACTGAGGTCACATTTTCGAGCTTTTCTCTGCAATGATGAGGGCTAGAAGCTTATTTCTTGTATTAAATGAACGCTGAGATTCTCCCCTAATTAGTGCCTCCAGGAGCAGCAGGGGCTTTATGTAAAACATCAAATATCCTGAGTCTCATGCTACAAATCATGAGAGCGGGCCATGCTGGATCAGGCCCCATCGTGGGATCTCAGCTCAGGCTCTCAGTTAGAGAATCTTTGATTGAAAAGAGCAGATAATTGAATCAGACACTCTACATCCACTTCATTGATTAGCAGGAGGCCCTGGAGTGTGTCTCTTTCATACACAATGTCAATGCTTAGCACATATTTTACTGCTCACCTAATTGGATTGTTTTAAAAGCTGTTTGGCAAACAGCAGCAGGAAGCAGTGGCTTTGATCCTAGGGGAACTGTTGTCCCACGGGGCTGCATGCTCTCACTCTGCTCTTCGGAAAAGTGATGACATTTTTAACAGGGATTTGAACCTTGTGCATCACCTCATCAAATCTCTGCTCCTGAGGTCTGGTGCTGGTGAGGCTGAGAGTACCCAGTGAGATGACATGTTGGCTGTTTCCTCTAAAGACTGGGGTTTAAATGTTCGGTCTGAAGTAAAGCAGAATTTGGAGACATCATCTTGACATCTGCTGGGCATTTACCACAGAGTGTGGCATATGCTATGCAGCAGAGATGCGGCCTGGACTAGTGCAGTATATCAGGTGGCGTATGTTTGACCTGCTGGACGCAATCAGCCCTGTTCAGTGGAGTGGAGCACCAGCTCAGCTAGAAGCGTGAGAAGTCCGGTCTGTTTAAAGGTTGATTCTTCAAGGTGCTCTAAAATCTGCATGCTTTTGCAGCTTACCTTGCCATTTGCGGTGCCTCACATGGGTGCAGGGCAGCATTTGGGATCCACATTTGGGATCATAGATTTGTGCTTGTAAGACGTTAGTGGCTGGTCTGCACACATGGCCATTAGCCCCAGTACTAGTGACAGCTAATTGAGAATCTCTTCTATTTAATGAGGGTAGAGGGCTGTTGTTTTGGAAATAGAAGTTCTTTGGTTCCTCTTCTTTTTATTTTTTACTGCTTTTAACCTCCAGGAGGCAGTTTACAATCAAACAATTAACATGAAGATTAATTTCCCGAATGCTTATAGCTGCGCACAGTTATGCTAATATGGCCCACATTTGCAGGGTGTTGCTCCCAGCAACCAACTAGCAGGGTGGCAAAGAAAGGTTGGACGGAGCAAAACTGAAGAGGGAAAATATAGTCAGGGCAAGTGAGCAAACTTTAAGAGCAGGCAGAAGACACAGAATTTGCCACCCCTCTTGTTCAGTAAATACAAGGCTGTTAGAGGAGACCATTTGGGCTGCAGTATCATTGGCATGTGGATGACACTGCGCTCTAATCCTCCTTTCTGAAGATGTAGATGGTGGCGTTTACTTGCTTTCCGAGTGCCTGGCCAAAGGAGGGACCTGGGTAGGAGAACAACTGGTTGAAAGTCAGTCTGGAAAAGGGGGAGGCAACATGAGGGACTAATGTTTACTCCTATTCCATCTATTGGCTGGAGTATGTCCACTCCTTGCGAGATGCTTTTGGGCCTGCGATTACTTTCGGATTCTCAGGTGAGAGTGGCCCCTAGTCACACGATTTTCAGTCTGTGGTAATTCGGAGTTGCAGCCTTTCCTTTTTGATGTGGCCTTCATCACAGCCATCCACTTCCGGGCTTGAACACTGCAGTGTGTCCTACTTAGGGTGACCAGATAGCCAGTGTGAAAAATCGGGACGGGGGGTGGGGAGGAATAGGCATCTATATAAGACAAAGCCCCGATATATCAGGATTGCCCCTATAAAGTCGGGACATCTGGTCACCTTAGCGCTACTAGGGGCTACTCTTGAAGATGACACAGATGTTTCAAGATGGTTGAGCATGCGGTATGCTGCTCCTGGTGGAGTGTGTCAGTTTCAACTCATTCTACCTCAGCCCAGGGAAGTGCCCAGATTAGGACACTTTATGTGCTTCTGGGTGCAGTTCAAGGTCTTGTTTGTAATCTAGAAAACCCTGCATGGTGTCCATCCTTGATATCTTAGAGATGGGCCGCCATCCTATGAACCATCAGATTTTATGGCGATGAGGGACATATAAGTACCTGGATGGATGGTGGTAGCTGAACTCATCCAAGATGCTTTTGCTGACCATCTGCAGATGTGTACTGTTCAGCATATATTTAGTGAAGTGTCTCTGGTTGTGGAATTGCTCCTGGAGCATTTTCCAGAACCTGAATTTACCACTCTTCAGGGCACAAGTGCCAGATGCATCCCTTTGGTAACTCATTGGTTTTACTCTGGGCCATGGCTGAATTATGTCTGATTTGGTGGGAGGGCATAAGAAGTGGGGCTGAACGTGTTGTCCATCATGGCCAGTTTCATATTGATTGAACAGTTCATCGCTGCAATTTAAGCCCATTGCTTCTTGTCCTATCCTCAGAGATTAAGAAAAACAATTTTTCTTCCTCTTCCTTGTAACAATCTTTTACATGCTTGAAAACTGTTATCATGTCCCCTCTTGGTCTTCTCTTCTCCAGACTAAACAAACCCAATTTTTTCAATCTTTCGTCATAGGTCATGTTTTCTAGATCTTTAATCATTTTTGTTGCTCTTCTCTGGACTCTCTCCAATTTGTCCACATCTTTCCTGAAATGTGGTGCCCAGAACTGGACACAATCCTCCAGCTGAGGCCTAATCAGCAGAGTAGAGTGGAAGAATTACTTCTCGTGTCTTGCTTACAATACTCCTGCTAATACATGTTCTTTTTTTTTTTTTTTTAAAACAGTGTTACCCTGTTGACTTATATTTAGCTTGGGGTCCACTATGACCCCCAGATCCCTTTCTGCAGTACTCCTTCCTAGGCAGTCATTTCCCATTCTGAATGTGTGCAACTCATTGTTCCTTCCTAAATGGAGCACTTTGCATTTGTCTTTATTGAATTTCATCCTATTTACTTCAGAGCGTTTCTCCAGTTTGTCCAGATCATTTTGAATTTTAATCCTGTCCTCCAAAGCACTTGCAACCCCTCTCAGCTTGGTATCGTTCACAAACTTTATAAGTGTACTCTCTATGCCATTATCTAAATCATTGATGAATATATTGAACAGAACCAGACCCAGAACCGATCCCTGCGGGAACCCACTCGTTATGCCCTTCCAGCATGACTGTAATTATGGTCACTATTACCAAGCAGTCCAACCACATTCACCTCTTGGACCAGATCCTGTGCTCCACTTAGGACAAAATCAAGAGCTGCCTCTCCTCTTGTGGGTTCCAGGGCTACCTACTCCAAGAAGCAGTCAAGTAAGGTGTCAAGAAACTTTATCTCTGCATCCCGTCTTGAGGTGGCATGTACCCAGTCAATATGAGGACAGCTGAAATCTCCCAGACTCCCAGCTAGAGGCTGGTTCCTTATTTACTGGGAGCTGGGCTGAGACAAGCAATGTTTCACACAGACTAGTGTTTGGTGGTGACTGAACACTGTTAATAATCTAGGTGGCATTTGAACCATGTGACCTAGAGACAAAAGGCTCCCAACTACTAAGTCCCCACCCCACCCCCATGTCTTGAGCCATCCAGTCCCCTTGGCCGACTTAACTTTGGTGACAATTCTGCAGTCACCTAACTCCTCATCAAGCATAACAAAAATCTGTTCTAAAGCTTCCGAAAGACACTGATCCCTTTGCTTCGCAGAGATCCTGGCTCCTGTTTGCTAGTAAAGGCATCATGCACTGGCAGTAGGTGGGGGTTAGGATGCCTTCTAAGGCCACGGATCCTTTATCCTCTAGTCTAAACGATGCCTGTGTTTCCGGTGAATCAGAGTTATGTGAGCCTAACAAGAGCTGGCAAATGCTGTTGGCACCGCACTGTATATCCAGAGTTAGTTTCTGTTTATTAAAGTGCTCCCAGTAACAGGCTCACGTCCTTGTCTTAATCTTTATGTCTTGTTTTCCCTGCCTGGAGACGTTAGTGTAGTGAATCGGGAGGCTTAAGCTGTTCTCCCTGTAGCATCTTTGCCCTCTTGCTAAAAATCTACCAACTAATTTAGCAGTGAATCGCCGCTGATGTCCCTGGGCCTCCTACTTCAACTAGTACACTAGGGGGCGCTATTTCTCCCTCTTTCTCCGGCAGTGGGAGAACGTCTGGCTGCTACTCTGAAACCTGTGTTAGAAAAGGCTCTCCTGGCTTTTGGGTGCTCTGATATAGAAACCCCAACTCTCGTGGACATGTCCCCCATAGTTCTCATTCACAGAGAGCTGTAAGCGCACGCAGGGCTTGCCAAAACATTTAAAAGACCAGGTCCCTGTCCTGAACTGCTTGCAATCGAAATTCAGGTAAAACACCAACCATGAGACCACCACTTGCGTTTAGAGACGCCAGGCAATGTTTTAAACTCACTTCAAATGGGGACAGTGAACAGACTCTTGGGAATTAAAGGACTCTTGGGAAAAGGACTTGTGGGCCAAATTCAGCTGGTGAGCAGATACGACTATGTTAAAGCCACTTGGCCAGATTGAAGCCCTGGCATAAACTGATGCAACTGCCAATGAAATCCTCCTCCAATACACCCTCTGATGCCTTAGAACAGTTCCCCTTAGAACAGGACTCCGTTTGACCCATCAGGTCACAAATATTCTCCCTTCCCCAGACGGTTCATTAAAGCTTGTACAACGCTTTGAGATCCTTAGATGGAAAGCACTGACCAAATGCACAGTATTATTATTTATTCTGATTCACATTCTGTGATTTCTTAGTCTGGGTTGTCAATGTCACCACTGTGCTGTTCTGTTTCTTCTCCAGCCCCTCAAACTGTATCCTCCAGTTCTATTTAGAAACAGCAGCATCTGGTAATCACCTGCAGACGTCTCCAGCTATGACTTGGCTCGCAGTGCTGACATGTCCAGCGCAGTTTTTGGGTGCTTCAGGGGGTAGAATCATCTGAGCGTTAATAGGGTGGTTTCCGCTGGAACAAAAGATCGTCTTACTGCTTCTCTGTCTGATTGAGATTCCTTATCAGCTTAATCTTGTGCCTGCCTGTCAGGCCCTGCATTTTAGCTAAAAACGGCCGACTACAAAATTGGAAATGACTGAAGTGGCAGCGTTTCAGAAAGAGACTGATGGAAGGACCTGTGTGCTTCTCAGTTAAGTAGCCAGGGTTTCCATAAAGTTAGACCAGACTCCATAGTCTACGACTGAGGGCCTGGGGTGGAGATGTGTACAGACATATTTAATTTAGTAAGTTAGTTTGCGGCAGTTTTATTTCAATTCCAGTGATAAAATGTTCCTGGGGTGAAGAAAGGAAAAAGATGCTGAACGCAGTGGGTCAACATTTTCCCATTGCCAAGAAAATTTGGGGTGCATATTAACCCTAAAACTCCCCGTTGAAGGTCCAAATTACTCTGACAGATACAGGGTAAAATTTTCAAAAGAGCCTATGCTCCCGTTTCAAAAGTGATTTGGGTATTTGGGGCTAGATTTTTTTTTTAAAAGGTATTTAGATCACATTAAAAAAGGTCAATTACATGGTAGCAGATCTGTGGCTACCCATGCACTTATGAAAAGGAGTACTTGTGGCACCTTAGAGACTAACACATTTTCTTTTTGCGGATACAGACTAAGACGGCTGCTACTCTGAAACCTGTCATTATGCACTTATGGTTGTCAGTGTGCTGCATGCCTTGGCCATTTGGAACTTTGCAGTCACAGTGAGGATGTAACTTGGATTCTTTTACTCTAGAAGCCAAAGCCTCTACCACCAGAGCTAAAGGAAAATCTCTAAGAGCTGTTAGCAGTATAGGACCTATGACACACAGGCCAGCAGATCCAGTCCCATCCAGAAGAGGGCAGTAGTATAGAAACTAGTCACTTGACATCTAGTCACATTCTAACCTTCAAACAAAACTCTTTCTCCGGTGGACATTGGTTCATTCTCACTGGCAAGTCACATAAATAAGGTGTTGGCTTGTTTCCATTGGGTTGTATTTTTTCTTCCCGGTGTCAGTGCACTGTGCAGGCTTGAGTAAACTGCACAAGTGAAAGAGGAGTGCTCTGGAAAAGACAGAGAGAGAGAGAGAGAGAGAGAGTGTTTTGAGAGATTTCTCAGCCGGTATCAATGCAGAAATGTACCCCATCTCAACAGGTGCTGAGATCCCACAGAAAAAGAATGTAGCAGAAAGCTCCTTACACCATGACCCTTTTCGACATGACATGACTTGACAAGAATACCATGCATATTGCAAACTTAGGGCCTGATCCATCCAGCTGTTGAGTGCCCTGTGACTCAGTGGAAGTTAAGGGCACCCAGTAATGCACAGGATCAGGCCACTGGAAGAAGGAAAACTTTAAGCAGCACCTGGGAAGCTCAAATGATGTGTATAGATCTCAATATAAGGTGTTTCTCACTACACAATAACTGCTGTGGCAGACAAGGGGGAGGTCTGGTGGAGAGGACAGTGGGTGGGTATTAGGAGTCTTGGGTTCTTTTCTTGATCTGCCACTGACCCCAGCGTGACCTCAGGCAAATCCCTTTGCCTCTCTGCATGGCTCAGTTTCCCCATCTGGAAAACGGGGATGTTTGATGCCTAGATTGTAAAGCACATTTAGATTATCTTGTCATAAGTACTAAGTATTGTTATTTATTGCTTCCACCAAGACACAGGCCTTTACCCTGCTGTTCCAGGAGGCAGCATGCAAAAGTTGCAATCCCTAGAACAACTTGATTCAAATCCTGCTTGCCTTACTCACAAGAGTTGTTCCTGTGACCTCAATATAGCATATACATCGAATACCAGGGGTGTTTCAGAAAGTTAAATCAGACCTATTGAAGATGAGCAGGGTGAATAGGTAGACCCCTGCAAATCTGCAGATATCTGCTTTATATCTGTGAACTATGTTTCCAGATTGGATGCGGATACAAATTTTGTATTGGCGGAGGGCTCTACAAATCGGACATAACCTTCCAGAAATGTATAGGCAGTAGATCTTGTGCTTAAGTCACTATCATAGGACTCAGGAAACCTATGCTGTGACACAGACTTCCTGTGTGACCCTGGGCAAATCACTGAACCTCTCTGTTCCTTAGTTCCCCCATCTATAGATGGGATGATAATATTGCTTTGTCTGTCTTGTCTATTTAGATTGTAAGTTCTTTAAGGCAGGGCTGTCTCTGTGTGTTTGTAGAGTGTATAGCACAATGAAACCCTACTGCAGCTAGGAATTCCAAGTGCTACTGTAATCGAAATAATAATATAATACAGATATTGTAGCAAGAATGCACTGAATTTTCCACGAGAAAACAGCAGACAGGTTTTTGGTTCTCTCTGAGGTTTGCAAAAATGTATTTTTAATGTGACCCATCTCAAGTATTTGATTTTGAAAAAAAGTCCCACATTGTAAATTGTTTCCTTTTAACTTGTTTTGCAAGCCCTAAGGTAACTGAATAAACCTTTGAATGGTTTTCCCCAATCTGAAAATATATGTGCACTGTATTTATACTTACACATAAGAGCTGATGCAGTAGAATTAAAATTGACTTTCTCAGTGTTGATTGTTAATTGCCTGGCATTTGGCTATCATCTCAATCCTTATTGTTTATTTACAGCATATTTCCCCCTTTGATTAAAAACTCTGCAGTAAAAAAAGTTTGTTGTAAATCCCTTTGCATGATGTAAGTGATTTAAAACAATAATTAGAGTGCCATAAAAATGAAAACATATTTAGTTAATCAATTGTAGGCTGTAAAACAGTTTTTTACCTTCCAGTTTTATTGGTATTCAATCTCTGCTTGATCTTCATTTTAATTTAGAGACAAACTTTTCAATGTCCTTTTTTTGTCGCTGTGGGGGTGCTGTTCACTTGGGAAGGAAGCAGTTGGAACTTGGAAGGATTCTGCAAAATGAGCAGAACGCTTTTTGGTGCAACGCCCCACCTCTATTGCATGCATCGCAAATGGTTCAGTGGCACCCATAGATGCTGTTGTCATTACGGCTGATGTGGTATTTTCATCATAATGTTGTACTTTGGTGCTCAGCCCATGTCAGGGGCCTGTTTTGTCGCACACTTTGATTACATACGTTCAAACACTAAGGTCATCACTGGGAGAGGAACCAGAATTTTTCAGTGCCAAAAGCACAAATTGCTGCTTTCTGAGTCAGGGTCTAATTCTCATCTGGTCTAAATCGGCTTAGTGGCTTTGTGAGTAATGTGGATTTACACCAGCTGAGGGTCTGGACCTAACTCAGTAAATAGCAGGTGCTTGTATCCACTGGCGCCAGCCACTAAAGAAAGAGATGATCATATGCTCTGAGCCAATGAACAGAAATGTTCCTCTCTGGGTGAGCCAGGAATGGTGTTCATCACGGCAAAAGGCCTGAAAATCAGCCCTCTGTGACATACTGTGGTGTTATCCAGACCAGGGAGGGGCTGTGTCATCACCTTCCCCCTTTTAACTGGAGGCTCCTGCAATGTTTCGCTGCTGTATATCCCAACCTGGATCGCTCACAAACAGCCTTCAGCATGCAGGTGTCCCCAAGTGTCTATGTGTAACTGCAGCCTGCTAGCCACACTGGGGCTCTCGGCAGCCTTGGTTACTACTGCAGGGTGACCCCAACACGCTCCCAGTCCAAAAATGTATGTTCTGTACTGTCCAGCCCACTCCTGGACAGTCCAGAGGTATTAAGCCTGCAGTCCCTCTATGGGAACAATACACAACAACTTGCCACCTTAAATGGAGTTACCCAGACAGTTTAACTTAAACACACTGGATTGGATTAAACAATACAACAAGTTTTATTAACAAAAGAAGAGAGGATTTTAAGTAATGAGGCATAAAAGTCATAAATCGTTACACAAAAAATAAAGACAAAACATTTCCTAGTGCCTAACTTAACAAACTATACTTGAGTCAAGGCAAAGTCCTAATCACATCATTCAAAAGCATTACTTACCAAAATCTTCAGGTCAGGACCCCTTCCCCAAAGTCCAATAGCTGTTTCTTTTGTCTTCCTAGGTTCAAGGAGTGAGATGGACAGGGAGAGAGATACCTTGGGGTGTTTGCCCCTCACTTTTATAGTTCAGCCCCCCCCTAAAGTTCTATCCATCTGAGCAGAAGGAAATACGGAGTCTAGTGAGGAAAGATGCTTCATGCCGTTTTCTTTCACTTGTGTGTGCTCAGATGCAGATTTTCTTTTCTCTCTTGCTGTCTGAGGACTCTGTTTACAGCTTATATGCAAACTGAAGGAACTCTACACCCCTTTCTTTAAGACATGCTTGACCAGTTATGCCTTAATTTGTGCTACATGAGTTGGAACATGTGCCTTTAACATTAGATACGGGGGATTTCATAACTTTACACCCAGTGTTGCTGCATACATTTCACCATGATAGTGTTGACCAGCGAGTTATTAGTCTTCAAATTTTACCTCACAAGGCCTATTATAAGATTATTATACTAGGGTGTAGGGTGTGAATACAGGTGTGGCTATTGCCGGGGGGAAGGAATGTGGCATAGCTAGAGATTTCCATAGCCCCGCAAGCACCTCCTGCTCCATGCTGGTTCTGACCAGACACTTTTAATTTAACTCCTTGTGTTGCCTGGAAAATATGAATGGACAATAGGCTAAATTTTGGCTCTGTTAGCCTACTCGGGATTTGTATTGAGAACTCCCTATTGCATTCATAAAGGGGGGAGGGATAGCTCAGTGGTTTGAGCATTGGCCTGCTCAAACCCAGGGTTGTGAGCTCAATCCTTGAGGGGGCCATTGAGGGATCTGGGGCAAAAAGTGGGGATTGGCCCTGCTTGGAGCAGGGGGTGGGACTAGGTGACCTCCTGAGGTCCCCTCCAATCCTGATATTCTATGATTAATTCAGTGAAGAATTTCACATATGGATCAATAGCAGGCCTGAGCATTCATCCTGGAAGCTAATTTCCAGACTTAATGAAGCAGCTTGATTTAATAATTATTGTTGCATCTCTTTTAGGGTTCAATAATAATATATTAAGACTTTGCAATATATTTATGTATTATTGGCTGAGCTGGTAGCAACACTTACAGATAAGAGTTCATTATAAAGACTGTTTTTCAGTTGCGTATAACTTTGCAGAACTTTAACCCTTTGGGCCCAAATTTTCCAAGCTGGGTGTCTGCCTCAGGCTGAACTTTTTGGGAAACTCTTGAGCAAAGATGGCATAGCCATTTCCAAGAACAAGGATGGGGGGAAATATGCTGTTTTGCCCAGGATAACCACTATTACAAATGTTTCCTTGAGAAACGCTAGCCTCTCCATGCTTTGGAGCAGGGATGGGAAATTTGGCAGGGGATCACCATGGGATCAGACAGGTGCCTTTTGCTGCCCCTCTGCAAATCCACACAAATCTATTCAAGTGAGTAGCATGTGAAAACTGCCAGTTGCACATACACAGGAGAAGTTTGTTACATGTTATGGCAGCAAAATTCTTTGACAGATTCTGCCTGGCATTCAGCATGCTCCACTCCTACAGAGCTGACTGCGCATGCTCCCTCCCAGGGCTGCAGGGGCTGAGCCTGAGTTCACGGCTGGTGCCCTCTGTGGTGCCAGGTATTGGCACTGAGAACAATCTCAGACAGAGCAAACCGGTTTTCGCTAGCTCCCAGTGTTCCTCCTGCTGCTGCCCAGGAGAAGGGGGGAAAGCCTGAGCTGAATGCACAGGGGTGAGGAACAGAGGGGGAACAGGGCAGGTTGGGAATAATAGAAGCGGAGGGGGATAGGCTGGAGAGATGTTCAGGGGCAGAGTGCTCCAGGCTGGGGTGTAGGAAAGGGGACACCAGGTCTGTAAGCACTACTTGAACCCACCCCTACAGAACCAGGACCCCAGCCTCAATATTCCTCTGCTGTCGAGCGAATAGCTGGCAAAGGGCGTACCTCACCCCCACTCCTAGAGTCTGGTGCCTCGCCTGGGAAAGAAAAGGTGTGTTTTTAACTTGGCTAAGGTGTCAAAATCCTAGTGTAGACAAGGCAGGGTGTAGATTTAACAGGTGCTAAAGGGCTCATGGTAACTCCTAGGCTCCCCCCTAAACTGTAACTCCCCCGGTTTAAAACCCTGCCTTGTGTATAGGAGACTTTTAGAAGGTGCTAGCTCACACCTTCCCATCCTACTCCGGACAGAGCCTGAGGCTGGCATCCTGAATCCTCGACAGAGGCAGGAGTTCATTCTCCGGGTCTGGCTAGCGCGCCGCTGCCACAGCAGGGCCCGTGCGTGTCCCGCAGCCGGAGCCCGGCACCCCCGCCCCCGGGGCCGCCCCCCTGCTCGGGCTGAGTGCCGCTGGGGGCCGGGGGGTGGGTGTCAAGCTCCGCTCCTTCAGCCCGACGCTTCGCAGGCGCATCCCGCCGAGCGTCAGGAGCCCGGCTGGTCCCTGCCTCTCGCCCCGCCGCTGCCTGCGCCGTCTCCAAAAGGGGAGGGACTTTGCCAACTCCCCGGCCCCGCACCGCCGGCGTCTTTGCCCAGGTCAGGCACCCGCGGGACTCCCCTGCCCCGCCCGGGACCGGCCCCGGCCGCGGACTCCGAAAGGGGACGGAGCAGCCGCCGCACCAGCAGCTCCCGCCGCCGGCGCGCCTTTGCGGGGTGCCCGCCCGCGGTCCCCGGGGCTCCCCGCCTCGGAGCGGCTCCCCTCGGGCAGGAGCCGGGGACCCGCCCCCGCAGCGGGACAGTGGCAGAGGAGGAGGGCGGCGAAGGGGGCTGGCTCAGAGGTGGCTCCGCCGGTGCCCAGCGCTGGCCCCGGGACCGGGCGCTGCATCCTCCCGCGGCTGGGCAGCAGCCTGGGGGGCCCCCGCTGGGCCAGGCTCGCCCGGGCCCGCGGGGCGGCGGCGGCGGCGGCGGCCGAGGGGAGCATGTGCCGGCCGGGCGGCGCTGGCCGGCCCCCGGCAGCGGCGCCCCATGGGCGGTAGCCGCGGCGGGCTGGCGGGGCAGCTGGGCGGGCTGCTGCGGGCGCAGCCCCGCGCCTCCCTCGGCCTCCCCATGCTGCTGCTCGGCACCTACTTCTTCTACTGCCTGACGGGCTCCTGCGAGCCGCTGCCGCCCGCCGCCCGCCAGCTGCGCCCGCCGCCCCGCGACCCCGCCGGGGACCGGCCCGAGGAGCCGGCGGCGGCCGGGGGCAGGTCCGGGCCGGGCAGCCGGCGCTTCCCGCAGGCCATCATCGTGGGGGTGAAGAAGGGCGGCACCCGGGCGCTGCTGGAGTTCCTGCGGGCGCACCCCTCCGTGCGCGCCCTGGGCGCCGAGCCCCACTTCTTCGACCGCGGCTACGAGAAGGGGCTGCGCTGGTACAGGTGAGACCCGGGACAGCCCGCTCCGCTCCGCCCCGCCCCGGGGATTCCTCCGTCGCGTAGCCCGGGTCAGTCCCCGTTCCCCGCACCCAGCCCGGAGCACGCCCGCGTAGCCCGGGTCAGTCCCCTTTCCCCGCACCCAGCCCGGGTCAGTCCCCTTTCCCCGCACCGAGCCCGCAGCACGCCCGCGTAGCCCGGGTCAGTCCCCTTTCCCCGCACCGAGCCCGCAGCACGCCCGCGTAGCCCGGGTCAGTCCCCTTTCCCCGCACCCAGCCCGGGTCAGTCCCCGTTCCCCGCACCCAGCCCGGAGCACGCCCGCGTAGCCCGGGTCAGTGCCCTTTCCCCGCACTAAGCCCGGGTCAGTCCCCGTTCCCCGCACCCAGCCCGCAGCACGCCCGCGTAGCCCGGGTCAGTCCCCGTTCCCCGCACCCAGCCCGGGTCAGTCCCCGTTCTCCGCACTCAGCCCGGGGCACTCCAGTGTCGTCCGGGTTCGCTCCTGCTCAAGCCGGGGCACTCCTGTGTTCTGGCTGGGTTCGCTCCTGCTCGCAGGCCACACGGTCCAAGTGACTCCTCTGTAATATACACCGGCTTAGCTCCCTTTTCCTGCACTCAATACAGGTCACTCCAGTGTAACCCGGTTTCACTCCTGCTCCTCCACCCAACCCGGGTCACTCCAATGTAATCCAGGATTGCCCCTGTTCCCACCGCACTTCATTCAAGTTACTCCTCTATAATGTGCTCCACGTTACCCCCTTTCCCCACACTCAACCGAGGTCACTCCAGTGTAATGTGGGTTCACTCCTGCTTCCACTCCCAGTCAACCCCCATGACTCCTCTTTAGTGTAATCCAGGTTAGCCCCCTTTCCCTGCACTCAGTCCATGTCACTAATCTGGGTTCACTCCTGCTTCCACCCAGCTCCATCCAGGTTACTCTGTTGTAATCTGGGTTACCCCTTTTTCGGCACTCAGTCCAGGTCACTCCAATGTAATCTGGGTTTACTCCTGCTGCCCCACAATCTAGATCACTCGTCTTTATTGTAATTCAGGTTCACTCCTGTGCCCACCCCACTGAATCCAGGTTACTCTGTTGTAGTCTGGGGTACCCCTGGTCCCCCCACTCAATACAGGTTACTCTTCTTGAATATAATCTGGGTTCACTCCTGCTCTCCCCACTTAATCCAGATTACTCCAGTATAATCTGTGTTCACCCCTGCTCACATCCACTCAATCCAGGTTACTCCTCTTTAATATAATCCCAGTTAGCTGTTGCTCCCAACAATTCAATCCAGACTAACCACCCCCTAATCCATGCAATTCAGGTTGCCCTCTGCTCCCATTCAACTAAAACCAGGTTGCCCCTCTAAAATTAATTACTGTCTCTTTAAAAATTTTCTGTGCACACTTTTTGAGGGGGTTATGGTGTGGAAAGATGACCCGGGTTGCATTGGTTTTGTCCCGTCCCTCCCCGCATTAGAAAAAGGCAATAATAATCTTTCAAGGCATGAATGGGCTGTTAGTTTAAAAAACAATCATGCCAGGGAGTGTGTATGTGGGAACCCTGTACCTAATTTTTATTAGCAGAGTGACTAAAATGCCAAGTCTAAGAAATCGACTTTATGTACAGCCTTTATAAAAGTGTGCCTAGCCTTTCCCAATCTCTCCCTCCTTGGGAAGTCATTCACCTCTCTGGGTCTCTGCGGATGCTGCGTTTTCATAGCACAGCAGGAATGAATGCCCCGTGTGCATAATAAATCGTGAGCCACTTCTCTGCAGCATCATACAGTTTAAAGTATGCCAACCTGTGTCAGACCTGTGGTGGGGTATCTGGTAGTGCCTTGGTCTCTGCTCGGGTGCCAAAGCAACAGGTTTACAGTGATCAGGCTTTAAGTTCCAGCCCATGCCGCCCTGTGTGCTTTGGAAAGCTCTGAGCATGTGCTGGGGGCTCTCAGTCTAAATTATTAATAATAATCAGTCTAATTTTTTTTATTCTTAACACTTAAAAACAACTTTTTTTTTTTTTTAAAGGGAGGCTGACAGAAGTTCCAGTACTAAACCATACTTAAAATGACCTTTCATACCTGCTAGTTGCAAGGCTGGCTTTCGCTGCAAAAATGTTTATCAGAACAAAACCTGTCTTTGTGTTGCAAATCCGATGACTTCTTGTTTCCTGAGTCTGAATGTTATTTCAGGGATTCGGAGGCCAGTGATCGACCAATCAGTGGTCTTAATAAAAACAAAAATTAAATTGCAGGCATGGATGGGAACAGACCATTGCAAGTTTGTTGGTTAATGTCAGCATGAACCCAGTGAATCTTGCATGATAGGAAGCCCTGGGTCTATTTTTCAGAGGAGCTGATTGCCAGCCATTCTCACTGCCTTCAGCTGGAGTTGTGAGCGCTCAGTAACTGTGCAAATCGGGCCCCCTGTTCTTAATGCACCATACTAACATACCTATATGTGGCAGGCTTCGCTGGTTCTGGGACAGATGGCATAGGTTAAGGAAAGACTGATGAATCTAGAGACTTGGCTTCTGAATTACCTGGGATTTATGGTTTTAACCCTTAATATTTTATCCTTGATACACCTGCAATTTTTTCCCATTTCCTTTTATGGTGTTTCATTTAGGGAGTTTAAAAAAGACTGAGTACCCATTAGCATTGCATGACATGGTTGAATCGATCAAAGGAATCACTTATTTACAGTGGGTTGGAAATATTGGCACAGTGGAGAGAAGCGGGAAAAAAACTATTGTCTGAATTCCTTGATACGTTACGGCCGGCCCGTTGTGTCAAAGGGCAGACCCGTATTGATTCAAGGGAGTTGTTTGGTTTCAAGGGTTTCAATGGAGTTGAACTCTTCAGGCGATAAAACATTTGGAAGAGCAGCTACTGTGCATGTGGTGTCTATTAAACTTCCATATCTTGGCCAACTGGAAGTGTCTGGGCCAAATTCACTCATGATGTAAGTCCCCCAAAGTCAGTGAATGAATCTAGCCTGTTAGGTTGAAGAGAGCCAACATGTGCAGATTGATAAAGTGTCACTCTGTTTTATTCAAACATCTGAAAGTAATGAACTGGGGAGCCCTGTCTGTCTTTCTGTCGGTTCAGCTATTGTTTTCTCTTCTAAACCAAAACAAAAAAGGTTTTTTTCTTTTCAATTACTTCATCTTTCTTCACATTTCTTTCCGTCACGGGGAAGGTTTAAGGTAATAATTCTCCCTGAAACACAAACCCTTGAAAGTCAGGGCTTTGAATGGAAAGTGAGGTAACTTTAGCCTCACAGTTGCAGCTCTGTAATACCACATCTGGGCTGTGAAGTTGTTGACTTAGTGCCCCTTCAAGTACAGTGAGCAGCAAAGGTATTTTTATGATTGTATTAATGTTACAATGATTTATGATTTCATTTCTAAGTTCCATATATTCCTACGCTGTTGACAATAATCAGTCGTCTCTTTCTCGTTGAAAACCAATCGATGGATCTAACCAGCCAGAAAAACATTTTAATGACAATTATACACATTATGAAACCCCATACAGAAGTTAGAATACTCTTTAATGGCTGACAGTGGAGCAAAGAGAAAGTTGCAGCGTGTATCGCGGAGGTATAAAATGAGTAAATATGCTTCGTGCCGCATTAGTTGTGAATTTGAGGGATATAAATGTTTGCGGAGAGTTTAGGTGAGACCAACGAAACGTTTTAAAATGGTTCTGAGCATTGTGGAATCAGTGGAAATACAAGTAGAGAACATTTTTATATCGTTAACTGAATACCAGAAATGGGTGCAATATTCTATAAAGATGTGACCATTTTCTCTCTGGTAAAGAAGAATCTTTAAAGAGACTTCGCTGTGATTCAGAGTAGAGCAAGTCTGCATTCAAAACAATATGTATAAGAATATTTCTTCTATTACTCTTTGCTTTTCCAGTTTTATTTTCATATGAAAATGTGTTTTCATTGTTGTTTCTTCATTTAACGTCAGACTGAGCTAAAGTTGAGATGTGCCTGTGTGAAAAGAGAAGGTGGATGAAAGTTTAAACTTTTCCTAGGACTGTCTCAAAGTGGCGTAAACATTTTTTTTTAAATATTTGAATGAGCCAAGAAACTAAAATTACACCAAAGCTTTTAATGTCAACACATTGGGGCCCTGGGGCACCTGTATAGAGTTGTTGCTTGCCTTAAGTAAATTAAAAAAAAAAATTCCTCTAGAATATGTACAACTCCAGATTCCCCTTCTTCATAATCATAGTTCAGTTTCCCGTGCTTGGAACAATTGCTGTACTGAAATGAGCAGTATTTAGTTGTAGTTGTGGAGTAGTTTATATTATATTACCCACTTAAAGCATTGTTTAGTTAATTGATTACAAACATTCATTCTAAGTTAGTCTTTCACTGTGTATTTAAATTCAATTTATCTGCTCTGCCTTTTTGAAAAGGGTAGGGTGGGGTGGGGGTCTTTGTTAATGGCTCGAAAGCCTTCAGCATAAACCGACCAAATATCTAATGTGACGGTTTTCTGGTTACTATAGGTTTAACTCATAATGTGAGGATAAACAGCTTTCCTTTCTGGTTTATGACATAAATAACCTAATGGACAATCCAAGCATGAAGTGAATTATTATCCTAAAGCAAAACCACTTTTTTTGCACTTAACACTGTGTAAACTAAACCTAAATGGAAAGCAAAGCTGATGTTTGTAGTCAGTTTGGCTACTGGGGTAACAATGCACTGTCTTTCAAAGGAGAAGGGGTTCTTTTTTTTTTTTAATTTAAATATTAGCACTTTATTGTCTCTATGTCTAGTTATTTCTCTGCTTTATGGAAATAAAGAAAAGGGAAAATGTAAATACTTCAAATTGCATGAAGACATAAGTTGACAAGTGATTTTTAGAATTCTAGCAGGAATATTTTTAGGGATGCTAACTAACCATGAAGACATGGGGGCAGTTCTGCACTCATTTGGATCGGTGCATGTATCCCCTAACTCTACTGAAGTAAAGGGCCTCAGCTACTGTAATACATTGACATAATGCCTTCATTTCACTGGAGCTCTGCCTATTTACATCAGCAGACTATCTGGCCCAATGCAGTTAGTCTGTACTTGCCATGTAAACGGGATCAGAATCAGGGCCACAACCTGTATTGAAAGAGGCTGGATAGAAAGAACTGCAGAATATTTCAATTCAATAAAACTTTTATGTGGAGAATTTCTAGCTGTAAAAGGCTGTGGCTGATTTAACATACAGCAGAAATTGCTCATCTCTGATTGTATAACTGGGGATGTTTTTTTTTTGGGGGGGGGATCTAAAATGTTGCATTTGATTTTTTTGTTTGTTTGTTACTAGTGCTGAGATTTTTCGTTCAGATTGTTAGATCTTAATTTGTTCTCATGGCAGCTATAACTTAAACGGATTCTCTAAAATCTCCCAGTTCCTTGCTTCACAGAACGGCCTCAACGATTCTAGTGTCACGGGGAGAGTATGGAAAAGTTTGGATAATGGGGGTTTTGGGTAATTGAGGGAACTTTCAATGGAATGACTAGATCTTTAGGGACATTATGTTAGATAGCAGGGAGTTCTGGGTCATTAAGGTTTTTAAAATCAGCTGATGCAAAGAGCAGTTTCCCTGCACTGAAGCCCTGCAGAATGCAACAGCACAGACTAGCCAGTTCATTGTCAACCGAATAACTAGCAGTGCGTTTTCTATTTCCTCATCTTATTGACGATCCGCTCCGTCCCGCAGCCTGTATTTTGATACCTAAAGGAACACAGTTTTACAGAGGCAGGATAAGTGCGGTGCTGTGCCAAAGCACTAGATAACTGATCACATGTTTGTTGCCTCTGACAAACACTGAAAGTGCAGCTGCTGAAAGATTAGCCTCTTGTGCCACAAAATTTTACACTGCGGATGTTGGCCCACATCAGATTTTTATAGGAACTCAAAAAAATGCATACTTCATTAATTTTTTTTGGCATAAATAACAAAGCCACACAATCATGGCTGCATGTATGCAATGGTAACAGCTGGCAGGCCCTTGTGGACGAATATAAATGCTTGATCTGTGGACCGTGCTGTAGCACAGAGAGGTTATGCATAGTACTTGTGCCCTTAGGTCTCCATCAATTTAATAAAACAATTTAAACCCGCTGAATTTATTTGAGCCTCTCCCTCCAAACTTTGTATTTCTTAATTTTCCGTTGTTCAAAAAGAGTACACACAGGCCAAAAGGAGGAGCTAATTATTAATATTGTTTGTGTACACACTTGTGTGTGTGTGTGTGTAGAATGGGACTAGAGGTAGTTAAACCTTGCCATCTGCAAGCGTTTCTTCTGTCTCACTGTTAGAGGCAAGTAACAATCTTATAAGGAAGCTGGGAGACAGGGTTTCTTGGGGCAGGCTTTCTTATCTGGAACCCTTGTTGTCCTTAAGTCTTTGCGCGGGCGTGGAAAAGATACACAAAAAGACTGCTGTGATTCCAGTGTTGCTCTTTTGACATTAGCTGAGAATGTTATTGGCAGTTGAAAAGCAGAGTTAAGTGGATGCCTCAAGGGTTTTTGCGTGTGTTGTGATTTGTGCAGACAGATCAAGACATCCTATAGCAGGATCCATTAAATAAATGGACATTTTCACTTCCTAGTGATCGCCAAGATGCATTTTGGCATGAAACTCATGTCCTTGCTTGAGGAAAGCTTTTCACAGAAGCATTTAAGTAATATATAGGTGGGGAGAGACAAAGAAATCTTACAAAATAAACATGGAATCAGATGACAAAACATCCAAGGAGCTTGACTTTAATGCATTATCTTTATTCGTTGACAAAGGCTAATCTGGTTTCCTAATGAACTAACTTCCAAATCCTCAAAGTTTGAGAGCAGTCTTCCTTTCACAGTGTCTTCCTACAAATTGAGTTCTGGAGCACACTTCTTAGTTATCATTTTCTTATCCCATTTTTTAAAATGTCAGAAGCAATGTCTATCTTCACGACCTCCAAACCCCTCACATCGGGTCACAACAATCCAAAAAATATATAAAACAAAAACAAAAAGACAGAAAAGTCAATCAGGCTAGCCCCTCATTAAGAAATTTTAAGCTTTGCACCTTAAATTGTCTGGGTCTGTAGAATAACTATTTAACTTTCTTTCAGCTGAAATAGCAAAATTATCTCACCTGGATAGCAACCCTTTTGTGCACTTAGCTTGCTGTTAGTTACATAACATTTAGCCCTGCGCTCTGCAGACACCAAGCCAAATGAGCCTCACATGCATGAGTGTTTGCAGGATTGGGCCCTCTCTGGGTCATTTGGCCTAGACAGTAGTTATGAAGCAATCTGTCGGGATGCAGGACATGCAGATTTTTGGCATTTTGCAAACTGCTTTCAAGTGGGATTAAAAATAGCTTTTACTGCTGCTAGGATGGGGAAGAAACGTTTGAAAATGTTTAAGATGATCACAGGGCAGGCGTTATTCATGATGACCGAGATGGGCTATGCTGTTGCTGTTTCGAAAACTCTTTGCAACTAAAGCATAATCAGCTCTGAGGCAAAGGGCCTGATTCTGATCTCATGTACATCAATTTCACACTAGTGTGACGCTGTTGACTTTAATGGGGTGGCTTCTGGTTTTGGCCCCAGTCCAAACCCCATAGAAGTCAATGAAATTCTCTTCACTCACTTCAACAGACTTTAGATCACACCACTAGACTGGTGCAACTGCAAAGGAATTAGGCCCATTTATTCTCTGTGTTGTTAAATAGACACCATCAGGTTAAAACTGATTAAGGCTGTGTGTTGCTATTAGCTATGGTCTTCCTGATAAAAGCTCTCACTCTTAGGATGGAGCAAGTTATGTTCTTTGTAATCAGCTGCGCAAGACTTTTAATTATTTTTTTTTAAACAAATTTGCAATGTAGTGAAGCTTTGGGGAGTGACATGGGGTTTTAAATGGTTCAAAACAGTATTGCCGACCCTAAGCATTCACAAACCATGAGCCAGGCCCCAAGAAATCATGTAATCATGAAATTTAACAAATAATACACTTGGAATTCTTTTTATATTTGCCTTCTGGCTTTTGAACCTTTGGACTTCAGGTTTTCAAGCTTATCTCTGCAACCACAAGGATTAAAACGTACTGTTTTTATACAAAAACTCAGATTCTTGTGTATTCACATGACTCCAGGGTCTGAAGTTTTAAGAAAAACCTCAAACATTGTGAAACTCTACTATAAAAAATAGCAAAAGCTGCAGCACTGCTGTTAGCTTAATTATTATGGAACAGTTTTAAATAATTGTCATTGCAAAATAAATGACATTCAACACAAAGCAATGTGCCACTGTGAAGTTTGCTCATATTTTCTCTGCATTTGTGAATTTTGCATGTTATAGTGTGTCATGATTTTTCTGCTATGACAATCAAATCAAGGTTACAGTTAATATATTTATTAAACTCTTAGCTATGTTACAGATTAGATTATTAAAACGGAAAGAACTAAAAAAAATCCTAATTTACTCTTTGCACTTTATGCTCTTTGTTTACTGGCTGCATTTCTCTATTTGGACAATGACAATAAACTAGCCAGTTTCGCTTTTGCTTCTAGTCATTTTCTCTGTCTGATTTTCATGCATTCATGCAGTGCGGCATTGTCTGAATTGCAAACACTACCTTTATTGATAAACTGTTTTCATTAGCTTAAAGGCCATCACAGAAATATTGGTCTTAAACTCTTTGAAAGCTTTTTTTAATACAAAATATTAATTCTGGATCAGATTTGTCCTGTGTCCCTTTAAGAAAAAGGACTATTTAAAAGTCGTATTAAAAGAAAAGTCGGGGCTGATTATCAGAAGTTCTGAGCACCTGCAGCTCCTGTTGAACGTCAACGGGGATTTGGGGTACTCAGCTGTTCTGAAAATCCAGCTTCTTAATTGTTACATGGATAGATACAATGCAACATTGCTGCTGTAAAGGGGGATGATACATTGCTCTTCTTGACTTGATGATTTTAAATTGATATATCCAGTGTATGATCATGCACATTGCATCTGATAACATGAAGTAATTGCGATTGTCCTGAAAGACAATAACGCCTTTCTTAGCAGCGACCCTACTTATTCTTGAAAATACCGTGGTTTTTTTTCTCTCTAGGCAGCTTTTACAAGTAAATAATGACAGGAAAGTGGAAAAGGCTAATGGAGTTGGATGCTGCCTAAATGCAAATGGAATCTGTTAGTTAAGACTGTTCAAAGATTTTTAAAATAGTAATTATAGTCACCCTGCGAAGGAAGTGGGCTGCTCAGAGGAAGTTGTGGAGAGAAGCACAAAAGTTAATTGGAGAACATGCTTAAAAGCTTATTCCTGACCCTTTCAAAACTCTTCACTGTATTAAGCTTGGGTGGGGATTGAAAACTTGGCTAATGAAAGGCCTGGTTTAATACCAGGATTTAGCTCTAAATGGCTTTTCAAAGAGCTTTCAAAATCCATCTGCTTACAAAGCTCATCAGCAACGGACTGATTCTTCCCTGCCCCCTCTGCAAAAGGATGGCCTGCCCAAAGCAGAAGCTGCCGCATAAGAGTTGTCTCTGATGGCAAATACTTTAAAGAGTCAAGGGGTTAACTTCAGATCAGCTACCCTGCTCCCTTGCAGTGGGTGCTCAGGGGAAAGGCTATAAGCGGACAGCTTGGGAGGCAGTGGGGAGAAGGGAGTTTGGGTTTCACGCTCAGGGTCTAAGGGCCATGCTGAGCCCCAAGCAGGAGAGTTTCCCCTTTTCACTTCCGTTGCTCACTGACCCTACAAGGTACTGATCATTCTGGCCCCGATTCCAGCAAAGCACTTATGTATGTGCTTAACCTTAAGAATATGATTAGATCCCCATGAAGTCAAGGGGAATTTACTCACATGCTTAACATTAAGCAGTGTGGCGCACCGCATGTCCTCGTGGGAGGGACTTGGGAGACCTGGGTTTTATTCCTGGCTCTGCCACTGGCCTGCTGGGTGACTGCTCTGTGCCTCAGTTCCCCATCTGTAAAATGGGGATAATGATCCTGCCCTCCCGTGTTAAAGCACTTTGAGATCAACTGATGAAAAGCACTATAGAAGAGCTAGGGATTGTTGTTGTTGTTGTTGTTATTTTGTTATAATACATACTGAAGAAAAGACCTTTCTGATTGCATCTGAATATTTCTGCTGAGTCTCTCCACCTCCTTGCAGTCAGCCTCTATGTACCATACAAAGCAACAGTATCAAATCCCAATCCCTCCTTCCTCTTTTTCTCTTCACAGTCTCCATTCCCCATCTCCTAAAATGAACCCAAAAATGGGGGTCACACAAGGGAAGGGATTTTTAAGAAAACCCCCCAACTTGCTTTAGGTTCCAAAGCTGCTTTGATTCTCTAACTTTCCTTCCTGCAATTCCCTCCCTAACTTTTGCAGCTTCGTTCGTGGCCACTGTTTTGAAATGGTGTGACGTGCATTAATCCAACAGGAAGGTCTCTTGGTTCTGAACCACATCAGGCTAGGGATAAAAAGGAACTGTAGATGGTGAATGTCACAATCTCTTTAGAATTCACTTCCTTTGGTAGATATTTGACTTGTGGGAGAAGGAGGTGAGATGGGAATGAGAGGAAGAAGGGGCCAGGGAAGGCAGCCGTCAAACGGGTTTAGGGTTTTAATTTTGAAAGCTTCAAAACTTGCAGAGGTTATGGACCAAATCCTGCTCTCTGTTATGGTGTAAATCTGGAGTAGCTCCAGTGAAGTCAGTGGTGTGAATCTGGCCTCTTGTCTCAGGTTCCTAGGTCAGGTTTTAACGCTGTGATCTTATTTTAAAGTGAGCCTTTATTTTCTAAAAGATCTATGGACGTGCTCCAGTAAACATTTACTGCCAAGCACAGGCCTTGCTACCATGAACCATTGGCTTCAGTGGGACACCTTGCCATAGTCTCATGAGTATGGGTTTGCTGGATCATGCTCTGTTTTGGCTGCATGTAACAGTTACATCAAGCTCATGCCCAACAGAGGGTTTTACAAGAGCGGTGCCCAAACTTCGTTCCGCTTGTGGCAGGGGGCGTCACATTGACAATTTTCTAGGAACCCCCTGGGGTGCCCTGGAAATAGATAGCAGCTTTCCTCAACTTCAGTTTGGGGCTCATATCTGCTGTGGGTCTCAGCTTGCGGTGCCCCATCAGTCCGTGGCTCTGACTGAATGAGCCTTGCATGCTGGGCTCAGAGGGGTCTGTGGGCCAGAACCCCGTGTTAGGGTCCCGCAAGCAGTGTAGGGTTCAAGAGCTGCAATTTCCCCATTCGTTTCACTTTAGCCACCCCGCTCTGTGATTCTGTGGTCCCCAAACTGTCCATGTTAGAAGGTATAATATGCTAACCCATTACACAAAAATTGCAAACCCTCATTTTGAGCTAATGAACCTGGGTGAATAATTCACATCAAATAAGGTGGTTTGACAAATTGTGGCTTGTTTTTTTTCCTGGTAGTAAATTGCTTATGAACACACACATCTGAAAGGTGTCAGCAATTCAGAATTATTCGCTACTCCCTTTGGTGAATAGTTCTTGGTCTGCAGATTGTCCGAAATGCAAATGGGGACTGTTACAATTCGGTGTACACTTTGCTCTGTAACTTCAGCAACTAACTCCTGCCACATGTCTGACTAACTTATTTTGAAGATTTAAGTGGGACCTTTTTAAAGTGGTGTGTGGAATGGAATTTCAGGCTGCAAATTTCAAATGGTGACTTGCACATCGTGACTATCAATTAAATAATTATTATTTGTGATTTGTGTTACTGTCACACCCATGAACCCCGCGCTATGGACCAGGACCCCACTGTGTTGGTTGCCATACAAACACAGCACAGGAAGATTAGCCCTGCCGTGTAATCTTTTATTTGTGTGGTGTGTGTTATTTAGCTACATTGTCCAATCAGGGAACAAGGCCCAATACCATGTGACTGATATAACTAATCAAGGCGGCCCGAATTTTGCATTTTGAATAATATAATCAAATTTGCTCCCTGCAAATATTCTCATTGAACATTTGCTTTTTGTGAGTAGCTGGGCTAGGAAAGCCTCAATACACAAATGTTCACGGACAGCAAAGGTGAAAGGGCTGCAAACATCTTGTAATCAAAACACACTGTCAAATTCGATTTAAATATTCACTGCAAATATTTGCCTCTCTTTGTCAAGCCGTAGTACTGAAGATGTTCCAAAGTGAAGAAATCTTGGCACCAACAGGACATCATAAATGTAAAATTCTTTATGTGAAACAGCTGATCGAAAGGAGCTGGTGTGGGGGGAGGGAGGGGGAGAGACAAGTGATTTCAGGCATCAAAAATAGCTGTGAATTTTAACACAGAACATTGATTACAAGCAGGAGAGAATTACATTAATGTAGTCACTTGTCACTGGGGTCTTATTAGTAATCTTCACTCATTAGTCTGGAGAGAATAAGAATGTGACCTTGTTAAGCGTCCTTGCTGTTGGAAGTACTGACCATTCTGGTATTGATTTACTACTTAGACCCATAAATACGCTGCGTGTGTGCGTTTGCGTTCTTGCATGCATATGCAGCAGGTGTATTTGCAGCTATAATGAAGAATTAGCAGTCTCCTAACCTGCCACCATTTGTACTCATTTGGTAGCTCAGCTGGTGAATTAGCAGGTGTTTTGGACATGCACCATATTGTGCAAAAAGGAGTCTCTGGTGATTGATGGGAAGGCACAAGAAATCTGACAGATACGGTCCCTGGAGGCCAAATCATGTTTCCTTCTCTCCCCAGCTTCTTGTGTTCTGTGTAGGGACCTGGCTGCAGCAGGTTTGCTGCTGGTGCATGGGGGTAGGCAGCATTCTGGGAGCCCACCCTTGGTGTCTGAACTCTGCCCGTGCGCGCTGAGCCATGAGAGCTCCCTAAACCCCAGTATTCTGAACGATGGAGCTCTTAGCTGGGGATAGCCCTGGGGCTGGGATGGTTGATCCACTGGCCATTCCCCACCCTGGATTCCTTCTGACCCTGGTGGATTTCGCCATCACACAACCTGCTCACTTGAGCTGTGGACTGAGGGCAGAATTGACCCCGACGTGACTTTAACAGTCAGCCTTCTCTGACCCCTTGCACCAGAAGTGACCCTTATCCCAGAACACTCTACAAACATTAACTCAGTCCTGCAGTCCTCCTGTGAGGTTGGCAGATACTCTTCCCTTTCACAGATAGAGGTAAATAGAAGCACAAAGAAGCTAAAGTGACTTGCCCAAGGTCACATGCAGAGTCAGTGGCGGAGCTGGGACTAGCAAAAGAAGATTCTTGTTTTCCAAGCTCCATTTTTAACCACTGGGCAGTGCTGCGCCAATAGAGAGGTTACAACTTTGGATTTATGATTACTCTACCTTCCCCTCCTCCCCTATGCCCTCTCCCCTGATTGGCTCTGAACAGACTCTGTCCTGCTCTGGCATGCCTAAGCCATGTGTACCGTGATGTAGTTTTTAACTTTCTTGAGGCAATATTACTTATGGCAACTGGTAGGCTCATTTTGTTTTCCTTCGTGCTTTTAGCAACATGCCGCCTTATCTAACGTGCATCAGGCAACAGGCATCTCTCTTTAAGTGCATCTGCTGGGGAGGTTGTAGGGGTGCAGAAGTCAGCCTGTCCTTCTGTTCAGTTGTATAAATGTGCACTTTTCAAATGGCTGATTGCACCCCAACAGCTTCCGGTGCTGGATTATTCGAACACCTCAATGCCGTGTGGTTGTTGCTAATCTTGCCCTGTGTCTTGAAGTCGCACTGTAATTCCTAGTGACAAGTTGTGTGTCAGCGCCCGATGGAGGAACTGTCAATAATGATGGAAGTGAAAGCAGTTCCCCAATTACCGGGTGCACAGAGTGGGCTGTTAAAGGAATATGAAGAAGGTGTCATTGATCAGGTGCTGGACTAGGAGCTCTCCAGCGTGTCAGTACGCAGTCCCTCATTACTTACACTTGTCAATTGATGCTTAGGGTTTGGGATGGAGCCATTGGCAAGGGACTGAATAGGCTGCCAATAAAATGCCGTCCATCGACACAGCCTGCTCAACAAAAGTGGCATGCTGAGGTCTCCTGGGTTATTGATGGCAACGCAAACCTTTTCATGGACTGTCCTAACCTTGCTCGCGTTTGCCTGCCAAGTCCCTTCCCTGAAGTGACAACTCAGTGGGGTGTGTGTGCTGGGGCTGCATTTGAGCCACTGAGCTTTTGGCATAAGCGGGGGAGGTTATTCTCTCCAAATGAGAACGTACGCTGCTTCCTCTGGCCGCTTTTATATTTCGGAAAGTCATGTTCCAAAGCCACACAGACGGTGAGAAAAACGCAAGGGCCGCTGCCAAGTCAGTTAGGCTCAGAATTTTGGTTTTGTTGAAGGAAAGAAATGCTCGTTTCAATGAAAAGCTTTTTGGGGGGTAGATTTAAACATTCGCCTGCCGTGTTGTAGACCGAAGCATGAGGGAAAAACCTACATCTGCTTGGGCTAATATTCAGAAGTGAAATTGTTTCACTTTGCCTGGCTGGTCAATCGATTTTTATTTTGTGTCCAAGTGAATGAAATGCAGCAGGTGAACTGGCAGGATGCAGAATGGTTATCGGTTACTAAAAGGGAAATGAAAGTTCGTGGCGGAGGGCCTGGTTCTCCCCGGACTTCCACATGGCTTGGCCACTTATGCCTGTGCAACAGGGGTGTAAAGTGTTACCAGATCAGAATGCGCCCGTGTTGCACGAGCACAAATTGATTATTCATTTCAGCTACGGTAGAATCCAGGTACAGTAGAACCTCAGAATGGGAACAACGAGATCCAGACTAACACGGCTACCCCTCTGATACTTGGTATGGAGGCTGTTTGTTTGTAACGCTGAACAAACCGTTATGATGGTTCTTTCAAAAGCTCAAAACTGGACAGTGACTTAATACAGCTCTGAAACTTTACTATGCAGAAAAAAATGCTGCTTTCCTTTTTTTGTTAGTAGTTTACGTTTAACACAGTGCTATAATGTACTCACTTGTGTGTGTGTGTGTGTGTGTGTGTGTGTGTGTGTGTGCGCGGGTCCTCTGCTACTGCCTGATTCCGGTTCCAAAGGAGGTGTGCGGTTGACTGGTCACTTCGTAACTCTGGTGTTCATAACTCTGAGGTTCCACTGTACCTCAATCCAGGATGAGGGCCCATGGTCTAGGCAGACAAGGAATAAAGAAGACCATGTCTACCCTGAGAGCGTATATGGTGTCCACAGTTGAAGGTGAGGATCATGCTCAACTGCTCTAACACTATATTATGTTGAATAGAATGAGCCATATTTGGATTTCAGCTACATTGGTGTCAGTCCTCTTGGCAAGTTGTACTACTTATTCACAGTAGTACAGCTAAGAGCAGAATTTGGCCCCTGGTGTTTCCGTAACGAGGTCTGACTTGTTTGTCAGGATTTACGGTGAACCTGCTGGGACTTTAATCTGAGGTAGCTACTGAAGTTATTACTTATTTAATATTTACAAAGCATCATTAATGTGTATGGGATTTCACAGAAATAAAAAAGACATGTTGCCCAGTATGGACCTGTATGTTTTTACACACTCAGATATATATTTGCTTTCTGCAATATGGCTTGGATTGAGGGAAGGTCAATCTTACTGGCTGCTAGTCAGGCTTTGTAACAGAATGAGGCACTGTTTGGTAATACTTGACGGTATTGCTCACCTCCTTTTCCTGTCTCTTCCTCTGTGACATGAGTACAACATTGGAGGACAAACATAGAGATCGAGTCTCCCGGCTAGTGCATTGCTGAATGGGTGTTGGAAATATTCTGCTGGTGTAGACGGTGTCAACTGGATTGAGTCCCATTCTAAGGGACAGTGCTCGACCCCACACTTTAAACAGGGGATGATCATATTTTCTACCCTGGGTGTTAAATAGTTTGTTCTCTGCATATACCAGCACCCAATCCAGTTCAACCAGTCGATGGTCCTGTACTGCTGACAACTCCTTGATGTGACTTCAGGTTCCACCCACATAGTTTTTTTGTTACAACCAGAACTGCTTAAAAGGGCACAGAAGATTCTGAGGTTGAGTGGAACACTGGACATGCTTATTCATTTGCATATTGCTACCCACAATGCTTTGCAAGCGCCCAATTAATCTTGCAGCAGATGCTGGTGGTAGATCTCTGCTCACTTTTGTATAGCGCATTTCCCCCTTTCTGATTTTCTTTAATTTCAATAAGCTCAGTGCAGAGCATCTCAGGTCTCTGCTTTTACCTCTTTTACGTTATTAGTTAAAAGTGACTCTTGTACTCAGTGAAAAACCATTGTTGGCTGACGCAGCATTTCCTGCTTTTTAATTAATTGGCAGGTCTTTTTTAAACTCAAGCTTTTTTCCAGCCCTAGTTCTGTCTCTGGTCTCACTCATCTCAGAACCTGTCTGGGCTACTTTAAGCCAAGTAATTGGAGAACCTCCAGAGACCTCTGTTTGGATGATTATCCAAACCTTTTCTGAATCTCCTGGGTCTGATAGTCAAAAAAGGTGGTCTCCTGAGATATGAGGTGTTCTGGAGAGATTTCTGGTGTTATACCAGATCCATCTAGAAATACCAAAAAAACATGCTTTTATTTTTTTCTGATATTTCAGCACATCTGCTCCTGGTCCCAGCCTCATTATGAAAATGCAGAGGCATCGGGAACAGACTGAACAAGTATTTGTCTGAAAGGCTTGAAACCTCAAAATAGCAGATGGCTGTTGAGGTTGGTTTTGAGTCAGTTCCTGTGTTACCCGAACACAGTCTTCTTCCATCCTGCTTTCATAGTCAGAACGCTTCCATCCCTATTTCTACAGCCCTGAGTTTGTTCCTTAAATAGGAAGTATCCAGTGCCTTGGCCATTGCTTAATCCTGATTGAGAAGCCAACATCCCCCATCCCAGATTTTAAGGGTCCAATCCAAGCCCAAATGGGAGTCTTTCCATTGACTTCTGTGGTGGAAAAACTGGGTCCAATCCTCAGCTGGTGCCATGCAGTCTTTCCATTGATTTCAGTACGGCTCTGTTGATTTACACCAGCTGAAGATCTGGTGCATTGTATTTCCAGGTACGGCTAACACAGCAGCTGGGAGGTGTAATTCCCAGCTTGGGCAGACATACATGCCCTAGCTCTGCTTGAGCTAACAACTGTCATTTGCTGTATGGCCCTGGCAGCATGGGCAGCAGCTAAGGCCAGCTACCCGAGCACAATCCTGATGGAGCCCAGGTACGTACTCCAGCAGCTAACCCAAATTCCCATGGTGCTGTGGCCACGTTCAAGCAGAGCGAGTGTGTGTGTGTCTATCCCTGCTGGGAATTACACCTCCCATCTGCTGTGTAGACATACCCTAAGGGACCAGATTCTGTTCTCATTTACACTGGTGTATATCTGGAGTAACACCACTGATTTCAGTGTAGTGGCTCTGGATTAACACTAGAACGACTGGAATCAGACTCTGGCACAAGGTCAATAATAATAATAAAAGATAATATCACAATTCATTTGGCAAAGCAAAGAAGCAGCTGCCAAAGTTGTTTGAAATCACGGAGTCCCAATGGGTTGTCATAATCAGTCTGGACAGAGTCTTGGAGTTTGGTGCTCTGGTTAATTTCCTAACACACAAATGAAAGAGAAACTTGGTGGTCCAATGTAATCCAGCTCTCTCTTCACCTAGGGATATGTTTTGACTTGATTCTGATCTTGTTATAAGGCAGATACCAGGGCTATGTGTTAGAACTTCAAATTTGTTTGGTTTTGAGTGTACTAAGAAAATGATTAAGGGCCAGATTCTGCAGCCTTTACTCATGTGACTTAACAGAGTAAGGACTAATCATAGGAGTAAGGCTTTGCAAGATCAGGGTCCTACACTTTCAGAAGTAATTTGCAAAGAGTGAGTTATTGAATGTGTAACATGACCAAATATGTCAGTGAGTCAATTCCACATTTAGCGTTACACCTCCTGATAGCTCCACTAAACCTTTTTTCTACTGATGTGTTAATTGAAAATAAATGAAAATATTAGGTCCCAGTTTATCTTCCAGCAATGTCTGTAATTGGCAGCCAGCTGATTTCAATTCTGCGTTTTTAACGTTCGTGACCCAATTGAGGAGCCCTCATGTGAATGAGTGAGCCTGCATCAGCGTGGGTAAAGGGCAGAGACAACCTGCCCCCGCTGATAGTGGGGGCGGGGTGCAGCGTGAGGGCAGCTGGCTTCAGCAGTGTTACTGAGTGTGCTCAGTACAAGCCAAGCAGCAAATCTGGAGAGCCATGTGACCCTGCATGCCCCATCCCACACGTTGCCACTGGTAAAGGGTTCCACAGTCTGACCATGAATGTTCAAACATGGAGCTGATGTTACCTGGTCTCTGATGGACATGACATTCCTGGTCCGTGAATTAGACCTACGACAGCGTGTAATGCACCCTGTGTTTCTCAGAGTGAAAAATACATTTCCATTTAAATGAAATGAGGAATCATATTCATTTCCAAAAAAGTGAGAAGTAAAAACACACTCTTTGGGAAGAATTCTGAGGGTAAAAGTCTGCAGTATTCCACTGGGATTGTTTAAACAAGAGATACTTCTCTTAAGTCACAATTAGAATTAATGTTCAAAACATAATCTGTGTGCTATGCAGCAGTGCAAACTCCTGCAATTGTATGATGAGTCTCATGATATTTGTTGTTTATCTTAAAGCCCCAGATCCTGAAGTCATGTTATAATGGGAGGATCTCCACTGTCACTTCTTTTAAAAAAAACATGTTTCCCAGAAAGTGTCAACTCTAAAGGCTCAGAAATTAGAAGGCTAATAAAAATATCCCATATTTCTAATTTAAAAAAAATACTCCATGATTTTTAAGCCAGTCTCATAGTCTTTTGGGGCCTGGCCCCTGGCTGGGTTGGCAAAAGTACAAGCCTGCCTGCCTGACCCCACCAGGTCCATCCTCGGATGGCTGCTCCGGTCTGGGCTGCAACATCCGTGATGCCGTTTTTCATGCTCTAGCTCGAGCGGAGCTAGCGTGTGTCTGTCTACCTGGGTTGGGATGCAGTGTGGGTGTACTCGAAGAGGCCAGGCTACCACAGAAGCTACATGGAGGCCCTGAGCTTCTACAGAAATCTCACTGACCTGCGCGGCTCTCTCAAGGTCTGCTGGTTTTAGGGGGCCCCTCTTGTTCTTTGGGGAGCAAACAGTGATGGCCTGACGTGGGTTTCCCATCCCGTATGTGGGCTTCTTTCATGTAGGGGATGACCTGGTCTGTCTTTGTCGGCCTTGTACACGCTAAATGGTAGTTTCTTGGTTACCATGTGGGGAAGGCAAGAATGCTTTAAAGCACAACTAAAAAGGTTGTCATCTCAGAATCATAGAATCTCAGGGTTGGAAGGGACCTCAGGAGGTCATCAGAATTGATGCCAGACTAGTGATGTTCCTTTATTCTCCTTTGAGTTGATTTCTTTGCCTCTGTCTTAGCATCCTGTTAAATTCCCAGTTGCAATCCAAACACTGCAAGCAGCAAGGCACACATTAGGAATAGACTGCTCCAGCCTTTTTTAGCCTTCCCGTATCAGTTACTCGTGTTTCTCTTGCCCTGCTATAACACATCTGAAGCACACTGGTGTAATGTGGAGATCTGTTTTGGGTTTTTTTTAATATGAAGTATGGTGTATGCAAAGTCCCAGACTCGGCGTTCTCAGCAGGCAGGTCTGTTGTCCCGACAGCTTCGTACGGTGGCATAGAAAGAGGTCCCCGATAAACCTGTTTAAATACACTAATGAGTAATTTATACAGCCACCTGAGAAGTGTCTGATGATTTATGCTGTTATTAAAAGGCTATCGGAAGAGGAGAAAAGATTTGTCACATCTGCATATGAAATCCAGCCCTGACCCTAACACCCAAGATACTGACCTATTAAATATCCAAACAGGCATTCAGGCGTGCAGCTCACTTGGAGAGATCCGTACACATCTGGTAACACTTGGTCTGATACTTAAGACCATGAACAGTGTGTAATTAAGTGTAATACACTCCCTGTCCCATTGTGGAGCTGCCCTTACGCTCCAGGCTCCCCAGTTCTCTTTGAAGCAAGGTTCCACAGGCCTCATGAAAATTGAATGAGAGGCCGCGTCAATCCCAGTGTTAAGTGTCCAGCTGGGCGTCTGACACAAGCGCTTTACCAGGGATGGCTAAGAGGAGAGAGTCATTTTGCAGGGAAGCTGCGATCGCCGGGCTGGGAAAGGATTCAAGACCGGTGTTTTCAAACCCTGGGTGCCTAGATTTAGGGACCTAAATATCCCTAGATAGCTGAGCTGATTTTTCAGAGATGCTGAGCACCTGTATCTTCCTGTTGGCCTAGCATATTGGGGGAAAACGTAGATGTGAAGCAAAATCCTTCGCTTTTCACTCTCTTCCCTAGATGCTTTCGTCTTGTTCTATGTAACGTGGCTGTGTCAATACTTATCACTGCTGTCCACTCACTCTTGGCAGCCTCTAGAGACCTGCCAAGAGGATATGAGCAATCGGTTATTAGCACTCAGTGTAGATGTCTGTTAACTTTAGCGGCAGGAGCTTGTGTTTTTGGAGCAGAAGGTTCCTGTGTTGCCCGTTTAGAGTTTAGCAAGTCACCTTTGCATCTGTTATTTGCCGCTATAGATTCATGGCACCATCAAATGAACAGAGTGTTCTGCTAGAGAAAAATTCACAGCAGGAAACAAGACCAGTGAGGAAAGGAGAGAGAGAGGAGAATAATCATGGTAGAATGGCGCTGAATCAAGGCCTGGCCTTATTACCATTATACAAGGCACCGGTGAGACCTCCTCTGGAGTAGTGTGTGCAGTTCTGGCCTCCCACGTTTAAGAAAGATGAATTCAAACTGGAACAGGTACAGAGAAGGGCTACTAGGATGGTCAGGGAAATGGAGAAGCTACCTTATGAGAGGGGAATTAAGGAGCTTGGCTTGTTTAGCCTAACCAAGTGAAGGCTATGGAGCGATATGATTGCTCTTTACAAATGCATCAGAGGGATAAACACCTGGGAGGGAGAGGAGTTATTTAAGATAAGGACCAATACCGGCACAAGAACAAATGGATATAAACTGTCCATCAATAAGCTTAGGCTTGAAATTGGACAGCTTCTAACCAACAGAGGAGTGAAGTTCTGGAACAGCTTTTCAAGGGGAGCAGCAGGGGCAAAAATCTTGACTTGTTTTAAGACTGAGCTTGATAAGTTTACGGAGGGGATGGTGTGATGAGGTTACCTACAATGGCATGTGGCCCATCTGCAGCTGCTGGTAGCAAATATCTCCAACACCTGGAGATGCGACACTACAGTGGAAGGCTCTGAGTTATTACGGTGAATTCTTTTCCTGGTGTCTAGCTGGTGGGTCTTGTCCACGTGCTCAGGATCTAACTGATCATCATATTTGGGGTTGGGAAGGAATTTTCTTCCAGGTCAGACTGGAAGAGACCCTGGCGGAGGGGAGAAAGGGAAGGGTTTGCTGCCTTCTGCAGTGTGGAGCATGGATCATTTGCTGAGTAAATGGTGGATTCTCTGTAACTTGAAGTCTTTAAATTAAGATTTGAAGACTTCATTAACTCAGCCAGGGGCTAGGGGCCTACCTCAGGAGTGGGTGTGTGAGGTTCTGTGGCCTGCAATGTGCGAGAGATCAGACAAGATGGTCCCTTCTGGCCTTGAAGTCTATGAGTCTTTGAGGTCTGACTGATCCTAGGGGTAGGAATTGTGGGTCGTTTGAATAGTGCTGCTTGCTCGGAAATTGGTTTGTGATGTTCTGAGTGCTTCTGAACAGTGTTTTGGGAAAGGGTCTGCTTACTTTGATGTGTATTTCCTGCGGCTACCATGAACAGAACTATAGGAAAATAGCCTCATTCTCCATGGCCTTGCAAGTTGAGTGGACATCGAGGCATGGATCCTCTGTGGTATAAATTGACAAAGCTCCATTGGCTTCAATGGAGAGATGCTGATTTACGCCAATGGAGGATCTGGTCCTCAGTGTGTCTGACTCAAAAATTCCACATGGTGGGCCAACAAGAGCAGCTTTATTGCTTAGCAAAGACCCTTTTCCTCTTTGTCACCAGTGGTGGAAAACTGCCCTTGTGGGTGAGAATGGCTTGAGCAAGTGGGTCCATTTGTTACAAGGGCTAAAATGTACCCAACACTTTACAGGATTAGCATGGAGCCAGTTCTGAGAGTGAGGGTGGAAGGGGTGACGCGCCTGTGTTCAGAGAGCAGAGGGAAAGCTGGGGGTGGTGGGAGGGGATAAAAGCAACATATGTTGAATCATGTAGATGGTGAAATGCAGGCCAGATGGCTACAAATACGGAGAATTTGTTTAACAATTTGTAAGATATTCGCTCTATGGAGCAAGATCACAGGGACCCACATTCTGTTCCTCTGTACTTGGGATAGGCTCCTGGTTGTTAGCATTAATCTTTTGGCTACTAGGTAGAGATCTTAGTAGGGATTTTTCATCAGCTTCAGAAATTTGAGGCATTGTCAATATATATAAAGCTCAGCGTCCTCTGGGAAGCAGGAGATGGATTCTGATAAGAACGGCACCTACATTCTAGGGTGAGGGGTGCTTTTGAAGCGCCACTGATAAACTGGCATCTTCTGTGGTGTGAACATTGCCTCTGGCTCCAATTAGTGCATGCCATAGGGGAATGTTCTGTAGTGTCACCCTGAGCAATCGTCTGCAAGGTTTAGAGTCACAGGGTTCGGTTCTGATCTCACTTGGCCTGCTACGTCTGATTGACACTGGTGAAAGTGAGATTGGGACCAGAAGAAATGGAGTCATGCCATTGAAATCAATGTAGGCTCACCAGTGTAAAACCAGAGTAAGCGTGATCAGAATCTGTAGGATGACCAGATAGCAAGTGTGAAAAATCGGGATGGGGTGGGCGGTAATAGGAGCCTATATAAGAAAAAGCCCAAAATATTGGGACTGTCCCTATAAAATTGGGACATCTGGTCACCCTAAGAATCTGACCACTTGAACCTGCATTCTTTCAATCTACAATAGCTACCCTGAGTGCTAAGCCATTGGCCCTGTGGTTGAGTCTCTTCTGTGTGAGTACTTAAAAATGGAGGTCCTGTCTGTTGGCTACCCCTCTCCGCTCGAGAGATGGCTGTATTTCTCTGTTATACTGGGATATATGTTTTGTGAGGGACTTCGGGATGAAGGCAAGGGCACTGCAGTACAGAAATGTAAATGATGGTTATACTCCTGGTGGATCTAGAGCAGTGGTTTTAACCTTTACTGCAGCCTGCACCCCTTTGGTTCTCAAAATATATTCTTGCACCCCTTATCAAAAATCGTTGAAGTCGGTCAGTTCTTTAAACCAAGATATATTTTTTGGTGGTACATTACAATAATCGTTACAAAATGTATCGTGTTAATAAACACACAGGTTTGATGAAACAAAGTAGTTGTACTTACGTGCCTGTGCTTAATTTGTGTTTTGGATGATTTACCTTCTAAAAAAATCTGGCATGTCTCGCACCCCCAGAAAGGGTGTCTCGCACCTCCAGGGAGTGCATGCACCCCAGGTTAAGAACCACTGATCAAGAGTATATTGCACCCCATGCAGTTCATCCTATTGAACACTCCAGACCAACAGTTTCTGTTTAGAGCCCAAGATACTTTGAAATATGAGTTTGTGCTAATGCAAGGGGGCTGACTGGTAAGTCTGGAATCTGTCCCCATAGCTCTGTGGTGGTTTCCATAGAACAGCTACAGCATGGGCCTGCTGTATTGCCGGCTTCCCGCCCCCTGCCAATGTCCCTTCGTCTTGGCCTGAAAGAAACACTGTTAAGGAAGAAGGGGTATTCCAGTTTCCATGCCAGTGCATTCACTGAGATTGCCCAAGAAGGCTAATTACAGAGCTGGCTGTTGTGAGATGGACACCTGTCTAGTCCATAATGAAGCCAAAGTCATCACCTCCTGTCACAGAGCTCTGCACAAAGAAGTGTTTTTCCTTTTTTCTTTTATTAGTCTAATGTGTGTATTGTCCTAGCCAAATCCCAGAAATTTTAATTTTCCATGCAGTAGATAGGAATGTATTTTATTTAACCAAATATTCCACACCTGAGGTACGGAAAGGCAAGGATATTGTGCAAACACGCTGCAAACCACAGTGAGACGCTAGTAAGGGCCAACTCTGGCGAAATGTGTTATTCCAAAGTATAAAAGGAGAGCATGGGTGTAGCAAGCCTGCAGCTGCGTAGCACCTCGGGATGCGATCTTGTCAGTTGTCACAAGCTGGGCAGGTTTTGGCATGGTTTGAAATGGGGTTGGGCAGATTGATTTGGATTAAAAGAAAAATAGCCCTGCCCTCTGAATTTGCACCTGTTTTTTAAGAACCAAACCCGCACAAAACCTTCTGGGAGGCTCTGAAATGTTCGGAGAAGCCAGTTTTCTCTTTACGTTTCCAAGACCAGCTGGAAGTGCCAAAATACCGTGGACTAGATGGACTGGAAGTGGAAATGTTAGAAATCCTGTTCTCATGAGATTTCCAGACCAGTTCTGCACACTTGGGAGGCTCAGATCATTCAGAAAAACATCAGATTCGTCCTTTAGCCCAACTAAACTTGAATTCTGACCCTTTTGAGGTTCCCCCAGTCCCAGCCAATCCTCCAAAGAGCACCCCGTGTGTTGAGGGAAGTAGTGTTGGTGACTCATTTGAACTCCAATTCAGGACATCATCTTTATTTGGGGCAGCATTGAAGCACAATCTAAAGTCCCACTGAAGTCACTGAGATTCAAGCGCATGGTTAAAGGTAACCGTGTGGTTACGTACTGTCCGGAATATAGATCTAGACTTAAGCATTTACTTGAATTCTTTCCTGGACTGGGAATGGACTTGAGGATGCTAGCATACAGCGAGGAGCGAGTCTCCTGCAGGAGTGTATATATAATAATAATAATTAATAATACCTAGCTCTCATATAGCATTTGTGGAACACTTTGAGATCTGTGGATGACAATCTTTAATGTATTTATCCTTGCCACCCACCCCTGAGAGATAGGAAAGTATTATCCTCATCGGACAGCTGGGGAACCGAGGCACACAACGGCTAAGTGTCCTGCCCAAGGTCACGCAGAGTGTCCCTGGCAGAGCAGGGAAGTGCTCCTGGCTATTAGTGGCGGAGGAAAACTGTTTTGGTGAAATGTCGTGCAATGGTGTGTGCATTTTCATTCCATTTTAAGCCCCCACATTTTGGTTTTTGTGAACTGTTCACTTTTTCGTTGAAACGTGGGTAGATACAGATTTTTTTTTTAATGCGGAAATGGATCTTTTTCCAGATGAGATTTTGAATTTCATGAGTGTTGGTGGTTCTGGTTGAAAACAGGGCAGTTTTTGAGTAGGACACCTATAATTTGGGGCGGGTTTGGGGCAAAGTGGGGTTGTTTTTGTGAATAAACACCAAAATGTAAAGTCCTTAATTTCATTGTGAATATTTCACTAATTCTTAGAAACAGAAACTATTATTACATGACACTTTCTGTAAGATGTTAGCTGTTTTGTCCTGGCCAAATTCCATTTGGAGTGATAACATTCTGCCACTTAAGGGACCACTCTTGTCAACACCGATAGATACGGTAAGGTCTGCAGGATTGGCTCCTGCTTATGTGTTGTTAAAAAGAGCTGCCATTTTTCACTCTAGAGGTGGCTGTACTTCAGAATCGAATGAAGTATTTTCTGTATATAATGTTAATAAAAGTCTGTGGCTTCCTTCAAGGTGAAAAGCACTATAAAAAAGTAAGTTCTTATTCCGGTACATTGGAAACCCCCAGCATGAACAAAAATTAACAAACTTCAGATTTTGACGGGCTAGCTTTCTGTTCTCACTCAGCTTACCCCCCCTCCTCATGTATAACATTTATTCTGTGGGACATGAAATGGCAAATAAGAAAAATAAATTCAAATATTCAGATTAATTCTTTTATTCCGAGCACAACTCCATGTAGCATTCTAAACATCGAGGGATTCAGGGAACTGGAGAGATTGTCAATGTTTTTTTGGTAACAAGTATAAAGTGTAGTGAGTTGGAAAACGTGAGAACCTGTTTCTGATTAATTTCTCTTCTTTTGACAACTTCGTTTTTTCTTTTCAGAAAAGAGAGGGAAAGTTTTTTTTTTTTGTAACATAGCTGGGTTAAAGAGGAAAAATCAGTTTAGAATATGCAGGGAACTGAAAAAAATCTTGAGTGAAGAATAAATTTAACTGACCTTAAAGTATCCCATTGCCATAAGGGATTGGAAAGTAATACTTCACATGGATTTTGGTGAGGCATTTAAGGCTGTGAGGAAGAGAATATTTTACTCAAAATATTTTCTGATCTAAAATTTTTTAGGATATCTATAAAAAAACTCAACCCTGACATGCATTAAATGTTGTTTTAAAAAAATTATTGACAGAGGAGGAAAAAGCAGTTTTCCTTAAAGTGATTTTTCTGATCTCAGTTCCTAAAGCACAACACAGTCAAACTGTGTGTGTGTGTGTAGGGACAGATCCTCAGTTGTCATAGTTGTATTGCTCTGGATCTCTGTTGATTGACAGCAGTTGGGGACTTGCGCAGCATTAATGTTAATCAGACATTCTGGTAAATGTTCTCACCTCCTCTCTTCACCAAGAGCTGGCCACTGCTGGTCAATTGTGAGAGCTTCTGCAAAGTCCATGCTAACACTTACTGCCCAGGACTTTAATGCATGCTTTGTATGCTGTGTGGAGCTGCAGTTTGCCAATTCGATCTGATAAGTACAGTCTCTTCTCTTGGCATGCACATAACTCCTCTGGGCTACGAGCATAGCTTTTGTATTGGGGACATGCCCTGAGAGATCATACCCGTTGACGGTCTAACAGTGTTCCTCTCGGTGATGGAAAATAAGGGTCTATTACAATGGAAATACTGATAGATCTTCGCCTGTAGGGATGGGGTATGATCCATAGGCCAGTAAGCAGTAGGAGGTGAAGGTCTTCCACACACAGCAGGAGTAAGCACCTAGTGGACAAAGCACTGGACTAGAGTCACAAGATCCTGGTTTTCTCTTCCCAACTCTGCCACTGACCTGCTATATGGCCTGGGCAAGTCCCTTACCCTTGTCTGTCAAGTCTGTGAGCTTTTCAGTGCAGCAGCTGTCGCTCCCTATGTGTCCGTACAGTGCCTTGCACAACAGGGACTCCATCTCAGTTGGTGCATCTAGGTGCTACCTAGATTATTATACTGTATTATTCATAATACGGTATAATAATGAATAGCAGTAGCGCTGTACAGGAGAGAGGGAGTCGGGGCCCACTGAATTCCTGTCACTTAGCCTCTCTGTGCTTCGGTTTCCCCAGCTATAAACACCCAGATATAATTCCCTCCCTCACAGGTGTGTCATGATGGTTCGGCAGTTAAGGTTTGGAGAGTGCTTTGAAATCCCCGATGAAAGGTGCTCGAGGAGGTAAAGCATTAGTAACGGGAGTGCAGAGAGGGATGCTATAACACAGTAACCACCCATCCCCTGTAATGGCATCCGATGAAGTGAGCTGTAGCTCACGAGAGCTTATGCTCAAATAAATTGGTTAGTCTCTAAGGTGCCACAAGTCCTCCTTTTCTTTTTGCGAATACAGACTAACACGGCTACTACTCTGAAACCTTTCAAATTGTGTTACCTTCCTCCCATCTGAGAACCCAGATTCAATTTAAACCAAAAAGAAAAATGTCTGGCTTCCACAGTGGCCAGCAGAAGCCCCAAGAAATCGATTTCGATAGGTTTCCGAGGTGGGGGAGCCCATTGGATTGTTTTCATTCGATCCAGCCTACATCACATCCCGCCCCCTCTTTTAAAAAAAACCCACCGCCAACACAAAAGAGCATTAACACCCTCCTCCGCCCCCCCCCCCCCGCAACTAAATCCAATCCTCTGATCCCAAGTCTGTTTTGGACCCATCCCCAGATTCAGGAGGGAAACTCCAAGGCTCTGCCACTGTCAACAGGAGTTGGCGTTCAGGGCTCAGTGCTGAGAGCTATTCAGTGGCAGCTCCCAGGAATCACGGACACGTCGTTCTCATGAAAATGCCGAGAAGCTTTCACAACGTGTGTGTGTGTGTGTCTTTTCCCTTTGAAATGGTTCTAACGTGCGTGCTCTGGATTCCAGTTGGCTGCCATTAAAAGTGGGAGCTTTATAGTCTCCTGGCACCCATTTTACACAAGCGCTGCTCAGCTCCTGACTGTGTGCAGTGGATGTGGGTTGCTGTTTTTTTTTTAAACACCGAAATCATTTCCTTATGCTGTGCCTATGGCTGGGCCAACTGGAAATGTTGAGATTTCAACTCCTGGCTGGAAAACTGGTGGACGGATCAGCTCTAACCGCCTCGCTTTGGAACTGTCTGCTAGGTCTGTTTGGGGAAGAGCCTGGATGAGATTTGGAAGGGAGCCAACTGTCCTGCTCCAAAAGCCATGATGAGGAAAATGTGCTCGGTGAACGTCAGTGGTGGGAACGCCCTGCTACCGCCTGGAGAGAAAAATGGATCCATTTAATCCTCAAGTAGAGCGTGAGTTGCAGAGTGAAGGAGTGGAAGGGATGAGTTCAGCAAACTGAGCCAGGGGGATGCAGGCAGTGTGTATAAATAGTGTAATTGTTAAGAGCTGAGACATCACCCATCTCCTCTCTTCTCTTAAACGGCAGCATTTTCAGGTGGGCAACTGGTCAGTGGCTGAGCCAGGAATCGAATCCAGTCTCTGATGCCCAATCCAATGCCCCACGGACTAGACCATGATGCCTTGTTGAGTTTAAGGTCAGAAGGAACATGACCATCTAATCCGACCTCCTGCACATCCCAAGCCTCCTTAGTTTCTCCTGCACTGAGCCCAGACACTTGCATTTGGACTCAAGAGACTAAACCGTTGTGTGTCACAGCACAGCAGAGGAGAGAGCGAGAGAGGTGCACGGGTGCTCGAGGCCCCTGAAATGGCAGGAAGTTGGTTAGGTGAGCTATGCCCAGATGATGCTAGAAAGTGACCTGCTCTCTATGCTGCAGTAGAAGGTGAAAAAACACCAAAGTCTCTGCCAATCTGATATGCGACGGGGGGAGGGGGGGGATTCCTTCCTGACCTGGAGAATGGTGATCAGGTTGACCTGAGCGTGGGAGCAAGACCCACCAGCCAGGCATCTGGGAAAAAGACGTCTTTATAGCTCCTACTGAAGCTCCTCGATATCAGTGATACACCCAGCGTGAAATCGCGGGTCTGGAGGCATATCCTTCAACTTTTAGAGATGGGCAAAAATCAGTGGTGGATTTTGCCTGTCAAAACTAAGACAGGGCAAGGTTCAGATCTGGGTCACAATTCATCTGACCCCATTGTTAAGGAGTTGTTGGATTGATGGCTCCAACTCTCAAAAAGAGGATATGCAGCGGAGCTAGCAAAATTTTTTGGCCAAAACTTTTTTTGGCAAATAAATAAATAAATAAAATGGAGACTCAGCAACACCGAAACAGTTTGTAAATTCATGTTGATTTCTCTGAATTATTTGTTTAAAAAAACCCCTCAAATTCTGAAAAGATCTAAATGTTTTCTTTTCTGGGCTTAAGCAAATTTTAGTTTAAAAATGTCTTTTAATTTTAATTTTTTAAAAAAATCAAAAATGTTTAAAAATGGCCGAAATCAAGATAAAACATTTTGTTCGACCCCAAACAATTTTTTTGTTTACTTTTCGAAATTGCAAAACATCTGTTATTCCCCGGCTCTAATTTGCAATCTGTTTTACTTGTGTTCCCCTCCGGGGGTTAAGTCTCCTCTTGCTACAACAGGTACTCTGTCATCCTGCCTGTGTGTGTCTAACCTTCGCTGTTTAGATCACGCTGCAGGTTAAGAGCCATTTAAAATGCAATTTGCTATGCTCTGCATTGCACGCAGGAAAGGCTGAAATCTAGAATCCTGCCTGCGAGTTCCTATCATAGTTTTTGCAAACTCTGATGAAAATCAACCCTGGATTAATTTGACATATGCTCTCAATTTCCTCAGTAGGCAGTTTGGTGGGGATCCAGAACTGTGCTGGTTTCTTGAATGTAAAAAGCTCCATTTCCACTATCTGTAGGATTTTCTCACTGTAAACACCTGAGTCTGCAGGCCTGGCACAGATGTGGCCTAATGTCGGCTGCCATGTATCCGTTGCTGACTGATTTACCCTCCCTGAAAGCATGAGGGCAAAACCAAATTCACCAAAGACTCCGGCTGTCACAGTTGTGGCCACTGGGAATTTAGCACCAGCTGGGACAGAACTCTGATCCTCCCTCTCCAAAAGCCTAGGCCTCCATCATTTGGGCTAAAGGAGAATCTTTTTAAATTGCCCTCCAGGACTTCCCATAAAAAAAGGAGGCTTGCTATCCGAAAGAGAAGAGTTCACGCCTTTCTCATGGGGACTGTAAGAAGATCCCACAAGTAATGTAAAATGGGGCTCTTGGAAATACTCGTACTGAGTTGTAACTCACCACCCCACCTAATGTACAGAGCAAGCTCCCAATATACTTAGTGTTTTTAAACCCCAGATGAAATTCCCAGGCTTGCTGGACAGCTTTATAATTAGCTGTGTGTGCATTGCAAGGAGAGCCTCTTGGTGACTGACCATTTAATACTCACCAAATGTCCCAAGATGTTGCTTTTATTACCCACACATGAAAAGAAAGAACGGTGTGGTCCCAAGGCAAACGCCCTGTGCTCTGAGAAGAATTTCTTCGGATCCTTCCTATGAGATGCAGGGGTTAGGTAGACCCTGATAGCTGAGGGCTGATCCCCGAAACACTGAACTTGCGCTGTGCGCTGGATGAAAACTGTGTGAAAACCCTTCCGTTTCCCATCGTTTGTGCTGCTGTTGTGAAAGGGAACCAGGAGCAAACAGATCAGTGTTATGTGAGTGTATAAACAAAGGGTTCTGTCTGGGCTTGTGCCGCTTATGAATACAAGGCCACGTTTTGAGCTGGTGTAAATCTGTGCAGCTTCGTTAACTTCAAGGGAGCAATGCTGATTGACCCGAGCTGTGGATCTGGCCCTTGAGAAGGCCTTGTCTGCAGTTTTTGTGCCGATTTAACTCTGGTGAGTGGTGGGATTTTGTAGGGATATGATAAAATCAGTCCAACCCCACAGTTACACCGGTGTAAAAGTGCTTATATCAGGAGAGCTCATTTCTGTCCATTTATAGGAATAATTTATAAGGGGAACCTTTATATTGGCACTAGAGGGCTGTGCTGCTTTAATTAAACCCGTCTCTCAACACATTTCAGGAGAGTGGGAAGCTTTCAGGGGAACGTGGCGGCGGTTTTGTTCTTTCCTTCAAAATCTCAGAAAGCCTCCTAATATATGGTCCTGGGCACCAGATCCTCTGCTGGCGTAAATCAGCACAGCTGCATTGACTTTGAAGGAACTGATGCCTGCTGAGAATCTGGCCCTGTATGTGAAATGGCACCATCTGAGCAGAACTGATGTTCATCAGTGAAATGTTTGGAGAGATGCATGGGGCAAAGGCACTGATGTCTCCACGTTCTTCCCTGTTCTCTGTCACTCGCTCCTTCTCTTCTCCATTGCTCTAAGGCGTCTGCATTCAAAGCCTGTTGGTCAGCATTTCCAGTCTCGCTCTGGTGGGTAAGGCGGGCAACACTATTTCTGCGGTGGCAGCAGGTCAGTCTGTTTTTTTTTTCTCTGTAAACCACATCTGTTGCAAGCCGGCAGGAGGCTGGCAGGTTAGCTGCTTTGTGGGGATGCAGGAAGGCAGCACCGGTTGCTTCATCTGCCAATGACAACTAGATGCTTCCAATTGCACAACGTTGTACAGTTGGCCTTGTGCATAATTGCCTTTCCAGGAATCATGGGTGTTAGCCACTGCCAGGAACTGTATCCTGAGCTTGATGGAACTATGGGCTGATCTGGTCTGACAAAACCTGCTTCTGTGCCTTCCTTTATAGCATATAGCATATTTCCCTAATATTGTGTTCCATGGGCCAGTCCCAAGTCTCGCCACCGCCACCCCACCCCCGGGATGATGTGCATCCCAGAGAAGTCCTGAGCGTGCCTCTTGTGCCCTCGCAGAAGACTTTGTCAGAATCGGGGCCTGACACTCGTGGAAGTTAATGGAAAGGCTTCCATTGATTTCACTGGAGCTGGACTGGACCCACGAGAGGCAGTCACAGTGATCTGCCGGCATGACCCACCCCAGCCTGGAGAGAGACGCTGCCAGGGAGGTCAGTCTCCACGGTCCATTCAAGGCCTCTGTCTATTGAGATTCTAGCAAAGGGGGCTATTGCATTTTTAAGATGTCTTTTAGAGTTAAACAACAATGAAAAGAAGTCCACCCGAAGAGTTCTCGGCACCGTAATGGCAGTGGTGCAGTGAATTAACAATAACATGGTGATGACCAGCTCACAGCATTAAGAACTCGTGTGCAGGTAGCATAGTAACTCGACTAGCCAGGGTGGCGGAGGAGATTTTGTGGTGTGCGCCCCTGACTTCTAGGCGCCAGATCAGAGACACCGACTTTTTCCACCAAGGTCACAAAAGAGCCATCGGACAGTAATGACTTTAGGTCAGCTTAGAAACCTGGGCTGGGTTCATACTGTTAGGATACAGATATTCAGGCCTGTCTGTAAAGGCCTATACTCTAATTTAGGTGTATTCTTATCACTTGGCTAGTTCTAGGGGTATAAAAGAAAGGATCAAAATCACTGTCTGCGGGTGTAAGGGCCTTCTCTCACTGTGACAGTCTGAGGCCCTGTGCTTAGGCTAAGGCCTTTGGCGAGGCAGCCATAAGCTGGGAAGCGACCGGTCACCTCCTCACATCCCAAACTAGTCACATTGAAATAAGGTGCTATTGGGCTGTTAGGATACAATCCTGTCCTGATAATGCCTGTCGCCTCCAGAGAAAGGGAAGTGCCTAGAAAATGTAAAAGGAAACTTAGTTTGATAGCATCCTGTCTGGCAAGAACTCACTTATCAATAGCTGGGATGTGAAATCCTCATTTCTGTGTTTGTTCTATCACTGTAGTCCCCATTTCCCTATTGTTTGTCTGCATAATCTCTGTCTGGTTCTGTGATTGTTTCTGTCTGCTGTATAATTAATTTTGCTGGGGGTAAACTAATTAAGGTGGTGGGATATAATTGGTTAAATAATCATGTTACAATACGTTAGGATTGGTTAGTTAAATTTCAGGAAAATGATTGGTTAAGGTATAGCTCAGCAGAACTCAAGTTTTACTATATAGTCTGCAGTCAATCAGGAAGTGTGGGTGGGTGGGGGGAAAATGGGAACAGGGAATGGGGGTGGGGAAATTGGAATCGTGTTTGGCTAAGGGCAGGAATGGGAACAGGGACACAGGTATAAGGCTCTGTGGTGTCAGAGCTGGGAAGGGGGACACTAAGGAAGGAAACTGGAATCATGCTTGCTGGAAGTTCACTGCAATAAACATCGAATTGTTTGCACCTTTGGACTTCGGGTATTGTTGCTCTCTGTTCCTGCGAGAAGGACCAGGGAAGTAAGTGGGTGAAGGAATAAGTCCCCTAACACATACCAGCAGCCTAGAAATGAAAGACACCATCTTCTAGAGCCGGTTGCCTGAACTGTCTCCTCTCCAGGCATCTTGTTACTCTGAAACGCACTAAGAGCAGTAGGTATGAAGTGGCCGGACAGAGGGGTCATGTTTCTCTAAGGGAAGGTTGGTTAGCAGATCCAGGAAGGGAAGCCGGTTTAAAAAGGCAGGTTTAATGGAAAAAATATTCTCTGCATTTTTTTGAACTAAGAAAAACAGAGTCTTGCATCTCGAAGGCAGTGAGAGTTTGTGGGAGTTACCTTTTTAATTAAGGTAAATTCCTCGTTATACCCAGTGAGACCTGACCCAATAATATCTATCAAAAACAAAAAATAATGGGTATAAACCTAGAATGTTCAGCCCTTTGGCTTCACCTCCATTCTTCGTTCCTGCCGTGGTGCCCAGATCTCATAGCCTGTTTGGTGTACTGGGTAAGACCATCTGCTGTTTGCAAACACGCTGTAGTATCTCAGATGGAGCCCAGCCATCTTAACACCGGAGTGTCGACCTCTTTGAACGGCCAGGTACTGACAAGCTTTTCACTTGACTTTGCCATAGTTGCAAGCAGGGCTTTGGCTGGAGATGGCCAGCTGTCAAACTAATTGTGTGTGTCCCATGTATAAGATTCCCATGCATGTTACTCTCCTTGTGACATCTGGGGTGGCTTCTGTGACTTCTCTTTGTTGCTCTTTTCAGCGGCTGGGTATTAGTGAAGAGCAGGCCAAGTTGCGCTGTTATGCTTTGTGTATCCAAAACTGTGGTCTCTTGAGTGCTTTTTCATCTCGACGACCCTTCATTATGCTTGTTCTTAGGGAAACCATCAACCACTGCACGCGTGAGCCAGGAGGGATGATCAAATCCCCCTGTGGGAGCAAAGAATTATTGCAAGTTTCCTAGTTGGGTGTTCAGATTGGGGATTAAAGTCTCTCTGCCTGGTAATACCTATGACCTGTATATGGAGACTTGGTAATCTGGAGACCAAATACTTCCAAGAGGCCCCAATCTAGGGAACGTCCTACTTTCAGTGCTTTACTTTTAGGCAAATTCCAGGTCATTTTTTTTATGAGTAAAAACTGGGTTTTTTTTAGCATTGCTTTAAGAAGAATTTTTGGAGCTGCTGGCCCCTTCCAAACCTTGCAAAAATGGCTAATTTAGAGGATTTCTTCAAGTTCTAGGGTGGCTTCTATTTTGATTGACCCACTTTACCCATCCTTAGTGCAGCCTAGTTATTTCTCACTCGAGCTGTAGTTCAGAAACTCACCCTAAAATCCCGATGATCAAGTCTTCTCCTTCCCAAAGCTGTTTCTTGGCCGCTGATCAGACGCTGCCAGCTGGAACTGGCGACTCCTCCTAAAGAACCCAAATGGAGTTTGGTGCTGCTTCTTTCTGCCATGCAAGGACTGATGGGACTACTGGGCTGTCTGGAGCTGAGCGGGGTTTCCCTTTCAGTGGAATGAAACTTACCAGAAGTGGTGTACTGTTCGAGCAGGAAACAAGAATCTCTCTGTTTAATTTCCAGCGTCAGTTGCAGGGATTCTTTGCCATCTTTGTACAAAATAAGGAGACCTGATCTCCACTCTCCTCGCCAGCCTACAGTAACCTAATAGTGAAGCGGAAAAATCCGCCTGCTACGTTTATTACCGGAGGGGGCAGGGAATATATATATATAAAGTGTCTTTTGTGCTGTTATTCGGCCTGTATTCTGAGGCACGGGGTGGGGTGGCTGCCTCCTACGTCATCTGCAGTTTGATGATCTAATGATTAAACAGAATTGATTTTTCTGCCATGTTTGAGTAGCTCTTGAGAAGTGTTCCCTCTAATTTTTGACAGGCCGTGTCTGCAAAAAATTTCTTCTGTGCAAATTGTTGTGTGCGCGTTGTTTCGGATCTGTGTGTGCGCGCAAAGCTTAGAGGGAACAGTGCTCTCGAGTGTTGATCTGTTGGAATGGGTCCGTTTAATCATAGCCATACTGTGCCTCTCCAGTCTGTCTGGCACAGTTTGTGCTTGGCTCTGGAGATTGACGATTGCTTGTGTTTTCTTGTCACGCTGCTCTGTTTCTTTACGCTGTGTTGTTTCGATCACGCAGTACCCTGAGCTGGCAAGGCAGGACTTTATACAACGGAGGCTTCCTTCGATATTCCCCCACCTCTGCATTCTCCTTTCCTTTTTTATTTGCTCCCATACCTGGGTGTCAGCTTGGATCAGCGTGTTCTCAACCTGCCTCTGGGTCCCTGCTCCCCAAAATGAGCTGGCTGACCTTAACCACCACTCCAGAGCATCTTCTCCAGGTCTTACAAAGCAGCCATGTCTTCGCTGCTTTGGACCAAAAGGGTGAGCAACGGTCTGAGGCCAGGAGTGGTGTCAGTTTGTGGCTCAGTTACCAAATGAGTGGATTGATCTGTTTGTCTGTCTAGCTCCATCCATCCGTCTGCCCCTGTAGTGTCCAAGTATTTAGTTAAAGATGCTAAGACAAGTAGTATGCAGGAAATATTTTCAAATTAGTGTCTGGTGGTTTAATTGTTTTACTCACACGTGTACGCAACTGTGTGTGTACACGCACAAGCACAAACATACTTACGTGCAATGGGATCTGTGGAGTGAAATCACTGGGCACTCTGTTTCATGCTGACTACACAGTGCCAGAATTCACACCCCGGTGTGCTGGGGCCATGTGTGGCTGACCCTGTTCTCTCCAGATCTGATGACAATCCTAGATGTTTCTGTTGAAGTCATCAGCATTGAAATAGTTAACGAAAGATAACATCGAGCCTGTCATCGTTCGGCTCCAGTGCAAATGTCCCATAGAGACAAATGGTCCCAGTTCACACCTCTCTTGGGAGTTATTGTTTCTGTCTGTCTGCCAGCAGATGTGAGAAGATGACACTGTGTCAGTTCACAGTGAGACTTTGGCCAGATCTGCGCTAGGAACATACACCTGTGTAACTGTGTCGCTCAGGGGTGTGAAAATCCACCCCCCTGAGCAAGGTAGTTATACCGACCTAATCCCACATGTGGACCGTGCTAGGTCATTGGGAGAGCTTCTCCCGCCAGTATAGCTACTGCCCCTCGGGGAGGTGGATTAATGACACCGATGGGAGCAGCCCCCCTCGGCATAGGAGCATCTTCCCTTCAGTACTACAGCAGTGAAGCTGCATCGATGCAGCATTTGAAGTGCAGACCTGCCCTCTATCTCTGTCGCCATAAGGGGGCTAGAAACTTTTTTTTTTTTTTTTAAATAATAAAATAAAAATTTCTGCAGCAGCTGCTGGGATCCCCAGAGAATTGCTGACACAGCTCACCAGCCTTTGACAGTGCAGTCCAACCTCAGCCGGGCCCCTTGGTCTCCCCGAAGATTCATTTCATTCCCCCCCTTGCACTTCCCCACCCAAGCAGCATAGCACTTTGTTATTTCATGCCCATGTCTCTGGGTCACTCTGGGTCACATCTGGGTCCTCACTGGTTTTTGCAGTGCCTCCCAGTGTATGATCATCAGCCTGTTGCATGGCCATGCTATTTGCTTCTGTGATGGGATACAGCAGGGATGGGCAAACTACGGCCTGTGGGCCAGATCCGGCCCATCAGGGCTTTGGATCTGGCCCATGGGATTGCCACCCCCTATCGCCATGGGCCCCGCACCATACCTGGAAACAGCCAGCACCACGTCCCTGCGGCCCCTGGGGGATTGGTGGGGGGAGGGAGGGCAGAGGGCTCCGTGCACTGCCCTCGCCTTCAGGCACCGCCCCCTGGAACGGGGAACCGCGGCCAGTGGGAGCTTTCGGGGAGGTACCTGCAGGCGAGGGCAGCGCTTGGAGTCCTCTGGCCTCCCCCCCCCCCGACCCCAGGGGCCGCAGGGACGTGGTGCCGGCTGCTTCCGGGAGCGGTGCGGGGCCAGGGCAGGCAGGGAGCCTGCCTTAGCCTCACTGCGCACCGCTGCCACCCCTGAGCTGCTCCAGGCAAGCAGCGCCGGGCCAGAGCCCGCACCCTGAACCCTTCCTGAACCTCAACTCCCTGCCCTGAGCCTCCTGCCACATCCCGCACCCCTCCTGCGCCCCAACCCCCTGCCCTGAGCGCCTTCCTGCACACCGCACCCCTTCCCACACCCAGCACTCCCTCCTGCACCCCAACCCTCTGCCCCAGCCCTACATTCATGGCCTTGCATGCAATTTCCCCACCCAGATGTGGCCCTCGGGCCAAAAAGTTTGCCCACTCTTGGGATACACAAACCCCACACCAGGCGGCGTGGGGTTAATGGGCTAACATGTGCTCCAGTGGCCCTGCCCCATTACACCTTTGAGAGATGTCGGCATTGCAGGCAGGAGCTTAAAAGGGAGAAAACCAGCTCAGCTGCTGGTGGGCCAGGAAGGAGAGCAGGTCCCCAGTGCTCAGCTCCTGGTGAGAGGGGGCTCAAGGCAGGAGCTCCAGCACAACCCCTGCCCGACAGCCAGAAGGAAGGGAGGGCCCAGTGGTGACTCACCCTGAGAGGGGACTATTCCTCTGTAGTGACATGTGAACGCCACTTAGTGACCCAGCCTGACAAATGCTCTCTGAAGGCAGAGAACCTTTACCCAGCTTTGGGGTGGGTTTTCTGTGATTTGACAACCCCAGGAAGGGTGGACTGTCTGGGGCCCAGCCAGAGGATTGGAACTGGAGTGGGAAAACCCTCCGGACATCATAGAGTAGGGGTCTGGGTGAGTGCTGGGGCTGTGCCCCGAGCCTCTGGGATGCCCAGGGGGAAGGAAGCATAGGGGACGCCTAAGAGGAAGGAACCCTGGAGACATCTTTATCTTCTATACGTTGATGAAGATGTTAAATAAGGCGGGACCTGGCCCCGCCTGCTAGCAGAGCCGGACGTGTGATTATCCACCAAAGAGCCATGTTCCACTTTACTCACTGCAGTTGTTTTTAGCAGGGAGCAGCTTCAAGCCCTAACCTCAAACTTGCCCACTTTCCTTTGCCAGCCAAAGCCTGCAGCTCATCCCTGGCAGCCCCAGGGCACGTCCATGCTCCCAGCCGTCACGCTCTGCCCACGAGCATGCTGCTGTGGGGTGAGACAGCCTCGTAGCCAACCGTTTGGCGAGGCTGAGTCTCGCCATATCCTTGTGATCCAGGAATTCACCGACTCAGCCCTTTGCGCTGCCGTGCCAGTCACCACCCTGCCGGTGGTTCTTGGTTTAACACCATAATTGTAGATCTCGAGGGCAGCTCAGAGTTATCAATGAAATGTTTTCCCATCAGAAAAAGCTGATTCATTGCAGACAAACAATTTTTGCAGACATTTATTGATTTAGCCAAAACTTTTGTCAGGAAGGTTCTAGGGTCCATGTGATTTCTGGTCAAAATAAGAGAGAGAGAGAGAGAGAGAGAGAGAGATGCCAGTCGTTAGCACACCCCTGGGACGTGGGAAACCTAGGTTCAAATAAGGCAGAACCTGTGTCTTCCATCTCCCACTGGGCTAGTGGGTGTTCTAGTGTGGGTGGGTCTCTCTCTTCCATAAGAAGTCTCAGAAGGTCTTGTTTTTGTTCTGGTGGGGCATGAAAACAAATGCTGCGACACTGACATCTTGTGCATAATGGAATTCTTGGTTTTTGGCAGCGCATCTGGTGAAGACGCTCCATGCCGACGGGAGAGAGCTCTCCTGTCGGCATCATCAAACCACCTCCGCGAGAGGCGGTCGCTGTGCTGGCGGGAGAGACATGCACTGTCCACACCAGCGCGTAGGTCGGTGTAACTTATGTCACTCGGGGAGTGGCTTATTCACACCCCTGAGCGACATAAATTATGCCGACATAAATTGTAGTTTAGTCATAGCCTAAATCTGAATGATTCTGGAACCACAAGGCCTATCAAGGTGACTATACGGAATACACCCCAAGACACAGAAATGATGTCATCTGAATAAAGGGGTCACCTTGAAGCGAATTTGCCAGCTGGTACCCCAGCATGGCGAGTCCCTTTGCTAAGAAAGGTGCATTACCTTAGCACGCCAGGCGATAGGTTCTCGTGCACTGATAGTTGGTCTCTTCATGCCCAGCACGATTAAAAACTAAAGGAAAAGGTGCAACAGGTTTTGCTTTCGTAAATTGTAACCATTTCTACTCCTCCCCTATGTTTTCTGGACCAGATCCTGAGCAGGTGTAAATTGATGTCACTCCTTGGAGTTCAATGGTTCAGATGATTTGAAAGCCCCTCCTTCCATAATTCTGCATGGGATCGATTGTCTGAGAAGCAGTTAGCAGGAGGGAAAGGAAAGGCAAGGGATGGGAGCCACCCAAGGGATTCAGAGAAGAGGGGGTTTGGGACCAAAAGTCATCACCATCTGGATGTTTGTGGTTTTTGTGACATGAGTCAGTGGCCTCAGGTTATTTCTTGGAGACATCGTTGTGTGCTTCACAATTCTCTCCAGTCTACTCCCTTGCTGGGCAGTCTGAACAAAGACTGAATGGGCCGTGGAGAGGGAACTCCTCACTCTTTTCTTGTATGCGTCCCTGGGTGAAATGGCAGTGGTGGGTGTGGGGAGTTTGCATTGCCTGAAGTGCCCCTGTCCGGTAGCTAGACAAAGGAATTCAGTCTAGGGCAGCTAGTCTGGCTCCTTTCACCAGCATTGTGTTTGCTCTGATAAAACAGAGCAACCCATGGGTGTAAAAATGCCGACGCACCATCGGGAAGAAGAGTGGGGCGAGGGATAAAGGCTGCAGGAGATCTAAGGTCAATTCCAGCTCTGCCCTGTATAACCTGGGGCAAATCACTTAATCTCTCTGTGCCTCAGCTCTCCTTCCTCTGCAGCACGGGGATAATAATAAAAGTTTAATTCAGGCATCAGTCATAATCCTGCTCCAGCATGCTAGTGGGCGCTCTGGGGTTGTTCTCCCTTGTTGTCTAGATGCTTGCACCAAAAGTAACAAATTATACACTTTAATTCCAGCACCTCCTCCAGCTACTGCAGTCAGGATCGAGGACACCTCTAGGGACCCGAACGAGCCAAGGCGGGGTTATTTTCTTTCTTGGCCCGGCCATTCGTCTGGATCTATTAGTATTTCTCCTGGCATACTTCTCCCAAACCCATCCCAGAGCCTATAACCTAAAGCAGGGACCAAACCACAAACATCATCCAAATCACCAGCTGTAATTTACTCTCTGTGTTTTCCGAGTTGGCGTGGACTAGCACATGGAAACGTTTTACTGCTGATAAATTTAGGAGAGAAAACTACAAGGTTCTTGGGAATGGCTCGGGGTGGGGGAGATGGAAAAAGGGGGACCCATTCATCTCGCAGGAGAGAGAAGAAGGATGTTTCTTTTCAAAGGCTTGCAGTTCCTGGCATTGCTGCTGAGGCGGGGCTTTGGTGCAAACAGATCAGTGGTGACTTGGTCGCAATCAGTGAATGAGAAGCAGAGCCCGTGCATGCTTACCTGCTGTGCTCTGGTTTTTGCTGGGAAAGGAGCAATGGAGGATGAAGCTGAAATTCTTTCCCCTGTTGGATGCCCAGAGATAGCCCAATTCCAGTGTGGACTGTTTGGCTAGAACCGTACTAGCTGGGTGTACCTGCTGGGAGGAAGGCTGGGCTTGTGGGTAAAGCACTGGGCTGGGACTCGGGAGATGTACACTTAATTCCCAGTTCCACTGCTCTTGCTGTATAATCACTTAATCTCTCTGTGCCTCAGTTCTCTTCCATCTGTAAAATGGGGATAATAATTCTGTCTTGTCTGTTTTAGATTTACAAGCTGTTTGGGGTAAGAACCCTTCCTTACTACGTGTCTGTAGTGCCCAGAACAATGGGCCCTGATCCCAGTTGGGGTTTGGGAGAGGGACCATCTTTCAATTTTGTGTTTGCGTACAGCCCCCAGCGCACTGAGGTCCTGGCCCATGACTCAGGCTCTTACTTAATGCAAATAAATAACAATAAATACTACCAACTACAAATGATGATGTAAATAAATCTACACAATAAAATGCTGGAATTCAATTTTGTATGTTGCAGCTTACATAAAAATCAGGGGGTAGCCATGTTAGTCTGTATCCAAAAAAACGTTACTCCAAACCATAGCAGTGTTTCTCTATGAAGGGTTCTGGTAGCTTACTGAACTGAATAACTGCAGAGAATGTGGTCTGACCATTCAGGCCTGATTATTTAGAACGTAGGGCGTGCAAGCAAGCGTGCAAAATGCTTGCCCAGTTTGCTAACACAGTTACTGTGAAAAGAAAAGGAGTACTTGTGGCACCTTAGAGACTAACCAATTTATTTGAGCATAAGCTCACGAAAGCTTATGCTCAAATAAATTGGTTAGTCTCTAAGGTGCCACAAGTACTCCTTTTCTTTTTGCGAATACAGACTAACACGGCTGCTACTCTGAAACAGTTACTGTGGTTGTGTTTGCACGTGGTTGGAGTTTCTGCACAGATGGCTGATGGTGGGCATTGCATGTATCCAGTTTGCAGGTACACTCACGGGAGGTGTACGGTTGCATCCTCATTTTATGCATGCAATTTCCCAACTTGACCTTCCCTCCCTCCCCCACAAAAAACAAAACCCAGCCCTTACTATGTATCCATATCCTTCTAGTGTTTTGTACTTTTAAACTCTGTCGAGGTTCATTTTCACTCTCCCTTGCGTTTTATTATCTATTTAAAAATGAATTTAGTGTTAATGAAACACGCCTCCTTGAGAGTGTTGTAGGCTGAAGCCCTCTTGTTTGTCAGTATAATAGTACAGTTTCTCCCATGTAGGGTGACCAGATGCCCTGATTTTATAGGGACAGTCCCGATATTCGGGGCTTTGTCTTATATAGGCATCTATTAGCCCCATCCTGATTTTTCACACTTGCTATCTGGTCACCCTGCTGCCACTGCCTAGTCAGTGTGTCTCAGCCCTGATCAGGCAGGTGAGAGGTTCATTCATTGTCCAATGCCCATTCAGTCCTTGATGTCTCTGGGGTTGGGGAGATGGGGTCAGTGCAGTTGGTGTTTCTTGTGAGATGGACCTATCTCCTCCAGACCTTAGACTAGAGCTACCTTGACCTCTTCACAGAGAGACCTCTCTGAAGCTAACTCTCCTGCTGTCCTTCAGCTGAGATGTCAAGCCAGGTCATCGTCTCTTCTGGGAGCAAATTTTCAAATGTGCCTCAGTGATTTAGGAACCTAAGTCCACATTGTCTTTTAACGCACTTAGGCTTTTAGGTCCATTAGGTGCTTTTGAAAATTTGACCCCTTTTGAAGATCTTTTGAAGATCCTGTCATGTTTTTTAAATACCAGAATTGGGAGTGTCAGTCCAGCCTGACCAGATTCTAATTCTGGTCACACATCATGGTTCCTGGTAGTTTCATTTTTGCAAGGTGTTCATTCTGTATTCTTCTTGCCCTGAATTGGTGTGCCCTATTAAATAGCTGCTACGTTCCCCTCCAGAGACGGTTGTATGTCAGCAGTGGGTGAAGTGATTTTTGTGTACAGCATACATAGGCTTGGCAGAATTTGATTGTTTGTTTTTTATCATTTTGATGGATAATATAGATGCTTGTGTTAAAGGATTTTTTAAATTTTTTATTGATTTTTAAATTTTCACTATTGCAGGAAGTTGTGGGGGGAAACAGACAATAATGAATGTCAGTAGATGTTGAGATTCAAAAAGTTAAAGCTTGATAACCACTAAAACACAAATTGTCAACATCACATGTCAAAATATACCAAGTAAATACCCTTACATCAAATATTAAGTTCTCATGAAAGCATTTTTCTGACTTTTCCTCTCTCTACATTTTGATTATTATCAATGGAAATATTTTTTCCTCCGCTTGTGTGAGGACGGTGAAATTGATGTTTACCGATTAAAATTTAATCCTTCCAAGCCGACATATCCTGTTCCTTGGGGGCCTGGTTGCTTTTGAATTAAACACTCAGTACTAATCCCCAGCATTTATGGAATGAGTCTCCCACTTAAAAGAGTAAGTGATTCTTGAGGGCAGACAAACATTTCTTTCCAGTTCCTTGGTGGTCTCAGGATTAACACAGGAGTCTCTGATTTCTCAGAAGCCACCTCCCTAATAAAAGCAGAGTAGGTCTCCATCCTGATATCGAAATGATGGCAATTAATGTATCTTGTGAGCATTTTTAGATCAGGGGCCAAATTCAACCATGGTGTAATTTCATTGGCTCTAAGGAAGTTGCACTGAAGATGTTGCTGGCACATGAGGTTTAGGGGAAGGAGGGTAGTGGAATCATCCAGTTAAAATTCTATGATATCAGGCATTAAAGCAAAAAAAGAAAAAAAATAGCCAAAATCTTATTTATGTGCCTGGGCTTTTAGTAGCGATGGAGGAACCTCAAGATCTTCAGGCATGTGGTCTGAAGCCCCTCGGAAGTTCACTGCTTTTCTGACACAACCTCCTCCCCCCTCTCCGGCACTGCCACTGCCTTGAGTCTACAGACTTGCGCTTGAAACTTCACCTAACAGGCGCTCTCGCAAAGAACGGCCAGTGAGCACTCCCGGGTGGAATCTGGTGAGCAGAGGCTGCAGCAAACATGAAAAATTTAACCCAACTATTTGAACCTGAAGAGAAGGTTTTGCTTGGGTATAGTCACGGCTGGAATCAGGTTTGTCTTTCACTGTCTTTTAATTGATCCTGAAGGGGTCTTTTCAGACTGAGGAGACTTGCACAGAGGTTCTGGGAGATCCTGCGCAGAGATCCAATTTTTAGAGATGTCTCAAACGTGGAAAACTCAAACCCTGCTCTGCATTTGGAACAACTGCAAAGTCTGAATGTTCTTTGGATCCAGTGTTGTGGTCTGGCCCCTTACCAAGACAGGAGCCATGTGGAAAATTCCGTTCCAGGTCCCAATTTCATACTTCCAGGACATGGGATGGTTGAGGTTTGATGTTCTGGTGTGGGCCTGTATCTGGCTAATCTGCCTATCTAGTGTTAGATCATGCCCATCACCTCCTGCATTTGAGCCGGACTGCCACCCTTTCTCATACTGGTGAGTAGTTACTCACAGAAATACTTCTGTTGACATCAGGGTGACTTGTGTGAGTAAATGCTCACCAGTGCGAGAGAGGTTTGCAAATCTGGCTTTTTGTTTACATCTTAGATTGTAAACTCTTTGGGGGCAGGGACCGTCCTTTTTTTCTGTGTCTGTACAGCAGCTAGCACAGTGGGGTCCCATTAATCGTCCAACGTCTGGTTTGCTGTGACCATCTGAACTCTGCTTGCAGCCTGGACAGGTCTGAAATTCTCTTACTTGTTCACAAGCCAGGTAGTGTTGTTGGCATATTCTTGGTTGGTAAACACTTCTTGACCAACCTTGAGTCTGACGTGTAGAACGGCAAGTCCTGATATCCAGTCAACAGAATAGCACTGGGGAGGGAATACATCCCTGCCGCGCACTTGAGGCTGTGTAGAAATGCAGCAAAAGCTGCGAATTGTCAAGCACGCTTGCACTGGTACTGATGTGAAGGTCACGCATCGATTTAGCAAAGATTTAGCAAACTCCTTTAAGTGTGAGCCAGAGGGCTGGCCTGTTGACTGAATCAGAAGCTGCTTTTTATGTTGATATTTGCCACATGAAACGGGTGGTTAAATTCTCAGTGCATCTCAGCCAAAAGCCGGGGATTGTTGACCGCCCAACAGTGAACCCTGATTGCGTGTTAAAGAATGGCTGCATCCTACCAAGCAGAACATGAGCAAAGACCTCTCTGGGGACTGATTACAATGAATCATAGAATCATAGGACTGGAAGGGACCTCAAGAGGTCATCTAGTCCAGTCCCCTGCACTCATGGCAGGACTAAGTATTATCTAGGCCATCCCTGACAGGTGTTTGTCTAACCTGCTCCTAAAAATCTCCAGTGGTGGAGATTCCACAACCTCCCTAGGCAATTTATTCCAGGGCTTAACCACCCTGACAGGAAGTTTTTCCTAATGTCCAACATAAACCTCCCTTGCTGCAATTTAAGCCCATTTCTTCTTCTCCTATCCTCAGAGGTTAAGAAGAACAATTTTTCTCCCTCCTCCTTGTAACAACCTTTTATGTACTTGAAAACTGTTATCATGTCCCCTCTCAGTCTTCTCTTCTCCAGACTAAACAAACCCAATTTTTTCCATCTTCCCTCTTAGGTCATGTTTTCTAGACCTTTGATCATTTTTGTCGCTCTTCTCTGGACTTTCTCCAATTTGTCCACATTCTTCCTGAAATGCGGCGCCCAGAACTGGATACAATACTCGTGATGAGGCCATATCAGCGTGGACTAGAGCAGAAGAATTACTTCTTGTGTCTTGCTTACAACACTCTGCTAATACAGCCCAGAATGATGTTCGCTTTTTTTGCAACAGTGTTACAATGTTGACTTATATTTAGCTTGTGATCCACTATGTCCCCCAGATCCCTTTCCTCAGTACTCCTTCCTAGGCAGTCATTTCCCATTTTGTATGTGTGCAACTGATTGTTCCTTCCTAAGTGGAGTACTCTGCATTTGTCCATATTGAATTTCATCCTATTTACTTCAGACTATTTCTCCAGTTTGTCCAGATCATTTTGAATTTTAATCTTATCCTCCAAAGCACTTGTAACCCTTCCCAGCTTAGTATCATCTGTCAGCTTTATAAGTGTACTCTCTAGACCATTATCTAAATCACTGATGAAGATATTGAATAGAACCAGACCCTGAACTGATCCCTGCGGGACCCCACTCATTATGCCCTTCCAGCGTGACTGTGAACCACTGATAACTACTCTCTGGGAATGGTTTTCCAACCAGTTTTGCACCCACCTTATAGTAGCTCCATCTAGGATGCATTTCCCTAGTTTGTTTATGAGAAGGTCATGTGAGACAGTATCAAAAGCTTTATTAAAGACAAGATATACCACATCTACCGCTTTCCCCCATCCACAAGGCTTGTTGCCCCGTCAAGATTGGCCCGTAGTTGCCACACACAGTTTGAGATTCTTTGCCCTTGTTCAGGGACACTATGATACCATCTTTCTATTCTGCTTGTACTTTGCCTGATGTCCATGCTCTTAAGAACAGTGGATGGAGGCTGATGCCTTAGTATAGTGAACACCTTTGAGCAGCTCAGGTGGAATACCATCAGGCCCAGAAGCATGTCCATTCTGTAACTTTTGGGTGGTCTTTTATACTTCCTTTGATGTCACTGAAGATGGTATTATATGTGGAGACCAACTGAAGAGAGATTCAGGCAGGATCTCAGGTAGGGCTCCTCATCCCACTCCTCCCAAGAGGCGGAGTGGAATTAGGAGGAGATGGCCTGAGAACACAGTGGAAACCAGTAGCATAAATGTGTTGTAGGCAATTGTAATTGGGATAAGCTGGTTTCCCATGATGTGTCTGGACATCATATCATGTTACCTCTCTATAAATCTATGGAGATGGAGTGGCTGTGCCAGCCAGCGAGGGAACTGGAGTCCGGACATTCTTGTTAAGGGCTCCTTGCCGGTGGAATTAGTTTCACCAAAGCTAAGATGCATTGCCCACCAGGCCTTACTGCGTGGCCGAGTTGTCCTTCCAAGCCTGCAAGGGATGATGTGAGAGAGCTGGTTGTGGAGAGAGCTTGGGAAGGTTCAGTTTGTTGGATGTTGGGCCTCGCTGTTTTATACCGTGCTCAGAACATTGGCTAGAACTGGCCAGCCGCTGTTCCCCCATTCCCTTTTCCCAGCCCACATACCAGATGCTGGGCAGATGGACTGATAACCGTTTGTTTGAATCCCCACTAACGACATGTTGCTAGAACATGCTTTGATGCTGATGGGCATTTGATGGTTTCCTTCTGAAGAAGGCGGTTTGGGGGAAGCACAGCCACTGAGTTTCCTCAAAGGCTAAAGTTACATGGAGAGGCTCAGCCCAGAGTTCACAGGGAGGAGAACTGTAGCATCAGGGCTTTGGGGTCCTTTCAAATCCTTGTTGTGTCTGGCCAGGCTATAATTACTTATTGGTGCTTAAGATCTGGGCAGAAGGAAGGACAAACCACAGTGAGTCCTCCAGAAAGCAGGTGCTTCTCTTTCCTTTGTCTCCCTCCCCCCTTTTTTCTTTTCTAGCAGGAGGGTCAGTGGCTTGCGGCATGTCCATCGACTGTTTTCTATTGTAACCAGCTGCCAAAGGAAATAAGCCAGAGAAGAGCACATGGGAAGTTTCCTGGAATTATTCCTGACATGCCGGGGGCTGCTCACCAAGCCCCAGAAGGAACTGGGTGGTCCTGGCTGGGATGGTCAGGGTTTCCCATCCTGACTTAGCAAGTTCAGGGCAGCTGTAGAGAAAAGCTTTGAGACGTAATTGTAATAATAACAGTACCTTGTGTTTCCATAGTATGCTCACCCTGAAGGGCTTCAAAGCCATGAGGGGCTGATCTAAAGCCCAGTGAAGTACATAAAAACTATTCAAAAGGTGCTGGGTCATCCCCTTAAACTACAGAAACTGCTCATCTGCTACTGAAATGCAGCCACCTCTGGAGTGCAACATGGCAGCTGTTTAAAGGGCCATTGCCAGGTGGATTTCGGTTCTGTAAAAAGGGAGTTCAGTTCAATGGAAAGGTTTTTATGGGTTTATGTTTACAATTTCAGTGAATTGTATTTTAATTGGAACTGGAACAATCCCCATTCTGCTGGGTTTGCAGGCCAAACATTGCAGCATCATGCTGGTGTCTGAGAGCTTGAAAGTGAAACAAAACTTGATTTCATCCTCCCAGCTGAGTGAAATGCAAAGAGTTTAAACAAGTGGTGAAAAGAAAACGATTTAGGGGCCGGTTTTCAAAAGAGCCTCATGCATTTAGGAGCATATGTCCTGCTGACTTGTGCTCCTAAATCTTTTAGGCACTTTGGAAAATCTTCCCCGTAGCATTTCGTAAGCAGAGGCCATGTCTACACTATAGATTTGGTTTTTGCACCAGTGTTGGTGTACCCGGCAGCTGATGTAAAGCCTAGTGTGGATGTGCTGTGGTGTGCAAGTCATGGTTTAAACTGATGCAGGGAGTCTACCCTAGGAGCATGTACTGGGGTGTCATGCTGACAAAAAAACCACCACCACCACTAATAACATAGGGAAGCTGAAAGTGTTTTTAATAAGCCCAGTATGAAACAATTTCCTGCCCCCCGACCTGTTAAATATGTTTATAAAAGTGACGGTGTCTAACAGCTCAGGGCAACACAGCACAAGTTTAGGACAGGAAGTGAAGACTCCCGCATAAGGGTGGGTAAGTGGCAGGGTGCATTGAAGTAAGGATGCGGGGCGGGAGGGAGAGAGACAGATTATTTTCCTGGACTGACCACTTCCAAGCAACTCAGAGACACTAATGAACTGGAAAACTACCCTCTGCAGAAATGTTAATGGCACCCGTAAAACCCGACCTGGGGAGCCGTGGCCTTTGGAAAAGGATTGTCTAATAGAAACTTCGGGAGCTGTTAGCAGCAAATGATTCCAGCTCAGCTGGAGCTGCAGTGGCCAGAATGGTGCCAGATACGGAAACATGCCCCAGATCTGAAAAAAGCTTCCTAGCGTCTCTGCTGTGTTTCTGTGTGTGGGAATCAGAGGAATGGCTTTGTGAACAGGCGGATGTGTCAAGCCTGCTCCCGTCTGCATTGTATGGGCTCCATGTTGGTGCCAGCAGGGTCTGATTCTAGGGCTTCAGGCACCGTGGGCGAGATGACCTCTTACATCCCTGAAAGAGACACATGCATGTTCGGAGGCATCCAAAAAATCATGATAGTGCAGGAAGTTGTGTTGTATTCATGAGCTCGATCTGGACAGATTTCTGATCATGTAGCATTCTCGGTCAGTGGGGAAGCATTTATCAGATAATACGGAAGTGCAAAGGGCTTCTGTAGTACAGAGGTATGGAAATGGCTGGACAGGTTGTCAAGAAAAATAACCATGTGGCAACCACACGTCAGCAATAATCGGCCGTGGAAATACACGGTGGTGCTCGTTGGCTTTTTCTCATCTCCCTTTAGGGCAGCTCCCATGAGACGCTCCTTGTTGCAGGCCTGGTGCTGGGTGGTACTTTTGCCACTGGCTGGTAAGCTGGGGAGAGCATAACACTCTGAAACCAGCCGTTATTTGTCCGTGTGACTGCATCACTGCTGTGGCCCAAGGTGGAATGTTATTGCGCTTTCTGCCCGCAAATGAGGGGGTTTTTTATGGTAAAAAGAGTGAAATTTGTTCCTTATCTTCCCCCAGGCAAAACTGAAAATTTGACACAGATGGGAATTTTTCCATTTTTGTGGGAAATGTGATGCCATTTCCATCTCAAAGAGAGCCTTGCCATGGGGAGGTAACAGCTTTCTGCCTGCAAAAAACCCACCTTCCATGGCCAAGGGGGAGAGGAGAGAAAAGGAGATTCTCTTCCCTAACTCCCAGAAGCCCCAGTGTGCCTTAGAACATCGATGCAACCACATGTGCCCGGTGTTAGCCCTTGTGATGCCTCACACCAGGCAAGCTGTTGTTTCTGAGCAGTTAGGAGGAGGTGTGGAAAGGCCTCTAGACCAAGGGTTCCAGGGGTGTCAATGAAAAGAGACTTTTTAAATTCAAAACTTCCCTGGCAGACTTAGAAAATCAAACCCAAGGGCATTGTGCTCGGGCCTGTGAAGTTGAAAGTGACGAAAAACCAGGTGCCTGATTCTCATCTCACAGAGTACATCTAGACTGCTGACTCCACGTGTGTCCAGGGCATGACCGTGCCCGACACTCCCCTTGTCCACACACAAACCCCCGAAGTGCGCATCTCGGGACAAGTAGGTGCCAAGCTAACGAGCAGGCAAGGAGATTAACACCACAGAAAAGGATTTTGCTTTAAAGCACTGTTCTTATCTCATTAACAGGCAAGTCCAGCCTCAATTACCAGAGGCATTCTTATCCGCTGGGTCATTTTTAAGAGTTTGCAAACTAGGATATGGGCCAGATTTGGTCCTTCCAGTCCATTGGGTGCTTCAGTGGCTTAATTCAGCCCCAGCCGCTAATTGGAGGCCTCAATGATCATGTGGGGCTTCGTTGCGTCCCGGGACACCGATAATTTTGAATTCCTCAGGGGTTATAGACAAATATTCTGAATCTTCTGTTGGAGGATTCAAAAGACTCAAGTCTACACAAACCCTCCCATTCTGCATGAGCCTGGGGAGCGGGGTTAGCTCCCACTTCAGAGACGGGGAAATGGAGACAAAGGGAGGTTAAGGGAATGACTTATGGTCAGGACACGACTGAGCTGGGACGAGAACCAGGAACGCTGACTCCTCCCGCTAGGCCAAATTTCCCCTTTTAAGGCAGTGTTACTGCTTCCCCTGACAGCCCAGGTCTGGAGAAGACCAGCCGTGGAGAGGAGCTCTGCACACTGTGCTCAGGGGTCCTCCTGCCCCCAGCCAGCCCCCAGCCACCCCCCAGCAAAGCGAGCAGAATGAGCTTCCAGCAACCGCCCCTAGTCATCGCTGGCCGTTGGAACGAGGGTTTTCAGCCACCTTTGCCCAGCATCTCACTTCGTCCGGAGAGCCCCATTGCCCAGGAGGCTGGTGCCTCAGGAGGGTGCAGGCTTGGTCACATCTGCTTCATTTTCTTGCTGACTCCCTTTCCAAGTCTCTTCAGGCACACCGAGTGCCAGGGAGGACATGGGTTGCCTACGGGGTGCAGAGCCAAATCCCCATGTCCTCCCTTTTGGTCACAGTGAAGGACAGAAAGAAAAGGAGTACTTGTGGCACCTTAGAGACTAACAGGCTCTCTGGGAGCTCAGCTTGTTACCTGGAGCTGCTGTCTCGTCAACCTATTATCCTGGACAGGTTTGTACAGCGTGTGTGACCAAGAGGACCCGGAGCCTGGGGGAGAGACAACAACAGGCTGCAGGTTCCACCCAGGGCCAAGTGGGCAGTGTCCCAGGAATCGATAACTTGAGTCCTGTCAAAAGAAATCTCAGGGAAAAGGGAAGACGGGGTCATTTCATTCCCACCTCCAGCATGGGGCTGGCTACAGGATCCGGTGAGGTTTGCAAACATGGATGAGCTGTCTTCCTGTTCTAAATGCACTATCGGATTTGTCCTCCGAGACCCTTAGGCTTTGCACAGCTGAGACCACAGCCGTGGTTTTCCTATCTCCTCTGGCCCCCTCCTTGAGTAATGGAACATCCTAATTGCTGCTGCCTCTGACCACACCTGCACCTGCAGGGGCAACATGGCCTTCTGCTCTTCATGCTGTTCCCATGCCAGACATCTGCTCCTTACTCTGAACCATGCAGGGGCTCGGTGTCAGGTCCCCCGGCCCCCCAAGCCAAGCGCTAATGATGCAGATGACACCATTCACCTGCTGGCTATTAAATCTGGCATGAGGGTTGTCAGGTTGGCTGCCATCAAAGTTCTGCTGAGCTCAGATTATACTGCCAAATCAGCACTCGCCAGCCTGTGGGCCAGATTCTGCCGCCTTTACTCAGTTTTCATGCTGTTTTCCAAAGGCAAACTCCCCCTGACTTCAGGGCTACTGAACCTGTGGATTTGGGTCTGTTTTGCTGGGTTTGGTGCTGCAGCAAAGCCCCCTAAAGCCCACGGCACAAAAATATTAAATAACGTAGCATCTTTTAATGCCGTTTAGGAGCCCTGTCGGCTCTGATCTGTGCGGTCCGTGTGTCAGACTCAGTTAGCCTGGATATTAACATGCTGAATAACGTAACGTTCAAATGCAGCCGCTTGATTTTCTGGGGGGCGGGAGGTAGACCTGTTCTAATGAGGGATTCAGTTAGGCTGAGAAATGCCAAGTGACCTGTGATCCATGGCACAGATTTGTATTGGAATCCTCCTCCTCTTCTCCCTTATTCATTTGGTGATCCAACCCCTCCCACCCCCCAAGGCTTAATACTCTTCCATGGGTCATATTGGTGACAGTCCCCATATGGCCTGCTGCCCAGGTACCCTTTTGCAGACAAACGTGTGAATATCATCATGGGGTTTTCTTTCTTGTTGAATTCCAGTCAGTTATTTTCTGTCCTCCCAAGCCTGCGGTTATGTCATTTATAGTAGATAGAAATACTCTGCTTTGCATAATTTCCGAGTTCTCTCTCGCCCTTCAGGCCCAGCCTGCCCACCCCAGCCATTCACACAATCAATAGGCAGAATGTCAAGTGGAACCAAATTAAAGCTCTGGAAACCCATCCATCATTGTCATCAAACGGAGCCGCTTGAAACGGACGACGGCTCACCTTGCGGGATGGCGAGCTGGGCTGGGGTGGCGCGAGGGTTAAAGGAGGAAACGAGACTTGATTTTAACTTGCCACTTGCAGCTTGGACTCATTTGCAGAATGTGATGCCAACATCTAATTTTAATGGGTACAGCGGGATGAGAGGGAGAAAGAGAGCTGCCAGTGGCAAGACAAGGAGCTTGCTTAGCGCTCCTGTCTTCATGATAAACAGAAGACACATTTGTGGTGTGGATGCAGAAATGTTCTTGGAAAGGTTAATTCCCCTGAAGGGCTCAGGGCTCTCTTTGCGGCTGTGGAAAGCAGTTTAAAAGGATTGTTGACTCTCCCTGAATAGGCGTCTCCCATGGCTGTTCTCCCTCTCTGTCTATACGAGACACAGGACTGGAGAAAGAATTAGTCATGCCTTCAGCTTCCAGGGCCTGAGCCGAAGCCCGCTGACTTCAGTGGGGGTATGTCTACACGGCAGCTGGAAGCGCACCTGCTAGCCCGGGTAGGCAGACTTATGCTAGTGCCACTCGAGATAAATAGCATGGGCGGCAGCTTGGACCGGGGGGGTGTCTGTCGGGCTTGGAGGAGGGTGAGCTCACGCTGCGGCCTGTGCCACGACGCCCACATGGCTATTTTTAACACGCTAGGTCAAGAGGAACCAGCGCGAGTCTGTCTACACGCTCCCAGCTGTAGTGTAGACGTAGTTTGGGAGACTTTCCATTGACTCCCCTAGGCTTTGGATCCAGCCCCACGTTGGCTATGGAGCCTGAGTGGCTGCAGTCCTGGATTGCCATCCTCCCTGATCGTGCACATCTCCAGAAGGTAGGTGAGGATCCAGGCATGGGTGCTTCTTCCCTTCCCCATGAGTTTATTGATGATTATTTCTACTGTGTTAGTGTTCAAAGGTCCCAGTCGGGGCAGTGGCCCCATTGTGCTAGGCACTGTACAAATGCATAGGAAGACACAGTCCCTGCACCAAAGGGCATACAATTGACATGGGAAACTTTCCTGATCGAACCCAAAGACTTTATTACAGACCCCAAATGTGGCCCAGGTTCACAAGCTGGGACTAATTTGTGGTTTTTAGGTGGAAACCAGGCGGCTTTGGAGGACTTTGACTGAGAGACATTGGGCTCATTTGAACCTGTAATTCAAGTCAAAACTCAAGGGGTGTTAACATAGGTGAAGCCAAGCTGGAAAAGAATTTGCACAAATGCCCTTGAAATGCAATTGCCAATTTCACAACAGCTCCACATGATACCTGTGAGCCTTCACCTGTGAGTGTGAAAATCACCAGCCAGTGATGCAAGAAGCAGTTATTCCAATGGCTAACGCAAGGCTCTTGCCTTGTTAAAGATTACGCTTACCTCCCAGGCTATGGTTGACTTTGACCTGCTAACCCTCTTTTAAATACTACCTGCTCTGTCTACACTAGGTGCAAGGTCCTGTTTCAAATCACGTTAGTCAAAACAGGTTCGCTAGCATGTTTAACCTATTTGCCTAGTATAGACCTAGCCTTTATTATTCTGTGTATCGTGGTATCAAAACCCTTTGTGTTAGGGGCTGTACAAACCCATATCAAGAAGATGGGCCCTGCCCTAGAGAACAGCCAGTCTAAGCGAATGTAGCTTCTCAAGATCTTTGTGTGATGTTCTGTACAGGAGTGTGACTCTTTCGCTGGCACTGAAAGTTGATTTTTTTAAGCAAGGGCTTAGTGCTTTTTAAACTGGTTCCATCATAATTTGCTCCTCTATATCATTTGTCACTGGAAATTCTAAACATGCTTTACAAACATTGGGTCATGTTATTAATTAATTAATATATGATGGTTATTACTCCGTGTAAGTCAGTGTAATTCCACTGCAGTCAAAGGGGCTGTATCAGTTTACACCAGGAAAGAATCTGGCTCACTTAATTAAGCCTCACGGTAGCCCTTGGGGTGGGTAAATATCATTAGCCCCACTTTTATAGGTGGGGAAACTGACACGTCTCTGTTAAGTGACTGGCCTAAGATCACACGATGTGTCAGTGGGTGAGCTATGAATTGAACCCAGCTCTAACCACTAGATCCCACTTCTTCTCTGTAAATAAATTGTACTCAGTATGAAAATCAGCAGTGTTCAATGGTACTTTCATTGGGTATTAGATGACTAGAGGCTTTGGTCTGTTTGTACCAGACTGCATTCATACTGCCCCATGTCACTGCACTCTAAGAGAGGGACCTGGGGCTTCTGAATCAGAGGCAGGAGTCTGCCTGGGATTGTAACATGTGTTGCCCTGTTTTAAAATTTAATAGAGTAAAATTCCCTCTGCAGAACAGTTCTTAAGTTTTCAGGGAGTCTAGGCAAAAATGTAGGTCAGGATTCAAAATCCAGGGGCAGCCGAATGTGGAAGTGTTGGGTAGACATTAACATACTCTGAGACCTCCGATACTCTTTCAGAGAGAACATCTGTTATCTGGTAACTTAGCCAGGAATCAAAGCTTTTGTACCGCACAGTTGTTTAAAGAATTTTAAATGGGGACGGATCAGCTGGTTAAAGCCCTCAACTCACCTGGGAGCTATTCTTCAACCAGCTGGGAGCAGTCCCCTAATTCACAGCGCTTGCCCTCACGTGACCTGCTCAATGACAGTGAGAGACCCGTGTGGCACTAATCAGTAGCACCCTGTGAGTGAGAAGGAAACCTCCTCTTCCCCTGGTGCAGGCAGTGTGGGGATGGGCATGGACACATATCTCTATGGAAATGCAGCATCAATCTGCTCCATATCGGATGGCAGGCAGCTAAGGACCAAGGTGGATTCTGATCTCAGTTGCACCAGTGTAAGTATGGAGTAAATCAACTGATCTCTCATTCTGCTCACAGCAGGAACTCCACCTACTGGAGCTGAGGCAAGTGTCTGGATCAGTGTCTTAGCTAAGCACACTAGCCAGTCAGTTTCTCTTTGATTTTTATAGTCAGTTTCACTTTCTGGTTCTCCAGCCCTGGCATGATGATGTGGTGGACCTGTTACAACTGAAGATCCAAGTAACTAGCTGCACTGTTTTTGGAATATAACTGTACCCTGAACAGACCCTCGTAGCGGACCGGGAGAGCTCCAGGAACTCAGGGCTGCATTCTGGCTGCACGTCACAAGGGTGGGGGGGGGGGGAGAGGGAGGAATACAAGAATGCTCTCCATGCCCCACACCCACTGTTGCAGGGCTAGCCCAAATCCCCGTGGAAAGTATAGTCCGAGTACCTACATGGGCACTAGCTGCGCATACAGGGGATGGGTGGGTGCAGCCCCGTGTCCATTCGTTTCAGCCCATGAAGCAGGCCGGGTGGGGAGCACGTGGCATCCTCTAGGCTTGTGCATATGCCAGGAGAACTCTGAGTCAGCCAGGATCCCACCTGGAGGGACGCAGCTCCAACGCGTCTCCCCTGTATCCCGCCTCCTGTGAGCTGGGCAGAACCCTGCCCTGAAAGCAGGCAAAATTCACCCCAGGCCCGGGGCGTCTGCAGCACTTAGCCCTGGGTTTGGGGTTCTGTGAGCCTCTTGTGCAGGGGTGAATTTCATGGTGCTGCTCTGCAAGCGTCTGAGCATCTCTTTAGATTCTTGCCCTGTCAGGTGTTTTACTCCGATGCATTGTTCCTTTCCTAGTGGGAGTCCATTTCCTATAAGGCAGTAACATGGGGCTGGCTCACTGCTGGTTTCTCCCACAGTGTGACTCTACCCAAGTCAACACGGTTACTCCAGCTCCATGCCAGGGTAAGGCAGTGGTGAATGAAGCCCTGTATGACTCGGCGGTAAATTTCCTGCAGTCTAGCCTCCAAACCTAATGGAAAACCTGCTGTGAACTCCACTGCTCCTCCCCAGCTCAGAGCTGGAGCAAGCCATCCTCCACCCTTGATGCAAAGGTTTACAACGTGCTATTGATCCCATTTGGCTAGTCCCACCTTCTACAGCCGCAAGCGATTATGCGATCTGAAGGGGATGTGTAATTATCATCCTCGGAGCAATTTCCCATGAATCACAAACCGGCCTGTTGAAATCTCTGCAGCCAGGTAGGGAGGCCGCCCTCTTCGGAGTTTACAGCCAAATGCGAATGCTGGCCTGGCTCAGGTTTTCGACTCGTGCTGCTGACGAAAGGCAGACGGCGGCTCCTGATCTGGTTTGAATTACAGTGGCTGTGAGTCCAAGGCCTGGGTTTCCTCTGCTGCTGTGGGTTTCCTCGCCACTCAGATCGAACGTGGAACAGAAGTACGAAGCGACTCAACACGCTGTGTTCTCAGAACCTGCTGGAGTGGGGCCTACACTGAAAGTATCTTCAGCTGTATGGGGTGTGAGCCCAGCACAGGGCCTTGTGCCTTCTTACCTAGAGGCTCCCTGGTTCAGCCCTTGGCATGGATTAGAGGAGCCCTAAGGGCTGCCCTAACTTGCACCCTGCCTGCTATGGCAATGGTGGGCTGTTGCGACCAGGAAACAACTGGGGCGTTGGAACACACCCCAGGCCACCCTGCTCCTCCTGGACCAGGTGCTTCTGGAAAGGCTTCATGGATTCCCCTGCGGCCAGTTCTGAGGCATTTCCTTCCAAGCTCAGTCAGGGTTAAGAGCTGAGTTCTGCATCACTTTCTTGTCCCTAGCAAACCCCATCAGCTCCTGCTGTTGTCTAGACACTCTCACTAGAAACACCTGTTCTGCACACTTTCCTGTCCAAGTCCTACTGAATTAATTGCTGAGCTTCTTAACTCCAGCATCCCCTTCCTGCCAAATGCCCAGAAGCCACCATGGGCTCGGAGTTTTTCTTTTGGCAGGCCATGGGGATGCCAGGCACGTGGGGGATCCCAGCATGGTTGCAAGGTCAGGTGTTAGGGCAGGAATCTAACCTCTGTGCTATATTCTACCATCATTTTACATCAAGCCAATTAAACCTGGCTTTAATTCACAGGGGAGACTAGCCCAGCCCCTGGCGTGCATGGTAGCTGCTGCAGGAGGATCGTGTCCCCAAAGCCAGCACAATCAGTGTTGTAAAGACTGCTCCACCACCCCAAATTCTTGCTGCGCCCCTGTCCCCCGTACATCCAACTGGTCCCTAGCCGCTGTGTGAACCTTTAAGGGCTGCTGGCAGCCAATGTTTAGCGTGATGCCAGGGGGTGATCCAGTTGGGTGAGTGCAAAGGCGGTCTTTCCTGTCCCTCACCTGAGTGGCTGTCCTCAGCCCTAGCAGAGGGGCTGGGTCTCTGGCCCCACACCGCTCTCCCTCCCACTCCATTTGGAGGAGCTCCACTGAAGTCAACTGACCCTGGTGCTGAATGTGTGTGAACGAGCATCGAGTCGAAGCACACTCCCCTACAAAGCACTGGAGGACTGATCAGGCTTCGGTTGAGGCCGCTGGGAGTTCTGCCTTGGTAAGGGCTTTCAGGGTCATGCCTGTTAAAAGGAGCTCAGGGTAACCACAAACATGCCTTTCAGTTTGTCCCCCCCACCCAGGCCTGCTAGAAGATGAATTCCTCCACCCAGCACTGCCCCTGCCAGTTCTAGAGCCCTGGGCGTATTCAGCCCAGCACCATAAAAAGACTAGACAGAATTATCAAGGGCCAAGATATTCTTTCCTTTAGTCCTTATTACTTCTCTCCCTGGGTTACCACTGATTCCAAAGACGCCCACCGAAGAGTGGTTTTAATTAATGACCCAGCAGCAGCCATGCTGTGCTGAGCAGTGCTCCTGGGTAGATACAAGAGAAATGGTGCCAGCTGAAGACAGAGATGATTAGGGCAGAGCTTGGCTCTTACGGTTTTGTGATGTCTGCTCTCCGCTGGGGACAGACAGTCGCTGGGACCAGCTCATACATTTTCCATAGCTCAACACAGGAGGTTTATCCTAGATCGACGCTGTTAGTTGTTCTGAGCTTTACGCTCCCTAGAATGTTTAAGGAGCCCAAGGCAGGCACAGGGGTAGAGAGGGGAAAGTTGTACTTAGAGCTTCGTCAGGGAGCACTGAGATACAGCAGTTCGATGAGAGGAGACGAGGGTGGTGAATAATTACATAGTTACATATAAGACCCATTACATTATTTTTGACCCTAAATCAAATAATGATGGCAGTTGGAAACAGGATGGGAAGATCCTGGTCTGATGGGCTCTTGAAACCTTTTCAAATAGTGTAAAATATTTTCCACCCCTTTGCCATACTGCGCTTTGGTTTCAGTTCACAGATCTAACCATACCAAGACACAGCAGGGTCAATATCCAAACATAAATGAGAAATATTAATAGACTTGTTTTTCTCTCTTATTAAAATACTCTGACCCAAATATGTAGAGACCTGTCGTATAGCCAGATCCTCAGCAGTTGTAACTCACTGTAGCTCCAGTTGCTGCAGTGGAACGAGGCTGATGCATAAGTGGGTGATGATTTGGCCCATGAAATATTTGCAGTGCACTGTCATGCAGTGCGGCGAAACTCACAAATCTCTTTGTGTTATCAATAAATCGGAGAGTTTTGCAGTCTGCTCGTGAGCACAAAAAGAGGTGGAAACTCGATGGCTAATTGGGTTACAAATTAATCCGCTCAGCTCTAGTAATTACCTGGCTTGGAATGTGGCCATGATTCTGCACCTAACTCCCCTAGGCTTGCAAAAAGTGCCTGCGGAACGGTAATGACCGCAAGTAATCAGGAGCCGTGTTTCATCAGCACACGTTCACACTGATCCTCTGCCACGGACACACGTTTAGCCGTTCTTATACAGAGTTATTCCTGCTGGTAGGAATTATTTCATAGGATTCCCTTATTATCGCCTAGACTCGTGTCGTGATACTGTTTCATCCGCCGATGGTAAAGCTCACGACTCCTGTGCAGCACCCAGCCTTTGAACTTGTGTTCGCCTCAGAGTTTTTAACAAGAAATGCCACAGTTCGAAGCACACACGAAACTCTCCCTCTTTATGGGAGACCTGATCCAGCTCAGGGAAATTCATAGCATGGGAAACATCTGACACTATAAAAAAGAAAATCCTGTAATGTTAACTAAAACTGAGGTGGGGGAGGCATAGCCACAGATGAAATACTGCGCTGGGAAAAGCAGCTAGTAAATAACCACTTAAAAGAAGGAAGGAAAATAGGGCTGGAACCTAAGCCAGAGTCATGCAAACCAGTTAATAACAACAGTAATAAAACAACAACTGGAATTTTCTGCAGGAGGCTTGTTTGGGCAGCTAACGAGTCTTGTTCCTGTGAACTCTGCGAGCTCCATCATGTGCTGGGTGGTGATAATATTTAGCACAGTGTGTTGGACACATTCAGCCATAGAGCTTGAAGCATTCCGATTTCAAATACAGGGGGAAACTGAGGCACAGAGAGGGGAAGTGACTGGCCCAAGCAGGTCAGTGGCAGATGGAGGAGTAGAATCCAGGTCTCCTGGTTCCAGGTCTGTTGCCTATCCACTGGAACACACTGCCTGTCCCATAAACCGTATACAGCTGGACACCTTCCCAAGGGTATAAAGAAGGTCCCCTGTCCTCAGACTACCTCCACTGATGCCCCAGCTGTTTTAGATCCAGTTCGATATTGACCTTTTATGGCTGAAACCCCAGAAGCAGAACCTTCTTTGCTGGTGTGCACCCAGTAGATCCACACAGTTAGCAGGTCTCCTAGCAGTGGGACAGCCAGTTGTCTGACCAGGCCCACTGTGTCCCTCTCCAGACTGCCTCGCTAACAGCCTCTCCCTCCAGTTGTCTAGTGCCAGCCTCTCTCCAATCCCTTCACTCGCTCTCACCGCATTTGATAGCATAGTTCCTGGCACCTAGAAGAGCCCGTCTCATCCACTCTCCATCCCATTCCAATTCTAAGCTGAAAACGTCCTTTCCCTTTTGCTTTTAACTTTGCTCCTTCTGTTTAACTTTGCAAAGTGGTTCGGGACACAGGTTTGATGATATGAAATTGTATTGTAGCAAACAATGCTCTCCGTTCTTCTCCTCAGAAGCTTGATCCGCTTCAATCTGATGAGAATAACTGAGATTGGTTTTGTCCTATGTGGTGGCCATCCTATATAATACGGGTACAGTCCTATGCCTGACCACAAAGCCATCCCATATTTCTGCTTCTTTTAAATCATCCTCGCTGTTCTCTCACACATGGTGGTGATTTGCTTTGAGGTTTTCTTATTCCCCAGCCCCTCGGAATTGGAGCTGAAGTTCCTCTCAGCTTCCCTTCAAGAAATAAAAAAAACCTGCTGAAGGAAGAGGCTTTTAACCCTTAATTCAATCAAGCATCCAGTTGCCCACCCAAAAAAAAAAAATAAAATAAAAAGGCCTCATCGGTTGACCAAACTTGACAGCTTTTCCACACCAGATTAATTATCCCATCTCTGGAGTCTGCTCTTATTTCATGGAGCAGATTCATCCCGCAGAGCCAAATATCCCAGTCAGATGTTCCTCTGCCGTTGTGTCCCGTAGATAACAGGGAGTTCCCGCAGCTGCTTCCGTTTTGTGCCACTGGAAGAAATCTGTATACTGGCCACGTGTTGGGATTATCCGCGCTGCGTCACAGCGTGGGGGACCTTTGAAGGCGGCCCAAGCTTCGAATTTGTTGTTGCTGCTGTCTAGGTTATCGTTTATTGGGGAAATCTGGCTGTATGAGGCCTCATCTCCCCTTGTTCGCTTTGGAGAGATCTCTCTGGCATTGCAAGCTGGCCAATAGCAAAGGGCTCTCAGCATTTTCTGTCTGTTGCACGTTGAGTCACGTTAAATTCCCTGTTGCCACTGGAGTTGGAGCTACAGGAATATGAGGAAAGCTGGGCGGGAAATAGCTTTCCCATCCTGCGCAAATTTTCCTGATTTTTGAAATGTTTTCCTATCCTGAATTGGGCCAAAAAGTGAGAATCTGTAACGGGTCTGTGAATCGACAGACTGAACGTTTCTTTGATTTGGGTCAATCAAAAGAAGTTGTTCCAATTTCATTCCCTTTTGAAACTCTTTTAAAATACAAATTAACTTAAATTTCTAACCAGAAAGTCATTTTGGAACGAAAAGCCAAGCCGGTTTGTCCTGACAGGGTTGACACAAGCCCTACAGCGAATTCAGAACTCTTCTTTTCCTCCACTTCTTTGTCAGGAGACTTGTTGAAAATGACCTGTGGCTGCCAGCCGTTCTGGTCTCGACCAATTGGTGTTTTTTGGGAGTGGGAGGGGAAAGTTTTTAGTAAAAAATTCCCAACCAGCTCTAAGTCTGGGGCTTCTTGTTTCCTGCCTGGGTTTGGTCCAGCACCCTGGGAGTTGAATGATGCTGCATGCGTAGAGGTGAGTCTGCTTCATGACCTGCTCCCACACCCCACAGAAAATCCCTCTGTAAGGCGGTGTCCAGGTGGAAAGGAGGGGGGACTGTGTGGGCTCCTCCAGACTGTCCCTCTCCCAGACCCGGGGAGGGGAAAGCAATGTACATTAATACAGCCTGAGTCCTGGGTTCACATCCTCTTGACAAGCTACGGGGCCTCAGCATCACAGCCCTGACGGGTGTGCGGGTCTGTGTGCGGGATTTTCTTGCTTAACTCAGGTTGACGTGTTTGGCAGCCTCTGCTGCTGTGAAACTAAGGGATGGAAATGGCAGGAGTGTTGCAAGTCCGAACTGAGGGGCAGCCGCAGAGCTGGGGTGGGGGCAGCAAGCCCAGGACTGGAATACCAGAGGAAGGGTGGGTGCTGCAGGTCAAGACTCGGGTGCATTGAAGAGCTGGGTATGGGGCACCCCGGACTGGACTAGTGGGGGAGAAGGTCAGGAGCGAGGTGTCTTACAAAGGGGGCTGTTCGCTATGATTGGGCTGCATTGCAGGAGAGTTAGGTAGACCTGATTCTCCCCTGTCTGGGTGAGTGCACGTGGCCGGTGTCGGTACAAGCTGTCATGGTGGAGATTCCAGAAAATAGCCACCCTAGCCTAGGCTTCCACTGGCTGCGGTGCCAGGTGTCCGAGGCTGGGCTTTGTAAGAGCTGCTGATCAAAAGCCAAGCAGGGGTAGCCTCTACTGAGATCAAATAAAGGGAAATTATTCATAGCTCTGGGGACTCATCCAGAGGCTTTCGCAGCATCTGCTACTTGAGAAATGGGCAGAAATCAAAGGGTCTGTCAATTCCTAGACAAACGGGAACGGTCTCGAGACAAGTGTGAATCCTTCCTTCCTTCCATTTGTTCTTCATTATCGTATGCCTAAATGGTGACTGCGCTGGGTTGGGCTTGTCAACTGCACATCTTGCAGTGGGGGCGTGCTCAAAATTTACCAGCATGCTGGAGAGATCCCTTTGCAAATATGGCCCAAATTGCATATCCAGAGATCTTCTGTTCACTTGGCTTAATTGTCTCGCTTTCTGTTTTCCCTCTGGCAAGATGGAGCATGGGAATCCAACACAACAACCGTTCCTAGGAACATCCCAACTTTCTAAGCACCCCACTTTGCCTGAACCTTGGCCTGTCAGGTTGTCATATGCAAGTCAGGGAGCTGCTCCGGAAGAGGAACATTGAGAATATAAGGCAATGATTTACCCCCAGTGTTGGAAGTTACTTTTGTATGGTGTACATACTGCATTTGTCATATTCAGTAGTTCAACCCTTTATTTGCAAATAAGACAGACCCTTAATATTTCTTAATGCTCCAGATCCAGGGTTTTATTTACCCTCTGTGATTTTCGCCTTTATGATTGAAAGGTTTTGTGGGTGGGTGATCTGAAGACTTCCTGTTGTGTTAAAAAGGAAAATAAATGTGTCCCCTCTGTGGCTTTCCAAAATCCATTTGTCAGTGATTTTCCTGGGGTGGTATTCTGCATATCTGTGTGAATATCCTTAGTGTGGAAAAGAGGATGTGGTCCGTGTAGAATCTCATCTCTTCTGCAGTAGCACTGAAAACTCAACAGGCAAAACTGCTGAATTGTTGATAATTCCCCCCCCCTCCAAAACATAATAGATATAGAAAGCTCATGCAAGATGTAACACAGACTAGATGATCATGATGGTCCCTTCTGACCTAAATATCTATGAATCTATGGAAAAAAAACCCACCATGGAAGTGAAAAATGCTCGCTTCCCTAGGCGAGCTGCCTTCCCATATGATATTGGCACATACAGAACTCCCGTTACTATTTGTGTGTATTTCATGCATGGGGGTCTTATCCAAAGCCAGTTGTTGTCCAGGAGTATCTTCCTATGGCCGATGGATTAGATCCAAAAGGAAGGAAGGCAAGAACCATAAAACCATGAGAGTTTTGTGGTTTCATTTGTATTTTATAATCTGTGAGCCCAACCTTCCCTCTACCACTGGTTAGGTGCGAGAGCGCAGTGTAGGGAGTGATTTAGTCAGCTGGAGACCTTCCATGTAGGGGCTACTGGAGCCAATGGGAGTCTTTTTTTTCACTGACTTCAGGGGGAGTTGGACCGCACGCTAAGTCAGTCCAGAACCAATGTGCCAGCACAGTGTTTGGAGATCTGTGTGGTTAGAAGTGCCAATTCCTAGATGAAATACAGTTCCTCATTATTTTAATACCAGATCTTGAATATCTCCTATAAAATGCCATGAGGACACAGCTGCAGATGCCCCAGCATCTTGGCCAAATTCTCCTTGGGGTAACTAAAAGTGCCTAGCTAAAATGCCTGCTGCATTTTCACCTGGAGAGAATATTCTATTTCAGGTCTATCCAGAGCTGTTTTCTACTGTTAGAACTCTTCTGTTCCACCCCAGCAGTAGCTCCATTTCAGAGGCGAGTAAAGCAATCCCTGTGTATAGGGTTTGTACAGCATTGTGGAGTTCTTTAGTGGGAAAGGTGCAAGATGTGTAGATGCAATTCTGAAATTCTAACTTCAAAGAGATGCTCTGAAACTATCAGCTGAGGATTTGGTTGAGAATCTGACTCTTAGCGTTTCATAGGATGGACTCTTTTAGGTAGAGAAGAGAATGTTCTGAGTGATGTAGGACTGATGTACTCGTGTTAAGGAGTGAGACTCCCTCTGTGTGTTTTAGGTGTGTAATATAAATATCCCTTTGGTGTTCATTACAAATAACACGTTAGATTGTCAAAAATGAAAACTGTTAAATATCACATCCCCTTCATTTCATTCCTCATTTAGGTTGTTTGTTTATGGCTTTTATTCCTCTTAGCCTGGGCAATGAAACAAAGAGTGGTTAGTTTCACTTCCTGGGTTTTGTACAGTTGCCCAGCGCTGCAGGAGAATGTTTAAATCAAAACCGAATTCCTTCTTTCCTTCCCTGCCCTTCCCCGCCCAAGAATTGAAAAAAGTTCATAGAAATGTTTATCCTGGTCTGAGGGGTTTGCTTTTAGCAGAACCTAAGTTTTGGGCCTAAATTGCTTTGATTGAAAATCTACCGTCTCTGTGCTCTGTATGAAATATTCAAACTGGGATCATCTTTTTTTTTTTTACATGGCCTGTTGTTAACCAGTGTAATGGCGGCTCACATGCTTGTATGTCTGCTGTAGGAGTATGGTCACACCTGGGCTGGTATCCCATTTGCCTAGTTCAGTTTGGTGGCCTCCTCTGCAATGACAGGCCTCAATTCTGCTCCTTTTCCCACACTTGCTGCAATGATTCAAAGCCCCAAACTTGGCAGCCCAGTTGAGTTTTAAAAGCAAATTTTCCTGATTTATTGGCATGCTCAAGAAACCCCAGTTACCAGAGGTATAAAATTTGTCACCGGTACCTCCTCTGTGTTTGCAGAAGGGCGTAATTTTTTGTTTTACCACTTGCAGACAGCAAGTCAAGTATCTTCAGCTAGTCATAAAACACAAGATGCCAGTTTAGGAAGTACACGTTTAAAAGGCTGATCCCTCTGAAAGGTGTAATAATCTGCTGGATTACTAGCTGGATAGCTGCTGGCAAATTTACTGCTCTGGGAATAGATAATGAGCAGCTGCTGAAGCCAGCAGATTTCTTTCTGTGTTATAAAAGAAAAGGAACCTTTGGATTGAGTTTGTGCTGTTTGTCTCCATAACCAGTGTTTTCACTCCAACAGTAAAACTGATCATCTCAGTTTTAATAACCCAGAAGAACAAAGCGGCTAAGAGCCCAAGCTTTGCACTTATCCACTCTAAGGCCCTGATTTGACAAAGTACTTATATATGTGCTTAACTTTAAGCATGTGCTTTCAGTTAGACATGTGATCAAGTGCATTTTTGAGTTGGAGACTTAAGCACCAATCCTGCAGTTGGTTCTCTGTGGGCATTGCAAGATCAGGCCCATGGGGTCTGGCACTATCAGGTGTTGAGTGCCTCCTGACTGATACTGAGCACCCTCAACTCCCCTTGGCTTTGTCTGGGGATGAGGCACTCAGCACCTCACAGGATTGGGCCCCTAACTCTCTCTCTATTCCCTTGTTGAGCCCAGTGGCTCAAACTGATATGCACGTAGGTCTCAATCCAAAACCTGATGAAGTTAATGGGGAATCTTGCCCCAATGGGCATTGGATCAGGCCCTTAGGTTGGGATGTGAGGCCAGGAGCTAATGCTGGAGCTGAGTGATATGACAGGTTCAACAATAGTTGCTAGAAAGGAACAAAGTCCTTTATATTTGGAGATCTTAGAGATTAGAATCATAGAACTGGAAGGGACTTCAAGAAGTCATCTAGTCCAGTCCCTTGCACTGAGGCAGGACTAAGTATTATCTAGACCATCCCTGACAGGTGTTTGTCCAACCTGCTCTTAAAAATCCCCGATGATGGAGACTCCACAACCTCCCTGGGCAATGTATACCAGTGCTTAACTACTCTGACAGGAAGTTTTTCCTAATATCCAACCTAAACCTCCCTTGCTGCAATTTAAGCCCATTGCTTCTTGTCCTGTCCTCAGAGGTTAAGAAGAACAATTTTTCTCCCTCCTCCTTGTAACAACCTTTTATGTACTTGAAAACTGTTATCATGTCCCCTCTTGGTCTTCTCTTCTCCAGACTAAACAAACCCAATTTTTTCCATCTTCCCTAATAGGTCATGTTTTCTAGATCTTTAATCATTTTTGTTGCTCTTCTCTGGACTTTCTCCAATTTGTCCACATTTTTCCTGAAATGTGGCGTCCAGAACTGGACACAATACTCCAGTTGAAGCCATATCAGTGTGGAGTAGAATGGAAGAGATCTTTAAAGGGGTGCTGTCAATTTAAAGGTCAAAGCACTTTTTAAAAGTCCCTGCTTGTCTTGCTAAACAATACTTTTGAATAGTGAAAGGAAATTTTGTCAAAATTTAATTTTTACGTGTGTGTGTGTGTGGAGTGTTTCCCCTTCTGCATTTCACAGACTTGCATAGTAGAAATAGATTAGTCAGCACACATTTGTTCCTAGTCAGTTTCACTTTCTGATTAATGCCATGTTGTAATGGCTCGTGAGCTCTTGTTTAAATCTAGACAAAGACTATTTTCGATGCCGTGTTGTTTTTCAAGGCATGATTTAATAAAACAAAACAAAACAAACCTTGTGTTTTCAAACACAACCTCCACCCCCCGGAGGCTTTGGACCTAACCTCCCCATGAGCATCCCTTTTAAAAAAGTATCCAGGTGCCAGGCCTACAGGAATGCTTTTTTGTCTAATTGTAGAGCAGGACAGGACTGTCTTCCCCATGGGCTAAATGAAAAACTTCCTTTAATAGAAATCCAGACCCGGGCCAACCCCTTCTGCAGAAAAAATCCGCGAGAGGTGAGAGAATCTCCACAGAGACACTCTTGCCCAGTCCCATGGAGGGGGGCAAGGGTTGGATTTGCCTCAGGTGGAAAACTCATGGGAACCCTAAACAATGAGCCCCGGTCATGTTGCTGCTGTTCTGAGCGGTTACGATGAGATGAGCTCCTCTTTTAGGCACCAAACTGTATATTCGAGCAATTGGGGGGTGTTTTTTTGTTCTTATTTAAGGGAGAGGGATAATGGCAGGCTTGGGTAGCTAACCCCTTTAATTATGTGCAATGAAGGCTGACCGTTTTGAGGATCAGTCTTTAAGAGGGGTAGTGAACCTTTAATTCCTGAATAAATCATCTCCAGTCTGTTGCCCCTTCATCTGCAAGCTGTTTGAGCGCTGTACATATTCACTGATGGAAAGGGTCATTTGGAGATCAGAGCCCTCAATTGACCCGGGTCACAGGCAAGACACCTGTCACAGAGTCTCCTCTCCGCCCCCGATGGCAACAAGGACTTGTGAATCAAAGAGACACTAGGGAGGGAATATCAATAAAAGGATTTCTAATTGCGGCTTTGCCAACACATTTCATTCCAGGAGGATAGGAAGGGGTGGTTTGTCCCATTCTCTTCTCACCCCAGCCCCTGCATCTCTCCGTCTCGTAAACATAATAATTCTTTTGCGGTTTGAGTTCTGCAAGTCCTTAGAAATCTCCCTTTGTAAACACGAAGGAAAGAAGAAACTAGAGTCCCTAGCTTTGTACCCCTCTGAGCGTTGAGTTTGCATGCAATATTAATAACAATCTAAGGATGAATTAATAGCTGTTATTAAAACACCTGTAGGTGCTAGGAAGGTCTGCTTTGCTTGCTTCCTCTAACTCTGCATCGGTAGAGTGTTCTAGCAGGGTCCAGCTATTGTGTTTTATCTCGTCATAGAACGTCTCTAATCTGCTGATCCCTAAGCTGTGCACTTAATAATGAACTCCTGGCGGTTTCCCAGGTGGAGTTTCAGTGCCCACCTCCTGTGAGCAAAGGGTTAATATTACTGCTGTGGGGAGGCCTCTTTGTACCCCACTTTCCTTAATTCTAAGACTTAATCCTGTGCTTTCACTAGGATTCTGGGGGGTATTTCTCTCTCTCAAAAAAAATCAAACACAACTGCAATATGCAAATCAAAGGAATAAAGCACGCTGTGGGGATACATCAGCCTCGCTGTGCTGGAGCCGACCATTCTGCAGCCCAGCAAAATGTTTAAATATGTGCTTCAAGTTAAGCACGTGCTTAACTGTAGGTCTGGCCAAACCCGGTAAGTTTTCAATTAAAAAAACCCAAACCTTAGTTTTTTCCATTGGTCAGGTTTTTTGTTTTTACTTCTCCCCGCCTTTCTTCTCCCCCTCCACACCGTTCCTCTTTCAGGACAAAATCAGGAAAAGGAAGAGGGAGGAAAAAATTTGAAAATGGAAAATTGTTTGATTTGTTGGAAACCTTGGAAAGAAATGAATTTTCTCTAAAGGTCACTTTTTAATGCTAAAAAGTTTTCAGAGGGGAAAAAATTATGATTGACTCTTCTTAAGTAGGTTCATCCAGAATGGATCCATAATGGGCTAAACGTACTGGCTACACGTGTAACATACAGTCACTCTTGGGGTTCCTCCCAGTCATCGGTGTGAATTAACGATGTTACTTCTAGTGTGGCCATCACCGTGGTATCTGGACACCAAAATACCAGAATGAAAAGTTTTCCATGATGCCCTCATAAGAATGATCTTCTCTGCTCTTTTTTATATTTCATTCCATGGTTTCTCCTTCTACAGAAAGCAGATGATGGTAGTTTTGCTGACAAACCATGTTCCGTAAACCAATCTTTTGTTATTTACAAGAATGAATTGAGCTGTTTCGTGTATCACACCAGCTTTCCTGGAAAAATGGGTTTGGCTGCTTTTTCATTACTGTAACTTTTAGAATATCTTTAAATTAACGAAGTGAAATGCTGCAGTCTGAGTATTAGGTTGACTTTCTTAATGATCTCGGTAGTTAAGTGGCATTCTCACTGTATTGATTCATTGTATTACGATAGTTCTAGACGGCGCGGACCAGCTGTGGGTTTTTCTTTGCTGTGTATGTAATACCGACAGACCCCGGTCGTCAGCAGGCGGGATTGAATCTGGGGCCTCTGGAGCTTAGTGCATAACTCTCTAGTCATTAATCTCTTTCTAAGTGGTCTCAGTGCCACTAAATGGGACAGAACACCACACCCAGAAGGTGCGTGGGTTATGTGTTGACATACCCTGAGTGACTTAGACCTTCATCCTCAAAAATGTTTAGTCACCTAACTTCTGTTGAAACCAGTGGGAATTAGGCACCTAAATACCTTTGAGGATCTGGGCCTTTATCTCCCCCTGGCTTCCGTGGTTGTTGAGGGCACACAGCACCATTCAGGATCAGAACTCTCTTGGAAAGGGTGGCTCTTTCTGACTATAAATTGGATTCTTCTTTCCTACCTACAATACTAAATAGCACAAGGCTGAGGAGGTGGGAGGATTCAGTGCCCTGCAAGGTGGAACAGGCATCTATCTCCAGCCGGTATTGAGGGGAGCTAATGTGTCAAGCCAACAGGCGGTGTGGGATTGAAAGAGCATCCCCTGAAGCAGGTCCCCTCTGATGGCTGGAGAGAGGGTTCAGGGAAGAGCCACGAGAATGACTGAAGGATTAGAAAACCTGCCTCATTCTGATAGAGGCCCGGAGCTCAATCTAATTAGCATAACCTCCGTGTTAAAGGGTGACTTGATCATACTCTGTACGTACCTACCTAGGGAACAAATATTTAATAATGGCCTCTTCAGTCTAGCAGAGAAAGGATAACATGATCCAATGGCTGGATGTTGAAGCTAGACAAATTCAGACTGGAAATAAGATATAAATTTTTAACAGTGAGTGTCATTAATAAGGCTATGTTTTAGTCACAGGTATTTTTAATAAAAGTCATGGACAGGTCACGGGCACTAAACAAAAATTCACAGCCCGTGACCTGTCCATGACTTGTACTATATACCCCTGACTAAATCTTGGGTGCTCTGGGGGTAGGGGGCTGCCCAGGGGCACTGTGTGTGCTCTGGGGGAGGTGGCCTGAGGGTGCTGCGGGTGCTCTGGGGGGTGGCGGTGTGCGGTCTGGGACTCCCACTGCCGCTGGGGGGTGGAGTTTGGTAGGGCTGGCAGGTTCCCTACCTGGCTCTGTGCACTGGTCCTGGAAGCAGCCAGCATGTCCCTCGGCTCCTAGGTGGAGGTGCAGCCTGGGGGGTTCCGCACACTGTTCTCGCCCTGAGCGCCAGCTCTGCAGCTCCCATTGGTTGGTAACAGCGGCCAATGGGAACTGTGGGCGGGGGGGCGGAGCCTGTGGGCGGAGGCAGTGCGCAGAGCCGCCTGGCCACGCCTCCGCCTAGGAGCCGAGGGACATGTCGCCACTTCTGGGGAGCCCCTTGGGGTAAGTGCCGCCTGGAGCCCTCACCCCCTCCCATTCTCCAATCCCCTGCCCCAGCCCTGAGCCCCCTTCCACACCCAAACTCCTGCTGTTGCTGGGCTTGGGGCGCAGTGGCCTGAGACTGTCCCAGCAGTGGCCAGCTGCACTGGCCGCTGCAGAAGTCACGGAATCCATGACTTCCATGACCTCCATGACAGACTCACAGCCTTAGTCATTAACCACTGGAACAATTTACCAAGCAAGGGTCATGGTGGATTCTTCTCCATCACTGACAATTTTTAAATCAAGATGGAATGTTTTTCTGGAAGATCTGCTCTAGGGGTTATTGTGGGGCAGGTCTCTGGCCTGAGCTATACAGGAGGTCAGACTAGATGGTCACAGTGGTCCCTTCATGCCTTGGAATATGTGAACGGCTGGGGGCTTGTGTGAAATGAGCTGCTGGATTGCAGTCCAGTTCCTTCCAGAACTAGGTATCCATGTCACAGAAAACCATACTCAAATAGGCACAAATTGACCGGCAGGGTCAACAAAGAGCCCAGGGAATGGATGGGATATGTCCCCTACTGCCCCGTTGGAGCTTTCCCCACACCGGGAATGAGGCACATGGTTAGGATGGATAAACCGAGGACTCCAGTCTCTAGGGCTGTCACCTTTCCACTTAGTTAATGTCTTCTAAGAAGAAAAGAAATGGCCCCTTTAATTGTCTCTTATATCCCACTATACATAGTCATATGCTGTTATGTGCATTTACCAGTAACCCTCTGGCCTTAACAACTCTATGGAAATGAGCATGACTTCCGGCCTTGGAAAGAAAACACCGTAATCCTCCCAAAGGAGTGAAATGTTATTACTATTGACTATCCCCTGTGCTCTCCAGAGACAAAGCACTGAACCCATGCTGCCGTTTGGGAATAAAGGCTTCCTTGTCTTCACAACCTGAGATTAAAAGGCAGCCCTTGCGGGCTTGGCTCATAGGCCTGTGGCGTTCGGAGTTGGAGGAGGAATCAGCCAGCCGTACTGGATTTTCCAAAGTATTGGGTTCAGAGGGAAAATCTTGTGTTAGTCACTTACAAACCTGCAGGGCGTTGAACTGCCCATAATTACACAGCCTGGGTCATAAAAATTAGCATGATCTTAATGTAAATCAAATGCTGAATGAAGGGGGGTAGGTTATGTCTCAAAGGAGATGAGGATCACTTAGAAAGGGTTGTACCCAACCACGTGGAGTGGGGGTGACCCCTTTATCTCCCCTTTCAGTGACTGTTTCGAGGTTCAGTCTCTGCAGTGTGTCCCTGGGACACATTCTGATCTCATTCACGTGGGTGAAAATCCAGACTAACTCCACTGACTTCAGCGGATTCACTCACCTGCAGAAATGAGATTGGGATCTGGCCCTCCATTGGATCCAACTCTGCAAATGCTTTGGGGCTTCAGCGCTTATTGAAATGAGGAGCTAACTACAGAGCCAGGCAGATGGTGGACACGGTTACTCCACACAGCTGTGCCAGTGCATCCTGGTTTCCGTGTACGAACCCTTTGTGCTTCCACTCCTTGGAACCCACCCAGCTCCTCCAGTCCTGGTCTTGGGATCTCACTCGGCCACGCCAATGCACCTCATGCCTGACTGCCCTATTTCAGTCCTAGCCGGAGGGGTCCCCCCAACCTACAACTCCATCACTACACCCAAACCTGTATGACTTCTCTTCCTGCACACCCCTCTGCTAGCGCCCCTCAATACTGACCTGCAGCGTCCCTCGCTCTCCCAGTCCTCGGCGTGTCAGCCAGTAAAGCCAAACTGCTCTCGCCCTGAGCACAAACGGGATCTGAGACAATCCCACACAAACCAGCATCCAAACCCAGGTCTGCTGGAGCTGCCGGCTAATGTGCTCTCTCCGCTCATCTCCCTCCTCTGGGATAATCGCTTTAGGCTGTGCTGTCGTGTTTGGCAGATGACACCAATTAACTTTTTGAAAATCCGAAGTGGCTGTGGCGGTGTCAGAAATCGGCTCGGCTCTTATCTAAGGTTAATAACCGGGCCTCGGAGAACTGATTCAAGTGGAAATTACTCCAAATGGCAATGTTAATATTGGCTCTGAGTCAGGATTCTGTCCTCTTTGTCACTCCAAATCCCTCCAGGTCTTAAATGTAAATAGCTGGCAAAGGAAAACTGGTTGCTTTCTGGCCCACAACCCCTGCCTGTGCTCTCTGAACAGTCAGTTATTAGAAGCAGCTTCCGGGTCATGACCTCCGCTGGGGTCATTGACTTGTGGACACTGCGGACCAAACTCGCTTAACTCTGCATCCAGGAGGGATCTGTCTGTACTGGGCTAAATCCTGCTGTTTGCAAGACCAAAGTGAGCAAGGGAAACGTTTTGACTCTCTCTGTTTCTTGCAGCAGAACCAGGATTTATACTGTAACCTTGGGCTCTCTTCCCCTATCCCACCAGCCCCTCTTCATGTACCTCAGCCGTACGCTGGATGGGCAACCCCTGTGGGGGAGAATTCAGTTTCCAGTGGCGAGTTTTGGGTGCCACACAGACATTTGCCCACTAGGAGATAGTCTCAGACCCGGCTGCTCCATTTCATGCACACCACCAGGCTTGACTGCTATTGAACCAGATTCAAACCAGGGACCTCAGAGCGAAAGGCACCAGGCCCTGGCCCATCCACTCCTTGCTCTGGAGACAGCAGGAGGTGCTTTGTGCTGGCCAAGCTCCGGAGCATGGACCATGTTCCTTCAAGCAGCAAATATCTGGGGCAGGGGGATCGTTCCCCCACCCAGACCTTGGATATTCTTGTATCAAACTGTAATTAGGTGCAAAGGGCGGTGTACGTGTGTGGGGAAAGCGCATTAATAAATTGTCCTCCTTGTTGTTAATTGATGGGTCTCAAAGTCAGCGGATTGTTGAGCCGAGGGGCTGGCTTTCATTCCAGGGGCATCGTCGCTTCGTTATTGCCTCTATTAGCATATTCAGGTTTCCCTTCTTAAAGGCAATTAGCTCACAGCCAGGCCTGATTGGAAACCCACAGCCTCATTTGCACGGTTTTTGAATCAAAAATAATAGATTGAGGAATTGATGTGCCCGGAGGGCCCAGTGACTGCCTTTGTGAGTCACTTGAAGTGAAATGCTGGATTCTCTGAAGCGGGGGGAAGAAGGGGGAAGATTAAAGTAATTAGAAGTAAAAAGGTTTCCTGTTGCCAAAAGGAACTTGGCCTAATTTGCTCCCGGGCAGCTTGCTGGAGCGCTAATGCTCCCCTGCCTTGCATGTGGGAAGGCAAGGAGGGACATTAGAGATTCAACAGAAGCTCTGACATGCCTCTCCAATAGGCGCTTCGGCGGGGGGGATTGGGGGCCCTGGCGCACCCGCTGAGCATTTGGAAGTGGCTCCAGCATGCTGCAGGGTCTTGGTGGGAACAGGGGTTGTGGACAGAAGTGGCAGTTCTGCTTCCATGTGCATCTCTTCGGAGACTGGCCACGTCATTGTGAACCAGGAATTTCAAGCGCCTCTTTCCGTCTGTTCCCAAGTCGGGAACAAAAACACCCCATTTGGGCCATGGTCATCCTCCGCGTAACTCCATCTGCGATAGCATGGGGTTACCCCAGCACTGGCTCTGGGCCCTTATTTTCAGTCTAGGTGCTGCTGTTTCGATGCTCCCCCCCACCGCCAAAAAGAAAAAGGGAAAGGCTGGTATATCTGCAATGTAATAACTTCGCAGCAGTGGCTTTCCACTCTCACAAAGGCGGCCTTGTCTCAACTTTGCTGCAGATAAGCCTGTTATTGTGATTCATATGCAGAGATGGGTGGTACTGTATGTCTGGTGTGAGCGGATAAATCTGCACCAACCATCGGCCCCCTTTCCTGGTTCCAAACTGTTTTACATTTTCACAAAAAGGGTTCTGTCCCCCTTAAGCTCCGTTCCTGGGGCAGCCTGTCACGCTGCCTTTGAAAGAGGCACTCCCAGCCTAATTGTGGCCGGACTGAATTCAGAGCATCGCCCCTGCTATTCTAGGGGCCGCCTGAGTGAATTGAGGAGGGGAGGGGAAGGGGCGCAAAGGAAAGGGGAAATTAATCTGTGTTGGCCTTGCTGGGAGTCTTGTCCCCACCACGATGCCATCGGCTTCCCAGCTCACTGGCTTGAAAGGGTGACTCTTTCTTTAGCACTGGAGAATCTTTCAACCGTATCGGCCCCAGGATAAATCCCATTGCCTTTTGCTTGCTTTTGTGGCGTTTTTATAATGAGACACAGTTTCTTCCCTGGTTTCCTAACAACTTTGGGTACGTCTACACTGCAGCAGGGAGTGTGCGTCCCGGCTTGGGTGGACAGGTGCATGCTAGCTGTTCTCCAGCTAAAGCGCGACCAATAGCAATGTAGCTGGGGGTGGCGTGGGGAAGCTGGGGCTCGCCGCCTGAGTACAAACCCACCTGGGCTCGCTGGATCCCTATCCTGGCGGCTAGCCTTAGCTGCAGTGGCCGCACTGCTGGTTTTAGCATGCTAGCTCCAGCAGACCTAGCGCGCCTGTCTGCCCAAGTGGGAAAGCACCTCCCACCTGCGGAGGCAGGTGTGGGCTGAGGTGGACCCATATATGAGTAGCCTTTGTTTATGGTTGTGATCTTTAATCTATGGACAAGGCACCCAGAGCACTGGATGGCCGCCTACGGCTGTATTTTTAAAGAGGTGAAGAAATAAATAATCTAATGAATGGGCTTACTGGCAGTAACAGGCATGGGAATTTGGATTTAAATGGGGACTGTTGCATACGCAGCATATTTTGAATGTATAACCCTGAGTGCTGGCACCTTCATTTATTACTATTTGTATTTGGGTGGCATCTGTAGGCCCTGACATGCTGGGAGCTGTACACGCCCAGGGTATGTGTACACTGCAGTTAGACACCTGCGGCTGGCCCGTGCCAGCTGGATCAGGCTCAGGGGCTCTAAGATCCTGTGAGGTGGGAGGGTCCCAGAGCTCGGGCTGCAGGCTGAGCCTGAATGTCTACACTGCAATTAAACAGCCCGGCAGCCTGAGCCCCGTGAGCCTGAGTCAGCTGGCTCGGGCCAGCCGCGGGGATCTAATTGCAGTGTAGACGTAACTACAGAGTGAGAGACAGCTTCTGCCCCAAAGAGCATACAGCATAAATAGAGAGAGGGGAAAGTCACGCAGGAAGGGACTTACTCAGGGACATGCAGTAGGTCAGTGGCAGGGCTGGGGTTAGAAGCCAAGTCTCTTAAATTCTAGTCTAGTGCCCCCTGCTAGACCACTCTGCCTTCTTCAGATCGGAGGCTAACAGTTGTGCTCTCATCGAAGCAGGGAACAGAAACCGGCCATGTGACTTACATGTGCCATCCCAAGTGTGCTCATTCACAATATCATAGGGAGAATATCATGTTTGTGAGCCCTGTGAAGGTTATTCATTGGAAGGGTTTGGATGATAACTGAGGAACAAATCTGAGCAAATTCAGATCTGTTTGCAGGAAATTTGCAAGTAGGAAAAGAGGTCACGTTCCCTGAAGAAATGAATTGTGAATGACTCACCCAGTTCTACAGTTCTCAAAGAAGTTTGCCCTTCTAGTGAGGAATTGGCTCAATCTTTCTCCACTTACATCTGTCCTGTGATATGATATTTCTTCTTCTGATTTAAAGAGCTCCATAAATCAAGACACTTAAGACCAGATTGTGCAGATACATCTTGCACCACATCCCAAGAACTACCAAACCTGGACTGAGAGAGAATGCTAGGGCTGAGGCCCTGGCACAAAGAATGGCCTTCCATCCACTCTCCCACGCTGGTGAGAGATTAATGGCCACAGCGTTTGACCTGATCCCATGCCCTGGTTTCATGGTAGTTGGGGAGTGGTGGTCCCAGTGATAACTGGGGTTCATACATTTTAGTGCCTTGAGCCCCATCCTCTGTCCTCTTGTGACCTGACTCCTAGCGATGTCATGTTAGTGCTGGATTTTGTAATATACTACTTGACTCCATGGCATTAGCTGAGACTTGAAAGCAAGAAGCAGGTGAAGCAGATTTTGGGCCCTGGGGCTGGGAGAATGGCAATAGGGCCAACCTCAAGAGTTTAAAAAAAAAAAAAAAAAGGTCATGAACCAGTGGCTCAAAAAATCTGGAGAGTGGCTTAAAAAAAGATTTTGTAAAAAATAAAAGTGGTGGTTTTTTTTAATTGACCTGGTCTCTGCCCTATAGGGTGCACTCCGGTCACACTCCCAAGCGGTTCTCCACCACTGCAAAAGCTGGAAACTTACTTTCTGTTAAATGAAAGCTGCAAATCCCCTGTATCCACCTGACTCCAGGAACTGGAGCTTTGAGAAACACACTGAGCGGTGTGACCACTGGTTAGGGCGGTAGTATGGGACTCAGGAGATCCCCATTCAATTCTCTGCTCTGGCAGGGGCTTCGTGGATGTCTTTGGGCTAGTCACTTAGACTCTCTGGCCCAGATCCTCAAAGGTATTTAGGCTCCTCACTTCCATTGCAATCAATACCTTTGAGGATCAGTGCCTCAGTTTCCCATCTGTAAAATGAGAATAGTATCACTGTCTTATGTCTTTGGGGCACCATGAGGATAAATACATTAGCGATTCTGAGATGCTCAGATACTACGGAGATGGGATGCCTTAAAGTACTTGGATGCGCCGTTTTGTTGTGGCCCAGACTTTTGGGAAACTCTGCATCTGTCTCTGGGAGCCGGCGACTTGTGCTGTTACCATCTGGCAGTGTTTTCATTTTAATTCAAACTCCCTGGAATGCTCTCTTCTGTTGATTTCCTCCTTCCCCGCTTCAAATCGTAGATCTCAATAATGAGTCTGATTTTTCAGAGGTGCTGAGCACCTGTAGCTCCCAGTGAGTGTAATCAAGTCCTCGGCCAGATGCCCAGGACTTCTGAAAATGCGATGTGTTGTATTGTAGGTCGTGTTTTGCTGATCCTGTGGGAAGTCAGCAGTGGAGCTGCCTGCCCACTTTGTCCCATTACAGTTTCATAGGAAGCCTGCTGAGTCTTCTATGTTGTTCCTCCAAGGAGCACACTCCTGCTAGTTGTGAGCATTGAGCAGCCTCGCTCCCCTTGAACAGCACCTTTACATTAGGGACGTGTTTTACGCAGTTTCCTACCACATCACTCTTTGGACGAGATCAAGAAACTCTCCATATTAAGTCCATATAATACCAGTAATGGTGCTGTCCATGTCTCCCATCCCTTCCATCCAGTAGGACTGCAAAGGGCCAAGAGCTAGACTTACAAAGGTATTTAGGCACCTAAAGATATAGATAGGTGCCTACCAGATTATGTACCTAATTCCCTTTGGTATCAGTGGCAGTTAGGCACCAAGTGGATTAGGTTCCTATTTGCATCTTTAGGTGCCTAAATACCATTGGCCCTAAATCCTGGGGAATAGTGCAGGACATAGGCATATACCTCCAGACAAGTTAACTTGGAAATCAGCCCTTTCTTCCTCACTTTCCCTGTCCCTAAAATTTATCTCCATTTTGCAGCTTCTGTGGGGATTGCTTAACTTGCTCTGCGATCCTCAGATGAAGAGGCGTTGCTGTGGTGTAGTTATAATAATTTCACTTACATGTGGAGAAGTATTTTTAAGATCAGATTCTGGCCTTTGGTGCTTTGAATACAACCGCTGTGTCCTCCATCAGCAAAGCAACATCACACAGATGTTGTTTGAAATGGCCTTGCTCTTAATTAAAACTTATTGACGCAGAGGTGCTTGTGAAGGCTCTTGTACAGTTGCCCAACACCAGCAGTGTGATAACTGGAAGACGATATATCTCAGATCCCAACCAGATAGCTTGCAAGGCAGCGAGGAGAACAGTGTGGGGCAGGGCAGGGCAGATTTCCCTAGGTAACCGTGGGGGAGGATGACACTTGTGGATTGGAGAGATCTTCCCTTATCTCCGGTATCTGGTGACGAGGCAGGTCCTAGGACACTTGCAATTGTCAGATCTGCTGAGGAAGAGATGCAGCTAATGGAAGATGCCTCTAGCACACAAATTAATGGTCGTGCTCTAGAGTGGGGAAGGAGAGACTCTTTAGCAGCTGCTGGGAATCTAGCTTCCGTGGCTAAGGAAGAATAGGGGCAGCATCTCTGATGGAACTTTCTAGACATATCCCAGGTGCTTGCTGCGCGACTGAGTGCTGTCATGGGGCTTGCCAGAGATGGCATGGCCTCTAAGGATCATGGGAGCAGCCTCCTCCATGCCTGTCAGACATGCCCTGAGGGGGATTCTGGGTAAACGTTTGGGGCCGTGGTAAGCGCCACGGGCAATGCTTAGGATAACGTTTGTCAAGTAAAGAGGCAGCCCCATTGGGAAAGGTGTCTGTGGTCCACCTGGCGTTCGGGTTTCTCTCCTGGAGCATTGCAAGGTGATGGCTGAAAAGGGATTTCAGGGAAGAGCAGTGGGAATGGTTAGAGCCTGATTTATGAGGAGAGATATTAAGAGCTAAATACGTCCAGCTTGGCTAAGCCGTGATTAAGCAGGGGGCAGGGAAGGAGTGAGACAGGATAACTGTCTGTCTGCAAATATTTGAACGGTATGAACGCCCAAGGAGGAAGAGGAATTATGAGCATAATAAAACGGAGTTTAACTGCGAGGAAGGGGAAATCTAGTCAGAATATTCTGTAAAACTTTCTGACAGGCCTGTTAATCTTCCCCAGGGAAGTGGTGGATGTGTCATTGCTTGGCACCTTTAAAACGAGACTGGGCCATTCACTAACACACAAAACTCCCATTGCCAGAGTGAGGGCTGCACTCAGGAGCTGGACAGTAGGTTTGTACTGGGATTGGTTAGTGTGTAATCTCCTTCCCATATATCTGCAACCCTCATTTCCCTGTAAAACGTAACCCACACCTGGACCATCAGCCGGGTCAGTAATGTGCCCCACGCAGTTAACCAGCTCCTGCTAAGGAGCGAGAGAGAGCGGGCGGGCTCCCTCAGATAGGTGAATCTCAAAGAGTTAACGCTGAGTTTTTTTTGGCAGGGCAGTGTTTTGTGCTAGGTCCTGCGATGGCGGCTGCGTTACCAGTGCCAAGATGGGAAAGATGGTAGCCGGGTTCACTGAGCTCAGGCCCGTCTCATAGCAGTTCAGCAAACGAGGGCTGAGGAGGCTGGCAGAGCCGGTGAGCTGCTAACCCTGCCTCCCATCTCATTCCCCTCCCGTATCCATCAAGACATCTACAGTAAGAAAGGTTCTGGGCCTTGTTCAATAGCAGGAGGTGGCTCAACCAGTTTGACTTTCCAGGTGAACCAGCAGGAGTTGGTTCAGTTCACAAGGGCTCGAAGAGGAACAGTGGGTGGGCAGATGGACCAGATTCCTGCTGTAATGGGTTATGAATTAGGCTGGGGGAATCCTGTAGGGTCCGTTTACAAAGGGAGCCAGTGAACAGAACTAGGAGGGTCAAGTTGGATGAGCCATCTCCTCCCATCCATCGAGACCCAAGGCCCTTCTTACTGTATATGTCTTCTTGGAAGGAGAAAGATGATCCCGGGGGGTGGAGGGGAATGAGATGGGAGGGAAGGTTACCAGCTTACCAGCTGTGCCAACCAGCTCAGCCCTTGTTTGCCAAACTGCTATGAGACGGGCTGAGATTAGCCAACCCATCGAGCATCTTGATCTGTTATTTATTTATTTTGTGCGTTTCAGTAGCTCCTAGGAGCCTCAGTCAGGGACATGAAGCCCATGCGCTAGGGGCTGTACAAACTCAATCAAAAGGTGATTACCACTTCAAAGCGCTTACAGTCCAGGCATGTTAGTGGTGGAGAGCCTCCTTAGCTGGTATAAATCAGTGTGGCTCCTGTGACTTCAGTGAAGTGACGCTGCTTTAGATCAGCTGAGGATCTCACCCTCTGGGAAAATGTCTCAGAAATCTGGTTTGTGCATGGCCCTTGTGCTGGGCGGGGCATGCACAAACAATAACCCTCGCTAGCACCTAGTGCACTGTGGTTGGAAGAACCAGAGCCAGAGCCGCAGACTTCTCTATCCCCTTATTGTATCATTAGGATGTTTGTTAGTGCCCTAGGCTTTCCAGGCAAATGACATTTTCACTTTGCAGGGGAAGGCGGGAAATCCATGTTTATGCTCTTTAATGGAGCACTCTCCCAGAAAGCCTTCCCAACCAGCAACATGCATTCTAGCCGTAATGAGACTTGGTGATGTGAAATCAATCCCGCCTCGTAATGAAGCTGGACCTCTGGCCTCACTAAAGCTATTTCCTGACATTTTTAAAGGAATAAATTGTGCTCCCTCCCCCCCATTTTAAATAGTAAATCAGCTCACGGGGCCTCTGCCACAAAGGCACCTACAGATAAACAAGCAAAGATCATGAGGCTTATTTTATATGAATCTTCCTCCAGTGGGCTGGACTGAGGGGAATTTTGGATCACATGGTGCCAGTTCTGACACATAGGCATCATTTAAACCCTTGTAGATCGGATCGCCTCATCTGTGTTCTGTTCAGGTTCTTATACCTCATCCATCACCGTGGTATCAGAGTGCGTACAGCTCCTGACGTTAGGGGGGAAAAAAGAGAGAGAGACAACAATACAATGGATGGACGCCCTTTAGCACCAAGGAGAAAGGAACCTCAGATCATGGATTCTCAACCTAGGGGGAGGCAACAGGGGTCTGGAATTGTGACCACCGTGCCCTTCCCATGCTGCTAAATGTCTGCGGATGGCACCCATCTAAATGGGACGAAGGGTTTTCCCCTGCTTTGTGTCAAGTAATAATTCTACTTTGCTCTTCTATCGGCTGTTTCATTCCAGAACCTGAAAACACTGTGCAAATATTAGATGATAAAATTTCCTTTGAAAGTCACTACCCTCTGGGATGGCAAATAACAGCCCTGTGAACCATGTGCAGCAAGCCCGCATTGCAGGCTAGGATGGGAGAGCATAAGAAGATTAACAGCAGTTTAAATTGCACTTTGGAATGAGTCATAAACTAGAGGTCCTGGGATGTTTCCCAAGAGCAGGGGCCTTAGCCCCAGTTTACTGGCCAGATTCTAATTTGGGTCTTTACTGTTCCCACGTGTTTCAGCATAAGATGCTGAAAGACCCCCGGTCACTGGTGTTGTGATAACCGCTTTCTGACTTCTAGACGTGCTGTATTTGCCTCTGTAGGTCCTATCAGGTGGGAGGCTCTGGCTCTGCAATCTTACTTGTCAGTGAGTGCATCCTCCCTTAAACAGCTGGTTCCATTATGTGATGGTCTCAGCGTGTTATCAACGGAACTCCTTCCTCTGTGTGACCGGGTTTGACTCACCACCGCAGCGCCACCTACTGGCCATCCTGGGAATTAGCTCTCATTTCACCGGAGCACCCTGGTTTAGTGGTGTCTCACTTGTCGTCACTCTTGCCTCCACCTCTAGGATCCACGTCACTCCCCGGACGTGGCATCCTCTTCTGGACACAGCCCCCTGGCTGTGCCCCACTTGGTTCTCTCCCCACTTCCGGGGGACCTGACAGTCCTCAGTCTAGCCACTCGCCTCAGTGGCAAACTGCAGTCCACGCACTGGCCACTCCCCTCAGTGGCAAGTGGGGGGACAAAGAGAGGGGACCCGGGCCCGCCCGCTACTCTGGGTCCTGGCCCAGGGACCCTGTAGCCGGCAGCCACCTCCTGGCCCTACTCCTACTCTGCTGTCTGTTTACCTGGGCCACTTCCCCACAGCCCTAGCACCTTCTCCGCCCTTGCACCAGGGCCTCAGTCTGGCAGCCCTTAGGCTGCAGATCCCTCTTGCTCCCCTGACCCTGCCCAGCACTGCTCTGTCCGAGGTGCTGTCTCGCTTAACCCTCCTACAGGGCAGCCAGTCCTCCTCCCTTGGCCTCCTCCCTCTGTTCTGCTCAGCAGCCCTTCTTATATGGGCCAGCCTGGCCCTGATTGGCTGCTCCACTGAGCCTTCTCCCTATTGGCTGGCTCAATAAGCCCTCTTCTGATTGGCTGGGTTCTGTGCAGCCTCCCCAAGGTTGTTTTAACCCTTCTTCTGCCTGTGTGGGGAAGCTGCCCCACCACCCTCTGCAACAAAATCATTCTAGATTCCAGGAATTGTGAACCAATTAACACTGGATGGTTATCTCTGTCCAAGCTTTTGAATTTTGCTGGTGATGTGTATTTAATGCCACTATGCATGCATTTTTATCAGTGTTAGACTTATTACACTTCGTTACCTAAATGCAAGTAATTAATCTTGCAAGGCATTTTGGAAGTACAGTCTTAATCTGAACTTTCTGTTTGAATCCAATATATGTGCCCTCTGAAATGTCCAGCAAAGTGAATCTTCGCTGGCCTCCGAAACGGTTCTCTACTGATAGCAATTATAGACCGTTAAAGACATGAGCTTGTTAGCTCAACCCCTCAGTGACTGATAATTGAAGTCCAGGGTCATGTTTCATTTCACATGCAGAGGCTGACATTATATGGGAGCAATTATGCAGCCTCCAAGTGAACAAGCATGCCTTGAATGGACAAGAGCGTTTACGTGGTGATGGCCCTGGCTCTTAATTGTCTACATTTATGTTCCTCCTACCGGACCATTGGTGACTCCTTTTTAACACTTTGAATATTGGTATTTCCCAGATGCCAGACAAATAAATACTTAGCTGAACTCATGAGTGCTGTCCCTCTAAAGCAATAGCCTGACAGGGTTTGGATTAGGATGTTTGGGTTGCTGGAGAGATAGGGATTATTAGCATCATAGAATCATAGAATATCAGGGTTGGAAGGGACCCCAGAAGGTCATCAAGTCCAACCCCCTGCTCGAAGCAGGACCAATTCCCAGTTAAATCATCCCAGCCAGGGCTTTGTCAAGCCTGACCTTAAAAACCTCTAAGGAAGGAGATTCTACCACCTCCCTAGGTAATGCATTCCAGTGTTTCACCACCCTCTTAGTGAAAAAGTTTTTCCTAATATCCAATCTAAACCTCCCCCATTGCAACTTGAGACCATTACTCCTCGTTCTGTCATCTGCTACCATTGAGAACAGTCTAGAGCCATCCTCTTTGGAACCCCCTTTCAGGTAGTTGAAAGCAGCTATCAAATCCCCCCTCATTCTTCTCTTCTGCAGACTAAACAATCCCAGCTCCCTCAGCCTCTCTTCATAAGTCATGTGCTCTAGACCCCTAATCATTTTTGTTGCCCTTCGCTGGACTCTCTCCAATTTATCCACATCCTTCTTGTAGTGTGGGGCCCAAAACTGGACACAGTACTCCAGATGAGGCCTCACCAGTGTCGAATAGAGGGGAACGATCACATCCCTCGATCTGCTGGCTATGCCCCTACTTATACATCCCAAAATGCCATTGGCCTTCTTGGCAACAAGGGCACACTGTTGACTCATATCCAGCTTCTCGTCCACTGTCACCCCTAGGTCCTTTTCCGCAGAACTGCTGCCTAGCCATTCGGTCCCTAGTCTGTAGCGGTGCATTGGATTCTTCCATCCTAAGTGCAGGACCCTGCACTTATCCTTATTGAACCTCATCAGATTTCTTTTGGCCCAATCCTCCAATTTGTCTAGGTCCTTCTGTATCCTATCCCTCCCCTCCAGCGTATCTACCACTCCTCCCAGTTTAGTATCATCTGCAAATTTGCTGAGAGTGCAATCCACACCATCCTCCAGATCATTTATGAAGATATTGAACAGAACCGGCCCCAGGACCGACCCCTGGGGCACTCCACTTGACACCGGCTGCCAACTAGACATGGAGCCATTTATCACTACCCGTTGAGCCCGGGTTATTATATTGTGGTAGCACCTAGACAGCACTAGACAAGGGCTCCATTGGGCTGGGCACCAGGAGCAGGTTAGCTTGGTAGATTAGATCGAAATGGACACGGAAATGGTAGAACCTGGTTGTCATTTGGATCTACTGGAACCAATACATCTTTCACCAAGTCATGGGTGAACCTCAGAGGGTTTGATGTTCTGGTTCAGATGTTCATCCCATCCTTCTGAGTCTGCACAGTCAGCCTGGAACTCTCCTGAGGACTGGCTTTCTTGCAAGGCTTTTGCACGTCCTGATTTGGGGCATCTTCGAAAGGGGTGCTGCTCCAAAGATACTTGTGCTGCTGTCCAGACATGCCTGGATATATAAAACAATGGAGAAGGAGAAGGTGATCCTGCCATTTTTCCTCCAGCAAGGACTTGGATTCACTCTGACTTCATGGCCACGCTCTGAGCAGCCTTTTGTTTGATCCTAACCACTTCCTCCTCCCTGCCCCTTCTCGCCAGCAGATGCAGGCACAGCCCTGTTTTGTGCATGTCAGGCACCTGCTCCCGGGCTCCCACATGGGAGGGAAATGTGAGGAGTGAGTCTGAAGAATCAAAGGCAGACTTTGCGAAGCAGTTGCTGAAACTCCTCTCCTGGGCTGGGACCAATTAGACCGAAGTCCGTTGACACACGGTCTGCATGGCACATTACTGCAAACAGCGCAGACGTGCCAGATTTCTGTTGCTCTCCACAGGTGTGGTAGCACCAGGACAGTGCAGAGGCCCAGTGCAGAGGCCTAGCTTCCAGTGTTCAATGCTTAAGGCTCTTGTGGGGGATGGTATTTTACTCTTGGGGGGACAACGATGAAGAGAGTGGCAGAAATCTGGATTCTTCACATTCGTATTTTATTTAATGAAGCACAAAAAAAGAAGCAGGGGGTTTGGGCCCTAAATCGTAAGGATCCCTCTCCCAAGATCCACTCTGATCATAGATCAGACACATGGCCACCAGCACAGGGGCCACTCTCCCGCTCCAGTAAAGCTGGGTCCCTGGGACCCACTATGGGGGACAGTTTCCCCATGATGCAGTGTGTATTCTATTCCCTCTAGTCCTCAAGCCTCCTTCCCACCCCGTAACACAAATCATAGAATCATAGAATCATAGAATATCAGGGTTGGAAGGGACCCCAGAAGGTCATCTAGTCCAACCCCCTGCTCGAAGCAGGACCAATTCCCAGTTAAATCATCCCAGCCAGGGCTTTGTCAAGCCTGACCTTAAAAACCTCTAAGGAAGGAGATTCTACCACCTCCCTAGGTAACGCATTCCAGTGTTTCACCACCCTCTTAGTGAAAAAGTTTTTCCTAATATCCAATCTAAACCTCCCCCATTGCAACTTGAGACCATTACTCCTCGTTCTGTCATCTGCTACCATTGAGAACAGTCTAGAGCCATCCTCTTTGGAACCCCCTTTCAGGTAGTTGAAAGCAGCTATCAAATCCCCCCTCATTCTTCTCTTCTGCAGACTAAACAATCCCAGCTCCCTCAGCCTCTCTTCATAAGTCATGTGCTCTAGACCCCTAATCATTTTTGTTGCCCTTCGCTGGACTCTCTCCAATTTATCCACATCCTTCTTGTAGTGTGGGGCCCAAAACTGGACACAGTACTCCAGATGAGGCCTCACCAGTGTCGAATAGAGGGGAACGATCACATCCCTCGATCTGCTCGCTATGCCCCTACTTATACATCCCAAAATGCCATTGGCCTTCTTGGCAACAAGGGCACACTGTTGACTCATATCCAGCTTCTCGTCCACTGTCACCCCTAGGTCCTTTTCCGCAGAACTGCTGCCTAGCCATTCGGTCCCTAGTCTGTAGCGGTGCATTGGATTCTTCCATCCTAAGTGCAGGACCCTGCACTTATCCTTATTGAACCTCATCAGATTTCTTTTGGCCCAATCCTCCAATTTGTCTAGGTCCTTCTGTATCCTATCCCTCCCCTCCAGCATATCTACCACTCCTCCCAGTTTAGTGTCATCTGCAAATTTGCTGAGAGTGCAATCCACACCATCCTCCAGATCATTTATGAAGATATTGAACAAAAACCGGCCCCAGGACCGACCCCTGGGGCACTCCACTTGACACCGGCTGCCAACTAGACATGGAGCCATTTATCACTACCCGTTGAGCCCGACAATCTAGCCAGCTTTCTACCCACCTTATAGTGCATTCATCTAGCCCATACTTCCTTAACTTGCTGACAAGAATACTGTGGGAGACCGTGTCAAAAGCTTTGCTAAAGTCAAGAAACAATACATCCACTGCTTTCCCTTCATCCACAGAACCAGTAATCTCATCATAAAAGGCGATTAGATTAGTCAGGCATGACCTTCCCTTGGTGAATCCATGCTGACTGTTCCTGATCACTTTCCTCTCATGTAAGTGCTTCAGGATTGATTCTTTGAGGACCTGCTCCATGATTTTTCCAGGGACTGAGGTGAGGCTGACCGGACTGTAGTTCCCAGGATCCTCCTTCTTCCCTTTTTTAAAGATTGGCACTACATTAGCCTTTTTCCAGTCATCCGGGACTTCCCCCGTTCGCCACGAGTTTTCAAAGATAATGGCCAAGGGCTCTGCAATCACAGCCGCCAATTCCTTCAGCACTCTCGGATGTAACTCGTCCGGCCCCATGGACTTGTGCACGTCCAGCTTTTCTAAATAGTCCCTAACCACCTCTATCTCCACAGAGGGCTGGCCATCTCTTCCCCATTCTGTGATGCCCAGCGCAGCAGTCTGGGAGCTGACCTTGTTAGTGAAAACAGAGGCAAAAAAAGCATTGAGTACATTAGCTTTTTCCACATCCTCTGTCACTAGGTTGGGCTCTCCAGATGGGCAACAATCCACTGGCCCATCTGGAGAGCCCTCCGCCCATGCAGGAACAGGGTGGAGGATGCCACAGAGGGTGTGGAGATCCATGCACAGAGGTTCCTCTCCATATACAGATCCTGGAAGAGGAGTAAGGATCTTTGGCTTTGCTCCCTCGGAAGCTTGCGGAGCAGCCCAGATTTGCTGAGGAATTGTGATGACTGGTATATAAGACGTTTGTGGCTCTGACCCAGGCTCGCTGGAGAATGGAGGGAGCAGCGAAATGAGCTCCCTGCCCGTTGGGGCTGTGCATATATCTATTTTGGGGCTGGGAGCACAAGATTCAGAATCATCACTCATCAGGAACAGAAAACGTGGAGCCAGGGAACCTAGAAGCCTGGATCCAATCACTGAGCCAATGGGACAAAACCCATGGCCTGTTAGCCTGTAAGCAACTGCCACGAACAGTCGCTCCACAAGGTGGGGGGGACAAGGGAAGCAGGGTAGGTTGCCAAAGGTGTACGTAAAGGAAAACTTTCGAGAATGAAAAGATAAATCACTCCTGGGAGATCACAGGGCCAGTGACATTTTCCGTACGTCTGAGGTTTTCTAAACGTTAGCAGTTTGATGCGTTGAATGCCCCCACATAGGATATCCTGTCTCTGATGCCCAACGAATGCCAGTCACTTTAGTATTTATTAACGATCGAAATGTATCAGCTTAATAGAGAGGCAAAAATGTTTTATTCTCCCTGCCAGGCATTAGCTCTCCACTTGAAATATAAGTCCTTTCGAAGCGTGCCTGAGTGCGCCGTCATTTGAATCTCTCACCTTGTACCTGTAGGCAATGCTTAGCATTCCAAAGATAGCCTCTTAAGGTCAATAGGAATTAACTATAAATTTAATTAAAGTTTCCAATGCTTTCGCCAAAGTGGAGCCTGGCCTTTCATTTGCCAGTTTCATCTAGATGTGGAGGGAGAGTGGGGTTGTCAATAATTAACAGACGTAATTTAGGAGAAAGTATTAGGGAGTTAATGAAAATGTGAAATAGTGTAATTATCTCGCAGTAGCTGGGAATTTGTGTGCTGGAGCCGCAGAGGAAGAGGATGCATCTCACAATTAACTATGGAGGCGGTGGGTGGCGTTTCCGACGTGATCCCAAAATGGGGGAGCGACCAGACACTAAAAATAATGTCAAGAATATATTCTTCCATCTGTGACCTGGTCTGTGCCGGTGGTTGGTCTGAGTTAACTAAAGGTGCGACTTTAAACTGAGTTAGTTAAATCGGTGCATCATTGTACATTGACTCTAGTTTCAGTGTTAACCTGGCTTATATCGGTTTTGCCTGGTGCGAGCTAACCTTGTATGAGTCAGGGGTAAATTGATTTGAGTGTCGGGGTTTGCACTGGTTTCACTAGCTCGCTTTTGAAACTGGTGCAGCTTGTGTGTGTAGTTAAGCTCTTGGATGCAAGACTACACAAACAATTGGAAAAGTGTCCAGTGCCTTTGGCTCATTAAAGACCTTGATTTCCCCAGGGATTGTACTTTGTGGAACAGTCATCTCTCAGCTAGAGAGAAAGGGGCGCCAGTGTGTCCCTGCCTTGTTGCAAGGCCTTTGCAGGGGTGCAGAATGGTTGGGGAACTGGTTCACCTTGGTCCTGTCCCCTACATGCCCCCTACCTGTGGCCCATCCCCTCTCTGCCCTGCCTCTGAGCCCGGGGCTACTGTCGATGTGGCTCTGAGCAGGAACCAGAGCGGTGGTGATCGTCTGCAGTGGCAGCTGTTCTTTGGGATCTCTTATCCCTGGCCGCTAGCCCCTTACTCTGCTGTCATTCCCACCTATGCAAAGTGGGTATAAAATGCCTTTAAAGTCAAAATACTTCACTCAGGTTCATAGCAGCATTTTATACCCACTTTGCGCAGGTGGAGATGGCTCTGAGCGGGGGACTCCAGCGTGGAGGCGACCCTTTCAGTTAACTTCACTGGGATTTGGGTCCATAAATCCAGTAGGCCCTTGGGTAAAGGTTGTGCTTTCTATTCCTTGCTGCACAGGAAAATGCACTTGTTTTGTGGAGTGAATGTTTTAAATGCCGGTTCATAAACCTTTCCGACCACCCACATCCAGTGTTCTGTAAAAGGTGGCAAATTCAGATCTATTTTACAGTGTTTGGGCTCCAGTGTATTTGTGGACGAGTTATTTTTTATTTGCACTTTACCTGCCATAAGAAGTTTTTAAAATAAGATTTTTACAGTTCCAGATGGTCAAACCATTCCTACATTTGTATAGCCGCTTTAAAGAAATGACTGCTAATGCACAGTTATTACCCACCACCTCTGCTTGTTACCAACTCTTATGGGTTTCCTCTTGAGTTTATTTTTAAGGAGCACCAGTTAGGGCACATAAAATAAATCTGAACCATTATGTTTTCTGAAAACTGAACAGAACCTGAGTTCTTGTGCTGAGTTCATAGAAATGCCATTCTATGATGCAGGGATTTAGAAAAGCAGCGTTTCGGTTTAACGTGGTCCCTTCCGAGATGATGTAATCACCAGCTTTTTCTGCTTGATAATAAACATTTTATTGCACGTTAAACAGAGGGATTAATTTAGCTCTCAAGTCTGTGTCTGCTGAGTGATATTTTTATGTCTGTTAGCAGCACATGGAAAGAATCATTTTCCTGTACAAAAATATTAATGACATCCCAGGAAAGCACTGGGGAACAGCATAAATTCTTCAGCAGTCTACGCAGAGCAGCTCTATAAAACAGCTTGGCAAATCTTATGACAGATTTCTGAACGTAATTAAACGTATATTGCCTGCTTATCTTATTGAGCAAAAAACAGCAGCAGGTTTAAGGTGTGCTAATGGGCTCTTTAACAGAGGTGCGGAGCTTCAAAGACATTTTGGCTTCCTTCTGCAAATGTAGACCATCACTCAACCGACAATCTGCTGCTCAAAGGGTAGATGAAAACAGTGCTGCAAGCAGGCTCCAAGGGCCCCTTCCGATTCTTATTAAAGTTAATGGAAACATTCCCCAAACATCAGGCCCTGGGTGCATATTAGAAATATCAACGTCCTGGGCCACTCGTGTTCTCACTGAGATTGGCACGGCAGAATCTGGCTTGCTGCTTTTTCCCGAGTCAGTCTCCAGATCAAAGTGGAATGGAATGAAGGATGCAGACCCATGACCAAAAAGCTTCCTGTGAAAGAACCCAGCTCTTATTCTGTTTCATGCAACACCCTAAATGCACGCAGGAAGGATGAAATTCAGGCCTCTGCAGAGGCCAGCACAAGTAACCCACTGGTGAGTGTGTGTTACAGGTTCCTCTCTCAGCCCAAACTGCAGAGGATATGAGAGTTACAGTCCCGGCGAGGGAGCTTTAGTGCAAGCTGGAGCAGCTCATGCTTTGAGCTCTGGAAGTGCCTGGTTTAATCCCTGAGCTGTTGGCCAAGATGGTGACTGATACACATACCCCTCTTAGTTGTGGGGTTCCCAAACCTGAGCAGGAACTGTGGCTCGTATGCTTCCAGGAGGCACAACGCCGCCCAGAGTTTCCCAGGTGCAGAGAGGGAATGCATCCATAGTGCCTTCCCACCTGCTTAGTTGTAAACTAAGGCTAATCCCTGGGGCAAAGTCAAACATTTCCCAAACAAGGGTACAAATGTGAGGTTAATTGGGGGAGAGGGGGAAGTATTAAAAAAGGCTTGGGAAGCAACCAAATCTCTTCCTCTTTCAGAGCTCCCCACTTGCAGGCATGCAGGCAAACTGTCTCATGCCAAGCGGGAACAGGAGCATGCTAGACACTCATACCAGCTGTGCTCCCGGCTCTCCAAACGTATGGAAACTGCATGTGCTCTGCCAGTTGCTTCAGAGTGGCAGCAAAGCCGGGAATGAATAACCGGCACTGTAAATGCTGACCCAATCAAAAGCCACAGTCGCTCTGCCATGGCGTTCCATGGGAGTGTGTGAGGAATAACCTCGCGAATGCTTTTAATAAAATGTTCTTTCCTGCATTCAGAAACCCCCCAACCTCCCGTCCTCTTCCCAAGTTGCCAGCTCTGCTGGGTAGAGAGCTAGCATTGAGAAAGCACAACCTCTTCTAACTGTGAGGGCCCCTAGACTGTGGGCTAGCTTCCCAGGCAGAGGAAAGGAATTGCTTTGGGGATGCGGGGCTTGGGGTGTGCTGTGTGCTGATCTGGGGGGGTGTCTCATTCATCATTCCCATCAGACATTGGGAGAAATATTCTGAATCTCCCAAACTTTGCACAGGTTTTAGCATGGATGAATTTTCCACAGGATATTCATCCCGGAAAGTGAGCTCTTTGTCAGTTACATTTTGCTGTGTGATACCCTATTGTTTGGTGGGTTCTTGCTATCCATTGGGGAACACAGAATCACGGGTTAGTGTGCAGGGGACCCTGCACCCCTATGACCCTAGCAACATCTCATTGTGAGAGGGCAAGGGGCTCACTGGTATCTGGTAGTGAGTTTCAGCTGGCCTGACCAGTTCAGAATATCTCAATTTATTAATGTCATAAACTGTATCCAATATGGGTCATGTAAGGTATAATTAGAAAACTAATAACACACTGATCATTAATATTCTTATGTGGTGTGTCTATGATAAACACCCGGGGACCATACAAATATGAAGGAAATGTAGAACTAAAGTGTGTTTATCAGACAAGTCCAGGGAATGGGTAAACAGGTTTCTCCCAGATAAAGGACAGGCCAACGCCTCCAGCCAGGTGTCATCAGAGTCCATTAGCAATCACATGTCAAGTGGCCATTCATTTGCATTGGAGAGGACAGGAACAACTCAACTTGCCTTGCCTCAACTCAAACACCAGCAGGAGAAGAAACCTGCATGAAACTTCCTTCCCCACCAGACTCACAGCTTGAATGAACTTTATTTTGGGGGATAAGCTTCAGAGCAATCCTATGCTGAGTTTCCCTAGACTATAAAAGAAAGGGGCAAAGAACCCCAAGTTATCTTTCACCTAGGAGGATAAGGGGAACCAGTAGCCTGTGGTTCTGTGAAAGGTCCTGACTAAGAGCGAGTCAGCCATGCTGGGCAGAGTGTTTGGTGAGAGACATCATCTTAAACAAAGGCTGTTCCTTGCTAGATGGGTATTTTTCACTTATTGCTTGTAACCGTTTCCACCTTTATTGCTTTTACTTGGCATCACTTAACCTACGTCCTGCTGTTAATAAATCTAAACCAACCCATTGCTGTGTTTGAATTGAAGTGATTGTTAACTCCAGTTCATGTGGCGAGCTTCTGGGTATTGACTCTTTAAAGGAGCAAACAAACCTCATTATTCCTCTGAAAGGTGCAGGAAAGGCCTGGACATAGTAGAACACACGGTTTTGGGAAAATTTGGGGTTAGGAGTGCATGGGGTCATTTGGCTGGTGGCAATCAAGGTTGGTGGAGAGCAGCATGTGGCTGGGGTGTAACAAACAGGCTGCTGCAATCAGAACGCTGACCCAGAGCTGCTTAACACACAGACACGCAGTGTATGCTTGTCTGGTGTCCGGGCTGGGAGCCACAACAGCAGAGCCCTGAAGGCACCCAGGGTTACAGCGCAGGCAGGACACAACCCCTCACTGGTCTGGATTGCATCCCCAGAAAGGGACAACCCCAAGTCATCCCTTAGGATGATTCAGCCTGGTGCCCCTTGGTACTTTCAGACCAATAATAATCTGCGTTAGGTCAGTGCAGAGTTGGGTCAGGACTGTAGTCCCATCTCCTCCCTAACTGTTCTCTAGCCTTTGACCCTCCCATCTGGAACAGGCCTGTCAGATTTGTTATCCAGCTTTCCACACACTGCCTGGGACTCTTGGACTCTGCCTTGTTCCCCAGCTCTTTGCAGTGGATCACTGGCAATCTCACGGCCTAACCCTGGGTTTGACAGTGCCCCATTCCGTAGCGGGCAGTAACACATTTATACCCATTCTCACGGTGATCCTCTCCTACAATTCCTGGGCTAAGTGTATTCTCCACCAATCACGGAGGTGGTGAGTTTGCCCAATGCAATGTAGGAACTTTCCTTCATCCTCTTTCGCTCTTTAGATTGAGTTAGAGAGAAATGCTTGGAACAAATGTAAGCCTGCAGCTAAATACAGTCCTTTCTCAGTTGCACAGGTGTCAATATTAGTCAGCATGACAGGCTGTTGAGATTATCTCATCCTTCCCCGGTGCTCCCCTGTCTGTTTGTCTCCATCTGTTTGTCTCTTTTCCTGTGCTTAGATTGTAAGCTGTTTGGGGCAGCTGTGTCTGTACAGCTCCTAGCACTGTGGGGTCCTGGTCCATGACTGAGATGCCTAGGCCCTATGGTAATACAAACAATAAGTAATACTAATAGTCATTGTTTTGAATTGATCTCCCAGCCCAACTGGAAGCCTGTGGCAGTGATGAATATCGTTGTTTATTTGGCCGTCTTTTGATCTGGTAGCTGCAGACACATATGCCTCCCCTCCCATTGAGAGTGCCGGCTTTGCAGTCTAAGAAACCTCAGTCGGCAGGAGGAAACCCTAATGTACCGTGCTTACAGGTGGCAGGACTAGCTAAGAAAACCTAGCAGTTAAACTTCTGGAAATCTGGCTTTTAGTCATCCTTTTTCCTTCATTCCAAGCTAATTGAGTGTGATGCTGTTTAATATATTTAGTGAGGAAAACCCTGGTGTTGCATTTGGAAAGGCCAGTCTCACACTAAATAACATTGTTGGGGGCCCAGTGGGGACTTGCCCAGGGTTTGGGCAGCAGTCCCTTCTCCAGTGCTCCAGATGGGGAGAGGCTGGGAGGTATTTTTAACTCAGCAGTTCCACTCTCACCTCTCTTCCCTTGGCTGCTAAAAATAGACGGGCGGTGACGCTAGACGGCTTGCCATTTGTCTGCAGGATACAGACCTGTTGGCTAAGGCAAGCTTGTTCAGCCCGGGATGTACACATGCAGTTGGCTGATGCACTGGTTCTGAACCTGCCGAAGGTTGCTAAGCCATGGGATCAATTTATTTTTGTATAAAACTCAATTTCGTGCACAAGGCTCCCCATTTCAGCTTGCTTGGGCTTGTTCTACCACATACCTGTCCGAGTGCTGAAGGCCTCAGTGGCTTAACTGACCGGGCTGGATTGTCACCCCATATTCTGTTGGTGGGCAGCGACTCTCCATGAAAAAAGTGGGATTCCCCATGTAAATAGCTGCTCGCCAGTGGGGCTTCAAGGACTCACAGTCTGGCCATAAGACAGGAGTTGGAATTGGAGGAGATTGGAAGTCTCTGACCACTTCTCAGTCAACTTGTAGGGGTCTCCCCTTAATACTTTCCCCACTGCTAGGTATAGTCCTGAAGAAACCGCCTGGTAAGATTAGGGCTTGTCTGGGCATGACAGAGAGCTCCTGAGGGAAGAGCATCTTCGCAAGCAGTCTGGCTAACCTAGTGAGGAGGGCTTTAAACTAGGTTCACCAGGGGAAGGAGACCAAAGCCGTGAGGTAAGTGGGGAAGTGGGATACTGGGAGGAAGCACGAGCAGGAACGCGCGAGAGGGCAGGGCTCCTGCCTCATACTGAGAAAGAGGGACGATCAGCGAGTTATCTCAAGTGCCTATACACAAATGCAAGAAGCCTGGGAAACAAGCAGGGAGAACTGGAAGTCCTGGCACAGTCAAGGAATTATGATGTGTTTGGAATAACAGAGACTTGGTGGGATAACTCACATGACTGGAGTACTGTCATGGATTGATATAAGCTGTTCAGGAAGGACAGGAAGGGCAGAGAAGGTGGGGGAGTTGCACTGTGTGTAAGGGAGCAGTATGACTGCTCAGAGCTCAAGTATGAAACTGCAGAAAAATGTGAGAGTCTCTGGATTAAGTTTAGAAGTGTGAGCAACAAGGGTGATGTCGTGGTGGTAGTCTGCCCTAGACCACCGGACCAGGGGGATGAGGTGGACGAGGCTTTCTTCCGGCAACTCACGGAAGTTACCAGATCGCAGGCCCTGGTTCTCATGGGAGACTTCAATCACCCTGATATCTGCTGGGAGAGCAATACAGCGGTGCACAGACAATCCAGGAAGTTTTTGGAAAGGGTAGGGGACAATTCCCTGGTGCAAGTGCTGGAGGAACCAACTAGGGGCAGTGCTCTTCTTGACCTGCTGCTCACAAACTGAGAGGAATTAGTAGGGGAAGCTAAAGTGGATGGGAACCTGGGAGGCAGTGACCATGAGATGGTCGAGTTCAGGATCCTGACACAGGGAAGAAAAGAGAGCAGCAGAATATGGACCGTGGACTTCAGAAAAGCAGACTTTGACTCCCTCAGGGAACTGATGGGCAGGATCCCCTGGGAGAATAACATGAGGGGGAAAGGGGTCCAGGAGAGCTGGCTGTATTTTAAAGAATCCTTATTGAGGTTATAGGGACAAACCATCCCAATGTGTAGAAAGAATAGTAAATATGGCAGGCGACCAGCTTGGCTTAACAGTGAAATCCTTGCTGATCTTAAACACAAAAAAGAAGCTTACAAGAAGTGGCAGATTGGACAAATGACCAGGGATGAGTATAAAAATATTGCTCGGGCATGCAGGAGTGAAATCAGGAAGGCCAAATCACACCTGGAGGTGCAGCTAGCAAGAAATGTTAAGAGTAAAAAGAAGGGTTTCTTCAGGTATGTTAGCAACAAGAAGAAAGTCAAGGAAAGTGTGGGCCCCTTACTGAATGAGGGAGGCAACCTAGTGGCAGAGGATGTGGAAAAAGCTAATGTACTCAATGCTTTTTTTGCCTCTGTCTTCACGAACAAGGTCAGCTCCCAGACTGCTGCACTGGGCAGCACAGCATGGGGAGGAGGCGACCAGCCCTCTGTGGAGAAAGAAGTGGTTTGGGACTATTTAGAAAAGCTGGACGAGCACTAGTCCCTGGGGCTGGATGCGCTGCATCCGAGAGTGCTAAAGGAGATGGCGGATGTGATTGCAGAGCCATTGGCCATTATCTTTGAAAACTCATGGCGATCGGGGGAAGTCCCGGACTACTGGAAAAAGGCTAATGTAGTGCCCATCTTTAAAAAAGGGAAGGAGGATCCTGGGAACTACAGGCCAGTCAGCCTCACCTCAGTCCCTGGAAAAATCATGGAGCAGGTCCTCAAGGAATCAATTCTGAAGCACTAAGAGGAGAGGAAAGTGATCAGGAACAGTCAGCATGGATTCACCAAGGGCAAGTCATGCCTGACTAATCTAATTGCCTTCTATGATGAGATAACTGGCTCTGTGGATGAGGGGAAAGCAGTGGACATGTTGTTCCTTGACTTTAGCAAAGCTTTTGGTACGGTCTCACCACAGTATTCTTGCCAGCAAGTTAAAGAAGTATGGGCTGGATGAATGGACTATAAGGTGGATAGAAAGTTGGCTAGATTGTCGGGCTCAACGGGTAGTGATCAATGGCTCCATGTCTAGTTGGCAGCCGGTATCAAGTGGAGTGCCCCAAGGGTCAGTCCTGGGGCTGGTTTTGTTCAATATCTTCATAAATGATCTGGAGGATGGTGTGGATTGCACCCTCAGCAAGTTTGCAGATGACACTAAACTGGGAGGAGAGGTAGATACGCTGGAGGGTAGAGATAGGATACAGAGGGCCCTAGACAAATTAGAGGATTGGGCCAAAAGAAATCTGATGAGGTTCAACAAGGGCAAGTGCAGAGTCCTGCACTTAGGATGGAAGAATCCCATGCACCACTACAGACTAGGGACCGAATGGCTAGGCAGCAGTTCTGCAGAAAAGGACCTACGGGTTACAGTGGACGAGAAGCTGGATATGAGTCAACAGTGTGCCCTTGTTGCCAAGAAGGCCAATGGCATTTTGGGATGTATATGTAGGGGCTTTGCCAGCAGATCGAGGGACGTGATCGTTCCCCTCTATTCGACATTGGTGAGGCCTCATCTGGAGTACTGTGTCCAGTTTTGGGCCCCACACTACAAGAAGGATGAGGAAAAATTGGAAAGAGTCCAGCGAAGGGCAACAAAAATGATTAGGGGTCTGGAACACATGACTTATGAGGAGAGGCTGAGGGAACTGGGAATGTTTAGTCTACAGAAGAGAAGAATGAGGGGGGATTTGATAGCTGCTTTCAACTACCTGAGAGGTGGTTCCAGAGAGGATGGTTCTAGACTATTCTCAGTGGTAGAAGAGGACAGGACAAGGAGTAATGGTCTCAAGTTGCAGTGGGGGAGGTTTAGGTTGGATATTAGGAAAAACTTTTTCACTAGGAGGGTGGTGAAACACTGGAATGCGTTACCTAGGGAGGTGGTGGAATCTCCTTCCTTAGAAGTTTTTAAGGTCAGGCTTGACAAAGCCCTGGCTGGGATGATTTAGTTGGGGATTGGTCCTGCTTTGAGCAGGGGGTTGGACTAGATGACCTCCTGAGGTCCCTTCCAACCCTGATATTCTATGATTCTATGATGAGCGCCAAGTCTGGTGACTGCATTATGTTTCTGTATTTGTTGGAAGTGGAAGACACTCTGCAGTTAGGTCTCTGTTAGCACGGGGGGGTTAGTGTGATGTGTGAGTCTAGGTACATTCAGGGTGGTTTCCTCGACAGGCCATTTCCTTGTTTCTCCATGTTTGCACTGGGTCGTTTTGCATTTAAGCAGCCCTGTCGATTAACCAACCAAATCTTTGTTGGTGGGGACATACGTCGGAACAATTCCCAGCTGCCCTTCTCTGGGGGGTTGGAACGAAAAAATGAACTCACAAGGCATGTGCCAATCATCACACTGATGGCTCTGCTTCTGTGTGTTGCGTCTCTCCTCTTCCACCTTTCTTCTCTTGTCTAGATGGCAAGCTTTATGGGCCTGGGAGTGTCTCTTCATATGTGAGTGTATGGCGTTTAGCCCTTTTGGGTTGCTACTACAATATTAATAAAAATGACCTGAACATGCTTTGACTTGAGTTCTCCGTGATCTGTGACTGCATTGGCTGGAGTCATCTTTACTTTATAGAAGTCTAACATTAGTCTGGACTTGTTAATTTTATATGTCTGTGCAGTTCCTGAGTATAAAAAGGAACAACACTCTGAGCTAGGAAACTCATCAAAGAGAAGCTTAAGGAATTGGTTTAGAAAAAATTCCCCAGGCTAGGGCATGTGGCTGAGCTTGTTTTCAATCATGCAGTATAAAAATTGCTGCCATAAACTGAATTAAAAAAGTATAAAGGTGCACGTCTGGTGGTGCAGGGTTGTCTAATCCTTTCCAAATACCCTCAGTGAGTATCCATCATTGCACCTCCCTTTGAAAATCCAGGAGGAAATCTGTGGAGGAAATCTGATTGAAATGTGGAATTTTCATTCCATGGGAAATTTTGACATTTCACATTTTTTTTTATTCCGAATTGGAACAAAAAGTCAAAATTTCCTGCAAAACAAAATTCCCTGAAAGGACAATCAATTTGAAAAAAATATTTAAAAGTCTGAATGAAAATGAAATGTTGATTGACCCTAAATGATTTTTCTATTTCATATTTGTATTTTAAAATTAGGGTTTAATCATTTAAAAATTATCATGTAGAATAATGAAAAATTAAATAGATTTCAAAATGCAAAGTCAATTAAGAGAAAAAACCAAAATGTTCCATTCTCAAAAAAAACTAATTGAAACATTTTGAGCGTTTCTTTAAAACATTGAAATTGAAGTGTTCGCGTGTAATATTTCTAATTTGACAAATTGGCATTTTCTGATGGACAGACATTCCATTGGAACACTTTCTACTGGCTCCACTCTGGAGTATTCCAGCCACTGAGGCCTGCTAGCCAGCAGTGGTGGTGACCCGATGTAGTACTTGTCCTATGGAGTAAACACAGGACAGATGCCTCGGTGTGATGATATGGGTGGGGATCTGTGCTGCTGCAGGAGACATCTTTCCAGAGTTTATAATCACTGAAGATTAATGGCAATTTTGGCATGAGGGATTAGGCCGGAAGGATGTGCCCATGGGTAGCGAGCTAGCTTGGGATGTGGAAAACAGATTCAGGTTCAATTCCCTGAAGTGCCACAGGCTTCTTACGTGGAGAAGTCACTTAACCTCTCTCTACTTCACTTCCCCATCTGTACAATGGTGATAATAGCACTGGGCTTCCTTGCAGGGGTGTCGTGGGGATAAATACAGGAAACATCGAGAGGTGACAGGAAGCATAGAAATACCAGATATCTAGCTGCATCCTAAACAAATTGTCGCGTTGTCTATCTATGTTAGCAGTGTCTTTTTCTTATAGGTTTGTAAATGAATTTCACAACTTTTAGCCCCAATATTTATTGGTCCAAAAATGTGTCCCAAAAAGTGCATTATTCAGCATGCCTCAGACACTGTTCACATCCTCAAAAAACGTTTATTTCATCGGGAAGCAGAAACAATATCGTGACTATTGAAGTTGAAGTGAACAGCTTGCGAACGTCCCCAGGGGCTGAAATTTGTTTGCTTAAGAGCTATGGTGTAAATATTTGTGAATAACAACTACTTCCTTAGAATTCAGGATCATGACCGCTTTGCAGTGAGTAATAATGGTATATTTCCTACATTGGTTACATAGGATCCTTTCTCTTTAACAAAGTTGCCATTGGACATAATATACTTTTTTTCCTTGAGGCGTCTCAGAGCCAAAACGTTGTGCTTGCCTATGGAAATAAGCAGGGTAGAAAAGAAATTCCAAAGTGAACTTTTCCCTATTTTGCTAATGCATCAGGAAACCCAGTGTGAGAGATTGTTTTTAAAAATATTACGTTTGGCTGCAAAAGTGCCCACTTATTTCTCTACTGGCTTATGCATTATTAAAACCCATGCCTTATGGCAATTTTCAAAGCCAAAGGATCTTTGTATTTTTTTTTAAATTTAAACAAAATGGATCTTATCTTAGAAATTAAAAAATCTGTTTCAAAGCTCAGTGCTGAGTGAGCTAATGGTAGAGGGTGTGTATGCATAGCTAGCTTCCAGACCAGCAATGAGTGTTCATCAGAGCCATCTGCATTAGTGCTAATGTAATGTAATGTTTGGAGACTCTGTGGCCTAGTGGTTAGATCAAAGTGTTCGGAGGCAGGGGGAAGTAATTCAGACCAAGCCACTGAATTGCTCTGGGGCCTGAGGCGAGTTACTTAATTTCCTTGTGGCGTAGTCAGATGAGCTGTGAGAGTAAAGCTGATCTCTAGTGCACATTTCCCCACATGTGGGGTTTCAATTCTTGTTGATGGCAGTTTCCCAATCTGCAGACAGAACAGGAGCCAAATAGGCAGTCAGGAATTGGGATCCATTTTCGCTGTGGATCAGAGAAGAAACTTCTCCCCTAATTCTGGAACAGGCTGAGCATCAGGTAGTGTCGCTTTCTACATTTGGTTAATACTGATAATACTTTGCAATTCTATAATGTTTTCCACTGGAAGAATTCAAAGTGCTTTAAAAGCATGAATTAATCCAGCTCCACAGCTGCTGTGAGGAGAAGAATTATTATCATCACCATCTCACAGATGGGGAACTGATGCACAGAACAGGTAAGTGATTTACCTGTGCGGCCAGGAGTAAAACCCAAGAATCCTGAGATGGAACCAGGGCCTTCCAGAGCTAAAGGCATGAGCTAATGAGGACAGTTTGAGGACTGTGTTGGATTACAGATGTGAGTAAAGATACTCATGAGTTTCCAGGCTGAAGCCCTTTGGTTGGGAGCTCTGTAGGCCAGGAAATGCGTCAATCTGTGCTAACAAACTGCTGTGTACGACACAGATTTAGCCACACAGATTTAGCAACATCAAAAGCTTTCACAACTTTGTGTTGATTTTGCTGAACTTAAAAAAATGCTGAAAAAAAATTGAAATATTAATTTTTGACATTTTCAAAATGAAATGTTTCAATTTTTGGTTCAAAATGACTTTTTGTTCCCAAATTTCCTTTCAGGTTATCCCCCCTCCCCCGCAGAAAATTTTTAAAAATGGATAAAGCCAAAAAGAAACATTTTAGATTTTAGTGAGCTGTAGCTCACGAAAGCTTATGCTCAAATAAATTGGTGAGTCTCTAAGATGCCACAAGTACTCCTTTTCTTTTTGCGAATACAGACTAACACGGCTGTTACTCTGAAACCTGTCATTTTAGATTTTGTCATAACAAAACATTTCATTTGATCCCCCCAAATGTCATTTTTTGGAGCTTTTTCAGCAAAGCAAAAAAGGCTTTATTTGCCCAGCTCTACTGGATCCATCACATTCATGGTGCTATATAAAGTGAGCGAGGGCCATGGGAATTCGCCTAGGAATAGCAGACACTTCCATTCCGACGTAACTTCCTAAGCGTAACTTCCAAAGCACCAAACATCGAAGCGTCGCATATGTTGCATTTCGCAAATGTAACACAGTGTGCTGGATCAAAATCAAACTGCAGCCGTAAAGTCATCAAACATACTTGTGTTACTTCTTGAAAGCCATAACTCACGATTAGCAAATGCCCCCAGGCTTGTGCTGCCATTTCCACTTCCGCTTCCTGGCTTCAGCCCAATAAAGCAGCAGGTCAGCAGGTTTTTAGAAGTTGATTGGAATGTACTTTCCTTCTGGCTCGAGCCAATACGATGGAGGCTAAAGCAAAAGAGATTCAGGTTAAATAATTTGTCCAAGCAAAAGCAAATCCATTCCCAACGGAAATCCCCCGTGCTACGGGGAGTATGTGTAATGGAAGCCAGGGAATGTTTGGCTGACTTCAGGCAAGGGAGGAATTTAAAGAATTGCATTACAGAGCTGCTCAAACAAGCAGAGGTATGGAGAGACAATGTAATCTAGTGGATTGAGCACTGGATAAGGAATTGGTTTATCTAGGTTTGATCTCAACTCTGCTACTGACTTGCTGTGCAACCTTGGGCAAGTCTCTTCACCTTTCTGAGCCTGGGTGTCTTCCCACTGTCTGTATTTATGTAGATTGTAAACTGTGCAGGGTATGTACTCTCTCTCACTAGGTCTAGCTCAGTGGGACTCAGCACTTGGTCGGAGCGTCCAGGCGTTACTGTAATAAAAACACACACACACACGTATCCAATTTGGCCTTTTTTCTGTTCAGCGATAATCTTTGGTGAGACCTGGATTTTTATGGCTCTGTTGTTATCTGTACTTGTTCACAGAATAGGCTTTATTATCATAGTTGGGCAGACAGGTTTATCTCAAACAGTTCAGATCGATAACTCCATTGTATTTTAATATTTGGAATCCACTGCTCCAGGGGCACGATTAGCTACTGGATGAATACCTTTTCTGTTCATTCCCTCTGAAGCACCTGGCATTGGTCACTGTCGGAAGACAGGATACTGGGCTAGGTGGACCTTTGGTGTGACCCAGTATGTCCGTTCTTATGTTCTTAATATCAGTGTTTATTTTTAAACATTTTTTATTTTTTATCTAAATTGATAAAATTTAAAATAATTTTCACAGTTGTGAGAAATGGGGGGGGTCAGCATGAGGGGGGTCAGACAATTATTTAATGATAGTAGACACTGACACTCAAAAAGGCTTATAACTATTAAATCACCTTGTAACCATTGTCAACGTCACATATCAAAATATACGTAAATAAGTATATAGGTACTTATATAAGTAAATATCCTTAAATCAAACTCTGATAAGTTCTCATGCAGCACTTATGGGTTCTCATGCTTATGGGTACATTTTCATTATTATTGATGGAAATATTTTTCTGTCAGTTGTGTGTTCGGTGAAATCGATATTTACCGACATTTGCTGATAAAAAGCGAATCCTTCCAAGCCTAAATATAAAAGGATCCTGCAGAGTAACTGGCCGCAGCCCTGACACAAACAGCAACTCTTCAAAATAATGGGAGGGAAAGAGAACAATTGCTGAACGTAGCTAGGTGCAGCCCCTCGTAAATGCACTGCTCACAGACCCACTTCAGTGGCTGGCAAATCATTTTGGATGAGCTCCCTGCCTTGCAAAGCTACAGATGGAGCAGTCAGAGTCAGATTTAAAAAAAAAAAACCCAACAATATGTTCTGATTGCTCAGACGTTCTCATTCCGTAGCTTCTTTCCTTTATTTGATTACCCAATTTGTAATCTTTCCGGTTTGTTCACTTGAGAGGCGAAGATATTTTTGAGGATGATCTGCTGACAATGTATGTCTTACAGAAAAGCTGTTGGTAAAGGTTACCTTTTGGATACTGGCTGCTAATGCACCATAGAAATTGAATCACTTCTCTTGATTTCCGTATTGCTTTTTAAGCTGTTTAGAAGATTTCATTCGCTTTAAGGTACTTTTAATTTGGGGAGTAGACAACACAAAAGCCACCACCTCTAATAACACTAATTGGGCAGGTTCAGCAGTAGAGTTGATTGGAAGTCAAAATTTCCATCCCATTGAAATTCCAATATTTCAGTACTTAGTTTTGTCCTGAATCTGGGTGAAAAGTCGAAATAGTGAAAGTTTCATGCCGCAGAAAGTTCCAGTAAAATTCTGTTTGGAAAAGTTGAAATGTTTCATTTCAGTTTTTTGGTTTATGAAATGTTGACATTACTCTCCCTGTCCTTCAGCCACTGCGATGCATTGTGGGGCCCCTAGGAGGCACTGTGACAGCTCAGCCACAGCGAGGGACTGCTGTGCATCATGGGAGGTGTAGTCTGCCTGGGGAACTTGACTGATAGAGGAGACTGGGAGCAGGAGGGATGTGGAACTACAGTTCTCATGAGGCACTGCAGCCCCTCAGGCAGCTGCAGAGATGATTGTTCATCCGGAACCAAACATTTAATTTCGTTTCAGAAAATTCTCCCCAAATTTACCTTTTCCCCGTGGATAACTTAGATTTCAACAAAACTCCATTTTCTGACAGAAATGTTTTTGGCTAGCCTTATTCAGCAAAGAGGCCAGGGACTGAACTGCCTTCTCTGTCCTAAAAATGGTGTCTCCAGAGCAGAATTAAGGGTCTAAGGCAGCAGTTCCCACACAATGGGTTGTGGCCCCAGGTGGGGTTGTGTCATCAGTGGATGCGGTTGTGGCAATCCCGTGTGTACAGAGGACACCATTTTACAAAATGGCCTCCTCCACACAGCATGAACTTGCACTCACCCTCCATGAACGATCACCCTGTGCGTAGGATGCCACTCTGTAGAGCAAAATGGCGTCTTCCATGTGGCATGACCTCGCACATACGATGCACATGAGATTATGCTCTGCGGAGTATGTCATTTTGTAGGGTGTGCTCTCGCCCATGCAGTGGGGTCACGCAGAGGAAAAGTTTGGTGTAAGGGTCTCTGTCTCCTCTCACTTACCTTGTGTCACTCCACTGACTTCAGTGGAGTCTCTCCCAATTACTGCCCGTCGAAGTGAGAGGAGGATCAGGCTCACGGTACGGAGAGAGCTTGCTGTGCTGATCCCGGTTCTGTGGATGTAGCTCACTGATTTCAGGGTTCAGGCATCCTTCGCCAGCGCTGAATTCATTCTAAAATCATATGGGTCAGATCCCCCTCTACTGTAAATCGGTGTAGCTTCATTGACTGGGTTGTGCACGTTATGGTGGGTTGACTTCAATGGAACAAGGCTGATTTGCACTATCTGGCCCAATCGATGTTTTTAGTGTATCAATATGCATAAGGGGAAATGCACTGAATTTCAGTGCTTCTGAAACTCAGGGCACTGGGTGAATCCAGGTGTCATGGGGACAGGTGCTTTTAATCCCCTCCCCCCCCCCAGCTTTGTGGCTGCTGCTTAGTCATGAACAGCAAGGCACTTTGCTTCCCTTGACGCAGAGCTTGCTGAGTTATGGGGTGGTTCTATGGTGTAAACACCCCCCCACTTGGGAACACTCATGTCACCTCTGCTCTAAAGTGGCTCTGACCTTAATTCCTATGGGATGAAAGGCGAACACATGAGCTCCCTTGGCCACCTGGCATGTGGCCCTTTGTAAAGAAAAATCAAGGGTCGTGCTGGGGGGGTAGACTGAACGTTTGTGGAGTAGGTGTTTAATCCCCAGTGTCTCCCCTTGCCTACCCACTGAAGTGGGGTTCTTTTCTGAATAACCTGACACCAAAGCGAAAATCAGGGGATAGATGGCTGAGTCAATGCAGCATGCAGAAAACTGTGTATGTCAGTGAAGGGCATGAGCATCAATAGTATTGCAGCAAGTGCAGACCGCAAAGATGGTGTGTTAGGTACAGAATGAAATGACTGCAGACATGGAAAAACCCAGCACTAATCTTAACAGTGAATAAACAACTCTGGAAAGGACACTACAAAATACACAAATCATAAACAACACACAGTTACACACACAAACACACAATCTCTGACCCTCATGCCTACTCATGCACCAAATCACTCCTAATTCCACGCAGCCACTTCCCTGAACACCATCCCACACATTGCAACCACAGGCACTGGCGCAGGTGGGCCTGTGAGGACTCTGGTGGTGCCGTGTGCGAGGGAGGCAGCTACCCTCAGTTGTGTGCGGGTACTTGGTCACAGGTTCAGGAAGGATGTTTTAAAAATGTGCTCCCACCGATCCATCTGGAAGACCAGGTGTGATGGAGGAGTCAGAAGGTGACTCCAGGAGCTAGACTAGATGATCTAGTCTAGCATAGAATTATTCTATGATTCACCAAGGAAAAAGTGTGGAGCTTTCTGGGAGATTGGGGCCAGTCCTGAGGCTGATGAGCAGGGACCAGCTGGAGGCTAGTGCACCGGGGCCCTATTGCTGACAGGGGCCATTGTGCTGCTATGTGACATAAATGATAAATATTCTAATAATAATAGTACTTAATTAGCCTTGGAGTCAGCTAATTTGGGGGCAGATCCTGAGGTCTGACTCCGGAAAACTCCCGTTCAATTTTGTTGGAGTAAGATCTCAGGATCTGTCTCTTTGCTATGAGCAAATCACTCAGATTCTTTTGTCCTTATTGCTGGACTCCGCTAAGCCTTCCTGAGTTCATCTGTATCCCACCTTCCTTGCGGCCTGCCTGGGAATGGCTGAGCAATCCCCCCATAGGCTGGCCTGTTATTTGTTACTAGGCGAACATCACTTCACTGGTGAATGAGACAGCCTGGTGCTATGAAATAATCATGACTGTGAGCCCTGTGTTTGGGACAGTGTCCCCGCTGCATGGGACAAGAGACTGGTGTTCACAGTGAGGAAGTCTACGTGCTCCCAAATCTCTTTCCTTCCTCTCGCTGCACCCCTTTTGGCATTACACCTCACGTCTGGCTGATGTGGACAGAAGACGACTTCGGGGGATGAGGGGGTGATCAAAGGGTTGGGTTCGGTTGTAGGGAGCCGGTTATTTTGCAGCACATCCCAGCTAGGCAGGGTAAGGGGGAGAGTCAAGTGAAGCTCAGTGGGATTTGCTCCCAGGGGTTGCCAGGTATCACTTCACCTGGGTTCACCCAGCCATCCCTGTGCTGTTTCTATTTTCTAGACAGCTGCAGCTTTTGGACCGTTGGAGAAGTCTGACGGGCCTGGGAAACTGGCATCGTGTGAATCCAGACCAAAGTGACATTGAGCAAATTTTGTTAATGTGTAGCCAGTGTGGACTGTAATAATATATATTGGAAGAGAGCGATAAAATACCATTCAGTGGGGATATTGTCATTGGGTACGAATTGCCATGTTCCTTCAGACCAGGGTCCATCTACTCCAATATCCTGTCTCTAGCAGTGACTTCAGAGAAAGGTGAAGGAAAGCCTGCAGCAGGCAGTTATGGGGTAACCTGCTCCCAGGGAAAGTATCTTCCTGCTCCCCATCAGTTAATATAGTAACAACAGCTAGCTGTCATACAGCACTTTCCATCTGTCGATCTCAAAACACCTCCCAAAGGAGGGCACTCTCAGGGGTGGATTAACACATAGGCAAACTAGGCACGTACCTAAGGCCCAAATTCATGAGGGGCCCAACCCAAGGGGCACTGTGACCCCCTGTGCCCTGGCGCAATGCCACCTGCTCAGATTTGGTCCGGCCTCCCCTCTGTCATCACACAGGGCCCCGGGGTCAAACCTGAATGGCCAGTGGGGCGGCCAATGCTGCTTCTCACAGCTTCCATGGGGCTGGCTCCTGCACCAGGTCTCCCCACTTTGGGCCTTCCTGGCCTTGTCCCACTTCCAGCACCCCGACCCCTCTGCTCTGCCCACTCAGCGACAGTCTTGAGACCTGTTAGCAGTACAGGGAGCTGCTGTGAATGCCCACACGGGGAAGCTGGCCCAAGGAGCCCAGTGGGTGGGACATGTGGGGTAGTGTCTGGGCAGCAGGAGCCAGTCACTGACTGACCTGGACAAAAGAGGGTTAACTAAGCAACATCTGTGTGGTGGGAGCCAGATGTGTTTGGGTTAATAGATCACTAGTGCAACTGTGCTGGCCAGGACACTGTTAACATAAAGGTGCCCACACCATGGGAGCATCTAGTTTAGCTGGCCAGCAGAGGGGCCCAGAAGTGTATGTTTGTCTAGGGCTCAGTGATGGGTTAATCCAGCCCTGGTGGTTATCATTATTCCCATTTTACAGATGGGTAAACTGAGGCACAGGGAATGGACGTAACTTGCCTAAGGTCACTTAACAAACCAGTGGCAGAGGCAGGAATTGAAGCCAGGGTTCCTGAGTCCCAAGCCTGTTTGGCTTATGCTCTGAGCAGGGGTTTTATATCCCTTTCAAAATTCTGCTTTGTTTTTAATCCTTACAATTGTAACTCCACATTGTGCTGTTACAACATTAGCTGGGTGTTAGAACAAACAAAACATTTCCCTCTCCCACCTAAATTTGCATGCTGCCCTAAAAATAGAAACCGGACCAGATTTTCAGCTGTGTAAATTCGCATAGGTCCCACACCAGTTCATACCAGCTATTTCGCCTGGGTTGTTTATCATCATCTGTAAGTTTCAGTTCGCCCACAGCACATTTCAGAGAGACGACAGGATGTGCTAAAAGCACATTTGAATTTTTAAACAATGGCTGGGGTCTTATGTTGTCGAAAAAACATCTTGGAGTGTGTACTGGACAAGTCCAATGAAATGCTGCGTATTCCATGCGTTTCCTGTCTTCCTGAGTGAAGCGCTGGTCAGGGGAGTGGGTGGCAGAAGAATTAGCAAAGGAATGCGCAGGACTCAATCTGGCATTTTATTTGCATTTTTGCTCACACCTTTTGTGTGCAAAATTGGGAACTGAACGGTTTTTAAGAGAAGGAGTTCACTGTGCTGTTGGCAAGTCCCACAGCATCCCAGCTGGCCTCTCTACAGTTATTGATTAAACAGTAACATTGCCAGGAGTTCTCCATCCGTCACTGTGATGGGAACTCCAATCAGGAAAACACAAGAGTGAAAGAAAAAGCCTTTACAATGACAACCTGCAGCTCACTAAATGAAGAATAAAAAACGATTGAACACCCTATAAATATTTATTGGCGCAGCAATAAGAGAAATTTGCTTTTGTGTTAAAGGGCTTGAGACTGGATTTGCTGAGCAATGAGTCAGAGAGAGAGAAACCGTCTCCAGTAAGAGAGAAAGTGGACTGAAAACGCTTTGTAGCTGTTGGATTGTGATAGGGTGCAGTTAGGTGAGAGATTTTACCTTAGTCTCTTCTTTAAGTCCATTAATGGCTATTAGCCAGGATGGGTAAGGAATGGTGTCCCTAACCTCTGTTTGTCAGAGGGTGGAGATGAGATGGATGGCAGGAGAGAGATCACTGGATCATTACCTGTTAGATTCACTCCCTCTGGGGCACCTGGCATTGGCCACTGTCAGTAGACAGGATACTGGGCTGGATGGACCTTTGGTCTGACCCAGTATGGCCATTCTTATGTTCTTACGTTTAATAAAGTGAATTTGATTGGGCTGCTGACAGTGAGTAGCAGGCATGGGAAGTCACCTCATGTCCCTGGCCCCTCGGGATGCTAGTACAGCCTAGCAGAGTTGAATCTGTCCAAACTGGGCTAACCAGTGTGGTACAGAATGAGCTTTCCCTTCTCCCTGTGCAGCCCGAAGCGTGTGGCTACACCTGGCTGATAAACCCCCGTCGGGGAAGAGTTTGCGCTGTAACGCTTCTCGCTCTTTGACGTTTGCAGTAGAGACAGGTCTGTTACGAGACAGGTCTGTTACAAGACTGTGCTGTAGAGTAAGTCCTTGAAGACCTGGTTCCCCACACTCCTCTCCTCTCACTTTCCTTATTCTCCTCTCCTCTCATTATTTTCAAGTAGCTCTGATGGTCCTCGGAGCAGCCCCAGAAACTCACGTAGCTCAGGCCCTCATCCGCCTGTGAGGATATTTATGCAGACAGACTGATTAATTCTTCCCTCCTGAATTCCAAGCAGCGTGGGCCTGCTTGCCGTGTCTGAGACTTACACGGCACCAAACTGAGCTTGACAGCTCAGGAAGAGGGCAGCCCCTTTGGCTTCAGACAAGGAGAAGGGTTTGTGGGGGAGTCGATCTGAAATCAATCGTTGACACAGCTGGGGTCTTCTCTTCAAGAAGCCTGGGCCAAATTCACGGGGGATGTACTCAGTGGGGCTATGCCCAGTGGCAATGTGACCCCCTGAGCTCTTAGAGAGAACAATTTCCATCCAGAAATTCTTTATGTGGAAAGGTCCTTCTAGATTTCTTTGAAGGAAACTCAGCATTTTTCTAAACTTGTCTTAATTTCTAGCTTCTGAGCTTCCTTTAAAGAAACAAACAAACAAACAAACAAAAAGGATGCTAGCTTCTTTTGAAAGCTCTTCTGAGGTCAGCCCTGTGTAGTAGTGACACAATCCATGGCCCCTGAGGGCTTTTGTGGATTTTAAGGGCAGGTGGGATCATATTAATTCTCTAATCTGACCTCCTGCATCACACAGGCTAGAGAACCGATGTTGAGCCCATAACGTCTGTTGGAGCCATAGCAGAAAGACATCCAGTCTTGGCTTAGAGCCAGCAAGTGATGGCGAATCCATCACATCGCTAGGTGAGCACCATGGCCCTGAGGCTTGCTGAGCAGCCTTGTTGCTCAGAACTCCACCGTGACCAAACTCACATCCAAATATACAGACTCTTACCCTTTGAGGTGACAGAGAACCTCTCCTAAACGTTAGCCCTGGGGCTGGCTGGAAAGCAGTGAATCTATTTTGCAAAGAATTTCAAAGTTTTGAAATTTGTTTTCATTCTGTTACGGAATGAAACTAAGGCCTTTGGAATTTTTTCACAAGAAAACAAAAACAGCAAAGCGAGATACCTTTCCACTCTGGAATCCAGGTTAAAGTCATTGCTTTGAATGAGGCAGAGTGGGGACTGGAACCGGGATCCTCCATATCAGATGAGTGCTTTAACCACTGAGCTAATGACTATTCACACTTTTTGGTTTGGAATCAATGGCATTTTTCAGTGGAAAAGTTTCACTGACATCTTTTCAACCAGCTCCAGTTAGCACTATTGGGTTTATGATACAAAGCTGAACAGTTCTGAGTCCCTCCAGCAGGGGGCAGTCATGCACATACACACTGGCCAGTTCCTGACGATACCATGGTACGCAGCATTCTGTTTGTTTTGGTAGCGAAATCTTGGAAGGGACTCTGTAAGTGAGCAAGTCCAGCCTGTCAGAAAACAAAGTGCCCATTAGAGTCTAAATGGACCCCCATTTCCCAGGTCTTATTAGCTGGCAGGCAGTTTTAAATGAACAAACTGGTGTGTGAAGGCAGGTAAAAGGAAGAAAAGGGGTTCTTTTTTGTGGTGTGAGAACCTGTGGCCACTGTTTCTGGGGGTCAGATAGTAGTTTGGTCTCCCCAGCCATTTCAACCTTTCCTTGGCTTTTTTGCTGATGATGCCAACAATGGTGCCAATTAGTATCAAAGATGATGATGACTTTGGTGCTGTGGACAATTGGACAGTCTGAACTGGACCTGGCTCTCCACCCATTCAAGAGAGGGCCTGGACCGGCCTCAGATGGCAACATCGTCGCTCGCCATTATAATTTAACTTTTTTCTGGTAGAGCCCACAATGTGCCAGGTGCTGAACAAATGGAAGGGAAGGCGCGGTCATTGCTGACCCATTCTGGAGTCCCACCAGCTAATTAGAAAAGAAAGTCTTCTACTAATCATCCTTTGCCTCCCATCCACACTCCTCAGAGTGACTCCAGATCTTATACCAAGGTCATTGACATCAGAACCTTGACCTGTGTGCTTAATTCAGGGGAAGACCAGTAATGTGATTGTCGTACTGTACTTTGCTTTTTGTCAGCACTATTACAGACTAAAGCCAGTTCCTGCTCTGACTTACATCCCATGCAACCCCACTATAGTCAATGGGTTTGCACTCGGTGTGTCCGTCTGTACTGGGGTCACATCTAGCAACCCCAGACCAGGATCAGGACTCCATTGTGCTAAGCACTGTGTAGACAAGTACCGAGAACAGTCCTTGCCCAAGGCAGCTAACAGTCTAGCCATGCCAGAGGTGGACAAAACAGAGAAATGAGGTCGGGGTCTGTTGGAGAGGGAGGTAACAAAAGAAACAGTTTGGCAAAAAAATAGAAGTCACAACCCTAATCGGGGCCTGATGGGAATGGCTCGTAGGCAGCACAACACAATAGGGCTTAAGTAGGGATTTTAAAGAGTTTTGATGAAGGATTTTCCCTGTGCATTGGGCTTGGCATGTGGGGGCTGACGGCTTGATATTATCAGCTAGTTCTTACACTGGTGCGAATCATTGAAGATGTTAATGGGTCAAAGCTGGACAGATCCACTTGAGTCATTACTGTTGTCCTTTCCTTTCCACAGGAACCTGATGCCACGGACTCTAGAGGGGCAGATCACGATGGAGAAAACCCCGAGTTACTTTGTGACCAAGGAGGCTCCCAAACGTATTTACAACATGTCCAGGGAAACCAAGCTGATTGTGGTGGTGAGGAACCCGGTCACCAGGGCCATCTCAGACTACACACAGACACTATCCAAAAACCCCACCATCCCCAGCTTCCAGGCTCTGGCCTTCAAGAATGTCAGCACGGGCCTCATCGACACCACTTGGAGTGCAGTGCGGATCGGCATCTATGCCAAGCACCTGGATAACTGGCTGCAGTACTTCCCCCTTTCAAAATTCCTCTTTGTCAGCGGGGAAAGACTCGTGAGTGACCCGGCTGGGGAGATGGGCCGAGTGCAAGACTTTTTGGGTCTCAAGAGAGTCGTGACGGACAAACACTTCTATTTCAATGAGACCAAGGGCTTCCCTTGCCTGAAGAAGCCCGAAGGAAGCAGCCGGCCCCGCTGTTTGGGGAAGTCCAAAGGGCGACCTCATCCAAAAATCCATGGGCAGGTGATCCAGCGCCTGCAGGAGTTTTACAGACCCTTCAACATGAAGTTCTATCAGATGACTGGGCAGGACTTTGGGTGGGACTGAGATCTCACCAGGCCAATGGCTTTCTAAGCCACAGTGGAGAGAGGACAACTAGTCTCCTTAGCAGACCTACAGGGCCCTTGGCACATTGTGTGCCAAACTTCCCAGGGACTCTAGCATAGGTGTGTCCAAGGCAAACTTTTGGAAGACACTTCCCATGTTCTAATTTATAACGGACTTGTTCCTGGAGAGAAATGTACACTTACTGACTAGAGAGAAATATTTAAGAAAGAAAAACAAACAAACAAACAAAAAAAAAAACCCAACCCCAGATCAGATTAAATATTCTTCCATATAAATCTTGCTAATCTATATTAACCAGAACGGTTTTCAGATGGTGAGAGAGAGAGAGAGAGAGAGAGTGTGTGTGTGTGTGTGTGTGTGTGTGTGTGTGTGCAGTGACAAAGGCACTAAGATTCACAATAAAGCTTTGCAAATCAGAGTTGGCCTCCTAATGCTGCTCTTTCTCTGACTATACTGAGAGTGCTGTAATATTCACAATCAGCCATCCCGACCCTTTTAATTAGCAGGCAAAAGGGCCCTAGACACCAGTGCTGTGTTGAGGTCTTGGATGCCTTCCTTGCAAAGGGACACTGTAAAGATAACAACTGCAGCCAGGTTCAAAGCTGCTGTACAGCAATGTAGGTCCATTGACTTCAAAGGAGCTAGGTTGGTTTACATCAGCTGAGGCTCTGGCCTGGTATATTAAAAACACTAATGACTTATGATAATAACATGTTAGGAGACTGACCTTGCTCCTCCCATTGGAATCAATGGAATTTTGGCCATTGACTTTATTGGGGCCAGTAGCATGCCCCAGTTTAAAAAAAAAATCTTATTTCCCTATTACTTTTTATGCTATTTGTTTTTCTTTGTGCTTCACTAAGTTGGGCCAGTGAGTTTTGGCCTAGATCCTCAAAGGCACCTAACTCCCCTCCACATACCTTTGATGATCTGGGCCTATGTGTTTCTAGTCAATTTCACTTTCCAGTGCCTACGCCCTGCAAGTTTGGTTTTCGGTTTCCCATGCTTCAAGAGGACATGGATGCCCTCCTCTTCCCAAAGCTCTTTTTCCTTAAAATGTACAATAAATAAAATAAAATGTTGTGTTTATTAGAGTTTTGTAAAAGCCCTTTTAAAAAAGACAATCTGAATTTTGGACCTAAGTCATGTTTGGTGTCCTTAGAAACAGTTACCTGGTTTGATAGTTTCGGTCAGATCTGCAAAAAACAGGACACAATGAATCTACAAAATAATACAAATCTGTGGGTGATTTATTGTTATTTAAAGGCTTGATTCTGCCTCAGAAGTCAGTGGGAGTTTTAACATTGCCTTCAGTGAGGGCAGAATTGTGTCTTAAATGCACAGGGTAGAATGTTGACCCTCTCTGAAGTTAACGGCAAAAGTCCCATTGAGTTCAGTTGTCCAGGATTTTACCCACAGTTCTTTTCTGGCTAACCTGTTTGCATTAAAAATTCTATTCTGGTGTGGTTTCAGGAACATACAATACTGACAACTCTGGGCAAAAAAGAGTAGAAAAATCTCCCGTTCTTAATTGTGACAAAAGTTGCAGCTCTACAAAATTGTTATAAAAATTTACTAGGCCACATCACAAAATCTGCTTGCCAGCTCTTTTCCCCAGGAGAATACAAAATTATTGGTACTTTTCAGTCCAAATATTATTTGTCTTGGTGGGTGGTCAAATAGCATATGACAAGGTTGGACAGAAGAACTGTAAATTGGCAAAGTTTGAAATAAAAGGAAATATTAATTCTGTCCCTAATAAGCAAAATCGTCTTAAGCACATAGTCAGCTTTAAATTGGTACTTATATGTAATTGACCTCAATGGGAGTTAAGCACCTGCTTAAAGCTTAGCAGGTGGTTAAATGCTTTGTTGAATCAGGGCCTTAATAGTTGAGTCAAAACACTCATTGAATAGAATGGGACCACTCACATGCTAAAAGCTTAGACACATGCTCAAGTACCTTGCAGGATTGGGGCCCTGTTTTCAGAATGGCACTTTGACCATTTTCTCTTTCCCATTTTGCAGCTGGCTCTGCATCTCTCATGTTGATTTTTATTGAGGCGAGCTTCCTTTCTGAGATTGGGCAGTGACTGGCATTTGATGATACATCTGGTTGAACAGCGAATCCAGAGAATGGTGTATTTTTCCTGATTTAAAATAGTCTGAAAGAATAAAAACAATTAGCGGCAGTAGTTCTGAATATATTCCAGATCCAGTTGCATTGTGTATCGCATGCAACACAGGTGATAAAGTTGGAGACCTCCAAGAGTAAGGACAAATATTCCTCCCTCCCTGGAACAATTTTGCCAAAGAACATATAGCAAATAAAGTCTGACCTTTAGCCCAGTGCCTATCAATCGGTTTCCAGATTTGCAGCCACAAAGGGCAGTCATGGGAGGCCGGTGGAATGAGTTTCAAGTTTTCTCATAATTAAGGAGGGGCAAAAAACACTTTGTTAACCTTTCATAATCTTATTAGTGACTTGTTTGTCTTTTTAAGTAGTTCATTACATGGTTTTGGAGGGCCCCAAGGCCCTGCACGGTTTTTACTATGTGATAGATCCATTTGATTCCAGTACAACATAGTCTCAGTGCTGGCTATCCTGTAAGGCGTAGGGTTGACTTGCTGTTTCAATGGTCACAAGCCACTGGTTGCAAACCATCCCGGCTGCATTGTTAAACAAAAATGTTAAACTCTTTCAGGTAGCCCATGTTTTCCTTGACAAATACAATGTAAACAAAGAGCCTCTGCCCTTTCCAGTGCGTCCCTTAGTGCTCCAGTCATTCTCCAGATTGATTTTGCATCTGGCATTTCACATGGGGTGTTTTTAGTTGGTTTGCAATACATGTTGCTAAAGCTTCTCCCACTTCTTTGCTTTTTCTACAATAAGAGACTCCCCTTTGTTCTTCATCCTCTTCAGTGGCATTTCTTTTCTATGGGTGGCGCTTAAAGCCTCTAAACTCACGGCTAACGGTCAGCGCTCTAGTCTGTTTCAGACAGGAGGCTAATCTGTTTACTGCTGCAACAAACGATGCACAAAATGATGCAACTCAATGTCAGGTCTAAGTTGAACACAAACATCTCAGCTATTTATATATTGAGAGATGGAGAGAGAAACGTGAACTTTTTTTGGTATACCTTGGAAATTGACATGACTTCTAATTTGCATTGTCTTTGCCCTGCTTTAAATTCCTGTCAGTTTCTAAAGCCAATGTAGCTGCATTGTACCTGGTTAAGACGCTGTGGTAGGTTAAACAACAAAGAAAATCTGAATTAATTTTGTGCGGCGCTCGAAAGGCTGGATCCTCACCTGGGGTAAATCAGAGCAGTTCCATTGATTTCAGTGGAACTACAGTGATTTCAGGCCAGCTGAGGATATGGTCCTGAAGAGGCAATTGAAGCAGAGAGCGGTGCAGGCTACACGTAAATGGCATCTTCCCCCATTTCCGTAGCTTTTCCCGTGAAGTAATTCTACAGCTTCGTATGGTTGGTTTTGTCTGGCTTTGTACAAACCACAGAGGAATCTCTCTCTCCTCCCCTCATATCCTACCCCCACTCCTTTGAAAATTCATGCCAAAATGAGGCCCGATCCCAGGTGCTGCTGAGCACCCTCTAGCCAGGGGGAACTGAGGGTGCTCAGCCCCAACAGCAGGTGCCCAGCACCTCGTAAAATTGCCCTCCCCCAAGTGTGCAAATCCTGCCAAGGTGAGCGGCCCAAGGAAAGGGAAGTGCCCTCTCCACCAACCCGCTTGGGGTTGGATGTCAGAGCTGCTGGAGCCTGTTGTCACTTTCGCTGGCAGCACCACATGATGGACTGCACTTTGCTTGTTTAGGTTTTGTTTCCAGCCACGACATTCGACCAAATTATTCTCCACGAAGGGCTTTAAAGTTTCCCAAGTGCCTGTGAAAGCCTAGAAATGCTGATAGTGACCCTATTTCTCAGCTGAGTGGCTACATTCAGCCAGAGCCATATTGATATGCAAAACGTTAAGGGCCCCGGGTCTAAAGATGGTTTCTGTCTGCCTTGTGAAAGGGGGCCATACTTTTTTAAAGCCTAGGCCTTTCTAAAGCTGCACAATACCATATAGACTATGCCATTTAAAGCATCTGAAGCAACCCAAAATGTATTGAAAGCTTGCTTTGCAAACTCATTAAGATTACTCAATAGGTTCTGGCAAATACCGTGCCAGGGCTGACCGCACGGATTAAGACTTTTGAAGTGATACACAAACCTCCTGCTTAAACTAATTGCTGCCCCATGGCTCATGAGGTCAAGTATTTGTATTCATTGCATTCGAGAGGAGCCATTTGTGGGGCTGTCCAGGTGAAGTCTGCACTTCATTAGACCAGGACAATAAGCTGGAAGTTCCCTGTAGGAAGGGGAAAGGTAACCAAGATGGAAATTTCATGGATCTCTCAAAGGAGAATCACTGAATACAAACAAACTTATGTCCACCACTGCAGGGTTTTTCAATGAAAGAGTTCCCACATGGAATAGTGGCTTTGCAATCTAATATACTAAATGCGGGGAGGTAGCCTTGCCAAATGCTTCATTACGATCTTTGTTGTGCTACCCTAAAATGGCCAGTTCAATTAAAAGGGAATGTAACTTTAATTACATATATCAGTTCAGTGTGTACAAATCTCTGTCGTTTTGGTTCGTACACAATGCTGCAGTTTTTTGTTACTGTCACCCCCTGGGAGTTACTTTGAAACCTATTACTTGAATTCTATGAATTTTGTTACAGGTATACTGAAAGAAAAATTGCAAAGCTGACTGAGATCAGAGAAAATCCACTGACATTTCATTTTCTTTGCCTTCAGCCCTAGATGTGTTTGCTGGGCAGCAAAATTTCATCCTTGCCTATGACACTGTGGGGATGTATCTTCCATATCCTGCGTTTAAACTTTCACAATGAATTGAACATTAATAAATAGGCCAGGCTTGTCCTAAAATGTTTGTCTTCCTGTTTTGGGTAGGGGGACTTACCTCATCAGTAAGGAAAGAAAAGCAGCAGCAAGAGGCAGAATTGGCATCCAAGTGATGGTGAATTAGAGAGGAGATTGGATAGTGAATGCTCTACCTTATATCACCGGGGCTGCTTGAAATTCAACGTTATCTCCTAAGAGTTCTCCGTCGTGACACATTGAAAAATGCCACCACAATCTTAGCAAATTGCTGCCATTGGTTAAACTGTTCCAAAGGCAACGTTCTCCTGTGACACCACTAAAGCATTGCGCCCAGCATGAGAAATATAACATGCTTCAAACATCCATCAAGTTCTATGGCTAGCATTTCAATTTATGCAGAATCATTAGCCTGTGATAACCCTTAAAGCCAGAGGAATTCCAAACGATTCACTTCTGTTTGCCATCAGTGGACAGTTAACGATTGCTGGTGAAAACCAAGATGCAAAGTCTACATTGGGCTGGTAGAATCAAATCCATTGAATGAGCAGTGGTCACTTTTGTGATGCATTGATCCCCAATTACAAGTGGGTTCCTTTCAGCGACAGAATGGGGAACCCATCATGTGTTAACACATGTGCCTCGTGTATATCCTAGAAGAAATGGCCTTTGTCGTCACTTGCTAATGGGCCTAATTAAAAAAGAAAATTTAGAAAAATTAGGGGCGAGATTTTCTAAAGATTTCAGCCAGCTTTTCCATTAAGGCACAACATACTGTAGTTCCAATCCCTCCCAATGGGAGCTAATGAGCGCTGAGAACTTTTGAAAAAAAAAAAAAACGTTGATCTCTTCATTTTGGGTGTCTAAGTGGGACACTTAGAAAAATCTGTCCTCAATTGTGGGTACTGAGTACTAATGAAAATCTAATCCAAAATGTCTATTCTTTTTTCCCACTGGCCGATTTCACCTAATTTACAATCACTTTTTTTTAAATTCCTCTAAGCCTGTGGGCATCAAACTTGTATTGTGAAAAACCAAAATGCTACATTCTTTATACAGGCAAAACTCCCCCAGGAGCCACTGGGAGTTTTGCCTCAGTAAGAATGCAGCAGTTGGCTCTGGAAATATCATCGTATGGTGTGAAATGTATTTGAATGTCGTAAATTATCAGATGGATTGTTTGGCTTGGATTGTGCTATTATATTTTTTTCCCCTTTTCCCTATATGGAAGATACATCTTTGTGTTTATATTTTGTTAACAGAGAGAGCGCTCTGGGTCTGATATCACTCTCCTTTGCTGGAGTTTTCTCACCACTTGTAAAACTTGTATAAGCAGTCTCCACTGGGATAACAAAGCTGGGTGAAAATATGTCAGAATCTGATCACACTCAAAAAAAAATAACCACTATATTTTTCTGCACAAGATCTCTGAAAATAAAGTTATAAAGAAAATGATGCAGGACTATTGTTTGTTTTCGTTGGTGCATTTGCTGTTCTGGACCAGTGTGAAAAATAGACTCTTGTTATTTTCATAGATTTTTTCTCCCCTTTTGTCCCTATCTTGAATTTGTAAAAATTCAGATTTTTCAGGTTAGTTGGAAGTCAATATTTATTCTCCAGGATGTCTAGTTATAAAGGAACCTGGCCTCAAAACATGAGAGAGAGAGAGCCTGACATATATCAAACATTTTCTTCCCACGTGCTACTGACTGCTGTTAGGTCAAGACATTTCCAAATTAGCATGCAAATGATGGTTTGGATAATGTATGTGGATTTCGGTTTGCTCCGAGAAAGCACTATCAGGCCTCCTACAGCTAAAAATGTAAGGATCATGCATACATGATGCAAGAATCATACACTGAGTGCTCCTTAACTAGGCATAATCTGGGCACGTTCCTTCCATTAAACCGTTATCTTGGCATGCCTTGCATCATCCATGTGTGAGCTGAAATTGATCACAGAGAGAGGGAAGGCAAAGCTGAATGTGTTAATGTGTCAAAGGTGCTTTATTGCCAATGAATTCTGGTCATGTGACTCTACAGTGAACTGTAACTAGTAATTTTGTGCCTTCTGCATCCTTAGTAATTTTGTTTACATAGATGAAAATAATGGTGAACATTTTCCCGTCACCTCCCACAGCTTTGGAAATTGCACCTTGCCAGGATTATTCTGTTCGGTGAGCTCTAGGAAGGAAAAAAATTGTATCAGAGACTCCTCTGGCATATAAACGACATTGTCGTATTCTACACACATTTCCCTCAGCTCTCTTCAACTGCCCCCAGCCCCACAAGTTTTCTACAGGGATTCTGACTATTTAAACATTTTGGGTAAAGTGTCAGTTATATTCAGACTTTCTGGCAGGGTCACCCAGTGATCATGTGACCTTGTCAGTCACAGATCTCCCTGGCTTTCTTGTCATGTGACCTTGTCAAGTGTTTGGACAGAGGGCAGCGTTCACTGTCAACTGAGATTAACTTGCACTGAGAAAGTTACACATATTGATAAAAATGTTTGCATCCAGAGACGATCACAATCTATATCTGGGGTCCTGCTCAATGACATTTTCTCTGGTTCAGTTGAATCCATTAGTCCAGAAGTTTGTTATGGAGTCTGCTCATGAAAATGACCCTAATTGTGAGCTGGCTACACTTAAATGGGTGACCATTTAATAATTGTAAGCAAGGCCCATTTGCTGTGGAAAACACTTGGCTAGAAATAAAGAATTCTATGCACAAAGGATACCCCTTTCCACAAAACTCACATTTTACTGTGTGATCTGGCCTTCCTCAATGTCACATGCTACCAGGATCTGCATATATCAAATGCCAGAAGGCGGCCTTGATTGTCTTTCTGCTTTGAAGTGGTGTTGAGCATGCTTGACTCATGGAGTCTGCAAATGTTGATTACAGCCAGCCTATTGAGGAGGGAGTGGAAGAGTGGAATGGTGCTGAAGGAGTCTGTCAGCATGGCTGGTGCAGGAGACAGTGCTTATTTATAATCTAGCTATGGTCACCAACAGGAAAGCAGTTCATCACCACATTTTGCAGCGTGCATCTGATTGGCAGTGCCACCATCACACCTGGTAAATGATCAGTCATCCATTAAATGGGGCGCGATCTGTGCAGTGACACAAACACAAAACTTTCATATTCCCTTACACATACAGTGAGTCAGAAAAACCATTTTTTTCTAGGAAAAATTTCAGCTGGAAAACTGTCATTTGAAATTTTTCAGGAGAAATTTTTGAAAGGAAATTTTCATAGGGTTTTGATTCAAATCGAAATTTTCATTTCAAACTGAGATTTTTCCTTGTGGGTAATATTTTGAAAACTGACCTTTTAAAATAAAATAAAATAATTGGATTCCCCTCCCCCCCCGCCACAAACTTTCTTTGGCCACTGAATGTGCTAGGCGGAATGATGTGTTTATTTTCTTTCCACTTTTTTCACACTGTAAATATTCAAAACTTCTCCAACTTTGGAAAAGTTTCAGAGTTTCTATTGCGTTTGGTGGCCCCCTCCCTCCCAAAAAGGAAAACAGCAAGGGAAAGGCAGGAAAACAAAAAATCTAACATTTTGAAAATTTTCCATTTTCAAAAACCAAAACTGAAATGTCAGTATGAAATGAGACCATTTAATTGTGCAATTTCCTGTACAAGAAAAGGAAAAATAATTCAATCATAAATGATATTTTGCCATGAAAAATGATATTTTTCAAAGCAAACTCAGTTTGGTAGCAAAAATTCTCAGTCAAAATCTTGTAATCAGCTGTAGCTATTTTTATCAATGTGTCTCAAATCTCTTTGCAAAGCCAGGTGACCATCCTCCTCCTCATTTCATAGGTGAGGTAGAAGAGGCACAGAGAAAGTTGAGTGATTTGCTCAGGGTCACACAAGGAGTGAGTGACAGAGTGGAGCATAGAACCTAGCTCTCTCTACAGATCAGAGAACAGCCTGATACTGAGGTAGGACACCAAAGTGCAGCCATACTAAGATTTCAGTGCAGGATGCTCAGAGTACATCTATACAAAGAACATCTATAAAAAACATTGCATCACAGGGACATAACTATTGCAAAACCACCAGGCTCCAGCCTTGAGAAAGCCCAGGGTGTCTTCCACCCACATTCCTGGCCCTTACAAAGATGGGACTTCAGCTCATCTCAAGTAACTATTTCCTCTGCACTCACTTGGTTTCCAATATAGGCTCACTAGCCTTTCCCAGCATGCTTTTCTGATTACTGGCTCTTTAAATTTGAGAGGGTCAGCAGCTGCAGCCCTAGAACAGCCATTTTGTATCTAGCTGCAGTAGACTGCCCATCACTCCGTCCCTCCCTGCTGGTAAGTACTCTGAGATCCTATACCTGTGAGATGTCCCTCTGATGTTCCCTTCTTCCTGAGCAAATGGAATATCGCCCAGGGATGTTTAGAAAACAGTTCTGAACCATAAGATCAGTTGGGCAGTGGCACAGGCTGCCGGGGAGATGTGACCAGGGAGGGCACCATCCCTGAATACAGTCAAGAAATGAGGAAATTAAAAAAAAACAACAAAACAAAACAAAACAACAACAACAAAAAACCCAAGAAGAGTGGGAATGATGTGAAGATGGGAGCTAAGGGGTCAGGGCATATGGGGTCAGGGCATATGGCCCTGGAAATTTCTGGCCCTGATGATTCATGCTGACTGGTTCATATGACCATGTGAAAGAGTTGGGTGAAACCTAGCCTTCACTTAAATCTTAAAAACAGACGACAGGTGAGACCTGAGTGGTGCATAAGCTGCATGCCGGTGGTGGGTCATTAGCAGTGGGTATTGAACCTGGGGGCTCTGGAGCTAATGTGTGACCTTCTAGTGCCTTGGCTACAAAAATCTAGCTCTCTCAGCTAAGGAGAGACTCATCAACCACTTATGTGGACCACCTGCCACTACAGGGGGACAGCTGTCATACTGAATGGGGGTGGGTTACATCTGCATGGGTCAATTTCACTTTGAAAGAGCAGGAGAGGAGAAAATTAGGTTTACCAATGTACATGGCATGCACAGAGTAGGCAGCAGTGATCCCTGTGTGCATGTGGGTTAGCTGTGTTAGCCCCGTGGGCTGCCAAAATCCATTTCATTTGCTGGTCAGGGATTCTGGAGAGAATTTTTTCCCCCCAGCCTTGGTTATATGAATGGAAATGAAACCTGAGCACTAGAAGAGAGTCTGTTTGCATGGTGATACTTGGTGTAAAATTATCACAGTTTAGGTAGAGCTGGCTGGGAATTTTTTGACCAAAAAATGCCAATTTGTAGAAATGGAAACTTTTCATAGAAATGTATTGGTTTCTAGGAAAAATTTTGTTGGGAAGGTTTCTTGGGTCCAGGATGAAATTTATGGTGAAATTGCTTAGGGCATTCATCGAGGATGTGGGGAGGCCAGCTTCAACTCCCTAGTCTGCTTGATTTGGAGCAGGGATTCAAACCTAGGTCTCCTACATCCCAAGTGACTGATCTAACCATCACGCGATTGAGTCAATTTCTGCTGTTGTGTCACTCTCTTCTTTTGGAGCTGTTCCACTCTGTATAATGGACAATGGTTAGGGCGCTCACTTGGGAGGTGGGAGGCCCAATTCCCTGCTTCATATCAAGCTCATTCAAATTAAACGAGGAGATGGCTAGTACAGAAATCATCTTTTGACAAGATCTCTTCAATTTGAAGACCTCCCACTGCATAACACTAAGAAGCAAGCTGTATGACATGCTTGAGGTATGGGGTCAAATTAGTTCATTGTAGCTGTATTGACAGCAGTATAATATAGTCACCACTGGCCAAAGTGACCATGAGCCTGTTGCAATCAATGGAGTGGCGCCTGCTTTCATCTGTGGGGAATCTAGCCCACAAAACTTTGGGATGCTCATATAAAAAGCACCGGAAGCCCAATATGAACCAAGGCTTAAGGCTCAGAACATGTCCATGAATTAGGTAAGATACCTGTTTTACAGATGGGTAAAGTGAGGCATAGCGAGCTTAATATAAGTTGCTAAAGGTCACATAGCAATTCAGTATCAGCACTGGGAATAGAACCCAGGAGTCCTGGCGCCCAATCTTGTGGTCAAGCTAAGGGATAATACTTTCTCTATGGGCCCGATCCTGCTGCCCCTATTCAGGATGAGTAGTGCCTTTCACCACAGCTAATCCTACTGAAAACAATTACCATGAGCAAGGATGGCAAAATTGGGCCCTATATGAGTGTTACATACTCTATATACCATGTTACATTCTGAGACCACTGGTAGCTCGGCTGCCTGCTCTGCGGTTCCTATAACCATCAGCAGCACTTTCAGCAGCTAGGAGATACTCAATGACCTAGAGCTTCCCAGCCAAGAGCACTCTTGTATCTTCAACTTCCAACACCGGTAAACAGATCAGCTGGTTGCTGAGGCAAGCAAAACTGTACATGATGTCTACACTGCAGCTGGGACCATGCTTCCCAGCTCAGATAGAGGTGTGCAGTAGCTCTGCTTGAGCTAACCCACTAAAAATAGCAGTGTAGCCAGGGGTAGCATGGGTGCTGGCTCAGACTCGTTACCTGAGTATGCACCCAGGGGCGCAGGTGTGTTTGTACTCAGGCAGATAGTCTGAGCTGCTGTGTTCATTACCCCTGGCTGCACTGCTAGCCCATCCGTCCACCTTAGCCGGGAACTGCAGTCCCAGCGGCTGTGTAGACATACCCTATGTTGCAGCCCTTTGGGAATTCGGAATTGCCACTGGCTAGGGATTTTCAACGAACCATACTTAACAAAAATTGCATTTCCCCCTTCCCCCCAACACAGGCAAAACACTTTTACTTTTGTACCACTTGGTTACAGACCATATTCCAGTGGGCTATACTAGTTCAGAGAGAATTGGTATCTTAACATACCATTACTTTAATCATATAACTCCTGAAACAAGAACTAACTCCCATTATAAACCACTTATTTTTCAAACCATCTCTCTAATTTCCCAGTGTGCTTGTACTATACCATTAGGCCGTTTTGCACAATTTAACCAGATGCAGACTTCCATCTTTCCAATATGCTGCTCTTTTCCATGAGAAGAGAGCCTCAGTAAGACTCATTGCTGAGCTACATTAAAGGATGAAATGTTATATAAAATCTTATTGTACAAAATGAAACTTGTGTTCAGAACTGGTAGAATAAAACAAAATGTGATTTGTAACTAAAAGTGATGAACTCGGTTTGCTGTGATTTATTGTCTGAGATAAATTCATGGAGGACAGGTCCCCCAGTGGCTATTAGCCAAGATGATCAGGGGCACAACTCCATGCTCTGGGTTCCAACTGCCAGAAGCTGGGACTGGATAACAGGGGGTGGATCACTTGATAATTGTGTTCTGTTCATTCCCTATGAAGTATCTGGCCAGATGGACCATTGGTCTGACCCAGTATGGCCATTCTTACGCTCTGAAGAGTGTATCCATCCCGCTCAGCACTCGTGAAAATATTGGTAAAACCTCAAACTTTCACAACTGATTATTTGTCCAACAATTTGTATCAGCAGTTTAATTCTTTTCTATTAATTATTTGTCATTCTGTTTAAAATGTTTCAGTCTTCCAATCAGGGAGTAGAAGCAATATCGTGTGACTTAGCTGACCAAAAGAAGGTGGTGAATCTCAAATACTTAATGGAATGAAGGCCTTGAAGCCAAGGCATTTGTGTGTGACCTTGGGCAAGTCACTTGATTTATCTGGGCCTCAGTCTCTCATTTTTAAAATGGGGATAACAATATTTCCTTTCTCCTGCCCTTTGTATTGTCTGTTTGGATTGTAAGCTCCTCAGGGCAGGACTGATCCCTTACTAAGCGTGTGTACAGTGTGGCCCCAATCATGGGTAGGGCCTCTAGGTGCAACCATAGCTGAAGTGAATGGTACATGCAGTGCTTAATTTGTAAAGAAAGAGATGCCAGAGCTCAAGCAATAACGATAGTGTGCTCTGCACAGCATGAACTCGCACGTATCATCCATGTGAGGTCACACCCTACTCTCCACTGACAGAAGAGGTGCTGGGGCTGAATCCTGGCAAACCCTGGCACAAAATAAGCTCTAACTCCATGAATAATGCAAAGACTAGAAACAGCTGAGCGATCTGGTGAATGGTACCAGTATCACTGAGCAGCACCTTCCTTCATCCACTGTCTCATTGAAATAAATAAGACTCCGCTTGCTGACTAAGTTTCTATACAGCCTGAGCAAGGATATGAGAACCTGGCTCTATGTTTGCAGATTGTTCTTAAATGCTTCCTGGAGAGAAGAAAGGGCTAAACTGACAATGGCTATTGTTTCACAAGAAATAATTCCATCTGCTGCGTTGTCAGCACTAGGGATCTGAGCCAGATCCATCCTCGGTTTGACACAGTTCACGGCAGGGATGAATTTAACATTTTGTTGACTCAACAGCCTCTTGTAGTGAAGAACTCTCCCCGATGAAACTGAATGAAAAGTAAAATCATAATGTCAGCTGCAGATTATTTGCCTCCTATCATCAGGTACTTCCCCGAAAGACTCCTTTAAGGAAGGGAGTACATCTATGACATTTCCCTTCAAAAGACGTAACATTCCTCACAATGACTGGGCAGGGTGCAAGATGACAGCATAGAGAACAGTTACATTCCTGGGGAGAAAAATGTTTTTTGCCTTTTGGGGAGTTTTCTTTCTTTCCACTGACATTTGATGTAAAGTATTCATGGCTTTGAGCATGGTTCTTGAGCTGCAGAAAGCCAGAATAGCTTTGCAACATTCAGCCCAGCCGAGTTCTACATTTTATGTTCTGGTTTCAATCTCAATGTAATCCCAATACATAGAATAAACTCATGCCATATTCCTCAGTCGTCAAGAAAATGCCCATGCCAAAGGAGAGAGTGTTGTAATTGTATCCACATGCCAATGGCCTGGCTCCAAGTCATCTAATGTTAAGTCTGGTCTACACATGTGCGTACAAACATGATCAGGCATTGCCGGTTTATGCAAGTATGTAAATGAGAGGGAAACCAGATACACTGAGAGTATTTTCTAATTTTCAAATCAGTTGGCATGCTTTGGTTTAATATCTGCCTTAATTATCGTACAAGGCTATCGGTTACCCAGAATGAGAGTGGAGCAAATATGATATTTGACTAATTTAGCCTCTAGTTCAGTTTGCTAACTGTCTGCAAGCAACTTACTGTTTCCTTGAAGGCATTTGTTTTTTTAAATTGTTTGCCCAATAATGTCAGCAGATAATTCTTATTCTGTAGCTTGTGAGCAATTTACTGTGATTATTTACTATTTGAAAGCTGATCTGTGTTGGTTCAAATTCATTGGATGCACAGGTCCCAGGGTTTCTGTTTCCTGACTGGATGAGCATAGCTTCTGAGTCGTGTTTCAGGGGACACACACACATTCACTTGCCACCAGTATGCTCCAAAAGCCCTTTAACATTCATGGTTTCTGCAAACATTTATCCCAGTAAACTCAGTGATTAAAAGTGAATGCAAAAGAGGGGCAAATACACTCAAAGTGCATTCATTAAATTAACAATTCAAACAAACTTTCATGAAAATTTTTCCACAGCATGCACGAAGGTCTCCCCAGAATGCTTGTTTCAGCTCCATATTGATTTTTAAAAAAAGGCACCACACGCAGGATGTTCCATAAATGAAGAGCATTGTGTGTGTGTGTGCGCATCATCCAGCACATTTCAGTCGGCATCCAGAATTCAGACAGGTGACCAGCTAAGGCTTAACGTAACAATTGGCTAGGTGCAGAGTCAATGATGAGCATTCTGCAGGCACTCACTGAGCCAATAGCAAAGCCATATAAAGGCTTCACTCCTGCTGCCACAGAAGTCAACAGCAAAACACGCTTTGCCTTCAACCGGAGTGGGCTTGAGCCAACGCGTCTTATCCACAGCGAGAATGTTGGAAACAAGAGGCTGTGTGGCATGAAGCTAGCTGAGGGCTTTCAAGACCTGCAAGAAAGCACAGAGGGGTAGGATGGTTTAGTTCCTATCACCCAGACGTAGCACCATCAGGTTTTTGCTGACCAGTCTTTCCATCAGCCTCCTCCAGCTCTAACGTAACTTATTCAGCTTCCCCAACGAGAGAAGGAGGCATGTGCCAGAATAGACCACACGGTGCTGAACTAACGAGACACTGCCTAGAGACAGGATGAAGATGAAAGAGGGTGTTCTTAATAACGACATTAACGAGTACCTTGGATGACATGGCCAAATGAATGGGGACATCAAGGTTTCTGAGTTTAGCCTCCGGAACCTAAGCAAGTTGATCAAAAGGAATTAGTGTGCAGGAGGGTGGGGGCAACAGACAACCCATAATCAAACCATGGGGAACAGCAGTTGAAGGCAATTCTGTTTCATCGGCACTGGGGGTTTTAAAAATGCCTCCATCATCCGGGCCGCCGTGTCCCATACACAAAGTAAGATGGACCGCTCCACGCCCATCCAGCTCATTAGGGATCCTCAGCAAGGGCGCAGGGAATGAATATGTCCTCAGCACATGTATGTTAATCACGGCCAGATCTGAGTATAATGGGGCCGGGAGGGAGCCGATGAATATTAAAAAGAATAGGTGCGAGAAGAGGACCCTAGGGGACCTCCCAAATCAATAAGGAAAGGGCTAGGTCAGAGAAGCAGCAACCCAGTACAACTCAATCCGGTGTTACTGACAGAGCAGGGAGACCAGGGGACCTGAGGAAAATGGTGAGATGCTAGAATGTCAGTTCGCAGCTAGAACAGTCCCCCGGGGTCTCATTGCATTGAAACGAATAAGGCTTTTCATTAGGCTCAGAGGGTCAGATACTCCAGGCTGTAAATTGGTGTAGCTGCAGCAAAGGCAATGGCGTGATGCTGGTTTACACCAGCTAAGGGTCTGACCTTGGGGCCTTGTCTCCACTAGCCTTTTTTTTTCCCCCTAAAGTTTTTCCACTGCTGCTCCCATTGGTGCAGCACCACCAGTGGGAGGAAAGGTGGGAATGCTGGAGTGTAGACAAGGCACAGACATCCTTAGCACCATGTTGTTTAAATCTGCCACCTGGACAGAGAGAAACACAGGATGGCGTTCCAGAAAATCCACCTCTTGATCCACCTTCTCAAATGCTAAGGAAGTGCTCCGCACCTGGAACATGGATATAAATCACTTGTGCAACCATTGTTTCCACCTCAGGGTAACCTGAAGGCCTGACTTCCTGATCACTTACAAGGTGTCTTAGATGTTTCCACAGCTCACCTTCATCATTGTCTTTTCTGATCACTTAGTAAGAAAGCATGAGGTTGAACAGCTGATAGTCCTGAGGCTATTGGGAGTCATCGGGGAGGGATAGCTCAGTGGTTTGAGCATTGGCCTGCTAAACCCAAGGTTGTGAGTTCAATCGTTGAGGGGGCCATTTAGGGATCTGGGGCAAAAATTGGGGATTGGTCCTGCTTTGAGCAGGGGGTTGGACTAGATGACCTCCTGTGGTCCCTTCCAACCCTGATATCCTATGATTCTATGGGGGATTGATTTCAGGGTAGCAGAGAAGTAGCCAGCTATGCTTGCAGGATCATTTGCAGACTTTGATGATAACACCAAAGCTGCTGTCCACAGGTTTTTGCAAGCAATGCGGGGAGAGCATCAAGAAGTTATATGGCCGCAGAATAACAGAACTGACTTCTGCAGCTGTCCAGGCTGCCGTTTATTAATACGCAGGTGTCTACAAGAGACGAGTCAGCGTACTCAAGCCCATACTGTGGAAATTGTTCTAGCTGTCGCTGTTCCCACCAATCTTATTACTGCAGCAATGCGAAAACTGATTCCAGCCCTTCAGGAGCGCTGCCAGGAGCTGGCTGTTCAGGCATAGCAGAACCGAGAAGCCATTGGAGTGAGGATAAATCCCCCGAGCTAGCCATTTTTAGTGGCTACCATGACCTCCCCACATCTGAAAGCAAAGGGTCAACTCAGATGTCTTACACCTTTTCTGTTCCCCAGCCAGCTCCTTGACCCCTACCTTGGCAAGTCAATTCAGAAGACTGTTGTGTCTGGGAGTGAGCTGGTGCCACATAGTCAACAACGTTTCAGGGCGTGGCATTAGCTGCGTCAGGCATTGCCCATCAATGGGGGGGTGGGGCACAGACCGTGTAGAAGGCCTGTGCCAACCATGAAAATTGATATACAGCGGGGTGGGAAAGGAGATACAAAGGCATTATCTCTGCAAGCATAGAGTGGAAGATAGCCGTCAGTGGTAGGGCCCTCAAAATAATGCAAGTATCTCTGAGAGACTTGTGTATAAGAGACCGTCTCATCAAGGAGTGACTAAGAGACTCGACCTGGTGACCATGTAGAATCCTCTGTTTTTTCCCTCCCTGCGCTCAGCCTGGCTATAAAGAAGGCAGTTTCCATATGTGGAGTCTTGCCTTTCACAGGCCCTGATTTTGCTTGCTAACAAAAGGAGGGATTGAAGGTCTTTTCTCTTCCTGCCTCTGAATAGTTCAGTTTTTGTGCTGAGACTTTAAAACCCCCTTGATAAGGCGCTCGCCGTTTGGGGAAGTGACGCTTTTATTCTGGTGCCTGTAATTCTAGAAGCGACTGCCCGGCCTGAGTTGCAAGGGTTCGACTCCATTCTCTGTTTTGATTTCACAAAGACAACAGAAAGGAGGAGAAAAAAAAAGGCCCAGAACAGTGCACACTGTAGGCTGAAAGATTTGTTCTCCACTCCTCAATATTGTAACAATGATAAAGCCTCGCTCTTTTCATCAGTAGCTCAAAGTGTTTTACAAAGGGGGTCAGTATCATTAACTCCCTTTTACAGATGGGCAAACTGAGGCATATAGACTTACCCGAGGTCTTCCAGCAGCGAAGCTGAGAATAGACTCCAGGTCTCCTGAGTCCCAGTACAGTGCCCTATTGCTCTGCTGAACACCCCTGGGCACTTAGCAATTCATATGGACAGCAGGGACAAAACCCAGATCCTCCCACTCCAAAAACCCATGCCCCCACCAGTTGAGCTATAGGAGCAGTCTCCTTTAATTTATAGCAATATAGGGTGTATGGTACATAGTGGAGTGGCTCTGATTCCATCCAGCAGATGGCAGTGATACACTAGCCAGATCATTACAAACTACAAGCCATAGAAATTTAGTGAACCCTGCACTTCCCTTACAGCCATTTCATCAGCATCTTTAGTTGTTTAGTCGGTTTCTGGTCCTGCTTTGAGCAGGGGGTTGGACTAGATGACCTCCTGAGGTCCCTTCCAACCCTGATATTCTATGATTCTTGGTTTACTGCAGTTCTGTAGTGTCCCATGCAGTTGTAGAGCTACCCTGGGATCTCCTGGGAGCAAAGGCTCACTAAAGCCAGTCTGAATTCTCCTCCAGGGCTGGAGAATTGTGGAGTGAACTGGCCACCCGGCACTCCCTTCACCGTGCTCCAGGGGTGGGAACTCAAAGGGCGGGCAGCCTTTTTGCAGCTGGCACTTCTTCCCAGCATAGTAGGACAGGAGCACAGCCTTGAGGCCTTGTCTTCACTGCTAACAAGGGTGTACACTTCTTAACCTTGGGGTAACTAATGCACGTGAGCTATCCTGACATAAGAACACAGTGCCAACAAGGCATTTTAGTTTTACGAGTGCAAAATGTTATCATTCTGCTTTGGTTGTGCATAACACCCATTTTGCATGGGTGAAGATGAATGCACGAGGTTCGTGGCAACGCAGAATCAGGCCCAAATTGTCACAGCACTACGCAGACGCTAACTGATAGAGTCTTGCACATCCCCAGGAAGTCAAGCAGTAACTTTGAGTATCTCAGCTTGTCGCACGGGGAGGCTGGTGTTCAGTGAGACTTCAAGCCTATACACAGCGTCAGTGTCAGAGCCACAATTAGAATGCAGGAGCTCCTCACTGCTGGTCCCATTCTTGGTCTGCCTGACCAAATTATTTGTTTATTAATCTAGCTACAAATCCAGAGCTTGCTTCTTTTTCTCCATCACCCTATACCTGCTTTCGATCACAGTCACCCACTTGTAAATCAGGAGTAAAGCCATCAGTGGTGTGATTCTTCTCTCATTTTTACCTGGCTCTACTGAAACCAGTGGAGTCCCCCCAGTATCAAACAGGTGTAAGGGAGAGCAGAAGCAGCCCCCTGTGTGTGTTAATTATGATAAATGTAGCGTCTCTCGTTGGAAAGTTTTCCAAACCATTTCGGCCTTATGAGCCACATGCCTCACACAGATATAAACTTTTGTCATTGTGTTAAAGAACCACAACTGCCTACCACGTAGAGAAAAGACAAGGATTCAAAGGAAGCCAGCACATTCCTGGACAAAGTCATCATATTTTTGTTGTGAACTTTTGCATGTATTGAGTGCCTAAGTTAAATTAACGAAAGAGGCTTTGGTTTTCTTTGATTAGAAACAGCATTATGCTGCCTAACAAAATACTCCAATTTATAGCAATAAAATAAAAAAATGGTGCCTTTGGATATTTGACACAGGAGATACAAAATCAAATTCTGATCCTCCCTCTACATAAAATACCTTCTTGCTCCCACTCTTTAATGCAAAGCAGGCTCACACGAAAGCCTCTCTGTATCCTGGATGAGTCACTAGTGAGCCCATGTGAGAGAGACCCAGTCAGATGCAGTGCTTTTAAAAAGAGCAGTGGGGACGAGTTGACCACAGATGGTCTGAGAACCAGTCACATGTGCTTATAGCTTTTGCATCATGTTATAAAAGCGAGGCTCTAAAAGCAGAAGAAGATCTGGGGTGGGTTTCTCACATGCGCTTAGCAGAGGCCTGACTGCTCCTATTGAAGTCAAAAGAAAAGGAGTACTTGTGGCACCTTAGAGACTAACAAATTTATTTGCGCATCAGCTTTCGAGAGCTACAGCTCACTTCATTGGATTCATTGGACCTGTCATTATTGAAGTCAGTGGGAGTTCTCTCATTGACCTCAATGGGGACAGGCTTAGGCAAAGGCTGAGTGCCTTCAAAAACCCAGCCCTGAGATTTGCATGGGTTCCTGGCTCCCCAAAACAATTCTCCCTGTTCTGGAACATAAATGGAAGCACAAGTTATAAGAGTAAAAGGACAGTGGGCCAGATTCTGATCTTAGTTCCACAGGTGTGAATCCATATTGACTCCATTTACTTCAGTGAAGTCATTCCGGATTCGCTGTGGTGTAGGTGAGAACAGAATCTCTCCCAGGGATTTCTGATCAGTGCCCTTCTGGCAGGGTTTCAATCCTTTTTCAATTCCCCTCATTTTGTTGCTCTTTGCTGGGACCTTGCAGCCTGGTGCAGGAGTGCCCGGTGAAAGAGGATGGCTGCCAACGGATAGGGTGACTCCAGGGGCTAGTAACCATATATAACTTTTTTTCACCTTCAGTTCTCCCCATCCAGCCTGGTTTAAGGGGCGGGGGGGGGGGGGGATAGGTGCCGCCAGCTGGTGGCTGCTCAGGGGTCTGTCTGAAATGAGTTTGGTAGTCTCAGTCCAATTCACCTCACAAAAGTGGCTCTCCTGCCTGTGGGCAGCCTCAGCAGAGAGAAGACGGGTTGAATGGGCCTTGGATGCCAAGCTACCATTTACCTGGAGAAGTGACTTGTTTAGGTCATGGTTGCAACGTGCATTGGCAGGGCAGTACGACTGGAATGGCGCAGGGGGTAGGGGTGGGGGAAGAGATATTTGGTGGTTAAGGCACTAGACTGGGACTCTGGGGACCTGGGCTGAATGTGCTGCACTGCTACAGACTCTGTGGGGTGACCTTGGACCAGTCATATAATCTCACCACCAATCTCGCCTCAATTCTCTATCTGTAACCAGCAGGTAATAATTCTTCCTTTCTCCCCTCCTGACCCTAGTCAGATAGTAACCTCTTCAGGGCAGGGACTGTCCCTCAGGGAACATCAAGACAGCGAAAAAAACCCCAAAGCCCAAGGCAGCAAAGCTCAGTCTTGATGGCAAGTCTAGACGCTGCCTAAAGAAACCACATGTGAATGAGAAGAGGGCAAGAATTTGTTTTCCCCATTTCTGCTGTGAATGAAAACGTCCATGTGACCACAAAGGGTCAGCACTTCAGCTCAACCTCTCCCAGCTATGTGCCTCCCGACACACTCAGGACAGAGAGAGAGAAAGGACTAGCAATGACAGGTGGGGTGGGAGTTGGGGGTCTGGGAAAATGTTCTGGTTAAGATAGGAAAGAGTTTTACAGAACAGTCAGCCTTCAATTAAGGGTCTGTAAAGTGATTTTCCAGCTGGTTCACATTGCTTTGCCATACTGGAATGGTTTAGACGCAATGCTCTTCTGAAATTATTCTCTTCCTGTTTAGTCACAGGCTTAAGTGACAGCGGCCTGCCCACCCATCTTCCAACCCCCATATGCTACCTGCCTGGGAAAGAAGGGATAGGACCATTGAACCATTTCAAGGTGGAGGGGAACAAGAAAGGAAGCAAAGAAGAAAAACACTTGGGAAAATAGCTGAAGTCTGTTTTTTTTGGGCAGTGAGATACAAAGTCCAGATATTCTTCTATGTCGAATGTGCCGCCTCAGTACCACTTCTGAAAGCAATGGAATCTACTGTCTGCAAACCAACACGTTGTCTTAATTGCCACCAGACATTGTGCTGGCTGAGCGTTTGTCTTGCATCGGGTGCAGAGACGACTTCCTTTCTTGGGAGCTCATTCAGAGAGGATGTGACTAACCCTGGAGCCGAATTGAGCTTTGGTTAGGAGTGGAATGACGGGAGGGGTTTGCTGAGATCTGGGGACAGCAAACCTGAGCTGAGACTGAAGCAAACCTGGCCCTCTGGCACCAGTGAACGTGGGCCATCAAGGTTTTGGGTGGGAGTCACGTGAAGTTCAGCAAAGCCCCTGCTCAGAGTGAAGCCCTTCTGCAGAGCTCAGAAATGACCAGTGGCCACTCATGAGTTTGTGGACAGGTGAGGCACACATCACAAAAGCAGCAGGTGGACCCGGGAGCTAGAGCCACTACCGGTGCTGGCGGCTTCTGGCCCACATGCACGTGGGGTAAGAGACTGGGCAGGGGTAGGATGCAGGCCCCATCCTTGCCCCCTGCAATTCCCTAGCAGCCCAGGCTTAATGGCTACAAACCCATCGTGGCCTCACCAAGCAGCGGTTACCATGGCAACGCCCTTATAAAGTGACTCCTGGGCGTGGCAAATTGCCATGGCCACAAGGCAGCTTCTCGAGGAACTACTCGAGATACCACGATTTGAGCCTCACGCAGCACTATAGTCCTCCATCTTCCTGGGATTGCGTTTTGCTGCCAGGGCAAGAGAGGTTGTGGCATTTACATCCAATCACAAATTGTCCTGAAATCTGTATACACTGATCGGGGAAACAAAAAACATGTCTATGTAGTAGCTTGTGGGAATTCTTCGTTAGGCTGTGCCTCACTTGCCCAGGCTGACGAGCCGCCCCGGAAATGACCCCGTTGTGAGCATTCTTCACGGTACCAACATCTCGGCCCTTACAGTGTAGCCAGTAGTCTGTGTGAGTAAGCCTGGGAGCAAGAGACCGAGAGACCCACCAAGTCTGTCTGTGTCCAGCAGCCTCAGTAAAGAAATCCCTTTTTTAATATCCATTACAACCTGTGCCCAGGGGCGCTGGGACAATGTGTATAGTGCGGGTGCTGAGAGCCATTGAACCAAACTGTAAACCCTGGATATGGAAACCATGTCAAGTCAGGGGGTACGGCAACACCCCTAGTTCCAGCACCTGCGCCTGTCTCTTTCTACCATGAGAGATGCTAGAGACTTCACATTGGCAGTCCTGAGCATAGCCCTGGCAGAGAAGTCACAGATTCTGCTTTCTTGAGGCTAACCGAGATTGCTGATTCCACATAAACATAAGAGACAGCTACGGGCTCCCCACTACAGCTGTTAGCAGCTTCTATGAAAAGATTTTTCTCTCCTCCAACTTCTTATGTGTTACATTGCTTTGGGCCAGTGTACAGATCTGGTAAAGCTTCCTCCTGCACGGCCAGACTTAGAAGCACAGAAAAACCAAGGGACATATATATAGAGAGAGATAATATATATCATGTTGGCTACATACTGCCACATTGGGACTGCAAGATGTATGACCCATACTGTCAGTGTGGTTCATAAGGAGCTGTGTGGGCTCCCCCCGCTCACCGGGAGGTATCCTGCTTTGCTGACAGCCTGGATTTTCTTTAGATAGCTCAGCACATTTTTCAACAAGAATGTAAAAAATAAAATAGGCTTTTTTGCGGGGGTGGAGGAGAAGAGTGGGGGGTGAGTTCTTTCTTCTTCTGACAAAGAAAGTGGGATAAATAGAATATGCCAGGGTACCAGAAATCTAACGCGGGAATTCCTGATTGTGCTGGAGAGGCAGAAAGGGAAGAGAGTTTGATGCTCAGAGTTGATAAGGCTTTAAGAGAGAATGGTGCATCTCTCTTGAGGAAGGAAGCAGGGGGATTGCTCCTGAGGTTCAGACAAGGACTGGGAACGGAGGAATCTGGGTTCTGCTCCAATTGGGCTCACCTCATCTCAAAAAGGACATAGTGGAACTGGAAAAGATTCAGAAAAGGGCAACAAAGATCACATGGGGTATGGAGCGGCACCTTCATGAGGAGAAACGAAAAGGAGGGGGGCTGTGCAGCTAAGAAAAGAGACGACTGAGGGAAGACATGATAGCGGTCTATAAAATCATGACGGGTGTGGCAAAAGTGAATAAGAAAGTGTCATTTCCCCTTTCCCACAATACAAAAACCAGGAGTCACCTGATGAAATTAACAGGCAGCAGGTTTGATACCAACAAAAGGAAGTACTTTTTCACACAACACATAGTTAACATGTGGAACTCATTGCCAAGAGATGTCGTGAAGGCCAAAAGTATAACTGGGTTAAAAAAAGAATTAGATAAGTTCATGACGGATAGATTCATCAATGACTATTAGCCAAGATGGTCAGGGATGTAACCCCTTGCTCAGGGCGACCCTAAACCTCTGACTGCCAGAAGCCGGGAGGGAAAGATGGGGTGGATCCCATGATAATTGCCCTGTTTGTGACACTATCCGTGTAGCTCTAGTGTAGGGCACTGTAAGACACAGGATACTGGGCTAGATGGACCATGGTCCATCCCAGCTCTTACATTCTCTGTCCTGGGCTGACTATGGATGAGATTCATCTTCATGCCAGAAGCCAGCACAAGATCTAGGAGTTCGGTTAATGCATTACGGGGCCCTGCGTCCAGCAGCAGAGGACAAGGACTCTTTGATCACTCCAGGGCACAGTGCAACCTGAGCTCAGCAAGGAACGTGCTCGGGAGGGAGCCAGAGGCTGCATGGGAGCAGAAGCAGCAGGCTGGGATCTAGCGGTGGAGGGAAGGCTGGACAGTACACAGGCTGGGCAATCTATGGCTGGAAAGCCTGGGGTCTGGCCAGAGCCACACCCTCTTACCAGTGGGGAATTAGTAGCAGCTGCAGCAGGAGGTTTGCAGGTGGGAGGATGGTGTGAAAAGGTCACTGTGAGACCAGTTTACCCTTAGAGAGACAAGGTGGGTGAGATTATATCTATTGTTGGACCAACTTTCATTGGTGAAAAGAAAAGGAGTACTTGTGGCACCTTAGAGACTAACCAATTTATTTGAGCATAAGCTTTCGTGAGCGACAGCTCACTTCATCGGATGCATTCAGTGGAAAATACAGTGAGGAGATTTATATACACACAGAACATGAAAAAATGGGTGTTATCATACACACTGTAAGGAGAGTGATCACTTAAGATGAGCTATTACCAGCAGGAGAGCAGGGCGGGGGTGGGGGGGAAACCTTTTGTAGTGATAATCAAGGTGGGCCATTTCCAGCAGTTAACAGGAATGTCTGAGGAACAGTGGGGGGTGGGGAGGGGGAATAAACATGGGGAAATAGTTTTACTTTGTGTAATGATCCATCCACTCCCAGTCTCTATTCAAGCCTAAATTAATTGTATCCAGTTTGCAAATTAATTCCAATTCAGCAGTCTCTTGTTGGAGTCTGTTTTTGAAGTCTTTTTGTTGTAATATTGCGACTTTTAGGTCTGTAATCGAGTGACCAGAGAGATTGAAGTGTTCTCCGACTGGTTTATGAATGTTATAATTCTTGACATCTGATTTGCGTCCGTTTATTCTTTTACGTAGAGACTGTCCAGTTTGACCAATGTACATGGCAGAGAGGCATTGCTGGCACATGATCGCATATATCACATTGGTAGATGTGCAGGTGAACAAGCCTCTGATAGTTGGTGAGAGAGACAAGCTTTCGAGCTACACAGAGCTCTTCCGCAGGTCTGGGAAAGGTACTCAGGGTGTCACAGCTAAATACCAGGTCAAACAAATAGTTTAGCATGAGCAGCTAGCATGTATTTTAAGGGACCACACCACTCCTTTGTAGCATCAGCCAAATGGTACAGGACAATTGCCATTCTGAATTGGCTCTTCATTCAATGGTGTTCCATAGCCCGTGTGGCAAATGGAAAGCTAGCTTAATTACACCTTCATATAAACACTGACATGGAAGGGCTGATACTGCTTTAGAAAAAAAAAAACCCAACCCAACACCACCATGTAGTGTCCTTCATTCTCTGTAAATTTCTTTCCTCTCAGGCTCAAGTCAGGGATGGGGGAGAAGGGCAGAATATGAACATTTGCAAAAAGAGCGACAGATTCTTTGGCACACGCAGGAAAATGTGAGATTATTGCGGTTCATGCAAAACTAGAAACAGCAGCAAACTCCTTGAACACCCCACCCCCAGCTCTAACACACCAACAGGTAAGAATTGTTGCCCGGTATTTCTTGGATGGAAAATATTTGAAAGCTAATACTGAGATTTATTTGCTCTAGAGGTGAGATAGGGGTGTGGGCTTGTCTCTGCACAGGGCCAAGCACAATCAGGCCCTTGCCTCTGTGTGTTAGCATAAAATAAAATAAACAACAATAATAATATCAACATCCCTAGAAATGCAGGGCTGGTTAAATAAAGAAAAACTAGATGAATAAACAGACTAATTTTGCTCCATGACTGTTGATGGGGCAAATTAATCATAAGTGCTCCATTTGCAGCTCCTTAAAGAAGAGCATATTCCACGGGAGTAGAGCAGTGAGTTTCTTGTACTATCAAAAGAAGAGGTGGGGAGGGGGTGTCAGTTAATCACCTTTAGTATTACTTTCTGATGTGCTTTATAATAGCTGTAAAAGTTTATTGCATGAAGGTCCCTGGAAGATGATACAGCCCCTGACAGGGGCCTGGGAAAGGTTCCTTAGCCTCCGTGTTTAGTCTGTATAAAAATGAAGTTATTTCTTTATAAACATTGCCAGGGACTATAAGTGAGGGAAAGGCCTTTCTATAATCACTGCGAGCTATGTACCATGGCTCCAGGCAGCTGAGTTAAGGCCCCAATCCCCAGCACAGCTGCCTAGGACCTGCTTGGATTGTGGGTCCGGAAGCAGAGGCTGTGGCTCCTAACCCCCTGTCATGAACAAGTGGGTGGGGAAGCGGTGGAGCAGTGGCTAATCCTCTCCTGCTATATGCCAGCTACCAGTGGAGGGACAGCTGGCTACACGCTGAAAAGGGGTGCGATAAATTCCTCTTGCCCCATCCCTGAAGCAAGGGCAAGTAAGGAAAAGATGAGGATTCCCCAAAGCACAATTCCTTCCTGGGGTAGTGTCGCTACAGGCTGCCTCTCATTCAGGGTGTGCGGCAAAGACACAATTTAGCCCACATGGAAAAAGTAACAATATCCCCTTTCATCCACTTTTCTTCAGCCCTTTGCAAACCCCTCTTCCCTGGTCCTGTTGCTTGCAAACAATTGACCTTGATTTGCCCAAAAATCATGGGGAAAATGTGTGTGTGCGTAGGGGGGTGGGGGTGGGTAGCAATTTTAATGAATGTTTTTGATTTTCATGGAAAGGATTTCCGAATTCTTGTATCTTCATATGACCTTTGGGCAAACTAAGCCTCCATTTTTGAAATTCAACATTTTGAAATTTTGGGACAAATTGCGGGCTGTTCTAGAGCGAAAACGAGCTAATTTTCACTCCGACAGGTCCTGCTTGCAAGCAAAGGTTCCCTGAAAGTTCCTGGGTTTTTCACAAACCAGGACTGATTATGCAAATTGGAAAAGCAAGGCAAAGCTTGCAAAGTTTCATGGAAAAGTGCTGTAGAATTTAGGGCCTGAACTAACTGCCATTAGTGCCACCAGTGCATCCATTGACTTGTTCAGTGGAAGTTGAATTGGCTCCATGATCAAGCAGGAGAAGGACGGAGCAGTGGTTGCCCCCTGCGGTCCTCCAGCTGCTAGATCTGTGCTTCCATGGGCCTCCCACAACCTAGTGTATAGGCTGGTACACAGGCCACTTGGGAATTCTTCCCCAGTTCGTAGGGGATCCAGAAGCCACCGCTACAGCAGGGCTTCCTCAGACCAGTGTCGTCCTGGGGCAAATCTGTTGGATTCTGAACATTGTTCTCTCGCCATTAAACCCAGCACCTCCTTTTGCTTCCTACTCCCACCCAGGCTATAGCCCACTTAGAGGCAGCGGGCCATAGCTCCCTCTGGTGTAACTGGGTGCAACTTCTCTCAAGCCAATGGAACTGTGCCCATTTACCCCAGCAGAGGACTTGACCCAGTGCACATAACTGACTGGTGTGTGTGTATGAGGGACAGCAAGCAACTGGGGGCAGAGAGGGGAAATGAATCAATGAACTGCCTTACCTAACTGTGTTTTAATCTTGCTCCTGACTGCCCTGCATGGATTGACATGGTGACATTTGGAGCAAAGGTGTAGCTCTTAATGCGTACGTGACTAAGTAATGCTGAACAAGGAGCGAGGGCAGGGGTGAAAATCAATGGCAAACTATAAGCACCCGTAATAAAATATTGATGAGCCTGCTGCTTTAAATGGCACCAAGACGCTGCTTAGAAATTTACACATTTATTAAAGTTGTTCCATTTGCCATATCCATTAAACTCAAGTGCGTGGTTTGGTCGTTCCAGGCTTGACGGATCTTTGAGAGACGCTAATGTTCTAGTGAAGAGATTGTGTGTGGGAGGGTGGTTTTAAGGAAAATCAAACCAAATTATGATCTCATTAGTGCAGGTTAATTTATTTGCAACTTCAGCTCAATACTTAACAGTTAAATCACTAGTGTAATTCTGTTCTCATTAAAGGCGTGGACAAAACATTATCGTTATGTGAGGTATAGGAAGAGATGTAATTTGTTTGTGTATGAACCCAGATGTAAATAAGTATCTTAGATGTGTGTATGATCTATCTATCTAATCTTCATTAAATGTAAACCCAAAGGACAATGTGTTCATAAACTTCCCCATTTCAAAATCCTGTTTTCCCCATTATTTGGCTTCCCATTTTTTTGGACTGCTCTAAATTCCTTGCTCTTTTCATTACACATTCATATGTCCCCCTTCCCCACTTCCCTTTCATTCCATTTTCATTGATATACACTTGACATGAGACATGGCATCTGTTTTCTCTGATGATGGTGCTTTGAATTGTTCCCGACGGTTCACTGCCCCATGTGCCTTTATGCTACACAGTAATGAGCTGGCTTTAGATCTTTGTCTTCACTGCCAGTTTTACATATGGAAATATAGCCATATGTTACAGGGAAGATGTCCCCCTCCTGTTATCTAGTCAAGGTCTTGCTATGCTTTTAAAGCTGTGGTGAGCTACTCTAGTGAGTGCAGGAGAAGGCCCCCCAATAGCATGTGTGTCATCAGTTCTTAAAAGGTCTGACGACTTGGCTTTCAAAACAACACCAATGCTGAACCCTTGGGCCATTGTTTGTCCGCACTGTTTTTTGTCTCATCCAGCATGGAAACATCTGTATAGTGCGATATGTGATAGCCCAGTTCACCTAAGCAACGCCCACGGTGAGGTGTTTCCGCTCCATTTTTGCGGATATGTCACTGGCAAAGTGTGTTGTCTGATCCTTTTCTATTGCAGTTCACACCTCCTTCCGAAGCCAACACTGTGTTTTCTCCTAAGGGAACAATTGGATCCTCCATTATGCACTCTGTGTGAACTCAAAAGCTGTGATCTCAAATCTCTTAAAGCCTTAATTGGAGGTCAGATCCTGCTGTCAGGTGATATGGTGTAAATCCAGGGTAATTCCTTTAGGCCTGATTCTGATCTCACACTGATGGCTGGATCGTGACTGACTCGTGCGCAGGCACATGGGATGGCAAGAAGCTTCCTCCCACTTGTACAAGGCCTATCACAGCAGCCATCCCTGTGAATATGGCCTGCTTGGTCCTCACTCCCTCCAGGGTGCATGTTACCCAGAAGGGGGCAGGGTGGAGGCGGGGCTATTATCAGCTCCCTGCTTCTGCCAAACGCAATGGTGGCTGTTCACACAGCTCTAGAGTAGAGGAAACCCTTATGGCTCTGATTCAGGAAAACATCCAGATTCAGGGAGGCACTGAGCACATGATTTCCGGAACTAGGTCCTAAATCAGGAGGCAATGGTGTGTCTAGTGGTTAGCAGTGAGGAAATGGGAGAAGCAGGACTCCTGGGTACTTTGCCCAGCTCCGCCACTAATACCCTTGGGCAAGTCACTTAACCTATCTGGAGCTAACCTAGCCACTAACTTAACCTGTCTGTGTCCCAGTTAACCCATCTATAAAGTGATATTTATTATTGGGTATGAAAATATTTGCCTACCTCCAAGGAGGAGTGGGGGGCATTTTTGATTTATTCTGCACGTAAATCCCTCTGAAAATGCGTGTTTGTGCACAGGAGCTGTTTCCACCAAGTGCTTTTGTTACCATGGAGCATTTTTTCCCCTCAACGTCCCACCAAAATTGCCTCATCTCAGATCAGCTTCATCCTTATTAAAGCACAAGACCCACTGGTCCAGAGGGGCAAGAAAGCTGTAAGATGTGATATATTGTGCCCCCTTTGCTGGCAAGATTTATTAACGAAATGAAAGAAAGGAAAGTGCCCCATGTATCAAAGTCATGCTGGCCTGCCGTGAAGCCTTGTAAATAATGCAGGGACTTAGTTTGAACAGAGTAGTGTTTAACAAATCAGGTTGCTGCTAGGCCCTATTGAGAAGGGCTGCTAATGAGCAGAGCTGCAGAGTCAATTCTGCACCCCAAACCGGCCCTGTTTGTAACCTTTCCCTTCCTGATTTCTCACCATCTGTCAATAGCCTGTGCTGTGTTCTGTGTTGTTTCTGCATGAGGGGAGAAGTCTTGTTGCATGTTGACTCTGATCCTGATGCCTAAAGGGCGCCTGATTTTGCCAAACAGCTTGACGACGGTGCTGCTCCGAACAAAACCCCCCAAAGGGGAAGACACTCCCCCAAAATGTTCAGCATTTTTTCTGTCAGAATTTGTAATTTTGACCCAGTTTTTCAGGGACGTCTCAAAAGTGGAAAAATTTCAGCCTGTTCCAAAACCATTGGAAGGACCTGGCTTGTATGAGTGAGCGCCACGCCCCCTGCTGGAGGGAATTAGCTTGGTGCACAGCAGAGCACATGACAGTGGAAGTTCACCAGTAGGCAGCAAGCGGTAAAGTAAAGCAGCCAGTTCCCAGGGAGCACAGAGAGCCAAAGCAGCTGTGAGTGTCTCCAAGCTGGCCAGTGGATTGACTCCACATATCTGAGCTGCAATATAGGGTTGTAGTGTAGACTAGGCCTCTGGCTTTCAACCGCTTCTTATATTGCATTTTTTGGTGCTTCAGGGACTTTTTAATGGTATGTCTCAACTTGGGGAGTTGATGCAGTGACACTTGAGAAACCCTTCAAATTTGGGTAAGTTTCTGGAGGGGGTTGCCCCAATGTGAAGCCCCACTCTGCTCGGGTTCTGTGCATGTGCGCTGGGGTTGCACTGATTTAGCGCTTGACTACATGAGCAATTAGTTTGTGGCAAGCTGGGGTGTGAATCTACCCCAAACTGGCCTGCTGCGGCCTAACTGTCCGTGTGGACCCTGCTGATTAATGTGCTTTGATGTTGTCTTCTTTCAGACGGGAGTAGATCAAAACCATCAGCAGGGGCAGGATGGACAGTTCATAGAATCTCAGGGTTGGAAGGGACCTCAGGAGGTCATCTAGTCCAACCCCCTGCTCAAAGCAGGACCAATCCCTAATTTTTGCCCCAGATCCCTAAATGGCCCCCTCAAGGATTGAACTCTGAACCCTGGGTTTAGCAGGCTAATGCTCAAACCACTGAGCTATCCCTCCCCCCAGTTAGCCCACAGCAGGCTAACGCAGGGTAGATTCACACCCCAACTTGCCATGAACTAAATGTTTGTGTAGACTTGCAATAGCTACATCATTGAAGACACATCCCAGGACACATCCCAGTACATCACCCTTCTGTGGAATTATTGTCACTTGGCACTTGTTTCCACAGGATACCTAGAGATAAAATAATTAATGCTATTAACATTTTTGGAAGGTTTATACAACTTCATGCTTTGGGGTTTAAGCCAATCACTAACTGTTAGTTCTTAGGATTGGACCTTCATGGGGGGGCAGATTGTCCCTCAATTGCCTACAGCAAGATTTATTACATCCTCCTCTGGAGTATCTGCTGCCCTGAACTGTCTAGGTGGCCCTCAGGTCTGATCCAGTCTGGCAATTCCTATGTTCCTCTTTCTATTTCCCCTCCCCTGAGCTGACTCCTTTAGCAGAAGTAGCTCTGCTGTTATTTTAAACTCTTAATGTGAACTGCGGTGAGATTTTTGCTCCAACTCCCCCTAAAGAGACCCTATCACGTCAGATCCCAGGTATATTAAAAAGTAGCCAAACCCCATGTGCCTGCACCTTCTGCACATTAATGTGTGGAAAAACACTGGCTTCCTAAACTGCCTTATAAAGAATGGGTGGTGCATTTTACTGTGTGTTAATATTGTTCAGGGGCTGTTTTCAGCCTTTTAAACATAGCTCCTTCGGGTTTTTTTTTTTTTCCCCTTTTGCATCCCTAGCCTTTTACCAATAACAATATAAAATGTGCTGCCGGATCTTTACAAAGTTGTTTTAAGAAACTGGTGTTTTTACAGATTGGGTCCAACACGCAGTCTTGTGTATGTGTGTGGTCATGCATGGGTGGCCATGTACTCACCGCAGTAGATCCCAGGATGACTGGAAGCCCAGGTGGAGTAATAGTAATAACATCGGGCTTTCGCACCAGCCTTATTCCAGTTACAAGTAACATGAACGTTCTCAGGATATAAAGATCATTTAAAATGTTAACGTTCCTGTTATAATGAATGCCTATAAAAGGTACATTAACCATTGGCCTGTGCCCATGGCCTCACTTAGCCCTTCTGTAACTCAGCCCCCCCAGGCACTGAAGGAAGGCAACCTTTTATTTATAAACATCCACTGCATTAAACCCAGAAAAGACACTACTCCCAGATGTCCAACCCTCTGCTGATATTAAACTCTCCTGCCTGGAACAATATGACATCAGTGGGAGAGGTTCCCGGCTCTCCTACCTTTATAAAGAATCAATAGCCAAAGCCACCAGCTGGGGAAAATGTCCCGTGAAAGGGCTCCGTTCTGCTCTCTGTACCCATGTGGTGCTGAGGAGAGTTACCCGTGTGCATGGAGAGCGGACTGGGGCCCATTTGCAGCTCCCAATATATCTGCCTTGAGCAGCAACCCCTTCCCAGCATGCAAGGAGCTCTGACCCCTCCTGGTCTGACCATGGTGGGAGAATCCCTGGCAATTCCAATCTCCATTAACCCTATGCCTTTCCCAGCCAGATCCCCACCACCCACCAAGATCTTGACTACAAGCTAGACATCTCTCTGGTCTAGTGATCAGGATATGGTGTTCTCATTGCCATACCCTGGGTTCAATTCCTGATCAGGGACGCATCTCCATAGGATGAGAAGCAATGGGCTTAAATTGCAGAAAGGGCGGTTCAGGTTGGACATTAGGAAAAACTTCCTAACTGTCAGGGTGGTTAAGCACTGGAATAAATTGCCCAGGGAGGTTGTGGAATCTCCATCATTGGGGATTTTTAAGAGCTGGTTAGACAAACACCTGTCAGGGATATTCTAGATAATACTTAGCCCTGCCCTGAGTGCAGGGGACTGGACTAGATGACCTCTCGAGGTTCCTTCCAGTCTTGTGATTCTAATTGGTCTCAGCCAGACTATGGAGATGGGTGTGGTTTTAGTGCCTAGATGGATAAAATCAGCAGGTCTCCATTGCTATAATGGTCCAAATCCTGGGTCTGTACGCTCTTGAACTTTGGGGAAATTCTGTCCTCGTGTTGGAGCCATATTTTGAAACTTGTGTCAAACCAAGGAGGCTAAAGATAGGAAGTGGGGGAGAAATACCATGTTAGTTGACTTTCTCTCCTTAGTCTGTTAAGGGAAACCTATAGCAAATATTCCCCCTTTGCCCGAAACACTTACAGCCAATTTGCACCAGCTGATCAGCACAAAGGGGCTGTAAAGTTAGCAGATCTCTCCCGCGGGAGTAGTTACCTCCACTGTCGCCCACTTGCAGCCTCCAATGTAGGGGTTGTGTCCAGAGTGTCAATGCACTCTGGCAATCCCTAGCTGGCAGAACAGCCTCTAGAGTCCCATAGCCCAGCCGGTAGAGTTTAGAGCAGCCCTGAGATTGCTGTAATCTACATTGTGGAGAGAGCCGCAGAAAATCAGCCCTGGGAGTAAGGAGTTTCAACTGGCTCCTTAATGGGCCCCTCCTAACTACACCCAGTTGGGTGCAAAAGGGGAATCTGAGTCTTTGTTCCTCCTGGGAACATTTCACACAGGCCCTGAGTCTGCATGTGCACTCACTTGCCACTGCTGTGACTCCATTGGCTCTAATAGTGACTCCAGATTAAGAGCAGTTTAAGTGAGGTCAGAAACAGGCCCAAACGCTTTCTGCTGTGGTTCCTGCGGGCCTACGTTTCAGAGGGGCTGAGTATTCCCAGTGTCAGCTGAAATCAGTGGGAGCTGCAGGCACTTAGCCCAGTTTTCTAAAAGGATTGAGGCATTGTTGCAATGCCTAACTGAGTTAGGAGACTGAATCTCATTTTCATAAGGGATTTAGGCACTTAAGAGCCTGAATGCCACTGAATGCCCTTTTGACAATGAAATGTAGGTCCTAAATCGGTTAGGCTGTGCACTGCTGAGCTCTGCAATGTCTAAATACCTTTAAAAATCTGGGCCTAAACCCCTCGGGAAATCAGGCTATGTACATATCTGTGTGTGTGCTGGTTTAAATCTAAACATCAATATTGCGTATTTTATTTACCACCTCAAACTTTTCACCAGCCATTGTAGTTCTCTCCAGTAACGAAAACATAAACTCATCCAAAGTCCCAATTATTTCCGTTTCAAACTGTATTTGTAAAGGGAGGGAATCCAACTGACCCGTCATTGTTTTTCTCTCCTGGGACGTGGAGTGACCCCCAGAGGCTTGTGCAGAACAGAGAACATTTCACTCGGAACTATGAAATTTCTAACTTAAAAAAAAAAAAAAAAAAGCCAACCAGCAAAACATTCAGACATGAAATGTGCCTTCCCTCCCCCCCCTAAATGGTCCCTTGATCAAAGCTGCAGAATGACTGGCAGAACTGATGAATACCCATCCTTCTCCTCCTGAATGAGGCCCACAGCAGAGCACAGGCCTGTCCTCACAACAGCAGCTTTCCCAGCTTGAAACTCCAGAGTCTGTCAACTCTGATGATATGGTTGGCTCCAGGGCTCTTTCCACTTCCATTCTATTCTTTTATCTGCTGAAAATCAGAATAGAGACTAAAATGAAACTTTAATACTATAAAGTTACAGAAGACTTAAAAAAAAAAGGGGGGGGGGGGTTGAGAGAAAAGAACTCATGAATGGGGCTAAAGAAACACATAGCTGGGAAGCTCCCAACCATGATTGAAAGAGTTTTGCTCATAAACTCAAGCATTTAAAAAAACATTTTCTATCTCTGCAGTGCCATCAGTGTGTGGATTTATATTTTCGGGGGGCAAAGAGGTGCCTGGTACGTGTATAAATTCTTTTGGGTTTGATTTCAGATGGATAGATTTTAAATATCCAGCCCTTCCAGAAGACGCCAGGTTGCACTCAATACATCACCCGGCAATCAGCATAATTGTGATGGCTTTTCAAAAATTAATGGGGGCTGTGGTTTGGGCTGGAAATAGCCAAATAATATATTTTGAAGAATCAGAGACCAAAAAAAAAAAGAAGTTATGCCATTAAACCAAATGAACCTTCATGCTTCCAGCATTGTGCAATAGGTCCCACATTTAGCTGCTAATCTAATCCAGAGCAACATTTACATAGCCTGGATTTGTGAATTACAGAAGGCTCAGGGAACTGGAGGGGGAAGGATTTAGAGGGGAGGGACTGGGTGCTGCAACACTGGAGTCAATGGGAGATTGGTGACTGACTTCAGTGGGAGTGGGCCCACCGAGAGGTGCTAATCTAGAGGACCCGGTGCCGCACCCACATGTTGTTCTTGAACAGGCATTTATTCCAGAAGGCTCGGGGCCCAATCCTGCTCCTAGTGGAATTTTTTCCTTGAGCTCTGTGGGAAGACGATCAATCCCTTGGGAAGCCCATTTTGGTTTGGTGCATGGACAAATGAGTTGTTTAACAGATCTGATTATTTATTTTGTAATGGCGCACTGGGCATTGATTCTTCTCCCAGGTCTAGTCCTGGATCAGCTGCTCAGCTGAGAAGTATTTCTGTGAATGTTTGGGGGCCAGATAGTCCCCCTGAGATCTAGGCATGGGGAAGAGCCTCTGTGCATGGATGTTTGAACCCTTTGAACACATGAGGATAGTGTCGGCTCCCACCCACAAGCCCCTGCATCCCAGATCATGCAGAAAGCTTTCCATGGGGTTGGATATGCACAAGCGGGGAGGGCGGGGACTAGAACCACAAACCCAATGGAGAATCCGCTCACAAGTGAATACAACCTAGGGCTATGTGTAACATCTAAGCAGAGCCTATCCATGAAGGGAAATCCTTGAAGGAGGAACTCCTTGAGAGGCGCAAGACAGGGGTCTGTAACCTGTACAGACCCCAGGTTCAAATCTAGCAGTGACCAAATGTCATTAGCAGCCGATGGCTGACCTATGTGAAATGAGTTGGTTAGGTCTCATTCCAGTCCTAGAGCACAAAACCCACCAGTCGACTTAACACCCTTGTGGGCAGTCGGAGCAGGAAAACGAAGGATCGCTTAGGCAGGGACAGTGAACTAGCCTCTCACAGCTCCTCGGGGCTGAGGCACAAAGATTCACTGCTTTGCCTGGGCTGTACAGGTTTTGTGTCTAAACAGAGGACTTAGCCTCCAGGGCCCCAAGCTAGCCCCTTTCACAAGCACCAGATCCATTTTAAAAGTCAGACTAATGCTGCAACTGATAAAATCCCACTCCCCATCATAGAGGCGTAGCACGTGCGGAGCAATTTGCCCTAGCAGAAGTGCTGAAGAAAACATCATGGGCCTGATCCCCAGCGGATGTAAGATGGGATAGTGCGGCTGGCTTCATTCAGGATTTGGCTTTGTGTTTATCTTGGGGAAATCCTAGTCTGTCACATCACAGAGCAATTCAGAGAGCTGCAATTTGAGCATGCTGAAAACAGTTGGAATATTTAAACATAGCAGGGTTTGATGCTCCATTACCTTCCTCCTCGGCTCATTCTTTTGCTTCTGTGAGAGGGAGAGTAAAATGCTACCACTCTGGGGGTGTTTTACACTCTCTTTGCACCTGCTTGGCACACCACTCCATGACCCAGTAAAGCGCAAGGCAGTAGGAAATCGGCCCAGCTACGATCACAACACAACAAAGTTAATTTTTCTTAACAGCCTTTCTGCAGCCAGAGGTTACGCAAAGCACGTGGTATGATGTCCACTCTGTTTTTTGCAGCCTGACAGCTTGCAGTGAGTGGGATTAGCTCCCGATAAGCTTCATAAGAACCTGTAAATTGAAGTACAACCAACAGAGGGGTCAGATAACTGATGGAATAAATTGCAAGTCTTACAAGACTTCACAGAAATTTCCATCTTCTGTAACTTATCTCAAAAGGGGGGGAAGAAAGGCAAGCCTGAAATAATGACACAAGCGAACAGTAATTGAAGTGTTGTTTACTGTAAGCACTGGTCACTTACTGTATTTAGCTCAACAGTCTTGGCTTTTAATGCATGAGAAAACAATGATTAAGGGATTTCAGTTGCAGAATCATTTTACTTACATACACTGTAATGTACACACGCAACTGGGTGAAATTCTCTTCTCTGTGACACACAAAGAACTCTGCTGATGAAGTCCACTAATGTCCCGGAGAAAAGAACGTAGCTCCATCTGTCTTGATTAGAAACGAGTGCAAACCCAGAGCATGGACTGAAACCTGGGCAAGGAATCTCCTCCCTGGCGTGGCCAGTTTATGCTGCCCTGCATCCGGCTGGGGAATAATTCCTCTGGTGTGGGAGATGAATAAAACAGAAGCCCCCTCTACAGGATCCAGTGGGTGTGGAGGGCCCAATTTGTAGCAGACACTGCTACAGTGATTTTATGCTGCTAATTTTAGGCAGCTCATCCAGAATTGGGAGGCTTAAAGCCGCTTTAGCCCCTCCTTTTCCTGCGCCTCCTAGAGGCAGAGCATGAACTCGCAGCCTTGGAACCAGGCCCAAACTTTGCAGATGGCTCCTGTTAATAAAGGGCTGAATCAAAAATCGTTCTCTGAATATTCACAAGTTGGGGGGTGTTCCGATTGCAGCCATGGAATTGCATTTGACAGTGTGAGTCCTGCTTCAGTCTCTTTCTAAATGCACTGGGCCTGATTCTCAGTCAACTCTGACTTCACGCCCGCATGCTTCCATCCACAGATAACTCCAGGTGCAACTTTGCAGGTGCAGTTAAGTAGTTAGATACCTAAATGCTATAAAATGCATCATAATTATTTAGGTTTCAGAGTAGCAGCTGTGTTAGTCTGTATTTGCAAAAAGAAAAGGAGTACTTGTGGCACCTTAGAGACTAACAAATTTATTTGAGCATAAGCTTTCGTGAGCTTTCATGCTGTAGCTCACGAAAGCTTATGTTCAAATAAATTTGTTAGTCTCTAAGGTGCCACAAGTACTCCTTTTCTTTTTGCATAATTATTTAAACCGACATTTTTATTTTGCCTGTGCAAAATTTGAGGGCACTTCAGAAAATCAGGGCTTACGACGTTTGTGTTGGTACATATCTCTGTCTTTGCGGAGAAAGTGAGAACTTCATTTAGTAACCTTTTAATACTGAAAACCTGATTCTGATCCCATTTACACTGGCACAAACCCAGAGTAACTCTGCTGAAGTCAGTTATGCTAGACAAGTATATAAACAGTGACGGAGGCATCAGAACAGGGCCCGGAGTCTACATAATACTGAGATACGGTACAACCCTGTTTGTCATGTTTCGGGGACATATTTGGATGATCAAGGAAGCAGCCCACACAAGCTGATCCACAAATGCTCCTCCTAGGAAACATAACCCTGATTTGGGCAAGAAGGCATGTTAGCTGTTCAAGGTTCACATGATCAGAGTGGTTTTGTGTTATCGCTGGCAGATGGCTAACTATGGAAGTGCAGCTAGATATTGCTACCATGAAAACAGCTAAGTATCCTGGTTACCAGCAACGCACCTGCATCAAACACACTCAGCACATGATCGCTGCTGGGCAGGCTATATCGGTTTTGTTCACCCTTTTGGCCAGCACCGTTTATTCCCTCTGACACAAGGGTGGAGGGTCCCCCATTGAACCTTGAAGAGTTCTTCTAGTAAATATGTCCATCCACTTTGGGATGATGACCAGGTAAACTGGAAGGAGACCCGTCTACTGCTAGAGAGACATCCAGATGCCATCTTCACAGCATGTCCCAAAACAACCAGAGTCCAAAGAAATGATTCTTGTTTTCACATTACAATACATAGCCTTCATACAACATGCCACCCTCAGACTGCAGTTTAGGTTCCAGACAGCCCAAAACTGCGATTTCACCAGATAAGTTGTTACCACGTAGTAGAGTTTTTGGATCCAGTCTCAACCCCACCCAAAGGGACTTGAAGGTGCTTGGTACATTGCAGGATCGGACCGTTATTTTGCAGTCTGTGGGCCCACTCCTGCAAACAGTAATGCATGGTGCTTAACGTGACACGTGTCAGTGATCCCGCTGAAATCAGTGGGATGGGTCACCTGTACAAAGTCTCACACATGCTTCAAGTGTTTGCAGGATGGGGGCAAGTGATACAAAATTCACAACTCTACATCCACATGGTGTGAATGGCCTCAACATTATTCCATAAACTCTACTCTCGTACTTGATCGACTACCCATCTTCAGAAATTCAAATCCAGCTTTTGATCCCCGATGCAATCACTGGATGCAGAGCCACCTTCTCCCAGAAGAAATGTTCAGTGCAGTAAGCTAAGCAAGAGCCAACCTTTGAAAAATGCCTTTTGAAAACATAACTAGGAGACAGAGACAATAGGTATATGCTCCCTGGTTTGAGTGAGAGGAATTCTTTTCATGCTGCTTAATTTGATCCACATTTTCTGTGTCCTGTGCTGAGAGCAACCCTAGCGAAGACAACTAAAAGCAGATAATACAAAAACTTGAAGCCGGAAGAATTTCATAGACAATAAATTAAATAAATGAAAAAATAAAAAACACAACAGAGTAGGCAACTCAGAACAATCAGGGATCTTGTTTCTCTTTTCTATAGACCCTGCTGCACCTGAAGAGAAGCTTTGCCCCAACTTGATTATTTTTTTGTCGGTCAGATAGTATCTTACCCTCTTCCGTTCTTTAGAAAGAAGGCTGGGTCCTCAGGCTATTATCTGATTGGAAAACAAACCTAATGCAAATGCTTTAGTTCTGCATAAAGGAAGAAATATATAGATTGGTAGATTTTTAGGGCCAGAAGAGGGAATATTACTATCATCTAATCTGACCTCCTACACAACACGGGCCAGAGAACCTCACTCAGTAATTTCTCTAGTCTAGTCTATCCTTTATCGATTCTGATACCCCACCTTCCCTCCACGGTATTTGAGTGACTTGCAGTAGTGCATTAAGTGACATGACTAACATCCATCACATGTTGTCTGTTCTCTCATGCTCTCTCCAGGGGGAGAAGTGTGTGCAGTAGAGTGAATGTTTTGGTAGGTTGTTTAGGGGTTGTTGTTGTTGTTGTTTTTTAATATGTATGTTGCTATATGTTTATGGTAGAGAAGGGAAGGTCAAAGAAATACATCTTGCACTTGGAGCGGAAGGCGGGGAGGTTTGTGATCAGGGAGTTCATTCCAGAGTCTGGGACTAGCCCCCGAGAAGGTGCTGTCCACCGCACAGACAAGCTTTGCCCTTATTGTAGAGAGTTCAGTTGTGTCCAAGGAATGTAACTGTCCACCATGATCTCATCCCAGAGCTTAGCCTTTAAGAGTCCATAACTTCTGTAGAGATCTGTATCACTTCTCCAAGGTCTTCAGCTCATGTCAGTCGTAGCAGCATTGATTTCAGTGGAGCTGTGCTCATTTACACCAACTGAGAATCTGTCCCATTTACTAAAAAACGGATCCTTAACAGCTTCTGGCAATGAAAACTTCAGACCAGATGGCCTTTTTCCTTTAGGAAATCCTATAGGGTTATGTGACAGGGTGAGACCTCAGTATGGGCTAGAGAGAGTTAAAGGCCAGATAGTCACATTTACTACATCTGTGGTGTAGTTAATTAGTTGCTCCTCAGCCAGAGGGGGTCTAACAGGGGTCAAGTGATAACTTTATGGACAGCAGGGCCTCATAAAAGTTGAGAGAGCTCCGCCTGGAGGATGAGACATGGAGAGACTCCTGGGCAGGAGAACAGATACCTCAGAAAGACTCACTCTGAGGGGGGCAGTGCTCAGTATTGGAGCTGGGGAGAAGGTTCTGGAGTAGCCACCAGAAAGGGGAATGAAGACAGAGCCCAGAGGATGGGCTGATTTGTTGAGACAGTTTGGATGTTACTTTGACTTTTGTAACCCTGCAGAGGATCTGAACTAGATGCTTCTCAGCTGAGGGTTGAATGGCACACAAGGACAGACTGCCTACAGGGGTGGCTGGAGCATGGACCCCTGCAACGAGAAGCCCTGATGAGAGGGGGTGCTACAGTGGTAAGTGCAACTGCTTACAGGCAATTCTGTGCTCTTTGTAAGCATGCAGATGGGAATAGGTCCCCTCCATTAGTTCTTTTTTACATTGTTGCTTCCTCAGATTTAGAGCCAAAATTCTACTCTGGTATACGGGTGTGAAATCAGTGACACACTGAGGTGTCTACTCATGGATTGTTGACAGATCATTTGATTGCAAGCCGTCCTAGAACCTGTTGCAGAACTGGGGGTTGGACGATGGGCCAAATTCAGCCCTGGTGTAAATATGTTGAACTTCAGTGAAGTCAAGAGGTCAGATCACCAGTTGGTGTCAATCAAGTCAAAAGAGCTACATAGATTTACACCAGATGAGGATCTGGCTCAAATATTCCTCCTTGTTTGTTGTACCCTCTGACTTTGACTAAAGACAATTGAATAGAGATCTATCAACTTGAAATGTATCCAGCATGACACTCTGCTTTCCCAGTCTTTGCTCTTTATTACAGAAGAGGGGGTGTCTGATGAAATATGTGGGACAGTTGAGAGATATGGGTCTGCACATCCAGCATTATGTAGATTTTCCTGTTGATCTTACTCCTGAAAAAGCCCAAGAATCCACAGACATTGAATAAATTCTGCATACATTAAATATGCTAATTGAGTAACTATTTATACACAGATGGTTAATGCACTATTTTTCACCCCAAAATGTGCACAAATCAAACCCAAAACATCTATACGCAGGGCTTTTCTTTTTAATAATGCCCTATTTTTTATTCCAGAGTGTAACTGCTGAGTGTACCACAGCTACATTGGCATATCACTACTCTAATAACTTCCTGACAGATGCTCTGGGCACCTGGAGAATGGTTTGAACTACACTAGGCAGCCACTTTTCAACTGCTTCGTGGTCACCATCATTACCCTACTAAAGTCAACTGCAAACTTCCCGTTGACCTCCATGGTGCAGGAGGAATCCCATATCATTTCAGATACCTTCCTAGTATTTACCATCCAGGCGGAGATGGTGTCTGTGAGGCCAGTTCTCCACTTAAGGGTCTGATCCATTTCCCATCGAAATCTGAAAATGGGAGTTGGATTTGTCCCTAAATTCTTTCTTTGATTATAAAGAGGAAAGCCTATTTGATAAGAGGCTCCATCAAACTGGAACGGCTGTTGAAATTCACCCAACTCTGGATTCATTTTCATCACTGGCTATGTACATGGTCAGTCTTCAGCTGTGTTCTTCGCTTATTTAAATGAATTGTGCTGGTTGGCATTATTGACTTTACCAATCAATAAATAATATAGGCAGCCAGCTGTATTTCATGCACACAACATTATACACGTACCCGCAACTATATTTCATGAGTGTAAATAATACTGGTGCATCAGTGGAAATTAAAAACAAACAGATATACCTTAGAACGATTTACATCGGATGTTTCTTAACATAATGGGGAATTAAGGAAACAAGATGGAAAACAGATCTCTAGAGGACATGTGAACCCACATTATCAAGACCTTCTGCTTTCTTGTGGAGGTTTAGGGTTGCTAGCCATCCAGATCCACTCAAGATCTGAAAGAGACTGTGGCCTTTATCTATAGATTTGCACTGATTCCAACATTCGATGGCCAGCCAATACAAACCCAAGAGTAGATAAGGAAAGCTGCCTTTTGCACTGGAGGAACTCACTGCTGCTTGAAACCACAGTTAACCCCACTGATGCAAATTGCAGCTTTCCTTGTCCCCCTTGTGGTTTGCACTCATGCAGCTATGCTGGTGGCTCACTCTCGATTGCTGGAATTGAAGCAAATTACCAGCAGTGCAGACAATGCTTGTGTTCTGCCCTTTAGCCTGGCAACAGAGTCTACTTCTTCCTGGCAAAAGAGAGATGCTTCCTAAAGGGCCTCCTGGAACCAGAGGCATTTGTAAACAGGGGCTCTTCTCAGGAAAGAAGGATTCTCTTTCTTTGGTCTTACGGAAATGGAAATAACCATGCTGGTCATAAAGCCTCTCTTCCTCCATCTTGTGAGCCATACAACAAGCACAGCTACTGTTGAGTGGTTTCTCTTTGTGTGGGATCCTTTGTGTTGAGTCGGGTATTTATGTTTGCTGATGAAACTTTGTGTAAGGTTTAGCTTATTTTTTGCACAGCACTTGGATGCCTCTCGGCTACAGGGTCCTTTGGTAAATAAGAGTTGTGTTATGTTTTTATTATTGCAAAGGTAGCATGGACAGAAATGACAAAAGGGTGTAGGATGTAACCCTCTCTGGAGTAAGTGAGACCCAGCCTGACACATAGCTGAGGGGTCTGTCTTTTTCTTACACTTTGGCAACACTTGCATATCTTGTAAGGCCAACAAAGTCACATTGAAATGACGTGAATTGAAAAACTGTAAGCTGGGAGCAGTCCCTGTGGACTGCCCTGCCGTGTTAAAGATGGAGGGCAGTTGCAATCTGCTCCATTGGTGTGCAATTTATATGACCCTGAACTGAGCAAGATTTGAAGGCCTCTGCACTGGGACCAGACCATGAGAGATTGCAGATCATTTCCTGTGAAGTGCTGAGTGCCTTCAGGCCCATCCTGTAGAAGTCAATGAAAAGAGAAGCGAGCGCCTCCCAGCTTCAGACCTTCAGTGTGTAATAAGGCTCCCCACTGAAAACCGCATTAGTGTCTGTGGTCCACTTTCCACTAAGTGCCCACCCTGCACATCCTGTCCCTACTGGCTATGACTGCAGAAGTGTTCATTGCAGTGACATCGCTTTACTTTATGCCTATTTTCTTCTCCTGGCGTTTATTTTGGTAGAGGGTCTGTAATCCAGTGGCGTGTGCTGCTGTCTCTGAGCTATTTGTTTTCCTTGAAAATTTAATATAGATTTAATTATATGAAAATGAAGTACAATAAATAGACCAATTATTCAGCCCCACCATCTAAACATCAGCCGTGGGGGATATGACTCCTTCATCCAGACAAACATGCTATGGGTATACACAATGAGCTCTCAATTACCCTTCCTTCTGTTAGCATTTAACCATTTCCCTCACCCTGGTGATGCAGAAGCCATGCCTAAATCAACTCAGGTAGAAGTGCATTCGCTCTGGCTTTGAAGAGGCATTAGATCTTTGAACAGAGGGCTTCTTGCTGGGTGATCCTGTATTTCCTTGTGGGAGGTGGATCTGGAGCCCATTTTGTGTGTTGGAGAAGGCTCAGTGGCGGGGAAGGGAGACAAAAACGAACAGCTTGGCTTTGCTGACAAAAATAGTCTTGACACCATGCACCCTGTGCGCCATTAAAACCCCCCGACACACTTATTTACTAGGAAGACATACGTATTGATTTAGCAGTAATCAGAATTAAATGCAGAAAGGTCTGGGCATGCAGAAAGGCTCCACATCAGATGCCCCTGATTTAGGGCTTGATCCTGCCAAGTGATGAGTAGCCTCCAGCTCCAAGTCACGGGGAGGGGAGGTTGCTCAGTACTTTGTAGGATGAGAAATGAGCAACCAAGTGGACATACTCAAGCCGGTTCAGACACACGTCTCTGATGTCAGGCATCTCGTCAGGCATCTCTTCACCTGCACCATGGTCTGCATTGCTGATTTCATTTTGCATGTTGCAGTTTTATCACCTGACAAGAAGGCTGCTTTGAATTAAAGGAGGGAGGCAGAGCCAGTTGCGACAGTACATCAGTTATAATGAACACATCAGCTGTCAGCAGGGAACAAACACAGTTTCCCCATCGATTGGTGCCAATCATTTTTGGCATATACATCTCTTAACCACTCTTTTCTGTAGCACCAGAGACCTTTGCAAAATGTCAGTTTGTGAGTACAGTTATGCATGCTGGCCACTTAGAAATTGGTGTATATTGTACTGTAATGAAGCGGTTAATCTGTACATGTCATCACTGCCCTCTTCTGGGTGGAGCCAGCAGTACTGAATTTTGTGCCATAGTCCCTATACTGCTAACTGCTAGTTTCCGGTACGAAACTGTGGTAAAACCTGAGTGTCTCTGGATTAAGTTTAGAAGTGTGTGCAACAAGAGTGATGTAGTGGTGGGAGTCTGCTATAGACCACCGGACCAGGGGGATGAGGTGGATGAGGCTTTCTTCCGGCAACTCACGGAAGCTACTAGATCGCATGCCCTGATTCTCATGGGTGACTTTAATCTTCCTGATATCTGCTGGGAGAGCAATACAGCGGTGCATAGACAATCCAGGAAGTTTTTGGAAAGCGTAGGGGACAATTTCCTGGCGCAAGTGCTAGGGGAGCCAACTAGGGGGGGCGCTTTTCTTGACCTGCTGCTCACAAACCGGGTAGAATTAGTGGGGGAAGCAAAAGTGGATGGGAATCTGGGAGGCAGTGACCATGAGTTGGTTGAGTTCAGGATCCTGACGCAGGGAAGAAAGGTAAGCAGCAGGATACGGACCCTGGACTTCAGGAAAGCAGACTTCGACTCCCTCAGGGAACAGATGGCCAGGATCCCCTGGGGGACTAACATGAAGGGGAAGGGAGTCCAGGAGAGCTGGCTGTATTTCAAGGAATCCCTGTTGAGGTTACAGGGACAAACCATCCCGATGAGTCGAAAGAATAGTAAACATGGCAAGCGACCAGCTTGGCTTAATGGTGAAATCCTAGCGGATCTTAAACATAAAAAAGAAGCTTACAAGAAGTGGAAGGTTGGACATATGACCAGGGAAGAGTATAAAAATATTGCTCGGGCATGTAGGAAAGATATCAGGAGGGCCAAATCGCACCTGGAGCTGCAGCTAGCAAGAGATGTCAAGAGTAACAAGAAGGGTTTCTTCAGGTATGTTGGCAACAAGAAGAAAGCCAAGGAAAGTGTGGGCCCCTTACTGAATGAGGGAGGCAACCTAGTGACAGAGGATGTGGAAAAAGCTAATGTACTCAATGCTTTTTTTGCCTCTGTTTTCACTAACAAGGTCAGCTCCCAGACTGCTGCGCTGGGCATCACAGAATGGGGAAGAGATGGCCAGCCCTCTGTGGAGATAGAGGTGGTTAGGGACTATTTAGAAAAGCTGGACGTGCACAAGTCCATGGGGCCGGACGAGTTACATCCGAGAGTGCTGAAGGAATTGGCGGCTGTGATTGCAGAGCCCTTGGCCATTATCTTTGAAAACTCGTGGCGAACGGGGGAAGTCCCGGATGACTGGAAAAAGGCTAATGTAGTGCCAATCTTTAAAAAAGGGAAGAAGGAGGATCCTGGGAACTACAGGCCAGTCAGCCTCACCTCAGTCCCTGGAAAAATCATGGAGCAGGTCCTCAAAGAATCAATCCTGAAGCACTTACATGAGAGGAAAGTGATCAGGAACAGTCAGCATGGATTCACCAAGGGAAGGTCATGCCTGACTAATCTAATCGCCTTTTATGATGAGATTACTGGTTCTGTGGATGAAGGGAAAGCAGTGGATGTATTGTTTCTTGACTTTAGCAAAGCTTTTGACACGGTCTCCCACAGTATTCTTGTCAGCAAGTTAAGGAAGTATGGGCTAGATGAATGCACTATAAGGTGGGTAGAAAGCTGGCTAGATTGTCGGGCTCAACGGGTAGTGATAAATGGCTCCATGTCTAGTTGGCAGCCGGTGTCAAGTGGAGTGCCCCAGGGGTCGGTCCTGGGGCCGGTTTTTGTTCAATATCTTCATAAATGATCTGGAGGATGGTGTGGATTGCACTCTCAGCAAATTTGCAGATGATACTAAACTGGGAGGAGTGGTAGATATGCTGGAGGGGAGGGATAGGATACAGAAGGACCTAGACAAATTGGAGGATTGGGCCAAAAGAAATCTGATGAGGTTCAATAAGGATAAGTGCAGGGTCCTGCACTTAGGATGGAAGAATCCAATGCACCGCTACAGACTAGGGACCGAATGGCTAGGCAGCAGTTCTGCGGAAAAGGACCTAGGGGTGACAGTGGACGAGAAGCTGGATATGAGTCAACAGTGTGCCCTTGTTGCCAAGAAGGCCAATGGCATTTTGGGATGTATAAGTAGGGGCATAGCGAGCAGATCGAGGGATGTGATCGTTCCCCTCTATTCGACACTGGTGAGGCCTCATCTGGAGTACTGTGTCCAGTTTTGGGCCCCACACTACAAGAAGGATGTGGATAAATTGGAGAGAGTCCAGCGAAGGGCAACAAAAATGATTAGGGGTCTAGAGCACATGACTTATGAAGAGAGGCTGAGGGAGCTGGGATTGTTTAGTCTGCAGAAGAGAAGAATGAGGGGGGATTTGATAGCTGCTTTCAACTACCTGAAAGGGGGTTCCAAAGAGGATGGCTCTAGACTGTTCTCAATGGTAGCAGATGACAGAACGAGGAGTAATGGTCTCAAGTTGCAATGGGGGAGGTTTAGATTGGATATTAGGAAAAACTTTTTCACTAAGAGGGTGGTGAAACACTGGAATGCGTTACCTAGGGAGGTGGTGGAATCTCCTTCCTTAGAGGTTTTTAAGGTCAGGCTTGACAAAGCCCTGGCTGGGATGATTTAACTGGGAATTGGTCCTGCTTTGAGCAGGGGGTTGGACTAGATGACCTTCTGGGGTCCCTTCCAACCCTGATATTCTATGATTCTATGAACTGAGATTCTCCATGAGCTCAAGAGGAACTGATAGGTTTGAAGCAGGAGGGTCTGTTTTCTACCCCTGTTGGTGCAGAGGATAAATTCATCAAGGTATGAAAGCTGTCCACATAGTACAGTGATGGACATTATAGAAAAGTTTAGCGTATACATACATTTTGGCCACCATTGTGACCAGGCAGTAGGATTACACAGGTGTAGCTGAAGACATGATTTGGCCCACCCTGTTTTGCTTTTATGCTTGTTCCCGTGTCGGTAAGCTGGCACGGAGGTGGCAGGCTTGTTTTTTCTTGGCTTAGTAGTGTTTTGTGTTAGTGAAAAGCCTGGCATTTCCCCATCTTTGGAAGTGGTCATGCCGTGTGCCCAGATGGGCTCTATGGAAATGGAAACCCTTTGTTGCAGGGATGGTTTGAACTTGTGTGCATGTATTCTTCCCTTACCAACTTCAAAGGGAGCAGAAAGTTATTGCAGACACTGACACGCTTGCATGTCATCGGAGTGAATGCCCCAGCCTGTTTGCAACTATCTTTCCAGTCCAGTGTTAAAGCCCGTAATGTTAGAGTATAGCAGGGAAGGAGTTGCATAGTTTTTACTTCTCTAAACTGTGTTAAAAGAAGGAGTTAAAGTGCTAGCAGGGAGGCTCTGCACAGGGGGGAAGTTGCTGATCTCAATCCCATTGCACAGTGTACCTGGCCCAACTGTGTTTATGTTCATTATTATTTATTACTCTGTGTGCATTGCACTTAACAGACCCATAGAGGGACATATCCATGCCCTGAGTCAATTACACACAAGGGCTCAAGTACCACATTAGGGCCCGGAGTCTGAGGGACAGCATAAAATAACCCCTATAGTCCCTTGCTCCCCACGGTGTAAGGAGTTAGTTACAATTTATTCTGTTCTATACAGATTCTTATCCTGTGCTCATCACTGTAGTATCTGAGAGCCTTCCAGAAGTGCATTAAGTGATGTGACTACACACCTGTCACATGTTGTTTGTTCTCTCATCCTCTCCCCAGGGGGAGAAGTGTGCGCAGTGAAGCTGGCTCAGGAACAGGTTTGCCACTGGGTGAGAGTTGGCTAGAACCAGTATGTCCAGGGTAGGGTGACCAGATGTCTGGATTTTATAGGGACTGTCCCGCTATTCAGAGCTTTGTCTTATATAGGCACCTATTACCTCCCACCCCCGTCCCAATTTTTCACCTTTGCTATCTGGTCACCCTAATTCAGGGCAGGTTTCTCGAGTGTTGGTTGGATTATTGCATGTTTGAAGGAGTAAGGGAAGATTCCTCCTCTGCATGATGTGTTGGCTATTTTGGTCAGGAGTGGCACCTCCTTCCCAATCCAGGAAGGGCCTGGGTTGGATTCACAAATCTTGGAACAAGACTCCTTTAGGGTGTTCAGAACTTCTTGATGAGTGAGTGTACTGAACTCTGGGAAAGTGGGCAGGCAGTTGGTTGGTGGGGGCAGGTGCAGTGGCTCCATGCTGTTTGAGAAAACTTCCTGAATGTGTGTGATCTTTTCAGCGCAGTCAGGTGATAGTTCTTCACTGCACTTGGTGCTCAGTTGTGTTTGGGTTTTAGGCATTCAGAAGTGATGGAAGCAGTTTGCCAGCCCGGATAGCTCCTGCAGGCAGAATCTGATAATGGGAGCCAGTGAGTCAATGGTGCGCTAGCGACAATGATCATGATTCACCAGGTCCCCGACTCCTCATCCTGTGAGTAGAGTGCTGTTGTCCTTTCGTGTGTTCTGGTGGAGTCCATGAGTCTCTGTGGTTGAATCAAAGTCATTGGTCTTTCTTGTTGCCTGGGAGCTGGAAGATCTCTGACCACAGCCTTAATGAGGTAATGGTCTGTCCAAGACAGTGGCTGGGTTGTGATATACTCTGTCGAGACATCTAGGCTGAAGATCAGGTTCAGGATGTGACCGTCTGTGTGGGTTGGGCCAGAGATGACCTGTGAACGTCCTAGAAGGGTATGTGGGGAGATGAGGTTTTGGGCTTTTGCATCTCAATCCCTGGTCCTTTCTGAGCTTAGGCGCTGATCCGCGCTAGAAGGCCATGTGACCCAAAAGGATTGGGGAGGAGAAGGCAGCTTCATGGCTCCTCCTCCCCTTATGCCAGCCAGCTCTGTGTAGAAGAGAGTATGCTGCACCCCAATGGGCCATATCAGCCATCATGCTCCAATGTCTGCATCAGGTTGCTCGGGGAGGCACAGCGCTCACAAAGATGCCTGCTGAGGCAAGGTGTCTCCACCACACCCTCAACAGCACAGTGTCTAAAAACCACAGCAGAGCCCTTAGCAGTGGGTGAAGTAGATTGAAAGGGGAACATGAAATAGGGGTATTGCAAATCTTAGCCTAGACAAGCATGCGCTATGTTCTGCGTTAGCGACTTCCTTGAATGAAACAGTTCAGGATTTCTCCTGTACATTTTGATAAGATACCTGTGAAAATGCCTGAGAACTGTTCTAATCCAAGAAATGACTAATGTTGATCATAGTGCATCCTATTTGAGAGTCCTGCTTTGCAACACCCCTGGAATGGTCCATGACACTGCGCAGTTATATTGCTGTGAATAGCATTTAGTGCAACCTGGGCCTCCCTGATCGTTACAAAGGGAGGGACAGAAGAACGGATCTCCCTGAAATATTTTGAAGGGGTCCGTTTGGCAGATCTTTAAAGGCAATTTCAACATGAAGCATTAAGCAGCAGTCTGTTTGCTCTTCTGTCTTGCTGGGCCATTTCCATGAAGGCAAAAGCCAAGCTGTTGAGTGACTATTCAGGATTGCCATATGGAGCTTGCCTTTGGCTGATTTCTAGGAGAAAGTCATTCGGAGCAAAATTCACAGCACTTATCCACAAGGACTACTCATCATGTGTGAGGGTTGCAAAATCTGGTTCACAGTAAGGGTTTATCTACACATGAAAGTTAATCTGGAATAAAGTAGGGTGAACATTTACATTGGGGGTCAATTTTGAAAGTGGATTAAACTAATTTGGAATAAGGCACTCTTTTGCCGGAATAAGAGCATCTACATATGGAGTTAATCCAGAATAGCTATTCTGGAATAAGTCCCCATGTAGACAAGCCTTCAGAAAGAAGAGCTATATTACAGCTCTGACTCACCAAGACACTTACTCATGTGCTTAACTTTAATCACACGAGTAGTCCTGGTGACTTCAGAGAGACTACTTACGTGCTTAGAATTAAGCATATGCTTTGCTGGATCAGGGTCCTTAATCTTTTGATTTGAGTTTCCTTGAATCTTCTCTGGTTGAGCTAGTGTCTCACCTGAGACAGTCTCACAGCTTGAGAAGCCTGGATTTACCTTCAGCATTTCTTTGGATCATTATCTATTTTAGAGGCCTCAGGAATGAGGAGATTGTTAGTCCAGAACAGCTAGATAATTGCTTTGAACAACAGTAGCAGGTTACTAGGTGCTTAGTATTCATCAGCAAAACTACCACGTAGAGCAGGGGTTCTTAAACTGGGGGTCGGTACCCCTCAGGGGGTTGTGAGATTATTACATGGGGGGTCATGAGCTGTCAGCCTCCACCCCAAACCCTGCATTGCCTCCAGCATTTATAATGGTGTTAAATATATAAACAAGTGTTTTTAATTTATAAGGAGGGGTTGTACTCAGAGGCTTGCTATGTGAAAGGGGTAACGAGCACAATAGTTTGAGAACCACTGATGTGGAGAAAGATGTGTGCTTTCACATTCAGAATCATCCCAGGCTAACTGCAAATCATATTTAGCTCTGATATATAGTAACAGAAAACCAGTCATAGAGAAAGCTGTGCTTTGGGAAGTCATAGCCTATCATCACTATTTATTTATTATTTGTATTACCATTGCACCTGGGGATTCCAGTCATAGACCAGGACCCCACTGAGCTAGGAGCTGTACAAACACAGAACCAAACGATAACCCTTGCCCTGAGGAGCTTGCAATGCAAATTTCCTTGGTATTAGACCAATCCTTGAATGCACATGTCCCTACACATAGCTTAGAGAGGAGTCCAATAGGAAGGGGCATGATAGAGGCTTACAGAATAATGTGTGGTATAGAGAAGGTGAGGAAGGGAAGGGCTCCACATTTGCCATTTCCCATAAGAAAAGAAGAAGCAGAAATACACTGAAACTGAAAAGGCAACCCATTTAAAACAGATGAAAGAAAATACATTTTTATATAGTCCACATTTAACCTCTGGAACTCAATGCCACAAGGTATCACTGAATCTAAGAGTTTAGTTGAAAAAGGATGAGACGTGGTTAAGGAGAATATCCACCTTTCCATTAAATAGGATATATTTTTAAGGATATAAACCCTAATGCTTCAGGTCACAGGCCAAACACTGAGATTATTCCATGATGGTCCACTGTGGGGATTCTTGCACCTTCCTCTGAAACAATTGGTACTGGCCACTGAAGACAGCATACTGGATTAGATGGACCATTAATCTAATCTGTTACTTTGTTCCCACATTCATTCGTAATCTAACTCCATCTACTTCAATGGAATTACATCAGAGATACATTTGGCCCCATGTAATCTACATACTCAAGTGCTACTTTTCCTTTTCACTTCATAAACTGGTAGTTAAGTATATTAGCAAATTACTTGAATTGGGATAATGATCATACAAGTAAACTCTAGAAAAGAAATACTAATTTATAGCAAGACAAGAACAAATTTTAAAGCATAGAACGAACTGTGTGTTAGATATGAAATATGTCACCAATTCAGTAAATGTGGTTGTAGTTAGAACTGTACTGTATACAGAAAACGGTCTGTAGTGTTTTATTCCAGGAATAAACATTTCTGGTACAAGTTGCTAGATTGACCTCTAGTGTTCATCTTCTTAAAATAAAATTTGTTGGGCAAGTCCACTTCTGATCAACTCTTATATTTGTTGCATTCTCAATAGATATTTTATGTTTAAAAACGTAGGTGACAACTTTAAATGTCAATATCAGAAGGAATTTTCTAAACAGCGGACTGAACACAATTCAGGGATATAAAAGAAACATGAACACAACGTTACTTATAGAAAAAGATCACATGAAATCTTGACTCTGTTGAAGTCAGTGGGAGTTTTGCCATTAACTTCAAGGGAGGAAGGATTTTACTCATTATATTAAAGATATATTTATGCTGGAAAGTTTAACTTGGATGTATTATTTGGTTCTCACTGAAGCCCTGTTTCTTTGTGTTGGGAGGAAAATCCTGTTTATTCTAGGAATCCTCAGTTTTATCTCACACCCATGCCCATCTGTCATTGAGAATCATATCCAAAATTTTCTTCCTTATGCAACTGCTAGTTTGACTGAGTAGTAGAACTGGTTGGAAACTGAAACAAAAAAAAAATCAACATCCTCACCCCCAACTTTTGTCATTGAAAAATTTTGGACAACATTTTTTCCCATTAGCCTTGTCAAATATCTTGTTTCTCAAACTGAAATCCAGAAATAGGTTTTTCATTGATTTTTGAGCATCTGATTTGAATAGTGGGAGATATTTGTTTGGGATGACAGCCAATCATTTTCAAATATTTTCTCTTCCCAAATCCCAAGTCATTCTTTGCCAGTTTGGGGCAAAAACTATTTTTAACCTTTGTATATCTCTTTTCTTTAAAACTCACAATGTTCTGTTGCAAAATGTTAAATTTTGGTTTGTCCAGGGTGGGCCAGATTCTGCTCTCAGTGATACTGATGTAAAACTGGACTAAGTCCTTTGACTTCAGTGGAGTAATTCTGGATTTATATCAAGAAGAACTTGACTCCCAGAAGCTGCATGTGGTAAAGCACTGGCTCCTTGGTTCCATAAGGAAGTTCTTTTCAACTCTACAGATACAGGCAAGCTAAATTTCTAGCTGATGGCTTTAAAATCTCAGACAACTGGAGTCTGACATTCAAAGAAGCAAGATACAGCACCAGTCTGTGCACAGAGACATAGGCAAAGTGACATCTAAAGATATTTTCCAATGTTTATGAACATCAAATAGCTGCACAGACAACTTATTTTAGCTATCTTCAAAGGGACTAAGGTTGCAGAAATAGTCAAACATAGTTACAGACACATAGACAGTAGATAAAGACACCCAGATAGAGAAGTTCTGGGAGAGCTGTTCATTGCCAAGAATCTTTTCCCCTTTTTATGTTAAAAATGATCTACAGTCTTAAATTTGTACTATTCCCCCCTGCCCCAAACTGCTCAATGATCATGTTGTCATGCTGTCTGGAGTGGTTCACGACTGAGTGCCTGCCTTAGGGCAAACAGTCTCAAAACAGGTCAAATACCCCAAACCGGTGGTATGTTCTACAATTAGATTTCACAAAGCCAGTAACAAATGTGAACTCCTGGATGACTATACCAGTCTTAGCATGGAGTCACAGAGACAGTCCCTTTTGACTCTCCAGTCTACCTTTGCACCCAGTTAAACTGGACTTTGTGATAAAAGGCCAAAAATCATACCACATCAGGTTGCTTCCAATCCCAAGAGACCAATCACTTACCCCAGATCAATTGGTACCCTTGAAAGACAACACTGGTAACCAATACTATAGTAAACTAACTAAAGGTTTATTAGCTAAGAAAAGGAAATCAGAGTTATTGAGAGGTGAAAGCAGGTAACGTATATGTACAGGTGAGTCACAGTCTACAATTCCAAATGGTAGCAGAGATGTAGTCATCGGCCAGTTTCCCAAAAATCTTTCAGGGCTACCCAGAATAACTCTGGGGATCTCAGTCTTCTTATTCAGTTATTCCGCTCTGTTAGAATCCAAACAGTCCAGAGAATCCTGAATTCCCTGAATCCATATTTATAGCTTCTTCTCACAGAAAACAAGCTGATAGGGTCACTGCCCATGTAGGCTTTTCCTTTGATGTCGGAGAATGAGGAATGCATTTTGAGTGTTTGCCTCCGATCATCACACACAAAGACCACTTGCTTTGAAATTAACACTTTTCTCTTAAAGTTCTTTATCTGCATTCCACAAGGCTTCTTTCTCATTGGATGGGTTATTTAGTTGCAGGGGTACACGCAATGTAAATGTTTGCTGCTACATTATAATGTGATACAGATAAATGAAAACAATGCAAGTGACATCCCACTAGTTTTCATGAAGTTTAAACACCAAATACACTCTTATACATTTAACAATCACTCTGATCTACATTAATACACAAGTGAATTGGCTTGGGGCTTTGACATGAGCTGGCATTTGGTCTGTCAGCGTCACACAGGTAATGTGAATATATTTCAGAGCATGGATTTGCTTTGACTATTTGCATTATTCCTGGGGAGTGACCGGTCACCTGCGTCACCTGTTATTGTTTCTGCTCCCTGACTGGGTGAATGAAACTTTTCTAAATTGGACTTTCAGCTCTCTGCAGGGACCAGCTTTTTCAAAGGCATAGGCTGCAGGGCCTGGGAGCAGCTGGGCCATGGCCTGACTCCTTTTGGGCCTGCCACAGCCCAGCTCAGGCAAGTGATGCAATGACTCCAGGGCCAGGAAGGACAGGGCAAGGCATTGTGGGAGGAGTGCCCCACGTGCACACTGTGGTGAGAGCCAATGGGCCAGAGTGGGGAGCTGGGCCCCACCTTGTGGGGTGTGAGGTGCTGTGGGGTGAGGCCTTGGTCCTGATTGGGGACTTTGGGCAAATGCAAATAATAAATCATACTAACAAACAAGTGGAAGGAAATCAAAGTTGGCTGCATGAACATTTCCACTATGAACACCGGGACTGCTAAATAGTCACCTGAGTATTGGCAAGAACTCTGCTTTCCACACACATTCTTGTAACCCCTGTCCCTAAAATGGCTCACATAAAAGCGTGGGGGGGGGGGGGAAGGGTTGTAAATACAGTCAAAGGGAATTCATGGGTTTTATTCAGGATTGTAATACTTTTTGGAAGCATTTGTACAGCCCTAATGGATAGATGGGTGGATATCTCAATGCGGCCTACCAAATATCCAGATTTACAATGTGACTCTAATATGGCCTAATACCCCTCTTTAGATTTAAGTGACAATATCTGGTTTACCCACATGGGAAGAGAATTCCTGAGCTGTGGGTCAAGCTTCTCAAGATTATATCCCAGGACAGATTGCAGTTCCAGACCTACTGACCTCACTTGCAACAGCTGGACATTAGGCAAAAGATGATCCTTTGAACTGAATGTTCCTATGTGATGGAAGGGCTTAAATTCTGTTTAAAAGGTCTTGAATTGAACTTGCTGATTAATAGGCAGCTGGTTCAGGTTTTGGAGAAGGAGAACTGCTAACTATCATAGATAAAGACCCTTGGGAAATTGTTTGGATTCTCCATTTGAACTCCCTAGATGTCATTTACTAATCTGCAGTCCTGTCCCTTTAAAATTTCTCCTGCCCTCTAGGAAGGGTGAATTTATTTTTAAACAGGAACTGCATTTTAGTAAATGGATTTTCACTGTATGGCAGCAGGTATTTTAAAGGACCAGGACAATACTGACTGTATGTTAGCAATGGGGGCCATTTTTACAAAGCCCTGCGTGTCATAGATGTCAAGTGTTGTCAGGTTTAACGCACTGAGAAGCTCGGTTGTTCTTTCAGGTGGCATTATACCAACCCAAGTATATCATGCTAATTGTAATTGCTGTGTCCATTTAAGACCACCACATTACAATCTGAAAACCCCATCACTGCTGAAAGCTACTTTGATGCACAATTTTTAGAGTATGGAGCAGACTGCTGGAGCTCTGCTAATAAGCATATTAGCCTTGTACGTGCATGTCTGCATGGAGTAACTTACATAAAACATTACATTACTCACATGCACAAAATCAAGTAGGTTTATGCCTTAAAGCTTGTCCTTTTCCATCCTTGTTAACACACAGGCCTCACTCCAGTCAGGCAGCAAGAGTGAGTCGTCATAATCTCTAAATCTAACCCAATCTAGCCACAAACTCTCCCTCCTGCTCGGACATGTATATACATATACCATTCACTCTCCTGTCTCCTGGGAGCCTCAAGTCCTAGTGGTCCAAGAAGGCTTTGTGCTAAAGCAGAGTAGTCTAAGGTAGGCGCCACGTTCACATAACTGGCTTTTGGACTGAAGACTGCCATGGTTCGTTTTCATTTTACAGTGGCAAATGAGCATGCATGCATGCAGGCATTCTTCATGGGCTCCAGGAAGTTGCATAGTTAGAGCAATGTTATGAGCTGGGTGAAACCTTGTTATGGGGTGAGATCAGCTGGTGACAATTCGTCGGTCAGTTAACATAACTGTAAGCGTAAACCCCCTCCTAAGACAAAAGGTGTGTGTGAATCTGCACAGGCGCTTTTGGTTGAGTATTGTGTGTTGTGTGTGTAGAGAAAAATACACAGAAACTGAGAAATGGCAAGAACAGAGAGAGGGGGATGCAAGAAAGCCAAGCAGGAGCTTGTGAGCACAGTGTGACTCAGGAAAAACCTAGAGAGAGACAGCTTTTGGTTCTGGTGTTGGCTAAAGAGGTGGAGGGCTGTAAGCTAAGAAACAGATCCTTTTGTGCTTGGTTTCTTCTGCATTCAGAGACACAGGACTTGATGCATTCCTTGTAAATAAACAAGGTTGCATCACAGAAAATCTGGCAGGCAGTCAATACAAGGACTACTCCAGTCAGTAAGGCTGCACGGGATGGGGCACTGTGTTGGTGAAAGAGTTGAACAATGGCTTACTGGGGTGATGGCGAGAAGGTTTAGATTGAATATCCTTCAATGCACCAAGCATCTGTTTCGCTGCATCAACACCTGTATTACTTCTATTAAAAATGTCATCATTACTCAGTCAACGCTCCTGGTTCCCAGCCAATTCAGGTATCAGCCAAAGGCAAAAAACAGTGAATACCTTTAATAATCTGCTGTTTCTAATGCATTCAGGCAGGCCAATTACATGAAATTACAGGTCTGCCCTTTTCATTTTACACATTCTTTTCGGTGTAAGCATGGATAAATATTAGATGAGTCCACTCAATAAAAGCGGTGGGCGGCAGAAATTTTATGGAGCAAATATTAGGATGTCCTATGGCTTTGATGAGCCTGTTAAAGCTAAAAATATATGTCTTAAATGTCCACAGTAGTGATGAATTCCAGATTAGCTCTCCCTGCATGCATGCAATGTTAATCATGGTATAACAAATTGCTAAGTGAATTTATGAGATGCCATTTGGATTCCGTGACCATACTGATGAACATAATTTAAATAAATACATTTATGAAGAAATAACTATCTGGGCCCATTGGACGCTCTGTAGAATGTAGAAAGTCTGTGCTAATTACTGGCTCAACCCTACAAAGTGCTGGCAGTGAAGTCAGTGAGAGTTGAAGTTGCTCAGCCCCTTGCAAGAACTGGACCCTAAAACTGAAAAATGCTGATCCCAGGGTTGAGCCTGTTTCAAAGGGGCAGTATGGCCTAAAGTGTAGCTCTCTAAACTAGGAGTCATGAGACCTGGGTTCTGTTCCCCACTTAGCCAAGTCATTTCCCCACATTGTGCCACAGTTTTACCATCCGTAAAATGCAGACCTCCTTTGTAAAGCCCTTTGACATATACTGATCAGAGCTAGGGATTATTGTCCTTGAGATAGCAACATATTTTTGCAGGTTCTGTTAATTGTTTTTAAAATACCTAACTTTGAGAATCTGCTTTAATCTTTGTAAATTGGCTGAATATTTTCAAGTTAGTGAGTTCATTTATTAATTTAATATTATTATTATTATTATAATTTATGATTCATGTGTATTGCAGTAGCACCTAGTATCCCCAGTCATGGAGCAGGACTCAGTCTTGCTAGGCAGAGTTATTAAATATAATCTTGGGACTGATATGCTAATTAAAATAACCTTTTCCCTCCTTCCCACCTGAGATTTTTATCAATTTGGAATGAATAGGTAATCAGATCTCAAAGTGTAATTGTTTTGTTGTTGCTATTGTCACCTCAGTGGCTTGTGTGTCTATAACCTGTTGAGCACGACTACTTTGTTGTGATTTGATTCTTTAATGTCATTCTTTGACAGACCTTGTAACTTCATTTTAACAAGAAGTGTGACTGGAAAGTAAATTATGGTCTTTTCAAAATGCAGGTACATTGGTTAGTTGAAAACAAGAGCAGGAAAATGAAAGTAAACCACAAGGAAAAATGCTGACGGTCTGAGTTACCTGACCACAAAACATTACACTCCAGCTGCAGTCACACAGAGATATGGCACACAACAGCACCCTTGTTTTACTGGCTTTGAATCCAAACAATGATTTCACTCCTTCCTTCACCTTTATGGCAACAAGTCAGTCAGATTACACCTGCATATGCGTGAGAAATGGCAATTAAAACTAGACAAACCCTAGAGAAACTGGTAACTGTGCTTTGAACAAATGTGCAGCACTAAAGTCCTCATTCAGAGAGGCATTTAAGTACATGCTTAACTTTAAACATACATGTGCTTATGTCCCATTAAGTATGTGCTTTCAAAAGTTGTTTATAACTGGAATTCACATGAAATCCAATAGTTTTTTGACAACAGCCTTCAAATAAATACGAGGCCTGATTTTGATCTTGCTTAAACTAGTTTTACAGTGGTGGGACCAGTGGAGTTACTGATGATTTACATCAGTGTAACTGAGATAAGAAGCAGGCTCATAATCTCTAGTATTTAAGTTTTCAGATTTCCTATGTATTATTTCTTCTAGTGCAATTAGAATCCTATGGATACATGAAATGTCTTCTGACCATTCAATAGTTTTGTAAAACATTAATGAAAATGTTAGCCATGTGTTAGTCCCTCTTTCTGTTTATCAGGATTTAAGAACATAAGAATGGCCAAATTGGGTCAGACCAAAGGTCCATCTAGCCCAGTATCCTGTCTTCTGACAGTGGCCAATTCCAGGTGCCCCAGAGGGAATGAATAGAACAGGTAATCATCAAGTGATCCATTCCCTGTCGCCCATTCCCAGCTTCTGGCAAACAGAGGCTAGGGACACCATCCCTGCCCATCCTGGCTGATAGCCATTGATGGACCTATTCTCCACGAATTTATCTAGTTCTTTTTTGAACCCTGTTATAGTCTTGGTCTTCACAACATCCTCTGGCAAGGAATTCCACAGACTGACTGTGCGTTGTGTGAAAAAATACTTCCTTTTGTCTGTTTTAAACCTGCTGCCTATTAATTTCATTTGGTGGCCCCTAGTTCTTCTGTTATGAGAAGGAGTAAATAACACTTCATTCTTTACTTTCTCCACACAAGTCATGATTTTTTAGATATCTGTCATACGCCCCTACCCCCTTAGTTGTCTCTTTTCCAAGCTTAAAAGTTCCAGTCTTATTAATCTCTCCTCATACAGAAGCCATTCCAAGCATTTTCAAAGCATTTGAAAAAAAGTTAGATCCATAGTTCATGTTGTATAAAATGGTTACCTAAAAAACCAGGCCATCAGTTCTCTGGCATGCCATTTGTCATCAGCACAGTATAATTATAATGGACTTTATTGACATAATAAATATAGAGAGCACAGGTGGTATCCATTTTCAGTTGTTTAATTGAAGGACTGAAAGATCCTGTAGTATGGAGTTGATTCAGAGCATTTGTCAGGCCACACTAAAGATTTCAATAGCTGTGACCTTGAGGTCATAAAATTACTGATCAGGAGTAAAAAAATTTTATGACATAGAAGTGAATTCTATTGATTCTTTTTTAATTTTTATATGTATCATAAATGGACAAAATGGCCTGCTCCATTCTCCTGCTGTCTATGAAAACCCATGAGTGCTGTGTTCGAATCAATACAAATTATGTCTAAACATATAAATTTTAATTCAGTTATGAAATATGGCACACATTGAGTTGTATGGGCTAGCAAAGAAAATAAAGAGCCAGGGAATTTTTACTACAGAGCAAAGCATTCTGCAGTGCATTTGTCCATCCAAGTGCATTAGGCACTGAAAGTGGATATCGCAGTCAATGAGATTTAAAAATATCAATCCTCGGTGTAAACTGCAGTAGCTCCATTGACTTCAATGAAGCCCTGTTGATTTATACCAGCTACAGATCTGGCCCATTGTCTCTTTAAACTAGTGAAAAAATAGATCCAGCATGCCACAGCGTAAAATACTCATGACGGTGTAAACATCAAAAGAATTCCAAACAAAAAATAAAACTCAATGGACCAAATGCTGAGGTCCTTACCAGGCAAATTCTCATAGATGTGAATGGATCTTTTGCCTACATAAGGATTGAGGCCCAGATCTTTAAAGGGGGCTAACTCCCACTTAGTACCTAAATACCTTTGAGGATCTGGGACTGTCAGAGTGAAATATGAAAGTCTCAGGATTTAGCCCAGTAGCAATAACTGGGCCCTTTGGAGGCATAGCTTGATTATCTTAATTCAGAAACTCTGGTTCGTCTGTTTTTTCATCCATTCCCAATCTGTGACTCACCTACCATTTTTTTTCACACTATAAGTGAAGTAACAATTAGTGGATTTAAATGTGGCAAACAAGTTAATGATTGTGGTATGCCCCGCATAGACAGGCCCGAAATACACAAATTTGCATTTTGGATCTGAACTTTCCCAGACTTTGGGAGTGTTTCTGGTTCTGCCTGCTATAGATTGAGAGGTTGGCTGTGAAGTTTGGATCTGGATACAAACTTTGCCAAAATTTGTGGGTATTTGGATCTCAGGGGCGGAAGCGGCTGTTGGAACTGGCCCATCTCTAATCCCACAAAATTATTCTTCATACTTCAGAAGGATGCATTTATGTGTAGTTTAAACAAAACACATTTTCCAAGGATACATACTTATAAGCCTTCACATGGGAGCTCTTCTTGTGGTACATTTCTCTTAAGGATTCTTATGAGTGTCACAGACTAACAAACTGGAGTACACCCTTCAATCAAGAGCATACAAAATTCAGGATGTTACTGTGAGGTTTACAGTTTGTATACTGCATCATTGTGGAAATCAGGGATTGCATTATTTCATGTCCATGTGCTGTGGGTAAGAATCAATGCTGAGTTTGATTCCCATTATAGCTCTGTGTGTGTGGCTTGATGTATATTAGAGACAGATCTGAGCCAATCTGAATGAGAATCCAAATTTGTGAAAAATGTGGGATACTACATTCTGATGTTTAAGGTCTTGATTCAGGAAAGCACTTAAGTGTGTGACTTCAGAGGGACTTAAACATGATGTGGCTTTAGTTTGGACCTCTCTTGGGTGTTTACAGAACCTCTATCATCAAGGTGCAGAACCAATCTCAATAGCTTTTATAGAAAATATTTTTTATGGAATGAAGTGCACGGTAGATTAATTTCAAAAGATCTGTAAGCCATGAGTGGGGATGCACACACAGCTTTCTTAGTGTAAAACTATAAAGGACAGAGGTGGGAAGCCACATACTTCACAATTACAGACTTTTTTTTTTTTTTTGGGTCAAATATCCAAATCAGTCCACCTCTAACAGCAAGCTGGACTCTTTTCTCACTGTCTCAGATGACAGAAGCAAGGGATCCAACTGCAGGTACAATATTTTTTAAAGAGCTTTCCACGTACAGTGTATTCATAGCTCAGTAAGAGCCTGATCCAAAACCCACTCAGATCAATCCAAGTTGATTTCACTGGGCTTTGGATCAGACTCTATGGGCCAAATTCCCATTTCATTACACATATGGGACTTCTTGTCTGAGTAAGGCAGGCACAATTCGGGTTATGATTTTTTAATTATTTTGCATTTGTTTGGGGGGCACAGCCTTCCGTACCCAGCCCGCCATACAGTTTCGCACCCCGATGTGGCCCTCAGGCCAAAAAGTTTGCCCACTCCTGTTTTAAATAATATTACCTGTACCAGTCATATGGATACTGTGTTGTGTTGACTGTTTGACAGCTGGCATTTTCTGAAGAGATGACAGATGCAATCTGATATAATTTCTCTCGCCATATATGCAAACTATTTCAGCTCTGACCTTTGCTCAGTCACCCTTGACTTCTTTATCAAGTGGCAAGAACTAGTCATGTGTTGCCCTCATTTCTGTTCATATTAATCAGGGCTGTATTGACAAGTCAATGCTATTGTTAAGAAGACAAAACTATTGCACAGCAATGTTACCAGAAAAGGCAGAAACCATTTCTTTGCACATCAGAGATGCTGACTTCATTATGAAGACAGTACAGTCCTTCTCTGAAAAGCTGATCTCTGGAACCAAATGTAATGTGCAGTGAAGCAGGATGATTCTCATGAAAGAGTGGTCATGGTGTTGTGTTGAGCCTGACTGTGTTAGTTTACCAAGATGTAGCTTTCCGCAATTATTCATTTATTTAAATTAAAAACACACCAAAACAAGCCAGTGACAAAAATATGAATTATATTCCTTAATATTTTGCTTTTGTAGAAGTAATATATATGCATAATTTTAGTATAACTGAAGACTATTTATATTGTTGTTGTTTTTTAAACTGAAGATATTGTATGGCCAAAAAAAAAATCCTGGCTATGTGAGGAAAGGGCTTTTGGGGGTGACAGAACAATCTGACTACAGCAAATTGAAACTGCAGTTATAACTGTATACAAATACTTTTTAAAAATAACTCCAAGAAGGAGAAGGAATATTTGCACAGACCTTGACTAGGGAAGAGAAAGCAAATGATCTTTTTGTAGGAAAACAAGAACAGCTTCTCTTTAAGGTGACTGGTGCGATAACATTGGACAAATGATCATTTTTCTTCAGCATTAGGTAGTTTCTGTCTTGTAACCTCTGCACTAATGCCCTGATTCTGCAAAGCATTTAAACACGTCCTTAAAACTAAGCACATGAGTAGTCGCATTAATTTCACTGGAATTAAATGCATATTTAAATTGAAGCATGTGCTTCATTCTGTTCCTGTGGCCAAGCTCTTTGGATTGCAACGGGATTCAAACATACTTATAGTCAAGCCCCTGCTTATGTGCTTTGCTGAATGGGGCCTTCAGGCCTGCGCCTTGCATCTGCACGTGCAGGTGGCTTTCAAGCCTTGCCGCAGGGGTTGAGAGACTCAGCGACTTGCCCTCCAGGCCGGTGCTTTTTCCCACTCAGAGTGCGTGCAGATCGCGAGGGAGAGAGGCGGCGGGTGAGGGATGCCGCTGCTGGTGAGCTGCCGGATCCCCCTCCCCGCTTCCGCCCTGGGGGGGTGGGGGTTCCCTCCCCTAAGAACCCCAAGGCTCCTGGAGACCTTCGCCCCTTCCTCTGTAGCCCTCTCAGGGTCCCCCCACCTCTGCGCCCCCCCAGCCCTTGGGGGACCACCCAAGGGCTGGGGTGTGGGGAGAACGCGGAGGTGGGGGCCCCCCAAGGAATGGGGGGATGGGAGGCATGCGGAGGTGGGGCTCCCCAAGGCCTGGGGGATGGGAGGGTGCGTGGAGAGTGGGGGCTCCCCAAGGGCTTGGGTGCAGGGGGTGTGTGGAGGTTGGGACCACCGAAGGACTGGGGTGCGGGGAGCACGTGGAGGTGGGGGCCCCCCAAGGGCTGGCATGCAGGGGGCATCCGGAGGTGGGGGCCTCCCAAGGGCTGGGGTGCAGGGGGTGCATGGAGGTGGGGGCCTCCCAAGGGCTTGGGTGCAGGGGGCATGATGAGGTGGGGGCCTCCCAAGGGCTGGGGTGCAGGGGGTGCATGGAGGTGGGGACCACCCAAGGGCTTGGGTGCAGGGGGCATGCTGGGGTGCAGGGGGTGCATGGAGGTGGGGACCACCCAAGGGCTTGGGTGCAGGGGGCATGCTGGGGTGCAGGGGGCGCATGGAGGTGGGGGCCCCCACCCTGCGGGCGCCCCTCTCCAGGACCCCATGGGGCCCCCCACCTCTGTACTCCTCCTCTTGCCCCAGGGACCTCACCAGCCCTCCCTGGGGCTCCCTTCTGTTTCACCCACACACTCCCTGCCCTCCCACCCTTGGCCCCATTGACACCCGCCCCTGCTGCCCCAACCCTCTGGTCCTCCCAAGGGCAGCCACTGCAGGGCAGTAAGGATGGGCCATAGGTCGGTGTGGGTTTGCAGGCAGAGCTCCCTGTTGTGTTGGGACTGGCTGAGCCGGTGTCACCACCCCAATAATCGTTGCTCCTTACGGCGTCTTGGCAAATGTTGAATTAGTGACAATAATTAGAGCCCTGCACGGGTACAAAATTTGTATCCGCATCTGATCCGCAAAAATGGACCGCAAATATCCGCAGATTTGCCTGGCTCTAACAATAACCACTTACCGCCCCAGTCCTCCCGACTCGGACTCCAGCAAAGCCCCTCTTGACTTCATTGGCACCTCAGATTGAGTAACGGTGGCATGTAGGCTATTTTTATATATACACAAAAAACAACCAAACAGAAATTAAAAACTCAACTGAAACAAGACACGGCACTTGCTTCTCCCTCTAGGGAGAGGACGAGAGGACAAACAACATATATCAGATGTGTAGTCATGTTGCTTAGTTAGCATATTACTGGAAGGAGCTCAGATACTAAGGTGACGAGCGCGGTATAAGAACCTATCTGGAATAGTGTCGGATCAGGTCCATACAGCAGTGTTGCCAAGACCTTGCATAACTGCTCTTACAAGTGCAACAACCAAACTAAACAACCCACCCCCATATTATTGCAATGCTGTTACATCAATATAATAAAATATGTAAAGGATAACTGAGGGATAAGGGGTGAGACTGTTGGGTGTGATTTGTTATACTGTTATAGTTTATTAAAATATGTGTATGTTAAACCCAATATGTAATTTGTAAGGATATAGCAGCAGTTCAAAATGGAGTCTGAATCCCCATTTTGTAAACTCCATCTTGTGACACCCCCCCCCCCCGCCACTCCCTTTGTGCCCTGTCATCCTGGCCTAGTTATAACTTGATCAAACTGGTTTTTCCCGCCACTGGGCAATCTCCAGAACAATTTTACCTCAGACTGTTTCCCGCCTTTTCTGGGACCGTACCATGTTTTCCCGCCAAAAACTGCATAAAAGAGCTGGGACCACAGACAAGTGGCGCAGTGACTGTGCGTGCGTGGTTCAGGCCTTCGCAGCATCCGTGCGTCGTCGAGGGATACCACCTTTCCCGAAGTGAAGAGACGAGAGAAGAAGCCGTGTGTCACCTTACCTGCTCCTCTTCCTGGGGACGTCACCACCGGAGGGTTCTCGGTCCACTTCTTCTATTCCAAGAGGGGGAGGGACTCTCCAGTGCTGCTCCTCCGCGGGTTCCCGTTACCCAGCGCGTGCAGGTCCTGGACGTCACTGCCGGTATACCCATCCACCGGTGACAGACAGGGCAGAGGGCGGGTCTGCTCTTCTCAGTAAAAGGGGCTTGTCTTATTTCTTGATACCTACGCCACTGGCCATAGAGAGTGACCTTGGTTCCCCTTTGAGGTAACGAGGTGTCATTTTATCAAGACACGTATAGAAGAGCGTGCTATAAAATGTATTAAGGAGCTGGGTTGATACTTTTGACCCATCAAAGATTTCTGCTTAGTTTTTCCAACATAATTATATCACCCTGTGTGGAAAAATGCCCTTATCCTCCCTGTTCAGTAACGGCTTGGTCCTGGGAGGAGTTGAAAAGGTCCTGAGTACCTTCAATTCCTATTGACTTCAGTAGGACTTGAGAGTGTTCAGTACCTCAGGGTTGGGCCCTCTATTTCTCATTAAAAGGCAAGTGATTCATGGTATTGAATGTTACAATTTAGCTGTTTGAGCCAGTAGCATTTTTTACTTTTAAATCTTTAATAGCCTGTTTAATTTCCATTTGATACATAGCTCATTTGAGTTCATCTTTTTTACTGAATTCCGTTTCAGTGTGTGGTAAATTATTTAACAGTGTGTTTGAGGAAAGCATTGATAGATGCCTTGGAGATATATTTGGGCATGATCCTCTTCCCATTTAACGTTAATATCAATTTTTCCATTTAATTGAATAGGAGAAGGATTTGGGCCATAGTAAACAGTAGTTCTAAAATAAATCTCTGAAACCTTTCCATGAGATTTTCATTTTAAAATGCTTTTAAAGATTTTCTACTTTGCTTTTCAGATATTTTTCTTTGATGCGCAGTCTGCTTTAGTACCTTCTGTATAACGTATTTCATAGAAAATGAGGAAATCTGTTTTTCATCACACAAAAGTTACTCTCATTGATGTTACTGCAGTTTATCTGGGAGCATTATAGGAAAAACAGACCTCTGTGAAGGAGGATAGAGAATTCACCTTTTTGCTTAAAATCACTGTTTCATAAATTTGCGTGTCCCATTGCCCCTGTGATTGGAACATCATCCTTGAACCTGGTCCTGATTCAGGAAAGTAGTTAAGTGTGTGCTTAATTTTTAAGCACATGTTTAAGTTTTGTTGAAGTCAGTGGGACTAAAGCACATTGTTCTAGAGATGAATTGTTTCTAGTTTTGTTCTGCTTTAAATGTCTTGCTCTTGTTTTTTAGAGCCATTTTTTCTTTTCATAAGCTGTATGATTTGTGAAGTCACTCTGAAGGAATCCCATTTCATGTAGATGAGCACTTCCTGGTTGTATTAAATAAATAATATACTATTAGCTTGTCATTGTTAATCACAGCATTCAGGATCTTGTGATATTCATTTAATAATAGTTGATGGACTAAAGTTTATAAGCAGGCAAGAATGTCCCAGAATCCAGATGTTGTTATGGGATCTAGGGATGACTCATTTAACATTTTCAAGAAATTGTCTGTCCCAAAGTAAGCTTTGGTGTAATAAAGAATAAAAAACAAAATACAGTGGGAGATGACAAGTTTTGATTCATTTGTCAAGCCAAGTTTATGATAAAGTATTTTGTTAGTTTATGGTTTTAGAATGGTTTATATTTTATTATATATTTTCTATCCATGGTAAGAGAAGGGAATACAGGACGATGGAATAAGTGGATGTCATGTTAGGATATTCTGATGAATCTATGATCCATCTTTTTAAAAAACAAAACACAAAACTCATACTACTATTTCCCCTCTGAGAGATCCAGATAGAATTGCTGTAGGTGTGACAAGGAGGAAAAAGGAAACAACAAAGGTGAGAAGTACCATTCATTTACTTTTCCTGGACTTCTGCAGTAGCCTCATGGGTATACAAACCAGATGGCTGCGAATCTGAATGTTACTTTCAGTGCTCATATTATAGCTTTGGTAGTTGGGGACATTAAACTTTCAGTACAACAAAAGCTACAAGCAGAAGATAATGATGTTACAAATGTAACTTCCATTTCAGTGGAATTAGACGGGGGGAAAGGAGTGGATATTTTATAGGAATTATTTTTTATCTTTTTCTACTTATTTATTTCTGTACATCTTTGTAAAATCATTGCAATATCTAAGCATGATTTATTTTTATTTTTGTTTTTATAAACTTTTCTTTTAATAGGATCAGCCACAACAAATTACAAGTTCTACCTTTTGATTAGTCACTAAAAAGGTAAAAGTATAAATAAGATGTTCTGGAGTTTGAAGAAAGATGTGATTGTGGACCACATAGTAGTGAAATCCTTTAGCATTAACACTACTCTTATTAAACTAGAGCCTCCGGTGGTAATTTTTGAACATACTATCTAGAGACACCGGAGATAGCTTGGAATCACTACAGGTTTCTGTTGTGATTCTCATAAGAGATCATAATCAATTGAGAAAATGAAGATCTCGAAAATTACTTAAACCATAATCTGAGAATCCTAAAATTCCTTAAATGTGTACGGATGTTCTGAGCTTCCATATAGGAAGTACTGTATTTATCTCCCTCTGCTACTCTTCATAGTGCTACTTGCATCCCTATCATGTTAATTTTCATATGATGTCATGATGATGATATTTAGTAGTTGCCTTGGGAAATTTTATTTCATTTTTGAGAAATAAACTAACTGCTCATTTCAAAGAGCTCTCGAAAGCTTACCTAATCTTCTATAATGAACAGAAACAATCAGTGAATTTAGTGTCTGACATCCTGAAAGTAAGGTGAATTAGATGTTGACAAAGACCTGCCACAAAAGACCAGGCAAAACTCCTACTGCAGTCAGTCTCACCTTAACTATCAAACAAAATGTCTTTAAAAACTCATATGAGCTGTCAAAGGAAAAGTAATATATAAATATATAGTATCTGGAAAAAGGAAAGTAAGAGAGATTTCCAATGACTACGAAAGATATAATGGTGGTGGTGCAGGATAAAACAACTAAAAGCTCTCACAAAGTATCAATTGTTGTGAGTTGTAAGAAGGATGATGTCTCCAGACTTTACAGGTCTGACTTCTGAAAAATGCTGACAATTATTCTATTATTTGTACATATAATATGTCTTATTATGTATTAGACATCTTGATGGCTCTTTATATAAAAAGAGGGAATCTGATACCGCTTTGCAAAGTATCAATAAATGCCTCAGGGAGCTGCCCTGGAATTGAAACACTGAAATTACAAAAGGCATTCAGGCAGGCTAACAAAGCCTTTAGAGCCCAACACTGGCACACTCCCAGCACTGGGAGTCTTGGGTGCTCAGTATTTCCCAGGAGTGGGCCCTTTACAATCAAAATTTGAATCTTGAAAATAATTACATTGTTGTTAATTTCAAAACGCTAGTAAATAAATAAATAAAAAATTGAGGATGAGAAAAAAGTGTGTTCTAGCACTGAACATCCCTTAGAAATCCTTTTTCATACTGCCAGAAGTACAACATGCTGCTGCAGAATAAGCCCAAGGAAATAGGGCCTTCATTTTTTTAAAATAATATGTATTTAATAATAACTTCAAATTAAGGCCACAACTCTAGAAACACTTTACACATCTGAGTAACTTTATGTCGGTGAGCAATCCCATTAAGTTCAATGGGACTACCTATGTAGGAAAAGCAGTGTGGGTATTTGCAAGGTCAGGGCCTAAGAGAGTCATTCAGTACTAAAACCCCAAAATATCTCTGGGAAATGTGGATGGAAAATGAAATTAATGACTATGTATACAAACATGGACAGTAAGAAAACTGTTAGTTCAGAAGCCCTGAAATGCATTTAAAACTTTTACAGAAGAGAGGTGCTGTTTACCAAACTTCATGTCAAAATAAATTTCTTAAAGAAAATTACTTCTATTAACAATTTCAGTATGAATAGTTCAAAGTGATTTTGTTTTGATTTTTAGATTTAAATTCGTTTTTCTCAAATTACAGATAAAGAATGGCCTACTCCATTTCAACCCAGAACTTTGTTGCGCTTTCAGATCTGCATCCAAATCTGGCTCGCCCTGTAAGTCTCAGCAACGTCGCACTTTTGTTCTCAAATGAAATTGTATCTGACTATATTATATTACTGCAAAATTATGTAATTGACATGTATTTAGAAACTCAGAGCGTCAGTGTAATTATTAGATATAAAGTACCATACCTTCTTTGTGTACACACCAGGAAAATGAAAATTGCTGCTGTTCTTGTCGGTAGTGTGAGTACTACAGCTATAGATATTGACTGGGCAATTCATTATCTGGAAGTATCGGAGACCTCTTTGTATCGTTTTAAATGAATGGTGAATTAGTGATTACACATACAGAGTCAACTCTGTGCAGTCACAACACATCAGGGATGTGTGATATTCTCTGGCTACAAGTTATGGACACAGGGCCTGATCCTGCAACGTCTGCTCAAATAAGTAGTCCCACTGGGCAAATTCTGAAGTCCGTATTTATTCAGACAAAACTCTCACTGACATCAGTGGGAGTAAAGATTTCAAGATTATATACCCAATGGGTTTGTTTATTATTATTTCTTAATTATTTAAAACAAAAAATGGTCTAGACACTTAATAGATTATAAGAAGATAAGGACTCAGCCTCAGAATACATTAAGATACCATACAGAAAAAGGAAGGGGAATGAGGTGCAAAAAAAAGCAATTTCACTAAGCAGTGAAATTTAGTACTGCTTGTTAGTTCTGTGATCCGTGTTTAGATTTATTAATGTATATATCTATATTATATTTTCTATCATTTAACTGTTAACACTTTGAGTGAGGACCAAGACTACTGTATTTATGAGAGTAAAGCTTGCAAGATTAGACCTATAATATACACTAGCATAACTGTCTTTTGCATTTTAGCTCATTGACTTTGTATTATCAAAATAGGAAATCCCAATGCATATATTTAATTTTCATTCTTTGCTTTTCAAGTTTAGATTTTAATATTCTGGGCTATATTGAAACTGAGTTGAAAACACATGGAATTTTCCAAGTACTTTTCCTGTTGCCACAGCTTTTCTATGGGAGAGGACAATTTAGTCCGGTGTTCTTGTCTATTTTAAATAATGAAAGCTGGGTAATCACAAAAGGAACTGAACCAGATGAGATATTTTTACACACACCTCGGTATTTTGTGCTGACATTTTTCAACTTTTCATAAATTCTTCCTGTCCCAGCAAAATGCATTCAAGTCTTTGTCATTTGTCATCACTCACAAATAAATTGATCCACCAGCTCAGTTAAAATATATTCTCTTTTAAAAGCAAAATTGTAATTTTTGAGCGCAGCAGATTGTTTTCATCTGAGAAACATCCGATTACTACAAATTAAACCTGACTCTCTAATTAGCTTTTGATGGGCGGATAATTTAAAAAACAATAAATCTATCAATACATGTTTAACATGTTAAACTAATGAGTATGTATTTTAATTAGTTAAAATTAGTTTTTAGTTTACTGTAGTGTAATTTTATTTTGTTAGGAAAGGCTGAAATAAATTATACTTCAGGTTAAAGTTTTTAAGAAGACATTAAATCACTTGTTCAGATTCCAAGAACTAACTCCCTATTACCAGCAATGACATACAGGATGTGTTGCAAGCTCATTTAATTGCCATCCAGCCTGGCTTAAAAAAACTAAACTATGTTATGTGGATTGATAGAAAACGCTTTATGAAAGAAAGCACTGAAGACCTCAAGGAAGTTTACACTGTATTAAACACATGCTTTTAATGAAATCCTTTAAATAACTATAGGATAGGACAGTTACCATGCTCCACCTAGTGATTGAAAGTAAACTATAAACATGGGCTTAGGTTCTGAGCAGACTTACACTGTGTACTTCCAGAAAAATAGGTGACTAGCATGAGGTTGTAAATTAGTGCAGAATTCAACCTATATTGACCACTAAATTGTTACATTTGCAAATGCCAATTAACTGGGTCGTATATTCCATTTGTTGTTGGAACAACAAAATTGCAGAACATCCATTGAATCTAAGTGCAAGCGCTATGCAGAGATGTTGTCCATTCCAAAATGCAAATATAAATGATACATGCTCTGTGACCACTGGAATGGTCCTAGAGATCTAGTGGCAGTGTGTCAACTAGTGGGAACTAAACTGGTGATGCTAAGATTGCAGAAGTGGTAGGCAGCTTGACGTTCTTCGCTTTTTAGGCCCTTCACACCCTATCCTCTTCAATTTACCACCTCTCATCCACTATTGAGATGCTGACTCCTGGCTCCGGTCAGCCCACAATGCCAGGCTCCATTTCCCACTTGTTAAATTTTTCAAACAACCACCTTTGTGCTTTTTCCCATGCTGTCTTTCTCCCTTGGTAGGCACTCTGCATAACCATCTGCAAAGCTACCTCATAATCCTGCTTCCAAAACCTCCTTTTCTGTGATGCCCACAAAAAACTTGACCATGGTTAGGCTGCTTGTGTGCTGATACCACGGCTTACCATGCTGACCAATGTGGATTCTTTCCTTGTACTCCCCATTTGCCTGTATCTATCTGTTGTCTTTTTTTTATACTTGGATTGTAAATGCTTTAGGGCAGGGACCATTTTTTGTGTTTGTACAGCATCTAGCACAAGTGGGATCTTGGTCAATGACTGCTACAGTAATATAAATAATAACAATGAGGCTGAAAGCAAAAGGGTCTCTCTCCATTGTGAATTTAAGCAGATCTTGGCCCAGTACATTTTGGGGAGCCACGTACCATGCCCACAACATAGTCCATCTATCCCTGCCTATCTGAGGGGAAGACTGCCAAAATTATAGACATTTTTAGGTAACCTTTTTTCTTTCCACAGCTTTTTACCCAGGCAAACGTTTCGGCCTCTTTTACCATTTTGTACTAGTTTCTACTTTTTTTCTTATAAAACCTGAATGTTTCTGCTTAAGCCATTAGTTGATATGGCACCATGGAATAAATACATTAAAATGGTTATCAGTCAATAATACTGTATGTTTATTATCATCAGAGCATAACAAGTCCATGAAATCTAATTTATCATGTGCATTTGTGTTTAATATTTGTATTCTATAATGTTTTTTGTTTTTCAGAGTATAATCGGTGTAGTTATTGGGAAAACAGATGTCAAAGGTTTTCCAGACCGAAAAAGTAGAGTTCTTTTTTTAATTTCAGTTTCTCATGTGGTGTAACTTTGGCTTGTATGAGTAAAACAAAAAAATATTTAGTTTTCTTTGTGTTAAAAAAATAGAAAAGATCAAGCTTATTTTTTCGGAGACAGAAGGAACAGCATTAATTTGGCAAAAGTCTCATCAGTTTTGTTTTCCAAAACCCCAAAGCAGACGTGCTTGAGATCCATAGTTCCTAACCCCACCTCAGGGCATGGGGGGGATGATGCCAATTTTGGCTCCTTTCTAATTGAGAACATTCCAGAAATGTTGCTGTTTTTTATGTTAATTCTTTGTCTTAATAGAAGCGTCAAGGATGTATTTTGAAGAGTGAAGCAAATAGGGCTGTTTGGATCTCAATGGCACAGATTCATAGATTGCATACTTTTTAAATTGTATGAAAACAGTATTTTGTATGTAATTTATTGGAATTGAAAGGTACCAGACTGACAGCCCTGAAGAGTGAGGTTGTCTGTTTATCCAGAGAACAGGTATGGCACAGATATTGTTAGGAAATGCCTTCAGGGAGAGAAGGCATTTCTCCCTGACATTCAATGCTCAGTCCTGCTGCTGGCACTCCCAAGGAGAAGAATCCTCTCTAGGAAAGTATCTGCATAACTTTTAAATTCAGTGGTTCACAATACATACCAAGATATGTGTCCATGTAATTGTAATCAGAATTGTTCTTGCTGTGTGTGGATCACCATACAGTTTTTATTGAAAACTTACAAATAACAAATGTTACAGTGCAGCATGATCCAAAGACAGCTTCAGGGATGGGATTCTGTATTCAGCAAAGAAATTGCAGCCCGGCAGGAAGAGGGAGCGAAGGTGGCTTTTTGTCATCTTTGCTCCCTCCTGATACTGGACTGTTCCAAGTGCTGGAGAGGCCCCTGGTATAACTAAGTTACGGTGGCTTCTCCAGACTACCCTATGGGCTGCATTGCTGCCTGGAATCTCTGCAGAGCTTTGGCCCTGTCCTGCAATGAGTCCCTTCTGTCCCCAGGCATGTCGTCTTCGCAAGGGTTTGCGAACAGGTCCTCCAGAGGCAGCCTTAAGGCTGTTCACCTGATTGCCTGCCCTGGGGGAATCAGTGCTCCAGCCCATTTGAGCAGTGTAAAGGGGTTGGAGGAGAGGTGAGGATCTCAACCCATGAGGTTTTTTTTGCCTCATAGCTACACTTCTTCATGCCAGTTTTACTCCTGGGGAGGTTGCTGTAAGCCAAATTCTCTTATCTGTTGACTGCTGTGGAGCTATACCAAAGAGAAGTTAGCTCACTATGTTCTCTGTTTAGTGTTGCTTTATCATTTTGCACTGCTATATATTTTTATAGTTGACCTTAAATCTTTCTCTGATGTACACATTACATTTTTGGTGCATATCTACTGAATTACACTCCTAAACGTGATGTTACAGAATATAATACTCCATTAAAAGTTGGATGACAAGTGCTTTGCCAAAGTAGTGTGGGGAGACTTGCACAGCATCTGTTTGAACCATAGTATTTATTGGTGCCAGACAGCTCCCATTCATGAACACCAAATTTCATAATTAAAAAATCTACTGACCTCTAGTGGTATTTACCAAATTTCTGTACACTAACTTATTTAACACTTTTATTTAAAGTTATGGCAAAATCTGGTCAAGTATAATAATACTAATATCAGATTAAATTGACATGTTTTGATGCATATTTGACATTAAAAGCATTGTTTCTCTTTTTAGACATTGGATCCGAGAGATACACTTTCAGTTTTACCATTCGAGATTCACCAGCTTACTTTATAAATGTAAATTCTTGGGGCAGAGAGGAGTATGTTAGGTCACTTTCAGAAAGTTTTAGAGTAGGTGACTGTGGTGAGTTGGAGTTTACTCTTAACATATTTCTGTTTGAATATTTTTTCCTGTAAATCAGTGTTATGCATTTGCGGTTTTACTATATTTTCATCTGATGATTATGAGAACAATTTAATTGGAAACAAATTGTTCAGTTACATAAGTATAGAGGAAGAAGGAGTAAACCTTTCAGAATTTAAGGTCAAAGCTACAACAGTTGTCAACAGCGCCCCTCCCACAGATATAAACACTGAATATTGCCACTCAGAACCCATCCATAGTTAATGGATCCACATTTCAATATTGTGCTCTATTATTAATCATTAAAAGTGAATAGTGTGTTAAGATAACTTAGCATTTTTACTTACTACTTTATGTCAGTTATAATTTTTTAAATGATTAGACACAACCCTTCCCCTCCACCAAAAAAATCCCCCACACAATCCGCTAAAAAAATCCCTACAGCTCCTGATTTATTTGTCCTGTGCCAACGTCTCTTGAAATCAGTAGAAAGAGTCCCATTGTCGTCAGTGGTCTTTGGATCAGGCCTACAGGGTGAAAAAAAGCCTGCACAAGGACTGTGCACCACTTTAGTTCCACATAAGCTATATTTTGAGGGCTTAAGTGAGACATGGTATATTGTCCTTGTGTGACCCCTCTGCACAGGTGAGAATTTCACTCTTAAAGCACTTTTAAAATATTTGTAATAACTGTCAATTTTTGCAATCTAACCTAGAACAAATAAACAATTGCCCAGATACATTTATCTGTACTCTTCCTTTTAAAATAATATTACTTTTCAATGTTATATTTCATTTCAGTGACAATTGAAAATCCTTTAGTGCAAACAAAGGAGCTAGAAAAGGAAGAAAAATTCAATCCCACAACTCCTAGGTAAATTTAAAGTAGACTTCCAGCTTCTTTTGTGGAATGATCATGATTAATATTGTCTATAATTGTCAGACTACACAGTTATTATAAGGCAATTTCCCTTGGAAAATTGCAAGATTAATTTCATGCATCCATGCTTTCCTCCATACCCTACCACCACCGATTTAATGGCTGGGATACTTGATTGGACCTGTAAGGAGCTGGACAACTTTGTCAAAAGTGGGTGTGTACTGGGGTACTGAGTGCTCTGCTGCCCGTCGGCCAGCTAGAGAGATTGGCTATTGCTTCCCCCAGTCATTTACTTAAACCATGGCCTAGGCGCTTTACAAGCCTCTTGTCTATTTTTAGCTGAACCCACCCCCTCTCCCTGTTGTTATGTTGTATAGGAACTATGTTTTTAGGTTGCTCTGGGTCTAACCGATCACCTGTTTAAGTGATCAGGAAGGAATTTTTTCCATCAGGGACACATTGGCTGTGGCCTGGTTGTTTTGTTTTTTTTTTCTTTTTTTCTTTTGGTCCCTTCCTTCCTCATATTGTCCAGGAGACACAATTATGTTAAATAGGTGTTGAATTTAGGAATTTCATGTGAGGAACTTTATGAATGTTCGTCATCACAATTTATGGCCAGTGTCCAGTGTGGATAAAAGGCCAAACGGCCAGCAACCAAAATATCAGAGATGTAGGATTTCGCTGGTGGATCCTAGGTCTGTGGGGAAAAAAGGGAGACCTGAAGTCCCTGCAGAATGGGGTCCCTCTTTGGGACCCTCTATCCTCTTTGCAGGGGGAAAGGTGAGAGGATTCAGAAGAGCAAGTTGAATCCTTGGGGTAGGCAGTGAAAAGTATACCCTGAGAGTTGTGAGCTTTATAGTAATTGCCCTATAAAACCCACACTGGACCCACTTCAAATGCCTGTTATGGGGAAATGGGGCAGATAGTGATGTTACATTTTAATAAAGTTGTGGCCTGCAGTTTAAAATGTATCCACGTGTCTATCCTCATTCACTTGTGTGTCCTGAACAATATATAGTTCTATATTCTGCCAAACAGACTTACAAGAAAAATATATTTAGTCATGATGTGGACCTTTGGCTTTTGTAGTAATATAGTAAAGATCCTCAGTAGCTAAGCCTGACTTACATTATGCCTGCAGTAAAGTATGTTGAAGTTAATTGAATTTATTCCAAGGATGACTGTGCCTCATTGTGTTTAATTAAACACTGAATAATTTTATGGAAAGATGTTTAATCCTGTCAGAATCCATTTGCATGTCTTTAGCTGGAAGACAGTTTAGTACAATATAGCATTATTTTTTAAAAATAGTTTACCCGGTGTCACCATTATTTTGGTTTCAGTTAACTTTGTGAAAGGTATCTGAAATTTTGAGATGGCACAATGAGATTAACTAGCCCTTTAAGTCCTAACTCAGAGCTGAGTTTGTCACAGATGTTGAACAACTGAATCAAACCTTATCTACCCAAATTCCAGCATGGGATATCGATTGAGGGTTATTTGTTTGAGAAGGAAAAGCAAGGATCTTTTCCTTTTCTCATATATTCATCAGGCGTTTGAATCTGTGGAGAGGGAACTCCTTTATCCTGGCTAATGGGGTGTGTGTGTGGGTGGGTGGGTGTGTGTGTGTGTGTGTGTGTGTGTGTGTGTGTGTGTGAGCAGTAGTTGTATTACTGGTATTTGTCCCAAAAAGTTTACAATCTAAGTACTATAGACATTGTCACTGAGCTGCTACCCTAACAGTATGTAATTTAACACTTTGTAAAGCACTTCTTAAATGTTTCATTACATGGAGTATATATCACAAAATAAAAACTACTTGTGAAGTGCTGAAAGAATGCTGGATTTATGTTTTACACTGTTAATAATGCATGTTGACTTCTTGGTAGTAAATATCTATGAAGCGTAACATAATCATGTCGTTTTTGCTGAGGACGAAGAACTGACAAGTTGTTATCAAGATGTAACAATTTGCATTTCCTAACCTTTTATCATCCTCAGTAATAATCCTATCAAAAAAAATCAGCTGACATAGTTCGCTATGAACTGATGTAACTTTTCACAGGATAGTGTACTGGTGATGTGTGAAACGCTTTTTTTTTGTATTCAATTTAGCTGCTACAAATTATTGCTCAGTGAGACTCATTCAGTGGTCAAAATTTGTTGCTGCTATGAAGTGGACACCAAGCTGCTTTCCCTGTTGCATCTACCTGTAAAGGATCCTCACGATTACTATTCTCTGGGTGACATTGTTGCAAATGGGCAGAGCCTTGATGGAAGAATCATTAATGTGCTTGCCGCAGTGAAGTCGGTAAGTTAGAAGTGCTACAATAAAATGAAGAGGGTTTTTTTTTTTTCTCTGCTGAAGCCCTGATTGATGTCAGTGTAGATTTAGATTTACAGGGTCATGGCTGCCTGAAGCAATTATTTTCTTTTGTCTTGGTCTGCAATCATATGGATTGAGTTAATACAAAGTAAGGGTAACAAGTGACATTATTTTTTAATATTCATAAGAAAATGAAACATAAGGATTGATGTATATAATATGTTGCTTTATCTGATACAAAAATACAAGGGGATAACTTATTTCAGTGTTCATATCATACATACAAGTCCACTTTTATAAAGTAAAAATTAGATTGTAAAATTAGTTAATAAATGTAATATTTAAGTTTTGGGATGCTAGGACTTCTTTGGGTTGTGTAAAGCTCTAATTGCAGGCACACACCAGCACATACTGTCGCTTAAAAGATCTACGTTGCAAATATAATATCAAGAGGTTTGAGAACACAAGGTACACCTGCATATTTGAGATCACAAAAGAGCCCCAGATATGTTCAGAAATTTATTGCAACTACTGTACTGATGGTCTGTCTATGAACACCAATCCTGCTTTTCTGAAATACATTCAAGTGTATACGCTAGGCCAAATCCTGGTACTTTCAGTAAGTAGGTTTTGTATAGGTGATTTCAGTGGAGATTTATGAGAATGGAAACCTTCCAAATCACACACTGTTTTGGGATCATCTCAGCACATGCATAAAGATATGCATATCTGGAAATCAACATTTTTTTCAAAGTAAACCAGAGTGTCCATGGATACCTTCACATATATAACTCATTCAGTTTTTATGAAATAAAACTGGGGGTTTTCTCTGGGGGTTAAAGACAACACTGTCAAACTCTGCTTCTTCACAGAACACACAGTTAACCTGTGAAACTTGTTGCCAGGGGATGTTGTGAAGGCCAAACTATAACTGGGTTCAAAAAAGAATTAGATAAGTTCACGGAGGGTAGGCCATCAGTGGCTATTAGCTAAGACAGTCAGGGATGCAAACTCATTCTGTATTCTTGCCTGTTGTCATTTTTTATATATTTTAATCATTTTGACTCTTCCTTTCTAGCTTGATTCTTTTTAATTCTTCTATATATTTTAGGTGAATAGTAATATTTTTCTTTTCAAGGTTGGGGAGCCAAAGTACTTTACCACTTCAGACAAAAGGAAAGGTCAGAGGTGTGAAGTAAAGCTGTATGATGAAACAGAGTTGTCCTTTGCAATGATTTGGTAAATTATGTACTAAATCATTATTCAAATACACAAATTAAAGCCCGGGCAGATACAGAGAGAATAAATTGAATGTAGCAAATACTGCCATAATCTTGTAGTTAGTTAATTGAAATACATTATTAATTGGGTGGCCACTCTGATGAGGCAGCAGTATTTATTACATGGCAGCAGTATCCATTAAACAATATTACATATAAAGGATATCTGATCGTGACCTTGGATAGGTTTTCTATTTCTAGAAGTTACTGACAAACTTACAGCTCAAGAGTGTCAGAGTTAAACTGAGCTACAAATAAATTATGAAAGGTCATCAGTGATATGGAATAATAAAGAAACTGTTGCCAATCAGACCAATAGACATTTTATTTATGCAAAGAGATGTACTGTTTGCCCCCAAACATAGGTCTACCTTTGCATGAATGTACTTATACGTGCCTATCATCACATTCACAGGTACTCTGTTTTATAATTAAATCTCCTAGCAAATATCAAGTAAACATACTATTAGATATGCATTAATGCAGCACTTGCCATTTAAAAATAGCTGTAAGTGCAGTGCATTCCCTCCACAAACCAAACAGTTAAAAAGGGAATATAAAAGATGATAAAAGACTAAAGCAGAGTTAATAATGGGAAGTAGAGTTAGGGTAAAATGGGATTAAAATGAAAACAAACAGAGATAACATAGGAAAGTTTTGTAGTTATTTGGTGGGCTACATTTTCAAAATGTGCCCGTAGTTGTGTTTGCATAACCATTTGGGTATACAGGTGATATAATTTGTACACCCAAAAGCATTTGTGCTTGTGCACATAGCATACAAATACAGGTTGTATAAGCCCAGTAGTTTGCATATACAAATAATGGTATGCACACAGAAGTGTTCATGCACAATTAAAGGCCGGATTGGGGTCATTCTGACCATTTTAACCTATAATTAGATCTTTGTTTAATATTTTGGGGAAGGATGAGGGGAATAAATGCTCCTTAATGGCATAAAGGCTTACACCTACTATTTTTCATGTTTTGTCACCCATGTTCCCAATGCTTTCGCTATTAAATAAACAGAGGTTTTTTTTATTTAGTTGGGATAATGAATCTATCCAGCTTGCGCAGAGTTGGATGCCACGAGAAACAGGTATCCCTTTTCTATGTTTTTGTGAAAGATTTCTGCTGCTGTTTTTTATCTTTAGTGTGATACTTATTTAAAATAACAAAGAATTATGTTTTTGTGCCCAGTAATATTTGCATCAGAGCTGAGAATAAATTTTGACAAATTTAGGAACTTCATGACTGCAACTGTTATATCAAAAACCATTTTTACAACTAATCCAGGTAAGAGATTTTTAAAGCCCACATATTGTAGATAAATACTTCAAGAGAAAGTGTTAACTTTTTGGTTCAAATTTAGCTTGCATGAGAATTTAAAACAAATTTTGAAGGTTTAGCTAAAGAAAAATGTCACCACATACAATCGCTAATTTCTGTCTCTCTCACCTATTGATGGTTTTTCTAGAACACCTAGTATTGTAGTATTTAGCAAAACTGTCCAATCAGTAGTTAAAACTTAGCTGAGTCTCCTATTAAGCATTGTGACATGAATATTTTTTTTCTTCCTCTATTGGGTACGAAATGCAAACCCAGTAAAAATAACTTTTAGGATAATAGGTAGAGTTCATGGGTCAAATTCAGCCCTCAGATTCTCACATGCATCTCTGATTTCAGTGAGCAATGAATGTGAGCATATGAGTGCAGAATTTGGCCCAGCGTATTCATAATTTGTCTGTTTGCAGAGACATATGAAAATTTAATTTTAACTAAGAAAAGAATGGCCTGATCTAACACTAGCTGCCCACACAGTGAGTCATCTTCACCAGTTGGAAGCATTCTCTAAGGCTTTGTATCTCCTGTAAATAACATTGCGCTTGTTTTGTAAAATTAACAGTTGCATCGTTTCTGAGGGCCAGATGTTCTCATTCCATTGTGTGGGTGGGGTGGAAGGAGTGAACGTGTGAAGATCTGAGCTGAGTCAGTGTCTGTGCAGGAGAACGTCAGATCAGCAGCAGGGCTCCCAGTTAGTTCACTCGAGTCCATGGAAGACCCTTGTGTGAACATCATATGTTGGGGACTCTAGATTTTGGGGAGTGGAGAGAGGACAAAGTCAGACAAGAGCTGCTAAACACAGTTTACTTCCTTTTGAATGTGCCCCACAGTCTCTGGACATTTGGCACATATATAGATGCTTAGTTCCTTCACTGTGACAGGAACTCCATAAAGAGGTGTAGCTATGGCAGGAGAGAGAATGGCAGTACAACTTTGGAGCTGCTCCTGATGCCAGGGAAAAGTGGGGTGCCTGGATGGTGCACAGGGGAATCTCTGTTGGGCAGATCTGAGTGGAAGGGTTGGGCCTGTTTTACTTTGACTCCCTGGCCTAAGTGGCCCTCCCACTCCTCCTAGGCCTTTGTCCTTGTGTTAGTGAGATAATATGGCATTGGTACTGCAGCATTTTGCTCATATTTTTAAGAGTATTTTTCCCCTCTTGCAGGAAGGGGCAATCAGGAGCCGAGTGAACAATAATTTCTGGTTTCTCTGCTGCATTTCCATCTACGCTTCCTTTGTGCATCCCATATATGTATTAATGGTTGGAGAATGAAAGAGAAAAGCATTGCTCTGCTCACTGCAGACTGATGTGGCCTTGCTGCTACCAGAATAAAAATAGCAATAATTTCAAAATTCAGACATTTTGCTTGTCATTTTTTGCAGGGGATATTTATTCATAGCTAATTTTTATTTTATATTTTCAAGACACACCAGAAGCGAATATTCTTTTCAACTTCATAAAAGAGAGTGCAGCAACGGGAGCTTTGGATGATATAACTGAGGCTCAGTTAAAAGAATCCATAAATTGTAAGCATTCCTCCAGATATTCCTTTGATTTAATGTAACTCGGTTGTGTAGTACTGTCATTTGCTTTTTGGGCCTGTTCCTGAAGCTTTTTTATAGCGATAAAACTCACTGACTTCAATGGAAAATTTCGCCTGTTTAAGACTTTCAGGACCTGACCATTACTGAGCTGTTTTACAAATTGTCTGACAATGTTGTGTACCTCAAATGTGGTTGGCTATGCCTACCCGCAAACAGTTTGACGGTACTATTCTTGGAAATGCACTGGCCTTGGGGCAAGAGACCTAAACGGAATAAATCTGAATAAATAAGAAAAAGAAAGGGCAAACTATTGCATATAAAATACCTATTTATTAATTTATTTAGAAAAGGAAGCTCACAATCAATTAAAACAGGACAAATTTTTATTTGAAAATGTTTTAGAGTAAAACTTATCATCTCTGGGTTGGAGCTCTTACTTCTTAGGTATTTTCTTTATTGAATGTCTCACTTTTTTTTATATTAATTATGAGCTTGATCCAAAACCCTTAAGGTCAATGGGAGTCTTTCTGTTGATTTCAGATGTGCTTTAGATCAGGCCCAATATTCCTTTTTGAACTTAATCCTTTTTTTTTTTATTATTTAGTGGTGTTTTCTTGGACATATTTAACATTTTCCTTTCCACTTTAGTGCAGACTATAGTTGACATTTATACTGTGGAGCAGTTAAAGGTAAAAGCTTTGCAGAATGAGGGAAAGCCTGAACCAGTCTATGGCATTATTTACGCTTATATTTCTACATTGAACATTGATACAGATTCATCTAAAATTATACGAAACAGGTGGTAAGCAACTGTTTATATTTTAAATTTATATAAAAAAACCTTTGCCCTCCTCTCCTTTACCCCAACACAACTGAGATCAAACAATGTTTAGCCTAGTTCCAGGAAAGTAAAATGAAACTGCTCTGCGGGGGGGGGGGGGCAGGATCTCGTCTCGTTAGAATGGAGGGTTTCAGAGGTAGTAGTTTGTCAGAGATTATTAGAGATAGGGCCTGCCCTCTCTGGCCTTTGGGGGGAGAGAGGAGAGTAAGGGCCAGTTTGTCTCTATATGAGTGTAAAAGATGAAGGACTCTGGCTGGAAGGAAGAGTCCATTGGAGGGGTGGGCTTGGAGGAAGGTCAGGTGGTCTAGGGAACAATTTCAGATTGACAATAAATAACTGTATACCTGTTGTAGTTGATACTTTGTCTTTTCCTGTTCCTTGCAGTTCAGGGTGCCACTATGTGGTCAATGAAATGTCAAACACATGCACTTTCTGCAGTGACAACTCTTCAGATGCTAAGTCTGTTTTTACCAGTTTTGATTTACTAGTTGATCTTACAGATCACACAGGCACTCTACGTTCATGTTACCTCTCAGATGTTGTAGCTGAGGAAACATTAAGCTGCACGGTAAATAATAGAAATCAGTTTCCCCTGCTTGATCTGATCTAATAGTGTGAAGTTCCAGCTGTGTGAAGCAAGCCAAAAATTACTACTATTGCTATATTATGTTTGTACTCCTTACACAGTAGAACCTCGGAGTTACGAACACCTCAGGAAAGGTTTGTAACTGAACAAAACGTTACGATGGTTCTTTCAAACATTTATCACTGAAATTGATTTAAACAGCTTTGAAACTTTACTATGCAGAAGAAAAATGCTGCTTTCCCTTTATTTTTTAATAGTTTACATTTAACACAGTGCTGTACTGTATTAGTTTTTTTTTTTTGTAAATCTCTGTTGCTGCCTGATTGTGTACTTCTGATTCCAAATAATGTGTGTGGTTGAATGGTCAGTTTTAACTCTGGTTCATAACTCTGAGATTCTACTGTATAGCTACTGCACCTGTCAAAGACTAGGAACTAACAAGTGTCTAGAAAGAAGGAATCATGTTTAAATTTATTTAAGAATTTATAACGGTGCCCATTCTCTTAAAACCTTACTTTGATTAAAAGAGATTCAACAGAAAATCCCTATTTTTTCATTTTAAAAATTACACTTTCCTGGAGACATAATTGATATTTCCATTAATCTGCCTCCCTGAACACTAAGCAGTTTATTCTAGTCAATATATCTGCGTATTTATAAAACATGCATCTCTGTGATATTTGATAGCTTTACAAGTTTATTAAAATGAACAGCTTATCTCTCGTTCCATCCGCCAGTCGGTGGGAAGCGTTTCTGTTTGCTCATTTTTTTTGGTGAGGTATGATTGTTGGAACATTAGACTGAAGAAATGAGTTTTACATTTTCCTTTGAGGGCATTAGGTTTGTGGTCATTCTAATATCTTCTGAAAGTGATTTTCACTCACATGTATATTTTTATGTGTTTCAGAAATAAGTGTGTTTGATCATTTCAATAGGTCCATGAGTTCCTCACTCTGACAGAAGAGCAGAAGACAGCATTAAAATGGCACCTTCTTCTGGAACGAAGCAAAATTTATTTTAAAGTAAGTATGTAGTGTTTTCACTAAACAAGTAAACCAATTGTTAGTGTCAGTTAGAGAGAGGATTTTTTTAAAATTAAAATAAAATGATGAAAAACAGTTATAAGACAGTCACCTAGTGTACTTGTTGACCGTTAAACGGTGTATGAATTTATATGCACATAATTGTTTTAATTATTACAAGAAAATAAATGTCCTCACTATTGGGTTTTGAGAGCAGGATGGCTATTTCTGTAGGCCTTACTCAGGCAAAATCTGAGTGAGGCCTGCAGGATCTGGCCGTTACTGACTAGGGCCCTGGTCTTGTAAAGAGTTATGCATGTGCTTAACTGTAAACATTTTAGTACCATTGACTTAATTAGGACTACTCGTGCATAAGCTCAAGCATGTGTATGTTTGACCAAGTTACATGTTTGATTATATCGTACAGTGTCTAGGATTGCGTAAATATTACCTTTCATATTTAATTATGTAAATTAAAACTTTTTTTAAAACAACAACAATATGGCTTTGCCTTTGGGGAAGGGAATATGATAGCATCTAGAGTCTCTAGCATCTAGAGTCTCTAGCTATCTTGGGAATGGCAACAGTAATACAGACCCACGCGGCCGGAGAAGTGAATTGTTAAAACATTTGCTGCTTTGATGCAACATTCCTGATTTTTTTAAATCATATGCTTTACTGTGAACTGTACGGTACTCCCTTTTTTATAAAATTGCCTCTTATAGAGCTACTGTAATCTGGCTTCAAACTTTTCTTTAACATTCCTTAAACACAACTCTTTATAACATATACCCCTCCTTAGCCCACGCAGTCTCTGGTTCCCATAAAATGGAAGCATTTATCTTTGATATTTATAGGCATATAAGCAAGATGCTTCATTTAGACGTGAGATATTGTATATAACTTTGAAAACAAGAAGTTTTGAAATGTTTTGCAGAAAAAATACAATTCTTTATTTTTACAGTTGGTTTTGTCACCCAGTTTGAGAACCGGATTGAGAGTGAATTTGCTTTCATGCAAACTAGCAGATCCTGTAGAGGCTAGTCAGAGCTTGTCAGGAAAAGGAAGAAAATAACATTGTTTGGCTTTTTAACAGCTGGAAGATTTAAAAAGGTTGTACTGCGTTGAAACGACATTATTATAAAAAAGATGTTTGAATCAATACTTGTATTTTGTTAAATGTATTTAGATTGGTAAAAGAGAAACAGGTTTATTACTGAACTTTACAAATGGGCCTATATCATCTTGATCTTTCTGTTTTATATTATTCTACTTAGAAAAGCTGATTTAGGGGTCATTTTAGGAAAAAAATCTGTCTGCCATCTAGATGCACTTTCTGTTAAATTAAGCCCCTTAAGTAGAGAGGGAAACAATTTTCATTCAGTTTATAATAAATTTTGAAAAATGCTCAAAGGAATAAACAGTTGTTTAATCTAAGCTGCAAACATGTTTTTATTACAATATACCCCATAGGAAAGAAATTCTAAAACCATAATTCTTGATTTATTGCAGTAGATATGATCTGTGATCTTGTATAGCATGGGAGAGTAGTGATCACAATGCAGTAAAAACAGAATTCTGTCTAGCCAGAAATTATCTTCTGTGACTGCTGGCCCACTGAAGTTCTGTTTTTTCTAGCCAAAGAGGATAATCACTCCTTTTTGGGGAAAATCCCTGTAATTCTAAACTATAAAACACAATAGACCAGTGGTTCTCAACCAGGGGTACATATAGAGGTCTTCCAGGGGGTACATCAACTCATCTAGATATTTGCCTAGTTTTATAATAGTCTACATAAAAAGCACTAGCGAAGTCAGTACAAACAAATTTCATACAGTGACTTGTTTATACTGCACTATAGACTATACACTGAAGTGTAAGTACAATATTTATATTCCAGTTGATTTATTTTATAATTACATGGTGTGACAAAGTTCCTGCTCTGCCTTGGTGGGTCTTGCGCTTATTGGCAGATTTGCTCACCTTGGAGCTTCACGGCAGCCCTCAGCTTGGCCGTTTTTCTGAATTCACAGTCCAGGTCGACTTCTCCTGTGTCTGACCAGGAATTGGGAGGTTTGGGGGGAACCCGGGCCTGCCCTCTACTCTGGGTTCCAGCCCAGGGCCCTGTGGAATGCAGCTGTCTAGAGTGCCTCCTGGAACAGCTGTGCGACAGCTACAACTCCCTGGGCTACTTCCCCATGGCCTCCTCCCAACACCTTTATCCTCAGCATAGGACCTTCCTCCTGGTGTCTGATAATGCTTGTACACCTCAGTCCTCCAACAGTCCACATTCTCACTCTCACTCTCACTCTCACTCTCACTCTCACTCTCACTCTCACTCTCAGCTCCTCGTGCCTCTTGCTCCCAGCTCCTCGCACACACCACAAACTGAAGTGAGCTCCTTTTTAAAACCCAGGTGCCCTGATTAGCCTGCCTTAATTGATTCTAGCAGCTTCTTGATTGGCTGCAGGTGTTCTAATCAGTCTGTCTTAATTGTCTCCAGAAGGTTCCTGATAGTTCTGGAACCTTCCCTGTTACCTTACCCAGGGAAAAAGGACCTACTTAGCCTGCTCTCCTGCTGCTGCCCTCTGGCCTGGGCTTTCCTTGCTTTTTGCCCGTGCTTTCAGCTTCCCCCCCCGACTGGGCCAGACGCTCTCCCCCCTTTCTTTTCTTTTTGTTGTTTTTTTTTTCTTTCTCTGCTGTTGCTAGAGTGCTGGCTGGCTGCCGGCTGGCTGTTAGCTCCCCCGCCCGCCCTCGGACGCTGCTGCCGCTCCAGCTGAACCCCCCCATCCCCAAGAGAGGGGGGGGCCTGCCGGCCCGCTTCCCCAGAGGGGGGGAGTGGAAGGACCCAGCCCCCAGACGCAGCCGCTTGCTGTTTGTCTGCGGACCCGTCTCCTGTCGAGAGGACTCTTATCACTTGCTCCGGCATTTCTGGAATGCAAAAAAGAAAGCTCGGAACAGACAGAGAAAAAGCCATCCACCGGAGGAACACCACCCGGGGAATCTACAAATCATCGTGGAGGGGGCCTAAGACTGAGTAACTTTCGAACTGTGCTCTCGTGTGGGGGGAGGCCTTGACTGTGTCTTAACTGTGTTTGTAGGGACACAGGGGATGTGGCACGGAGCTGCCCCCCGATCCATCTGTGTCCTCCCAATCCCCACACTACGATCTTCACCCCCCCCACTCCACCATCTTTGCTGGCTGTCTAACATCTGCCTCTGGACTCAGCTGCTCGCCCTGATTCCACTGCATGGGCCAGAAGCACCAGCCAACCAAACAGGACTCTCTGGACAAGTGTACGGTGGTTCATGTGCCCCCTCCCCCTGAATTGTCCACCCCACAGATTGTCTTTTTCTACCTGACCCCAACTCCTGTTAATCACCTGCCACCGCTCCCGCTGGGGCATCGGCAATGGAGGGCACCGGGGTGACCTCTGCCGCTGCCAGGCCCATCGCCTCCCCAGACTCTAGGGAAGCCCCCCCCTAGCTGGTGGGAAACGCCAGGGCAAGAAGAAGGGGAAGGGCCCTGCTAAAACCACCAGGCCCTCCATGGCAGGGGCCACCCACTGCTGCGGCCCCGCCACCAACCACGGCATCCTCCCCCGCTGCCCCCTCCACCAGCTCTGTGGATGTCCCTCCCTCAGCCCCCAGGACGTATGCCTGGGCGGCGGCAGCCCCCCCACCTGCCGCCTCGTCATCTCTCCCGCCCACCGCCTCTGTCACCATCAATAGTGGCCGGGGCCCCTTTCCTACCATGACAAGGAAGCACGGTGTCCAATGCCTCCTGGTGCCCGCCTTGCCCCACGTGGAGACCTACGTGCGGGTGTTGGCGAGGGTGGTGGGGCCCTCGGCCATTGTGGTGGCCTCCAAAATGTACGGGAAGGTCGTTTTCTTCTTAGCATCAGAGGCTGCCGCCCAGGAAGCGGTGGAGAGGGGCCTGGCGGTGGGGGGGGGGTGTTTGTCCCCCTAGAGCCACTAGAGGACCTGGGCATCCACCTGGTCCTGACCTCTGTCCCTCCTTTTCTCCCCAGTGCTGCCCTGCTACCCACCCTTTCAACCCTGGGGAAACCTGTTTCTGTCATCAGCCCTCTCCCATTGGGCTCCAAGGACCCCACCGTCTGTCACATTTTTTCCTTCCGCCAGCAAGTGCAACTTTTACTGCCGTCGGCGGCGCATGACGGAGTGGTGCTCGAAGGGCCCTTCCTAGTCCCCCACCAGGGGGCCCGTTACTGGGTGTACTTTTCCACGGGGGAAGCCTGGTGCTACCTCTGCCTGGCGTTGGGGCATGTCCAGAGGGACTGCCCCTTAGCCCGGCAAGGAGGGGCACCTGGGATCCCTGAGACCCGGCAGGACATCGGCTCTGCCGACACCCCTGGCTGCCCGGTACCCAAACCCGCCTCCCCTCCTCTTCAGACCACCGCTACTCCCGCTCAGGCCCAAGGGGCACCTCCCCTACAAAGCCCAGATGAGCGGGAGAGCCCTGCCCTCGCTGCTGACAATCTAGCGGGGCCTATGGAGGA